>NC_088794.1:75944933-78444933 GCF_011386835.1 Chrysemys picta bellii | reverse complement strand
CAAACAAACATGCTGAGAATTTCACTGTGTGAAGTGGAATCAAGTTTACAAGGGAGATCTTTACAAATGGAAGATGCAGCATCTGGTATTTTCCTTCCAAGCAAATATTTTATGGATTCATAGCTTAATAGGGTTTAAGGACAGAGGAGACTAACAGACCATTTAGTCTGATCTCCTGAATATTTCAGGCCATTAAATTTCACTGTTACTCCTGTATTAAGCCCAGTGACTTGTGTTTGACCTGTCCTAACCCACCCCTGTGTTCCAACAACTGTATAGCAGTGAAGCCAAATTTCACATTTGGGAATTGTGAATAGGATAAGATTAAATCTAAAATGAGCTGGGAGATCCTAATATATACAAAACAGTATGTCTAGACTCCTAATGTTGAAGGCTTTGGAGCTTAATTTTGGTATTACTCACACTGGAATAAACCAATGATAATCAGTGGAATTGTACATGTGTAACATTGGTATGAGTCAGATCAAAGTCAAGCTTTATTTTCTTACTGTATCACAATCTCCCTAAAATATACTACTGGATTCTCACCATTCCTTAGTTACTGAGACATGCTATTAAGTTAATCAGAGTAGTAAGGGCCTAATCCAAAGCCCATTGAAGACAATGAAAAGTTTCCCATTGACTTCAACAGACTTTGGATCAGATTCAGGTAATTTTCTTTCTTATTAAAAGTATCAGACTGAAAAGAACCAAAATGACAGTGATGTTTCCATGCACAAATAACTTTTTGTCAGCAATGTTTTATAAGGAAGAAGGAGGATTGTTTTCCAGAGTTGCTTTTGTGACTATATACAAAGAAGGTGAAATGTAATTGTATCAGAGAAGATAGATAGCTCTGAAACTGCCTCTCACTGTCCTTTTTATTAGCAACATTGTCTAATTTTCCTTTTTCACTCTTCTTCCTATACTTTGCCAGTTTTTGCACTATTTCTTTCCCCCTCTGCAGGCTTTTCTGACTGTGCAGTTGATGTCTATCTCACCCTCTTTAACTGCAGGTCATCAGCATTATATATTAGAATATTTGCTTTCCCAGGGACTAAAGATATTTCTCTTCCACCAAATTATTGACAACTTTGAGCATCTAGTCTTTTACCTTTAACCTTTCTCAATGCCAATCCAATATAGAAGTTCAGTTCTTTAGCCCCAATTTCCTGTCAATAAGGGACAATTGTGTTATTTCAACCTGCTATTATGTTGCCAGTCACATCAACATTTGCTGCACATGCCAGTAAGCATTGATATTCTCCCTTACCTAGGATCAGGGATACCTGTCCAGTTGATGAGAAACAAATGTGAGTTGTTTCAGTCCATTTGTCAGAATGTTACTAGTTATCTTCACTGATCAACCTCTTGGTCCATAATCCTCTTGGTCCTTAAATGGAACTGGAAATCATTGAGACTACGATTGTGGCCTTTGTCCATGTGCATCACCAGCTGCAGGAGAATGGACTTTAGCTGCAATGTGGTAGGAGGAGTCTGTGGCTCCCTATGAGCAGCCAGAACTGCTAGTTGTCCAGGGGCTGCATCGCCAAAGCATCCATTTAGGCCACAAGCTGTGCCTTCATCATTCAGACAGCTACTACCTTCCTTAAGACCTTCCTTCTACCTAAATGGATCAAAGGTGAATGACCATGTAAAGCTGGAACTAGAGTACATATATCCCTAGCCACTTCCTTCCCCACTTGGCCTTGTCTGTGTCAGTATTTGTGCTTTGTAAGTGTGTGGATGGATGTCTAGGTGTTATTCTATTCCTTCCACATGATCCAAGATATCTCCCATGGTACTTCCATGTGAAATGTAGAGCTATTGTAGAAGTGGATTTTGCAAACTGATCTGCAGGGAGTTGCTGGCTCCTGAAAGTTCCATGCAAAGTGAAAGATTGAAGACTCAAAAACAGCATAAAACAAACTTGAGAAAACAATCAGTATAAAGTGTCAGGGGAAAAATATTTCACCCAACTAAATTTGACCAACTTATAACCATTTACTTGCATGATGGATGTATGCATTGATGGATGATTAAATGTGCTGATATTTTTTAAAAATATGTTTTAAAGATGTTTGTCACTTAGCTGACTAACAAGCCTGGAAATCCAATAGTACAGTTTAATTCCAGGTTGCTTTGAAGTTATGTTCTGAGTGACTAGTCATTTTATTGTCTTTGTTTTATTTGTTGATAAACTATAGTTAGCATATTAAAAATAGCAATTTTAAAAGAGGAAATTATCATTTTAGTCTACATAAGAATGGCTGTACTGGGTCAGACCAATTGTCCATCTAGCCCAGTATCCTGTCTTGTGAAAGTAGCCAGTGCCAGATGTCTCAGAGAGAGTGAACAGAACAAGGAAATTTATCAAGTGATCCATCCCCTGTCATCCAGTCCTAGCTTCTAGAAGTCAGAGGTTACAAGACACCCAGAGCATGGTGTTGCATCCCAGACCATCTTGACTAATGGCCATTGATGGACCTATCCTCCATAAATGTATCTAATTCTTTTTTTGACTCAGTTATTTTTTGGCTTTCACAACATCCCCAGGCTACGAGTTCCACAGGTTGATTGTGTGTTGTGTGAAAAAGTACTTCTGTATATTTGTTTTAAACCTGCTGCCTCTTAATTTAATTGTATGACCCCTGGTTTTTTATTATGTGAATAGGTAAATAACACTTACTCACTTATTAACTTTCTCCACACCCTACATGATTTTATAGACCTCTATCATATCGTCCCCTCATTCATCTCTTTTTCAGTCTGAACAATCCCAGTCTTTTAAATCTCTCCTTGTATTTAATATCTCCATACTCCTAATAAATGTTGTTGTCTTTCTCTGTACTTTTCCCCATTCTATTATATCTTTTTTTGAGATGGGGTGGTCAGAACTGCACTCAGTATTCAAGGTGAGGGCATATTGTGGATTTATAGAGTTGCATTATGATATTTACAGTCCTTTATCTATCCCTTTCCTAACAGTTCCTAACATTCTGTCAGCTTTTTTGAGTGCCTCTGCCATTTGAGCAGATGTTTTCAGAGAACTATCCACAATGACTCCAAGCTCTCTTTTTTGAGTGGTGACAGCTAATTTAGACGCCATCGTTTTGTATGTATAGTTGGAATTATGTTTTCCAGTGTGCATTACTTTGCATGTCTCAACATTAAATTTCATCTGCCATTTTGTTGCCCACTCACCTAATTTTGTAAGATCTCTTTGTAAATCTTTACAAACTCTGCTTTGGATTTAACAATCTTGAGTAATTTTGTATCATCTGCAAACTTTGCCACCTCACTGTTTACCCCTTTTCCCATATAATTTATGAATACATTGAACTGCACTGGTCCCAGTACAGATCCTTGGAGGATCCCACTATTTACCTCTCTCCATTGTGATAACTGACCGTTTATTCCTATCTTTTAACCAGTTACTGATCCATGGGAGGACCTTCCCTCTCATCCCATGACTTCTTACTTTGCTTACGAGCCTTTGGTGAGGGACCTTGTCAAAAGCTTTCTGAAAGTCTAAGTACTATATCCACTGGATCACCCTTGTCCACATGTTTGTTGACAACCTCAGAGAATTCTAATGGTGAAGCATGATTTCCCTTTACAAAAGCCAGGTTGCCTGTTCCCCAACATAGCATGTTCATCCATAAGTCTGATAATTCTGTTCTTTAATATCATTTCAACCAATTTGCCTGGTATTGAAGTTAGGCATACTGTCCTGAAATTGTCAGGATCATGTCTGGAGACTTTTTAAAAAAGTGATGTCACATTAGCTGTCTGCCAGTAATCTGAGTAAAATAGGTTACATACCACAGTTAGTATTTCTGCACATTCATATTTGAGTTCCTTCAGAGCTCTTGGATGAATACCACCTGGTCCTGGTGACTTATTACTGTTTAATTTATCAATTTCTTCCCAAACCACCCCAAAGCACTTCAGTCTAGGATAGTTCCTCAGATTTTTCAACTAAAAGGAATAGCTCAGGTGTGGGAATCTCCCTCACATCCTCTGTAGTGAAGACAGATGCAAAGAATTTATTTAACTTCTCCACAATGGCCTTGTCTTCTTTGAATGCTCTTTTAGCACCTTGATTGCCCAATGGCCCCACTGATTGTTTGGCAGGCTTCCTGCTTCTGATGTATTTTAGAAAAATGCTGTCAGTTTTTGTGTCTTTTGCTAGTTGCTCCTCAAATTCATTTTGGGCCTGCCTAATTATACTTTTACACTTGACTTGCCAGAGTTTATGCTCCTTTCTATATAACTAGCTTCCTCATTTTGGGTAGTTACTCTTTTAAAAGTTAAATGCTACTGTGGTGGATTTCTTTGGTATTCTCCCACCCCCCATAAGGATGGTAAATTTAATTACATTATGGTCACTATTACCAAGTGGTTCAGCTATATTCACCTCTTGGAACAGATCCTGTGCTCCACTTACAACTAAATCAAAGATTGCCTTTCCATTTGCGGGTTCCAGGACCAGCTGCTCCAAGAAGCAGTCATTAATGGTGTATAGAAATTTTATCTCTGTATCTGGTGACATGTTCCTAGTCAATATGGGGATAGTTGAAATTCCCGATTATTATTGGGTTTTCTGTTTTTATAACCTTTCTAATCTCTCTGAACATTTCACAATCACCATCCTGGTCAGCTGGTCAGTAGTATCAGATTAGAATGTATATGAGCATGGAATTTCTATCCATAAAGATTCTACGGTACTGTTTCATTCATTTAAGATTTGTACTCTATTTGACTTTGCTTTCTTTCACATACAGTGCCACGCCCCCACCAGCATGACCAACTCTGTCATTCCTATATATTTTATACCCTGGTACTCCTATGTCCCATCATCATTCCACCAAGTTTCTGTGATGCACGTTTCTGTGAGGCACTCAATTTCACCTGTCTTAGTATTTAGTTTTCTTGCATTTGTATAAAAGCACTTTACAAAATTTCTCAATATTTATTTGTATTCCTTTATGCGATGTAATTCAATGGGACTCTCTTTCATTTGACTGTTTCTCTTCAGTTCCTATCTGTAGTTTATCAGCATATTACTGCCCTGATACTATTTTTTTGGCTAAATCATGTCTACTTTAGCCAATATATTATTTCTCTCTATATATTCATATACATACTAGTACCATTAAAAATTCACATTTTAATGCCATTTGGAACGACATCAAAGCTGCATAAAATGCTAATTTCTGCTGAAAGGGTAAATGAATATTAGTCTGTGTCCAAAGAACGGATGTATCTACTGCAGATGATTGCATTTGAGAATCAGATTAGATCGGCAAAAGCTGAGCATCACCACTTACAAAGACCATTTAGTTGATGTTAACAAACAAACAAAAAACTTCAGATTTGTTCACAGATTCTTAGCTTTAGTAGGCAAGTGTTAAACCTTTAAAAACAAAGCCAAATTTTTAGCCAGATTGTTTGAATATTAACCTGAACTTGAATAAGTAATGAGTAATGTACAATGTAGTATCTTAACATTTAGTTGTAACTTTGCAGTAGTAAAAAGTAATTTAAAAAAAGGTTGATGGAAATATTTATTGGGATGTGATATTTTTGCACTTCTGAAAAAATGTTTGTTTTGATATTTATTTAGATTAAAATAGTAAAAAGATAAAAGTGCTTACACAAAGCTCTAGGAGTCCTAATGTTTGATTAATATCACAACGTAAGTTCAGTAGCATCAAACAGTCAGATAGGTAGGAACTTGAACAGCCAGCTACCAAAAAATGTTCCCCTTCTACCCCTTCATCAGTTCTGGTGCAAACCCTCAGCCATCTTCACAAAACCCTATTGAATAGCATGCCTGGAAAACCACCAAATGTGGGTTGCTTGTTATTGATCCAGGTCCTGATCCTTCACCCATTTAAGTCAATGTGTATTTGCCACTGACTTCAATGAAAGCAAATCAAGAGCCCTAAAATATATGATTGATTAAAAGCCAGATGTTGATCCCCTTATTCACACTAAGCAGAATGTTACTTCACACATTCTGTCACTGAGTCAACCACAACTAGAAGTAATGGAGTCACCACAACTAGAAGTAATGGAGTCACCACAACTAGAAGTAATGTACAACTGGAGACTGAGCTCCCTGGTCTTTGTTACTGATTCAGTAAATTTGTTACTGAACTGAAATTAACCAGAAAATATACTCTACAATTTAAAAAGTATGTATATAGCTACATGTTCAAGTCCCATACTTGTAACTGTGACACTTCCATTCTCTCTTCTTCTCATTTTCACTTTTGCAGAGTTCATATCAAAGAGCTAGATTAACTAAGGGTATCTAATAATATATATTACTATTGTAGAGAGCAGAGTGGAGGGTATCTGTGTTATTGCATGCTAAAAATAACTGGAAGCAACTGTTTGATTTATGGAATCCACTATAATTACCATCGAAGAGCCTGGCTCATTTTTTTGGGGAGGGGTGCAAGTGGAGGAGTTGGATCTATAAATACTTTCTTTCTCATTATGAGAGCAACAAATGCAGGAGTAGAGTGGATCATCCATACTCTGCTTGCTTGCCTTGCTCCTATAAACATTTCCACATATAATTTTCCACATGTGAGAACTTCCACTAAGTTTAGGTCCCAACCCTGCAAACACTTATGAACATGCTTAACAGTGAGCATGTGAATAAACACATCCATAAGCATTTGCAAGATCACAGGCTTAGTTTGTAAACGTGAACAGAACGTTGCATTATAATTCCAGTCCTTCTTCCCTCTCACCCACCTCTGAAAAATCCTAGGTCAGATTCATTCCAATGGAGTTACACCAGAAAATTTGTGAGTCTAGTAACTGGGCTGGTCTGCACTGAAAACTTAGATTGGCATAGCTACTGCACTCGGGGGAGTGAAAAATCCACTCCCCTGAGCACTGTAGCTATTCTGACCTAATCCCCAGGGTAGTCACAGTTAGGTTGATGGAAGAATGCTTATGTCGACCTAGTGACTGTCACTCAGAGAGGTGGAGTTTCTATGGGGATGGGGAGAAAAAAACCCTACTGTTGCTATAGTCTGTGTCTACACTATGGGTAGACTTGGAAGGATACAATTTCTATCTATAAATGTCAGTAAATGTCAATTTCACCAACCACAAACTGAAAAAAAAATATTTCCATCAATAATAATAGAAATCAAGATAAGAAAAATAATGCTTGTGAACTTATTAGAGTTTGATTTAAGGCTGTTTCCTTTGTATGTTCTCACATGTGAAGTTGACACTTGTGTTGTAATTGTTAGAAAGCTTTTACCTTTTGAATCTCAATGTGTAGAGGCATTAAATAATTATTGTCAGATCTCCCATAATTTCCCTCAATTGTTAACATTTAGATAGATAAAAATAAAAAAATGCTTAAAGCATATCATTTTGCACTACCGTGAAAATTTAAATGGTTAAAATTTTAAAAAATGCTGAAAAAATAAACATTTAATTTTGCCATACCCAATTATGGGATTACAGAAACATATCTTTGGCATTGTAGCTCTGCTGCTGTAATACTGGTAGTATAAACATGGCCATTATATTGTGATCCTACCACTTAACTGCTCACAAATCTCCTGAAACCATAAGACACTTTAAAGATCTTCCAGTCTGTTAATGTGCAGGTGTTTTGTACTGAGTGATACTTGGGTTTCTTCATATTATGGCAATAAATGCTTTAAATGATTTAAGGCTATTTCCTTTGTATGTTCTGACGTGATTTTGACACTTGTGTTGTAATTGTTAGAAAGCTTTTACCTTTTGAATCTCAATGTGTACAGGCATTAAATAATTATTGTCAGATCTCTCATAATTTCCCTCAATTGTTAACATTTAGATAGATAAAAATCAAAAAATGCTTAAAGCATATCATTTTGCACTACCGTGAAAATTTAAATGGTTAAATTTTAAAAAAAATGCTGAAAAAACATTAATGTGTATTAATGTGTGTTTGGGTGTGTGTAATGTAAAGATGTATATATGTAAAGATATATATGGACGTCGTGTTCACAGGTCCATGCCACAAAAGGGGAGAGAAAGTTACTGAAGTAAAATGAAATGTATAACAGGTTTCTAAAGGGTGATTTTATAGAAAATCATTAACTTTCCCTATCCTTCTGTGGCTAGGCATGTACCTGTGAGCACAGTTGAGCTGCCACAATCAGGCAGGCTTTTAAGAAAATGAGTTTTGACATTCCTTTCCTCAAGACGAGCCTTTGTTTTTCAATTACTCCTTCCTCACTTGGAGGTTTCTTGAGGTAAAAGTGAGCCTGTTCCCAGACTGTCCGCCGGGTGGCAGCAGTGCCCTATCACAAGAGCTCCTGTACCCTTTTCCTTGACACCAAGTGTTAATGCAATTGACCAATCAGTGCTAAGATGATGGGAGGTAATTGGGTAATTGTATTTTACTGATCACAAGCAGAGAAAAGGAGGAAGGGGGGGGGGGAAGAAGAGAGGATTGAAGACGGGAGAAGGGACGAGTGTAGGGAGAAAGACTGACCCTGAGACCTTTGGAAATATTGAGGTGCCATAGCAAAGGTGGGGAGGGGAGTGAGTGAGAGAGAGAGAGAACGAGCGAGCAAAGCTACTCCCCGCAGCAGCTGACTGGAACTGGATATATATAAATACATATACATACACACATATAAATATATATAGGTAGAGTTCGAGCTGAAGCTGATGGCAGGGAGGAAAGGTTTCTGCTGTGCATTTCTGGGATAAGGAATGAAAGAAGCGGCTGCGCTCCTGGGAATGTGTCATCTTGGAGGGGAGGGAGGAAGGGGGAAGGTAACTGGAATGTGGAAGAAGATGGGAGCCTAAGCCACTGCTGTGCAAAAGGGGATACCAACTTGTAGATCTGAAATATACCAGGCTGATCTTGGCAATGAGATCAGAGCTGCAATTGCAATAGATAGGGGGAGGAAAAGGGAGGCAGAGATTGGAGGGCTCTCTCTGTGTGTTTCTCTCTCTCTCTCTCTCTCTCTCTCCCCCAAGAAGAAATAGAAGAAGTTTATCCGTCTCGATACTGCTGGATCTTTATTGCTGCTGGACAAAAGATGGAGAGGAAGCCGAAATGAAGAGGAAGGGAAGCCCCGTGCTTGTGAAATTCAGAGTTAGGGAGGACAAATCACGCCTCCCCGGAGAGCTTTTGTGCCCCATCGGGGGAGTTTTAACGTCAGGAAGATTTTGAGAAGTGGGGGCAAAGAGAAGAGGGAGTGTCAAAAACACCCACCCCACGTGTGTAAAAAAAATGAAATAAGGGATGGATTTATTCTTGACAGCTGGTGGGAACCTTGAATTTTCCTCCACTCTCCCCTACCCCATTTCCATTTAATGTGAGATTATGAAAATGCAGAGGAGTTGGAGGGAAGGCAAAAGGATATAACGTGGAGTTTGAAGAGAGGAGAATGGTGATGATGCTGTGGATGGCTGGCTTCTTGCTGAAATCAAAAATCCAATTGCGCACTGGGTTGTGATTGGAAATCTAATCAGATCTTTGGAGGGGGGAGAGAGAGAGACCAAAAGTTTATTGTTTTAACATTCTAAATGTAAGAGGAGACTCTGGTGAAGGTGTGTGTGGAGGAAAATAGGAAAAACAGAAGAATGGGAACCCCCGATCTAACGTGGAAACACATGGACTGGATAATTGATAGTGCAGCAAAGAAGGGGGAAGAAGAAAATTGCCTGGCAAGACCTGGATCTTAACAGTCACAACAAAAAATGCATTAAAAGCAAACGGCCTCACTTCAGATAGAGGGTTGTTTAAAATATCCTCCAAAGGAAAAAAAATAGTTGTCAATGAAGAACAGAGGAGCCAGAAAGGCAAAAACCCTCAACCAAAGGAAACTAGGAAAAGGATCCACACGGGAATGAAAAGTTTCAGAAAGGAGAAGGACCATTCTTGCTCTGAGGGATTTTTTTAAATGTTTAGTTAAAAAAACCTCCCCCAAGAAGACAGGAATTTAATGATACAACTACGACCATTTTAAGCAGAAAAGTTAAGAGCGACGGAAAAAAGGGGGGTGGGAGTGGAAAAGAAGAAGAATCTGGTGAGGGAGAAAAAGAATCAGCAGGTTGGGTTGGATTGGAGCCTGTGTGGACTGAAATTGATGGAAAATTGAAGTTGGATATTTTATTTTTAATTTAATTCCTTATTTTTAATTTTGGCTTCGCTGCTGCAATGAAATAGTTTGCCACCCCCTGCCTTTTTCCCCTCCCCCCCTTAAACACTCGGATTTCCATCTGGATAGTCTTCTGTGCAATCTGAAATACAGTGAGTGCCTTTGATATTTTATTATTCTTATTTCCTGGGAAAGAAAACATGCCCCCGCTGATGTTTGCCCTCGCTTTCTTCCTTCTAATAAAATCTGGATGAATTATACGAACTGATTTGGTGGGGCGGTGGGGTTTAACCAATAACTTACCGTAGATCCAATGTTATTGTTAGTAAAATCCAAGCCCCGGGAGGATGTTGCAGATGTCTGGGTCTTCAGGGTTTGTAGATGTTCACTAGCAAAGAAATCTCCCAAGGAAGCCCCTGCAGTGTGTGGTGTTGTGCAGCTTGATTGCCCAAACTGTGCAAGCGCGGCAAGTTGCACGGCAGCCTAAGGAGTTTGATACACAACGATTTTTGTTTTCCCTTTTGACCATTGGAAATCGAAGGGATCCGATGTAATTTTTATTATGCATTCTGACATTGCAGCTCCGCATGGTGTATTAACATGGAAATATGATAATGAAGCAGGCAGGTGAAAGATGGATGGCTTTTGGTGTGTGGGGGGGGAGGACGTTGAAGAGGCAGTATGGGGAGAAACGTTACATTGTGCACAGAGTGTGATGAAGGATGGTTATCAGCAGAGAGAGGGGATGGGTGTTCACTATTGAAGGCGAGTTTAAAAAGCTGCTATACTTGCCACAGATGTGCTCCAGATCTCTTAGGCAATTTGCTGTGGTTTGGTGGTAAATCCTTCTGGCTCCCAGAGGGCTTTCACAGCAGTTGTAGATTTACTGTTGATAGGCAGATAGTATTCTGCAGCGTTAGGAGATAACTTAAAAAAAAAGAGAGAGATCCTGTCTCTGGTCGAGTTTACTGATTAGGAGTGATGGGTAGATAATGGGCCGAGCTAGTATCCAGTAATTATGTCTGTCCTTGCTTACAGAAACGGGGGTGGGGAGAATAAAAGTGGGATAATGTTGTTTGAAATAACTGGGGGTCCCTGTGTGCTAGTGGGGAACAGTGCCACTTTCCTCCTCTCTTTTCTGCTAGCATAGCTGCTGACTTACTAGATATTCTCTTTCCCTGCCCCCAACCCTGGCCACCTCCATGTGCAGGGACACAGATTGAAGGTCTTTACTGGAATAGACTGGAATGTAGTGAAGAAGGAAGTTGGAGGGGGACCCCAAACACATAAATAAATGATCCATTGGGCAGATAATGGCTATTTTTTGCCAGGCAATGTGCAGAATTAGCATCGCCACTGATTTCCTCCCCCCACTCCCATTAGCTGCAATCTCATAGGGGAGGAAGTAAAGGGGGGGAGAGAGCTTGATTAGAACTCCTCACTTGCTGACAATCTTTCCCTCTTTCTCAGGCTTTCTGTCTCAGAAACCACAAGTGCAACATAGCTAGAACTTCTGGCAATAAAATAAACATGTAAAAAAAACAAAACAAAATGCTTATTTGATAGAAACCTTCCTGAGCTTACTGGTTTAATGGAAATTAGAGTTTCTGCCTTTAAAAAATATCCCATTCTTCTGCTCCTCGGAGGTCATGTCCTTTAAATGTTGGTTACTTGGGAAGGATGAAAGATGTGGGGGGCAATCCTGCTCCCAGGGAGGTCCATGGGAATTTTTGTTTTGCCAGGGGCACAGAATCAGGCATTTTATTCTGCTGGGAGTAAAACAAGAAGCAAGTTGACACAATTTAAAAAAAAATCCCTTACAGCCACATCTATTCTTGCCCTTCTCTTAAGTCCTTAACTAAGTATGTTTAGTATGGAATGTTTTCAGTCTCATTTATTTTTCTGGACAGGTGTTTCCTGTGGGGTCACTGAGTAGGTAATAAATTTGTCAATCTGTGAAAACAATCACATTGTTTTCCTTGGCCCCCTGTAGGGTCCTGAATATCTTATCATAATTCTTGGCCCTATTGGGGCTACACTGACATCACCAGTTGCAGTAATAGAGCAGTTAAATGTGTGTTTAAACTGTTGCTTAGTAATTACTGAAAGAGAAAGAAGCTGGCCAAGCGAGGGAGGGGGGAAGCGGGGGGAAATCTTCAAGCTTTTCACTGGATTGTTGTGAAGTGAACCCATAAACAGAAAACCTCTAGGGAAAGCCAGTCTAGTCTTTGACAATAGGACGTCTGATTCATTTTGTACAGTAAATAGCATGAGGGGCTTTTTATGTGCTGAAGAAAATGTAGACACAAATCTGGGCTGTGAAATAGGCAAAGCTTGTCAACATTAGAAATCTGAAGATGCGTCTCAGCTTCTAAAGATGCAATAGTCGCACACTTCCATGAATCACTCACTTGGTAAAGTAGCCAAAGACACATGGAGCAGCCTGGAATGTAACTCTTTCCGTGATGTAATGGAAGAGTGTTTAGCATTCAAATAATTTGCACTCTGATGTTGTCGAGATCTCAAGGTGCTGGGCAAGATAAAAAAGGCAAAAATATGATAGATAACCTTAGAAAAAAAATGAGATGAAAAGTGAGGATTTCATAGTAACCTGAGTAGAAATAAAAGCTGATTGACTTTGCTATTTCCATCTCTCGTCTCAGAACACCAGTGTAGCATTCAGCAGTATATGATATGCAAGGTGCCTTCATTTTCAGAGTATTGAATTGTTTACAATTACAGTAAACCATCTGTAATTACCTAAGCAGATAAGAAGCTGGTATGAATAGTGTGTGTGAAGAGAAAGTACAGTGTGAATAGTGAGCAGTTATGTGAATAGTAACATGTCAAATGCCAATGCAGAAGAAACTAGAATACTGTGTATGAGAGCCCTATTTTATTTGTTGTATTTGGTCTGCTGGGGTCAAAGTTCACTTAATCTAAAAATGCAATCTCTCTTGGTAATCTGTGGTTGTGATGCAGAAGTTATTGCTGATATAAAACCAAGGCAATCCACATCTTTTCACACTTTGGAAATGTCTTTCACTGATGTATAGTGGGCCCCAGATCGGTTTTTATTGCTGAAGTAGCCTCTGGATCACTGTGACTAGGATTGTAATCTTGGTGGAAAACAAGACTTGTAACGGCAGTTAAATAGAATGTCAACATATGTATATGCTATATAGACATAGATTTATAAACTTATATTTTGCTCCTTCAATGTAAACTAAAGGTTGTGGAAGAGATTCGCAAAATATTAAGAGTTTAAGATAAGGTGTCAGTGTCTTTAAAAACGAATTCTATTGCACATGGTTAGCCAGTGTCATTCTCGCAGTACTTACAGCAATCAGCAGAAAATGGAGACCCTCTATAGCAAGACATACCAGTAAGTATGTGGGATTTCAGGAGGGTTAAAGATAGTGACTTGCACTTTCATTAAAATTTGTTTCCCCTTATTTAAAATGTAGAGCAAATTTGATGCTGGTGAAAAGCACTTGTTTGACAGCCCTGGAGGCTGAAGTCCCTAGTACATTCTTCGGGGGTGGGGGGAGAAGGTTGGGGGTGGGGGGGAGAGAGTACATCGCAACTAACTGCAGTGTAAACTTCACTCCCAATCCTTTCAATGTGTTTCCACCTCAGCCTGGAGAGATCCCTTGACCTCTCTGCTGAGATTTACAAAAAAAGAGGCACCAATTGCAATATGGACACCTGTCCACAAATAAGAGGAATGGAGATTCATCAGCCTATTTCTAGAGCATCCAAATATCTGCCAAGCAGTAGTGACTTAGATCACAACCTACCTGGAGCCTGACCCTGCGTATCCTTGCTCATGTCAGCAGCCTCAAGGAAGTGAACAAACCCTGCTGCTTTAAAAGGTGATTGATTACTCATGTGATTGAATCTTAGCAAGAAACTTTGGAACTAATCAGGCTTGTACAATTCCATTCACCTCAGCAAATAACTTCTTGAAAACTGTCTTTAGGTGGGTCCCCCACACACATCTCCCCAATATCAGCACCATGGAGTAAAGGACAGGAAAGTAGCTTTTTTTGCCATTATTGGTAAATTTTTGTAAGAATTCTGCAAGACTGCCTTTCTTCCATGACAAAAAACGAAGGGCTCCATGTTTCATTGTACAGCTCCAGAGCTATTTGTTCCCTCTCTCCTTCAGAGAGTTTTGGTGTCTATTGTATCCCCCCCCCCTTTTAATTGCAGATGTACAAGCTGTGATATGTCTGGATGAATTAAAAAAAGTGATCCAGGGGGTGGGGGGGAAAAATGAATATTCTTATATCTATTAGAGAGAAAAGCCAAAGTCAGGCACGCATACACACAGAAAGAGGGAGTGAAGATTTACATTTGGTATCCAAGGAAGCAAGAACAGAATCCTGCAGGGTTTTCTGTTCATTGTTTAAATGTTGCCATGGCAATATCTCAGGGCACAAGTTACATGTTTTTCACTTCTCTAGTTGAGCTTTTCTTCTTTCCCTTTTGATCTACTTAACAACAACAAATATTCCCATTGAACTTGGCACAACAATAGGCAAAAGAGTGAAATGGCCTCATTGTCTATCCCTGGCTTCTGCAGTTCTACCCTCAGGTCTGTTAATGTACAGGAGACCTAATTAAGATAGAACTGCTGGATGGAAGTGGAGTGTGAGGCTGCTTCTTGTTGTAAGGACACAGAGCATATTACAATATTTTGTGTAGTGGTGATATGTTAATTGGATAGCTGCAGGCAAGTGAAGTGTAGCAGTCACTGACAATTAGAAAGAACAATGAACTTGCTAGGACTCAATCCATTCCTCTAATCACTGGGTGGATTAAAATGCATTGCAGGCATACGCTAGTGTTTCTGTAGATTTGAACACATACAATGCTATAAGCTCTGTAAATTCTGTTTTCATAAAGCAAGGACCTGATTTATCTTGCTGTCTGCGAAAGAGAGAGAGGCAGCACTGGATCCCTGAGCAAACTCTCTGTTTGCATTTGCTGCAGAGCATGTCCTGCCATGCAGGAGTGTCTGTGTACAAGGTACCACTGAAATCAGTGCATTTTTAAACATAACACTGATGTTGGCCCCATGTCAAATTAGTTAAAACCAGCTCAAGAGAGTCACTGCAAAAGAAGTGAAAGGCTTTTGTCTTGAAAGACATCGGAGAATCAGGACGTTGGAGATGCCCTTTGCGTGGAGGGATCTCTCTTTGGTTTTTTTTTTGCAGCAGCTGGATCCATGCAGCCTGGTGCAACAAAATAACTCTTGGAAACCAGGATATGTTTTCCTGTCACGCTCACGTGACAAATTTAATGTGAAATTGACTTCTGAAGAGCCTCAATAGTTAGTGCTTTTTCACCGCTATATGTATAAGAATAATTCTTGGATGCTTTGAAGGTCATACCCAATCCTGAGAGCCTAGTACTGTATTAAATTTTTAAAAATGTATTTAGTGTAGTTCAGGTCTTCTCATTTAGCACTGGTGAAATGTAGTCATCTATTTATCCACAAGATTAAGTACAGCACTCCCATTAGCTGTCTGAATGCCTCAGTCATAACCCTAAGGTAAGGTTCACCTTTGGAACTGGTACAGGCTCTAAAACAGTTTCCCTAATTTGAGCAATCTTTGGCATCTCTGAGATGGGCAATAAAGGTTGCCAATTTTTATTTGGACTAAGGTCATCAATTTGCTTCATATACCTAGGCAACTGACTAGCCATCAGATGGTTAAACACGTTCAGATGCTGCTGACTTGAATAGAATTTGAACTAGTGACCTAGAGATGAAAGTTTCTTCCTCCATAATCAGTTTTCAGAGCCATGCAGTATTATACATTTCTATCTACAGAGTAATTTATTGTTGGGAAAGGGTAACTGGCAAGGTGGAATATTTATACAGTGTCATTAACGCTAATAAAATCACGTAAAATGACAAAACTAATATTTTGATTTTACTTATTTGCCATTTATCTGTTCTGTCTCTGATGCACTCACCACTATAGGGTCAAGGTGCTGGCCCGTTGTGCCTCAGAGCAACCACGTGGTTTCAGAGTAGCAGCCGTGTTAGTCTGTATCCGCAAAAAGAACAGGAGTACTTGTGGCACCTTAGAGACTAACAAATTTATTTGAGCATAAGCTTTCGTGGGCTACAGCCCACTTCATCGGATGCATAGACTGGAACAAATAGCAAGAAGATATTTATACGTACAGAGAACATGAAAAGGTGGAAGTAGCCATACCAACTGTAAGAGGCCAATCAATTGAGATGAGCTATCATCAGCAGGAGAAAAAAAAACGTTTGAAGTGATAATCAAGATGACCCATGGAAGGTGTGAGGATACTTAACATGGGGAAATAGATTCAATTAGTGTAATGACCCAACCATTCCCAGTCTCTGTTCAAATCTAAGTTAATTGTATCTAATTTGCATATTAATTCAAGTTCAGCAGTCTCTCTTTGGAGTCTGTTTTTGAAGTTTTCATTTGAATGGTTTCATTTCATTTATGTATTTGTTCCTCTTTTCTCCTTTATTCTGCAATGCCAATCTCTGGTCTCCCGCTGATCTCAATGAGATTTTTCTCAGTGACTTCCAGAAGGGAAGGATTGATCCTCTGGTTTATTTTTTGTTTGTCTTCTTTCCCTGCCCTTTCCCCCAATGAATTGTGAAATCTGTTTAAGTTTCCAAATCAATAACAGGTTAAAAGTTTAGGCTTATATAAAAATAAGTATTATCAAAATTATATTCTGAATCACAACATTTTGAAAGTCTACTTCCTTATCTATCTTATTTGCCAAGTGTTCTTTGTTACCTTTGCCATTTTTGATGTCATCCCAAGCAGTTAAAAAGGGGAAGGAACATTTCTCTCTCTTTGCTGTTCAGAGTGTTAGTGATCAATGCTATTTCACCAGATCTGCATGCGTTGCTGCAGAAGCACAAATCCAATGAACGTGAAGGATAGATACATTTTCAGCTCTTCTGTTTATAAAATGTCAATGATTCATACTTTAAGGCTGAGATTCTCAAAGGCCTAAGTTAGGTGCCCATATCCTTAAAGACTACATGCACAGAACATTCTATTACTGATCTAACCTAGTTATTTTATTTAAAGCTTTGTCATTCACCTTTGAATGACTACAGAGGAAATCTGGAAGGTGGAACAATGGTGCAGAGAGAAAAAGGGGTTAACTTAACACTCTTCCTCTCTCATTGCAAAAGAGTTTGAAATGGGAAGTGAAGAAATATATTAAATTCTCTAACCTTATTTGCCAAAGGGCATACATGGTATGCTAGGTTCTTTCCTAGCTGTTTGGTGTTTCAAGACTTTACTGTGACTGTAAAGCTGATTGTGAATCCTTATTTGAGGAGCAGGCTCTTAGACAGGAGGTAAAATATTATTTGTCTGGAGGCAAGCTTTTATTTTCAATACATCCTTAGGAGAGTTGAGTTTCATTTCAACTGGGACTCTTTACTTCATCGCAACCAAGGAGGTTTGCTAGCTTCATTAGCCTTTCAGGCTGCTCACATGTAGTGCCCACTCCCTTCAGCAGGTAGAACTCTCTTTGAAGCCCATGTGAGGTTTGTATGTACATGACATATGGAATTATGGCCAGAATGGTTTTCTCTTTTGGGTTGGAAAAAGTGTGGAGACTCTTATCTTCGAATATTGTTCTTTTTGATATTTTTCTTTCTCTAGTGTGAATCTCATGAAGGGGAAAGCTGCTGGCTTGACAGCCTTGGAGATGAGAGTCCTCTATATGCTAACTACAAAGCCTCGGAGGGAGTACTGTTGGGGGTCTCAGACAGACGAACACGAACTCACAAAACCCAACACAGAACAAGATGAGTTGTTCCTTGAACACCTTTCTGTAATACATGGAAAGAAAAAACTATTTTGATTTGGAGAAATTCAGTTTGGAGACGTATGCTAGTAGTCTCATCCAGCCAGCATTAAAACATTAGAGTTCCTTTTTTATTTAAGATAATTTTCTAACATAAAAGGTATGGTATCCAACATGAGGTCAACCTATTTTGGCCCTCATTATAATGTCTAACGATGAATTAATCTTTCAAATGGCAATTGTTGGTTGCCTAGGGAGCAGTGATCATGACTTTCGAAACAGTGGAAAGTCCCAAACAGTCAAGTATATACTTGGTACTTCAAAGGGGCTAATTTCCTGAAGCTGAGATAAATTGTGAGCAAAATTGATTGGGAGGATAAATTTAGACAGAAAAATGTGAATAAAAATTGGGAATTATTTAAAAAGAGTGTATAATATGGCCAAAATCCCACAATTCCCCAATCAAGAAAGAGGACAACTTTGGCTAATAGCCCATTCTGATTCAGTGGCAAAACAAAGGCAGCAAATAGAAATTTTAAAAAATGTAACAAATGGGAAAGGACACAATAGAGAGAAATTGATATAATTAGAAGTTATGAAATGCATATCATTGATAAAGGAAGCTAAAGACATCAAGAAAAAATCAGTGGCTGGCAGAGTTAGGGACAATAAGACGGAGTTTAAAGTATATTAGGAACAAAAGAAATCCTAACAATGGTATAGGCACATTACTTGATGTAGATAGTAAAACTGCTAGTAATGACATGGAAAAGGAACAAGTCTTCACTAAATATTTTTTCTCTATTTGGAAAGAAGTAGAAGAATGTATTTGTATCATATGAGGATGATGAAGTACTTTCCTGTCCATTAGTAACTGAGGAGGATGTAGATAACAGTCTGCTAGTATTAAACATTTTTAAATCAGCAGGCCCAAATAATTTGCACCCGAGAGTCCTAAAAGAGATGGGTGAGGAGATTTCAGGCACTTGTTATTTTTTAATAAATCATGGCATGGTGAGGAAATGTCAGAAGACTGGAGCATGCCAATATTCAGAAAAGGCAAGCTAGATGACTTGGTGACCTATAAACTGGTTAGCCTGACATAAATCCCAGGCAAAATAATGGATAAACTGATATGGGATTAAACAGATGACGAATTAAAGGTAATGCCAATGAGCACAATGTTATGGAAAATAGGTCTTTTCAAAGAAACCTGATTTAATTATTTGATGAAAATAGAAATTTGTTTGATAAAGGTAACTACTGTATAGATGCAGTAGATTTTTGTAAGGCATTTGGCTTAGTATTGCAAACATTATGCTTAAAAATAGCATTATATAATATCTATAGAGTACACATTACATGGATGAAGAAATGACTAACTAGCAGATATCAAAGTAATTGTGAAAGAGGCATCATCACTAAATAGGGGCATTTCTAGTGGGATTCCCAAGGGATGGATATTGAACACTTCCATCAATGATCTGAAAGTAAATATAAAATCTCTAGTGATAAATTTTCTGGGTGACACAAAGATTGGCAGAGTGGGAAATAATGATGAGAACAAGGCAGTCATACAGTGATCTGAATTGTTTGGTGACCTGGGCCCATTCAAACAAAATATGTTTTAATACTGCCAAATTCAAAGTTGTACATCCAGTAACAAGGAATGTAGGCAATACCTACAGAATAGAGGACTGTATCGTGGAAAAGAGTGACTCTGAAGAGGATTTACATGCTATAGTGGACAAGCAATTGCACATGAGCTCCCATTGTGATGGCAGAATGGGCTAATACGATCCTTGTATGTATATAGAAGCTGGTAAGGCATAGGAGTTGGGAGGTTATTTTACCTCAGGATACAACAGTGGTGAGACCAGTACTGGAATGTTGTGTCCAGATCTGTTGTCCACATTTGAAAAAGGCTGTTCAAAAATTAGAGAGTGTGCAGAAAAGAACCACAAAAATTATGTTAGAACTGGAGAAAATGCCTTATAGTGAGACATTTCAATAGCTCAATCTGTGTAATTTATCCAAAAGAAGATTGAGAGGTGACTTGATTACAGTATATAAGTACCTCCATGGGAAGAGACTACCAGCTACTAAAGGGCTCTTCAATCTAGCAGAGAAAGGCATAAAAAGAAACAATGGTTGGAAGCTGAAGCCAGGTAAATTCCAAATAGGCCCAGAACCAAATTTTGAAGTATCAAAATCCTACATGAAACAGAATTCCCTTTCTCTGCTCACCTCTGCTTATTTTATACAGATCGCTAAACAATTCTGAGATGATCTGTACAATAATGGTGTCTACCTCTTCCTTCCCAACCTTTAGTAAAAATAGTTGATTAGTTTATGGGTTTTTTGTTTGTTTGTTTGCTGTTTTCCTTTTTTTCATATATGTGGGTGTGTGTTTTTGGTACTTGTATAAAGAAATTTATGGGGAAAAACTAAGTCAAAGACATGTTCTACATTTAGTGGTGAGATCTGTGGTCATTCTTCCTTCTTATAGGAGAGAGTTCTGTAGTCTAAATCTAGTTTCTGTGTAAGTTCAGTCTCCTAAATTCAATATCCTCCCTTAGTGGTTGGCATTTTCATTGTTCCAGTTGCATGTAGTTATCATGAGAGGTCATGGGCACAGAGAGAGAAGCAATCTCTCAGGTATCAAGGGCAATCCATTGGAGGTAACTATATTCAGTCACTAATGACTGTGAATTTTTAGTAGGTTCCATATCCTGAGACATCCAGTTTCTGTATCTACTTCCTTTTAGAAAATACTTGCCAAATTTGCAAGTCTAAGGAGATCCCAACCGAAAGTTTCCAGTATACTGTCTCTGCCGGTGATGCTGCGGCAGTACCAGAGTGGAAGGAGGTATATCATAAAGTGACAGGTGTTGCTTTCCTTTTCATATCACCTTCTTACCCCTATTCATCACCCTCTATCCAAGCAGTATAAATCTATCTTAATTAATGCACGAATGTAATGAAATATGTAAATAAAATAGTATCCTCTTTGGACACTAAATGTAATACTCTCCTCATTACCGTTCTTCAGCCTGTGAGTGAATAGGATAATGGGATATATTCTTCTTGCAGTTTGCCTTCAGGAAATGCTACTGGGAGTACTGAGTCAGTGCATCAGGAGGAGAAATGGCTACATAGTGGGATAATGCACCCTGTGGGGGTTTTATTGTTAAAGTGCACTAATATGCTGCACATTAATGGGTCCAGATGGACCCTGCTGGTGTGCACTAGAGGCTCCCTACGGCTCTTTAATGTAATGCTATTTCAAACGGTACTGTATTAAAAGTATACCAGGGAACGTTTAGTGCACACAAGCAGGGTCTACATGGAACAGTTAATATGCAACATGATAGTGCACTTTAGAGATCACACCCTACTGCCATGCATTGCTGCTCTATGTAGACAAGGCCTTACTAGGCCTGATTCTCCACTGCTTTCTGCCATCATTTACACCTATACAAATAGGGTGTCAGATGCTACCAAACCCAAGTAGTAGAATTTTTCACTCATTTGGAACAGGTGGGAACGACTTTATGCAAAGTAGAGGAGAATCAAGTCCTTTGTAAGGAAATTAGATTCCCCAGCAGTTCTGCAGGGACTGCTAGTCATTGCCAAATCAGGAATATTTTGAAGTGCAAGCATCTAGATAGAGAAAACATCATGCCTCCAACAAAATTAATTTCTTACAATGGCTTTATCTATCTATTTTGCTGCTCTTGTAATTTGGTGACCTTGAGAAATTGTGTGCAATTACATTTCCTTTTTAAGTTGTCATTTTTTTCTTGATTATTTGTTTTACTTTTATTCTTTCCACTCCTTTCTCAACTTCCTACCATAGCCCAGTGTCATTCACGGATATATCATTTTCCTTTTTTAAAAAATATTCTCTTTAGTGGTTTTGGAGGAACACTCCCATATTTTCTTAGGGGAAGGAAGGATGACTCTAAAGCCTTCTAGTGAGGATTTTCATAGGGGCCTAAGAGAGTTAGGTGCCCAGATCTCACTGGCCTAACCCAAATCTATGGCCTAACTCCCCTAGGGTCTTGGAAATCCTATTAGCTTCTGCATCTAGGATTTTTCTAATTCTCTTTTCATTCCCACCCCCTAAGAATCCATTATCTATTTATAGTTTTCTTTGTGATTTCGTATTGTATTGTATTTCCTTCTTTATATACACCCTTCATTTTATCATAGATACTTCTGGCTTTCTTCCACTCATTAGACTGTGAATATAATAGGGGAATTAATTGTAGCTGAATATTTGTTTCATGTTATTACTAACTCGTTATTGTCAGTACTCATTTGAATGTCAAATAAATGAAACCATAGTCTATTAGTGGAGACTCGACCAGAACACTTTACCTCCACCCATATCTTCTTGCCTTCCCACCCTTGATAGTGATCTAACCTCTTCTCAGAACCATTTATCCATCTGGGAAGCAGCCAAATGACTGAAGCAGCTTCCAGTGTGAATTTAGTTTTATTGGCAAAACTACCTTTAGTCATTCCACTCCTCAGACCCAGAGCTGAGTTCCTCCTGGGAGATGAGTTCTCTGTGATATCCCAGCACTGCTTCCATAGTTGATATTGTAGAGTGACAAGTGTGTGTATTCTAAGGCAGGAGTAATTTTAGGATACAGATGTCCTAAAGAACACAAGAATCTAGTAGTCTGGTTACCTCTAGACTCCTTATGCAGCCTTCCTACAGCATGGTCGATGGATATTGACTATAAAGCCAGCTGTTGAATCTAGTTTGTTCTTCTTGACTGACCTCATGATAATCAGAAGCAAAAGATACATGTATTGCCATTCATCAAATTTCTTACTTAATTCTCAGTCTTGCAAGCTGAACGAATGTGATAGGCTACAGAACTCATGTGGAGCCATATTGGCTTTGATGGGTCTCTGCAAAGGGTTAAAGGTCTGCCATTGGTGATCACTTTGTAGGATCAGTGCCTGAGGTAGCTCAGTTTCTGACATTTTTCAAATCAAGTACATTAAAAGCTCTCACTTTTCTGTTGCATCTTAATGTATTATCTGAAATCCTAAATGTCTGTAAATGAAAATGAACCATTGCAAACATGTATGTAATCAATACACTGCATAAAATATCTAGATAAGTTGTTCCAAAAAAATTGCAAGATTTATTTATTTGTTTGTTTGTTTTTAAAGTCCTGGGTAAAACTTATTTTTTCCTACTCTGTTTCCTATCTAATAGTGGGATTACTCACAACTGTAAAGTTAACACTTAACCAGGTGTGTGCCATAGACTGTAAGATTATAGGGGTAAAGCCCTGCTATCAGTATATCTGTTAAGCACCATTCATATAGAAGGTGAAGTATAATAATAGCATCAAAATCCCTAAAAGAACCAAAAAAAACAAATATTCCATTATTCTGCTTCCCTAACAATAGGATCATTGTAGTTCTTGCTGCATGATGCACACTAGGGAACAGATAAAACAGTCAAGTAGCTGCTTTTTTCCATATTGTCACAGCCCAAGGGCAGATGCAGGAAGAGGAATACAGATTTCCTTAAGTGTGTTTCTATCCGTTTCTGAATCTGCGTATCATGAAAAGCTTTTGCACAATCCAGTAATCTGAAATGCATCAGTATTTGTCTTTACAGACACAAAACATTTGGCTTCGGCTCAGTTTATTAAGATGCTACTGTCCTTAACATGAAAATATGGAGTTTGTTTCATATTGACATAAAAAAATAAAAATATATTTATTTAACTGGATATGCTGTATATATATGTATCATTTTGAACTAAACCTTGGAAGAGGATATATACCATGTAAGAAGTAGAATTACATTAGCAGCTGAATTAGTTTGAGAACGCAGGCTGCAGCTTCCCAAATGCTGCATTCATTTTCTGTAATGATCTATAATAAAGCAAAGAGATAAAAGAGATGCATGTAGCTGTTTTAATTGAGACAATATGCTCAGCAACCTAGGAACTAGGAATTCCTAAATTCTAATCCTGGCTCTACCACTGACATGCTACGTGACCTTGGGCAATTCCTAGCCCCGGGATCTCAAGCATTTTTGTTTTCTTCTGTAAAATGGGGGTACTACTTCTCTATTACACAGGGCTGCAGTGAAGATTAATTAGGTAACATCTGTACATTTTTTGAAAACATACAATGTACTGCCATATCAAGGCTGTCTCTTGGTAATTAGGAAGGGTAGTCTTGTTGCTAAGGCATAGAAGTTTCAGGAAGGTCAGAAGGTCTGGACTCAGTTCCTGCCTCTGCTACAGTCTGTTCTGTGGGATCTTGGGAAAATCATTTAGGCCCAAATTTAATAACCAGGGACTTTGAGTGCCTCGGTTTTTGGCTGCTAGAGATCACATGCATCAGCTAGATAGAAATGAAGTCTGAACCAGTGATATAGAGATTTAAAGTGGCCAATTTCACAAAACTGAAAACAATTATGAGTCAAATCAGCTGGGAGGAGGAATTTATTAGATGCCCCAAAAGCCACGGGAGGGAGGCCATATTGGTTTTAAAAAAACCACACTGGTTTACAGGCAAGTGAAGGCAGCTATTAAAATATATATAACAAATGAAGAAAGGGGAAGTGGATAATGATGAATATAAATCAAATGCTAAGAATTGTAGAAAATCATTGAGGGAAGCAACAGATGCAAGAAGAAATCTATGGCCAGCAGAGTTAAGGACAATAAGTAGAAGGTTTTTAAAAGTGTATTAGGAACAAAAATAATCCTAAAAGTGGTATTGGTCCATTATTATATGGAAATGTTGAAATTTCAATAATAATGCAGAAGAAGCCAGAAGTGTTAAATAAACACATCTGTCCTGTATTTAGGGGGAAAAAACTGATGCAGTAGTCAGAGCATATGATAACACTCTTTCCATTCCACCAATATCTCAGGAGGATGTTAAACAGCAGCTACTACAATCAGACATTTTTAAATCATCAGGTCTGGATAGCTTGCATCCAAGAGTTTTAAAAGAGCTGGCAGAGGAGCTTGCCGGAGAATTAATGTTAAATTTCAATACATTTTGGAATATTGGAGAATTTCCAGAAGACTGGAAGAAAACTAATGTTGTGTCAATATTTAAAAGGGTAAATGGGATAACCCAGATAGTTATAGGCCTGTCAGTCTCACATCAGTTCCAGGCAAAATAATGGACTGGCTGATATGGGACTTGATTAATAAAGAATTAGAGGAGGACACCACCGGGCCCTTCTCCCTGACTCCAAAGCATGTGCTGCCACATCCAGTTTTTTCAAGGAGGTCTGTTTCTTTAACAGAGGTTATCAAACAGAAAATAGTCTTAACTCAGTTCTTCAGGTCCACCTCTCCTAGGGGTATCTGGCACTCCAGCTCCTGGAAGTCTCTCAGCTGCAGTCAGCTTTGCTCTCCTCCTGGAGCTTCCTTGAGCACCTGGCTCCTTACTCCAGGCACCCACGACAGGAGTTGGCTCTATTCCAGTGTGATTTTCCTTCCCAGGGCTCAGCCTATCGCAGTCCTTCCTAGCTGCTTACTAGCAGCCCATTTATAGCCCAGGTGTAGCTCCAGCCCTCTTTGTTTTGATTTAGTTGCTCTGATCCAGGGGAAGAGGGTATCCACAGGAACCACCTACCCTGTGACAGAGGGTAATATATTCAATGCAAATCAACATGGGTTTTGTGGAAAATAGATCCTGTCAAACTAACTTGATTTTTTTTATGAGATTACAAGTTTAGTTGATAAAGGTAATAGTATTGATGTAATATAATTAGACTTATGTAAGGAGTTTTATTTGGTACTGCAAGAGATTCTGATTAAAAAAGCTAGAATAATATAAAATCAACATGGCATACATTAAATGGATTAAAATCTGGCTGATCTCAAAATGTAACTGTAAATGAGGAATCACCACTGAACAGGTGTCTTTCTAGTGCGATCCTGCAGGGATCAGTAGTTGGCCATATGCTATTTAACATTTTTATTAATGACCTGGAAGAAAACTCAAAATCACCACTGATAAAGTTTGCAGATGAGATAAAAGTTGGGGGAATGGTAAATAATGAAGAGGACAGGTCACTGAGTCAAAGCGATCTGGATTGCTTGATAAACTAGGGGCAAGCAAACAATATGCATTTTAAAATGGCTAAATGTTAATGCATACTTCTAGGAACAAAGAAGGTCTCCCTCTCTTGGTCTGCAGAAGCAACTGGAGTCAACAGTATTTCTCAGGGTATGTCTACCCTACTGGCCGGTCCGCGGACAGCGATCAATCCAGCGGGGATCGATTTATCGCGTCTAGACTAGACTAGATGCGAGAAATTGATCCCCGAGCACTCTCCTGTCGACTCCTGTACTCCAGCTTGGTGAGAGGCGCAGGCAGAGTCGACGCGGGAGCGGCAGCAGTCAACTCACCGTAGTGAAGACACCGCGGTGAGTTGATCTAAGTACGTCGACTTCAGCTACGTTATTCATGTAGCTGAAGTTGCGTAACTTAGATTGACTACCTCCCCCAAGTGTAGACCAGGCCTCAGTGTTGTGTATATTTGTAGCTGTTATGATACTGGTGCACAGAGGGGACAAATGAGCAAAAGGCATCTAACTTTTTTCTGCCGAACAAACTAAAAATACTCAAATAGCAAAATACAATGACCATTAATGTAATGACAGCAAAAGGGGAACAAAACTGATAAGGAGGTGAATTAGCTCTGTAAAAAGAGGATGACAGCATGAAGTAAAAACAGCCCTATAAGGAGGGTAGCTGAGTGAATCATTTAAGTATTTCCCTGATTAACGTTATTCAGCTAGAGTTCGGGGTGGTGAAGGGTTAAAACTTGCAAAATATGGCCCTAATCCTGCCAAATTTCCGAGCAGGTGGCTTCCTGTGTTGGTATAGAGCCTCATAGAAGACAATGGGACTCTGTACTGGCCAAAAGCTCCACCCCGAAAGCTCAACTTTGAGTGGTTTCAATAGCTTCAATGGGATTACGTATGAGAGTAAAGTTATGCATATGCTAAGTGTTTGCAGGATCAGAGCCTATAAATATAATGGACTGTACATTTGGGAAGAGGAAAGTAGTGTGTGTTTGTTTAAAGTATCTACTGCATTTTTCCAATGTGGAATGTGTTTCTCTTTGCTTTATAAATTGCTTTTAAAGGGAATCAGATAGTGCCTCTATGGACAGGTATCTCCAGTATAGGAAAACAGCAGGGAGGTATTCCTTTTGATTTATCTGCCAAAGCACCATATCCCATCAACCTCTTTGTGGGGGAGGGAATAGAAGTCTCCACATTTTACTCAGCTGGTTCTCTCTGGCATTTGAAGCATTGGGTAATACTGTAGCTAGCTGCAGTGAAATCTGTTATTCAAAGGAAATCTGTTTTAAAATGATTGTTTTTTTTTCTTGCTTTGTTTTGTTTTTTTGCAGTGTAGTACTTCTTTGATTTTTTTTTCAGAAGAAGTTATGCATCAGTGATTATGTTTTTCCTGTTTTAATTTTTTTATTTTAAAGGATAAATGATCAAAGGAAAATCATAGGGATCCATTAGGCTGGAGGGAACAGTGCTTGAGTGCTAATCACAGAGGATTGAGAGTCAGGACTCATAGGATTTTATTCCTAGTTTGGCCTATGATTCATTGAGCATTGGTCTTGAGCAAGTAATTTAACCTCTTTTGTACTTCAGTTTATCTCTTTGTAATATGAAAATAATCATACAGTATTTATAAACCCGGAACCAGATCCTGCACACCTTATACAACCAAACCTGCCCTTGAAGTGCAGGTGTTCATAAAGGGCTGGGAAGCTTAGTTAATTTATGATTGCATGGTACTTTGCAATCCTAGAATGAAAGGCATATAAATGCAATAATTACATTCACTAACACCATATATAATACATAACACTTCAACATGGAGCAACAGAGACAAAAGAGTATGCATATTCTGTGCACTGAAATATTTTATTAGTTATACAGTTCTAGAAGCAGAAGCCATTTCTTCCTTCTTATGCCTCCATCCTAGCGACTTCTTTTTTTTCTAAATTTGCCAGCATTTTCATTCTACCCCTAACCACTTCTTAATATTCAGACTTTTAACAAGTGGATTTTGTTTTCATGACTTATTTTGCCTGAGGCATAAACTGAATTAAAAAAAAATGTAGGTCACAAGCCTGAGAGTTCTTACTCATGACAGTAAGTGCTTACACACATGAGCATGGAGTCCTTACTTATGCACGTAGTCCATTGATTTTCATGGACCACCTTGGTGAGTAAGAAGTATTTGCACGCATTAAGAATTTGTAGGATCAGGCTCCTGCACTTTCCGGGCTGGATGTAATATTGATTTATATTTAATTTACTTTGTACAATAGAATGATTAAAAAGATGCCTTAACTCTGTTTCCATTGGACAATGTGGAATTTTTAATTATATTCCTAAATGCTGCAGTAGCTTGTGAACTTTAAAAGTGACTAGTTCGATTTGCCGTAATCTACAACTTTGGTGTTTCTGTGGGAGGCATGACTAGTTGTTGTATTCAGTCCATGCACCACTGCCGGATGGAAGAATTTTAAATCATTCCATGATTATATAGATTTCCTCTGTTGACTGAATGAGTGGAACTGACTCTTTAGCTCACTTTAGGAGAAGGTCATGAGTGATTGATCCTTGATGATGTAGGCAGCTGACTCATGAATGGTGGTGTCTCTCTGTAAGTGGCTAGGGAGAGTTTAGCTGCATTAATGACCAGGGATCTGATCCTGCAAATCTTTCCTTACTCATATTAGTACTTGCTTTGAATTTTTTAAGAATGTGCTTATCTGGTACTCTAGACCAGTAGTGGGCAACCTGCAGCCTGTCAGAGTAATCTGCTGGTGGACTGTCCCACGGGCCACAGGTTGCCCACCGCTGCTCTAGACACATGTACAGATAGTGATAAAAAACATCATCGTTTTGGACTAATGCTCAATAATCAATAATAAATTATCTGAAAACACATCAGCTCTCCTCAACATACACACACTCACCAGCCACCTCTACCTAAGTAGGCATTTCAATGTGACCAAAAGATCAGTAGACTCAGATTCCAAGGCAAGAAATGAAATCCACAGTTGAAGGTATCTAACCATGAGCATCCTGCCTCTAACAACCTTGTATTTGAACCAAAGGTGCTGGTGATAGCTTAACCCAACAAATGATGTCAACTGCCATGCTACTAACATAAGGCTTTGGGGGATCAGTTCCTAGGAGAATATGTTTCATTTAGGACTGGACTGCTTCTATTTCAATCAATGTTTTTGTCCTGATCCTGCACCCCTGACTTATCCAAAACACCTGTTAAAATAAGTGTACTCAATAAAGTGAAATTAAATGGGAATTTTGGGAAGACAAGGAATGCAGCATCAGGACATAATGAGTAGAAAAACATCTAAGTTGTGTGTGCTGGTTTTCTCCCATTCTCTTTTATTTTACTATATCATCTGTGGAAGTAACCTGTCAACACAATTAAGACACCTAAATCAGTATCACCAACTTGCTTATATTTTAGAGTTACCATATTTCAGCAAGAAAAAAAGAGGACGGGAGGAGCCCTGCCCTAGCCCCGCCCCTGCCCCTCCCACTTCCTGCCCCCCCAGAACCCCCAACCCTCCCCCCGTTCCTTGTCCCCTGACTGCCCCCTCCTGGGACCCCTGCCCCTAACTGCCCCCTAGGACTCCACTCCCTATCTAAGCCTCCCTGCCTCTTGTCCCCTGACTGCCCCAACCCTTATCCACACCCCCACCCCCAGACAGACCCCTGGGACTCCCACGCCCCATCCAACCACTCCCCACCCCCTGACAGCCCCCCCCCAGAACTCCCAACCCATCTAAACCCCTCTGCTCCCTGTCCCCTGACTGCTCCGATCCATCTCCCCACCCCTGCCACCTGACAGCCCCCCCCAGAACTCCCAAACACTCCCCCCGCTCCTTGTCCCCTGACTGCCCCCTCCTGGGACCCCTGCTCCTAACTGCCCTCCAGAACCCCACCCCCTACCTAAGACTCCCTGTTCCTTGTCCCCTAACTGCCCCCTCCTAAGACCCCCCCCAACTGCCCCCCAGGACCCTACCCCCTACCTGTACCCTGACTGCCCAAAACTTTCTCCACTCCCCCCAAAAAGCCCCCCCCCGTTTCTTGACTGCCACCTCCAGAACCTTCCTGCCCCCTGACCTCCTTACCCTGCTGCTCAGAACAGAGTGTTGGGCTCTGTGCAGCCGAGCCGGACACGTGGCTGAGCTCCCCAGCACAACAAAACCCGGTCCCTGGCCCTGCACAACAAAACCCGGTCTGGCCCTGCACAGTGCTGCCGGACTGGGCTGCAAGGGAGCTGCCGGCTCAGAATGCAGGGCGGATCCGGCTCCTCTACAGCTGCTCCTGAGTCCAGCCCGGGACTTCCCTGCAGCCCTCCCAGCCGCTCGCTCTGCCGGGGGAGGGGTGAAATCCCGGACATTGTGAGTGCTTTACAAATTCCCCCCGGACGCTATTTTTAGCACAAAAAGGAGGACATGTCCGGGTAAATCCGGACGAATGGTAACCCTATTATATTTGCTTGGTAATTTCAGTATCTTTTCAGAAATTGTATTTAGTATACAAAGTTGTCTTTTTGTTCAGGAAGGTATTTTGAATGACTTTTAAGAATTCATTAATTGTTTATTGCTTTCAGAATTATTCTGTGGGGTTGACTATTCCTGATATTTGTCTCTGCATTATTTAATGCTGCTTTGAAAGTCTAGGGTAAAATTCACCCCTACTTAGAGGGTCAAATCAAGGCGCCAGCATCACTCAAACCTCACTATGCCCAGTGTTAAGGATTTAAGTGGTATGGAGGGGCCTCTGCAGTTAACCAAATAATAAAAGAGAAGTTGTTCACACACTGAGTTCATCAGCCATGTTCCAGACAGTACATTGTTGTGGTGAGTTTTTCAGTCAGCTACTCCTACTGGGACATATTTATCTGATAAACGTGAGTGTTAGACGAAGAAATATCTGTAAAATCTCCAGTTGATGGAGAGAACAAGATATTGGAGGGTTTTAGGTAACATATACCTCATATAAAATTCCTCAAACATGTAACTGCCCATGTTTTGCCATTTACACACCCTCATTATCAGTGCAAAAAGCAATAAGAAGTTTATCTCTTCTAGAACCATGGAGTCATTTCAATTCCCTGGAGATACAGTATTATGTGTTCAGTGGCAGGCCAATGTGGCACTCATGTTTTAGATTCTCTCTTTCCCCTCCCCCACCCCCCGGTATATGAAAATAATCACACTGCAATGCTATGAAATCACTGTCCTACCGCTTCTCCAAAACTCCGCCCATTGAAATAACATGTAACTGGTGTCCCACTAATTTGTAACATTAAGGCCAAAATTGTCATTGTGTTGCCTAGTACTTCATATCTGGCAAGAGTCAGACTGTGCCAGCGATATATACAGTATGATAGCTTTTCTAAAGATAGGAGCGATAACAGAATGTTCTTTGGAACAAGGGCTCCCAAGCACTATGCAAACTAATGGAAAGTGGCTGCGCTAATTAAATGAAACATCACTGTATTTAAGTGTGATTGACAGAAACAACAAATAGTCTGCTGCATCTGTCTTCTGTAGATGAAAGTGGGTTTCTCTTGTGAGAGGGAAAATAATATAGCACAGTGTTTGGGAACATATCTTTAAAAGGTCAATGCCAAAATAAAAATCATACATTTTAAAAATGCCCTCAGCTGTGGTACAGTCAACACCTGCGATTAAAACTGAAATAACTTTAAAAATCTATTTTTTCACAGAAAAAAAAAGTGCTTTGCTCAACATGGACAATAAAACTAGACTGGTCAGTTTAAGTCATATCTAATTAGTTTCTCTTTCTGGTTTTGAAGCAGGATAATGAAGTTGTTGTAGTTTCATAACCCAGCATGAGGATGTTTAATTCCAGGAGAAAATACTGACTCTGAAATTTAAAAATACCATGAAAATGTTTCTGTTCATGGTAGGTTTAGATAAACACTTAAATATAAATAAATAACATATATTACAGTTTTGGCATCACCTGGGTTGCTTGCATCCTGTTCATTTGCATTCCAGCTGTTTGTTATGATGGATTTAAAAGTCTTACCCCTAGTAGTAGTAACCTAATCCGTGTGTGTTTGAGTCTTTGAGAATAAGCAGCAGACCAATTTGATTCAGAGTCCATCACTTGTAAAATTGTGGTCCAGCAGTCTAGATTGTTATTGTAATTCTGTTGGGGTAGGCTGAGGAGGATTCCAGCCCTTTCAATTGCAAAGGAAACCTTGGGAAAAATGCACCCAGTATAAACAATGTTTTCCAGAGTCTGCAGACAGCATGAAAAATAGCTGTTGGAGATGTGGTTTGTCCATTTCATTTCAATGAGATATTGACTCTGAATGCTAATGGTGAGAATTAAAACTAATTATAGTGGATTATCTCATTGCTAATCATTTTGGCAGAAGCCTCCAGCTAATATACATATCTCACCATTCCAAACCACCTCCCCGGCCTTTTCAAGTATCAAAAGCCCAACCTAAATATTTCTGTATAGTTTGTTTATTATTAATACAGATATATTTGGTAGTAAGCTCTGAAAATATAGGAGTGGAGTAAAATAAAATGGATTTTTTTTAAATGGATACGGGACACTAATTACCTTATTCAATTTCATTTTTATTTACTTTAAAAAATAACATCTAGATTTTAATGTAAATTAAACCACATAATTCCATTCTGCAATAGCAGAGCATTAGGGTGACCAGATGTCCTGTTTTTAAAGGGACAGTCCCATTTTTGGGGACTTTTTCTTATATAGGTACCTATTACCCCCCACGCCCCCACCCCCTGTCATGTTTTTTTCACAGAGCATCAAAGAACCCAGGAAATTTTCAGCAGAATTTAGACCCAGCTTGCCATAGAGCCTCAGTTGTAATCAGTGGCTATGCTATAGGCAGCTATAACTAAGATAGAAAGTTCAAGAGAGGAATGAGCATGAGCAAAAGGGAAGGTGAATGAGAAATAGTAGAAAACAGAAAAGCAAAGAAATAGAGGAGAAATCTTTCCCACCTGCTTGGTCTCTGTGGTGATGTAATTCACTCCTCAGCAAAAATACAGTGTTCAGAACCTTTTCCTATGCTTCTGTGTCTCTGCTATTTAAAGAGATTACTATCTAGCTAAGGTAGGGTTACCATATTTTGTGCCTCCAAATGGAGGACACTCCACGGGGCCCCGCCCCCGCCCCCAGCCCCGCCCACGCCCACGCCCAACTCCGCCCCCTCCCCAAAGTCTCCGCCCCCTCCCCTGCTTCCCGCGAACATTTGATTCGCGGGAAGCCTGAAGCAGGTAAGGGGGAGTGTGGGGGGAGGAGGCGCGGCCCAGGCTGGCCCCCCGGCGGCTCCAGCCTGGGTCGGCTCGGGCCGCGGCCGACCACCCTCGGCCCGCCCAGCACTGCCGGCCCCCGGCGGCCCGGCGCACCTCCCGGCCCCCGGCCCCGCGACCCCGGACCGGCCCCGCGGGCCCGGCTCCCCGGCCCCCGCGCGACCCCGGACCGGCCCCGCGGCTCCCGGGCTGGACCCCGGCCCGGCACCGCGCCCCCGGCTCCCCGCCCGGCCCCGCGCCCAGCCCGGCCCGGCACTGCGACTCCGGCTTCTGGCCCGGCCTGGCCCCCGGCCCGGCACTGCGCCCCTGGACCCCGGCCCGGCACCACGCGCCCGGCCCCGCGACCCCGGCTCCCCGCCCGGCCCCGCGCCCAGCCCGGCCCGGCACTGCGACTCCGGCTTCTGGCCCGGCCTGGCCCCCGGCCCGGCACTGCGCCCCTGGACCCCGGCCCGGCACCACGCGCCCGGCCCCGCGACCCCGGCCCGGCCCCGCACCGGCCCCGGCCCCGCACCGCCGACCCCAGCCAAAGAGGCCCCGGCCGAGCCCTCCCTCCCTCCCGATTTTCCCGGACATGCCCGGCTTTTGGGGATTTCCCCCCGGACGGGGATTTGAGCCCCCAAAAGCCGGACATGTCCGGGAAAATCCGGACGTATGGTAACCCTAAGCTAAGGCATGTGCTCTCTAGAATGTCCCATGACTTGGTTTCAGCAAGTCCCAATGGTTTTACCCTCTCAGATGCAAAAAGAGGGTTCAGTTATACCCAACAGCTATAGGTTACAACTTAAATAAGGTTCATTGAGAGTTATGATTTTGAAGAAGAAAAAAGGGGGGGGGATTTTTCACTACAGAAATTGTAGATTTTGAGGGAGATTGGGAGATAACATGATCAGGGAAACAAACAAGAATCCCAGTGGATTCTATATAATTCTATATAATTATCAGCTGTCTGTCAGAATATTTCTGATCCATCAGAACAAGGTTTGGACTGTAAGAAGACCAGAGGTGACACAGCCAGTCTAGTCATTCAGAGGCATCTTTCAGTTTTGCATTTATTTCTCCATAAGGCTAAGTTCTAGTATCCATTTTCTTAAAAGCCTAAACTGAGGTTCACCAAGCAAAGCACAATTGTATAGCGGAATCTGTATGGGAGTGGGGATGGGGATGAATAATCCTACCCCAGCTCTGCTGGTGGACCTCTGTCTCACATAGTCACATACTCACATAGTCTCTCTGCCTTTGGGATTTAGCAGAGGCTGTGGTCCATGAGTCCCTGCACAAAGCTTTGGACATGGATATGTGTAATCCATGCACAGAGCCACTGGCCATATCTTTGCCTACCCATGAGACCCAAGAAAGAGCCACTATGCAGTAGCACTCTGCAGTATGAGTATTGGAGTTCTGTACATCCCCTCTGCAATCTGGCACTTCACCACCTGCAGCAAAATAGCACTGATTCTGCTGCACTTCAGGACTTGTGTTCTCAGCAGCATTTGGCTGATACAGAGTTTAGCACTCATGAAACATGCTGCATTGACAGTGCTGAAGACTCTTTGTCCATAGTACATATGCAGCACAAGCAATAACGAGGCTGTGCCTTGTGTGCTATGCCTCCAAAGCAGCACAGCATAGAATCAGACTGCAAGAGTTTTAGTGACATTAGCATGGGGCATCCTGCAAACTTTAGCCAAGCTAGTGTCAATTAATATGGCAGAAATTCTTATGTATCCAGATTAAGAACAAAAAGCAAGGTCTCAAAAGGAGTTAGTGTATCAGGAGTGGGGGGATTGAACCCCAAAGATACTATATTAGTGCACTGGGGCCAATACAATTGATTCTAACTTGGGAGAGTTTTGATTAGTAGTTTCTTTACCTCAATTACTCCTCATCCATTATAGAATGCTATAATCTAACGCCCTTATGTGTGATAGCCGAGGACATAGGCTAAAATATTCAAACTTGGATGATATAAGTTAGACAACTAATTCCATATGTAAGTAACTAAACAAAAAAGGCCTGATTTTTCAAAGGTTTGGGGCACCTGCAGCTCTCATTGATTTCAGTTGACTTCAACTTTAGGAACCACATTTAAAAATCTTGGCCTCTAACATAATGCAAAGCACCTATATCATTAGACCTGTCTCCCATTTTTTTTAACTGTATTTTAGTTTTACATTTGCCTTTTAAAATATTATATTGCTAGATTATGTCAGTGTGCTGGAATAGATTGGAAGATGGATGATTAGTTTTCGGTTTTGAGATACAGGCTGTACTTATGAACACTTAAATCAATCAATAAAAGTGGTTTAGCTTAGTCGTGCAACTCCATGTATTGCTAGATATATTCTATATAGGCAATACATATATCACATCTAAATTCAAACCTGATATAAAACAATATATTAAAGTGATATGCACAATGTTTGTGTGGTACAACTTATCTTTATTCTTCTTATAGCTTATTCCTTTAGAAAAAACACTTTGTGCCCCTAAATGGAAAGTGTATTCTGGAGGGTATATAAAGCAATGAGTTATGAGTGCTGCTGTCTATCTACTTTCATGATCATGGTGCAAAATATAATTAGGTTTAACATCAAATATGTGCAGCTAGATCTCTTAGCAATACCCCATGGCTGGCCAAGAAAATTAAATGGGAACCAATTCTGTAAATTGACACCCTCCTCCTGTGTGTGCTTTTGCTCTCATGTGTGTCCTAACAGGTGACCCTGTTGCAACAAAAGAAGTAGAAAAAAAATTTAATAAGTATATAAAGCAATGTCAATGCTCAGGAAAGGCTTGCTATTTTCTGTACTTATTTTTTTTTTCTGTAGCACCCATTCCTAACATGGGAGAATGGATGGATAGAAAGTGGGGCACCATATAGCATTGGTTAGAATTAAGCATATTACAAGTATACACTATGCATGCTTCCAAACATGGCAGCAGAAGCATTACAAAATTTCATATTGTGAATACATGTATATTCAGTTATTGCATACAATTATTTGTTTATGATCATATCTCGTAAATAATTACAAACAGTAAAACAAAAGAGAAACTGACTTCATTAGGTGCAAAATATACATACTATAAAAATATAATGAAAAACTTGGATTGTCTTGTAAAATGGAAAGTATTGTGTGTACAAAAATAACCCTGTCCATGTAAAATGTATTGCACAATTAGGACGTGACGGGGAAACCCATGCTTATGTGAATAATCCCACCTACTTTAATACATGAAATTCAAATTATTGTATTGGGTATGAGTTAGCAATACAGATGGCACTAAATTAAGAGATAGACTGAGCAGTTGAAGAATGCAACTGCACTATCCAGGAGGAAGCCTAGGGAAAGAAATCATGACTCAGTCTAAATTCCTACCCTTCTCCTGATTTATTGCAGTGCACTGAAGGGTTTTTACTTCCCTCTTTGCACTGGCTCCGCTCTGCTTGCTTGTGTATTGGAGGGAGGAGCCGAAGTCTTGGAGTGTATTGGAGCCAAAGTGTATTGGAGGGAGGAGCCAAAGCAACTCCACTTCTTTCAGCCTCCTCACCTAAAAATGGGTGCAGGAGAAGTGGAGCCACAGCATGCTCTCCCCACATACCTATAGTTTGTGATCTGGTTAGGTAGGACCGTGGGACCTGCAAGAGTCAGGGCTGTGCTACAGAGTAACTCCTTCACGAAGTCTAGAGATGCCACACTTGTACACTCTAGAGATGCAGTCTTTGGTTTGCTAGACTGGACACATTTCCTGTTTGGGCAGAAACAAAGACAACCAGGACAGGGGAGTTGCATGCTACAACTACACAGTGTGGTTTTGTTACCTCCTTTCTGTACATAGTCCCTGTGTATAATAAAGGGTTTATTTTGACCAGGGGTGGGCAATAATTTTTGCCGGGGCGGGGAGGGGATACGCCACAAATTTTGGTAAGTTGTCATGGGCAGCACATTTCTACTATATTAATGGAGGGGGTGTGGGGTGCAGGAGGGAGTTTGGATGCAGGAGAGGGTTCTGACCTGGAGCAGGGGAATGGGGTGCAAGAGGAGGTGCGAGGTGCAGGCTCTGGCCAGAAGGCACTTACCAGAGGCGGCTCCTAGCCAGCAGTGCAGCAAGGCGCTCAGGCAGGCTGCCTGCATGCCGTGGTCCCATGCCACTCCCAGAAGTGGCTGTGGCTGGCTGCTGCTGGCACGTCTCTGTGAGCCCCTTGTGGGGAGGGGGGCAGTGGGTCTCTGTGCACTGCCCGTGCCGGCAAGCACCGCCCCCACAGCTGTGAGGACGGTGCTGGGGATGGGGGCAGTGCCCAGAGTCTCCTCCTCGCTGCCAGGGGTGGGCAAAGATGTGCCAGCAGCAGTAAGCTGCTTCCAGAAGCGGCATGGGGCCATGACAGTCAGGCAGCCTGCCTGAACGCCCCACTGTGCCATGGGTCTTTTAGCGGCCTTGACTCAGAGATCGCAAGGGGCAGAGGAAGCCAGACAGAAATGTTAGTCATGGTGGGCTGGACAGAAATGTTAGACGGGCCAGATCTAGCCCATGGCCGTATTTTGCCCACCTCTGATCTTGACACCAGTCTGCTCATCAGTGAGACACTGCCTGATACTGGACGTGAAACATACAGCATGCTGGAAGACCCAGGGAGAGAAGTAGCATGGCAATGGGCACTACAGAGCCTATGCCTGAGAAGCAGGGGAAATGCTGAATGTGTCTGAAAATGGTTCAAAGAGCAATTTGAGCTATATATGAAAGCCCCAGTGGCAAATAAACTGGAGAATTGGAAAAAGATTTCTCTGCTCTTAACAGTGGCAAGCACCGAAGCCCTAGATGTATACTATGCATTCCATACAAATGGTGGTAGGGAAAGAGAACAAAGCTTTGCAGAAATAACGATAATGTTTGAGAATCATTCTGTCCCTTAAAGAAAGACTTAAGACGATATATATTCAGGATGTGAACACAGTACAAAGGGAACAAAGTTCTGTGAATATGGAATATTAATCTCTTATTAAGGACCAGATTGTCCCAGGGTTTAACCATGAAAAAAGGTCATGAATGGTTACTAAGGGAGATGGATCTGACACTAAAAAAGGCAATATATATATGCCAAGCAGCAGAAAAAAACAGAAACATAAACGAAAAGCCTAGAGAAAGGCACAGAGCACGTTTGTGAGTACTGTAGTTAAAACAGCAACGGAAATGTTACTTGAAATTAAATTGGCCAAAGACAGAAACATGGAAAGCAGGAAACAATGCCAGCCATGTGGCAACCCACATGATTATAGAAAATGGCCAACGTTCAGGCAAATGTGTAGAAACGATAATAATCGCAAATGTTGTGAAGAGTGAAGAACTGTTCTTAAACACAGTACTGGAAGAGGGTGAATTCTCCAAAAAGATTAATTAAAATGTCCACAAAAGGTTTTTATCTGACATGGAAGATGGACACAGGCTCAGAAGTAAGTGTAACATCAGAAACCGAAATAGAGAGATATAAGGAGCACATATAAAAGTGGAGGAGTGAAAAGTGAAAGACTATCCTGGAAAAACAATTTCAGTGATGGGTGAGTGCACACTGACACTCATATAAAGGGAAAACAATAAAACAGGGGCTTATCATGGTGCCCTGAGGCAAGGAATCAGTCTTGGCCCTATGCACTTGTAAGGTCCTTGGTCACGTTAAGAGGATATATGCCACAGAGAGGCAGAAAGACAACATATACAAAAGTGTTATAACATCATATGAAGATGTATGCACAGGATGTATGTGTTCCCGGTAACATACAAGAAACAAGAGAAGATGTAGAAACTGTGGTAACACATCTTAAGAAAGAGGTTAGAAGAAAAGCTGCAAATATGAGCCAAATTCTTCAGCAAATTAGATGCATCAGCGTGATTTTGGCAGTTCCCCTTCGACAGTGAGAGCTGCAAGATCTGCACTTTCAATGCACCATTTGGCAGATATTGCTTCCTAAGATGATCTTTCAAAATATGTTCAGCTCCAGAAATATTTTACTGTACAATGACCCATACGCTAGGGGGTCTAGCAGTCACGAAAGTGTACATTGATGACATAATCATTTGGGAAGCACGGCCATTGAATGATCAGGAACAATTGAGGAGAGTACTGGAAATTTCAAGAGCTAATAACCTTGAACTGAATAAGGCCAAATGTTAATTTCAAACAGCAGAAATAAAATACTTGGGACAGAGATTGACTTCCAAAGGAATCTTGCCTGATGAATTAACGATTCAAGCAGTAGTGTACATGCCAAGATTAAAGTTAAAAAGGGAATTCAAAGGCTACTAGGCATGTTGACTTGTGTCTGCAAATTCATTCCTAACTGTACACAACTCACCTAAGACATTTCCTCCACAAGGTCACTGAACGGCCCTGGATGCTAGAGCATGAAAGAGAGTTCAGTGATTTAAAGCACGTTCTGACATCAGCTCTAGCATTGCCATTTTTTGACCCATCGAAAGGTATCAAACTCTCCAAAGATTCTTTGAAAGGAAGTCTGGGAACAGTACTGTAATAGTGTTATGGAACTGATTGGTTACCAGTCTCATATGCCTCTAGGGCTATTATAGATGCAGAGAAGATGTAAGTACAAATTGAAAAGACACTAGATCTAGCAGACATAGTTCGGGTACAAGATTTCATGACTTTCTTTATGGTTTTAGCTTCCAAGCAGAAACTAATCACAAACCACTGATTGGAATACACAAAAAGGAACTTGGAGAAACACCACCAAGGAAATAGTGATTACTTTTGAAATTACAGAACTTTGATCTCACCCTGGAATTCCAATATGGATGCCACTTAGTAATGGCAGACACATACTCAAGAGCATGTGCTCCACCTGACATTACATGGCCTGATGATCTGGAACAAGCAGTAAATATACAAGGTAACATGATAATAGTGTCACATGCTGTATCCCCAGGCATATAGGATAAATTAGTGACAGAAACAGCTAAAGATGAAATTCTGAAAACAGTGATACATGCAATAAATAAAGGAGGGGGTAAATAACGCTTCTCAGCTGCATAGTCCCACTATAAAAATGAGCTTTCAGTGATCTCAGAAGTTCTCTTGAAGGAACACAGATCATGGTTCTCACAGTGATGAAAAGGAAAATATTGGCATGAGTACATGAAGGGAACCTGGGAATGACCAAATCAAAGAGCAGAGCAAGAGAAACTGTATTCTGGCCACAGATGAATAGTGACATTGATGAAATGATGTGCAGGTGTGGAACATGTCAGATGTACAGAGATTCCCAGCAGAAAGCACCAATAACAACACACAAACAACTAGCAATTCCATGGGACAGAGTTAGGATTGACATGTTCAGTTTAGGAAGACATGATTACCTGTTTATAATGGACTACGGTACCAATTTCCCAGAAGTAGTGACACTTGAAGACACCACAGCAGCAACAGTATCAGGCACATTAAATCTGTATTTGCAAGTCACGGAATTCCAAGAACAGTAATAGCTGACAATGGACCACAGTTCAAGAATAAAAAAATCCTGGACTTTGCTAAAGTGTATTACTTTCATCATGAGACATCTACTCCCAGATATCCTCAAACTAGTGGATTAGCTTGTGTGCTGTATGTATAGTGAAGCAATGGATACAAAAGAAGATCCATATTTAGCAATTCTCAACTATACTGCTACTGCTGAATTCCTCTACAACAGACACATAAATACTCAATTACTAGATATGCATCAGAATGTTTCCCGCAGCTCCCATTGGCCGGGAAAGGTGAACCGCGGCCACTGGGAGCTGTGGGCGGCCGTGCAAATGTAAACAAACTGGCAGCCAGCCAGCGGATTACCCTGATGGGCTGCGTGTGGCCCACAGGCTGCAGGTAGCCCACCACAGCACTAAATAATCCTGTTATTGACCAATAGACTGAACAGTCTTTTACAGACAAGGATTTGACTAACGAGTGTTTGCATACAGCAGATTGAGAAGACTGCTGAAACGCCCTAAGAGATTGATTGAAACATGTTTAAGCAACCTGAGAGTTAAGCCAGTTATTGTACTTGTAATAGTTTGATAGTTTATTTTAATAGTGTTTCAGTTAAGGAAGGATATTTTAAAAAGAGATCTGAAAAAGGGAAATGTGCTATAGAGTAAGTGTTCCAGGAAGTGCAGAGGTGCCACACTTTGTGTACATGCTAGTCTTTGGTTTGCTGCACTACACAGAGCAATAGAAAGTCTGTTGCCTCATTTCTGTACATAGTTCCTGTTCATAATAAAGGGTTTAGCTTGCCAAAACTCTGTTCGTCAGTAAGATATTACAAGGGCAGACTGGTGGTGTTGGAGGGCTTTACACCTTTATGGATTCATTAGGGCCAACCAAAGCCTGAAACTATGGACCCAGTCAAACAAAGTTTAACTGGATCTGGGCTCTGCATCTGGCTGCATTGAGACCCATATGAGAAATATAAATTGATGTAATTACTCAAGTGTCCAATTGGATGATGAAATCATTGTAGGCTGTAGTTTTTCAGTGCCTTTCAGGATCAAAGATTATTAAACAAACAAGAATGATTTTAGATCACAGGCATTGTGTGCATTGGAACTTGGATTAATTGTATTTTCACATATAAAAAAACTCTTGCACATAATTTTGGAGTATATAAGATATAAAATTTAGTTTATCAAACATATAAAAGCAGATTATTGTCTATGTAAAGATATTACTGAATGTATAAAAACAATGTTGCAGATTATTTTTGTGTTCAAAAGTTGGATGTTTAAATCAGTGATTCTCAACCTGTGGCCAGGGTCTATGTCTAAGGGATCTGCAAAAGAATTAGTCTAATGACTCCATGGTTATATATATATATATATATATATATATATATATATATTCCAAGGGTTCCACACCTCTATTTGAAAGTTTTTAGGGGTCTTCAAATGAAAAAAAAAAGTTGAGAACAATGGTTTAGATGATACTGAAGTTTATTTTCCTGTTTTGAAATATATTTTAGGTAAATATTTCAAACCTGGGTGCCTAAAGTTAGGGGACCTAAATAAAAGTATCCTGATTTTCAAAGATACTAAGCACATTTTTGCACATATTTACTTGTGTTTTGTATTTAATTATTGAATACATAGTGTATTCTATTGGAAAATGTGTGTATGCATTACTTTCCCTACCGAATGGAATCAGAACTGCATAACTGTGTCATAGGAAGGATCGTCTATGGGTTAGGGTGCTGACTTTAGATTCAGGAGACCTGGATTTCTACTCCACCACAAATTTCTCTGTGACTTTGGGCAAGTTTTCTCTCTCTGCCCCATATCCCTTCCCCCACACACACACATCGTAAAATAAGGACAATAATACTTTTCTATATCAAGGAAGACAAATGCATTAAAGATTGTGAGATGCTTAGATTTTATTGTAATGGGAACCATATAAGTACTACTTCTGGGGGCATTCTGCATTAAAAAAATGAAAAATTCTGTGCAAAATATTTTAAAATTCTGCAAATGTTATTTGTCAAAATAACACTACATAATCATGCCAGTTTACATTATTTTGTTAATTTATTTCAAAATACTTGTCAGCAAGTATGTCTGTAACAATACAGACACACACACACAAATTCCCCCTGAAGTGGAGAGTTAAAGAAACCTCTATGACAACCCAGTTCCAATTTCTCTGTCCCCTTACACTCCCAGAGCCCAGCCGGGGGGCCAGATACCCACAACCCCTCCCCCCAGAGCCCATCTGTGCCCCTCCCAGTCTATACTCCTGAACTCCCTCCTCCCCAGAGCCCAACTGCAGGGAAGCTCCCAGCCCAGATACCCACACCCCATCCTCCCCAGAGCCTAGCCGTGCGGGTCCCCGTTGCCCAGATACGCACCCACACCTCTTCCCTGCCAAGCCCAGGGATCCAGAGGGAGAAACAGCCTGATGCTCAGTCCCAGACTTGCAGAGTTTTTTGTGCACCACCCTTAGGGTTACCATATTCAAACATTTGAAAAAGAGGACACTCCACGGGGCCCCAACTCCGCCCCTTCCCCTCCCCCGGCCCCGCTCCAACCCCACCCTTTCTCTGCCCCCATTCCAATCCCTTCCCCAAAGTCCCTGCTCCAACTCTGCCCCCTCCTCTGAGCACCCCGCATTCCCCCTCCTCCCTCCCACTCTGATCTTGATTGGGGGTTGCTAAGTGCTTTCCTGCTCCCTACTCGCCCCGCAGTCCCTGCAGCCTCTATGCCCTTGCCTGCCCTGCTCCTCCTCACCCTGCAGCCTCTGCACCCCCCGCCCCTGCAGCCTCTGTGCCCCCTGCTCCCCACTCGCCCTGCAGCCTCTGCGCCCCCTGCCTGCCCTGTCCCTGCAGCCTCTGCACCTCCCCCCCCCTGCAGCCTCTGTGGCCCCTGCTCCCCACTCGCCCTGCAGCCTCTTCACCCCCCCGCCCCTGCAGCCTCTGTGCCCCCTGCTCCCCACATGCCCTGCAGACTCTGCGCCCCCTGCCTGCCCTGTCCCTGCAGCCTCTACACACACACACACACCCGCCGCCTGCCCTGCTTCCCCCGCTCACCCGGCAGAGGGAGAAATGCAGGCTCCATGTGGAATCAAACACTGCCGCGCTGCTCTGTGGGGGAGGAGGGAGCAGGGGAGGGGGAGGGACTCTGGCTGCTAGAGGCCCTAGTGGCTGCGAGTGGCTTTCAATCAGGCCAGGCGTCCAATCAGCCACGCCGCACTCCGCATGAGGGGAAGGGGGAAATCCCGGACATTTCTACTTGATTAGAAATCTCCTCCCGGACGGTCATTTAACGCTGAAAAAGCCGGACATGTCCGGAGAAACCCGGACGGATGGTAACCCTAACCACCCTCTCCTTCCCTCAGGGCATGCTGGGAACTGTGGCTGCCAGGAACCCTCCAGCTCCCTCTCCTTCCCCCCAGTAGTGTCTTCTATGTGAGAGTTGGGCTCTGGTGGTAGCTAATAGCACTCAAGCCCATTTCGGGGTGGGGGGGGAGAAAATTCTGCATGCACAATGTTAATTTTTGCAAAATTCTGCATTGCGCAGTGGTGCAGAATTCCCCCAAGAGTAAAGTATCAAGAAAACATAGGTTACTAAGAGGTAATTGAGATTCTGCTTTAGTTCATGTAGTTGGTAGGGGTCTGGGCATGGGAGGAGGATTGGAGCTCTATCCTCTCTGCTGCTGTGAAGTTCTGACAAACTACACTATTGAATATAGTGTCTCCTCTGTGTTTCATGTGCGGGAAAATAACATGAAAGGACTCCATGCTTCTAAAACTAAACTTGCTCTTTATTGAGAAGAAAACTATTACAGAGATGCTGCAATTGCCACCAGCATTCTAGCCACGTAAATATAAGACTGAATTCATGGTGCTACCTCCAAACTCTTTCCTTCTGCAACCTATGCTCCTCCATCCACATTCCATGCATATTGCTACACCATGAAGGATCAGCTGTCCAAAGGTTTGTAACAGTATGAATGTACTTGTCACTGTGCCTCAGTGGGTCACAGCTGAGAGTACCAAATTCAGGAAAAAACTCTTGAGAAATAAGGCAGACTCACCCCCAAACTGATGGTTATTCTACCATTAGATATACCAATCCAATAACAAAAGTAAACTTCTCTCTCACCATACTGGTTAACAAGAAATCAAAAATGCAGTCTCCTTTGGCATTCCAGCACTTATTTCACCATCCAGACACAAGACTTTATGATGAATGGTTATTGAAAAGCAATTTCATTAAAAACAAAACAAAACAAAAACAAAACAAAAACCAAAAATGGTTCTTCTGATCCCAAGAGATCAGCCACACAGCCAGGTCAATATATAACTCAGATATTATCCAATAATCATGCTGTGGCCAATCCTTTAGTAAATAAAATCTAAATGTTTATTTATAAAGAAAAGGAGCGTTAAAATGGTTAAGGAAATCATACAGATAAAGTAATTGCAACGTTTTTATATCAGGTTTGAAGTAGTGATGGAATGAACTGCTAGTTTGGAAAAGTCTCTCTAGAAATTATCCAAACAGCTTGGGTGTCATCAGCCCTGTTTAGAGCTTCTTTGTTAGAAATCCAGTCCAGAGAAATGAAGCAAGAAATGGAGACGGTTCCAAGGTCTTTTATACTCTCTCTCATGTGGATGGAATTTTACTGTCCAAAACAGCACCCACAGTACAGTTTGTGGAAAAGTCCAGGCACAAGATGGAGAGTCCAGGGTCAAATGAGCATGTCACATGCCCTTACATGGCTTGCTGACTCACAGGAGCAAGCCACTGGCCACTTGAAGGCTAAGGTTTCTGCAGGAAGAGCCATCTGGGTGGAATGAGTTTCTTCTATGACCCATTGTGAGAGTCAATTGCCTTTGATGGGCCAGCAACACAAAGCTGTCTGGCATCAATGTGATTTTACTTGGTGCGTGTTACCCCAGAAACAGACACATTTGAAATACAGGTACATAGTCAATATTCATAACTTTAGATACATGCATATAAACAGGATAGTCCTGTTTGATAGATTGTAACTTTTCTATTGATACCTTACATAACATACTTTGTATAAGATTTGTTGCAATTATATAACAATGGTAGCAACAATGATATACATGGTCATATTTCAAACATACAGCATCACAGTACTGCATTTCTAACATTCTCATTACTCTCTATCCTGTTACTTCTCCCCCAGTGTGCAAACCCTGACAAATTGCAACTCAATTCTAGATATGCAAAACCCCTGCTTTTCCGTTCTTGAGGGCTTCTTGCGGGGAGTCTGCCAATTGTCAGTTTTCACCGGATTAAGTTACAGTTTAGATCAGTTTAGGAAACAGAAAGAGAGAGAGAGTGACTCCTCCCCATGCCTGGTTAGAAATGGTCACATAATCTGTCAATCAAGAACCATTATATGCCTGGTGCTGAAAAGGAAGGGGTAACAGTTTCTTGAGATTTTAAGAGGATAATTAAATGATGTCTAAAAATTAGAGTTTGTTTTTGCAAAAATGATTTAATTACTTTTTAAAAAGGCCATGATCCTGCAAACACTGAACATCCCCTAAGTAAATTCTCATATGTAAATATTTCCACTGAACTTGTACCAGCAGAAGAGAATGGAAGCCCCAAAGGTAAAACCGACTAGTCTTGTTGACCAAGCTGAGTAAAATGCAGAAGGAAAGCAAACTGAATAACCGGTAAAGACTAAATTTGATTTTCAAATCATTTTCTATTTATTTTATTTTTCAGTGGGACTCAAGCACTCGTGCTTGACTGAATAGGGATGAACATAAGCACATGCTTAAAGTTAAGCACATATCTAAGTGCTTTGTTCAATCAGGGCCTATGTGCCTTAAACTGCTACTCAGATGTAATAATGAAAGTGTGTAGAAAAATGGGATTTAGGATTCTTGTATTTCAGAATACTCATTGCAAGAGAATCATAAAAGCACATAGTGATTTTTGTTTTGAAAAGGTGACAGTCTAAATCAGGGGTCGGCAACGTTCGGCACGCAGCTCGCCAGGGTAAGCACCCTGGCGGGCGGGGCCAGTTTATTTACCTGCTGACGCGGCAGGTTCAGCCGATCGCAGCCCCCACTGGCCGCGGCTTCTCGCTGCCCCCATTGGCCCGGGATGGCAAACCGCGGCCAGTGGGGGCTGTGTTGGGCCGAACCTGCCGCGTCAGCAGGTAAATAAACTGGCCAGGGCTGCCAGGGTGCTTACCCTGGTGAGCCGCGTGTCAAACGTTGCTGACCCCTGGTCTAAGTGGTTCATGTTAGTTTTGAGACGAAGATACCCTTATTTGAGACTGATGATATGGGCAGCTGTTGAAGGAAAAGGTAATATCAGGATGCCTGCAACTATTGCTGGATTATATATTTTTTTCTTCCTTTGCCTTTGACATTTCAAAATGTATTTGCACTTTTATTTTTAATATGAATGTGACTTTTCAAATTAAAATCTAGAAAACCACCAAGCTTTCTTTTTTTAAAACTAGAGACTTCTCAAAACACTGAAGCTAAGATTTACAGATACCTGGTATTTCTTATCAAGTATTTTAAATGCAATTTCCCAGTAAAGGTTAGGATATTTTGATTTTTTTTAAACCATGCAGAGATAACTATTTATTTTCCTATGATATCAAAAGCTTTTGGGTCCTGCTTCCTATAGTTGCATTTAGCATGGAATCTTCTATATCACATATTTACAGTTTTGTAGACCTTTTCCCTCACCTTTTAGAAAGCTTTTGAGTGCAGCATTGGTCTTTTGTATTTTAAAGAAAAGTGTATGTGCGTGTTGGCGGATGGAAGACAGTCATGGCATTTAGCAGTTTTTCTGCCCAAGCCTTTCTTCATCCTTCTATCTATCCAGATTTTTATAAGGTCACTAAGATACCACGGTGATGGGTGACCTTATAAAAAAAATCAGAGGAGTGCAGAAGGGCTGCATTTTGCAGGAAAAATGCTAAATGTCCTGGCTAGTGACTGCATAAAAGAAGTTTTCAGAGACAGAAAATGAGTCAAGTACAAAAACATTAGCATAAATATAGTGATTACATAAGCTCTTTATTTAAAGTAGAGGGAAAGATAAGAGAAACAAGGTCACAAAATTATATGTTTTGATGGCTTCTGTAAGAGTGCTGAAACACAGTGATATTCAAAAACAATTGACTAGAGGGAACATTCTCAGAGAAATTAGAGATCTAAATAAAGACATATTTAGATTATCTAGTACGCTGGGGTGTTGAGGACAGTGAATGATTGTTTCTATCTGTCTTGTGCTTTATCTACTCTACTTTCAACAGTTCCAAGCAATAGGTCTAACACCACTCCCCTCAAAAGATTATTTCACAGCCTGATAGATCTTACTCTTAAGAAAGTTTTCCTAATATTCAGCCTACATTTTTCTTTCTTTATTTCATCCATTTGCTCCTAGTTATTTTTATTCTCATCCTCCTTATATCACACTAAATAATTCCTCTCTCTTTTTGATGTTTATGCCCTTCCCTTTTGTATAAATGATAATGTTCCCTCTCAGTTGTCACTTGACCGTGCTAGATTTATTTAGCTCTTCCAATCTTTCCTCATAGGTCAGTACCTCCAGTTTCATGATCATTGCTGTAGCTCTTTTATTAATTCCTTCTGTTTGGTAATGAGGTACCCAGAAGTAATGCAATTTTCCAGGTGCAGCTACCTCAGACGCATGTAAAGAGACTATTGCTTTTCTACTCCATTATGTGATGCTGCTGGATTTGGCTACTATGGAACATGTATCTGAAATAGCTGATTCAGTATTTTCAGCTACCTCTTTCAACCTTCTTCAAATACAAGTGATACACCCCTCCATAGCCACATCAAAAGAGTTTTCATCTCAACCCCAGTGATGGCCGCTTCTTGTCATGGATGGGGGCAGGGTGTGCAGTGAGTAGCTGGCACTGTTGTTGTCCAGGATGGTATTTGCTCTGTGAAAGAGAACTTTAATCCCAGCATCTTTCACCCATATAAATGTCTGAGTTTGGGGGGAAAGTTCTATTTTTGCCAAAAACCCTTTAAACGTTATCCTAAAGGGTCCATTCTCCCCTCAGCATGATTCCCATGAGCACTTATGGGAGTAGTAGATCTGCATCAAGGATGGATATTGTATTCTACAGCTAAAGGTATATATATGAAATAGGAAGTAACAATAATATGCAACAATATAATAATAATAATTAGCATTTCTATAGGCTCTACTGTCTGAGGATCCCAAAGTGTTTTACAGATGTTAACTAATTAAGCCTATAACTCCTATGAAGTAGGTAAGAATTGTTATTTCCATTTTAAAGATAGGGAACTGAGGCACAGCGAGGTTAAAGCCTATATTTTCAAAAGTGTCGTCTAAATTTGTGTTCCTTGGTTTGTAGACACCTTCAAGGCCTGAATTTCAAAAGTGCTGAGCACATATTACTCTTATGGAAATCAGTGGGAGCTCAGCACAACTTAAATGCAGGTCTCTAAGCTTCCAAGAGTGGACACACAAAACCCAAGGCCCCCAAAATTAGAGGCCCCTTTTGAAAATTTGACTCTAAATGACTTACTCCAAAGAATCAGGAATTCTGTGGAAGAGCCTTGAATATAATCCAGATCTCCTGGCTCTCAGACACCACAAGACCATTCTTTCTATTATAAGCACAAAGTCAGGAATAAATATATTAACTATTACAAGCCCCCTCAATAATACTTTGTAGACAATAAGCAGTAACCTGAAAATTCAGATGCAGAAGTGTATTAATTTGAGAATATCTGTCGTAGGTTGCTTCATTATTTACATTCAGAAGTGCTCATAATATGCTAGATGCTTTCCAAACAGGAAAGCAGACACAGCCCCTGCCCCCAGGAACTCATAATCTAGCTATTACCTATTCAGTTTGTTGTAGAAGGAAGGAAAACTATTATGACTCTCTTAATATTTTGCATAATAGTAAGAGAGGAGACAAATTTAATAATAGTTGTGTTAAATGTATGGGTCTTGCCTGCATGTCATCCTGCAGATATAGGTTTCACTATAGCTTCTTCAGTTGTATACACAGACATTGAGTAACATATTGTCTATTGGTCATTTTGAGTACTATCTGCATAATATAGATATGACTCAAATTTCAGTTTGCCAGTGTGTACAGTACTTAAGCAATAACAATGACACCAGGTCAGGCCTTTCATGGTAGCTAATGACTGACTACAGCCCTTGAGGAACCTTAACCCAGCTGGTTACTAACTATGAAGAATGGCCAACCTAGAGGTCATTATTGCTATTATAAACTATGACAATATAGCAACGTAAAGGGGGAAAGAAAACCCTGTTTTCAGTCTACTGTGTCAATGTTTTTATCTGCTGCTGGTGGTACAGTTGCATTGTCTATATACTTTTTAGAGAAAGACAAAGTAACCATGTAGAAAATGGGATTTTATGCTCCAGGCTGCATTACATTTATAATGAGGTGAAGTAGTATTATTGCATGAAGTCCCAGGTGAAAGGTACAATAGCAACAGAAGTCCCTTAATTGTTCCATTGATTTTATACCTGGCCTAAAGAAACCACAGTAGAAGCTGGTGGTGACCAGCGAGTAAGTCACCGTTGTCACAAAAAGCTTTTAATACCCCCTGTTTCTGCACAGCAAACAAGCTTTTGTGAACAAGTTTTCCCTTATTGTAGAAAAAAGGTGTTCAATTTATTGATTATTAACATAGGGTAACATTATTTTTATCTTTTAATTGGATTATTTTTTGGCCCGGAATCAGGAGATTTAAGGTCTATTCCTGGCTCTGCCACAGACATCCTGTTGGCCCTTAGTCATGTCACTTCACATCTCTGTGCCTCAGCTTCTTCATCTGAAAGATGGAGCAGTAATATTTGTTTGCCTCCGGGTGTTATATAGCAAAACCTACTCTTGCATTTTCTGTTTAAGACTATGGAGAACTAAGCTTTTGGCAGAGCAACTCTGAGTATCTTAAGTGTTTCATCTCTCCTATATCAATCCGGGTATGAACCTGTGTACTCCACAGAATCTTCACTGATGTGAATGCTGATTCTATTAGATCTATTATCTGCCTTCAAGCCCTAATGGGAGTAGATGAGGATGACTTTCGGTGGCTTCATTCCTTTCTCTGGTGATTTGGGGCTGGGAATATTTAGTGTTGTTTGCTTTTAATTATGTTCTGTTATGTTAATTTGAGTTAATATGGGGTCCCCACTTGCTCCCTTTGGAGTCACTGGGAGTATTTGAATTGTCTTTTATAAGAACAGGATTAGGAATGATGTCTAGTAGTTTTGGTGTGGGCAGAATGTGTATCATCCTCTTATGGTGTCTTATTTAATTTATCTATTAAATATTTTAGCATTCCTGACCTGATCCAAAGTACATTGAAAGTGCCCATCTGCCATGGGGATAGATATATATATCATATGTATAATAATTATATAAAAAAATAAGGCACATTCTTTTAACAGTCAGGGTAATTAACCATTGGCACAAATTACCAAGGCTTGTGGTGGATTCCATATCTCTTGAAGCCTTTAACTCTAGGATGGATGTCTTTCTGAAACATGTGCCCTAGCTGCAGAAGTTATTGACTTGATGTGGATATGAATGAGTGAGATTCTATAGCCTGTATTATGTAGGAGATCAGGCTAGATGATCACAATGGTCCTTTCTGGCCCAAAATTGTATGAATCCATCTAATTTGCATCCATCATTTTCAAAGCACTTTACAAAGGAAGGTAAATATCATTAGGCCCATTTTTTAAAAGTACAGATGGAGACAGGAAGAATGTACTGATTTCCCCAAGGATAGAGGCAGAGCTGAGAATAGAATCCAGATCCCCTGGCCTCCAGTCTAATCTGTTGGACTGCCCAGCCTGCCTGCCATGGTGATAGATATAATATCTATTGTATTAGTCTCGGGCCCTTCTGTAATTTAAATCACATCTCTTCTTGCCACGGTGGTTGCAAAAAGTGGCTCATTGTTTGATCCTGCAGGGTTTAGCAGGAGGTGAAGGTGCTCAGCACCTCACAGGATTAATCCCTGAGTCAGCCCAGTTATTAAGGGCCCAATTCTACAACATGCTGAAGGCCCTTCAGTCCCACTGAAGCCAGTGGAAGTTTGCTGAGCACTTTCCAGTGTTAGTGGATATCATAGCTTGCTTAACACACGTCAGCATATATAATGTCATTTGAATAACATGGCACGGGGACTTTTTCTGGGATTTTTTTTTCCATTTGCCATGCTCAGAACTTTAGCCCTTTCCTCATTTAACAACAACTTTCTATGGCCCATGGTTGATGTAGCCAGTAATAATAATAATAATTAATAATTCACAATGCCAGAAGAGAATAGAGTTGTGATCTTTTTAATAAAAATAAATAAATAAAAGTTACTTGGTTCCCTGGCCATTTTGTCAAAAAATAAAACCAAAGTTCAGAGCAGCTGGTGATTGAGACAATGTAGCAGTAATAAAAAAAACTTAATTTTTCAACTGGCTTTGTCATCCCTTTGTCATTATTTTAATATTCTTTGTTTTGATTTGTGCATTCCTACAGTCTGTGCAATGCTGCTATGCCAGCGATACACAGGATGCACTTTTCAAAAATAAGAGTATCCCTGGAGCCTAGGGGCATTGTACTGCCCTTTTGTTCTATACAACCCATTCCAGAACTACTCTCAGAATGACACCCTCTGCTGTATGTCACCTTATTGCTTTATTATTAGCCTATATAAAGGTCAGATGGGCTTGACTCAGACACACACAAAAAACAATACTGTACACAGTTGCTTCCCTTTATTGTCTGTCTCTGGAAGCCTTTGTGTATGTTTGGTCTGCAAAGAGTATTTTTGATATTGTGTGGAAATTGGAGAACTGTTCACAATTCCCATTCTGGTAATCAATGAGATGTAAAATTGCAGCAGTTCTGTGCTGCCTAGAGCCCATCCTGACAAACCTCATTTGGTTTGTCAGAATGCATAAAGCACTGTAAGTCCATAGCATTAGCTCTATTTCTCTCTTATGTGACTGAGCGGAGAAATAAACCAGTTCTTAAGGAGACATTTTTTGTTTGCTTAAATAACCCGGCCATAGCTGCACCACAGTACTGTAAATCAATGATATCCTTGTATGTTGGAATCTATATAGAAACCCAGTATCTCTCTTCATCCACACGTGATGCTGGTATTTGGTGAGCATAGCTCAGTAGCTATTACATATGTTATGTGGATTACTTCATTCACAAGTGTGCCAAGTGTACCAGAGCCATTGGTGGTGGCCATCCATAGCATTTTATATATTGTAACATATCCATGGCTACTTAGTAAAAATACATTTATCACTATTATGCATTCTCTGACCACTTGGAACTTCATAGAGAAACATGGGATAGAATTTGAGGTGCAAGTCGTGTTCTCGTCCATCCTCCCTGTTGAAGGAAAAGGCCCAGGTAGGGACCATCGAATTTTGGAAGTAAATGTGTAATTACGCAGGTGGTGTCGGAGAGAGGGCTTTGGATTCTTCGACCATTCTTGTTCCAGGAAGAAGGACTGCTAAGAAGAGATAGAATCCACCTAATGAAGAGAGGGAAGGACATCTTCACAGGCAGGCTTGCTAACCTAGTGAGGAGGGCTTTAAACTAGGTTCACCAGGAGATGGTGACCTAAGCCTGGAGGTAAGTGGGGAAGAGGGATACCAGGAGGAAACACAAGGAGGAGGGTGCAGTGACCGTGAGATGGTTCAGGATCCTGACAAAAGGAAGAAAGGAGAGCAGCAGAATATGGACCCTGGACTTCAGAAAAGCAGACTTTGACTCCCTCAGGGAATTAATGGGCAGGATCCCCTGAGAGGCTAATATAAGGGGGAAAGGAGTCCAGGAGAGCTGGCTGTATTTCAAAGAAGCCTTATTGAGAGCGCAGGAGCAAACCATCCCGATGTGCAGAAAGAATAGTAAATATGGCAGGCAACCAGCTTGCCTTAACAGAGAAATCTTCGGTGTGTTTAAGCACCAAAAGGAAGTTTACAAGAAGAGGAAACTCGGACAAATGACTAGGGAGGAGTATAAAAATATCATTTAAGAATGTAATCAGGAAGGCCAAACCACAATTGGAGTTGCAGCTAGCAAGGGATGTGAAGGGTAACAAGAAGGATTTCTACAGGTATATTAGCAACAAGAAGAAGGTCAGGGAAAGTGTGGTACCCTTACTGAATGGGGGAGGCAACTTAGTAACAGATGATGTGGAAAAGCTGAAGTACTCAATGCTTTCTTTGCCTCAATCTTCACAGACAAGGCCAGCTCCCAGACTGCTGCACTGGGCAGCACAGTAAGGGGAGGAGGTGAGCAGCCTTCAGTGATGAAAGAACAGGTTAAGGACTATTTAGAAAAGCTGCACATGCACAAGTCCATGGGTCCAAGGGTGCCGAGGGACTTGGTTGATGTGATTGCAGAGCCATTGGCCATTATCTTTGAAAACTCGCGGCAATCAGGGGAGGTCCCGGAGGATTGGAAAAAGGCAAATATAGTGCCCATCTTTAAAAAAGGGAAGAAGGAGAATCTGGGGAACTACAAACCAGTCAGCCTCATCTCAGTCCCTGGAAAAATCATGGAGCATGTCCTCAAGGAATCCATTTTGAAGCACTTGGAGGAGAGGAAGGTGATCAGTAACAGTCAACATGGATTCACCAAGGGCAAGTCATGCCTGACTAACCTGATTGCCTTCTATGATGAGATAACTGGCTCTGTGGATATGGGAAAACCATGGACATGATCTAGCTTGACTATAACAAAACTTTTGATATGGTGTCCCACAGCGTTCTTGCCGGCAAGTGAAAAAAAGTATGGATTGGATGAATGCACTGTAAGGTGGATAGAAAGCTGGCTAAATCGTCAGGCTCAACGGGGAGTGATCAAGGGCTGGATGTCTAGTTGGCAGTTGATATCAAGTGTAGTGCCACAGGGGTCTTTCCTGGGGCCAGTTTTATTCAGATCTTCATTAATGATGTGGATGATGGGATGGATTGCACCCTCAGCAAGTTTGCAGATGACACTAAGCTGTGGGAAGAGGTAGATATGCTGGAGGGTAGGGATAGGTTCTAGAGTGACCTAGACAAATTGGAGGATAGGGCTAAAAGAAAGCTGATGAGGTTCAACAAGGACATACACACTAGTCAGTGCCGTATAATTTATAAAACAGCCTATATTAGGAGGTAGAGGGGGGAAACACTCCTTGGAGATCTTTATAAAATGAGTTTGCTAGGTCTCACTGAATGTGTGTAAAGAAAGAATGACAATCCTCACCTTTACAATTATTCTAGCATAGGCTAGGTCTGGTGTTCACAGATCTTCTTCTGCTGTTGCCCACTCTGTACTTGTTCTAGATTTATGTGAAGAACTTGTCTCCAGACTTGTCAATCCATTTCCTTTAACCAACAGACAATTTATTCTGTAATACATAAATGAGATACAGTATTGAGGAATCCAAGTGTTCATAAAACATGAGTCCAATTACCCCAATCCCCAGAGAAAACCCAAAACACATGAATCTGGGCTTAAAAATAATGACATTTAAAAATAAATAAATACATTGTTGGTTCTTTTAATTGGCCTTCTGGTTTATGAACCTTTAGAGTGTGTTAGAGTGCTCTAATAAATTTGTTAGTCTCTAAGGTGCCACAAGTACTCCTGTTCTTTTTGAGGATACAGACTAACACGGCTGCTACCCTGAAACCTGTTGTTGTGAGACTCATGGTAAAATCATGAGCTTTCAGAATGCTTGAGATAATTTATAGATAATTGGATGTTTTATAGGTCACTTCCTGGTCACGTGTGGGATATGGTTAATACCATTACGGATAATGGGTATGAGCCTGGCAGGTACTGTTCTTTTATAACTCTTCTGCTGAGAGTTCCAGGCTCTCAGCCATTCCCAGAGTCAAGCCCAGTGTTTGTGGCAGGGAGAGTTTTTACAGGTTAAGAGTTGTCTTAACAGGAATCTCAATAATCAAAACTACACTTTAAACAAATACATGCTAGTTACATCATAGTTCAGGTTTATGTCTGCATTTCCACTTCTAAACTGCTGCTGTTAGCATCATTTGGGATTCTTCTTTTATAATTACTTAGTCATGATTAATATCTGTTGCAAGCTGAAATTTGGCACCATGTTGCAAGGTTTCAGCCAAAGAATTATTATTTTTGTAGAGAATTTGAAGAGAAAAAAATTGTTATTGAATTTATAGGCGTGTCTTTAAACAAAAAATGCTGAAAAGGTTTCAGGTACTTTTTTAAAAATGCACTGATACCTTAAAAATGGCTCTTGTGCTGAAATATTACTACTGATTACTAGGTTCCTACCAAATTCACCATCCATTCTGGTCAATTTCATGGCCAGAGGGTTTTAAAATTGGTCAATTTCATGATTTCAAATATTTATATATGAAATTTCATGGTGTTGTAACCCTCGGGGTCCTGACCCAAAATGGGATCATGGGGAGGGGGTTGCAAAGTTGTTGTAGGGATTGCCATCCTCACTTCTGTGCTCCCTTCAGAGCTGGGTTCTGAGTGCATCACCCTCCCAGCTTCCTGAAGTTAGAGGAGGTTCCTGGAGGTGGAGATGGGTAGGACCTCCCCCATGCTGCTGGGAGCACCCCATCTGGGGATTCCTAGCTGCTAATCCATGCTAGGGACAGATTAAGGCAGTCACGCCCTGCCAATTTGCCTTCCCCCCCCCCAGAAAAAATGGGTGTCCCAGCCCCTGAAGAAGCACCAGGGAAAAAAGCCCCTACCAGGTTACCCTGAGCCCCAGCAGGAGCCACAGGGGAAGAAGCCTCGAACCCTGGTAGCCCCAACCCCAGCTGGAGTGGCAGGGGGACGGAAGCCCTGAACCCAGGCTGCCCTGGCTGCAGCAGAAGAGGAAGCCCCCAATTCTGGGCTGCCCTGAGCTCGGCACCTAGAGCTGCAGCAGGAGTGTGTGTGTGTGCCACCCTCATTTCTGTGCTGCCTCTGGAGGTGGGTCTGATCACCCTACCAAGAGCAGCCATGCAGGAGAAGGACAACTCCTGTCCCTCCCAAGCACAGCTAGGAGCTCCAGGGCTCCCAGCAGCGGGGGAGATCAGATTTCACGGGGGAGGGCTGATTTCACAGTCCGTAACACGTTTTTCATGGCCATGAAATTGGTAGGGCTCTAGCCATTACTCCTTAATTTGGATGAGTGTTTTGGAAAAAATTCCAATGTTTCCAGTTGTTTGAAGCAGCAACTTTATTGGTAAACAATATATACAACTTAGTTTAGTTTCTGTTACACTGTTTTAAAACTGGAGCAACTCCATTGACTACACCATATTTATGCAATTGAAAGTGAGAGCAGAATCTGGCCCAGTTTTCTTTCATTTTGTCCTGTGCCTTGTTTCCTAATTTTCTGGAGTATTTGAACCTCTTTTCCTTGCAGATGCTAGACTAGTCTAAGTGGTTCCAAGCCTACTGGTTTCACAACAGAGCTAGAAAAACTTGCTTCCACAGTCCTTTGCTTGGGCAGGCCCTGAACTTCATCCACAATGAATCACTCTGTTGTTTCCTCTTGGGGCAAAGGCAACTCCCAGGAAACTTTATACTTAAAAGAGCAGGTAAGAATTAGGTTATATGCTTTATCATTATCTCTATTGTCATTTATATAGCACTTATTACAGGTGCGTCTTTACCAGGATGTAAAATGCAGGAAAGTCTGCATGAGTCAATGAGATCTTCATCCTCCTCTAGGTGTGATGAGGCCCCCTACTAAGAACAAGAAGTCAGTTTTCTGTTCCACACCAGGTTTAATCTTACACTGTAATTTTTGAGAACCATTGAGTTTTCTTCTGATGTGGTTCTTCAAAGAATGCTATGGCAGAGTTGGGACGCATCTGGGCCCCTTTAAGATGGTGTTCTGGTGAAGAGGTTATTTCTTTTGTTCTCTTTAGACTATGTATGGGTACTGATGAGTATGCTTTCTCGAAGGCTCATAGCTACCTTGGAAGGTTCTGAAAGTAATGAAATTTAGGAAGTAGTGTTATTATTTAACACTGGTATGTAGCTCTTTATTTGCTCTGTAAAGCATTATGCACACCGAAAGACAAGGAGTGCTATCTTTGCTTATTGAAATTAGTGGGAGTTTTGCCATCTTTGTGCCACTTTTTGTTGGTTTATTTAATCAATATTCAAACAACTCATTTATGAGCATACAAATACATGTTGGGGAGACTTCACCCATGAATGTGATTATGTGAGTTCATGCACAGTTAGGGATGTTCACAATGCAATTGATAATATTATTCACATCAAAAGTGTCAGTGTGACAAAAACAAAGCAAATGTGAAGTCTGCTACCAGTGTCTCTTTGCCCCTCAGTAAGGGAACACAGCCGATTTTAAATCTGACATCCATGTACACAGCCAAAGTACTCTTTCTTGAGGACAGGAATATATTTGAAATGTCTAAAGTTTCCTAGGCCTGCAATCTCTCTCTTTCCCTCTACCAAAGGGATTCAAAGCCCCAGTGACTTATCTTGGTGTGCCTCTGATCTGCAAAGCATAGTTCATCCACTTAGGGAACAGAAATGGTACCATGTGATTTATGTGACCAATCACACACAATAAATACTAATGGACTCATGAAGTGCCATTATTTATTTATTTAATAATAAAATAATAATAATAATAAATGTTTTGGAAAAATAGTTATTACAACTAAGAAATCAAATAAGAAAATTGGCAATTGTTGCATGAACAGTTAGCAGACAGGATAAAGGGCTAATTTCAGTGAATAAACAGTTTATGATTACTTTGCTCTACTCTAGTGGAGCAAAATGAAGCAGTAGTGTGTTCAAATACTTCTGAGAAATAATCTTTCGATCTAGAGTGTCTAGACGATTTTAATGGTGGGAGTGCATAACATGCTCTGGCTCTGGCTCTTTTTTTCTGTTGAAACCTATCCCAGCCTTTGTATAAAATATTTTGCAGCATTTACCTGAAACTCAAACTCCTTTGACTTCAATTCAGAATATTGCAGAGAAACTTAGTTATACACCTCCTCCTGCTTCCACTGAAGTCTCCACCTCTTTTCATATAAACCAATTATTTAAATTATTAATGACATGTTACTGATGCCCTTATTGCTGCTCTTGCTTGGCAGATTTGGTTTTTAACTTAAAACTGCTTATTAGAAAAAAAAAGTTAACTGGCTCTGTTTTTTTTTTAATTATTATTATTATTGGACCAACTTCTGTTGATGGGAGAGACAAGCTTTCAAGCTTACACAGAGTTATTCTTCAGCTCTGTGAAAGCTCGAAAGCTTGTCTCTCTCACCAACAGAAGTTGGACCAATAAAAGATATTACCTCACCCACCTTGTCTCTCTAATATCCTGGGACCAACACAGCTACAACAATACTGCATTTATCCAATTTGACGGATGACAGAAACCGAGTTAGAAATTTTTAACTTTTTAAACATGACAATTAGTTTATACCCTTTCACGATCTATGAACTGAACATTGTGCATATTAACCCAAAGGGGTTGATTTTCAGATTGGTTATGATATGTTGGCAATGTGGTAAACTGCCAGAAAGGTTGAAAATGAGACTTCAGTTCCATTAGACCCAATTCAGATTTTTATTGAGACCCAACAGCTGTGCAATTTAATACTCAAGGTTAATATTATTAAATGGAATCTAGCACTTAATTAAAATAATAATTATTATTAAAACTAATTTATATTGCAGCATAAATTTGCGTAGTGCTTTACAAACACAGAATAAGACATACGCCCTTCATGAATATTGAAAAATTGCATAATGTCTTAAAAGCAAAATGTGTTTCTGTTATGTTCTAAGATAATCATTTAATCAATTCAGAGGGAATTGCGCTGAAGAGTTAGTGTGTGCTTTATAATGAAATGTATAGTTGTGCAGTTGCACCCCTTCCCTCTGTTGGATAGAATCAGTACTGCTCAACTGTAGTCATAAACCCTATACAGCTAATAACTAATGGAGATCCTTATTTACTTTTGGAACACAACAATCTGAGTTCTACCCCGTCCCCACTGTGAATTTCTGAGAGGCCAGAGTGTGCAGTATAATGATTATCGTGAAGTTATTAGATGGCCAAATTCTTTGTTAAGTACATCTAAATTAAACACGAAGTCATTGGGTTGAAGCTGTGTTATTCATTAATAAGTAGGGTTGCGCTAGCTAATTCTAGTTAGCAAAAACATGGATGTCTAGCTATTTGTCTACAGAATGTAAGGATGACTGCTATTTGTTATTTCTATTTTGTTTTAAGATTGTCATTTTTATGTCATCTATGAAATGCAAGGGGGTTTCCTCCTTCCTGAAGTTATAGGCACACCTATAAAAATAATCCATAGACATGGGCATATAATACAGAAGAAAACATGTTCTTCATATCTTCATGAAGGAGGACTGGCATTTTGTAACTACAGAAGTATCTTCCTAAGGATTTGCTCTCACTAAGCATTCCCTTCTGGGTATGTCTACACTACCCACTGGATCGGCGGGCAGCGATCGATCCAGCAGGGATCGATTTATCGTGTCTAGTCTAGACACGATAAATCAATCCCTGAGTGCTCTCCTGGCAACTCCTATACTCCACCGCCACGAGAGGCGCAGGTGGAGTCGACCGGGGAGCGGCAGCAGTCAACTCACCGCAGTGAAGACACCGTGGTGAGTGTACGTCGACTTCAGCTACGTTATTCACATAGCTGAAGTTGCATAACGTAGATCGATTCCCCCCACGCCCTCCCATGTAGACCAGACCTCTGAGTGTGACGAAAACACTTGTCTTTCAGTGTGCATAATGCTCTAGTGCTTCTCATGTATCGGCCTGGGAGAGTATGGGGCAGAGGATGGAATAGACAATCTGGTAGGTCTTTCTCATCTCTGATTTCTCTGAAACTCCTTGATATTGTTACTAGCACTAGCTAGATTAAACCTAATTTGGATATGTCTACACATGCTGTAGTCATACCTTTGATTGCAATATACGAAATTAGGTCGAATTTATAGAAGCCGGTTTTATAGAAATCGGTTGTATACAGCCGATTGTGTGTGTCCCCACATAAAATGCTCTAAGTGCTCTAGTCAGCGGATCGCGCCCACAGTACCAAGGCTAGCGTCGACTTCCAGAGCATTGCACTATGGGTAGCTATCCCACAGTTCCCGCAGTCTCCGCCGCCCATTGGAATTCTGGGTTGAGATCCCAATGCCTGAATGATGCAAAACAGTGTCGCGGGGGGTTCTGGGTACATGTCGTCAGTCCCCTCCCCCTCCGTCAGAGCACTGGCAGACAATAGATTTGCGCCTTTTTACCTGGGTTACCTGTGCAGACAACATACCACGGCAAGCATGGAGCCCGCTCAGATCAGCTCACTGTCACCATATGTCATCTGGGTGCCGGCAGACGTGGTACTGCATTGCTACACAGCAGCAGCAGCTAACTGCCTTTTGGCGGTAGACGGTGCAGCATGACTGGTAGCCGTGGGGCTGGCAGCCGTAGGGCTGCATTGCACCAGCCCCTTGCCTTTTGGTAGAAGATGGTATATTACGATTGGTATCCGTCGTCATCGTACTGCAGTGGCTGTCAATCATGGGCACCTGGGCAGACATGCAACTGTCTCGCTGATGATGGCTATCAGTTGTAGTATGCTATTTTCTGCCAATTGCCCAGTATTTTCTGCTAAGCACCCAGAAGAGGCCGAGGGCGATCTGGGTGCTGGCAGATGTGGGGCTGACAGACGTGGGGCTGCATTGCTACACAGCAGCAGCCCCTTGCCTTTTGGCAGAAGATGGTATATTACGACTGGTATCCGTCATCGTTGTACTGCAGTGGCTATCAGTCATGCTGCACCGTCGGCTGCCAGTTTAAGATGTAAAAAATAGATTTGTTCTGTATTCATTTGCTTCCCCTCCCTCCGTGAAATCAACGGCCTGCTAAACCCAGGGTTTTGAGTTTAATCTTTGGGGGGGGGCATTCTGTGTGACAGTTGTTTGTGTTTCTCCCTGATGCACAGCCACCTTTCTTGATTTTAATTCCCTGTACCTGTATGCCATGTCGTCACTCGGCGCTCCTTCCCTCCCTCCCTCCTTCTCCTGGTCCGTCAGATACTAGTTTCGTGCCTTTTTTCAGACCAGGCGCCATAGCTAGCACTGGGATCATGGAGCCCGCTCAGATCACCGCTGCAATTATGAGCACTATGAACACCATGCACATTGTCCTGGAGTATATGCAGAGCCAGGACATGCCAAAGCAAAACCCGGACCAGCCGAGGAGGCGATTGCAGCGCGGCGACGAGAGTGATGAGGAAATTGACATGGACATAGACCTCTCACAAGGCACAGGCCCCAGCAATGTGGAAATCATGGTGTTACTGGGGCAGGTTCATGCCGTGGAATGCCAATTCTGGGCACGGGAAACAAGCACAGACTGGTGGGACCGCATCGTGCTGCAGGTGTGGGACGATTCCCAGTGGCTGCGAAACTTTCGCATGCGTAAGGGCACTTTCATGGAACTTTGTGACTTGCTTTCCCCTGCCCTGAAGCGCCAGAATACCAGGATGAGAGCAGCCCTCACAGTTGAGAAGCGAGTGGCGATAGCCCTGTGGAAGCTTGAACGCCAGTTGGGAATCAATTTGGAGTGGGCAAATCTACTGTGGGGGCTGCTGTGATCCAAGTTGCCAGGGCAATGAAAGACTTGGTGATATCAAGGGTAGTGACTCTGGGAAACGTGCAGGCCATAGTGGATGGCTTTGCTGCAATGGGATTCCCAAACTGTGGTGGGGCCATAGATGGAACCCATATCCCTATCTTGGCACCAGAGCACCAAGCCACCGAGTACATAAACCGCAAGGGGTACTTTTCAATGCTGCTGCAAGCCCTGGTGGATCACAAGGGACGTTTCACCAACATCAACGTGGGATGGCCGGGAAAGGTACATGATGCTCGTGTCTTCAGGCACTCTGCTCTGTTTCGAAATCTGGAGGACGGGACTTTCTTCCCGGACCAGAAAGTAACCGTTGGGGATGTTGAAATGCCTATCGTGATCCTTGAGGACCCAGCCTACCCCTTAATGCCATGGCTCATGAAGCCGTACACAGGCAGCCTGGACAGGAGTCAGGACCTGTTCAACTACAGGCTGAGCAAGTGCCGAATGGTGGTGGAATGTGCATTTGGACGTTTAAAAGCACGCTGGCGCAGCTTACTGACTCGCTCAAACCTCAGCGAAAAGAATATCCCCATTGTTATTGCTGCTTGCTGTGCACTCCACAATATCTGTGAGAGTAAGGGGGAGACATTTATGATGGGGTGGGAGGTTGAGGCAAATCGCCTGGACACTGATTACGCGCAGCCAGACACCAGGGCGGTTAGAGGAGCACTGCAGGGCGCGGTGCGCATCAGAGAAGCTTTGAAAGCAAGTTTTGTGACTGGCCAGGCTACGGTGTGAAACTTCTGTTTGTTTCTCCTTGATGAACCCTCCGCCCCCCCCACCACCCGGTTCACTCTACTTCCCTGTAAACCAACCACCCCACCCTCCCCTCCCCACTTCGAGCACCGCTTGCAGAGGCAATAAAGTCATTGTTACTTCACATTCATGCATTCTTTATTAATTCATCACACAACTAGAGGGATAATTGCAAAGGTAGCCCGGGATGGGTGGGGGAGGAGGGAAGGAAAAGGACACACTACAGTTTAAAACTTTAACTCTTATTGAAGGCCAGCCTTCTGATGCTCGGGCAATCATCTGGGGTGGAGTGACTGGGTGGCCGGAGGCCCCCCCCCACCGTGTTCTTGGGCGTCTGGGTGAGGAGGCTATGGAACTTGGGGAGGAGGGCTGTTGGTTACACAGGGGCTGTAGCAGCGGTCTCTGCTCCTGCTGCCTTTCCTGCAGCTCAACCATATGCTGGAGCATATCAGTTTGATGCTCCAGCAGCCGGAGCATCGACTCTTGCCTTCTGTCTGCAAGCTGACGCCACCTATCATCTTCAGCCCGCAACTTGCTCTGTTCATCCCGCGATTCAGCCCGCCATCTCTCCTCTCGTTCATATTGTGCTTTTCTGAAGTCTGACATTGACTGCCTCCACGCATTCTGCTGTGCTCTTTCAGCGTGGGAGGACATCTGGAGCTCCGTGAACATATCGTCCCGCATCCTCCATTTTCTCTTTCTAATCTTCACTAGCCTCTGTGAAGGAGAAACATTTGCAGCTGGTGGAGGAGAAGGAGAGGTGGTTAAAAAAGACACATTTTAGAGAACAATGGGTACACTCTTTCACGTTAAATTTTGCTGTTCACATTACATAGCACATGTGCTTTCGTTACAAGATCACATTTTTCCTCTTATAGTGAGGGCCTGCCGGTTTCGTGTGAGAGATCACTCATGCAGTGCCAGGCAACAGATTTTGGCTTGCAGGCAGCCATGGTAAGCCACAGTCTTTTGGCTTTTTTAACCTTCTTAACATGTGGGAATGGTTTCAAACAGCAGCGCCCTCATTTCCCATATCAAGCATGAATTGGGTTGGCCATTTAAAATGGGTTTGCAATGTAAAAGGAGGGGCTGTGGTTTCCAGGTTAACATGCAGCACAAACCCAACTAACCCCCCTCCCTCCCACACACCCAATTCTCTGGGATGATCACTTCACCCCTCCCCCCACCGCGTGGCTAACAGCGGGGAACATTTCTGTTCAGCAGAGCAGGAACAGGCACCTCTGAATGTCCCCTTAATAAAATCGCCCCATTTCAACCAGGTGACCGTGAATGATATCACTCTCCTGAGGATAACAAAGAGCGATAAGGAATGGATGTTGTCTGCATACCAGCAAACACCGGGACCGTACGCTACAATGCTTTGTTATGCAATGATTCCAGACTACGTGCTACTGGCCTGGTGTGGTAAAGTGTCCTACCACGGCGGACGGGATAAGGCAGCCCTCCCCAGAAACCTTTTGCAAAGGCTTTGGGAGTACATGAAGGAGAGCTTTCTGGAGATGTCCCTGGAGGATTTCCGCTCCATCCCCATACACATTAACAGACTTTCTAGTAGCTGTACTGGCCGCGATTGCCAGGGCAAATTAATCATTAATCATTAAACACGCTTGCTTTTAAACCATGTGTAATATTTACAAAGGTACACTCACCAGAGGTCCTCTGTGTGCCCTCAGGGTCTTGGATGAGTTCGGGGGTTACTGGTTCCAGGTCCAGGGTGACAAACATATCCTGGCTTTTGGGGAAACCGGTTTCTCCGCTTCCTTGCTGCTGTGAGCTATCTACATTACCTCCATCCTCATCTTCTTCGTACCCCGAACCCTCTTCCCTGTGTGTTTCTCCAGTGAGGGAGTCATAGCACACGGTTGGGGTAGTGGTGGCTGCACCCCCTAGACTGGCATGCAGCTCCACGTAGAAGCGGCAAGTTTGAGGCTCTGTCCCGGACCTTCCGTTTGCTTCTCTAGCTTTGTGGTAGGCTTGCCGTAGCTCCTTAATTTTCACGCAGCACTGCTGTGCGTCCCTGTTATGGCCTCTGTCCTTCATGGCCTTGGAGACCTTTTCTAATATTTTGCCATTTCTGTTACTGCTACGGAGTTCAGCTAGCACTGATTCATCTCCCCCTATGGCGAGCAGATCCCGTACCTCCCGTTTGGTCCATGCTGGAGCTCTTTTGCGATCCTGGGACTCCATCACGGTTACCTGTGCTGATGAGCTCTGCATGGTCACCTGTGCTCTCCACGCTGGGCAAACAGGAAATGAAATTCAAACGTTCGCGGGACTTTTCCTGTCTACCTGGTCAGTGCATCTGAGTGCTGTCCAGAGCGGTCACAATAAAGCACTGTGGGATAGCTCCCGGAGGCCAATACCGTCGAATTCCGTCCACACTACCCCAATTCCGACCCGCTAAGGCCGATTTTATCGCTAATCCCCTCGTCGGAGGTGGAGTAAAGAAACCGGTTTAAAGGGCCCTTTAAGTCGAAAGAAAAGGCTTCGTCGTGTGAACGTGTCCAGGCTTAATTCGATTTAACGCTGCTAAAGTCGACCTAAACTCGTAGTGTAGACCAGGCCTAAGTGTCTGGTAAGACTGAGCAACTTGACTACTCAAAACCTCATCTTCCTCATCTATAAAGTGAGGATAATGCTCCCTACCTACCGCAGATGGCTATGTGAGGTTTCATCAATCTAGGGCCTTGTCTGCACTACGAGAGTAGTTCGATTTTACTTGCATCGAATTTTTGGAATCGATATTGCAAAGTCGAATGTGTGTGTCCACACTAAGGACAGTAATTCGACTTTGTGAGTCCACACTAACGGTGAAAGCGTCGACATTCGAAGCGGTGCACTGTGGTCAGCTATCCCACAGTTCCCGCAGTCCCCTCTGCCCATTGGAATTCTGGGTGTAGCCGCAAAAGCCTTCTGGGTAACAAAATGTGTCCAGGGTGCTTTTGGGTAACTGTCGTCATCCGTCCATCACTCCCACCCTCCCTCCCTGAAAGCGCCGGCGGGAAATCAGTTCGCGCACTTTTCCAGTCATTGACAGCGCGGACGCCACAGCACTGCGAGCATGGAGCATGCTGCGACCATCGCTGCAGTCGTGGCTGCTCTCAACGCCTCGCAGCTTATCATACAGCTTTCCCTGAGGCAGATGCAGAAAAGTCAGGCGAGGAGGCTATGGCACCGCGGTGATTGCCTGAAGTCTGAGAGTAGCACAGACCTCTCAGAAAGCACGGGACCCAGCGCCGAGGACATCACGGTGGCAATGGGTCATGTTGATGCCGTGGAAAGGCAATTCTGGGCACGGGAAACAAGCATTGAGTGGTGGGACCGCATAGTGCTGCAGGTCTGGGATGAATCCCAGTGGCTGCGAAACTTTCGCATGAGGAAGGGAACTTTCCTGGAACTTTGTGAGTTGCTGTCCCCTGCCCTGAAGCGCAATGACACCCGGTTGCGAGCTGCACTGACTGTCCAGAAGCGAGTGGCCATAGCCCTCTGGAAGCTTGCAACGCCAGACAGCTACCGGTCAGTCTCGAACCAGTTTGGGGTGGGCAAATCTACCATGGGGGTTGTTGTGATGCAAGTAGCGAAGGCAATCGTTGATGTACTGCTGCCAAAGGTAGTGACCCTGGGAAACGTGGAGGCGATCATAGATGGCTTCGCAGCGATGGGATTCCCAAACTGCGGTGGGGCCATAGATGGAACTCACATCCCTATCCTGGCACCGGACCACCAGGCCACCCAGTACATTAACCGAAAGGGCTACTTTTCCATGGTGCTGCAAGCACTGGTGGACCACAGGGGACGTTTTACCAACATCTACGTGGGATGGCCGGGCAAGGTTCATGACGCTCGTGTTTTCAGGAACTCTGGTCTGTTTAGACGGCTGCAGCAAGGTATTTACTTCCCGGACCACAAAATAACTGTTGGGGATGTGGAGATGCCTATAGTCATCCTCGGGGACCCAGCCTACCCGCTAATGCCCTGGCTCATGAAGCCCTATACTGGCGCCCTGGACAGTGAAAAAGAACTCTTCAACTACCGGCTGAGCAAGTGCAGAATGGTGGTGGAGTGTGCTTTTGGCCGTCTCAAGGGGAGATGGAGAAGCTTACTGACTCGCTGTGATCTCAGCGAAACCAATATCCCCATTGTTATAGCAGCTTGCTGTGTGCTCCACAATCTCTGTGAGAGCAAGGGGGAGACCTTTATGGCGAGGTGGGAGGTTGAGGAAAATAGCCTGGCTGCTGATTACGCACAGCCAGACAGCCGGGCGATTAGAAGAGACCAGCGGGAAGCGCTGTGCATCCGGGAGGCTTTGAAAGCTAAGTTCCTGAGTGAGCAGGGTAACCTGTGACTTCAAAGTTTGTGTACAGAGAAGCTGAACCTGCCCCCGTTTCTTTACCCAGTTAATGTTGACTATCCTATCCAGTTACATACCCCCTTCACCCCCCTTCCAACACACGTTTCGAAATAAAAATAGCTCTACTTTGTTAATGCACACCGTTTTCTTTAATACTGTTTTCGCAGGAATTTTTAAAAACTGGGACGCAGACTGTGGTGCGGAGCGGGTGTAGTGTAGTGACGCGAATGAAGCTTCTAAACTCAAGGATTGACAGGCTCCGCTGCGGTGGGATGGTTGTTTCAACGGAGCCTGTCACCCCTCCTGATCGGGAGTTTGTGTATGGGGGGGCTATGTGACTTTGTGGCAGGGGGAGGACGGTTACAGATCCCCTGCTGCGTGGCTCTGTGATCCTGCATAAGGACCGCCGCTTAAGATCTGTAACTGCCCTCCCCCGCCACAAAGTCACAGAGCAACCCACCCCCCACCACATAACATGAAAACCACCTCCAAGACTAACCAGGGTAACTAGTCACTGCATCACTGCACTGTGTATGTGCCCTGCTGCTGTACCTGCCCCCGCCTATGTACCCTGCCAAAGGTGACTGTCCTGTCCAATTACCAACCCCCTTTCCCCTCCTCCTCCAAAAGAACATGATTGAAACAGTAGTTAACAGAAACGTATTTTTTATTATCAACTACACATGGAACTGGGAGGTGAAACTTGGACAGGGGCTTGTGTCAGGCGGGAAGGAAAGAACTTTTCAAATTTTGGGGAATGAGAGCCTTCTGCTACTAGAGCTCTCTGCATGGGTGGAGTGAGAGTTAGCACGGACTCTGCCGCCTCTCCTTCTTTGCACTTTGGGTGAGGTGGGTATGGGACTTGGTGGCGGGGGGAGGGCGGTTAGAGATAGACTGCAGCGGAGCTCTGTCCTCCTGCCTCCGTTCCTGCAGAACATCCACAAGGCGCCGGAGCGTGTCTGTTTGCTCCCTCAGTAGTCCAAGCAGCGTTTGAGTCGCCTGCTGGTCTTCCTGCCGCCACCTCTCCTCCCGATCCATGTTTGCTTGGTGCATTTGGGTCAAGTTCTCCCGCCACTGGGTCTGCTGTGCTGCCTGGGCTCGGGAACAGGCCATAAGCTCCGAGAACATGTCCTCCCGTGTCCTCTTCTTCCTACGCCTAATCCGCGCTAGCCTCTGGGAGTGTGATGCCAGGCTAGGTTGTGAGACAGTCGCAGATGGGGCTGTGGAAATGGAAAAAAGGGAGTGAATTCATCAGAAAGATAAATGTAGTTGTGAACAAAGAACATAGTCTTCCTCTGTGAACAAGACCATGCACAGCACCTATCACATGCGCACTCAGCACAAGGTCGAATTCTCGGCCTTCGCATTCAGTGCCTGGGGTCTTGCACAGCACATTTGAGAAGCGGGGCAGCACAACGGAATTTCTGTTGCAGGCAGACATGGTAAGCCGTAGACTTGTGGCAGTTTAAAACTTTTATATTACCACTGGCCTCATTTCACATTTAAAGCAATGTCAGTCCCTGCTGCCAGCAATCCGGCAAGCGGGAACTCTGCCCCTGTCCCACCCCCTCGCGGCTGTCCCCGGGAACGATCCCTTTCGGCTGCCCCTCTCCCGCCTCCACCGCGTGGCTGCAAACCAGCGGTTACAGTTCTGTAAAGGAACGGGCAAGCAGTCCCAACACTAACATTCCCCTACCTAATTCAAAGCAGGTCACCATGGGCGACATCACCCTGATGAGGATCTCTGAGAGCGAGAGAGAGAGAATGCTCCGGGAAAGCCTCCAAAGACCAGGGCCGTATGCCGCCCTGCTGTGCAGAGCAATGATTCCCGAGTACTTGATAGTCTCGTGGCGCGGCAACGTGTCGTACTTCGGAGGACCCAATAAGGCCGCTCTCCCCAGGAACCTCATGCAACGGCTTTCCAATTACCTCCAGGAGAGCTTCATCGAGATGTCCCAGGAGGATTACTGCTCTATCCCCGGACATATAGACCGCATTTTACTGTAGCTGCAGTAGCAGGGACTAAACAGTAGAGCGGCTTGGGCAGGACAATCACGGAAAACCGGACATTGCTAGATTTTTTTTCAAAACTTGCACTGCCCATGACTGAACCGTTAAGCGCCTAGGGCAAAGTAATCATGAACAACCCATTCTTTTAATTGTTAATATTCCTGTTCTGTTAAAAATAAATGTTTAGATGTTTACAACACTTACTGGCTGATCCTTCCCCAGATTCTGTGTCCGGGGTAACGGCTGGGGACGCTTGGTAGTGGATCTCTGTAAGGGTGATGAAGAGATCCCGGCTGTCGGGGAAATCAGCGTTGTGAGCGCTGCCGACTGCCTCGCCCTCCTCATCTCCTTCCTCATCTTCCCCGTCCCCTAACATGTCCGAGGAACCGGCCGTGGACACTATCCCATCCTCAGAGTCCACGGTCACTGGTGGGGTAGTGGTGGCGGCCGCACCGAGGATGGAATGCAGTGCCTCGTAGAAACGGGATGTCTGGGGATGGGATCCGGAGCGTCCGTTTGCCTCTTTGGTCTTCTGGTAGCCTTGTCTCAGCTCCTTGATTTTCACGCGGCACTGCGTTGCATCCCGGCTGTATCCTCTCTCTGACATGTCTTTAGAGATCTTCTCATAGATCTTTGCATTCCGTTTCTTGGAGCGCAGCTCAGAAAGCACAGACTCATCGCCCCACACAGCGATGAGATCCAAGACTTCCCGATCAGTCCATGCTGGGGCCCTCTTTCTATTCACAGACTGCACGGCCATCACTGCTGGAGAGCTCTGCATCGTTGCCAGTGCTGCTGTGATCGCCACGATGTCCAGACAGGAAATGAGATTCAAACTGGCCAGACAGGAAAAGGAATTCAAATTCAAATTTTCCCGGGGCTTTTCCTGTGTGGCTGGTCAGAGCATCCGAGCTCGTACTGCTGTCCAGAGCGTTAACAGAGTGGTGCACTGTGGGATAGCTCCCGGAGCTATTAGCGTCGATTTCCATCCACACCTAGCCTAATTCAACATGGCCATGTCGAATTTAGCGCTACTCCCCTCGTCGAGGAGGAGTACAGAAGTCGAATTAAAGAGACCTCTATGTCGAACTAAATAGCATCACAGTGTGGACGGGTGCAGGGTTAATTCGATGTAACGGCGCTAACTTTGACATAAACGCCTAGTGTAGACCAGGCCTAGGTTTGTGAAATGGCCTAGGAACCTTGGCTGGAAGCTGTTAGAGGAAAGCAAAATACTATTATCATTAATACTGAAGAGTGGAAGAATACTAGGTCTACCATCAGGGAGAGAGGTCTAAAATGACACAGCTAGTGCCAGGGTACAGTTCAATAGAATACACTCTAGTGCGGCTGAGATTGTGGGAGACTGGTCTCTTTATCTGTGGTTTACTTTGCAATGCGTCTATCCCACCCTTCCTCTCTCATTTCAGTTACTCCAGACTTAGCGGTTGGTGAAGATAGCACTAATTTATCTCTCTCACTTCATTTAAAATGCTAGACAGAACTATTGAATGCTCCTCACTTCTAGTCTCTTTTCTTCTCTGTGAATGTCACACTGTGTTGTAGAAACACAGCAGGGATGAAAACTAACACAAATACAAGTTTGTATCTACAGCACATAAATGTGTATTTATAGATGCACAAACCAAGGGAAACCTTTTATAAGCAGAACTGTGCTAAACAGCTATTTGTCAGAGGAGTATTTGGAAAGCAGTATTTGCTAGGAGAGCTGGTCAGAAAATAGGGGGAAGAAATGGGGGGAAATCAGCAAAATATTTTAAAAGTGTATCTTTTTTGGTCAAAATTTCATTTTTCCATTTCCAACCAACTTCATGATATACTAATTTGTAAAGTGCTTACTCCATTTCACACTGTACTTAGGTGCACACCTGTTGAAAGTTTGCAGTACTGAGCGAGAATGTAATAAAAACTTAGGATTTGTCCCTAAAACAAAAAAGGCAGTCAACGATTAGTAAATTAAGTTCCCCACTATCTATAAAAGAACCTCATCCATCAGGTTTAGGTAGGCTTTCTCCTACATTAGAGGGGAAGAGATGGCATACACAAGTGACAAGCCTCCTATTCATGATGGACCTGAATTGTGAGGAGGAGCGGTGTAAAAGAAAGGGATCCTTTGCAATGCTGTGTCCTAGAAATTTCAATTTGAACTATAGTTCGGATTGGTAATGATTAAAATGGTCTGATGCCTTTGTGATTCTCTCTGTGAAATTATAGTATGTGATATTATTAAAGGTTCATGTATAGTGCATGTAAGTGTCATCCTGCTTCACAATGTAAAGAAAGACATGGAGTCTTCCCCAAAGACCAAATTGATAATGACAAGGCCTGAGTACGTAGAGAATTAATTACAGGCAAGGAGGGAGGCCAGGAGGAATACCCAGAATAGGGTTAAATGAACACCTATGCTTAGGATAATATGCAGCATATAATTTTCTAGCTCTCTGCTTGTTTTTGTTTTGAGTTGGGAGGTATCAACTCAATTTCTAGTAGACGGATACATCCACAACTCAAAACTCCTCCCCCCCATCAAAAATCATGGAGTTGGATGGGCTTGAAGACTGAACAACCTTCCACATCAGCAATCTGAGGCTCATTCGTAGTAGGTGACTTACACTGTCACTGCCTATGCTATTCCTGTTCGTGGATATATTATTGTTAGTTATTTAACATTTATGTTGGGGGTAATGCCTGAAGGCCATACCAGATTGGTGCCCATTGTGCTAGGTGCTGTACAAACATAGAATACATAACTATCCCCGAGCCAAAAACTTAACTTTTATTCTCCAGGGCTGTCAATATGGCATTTTCCATAAATTATAATTTCACTTTACATCATGACAGTTTGTGGTATTATCTCCAAAACCACATATGGCAGACTATAACCCCTTTTGATTTAACTACACCCTGTACTCTAGCACTTAAACTAGTGTTGACCAGGAGAAATTGAAATTGTCAAAGACAGTGTTTCAGATCATCAGGAAACCCATGGTAGGTGGATATTGTGAAATTACTCAGGATTCATTCACAGGATGAGAATTCAGGTTGCCATCATCATATCCACAGCTAGTAATAATATATGGCTGTAAAGAGAATATCTGCGTCTGCAACTGTACAGCGCAGCTTTTTCCTCTGTATCCGGAAGGACTGTTTAATGGTTTATGTGGGCAGATAACACTGTGACTTTTACATTTTAATAACTTCATCCTCACTGTGCCTACTAAAATATAAATGTAAACACCCAAAGCATATTTATTTTTCCTGACAATATGTCTCATCTCTTACTTTATAATGTAGGTAGATTCTCAAATGCTGTACGTTTCCTTAAAATAGTGGATTTGTTGGTATTGGTTATGTTTGGTTCTATCTTTGTATTTTTTATGTGTAAGTACCTCTCACCAAACTTACTTTGATCACAACTTTCTTTTTATCACTATCTTTTTGTTCAGGTAACTGTATTTTGAGCATTTAACAGTGCCTGAATAGAGCATTTTGTGACTTCAATGATTTCATGTCTCTTATTTTTCCAATATATTTATAGTTGATATTTAAAGAATTGGGCCAAATTCTTATCTCAGTTACACTGCTATATGTCTGGAGTAACATCAGGCAGCTGAAATCAGGATTTGACCACTGGAATAATGTTTCCTGTTGTTAAAAGAGCTGATCGGGGTGGAGAGGAGGTGGCAGGCCAAAGGGACAGTTTGTCCCAAGCTCCCCATTTGAGAGGCTGGCATCATGACCTGGCACACGGGGTCACAGCACCACTCAGGTTTGGCCCAGTCATCCTTCTGTCATGAAGGAGGAGTGGCCGAGCCAATCCTGAATGGCACTGCAGCTCTGGGTGCCAGATCACAACTCCTGGAGCAGGGAGCTGAGCACAGCCCCTCAGGACAGGCATGCTGCTGTGGGGTTAGTGCAAGGCTGGTTTGCTCTCCAAGACCCACACATGGCCTCCTCTCAGTGGTAATGTTTTTGGAAGGATGGGGCGGGGGGGACTCCGTTTCAGATTTTGCCATGGACCCTCAAAAACCTCTGTGCCGACCTGCTTGCAGTCTTACAGATTTAGGGAGACATCATAAATTGCAAACCAACCCAGTTTGCTACTCTCTTTCCCAGGAGGGTGAAGTGAGCTCCTGGCTGTACTAATTTTTTTGAACATAAAAACCAAGGCAGTCGGGGTTTTCCTTCTTTAAAATCTACTTTCAATCTTCAGAAATTAGGATATGACCTTCTTCTAATATTCTTTTCCAATAACCTGCACAGCCTTCTTTTTTTCCTTAGAGTAGTAGCTAGTCTGACTTTTGCTTGTTTCCAAAATATTTTCTCTAGTGTCTGTTTTGGTGCTAATCTCACTTTCTTCATTATACAGTTAAATCCATTTATTAGAATCTTTGATAAAAGAATAAAAGCTTTGTGCATGTTTATTTTTGATTGTCCATTTACATGATTTCAACTTGGCTTTAAAGTTGATCCCTCACCTGGGTGAATGTGATGGTTGACGTATGAGTTTGTACGTCTGCTGCTGTTTATTTGGAGATGGTTCTCTGAAAGATTGGGTTCACAAGCAGCAGCACGAGATCTTACATTTATTCTTTGCAAGAGGAAATAGCCAGCAATTTGATTTTTGTTTTAAAATGAATGCTGATTGTGACAGATATGATACCTGGGAAGTGTAAGGAGTTTGAATGACTATATTGAAATATGCCAGACAGGAGTGGACTTTTGGGACAATAATTAAGTGTGTTTCCCGAGGAATCCCTGGGAAGTGGTTAATGCAAATTTCACAAACCTGATTATGCAAAAATCCAGCCTTTTGAAGCTATGTCCTGTGAAGATAGCCATTGACTAGTGATTTCCTGTTCCTGGAGATTAGATCAAAGGCTCGAGCTGTATAAAGAAACAATTGAACTGTCCAGCTGGGGTCTGGTTCCTGATCTAAAAAACTGCCGTGAACTTGCAACCAAGGGGGAAAACCCAGGTGGGGTGTGAAAGACTGGAATCATACCCCCTGTAGATGTAACCAAAGAGCAATTAGAACCTTATAATTAACCATAGTAATTCTTTATAAAATGGGGAAGAGAGTCAATCAGAACAAGACTGAGGAGATACCCCCCCTCCAGAAAAAGCAGAAGGAAACTCTATTTCCTGTCCCTAGCTCGATAGAGCAGCATGTATCCATAACTCCCCACTCCTCATTGGCTGGTGCAGTGAGACACGCCCCCATACCTATTTTAACCACAGCCCCCTCTAAACCCTCAGGCCTTGAAGAGCAGACACAGTGAGAGATTGCAGAGTTTTAAACCTTGTTTCCTTCCATGGCATGGATGCTGTAGTGGGGGTCTGCTAGTGAGTCAGTATTGCAGTGGTGAAGCATGTGCATATTATTCAGGAACTCCATGGCTACTGGCAAGCAGGAGGCTTACACAACACTTGATATTCCAGAATGAAAAGGCTTATGCAGAATCAGTCAACACAATTAAAGAGGCTGAAAAAGAGCAGTGCCCGTTACTGCCGGGAGCCACTGGAAGGGTTCCAAAGTCTACCTGCCTTAATCAAAAATAGGGCTTGTTCAATTTCCCAGCAAATCCAGGGTGTGGTGGTGGTGGTGGTGGGTTATTGGATCAGTGACAGCTGTGTTCCTCAGTGAGGTGGGATGCTTAGGGTCTGACGTTTGATAGGGAGAACAAACAGCTCTTTGTTTTCATATCCTCCTTATAGACATTCCAACAAATAAAGAAATGAAAACCCTCCAGAATCAGTATAGACTAAGAAAGCTCTGTTGAGGTTGCTAGGCAGCAGAGGCCAAAGGCATAGAAAGCAGGCAGGGCTCTGAAAACAAAATCAGTGACTTATGGGTTATCTGGAATAACCACTTATTGTGTCATCTTTGTTATAAATAAGTAAATGTGGAATTTATGTGTTTTTTTTTCCCTTGGGTAGATGAGATGCATCTTTAAGAGATTTGAAATGAAAGACCTATTTTCGTATCTCATTCCCATTAGGCTTTTGGGATTATACATATAACAATTATTTATAATGGTACTGATTGATTTAATTGAGATTTTTGACTCTGCAATGTACTGACTTATGCCTATATTCTGGAAGCAGTTTGGGGCAGCAGGTTTGTTTGTTTGTTTAATTTCTGCTTATGTTTGATTTTATATCACTGTGTGTATTCATGTATATATATGTAAGAAGGACCCAACAAGGGTCAAAGCACTGCTTGAGATGTGCTTGCCTCTCATTGATATCAGTGGGAGGTGAGGCACCTCGGCACCGTGTGGGATCAGGCCCTATAATGAGATCCCTCACTGTCAAACTGTTGCACTAACACAAGGCTTTTCCTATCACCACTCCCCATATTACAAGACAATAGCACTCCCAATAGCCAGGGAATTCAGACGCAAGGTTAAAATGTCATCCTCTTGGGCCAGTTGATCTCCTTGATATCCATGTTTAAATAAGTGCATTCAGGTTTCTCTGGAGAGGACTGTCCCCTCAGGGTCAGCATGCGTATGTTTATGGAAGGGCCAGCCACCTCTGTGGCACTGTCTTTCACACCCCTAGTATTCCAAGGGCACAGCAAGATGAGGAAGTCCACAGGTGGTTTGGGAGTGAACGGCAAGCATCATCTCCCCCAGCTGGTAAATCCACAGAAAAAGTTATGCAGTGCCTGGGGTACCTTGTATACAGTCTGCTTGCTGAGCTCTGGAATACATCCTTTAAGGGGGGTTCTGGGAACATCCACCACAGGAGAAGACTTGGGATTCTGCTAGAGGGGGAGGGGAGCACAAAGCTTCAGAAGTATGGAGGCCCAAGTCCTCTCCATGGTTTGTCCTGTACCTTCTGAAGAGCTCCCAGTGTCCTCAGGATTTAGGGTCCCAATCCCCTTCTTTTGTGTGTGAGGCAAAACTTGCCTCGTCCCATGGGATAATTCAGAGGAGAAACACCAGAGAAATCTTCTGGGGTTTTTTATGTGTGTTTGATTTTTAGACCCTCTAATGGTCCTGTTAGGAATTGCATCTCACAGGTTTCCAATGGTAATCCATACAGTAATAAGAAGAACAGGAGTACTTGTGGCACCTTAGAGGCTAACAAATTTATTAGAGCATAAGCTTTCGTGGACTACAGCCCACTTCTTCGGATGCATATAGAAGAAGTGGGCTGTAGTCCACGAAAGCTTATGCTCTAATAAATTTGTTAGTCTCTAAGGTGCCACAAGTACTCCTGTTCTTCTTTTTGCGGATACAGACTAACACGGTTGCTACTCTGAAACCATACAGTAATGTCCGCTCCTGATAATACAACCATATCAGCTGTATAACAGTCTTGAACAATAGGAGCATGTGCTGGGGAATGGGGAGTATTGAACTGTAAATATTCTTGTCTGATTGGCTTTATTCCAGCCCCTTGCCCCTTTTTTATTCTCTTACTTGGTGTGTGATTTCTTTTTTAAACCACTCTTGTTGATGTTAATTGTCAAAGCTTTGAGACTCCAGAGAATGTACGGACTGCAGGTTCATAGTCTCACAGCATCAGGGTCAAGGACATCACCAGGTTTCCAAAAACATTTGTAAGCAAGGTGATACCATCATCCTTATTGCATCCCAATCGAACTGAGCCATGACATCCCAAATGAAATAAACCATTGGCCCAAATACTCAGTCACCTGGTGTGAATCTGCCACTTAGTTGTGAGCGCTGTTAGCTTGCAGTGGTATCTTCACTACATACATATTTATTGGTTCTCAGCTAAAATTAGGTTTGCTGAGCAAATAGATTTTGTGCACTCATCCTAAACAGATTATTTCCCAGGATGCTTTAGGAAAAATCTGACGAGATGACTCATTTCTTTCATTTATTGTGCTATAATACCTGTGCAGGGAGAGAAAATGTAGACAATGGAAAATCATACTAATTAGACAATGCAAACTGAAATGGAATTTCTGATGGAAAAGTTACATTAGTGGTGTCTTTTCACTTCTGACTGGGGCAAGGGAAGCTAGATAGAACATTATCTCAGCTAGGGAAGCTTTTGCCTCAGCTCAGCTCTCAGTGATGTAGATAGGCTTGGCTGGTTAAATAATAGGCTGGGCTTTCAAAAGTCTCAGGGAAACACCTTCCTTTTTTTTGCTGGTGAGCTCCCTGGCATCCATTAATTAAAGCCATTCAGAGTTACCGCTGCTGCAATTCACAAATTGCTTCCATGCTTCGCCAACCTTGGCAGCCACAAGACAACAGACCAATCTGCAATCATAATCTTGCTGAGAGTTACATTTCTACATGGCCAGCAGCCCTGACAGAGAGTGAGATCCTGAGGCCTCCATGTCTAAAATGAGCAGCTACCTTTATTGTGTTTGACTGAGACGAGCTAATAGATACATTCCCAGAGGAGAGGAGCGGGAGGGCGGGTAGGTGGCTGGGGGGGTTGTGGGGAAGGCAGGGTGATAGGATGGATCTTACATTTGCCAATGCTCAGATCATTCATTTTATTCTCACCCCCATGGATGTATAGAATTTTGGTTTTCTGCTTGTTCCACCTTCCCTGCAGTTTTGACTATTGGCCTCAAAATTTTCAGCAAATGTAGCAGTGTATATTTTATTTTGTTTTGAAAGTGTCCAAAGAGCCTGCAGAAGTTGGTTTCTCAGAAGCTGGCACTAGGAAAGGGAAGGAATGATGTGCTTGTAGTTAAGGAACTGGGCTGGGACTCAGGTGATCTGCATTTACTTCCTAGCTCTGTCCCAGATGTCCTCGGTGACACTGGGCAATCTATCTATGCCTTTATTTTCCACCTGTAAAATGGGGCTAACAATACTTCCTTACCTCAGAAAAGTTTTTTGAAGATACCTTCATTAATGTCTGTTAGCTACTTTGATACTACTGTGATTAGGATCTTTAAAGTATCTAGATAGATAATCCTGGTGCTGCTGGTGTCAGTTATGATAGTGAGCTTTGTACCCAATGGAAAAAAATGATTTTCTCACACTAAGGACGTCGCGAAATATGTCTGAGAGAAAAGTGTCTGAAGTTAGACCATCTGGAGTTGAGATCTTCAACTGCACATACTAATTAGTGTCAGCACTTAACCTTAAGGGGGGAAAAAACAGGGTGCTGCATGGAGTGGGGTCAATCGCTTAATAGAGAGTGCTCTTCAATCTAATTCACCAAAGAGCCAATGCCCCAGGTGGAGCAAGGGGGGGCACGGTGTGGTTGGAAGTGTTGTATTTGGCAGGGGAGGAGGGTGAGATATAAAACTGAGATCTTGATTGTAAGTGGTTGTTTAAGACTTGGCTCCATATTTAATGAAAGAAGATTTTGTTTTAGCTGAATTTTAGGTTTGGACATTTAAATAGAGTCTCCTCTTGCAGCTCCAATTGAATATGGTATTCTCCCTCACTTCTGACCAAATTCTGCATCCAGTTAAACATGTTTAAATTTAATATAAATCCAGTGGAGTCACTGAAGTTTCACATTGGTTCAAGTGTGGACAGAATTTGGCTCTTCCTCACCTCAGCTCCTGTATAATATTTCTGTGCACTATTAAACAGCTGCCCTGTTAAACCGCAGAGGTGGCTGCATTTCACTTTAATTTTTTTGACTAAATAATTTGTTTGGGTTTCTTAAAGACGAAAGATGCTAAATGTTAGATATATGGGATCACAGTCTCACCTGGTGTATATTCGTATAGCTCTGTGAAAGTCATAGCTCTATGCTGAACTACACCAGCTGAGCAATTTGCCTGTTATTTGTATTCCTGTGGTTTATGGTAAAATGTAATCACTTTGTGGCACCTTATAAGAGAGTTTGATGTCCATCTTGAAAAGAATGGCAGTTACATGACGTGCAGCAAGTGTTAGAATGTTTGTTATAAATTTTGAGTATCACTGTAGGCACTGTGAAAAACCTGTTGGACCCTAATTGATTAAGTCCCATGTGCAGATTAAGTAAGAAGAGTAAAAAAGAGACATTCAAGTAACAGTGAGGGCTCACTTCTTTCCTTCCCCCCACTCCCTCCAGACAAATGCACATACTCACATATAGACCTATGCATGCCAGATGTATTCTAAATGGCTACAGATTTTAACCTGCATATACACATCTATTTCTGGACAGGCAGAAAGTGGTTGGGAGTTGACAGGACCACAGTCATTATCAGGCAGTTGTAATTGTTCATGTAAAATTGTGTGGACAGCTTCCATTGCTACCAGGCAAATTTAGACAAATAAAATGATCAAATACATATTTTTTTATATTCTGTATATGTATAAATGAAAGCTGTGAAGCCTCTGTTCACTCAGTTTTACAAATTTATTTTTAGAAGGAAGGACCCTTAGATGGACCTAAAGTCAATAACCCTCAAGAGACAAATGGAGGCAGGAGAAGTTAGTAGCAATTCCTTTTTATATTTCAGGGCGGAATAGAAATAGTGACATGATATGAGTAGATCATTTTGGATTTCCTTGGGATAAACTGAAAAGTGAAATGCAAAAGGAAAAAGCTTAACCTGGTGAAAATTACAAGTCCAATCATGCAGTCCTTAGTTGCCTGCCATACGTGTTACCCTCTCCCTGTCCAAAGCGCAATGTTATTGCTAGAAGTAGCTTACCCATTGTATATCATAAATTTTAAATGTTCCTGGCATTCGATTGAAATTCTGTCCCCATTAAAATCCATGGCAAAACCCCCATTGACTTCTGTGGGGTAAGAATTTCACCCAGTGTCTCAATTATCTTTTTTTCATTCTTGAGACTTTTTTTTTCAGTATGTTTTTTTCTTTCTGTGCTTCTGCCACTATCTTTTTAAAATCGTCACTGTTTTCTCTTTGTCCTCTTTCATCCTTTCTTTGCTATTCTATCTCCGCTGTTATGTCTCTTCCTTCCATTTCTCACCCACCAGGGTCCTCTCCTCCATTTCACATCCCATCCTAAGTTCTCTTAGGATGGGGAATGGAATATGGATTTCCCTCACCCTCCAAAAGCAGGCAATGACTGTGTCTTGGAAGGGGATTGTGCGGGAGAATGAATATGCATGTTTCACCCTCTAAATGTGGGTAAGACAGCTCTGCCCCATTGAAGTCAATGGGAATCTTGCCTTGGCTAAGGGCCGAGTAAAACCTCGAGGGCCCACTCACATCTCTCTGATCTAAATGGAGGGAACCCCCTCCCCACAAGATTTCCTTCCCTTTGGATAGTTCCTCCCCTTATCCCCCACATGGCAAGGGAAGATCAGACTCTGAACTAAATACTTCTGAAATTTGGCATGATCGGAGTTAGGGTATGTCTAGACTGCAATTAAAAATCGGTGGTTGGCACATGTCAGCTGACCCAGACTTACAGGGCTTGGGCTACGCTGCTGTAAAATTGTGGTGAAGAGGTTTGGGCTCTGGCTGGAGACCGGGCTATGGGAACCTATCCCCTTGTGGGATCCCAGAACCTGGGCTCCAGCCTGCGCTTGAATGTCTACACTGCAGTTTTACAGCCCTCCCAGCCCAAGCCCTACGAACCCAAGTCAGCTGACTGGGTCGGCCAGAGGTGTTTAATTGAAGTCTGGACATACTCTTAGCGACTACAAGTACAAGCCCTAAATCATTTGAAATCTCTCTACACAGCAGGCTAGTTTCAAATAGTAAGTTCAAGATTCTCTTCTAAGGAGAAGTTTAATAGTCAATACCCGTGTTTTTCTTCTAGACACCCACCTCCATAGTAACCCACTCATGTTGCTAATGGAGTCTTTGTAGGAATGCCTAGCTCCCGAATCGCCAGCCCACGGGCGCGGCAAACTGCCCCCATGGCAATGAGGCAGGAGCGACCTTCAATCCAGCGTTTGTGTTTGGGAAACTTATTTAGCTGATTTGATTGTACCCTCGCAGCTGGCATTCACGCGCTCAAGAGATGGGTTCGTTATCTTATGTGCATGTATACTGCCTGGCTTTTCTATGCGCAGGAATGTAACCACTAAGAAGTGTTGTAAATAAAGTAAGGAGAGAAATAAAAACCCCAGGAAAGTTTTCCTGGGAGGCTTTTTGCTAGAGGCTTTTAAAGCTCTCTAGCTACCAGAAACCTGGTGTTCTATTTCCTTTCCTGTGTCGTCACCACAAGTCTTGCTACATTTTTGAATTCAGATAACTGTAGATTTACTTGTACAGGTTTTGGGATTAACCTCCAAAATAAAAACCATTAAAAACAAACAAATAGCCCTGCATTTCATTCCATAAAGCAAGCAAGCACAAACAAACCCTAAATACACGTGATGCAAAATATACCAGCTAAACACCTATGTGCAATTAGCTAAAGGTAACTTTTTAAAAAATGATTCTACAAAATGTTTTGTGTGAGTATATTTTAAATATACAAAAAACTTTTATTCCATAACAATGAATCAGGAAGCTTTATTTAATTCTATTGATGTATAGACTTTTTTATGTTGCTTATAACCAGAGTATCTGAATGTTTCAGAAACTGTAATTTAGATTTATAAAATAAGAGAGACTCCCTGAACAGTCTAGCTACATCTGACCAATACTTAAAACTACAATACATGAATAAAGGAAATAGCAACCTATGACTTACAAGTATACTAAATAATCAGCACAGAAATAATCAAAATTCCTAATATTTCCTAAATATTGCACCTATGTGCTTGTGTAGCAGTCCTTCTTAAAAGATGTCCCTTGCAGTATACTCTAAATGTTAGCAGATCAGTGACATTATCTTTGTGCACACACCCCGTAAACATTATAATTGTCCAATTTTACTGATGGGGAAACTGAGGCACAGAGATTGGGGACCTGACTGAAAGCCCATTGAAGTCAATCAAATGATTCCCAGTGACTCCATTAGGCTTTGGATTGTGCCCTAAATTACTTGCTCAAAGTCAAGCAGGAGGTCTGTGGCAGAGTTTAGAATAGAACCCAGATCTCCTAATACTGATTAAACAAAACAAAACAAAATGGCATCTTCTACTTTATGGCTCCAGTTCAGCAATTTGATCTACTAATGTGAACCCTTTTTCCTGTGCAGAGCCCTGTTGGGGCTAGCAAGAATCCCTGCTTCCTAGTGAGACATACAACACTTGTTTGTAGACCTTGAAGGTTCTAGTGCATCAGACTTCAGGTTTGTGGCATGTTGAAGTAAAAAAAATGCTTATTGTAGGTCATTTTTGGAGGTAGTTATATAAATGTTTATATAGATTGCTTCCCCTTCCAATTCCTGTACACTCTTTTAAGGGTGGGAGAATTTGAAGCTCATTAAAGCAAAGAGCCAATAGCTAAAAGCAAGCATAGTAAAGACTTGCTGCTGTGCAAATTTCCCCTGTGTTGTTCTGCTAGGAGAGCTAAAGCTCCAATGCTGCTCAGTCAGTGTGTTTTGAATCTGATCTACAGCGCCTCCTACTATTCTAGTCCTGAGCTGCTTCTAAGCAGGCACTGAGTATCGCAGCTGATTGCACGGTTGTTTAGTAATACTGGCAAATATTCATTAGCTACAGAGTTGAGCCCCACCAAACTCATTTCATTCTTTTATACCAATTCAGCCATAAATTGAACCCATATTTCCATAAATGAAAAATGTAAGATGTTACTTTAGAAAAGGGAAAGAATTTGAGACCACATTGGTTACTTGCAAATGAAGTTTCAACCTGACATGTGGCCAAGCAATATACCTCTGAGAAATTGGGCTTATAATATATATCAAATTAACCTGAATGGTGTCAGCAGTAATTAATGAAAGCCACATCAAGCTCTTGTGCTTCATGCAAGGTCACAGAGCAAAAGCCCCCAATTTCTCACTGGTTTAAATCTTAGTTCTAGTTAGCATGATTAATATTAATTTTTAAAAATCGTTTTTTTTAAATGTGTAATGTGTTTATAGTCATGTCAGCTAAGTGATGGCCTCTGCCCCAATAGACCTACCATACCTGCTGTATGAGACACATGCAATTGGCTAAGGATTTCCACCTGAACTTTCTCCTGAACTCAAACCTTAGCCTGAAACATTTCTGAGTTGACAGAAAATTTGTCAAACTTTTTTTTAATATGCATAGGCCTTGATGTTTCCCAGAGTAAGAAGTGCCAGAATGCTGTCAGAAATGCTCTTCTGATGAGATTTCCAGCATCCTGGTTTTCAGCTTCGTGAGGTTCATAACCAAAACAAGCTCAAATTAAGAACAGTTGCATTTTTCTTTGCTTTTTTTGGCGTTTGGTTGTTTTTGTTTAATTCAAACTGGACTATAGATAAAATAATGCAAAAAATACTGTTGTTTTGGGAGGTGAAAAGTGAATCCCAACTTTATTTGTATGTGATTTAAGCTGGTATCGTGGTGTTATAAACTGAGTTTCACAGTTACTTAAATGTATTAGTAGAACACATTGATGTGCATCATCAGTTGCATCTTCAATGAATGTTTCCATCAGCTACCTTTGTTCAGGGATCTGGATGTGATGGAGGAGGGAAGATCCATATTTCTGTGGCTTATCTCAGTGTTTCTCAAGCAGGGGTCTGGTGCCCCCTTGGTAGCCATGAGCAGGTTTGAGGGGGGCCGCCAAGTAAGGCCAGCAATAGACTTGCTGGGGCCCAGGGCACAAAGCTGAAGTCCCAGCGCATAGGGCTGAAGTCTGGGGCCCTGAGCCCTGCCACCTGGGGCTGAAGCCAAAGCCAAAGCCTAAGCAATGTAGCTTTGTGGGGTTCCCTGTGGCATGGGGCCCTGGGCAGTTGCCCTGCTAGCTACTCCCTAATGCCGGCCCTGGCTTTTCATAGAATCATAGAACATCAGGGTTGGAAGAGACCTCAGGAGGTCATCTAGTCCAACCCCCTGCTCAAAGCAGGACCAATTCCCAACTAAATCATCCCAGCCAGGGCTTTGTCAAGCCTGACCTTAAAAATCTCTAAGGAACGAGATTCCACCACCTCCCTAGTTAACCCATTCCAGTGCTTCACCACCCTCCTAGTGAAAAAGTTTTTCCTAATATCCAACCTAAACCTCCCCCACTGCAACTTGAGACCATTACTCCTTGTTCTGTCATCTGCTACCACTGAGAACAGTCTAGATCCATCCTCTTTGGAACCCCCTTTCAGGTAATTGAAAGCAGCTATCAAATCCCCCCTCATTCTTCTGTTCTGCAGACTAAACAATCCCAGTTCCCTTAGCCTCTCCTCATAAGTCATGTGCTCCAGCCCCCTAATCATTTTTGTTACCCTCCGCTGGACTCTTTCCAATTTTTCCACATCCTTCTTGTAGTGTGGGGCCCAAAACTGGACACAGTACTCCAGATGAGGCCTCACCAATGTCAAATAGAGGGAAATGATCACGTCCCTCGAGCTGCTGGCAATGCCCCTACTTATACAGCCCAAAATGCCATTAGCCTTCTTGGCAACAAGGTCACACTGTTGACTCATATCCAGCTTCTCGTCCACTGTAACCCCTAGGTCCTTTTCTGCAGAACTGCTTCCTAGCCGTTCAGTCCCTAGTCTGTAACAGTGAATGGGATACTTCCGTCCTAAGTGCAGGACTCTGCACTTGTCCTTGTTGAACCTCATCAGGTTTCTTTTGGCCCAATCCTCTAATTTGTGTAGGTCCCTCTGTATCCTATCCCTACCCTCCAGCATATCTACTACTCCTCCCAGTTTAGTGTCATCTGCAAACATGCTGAGAGTGCAGTCCACGCCATACTCCAGATCATTAATGAAGATAGTGAACAAAACCAGCTCCAGGACTGACCCTTGGGGCACTCCGCTTGATACCGGCTGCCAACTAGACATGGGGCCATTGATCACTATCCGTTGAGCCCAATGATCTAGCCAGCTTTCTATCCACCTTATAGTCCATTCATCCAGCCCGTACTTCTTTAACTTGCTGGCAAGAATACTGTGGGAGACCGTATCAAAAGCTTTGCTAAAGTCAAGGAATAACATATCCATTGCTTTTTCCTCATCCACAGACCCAGTTATCTCCTCATAGAAGGCAATTAGGTTAGTCAGGCATGACTTGCCCTTAGTGAATCCATGCTGACTGTCTTGATCACTTTCCTCTCCTCTAAGTGCTTCAGAATTAATTCCTTGAAGATCTGGTCCATGATTTTTACAGGGACTGAGGTGAGGCTGACTGGCCTGTAGTTCCCCGGATCCTCCTCCTTCCCTTTTTTAAAGATGGGCACTACATTAGCCTTTTTCCAGTCATCTGGGACCTCCCCCGATCGCCATGAAATTTCAAAAAGATAATCGCCAATGGCTCTGCAATCACATCCGCCAATTTCTTTTATATGCAGAAAACCAGTTATTATGGCACAGGTGGGCTGTGGAGTTTTTATAGCATGTAGGAGGAGTGGGGTGGGGGGGGTGAAAGAAAAAGGTTGAGAACCCCTGGCTTATCTGACTGGCAAAAAGGTTCAAAGCTTTTGGGCCAAGGAAACAGGAAGCAGAGTTCCAATTGTTCTTTATTCTATCATGCTCAGAAGTAACTCACTGAGAGAAGTAAACTTCTTTGGCCTGGTCTACACTAGGAAAGTAGGGCGGTATTCACATCCCTGAGCAACACAATTAAACGGACATAATCCTTGGCATAGGCGATGCTAGGTCAACAGAAGTGTTCTCCTGTTAACCTAACTACTGCCTCTTGTGGAGCTGGAGTACCTACGCCAACGGGAGAACCTGTCCCATCAATGTAGATAGTATCTTCAGTGAAGCGCTACAGTGACACTGCTGCAGTGTTGCAGTGTGGTGTTGTACTCTCTTGCTCCACCACCTGCACAGTCGGTAGAGAAATGTCAAATGAAAAGTATTTAAAGCCAGGAAACATGTAATAATTAAATGGCGGATCATCCAATTTCCAGGGTTACATTAGCAACCTAACCTGTTTTTGTCTCTCTGAAATGCACCTTCAAATGTTTTCAGAGTCACTCATCACTCCTAAATTCTGGAGTCTTCAAAGGAGGCAAGAGGGAAATGAGACAAAACCCAAACATGGGACTTAACATGTATGACTGTATGAATATCCAGCGTTTAAAAGAGAACTGGATAAATTCATGGTGGTTAAGTCCATTAATGGCTATTAGCCAGGATGGGTAAGGAATAGTGTCTCTAGCCTCTGTTTGTCAGAGGATGGAGATGGACGGCAGGAGAGAGAGCACTTGATCATTGCCTGTTAGGTTCACTCCCTCTGGGGCACCTGGCATTGGCCACTGTCGGTAGACAGGATATTGAGCTAGATGGACCTTTGGTCTGACCTGGCACAGCCATTCTTATGTTATGTTCTTATGACTTGTCCTACACAGGGCATGATTTGAGGCCCGTTCATGCTGATGGATAGACTCCTTTTGACTTTGCAGGGCTTTGGGCCAGCCCTGAGGAACAGACTGTTAGTGATTTGGAAAGATGTGTGAAGAAGTATTTCCTTGAATTTGTTTTATTCTCCTTATTCTCACATTTTCCCCTCACGATTACTAATGAAAAACTCTTTTGTGTGTGTGTTAATTCCAATTTCACCCTCACATTTTAGTCCCATTTTCATAATGCTCAAGATCAAACATAATCTCCAAATGTATTGGAAATGTCTAAAAGGATGGGAAAAAGCACTCATTAGACCTAAAGGGAACATTATTACTATTATTATTATCATCTGTTAATTAGTCATTCAAGACTTATATTCAAGGAAATATAAAAAAATCTGATTCTGAAAAATGCTGAACATTCCCACCCTCGCTGAAGTCAATGGAAATCCATGATCGATGAGGGCGCTAAGAATCTTCAGCATCACGCCCAGATTGTCATAAATGTACACAGTGCTTTACAAATAAATAGAGGAACATTCACTCCAATAAATATATATAATATTCTCTTTCTGATGTGGGTGCCTATCTGCCAGTTATAATCATAACTCATGTCTTAACTCATATAATTTTAATTATAGTCTTAACTCATGAACATGCAAGTAGGAAAGCGATCAAGCTTAAAGATTTTTTCTGTAAACATCAAAAAATACCCTGTATGTTAAAATAAAGCAAACCAATATGGGATGTGGTTAGAAATCTTGACAGTATGTAAATTATTTTGAACTTTTAAGTTTATCCATTAGCTTCATGATTTTAACCTCTATTACTCCTAATGACAGAGGTATTTGTGCTTATCTCACTCGTGTTATACTAGGTGTCACCACTGTACTTAAAGGTGAAGTGTAGCATCCATTATAAACCCCATTTTCTCTGTTGCTCATAACTGTCTTCAATAAATCCCATTGGGGTGGAATTTTACCCTGCTTCTTCTCTACATAGTAGTAGACACTATTTTATTTATTCATTCATTTATTTAATTTCAGCAAAATCTATTCACCATTGTGAGTTTTGTCCAAATTAAAAACTGAACACTTGTCCCATATTGTCTAATCAAAAATTCTGTGCTCATAATTGTCAGTGGCTGAACTTGATTTGTTCCTTACATCTCTTTGCTTTCTTGACATTTCAGTGTGAGATTTTGCAGTAGTAACATTGTATTAAACCTAATCCTTCACCATGGAATTTAGCTTTGTGGGGTGTCCCCATGCTAAGAAAAAAAGGTGTTTTCATATCTCATGTTAAGTAGGTAAAATCCTAAAGAAGACCAGGCAGTTTGTTGTTTTTACCTCTGTTAGCATGTTGAGAGAGGAGGGAGAGCTTAGGGTTTAACCTGACCTGCTAGCATGCATTAAAACTATAACTTTCTTGTCTTCTCTAGGATTTCACCAGCACGTTATCCAAGATGTGGTTTAAAAAATTACCTTTTTTGTAGTAAAAACAACGTGTGTGTGCAGGTGTGTGCACTGGTGTCAACTCTTATTTAGAGTGCCTAACATTTTCCATTTAAAATATCCTTGGGGCTTTCCGTGAGAAACTCTTAACACCTCCATTGCTTGCAGTAGGCCTTTAAAATTTGGCACAGCCTTCAAAACGAAGAGTGAATTGCCTTTTCTGTACTGCATGAAATTCCATTCAGGTTTGACTGAGTTATAAACTGTTAAAAATAGTCATTTCTCTTGCTTTGGAAGAGAACATTTTGGCAGCATGAATAATAACTAAACACAAACATTCTGAAGAGCTAGGCCCATGCCAACACCAAAGCATCAGCCGCCCTGAGAATGCCTGGGAGCTGACTTAGTAGTGATAGTGCTAGGGGGAGGAGGAAGGTCAGGTCAAGATAGGCTCCTCCTTCTCCTCTCTGAGCACACCTCCCCTGACCTGGAACAGGTCCTAACATCCCTGGGGGCAGCGGATGAGGCAAGAGCCCACTCACTCCCTGGAGGGTGAGGAAAGGAAAGAAAACCAGACTAAACTGGGTTTCTCCCACCTACCTCCTGGATCCAGCACATGATGCTAACAGTCCATCACCCTCTGGGATTACAGACTTTTCTTGCTGTCAGCTCATATAGTTAGTCACAGAGGTCAAGTTGTAGACATCTGTACTACATTCCTGAATGTTCAGGGTTCAAACCCTGCTGATGATGCCTGATGGAGGGATTATCACAGTTATACATAACAGAATTTGCTTTAACATTTTTTCTGGGAGGGCACCTTATGAAATGACCTAAAAAATCCTACAAGGCAGGGTTATTAAAAAACGTTATTTTAATTGCAAAAGGTCAAATACTTGAAAGGTAGGAATTCCTATATTTGTCATTGTCTTGACGTACATGATCACATAAACTAGTTGTTTTAGTTTTCTACAGGACCCTACCTCATTCAGTGCACAGTTGCGTAAGGGAGCAGAATTATGGTTGCAGGAGCAATCTTAAATCTGGCATTTCCCAATTGTTGAATGTTTGACTTTGCAACCTAAATAATATTTTTTAACTAAAAACTTCCACTTTTATCTCATACCCACAATGCAGATTCTTAACTCTGGAAATCCATTCCCTGTTCAGAAACAAAACTGCCCCCTGCCCCCTCCCCCCCAGAAATAAATGGGAGATTCGGGCATCTAGAGACAGTAGAATATTGCACTGAGCTCTGGAGAGATGCTCAAAGTGGAACATTTTGCCGTACATCTGTATTTCCTCAGGTTGTGAGTACTGTGAGTTTAAAGGGATGGTGAGAGTGAAACATTCCATATGCCTGAAGAGTGCAGTTAATTGCTTACCTTGTATTCCTTCAATCTCTCTTCCCAGAAGACACTTGTATGTACTTTTCCTATAATAGAATTTGCCTCCTCTATTTAAACCTGATATTATTTGTGAAAGTTAAAAGGAGAATTGATTAACCTTCCAATTGCTTCCCCCCATCCAAAGTCTTGCTGTCCTTTGATGTATTCTTACTCCCTTCCCTGCACAGTTAATCAATGCTTCTGTATTTATTTGGACTTCTCTGCCCTTGCTAACTTCAAGAGCCTCATCATACTTGTGCTCTTTAAAAACCCTCTTGGAAAACACTGAAAAACATTCTGCTTGGAAACAATTCTACCTGCATCTCATTGATCCATTAGCATCAACTTGTGTGATCTTCTTTGTTGTGGCTGCTGATTCACTAGGGTTACCATATTTCAACAATCAAAAAAGAGGACGGGAGGAGCCCCGCCCTAGCTCCGCCCCGTCCTAGCCCCGCCCCCGTCCTGTCCTAGCCCCGCCCCTGCCCCTTCCACTCCCTCCCACTTCCTGCCCCCTCAGAACCCCCAACCCTCCCCCCCACTCCTTGTCCCCTGACTGCCCCCCAGGACTCCACCCCCTCCCTAAGCCTCCCTGCCTCTTGTCCCCTGACTGCCTCCTCCTGAGACCTTCCCCACATCCTAACTGGCCCCCTAGGACCCTACCCCCTACCTGTCCCCTGACTGCCCCAACTCTTATCCACACCCCCACCCCCTGACAGCCCCCCCCAGAACTCCTGACCCATCTAAACCCCTCTGCTCCCTGTCCCCTGACTGCCCCCTCCTGGGACCCCTGCTCCTAACTGCCCTCCAGAACCCCACCCCCTACCTAAGCCTCCCTGTTCCTTATCCCCTAACTGCCCCTTCCTAAGACCCCCCCCCCAACTGTCCCCCAGGACCCTACCCCCTACCTGTACCCTGACTGCCCAAAACCTTATCCACCCTCCCCCAGAAAGCCCGCCCCGAACTCCCGATCCCCCCCCCGCTCCTTGTCCCCTGACTGCCCCCTCCTGGGACCCCTGCTCCTAACTGCCCTCCAGAACCCCACCCCCTATTTATGTACAGGCGTGACTACCTGCCCTTTCCTGGTTACTATACGCGGCCAGTCCGCATCCACATCCAGTAGTTAAAATAAATAAATAAATAAACTAATGATTTAAATTGGAATTTCATCCATTAATAAGTATTTATTATATAGTTAAAACCATTCTATTGAAGGGCAGATATTAAATAGCACTAAATATGTTAATGTTCAAAACAATATTAAAAATTTGAAAATTTAGAGCATGGAAACCAAAATAGCTAAAATTTAGTTTTGGCAAGATACACGGAATGGAAACTCCGGGATCTTTACCTGTCACTGAATATAGCCATCATACCAATAGTGGAATATAAAACAAGTCTACATATACTCTCCTTAAAATTTTTACTTCTGTCCATTCCCAATAATTGTAACAAATCATTATTACCTTCACTCCACTTGCCACGTGCCCCAAGCACAAAACCAAAGAAGTGGATATTTTTACCTCCCGTTAAGTTTTTAATTTCTTCCTCTAACTCAAGATAATAAGCCACCTTCTCACTGTGGGCTTGTTCCAAACTTCCGGCATTATCCTCCCATCGCACTGTAACATCAACCACCACTGCTGTATCTCCTTTTATAAATATAATATCCGGCTTTCTTAACTCACCCTTACTATTTCTCAAATGGGGCTCTATCATTGCCTTCCACCCTAATTTACCAACCTTATCCACAACTGCAGACACTACTCTATTATGCCTTTTTATCCTAGCATTCTTAGTCTTATAACATTGTCCTGAGATATGGGGAACAGTCTCCCGCACTTTACCGCACCATCTACAAAGAGCATTCACACCTCCTCTTCCTCTTGCTAATGTCTCCCTAGTAGGATAAATATTTGCCCTAAGCTGCAATGCTGCGATATACGCTGACGATTTAACTTTACTAGAGTTTCTAAAAATCGAATTACTAATTAAATCATTTTTAAAATATTTTATCCCTATTCCCTGACATCTCAGTTCCGACCATCTTAAAAATTCCTCTTCCCTCCATTTCTTGGGATGAGATGTTACTGCACTAAATGACAATATTTTATCCACAAGATTTTCTCCTGCATATAGATAAGATAGGTCCATCCAATCATCTCTCGAGACAATATGTCTCCTCCATTTACGAATTAACATATTTGGGATTTGCACACTAAACTTAGTGAGAGCTAAACCACCATCCCTACCTCTAGAATAAAATATCCCATCTGTGGTACACTGAGGTAAATGTAAAATCTCTTTAACTATTTTTCTAACTAACACATCAAGATCGTCTAAAAGATTAAAAGGGGGTTCTATTAAAAGAAGATTATAAAATAGCTTCGGTAAGATGTATGTCTGTAAAATTAATATTTTTTGGGCCGGTTTTAATGGGGCCTTAATTAAATTCTCACTCCAATCTTTCAATTTTTCTTTAAGTACCGGTCCCCCTACACCTATCCAGGGATCTATTCTAGCCCCTAAATATTTTTCAAAATCCCCTGGTTGAACATATTCAATCTTCTCTGACCCTATCTGCCAATTATCCTTAGGATTAACTACATAGGTTTTATGTTTAGTTAAAATATGAAAGCCTTTCGTTTTCTTCACATTAACAGAGAGATTAGTATTTTTACAAAACTCCTCTAAGATACCCAAATTTTTGATCATTCCTTTATATGAGCTACTTAAAATTGCCACATCATCGGCAAAAGCCAATGACGTGACACTATTACCCTTAACATAAAAACCACTTCCTTCTACTTCTAATCTAGTTAAAAGGGGATCCATAGCAATATTAAACAAAATTGGGGACAACGGGTCACCCTGCTTGACCCCCCTCCTAATTAAAATAGACTCAGTAGCTTCATCACCCACCCATACCCTAGTTGTGCAATTATCATAAAGGTCCCTAATAATATCTATAAAATGTTCATCTATACCAAATCTTCTCAACCCGGCTATTATATGTCCGTGTCCCACAGAATCAAATGCTTTAGCCAAATCTACGAACACTATTGCAATTTCATTCCCATTTCGTTTAGCCCCTTTAATCAAATTATCTAATATAGCAATATTTTCCTCACACCCAGGGGCGGATATAAACCCTTTTTGTCTACTACATATCTTAACTGTTTCCACCAGTCTTTTTGCTAATATTTTGGTATAGATTCTAATCCAAACTGACCCAATTGTCAATGGTCTCCAAGATGTTAACTTCTTCATTTCCTCCTCATCTTGTGTCTTTGGTATTAAAATCGTTCTATTTTTCTTAAATTCATCTGGTACCTGTCTATTTAGAAACCATATATTAAAAATTTTTGTAAGTATTAAGGAGTCTAAATTAAAAATATCCCACAAATTGCTCACTTTTACTTTATCTGGGCCAGGAGCACTATCTTTTCTTATTTCTGTTAAAGCTATTCTAATCTCATCCACAGAGATCGGACTCATTAATATATCATTATCCGCATTCTCTGTGGATGATGGCCACCCTATCATATTACCATGTCCAATTGTTCCCAAAATATTTACATAGTATTCCTCAATTTCTTTCATAGGGATAGCACACTTAGCCTTATCTGGCTCTCCCATTATAATGCGAGTCAATCTTCTTCTATCCTTATCAAATAATTGTTGATAGAATTTATACTTAGCTTTCTTTGTAGCATATCTCCTAATTGCATTAAATTGCTTCCTTCTCCCCTCCTTTCTAATCTTCCCTTTTCCTTTATTCCTCAACTCTATTTGACTTTCATTTCTAGGGTCCTGTCCCTCTACTAATGAATAACATAATTTTTCCAACATTGCCCATCCGAGAGCTTTTGTTAAATCCTCCTTTAATAATCCTTCAATTTCCCCTAAACTATTTATTATTTCTCTTCCCTCCCTACTTTGTTTTCCCCGTTTACATATTTTCTCCACTAAATCCACTTCTGGATGTCCTTTTAGTGGGAAAATCCTCTCTCTTGGGGGCGGAATTTCTAATATATTTACTCTAATGTCCTCTACCTCAGTCACTTCCTCCCTATCTCCTGTTACCACTAACTTCTTCTTTGCTAATTCTCGTCTTTTATCTGATATTTGTTTATTCGTTTTGGTCCTCATCTCGCTCTCAATACATTTATTTATATTCCTTTTCCCAATATATTTCCTTTCCAACTGTATAAGCTGCGCAACCTCATCTTTAGTCCATATACGAGATCTAGTCGATCCCTCTTTGATCTTACTTTTAGCAGCCATATCTTCTTTTCTTTGCTCATTCCTCACAGCAGGGTGTCTATGTCTACAGTGTTGGCTCAATCCAGATCTAGTATGAAAACCAAGCCCACAGACCGAGCACGTATGGCTCTTCATTGGGGTATCCGCCTTCTTGGGTATGCACTTGGGGTAGTGGCAAGCTATATTATGATATTGAGAAGATTTTCCACATTTACTACATACAACTCGTATGGCTTTACTTTTATGAACCACATTAATGTGTTTGGCCCATTTACCAAATGTTGGTAATATCTGGGGACATATTGGACAATTAAAACTATCAACGGGATACTCTAAATAAAAAACCCCATCCTTCCACGAACTACTTTCTAATATATTTATATTACTACCAATACTGTTAGGATCCTTATTACGATCCCTATTAAAATCAGTACTTGATTCCCTAACATATGGATCATCAAATGTACTTAAATACTTAAAATCTGGATTAAAACTGTCCATAGTTAAATCATTAAAAGTGTCCCTTGTAAAAACCATCGGTAAGATAGATAAAATCTCCTCACCATGATCATCACAAACATTCTCCTCTACCTCCTCTCCATGCTCCACTGGGAGGACTTGATTCTCACTCTCATTCTCATGAGACTTCATTATAGTCCACACCATTTTATCCATTGGTCCAGCGACCCTGATCACACCCCTAATATATTTAACACTGTCAGCCGGGGCATCAAAGCCAACAGCGGGGGCGTTATTAACCCGGTCCAGCGCCAATCCGGTATAAAAATATAAATTACTTTTTTCCATAGCTAAAAGATTTACCCTTCTCAGGGGGAAACTAACCCTTTCCAGGGGGAAACTAACCCGTACCTGGGGGAAACTTACCCTTTCCAGGGGGAAACTAACCCGTGCCTGGGGGAGGCTACCCTTACCAGGGGGGCATCCATGTGGCACCATATGGGGCTGCCCAACCCCATCCCACACCCCACTAAATGTGGGATGTGGGTTCGTCCTCCGCAATCCGCCTGGCTATCCAAGCCAGTTACCGACTCTCACCACGAGGAGGTAGCGGTTGGACTTGCAATCCAGAGGCTTTCCTCAAAGAGGGGTCCCAAACAGCATAATGTCGAGCTCTAACGGGCGTGTGAGAAAAGGCTCAGATCTTGGTAGGGGTTGCCCCTATTGACCGGGCTCACGCCCACCCCCACCTCACCGATAACCCATTCTCTCACTACCCTCAGGCAATGTTTCCGTCCAAGCCCGACAGCTGAGAGGGTCCAGAGACGCATGGAGAGCCATTAAGAGAGCCTCCCTGTTTCTTGTCCCCTAACTGCCCCCTCCTGAGACTCCCTCCCACCTGTACCCTGACTGCCCAAAACCTTACACCCCCAACCCCCAGACAGCCCCCCCCGAACTCCCTCACCCATCCAACCCTCCCCCCTGCTCCCTGTCTCTTGATTACCCCCTCCCCCAGAACCTCCCTGCCGCTTCTCTGGCCCCCGGCCCCCTTACTGTGCTGCAGAGCAGCACGCTCGACAGCGGGGGAGGAGAGCAGGGTCGGAGCTCCAGACGAACAGCCCGGCGATCTGTGAATGCAGGGAGGGAGGGGGAGGAGGGGAGTGGTGTCAAGTTTCAGGAGAGAGGCGGGGGGAAGTGCAGGAAGGGCTCTGGCTCTGGCTGTCGGAGCCCCGGCTGGTCTGTAAGCCGCGCGTACGCTCTGCATGGGGGGGGGGGGGGGAGGGGAAGTCCGGACATTGACAAATTCCCCCCGGACGCTATTTTTAACCCGAAAAAGCCGGACATGTCCGGGGGAATCCGGACGAATGGTAACCCTAGAGTCACCCTGTCCTTCTGTGCCTCAGATGTGTGTCCTGTCTCTGCTGACTCACTCTGTCTTTCAGACCTGTGTCCTAGTCATGCTCTGACTCCTGGGCCTTCTCTTCCCCATACTTTCTGTCATCTATCCCCAAGCCTCATATCTTAATGCCACACCCCCTCTGCTCTCCTCTATAAATAAATTGTCTCCTCCACTTACTTTCTCCTCTAGTGACCCTTTCAGCATCCTGTCATTCTAAGGAGAAGCACAGTAATCAGTATCTATTTTCCTTTCAGTTGTACAGCAGCAATATGAATCTATGCATGAAGTTCATTAAGCAGTTCCAGTCAACTAGGCACAAGGAAGATGCAGCATTCAGGAGTGAAATATAAGAGCCCATGGGCCAAAGCCTGGGCACACCACAAACATCAGAAAAGTGACTCCATAAAAATGCCACCTTCTTAGTATAATCTGCTCCCCATGGACCTCCTGAGCAGGGTCAATGAATTCACTGAAAAAGACCCATGTTTACTCAAACCCTGCTGAGCCAATGTGGCTATTGGGGAAGGACCTGGCTTCTATTCTGCTGCAAGCATCCTCATTTTTATCAGTTCCATTCTGATTGCTGGTGACTTCCCATCTGGTAATGATGTCAGAAGCAGAAAGCAAGCAGCTTGATTCTCAGGTGAAGTTTGTGATGCCGTCAGGAATTCATATATATGCAATGGCTTGTAACTGCAGCGAATTTGAAAAGGAAGTTGCTGAGAGAGACTAATCATGGAAGCCAATAGTGTAACTTCTCCCACTGCAACTGCACTTTAAGCTGGACTTAAACGAGAAACATTTAGCAAGGGAAAACTCTTCCTTTCTGTCCTCTCCCAGATCTCTGCAGGTTCTACTGTGGCTTTTCATGTTGCAGCCTGTGTTGCTATGCAGTGACAGGTCTTGAAGTATTCAAGGCAGCCAGAGTTCATGCATTATTTTAAGGGACACAGCATGCATTCCCGTCTAGTCCAACAGTGCTGCAAGGCCTCTTCTCCCTCAACCCATTTGTGCTGCAGGTTTATAATTGGGGTTGGGATTTAGCCTTCACTCTCCAACGGCCCAGTCTCCAGCTTTGGCTTGAACTAATTGGCAGTGGGAGGAAGAAGTCTTCTTGCATCCTCGCTCCCTCTGCCAGCTGTGTACTCTTCATTTCAGCAAGAGGAGATGGCTCTCACCCTCACTTTGAGTCCTTTCCTGATTTCCTCCCTTAATCCTCTGTTAATCCCATTCTTGTTTTCTTCCAAATCCCTAGTAGAATGAGAGATGCACCAGTAATGTCCCCTACTCCCAGCGCTGTAGCTCTTGCTCGTAGCAGCAAGCTGCTCTCAAAGCAGCTATTGCTTCTCTCCCTTTGTTTCTCATCCCTGCTGGCACTGTTCTTTTGGCTGTTTTATGGTAACTTTGCTATTGAACTCCACAGAGGAATATATCCCCAAAAACTTCTCGGGCCTCATGCAGAGAAATATGAGATCTCTTCTCCCTTGGTCACCAGCAGGAGCTTCCTGCTTGCTTTTTATGTTTCAGCTACTATACACACACATACTTAGGTTTGACTGCATTGATAAGGGCTAACCTAATGATCTAGCACAGAGAGCGGCTCATGGTAATGCAGCTGTAGCTCCTCTCTATACGATTTCTCACCTGGTTGTAAAATCCAGCCCTCTCTTTTCTGCCTCAGACTTTTTAATTAATCATTAATTAAAATGTACTATTTTATTATTATTTTGAGCACTTATAAGGTATCCAGCACTATGGCATCTGGGTACTTGTGCACCAATCTTCTTGCCCATATTGCAATTGGATTCATACCACTGACAATTTGCTTCATCCAGAGGGTGGCTTAGCCTCTTTCTACAACCATGGATCTGAAACCTTAATTATTCCACATATTTCGACACTTCCTTAGTGCCAGAGATGTCTCACATTTGAAAGCCAATGGGCCAAATCCTGACAAGAGAGTAGAACTGCAACAGTGAGGTCTAAGTTCAGCTGGAGTTGGTCCCAAATTGGCTCCATCTCAAACATGCCTGCTGTTATTTGCTTGTCACTGTAAATGATTCCCATCAGAAATGCAAATCTGCGACATCCTTTAGTATCAGAATGTGGTGTTGGCATGATATTGTAAAATGGGCTGCATGCACTGATTTTTTTAAAAGTTTGTGGCCAGGTAAAATCTGATAATTACATGATATGATTGTGACTTGGTGCGAGCTATTAAATGACTAATTCAGCCATGCAGTATTTGCCTTCGCCTTTAATGGAGAATTTGAGTATAGTTTTCTTTTATTATTTTATATATTTTGGTCCTGATGTTTTTGGTGTTTATTTAATTGTTGAGTCATAGCTAAGGCTATGTTTTAGTCACGGGTATTTTTAGTAAAAGTCATGGACAGTTTACGAGCAGTAAATAAAATAATTATGGCGCGTGACCTGTCCATGACTTGTACTATATACCCCTGACTAAATCTTGGGGGGCAGGGTGGCCTGGGGGTGCCGTGGGTGTTGGGGGATGGGACCCCAGCTGGTGCTAGGGGAGCGGGAGTTGGTGGGGCTGGCAGACTCCCTACCCAGCTCCATGCCTTCTGGGAAGCGGCGATATCCCTCAGCTCCTAAGCGCAGGTGGAGGTGCAGCCACGTAGCTCTGTGCGCTGCCTGCCCCTCAAGCGCTGGCTCTGCAGCTCCCATTGGCTGGGAACCATGGCCAATGGGAGCTGCGGGGGCGGTGCCTGCAGGTGTATGCAGCACGCAGAGCCTCCTGGCTGCGACTCCCCCAGGAGCCGAGGGATGTCACCACTTCCAGGGAGCCCCCCGATGTAAGCATCACCCAGAGCCCTCACCCCCCCCCCCCCGTGCCCCAAGCCCCAACCCCCAGCCCTGAGCCCCCAACCCAAACTCCTGCTGCTGCTGGGTGGGGGGCGGTGGCCCAAGACTGCCCAGCAGTGCCTGGTGCGGCTGGCCACTTCAGAAGTCATGGAGGTCACAGAAATTCATGGAATTCGTGACTTCCATGAGTTTGTCATGCAGGTCACAGCCTTAGTCATAACATATATTCATATAATACGTACTCCATGAACGCCATTAGGGTCTTTGCTATTGATTTTATGTGGAAGGTGCTCAGATACTTTAGTACTAGGCAGCAGAATAAAGCCCTCAGATAGACATACCTAGCTCTTAAATAGCACTTTTAATTAGCAGATCTCAAAGGAGGTAAATGTAATCATGCCCTATTTTACAGATGGGGAAATTGAGGCACTGAGTGGTGAAGTTACTTGCCCAAGGTCACCCAGTCAGATCGAGGCAGAGCCAGAAATAGAACATAGTCTCTTGTGTCTGAGTCCAGTGTCCTATATGCCTGTCATCTCTGCAAGGCAACCTACCACCCTAAAGTATCCCCAAACCTGCTAAGTACAATTCTAGTTTAGTTCCATTAAGCAACTAAAATGTATCAGCCCCTTTAGCACTTACATAAGACAGTTTTTATTGCACCTATTTTTACTAATAAGATAGGTCTGATTCTTCAAGGGTCTGAACATCCTCAACTCCCGTTGAAGCTGATGGGATTTTATGGTGTTCAGTACCTCTCAGCATCAGGCACTGTAATGTTCTACATCAGAGATGTCTGGTGGCTTACACTTGTTCTATTATCCAAATACACTTTATCATGAAAGTGAGAGAGCAGCCAAGCTTTGAAATAGAAGTTGTTGAAAATATCATTTACGTTAAAGTAATTGATTCCTGATCATTTTAACCTCTCTGCCCTCTTCTTGTTCTGGTGCCCATCATATTGTGTGTTCATGACACATCTGGACCTTGGCTTAATGGATTTGTTAATCGATAATGCCCCTTTTGTAGTGACTCTGCCAGTCAAAGAACTGGCTGTGATGGGAATTACATCTCCTATGCCAAAGGCATATAGCAGATGTCAAGGTCAATTATCAGGTAGAAGAGTTTGTATTGAAAAGGAGCTACAGTAGTGCTACTGGGCTTTGCATTTATACACTGCTGAGAAAATACTAAAACTTTTACTGTGCTTGACTTGAATACCGGGGTTTTGCTACTGGCACTCATGTTTCTGTGTGGGTCTTTAGAGATCAAAGGGTTCAGGACCAGAAGTGTGTAGAAATTGCCACCAGAGCCCTATGCACAGAATTGACAGGCAAGTGGTGATGAGTGGATATGTAGATTAAGGTGGGTTGGGACAGAACACAGATGGGGAAAGAGTAAGATGCTTCATAAAGAGCCCTGTAAAAGATAGAGCTGTCCCTGAGATTAGATTTTGAGAATTTTAAATTCCTATGTGCTTGTCTACTTGAAGGATTCAGTCAGTACAATTGTATGTGCAGTTGCAGCAAATGCTTGTGCAGTTCACTAACTTTTAAACACACAACTGTGCATGCAAATTAGATGCACAAATAAACTTGCACAATTCTGAAAATGTGAATCATCACGCTTCCTGTTCACATTACACAGAGAACAGTGTTAAAAGAAACAGGCTGATTCTGATGAAACATGAACCCTCCAATGTGCCTAACTATTTGAAAGTGAGTTTGACTGGCTGCTGTACTGATGACATTTTCTAATCCAATATAATGATTCCAGCATTTTTCCCAAGCTGCTACGAAAATCTCCCATCGATTGCTACCCATGTCATCTTTTCATCTGCTTGTTGTTGTTTTTTCTGTTATCATCTCCTACTCATTTTGTGCCTTCTGATCAGATGGGTCTCCAGCAAATACCTACTATCAACTTAATCCCAATATTGCCTACAATTTCCCATAATGATTCTACCCCACCTCTAGTTCACATTAGGTCTTCTTTCGCTCAGTTACTAACTAAACCTTGCTTCACAGAAAAAGACTACTCATTTCCCCTCCATTCCTTTCAGTCTCCAACTATTTCCTTACTCCTCCCTGAGCTTTGATTCCCTATAATATATTAATTTAAATCCAGGATGATCAAAATCCTTTCTGCATGTACAGAATATATTTGCATTTTTCCATATTCTTCACTTTGTTTTTTGAAATATATTTTTACAGACAATAGTCAGTGTTATCTAGTTGTCAGAGTACCAGGATTCTTCTTCTGCTACAGACTCACTATGTGTCCTTAAACAAGTCACTTAAATTCTTTGTGCCTCAGTTTCCCAATCTATAAAATGGATGCCATAATATCTAATTCAGAGGGTGTTTGTGTCTAATTAATGAACTATATGAAAAGTGCTTTGAAATGTTAATTTGAAAGGTGCTGTATATGTACATAATAATAATTTCCTTTAATTTCATGGGTTTCATCCCTGTTTCCTGAGGGTTTATTTTTCTCTCCCACGCACACACTGCTTCATTTTTCTAGGTCATACTTATGTTATTTCACATCTTAGTTTTGCCACTAAATGATGACTGGGTATTGTGTATACATATATCAAAGAGGATTTTAAGGATTAATTATTCATGTTCCATATGAACCACTGGAGTCTTAAATGATAAAATAAGCCTTTTGAAAAATGTAGTTTATTTTCTTTTCACCTTTGTCTACCTTTTGGAGGCATACGGTGATAATAACAATATCATAAATTAGGTTGTACGATCCTACAGTGATGGAAGAACCTAGAAAGATACTGCAATTTAAATTTTCAAGAGTGAAAACTGTAATTCTGAATTTCTCAGTTTGTGGGTGCCCAATTTGACACATTTTAAAAAAGCCTAATTTTCAGAGGGTGAATGCCCAGCATTTTCTGAAAATGAGGGTTCTTTAAACTGTCTCAAATTGGGCATCAGAATCACTAGTCACATTTTAGGTGTGTGCCTTTTATCAGAAAGGTTTTACAAACTCTTACAGATACCCTGTAATCTCTGAAATGCAACCAGTTAAAGCGTAATATGAAAGCTGTTTAACACAAGAACACTACATAAAATTCACGACAGGAAGTGCAGAGGAATATTGAATACAATTGAAACTGTAGCTGGAATATTAGAGTGGCAGCATATGGATTTGGGCAGGACTCTGAAGTTAAAGGTGCTATTTCTCATGGGAAAGATACTGTGGGATCTTTAAAGATCACAAGTTGTGAATAATCAATTTTCAGTTTTCTGTCTCATCCTAAAGAACTGGCTTTATTTTGTGTACACCAAGAGCCAAATACCAGAAACATTCATGTAAATAAATTTATTCAAAAAACAGGTAATTGCAGGATCAGGACCCTAGACTGGCATCCTCTTCGTATCTAGTAGCAAATGGCTCCATTTTATTTATGGCTTATATATATTTGTATATATATATATATTATTTTTCCTTCATTTCAAGTTATTCGATAAGCAAGAACATAGGAGTGAAGAAATGGGATGATTTCAAAGCTAAAGTGCTTTTCAGCAAATTATACCAGTTACTTTCGTCATTCACAGTTTGCTCCATATCATTATACTTAATGTAAGATGACTAGCTTAAATAAAGCTTAAATATTAACTCATGTGAGAGATGGCCAACTATGGACTAGCAATGACTCCATCCTCAATTGTTGCTTAATCATTTGTAATCATCAGGCAAAAATGCCTTCTCCAGAATAAAGAAAAATATATTTATGGATATAAAAATAGATGCCAACAATTACTGTGTAGCTGACAAAAGTAAAAGAATATCAGAGACTTGGAAAAGATTTTAGCACATCTAAGATTAACATTAGAATTATGTGAGGATAGATAGTAAAATGGAAAAAAAATGTTAGGAAAAGAAATAAGAGAAGGACAATTGTTATGATACCAAGATAATTATACTTTGCACTTCTGTAGCATCTTCCTTTCAGTACATTTACAAATATTAATTAACCCTCACAGCACCCCTGTGAATTAAGTATTTTTAGTCCCATTTTACAGACAAGATATACAGAGATGAAGTGACTTACCCATTATCACAAAGCCAGATGCTGGTGCAGCCTTGTATAGAACTTAGAAATTCTGCCTACAGATTCCTTGTGGTAACCCCTAAAATATACTCTCTCTTTCTAATTTATTATATATTAGAAAAGTTAGATGCCTGCAAGTCACCAGGGCCTGATGAAATGCATCCTAGAATAGGGTTACCATATTTCAGCAAGCAAAAAAGAGGATGGGAGGAGCCCCACCCTAGCCCCGCCCCTGCCCCTCCCACTTCCCGCCCCCCTCAGAACCCCCAACCCTCCCCCCGTTCCTTGTCCCCTGACTGCCCCCTCCTGGGACCCCTGCCCCTAACTGCCCCCCAGGACTCCACCCCCTACCTAAGCCTCCCTGCCTCTTGTCCCTTGACTGCCCCCTCCTGAGACCCTCCCCCCATCCTAACTGGCCCCCTAGGACCCTACCCCCTACCTGTACCCTGATTGTCCCAACCCTTATCCGCACCCCCACCCCCAGACAGACCCCTGGGACTCCCACGCCCCATCCAACGACTCCCCACCCCCTGACAGCCCCCCCCAGAACTCCCGACCCATCTAAACCCCTTTGCTCCCTGTCCCCTGACTGCTCCGATCCCTCTCCCCACCCCTGCCCCCTGACAGCCCCGCCCCCAGAACTCCCAACCCCCCCCCGCTCCTTGTCCCCTGATTGCCCCCTCCAGGGACCCCTGCTCCTAACTGCCCTCCAGAACCCCACCCCCTACCTAAGCCTCCCTGTTCCTTGTCCCCTAACTGCCCCCTCCTAAGACCCCCCACCCTAACTGCCCCCCAGGACCCTACCCCCTACCTGTACCCTGACTGCCCAAAACCTTCTCCACCCTCCCAAAAGCCCCCCCCAAATTCCTGACCCCCCCGTCTCTTGACTGCCCCCTCCAAAATCTCCCTGCCCCTTCTCCTGCCCCCTGGCCCCCTTATCCTGCCGCTCAGAACATGGTGTTGGGCTCTGTGCGGAGCCGGACACGTGGCTGCGCTCCCCAGCGCAACACACAACCCAGTCCCACCCCACCCAGTGCTGCCGGAGCGGGGCGCTGGGCAGCAGGGGAGGAGGAGCTGCCGAGGCCCGATGCAAACGGCCCGGCAGGCTGGCCGGCTCAGAATGCGGGGGGGACGGGGAGGAGGAGCTCTCCAGCTGCTCCGGAGTCCAGCCCGGCAAGCTGCGGGGGAAGGGCTCTGGCTGCCAGAGCCCCATGCGAGCGGCTGAATTTCCTGCAGCCCTCCCAGCCACACCTCGCTCTGCATGAGGGGGAAATCCCGGACATTTTTAGTGATTTACAAATTCCCCCCGGGCGCTATTTTTAACACAAAAAGGAGGACATGTCCGGGTAAATCCGGACGAATGGTAACCCTATCCTAGAATACTCAAGGAGCTAACAGAGGAAGTATCTGAGCCTCTAGCTATTATCTTTGGAAAATCATGGGAGACAGGAGAGATTCCAGAAGACTGGAAAAGGGCAAACATAGTGCCCATCTACAAAAAAGGAAATAAAAACAACCCAGGAAACGACAGACCAGTTAGTTTAACTTCCATGCCAGGGAAGATAATGGAGCAAGTAATGAAGGAAATCGTCTGCAAACACTTGGAAGGAGGTAAGGTGATAGGGAATAGCCAGCATGGATTTGTAAAGAACAAATCATGTCAAACTAATCTGTTAGCTTTTTTTGATAGGATAACGAGTCTTGTGAATAAGGGAGAAGCGGTGGATGTGGTATACCTAGACTTTAGTAAGGCATTTGATATGGTCTCGCGTGATATTCTTCTCAATAAATTAGGCAAATACAACGTAGATGGGGCTACTATAAGGTGGGTGCATAACTGGCTGGATAACCGTACTCAGAGAGTAGTTATTAATGGTTCCCAATCCTGCTGGAAAGGCATAACAAGTGGGGTTCCGCAGGGGTCTGTTTTGGGACTGGCTCTGTTCAATATCTTCATCAACGATTTAGATATTGGCATAGAAAGTACACTTATTAAGTTTTGCAGATGATACCAAACTGGGAGGGATTGCAACTGCTTTGGAGGATAGGGTCAAAACTGAAAATGATCTGGACAAATTGGAGAAATGGTCTGAGATAAACAGGATAAAGTTTAATAAAGACAAATGCAAAGTGCTCCACTTAGGAAGGAACAATCACTTTCACACATACAGAATGGGAAGAGACCGTCTAGGAAGGAGTATGTCAGAAAGGGATCTAGGGGTTATAGTGTACCACAAGCTAAATATGAGTCAACAGTGTGATTCTGTTGCAAAAAAAGCAAACGTGATTCTGGGATGCATTAACAGGTGTGTTGTGAGCAAGACATGAGAAGTCATTCTTCCGCTCTACTCTGCACTGATTAGGCCTCAGCTGGAGTATTGTGTCCAGTTCTGGGCTCTGCATTTCAAGAAAGATGTGGAGAAATTGGAGAGGGTCCAGAGAAGAGCAACAAGAATGATTAAAGGTCTAGAGAACATGACCTATGAAGGAAGGCTGAAAGAATTGGGTTTGTTTAGTTTGGAAAAGAGAAGACTGAGAGGGGACATGATAGCAGTTTTCAGGTATCTAAAAGGGTGTCATAAGGAGGAGGGAGAAAACTTGTTCATCTTAGCCTCTAAGGATAGAACAAGAAGCAATGGGCTTAAACTGCAGAAAGGAAGGTTTAGGTTGGACATTAGGAAAAAGTTCCTAACCGTCAGGGGGGATAAACATTGGAATAAACTACCTAGGGAGGTTGTGGAATCTCCATCTCTGGAGATATTTAAGAGTAGGTTAGATAAATGTCTATCAGGGATGGTCTAGACAGTATTTAGTCCTGCCAGGAGGGCAGGGGCCTGGACTCGATGACCTCTCAAGGTCCCTTCCAGTCCTAGAGTCTATGAATCTATATTACTTATATTTGAACTGGCAGAAGAAGTTCAAATATTTATTTTTTGTATTTATAATAATCTCTGACTTTAAATGTTACAGAAAACTGAGACACCTGATTGTGTTCCCTATGAAAATAACTAGCTGTACAGCAAACTGATTCTTATATTTAGCATATAACAAAAAAACTTATTAAGCATAAGACCACATTTTCAAATGTGGCCACCTACCTTTCAGTTATATAGTTTATCACAAATGACAATGCAGGTTTTCTATGAGCAAATGAGCAATTAACATAGATGTACAATACTCTAGATTTCCATGCACATGTGCCTTCTTTCACATACAAATACTGACTTTGAGTGTGCAAGCAATGTTACAGCTACATTGCCAAGGACCACTTTGAATCTTCTTCTGGTATATGGCTTCTCACAGCAAAAACAATGAATTAGGTATTGGATAAGTGATATAGCTATAGCAGCAGCATCTGGAGACGTGAAGCGCAGCCATCCACCATCAAGATGATAAAGAAGTCAGTCCATAACCAGATGGCACACTGTTCATGAGCTCAGGTGGGGTGGGGATGGATGGTTAGCTCAGTGGTTTGAGCATTGGCCTGCTAAACCCAGGGTTGTGAGTTCAATCCTTGAGAGGGGGCTATTTGGGGATTTAGTTGGGGATTGGCCCTGCTTTGAGTAGGGGATTAGACTAGATGATCTCCTGAGGTTCTTTCCAACCATAATAATCTATGATAACAGGAGCACAAGAAACCCCAAAGTTACAGATCTGAGTTATACTGCCCATGATGTATCCAATTGTAACTAAGCAGAATCTTTCAGTTTATATGCTTCTTTTGAGAGACTTACAAGAGCTGAATGGAGAGAGTAGGATATGCAGATCTGAGTTGTCCATCTGCCAAAAAATGCACCACCGATCCAAAATGCTACCCCGCACCATCTATTGCCACTCTTCCTTAGAAAGGTTGTGTCTGATGTACTGTCAACTATTTCAGGAAAGAGACATCTTGACTTAAACCGGTGTTTTTGATGTAGCTTTGAAATAAAATTGTCAAGTAAGCTGTCTTGACAGTTGGCTGCATGCAGTAATGCAGTGAAGACCCTGATTCGACACCCAATCGCTGGGAGAGCAATGCCAGCCAGGACTGGAAGGTTGGACCTTACATATGTATATACAAAAGAGCATCAGAGTGAGTACAGATCCCTGGGGAAATCTTGTTCATAAGATGTGGGTGAGATGATTCATATGATGTGGGGTATCTGAACTATCTCCACACTTGGCGATCATTGTTCTGTTAGAAATCATCTGGATAGTAAACTGTACAAGTTCTTGTCTGGGACCATGGACTAGTCCACGGTGCCACACTGTGTTGTATCCCCACAAAAAAGTCAGCAAAAACAGTGCCGACCTTCTGTCCTGCCTCAAAGGCATCCTCAATTTAAAAAAAAAACAGTCTAATCACTTGATCCTCAGCACTACAGCCGAGTTGGAACCCTGCCTGGTAATGAGGTAACTGGGAGTCAATTAAAGACAACAGTCATTTGTATACCAGTCTCTCAAGCAGCTTAAAAGTGATGCTGATTAAAGCAGGAGTTCTTCGGGTCATCCGCCTTCCTTCCAGGCTTAGGAAGAGCCACGATGTGTGACCTTCACTAGGGCTTTAGAACTGTGCAACATTCCAGACAAGTATTATAGAGCCTTAGCAGAAAGTTGCAACAGGATGAGCTCATGGGATGCAGGAACTCCCCATGGATGTTGTCAAGCCCAGGAGTTTTGTAAGGTTTTAAAAAAGAAATAGCTGATTCCAGTTTCTCCCTAATGAATGACTGGGATAAGCTGGAGTTGGCTGTGGGGGTTAACAAATCCTTGTGAGAGCCGACAATACTTCCAATCATGATCTCTGTTTGTGATTCCTGGTCAGCTGTTGGCCACAAGGTGGACTGCTACAGCATTTGCTGAGACGCATATAATGCATTTAGGGGTCTCCTCTGCCTGAACTTGAGGAAGGAGGCCCCATACTGGATGGCTTGAGTGCTATATGGCTTGAGTATGTGAAGTCAACACTTTCAATTCATGCCACCTTTCCTGCCTCTTAACACTAAGATGTTCCATTAACATATTAGCTGCTTGTTTGTCCCCTCAGGTGAAGCAGACTGTATGAATTTTTGATAGAGGTTGTCACAGACATCATCCCAGCAGAGGATAAATGCCCTATGAAAAGCATATGGAATGAACCTTCTAGCTGCACTTAACAAAGTCTTACAGAAGACAATGTAAGCAAAGTTCACATCATCAGCCACATGCTGTGATTTCCTGACTATGACGAATTTGAATATTTTCCTTCAATAGTGACAGGTTTCAGAGTGGTAGCCGTGTTAGTCTGTATCAGCAAAAACAACTGCCCACGAAAGCTTATGCCCAAATAAATTTGTTAGTCTCTAAGATGCCACAAGGACTCCTCGTTGTTTTTCCTTCAATAATATGCTGTAGTTTGGGAAACAAATTAAAGATGCCATGATTAAGGGCCTGATTCTTTGTTTCACCATTTCAATAAATAGCCTGATTTCCTAAAGGTACCCTTTGGAGTTAGTGACTTATGAGCCTAAATTTGGGCACCCATTTCTGAAAATCTTTTTCTGTGGAAGTCTGTAGGGATCTGATATAAGCAATTGATTGCTTATTGATATAAACAATATCAGAGTCAGGACTCAGTCTTTTAAATTTCCTTTTTCCAGCAGTCATAGTATGAGCATAACTATTATGCAAAGGAATGATTTAAAAAAAAAAACCAGGTAAAATACAGTTGTGGGAAACATATATTTTATTTTTAAAAAGTGATTCAGAAAATACCATGAGAGTGATAATTTAATTCCAAAACCTTTTTGTTCTGTTTTTATTATTTTCTGTAGTAAAATATTAATAGAGATGGTTTCTCTTAACCAAAGTCATTTGTATCATCTCACTAACCTACATGGAATTAAAGAAGAATGAACTTCAGCTTTTTAAGAGAGCAGCAGATAACAATGCAGCATGACAGAGAAATGATTGAATTTGCCAGCAGTATTTGTGCAATGCTTGCTAATTTACAAGGGCATTTTCAAGTGTTTCAGCGGCTGGCATTCCTCAGGGGCAGCTCACTTGGGCACTGAAACTGAATCAACGTTTAAACAATTTTATTTTTAGAGTGGCTTAAAAAAATCCAAAGTAAATAGATGTTTTCATAATTAATACAGTAACTGCAAATCATGCAAGGACTATTTGCCTTTGAGGGAGAGAGAGAAATACATTATCATTTGGCTGTGTCTTGTGCACTGTGTTTGAGTAGAAGTACAAAGAGGGAAACACAGGTTGCTGGGTTAAGATCACTCAGTTGTTCACCAAAACTGGTCTGTATCTAGTGCCTCTCCTTTTATATATAATGCATCACTAGTGGAGGCACAGTGGTCTGGTGGATAGGGTACGGCATTGAAAATCAGGAGACCTGGATTTCCTTCCCTGTTCTGCCATTGACATGCTGGATGACCTTGGGCAAATCACTTCATGCCTCTGTGCTTCATTTTCCAGATATGTAAAATAGGACTGGTAATGCTCTATTGTAAAGTACTGCACAAGAGCTAAGCATTAATATTATGTGTTATTGGTTCACACAAACCCCTATACAGGCAGAAGTATTTCCACTTTACAGAGGACATCTATTCATCACATCGCTGGTTCATGCTGTGCTAGTTATGTGGGGCAATGTATCATTTATAGTCTTGCTGAAAGTAGCAACATTCTAAGGGGTCAGTATGAGGGGAGCTTGTGTTGCTTTTGCCCCTGCTGTATTTTCTCTGGGCATTTATGGAGGGTTGTTGTAGCTGTGTTGGTCCCAGGATGTGAGAGAGACGAGGTGGGTGAGGTAATATCTTTTATTGCACCAACTTCTGTTGGTGAGAGAGACAAGCTTTCAAGCTCACAGAGAGCTTTTCTTCAGGTCAGTTGGTGTCATTCTTCACACTTGAGAGCAGCATTTTAAATCAGCTGAAGATCTGGCCCCAGAGCTGAAGTAAACTTGCTGGGCACCTCAAAGCTGGGCTGCAATCCAGCCAGGTGATTTCTGAATTCCACAGCTATATTTGAATTTGGATAACAGGGGGTAACTCTTGTCTCTAAATAAACACTTCTCTTTGTTAGGCTAAGATCAATAGAAAACAGCTGGGAGACCTGTTATTTTGACACACTGAAACAGATGTATTTGTTTATTTAATTTAACTCCAGATAACAGCTGTCAAGTTCAGTTATTCTTAAAAAGTAACTTAGCTGAAGTACCGTGCCCAGTTTTAGGCACCACATTTTAAGAAAGATATGGACAAATTGGAGAGGGTTCAGAGAAGAGCAATACACGTAATGAAAGGTTTAGAAAACCTGACCTCTGAGGAAAGATTGAAAGAACTGGACATGTCTAGTCTAGACTAGAGAAGAGAAGGCTCAGGGGGGACCTGGTAACAGTCTTCCAATATGTAAAAATCATTATAAAGAGGATGCTGATCAATTGTTCTCCATGTCCACTGAAGGTAGGACAAGGAGTAATCAGTTTAGTTTATATCAAGGGAGCTTTAAGTTAGTTATTAGGAAAACTTTCTAAGTATAAAGATAGTTAAGCACTAAAAAAAGTTACATAGGGAGATTGTGTTTTTTTTGGTTGTTGTTTTTTAAGAACAGGTTAGACAAACGTCTCTCTAGGATGGTCTAGGTTTATCTAATACTACCTTGGAGCAGAGAAATGATTTAGATGATCATTTGAGATCCTTTCCAGTCCTTCATTTCTATCATTCAGTGAAAGAAAGAAAGAAATCAGTGTGTCCGTCAGGGATTGAGTGGCACTGAGGATTAATGGCCTGGAATATGGCCTGTGAAAACTACAGGTCAAATGTGAAATTTGTTTGGTAATGCAAGTTCTACAGCTCAGTTCTGGCGCACACACACACACTTTTTAAGGTATTCTGAAATATTACCTACTATTTTAAATACTGTGTTGTAATAATTTGTTTGGTGGAAATTTCTGATTTAAAAGAATGATACTGTGGTCGTCAGAGGCTGTAATAAAAACTCTACAATTTCTTCTCCAAGTGTCCTAAAATTTCCAAGTAGCAAAGGTCTATACTGTTACACTATTGGAATAGTTGAGGTCTAGTAAATGACCCTGAGTTTGAGAGGAGACATAACCAGTTAGCAGAGTCCATTCTAGCGATTGGACTTGCTATTGGTGCTCCCGTCAGCTGAGACTCTCACTAGAGCTGTTGTGGCTGTCTCTAAACCGAAGGGGACCTGGTAGTAACTATGCTGAGCTAATCTCAGTGGGAAGTTCTCTAAAAATAACTGAAGCTTCCCATATTAAACAATGAGTTTAAAAAAGAAGCTATAAACTTATAACCCAAATTCACTGCAAACTTTGTGCAGGATAATACAGATCCATTTTTTTTTTTAATCTCCGTTCCTGTTTTCCCAGCAAAGCATAAAGCAAATATCCTTTGAGTCTCACTTTGGACCTGTCAATTTTGAATGGACTAGAAATTAGGCAAAATAAATTGCCTTATCCCTATTGACTGATGATGGGGGGTAGCTATGAGGCTTTGGAAGTACTTGGGCACCATTGTCCACTGGATGTCACTGTTGCTGTACAGACAAGTGACTGCAAGCCCATTTCACGGGCTGAAGATAAGCTCCTTGGTTTTTGCTTATTACTGCACGTCTTTCATAGCTCATCAGCTGTCCAAAGACAGTGAAACATTCAAGGGCTATAAGATGAGAGGGGGAGGGATAGCTCAGTGGTTTGAACATTGGCCTGCTAAACCCAGGGTTGTGAGTTCAATCCTTGAGAGGGCCACTTGGGGAATCTGGGGCAAAATCAGTACTTGGTCCTGCTAGTGAAGGCAGGGGGCTGGACTCAATGACCTTTCAAGGTCCCTTCCAGTTCTAGGAGATGGGATATCTCCAATAATTAATTATTATAGGTTAGAAAAAAGTGGAATAAAACCATGACAGGCTAAAGAGCAGTTTAAACATTGAGGCAATGCACAGTTGTTTTCTAATCAGGAATGATACCATGTTTGCCAGCTCTCCCTTCATCAATAATCAACTGGAATATTGTCCAGGGGTTAGATCAGGAAACTAAGTGCCACTGGTTTCAGTTTCTGTGCTTGCACTTGATTTTTTGCATAGCATTGGGCAAGTCTCTTCAAGCCTCAATTTCCCCACCTGTAAAATGAGTCATTATATTTTGCTTTAACCTACTGCAGGCACAACTGTGGCCTCCAGCTGCTACTGCTATGCAAATACTACTACTACTAACCATTAATAATTTAAAGTGTTTGACTCATTCTTGCATAAGTTATACTATAGTGAAAAATATGTATTATTGTTCATATTAATGGATTAGCTTTGCTTCAGTGAGTCGAGCATGTGGCTGTTCAGATGTCCCCTACAAAACAATGCTATTTCTGGCTGTGACCAGCATTATTAATCACTGATTGCTAAATCCATTCCCAAATACTACAACACTTTTCATGTCATTATGTTTTGCTTTATAATTTGGAGTGAAGGAAAATGTGTGTATGTTGTGGTACAGTAGGAATAGCTTAATCCCTGTTTTCCCTCCTTTAGCTGTAATCCCAGACATTAACAGATACTGCTAAAGGCACTCATGTCAGGTTATTGATTTTGTAATCTAAATTGTAGTTACCATACAGTAAGGTATAGCACCTGGCAGGTGGTAGAGAAGAGTGATGGGATTAGGGTAGTTACTCATATCCAGTAGCAGCAACAGTTCATTGCCCTTAAACAGTAGGGAGAAGTGGTTTGTAATTTCTTGGAGACATCGTTATCCAGATTCCTGAGCAGAATTTATGCAACTACCAAGGAGACTGCCCACTCAGAGAATCCTCCCCAGGTTTGGTTTTACACTGGACCTTGTGGCCCGGTCTACACTGTGGGGGGGATCAATCTAAGATACGCAACTTCAGCTACGAGAATAGCGTAGCTGAAGTCGACGTATCTTACATCGAATTAAAATTACTTATTTCGCGTCCTCGCAGCGCTGGATCGACGGCCGCGGCTCCCCCATCGACTTTGCTTCTGCCTCTCACACTGCTGGAGTTCAGCAGTCAAGGGGAGAGTGATCGGGGATCGATTTATCACGTCTACACTACACACGATAAATTGATCCCCGATAGATCGATTGCTACCCGCCGATCAGGCAGGTAGTGTAGACGTATCCTGTGTATGCTGAGAAGTCTTTTGGGGGGTTAATGAGTACAGTGTGAACATTCATGCATTCCAGATATTATCAGTAGAGCTCATAAATACAATAACCATAATGGCTTTAGATTAACATATGGGTTTAAGAGATATAAGAACTCACTCTCCTCTTTTAGGCTCCCTTGAAAATTCCAACCATAATGTAAATAAATAACATATTGAGACTCAGCAGTGGCTTGATTTAATGGCTCCTAGTCACCTAGTATATGATTACCATTATTTATTTTATAGCAGTGTTTCTCAACAACCAGTCTGTGGACTGGTGCTGGTCCCTAAGATCTACCTGATACAGTTTAGGAAGGCAACAAGCCAGTCCGTATCAAAAAAATTGAGAAACACTGTTTTAGAGCACCCTAAAGTGTGCAAGGCATCTCCTAATACAGACAAGAAGACACAGTCCCTTCTCTTTAGAGCTCACACTCTGATTGCAGACATGACACATGAATAAGATTATGGGATTACTCAACAAAGACTATTGCACACCAGAAAGATATCTGTGTGCCAATACCCATACAAATAACATTAAATGACATTGTTGGCTTGTGATAGAAACCAGCCTCCTTAAAGATGCATTTGCATGAGGAGCACCATTAACTAATCAACTAAATCTTCATTACCCTGGATGGCTACAATCTCATGCACCTAGCTAAATGATACACTGTGCTTTTGCATTGTAGCTTTGTTTTGATTAGGCACAGATGCATTTAATTAGCAGTTTGTTTGATCAATTAGAAAATGAACCCTAAAGTCACCTTCTTGCTTAGATCTGCTTTGAGCAAGGATTTTAATCACAGTGACGACTCCTAAAGAAAAGAAGGGGAAACAATATAATTAAACCATTAGCACACAGAAAAAAACTTTACCTGACTATGCAGAATGGAAATAAAAATATTTTAACTCTAAAATGTAGAGATTACCAAACAAGACTGAAAGGTCAAAAGTTCAATGTATGGGTAATGGGAGTTCTTTTCACCTCTTTCATCATTAGTTTGGATCTCATCTAGGTCAGTAATGACTATGGATGAAAAATTCAGCAATACTTACCATTCACCTAGCTCTGCTCCTACTTCCATTGATTTTAATGGGATCCAAGTTAGGTCAATGCTGAGTGCTTTTGAAAATCTATCATCAGACTGTTGTTTGGCCAATGTGATATAAATTTGGTTGTCTCACTCAGCACTTAGGCATCTTTGAGAATGCCAGCCCTATATCCTAGTGGAGAAGTGGGGAGGTATGCTGGATATAGATTCATAGATTCTAGGGCTGGAAGGGACCTCGAGAGGTCATCGAGTCCAGTCCCCTGCCCTCATGGGTATTCCCAAATACTGTCTAGAATATCCCTGATAGACATTTATTTAACCTACTCTTAAATATCTCCAGAGATGGAGATTCCACAACCTCCCTAGGCAGTTTATTCCAATGTTTAACCACCCTGACAGTTAGGAACTTTTTCCTAATGTCCAACCTAAACCTTCCTTTCTGCAGTTTAAGCCCACTGTTTCTTGTTCTATCTTTAGAGGCTAAGATGAACAAGTTTTCTCCCTCCTCCTTATGACACCCTTTTAGATACCTGAAAACTGCTATCATGTCCCCTCTCAGTCTTCTCTTTTCCAAACTAAACAAACCCAATTCTTTCAGCCTTCCTTCATAGGTCATGTTCTCTAGACCTTTAATCATTCTTGTTGCTCTTCTCTGTACTCCAATTTCTCCACATCTTTCTTGAAATGCGGAGCCCAGAACTGGACACTATACTCCAGCTGAGGCCTAACCAGCGCAGAGTAGAGCGGAAGAATGACTTCTCATGTCTTGCTCACAACACACCTGTTAATGCATCCCAGAATCGTGTTTGCTTTTTTTGCAACAGCATCACACTGTTGACTCATATTTAGCTTGTGGTCCTCTATAACCCCTAGATCCCTTTCTGACATACTCCTTCCTAGACAGTCTCTTCCCATTCTGTATGTGTGAAAGTGATTGTTCCTTCCTAAGTGGAGCACTTTGCATTTGTCTTTATTAAACTTCATCCTGTTTACCTCAGACCATTTCTCCAATTTGTCCAGATCATTTTGAATGATGACCCTATCCCCCAAAGCAGTTGCAATCCCTCCCAGTTTGATATCATCTGCAAATTTAATAAGCATACTTTCTATGCCAATATCTTTGTTGATGAAGATATTGAACAGAACCAGGCCCAAAACCGACCTCTTCGGAACCCCACTTGTTATACCTTTCCAGCAGAATTGGGAACCATTAATAACTACTCTCTGAGTACGGTTATCCTACCAGTTATGCATCCATCTTATAGTAGCCCCATGTAAGTTGCATTTGCCTAGTTTATTGATAAGAATATCGTGCGAGACCGTATCAAAAGCCTTACTAAAGTCTAGGTATACCACATCCACCACTTCTCCCTTATCCACAAGACTCGTTATCCTATCAAAGAAAGCTATCAGATTGGTTTGACATGATTTGTTCTTTACAAATCCATGCTGGCTATTCCCTATCACCTTACCACCTTCCAAGTGTTTGCAGATGATTTCCTTAATTACTTGCTCCGTTATCTTCCCTGGCACAGAAGTTAAACTAATTGGTCTGTAGTTTCCTGGGTTGTTTTTATTTCCCTTTTTATAGCTGGGCACTATATTTGCCCTTTTCCAGTCTTCTGGAATCTCTCCTGTCTCCCATGATTTTCCAAAGATAATAGCTAGAAGCTCAGATACCTCCTCTATTAGCTCCTTGAGTATTCTAGGATGCATTTCATCAGGGTCTGGTGACTTGCAGGCATCTAACTTTTCTAAGTGATTTTTAAATTGTTCTTTTTTTTATTTTATCTTCTAAACCTACCCCCTTCCCATTAGCATTCACTATGTTAGGCATTCCTTCAGACTTCTCGGTGAAGACCGAAACAAAGAAGTCATTAAGCATCTCTGCCATTTCCAAGTTTCCTGTTACTGTATCTCCCTCCTCACTGAGCAGTGGGCCTACCCTGTCCTTGGTCTTCCTCTTGCTTCTAATGTATTGATAAAAAGTCTTCTTGTTTCCCTTTATTCCCGTAGCAAGTTTGAGCTCATTTTGTGCCTTTGCCTTTCTAATCTTGCCCCTGCATTCCTGTGTGGTTTGCCTATATTCATCCTTTGTAATCTATCCTAGTTTCCATTTTTTATATGACTCCTTTTTATTTTTTAGATCATGCAAGATCTCGTGGTTAAGCCAAGGAGGTCTTTTGCCACATTTCCTATCTTTCCTACTCAGCGGAATAGCTTGCTTTTGGGCCCTTAATAGTGTCCATTTGAAAAACTGCCAACTCTCCTCAGTTGTTTTTCCCCTCAGTTTTGATTCCCCTGGGACCTTACCTATCAGTTCTCTGAGCTTACCAAAGTCCACCTTCCTGAAATCCATTGTCTCTATTTTGCTGTACTCCCTTCTTCCCTTCCTTAGAATTGTGAACTCTATGATTTCATGATCACTTGAACCCAAGCTGCCTTCCACTTTCAAATTCTCAATGAGTTCCTCCCTATTTGTTAAAATCAAATCTAGAACAGCTTCCCCCCAGTAGCTTTTTCAACCTTCTGATATAAAAAGTTGTCAGTAAATGCTGGCAACTAGGATGACCAGATGCCCCACTTTTATAGGGACTGTCCTGATATTCAGGCCTTTTTCTATATGGGTGCCTATTATACCTCATTCTCTGTCCCAATTTTTCACACTTGCTATCTGGTCACCCCACTTGCAAGAAACTGGAAACCATACAAAACTCTCCTTGTTTGGGTTTTACTAGGAAGTGAGTAATCTAATCAGGCTTCCAAACCCCCCAATAAACTGAAACTAAGTTTGAGTGGATGTGAGATCAATTAAAATTTTGCCAGAGATCCAGGAAAGCTCAGCAATTACAGTGTTTCTCAATGAGTTATTGAGTGTCAACTCCAAGGGAAACTCCATTCAGGAAATGGAAACAAAGGAAACACACCTATGAACACTTGTGAACAGTGAGGTCCTCACAGCTCTAGTGATGAACTAGCATATTGCAGGAAACCAGAGGCAATCCTAGGGGCATGCAAATATATCACATGGCAACTCCTCGGTGACCAAGGTGCAGTGTCTGACACGTGGGGGCATAAAGAAAATTATATTATTGTTGTTATATATTAATACAAAAAAGAGAGAAGGGCTGAGAGTGGTGAGAGTGTTATTGGCAGAACAGCTAAGCCTTTGATGGCAGCGGGAAAGAATGTGATTAATGAAACCAGTGGGCTGTTGTTATTTATTATTATTCACTGGTATTAGTGTAGCACCTAGAAGCCCCAACAGAGACTGGAGCCATGTTGCGCTAGCCACTGTATAAATAAATGGTGAGAAATAGTGTGAATCTACACAAGACAAATAAAGGATGGTGGAAGGGAATATTATCTCCATTTTATAGATGAGGAAGTAAGACACAGAAATTTAGGCTTTGTTACAAAGGGAAATTGACCAACATAGTAACTACAGAATAAGCTATTCCTCAATAGCTCCTTGTGTGGAATTTTATTCTGGAATAAAAGTGATTTTATTGTGGAATAATTACTCCTCTTTGTGAGCTGAGTAATTATTCTGGGATAAAGTTACTTTTATCCTGGAATAGAGTGGCCACATGGGGAGTTTATTCTGGAATAGCTATACCCATCAATTTCCTGTGTAAACAAGGCCTAAGTTATATGCACAAAGTCATACTGAAGGTCTATAGCAGAGCCAGGAACTGATTCCAGATGTTCTGAGTGCTAGTCCAGGGCCTTAACAAGATGATCATTCCTCTCTGAATATCCTATTCCTCTGTTGATTCTCACATTTTATCTGGCAATATGTAAATCCAGCATAGATGGGAACCCTCTCTCCCCAGAATTGGTACACCATTAACTTCAATACTATTGAGCTTTTCTTAGGAAAGGAAAACATAATGTTTTGTGCTGTTTATCTGCACTGCTGGACCTTTGCAGTCACATCTGTAAAGTATTATGTATTAAACTTGTGTAATTTTATTTTCCTGAACATGAAACTAGCAGGCTCCAGAATTTCCTTCTCACAGATCATCAGCAAATATTTCCCTTTACTGCCACTGAAAGTTGGTCTAGAATAACAGTGTCTCCAGGCGTCTGTGGGAATGCTCTCAAACTGCAAGGAGGGAGGGAGGAAGCCCTTTGACCACAGGGAAAATCTGGTGGGTAAGTTCACGGTGGGAGAGGGAGATCCAAGCTGAAAGTGGAGTAACATAGTTTTAACTGGGGTATATCAGTTGAAACTGCAATAGAAAACAATGAGGTACCAGGTAATTAGTCAGACTGGAATTTGGTCAGTATACCAGGGCTAATATCCCTGCAGTTGGAAACATGCCATAGAATTTTTCACAGCCACACATGGTCAGCATCTCTGTTTGAGCGGTGGTGATACCTCCAGCAGCCAACAATTGTCCTTTCACACCACACTTAAGCACTGATACAGTTTACTCAGAGGGAAGAATGTCACCTTCTAAATCACTTATTTGCAGGTCTCACACCTCAGTACTGAATAAGGCTCAATCCTGCAAGTTGTTCTGCATGAGTAGACCCCACTCTAAAGTTGTTGAGGCTCCATTTAGGCATGGGAGTCTGGTGCAGAGCTTATTGAAGAACTATGCTCCAAATCCTGCTAAGCTAGTGAGATTTCAGAAGGTCACAGTCCAGTGGGAGGACCCTTATATATGCTGTATAGTAAAAATAAACAGTAGGGTTTCTGTGTGAGGAAAAGAAGAAAATACAAATTTTGAAGGACTCAGATTTATACCTACCTTCTTCAAGATTCATATTTTGTTCTGTTTCTGTACATCTACAGTGCCATTTCCAGTTGTTTGACAATCCAGAGGATGCTTCCACTGGACCCTGCAGCTTGGGACATTAATAAGGGTTTGGACTGAATACAAAGGAAGTTGCTGTGGCAGACAGCCTGCTTTTTTCTTTTTTCTGTTTTTAAATAGCTACAATTACTAAATCAAATACCAGATTGTCAAGAGAGTAATAGTCCCCTATTGTGCACCCAATGTTAGCCAAATAAATAAGAAAACAGGGCTGAGAAGAGAAATCTGAGTTATTTGAATTAATTTAAGAGGCAGAAACTTAATCCAAATAAAAGTTGGGAATCAAATAATATCAGATTTGTATGCATATACTCATCAAAAAATCCAGGTGTCAAATACACTTCCATCCATTGTGTTTCATGTCACCAAGGTTACTTGGAAGCTTATTTCCTGAAAGAAGACTAACCCTCCTTTTTTCACCTTTCTACGTACTTTACTATATGATATTGGTAGGATACGAGCTGTTTAGCAATGGAAAAAGAAAATTGTCTCTGTCACCCCATTGTGACTTAAATGTTAGTAGTGAATGGTGTGCTGAGAGGTACAGTTCCACTGGAGAAATTTGATTCAATCTCTCTTTCAAGGTCCTAACCTCCTATACAATGGGGATTTTTTTAAAAATTATCTGTTAATGGAAAACATCAGCACTAATCAAAATCCACTTGAGCTCTCTCTTCCACCTTTGGTGTTTGAATTTAAAAATATAGTTTGTTGTAATAACATTTATAGAGGCACTTCTGAGAAAAAAGGAAAAAAAACCTACTATTTGTTAGGAGAGTCCTTATCTCTGTGTAACAGGTCGGTATTATTTACCTGAAATATCCCACCCAGTTATTGATGCAGATATTGATGCAGCTGGACAAAGGTTAAGAGGGTTCTCCCAATCCCAAGCATTCAAAAATCAGGAGTAAACCCCACCAAAATTATGAGATTTAAAAATATGTATATTTGAGGAAGAGAGTGGGATGCTTATTTTTTTCCATTTTCCTTATGGCTTTTCACCCTTTTACCAACTATTTGCCCCCACATTTGTGTGAGCATTTCAGGGTCAAAATTCAATCTGATATGCATATGCAAAAATGCAGGCTTCTCCACTGGCTGCTAAGAATGGACCTCCCTATACCTTCTCCTAGCCACTGGGTGGGAGAGCTGCCATTCTCTCTCTCTCTGTCCTCCTCCTTTTTACTACCCGTCTCCTTCCTGAGCCCACCCAGGCTTCCCACAGTCTCCTGTTCCCAGGCAACCCTCCATGTTGCTCTCTCTTTCCCTTTACACTCTTGTATCAGTTGCGTTTTCGCTTGCATTCCTTCATTTTACTTGCATGTTTCCCAGCACCTCTTCACAGCTCCTCTTCAGGATGTCTCCTGCTTCTCAGATACAACTGTCTCCTCACAGTTTTCTATCCAGAATATTAACCATAGCACCCAGTAGATGTCCATCTTCCTTGAAGGCAACCTGCTTCATTCTCATTTAAAATAACAAAATGTAGTGGGCATCTTTACTAGCAGTCTCTTTTCTACAGTCAAAGCCTGTGTGAAGTGATGGCTATGAAGGCTGAGGGACATTTGGCTTTAGCTCCATTTAAAGCAATGGGTAATGGCAGTCATTTTGAATAAGGGGAATTTCTTTAGATTTGGACCCAGAAATTGTCAGAATTAAAAAAAAAATTAATGAGACATGATAAAATCATGAGTTGGCAACTGTGTTCTGAGGCAGATCGCTCATTACCTTGACATAGCTATAAGGAAAGTGGGAAGGGTTCTCTGTGGAGAGAGTATCTAGTATGTGGGCTGAGCAGCAGGGCCGGCTCCAGGGTTTTGGCCACCCCAAGCAGCCAAAAAAAAAAAAAAAAAAGCCGCGATCGCGATCTGCGGCGGCAGTTCGGCGGGAGGTCCTTCACTCTCAGGCGGAGTGAGGGACCGTCCGCCGAATTGCCGCCGAATACCTGGACCTGCCGCCCCTCTCCGGAGCGGCTGCTCCAAGCACCTGCTTGAGAAGCTGGTGCCTGGAGCCGGCTCTGCTGAGCAGTCCCGAGGAAGGAAACCTGAGAGCAACTAAGCCTGTGGAGATAGTCTGAATTATATATTATATTATGGTCTGTTGTTAGTTTCTGATATATAATAAAGCCAAATTCCAAGAAAATTCCTGGACTCTGCACATTGTATGGACTTTGTTTTGGAGCAATCTGGGAAAAATGCCCGGTCATACTGTGTTACTAATAATAGCCTAAGTTATTAAAGCTGACAGAATTTTAAACAGACAATTCACATTGAGCATTTGTGCTCTTTGCACTCTGCACTTCACTCAGCTTGGCAAGACTAGTCAGTTTTGCTTCCTATTTCTCATGCACTAGCACAATATTGTTATTTGGGTTCACTGCACTACAGGGGATTGTTAAAAATGTTTAAAACAACTGTTTGTTTAAATTAAGTTTCTGTTGACAATTAAATCTTGTAAAATCCCCTTCTTTAATACAAAACATAAATGTAATGTGGAATCTAATGACCTTGAGAGCCCAATTTAACTTAGCACCATCCTCATTCTTCTCAGTGTTTGTAATGAGGGAAACTCACTTGTATTTGTGTATGTAGGCAAAAGGTTAATTTCTATGGGCCTGTCATATTTTCAAAACGAGTCCCCCAACCACAGATATCTTTGTGTGTTGAAGTGATTGGATACACTTTTTGCACACTGTCACCTGTGCACATAGACAATAAAATTTAAAGATGCAAAACTGGTTTGTATTTGCAGATCTAGGATAAATTGTTTTTTTGTAACACTTATAGTTGCATACACCAGTGATGCTACATAAAAATTGTTTGTGCACAAGTTGAACCTGCTTGGTTAATTTAGTGATATGGTGTTTGAGAACTGGGCATTGGTTTATAATACAATCAGGCAGTTTGAACTTTGTTTTTTTTTTTTAACCGGGCAATTACAAGTAAGGCTGTAGGTATGCTAAATCAGTCAGGCTCACAGATATGGCAAAAAAAAAATAGAGCTCTGAAGTGAATCAGAGACATGGTTGGTTTCTGGCAAGAGGCTGATCTGAAGTAATTGGCAAACAAGGAACATATTGTTTACTACTTAAATTCCTTGGCGTTTTACTGAATATTTCCTGCTCTTTTCAAGAAATGATGCTGCGAGAAACGGGCTCTAATGTTCTTGTGCATGCTCTGGGAATGAGCTTTGTGTGCATTTCAGTTTGGAAATAAAGGTCATGCTTTTATTTTGAACTAAGCTCTTAGAGGCTGGTATCACTGCTGTTTGCCAAGTGATTCAGCGTCACTTCATACTGGGGTATTACCGCTTTGGGTCTATCTCTGTGTAAGTGAAGGCAGCCCGCTCAGTGTTTCTGTGATTGGCAAGTTCAGACCATTTCATCAGGGAGCCCTATTCTCTCTCTACTTCCACCCCATGGCAAGGTACAAGTAACTGTCAGTGAAGTCCATGATCTTTTTTCATATCCTGCTGAGGGAGGTCTCCACTGCACTCTGCAATATCTAACATTTGAGAGACCCCTTTCCTGCAGAAAGCAGTAGCACTAGAAATGATTAAAACAAGTCCTAAAATGTTGTCTTAGCCTAATGAAATTCCATCATCAAGCAACTGAGAGCTGGTACTTCTCTGAGACTTTTTAAAGCTCAAATTAAAAAGAAAATTAAATTTAAAATGGGGAAAAAACAAAAATAAAATCACCTTTTTCTTGACAAGAGGTGACTCCAGGGTGTTGATGGTTCCTCATACAGTGAGCCTAAAGGAGCATAAAGAGCAGCTACCTGCAGTACATTAGGAGGTCAGTGGAGTTATCTCTTATTGCAGTAAAAACACAGACCCCTGAACTTGTCAGTGTTTGATAAGCAAGTGACAGGAGGAACTGATTTTTAAATATTGGATTTGGGGGTGGAGTGTTAAATGGAGATTTCAATGAGGACTTAAAGGAATATATTTGAGGAAGGATCTCATTTCAGAGCCTACTGGAATAGTGACTCCTATCACAGAGAAATGCCACCCCTGCCTTGGAATTGGTTTGTACTCTTATCTTTGAGCCATCTCAGAAGAGAGAGGAATTGTCATACTTGTTAAGACTAGTGGTCTGTCTAGTCTAGCCTCCTATCTCTGAGGGTACGTCTACATTGCAGTCATGGGGTGTGACTGCAGTTTGTGTAGACCTACCCGAGCTACCTTTGTCTAGCTAGCTCAGGTACCAGACCACTGAACGTGCAGAGTCCAGGCTTGTACACCCCAACTGAAAGCCAAAGTGCTGAGGCTTCACTGCTCTGATAACTAAGCTAGCTAGATGGAAACTAGCTTGACTATGTCTACATGAGCTTCAGTCACACCCCATGACTGCAGTGCAGGCATACCCTGAGAATGGCCAGTACCAGATGCTTCAGAGGAAGATAGAAAATCCGTGTAGCTTGTACCTTCTCTTGGATCAAAGCAGGATTTCAGTCTCCAACATGGGAACTCCAGAACCTTTGACCAGCACTAAATTCACAAAGAAGAACACACAGTAATATTTCTCTTTGTAATGGTCGTATCCTTGGGTCAGGATCCTGAACAACTTTTAGGATCAAATGAAATCAGCAGTACTGCTCTGAGAGTCCCTGCCCACCCCAGCATTTCTCTCTCAGCTGCTCAGGCTCTGCGTGTGAGAGTTCAGATGTAATTTTGCATTGGGCACCAAGCCAATCTCTGGAACACTGAGAGAAGTGATAGTTCAGGGCTGCTCTTTTCATCACTGCTGAATGTTGTTTTACTTTCTTCATTTCAGAAAGAAACCGATCATCCAGTGAGTGGGCTGTCAGCAGCTCCCTGGGTCTCTCATTTTTCCTGCAGCAGCCCAGGGGGGATTGCCAGCAATTCAAAATGTCTACACATCCTAGCTGATGCATTCCTCCATTCCCCGCATCCCACCATTGCCTGCAGTGCATACCCATAAATCCCCTAAGGCAGACATGCCATTACACGCAATATGATCACTAAGGCAGCAGCTGCAGTTACATAAAGAGATCTAGCAGCATGCTGCATAGGAGCATAGGTTTTACCATATTAGACCATTAAGTCCAGTATCTTGCTTCCATGAAATAAAAACTGAAGGCATCACACAGGGTAACTAGGGAATTGTGCTATACTATATGTGTGAGGAACAGAGATTTGTTTCCTGAGTCCCTTAGCAATGAGCCAATGACCTGAAATTAAAGTACAATTACCACTAGATCCAAGTAGTCCGAAGTCCCTTTGATGATACTGAGTCCATGCTAGGACATAAGGAGACCCTGTGTGATAATACCAGGCAGCACAGGCTGTGTGCACTGAGTCTGGCAACTAAACAGAGAGAGAGACACACACACACAGAGTCTATGTATGTCCACCGGCCTAAGTAAAGAATCCCCTTTATATCCATTAGAATCAAGTCTCTTCTGTAACAGGAGGAAGTACACATGATGATATTGGTCATGAAATTATCCAGCCTTTTTAAAATCCTACCATAGTGTTTGACTCAATAAATTCCTGAGGCAGTCAGTAAAATCTTACCCCTGCCCCGATCACAAGGAATGCTGTCTGTACTAGGGTGTTTTTTCCCTTTCATGGCCAAAGGCCTGGAGCTGGCCACCCTCTTACAATTAGCTCTTCCTGCCACAGCTGGGATGCGGTGTGTAATTTAATTAGTAGAATCAACTGGGTATGGGACAGTTCATCCTCCTATAAAGAGCAGTAGGAAGCTGAAGAGTGGAAGGGGGGAGGCTGGTTCCCCTTCTTTCTCTTTCCAGCTATGCCAGGCAGGGCTGCAGGCCACTGGCCTTGGAGGGGACAAGCCACCCCATTACACTGCCCCCATCCTCTTCAAACCCAGCCACCCACCCACTCATCCCCCCAAAAATAAATATTCCATGGAATGTACTAAAAGATCCTATCTACTCTGAAATACAGTTTTCACCTGGTTTCACTTGCTTTGTTTGTCTTGTTTAAACTACCATTAACCAAAAGGTTGAGCAAAGCTCTTGATTGGTTTCATAATGTGGCCACTATCACAGTTCTGCCATGTCACTGTTACTCCTGGGGGAATTCTGTGCCAAAAATTAAAAACTCTGCAACAAAAAGTTAAAAATTTTGTGCACAATATTTTCAAATTCTGCATAATTTATTCGTCAAAATAACACAATAGAATCACACCAGTTTCACTTATTTTTGGTCATTTATTTCAAAATACCTGTCAACAAGTATGTCTGTAACAATAGAAACACCAAAAAAGATTCAGGAAATGTTTATTGACAAATAGATTCCTTACTAGGCATAGTAACACAGAACTCTGAATAATAATTAATTTAAATTGCAATACAGAATCATATTTCCCACACCCCTGAGAAGCAGTGCAAAGACTTGGGAGAGTCAGAGGGTAACAGATGTTCTGAGGGAGAGGGAAGTAATTGCTGGAAAGGACCCTGGGTGTGAAGTTGGAGAGATGTTGAGTATGGGTGGGAAAAATATGAAACAGTTTTTTTAGGGGGTAGGGAGGGATTGTTAGAAGGCTTCCACAATGCAGACCCTGGCTGACCCCTAGCCTCTCCCATTCAGTCAGGCACATCTGCCCCTGTCCCCATGTGTTTCTGTGTCCCCACTCAGCCACCTCCCTCCCCCCTGTGGCCCTGTGCCTCCACTCCCATTCAGCCCCTGCCCAAGTCTGTCCTCCCACACTAGCCCTTATGAGCCCCTGTCTGTGACCCCCCCCAGCACCCCCACCCTGTCTGTCTCCCCATAGCCCCTGTCTCCTGACTTGGCCCGACAGGCGCTGTGAAAAAGGCACTACAGGCTCTTTTCCTTCCCTAGTTGGCCGGGAGCTGCTGCTCTGTGCTATTCCCACAGCACCCTCTGGTGGGCAAAAGGCAGAACTTCAGCAACTTTCTGGCAGAAGCTTTTTTCTGTGCAAAAAATTAAAAATATGTCTGGCTCATTAATTATGCATGCATGCAGTGGCACAGAATTCCCCTAGGAGTAGCCCATCCATAAAGCATAATAAGGTGCCTGAAGGTCTCTACACAACGTATCTGAGTTATTAGGTATCTTGTCTGCCTTCGCCAATCTTATGTCTCTGGCCTTCCCCAGCATTGACCAGCTTGGCCTTATATTCCCCCCCAAGTTGAGGGGTTTATGAGAATAGTTTCTATGCTGGTGGGAAGCTCTTTGCAGGTACTTTCTTCTTGGGTAGGAGTGAAAGGATATCACTTTTTTAAATGAGTCTTTTATGTTAATATTATAGATAATTGCAAAAGGAAAAAAGCACTCTATGCAAAAATTAATGGTTAATTTGCTTTTCAGCCACCTCAGGCAAATCTGATTGTGGATGTAATCCAGTGTAATGACTGGTTTAGGGAGAACTGTCCCATATTGAAATTCCTTTTTTTTCTGTAATGTACGTCTTTGTTTTCTTCCTAGTTGCTGTCAAACAGTCAGCACAGCCAAGTGATCTTGTGTATCCATCAAATGAAAGCCTGCAGCAGTGCAGTCTCAGAGTGAAGTTTAGGAGGGGGACACAACCTGGGAGAGCTGGAGCCAAGCTGAGCTCTGAGCCAGGCCATGTTCGGTGAAAGGCAGTGTTGTCAGGGGACTGCATGTCAAGGCAGCTAGCTTCTGTTCCCAGTTCTGCCACTGAGTTGCTGTGTGATTTTGGACAAGTCATTTAAGCTCTATGTGCCCTAGTTTCAATATACATCTCTGAAGTCCTCAAATGAAAGATGTTCCACAAATGCAAGCTATTGCCTTTATTTATTTAGAATGACAACCAAAGAACTGCATTCTTCAATACTAACTGCACCGATCAGGGGGCAAGGCTACAGTATGCACAACTTTTCAATCAGCGGAGGTGACCAAAGAATCCACTGACAAGCTACAGGTGCGTACTCACTGACACTTTTAGCAGGACTACAGTATACCCCACTCAGCAACTGGATGAGGTAAACCCAGAGCCGGGTTGCAGCAATATGTGGAATCTTTACCCTCAGAGAGCAGCATAACTATACGGGTATCTCCAGATCAGGTAGAGTACTGCTGCAATGCTGTTGAATGTAGGAGGCAGGCATATCATACAGACCATTGGTTTCAATGAAACATTAACAGGGACCATGATATCACAGTGAGTTTAGTGAAGGACGGGCAGACAAATAATTAAAGCCTGTACCCAGTAAGGGGTGTGTGTGTGAGGGGGGGGGGAGGAAGATCTTCTTGGACTTCTATTATAAAGGATGAAGTTATAGCTGATTCATTTAAATGACCCTTTCTGGCATCCTGGCTCTTATGCTAACTTAAGAAATCATTCTAATTTGGACCCTCTTGTTCCTGTTTCTTTGGAAAGCAGCCTTACTCCTACATGCAAGGATTCTGAAAGGATAGATGCTTGAGTATATATACATGATCATCTGGGTAAAAAGTCTCTTCTGTAATTAGTGTCTTAGATAATTACACAATTACTTTACTGTGTAGCACCAACAATAAAAACCTTAAATATTTTTATCAAATCTTAGTTTTAAGAAAATAATTATTTGACTACAACTTTTTCACCAAATCAAGAGACCAGCCCACCCTGTAATATGGGCAGAGTGGGTGGCTGCTCAGAGGTATGGGAAGACCTTGCTATTGATGTACATATTCTCACAGTTACTCCTTGCATTCCCCCTCCCCATCCCCTGCCTGATGTGGCCCTTCTGTAAATATCACATTCCTCCAAAATCTTTCTAGAGCAGAGAAGACAGAGATGGGTACAGAGGGGAGTACTGCTACTGCAGCTGATATAAATACAGTCTGACATCCCTACTCTTCCCTGTATCTGTCTGTCCTCTGTCCTGGCTAGTGCCTATTGCTGGAGGCCTGCCTGCCTCACCATCCTTCCTACCAACTTAAGGGATGGCATCCTTGAAGACTGTCTTGCTTGAGCCTATCACACCCAACTATGTTTTGCTTTGGTAATCAGGTCAAGCGACGGAGAGAGGAGAGACAAGATTGCACAAATCTTGATGGATAGGCATCCCCAGCTAGAATCACCCAGCTACTAAAACCATCCCTAGACTTCATTGGTTTCTTGTTACTGTGTCTATATACAAAATGGAGACACACTATTCCCTAGGTAATTTTACTTGATGCCACTTCTCCATTATAAGTTTTATGGGCCAGATTTTCAGATGATATCAAATTACATCAGCAGTAGAGCTGCCCTGGATGTATGCAGTAATTGTGAGGCAAGTTATGACCTATAACTTACAAATTGACATCAGGGTTGGGAAGATGTAAAATTAGTTGTGTGCGTGTAGCTTAAAGGCTTAATGGAACAAAGAAAATATAAGCACACATTTCTTTAGGAACATATTGCCTTCCTGTATTACTGATATTAAAAATGAAATTATTTTTAAAATAATTTTTTGCTTGGCAGCATTGCTGGGTTCTTCACTCTTAAAAATCTATCACAGTTTGAGGAATGAAAACAGAAGTCAGTTTGATTTTGATTTATAGTCAGTTTCACTCTCTGTTCTTTAAGCACTAATGCAATGCTGATGCCTTATGATTGGAAGGGCTACAGGGGGATGTTTAAATCCAAAGAAACAAAGGAACAACCAAATTAACTCTGTTTTTATATTTCAAAAGTATTTTGTTTTAGCTATAAAAACATTGTTAATGTTATTATATACTGTAAAATAGTTGCAATATTGCAAAAACATCACAAGATTTAAAAACTAATACATGTGGAGTTCTATTCATTTGATTTATCGGTTTTGGACCTTGAGGGGATCACCTTTGCAAGCATTTCAACTTAATATCTCTTCAATAGAAGCCCAAATTTTCACATAATGACATGACTCTGGAGGTTTGGGCTTTGAGAAAAGTGAAAACAATCACAAGACTTGCAATGAAATCACAAGTGTTGAAAATATTACATTTACAAAATGGAAGAATGGATAGTAAAAAAAACCAAACTTCTAGCTACAGCATCTGTAAACATAATATAGATTTTAAGATGGCAGGCTGGAGGAATGAGTTATGAGCCAGACTATTCCACATTTTCTGATGTTTAGTACTTTACTCATTGTTTCGTCATAGGTGTGACAGAATCTGGCGCTGCACATATCACTTAAACAACTCGTATTCAACAGAAAGAAAATACAGACAAGTTGGCAGTAAGAACTAGAAACTAGCCAAACTTATTGAATTATACTCTGCTCAAGCTGGGGCATTGTGCTATTAACGTAGTTTCATTATATTTTATTGCTGATTTTTGGGACACTGATATGGAACACCATGTGTTCAGATAAAGCTCATCTAAAGTGCCAATTTGTTGCAACAGTGGAACCCTGATAGCAATGTGCAAGTTAAGATAGCTTAATGGGTTATAAAAGCACTGTCCACCCTAAGGCTATTCTTGGAATCTGATAATATTTGCCTCACTCTAGCGATCGTAAAGTGATTGTGTGTTTTTTTAGAAAATGGTGATCTTCATGGACTTTTTGAGTTGTTTTAATTTTGGTTGAAAAATGTGTGCTAATTGTGATTTTGTAACCATATTATCAGAAACTATGATCTCATTAACTAACCAGGATTGAGATGAATCAATACATGGTGGGAGACTAAAATGTAAAATCTTTGGTGCTGTTGGTGTTGACTGTTCAGTGGGAGGCAGTCATACTTCTTTATAGATTCCAAGACCAGGACCATTGTGATCATCTAGTCTGTATAGTACAAGTCACAGAACTTCCCCAAATTAATTAAACATCCAATCTTGTTTTTTAAATTACTAATGATGGAGAATCCACCACATCCCTTGGAAATTATTCCAATGTTTAATTACTTTCACTGTTAAAAATGTATGCCCTATTTCCAAACTGAATTTGTCTAGCTTCAACTTCCAGTCACTGGCTTGTGTTATAACTTTCTCTGCTATATTGAAGAGCCCATTATTAAATATTTCTTCTGCATGTACTTGTAGAGTGTAATCAAGTCACCCCTTAACCTTCTCTTTGTTAAGCTAAATAGAGTAAGCAATTTGAGTCTATCACCAGAAGGCATGTTTTCTAATCCTTTAATCATTCTTGTGGCTCTTCTTTGAACCCTCTCCAGTTTATCAACATCCTTCTTGAATTGTGAGCACCAGAACTGGATACAGTATTCCAGCAGTGGCTGTAGCAGTGCCAAATACATAGATAAAATAACCTCTCTACTCGTACCTGAAATTCCCCTATTTATTCATCTCAGGATCATATTAGCTCTTTTGGCCACAGTGTCAAACTGGGAGCTCATGTTCAGCTGATTATCAACCACAACCCCCCAATCTTTTTTATAGTCACTGCTTCCCATGATAGAGTCCCCCATCCCTTCATTCTTTGTTCTCAGATGAATACATTTACATTTAGCTGCATTAAAATGCATGTTGTTTGCTTGTGCCCAGTTTATCAAGCGATATAAATGGTTTTGAATCAGTGACCTGTCCTCTTCATCATTTACTACTTCCCAATCTTTGTTGCATCGGCAAACTTTATCAGTGATGATTTTATGTTTTCTTTATAAGATGTTCAATAGCACAGGGCCAAGAACCGATCCCTGCGGGACCCCACTGGAAACAGACCTGCTCAATTATGATTCCTGTTTACAGTTACAATAAGTTTGATACTTATTAGTCAGTATATTCTAAGTATATTATATTGCCACTATTGCCGTTATCAACCAAATTTGTAATCTCATAAAATGGTATTAAATTTACTTGACATAATCTGTCAAGGGGGATAGCTCGGTGGTTTGAGCATTGGCCTGCTAAACCTAGGGTTGTGAGCTCAATCCTTGAGGGGGGCATTTAGGGAACTGGGATAAAACTCTGGGGATTGGTCCTGCTTTGAGCAGGGGGTTGGACTAGATGACCTCCTGAGGTCCCTTCCAACCCTGATATTCTATGACTCATAAATCCCTACTAATTTGCATTAATTACATTACCTTCCATTAGTTCTTTACTACTCGAGTCCCGTACCAGTCCATACAAATATATACCCCAGCTCAGTGTTAGGGGATGCTATTCTGCTGGAGATGTCATCTTTCAAATAAGACATGAAACCTAGAACATGACCATTGAAGATCCCATGACACATTTCACAAAGGTAGTAATGTCTTACTTTACAAAATGAAGAAAGCCTCTCCAAGTGATTTGATAGTATGAAGGCTGAGGTGAATATTAAAGTGAATGTGCAGAGTCTGTTTGTTTGGTTGATGTGCCTGTTTTCCAAGGCTACTCAGTCTGAAAGACAAACTGGGATTTGAAGACATTCATTAACTACAGTAACTAAAGGTTTGAGCTAACAGCTTCATTTTCTTAAAACATTTATTTTTCAATCCCTTAAGAACAAACAGTAGACACATTGATGAGGATTTTGATTGTACCTACAGACTGAATGGAATTCTCCTTTTCTCTCTGGCTCTGTTCTGATGCAGCACACCACTAATTAGAAATATGTTCGTTTGGTTCACTGTACACAGATTATCTTAATTTTGGTGAAGGCATAATATTGGGTGATTGAATTAAAAATAGGTGCTGCAGATGTTTCTGCAGAGCAAAGCACTTTGAAGTATTTCCTTGGGTGTATAAGGTTCTGTGCATTTGTGCTTAGCAGTGGAGCATAATTAGATTTCAAATTAATGGGTTGCATATGACTACCCTGGAACAAAGATGAGCTATGGTGACTCAGTAGCTAAGTGACTTAATTTTCTCCTTTGAGGTCCTAATTCCAGTCCTTGACTCTTTGTGAGTATGTGTGCATATGTGTTTTGTATGTACTCTGTATGTGTGCATTAACCCCTTAAACTAATCACATAATCTGCAGTCAGTTGTGCTAATGCCCTCAGCAGGAAGAAACAGTGTATGTCAGATGTCATGATGTGGTCTCCTGAAAAGTGTGGGAGCTAAAAGAAATTGCTAAGAACCAACATTAACAAAATGGGAGTATCTGGACAAGGTACTCATTCTGCATTGTAAAACACTGTTGTTCTGGGACCCTCAATCCCAGCTTTGGAAAGAAGCTGATGCTAACAATGAGAGGAGCTAATACCAGCCAAATACATGCAAACAATGAGAGGAGCTAATACCAGCCAAATACACAGATAAAATAACCTCTCTACTCGTACCTCCTCCAGTAGGTATCCATGAAGGGCTCTCTAGGGCAGTTCTGCAGCTTCCCACATCTTTCCAACTAGGGTGCACTGCAGTGCCTGGAGAAGAGAGGAAAGATTGGGGATAAGAGGAATGCTACTTTGAAAAAGAGGACTTCACAATCTCTCCAGGAAGAAAGATTTTTTTAAAAAAAAGTTTTCAGGCATTACACTAATCTCCAGAATGATTTTATCCTTCAGGTTATATATTACTTCGACTGCCCTCAATATTTGTATTCTCCAAAGAGTCACTCAGCCCCTTTTTTTCTCCATGTGTCTGTATATTTAACTATGAAACACAGATACAAGGAGGAAGTGGGGTGGGGAGAGGGTGTCAGAGAGAGATGGGATCTGTATCTCTGATGAAATCCTCTAGCTTTTCATAGACATGGAAACATCATGGTTCTGTAGAAATTAAACAGGGTTCTACAGAAATTATTCTAAAAACATACAAAGTCAAATCCTGGTCCTACTGAATCTAAAATTCTTTGAGAGGATCAACAAAAGAAGGGGTAAACAGTGAGGTGGCAAAGTTTGCAGATGATACAAAATTACTCAAGATAGTTAAGTCCTAAGCAGACTGCACAGAGTTACAAAGGGATCTCACAAAACTGAGTGACTAGGCAACAACATGGCAGATGAAATTCACTGTTGATAAATCCAAAGTAATGCACATTGGAAAACATAATCCCAACTATATATACAAAATGATGGGGTCTAAGTTAGCTATTACCACTCGAGAAAGAGATCTTGGAGTCATCATGGATAGTTCTCTGAAAACATCTGCTCAGTGTGCAGCAGCAGTCAAAAAAGCAACAGAATGTTAGGAACCATTAGGAAAAGGATAGATAAGAAGACAGTAAACATCATAATGCCACTATTTAAATCCCTGGTACACCCACACCTTGAATACTGCGTGTAGTTTTGGTCACCCCATCTCAAAAAAGGTATATTAGAAATGGAAAAGGTACAGAGAAGGGCAACAAAACTGATTAAGGTACAGAACAGCTTCCATATGAGGAGAGATTAAAAAGACAAGGACTATTCAGTTTGGGAAAGAGACAACTAAGGAGGGATATGATAGAGGTCTATAAAATTATGAATGGTGTGGAGAAAATGAAAAGGGAAGTGTTATTTACCCATTCACATAACACAAGAACCGGAGGTCACCTAATGAAATTAATAGGCAGCAGGTTTAAAACAAACACAGGGAAGTACTTCTTCACACAACATACAGTCAACCTGTGGAACTGGTTGTCAGGGGATGTTGTGAAGGCCAAAACTATAGCTGGATTCAAAATAAGAATTAGATATGTTAGTGGAGGATTAGTCCATCAATGGCAATTAGCCAAGATGGTCAAGGATGCAACCCTATGCTCTAGTTGTCCCTAAGCTTCTGACTGCCAGATGCTGGGACTGCACAACAGGCGATGGATCACTTGATGATTGCCATGTTTTGTTCATTCCCTTTGAAGCATTTGGCATTGGCCACTGTCAGAAGACACGATACTGGGCTAGATGGTCCATTAGTCTGACCCAGTATGGCCATTCTTATGTTCTTTGTGACAATTTTGCTTTTCATGTCATTGGGGGTCAACATTTCAACCTTAGAATTTAATTGGGAATGCTCTTTTCTGTAGCATTGTTGAGCCATCCTGTAGAATTCTATCGCAAATTTATCATTCTCTATTAAAGTCTATGGAATGTATATTTTTTAAATATAATAAAGTTTTCATTTTCTATTAAATACTATAAGTCTTTTCCCTAGGGGATGTGAAAAAGTCTTTCCTGGCCTCTGTCCAGTTTATTATTACCAAAAGTATTGTGTACGTTGCATTGCATTGTATAGCAGGCTATAGTTCAATAGGTTTTGTTTGTGGGTTTTTTGGAGGGGAAAATGGGATGGAATAACAAAAAATTCAGAATCAAAAAAGTATCAAGAAGACATAACTTATTGTTTACCTGCTTTGCTCTTAAATTATAGATAATTCAGGTGGGTTAAAGAGGTAATTAACAGTCAATCAAAGATTCCACTTCATTCATAATTATGAAAGAGCATCTTTTCATTCAGTGTACTCAGCTGGTGTGGAACCTTTTCAGTTCTGATTTTGTACCACATGAGTCAATGGTACTAATGAGCTGGCTTTGGCTATAGTAATTAACTCTGATGAGCTGCTTTTTTTTTCATATTCAGCTGACCCTTTATAGAGAAGGACCATTTAACTCCATGATCTAGAGGCAGGAAGCTTCTCTGCTGAACTTCCAAATAAAATCTGCTTTATCACAGTTTGTGTAATGACCCCCAGCATGTTTCTTCGAAAGGGTTTGAATCTGCAATCTTTACCACTGCCACACAGACTTTCGCTACTTGTACTAAATGAGTAACTCCTTTAGCTGTAGCAAGTGCTAAGTTGTTTTTTCCTCTGCAGAGCTCCCACTAGAGGGTGATGTGAGACACACTATTGAGGTGTGCTATGTCTGGGCAAACAGTGGGGAAATTATTCTCAACAATGTTTTCAAAATCCAACTCATCATTCCATCCAACCACATTTGTGCACTATTGTGTTTACATTGTAGCAAAAATAAGTGACCATTTTTTTTTGTTGGGAGGGGGAGGAGTTTTTTATCTTTGCAAATCCATGCACGACTGTGTGCAGTTGCATGAGAAGCACTCACTTGAGTTAATCCAGGTATGGAACAGACACCATACCAGGTGACACAGACACCATACCAGGTGACTGTTGACCAGTCACACAGATCATGTGATGAATACTTTAAACTTAATATCATAGTTATGTGAATAGTGGTGAAAAACCCATAGGTCTGAATATGATTTGTATATTAGAAATAATGAATAAGAAGTTCATTTGGGAAACGCACCATAGGTTTGTATATAATTAGGAAGCAAAAATGGAGCCAAATTCAATTCAAACAACTCTAGTTCTGTCCCATCGTGTTTTTAGAATCTGACTCTTTTTTTATTCAATATTTGTCCTCTTCTTTAATGCCTTGGATAATTCCTCGCTGCATACATATCTGACTTAATCTTTTCTGGTATCACCTTTTTTCTTAAATGTAAATGTGACCAGTCTCATTTGTCCACTTCCCCACAATGAACCCCTTGTTTGTCTTCCAATCTGACCCATAGTTTTGGAATTTCTCCCATTTGCATTCTTCTAAGCCACCACTCACTACTTCATTTAAATCCCCCTTAAGCCTGACATCTCCCATAAAGCCTACAAGACATGAGGCAATAATATCTCTAGATAGAGATATAGGCTAGGCAATTCAAAGCAGCCTCAGGGAGTTAGCTTCTACGTCTCACTGTAATCCAATGGGTGTCGGACATCTAACCACACTACAAACTATGGTTGACTCAAGTTACATTGGTGCCAAAATTTATATATCACTTGGGCACACGCATACCTGGCTGCTTGGATCAGTGTTGCATGTCCTCACCAGAAGTATGTATTCCAGTGTGCCACGTACCACTATCTGGCACAGTCTGTTTTTGGAAATCTTCATAATGTGTTACGGGATAGAAATTACTCTCCCAGAGCTCTCGCTGTTAGATGTGCTCGCCAAGGTGGCAATCAGGAAAAGGCAGGGGGTGGCTTTCCATCTCTGTGACCCCAGGACTCAAGAGTTTAAAATAGTGACCACAGTGGTCACTGTCATAGGGAATGGGCATTTTGAGACAGCTGCTGATGGACTCGTAGGGTTGACAGAGTTCATGGAGTGTATACACTTGCACTGCATCAACCTCAGTAGGTCGAGCAGGGTTCCATACTGTTTGAGGAGGTGGTTTTACTGCACCGCTGGAAGGGGGCTTACATCATCAGACAAATCTGAGGGTAGACATGTGTAAACATAGGTCAGTGAAAGGCACTTATGCCGACCTAACTGTAGGGTAGACCAGGCCTAACTCCCATACGCTCCTTTGAGAATCCCAGCCAAAAAACCATATTTGTATTACTAAAATATCTGCATAGCTACTGAGCAGCTACATGAACGTTTTACCACATCCATCTTCACCCCATCCCTCCCCTACAATTTTGTTAAACCCATTTATTGTGAACCATCTACAATTAGACTGCAGTCTTTTGGGGGCAAGAATGTCATCCTTTTACTTGTGCTGTCAAGTGTCTAGCACACATTATAGCAATGATTAGTATCTTATATACTAGGAGTAGATATGCAGGAGAGCCTGAAACAACCACATGGAGCACCAATATGGAAGGGACATTCTACAGCAGGTTCCAGTATAATGTTTTCACCCCTCAGCTAATAGAGAGCCTATTCCTTCCATCCACCCCCCATAACTTCCCATAGCCACTGTGCCTGTCTCTGACCAAGGATCAAAACACATTTAATCACATGGAAGCCATGATTTAGGTTGCCTTCCATATGCCGACAAGTCAATGGCATTATTAACATCTCTGTCTGATTAACATGAGAAGGAGAGAATGGGCTTTTATTAGCATCCAGTTCTTCTGAAGTGAAGCAAAAATCTAAGCTTTCATTTTGTTAATGAAATCCCCTGCTGCTATAAAAATCCCTCCCCACACTAATCCTATCGAGATGTTATCTGCTTTTATCTGTGGGAACAGAACTTTAGCTCACCTTGCGACAGTGCATATTTGGCCAGAACAATTAAAACCATTTATACATAAAATAGGAATTGATTTAGAATATATGTGTAGTTTTCATTTATTTTTTAGGCCTTGCTGAAATTTGTGCATTATGCAAGAATTTTTATTTTTATTATATAGTCTCTTAAGCAATCTTTGAGTAAAAAGACTTTCCTGGCTCTATTTAAAAAGGAGGAACCAGAATGTGGCATTATCAAAAGGTTTTCTAGCTCTGTTAAAAATTTAAAAAGGCCTTATGTAAACCTCTAGGCTCTACTCCGCATTTTCTAAGAGAATAGCAGATTGAATAATGGAAACATTTATTTGTGAACAGTTTATTCAATGACCGATGGGAAAAATGTTAAATAAAATATTCACCTACTATTATGTGATCATCAAAAAGGTGCTCAAATAATGAAAAAATGCATTGATGCATATTTCTTCCCCATCTACTCCTTTTATGCACATATGTAATCCCTACAGGTTAAACACCACCAGTTCTTAGATACTACAGTTAGAAACACTAAACATAGATACAGTTGAAGGGAGTAAGAGGCATAATTATAGCAACAACAACAACAAAAGGGTGGGGGGACAAAGAATGGTTTATTTGGACATGTGCCATTTTCCTGTCCGGAAAGACTAGAACTCTACCCATTTAAATGAATATGAATAATTTTCCCTCTGCATAAATGTTGTGAATGACACTGTAAACTATAGCAAATCATACTTTTCAATATGATTTTTGACAATAAACTTCAGGCCTTCAATCAACCTTAGGTTAATTTCTGAGCTACCGTCTCTTGGCAAAATGCTTTTGTAGTTTCCAGATTTTTCAGCCTGCTGCTTTGAGTAACAGAAAAAATTCTATTAGCTCACACTTGCCTTTGTCTGAATAAAAAAGGAATCAAAACATCAAAGATTGTGGTTACCTTTTTTAAATACAACCCTGATATTTTTGCACACTTTGTTCTAACTCGTTTGATGTGCAGTCAGACCCTATTAAGATCAAACGTTCAAGATAATGGAAGACTGTGATCTTCTCCAGTATGTATTGTTAACTCATGTTTAAAACTAATCTGCAACTTTAAACAAGAGTAAAGGTTTCTTTATATCAAACAAGAGAATGTGATATTGGTAAGGCGTATGGCATTTTCTGGGGGCAATATGGTAGGCAGCAGCCTAATAGGAGCATGTGAAAGGAGCAATTATAATTTCTGTTGTGGACTCTCCTTAATCAGTCTCTTGATAAATGACCTATCAATTACCCTTGAGTAAAGTGACTAGAGAAACGGGAAATAGAATCAGTTCATTTCATTTCAGTGCCTCTAAACAATTGAAAAATGTCACACCTGCTTGTGAAGAGTAAACTGCATGATCAGTGTGGTATTCGGTAGGGGTCATTGGTGGTTAGAGGAGAAAACTTGGATTTAGGACCTATTAGTACTGTTCCTGAGTTTGTCACTTACTCACCAAGCAACTTTGGCAAGCCATAGTGAGTCAGTAAAAGAGTGAAGAATGGAATTCAAATGTCCTGATTCTGAATTTCTTGTTCTAACTGCTCCCACTGGGAAGACAGCACCCTCACCAGTTCCAAAAACATGGCCCTTTGTGACCTATTCCACAGAATCCCAAAACCTCCCAATGCTGATTCTTGTGATACAAATCCAAAAATCAATCCAAAGGACTATAGAAAAGTACTGTGGAGATTTGCAGGATAATTGTATAAGTCATTCTGTGGTATGAAGATCAATAATTTTGAGAACCACTGCACTAGATAAGACTATCCCAAATACAATTAATTGAATACTAGCTAGTTAAGTATTAGGGAGCTTATAACATCAGAGGATTAATTTACATTGATATTTAATAAATAAGGACATTAAAGTTGAATGAATAAAAAAGTAGAGAGGAAAAACATAAACAAACATAAACAAAAACAAACCAAACCAAAAAGCCAACAACTCCCAAAAATGAGCACTATGGGGCAAAGAAAAGGACAATGAACACTGTGTTTTTTTTAAATGTTTTTCCATCTGCTCCCAATTGTCCTTAGTCAGCATACGAATTAAAACACAAGAGGATATAGAATCATAGACTTTAAGGTCAGAAGGGACCATTGTGACCTCCTGCACAATGCAGACCACAGAATCTCACCCACCCACTCCTGTATCAAACCTGTGTCTGAGCCATTGAAGTCCTCAAATCATGGTTTAAAGACTTCAAGGTGCAGAAAATCTTCCAGCAAGTGACCCGGGCCCCGTGCTGCAGAGGAGGGCAAAAAAACCCAGGGCTTCTGTCAATCTGCCCTTGAGGAAAATTCCTTCCCGACCCCAAATATGGGCGATCAGCTAAACTCCGAGCATGTGGACAAGACTCACCAGCCAGGCACCCAGGAGAGAATTCTCTGTAGTAACTCAGATCCCACCCCATCTAACATCCCATCACAAGCCATTGGGCATATTTACCGCTAATAGTCAAAGACGAATTAATTGTCAAAATTAGGCTGTCCCATTATACTATCCCCTCCATAAACTTATCAAGCTTAGTCTTGAAACTGCCTGGACAATGTGAGTGAGAGGCTGTCTGAGTGGCTATATGGAGCCAGGTCCTCTGCCAGTATGATCTGACATAGCTCCATTGATTTCACTGAAGCTACATCAATCTACACAATCTGAATATTTGCCTCATGAGCTGTATCTTTGACAGTACCAGTGACTACAGCAATGTCAGGACTTTTTACAATCATTGTTCGTATCATAAAGCATTAGACCTGCATCCATAGCCCCAACTATGAGAGGTTGTGTTGCTGCTTCTATACAGGCACCAGAGGTCTGATAACTCTATTCTGTTTCAATTGACTTCAATGGAAAATTCTCATTGAGACAGGGACCAGAAATGTCCCCAAACATTGTAATCCCAAGTGGAGACTAAGGGGGAAAATACATCGTAATATCGTCTCATAAAATATATAATACAATCTTCTTAAAATTGTTCTTTTATTTTCTATATTCTGAGGGACTAAGGGTCAGAGTATCCCATGTGGGGTGGCAATGGAAAGTCTCAACCCAAGGAGTTTCAGGTAACTTATCCAATTAGGGTTTGGCCCACTGTGGAATGGAGAGAGTGGCATGGCCTCAAACAGTGCATAGAGTATTCCATGGGATCCCTCTGCAAACTCACACAGTTGCGGGGAGAAAGAAGGGATGGGATACTCCATGGACCCCCAGATTACCTAGCCCAGATGTCTCTGGAATTTGTGTCCAGATCCATACTGCCCATTCTCAGATAGGTGTAGGTGTGTGTGTGTGTGGGGGGGGATTTCTTACTCCTTTATTGCAGATAGTTTCATGATAGATCAGCGTTGTTGCTTTGCAAGTTATGAGGGAGATGATGCAAGACCCCACTCAGAATCCAACCTCTGGCACTCGGCTCACCAGGGTAAGCACCCTGGCAGGCCGGGCTAGTTTATTTACCTGCTGACACGGCAGGTTCGGCCGATCGTGGCCCCCACTGACTGCGGTTTGCCGTCCCAGGCCAATAGGGGTGGCGGGAAGCCGTGGCCAGCACATCCCTCGCCGCTTCCCGCTGCCCCTATTGGCCTGGGATGGCGAACCGCGGCCAGTGGGGGCCACGATCGGCCGAACCTGCCGTGTCAGCAGGTAAATAAACTGGCCCAGCCCTCCAGGGTGCTTACCCTGGCAAGCCGCGTGCCAGAGGTTGCCGACTCCTGGCATAGAGTGTGCTCGAATGGCTTTGGGGGAGGAGAGTAGTGCAGTTTCCCCACCCTAAACCCTTTTAGAAGTATCAGCCACTGTTTGTGTATTCCCTATGTGATGATCTGTGCCCAAATTATGTCTCTAAGTCCATGTTACCTTCTTCCTTTATCTCTCAGTAAAACCAGGAAAATAAAATAGAGGAGTGAAGTGTGATCAAATTCAGTCTAGCAAGTGCCTTTCTCAAACTTAATTGCTGTTGGTTTAATTTTTGAAAAATGAAGCTGTTGTTCCTGAGAGTGTGAGGGGACCTAGCAAGGGGGGAAAAAAGCCCCCAAACCATTTAAAAAGCTGTGTTTTTTGGAGCTATGTAATTTTCAAATGACTAAGCAATTTGCCGTGTTTGAGGGGGGAAAAAATAGATTGCAACTGAACTGACAACTTGGATGCCAAACTGCAAGGAAATGCATTTTTAAAGGTAATATTTATTATCCCTTTGGAGAAAAAACAATGAGGATTAGAAATGCTCGACAACCCTTAATTAAAGTGAAAGGTGCATTGTTGTGCTGCTGTAATATCTTAGGGAGAGACCATTAAGATGGCCTCCCTGGCTACAGGATACTGCAGTCTTGCAGTTTTCACTGATGGGCTGCAGCCCAGGGTGGCATCCAGAGGCCAGAGAACTTCGCCATCTTAGACACAGTTAAATGGTTAGAGCCAAATGTTGCTGTGGTTGTATTCTCTTGTTCTTGTGCCTGCCCATAATGAGGGATTTAAATCCCAGTATTTGTCATTGCACAGGTGCCATAGAGTCACCCATTTTCAGCATAGGGCGATACAGTAGTTACCACAGGTACCCAAGGAGGTGAATATTGAATTTTAATGGTACCGCCTAGATGACAGTTAACTTCTTACATTGTTTACACTTCTTCACTTGTAAGGAGAGAGAGGATAACAAATGGCTGAACAGTTCTCAAATAATCTCTCATCTTCTGGATTATGAAGATAGATATCAGAGATAGTCCATATCTTTGTAGAGTCTGAAGGATAGATTGGGTACCAATATGTATATGTTACTATTGTTTCCACCAAGTAATGAAATTGTGCTCAGACCCCCTTGGATAGTTAGTTTACTGTGTATCCTAAACTGAGCAACATTGTGTTTGCTCAGCACTTTCATGGGAGACATCCAAGGAAAACACAGTGGGTTGCAAGAAGTGAATTTGGTGACAATAGGAGGGAGTCTTTCCCTTTTAACTAGTCTGGAGACAGTACTCCAATACTGTGTTATTGGAGATACTATCTTTGAAATGAGATCTAAGAGAGATGCCCTTTCCACTTTGGTCATGAAAGCTTCTATCGCACTTTCCACAATGGCAGAGATGTTAATCCTATTGCTTTAGCTGAATTTCAAAATATAATTACATTGTTGTGATGGGTTCGGTCAAAGAGACCCCCTTGGAACTCACCTGATGTGCTGAGACTACCTCTGAGCCCGTTTTCTCTGCCAAATTGGGGCTTCAGAACCCTGCTTTGTCGAGCTAGACATGCAAGCCTGCTGCAACACAGACCCAGGGTCTGAATCACGCCCCCCAAAGCTGCAGACTTAACTGAGAACAGCTTAGCAAGTACTCCTGTCTCCAGCACCCAGACACACCCAGTTCCCAATGGGGTCCAAACCCAAATAAATCCAGTTTCTCTGTATAAAGATTAAACAGATAAACTCATAAATTGTCTGCCCTCTATAACACTGATAGAGAGATATGCACTTCTGTTTTCTCCATCAGGTATTAATTACTTACTCTGGGATAATTAATAAGCAAAAGTGATTTTATTAAGTATAAAAAAATAGGATTTAAGTAGTTCCAGGTAATAACACACAGAACAAAGTAAGTTACCAAGCAAAATAAAACAAAACACGCAAGTCTAAGCCTAATACTTTAAGAAACTGATTACAGATAAAATCTCACCCTCAGAGATGTTCCAATAAGCTTCTTTCACAGACTAGACTCCTTCCTAGTCTGGGCCCAATCCTTTCCCCTGGTACAGTTCTTGTTAGCTGCAGCTTAGGTGGTAACTAGGGGATTTTTCATGACTGCAGCCCCTTTGTTCTGTTCCGCCCCCTTATATTGCTTTGGTACAAGGTGGGAATCTTTTGTATCTCTGGGTCCCCACCCCTTCTTCTAAATGGAAAAGCCCCAGGTTTAAGATGGATTCAGTACCAGATGACATGGTCACATGTCCTGTGAGACCCCAAGCCTTCATTCTTCCTGGCCTACTCATAGGAAGGCTTACAAGTAAACAGAGCCATTTACAACCAATTGTCCTAGATGATGGGAACCATCAATATTCCAAACCACCATTAATGGCCCACACTTTGCATAATTACAATAGAACCTCAGAATTATATTTCATATTTCTAGTTTCAGAAACAAGAATGATACATTTATACAAATAGGATGACCACACTCAATAGATTATAAGATTTGTAATGATACCTTACAAGAGACCTTTTGCATGAAGCATATTCCAGTTACATTATATTCACACTCATTAGCATATTTTCATAAAATCATATGGAGTGCAATGTCACAACTGTATCTCCCTAATTTCCCTTTGCAGTTTAAATTTAATATGCTATTCTTCATCTCTTCCTGCCATGTTGTGGTGCACTGTTAATAGGTGCTATATTTCTGCCCAGAATGGCTGCATTTCAGTGGGGGATAGGGTGTTCTTGGTATGATATGTATGTTGTTTATCAGTGCATTTTTAAAGCCCACAGGGATCCTTCAGGATGAAAGATGCTATATAAATGTAAGCTATTATTATCTATTAGTCAATTTAAAGCCTCCTAAATCCCTTGCACACCAGACATAACACATTATAAAGGCTGTAGATAAAGACCTCTCTTGATTCATCATAGTGCATGCCTGTCGTATATTATTTTGCAGCTGCCGTTGCAAAGAGGCATCTCATGGTAATAAGGAGTGGGAGGAAGGGGATTGCTTATCATTTGAGAAAAAACTAGTTTTCAAAGTTTATTTTTACAGACTAAAAATAAATGCAGCCTTCTGATGTGTTATTATACCCCTTCTAGCATTTTAGCAATCTGAATTCAGATCTCTTTAATTAAACACAATTAAAACAAAAGTGTTTATATCATCTTTAACAGTACCAGCCTATTTTTATAAAGGGTGCTTCATATTAGTAATTTGTTATCTAAACGTCTCAGTTTTAATTAAGGATGAGTGAACCTAGTGCAGAAAATAATAAGGGGCCCAAACCTCAGCTGCTGTATATTGGTATAGTTCTACTGACTTAAATGGAGCAGTGTCAATTTCCACCAGCTGAGCAGTGGCCCAATATTCACAGAATCATGGGGAGAAAGATTCCTTTGCACTTCCTGGAGTGGAAGAGGAGGGGGGGGGAACCCCAAGTGATGTCTCTGTGACATTCTTCTCCCCGGAACCAGGGGATGGGGGATGGGGAGAGTGGGGAGGGGAAAGGAAGAGGCTCATGTGTAAAGGGTTAATTATTTTTCAGGTTATGCAAGAAAAAAATAAGCCTAAAGAATTAGAGTTATAGTCTTACTAGTATGTCAGGTTCCTATGGCTATGCCTGTTCCTAATCCTTATCCAGAAAACCTCCTGCCTTTGCTGAAATCCATCTTAGAGATTTAAGTCCCAGTTCAACAGTCAGGTCCATTATAGAGCTTTCCATTGGTTATAGGTTCTATTGTCATATCATGTCAGTTCCTGGGCTTTCTTGGGTTGTGGCGGCATGTGGAAAGCAATACATTTTGAGAGTAACAAGGAGGAAAAGGCAGTAATTTCGCAAAGTTTCTATAACTCAGGCTTTGAGACTGTTCTATCAGGGTGTGGCTGGACACCCATTGCCACTTGGTAATAATAATTACTCTATATGTGTGCACAAGTACATATTCCTGGGGATGCCAGGTGCATGGTGAAAGATACCCTAGATTTAAATAAACAAATCTCGGTGCCATCGAGGATGTGCTGCAAACAGCATCTCCAGTGCTGATGATCCATAAACCAGGCCCTGTAAAGTGCTGACATTCCATGTATTCAACTGTACAGGCCACAATGGGAAATTAAATATTTCCTCTACATAATAATATAATAATTTTATGGTCCCGTGTCTTACAATCTACCAGAACATGAAATAAGTGTCTTATCTCACTGGTAAGGGCATTCATTGATTCCTAGTCAGATACAATTCTCATTTTTAGTCTTTATAAGTCCCAAGATATTGGATCTTAATCAAGTCCTGGGTCCAAGAATAAATATTGCTCTTCCTAAGTCTCACTCCATTATTGATTTGGAGTACAATTCTGCATTTGGGAGAAAGAAGGAAACATTTTATAGTCAGATTCTTCTTCTTCTAATAGTGCAGTTTGAAACTGCTAAGAGCTTTGTAATGATAACAGTAGTCCCTGGAAGAAAGAGTAATGGGCAGAATACAGATGATATGATCAAAGTTGCATGATGAATGCAGTAGTTAAATGTCTTTGTCATTTGTCATGCAGATTTAACCATGCCGGGTGGCATAGATTTGAAAAATATTTAACAAAATCTCTGGCCAGCAGAGTTAAAGACAATAAAAAGGAGGAGTTGTATGTAAATTAGGACCAAAAAAATCCTCCTCAATTGTATAAATCCATTACTAGATGAAAATGGTAGAATGGTCAAAAAGGCAGAAGTGTTCAATAAATATTTCTATTCTGTGTTTAGGAAAACTATTAAACAAAAAAATAGATGATGTAGTCATATCATATCATATATGATTAAACCCTTTCTATCACAATAGTAACTCAGGAGGCTGTTAAATAGCATCTACCAAACTTAGATATTTTAAAATCAGCAGCTTGCATAACTTGCATCCAAAAAATTTAAAAGAGATAGCTGAGGATGTTGCTGGATCACTAATGTTGATTTTCATTAAGTCTTGGAACACTGGGGAAGTTTCAGAAGACTGGAAGAAAGCAAATGATGCTTCTATTTGTCACTTCCTTGGAGCTGGCTGAATAATTATCTATGCTTCAATCCTCAACTGAGCCCAATAATTTCTGGGTGCAGTGGAGGACATGTGGAGGATGGTCTCTCTGATCCTGGGGCAAGTTCAGCCTTCTGCTCTAAACTATGTCCATTTAAGGTCATCCATCAGCCAGAGGTTTCTGGAGTTCATTGGCATTCCAGCCACATGCACGTATGCACGCACGCAGACAGACACAGGGGAATCCTCAGCTAAAGAGATCTTGATGTTCTTTTTTGGAATGACTCAATATTGAGGTCTGATTAAATGGTAAAGCCCCCAAAACCTCAGTGTTGGCTATGATCCTTATATTTAAATAATTCTGGGATATAATGTTGGATTACATTCTAAAAATTATTTTAAAAGCCCAGTATAGATATAAATAAATTATACACACAAACCTATGTGAAAAGAACATTATTTATGTTTCAAAGTCAAACACTCAAAATTTAGGAAATGCCAGGTCCCCTTGTGCATATGTATTATTATTTACAGTCTTTAATTATATGAGCACATGCTATTTTCCCCCCACAGGATCCCATCCATTCAGTGTGCAGAATACAAGGCAACTTTAATTCTGGCATCTCCTGACTTTTGAAAGTGTGACTTAGCAAACCCAATAATGCTCTTTTAGCAATGTTTTTGGTGTAGGGTTTTTGTTTTGTGTGTGTGTGTGTAATTTCTTAGCTGTTTGAAAAAGCAAACTGAAAAAACAGAAATTACAAATCATAGCATTAATTGTCACCCACATGAATCATCAGCAGGATTGGAATCTTTAGATCCACAACACAAACCTGTGCCTCTTGAGCTAATAGATAGCAGTAGTAGTCATCCTCTGAGTGGACCAGCACTAGAGGGGACTGAGATTTTGCCAGTGAGTTTCACAGATATTTGCTGACAGCAGAGGGATGGTGGGGCTCAAGAATCTTAGGTTCTATTACAGGCTCTGGAGGGGAATGTGTTCTAGTGGGCACAGACTCACCTATTCCTCCCAAGCTTTCTGCCCCAGCCCCTCCCTGTCCCAGTCCCAGTCCTAGTCCTGTCCCTTCTTCATCCCTGGCTCCTCATTCCAGGCCCATTCGCCTCACATAGACAGTTCCAGTCTCCTATCCTCGTGATTCTCATCCCAGCGCTGCTCTCCTTGCCCAGCAAGTTCTAATATCACCTCTCCAAAGCCCCATCCCACTTCCTCCCTACTCCCACTCTGTCTCTTTGACAAACCATTCCCAATCTCCCCCATCCACCCCAGCTCCTTGTTCCCAGTTTCCTTGCCCAGCCAGCCCAAGTCTACTCCCAACCCCTCATCCAATCTCTCTCTTTCGCCCCTAGCCTGCAGGCACCCTTCCTGCCCAAGTTCTCTTTACCCATTGGCTCCATTCCCAGTCTCTTTCCCCAGGCTCCTTGTCCATTTTCCTTGTCCATTATCGTAGTCTCTTTGCCCATTTCTCCCCGTACACCTGTTCCTTGTTAGATTTGTTTTTATTCCCCTTTCATCTCCTTGCCTCTGCCCACTAGTTCTGAGTCCCAGTTTTCTTGCCCTGCCAATCTCAGTCTCCCCCTACCTACTGGTTCCCATTTCTCCCATTTCACTCCCTGACCCATAGCTCTAGTCTCACCCCCATCCCAACTCCCAGTGCTAGTTTCTCACTCCCCTATTCTTCCAGCCTCCACTCCCAGTCTCCCACCTAATGCTTCTTCTCCCAATCTATTTCCCACATTTGCACAGGCCCAGCTCTTGTCCTCTCTGCATTTGAATCAAGCATCTTCCTCCTCCATACTGCCCGGGCTATCAGGGGGGTCATTGAGAGCACAGGAAAGACAGGATCCTTGCTTTCAGTTCAGATGTCTGGAACTGGACCTGGCATGGCCCGCAGTACCCCAGAGTTACAATTGTGAGGAAAGTCCTGGTCAGCCATAAGATGAAGCATGCCCAGTTTGGATTGAACTTTCTGGGATTTTAGCTACTAAAATTTAAGTCTCTTCTGAGTATGCGGAACTTCAATTTTTCAGAGACTTATAATGTGACTATATTTGGGTGGATTTTCAGGGGTTGGGCCAAGACACATCTCAAAAAGGCCATTCTTTGCCCAAGACCTTGCTCCAAAGCTTGTGGGTACTAGAGCTTCTCAAAGAAAAGGTCACTAGAATTTTTAGCATGGGCAAAACAATATATTTTTCCCTAGCCTTGTTCTCAGAAAAAGCTGAACTGTTTTGGACGATTTCTTTCAAAAGTCAGACACCTGGCATAGAAAACTTCATCTCAAATAATTAAAGTTTGGCAAAGTTCTAAACAACTGAAAATAGGATCATATAACAGGAAATGTCAGGCAACCTTAATAGTAGGTGATGCTAACAACTCTGCCTATAATAAAAGTATCTCTATCGATATATAAATCAGCATGAATAAAAGAAAGGCTTACTGTAAACAGAAATATTTGTAGACATTCTAATAACATTAGCCATCAAATTTATACTTCTTTGGAAAGATACTTTTCAACTATGTATTGACCCATAGACTTACTCCGTTTATATGACACATACATTTTAAAGGGCTAAAGCTATCAAGCATAATAGCTGGGAGTCTTTTATTAATATTCAGAATCATATGTATTAATTTCTTAATAATTGTTAAGTATTAGACCATTTTTATTTCATAGCACTCTTTCATGTATAGCAACTTTATACTTTTAGCTTGGTTGAGTCTTGCCCCCCTATCATTGTATTATGCTAGTATTTATTTATCTGAAAGTTTTAATTAAAATGTTTACACACTTTTCTCCACTAACTACAAGAATGGTACCAAATCACTGCAGCTTACAGCAATGATATCACTGTGCCCAAACCTGCCATTGGGTCAGCATAATTCAAACCTTATTAACTTTGGGGGTGAAATCCTGGCTCCATTGAAGTCAATGGCAAAACTCCCACTGACTGCAGTAGGGCCAGGATTCACCCCTAGTCTTTCCTCGTGGACCCAATTGCACGATTGAGACTTGTATTTAGGTCATGAACTAAGGCAACTGTATTATTGTTTGGGCATTCTGAATAAATGATCAGTCAGACACAAAGTCCTTCCAGATTGTTGAGAATGTAAGGTAGGAATTTAAGCATGTGCTTCACCCGATGTCAACAAAGTACTCATGCTAAAAGTTGAATACAAGCTTAAGAACCTGGCTGAATTGAGATCTCAGTTTGTACCACATGTACCTTCCCTTTGGTGAAATGTAAAATGTTACTACAATTACTTCAATGAGCTATGGGCATTCAAAATGTAGGCAATAGACCAATAAGTAAATGTATATTTGTAAATTTATGACAATTTCATCAATTTACCAAACATGTTCCTCGCATGGGAATATATAAAACAGGTATGCCTTCTCAAACTTACAAAGTGCTTCCTCAAAATATACTATCAGGTAAAATTGAAGTATCATAGATATTTGAGACAGAAAGAAACCTAATAGGTCATCTAGTTCAGTGGTTCTCAAACTGTGGCTCATGGATCATTAGTAGTCCATGACATACGAGACAGAAATAATTACATTACATACTTTACCATGTCAGAAATTGCTGTTGATGAAATAAGGATGGAAATCAAAAATAGGTGGTCATCGTACCTGTGACTAGGAGAGGAGGTTGGGTCCATACTATCATGAATTAGTGGGGAGGTGGCCAGAAGAAAACCTGCCTATTACATGGTCCACACTATGTGAACATTTGAGAACCACTTATCTAGTCCATTTCCTGCTAGTGAGAGAGGTGGCAAGCTTCTGAGGAATGCATTAAAATGATTTAAGTCTTTCCTGGAGGGACGCATCCAAAGAGTAGTAATGTGAGACTGCATCCGCACCGCTAGACCTCTCACTTAGAGGCCCACAGGATCAATTCTCTGTCTGATTCTATTCAACATCTACATGCAGCCATTAGCTGAACTGGTAAAATGACATGGTCTCAAATGCCAGCATCAGTATGCAGATGACACACAGCTATTCTTATCTTTCACCACATATGAACATACCCAACCACCAAAATGCCCTAGTACTTGGATGAGATCAGCTCACAGATGAAGAACAGTTGTCTGAAGCTGAACCCAAGCAAGACAAGATATTACACTGGTGGGAAAAAAAGAGTTTGAAGAATTTGCAGCCACGATGCAGTCTTCTTTGGTTGAAGGTTCACACTCACAACTAGTCAGTTCAGTCTGTAGCTTAGGAGTTCTCCTAGATTCCTCACTGATGCTAAGCTCTCATATCCATGAGTAGCACTTTCTACCACCTCTGGTTGGCTAGAAAACTCTGTCCCATGTTGGCAGATGGATGATCAGTTATTCACACCTTCATCACCTCTCAGATGGGCTACAGCAATGTGATAAACCAGAGCCTGAAACCATCAGCCTTTACGAAACTCTAGCTAGTTCAGAACAGTGCACCACACTTGATTGCGAGGACATGAGACCTGCCCTCTCCAGTGGCTTCACATAGACTATTGAGTCAAGTACATGCTCTTGGCATGTATTTTCAAGGCACTCAATGGCCTGGGCCCAGAATATCTAAAAAATTGTCAGGCTCTGTAATGAATACTTCATTCTTTGAACACAACAGAACATTCTACCATTAAGGTGAAGCTTTTCGACATTTTCTCAGCGGCTGGTCCAAGAATATGGAATGAACTTCCAGAGGAACTAAGAACTATCACAAATCTCAGCACGTTCCACTCCACGTGCGAGGTACACTCATTCAATCTTTCCTTGTCTGACATAAACGCATAGCAGCATGTACGTACAAATAAACAACAATTAATAAAAACTACCAAAACAAAACACTCCACTGCATACACAATTCTTCTCTGGGGAGAGGATTAGAGACAGAACAAATTACATGTGACATATTTTAGTCACGTCATTTAATTCACTATTGGAAAGTGCTCAAATGCTACAGTGATGAGGATAGCATAAGAACCTATATAAAATAGTATATTTTCTAATGCTTTTACCAAAGTAATTTTAAATGTCATAAGAAAATGACAGAACTTCAATTAGAAGATCATTTGACAGCCTAATATGGATGAAGTATGTTCTTGTAGGAGTGAGAATCAGTAGATGTAGGTTTTATTCCCACCTTTTTCACTGACACTCAAGTCATTTTAATCTCTCTGTGCCTCAGTTTCTCCAGCTATAAAATAGGGATAATATTACTTTCCTCCTTTACAGGGGTATTGTGAGCCTATATTAAAGTATGTTATCTCATTAATGTCCTCTGGTCAAGGGCACTATGGAATGCAAATCATCATTTTAAGATCTTACCACTAGACAGTTGTTTCTGATACTAAATGCATCCTCCTTTTGAGCCTTAAACAATTCCTTTCCTGGTGCCTAAGCTTATAATCCTTGTGCAGCCAAAGAAAGAGTGTAGTATCAGGTCAAAGTTTATTGTTCACACCCATGAAATACTTGTAGGCAGTTGTTGTATTTCCCCAGAGTCATCACAGAGCTTCACTCTTAATTTTATTTCACTTGCTGCCTCGTACATTGACTTGAAATGTTTTCTTGTTTGTAATATTCAGACCTGTACAAATATTGTGCACAGCAGCTTTTGTGACCTATTCATTGGTCAGCAATGATAGATCTGGTAATAATGGGCTTGCTATTCTAGCTGTGCTGCACTTTACTAACACCAAGGGTTTAACTGAAAATACAGTCTGACCTTGGTTTTGTTCACTGGGCACAGAAAGGATGTAATTGCTATGTACCTGCTGAAGGACACTATTGAGAAATGTCACATTGCTAATTTTGGCTTCTCATACACCTTCAGAATCTCAGATCCCAATAAAAAACAATGTGTTGCAATTGCATAAAACTCCAATAAAACTGGTGATTTTCCAAAAAATTAACTTCTTATTTCTCTGTACCTATTTGTTGTATCCAAAATTCTATCACAGTATGATAATTGCATTGTCCCTAACAATCTCATATTCAATCATAATTAAACAAACAGCTTGTAAATTGCAGACCATAAAATATCTGTGTTCCATTCTTACCTTAAGGGGTTTCCATAGTTACCAAGGACAAGAAGTTTAACCATCATTTGTTGGACTCCAGGCTATTCACAGCATTAACTTTTCTCTCCTGTCACCCTTTTCTCCCTATCTCTTTGTTTATTAACAGAACAAGGGAGTAATTTGGACTCAGTTAGTAACTGCAAATGCAATAATGCAAAATGGACTCTCATGCTTCAGTGTCATTTCATTATTAGCTGGATATGTTGCTCCAATAAATGTGGTAAAGAAGTTTTCTCAGAAGAAAACATGCCAGGTGGATGCAGCCTGTAGTCACTAAGGTTATGTAATACTGTTATCCAGCAACAATCCAGCTCAACACAGTATATTGAGACCTTGCTATTATAATACAGTGGTGAGGGCCATATAAGTACACCTTTTAATTCACATCCCAAAATGCTGACTTATGCCTATGTCTCAGTGAAGGTTTGATATAAGATCATTGCAGTGAGACCTCATGTTACTAGGCAGGCCATCATTATTTTTTCAAAATATTCTATTTTGCACATTATCAAGTACTCTTCTTGTCAAAGTAAATGATCATCCATATCACTGAAATGGACTTTGCACCTTAAATTCAGCTGACCCAAGTCCTTTGTCTGGTTAGTCTTAAGACAATGGGAAGAAAGGAAATGGTCTTCCCCCACCATCGCAAAGTTTGGTCAGAACATATCTGTTGCACCACATCTGTAAGATGCTACTAATTCATGACCGCAATGCATGTTCATCACTCTGAAATATCAGGCCTCAATATTTTTGTCTCCTTTTTAAGTTTATTGTGAACAGGAGCGGGGTTTATATAGTACATTGAGTTCAAGAGCTCAGCAAGTTTCCTAAAAGGATTGGACATTTATATGGATAACAAGAATATCCAAAGTTATAATAGTAAATAAATAAATAGCAGTTTGGAAGGGACATAATTCCTCATATTTTAGGACATGAGATAACCTCTAACTTTTGGAGGTTAGGAAGAAGCTTTCTTTAGGGACAGAGTATCCCATAACTGTCTTCTTTCCCCGGAAATATCTGGAGTGGGCATTGTCACAGACAGGATACTGGACTAGATGTCTGGCTGGTCTGATCCATTAAGGCATTTCCATTGTTCCTATTTTTCATTTTGTGGGCTTGAGGCATAATGATTAGTTGGGATTTGGTGATATAATTTTGGATTCTATCAGCTATTTACTTACAAAAAGGTACTACAGTAATGACCATAAACCCTGTAATATTTCACTACTTTAAGCTTCAGAATTTTGGAAAACTGCTTTAGTATACTACATTATTTCATCAAAAGTGAGGTTGCCTATATGACTTAAGCTTATATGACTAAATCACAATAGCAATGCGTAGTAATGGTCCAAAATGCTCCATTTTAAAATAGTCTTATTGCAGGAGTTTGGATAATTACTGTAGTACCTTAAAAGGGATGTTGCCTTAGGTCAGCATTTCTGAAACTGGGGTCCATTGACCCCTGGGGGTCCCCGAGGGGACTCCAGGGGGTCTGCTGGCCCTGCTGAGAAACTCCTCCCTCCTTCCCTCAACTCCTCCCTCTCCCTCTCCCTCCCAGACATGCCTTCAACACACTGGGAAACAGGCTTTACCTGTCCCGACTCCCAACTGCTCCCAGAAGCGGCAGGCATTATCCTGGGGCGGGGAGGCCAGGGGGTCTCCACGCACTGCCCCCGTCCCGAGCGCTGACTCCGCAGCTCCCATTGGCCAGGTAGCGGTACCTGCAGATAAGGGCAGCATGCAAAAACCCCTGGACCCCTCCCCCCACCTAGGAGCTGCATCCAGAGGGATGTACTGGTCGCTTTCAGGAGTGTCCCAAGGTAAGTATCAGGGGGTAGCCGTGTTAGTCTGTATCTACAAAAACAACAAGGAGTCTGGTGGCACCTTAAAGACTAATAGATTTATTTGGGCATAAGCTTTCGTGGGTAAAAACCTCACTTCTTCGGATGCATAGAGTGAAAGTTACAGATGCAGGCATTATATACTGACACATGGAGAGCAGGGAGTTACTTCGCAAGTGGAGTACCAGTGTTCACAGGGCCAATTCAATCAGGGTGGATGTAGTCCACTCCCAATAATAGATGAGGAGGTGTCAATTCCAGGAGAGGAAAAGCTGCTTCTGTAATGAGCCAGCCACTCCCAGTCCCTATTCAAGCCCAGATTAATGGTGTTAAATTTGCAAATGAATTTTAGTTCTGCTGTTTCTCTTTGAAGTCTGTTTCTGAAGTTTTTTTGTTCAATGATAGTGACTTTTAAATCTGTAATAGAATGACAGGGAGATTGAAGTGTTCACTTACTGGCTTATGTATGTTACCATTCCTGATGTCCGATTTGTGTCCATTTATTCTTTTGTGGAGGGACTGTCCGGTTTGGCCAATGTACATGGCAGAGGGCCATTGCTGGCACATGATGCCATATATAACATTAGTGGATGTGCAGGTGAATGAGCCCTTGATGGTGTGGCTGATGTGGTTGGGTCCTCTGATGGTGTCGCCAGAGTAGATATGGGGACAGAGTAGGCAACGAGGTTTGCTACAGGGATTGGTTCCTGGGTTGGTGTTTCTGTGGTGTGGTGTGTAATTGCTGGTGAGTATTTGCTTCAGGTTGGGGGGTTGTCTGTAAGCGAAGACTGGCCTGCCTCCCAAGGTCTGTGAGAGTGAGGGATCATTTTCCAGGATAGGTTGTAGATCGTGGATAATGCGCTGGAGAGGTTTTAGCTGGGGGCTGTATGTGATGGCCAGTGGGGTTCTGTTATTGTCCTTGTTGGGCCTGTCCTTTAGTAGGTGATTTTTGGGTACCCATCTTGCTCTGTCAATCTGTTTCCTCACTTCCCCAGGTGGGTATTGTAGTTTTACGAATGCTTGATAAAGATCTTGTAGGTGTTTGTCTCTGTCTGAGGGGTTGGAGCAAATTCAGTTGTATCTTAGGGCTTGGCTGTAGACAATGGATTGTGTAATGTGTCTTGGATGGAAGCTGGAGGCATGTAGGTACGTATAGCGGTCAGTAGGTTTCCAGTATAGGATGGTGTTTATGTGACCATCACTTATTTGCACTGTAGTGTCCAGGAAGTGGATCTCTTGTGTGGACTGGTCCAGAGCCCACACCCCTCCTGCACTCCAAACCCCTGCCCCAGCCTGGTGAAAGTGAGTGAGGGTGGGGAGAGCAAGCGACAGAAGGACGGGGGATGGAATGAGCAGTGGATGGGGCCTCAGAGAAAGGGTAGGGCAGCAGCATGATCCCGGGGAAGGAGGTAGGGCAAGGGCTGAGTTGGAGGGTTTGGGAGTCCCTGAAAAATTTTAAATCTAAATGGGGGTCCTAGGGTTGCTAAAGTTTGAGAACCGCTGCCTTAGATGACTGTTACTATTATTAAGTTTAAAGTTCTACAGTGTTTCAAAGTAACACTCCCAACCTCTTAGTAACACTATTGGAATCTGTAATGTTTTGGAACATTGTTTTAGAATACCAGGTCACATTTATTGTGGATTGTTTTTGCATGATTTTTTGTTTAGGTTCCCATGTGCCTTCCAACATAGGAACTAGAGATGTGTTTTGGTCATCATTATAAAGCAAATGTGAGCTTAGAAAGCGTCCCTTTAATTTCAGTTTACTCATTATTGGCTGAGAGATTTCTGGCATGAGAGAGTATCATCCAGAAGGTGCTTATCTGACTTTGATTCATGGTACAGTTAGCATGTGAGGTGCATTAACATGCTAGTGTGAATAATTGCAAACTCTATATAGTCAGGGTTATTACAAGATTTCTTCTATATAGTTGCTTATTTTGATCTTCCTGCTTCCTTCCTCATAAATATCTTCCATAAGATATGGAAGATGAAAACAGTAAAAAGCCTTCACAAGAGCCATCAACAGTTACGGAAGTGAGAAAAGCAAGGTTGGACTTTAGTAACCCAGGGAATTAGTAATGGGGTGGCAAACCTTTTATTGTTAGGGAACTGGTTTGAATCTTTCCCAGGGCAGTAGAGAATAAAAGTTGCTAATACCTAATATCGCCAAGTCAGTGCCCTGTGCAAAATTAACTTAGATCAGTTCTTAGTGGACAGATCACAAATGGCACCAATTAGCCCCACTCTGAACAATCTCAGCAGAGAGGCTAGGAATTGATTGGGTCATACTGTCCTTGCAGTAGGGGAGCAGATGGGCCAACAAATTCTTCCTAGTATTCTTCTATATCTGCCAAAATATGTTTTGTCTTATGCACTCCAAAGTTCTCATTCATGACTGAAATCAGCAAATATTAGGAGCAATAGAAAGGAATGTAATGCGCAAGTGAAAACTGAGATTAAAAGAGAGTTGCTTTTGAAATAGCCACTGTTGTCAGATGTTCGGCTCTGTGTGTGTTCTCCCTGTGTGCTGTTCCAGCTCTGCACGATGGCTGGCACAGAAGATCTCGAGCAAACCGCTCAATGACCACAATATCTGTTAAGGTGTGAAGGCACTTGGTCAGGTTTATTGTCAGCAAAGCACAGTCCTAGCTCCCCAGATTAATGTTGACAGTTGCACTAGCACATGTATGCCCGTGACAATGGATGCAGCTCAGTCAGTGACGGGACTTTCCACTGCCCCCTCGACTGGACAAAGACTCCCTCTGAGATACATCTTTATACACCAATACAAACAAGTTACGTATCACCCTTGACATATCAGGGTGCCAATCTCTGACGTATGAGGGCACCACCCATTGCCTTGTATTTGTAGGTTCGATCAAAACATTTCTATTTATCGTGCTGTCATCCTGACCTTATCCTTAGGATGGGTTATCATGTTCCTGTTATCTTTGGGGAGTGTGGTTATCGGGGTGTTCTGGTACCACCCTTCTGGAATATGTTTGCGTGAGTGTATTGAGCCTAGCACATTTTAGGAATATGTGTTTTTGCAATATCAACCCTATCCTTGCCAAATTCTGTGAGCAGGGTCTGCCTCTAGCTCACAACTTAACTTTGCTTTATATCAGCAAGGTTTTGACTACTTTAGCCCAGGTCTCAGATACAAGGGCTCATGTCTCAGGATCTCTTCCTACTACAAACACGTGTCAGAGTGCACTAGCATAAAAGCATTACAAAGCTTTCCAGTGTCCTAACCTGATATCTCTGTCAGAACATGCATGTACTGACCACCCCACTTGGACGAATATGTACTTAGGCATCATTTGATTTAATTGAGACCATGAGGGGAAACTACATAAGAAATTAGGAAGATGTAAGGGAGAAAACAAGAAACCCTGTTGGAAAAGACAATTAAATAAACCTAAACTGTAAAACAAACTGAGAAACATGAGCAGAAAGAGAAATCAAACCAAATTCATCCCTAGAGGATTCAGTGGAGATTCAGTAGGGGTCAACTTGGCCCATTGAATTTAGATCTTTTGGGGGAGTATACTACCACAAGTGGCTGGGCTGAGGAGTGCTCAGCACATATGAGGAGGTTGGCACATAAATGTGCACTGGGCACTCCCATACTTTTCACAAGGCCTGTCCTAGACTTACATTAGATTAGCCTGCACTAGCTGCTAATGCCTGTATCTGGAACCTAGGAATCACCAGTGTTGGGGAAATCACAACTACACCCCCTTGCTTCCTTCATCTTCAGTGGAATGGTGGAAGGACCTTGAGTGAGGTATAGGGGAACTCCTACCCCATTCCTTGTGCTGGCTGCCAGTGTCAAAGGTGTGGCTGGAAGCAGACCTTTGACACTGGCAGCCAGGACAAGGAGTGGGGTAGGAGTTCCCTTATACCACTCAAGGTTCCTTTCCCCACTCCCCTGAGGATGAGGATCCTTCAAGGCTCTGATTTGCTAGATTCGTGGTCACAGTACACTGGGAGAGTCGTACAAAGAAATCAAAGTGCAGCCCAGGATTGGGGCCTAATTATACATGACTGAGTAACAGTGAAAATTTAGCATCTTATAGAGGCCACCTAAATTGATGTTAAATTACTATTATAGTTAACTGCCTTTTATTAGAGAGACAGGGTGGGTGGGGTAATATCTTTTATTGGACCAACTTCTATTGGTGAGAAAGACAAGCTTTCAAGCTTACACAGAGTGCTTCTTCAGGTCTGAGAAACATACTCAGAGTATATTACATTTGAGATACTGTGTTCTGCATGTGTGTGCAGGTAGTTTAGCTTTGCAATTACTGTAACTGCTTCATCCCATGAGTTGCACCTAAGGAAAGCTATGCTGTGCATCTCTGCACAGGTAAATTAACTTCATCTTTAATTGCTCCATTCCCTGTTTTGCAACTAAAGAAGGCTGTGCTGGTGGCTCAAAAGAAAACGTAAAGTGTGCAGGACCTGACTGAATTATTAACATAGATTCCTCAGAGAGAAGAACACTTGTGTAAAAAAGTCTATTTCAGTAAAGTTCTTCAGAATAATGGACAATGAAAATAATATAAACAGTCATGAATGAAATAAAGGTATGTGTGTATCAACTGCTGCAGAATAAATATTATGGCATTATAATGCATTATTTAACATGTAGCATGTGATCCTATAATTAGAGCAGTATCACAAGTCATATACTCAAGGGACAGCATTGAAGTTATTCATGCAAACTTAATTCAACAATTTCCTAGCTGCTGTGGGGGCTAACTGTGTAACAAGAAAATTCTCAGCATTTTAATAGAGTTTTAAATATATACAGCAGAGGGCAGCAGTGTTATTGAATTGACCATAGAGTTTGTGCCTTTGTTACTAGGAAAGAGACAAAGAAAACTGAGAATTTAAAGGGGGATCAAGGAGAACTGGAGAAACTGGTTGACTGTCCATGAATGCTGTTCCTATCTGGATTCATAAAGCCAAACCTTTATATGTCTCTAGCAGAACTGAGGGAGATACTGAATAGCAAATTGCTAAAATACAAATTTGCAGTTGAGTCTTTATGTGAACCTTGTTAAAAATATCACCACAATATTTTGTAATGCTTTAAATGATTTTTTCACATTTTTATAGTGCCATATATTTTTCAGTATCTTATTAAGGTGAAATTGAGCCTGACCTCCAGGAAAACGTCCACACTGCTTAAGTCCTGAGGTGAAGGAGCCACCAGCAAAACAGGGAGGACCATTTGTAACCCATGTGCACTGCAGGGGTAATCTTTGTGCTAGCACATAGCCTGGTGCAAAGGCAGCAGGCCAGGGATGAGGACAGACCAGAGGAGATTGCAGATAACCGTGGCTGTTACACAACACACAAGTGTGTTGGCATGACTATTGCTATTCCCTCCTCCCCCTTAGTGGCCACAGGGGCTTTTCTGTGGCATGAGACCCCAGTTTGGGGAGACCTGATCTGACCTTCCCAACCCTCCCATCCCTGTACTTCAGCAGCACAATGCTTGATTAATAGCCTTATGCTGATGAAATGAATTTCACCTCATGTACTCGAAAGAGAAAAAATATTGAGTTATATAAACAAGTCCAAAAATACAAACAGTAGCTACAATAGCTAAGATCCCTTCGCACCTGAAATAAGATGCTTGTTATATAGATCTTTAACGCTTGCATGCTAAAAAAACCCAGAATAGGATCTAGAGAGATTCACAGAGAGAGAGAGAGACAAAATGAACAAATACCCCTGATATGTGTTAAAACAACTGCACATCTTTCCTCCTCTTTATCTTCTCATTATGGACAGTTTGCAAAAAGTATCTGGCTTTGAAAAAATATATTTAAAGTACCCAATTAGTTGGCCAAACTATATAGGTTGTGATGCAATTGTGCACGCATTTGAAGGGTGCAGAGCAATTGCTGAAGGTACTTTCAGAGAGTGTGGTCCTGGTGCTTGGGTGTGGATGATATATGTTCAGCACAGGACTCAAGGGAGAAAGGTAAACATGGCTGCAAGCCCGGGCACTGCCTTGAGCAGGTTTGCATTCAACGAAAATTTGAGCAGTTCTTGGCAGCTCCACATGTGAGGCTTCTTATGAATCAGTTGCCAATTCCTTAGTTTCTGAGCAGTGGCTATCCTTCCATATTCACCTGAAACAGATGATGGGAGAGCCCCTAAGCATGCACACAGATCCTGTTTATAGGACGATAGAAGAGGCAGCTGGAGGAGGTCTTGCCTCTCGCATGGGTGAAAAGGAGTACATGGAGAGGGTTTTTGGTGAGGGAGGGAAAAGTGTTCTTGGCGCAACTGACTAGGGGAGGATTTGGTAGTGGAATTCGTGGGAAATGCCTTTTGTAGCTTGAAGGTCTTGTCTAGGGCAGCTGGGTGCATGATTTAAGATCCCTATGGAAGTTGGGTGTGTGGGAATTAGTGGAAGAGTGTATGAAAGTGGGGATGGATGTTGGCAGCGCCAGTATTCTCTCCCAGCCTTGTCTTGTTCTTGCTGCTCCCTCTTGTATTGCTGTCACTGCTTCCCTGCTTTTGCAAGCTGCCCAAGACTGAGGAGAGAGCCGAGTAGCAAAAACAGTTACAAAAAGGGCACTTGGCAGCCTGCAGACCAGCCGCTTCAAAGTAGGCCCTTGATGTTGACGGTTTGAGGAGTAACCACAGACTCTCCCTACAGCTTTTGTGGATGCATGAGGGAGCTCCTGACCGCATGTCATGCCAGATGCACAATGACCCTTGAGAGCTCTGATGTTAAATATAGTGGGCCAAGTTCTCTTCTCAGCTACATTGAAGTCTATGGAATTGCACCAAAGCAATTGGGGGGCGGGGGAATGGTTCTGTGTTTCTTTGTTTCATTGATTGCTGATGTGATTCATTATTGAAGCCAAGATGTTTTGGGATAAGACAATAAAAAAAATTCACAATACTAAAAACACAAACATCAAAAATTTAATAAAATCTTGCCCAGTGTTTCAAAAAATATAATCATAGCATGCAATTCATTAGCAAAATCTATCCAACAATATCAATTCATCTTATAAACAATAATGGTCTGATTCTGGTGTCATACCAGTTTAACACTAGTGTAATCTATTGATTTCAGCAGAGTCACTCCTGTTTTTACAACAATGTAGGAAAAATCAGAATCCAGTCCTGATTAATTAAAACTTTATCACTTCTCTCTGAGGTTGTTAATATAGACCTTTGTTTTAAAGTTGAAGAAATTAAGACATGGAGAGCGAATGGGACATAAAGAAAGAGAAACAAGTGACTTATGCAAGGTTGCAAAAAAGTTGGTGTCAGTTTAATCAATAGATACTACAGTGATTGGTGTGTATAAATAGCAAAAACAGACTAGATAAAGCAGATAGATACAGCCCAGATCTCCTGATTCCCAGTCCTGTATTTTAGATGTTAGACTATGATAGTCAAGTTTTAAGAGTGCAAAAGAAAGCCCTTGGTAATTCTGAGATATTGTTGCACATTACTACCAAGCATGCATAATTAAATTCATAAATATATATTGTCAGAACATATGATTATAAAAATTGTCTTTCTTTAAATGGACTGTTCTGATGTACAACATATTTTTTTAACTAAGATGGCTTTTTACCACAAAATGAAACAATTTGAGGTTTAAAGTGAAAAACCTTTAGCTGATAGTTTTTTGTTCTGCTGAATACATGTATTATGCATCAGGGTGCTCAGGGTTATAAATGTGCTTTGAGCTTGCTGTAATTTGTAAGACTTCACTTGTGGCTGATTTATAGGAAATTTCATTAATCTCTACAGTGGAGGGACCTTGCAGATAGCAGCAGATTGAAAATGAACCCAGGGCTGGGGGCTTTAAGAACTACCACAAATGAATCAGCATTGAAAAACTTTGAATGGTAATGATCATTTGCAGAATGTAAAGGTCTTTCCCTACCCCCACCCTCCCCCCGCTAAGAGCTGAAGGAAAATTTTTGGAGGTAACAGTGAAATTACCAACCCTGCAGCTAGCAGGATATGTTTTTTTTTAATTTAAGCAGCTATTCTTTATTTCTGTGTTCAGCACACATTTACTAATGAGTGTTTCTCTGCTGTTGCTGCTGCTGCTAAACCTGAGAATAGAGGAGGAAATATCATGAAATTGAATGAGTCTGTTTAATGGTGGGGGAGAACTGATGGTCAACAGTTCTCATAAAGTTTTTTTTTTTATTCTCTCCCCTGAAATAAGCAAAATGTTTTACTAGCATTTTTGTGACCTTCTACATCCAGTAGTAAAAACTTCACTTGCAATAAGACCCCGGTCTTGTTGTCACATTTGCAGTGGTGTAAGGGTTCACATATGCAGTTCTGATTGTAAAACAGGGAATTGGGACTTTCGCTTGCACCTGCCAGTGTATCTTTTTAACAGTTCTTTTATTTAGAATGTGCCTAACAAGTTTAAAACCATGCATAATTTGGGGGTTCCTATCCTAACCATTATTACCTGTACTGGCTTTTCAGGTTCTTGTCACAGGAACTCTGGGTTTCCCTTCTGTATCTTAAGGATAAGTCTCTCTGCTAAGCACTGTTGTGCTGGTACTGGCTATCTGTCATCCAGTTATGCACATTATAAACTAAAATGAAGTATGGACAGAGAGTCTAGTTTCTGGAATGGCCCAAGCTCCATTGCAAGTTGGAGGCTGCAGAGTTGCAAACATTAAAATCTGTGCCTAATAGAATAGGTAGCGGTCGACTGAAAAGTGTGGAGAAAAATTAATCTATAATACTGTAACTTTTAATATTTAGAGTTAATTTAATGTTATTTTCCCCCTCTTCCTTTCTTTCTTTCAGACGATTCAAACTCCAGAAGGACCAACACCAAATAAATTATGAATGTTGAACAAGATGACCTTACATCCACAGCAGATAATGATAGGTCCTAGGTTTAACAGGGCCCTATTTGACCCCCTGCTTGTGGTGCTACTGGCTCTTCAACTTCTTGTGGTGGCTGGTCTAGTCAGGGCTCAAACTTGCCCTTCTGTCTGCTCCTGCAGCAACCAGTTCAGCAAAGTGATTTGTGTGCGGAAGAATCTGAGAGAGGTTCCAGACGGCATCTCCACCAACACACGGTTATTGAATCTCCATGAAAACCAGATCCAAATAATTAAGGTGAATAGCTTCAAACATTTGAGACACCTGGAAATCTTGCAGCTGAGTAGAAATCACATTAGAACCATTGAAATAGGGGCCTTCAATGGTCTGGCCAATCTCAACACTCTGGAACTTTTTGACAATCGTCTTACCACCATCCCTAATGGGGCTTTTGTATACCTGTCAAAATTGAAGGAGCTTTGGTTGAGAAACAATCCTATTGAAAGCATCCCTTCTTATGCTTTTAACAGAATCCCTTCCCTACGTAGGTTGGATTTGGGGGAACTAAAAAGGCTTTCATACATCTCAGAAGGTGCCTTTGAAGGTCTATCCAATTTGAGGTATTTGAACCTTGCTATGTGCAACCTTCGAGAGATCCCTAACCTCACACCACTCATAAAACTGGATGAGTTAGATCTTTCTGGGAACCATCTGACAGCCATCAGGCCGGGGTCCTTCCAAGGGTTAATGCATCTTCAAAAATTGTGGATGATACAGTCCCAGATTCAAGTGATTGAAAGGAATGCCTTTGATAACCTTCAGTCACTGGTGGAAATCAACCTGGCACACAACAACCTAACACTACTGCCTCACGATCTCTTCACACCACTCCACCTAGAAAGGATCCACCTGCACCACAATCCTTGGAATTGCAACTGTGACATTCTTTGGCTCAGCTGGTGGATTAAGGACAAAGCACCCTCCAATACTGCATGCTGTGCTCGCTGCAACACACCTCCCAATTTGAAAGGAAGGTACATCGGTGAGCTGGACCTGAATTATTTCACGTGTTATGCTCCGGTGATAGTGGAGCCACCAGCAGACCTCAACGTCACAGAAGGCATGGCTGCAGAACTGAAATGCCGAGCATCGACCTCCCTGACCTCTGTATCTTGGATTACTCCAAATGGATCGGTTATGACGCATGGGGCATACAGAGTTCGGATTGCTGTGCTCAGTGATGGCACATTAAATTTTACAAAGGTGACCGTGCAAGACACGGGCTTGTATACCTGCATGGTGAGTAACTCTGTTGGGAATACTACAGCTTCTGCCACACTGAACGTCACTGCACTGGACAATGGTTACACATACTTTTCAACTGTCACGGTAGAGACTATGGAACCTTCTCAGGATGAGGCACGGACCACAGAGCAGATTGGGCCCACACCAGTTATTGACTGGGAGACCACCAATGTGACAACTTCTCTTACTCCACAGAGCACAAGGTCGACAGAGAAAACATTTACCATCCCAGTGACAGATGCAAGCAATGGGATCCCAGGAATAGATGAGGTTATGAAGACTACCAAAATCATAATTGGTTGTTTTGTGGCTATCACTCTCATGGCTGCTGTGATGCTGGTAATATTCTACAAAATGAGGAAACAGCATCACCGGCAGAACCACCATGCTCCAACACGGACTGTAGAGATCATTAACGTGGATGATGAGCTTACAGGTGATACACCCATAGAGAGTCACTTGCCCATGCCGGCGATAGAGCATGAGCACCTAAATCATTATAACTCTTATAAGTCTCCTTTCAACCACACAACAACAGTTAACACAATAAATTCAATACACAGTTCAGTGCATGAACCGTTATTGATCCGAATGAACTCAAAAGACAATGTACAAGAGACTCAGATCTAAAATATTTACAAAATTGGGGGGAGGGGAAATACAAAAAAGACGGTTTATAAAACAAATGACACAAATGACTGGGCTAAATCTACTGTTTCAAAAAAAGTGTCTTTACAAAAAAAAGAAATTTATTTATTAAAAATTCTATTGTGATCTAAAGCAGACAAAATTATGTGTATTCCTCAAAACCTCTTTTTGCTGCACTTATTTACCCCTCTTCCTCCTTTCTCCCTCCCCTACCTGCCCCAACCCCATTTGCCATATTTTTCATAGGAGATCTTGATTCCCTAAAAGAACTGGTATAGGAAATTTTATAAGAATTCTGTCATACTTTGGGAATTTTTATGGTGAACTCTAGTGGTGAGATTCAGTCGATTTTGTCCTTTTTTCTGTTTTATTTTTTCTTTTCTCATACCCTTCTTGAAATGGTTCTACAGGGAATGGAGCATTAGCAGTAGATTTGTAAGTGAGAAACAAGGAACAAGCAACAACAACAACAAAAAAGCAAAGTCTTTTTTTTTTATTTTTCATGTAATGACCTGTTCTGTATTTACCAAGAGGACCATTCTGTGGAAGAAGAAACAAAAATCTAAGAAATTAATTTACTTGTGAACATCTACAAAAACCATGATCTTTTAAACAATTCTAGAACCAGAATTTGTAGTTCAAACACTAAAATAAGATTATAAATAAAATATTGTTGTTTTTTTCTGTACTCGGATACAGCTTATTTTCAGTGTGGCTTTAAAAAGTTAATAGTTTGTTAGAAATTTTACAGTATTCTGCTGTGATGGTCTAAAACACAACAGCTTAAGAGTATTACTGCTGCATTTAGATCATTACTGAAGAATAGCATTGTTTTTATTTTAGTATATATAACAGCGTACTAGATAATAAAAATACCTGACTTTTAATGCAAAATTATAATGACTCAGTGTAAGGGAACTTTCAATTATCTTCATTGTATTCAAAGAAGTATTCCGCAGTCTGCGAAAGATGTCTACACAGAGTTCAGGTACAAAAGGGCTGACTAGACAATGGTGGAAGTTTTGTTCTTATTTTAAAGAAATGTTACTTGTATATTGGGGGGTTGTCAAAATTAATAATATTGCTTTTAATCTTCAAAGCCAGACATTTTGATTGCTTTGGAAGTTCTCCTAGCTGTAAATATGAAATCTGTTTACATACCCAAGATACATCTCTGAGTCCATATCCCTCATGGTTGCAAAATGAAATCAAGGTGCTTTGAAAGAAGTGGATTAACCCGGAAGAAAAATCAGTCTAACACACCGTTTTGCCAAATTCACAGATGAGTCCAAGCTGCTGTAACCTGCACCTTCTTTTGGTCCCCTTTACATGTATGTGAGGCCCTGACTGAAAGGATAAATGCTCTAAGGTAGCATGTGTAATCCTCAAAGTTGCAAGTGAATATTACAGCAGAAAGTCTAATCTAAAGAGGAAACTGGAGAGAGGTGACACTGAATCACAATGTGCAGGAAGCATAAGTATAGTGCAGAGGGAAACCTGAAGTCCTATAATAATCTCAGAAAAATATTTGGAGACATTATCCTTCAATGTATTACATGAAAAATAATATATACTCTAAGGTAATTTTAATAGGGGATGAAGAAAGATCTGGATTAGACATACTGAAATACTGGAGAGAAGATTGTTTTATGATCACTTTGCTTGCTAGTCCTCCATTTGAAATGCACTGCTCCATTTTAGTAGCGTTCCTGTTGAATTCCATATGAACATTGTGGCATAGTCTATCCAGAAACATTGCAGATGCATTTTGTTTAAGGTAAGGAGTTCAGATATTATGGTGATGAGAGTGGTATAGGAACCTATGTAGAACTGGAGGTGCATTTTGCCTAAGGTGTCTGCTCCATCCAGTAGCATCGGAGGTGTGTTAAATTTTTGTCTCTTGTACTTTGGCCATCTGGAAGCAGCAGACTGTTGAGGAGCTTTCCATTACAAAAAATTTGTCCACTTTTTTGATTAAAATGCTGCTGAGCACTATTTTTTTTAAAGCATAAAATGTTAATTGAGCTACAGCTTGACCCTATTCATAATCAAAGATTTTAAATAAATAAATAAAAATGCATAGACAATTGTAAAATATTCCCTCCCCTCCCCCCCAAGTGGATATTCTTAGCTGCTCATTATAAGGTTAAGGAAAAGCCCCCTATTGACATTATCTTGGGGCGGGGAGGAGAAGAAAGGGGTTGGAAAGGCTTAGATGGCTCCCCCACACAGAGTTTATTTAAGTTAAAGTAGCTATGGGTTATCTCTGAAGCTCACTTGTATAGAAAAGATATTACAAAAAGTCTGGCTATGATGTGCATTAATTTAAAAGAGCCCTGCAATTTCAACTTCTCATGTTTGCATACTGTTGGGAGATGTCCCACAAATAGAAAGGAGACTAACAGAGTACACTTGACTCTATGGAAAATCCCCTCCCCCCCCGAGATTAACAGACACTGTCACCTAGATTAAGGTGCAACATTTTGATCATGCATAGGAAGCAGGAAGTGAAATTAACTGGTCTAATTTTACTTGTCAAATGAAATACAAAAAAATAAACAACATCAACAAGGAACAGTAAATCAGTATTTTAAATACTCTTGATTTGAATAAATAAGGTGTTCTTAGTTACATGGTAGGAGATTCTCTCTAACCATGGTTTATTACAGCTGACCAAAAAAAATGGCAATTATTTTTCACAGGATATTTGGGGGGGGGGGATTGTTTTTGTTTGTTTGTTGTCAAAATGTCCTGAGAGAATTTTTTGGTTTTTCAAAAAATAACTGTAAACAAAATTGCGGGTGAGAGGGTGCGGAGAGGAAGTTTTCAAAAACAGTTTTTGATCATAATTTTTTTACTGAACATCTTTTGGTTCTGATTGTTCATCAAAGTTATTTTTTGTGAAAAAAATAAATCAGCCAGCTCTACTGATCCATTTGAAACCACACCAATGCTCACACCCATGGGGGGCTCTGCATTCTTGTTAGACCCCTGAGGATTCCTCTTGTTTTTCCCTACTTCTCTGCTACCCAGCTGTGGCACTGTCATTGCCTTTCCAACCCAGAATAACTGCACAGAGTCCTCCCCAGAGCTAGTCAACCCCATACCTTTAACTGCTAGAGGGGATATGGAATAATGTGAGAGAAGTCACTAGCTGCTGCAGCTCTGCCACTTCAGAGTTAGAAGCTGGGAACGATGCCTATATGTCCTGTATGGCAGAGGACAGCTACCAGGTTGCTATGATGAATTTGCTCTTATTGGTGAAACTCTAGATGAGCTATGAAATATTATTTCCTGCACAGAAGCAACAAATGTAATCTTGATTATGAAGTGTCATTTTTTTTTAATGTACACGTGGTAAAAGATGAAATAATCTTCAATTCACCTGATCAAGTTGTACAGAGTTAGCTGCTTTCTTCTATAAATACAAATTGCAGAGGCTTTTTTCCTCAGGAATAGTCTTCAAGTGCACAAAAAGAGGTATGATTATAGGGCTTGAAGTATGCAGGAGAGTGAGAAAAAACAAATAGGCTGCATAACACGAGCATGTTATGTTTCTCTGAAACACGCTAAATGTACACAAATTGTTATGTTCCTGGATTTCTCTTTCTACAGAAAATAGTCTGTGCATTAAAGAATAATGTGGAAGGGTTTCCAGATTCCATTTTACATAGATGACCCTGTGGGTCAGTTGCAGTATAAGAAAAAGGGGAAAAAACTAAATGGACATTGTATTTGGAATCTGACAGTCTAGATTTGATGTGGTGTGAGTATTATGCATAACTTCTGTTGAAGGCTTCACTGGTGTGAGATAAGAGTATTATTTACCACAGTCCTTTGGACAAGAAGGATGAAGAATTCCATAAAGCTGCTTTCCCCTTCCCTCAAGTGCATATTCCCATATATTCATGTCTTAAGGATAGCATTTTTTTAAATTACTTAAGGTTTGCTTTTCTTTTTGAGATCCAAAAGATAAAGGTCTAGGAAACATTAGAAGCTGAAGGGGCAGAACCTGTACAGTTTCACTGCAAATAAATAAATAAAACCAAGTTTTAACCTAGTCTACATGATATAGTAAGAACCACATATATTACCAGTTGTCTCAAATGTCTCTGTTCCCCCTCGGTATAAATATGCATGTATGACCAAAGATGCACTTAATCCAGTGGCACACAGCTCTAGCAGCTCCATTTACAGTTGTTCTAGTAATAACCAGGAGATGAATGTTTTAATAAGCACTGAGTTCCACTGATTATAGTCTCTGTATTGGCATTAACTGGCAAAAGTCTCCACTTCCGTTGCTGTTCAGATACTGCAGAACTGGTGAAGGGATTATGGGCATGCATAGCTTTGGGAAGATACTGGGGAGCCTACCCAGAGGACCTGCAGTGCCTGTGCACCATGAAGCCTGTCTTTGTGGTGGTTCCACACAGCAAGGATCCAGATGGGAAGAGTATTGTTGTAGGGGTGCAGTTTCACTGGCTGCTCCCTGCCTCAGAGGACAGATGCAGTAGTTACTAAGGACTAAAGCAATGTAGAATCCAGCGCACAGCAACTGGAAATAGGGGGAGATTTCCTTCTTTCCAGTCTCTGGTTAACTCCACTACACCAAACCGAGCTCCAAGTCTTTAATTCAAGCAATAAGATTTAAGCCTTAGTCAATATGGCTGAATCCCACACATTGACCTACATTGTGAATTTTGCATCAGTGGCAAAGTCATCATATTTTCCTAAATGTTGCTCTGGAGCAGTCTTGCCTAGTGGGTAATGCACTAGAGTGGGACTCCGGAGACCTGGGGTCTTTTCCTGGCTCTGCTATTGTCCTGCTGGGTGAGCTTGGACAAGTCACTTCAGCTCCCTGTATTCCAGTCTCCCCATATGTAAGATGGGGATACTGATACTGCCCTCCTTTGTAAAGCACTTGGCAATCGATTGATGAAAAGCAGTATGAAAGAATTAAATATTATTGTTTTTATTATTTATGATGGTTTGAGAAAGACCGGGAAAGCTTTGCAGAATGTAGATCTCAGCCCTACTGAGCTTACTTAGACAAGTAGCTATAGCCTATTATACCCAACTGAATGCTCTTTGTAGCCCCTCCTCTGAGGTGTGGTTCAAGCCTCCTCCCTGGTGACCAATGCTGCAGCACTGTGAACGGAGCAGCTTGAACAAAACAATAGGGTTCCTCTTACAATGTCTTTGCCTCTCCTGACTCCCTGGTCAGGAGTCCTGTGGAGGTTTCGACTGGCTCTCAGTTGCAGACACCAGGCTGGATCTCTGCCTCTCTGGCGTCTGTAGAGCTGGAATTGCCCTCACCCATGCACTAGACCCCACAGCACATCGAAGTCTCCCTTTGTGGGGAGTAGGAGTTAATTAGACTCCCTGAGCTCTTCTGCTTCTCTCTGAGCTCCAACACAAAACTGAAATTAAACCTAGTCTCTTTGCTTCTCAGTCAGACTGTCCCCTCCCACTGATTCACCATTGGCCCAGCAAACTCACCCCATGCAGAAGCCTCCCTAGTGGCCTCTGCAGGAATTGCTAGTTCATACTGTCCCCACTCCTGACTCCAAGCATGCTGGAAATGGTGTCGGAGGGTGCTAGTAGCCATTATTGCTGTAGTCCATAGGGTAGGATCCCCTAGAGACTAGTCCAGAGTTCCAGAAGCTGGAAAATTCCAAGATGGGGTTACACCTAAGTGATTTATATCAGGCAGGATTTGGCCTGTGGCAGTCAGCAACCTACCAGAGCACATGTATTCTTGCTATCATTCTTTTATAGCTTACATTTATATGGTATGTTGTATCCTGAAAGCTCCCAAAATGCTTTACAAATGGCTGGGTAAGTGAACCTATCTTGAATCCTATCTGAGGTTCACAAATGTTCCAACCCCATTCCAGTACTTTCTTTTGGCTGAACGTAGAAACACTGAAGTACCCAGAGAAGTGACTATGGTTATTTCATATAGACAAGGATAGGAAAAAATCTATATTTTTGCAACTTTGAAGAATTTCGTGTTAAAAAATATGGTAGAAGATCATTACATTTTTTCTGACATGAAGAAGGAATTTCTATAGTGATTAAAGCATGTACTGGTAGTCAGGACTCCTCTGGGGGTTCTGAGAAAACATATGCCTCATGTCAGCCCTAACACTCTCTAAGACTAATGAAAACATTTCTCCATACTCAGGGACTGCAAATACAAGGACTCCAGCTGCCCTCTGTCTGCTGCTGATGTGTGTGGACTTCCTGGACCTTCTAATGTGCTTGCACACTCATACAGCAGCATCCAGAATCTGATCTTTCAACTCTGGAATACTCTCCCAGGGAGAGCAAATGCAGAAAACCTCTGTTAGGTCATCTAGTTCCTCTCTCCATGTTACTTTCCACAGCCAGCACAGGTTCACTCCCTGTGACCTCCAGGGGTTGCTTGAGTCTAGTTTTAAAGGGCTCAACAATGAAGTTTCCTGAATTTTCTCTGATTCTGTATTTCAGTAACAACATTTTGTTATGTATCCAGGGCTTCGGAAGGCTGTTTTGGATCTGGTTACCAATCAAAAGAGTAAGGGTAAGTTATAGTGGTAGTTTATGTATTAATAATTAATTAAATCAGATTATTATTAATACAAATGTACTTTAGTTCCCTGTCAGGGGGAGGCAGTCTTTATTATAAATAATTCCATTATGATACCAGAGAACAAGCAAGAGAGCTCATATACTATGAAAAATATGCATGTGTGTGCATGCGCGCGCACACACACACACACACATATATATGCAGTGTGGTATTATTTAAGAGTGGGATACTACAGATGGGATTACAGAAATGAAAAAGGAAACATAAATATGGAGAGAGAGAGAAAGTAATGGATGGGTTGTGACGGATGTCCAGGAAAACTGAACTGAGGTGTCTGCAAAAGAGATTTGGACACTTAAGTACTTATCTTCAGTAATTGAATCCTCCCCCCCCCACCCAAAGGAAAGCTGTGGTCTAGTTGTTTCAGCATGGAGATGGATTCTTTTTTTGCCTCTGCTACTAACTTGCTGTGTAGTTTTATGTCTTTGTCTTAACTAGACTGGTCTGAAATGTTTTCACAAAATGGTTTTTCATCAGAAAATGATGATTCACTGAAACTTGTATTTTTTTGACCATACTAGTTTCAACAAAACTGTTGTTGGGAAAACCCCCTCAGGTCCAGGATAGAATTACGGGTCAAAGAGACAGAGAACCCCCACAATAGTCAATAGCCCAGAGCAAGCACCTGGGACATGGGAGACCCACATTCACATTCTTTCTCTGCCTGATATGTGTCAGGGACTGGCACCCAGGTCTCACACCTCCCAGAAGAACATGCCAGTCACAAGTTATTGGATATTGTGGGGGGTGGGGTAGGGGGGAGGGTCTCTCAGTCTCTCCTGTTAGAGCTGTTCCACTGTGTATACATAATTAAATGAATATTAATTGAGTCAGAGATTGATGCAGTAGATTGGTAGTTAGGTCACTCACCTGGGAAGTAGGGGAGTCAGGTTCAAGTCCCTCCTCTAATTCAGATAGAGCAGCAACTTGAATCTGGTGTCACATTTCCTAGGTGTGTACCCTTACCACTAGTAGCGATTCTGGGCTGCCTGTCTCTCTTTCTGGTTTATTATAAAGCATATCAAAAGTTATTGGTTTCATGCCATTGTGGACTGGTAAAATATTTGAAACCATGGAAATTTTCACAGCTCTAGTCTTAACCTCTCTGTACGTCAGTTTGTCCATCTGTAAGAACCTGGGATAACAGTATTTTACTCTCCTTTGAGATCTTAGATGAAATGGGCTATAAGTACTAAAAGATGGAACTCAGATACCTATCTGATAAGCATATTACTTAGTTGGGTGGACTCTAAGAAGAGGATTTTACCATCCATTGTGTAAACTCTGTTCAGGAGTAGTGTTCTTTGATCCAGCAGCAGAGGCCATCACAATGTGAACAGTGTGTGTTTTGAATATACTATATTCTATATTCAGTACTATACTCAGTACTATGTGCTATGCACACATGAATTCCTCATTATTCCTTCAGTTGAACAAACCAGTTTTATGTTTGTCACTAAGACTTCTAAAATCAGTAGTCACTTTTTTGAGTGCCTCAATTTTGGGGGGCTCAACCTAAGCTACAGTAAATGGCCCGAATTTTCAGAAACTGCTGAACTCTTTGAAAATCAGAACCTTTTAAGGCATCTCAAGTTGGGTAACTCAAAAATCAAGGAACTTAAAATCACTTGTCTCTGTTAAAAATCTTAGCATGTCACTTCAGAGCAACTGATCATTTTAAACCCACAGACCTGGGCAGATTTTATTTTGGATGCCTATTCATTTTGCTGTGAACCTGTCATTTTGGTATGCTACACTGTTTGTAATCCACATTAACCCAATATGGGTCTTTGACCGCTTTTAAAGATGTATCTGCTACTAATGGACCTTATCCTTTACCTCAAGCAATCGAGGCAAATGGTTTTAAATCTAGAGGTCCTAGGTTCAGTCTTCATAGAAAAGCCAATTAGATGCATTGGCTAAAATGTCCAAAAGTACCTAAGCCATTTTTAGAGCTGAAATCCAAGTGACTTAGGCACCTGGGAGTCTAAGTCCCGTTGGCTTTTATAAGACCTAGAGTGCTAAATTCCTATGTCACCTTTGAAAATGGAACTTAGGTTCCTAAGACACTTATGACTACATCAGAAAAGAACTTATGCATTAGAACACTGAACTCCTAGGTATACTGCCACCTATTGTAATCCTTGGGCCTGAGTTAGCTGCCCGGGCTGCTCATACACTGCATGAGGGAAATTAAGCATTTAAGAAAACAGTCCTCATAAGCCAGTAAGCTGAGTCAGAGCACGAGGGTGGGATTTAGGGCCCAGATTCACAAGGCACTTAGGTGTCTAACTCCCTTTGATCTAGGCCTTAGGCACCTCACTGACAGGCTGGAGGGAGGTACCTATCTCTGTTCAGGATTCTCAGCTGTGAATTCGCTCCTCAAGTTGGGTGTCTAAACCAGGTCACTCTTTCTCACAAAGGGTATGTCTGCACAACTTCTGGATGTGAGCCTCCCAGCTGGGATGAACAGACTCAGGCTAACGGGCCTTGTGCTAGTGATCTAAAAATAGCTGTATAGACAACACTTTCAAGTTGTGATTTGGGCTGGAGCTCAGGTTCTGAAGCCTAGGAGCTGGAGGTGGGGGAGGGGTTTCAGACCCTGAGCTCCAGCCTAAGTCTCAAGTTCAAAGCACTGTCAACACAGCTATTTTTAGAGCACTAGCATGAGCCCTATTAGCCCATGTCTGTCGAGCCATGGTTTTCAGAATGTCAGTGGCACCTAATATAGAACTTAGGCTCTTAGAACCTCTCTGGATCTGGCTCTTAGGCACTTTTAAAATGCTATGCATTGTTACACTTGGGTAACAACCCTTTTCATGTCCTTGCAGCTAGTGTCTCCGAGTATTTCTCTGGTGCTCTACATGTTTTCATATTCAAGTCTGCCATTTCTAAACAAATTGCCTCTGAGAGACAAGTTTATGAAATGCTGTTTAATTTTTCCAGTGCTGCACATCTCTTTCCTATAATCAAGTATGCTCTAAAGCCATGGGTTTGAAAACAAGAATTATCTTCTTTGGGCATCTGAAATTTTAAAGCTTGCAAGTCATGTCTAGGCTCATCTTCTAAAAAAAGAGCAAATAAAAGTGCTCTAAGGTTGTTCAAAAATAATTGCATGAACAAGTGATGGTTTTTCCCTCTCTTCCCCCCCCCATCTTTTCTCTTTCCTCAACAGCTGCTTCTCCTTTGACTCTGCATCCAGCTCTTCAAGGCCCCTATTAAACTGGCATCAAGTCTAAGACTGTCAGTCACCATGGCCTGCATGTAGGGCTTCAGCAGCCTCACAGAGATCTTTTATTTTATTATAAATTTCATTGCCTAGTTCCAGAGTGTTCCGCACAGAATGGATGTGTGCATTATTGGCAGTCATCTCTTATTTCTTCTGCCTGGAAAATATTGGCTCAGGGGAGTTTCCCTTTCTATATCCCTGCTGATTTCTGACACTGCAATGGGGAGACAATCAATTCTTTACCAAAAAATGTTGCCTTAGCTCACCCAGAGCTTTCATTAATGAGAGAAAGTGGCTGCCTGCTCAGAGAAAGAAGAATGGAGTAGAACGTATAGTGGGTGGGGAGAAAAGAGAAGGATAAAATGAGCACTATTGAAAGAGAAGAAGAGTATGATGAAGAGAGAAAGGGGATGAAAAAAAGAGGGAGAGAGAGGGAGGGTAATCCCCCCTTTCATGCCTCTCCTTGTTTTCTCTCATTTATTTTTTTGCATTCCATCTTCTTGTCTCCTCCTTGATACAAGAAGGTCCCACAGTGGTTGGAGTATTATAGAGAGATTGAATTGAAAACTGTCAGAAGAACCATTTTTAAAAAGGTAATGTAAAACTAACACATAGGATTGAGTACAGGTGTCTAATCGGGTGTGGGTCACACCCATCTCAGATGATTTTTAGGGTGTTCTGATGTTATACAGCTAAGAGAAATGGAATGACAGTAAGCACATGAAAAATTAGGTTGAATGGATGGAAAATATTCCAAATGGATTGGTTAGACTGGAAAACAGCCTCCAAAGGGAATTAGTGGAAAATTTTATACCAGGGTTGCAAAACCGTGGCTTGTGAGCCACTTGTGGCTCTTTTACAGTTAAAGTGCAGTTCGTAGAGTTCCCACCCCCCCATTCTCTACCTACCAGACTTGGGGGCATGCGTTTTATTGCATTACCCTTCAGGGGCTTTTTGACTTTACTCTTTATATTTTCTTTGTCTCCCTTCTTTGCCTGTCCACTTCCCCCCAATACACATCCTTTTTACCCAGATAGTCACTCTGTGGTGCAGTTGTAAAATTTAAATCCTGGATGCATCTAATTAAAAAAGAAACAAAAAACAGAATGTTATTAATGAAACCTAATGTCAGATAATATATCCCTCCAACACATCAGCTTCCAGTTCTGACCACCACCAAGGCTCCTGACTCTCAAAAAAGATGGGGATTCACATAGTAGATATGGTCTCTATTGCCTTGTCACCACCAAATTGCCTCGATTGGATACACCCTTTTATAGGATCCTTTCCCAGAATGCTTTTCTTGGTAGCTGCTCCTTTAAATTAGGCAGAGACAAGCAGCCACAGCCTTAAAATGACCCTTATCCATGTGACTGCTACAGACTACTCCTCCCTGCCTTCCAGCTGGTAAGTATTTTAAGCTCCTGTTATGTTTTCTTCTAGTGTTCCCTTTTCTCTTAATAGTAAGGAAGTAATTTGCTCTCCTGCTCTTCCATCTTCTCTCTACTCTCCTTCCCATTCTTTCCACTTCCCCCACCCCCATTATTTTCTGCCCACCATTTTCCTCTTGGAATTATACTTGCCTTCCCATCAGTTTTGTTCCTTTCATAAATTTGGTCTGCAGTTTGGGTGTGCACTCTTAAACAGCTATTCTATTTCACCCCAGAGGAAGGAACTTTTAAATGATAAATGAATCTATCCATGCTTAAAGTTTGCATAACAGTTTATATGACTTTGAAAATTCTTTGGTATCCTTTGGTGCAAATGTGAGGCCATAATTTTTCAGCTCTCTCACTGTCTTGCTTCTCTTCTGTGCCCTCCATGACTTTTTCATATTTATTTGTCTTGGGTTAGAATTTATTTTATCTACCCTGTCTGGCACAATCTGTGCGTATATTGTTTTTAAAATATTATTCTGGTTAGTAGTACTAATAAAAATGGTTGGATTAACAGGCCTGAAGACTGAAGCCTTCTATCTATATACCCATCACACAGATACAGCATGGCAACTACCAAATTCCTCACACTGCTCCACTGTTATAGGATACTTCAACTCTGCCCTTATGGGTACAACTCCATGTGTGAGAGAGGAATTTAGGTCCAGATCTTCAAAGGTATTTAGGCATCAAACTCCCATTTATTTCAGTGGAAATTAGGCACCTAAATATCTTTGAGGATGTGGCCTCCAGTTTCCATATCTTCTCTGCTGTGAGTGTAATCAAATGTGAAAATTGGTGGCAAATGTGGTGGTGGTCTTTTGTATGTGAACACACATTCACTAAGAACAAACTGAGACCACCAAGTTCATTTCAAATAGGTCTGCACATATGTATCAGTTGGTAACAAATTTAATTCTTCATCCCTGTTTGGTTTGATGCAGTGGTTAAATGTTCTGTATCCCAATACCAATCCAAAGAACCAGAAAGCCCTCCGTATCATCACAGTTAGAAGGGGATCTCAGACTTCAGCCTCTGAGAGTAAGATATTTAGACAGACCACCACATACAAGTCAGCCGGTGAAGGAGCAGAGAAATTGCTGCCACACGCAGCAGGGGTTAAAGAAAACCTGTGGGTTCAGCTAGCCCCTCCCTGCTATACCTGCAGCCAATGCCAGGCCTGGAGGGGGGAGAAAAGGAGAGCCTGGCTCATCAGATGCTGACTGGCAAGGAGGCTTGCTGTTTGCCTGCCTGAAGGGACACAGCAGCAACCTGCCACTCAATGCAGCCACTGGAGACAAGTAAGCCTTCCTCTTGCCAAAGGGAGCCTTCAAATAAGACCCAACTGTGGCTAGAGGAACCACACCCCAAACTAATGAGACTTTAGTAGGAAGTAGTCCAGGGAAAGAGCCCACTGTAGGCTTTATCACAACAGTGTTCACTATAGTCACTTCCCATAGCTATGTTTCTTTGCATTCTTAATTGAGAAGATTCAATTTCTTTCTTCCATTTAACCTCTTTGGGTGCTTCAGAGAAATGAGACGGGCATTGGCAAAAAGTGCTGGTGACTTTGTTTCAAGGGTATATATCAACATAACAAATGTTTGCTTGGAGAGCCCATGCAAGCAGCTATTATAAGAGAGATCAACTCAAATGTGAATGCCCCAAAGCAAGTGTAAATATCTTCCTTTCCTCCATTGTCTTCCTTTACATGTAATGGTATTTGGCACATGTATATTGTAAACCAGTGGTGACTCACAACTGATAGATGACTGATCCTAGAGATTTAGCCTTCTCTCTGGGAAGCAACATGATTCAGTAGTTAGGACACTGGACTAGGAGACGTTGGCTTTATTCTTGGCTCTGCCAGATCTACAGTGTGATGATGGCCAAGTCAGTTAATCCCCGTGCCTCAGTTTCCCCATCTGTAAAATGCGGATGATGATAATTTCCCTTATTTGTAAAATGCTTGAGAACTATAGATCTAAAATACAATGCAAGTGCTAAATGTTGTTGTTGTTGCAGAATAACAGTTTCTTTGAGTTCACTTTTGGTTCAAAATTATTTAGCACTTTGAGAATTTCAAATCTAGGGATTGATCATGAAGAGTTCTGTAAGTACAATCAATGCACTATTGGAACTGTCTTGGGTTACTTGTCAGATAAATCACGTGGTGGTGTTTCTGTTTCTGATTGGATGAGCACACAAGTGTTTGTCACAGATAATGGCATGTGCAAATTGTGGCTGGTCCCAACACAGCCTCATAAGGTATGTCTACACAGTATTATAAACTGAGGTGTCTGAAAGACTGGGTCTTGTCGACTTGGTGTTTTCAAGCCCAACCTTCAGCATCCACACTGCATTACAAGGCTGGGTTTACAATTGCTGGACACAGGTCTCACAGCCATGCTAAGGCATCCATACTGCACTATGCAAAGCTTCTGACTCTTGTCTGCAGCTTGAACTGTATCCACACTGCAAAATGACAGAGCTTGCACCTGAGTCATAGAGTGAGGCTCTGACCCACCCTCATAGCAGTGTGCTAGGACTTGGATCCTGAGTGCTTGTTGACCTGAGTCAGACTAATTTGTGTGTGGACAAAAGTGGGGCTTGAGCTTAAACCTGAGTCAGAAACTGGGTTTAGTGTGCAGTGTAGACATACCCTTAGGCACATAAAAGCGAGTAAGATGCTCCTCCCCAATTCTCTGTGTAGCCTCCTCAGACTTTGACTTTTGATGCAGAGGTGTAGCAGGCTGCACACAACTGATAGCCCCTACCCTCAGCAAGGAGGTGGAGAGAAGCAGTAAATGGAAAGAACCTTGACTCTGTTCCCCCAAAATACCAGTCAGAAGAGATAAACTAGCACAAGTGAGGGTAATGTGCTACACTTGGTAAGGGGCTGTATCAAATTACACTCCCTCCTCCCCAAAGCTGGGCTGCTCTTGGGGCAGTGCTTCTGTATGCCATCACTGGCCCTTACACAGGGCTGTGCCAAAGGGCACGCTCTAGCCCTTAATTTTGATTTTAGAATTTGCTGTCTACAAACATTTGTGCAGAGTAAAATGCAGGAAATGTTTGTGGAAAGGGAATACAAGAGGTTGGAGCATCAGTGAAGCAACTATATTGGAAAAAATAAATGAATATTCATAAATTTATTTTTTTAATTAAGCATTCAAGAATCCTTCTACAGAACCATTCAATAAGGGGTTTCAAAACCCTTTACAAATATTTATTCAAAGCCTCTTCACAGCACTGTGCAGTAGGTAAGTATTATGTCCATTTTACAGAGGTGTATATATAGAGGCACTGAGGAGACCAACAACTTACACCTGCTGTCTCAGTGGCTGACCCTGAAATAGAACTGTGATTTCCTGACTCTTATTCCTTTCAACGTAAGGGCATATACACTTTGTCTTTCTATTAGACTATCATGTACAATAGGGCAGGGGGAAAGCTAATCTGTTTTCTAGGGAAAATTTGGATGAAGTCCCCAAATAGTTAGTAATAGCAGCAGCAGGTCTTTCAACCAAATGGGTGAAAACAAAAGGGTTTCATCATCATCTCTTTCTTCCTTATTTCTTCAGTGCATCTTTACTGGGATTTGAATGCATTTTTTAACTGCCCTGTTAATCACTTAAAATAAATCTTTAGCTAGTTTGTTCACTCAGCAGATTATTTGTAATCTTGTACATTTCAGTCATTGATGCCTCATGCATTGGGATCACTGCCCTAACAATGCAACATCATTTCATCACCATATTGGGGGAAATATAAATGGAGAGAAAGAAACATGATTAATTACTACATTAAGTGAAAATGAGAAAAAACATGACTGAGTGAAAATTTGCTACCAAATTTAGGCCTTGTAAAATTTAAGTTATTACAAAATCTAAAGGAAATAGGAACATGTACTGATTATTTTTTTTAATTCAGTGAAAACAAGCAACAGTTTACATTCCATGTTTGCAGCTCAAACATTGTAGCATTTTTCCAATGAATAAAAGAAGGAGCATAAACCGACCAGAAGCTGACTAAAAAAAGACCAGAAACTCATTAATCTCTTTCCTTCACTTTTTTTCCCAAGACAAAAAGGCAAAGAATAAACAAACAGGGTAAATATTGTAAATTTAATTAGATTTAACTAATGGTTTCATCTTAGATGCTGCTTTAGATAATTACCAAAATGAACAATCACTGAGATTCAATCCCATTGTATTGTCATAGCTTCAGCTTTCACTCATGTTCCTTTTATCTGACATCCAATATGCCCCCCCCCCTCTTCTAGCAAAATAGAACTATTCTGGAAGAGATATATGTATGTACATTTTATAATGTATACAAGATGATGAAACAATTTTTCCCTGTTTCAACCAACTGAGTGGTAGGAGTGTTGAAAGTGTTATAGTGAGGCCATTGGACAACTTGAATTGTTAGGCTTCTGTGTCATTATTAGACAATCTTCTCTAAGTAAACACATGACTCTTCTTCCAATGCTGGGTAACTTCCACAGGCTGTACATAATTTCATCACTGGGATGATTACCATTTGTTGAGAGATAGTGCCCTGACTTTGTGGTGTAGGGTGGGTGAATATATTGGGGGGGGGGAAATTAAGAACCAGCTTGGATTTTTACCCCCAAACTTGAATAGAACTCCTCTCTGCCCCCATCCATGGCATAAATAAATAAACAAATATTATAAAAATAGAAATGTTAAATTAATACCTTTTTCATCCACCTGGATCAGGCTGGAAATGCTAATGCCAAAATTCCATGAGGGGAGAGATTTATTTCATGGCATGTCTAGCCAACCTGAACGGCAAAGATTAATATACAAGCAGGAACAACTTTCATGAAATATGACAGAAAAGCCTTTTTTATGAGATTTACAGCCCCGTTTTTCAGACTGTTGATTTGGGTCATTCTAAATTTTGGGATTTTATTTTAGTCACTGTGAACTGAGCCTTCTAATCCAGGGGTCCTTAACCTGGGGATTGTCAGTGGTTGTCATGGGCCATAACAATCTTTCCCTTCTCATCCCATTAAATTGAAAAGGGGTCCTGGCTTCAACTTTACTAAATGGGAGACAGTCCATCCCTCCCCACGATGAGGTCTGACGGGAGGGGTTGGTAGGGAAAATGTTTTGCACAGCACTTGAAGTTTTTACCTCTCATTAATTTATTGCAGAAAACCACACAGGATGAGGTTGTTTAAGTACTCATCTATAAACAGAGATGGGGCTGAACCAAAACTGTGGTCCTGCAAAAAACTTGAATATTTGGTGAATTGAGATGCAGATCCTAGCTGGCCTATGTGGACTAAGTCAAGCTGATCTGAACTCTGTGCCTTGGGGCCTGTCTCTGCTGTCTATTTGCACACTGTTCTGTGATATAACCACTGTATGTGTTCCGGCCTCCTCCAACTCCTCTTTTGTCTGAGGGTTTTATAACAGCTTTCTGTATTTCTTAGCCTCTAACAGTAAATTAATAAGAGTCCACAGCTTGAGACTTTAGCTGAAGAAAAAGGGGAGGTGGGGAACACTCTGAAGTTTCCTAACAAATGGTAAGGTTTTCCAAGGCTTTTCTGGGGGATGTTTCATGCTGTTATGTCCTGAGTGTGTACAACATAAACACCACAGTTGAATGCTGTTTTCCCAAACAAATATTACCGTTAACCTAACCCTAACCCATACCTTTTTTAAAAATAAAATCTGGAATTATTGAGGGAATATAGGAGCACCCTACAAATAAAAAGCCAGGTGTTCAAGCAACCGTGACAACATTTTAAATTGCTTGATTAGTTCTCTGTGGTGGCTGATTTGTTTTATTGTCTGAAATAATACAATGCTGTTACATTCCACTTCCATCTCTAGTCACCACAAAAAGAAATTAAACTGGTTTTAAATATGTTCTGGGTGATAATTACCTGAAAGAGCCAACAGGAATTGTGGGGTGGTACAGGATGGAGCTGAAATCTGATTCAGAAATCGGCAGCCAGTGCCTGGTAGGCACTTAATCCACAAGGATTTTTAATCCTTTTTTTGCTGCACCCCATATACCCTGGACTTTAAAAGGTTTCTGTTTACCTACTGCTTAATGGAAATCATTTGTGTTGTGATGCAAAGGGATGGCTGTAGCTCCTCCACCAGATGCCCCTTCTAACCCACAAGACCTTATGTTGAGTTGCATTGCAAAGACATACAGGGCCAACTTCACCCCCAGATGAAATGTACTGAATATGACCCATTGTGCATGCAAAGACAAAATTGTATCTTGTCCTCTGTGGGCATGGAGGGTCCTCTGGTAGTGGAACCTTTGTTGTTTCACTTCAGTGAGCAACAGGGGGCTGGAAGTGTCATGATTTGGAAACACAAACAGCAGGTATGCACTCTTTGTGTGGGGGAAAGCTGCATTTGGTGGCAGCTTTGCACACGCTGTCAGGAGTGGGGTGGGAAGAGCCTCTGCTCTGCAGATCCTCCCTTGCCACAGAGGGGGTGCATTAGAGACAGTTAAGGAGGATACTGCAATTCTGAGGTTTCCATAACAGCTGCAGAGTTGGTCCACTGCTGCTTCATAGTCTCTTGGGGATTACATAACACATAACTCGCTGTGACGTAGTGCCTCCCTAGGAATGCATAGAATTGGTCACAACAGCACTTACTAAAGGTTAATGGTGGGAGGGGAGATTTTCATAGTTTCAGATGGGAATTAGATGCCCAACTCCCACTGGAAGTCAACTGGAACAGGTGCCCAACTCTTATTTGTACCTTTTGAAAATCTCGTCCTTAGACCTATAGGAAGCATCTGCATTTTGTATCCAATGTGAAGTCTGTTGTGAAGTTCCACACAGTTTACAAGCATCTTTGCTCTTCGGAATGTGCTCCAGTTCCCTTGGGGTTTGTTTTATTACAATCACCGTCTAGAAATATTTGGTTGCTTTGGGTGGAGTTTTTGTCTGTGAATGTTTCTATTTTCATGAAGCAAATATCATTTGTGTGTCTGTGATAAAAAGGGTTTGCCCAAATTAGATTGGCACAAGTCACATTTTCTGGTATGTAAAATGGGATAAATGAGGATGAGAAATATTAAATAGGGAAACAACCTGCCATTGGGAAGTGAGAGCCAAATGGAATCAAAGCCCTGCTGCATTCTGATGCTTTTGATGAGCAGACTGTAAATGAAGATTTGAAAAGCAGCTAGTGTGAAAAAACAAGGTGGGTGAGGTAATATATTTTATTGAACCGACTTGTTTTGGTAAGAGAGACAAGCTTTCGAGCTTACACAGAGCCCTCCCTCAGGAGTGAAAAAGTATTCAAGCAAAAAGTGAATTCCAAAATGCAGCTCAATGCAAAATCATTAGCAACTTCTCCTCCCCTTTTCCTAGAATGAGAAACCAGAAAAGGAAGTAGAGGAGGTGTCAAGATCCATGGAGTGAAATCAGTTCAGTAGTCTTACTTCTTCTGAAAAGGAAATATCTGAGACATTGTCAGGCATGATAAGCACTTTATTCCATCCACCAGTGCCTCATCAACATCGAAATCCTAATCTCTTTGAAACAAACTGTATGGCAATTAGTCAGGGATGTCCAAAGGAGAGAGGCACCTTATCTCATTAGGATTGGAAGGATGACTCCAACAATACTCATTTTCTGTTTAATACAATGTTTTAAAGAATGCTTCGGGAACACTGGCTGTGTAATGAAGAGAAATTATGGAATGATTCTTGTTAGAGATAGGTGTTTGCATTTTTGCATTCCAAAGTTTCAAGCATTGGTTCTCAGTAAAATGTGAGTGAATGAAGCTGACGGTATTAGGTGCTATTAATAAGTAGCACCACCATGAAGGGTACTCGCAGAGATTACATTGTAATCTGTGTTTTTCTCTGATTTTCATTTGGTGCTTCAGAGGGTTTTTTGGAGAAGAGAGTGTGTATATATGAAATTGTATTTGTTAATGTCCTCAATGAAACCAAATAGCAGCCTTAACAACTTTTCTCTTTCCTTCTCTGTGGCATTTGCAGTTGAGAATGGTTTCCACTTAATAAACTCCTAAAGCTTTCAGTGCAATGCTTGCAGGCCTTAGAAGTCAAGCAATTTCAGGATTTTCACTGTATGTGGAAAAGGACAATTTATTTATTTTTCTCATTTTTTTTCTGTGTTAAACACCTGCTGTGGTTGCCAGCAGTAGCAGCTCTCTCAAATCCCACTATGGAAACAAATCATGGGCCAAAATGTTTATGTATTTAGCTGGTTATAAGGGAGGTCTCAAGGGATGAGCCAACAGTTTCAGAGTGTATAGAATAAGATACCTCTGAATTGTCACACACAACTCATTCAATTTGATTGTTGCAGCCTCTGGGGTTCAAAAAAGTTAATGAGGGGTGGTTTTTTTTTTTTTTTTAATCTCTGAATTTTTTTAGTTTGAGATGACAGCAGAAATGCTGAAATATCAAGAGGGGGGAAAAAACTGTTCTTATGGTATTTCCAGCAAGGCCAGGAGGGCATGCAAATGTCACAAGAAAGTGCATTCTCACAGTATTTCATCCTAGGTCATGATCCTGCACTATGGGAGTTTTTTTTCCATTGACTTGAGTGCGATCAGGACAAACCCCTGGTGAATTTCTATAGATGTTCAGATAATCATCCAATCTCTGAAAGTTTTAAGGTTCAAATTCTGCTACTTACACTCAACACAATTATACTAGTAGCAGTACATAGAAAATGGAATGATGGAAATTGAAAATGGTAATCAGATTTAACCCTTGATTATTACTGAGATGCTTCTGTTCACAGTAGGATTAGAGACTGGCCAATTCAGGCATACTCATAGTGAGTATTATGACTATTCTGAAAATTCTCATAGGAATTTTGCAAAAGTACTGTCACACCCATGTGCTTTCAGACTAATGAGACTATGTATTCAGTGTCCCACTCAGCAAATTTGAAATTTAGCTAAGGAAAACACTGTAGATGAAATCCAGTCTCCAGTGAATTTATTGGGAGTTTTTCCATTGATTTCAATAGGATCTAGGATTTCACCCTGTATATTTTCCCCTGTAAGTATTGTCAGGAATTTGTTAAACATTTCCCCCCGCCTTGAATGGCTTTAGATTATATAAGAGTTTCATTACAATTTAGTAACAGTGACTTTCTGTAGTTTATGCATGCTGACTTCACTCCTGTGTTGGCTTTCTGGATGAATTTCATCTCTACAGAATGATCAAAAAAGTAATACCCACGTGCCTGCAGTTAAACCTTATACATGTGGCTAGGGGAATAAAACTTAGGACTTCTGCTCTGAAAACAGTCGTCCTTCAACCACTTGCTCTAAGGGAGGTTCTCTGTTAACTATCAGTAATTTAGGGCTTCTACTCAGCCCCAAATCTGTGTGCTTGCTACTTATATTTGCCAGTGTTTTGGCCAACCTGGGCTGCATTTTTAATAAACTCAGGCTGTGTTATGATTTTGTGTGGAAACCACACAATGTGTGAATGTCTTCTCTGATTTCAACTAAAACCCAAACAAATGTCGTTTTGCTTTTCGTGTTAGGGAACACTTGACACTGGAATGCTAAATAAGTTACTGGTGTGTGTAAACAAACCCTGCCATGGATTGCACAGCTATTTCTTATAGCCTCTTTGCAAGCCTCCAACCACCATGCTCACAAAGGCTTGTGCTGGCCTGATTCCAAATCACAGGACATTGGTGTACATAAACGCTGTATATTACATATTTACTAATATAGCTCCTCCCCAATTGGGCACAGTTGATGTGTATGGGGTTCACAGAAGATTGGCTCAACATGTGGTTGCTGATATATCACAAATCTGTTCTAAGTACAGACACTAAATGGTGACTAGCTACTAGGAGGAAAAGCCTGAGCTTAAGTAGTAGAGTCCTGTATTTTGGGATGAGAACTCCTTGAGTTATGTTCCTGGACTACCTATATGTGGTTTAGTTGGTGATGCTGGTATCTAAGATCCAGATCCTCAGCAGGTGTAAATCAACATCACTTTAAAGGAGCTATACAAATTTGTTAGTTGAGTATCTGGCCCCAACTATTTAGTACATGACCCCAGATTTGTGTAACTCCAGAGCCTCTCTCCTCTTAATATTTTGAAGCTTATTCTACTTCTCTAAAATAATGGGAGCAGATCATGGAGCATCATCAAAAGCTGGATACAAATTCATATCTATTCCGAGTACCTGCAATTATACACCTCCAGGATAGGAGAGTTCTGCATCACAGTCCCCCTGGCAACTGCAATCATCTGTGCAGCACATAGTTTACATCATTCCCAGACCAGAATTTTCTAGTCAGGGTCACATTTAAAGTATAGCAACACAATTCACATGACAGTCAGGGAGAGGAGGTCCAGGGAATCTAGGTAAATTATTTCCTTTAAAGTAAGTGGAGAAGCTTTTTCCAAATGTTGAATTAACATCACTGAAGATTCCAAGGCAGCAACTGAATTAAGAGCATAGATTCAACAACATCACAAAGGTCTTGACATTTTAAAACAAAATACATTGAATATTAGCTCCAGTGTGATCAGGCTTCTTGGGCTTAAAGTGAAATGTGCTGTGAATAGCATGGGAGTGTTTTTGTTGGTGGTATTCTCAACTATTAAAGTGCAAACATATAATCCTGAACACAGAATTTAATTATAATACTTAGCACTTATACAGTGATTAACATTGTTATTACCTGGGTAGCATCAATAGGGCAATGGCCACAGTAGAAATACCAGCAAAAATTTCTCATCTAGTTCTCAATGGTTCCAGATGTCAACGAAGTTGAGAACTGACTAATGGGTTCCAGGGTACTGGGTGCTACAAATGAAATGAATGGAGTCCATTGGCATTTCAACTGGGGAGCTGCTATAACTACACATATGAAAGCAAAGTCTCTGTCCCTAAAAAAGCTTATATAAAATAGTGTACAATTTGGGTGTCCCTAAACCTCTGAATGCCAGAAGCTGGGACTGGACAACAGAGGATGGATCACTCAATAAATTGCCCTGTTCTGTTGATTCCTTCTGAAGCATCTGGTACTGGCCACTGTTGGAAGACCGTGTACTAGGCTAGATGGACCATTGGTCTGACCCAGTATGGCCATTCTTATGCTCTTAAATGCTGGGATGGGGTGCAACAAAAGAAGGGTGACTGTGATTTGTAAGGTTAGTATGTATCTTAGTAATGTTATGTTTTGTTTTCTTTGATTACATAAAGATTAACTGTCATCTAATTTGTTTACACTTCTCTGGAGGGCAGAGTTAAGTTTTTGAGGGCCTTTTGGAAGAAACGTGTTTTTGAGAAATGTCTTGAAGGTAGAAATGGCCTCAATTTTTTTTTAATGTTGGTTTGTCAAGATCAAAACTTTTTTTTGGAACATGTCAGTGTTAATTAAGCATTTTTGTCAGGAAGTTTTCTCGGCTTCTGGATGGAATTTCTGATCAAAAGGAAAAAGACACATTACAGGATAGTCAACCCTGTGGTTAGGGTACTCACCTGGGAAGTGGAAAACCTATGTTCAAATCTCTGCTTCAAATCCAGCAGAGCAGGGACTTGAACCTCAGTCCCTGCTGTCCTAGATGAGTGTCCTAGTGGATATTTTGGGGTGACCATATTTTTTTCATAATAAGTTCAATGGTTTGTTTCATCCTGATGTGGAACATAAAAATGTCTGAAATCTCAAAAATTGTTTCTGATCCAGTTTTATCTGAAGAGTGGGATTTCATGAAATGGTGATTAGTTGTGCATGTTGAGCTGAGCAAAAAGAATGATCATGATGGTCTATGACCTTAAAGTCTGAGTCTATGAGAAACTAGTTGAAAGTGATATATCAAGACCTCTTTGAGGTAGGTAGGTGACTAGTTATACATTTTCCCCATTTAACAATTAAGATGAGTGAGATTAAGTAACTTGATCATAGCCACACAGTGAGATAATGGGAGTGTCATAAGAGTAAAGATTTGCCATTGGCCAAAATTTGCAGTATGCCAGTTGATTACTGTTGTCCACTCCACAAATGCTGATGTCCTATTTGGAATAAAAACTGAGCCAGGACTTCAGGAGTTGTACAATAGTTTACTGTGAACATCTGGAATGAAAAGCAGTTAATAAATACACACACATATTCATTCTCTCTCTCTCTCTCATATATATAAAATAGTATTTTCTCCCAGCATGTGTGAAGATTTAGAGATATTTTTGGGCTTGTCAGCCAGTGACTAAGAAACACTATTCATAATAGTCCCATGCAATGCTTCTTTCTTATTAGGTACATAATCTCCTGACAACAACGATTATTTAGCAAATTGCTACATTTTGTACTCGTGTGGTAATTACTGTACATTCACTGAGCCTTTGACAAGAAGACTGTGCTTCTCTTCATACGCACACGGACACACACACTTTAGAGATGTGATTTGCCCATCAGCTACCAAATACTGAGTGTAAGGGCCATAGGTATTTGCTTGTATTAACAAAAACCAAAAGTTCATGCCACAAACTAGCATGCTAGCTCCTAGCTAGCTTGCAAAGCTGTTCCTGTTACCTAGCAACCAACAGGAAGCATGTCAGAGAGCAAGAGGGGTCTGAATCAATATGGATGTGTTGGCAGCAGCATTATTAGTTTAGGCAAAGTAGACTGGAGATGGGAGGCAAAGGAAGAAGACTTCGTAACTGTACTGGCTTTTTCAATGTATGCAAATAGTGTGAGGAGCAATAATTTTAATGAGGGTCTGGGGTGTCTGTGTTTCAGGGGTTGATATAGTGATGTTCATTACTCCTTCTCCCCAAACCTTTCTACTCTCTTAAAAATAGCAGAGTAAACTGGACTTATTCCCTCTATGAAAACAACGCTGCCCTAAAGCATCAGCCACTTCTTAAGGCATCTATGTAAGCAGACATGTTCTTTGGCACTGTGAAATGAGTACAAATGCAATGATTTCAGGTGTTCTGGGGGCTGACACTGGCAGCTACTGATATGAGCTCTGCAGAGTGGAAGATTGTGTGCTGACAACACTCCAGGTCTAAAGGAGAAGAATGTAATATCAGCAGATGGGTAGCAAATGCAGAGGAGCAGAATAGAGCACTCAGACTGAGATTAAATTGGCTCTTATCAAATATACAAGAATCTATTTTTTTTCCTTTTAAAACCAATATTGTGTATAGTGGAGGAAAAGGTCTTACATTTTAGATGAGCACCAAAAGTATTAAACAAATCTTCCAAGGACTGAGGCGTGTGTTCATTTGTTTAAACTTGAGTCTGCAAAACTAGACTTGAAATTCTATGACAAATAACTTCCCACCAGGATTTCTTTCTGGTCAGGCCATCAGAATGGCTTTTCAGGGGATATTTCTGCATTTCCTTGAAAGGAAGGCTTGTCTGGGGATTCTGTGTAGGAGAACTGTGTTGTAGTTAGGAGATCTGGATTAAATTTCTGGTTCTGCCAAAGATTTTAGGCAAAGCAATAAACCATTTGGTACTTCAGTTCCTCATATGTAAACTGAGAATAATAATCCTTTATTTCTCCTATCATTTGTCTGCCTTGTCCATTTTAGTTTGTAAATTCTTCAGTGCAAGGACTTTCTCTTATTATGTTTGTACAGAGCCTAGCTCATACAGGCCCCGTTCTAAGCTGAGATCTCTAGCAACTACCAGCATAACAATTCATATAAATAATAATAATAATTAATAAGATCTGGTCAGAAAAATGGTATTTTCCATACAATTTCCTGAGGGGAAAATATTTTTCATTAAAAAAAAAATTACAGCAATTTTCTTTTGGGTTTAGGTCCTGTTCTCTTATTGATAAGAGGTCAAATAATCAGGCTCAATCATCATTTATTAATCAAAGATTGTTAATCAAAGTTTAATATAGAAAGGAAGGCTATAGACTATAGAAGTGATTGCGGTTCAATTCACTCCTAACTCCCACGAACTCTGCTCTTAATATGCTGGACAAAGGAAATTCCTTTCCCATAGCTGTTCTATACAAGCAATTCCTGTTATGGTATTGCAGCATAACTATCCAATAAGCTAAAGATATTGGTAACCAAGTTCTTGCTATACAAAACACCTGATCATTATCACATCAATCATGAAATACATTTTCAACAACAAGTATCCTTTATTAATCATAAATATTTCCTTTCTGGACACATTCTCCAAGGCCAATGGAGTCAGAGCCAGTGATTACACTTGTTCCATTCTTTAATCATACATGAGTTCAACCTAAATTCAGAGGACCTTGAATTATAGATACAAATCACTAGACTTACAGCTACAAAACACTTTAGGTCATGCACAGAGGATTATGGGGGTTTTATATACAAAGAATTATGGGATTATAAAGAATCATGTTGAGTCTGGTTCATTTGCTAACACTTCCAGTTTGTAATAAAAAACTAAAACCTTTTGTGTTCAAAAACTGGGGAAATTTCATCAGAAAATGAAAATGGAACACACAAAATTTCCATATAGGAAAAATGGCATTTTTAATTTAAAAAAACAAATTTGAGAAAAACAAAACAAAAAAAAGGATCCATTCCAGAAATAAGAGCAGTGAAATTTCTTCCAGTTGAGCTCAATGGACTCTTAAATCCAAAGCATAATGATAACAGATGAAATATCAGATCAATAACATATCAATATTAATATTTGAAATATCGAGTGCATTTGGAATACTTCTGATCATTCTGTCAGAAACAGCAAGTGAATATGAAAATGTGTGGGGAGTTTGGGTAGAGTGACAACTACTATTTTTCTTTATTGTGAACCAATTGAGTTGAGTCAAAACTGTATCTGCATATTTAACAGGTAATGACTTTTAAACCAAGTCACAGCAATATAATCTTTATGTATATTCTCAATACAAATAACTTTGTACTTAGAAAATATCTTTCATTGAAATATCTCAACACACTTTACAAACAGAGGCCATGTTTTCCTCAGTGCATATGACTGGTAATCAGAGTAACTGGATTTGTTGGTGGCTTTTCAAATAATGTACTATGTGATTTTGTGCAAGTCTCTTTGTCTCCCCATGACTCAGTTTCCCCAGCTGTAAAATGGTATAATGATACTGACCTTCCTTTGTAAATGGCTTTGAGCTCACTGGATGAAAACTACTATAGAAGTGCTAAGTATCAGTATGAAGTCTCGCTATATTCCCAAGATGATGTTTCCCTTTTACAGATGGGAAAATTGAAGTCTGTTTACACACAAATTTTGTACTGGTATAACTATTTTGGTTAGGGGTGTTTTTTTGTTTTGTTTTCTGTGTGTTTTTTTTTTTTTACTGTAATATTTATAACAGTATAACCCCTAGTGTGGGTGCAGTTATACCAGTATACTTGTTTCCTTTCCCATATTGGAACAAGTATACTGGTATAACTGCATATGGGAATAGCTGTAATGGTATAAATGACCTTTATGCCAGTATAGCTGGTCCACACTAGGGGGCTGTATCATTTTAACTTTACTTTTATAGTTAGAGATACAACTTTTGTGTCTGGATAGGGCCTGAAATACACACAAGTGAACTGGTTTGCTCAGAACACACAGACTTAGTGGCTGCATTAGAAATAGTCCTGACGCCAATCTCCTAATCAAATATTGTCCACAAGACAATATTCCTTCCCATTATCATTCCTGGTATAGCACAGTGACAGACAGCTCTGCACACTGAGTTGAAGATATTACCTCTGAGTCTCTCCATTTCTCCCACCTCTTTTCCATTCTCCCAACACTTAGACGTAAAATTTCTCCTCCCCGCTCCAACCTCTCGCAATAGATCCTGCAGCTTAAACACTTACAACTTCCATAGTATAAAATGTTTGACAGTTATTTTATGTTATTTAATGAGATGTCATAAACTAAAGATATAGGTGATCCCCTCTAATCCTGCTCTGTAGCATCCTCCTTAGCCTGCTGCTGTAAAACATTAAAAGCCTTCTTTACCTTGCGTTAATTGGTATAAATGGGGTTAATCTTTGTAAAGCAGAGATTATCTTGCTTTAGGCTGACATACAAGGAAAGACTTAATTAACAAAGAAAAGAGAGAGAGCGAAAGAGACTTACATACTGATGAAGTGCTATATTTCCATTCCCTCTCTGTATCATGTAGTGCTGCTATAGCTGCCTTGTCCATTTCAGGGACCTGTCAAATCATTTGTGGGATGGAGACCGGAGTGGCTGCCTCAGGAAAGAGATTGGTTGGTTTTATTTTGTTTTAAACAATTCCCTAATCTCAGTTAAATGGGATATTATTTTTTCTTTATCTAAGGGGACAGTTCTTGCTGTGATGAGCCTAGTGACCTCCAACTGAAGGAGAATCCAGATGGAAAACTCTCAGAGAATGGTGAGAATGCTTTGTTTTGCTGCAGCATCCAGAAAGCATCACTTCAAGGCAATGAGGTCATGAGGACTAGAGATAAAGGAGGGTAGGAGCATGGTGGAGACATAGCAAGGATGGGAGGGTAACATGCATTATTTAACTACAACCTTCTTAAGCCAATAGTCCAATGGCAACATAACACAAAACATGAAATGTTACAACATATCATATTGTCTTATAAAGGAGCATCTGCAGGCTATGAAATACTAAGGCGGGAGAAGGTTTGTTTGGGGTGAGACAAGGAATCATGGGTGTGGTTAACCATACTAAAAGATTCTGTCAGGAGTCAGTCCTACAAAAAGAGTTCTATTGACTGTGGCGTCATCTTTCATGCAAAAGAGCGGCACGCCCATTGCTTCATAACACTTAAAACTGGACTGGAATGTACTTTAGAAGGACTCCTCCCTTTGGAAAAATAAACCACCTTGCCCAAAGAGATACAGTTTAAATTGGATAAATATAAAAAACCGGGCCAGTCTAATATTTTGAGGGGCCACATTCAAATTAGCATGTGCAAAGCTGCATTGAGGTTCCCTCTCAATTTATACCCAACGCCATAGTACCCACCACTACATACCCAGAATACCTTCTGCCTCATGTCTTCTGCTTCTTCCTGCCTATGTCATCTACCTCCTTTTAGGCTAAGATATTTGCATCCCCTCTTTTTCAATCACTGCCGCCTGTGGCAATGGAACTTAAGACACTGTTGCTTTAAAAGGGTAAGAGCTCTATCCTATAATCAATCCTACTGAGTCTTCTGCTGAAATTTGCCAAACTTTCCAACCCTACTGATCATTTTCTGAAATAACTCCCCCTCACTAGTTGTTTGGAGAGGCTAATTACAAATAAGTGCATAGCTCTGGAGCAAGGGGACTCTTAAATTAAATATGACTATTAGGTCCTTCAGCGTCAGGCTTTTATACACTTCTCATGAGCGAGGATTCCAAGTGTTTTGATGTGAAGTAGGTCTTGGGAAACTGAGCTGAAACTGAACTTCTCTCAATGTCACTGGGATTCCACCTGGTATCGTGTAAACTCCGAGTTTGACAGCAGTTATTTTGTCTTCATGCGCTGTCATACACAGAGCTGTTTGGACATTTAAAGTGTCCAACAAAAATCCCTGAAAGAGAATCTGTGTTGGACTTACAATTCTAACCAGGGTTCTCGTCTGCATCAATTTCACAAATGCACCCTCCCAGTTCAATGATATTTAACTTTAGGTCACCAATCTGCTTCTTTATAAAAGACATTTTAAAAAAGCCCCTCGTCTCAGGATCACTTGTCCTGTGCAAGAAAAGGCAAAACACAGAGAGATCATTACAACAGACTTAACGCCCAATGCTGCCTGCCCTCAAATGCCCAGTGACTTAAAAAATCAAGCCAACATTTATCTTTTGAGATGGTGGTGGAGGGTAACTGCAAACATTTCGTAATATTTCTGATTATATCAGTACCTTAAATTAAAGAAGAAAATACAACCCATCAGTCTAAAAATGCTGCATAATAGGCCATTAAAATGTTCAGACATCGGGTAAAACCTTGGCCAAACAGATACATTTTACACTGGCAATGCCAAATTCTCTCACGGAAGCAGCTCCCTTGTTGTATAGGCAAACTCCTAGGAACCTTTTCTTAACCTTTTGCATAGTGTGGACCTTGGAGCCTGATCCTCAGTTGGTGTAAATCACCAAAACTCCATTGAAATCAATGGATTTCACCAGCTGAGAATGTGGCTTGTAATGTTAATATCTTACAATTGTATACATCTTTCATGTAGAAAGATCCCAAAGGGTGTTGCAAGTTTTATCAAACCAAGTTACAAACTCTGGCCCTGACCCTACAATCAGAACTGAGTGGGCAGCCCTTGCATCCATGTGAAGCCCAATTGAGGGTTCCTCTGCAGGTCATTGCATCCCCCACTGAAATGCATCTACTCCTAAGTTAGGAGTCTGAAAATTGTCTGGCAGTGGAATACAGCAGATTCAAAAGAAAAACATTATGTTCTAGGCTATCTGAGCCTTACTGTACAAAGCACGCAAGGAGCAACGATGCACTTGAAGTCCAACTTCCCTTTGTTTTATCTTCAGAGAACAAAACTAAGAACGGAGAGCACACTCAGGATGTCTCTTCTGTAGCAGTCTGCATATTGTCACAAAATGACAACTGCCTATGCAGCACAGAGGGGGATGACTCCCCATTTAAAGGAATGGTAGACAGAAAACAGTCAGAATGATACCAGCAACATTTTCTACATGAACACAATGGTCTTATCCATGTCTAGTTTCCAATGAAGTATACTATACATAAGATACATCCTGCTGAGCACTCAGTCCCCTGGCAGTCTGTAATATGCCAGTATTCAAAGGGTTAAATTTGAGGTGCGGGAAAGTAATTTCCATATGAAGTGGAGATATTGTGAGTTTTTAAAAAGTAATAAACCATATTTTACCCCTGAATTTGATATTATCGCTCCAATACATTCACAATATATTTCTCAGTGTGCATAGTCAGGGAGCCAATTATCATGGTGCTTTTGAATTAATGATAAAAAGCCAGCTGCACTTAAAAAAAGGCAGCTAGGAGATATTTTGCCCTCAGAGAATAATTTGTTTCCTGTGCTCTCTGAACAGATGCTGCGTAATTTTAAATACATTAGCCATGTTAAACAATTGTCTCTCTGTTTGTAATGCACTTACCTGTGTGTTTGTGTATAATATTATACACACATGCGTGTTAGTGCTTTTTCCTTGGAACAGGTACAGCACAGAGACCAGCAGAGGAAGCTTCCTCTCATTGAACCACCGACCCCCTCTGTGCATAGGGAGAACACTTACAGACAATACGGCCATCTTTCTATGTGCCCATTCCCAGTGCATGCTCACTTAGGGTGACCAGATGTCCCGATTTTATAGGGACAGTCCCGATTTTTGGGTCTTTTTCTTATATAGGCTTCTATTACCCCCCACCCCCATCCCGATTTTTCACATTTGCTGTCTGGTCACCCTATGCTCACTGCTGAAGCTGTCCCTGCAGTGGTATTTTTTATAATGGGGTTGTCTGCCCTCTCAGAGTTGGCTTGAGACCCAGCACCTCTTTTCATATAGGACACCAAACAGCCTTCAGATTAAAATTATTTCTGATCATGATTCACCTGGGCCAATTTCAAGCCAGTGTCCTAGCAGTGAAAGGCCAGTCCCTGGAACATACCCAGTCAAATCTATTTGTGATTCAAAACCTTGAAAAATGTGCTCTCTTTTTTGTGGGCTTGCAAACAAAAGATATTTATACATTTTCACGAGTGAAATGCTAAAAGATACGTTCCCCCCAAAATTGCCCCTAATCTAGCTCTTCAAAAAACAAATCTATTGGTTATTTACATACACCAATGTGTCAAGTAAAATAAAGTTTGTCCCATTGATGAAACCCTGTTGGCAACTATCTGATAGTCCTGGATGTTATTCAAGCCTCTGAGAACATTAAGAAACGAGAGGTAAGGTTTTGAAATGATTTCCACTCTCAGAATGAGGCTTGGAAGCACTACCTGACCTGAATTTGTGCTTAGCCTTTTAACAGTCTAGCTTATCAATGTTAGCATTAATTTTTCTGAGACTACACACAATCAGCAGGAAATAGGATAGGACAGTGTTCCCAGAGGTGTGTTGGCATGTCCCACTACTTTCTAATATGAACACATCTATGCTGTTACTTTAATTACTAGAAGTTGAGCTGAAGGCTTTTAAAAATGAATAAATCCAAAGAGTTTGTGAATTCAAAACTCAGCCTCAGAATAATATGCTGGCAACTGCAGTTTTACAAATAAGTACATCTTAAAATGGTTTAAGATATGTTCTTTCTTTAACAATCTTAAAAGAGCTCAGTTCAGAACTTTGACGTTCTTGTGTATCATCTAATTGTAGGGTTATATAATGTCACTCATTGCAACTCAAAAGCATATCTGATGATATTACTAATGTGAACACAGCAGAAGGAATGCCGCTCCCTATCATTTACATATAGGTCCCTCATAGTATATGAGCACATCACAAATTTTTATGTAGTTTGACATCACAATACATCTGTGTGGTAGGAAAGTGTTATTCTATCAATTTTGTGATGAGGAACGGAGGCAATAAGAGTTATCAAGTAACTTGCCTAAGGTCACAAAGAGTGTATGACAGAGTCAAGAACTTCTGAAATGCTGTCCTGTGCTTTCACCACAAGACCATCCTTCCCTGATTTACAGCTCAGCTCTACAAAGGGCAGAACACATATTGACAGTTGTGGAGTATCTTCAACTCCCTTAACCACGCTCACTGTGCAGTCTGATGGAATTCAGCACAAGATGAGGCCACTCTCAGGATCAGGTCCTTAATGGGTAAAACCCCGTTGTCAATTAGAGGTTTGTGGTTGATTTCAATGAGAGTAGGCTCAGACCTGTTAACAATTGTTGCTGGAAAACCACAGAGACTGTAATCTGGGCAGGTAGAGAATTTTCCAATGAGGGCTCAATCCTGAAAAACCTTTATGCACAGAAGTAGCCCTTAATGAAGTGATCAATCTCTATAATGTCAATGGGAATATTTGGATAAATAAGGATTTCTTAGGGTCATGGTTACAGTATAGAAACAGATGTTTAGATTTAAAAAAAACCATGAAATACTTTTTCTGGGAGGCTGCAATGTAACACTACTTTATTTCTTTGAAGCCAAGTTTCTAATAGAAGACTCAGAAACAGGGAGAGACAAAGGAGGCTGCTCCATGAGGCAGAACTCGCTCTACCTTGCTCTAGACTGACTCTTTACAGACTGATTGCTGAAGACCCAGACCATGAGATTCTCTATAGAGCCTTCCCTAGCCTGCAAGCAGGACAAGGAAAATTCCTGAGAATTTAAAGTGATAGCTTAGCATTTGAACTTCGTTTTTACCACCTTAATATGTAAGGCTTGTAAGATGGGCCCCCTAACTTTTAAAGCAACAGTAGCTTTGGCTTTTAAAACATTTTTCCAGTTTTCCTTATTTGGGACAAATACTTTAGACCCAGACTTCTCTCTTATTTTCTGCACTCAGCATGACCACTTATTTTAATAGGATTTGTCGCACGAGAGCTACCCTGCATTGCAAATTGCTTAGGAAATATGACTTCAAGGAAGGAGGAAGTCATTAGCAAACAGAGGTATTTAGAGACCTAAAAAGGGTAAAATGTGCATTTAGAATGAAGCAGCAATCTCTGTTCTGATATCTCGAGTTTTATCTATTTGCTGTTACCAACATTTCCCTATGTAAGTGTTTTCTGATTTAATAAGCTAGGATACAAGTCTGGCTTATTCCAAGCTGCTTATTTAGTGCTGATTGATAATCGGGGCTGTGGGGGATGAAAGCAGGAAATAAAGTACAATGTGCACAATCTAAATCACTTTTAAAAAAAGTTGTGGCATCAAAGAAGTTTTACTTGAGTTTCATCAGATTTGTAACAAAGGAACAGGCCTTTGTGTATAGGTTGTAGATGATAAACTGATCTGCTCCATTGTTAGGCTATACTTTGGCTTTTGAGCACAGCCCACACAGTGAGGGGGTACATAAGGAGCCACATAGTAATGGCTGTTCCTGGGAGCATTCTCATTGACTCAGCCAATGACTTTGAGCCAATGTATAGCAGAGCAGAAGCTCCATTAACCTACTCAAGGATACAGCATGCCCTGCTTTCAGGAGCCAGAGCCACACTTGGTCATCTTATCTAATCTATCAGATCCTGTGCATGGCTGTCCCATCTGTCTATACACAATAGCTACAACAGTGATACAATGTGCTTTGGGGGCCCCCGCAGGCCGGCATAGTTGGTCTCAGAAGTGACGAGTCGGTCCCGGAAGTGATGAGTTTATCACTTCCACTCTGGGCCGCATACCCAACCTAGGGACAGCCCTGCCTGGAATCCTAGCATGTAGGTGAAATGCTGGAATTCCTTTAGCAGCTGGTACCTTTCAGTTAGGGTTGAGATTTATCATGGGGTTGTCACTAGCCAGTAACTTACAGCTTGGGGACTCACTCTAGGCTACATAGTAGTTTTAAATTCTGCATTTTTGAGAGCAGTAGGAAAGATACATTTGCATTCACCTGACTGAATTTACAAGTTGTATGGGCTGAACAGTGGACTCTTTTTAAATTTTTTTTCTTTCAGATTTTGTGCCTCAGAAAGCCCTTTAAAATCTTGCATGTACAGTTCAATCTAGTATTTAGTGCACATCAGGGTGATATATATAATTAATGCTCAATACCAGGATACTTTCCTTTGGAAACAAAAATTACTGTGCTGCAAGCTTCACACCTGTTTACCCTGTTATGTTCTTTTATTTGAGCAAATGAAGCAAGTTCTGATTTCATAAAATCCTCTCTTCCCTGCAACATAGCACCTTTCCTCAAGGAACTTTATGTAATTAGAATCACAGCACTAGGAAAGTATTATGCCAATGTTACAGGCAGACAAACTGAGGCAGACAGGTGAAGAAACTTTCCATAGGTCAGAGTGAGTCAGTCGCAGAACAACAGGCATCCTCAGTTCAAGTTCCAGGCTCTAGCATTGGCATGCTGTAGAAAGGTCCAGCTCAGGCACATTAGTAAAATGTTATGTGTTTGCTATTTGCATATTTAGTAGAGCTCACTGCATTAAGTTCTCCCTATTTAGCATTTTGCTACCATCCCAAGATAATGTCGTCAATTTCATCTGTCCTTGGTAACTTATAAGACTGTTCCCTTTTTCTGTAAAGACTACAGTGAAAATTGGAATGAATTTATTTCCTATCACAAGGTTTTACATTGGTAGTATCATGCATAACTTACTATGCCAATGATCCTCACCATTTATTTGCCATGTACCATATTAGGTAGTATTATACTGACTTATGCCACTATTGTGGTGTATTACAGCTCCTAGCCTATCATGATGGCTTCCTTTGTTTTCTATTATTAAAGTAGACATATAGGTGTCATAACTGGAATTTAAACTGATTTAGGCACCTAAGTAGCTTTATCGTTCTAAGCCATAAGGCCCAATTCCTATATAACTTAGACTAGTGTAAATCAGGAGTAGCTCCATTGTAAACCGGTGAAAGGCAGCTCAGATTTAAGCTTATCTAATCTCAGCTGTATATCTAATATTTGTTATGAATCTTCAGCTATGGAGAATACAGGTCACAGTAACTGAATTTTTTTTCTTCCTCTGCAATTTTTATCATAGATTATGGTTTCCTCAGAAGGCTATTTGCATGCCATATATACTGGAGTTTCATGTCTATTTCTTATTTATAGTAGGTGAAATTCATTTTCTGATATGCAAAAATTCTTGTGTTGAATTCTCACTAGATTAATGGAACGGTGGTAGCAAGGGACTGTACATTGTACAAAAAGAAAAGTGAATGAAGTGGAATGAGCGTGGCTTGCCCTGATTAAAATATATCTTTTTACTTTTGATTTAACTTAACTTCTATACTCTCTCCCAGCCATTGCCATGTACTTCTGAGGTCTATTGACCAAAATATAGGAAGAAAATTACTCTGATAAATTGTATTCTAAACATCTAATTTAGAGCTAGATGCAGAAAGGTGCTCAGCATCTGTGAATCACACTAAAATAAATAGGCCCTCAGTGCTTCTCAGTTCTGTAATACTGTAGTAGGATTCTCACATTATATAAGAATTTGGACATAATATACTGTGAATGAAATCCTGATTCCATGGAAGTCATTGGGATTTTTGCCATTGAATTCAATGGAATCCCAATTTTACCTTCTTTATGTAATCAAAATCTTTTGATTTCAAAGTGCAAAATGCACATGCTGTGTCTGGCAAATAGGTACTGCATGGGATCTGTGGATTAAGCACAGACTACAGATAGCTTTATTTGCAGTTAAGTTTGCTGATTTTTTTCATAATGGTCCCTCTGGCCTTAGAATCTATTAATTTCTTTGGCATTACAAACATTGAATATAGTACTAGAGAAATTCATATTACAAAGGACTCCATTCTTTCTAATGCTTGTGCAATTTAAAACTTGAAATGACAGAAAACCAGACAGATTAGACACATGATGCACCTAGTTCAGTTTCAGAAAGAAAGAAGCGGCTGAAAAATATCACTTATGTTTTCCCCCCTTCCTTCTTATAACTTATCCAAATAATTGCTTTTGGCCTGAGATTTTACATGTCAACCTTCAGCTCAGAGTGAAGTTTGCACAGGGACTATGGTCTAGTGGTTATAGACCTGATCCAAGGCCCACTGAAAGATTCCTAGGGATCAGAGCCCTAGGACATCTGGAGCCAAAGCCTCAAATCTGAATATCTCTGAATTGTCACCTGGGATGAATGTTATGAAATACTTGTTTGTATATTTAACCTTCAAGTTTGATCCAGAGCCCAGCAAAGTTAGTGGAAAATTTTCCTTTGACTTCAATGGGCTTTGGATCAGGCTCTTGGATACTAAGGTGACAGGCACCTTAGATTAAATGAATGGCATCCTGTCTCCGTTTCTCTGTATGTCAAATGGTTATCAGATCTACGTATTTCATAGGGGAGTCCTAGTAATCAGTGGGATAAATTCTGGTGTTGCAGTTAACTTTGTAGAAGTGTTTTGAAATACTCAGGTGAAAGGGGACCTATAATGGACATATTACTATCATTAGGTCATAGCTGTAGAATTTAACTCTTTTGCTGACAACATAGTCATCAGGGTTGTTTGTTTGATTTGTATGCTCAGTGATTCCCAAAATACTGTTCAGCCATGTGGTGCTGGCTGTGCCCTCCTTGTTTCCAACTTTTATTAAAAATCAGATCTAAATACTCTTCAAAAGTATTTTTCCAAGTAAGCCATTGCTGTACTTCACATAGGGATGTTGTATGAACCCTAAAAGGATGGGAGATGGTCTGCATGATCATGAATGGGAGGAGATGATGTAGCCAAACAATTGAAAAAGAGGCTCAGTGTTTGATCAATGTAGTCACAAATGTAGGGAAGTGGGGCCAGAAGATGGAGGAGTCATGGTCCATGCAATAATGAATGGTCTGTCTATGCAATGGAGAACAGAAGGGGAAGTGAGTTGTGTACTCATGAATGGGAGAACACATGATGATGAATTGGTCCACACAGATATGAAAGAGCAAGGATGTGTCTACTACATGGTCTCTTCATTAAAATGTGGACCATGCTATAAAAAAAGTTTGAGAACCTGTGCTACTGTAATTTATTATTCACTCTTTAAATAAATTAGATACAGTGCATGTATAGTGCAATTAAATAGCACAATGTGTTTGCACAGCCACACATAAAACAAAAAGCTGCCATAGTGATAATTAACCTTACTTTCACCCCAGATTGAAATTAAGTTTATGCTGTTCTTTAAAGGGGGAGTCTGTCTCCTGATTTTCCTGTTTTATGGCTCCCTTGTTCTTTTGCAAATACAAAGCAGAAAGGATATAGATCCTGAGCTGTTTCAGTCAGTGGTATCTTTAATTAACTCACAGAAGGTCATGTGAATGTTCCTGTGATACACATGGCAGATGCTTTAACTAATAGTTATTGGATCCAATCACTATTCATCATCAAAGTTTCATTGGGGCTTGCACTGTGGAGAGGAAACAGCAGGTTTTCCTATGCAGCTCATTGAAGTTGTTCTTGTTTGTTCATTAACCCTTATGAGAACACAGTATTAAAGCTGTCCCAGGAGCACCAGGCACTTTTCAGCACATCAAACTCTTTTGGAGTATGTAGCCTTTGTGAGGTTTCATAACATGTTGTACTTTGAAACCATGAAAAAGGTAGGAAAACTGCTATTGTTTTGTGAACCCAAAGGATTTATATAACTGAGCACCAACAGTGTGCTCTGCATTGTAAAGAGCATACCTACAATTTCTGCTCAAGAAGATTTGGGCCTGAAACTCCCATTGACACTAACTTTAGGGCCAAATCCTCAGCTGATATAGCTCCATTGACATCAGTGAAGCTTGAGGCTCTTGTCTTAAGCGCATAGTGAATAATAAGTCTCTCTCTGTCTCACACTCACACATAAAACTGCTTACGGTCCTGTTCCAAGCATAATCAATAATAGTGCGTTGCATTTATATCATAACTTAGGAGAAATATTGTGTGATCCAATGGTTGTATGTTGTCCGGGTCTCTTTTACATCTCACCCAAAAGAGAGCACCTTTGTCAGAACCATGCTCCTCAGCCCACCCCCCCACTCACCATGCAGCGGCAGCTCCTGTACCACAGGGCAGTGCCCAATTCCCCACTCTGGGTGTTGCAACCTGGCACATGGGATAAATTTTGGATGTGTGTTTTCACTTGTATTCGCTTGTAACCATTTCTAACATCCTCTTTTGTATTTGAATTAACTTAAAATCCTATCTTAGTTTGTTTTGTTTGTTTGTGTTTTTAATATAAACCCAATCCAGTGCTGTGTTTAAACTGAACTGTTTGGTAACTCCAATTAAAGTATCAAACCTTTGAATATTGATTCTGTACAGAAACAACAATCCCTTGGAATCTGAACTGTCCAGGAGAGGACTGGACATTGCTGAAAATGTTTTTAGGAAAATTTGAGAATAGAAGTGTGTTGGGGTCATGCTGCAAATAGTAACCAAGGCTGGTGGAAGCGAGAGTGTGACTGGTGCATTGCTAGTATGCTCTAGGGTCAGACCTGCTGGCTAAGGGCTACAGCTATATATATACATCTCTTCTCTTCATGTGTCAGTATAATAATGCCTGCATCTGTAATTTTCACTCCATGCATCTGAAGAAGTGGGTTTTTACCCATGAAAGCTTATGCCCAAATAAATCTGTTAGTCTTTAAGATGCCACCGGACTCCTTGTAGCTATACATACACTCAAGGTGTGACCTGAATGCTGGTAGGCTGTTCGTGAGCAGCCCAGGTTGAGAGCTACAATAGCGAAGCATTGTTAGGCACCCAGGTATACAAAACAAGTAGTGACACAACCCGTTACTGGTCTGGATTAAACCTCAGAATGTGACAGTAATCAAGAGCAGAATTTGTCTTAGAGTGTCTGCGTCAACTTTAATAAGTACTCTTGGAAGCAGATCAATGAGCACTTTATTATTACATTTCATTGATTCAAATGGCATTCTGAACCTTGGGCTAGAGAATATAGGTGTGTGTGCATAATCTCACTTAGTCAATGACTGTTTATACTGACTTTATGGATCCAAGATTTGACTCCATTCATTTTCAACACTAGAAGAGCTCCCTAGTGGAACACACATTGAGCTGATTGAGCTTCTGAAGTCCATATTGTAAGAATATGGAATTCTTCAAAGGCAGGATAGACAACAGTCCTCGTAAGCAAAACCTTTTGTTATGGAGTCAGCTGAATGGGAGTCAAATGGGATACTGTCTTGCTTTTCTTGCATTCTTATCCCAATCTGTTAGAATAGCTTTTGGGTAAACATGTGACACTGAACCCTTATGCCCATTTCAGATGTATGCAATCAAAACTGAAACAAAAGTCAGCATCATCAGCCTTGGGATTAACTGTGAATCTCCCATAAATGTTAATGAATTATTTTACCACAAGGATCATATTTCCCATTTAGTAGCCTTTTTTTAAAAAAAAAGTCTTCAAAACTCAAATAATTGTCTTTGATGTTCCTTGTATTTTAAGGTTTGAATTATTCTTGCCGATGAACAGTGGATGCCCAGATAATTTCTAATAGTATCCCTTTAAGACACACATGTACTCACCCATTGATTGCAGTGGCTTTGCTCGTGCTTGTGAAGCAAAGAATAGACCAGGAGTACTTGTGGCACCTGAGAGACTAACAAATTTATTAGAGCATAAGCTTTCGTGGAGTACAGCCCACTTCTTCGGATGCATACAGAGTGGAATAAATATTGAGGAGATATATATACACACACATACAGAGAGCATAAACAGGTGGGAGTTGTCTTACCAACTCTGATTTACTGTCTGTACTGGGCTAGCTTGATTATCACTTCAAAAGTTTTTTTTTCTCTTACTTAATTGGCCTCTCAGAGTTGGTAAGACAACTCCCACCTGTTTATGCTCTCTGTATGTGTGTGTGTATATATATCTCCTCAATATTTATTCCACTCTGTATGCATCCGAAGAAGTGGGCTGTAGTCCACGAAAGCTTATGCTCTAATAAATTTGTTAGTCTCTAAGGTGCCACATGTACTCCTGTTCTTTTTACAGATACAGACTAACACGGCTGCTACTCTGAAAAGAACAGACCCTGAACCAGTGCTTTGGGATTCAGTGTCATGCCACAATAACTAATCAGCTGCATATTGTATGTACAATCTGTTCCTGATTCAGTTACTAGGGGCTTGATTTTTAAATCAGGCCTTCCCTTCTGCAGGCAGAGACTTTTGTACCAGAACAAATTACCAAGAAAAGAATGAATGGGTTGTGGTGTATAATTGTGGACACAATTCATTGCAGGTGCAAAAGTGTGTCTGCAAAAAGAGAGTCCTCATTTGAAAGTGAGTTTGAAAGCAACTTGCCAAGGACACACAGTAAGTCAGGGTTAGAACATCGGAGTCATGGCTCTTCATTCCTGGATCTACTCACAAGAATACATTCACTATGTTGGTCCACATCAATCCTTGTTGTTCCAAACACTGACTGTCCAAGGTCCAGAACAGAAGAATTCCTTTAGCAAACAGGGTGAGAGGGGAGAAGGTATTGAAGAGCACTGAGGAAAGAATGATGGTGGCAGCAGCAAAACTTCTGGCTATTTTTGCGGTCTGAGTAAGCAGACAGCTACTGAATCTGAGTCCTGCTAATCTTATTCTTTCACTTGTCCTTAGCTCGTTAGAAGGCAAATAAAATAATCAAAACATGCCTAATATCTAACTGGAACTTGAGGAACCAAAACCATTTTTCCCCTGGTTGTTCTGCAGGGCAGTGACCTCAGGATGTGTAACATAAAGCACAGCAGGTAGTTTCAAGCATAATCTTTAATTCATTGCTAGGAATATGACCTACTGCTATTGCAGGTGCTATCACTATAATGAACATCATACATTATGTACAGTTAGAATTTATTTCAGGCTACATCTGGAGATTTCTGTTACTTTTCCCCCCTGTCAGCATACACTATGCACTGTTATTGCTTATTTGGTTTGAAATGGCAGATGCAGAGCTCGTGACGCCGAAGAGCCTTGAGAGACTCCACTTCCCTATCAGAAGTAATTTTAAGTTTGCAGGAGATGTTTTAAAGGGAAAAGATCATAATCTGTTTGTTAGTCCTTTGAAACCATCTCAAGAATGGTTTCTTTCTCGTGTGTGTAAATTTCTCAATTCACAGCAAATATGGGTAGCATGTAAAGCTTCTAGATAGTAGTTAATATTAGGGAAGAATGAAGTGATAGTTACCTCCTGCCACACTCAGGCATCAGTGTGAATGTAAATACCAAGGACTCTCTTAGAAGCAGAGGTGGGTGTTATAAATAGATTGTCCAGCTCACATGTGACAAGGTAGCCAAATGCCTTTTATCTGATCCACAAAGAGGAAAATGTCAATCTCATCCACCTTGGATGAAGAAAAGAAAAAACCCTCCTCAAGAAAATAATTCATTCAGTAAAAGAGCTTAATATATGCCTGGTGAACTGCCTGACTTTGCTTTGATTTGCAACAATTATTTGTATTCAATATTTTGTAAAAATGCTATGGGGATAAAATGGAGAGAAAAATTGCTGGCTTCAGCAAGCCTACTTTAGTTAATACTCTGTTTTTAATGTTCTAATAACTAGCTATGGGCCATCAAAGGAGGAGGAAAGCTCCTTCAGATTTGCCCCTCATGAAACAAGTCATGGGGTCTACCCACAAAACTCACAGATTCCCCATTGCTTCCAGAGATCCCTCAGCCAGTGGTTTCCCCTGCAGATAATCCCCCTCTATGAAGAGGGATCCCCAGAGGAGGTGTGTGTGCTTGTATGTGTGTGCAAAGACAATATGGTCAAAACATATGCTTTCTGTGGTTAGCACCAGTGAGGACAACAGGGGCATAATGTGCATCTCCCCAGGCTGCACAATCCTCCCTTGCTCTACCTCACTGCAGTTACCTGGATAAAACAAATCTCCTCAACAATTATCCTTGAAAGGAGACTGAGGCCTGTTCCAGTTTGGGAGGGAGAGAATCTATCCACAGAAGGTCTCTGAGGCATGATTAAGCCAAATAATACTTGGCACTTGAAGATAACTGGGTGCTGAGAGACTATTTCATAGACACAGAAACCAAGCCACAGAATGTGTAAGGCCATTAAGAAGGAATGACCTCAGTTTGATCTCCTGTTTTGCACCCAGTTTTGCGCAAGAAATAACTTCTGCTGCAATTCTGCAGAAGCTAAGAACTGTGAATGTATAGTACATGTATGTTTCACTAGCTGGTAGCACCTGCAGATCACAAAGTTAGAAGTCTGCATGCTCTACAATGTAGTAGCCAAATTGGAAGCCACTTTTCATAATTAGACCTGGTGAACACAATTTTCAAAAGTAGCAATTAATTTTTAAGGTCCCAACTTATGAGACCTTAAAGGAGCCAGACAGGGTGTTCAGAACTTTCTGAAATTCAGACCTTTAAGCTGTCTCAGAGTAGATCACCCCCAACATGAAGGCACCCACAACCACTTGGCTTAATGGGAGTCATGCACCTACCTTTGGGTACCTGGGCCTATGTGACTAGTGCTGTGTTACAAAGAAAGTCTATGGCAGGGTCTGGAATTGAATTCAGGCCTCTTGACTTCCAGTTTGGCATCTTCACCATAAGATGATTCTTCTTTCCTTCCACAAGATATTAATGCCAGTTTTCATAAATGTATCTCATTTTAGTTTCTCTGTTTAGAAAACCTATGTTACCTCAGCTATTGTATAGAAAAAGTAAACAAAGAAAATGGTTTATAAAATACTGATAACTATTGTAATTCCAAACTTATTAATACATAGGGCAAAATTCTGATCTTAGTTGCACAAGTGAAAAGAAGGAGAAAATCCACTGTAACAGAGTGGGAACTAACCCTACAAGAATCACGTTTAATCCACAAAGGAAGTGCTGTAAGTACTATAGCTATTCCTATTTTCATTTTAAAAAGAACAAGCTAAGATACTTAAGAATTCCCATACTGAATCAGACACGGGGTCCATCTAGTTCAGTATCCTGTCTCTGACAGTGTTCAATACAAGATACTTCAGAAGAAGGTGTAAGAACCCTGAAGTGGACAGACATGATATATTAACCTCTATATTAGGTGGTGGTCTGATTGGCCTAAGTCTTGAATCATGAAGCTTAATATCTCTTGCATATATTTATTATAATTAATTATGATAATTCTGGATATTTTTGACATCCATATAATTGTCCAACCCTTTTTGAATGTTAAGTTCTTGGCTTGGATGATTTCCAGTGGCAATGAGTCCCACCATGTAATGTCATGAAGTGTGAAAAAGTATTTTCTGTTATCACTTTTGAATTTCCCACCAGTTTTGAATTTCCCATCTTGCAATCAACCTTGTGTAAAGACCACTAGGCTTGCTTCTATCTTGATCTTCTATGTTTCTAATAGCACAGAGCTGCTCTGCCTTTCAAAAGGATAAAAGCCTCATTACAGTCAGAGTTGATAAGTAAGGGAACAGAATTTTTCATTTGTTTTGAAGTCAAGTACACATGGGTACTTGCAAAATATTAGTTCTATAGTAAATTGAAAAGCCTGTGGAGTCTGGTGTCAGGCCTGCAAAGTACTTTTATTTTTTATTTATTTTATTTTTTAGGTGCTGAGTGGAGCTAGTGGGGAATTTTGCAACAAAATATTCTTTGCCGATAATTGTCAATTGTAAAAACTGCAACTCTTAGCAAAACAGAGTTGAGGTTGACAAAACACCTGACTTGAACAAAAAATTGTTTTAAAAAAGTTGATTGGCAAAATGTGGTGTTTGTACTTTTTGTTTTGAAATTCCAGTAAATTTACACTAAAAATAACAAAAAGGGGGGGAGGGGGCGGGGAAGGCAAAATCAAAACAATTTGTTTTGATTGACCTGACACACATTTTTTCCTATATATATTTGGTTTGCAGAATTTTTTGAGATTCTTGTCATTTTGACATTATCAGAGGTGGTATGCTCTATTCCAATTGCTGTGTCTCGTATAAAAATCCAAAAGCCAGGGAAAGTGTAGCTTAAATACCATGGCAGAGCATATAATACAAAAATACAAGGAAAGATGGATTAGATAAATATAAGTAGATGACCTAGAATTAAATGGGCTACACAAACTGTCAGCATGAGAAAATACCCAGAGTATCCCACTGACTGAACTCTATATGTTGGTAGGAGTGGCAGATTTTGCTAAGTCTCCGAATCTGGAATGGGGGGAGAGCCTGAGAAATGATGGATAGACTGATGGACTTTAAGTACTGTTTCCTCTGGGTATTAAGAATCCATCATTTTTAGGTAGAGTAACAGACCAATTTATGTTTTCTAATTAACTGTAAGACTCAACAGTAGGTGATTTTGCACTAGTAAATGTCATCAATATAAGAAGTACCCCCAAAGTGTTTTATGTCTGATCATTGAGACTTATGTTCAATTGTTTCAGCTCCATCCTCCCTGCAATGACATACATGTTCCAGCTAGGGTATTATTTCATCTCATGAGTTCTTTCTTCCTATTTTACGTTTCCAGGCTCCTCTTAACAATTTTCTTTCATTAGTCTTTCATTGAAACTCCTGAAAGCAAACAGAGCACACGTGGGGTTTCTTGTTATCATACCTGTTCTTCTTTGTTATATACTAGCATACTCCTATGCCTGCCGAGACTTTCGCCTGCTTATCAGGCAATGTACAGCAGTGGAGAGGTGTAGGAGCCATTCATAAATGCTTGCTTGCCTGGAAAAGGCAAGGAGTCATCAAAGGTTAGAACCAAGGCTGACAGCAATAAAAGATTAGTCTGTCTGGAGAGAGCACTGCATGAAAGGGCAAAAAGTCAATGATAGAAAAGAGAATGAGGTACCAAATAGAGTAAAAGTCCCTTCTTTTCCCTTATATGCAGTGCAGGTGTATGACATTTTATTGTCCCTTGACTGTAGAGCTCTCTGAGCAGCTCAGGGAATTAGAGAGACTGCAATTTATGACGTTTCTTTTTCTCTCCATATATGCAATTTAACCTAGCCCCTGTAGCTAGAAAAATGCTTTAGCAATAGAAAACCTAGAGGGGATTTTTAAATCTGCAGTAAAGACAATACAATCTACCTGCATAAAAAATATTAATTCTGTGGGGGCTATTAAAGCTCAGCATGTGGCACTGCACAGCAATTGTGGTACTGCAGCATCTACCTGTTTCAAGTATACCAAGATGCCGCAGTCACTGTGGGTGCCTGGGATAAAGAATGCAGATTTTTTTTTTAATGGCACTGATAGTACCTTGCTGCTGCTCAAGTTTTGATTTCAGATTGCTGCAGACAAACTGATATACTTGGGTCCTGACCCTGCAATGAGCTCCTCTCAGCCAGATCCCTTCACATGGAGGTCTCCTACTAGGTCTCCACACACGCACAGATATATGTTCATCTGGAGCTCATTGCAGGATTTGTACCAACTGGAAAGAATCTGGGAGCCTGTTAATTGCTGGTCATTTTGTAAATGAGCAATATGCAGCTAGCCTATGGATTGTCTCAGCTAAAATATCACCTTTTCCATGTGTGGGCTTCAACTGGTTGTGTCAATAAGATTTCCAGAATTTTTAGGGCTTGCATTAATTTTCTAAACATGGGCCTAGTGATGTCTGACCTCTGTATTAAGAGCTTCCAGCTGTAGTCCACCTCAGGCAAATTATTGTGCTGGCTCAGTTACAGCTTTTAAATCCAGGTTCACAACTCATTTGTTTGAATAATTCATAATTAATTGAGTTGCTAATTTTGCCTTTTGCTAAAGCACCCTGGGATGCATGGCATTAAAAGTGCTATTGAAGTGTGGTCTGATTAACTGATTGATAGATTTGGCTTTTTATAGGTACCTCTTGGAAATATGAGTAAAACATTCCATCTTCTACAGAAAAAAGAGGCAACTCAGGCAGGAGAAATGCTTTGGTCTTTGTTTAATTAATTTAGTTCTCTATGAAAAGGCCAGATTGACAGTGCTGGGAAACTAAACCTCCTCTTTACTCATAGAAGAGATGCGGCATAGGCAGTAGTAGTGCTAGTGCCAGTGAACAGCCCCTCCCCCCACCCCCACCCCGAAACACACTTCTGTCCACGAGCACCGTGCTGCGGCCTCAATCTTGAAAGATCCTTCCTTGGGCAGAAAAGCATAATTCAGTGTCTGCTACGCTTTCAGTTCTTGGCATTTCTGTTGAGACCGCTGTCTATTGGCAATTTGTGCCTGTGCTGATGGTGGTCTCTACTGACGAGGAGACTAGGACCTGGACTGAGACCAATCCAAACATCTTTCTTTCACACAGTCCTCCCAACTGCTTTCCAAGGATTTGCATTAATGACTAGGTCAGTTCCACATCTCCTGAAATATGCATGCATATAGGAAACAGATAACATTAAGTAATAAGTAGGATTTGGCAAACCCTAGAATATTTGATTCACAAGAGGATTTGTGACACACATGCTTCAAGTTTGGTTCTGAAGGACTACTTTGTCATACAGTACTGGTTTACTTTAAGGTTTGAGTGTGCAACCAGCCCTTGTTTGTTTCTAGCTCATTCCCATCACAGGTCCTCCCAAGGATGACTCTTCTTATACTTGGATTTTTCTCTGTAGCGGTGTGTTTTTTCTCCTATCCCATTTCTTCCTCCTGAGGTCAGATGCCTCTTTGTCTTGGTCTTCATGGGGCACTCTCTCCTCTCTCCCTCTACCTGTTATCTCTTCAGAGGCAGCTAGGTCTCAGCTTCTTGGTCTTCAGGGTAAGACATGGTCTTCAGGGTAAGACTTCAACAGATTATGCACCCTCCAACCTGTATGCAATGTGATGAAAGAGAACACTCCACATTCCCTAGCCAGCTCATAGGTAGGGAAGCAGATTCTAGGAATTATGAGGCATCCCTTTCAGCATGCATTGTCAAGGGCAATCCCAGTGGAGGGTTGCAGAATTTTTGAGAACATTTGCAGCCCATGTTCACCAGCCTTTACACCGGGGCTGAGGTTCATGAACCCATGGAACACGTGGCTTCTCTGACCAATAACCTTGAGACTTGATGTGAATATTTTGCACATGTCTAGTGATAACTAGATGTAGGACCTATTTATATAGGGCCTATTTTTGTCAGTGGATTCTTATTTGATGAATATCTGCAAGTAGGTTTAAAAAAGAAGATCCAGTTCACTTGATCCAATAGCTACTGAATCTATTTCAACTAAATAAGCACAAGAAAATGCATTGGCTGGAATGCATGAGCTGGAAATTACAACTGTTTTATGGGATGGGGGAGGATTAAATTCTGATTTGAGTATGTGTGACTCTAAAGGAGAAGACTCAGAGAACTAAACCACTCATTAGCATAAGTAAATAACACTGGCTGAGCTTGATACTGAGAGAGCCAATTGTGGTCTAGCAGCCTGCTGCTAGGGGTAGTGGCCAACCAATGCCTGCAGGAAAGAGGCAATGAATTATTACAGATACAAATTTATGTGAACAATTCTTATCTTCTGCAGAGAATTGCAGACAGGTACTATATGCTTTTGTACAGGTTGTTATATTCCAGGTTTTTGTGCACCTTTAATTAATATGCTAGGACTTAGTATTAAGGTAAAGATCAAGCTAGTGGAGGTCTATACAGAACTAGTTAACTGCTGTCATAGGACAGGATACTTTGGGTATTTATCTTGTTTCCCAGGGGCTATTTTTACTCTGGCTATTCCAAAATCCTGAAGGCTGCTCTAAGTTATGCCAGCAGCAAACAGTCCCAGGTGATAATGCAGTCAGGGATCAATGTAGTGTAGGAATGCCCCAGACATACCATATTTCCCCTTTCTATGTCCTCTACGCTGGCTCTGTGCCACTAAAGGCTCCCCAAATACAGTAGAGATCCAACCATGCTTTCAGGATGCTTTGCACAAGCAGGCCAAAGAACCTACAGTACAACACAGATTCTGGCGAGGATCTTCCCAGGAAAAGAACACTTCAGCTCTTAAATCTTTGGAAAATGATCTTTATGAAGCTTGAATTCCACTATAAAAATGAAAGAATTTGCTGATGAATTCCTGTAAGGCAAGCATCCTAAGAGGTTCCATTGATTCCAGAGTTTATTAAGAGCACAAGACCGACACCTAACTTGCCTGTAAAAGTGAAAAATAACTGCCTACTACAGGTAACAGTGATATTTACATGTACTTATGTTTTCCTGGATGGATGAATAAAAATTATTTGCTGATTGCATTCACCAGCATAAAAAGTTCTGTATCTGGTCAGCTTCATTTTACAGAGAAAAGTACCTTCAATATGTAGCATTTACAAACTGCACTAACGATTCAAAAAACTACAGTGCAGAATCACTCACTAATCAGGCAAAACAGCCTTTGTCTTCTGTTTCTGCAAGGACAAAATTTAGACCTAGTAGAACAAATGGTAACAAATGGCATCCCTGATAAGCATCTTTAATTCTGGAGTGACAAGCCTCAGAGCACAATGCTGGATGTACATGCTTAATTCTACCTCTGTTGTTCCAGTCCACTTCAATCCTGAAGTACAATATATTTGTAATTTCAGCCCTTACCACCTCCTTACATCCACCCCACAACGTGTCTTTCTTTCAGTGTGCGATATTTTTGGTGTGTTTTCCTCTGCTATTCACACGTGAGTCTATGCACAGAACTGTCCTTGTACTTTATTCTTGATTTGCAACACCCTGAAATTCCATTATAGCTCCCCAAAAGCTCTGCTAATGTGTTTCAGTCCAGTCCTTCACCTTCTCCTGTTATTCTACTGCTGCTGGGCCTCTCTTGAACAGGGACTTGTGATTTACCCAGAAATATGTAGAATGCTCTCATGATGTGCACAAATGGGGAGTGGGAAGAAGCTATTTGAACTTCTTTTCACTTCTGACCAGTGCTGGGATTTGAAAGCCTAATCCAGGAAGTAAACTCTTTTTTTTTTTCCCCCAACTGTAATCCAAGACTCAACTTTATGCAGTTTTGAAATAAAAGTTAACTTTCTTTGGGAGGGTAGTGGGGATTCAGATTGGGGTGGCAGTCCCATCACATTAAATAGTGTTGGGATATAATGGGAGATGGTGAGAAACATTGTATAAAAGAAACCCACGCACTCTTGAATCCAAAATGTTCTCTCTTCCTCCCCCGCCCCCCGAAGAAGATTAAATTAGTTCAGTACAGCTCTGGCTATAATGATCTGATTCCTGGCGTTACTGTGATTAAACTGGGCGCATTAAAGTAAGCAATGATAAATTAAAAGCACAGTAGAAATCTTGGTGGGTGTGAAAAGATGAGTAATCTTAATTGGAAATAAAATATGCCCATTATGCTATGCTATAAATGGAGTTTTATATTATGAATTGCAGAGATAAAGACTTGATGTGTGGTGCAGTGCCATGTTAGTTGGAGATAAATTCATTAGAAGTGTAAGGGTAAAGACTTTTCTTAGACTATGAAGGACAAAAGCTTTCAGAATCTCTCAGTGATACTTCTCTTGCTCGTATCTGCAAGAGGAGATACAAACACTAGCCATATTCAGTGATATGTAAGTTTTTCTTAAGGTACTGGGCCCTAACACCCTGTAAGTACTTTTTCCCTTGAAGTGGTGATTCATGTGTATCTTTGCAGTATGGAGTGAAATTATTTTATGAATTAGGAATGACTCTAGAAGGTGATCTTAATATATGGGTTGTGTTTAAGATGAGACTCAAGGGTTACAGTGGAAGTCAAATCAGCATTACAATTTTGGTTTCATGGAAAAGGAGAGAGGATTCTGTTATAATGATTATACAGGAAATTCTTGATGCTGCTGTGCAAAACAGACCCTATGGTTTTCTCTGGATCATTCATCCAAGTTGTGAGAGATCTGGTTTCACATCCCCACTCTATCTGATGTGGAACAGGTAATTGAACCTAGGTCTTCTAGGTAAGTGCCTTAACCAGTGGGCTGTGGGGTATGCTGGGATGGGTTTTTAATCAAGATCTTCTGTTGAACCTATATGACTTCTTTTAAGATATTTACATACTGTATTAATTGGGTTAGAGAGAGGGTGTCTATAGCCCAGTGGTTAGGTTCATAGCCCCACTCTACCTGATATGGAGCAGTCACTTGAGTCCCAATCTCCCACATTCTATATGAGTTTCCTAGCTGTTGGGTAAAACAGAGGAAGCATTACTTCCTTGTTTACTTCTGTGAAAGGACTGACCTGACTTAGATGCCTCACTTGAAGACAGGGTTCATGGCTGTGAATCCCAAGTGGAGAGAACCACCTGCCATTAGGTACCTAACTCCCTTTGAGGGGAAGAACTTGGGTCACATCCCTCTCTCTGGCATTTCTTATTGGTGAGTTTTGGCAGTTCCCCAGTCAGCACGTTAGCTTTTATGTATCCAGGCATTACATAGACACCCTGGGTGCCTAACTTGGGGCACTTAAAATTCAGTGTTTAGAAGACTTTAGATACTGGTACTTACAGAACTAGGCCGCAGCTGAGCAATGGTTTTTAGAATATCAGTGACATATAAATGTTGAACTTAAGAGGCAGTTAGGGCCAGATTCACAAAGGGCATAGGCATCTAACTGCCTAAATACCTTTGTGAATCTAGTCTAAATGCTTTTGAAAAACCCACCCTTTGCATAACTCCCCTTCAGTTTAGAGGCCTCTTTTGAAGTTTCACCTTTATTTACCTCTAATGATTGATGATAATAGTCTATACTTATATAGTTCATAAATGTACTTGGATGTGTCCCTTAGATGCTAGTTTTAGGTACTGACATTTGAGAGGTTCTAAAGCAAAACAAAAATGTTACCTTAATAATAATAATGGATTAACATGTCATTTCAGCTCATGCAAATTGCAACTCTAAGTATGCAAAGTATAACAGCTCTCTTCAAAGATCCTTAGAATGCTTTCTTTGGTCCCCCCCCCCTTCAAATCCTCCTTTCCTTCACCCTTTATGAAATGAATTCTTTATGTGATCTGTAGCTGTAATTATGTAAATTAGATTGTAAACTACTCTTGCTCTTTTTTATATTTGTGATCACCATGCAATCCTAAAGTGTTTAATAACTATTAATAATTAACAATAATAAATTAAACAGAGAGAGAGAGGACTATGTGATTTATCCCCAGCAGTACTTTAAAAATATAAAATAGAGGAACTCATTGTTACTCTTTCTAGAAACTTTCTTCTCCTGATTTTTCTGTTTTTCTTTTGTTTTAAGAGGAAGGGCAGCTCCAATTCCATAATTTGGTATGGGCTGTCAGCCTTTCTCTCTCTGGATATATCTAAGGTGACAGTGCAGATGAATAAAGTTCAAGTTGCCATTGGGGGGGGTGGTCAAAGCTTAAGCAAATCCACATTGGCCCTTCAGCCACAACTCTCCTAACACACCTTCCATGGCCCCTATTTTATGTTCACCTGCCAGCTAATTACCACCCTGTTAACCTGCAGCAGCTTTAATATCAGATCTCTGCACCATAGCTATTAACAGTATATTTTGAAGTAGATATTTCACAGAATATGCGACAACTGTGAAAATGGGGAGAGGAGAGGAGAGGACTGGACGTTTTTTCTACCTTTTTATCTGTCACTGCCACGTTCTGAAATTCCTGTCCCTCCTCTCTAATAGACACTCACCTGGGAGTCGCACGGTGTGCTACATGATCCTGATACAGAGGCTACCTGAACAAGAACCTTTTTTATACTTGATATCAGATGTCCTGGTTTATTTACTCTGCCAGGTCTACTGACACAGATTAATACAACACAGTATTTACAAAGAATACAAAGTATTTATCACCAGGATCTCTCAGATAAGAAAAATGATAATAATGGATGACCCAATCAGTGCATCACTAATTATAGGCTTTTAAAAAAACTAATATATTTAGTTTGATTACTTGTTAGAAATGAGAGCCTTTTAAGAAGCTAATTCAAAAAGGCTGCTGTTTGTACTATTATAATGTGTTTACCACTTCACTAAAGGGGTTCCCATTTTGGTAGGATTATTATTATTTGGCAATCATAGCTCTGGAAGGGACCTTGAGATGTCATCTAGTCCAGTCCCCTGCTTCATGGCAGGGCTAAGTATTATGTAGACCATCCCTGACAGGTGTTTGTCTAACCTGCTCTTAAAAATCTCCAATGATGGAGATTCCACAACCTCCCAAAGCAATTTATTCTAGTGCTTAACCATCCTGACAGTTAGGAAGTTTTTCCTAATGTCCAGCCTAAACCTCCCTTGCTGCAATTTAAGCCCAATGCTTCTTGTCCGATCCTCAGAGATTAAGAAAAACATTTTTTCCCTCCTCCTTCCAACAACTTTTTACGTACTTGAAAACTATTATCATGTCCCCTCCCCCACGCCCAGTCTTCTCTTCTCCAGACTAAACAAACCCAATTTTTTCAAACTTCCCTTATAGGTAGGAGAGGAGTATGGGGAGGAAGTGACCAGCCTTCTGTGAAGAAAGAAGTGGTTCAGGACTATTTAGAAAAGATGGACGAGCCCAAGTCCATGGAGCTGGATGCACTGCATCCGAGAGTACTGAAGGTGTTGGCGGATCTGATTGCAGAGCCATTGGCCATTCTTTTTGAAAATTCATGGCGATGGGGGTAGGTCCCGGATGACTGGAAAAAAGCTAATGTAGTGCCCATCTTTAAAAAAGCGAAGGAGGAGGATCTGGGGAACTACATGCCAGTCAGCCTCACCTCAGTCCCTGGAAAAATCATGGAGCAGGTCCTCAAAGAATCAATTCTGAAGCACTTAGAGGAGAGGAAAGTGATCAGGAACAGTCAGCATGGTTTCACCAAGGGCAAGTCATGCCTGACTAACCTAATTGCCTTCTACGATGTGATAACTAGCTCTGTGGATGAGGGGAAAGCAGTGGACGTGTTATTCCTTGATTTTAGCAAAACTTTTGATATGGTCTCCCACAGTATTCTTGCCAGCAAGTTAAAGAAGTATGGGCTGGATGAATGGACTATAAGGTGGATAGAAAGCTGCCTAGATCATTGGGCTCAACGGGTAGTGATCAATGGTTCCATGTCTAGTTGGCAGCTGGTATCAAATGGAGTGCCCCAAGGGTCAGTCCTGGGGCTGGTTTTGTTCAATATCTTCATTAATAATCTGGAGGATCGTGTGGATTACACCCTCAGCAAGTTTGCAGATGACACTAAACTGGGATGAGTGGTAGATACGCTGGAGGGTCGGGAAAGGATACAGAGGGACCTCGACAAATTAGAGGATTGGGCCAAAAGAAATCTGATGAGGTTCAACAAGGACAAGTGGAGAGCCCTGCACTTGGGATGGAAGAATCCCATGCACTGCTACAGACTAGGGACTGAGTGGCTAGGTAGCAGTTGTGCAGAAAAGGACCTAGGGGTTACAGTGGACGAGAAGCTGGATATGAGTCAACAGTGTGACCTTGTTGCAAAGAGAGCTAACAGCATTTTGGATTGTATAAATAGGAGCATTGCCAGCAGATCAAGGGACATGATCATTCCCCTCTAGTCGGCATTGGTGAGGCCTCATCTGGAGTACTATGTCCAGTTTTGGGGCCCACACTACAAGAAGGATGTGGAAAAACTGGAAAGAGTCCAGAGGAAGGCAACAAAAATGACTAGGGGGCTGGGGCACAGAATTTAGGAGGAGGGGCTGAGGGAACTGGGATTATTTAGTCTGCAGAAGAGAAGAATGGGGGATTTGATAGCTCCTTTCAACTACCTGAAAGGGGATTCTACAGAGGATGGATCTAGACTGTTCTCAGTGATAGCAGATGACATAACAAGGAGTAATGGTCTCAAGTTGCAGTGGGGAGGTTTAGGTTGGATATTGGGAAAAACTTTTTCACTAGAAGGGTGGTGAAGCACTGGAATGGGTTACCTAGGGAGGTGGTGGAATCTCTTTCCTTAGAGGTTTTTAAGATCAGGCTTGACAAAACCCTGGCTGGGATGATTTAGTTGGGGATTGGTCCTGCTTTGAGTAGAGGGTTGGACTAGATGACCTCCTGAGGTCCCTTCCAACCCTGATATTCTATGATTCTACGTCATGTTATATTTATAGGAAGCACATGGGATCTTTATAGGGGAGAAGGCAGCACGCCGCATTAATTGAGAATACAACAGTTAGCATATGCTCTGTCACACACACACACACATCCCATGCACACAGTCCTGCCAGTCGATGTTTATAGTTACCAGTCCAGAGTCTGGATCAATCTAGTTGCCAATCAGATTGGTCACAGAGGAGAGCAGGGCTCTGTCACTCGATGCTCCTGGAGTTTGGCAAGACAAACTCAAAGTTCCATGGCAAAGCACCTGTTCTTAAAATCTTTTTTTCTCTATTGAATATGGATTTTGCTATGTCAGTTTATGACCGGTTACTCCTTAATTGGTGTTATCTTTTTGATGTAAACATTCCAAAACAGCTCCGAACGGGTCATCCTGTTCCAGATTTAATCAATTGTCTTTAGGGGTGCCAGCCCAGGGCCGTCAATCTGTCCTTCCTCAATCATGGATGCGTGTTGATGGTTTTCTGGCATCAATAAGTCTTGATAAGTGTCTTCGCTCCTCCTTTCTTGACCATCTGGTTAACAATGGCCTTCACACCTTATCTTTTCCTGATGCATGCATTCCTCATATACACAAACAGTCTTTTACAGAGACCTTTGAGAATACAAACAGCGGTATTTTATATCGAGTAAAAAGACATTGTAAATTAAACCTTGCTAAGTTTTATAACCAAAACAATTCACCCTAAGGCCCAGGCCTTCAACATTCCTCTAATCTACTTAATATAGACACAATACAAAATCCTGTCTCTTACTAGCTAGACCGTAAAACAAAGAACTAAAAGGGCCTAATTTGTAATGTATGGAAAACAGAATCTCTCCTAGCCCCAAAGGGTCATTTCTGCTATTCAAATGGGGTGGCTGGTAGAATGAAATCAAGACATACATTAATACCTCTATTCTTATAGTACAATTATACAATCCTGCTCCTACAATGTTTTTGTCACTCTTTCTGGACTTTCTCCAATTTGTCCACATCCTTCCTGAAATTTGGTGCCCAGAACTAGACACAATATTAATCAGCCAAATCAGCATGGAGTAGAGTGGAAGAATTACTTCTCGTGTCCTGCTACTACATCCCAGAATGTTGTTTGCTTTTTTTGCAACAGTGTTAACTGTTGACTCATATTAAGCTTGTGGTCTGCTATGACCCCCAGATCCCTTTCCACAGTACTCCTTCCTAGGCAGTCATTTCCCATTTTGTATGTGTGCAACTGATTGCTTCTTCCTAAATGGAGTACTTTGCATTTGTCCTTAGTGAATTTCATCCTATTTACTTCAGACCATTTCTCCAGTTTGTCCAAATCATTTTGAATTTTAATCCTATTCTCCAAAGCACTTGCAACCCCTCTTAGCTTGGTTTCATCCACAAACTTTATATGTGTACTCTCTATGTCTTTATCTAAATCATTGATGAAGGTATGGAACAGAACCGGACCCAGAACTGATCCGTGTAGGACCACACTCATTACATCCTTCCAACATGACTGTGAACCACTGATAACTACTCTCTGGGGATGGTTTTCCAACCAGTTTTGCACCCACCTTATAGTAGCTCCATCCAGGTTGCATTTCCCTAGTTTGTTCTTAAGAAGGTCATGCAAGACCATATCAAAAGCTTTACTAAAGTGAAGATATACTAAGTCTACCGCTTCCCTTCCCCCACCCCATCCACAAGACGTATTACCCTGTCAAAGAAAGCTATCAGGTTGGTTTGACACAATTTATTCTTGACAAATTCATGCTGACTGTTACTTATCACCTTATTATCTTCTAGATGTTTGCAAATTGATTGCTTAATTATTTTCTCCATTATCTTTCCAGGTACAGAAGTTAAGCTGACTTGTCTGTAATTCCCTGGGTTGTCCTTATTTCCCTTTTTATAGATTGGCACTATATTTGCCCTTTTCCAGTCTGATGGAATCTGTCCCATCTTCCTCGACTTTTTAAAGATAATTGTGACTGGCTCAGATATCTCCTCAGTCATCTCTTTGAGTATTCTAGGATGCATTTCATCAGGCCCTGGTGACTTGAAGACCTCTAATTTTTCTAAGTAATTTTTAACTTGTTCTTTTCCTATTTCCCTAAATCAAAATTTATATAAAGGATTTTATTTAAATGTAAGCCAGATAAATCCAGGAGTTCCCTCACAATAAAGGCCAGTGGGTCTCTATTAAACAGTCCACAATTACCAGCAGTTAGACACTGGGATAGCATGCCAGCTACCACACAATGATGAGTCAGCCCTATAACCTTATCCCGGCAACAGTGTGACATATTAGAGCTCTTTTTATTCTCCATATTTCACATGAAAATGGCTCTAATCTATAGAAATGTCTCTGGGGCAGGATAGGAAGGAGAGATGCTGTATTTATTATGTCATAGATTTCAGATGAAATTTGTTCGAATTGCAAATAAAAAGATTTTTTTTCTAATGTCTAGGGCTACAAATTCATCTGAAGATCTGAAATTCAAGCTGGTTTCTTTCCTTCTCTTGCATCCTCATCATTATTAAAGGTTTGGCTTGTCAAAATCTGCTCACAGTGGTACGTGTGCAACTACAAATGTATTCATGATATTTTACTGGTGGAATAAATTTCATCCTTCCAGGGAAGGCATGAATCACATTGTCATAAGGTGGTGTTCATGGGACACTAGCACTGCTGCTGCCCATTCTTGTCCTGCTTTGTGATGCAAAAGATGTTTACAGTCTTCAAGGCTGTCAATCTAGTTCTTTTCTCTAGCAGTGAAATTCACATTAAAAGAGAAAAAAGCAACCTAACAGAATAAATACCCAATGACCCTTCAATTCCAATCCCAGAACTATCTGCAGGAATCCTAGAAGAGTCAGGCTGTGTGGTGTTAAATGAATGCCTGGAAGCTTTCATTGAAAGGCTTCTCTTGTTAATAAATGCAAGCCCCATTCTTTGAAATGTTTCTCCTCTGAACTCTAAAGCCACAATGAGAAAAGCACAGTAGACTGGGTTTCCAGGTCCTTATTAACCTATTAAAACAAGGGTCACCAATGCTGCCTTGCGTGAGAGCTCCCCTAGCTATCCAAAGGACAGCATGGAGGCAGTGACCCACTGTCAGTTAAGATAAATCAGGTCACACTTGATACCAGCACATGCCAAAAAGAGAAATCCCATATTGCTGAAGTCTACCCAAACAAAAATCTGGCTTCCTAATATGGATTCTCCTTTTAACTTTACTATCCTGGTTTATTTAACAAAGTCACAGAATATGGAAATTCTGCTCTCCTTGATCTCAAAGGCATTGTCTAGACAAGATTTACAGGTGTGATGCTGGACTGTGTAAGCTAACCTCTTCTAACCATTGTTTGAAAGGTCCAATGTAGACGAGGCAGTGCATACTTTAAAAGCTTTAACTTGACCATATTAATGCAATTCTTGTCTACACTATGCTTTTCAAACAAGTTACTTAGAACACATTACCTAACAGATCCTACCAATACACCTTTTATCCTAATGTAGCTAAGGCTATAGTGGGTACAGGATAATAAGTACAAAATGTTAAAGGTGGTTCTTGAGAGGTAGCTATCATTAACACAAACAGAGGAACTCTTTGTTTCATTAATATTGTGCACTTTCCTTTCATAATATTTAAGAACCTTAAACAATAATGAATTAAGTGTGAGGGGAAGTATCTTTATCCCCATTTTACTGATAAGGAAACTGAGATACAAAGTAATTAAAATGATTTCCCCAGGGTTATACCCTGAATCAGTGGTAGAGCCAGGAAAAGAACCAAGCAGTTTGAATTCCCAGTTCTTTGCTCTAACATACAAGACTTCATTTAACATTATGAGCTGACTTTTCATACTTGGGTATCTAAGGGTTCCCGGTTTCCCCATTTGGGTACTTAAATAGTAATATGGATGTCCTTAATCAGGTGGGCACATGTGGAAACTGAGCTTGTCAGAATATTCATTTCATTGTGATTGTGACCAATATAACAAAAAGCCATTGAACCTGTACAGACAGTGAATTCGGATTTTCCATGCTATTTTGTAGAATGGAGTTGTATTGGTGATTTTCTCCAGTTGGTACCAGGAATCTCAGAGTAGAGCTGGGCAGGAAGTGATTTTCTAGGCCTGTGAAAATTTTCAATATTTCAATTTCCCCCCTCATTTTGCATTGGGATAAAAGTGAGGCCTTTCAATTTTTTTCATGAAAAACAAAAAGAGGGAGGGAGAGAACTTACCCAGAATAGCCAATAGTCCAGCACTAAACTGTGGCTATTCTGGGGTGGGTTTCTCTCTCTCTCTCTCTCTCTCTCTCTCTCTCCTGTTGGAGCTGTTCCACTTTATATAAATTAAATATTCAGGGTGACAGACTCTATAGGTCAGTGACTAGGAATGTGGGAGCTACAGGTGCATGTCCCTAGCTGCCTGAATCAGAGCAGGGATGTGAAACTGGGTGTCCCACACACTAGGTAAGTGCCCTCACCTCATGATACCTGTGTGGCAGGCTCTTTGCTGTCCTCTCTGGTTTTGAACAGAAATTCCATCCTGGACCGGAGAAACCGTCCTCAACAAAAATGTCCTCAAAATTGATTCATTCCCATAAAACATTTAAGGTTTAATGAACTGGCCTTTTCCAACAGAAAAAGTTTTTTTCCAGAAAATTTCCAACCAGCTCTATCACAGAGGCACAAGAGAAAAAAGTAAATATTTAAAGTAAAGACTAAATTTTGTTCTAGTATAGGCACACACCACTGTATTGACTACAATAAGTGATGCACAGATGTATCCAAGGGACACAACTTAGCCTTCAAAGTTTAAAAGCAATGCAGATGATGATGCTGTGCTTTGCTGGACTCAGAAGATGTTGAATAGTTTTACAAACTTGGATGGCCCTTTAATAAATCTCAGCAGCGGACATCTTATTCAGAATGAATGGAGATAATTAACAGATTGGAGATCTGCAAGCAACAAGTAATTGGATTATCTTCGGATAATTTGTTTCCACAGACGTTTTTACTATCTGCCCATCTGCAGTATTTCATTCTTATCTTTTTATTCTAGGGAAGATTGCCTTCAAAACTAGGTTTATCCCCATATGATCTTGGCTATTATGTTACTGCTAGGGAATGGATACCACATTTTTTATTTTCAAAATGCCAGGGCCCCCTTTTAATTACCAATGACACTGGTTTCCCATAGCCTTAAGAAACCTGTACTGCCAGGATTGTATTATGATAATTAGGATTAGGCGCTTTTTCACTTTACAGACCCTAAATGTATTAGCAATGTCTACCTTATATTAACCATCATAGTCAAACTTTTACGAGGACAGTCAATACTATAGATGCCTGTGGGAAAGTTTAGCAAAACCTAACTCACTGGTGAGTGGGCAACATTATGGCAGATGAAACTTACTGCTGACAAGTGCAAGGGAATGCATATTGGAAGGAACTCTACTTATACACATTGCTGGTTTCTACATTTAGTAAAACTACTAGGACAAAGACTTGAGCATCAGTGTGGCAGGTGAGTGGAAACCTCTGCTCAATGTGTAGTAAAACAGTAAACAAAATGGTTGTATAAAGAAAGTTGTTGAGAATGCTGTTGAACAGCTCACAACACCATTATGCAAATCAAAGGCACATCCTCATCTGTAATACTGTGATCAGTTTGGGTCACCCAGTCTCAGAAAGGATATAGGAGGAATAGAAAGGGCTCAAAGATGAAAATGAGTTCCAGCTTGGAAAGAGATCCCTAAGAGGAGAGATTGAAAAGATTAGGACTGTTCAGTTTAAAAAGAAAAGAAGGGATCTGATAGAAATATACAGGAAGGTAGACCAGATGCTTCTATTTAACTTTTCCTATAAAATAGAACCACGGCGCCTCCAATTAAAAAGAAATAAAATTGAATAAAATACTATTTTACACAGTTTGCCTATGGAATTCACTGCCATGAGATACTATCGATAGGATTTTTAAAAAGATTGGACAATCAGGACCCTCAAATCAGTGACCACCCAAGTGAGTAGTTGTATTAAAGTCAATGGGGCTATTTTTATAAGTAAATGCTCATCCACATGACTGAAGGGTTGCACAGTCAAGCCCTTATATGATTATTGAGAATAGGCTAAAAAAGAGAAAGTGTATATGATCTAAAAATCACAAATTTCAGGGCCCAAGCCAACTGCTAGGTGACAGGGCATAGGAAGAAATTTCCTCAATAGGCATGTTCCTTCATCATAAAAAGCAACAGAGGGTCCTGTGGCACCTTTGAGACTAACAGAAGTACTGGGAGCATAAGCTTTCGTGGGTAAGAACCTCACTTCTTCAGATGCAAGACTTCATCATAGGTTGTCTTGCACCTTCCTCTGACACTGGCTAGTGTCAGAAACTGGATATTGGACTCAATGGACCGCTTCTCTGATCCCATATGATGATTCTTATACTCCAATATATTACTTAGTATTTTCCATAATCAAATGTTACTGACTGTTTCTCATTTCCCCCACTCTTTATAGGTGCATTCAATCTTCTCCCCTATCTGTTCCCCCTCTCTACCCTACTGTTTTGGTCCTGTTCCCCCACACTGTCACTGAGAGTTGAGATTCCCCATCTCCTACCTTTGGTATAATTGTTTTCTCCTCTAATCCCATAAAACTGACAATGTCATTCCAATTCCATCACTTTACAACAGATGGAATTGAAGTTCTCTCCCTTCCTACATACAGGTTAAAATGTCAGTGTATACTCTTTTCCCTACTAACAGATGGAGTTTCTGTTCGTCTCCCACCTTCCACCCATCACAGCTGCATTGCTTGCTTTCTCTCTCCCTTCTATGTAGGCTTAAACAGTCCAAGAACTGGTCCTAATGATTTTCAGCAATGTATGTAGTGACTGCCTGTGGCCAAATTATTATTATTTTTTAAAGATTAATGTTAATGTCAAATGTATTTTGTTTTTCTCCTTAGGAGCTGTTTTAATGACTCTGTCGGTGTGGTAATCCATGGCCTTTGAATGCAAACCAAAGTACATTACTTCTCTCTGCACTAACTCAACAATCCATTCAGCTGGAACAGGCAAAAAGGCACACACAGCCTAATAACATTTGTATTGATTGGATGTGAATTTCAGTTATTGCAATTCAACTGCCCGGAAGTAGAGAGGATTTCTGGGTTATTTTTATGAGGTGTTTTTTTTCTTTTTTTGGGGGGGGGAGGGGGTGATGAATGAAAACAGCGGGGTTCTTTATAGATGCTTACATCAGTCAGTCTGACTCCTTTTCTGGTGTGTGTTTTAAACCACCCTCTGCTATTTGCTATACAATGTACTTTCATTCACACTGGGAATGGGATGTTGGAAATAGCCTGCTAGCTAGATTCCAGTTCCTCAGCCTAACCATTTTTCTCTCTCCTTTTGTCAAGAGCCATGGGTCATATGGATAACCATCTCTGATGAGCTGAGTTAAGCTTATCCCTTAAACCTAGTGCCACTGGGGTGATCTGAAAAGCTCATCTCATTTTGGTGTGGTGGGTCTCTTGTAATATATGTTTCCAAATGAGAAACTCTGACAAACTTAATATGAAGAGAGCAAACTTTGCTCTTCTATACTCTTTATACTAAGCTTTCCTATAACCCAGGAAATAAAACTGAAGCATATGTACTCATGCCTTCCATCATTACAAAAACTACTTGAAAATAACACTACTGGATAAGAAGCATATTCAAACTAATCAACATTCTAAAAATAAACCTTTCAGATTTGGGTGCCATCTTAACCAAATAAGCCCTTACTGCAGTCTAATCTCCAGTTGACGAACCACGGGTTAGTCATTTTGTTTTAGCCTAACTTGATAGAGCGTAAATACACTGCAGAATAAAAACACTGTCACTGTAGCCAGTTGTGTGAGAGACTAACCTTTCTCAATGTGTATTCCATGGTTCAAAGCACCACAACTGCCTGCACCATTCTGTTTGCTTTTGCCAGGCATTGTGGGACATGTCTGTCCTCTCTGGTGATAGTGGGTGGAAATGGTCTAGGCCTTTGTAAAACATTTCCTGGCAGGACACCTGTTACCTCCTAGGCTGAAAGATGTGGATTACACTCATCCTAACAAGGACCAACAGCATCTTTTTTTTTTTTTTTTTTTAGTGGACACACTATTTCTTTGATGTGTTTCTGAAGAAGCTGTCTCCAAGGAATGGTGGATGGTGTTTAAGAGGAAGCTTTTGCCTGGAGAGCAACAGGGGCTTGCTTTTAAAAGAAGAAGAAAAGGTCAGTGCCTTGCAAATGTGGAGACATGGACCCAGCTGATGCTGTCCATGCAGGGCATCCCACCCACTCACCCCCCGGGCAGACTGCTGTTTCTGGACTAGGATCACAAGCAGAGTGTGGTGGGATTATGTCATGATGGAAATGTTCTGAGTCCATGGCTGATCATCACTTTTATATGAGAAAATCAACATTCCTAGAGCTGCATGAGGAGTTTGCCTTGGCTTTTCAGCACCAGCATAACACCCAGATGAGAGAGGTAATTACAGTCCAGATGCATGTTGCTATTATCCTGTGGAACCTGGCAACTGGCATGGTTATAGATCTGTTGTTTGAGGTTGGCAAATCCACAGTTAGCTTAGTGGACATGGAAGATTGCAAGGCAATTATGGCTTTACTGCCTGGATGGTTATATAGGGAAATATCCTCAAAAGAATGGTGAGTTTTGAATGGAGGGGTTTCTGAACTATGCAGGTGTTATTGATGGCACACACATACTCATTTGATTCCTGCATTTTGAGCAAGTGAGTACATTAACAGGAAAGTATACAACATTGTCATTATACAGGTGCTCGTGGACCATAGTGGCAGATTCATAGACACATATGATGTACTGTCATAATATGAGGGTGTTCTGAAGGTCTGGTCTATTTTAGCATGGGTAAGTTGATACATTATTCCCTCCTAGCAAAACAGTCACCAATGTGGTGTCTATGACTACTGTGATTGTAGCTGACTATCTCTGCTGCCCTCGGTGATAGATTTATCCTGATTTCCACCTGCCTGGCAGGACACAATACATCTACATGCTGAGCAGGTTCAGGATGGTAGTGGAATATGATTTTGGCTGAGTGAAGGCAAGATGGAGCTACTTATGGACTCATCTGGACTGTAATGAGTATAATGCAACACAAGTTAGTGAGACATGTTGTGTTCTTGAGGATGTTAGGATATGGGGAAATAATGAGGCAGAATAGATTGAGGACACCAAGAGCTTACAGACAGTACCTAGTCCACCTCTTGATGCTGGTGCAATAGCAAAGACTATAAGAGTTTTGGCACTGGGGTAGCCATCATTGGAATATGGTGTCCAGTTCTGGTATCCAAAATTTAAAAAGGATGTTGAAAAATTGGAGAGGGTTTAGAGAAAAGCCACAAGAATAATTAATGGATCAAAAAACATGCCATAGACTCAAGAAGCTCAATCTATTTAGTAGAGCTAGTTGGAAATTCTCCTACCAAATGGTTTTCCAATGGAAAATGCAAATTCATCTAAATCAAAAGGTGTTCCAATTGTTAGTTACTCTCACTGTTGAAAATTTGGTCTTCTATTATGAAGTTGTCTAGTCTCAGTTTTCAGCCACTGGATTTTGTTATACTTTTTCTGCTATATTGAATAGCACTCTATTACTAAATTTGTGTTCCCCATGTAGGTACTCATAGGTGTTGATCTATTCACCCCTTAACTTCTCTTTGGTAAGTTAAACAGAGCTCCTTGACTCTTTCATTATAGGGCATGTTTTCCAATCCTTTAACCCCTTTTCTTGGCTCTCCTAGATGATCATATTGATGACTTCTGACATTCAAATCTATCACTAATGTTTTAGTAATGGGATTTTCCATTGGTGGAAATGTTTTAATCAAGATTGAATTTCTTTTCGAAAAGATATGCTCAAGTTAAAACAGGAATTAATTCAAGCAAGTCCTATGGCCTGTGTTATACAGGAGGTCAGACTAAATGATCATAGTGGATGCTTCTGGCCTTATCTGGTAATGTATCTGTTCTTTTCCCCCAACATTTGAACAGAGGTAAAGAGCAGCAGATACTGCTCATAATGTGTAGGTCCATTGCTCATTGACTGTTGCGTGCCCACAAGCCAGAGTGCCCATAGGTTGTAGGAGATGGTTCTGTGAAGATAAAGCAACAAGATGGGGCATGGATGGGCAGGTGGTTTGGGCAGGAGAGATGTGAGACACATTTCTCATGATCTTGAAGAGTCATTCAAACATGTCCCTCTGAAACACCACATCTCACCTCCTCATTTCCTGATCATGATCAATACACTCTCTCTCAGCAACTTCTGCTCCAGCTCTTAGTCCTCTTTCCTTCTCTTTGCAGCTATCCATGTGTCATGGTGTTCTTGGTAGTGCCTTTAAGGATTGTGTTTGAGCAAGATATTTTTTGCCAGGGCTATGGATGGTAATGCTTTTTACGTCTTTTGCACTCATGCTTTTCTATTAAATAAATTGTGTGATTGTTATCAATCAACATAAGCTGCTCATTTACAATTTTTCCCTCCCTTGTCTGCTATATTGAACAGTGTTGTTGGCCAATAGGAAAAAGGAGTAGCAGTGGACAGAGGGACATGTGTAATGGCACTGCAATGACCTGTAGCTGAAGCCAGAATTGGGATTAGTTTTGTTAATGTATGATCTATCACCTTTGAGTGCATCCCATACTCAAACCTCCGTTCCCCAAGCTATGTTATCGTACTGATGGGCATTCCTCTTCCATGTCCCAAAATTATGAATCTTGCTTGCTTCAGCCCAAAGACTGACAAAGCTTTGGTATTGCTGTCCCATTAAGTGACTGTGCTGATAAGTAGTATTCTTGCCAGACTTTCTTTTCACTGCTGTATCAGAGACCAGCGATATCCAAAGCTGAAGGTACTGCATGTAGTTTGGGACCCAGGACACTGAGGAGAATCATGTGAAGGTAGGATACTTCTGATCAGGATACAGAGCCCAGGTAGATGGCAGATAGGACACAGATGCCGAGTGCCCTGAGGGTTTGTGGGAAGGGGTTGGCAGACCATTTTCTATAGATTGTGACTGGTTGTGGCCACATGTTTTTACTGCAGATACTTCAAGTTACAAACAGTGTAACAAGCTAATTTGATATTTGTCCTCTACCTCAGAGCATTGCCACTGACTCATTTGGCATGATTATGGCATGATTGGGGGAGTTTGTAACTGATCATGGAGTGTGTTTAAAAATAAATCTCATGATTCACAATCAGTTACATATCTAGTGAAGACAAAGCTAAGATAGCGTACACTCCTTTCATTGCAAAGAACTAGAGAACCAAAATTTACATCGAAATACAATGTGTAATTCACTTTTATGTAAAGTCACACAGAAACTGCCTGAACATCAGAATAACAACAAATCTACATTTATATCAGAACAAACAATATCCCCCACAACTACCCCCAGAAACCGACTGATGTCTAAGGCCCCTGGGAAGAGAAAATCCAAATCAATAATGAGCTAGACTGCTATAGATCCCTGTGCAAAACTTTCACGCTAGACTACTCCACCACAGTGACATGTGTAAAACAGAGTTAAACTCTCCAAATACAGAATCAGTATGAGGGTGGGGGGAGACAAAGCAACAGCATAAACCCAGAGAGAAGCATCTGTGACACCAATGTGATAGAGGAAAAATTGAAAAAGAGTAATTTTCTACCCCAATGTCCGAAACTCAAAGGAATGTGCACAAAAAGAATGACCATCCTGAGTCACACCAATGGTCCATCTAGCTCAATATCCTGTCTTTCAACAATGCCAATGCCAGATGCTTCAGGAAATGAACAGAACAGGGCAATTATTGAGTGATCCCCATCCCCCGTCATCCAGTCCCACCTTCTGGCAGTAATATATTTATTCAAATGATAAGAAATTACAATATTTTTTTGAAAAAGTAATAAAGAAAAATGATGCATAACTACACTGGTCTACAATTTTTGAGAAGTCGTCTGCTTCAGAGATAAAATGTGCTATTTATTATGTATTTTGATGTGCTGAATTCAAATATGACAATTAAAACAACCGATTGGCTACTGTTTCTAAGATATTTAAGTTTTTACATTTTATGTCTATGTATATTGTGTAGATAGTAGAGTTTTAATCATAAATTATAAACCTAAGTCTTTTCATGTGTTTATGGTTGCTTTACATGATAATATTTCACCTGTCCTGTTTATGTAACACTTTAAAATTCAGCAAAAGGGTTATATAAATAAAATTTATTATGAAACAAAAGGAAAAAAACTATTATGTACATAGTTTAGTCCTATTCAGTGTCTACTCGGCGCTTCTTGGCTTGTCTCTTGTATTCATTAAATGGAGCATCTCTTGTCACTGTCCAGCAATAGTCTGCAAGCATTGATGGACTCCATTTGCCCTGATAGCGTTTCTCCATTGTTGCAATGTCCTGGTGAAATCGCTCACCGTGCTCGTTGCTCACTGCTCCGCAGTTCGGTGGAAAAAAATCTAGATGAGAGTGCAAAAAAATGTATCTTTAGTGACATGTTGCAAACAAGGCTTTTGTATGCCTTGAGGAGGTTTTCCACCAAGAACCTGTAGTTGTCTGCCTTGTTGTTTCCGAGAAAATTTATTGCCACTAACTGGAAGGCTTTCCATGCCATCTTTTCCTTGCCACGCAGTGCATGGTCAAATGCATCATCTCGAAGAAGTTCACGAATCTGAGGACCAACAAAGATACCTTCCTTTATCTTAGCTTCACTTAACCTTGGAAATTTTCCACGGAGGTACTTGAAAGCTGCTTGTGTTTTGTCAATGGCCTTGACAAAGTTCTTCATCAGACCCAGCTTGATATGTAAGGGTGGTAACAAAATCTTCCTTGATTCAACAAGTGGTGGATGCTGAACATTTTTCCTACCAGGCTCCAATGACTGTCGGAGTGCCAATCTTTCTTGATGTAGTGGGAATCTCTTGCACGACTATCCCATTCGCAGAGAAAACAGCAGGACTTTGTGTATTCAGTCTGCAGACCAAGCAAGAGAGCAACAACCTTCAAATCGCCTCAACGCTGCCACTGATGTTGGTCATAGTTTATGCACCTCAAAAGTGGTTTCATGTTGTCATAGGTTTCCTTCATATGGACTGCATGACCAACTGGAATTGATGGCAAAACATTGCCATTATGCAGTAAAACAGCTTTAAGACTCGACTTCGATGAATCAATGAACAGTCTCCACTCATCTGGATCGTGAACAATGTTGAGGGCTGCCATCACACCATCGATGTTGTTGCAGGCTACAAGATCACCTTCCATGAAGAAGAATGGGACAAGATCCTTTTGACGGTCACGGAACATGGAAACCCTAACATCATCTGCCAGGAGATTCCACTGCTGGAGTCTGGAGCCCAACAGCTCTGCCTTACTCTTGGGTAGTTCCAAATCCCTGACAAGGTCATTCAGTTCACCTTGTGTTATGATGTGTGGTTCCGAGGAGGAGGATGGGAGAAAATGTGGGTCCTGTGACATTTATGGTTCAGGACCAGAAGTTTCATCCTCTTCCTCGTCTGACTCAAGTGAGAATGATTCTGGTGCATCAGGAACCGGCAGTCCTTCTCCGTGGGGTACTGGGCGTATAGCTGATGGAATGTTTGGATAATGCACAGTCCACTTTTTCTTCTTTGACACACCTTTCCCAACTGGAGGCACCATGCAGAAGTAACAATTGCTGGTATGATCTGTTGGCTCTCTCCAAATCATTGGCACTGCAAAAGGCATAGATTTACTTTTCCTGTTCAACCACTGGCGAAGATTTGTTGCACAAGTGTTGCAGCATATGTGTGGGGCCCACCTCTTGTCCTGATCTCCAATATTGCAGCCAAAATAAAGGTGATAGGCTTTCTTAACCATAGTGGTTATACTGCGCTTTTGGGATGCAAAAGTCACTTCACCACAAACATAGCAGAAGTTATCTGCACTGTTCACACAAGCATGAGGCATCTCTGCTCACTTTGGCTAAACAGAAATGTGTCCCTTTGCAAAATCAAACACTGACAAATAAGAGAGCACGACACTGTATGATTTCTAGAGCTGATATAGGGCAATTTGTTCAGCAGAGTGATGTAAGCTTCGTTATGATTGCATCATCCATGACTTCTAGGAATAACATGATGCAATTCATATCATGTATGACGCAATACCAGCTTCAGATTGCATCATTCATTGTTTTGCCTAAAAAGCAAGTACTGTCCAAACCCGATAATAGATTTATTCATAGATCCAGTCAAAGACGTATTTTAGTCATTTCTGGTTTAAATGGAGATCCCTTCCCTTTAGAACTCACTTATCCTCCGCCATTCCCAAAGCAAGGGTCGTATATACTGACCCAATAGCATATCTTGAAAACTAGAGCCAATCAACAATTTTAAGCATCATTTTCATTCTCAGTGACCCAGAATTAGTAAAGTTTGACTACATTTATTTCAGAAGCATTTTGGCTGTAGAGCAGTGCTATAGGAATAATTAAAAATATGGCTAAGATCACATTATGTTGCAACCTGCTGCTGAATCAGAATTGGTTAATAATGAATAGAGAGAGGCAAATATTGCAAAGAAATATTTGTGAACATTGGTTCTCATATAAACTATTAATTTACTTTGCAATTCCTTTTATGTAATTTCATGGATATCTATGTGAGCCAAATTTAGCATTTTGCAAATATGCATGTGAATATATATATATGTATTTACATGTGAATAACTGTGCAAATATGTATTAACTAGAGTTGTTTGAACAAAACCTTTTTTAATTTAATGAAAAAAATAAAATAGTGGCATTTTTTTCACTGTGTCCTCTCACCCCATATTTTGCAACCACTTCTAGTATTAATGCAAGTGTTTGTGCTGGAAGTGTGTAGGTGGGTGGATGTAGATCACGTAAGATCATAACATAAGGCAGGATGGCTAAACCAAGATACCCAAACTGAGAGGGGTAGCCGTGTTAGTCTGTATCAGCAAAAACAACAAGGAGTCCTTGTGGCACCGTAGAGACTAACAAATTTATTTAGATATAAGCTTTCGTGGGCTATAACCCACTTCTTCAGATGCATGGAGTGAAAAATAGAGTAGGTAGGAATAAATCTACAGCACATGAAAAGATGGGAGTTGCCTTACCAAGTGGGGGGGGGGTCAGTGCTAGGATCTTCATTCGGCAGTTCATGCCTATTGAGCAAAACACTTCATTGTCTGTTAAGATCTTAATCCTGGAGGGATCCATTACTGGAATTCCATTCCATCCTGTAACACTGTCTCCATTACTGAAATATTGTGTTTAGTTGTGGTGTTCACACGTCACAAAGAATGTTGGCAAATTGGAAAGTAGCACCAAGAATGCCTTTAGGTCTGGAAAACATGCTTTATAGGGAGACCCTTGAAGCTCAATCTTTTTACTTTTATCCAAGAGTAGATTAAGAGATGACTTGATCATGGTTTCCTAATGGACAACAGATTTCTGATGGTAGATAACTTCATAATTTAGCCAAACAAAGGCATAACATGATTCAATGGTTGGAAGCTGAAACTAAAAAACAAACAAAAAAAAAACCAGATTAGAAATAATGTGCAAATTTTTAACCATGAGGGTGATTAACAATTGGAACAATTTACCTGGGGATGTAGTGGATTCTCCATCACTTCAAGTCTTTAAATCAATGCTGGATTTCTTTCTTTTTTCTGTCTTAATAAAGATATGCTCCAGCTCAACCAGAAACTATGGAGTTTGGGCCCCACACTACAAGAAGGATGTGGAAAACTTGGAAAGAGTCCAGCGGAGGGCAACAAAAATGATTAGGGGGCTGGAGCACATGACTTATGAGGAGAGGCTGAGGGAACTGGGATTGTTTAGTCTGCAGAAGAGAAGAATGAGGGGGGATTTGATAGCTGCTTTCAATTACCTGAAAGGGGGTTCCAAAGAGGATGGATCTAGACTGTGTTCTCACTGGTACCTGATGACAGAACAAGGAGTAATGGTCTCAAGTTGCAGTTGGGGAGGTTTAGGTTGGATATTAGGAAAAATGTTTTCACTAGGAGGGTGATGAAGCACTAGAATGGGTTACCTAGGGAGGTGGTGGAATCTTCTTCCTTAGAGGTTTTTAAGGTCAGGCTTGACAAAGCCCTGGCTGGGATGATTTAGTTGGGAATTAGTCCTGCTTTGAGCAGGGGGTTGGACTAGATGACCTCCTGAGGTCCCTTCCAACTCTGATATTCTATGAGTTGCTGGAGAAATTACTGGGTGAGGTTCTATGGCCTGTGTTCTTCAGGAAGTCAGGCTAGATGATTGTAGTGGCCCCTTAGGACCTTAGAATCTATGAAGAGTACTGAACACTCCAGCCCAGAAAGACGTGTGAAGTCAGTGGGACTATTCATATACTTAAAGCAATGCACGTGCGTAAGTATTTTGCTGACTGAAGCTAGAGTGCTCTGCAGTTTACAGAACTGAGCAATTCATTGTTTGCTGAATAGGGATGAGCATGTGCTTAACTACTTTGCTGAATTGCAGCTGAGATTTGCTCACTTCTTGGATGGGGTGCTATCAGAAGTGGAAGCCAAGTGAATGCAATGTTACTTTTAACAAAACAATAATGTATACACAACAGGACAAAGAGACTAAAACACCCTGAAGGTGCAGAAACGGTTGTTTAATAGATAGGTGGTGAAAGGTAAATTTTCCTTTGTTCATCAAAGCTCACTGGTGTTGCTAAGCTGCTTCATATCTGATGCTGAAGAGGTAGAATCTCTCTTCAAAGGCATTTAAGACAGGAATAAACTTTGCAACATCTAAAGAATGGAAAGAGCAATGAATAGTGAGAACAGACTTGGATTATTCCTCAGATCAAAAAGAAATTTGAAAATAGTATTAAGAAAGGTTTAGCTATCCAAGGTGCCTTTTTATTAATAACGTAATGACAGAATGCTTTAAAATACCGATCTGTTTCATTTGAAAATGTTGGAAAGGAATTTTTTTTTTTTTAACAGGATGGTGATCCTGATTCAACTTTTACATCCTTTTATGTGCCTTTGGTTTTTTTTCAGGCTTATAAAAATGCCTGATTTTTTTTTCCCTCTCAAAATTCAGAGAGACTGTGTGCCAGAATACTTGTTTAGAAATAAAACCGAGCTAAGAGACTTGTTGATTGAGATTTGTTTTTCAATACTATGTGTGAGACTTTACTCTTCCTGCTAGGCAATTGGGACTACCACTGAACCTGTGCAAAATGTTGATGATGTGTTATTATCAACATGTCATGCAGCTGATCCAGCAAAGCACTTGTGTGTGTTTAACTTTAAATACCTGACTTGTTGCATTGGTTTCATTGGGACATCTTGTGTGCTTAAAATTAACCATATGCTTAATTGTTTCTTTTGATCTGGGTCCGTATCCAGGTCAGTAGTATCGGACATTTATTCTGTAGCCCTTCTGTTAAAGGAATGTATGGTCTTCATATAGGATCTGACCCGGTGACTGACTGCCTGCCTGTAGGGAGCACTCAAATACAGGATTGAGACCACCATCACTTTTATAGGCAGATGTCCACAGCACTTCATCAGATTAGGCACTAATTGACCTTCTTGTTTTAGATCTCAGAAAGAGGTCTAATACCTCTTCACTCACAGATATGGCTTCTCCAGGACATGGAGAACACATGAGGGCAAAGGGGGGGCAGGAAATGTATAAAGATGCTACTCATGCTATACCTGTTTTGACCGCTTCAGGGCTACAGCCTTCAGGGCTAACAGTGAAATCCATTTCACCAGCACAAAATTCAACAAAAATAAAGGACCCATTATTCATGCTGATAATGTTACCTTCTCTGTAATGTCACTGTCATTTTAGCTTCTTCATTTTGTTTGTTGTCTTTCCTCTTAACTTATTTGCATGTTTCTTCATTCGCTTCTCTCTCTGATTCCCAATATACACTTTTCCATGCTTTGCTCTCACTTGTAATCCATCTTCTTGGTGTGCATCTCTGCTTCTACCCTGGCCAGCACTACACAGATGTCACAAGTCATCATTTCAAAGCAGACATTTTTTGCCCTTCATATTTCAGTCTTCCAAAAAGTTTTCCATTTAGTCTTGATTCTTCTATTTATGTCCCATTTCACCTGACTTTTAAAATAGTACATATTTTTCTCAGGTACAACCCCTTTAGGAATCTTTTCTTGTAAAATGTTTGCAATACACAGGATGTGCATATTCATACTGAGTCTATAACCAAGTTCTTTTTGTTTAGTTCTCTTGACCAGGAGTTAGGTGATTCAACAAAAGAGGGTTATACCGATTGCAAACGTGGGGTAGCGCCTGGTTCTTAAAATAGATCAGCTATTAAGGGAAAAGAAAAACTCCCCATGTGGTCTCTGAGTTATATAGAGAGCTTCATTTTCCAGGCTGTCAATCTACCACCTTTCACTAGTACTAATCTTACTTTTCTTTTTTTGTATATCCATGACCTACAAAATTATTTATTTCTCACTTACCTACAATATAGTTTAAAAATAGAAAATGAATATTCAGTGGGACCACAGACCCTTGAAACTGAATCCCCTTTCTGCACCTCAGTTGGAGACTCTCTAAATAAAGAGAAAGGGTCATGAGTATTCCTTCATATCATTGTAACATAAATATATAAACATGTTTACACTTAGGAACAGCCAAAGTATAATCTCTGGGGTCTTTTTCATGCCACACTGGTATGATCCAAATTAAATCAATCCTAGATCAACGATTTTATCAATTTGTCAGAGTAATCACTCATATGGTGTATAATATGGACCGGTGCATAATTATCAATATCAATATCCCATTTCTATAAATCCTAAATGTACATTTGCCATTAATAATTGCTGTCAAAATATTATTGAAATAATTAATAACACCAGTAAATGCTGATGGATAATAATTGGGATAGCTCAGTGGTTTGCCCATTAGCCGACTAAACCCAGCATTGTGAGCTCAATCCTTGAGGGGTCTGGGGCAAAAATCAGTACTTGGTTCTACTAGTGAAGGCAGGAGGCTGGACTTGATGAGGTTCAGGGTCCCTTCTAGTTCTATAAGATAGGTATATCTCCATATAACTGAGCAAATAATTTAAATCCAATTCTATTCTTTTGCAATGCTTAAATTAGGCAGTTTCTCTGACAAAGATTCAGAGTATATAATCTCTGAAAAAATAAAGCTAGATAAAAGCTGCCCTCTATATCCACTGAAAATATTAATTGTGAATAGAGCAGGTTAAAAATAGAAAAATAAATGTAGAGGCATTTTTCTCTTGTCATCAACATTTTGGTTTTTATTTTTTTCCTGACCAACTTTATTCATGAATAAATTATCAGGTGACTTATTCCCCCCCCCCTTTTTTTTTTGCTTACAAATTATTCAGAGAGCTTTTCTAGTGTCTGTGAATATTTTCATTTACAAGTACTTTTCAAAGAATTTACATAAGCAGTTTTCAGTCTCTTTTTGCTCTTTGATTAGATCACTTGGATTCTTTAAAAAGCAGAATAACAAATAGATAGGGAATACTGCTTTTCTGGATGAATAATAATTTGTGGGAACAATCATAAAATGTCCAGGCTTTGGAAACATTTCCCTGAATAAGGAGCAGTCATCCAGAAACTTATGCATAACAAATAGTATGACCTTACTAAAGTGAAGCCCCCCATGTTTGTTGTGAAAACACTCAAAAATCATTTTTTGTACTATCTGACCAGAAGTAATACTTTAAATTACAGAGGTTTTTGCTCACTCAGGATGAAATCTTGGCTCCTTTGAAGTCCATGGCAAAATTCCCATTCACTGAAATGGGGCCAGATTTCACCCTCTGTATTTACCAGATTCTTCTAGCTAACTAAAATCATAGGAACATAACTGCTGCCATACCTAGCCAGACAAGTTCATTTAGTCTCCAATAGTGACCAGAACCAGATGATTTTGAGGTAGTTGCAAGAAACCCCATAATGGGCAATAATAGAATAATCAGCCCATAGGGAAAATTTCTTCCTAAACTTAATCAGTTAGTAATTGGCCTTTGCCCTGAAACATCCTGCTTTATGTGCTTTCTATATTTATATCCTTTATAGCTTGGATTTTTGATAGGAGTTGGGCACCTAACTTTCTTAGATTCCTTGAAAACTCCTAGTATCTCTCTCTATAGCTCTTCTCATGATCCATACTATATAAAAATCTAATTCTTTCTTAAAACCTGTATTTTGGCCTTAACGATATCTTGTGGGAATGAGTTCCACAAGTTGACTGTGCATCATGGATAAAAGTATTTTTGTGTGGTTTTTAATTTGTTGATTTGAACATTCACCACAATTAGAGACCTGTCCACTTTAATACCATTTTATTCATGTTTATTCCTTTAGAAACAGAGAAGCAGAAGCTTGTTTGCTGATATTATTCTGGCAGATTACACAATTTGTGTTCCAGAAAGTATGCGTCTGTTAAGCAATGAACGCATCATTCATACAACTGTTGGATGAAATACACTCATTCCATCAGAGAGAGTGTGTGTGTGTGGTTTGATATAGTTTTTATTTAAATATTTATTTATGGTCAGACATATATTTCTACCACCTAATTTTCTCTCCTATAATCCTGCACTTGATTGACTGAAATGTCCCTTAAAAAACTATCAATGACCCAAATAATTGAAATGTAATGCTTCCACAATAATTCATTTAAATATTTGTAACTATTGGCATTTTAAACAGTAAGTCGCTTGTCAAGTCAGTTTGCCTGATTCTTTTGTAGAGAACATCTCCAAGCTTATCTCAGCCAACAATAATCCCCTCTAGGATTCTTATGCAGAGAGGAACATCTTCAAAGCTCATCCCCGCCACAAATAATCCTCTTGGGTCTGGAGCTCAGAATGCAGCAGGCTGTGCCATTGCTACTTCAGTTTTCAATACCCTCTTACAGCAACTCAAATATCCATGAAGTTTCTGCCCATTGGGGGAAATGGCAGAGTTGGATAGGGATTAATTGACATGTCAGTGCCTTTTCATCCTCTGACCAGACAAAACAAAAATGTAAAACCTTTTTCAATTTTTTTTTATTGACAATCAGCATGGGAAGCAAACCCTATAGTATGTCATTCTGTAGACATCCCCTGAAGGGCAAATGGAAACATAATAGAAAGAAATTAAAAGGAAGCAAAGGGGGGGGGGGAGGGGGAAGAAAAAGGAGTAGGAGAGAAAAGAGGGAAAGAAAGCTAAAGGAGGGAGAGAAATTAATTTTAAATCTAAAATCAATACTAGAATGTGTATAGTGAGGAATTAACATATGAAAGACACAGTCCTGCACACAGGTACACATGTTAACTGGGCAAAATCTCCATTGATATCCGTGGGCCTTAATAAGTAAGCACTGCAGGCTTGCTCCCAAATAAAGGTTAAAAGAGTCATTCCTCCTTTATTCCTCTTCCAATAGCTGAATGAAGGGGTTCTGTGTTTCCCTGCATCAGCTTCTGACATCACTAATGCCTAAAGTATGTAAAAAATGCAGCTGTCTGCCCCATTTTAGGATTTTAGTAATGTTACCAACTCTGGCAGGAGAAACATAAGCCCCTGAATTTAAATCTTGGCAGGGAGAAGCATTTCTATTCCATTTATGCCATTTGGGGGGGGGAGGGATAGCTCAGTGGTTTGAGCATTGGCCTGCTAAACCCAGAGTTGTGAGTTCAATCCTTGAGGGGGCCACTGGGGGATCTGGGGCAAAATCAGTACTTGGTCCTGCTAGTGAAGGCAGGGGGCTGGACTCAATGACCTTTCAAGGTCCCTTCCAGTTCTAGGAGATGGGATTTCTCCATTAATAATAATAATTATTATTATTACAGTTCTGGGTGAAAAATCCTGACTCCACTGAAGTCAATAATAGTTTTGTCATTGATTTCAATAGGGCCAGGACTTCACCCCCACCCCTGGGATCAGGCTCATGTTCTTTGTATTGTGACATTTTTTTAACAGGTGGTAAAAGTTGTAGATTCTTCTACAAGTTAGGGATGTCACATAAAGGGCAACAGACTTTTGGAAACAAAGATCTGTTGCAAATGGTCAGAGGAATGGATGACTATGTTTGCACTACAAACCTGAAAGAAAAGCACAATGTACAGTCATTTGTGCCAAAAAAACAGCTTGCCCTAAGAAGACAGCAGAGTGGATGAGATTCAGAAGTTTGAGTGAACATGAAAGAAAATGTATCCCACTGTTTCTTTTCACAAAATCATGAATATCTACATAGTATTTCCTGTGGGTGAAAAACACCTTTGTGAATAGGACTTGTGCTGGCCCTGTGCATAGGACTGAATTTCACCCTAATAGAATAAAGAATATAGTGATTCTCAGATATAACATTGTTGTTGCTATGGGTGAATGATGTATTTATAATGGTGATGACAGTATATGCTGGGAAATGGGTCTTCATGTTTCATGCTTCAGGACATCGTTGGTCATCATAGTAGTGAGAAAGGGAACATTTCCCTGATATACTGCATTGCAAAAGCAGCAAGGTGTATTGTATTTGCCTTCCTCTGGAACATCAGGCATAGTCCACTGTTGAAAGCAGGATATCCGACTCAATGCTCTACTGGTCTGATCTGGTATTTCCAACACTATTGCATTTTCCTATCATAACCACACTAACGCATTGTGCAGGAGATGAGAGTTCAGAAGGCCTGTTGTTTCTCAGGTGACAAACTCTCCGTCCTGCTGCCTTATGTCTTGGAGAAATATTGACAGACCCCGGACGAAGCTTCATCTAATCATTATCAGCAAGATGGAGAATTGCAGTGCTTTGACAGAGAGTGGGAAGCATGTGGAGAAAAATATAGGGAAGGTTTTATAAAAATGACATCTGGGCTGGGTAGTCACCTGGAGTGATTAGGGGAATTGGAATCAAGAGGCCTTGGTAGCATTCCTGGCTCTGCCACTGACTCAGTGTGTAACCTCGTACAAATTTCTTATCTTCTTCATGCCTCAATTTTCAACTGGTAGAATGGGTACAATTATACTGCTCTACTTTGAGGGGCAAGGGGGGTGTTAGTAGGGTTACTTAATGTTTCTAAAGCTCTTTCAGAACCTTGGATAAAAAAGCATCACAGAAGAGGACAGTATTATTACTGCTGAGTTTGTTACACCGTATGTTATACAAAGGGCCTAATTCTACAGTCTTTCATTCACTCCTTGCTCAGACAAACCTAGGTTGAAGAAAAAGGGGTGTTTGAATGAGTGTAAGGATTGAATAAGAGACTGCAGGATTTGGCACAACATTTGTTTTTTAATTGCCAGCTCAGCTCAACCTCTGAAATTAAGTAATGTCATTTCTCTCCATTTCAGTCCTACCAACCAGTGACACAAGACAGAATCGGAAATCGGAAATGAGATGGAAATTTTGCTATACACTCATGAGACCGAATCAGACCCAGCTGTGCCCTTCTGCAGCTGCATTGACTCAGCAGTGCTGACGGTGGTTAAACAACAACAACAAAAACCCTCTTTTGTGTCAGTAACCTAAGCAAATGTGACTCACAACACAAAACCAGAAAGATATGGGCAGTAACAAGGTGCTGTTTTTCAGGCTCTGTTCTGATCATATCCATACTTTAAAAATCTATCAGTCTCTAGTCTTGGTCTGTTTGGGGGGGGGGGGGGGATAACCAGTGGATCTTCTACAAGTGAAAAAATAAGTGCTGGGTTTTTTTTTTTGGTTGGGGGGGTTGTTGTTGCTTTTTAAATTGACCCTTATGTGCTCAGTGAACACATGAAGGAAGGCAAAATTTGTCAAATAGCACGTGATCCTGAGAGGTGCTGAAATAGTTGAAATTCACCCATACAGGCTAAAGACGGCCTGGAGTGATGCATAGGCCTTGTGCTGGTACTCCAAACAGGGCTGAATTTCACCCTTCAGTCAGGAGCTGAGCAACAACAAGACCCACTGATTTGAGTAGGTGTCCGTGCCCCTTGGCACCCTGACGCATATACGCAGTACTTCCCAGCAGGAGCGCTGCCAGCTTTTCCACCGCCCTAGGCAGTGGCAGGTCCCGCCCCAAAATGCCGCCCCCCCCACAGAGGCGGCGGAAGGTCCTGCCATCGAAAAACTGCCGTGTTCGCCGCCCCCCAAATTGCAGTGCTCTAGGCGACCGCCTAGGTCGTCTAATGGGTTGCGCCGGCCCTGCTTCCCAGGTTTGGGACTTTGGGAAGGTCTGGAGGGTTGTACTGTGAAAATGATACAATATTAACTGTCTTCTATAGAATGAACTTGTACTGGGTTTCTTGTTGAGCTCAGTGGTTCTAAATATTCCAAACTGTCCTGCTCAGTATTGTTTTAAAAAGAATAAAAACAGCAGAAAGAGGATGAGGGTGGTCAAGCTATAAATGTACATTGTAAATGAATGCAGGAAAGTTTACTTAACTGTAATAAAAGTCAATGATACACGACTATCCCCAAACAGCACAGCAGTCTTTAATACCAATACTCAAGCATCTGAAATTTTAAGTTTTCAGTCAGTAAAGGGAAATTTAGACAGTATCTCAGGAAAATGTAGGAAGCATCTCAAGAAAATATGACTAACAATGAGCATACTTTAAATCATGGGATATTCTCCCCAAGTGGAAAGTTGTGGAAGTCCCATCACTGGGGATAATTTCAAACCAAACTGGGGTGCGCACTAGGTTAAATGAAATGATTTATGTACACAGTCATGTGCAGAAGGCAGTACGGAGCCTTGCATGAGCACCAAAAGAGATTGCATCTCAGGAGGCACAATCTCTACTGGGACTGCTCTGTGCCTGCTGTGTGAGTATTCATTTTAGTGCACTAACCTCATGCTGTAGGCCAGGGATCAGCAACCTTTCAGAAGTGGTGTGCCGAGTCTTCATTTATTCACTCTAATTTAAGGTTTCGCGTTCCAGTAATACATTTTAACATTTTTAGAAGGTCTCTTTCTATAAATCTATACTATATAACTAAACTATTGTTGTATGTAAAGAAAATTAGGTTTTTAAAATGCTTAAGAAGCTTCATTTAAAGTTAAATTAAAATGCAGAGCCCCCCCGGACCAGTGGCCAGGACCCAGGGAGTATGAGTGCCACTGAAAATCAGCTCACGTGCCACAGGTTGCCTACCCCTGCTCGAGGTTGTATCCAAACAGTCTCCATTCATAATGGCTGCTGTTATGAACTGTCCTTGCATAACTCGCATAAATGGAGGGAAGCTTTTTATGCCCTCGTTGTGCATTCTTACAAGGAGAGATTATCATCTGGCCCACTGTTAGTAGGAATTAATCCTGCATTCAGAAGAACTAAATAGGTTTACTCTATGTCTAATTACTATGATTGTATTAAACCAATGGCAAAAAATATATATATTTGCATGAAAAATCAGTGATGTGCAAAACACAAGGAAGTTGTAGTTGAGAACTTGATAAAAATTCAGACTTTTTTTCCTAGACTTGTTCACCTATTCCTTGCAAACAGATTGTTTTAGCTGGTTGAGAAATGGGGGGTATATTTATTTCTCAAAAAAACCTTGCTTTTTTCACAGAAAATAATTGAAATTCAAAGTTTTTCTACTATCTCTAGATGGTTTTACAGTGGAAGTGCAGGAAAAATTATCAGAGCTATGGCAGAGCCCTCTTGGAAACAAAAAGTTTCGATGTGATAGGAGGAAAAAAATTATTTCTTAGCCTGAAATATGCTCCCAAATAAGAACACTATAAAATCAATATCTGAAGAAAAATAGAAGAAAAAATTTAACCATTGTGAGAAATGACAACACAGACTCTCATCAGGAGCTAATGCTATTAAAAAGCTGCCTACAATATTGTGCACATTGCTAATGAATCAATTACAGTCGGGGCCTATTCTTCTCTCATGGCATAGATGTAACTCCTACTAATTCTAACAGATCCTCCAGATTTGATCTCATTCGTGTATCTGAAGCAAAACAAAGATGATGCAAGAGAAGCCATTTATGTAAGGACTTTTACACATAATCCAAGTCTAGTCTCCTCTCCAGGGCTCTGATCCTGAAAAGTGCCTCCTAGCTTTAATAGCGTGCATTATCTTTAATTACAGTGAATTCACAAGAGGCATTCCATGTTTTGCATGTGTGAACCATAAGCATACATGTTAATGCAAAGAGTGCTGTTCATGTATGCAAAGAGTAAAGAGTAGAACAAACTATAAAGGGTTACTTCCTCTTTATGAGGCAAGAGAATGGTTATGTACAAAATTCAGTGTGAATCATTTTGCTAACAATTTATAATTATAATCTCATATTTACCAGCACTTGCTGGTCTGAAAACTCCTACAGCACTTTACAAACTTTAGACTATATTCAAATGTGACAAGATGGTCTATTAGATAAACATCTAGATTAGGGATCAGAGGGGTAGCCGTGTTAGTCTGAATCTGTAAAAAGCAACAGAGGGTCCTGTGGCACCTTTGAGACTAACAGAAGTATTGCATCTGAAGAAGTGAGGTTCTTACCCTATCTAGATTAGGGAGTCAGAAGGACTGGGTTCTATTCCTTTTGACCTTGGGCAGGTCTCTTCACCTCTTTCATCTCCCTGTCTCCTCATCTTATCTAGTGAGGCTGCAAATTAAATACTGTAAGACAGTAACTATAAGGGTGTTTCTTACTATACATTTGAACAGTGCCTCATATAATGGGGTGTCTATGTGCTTCTGTGCTTCATATAATAATGAGTATATAATCATGGTATTTTTAGAATTTGCATTTGTGGTTCCCACCAAAACAGAAAGAAAGGAAAAAAGTATTAAGAGTTAGAAGAAAAAATTACTGACATTTTCTGAAGCACAATTCAAACTCAAGGGGTTTGTGTTTGCGATTGAGGCCAGAGCTGGTTGAAATATTCATTTTGTGTATTTGTGGTGAATTGAACCCTTTGTTTGGCTCACCATTAAGTGTTAGAAAACATATTTTGGATTGAATTCTTCACTGCCTTTCATCCTGTGTATTAATTTGTGTCTGTGCAAAGTGAGTGCAATATGGATGTAAATTGCTTTGGTTATGGTTTGACAGTGTTTTGAATCCACTTTGCAGAAATGTAAATAACACAAGGTGCAAGACCATGGAGAATCAGGCCCTTTGACTGATAGGAGTCTATTTGCTATCTGTAGTTATTCAATCAACAGCTTGTATAAATACATTTCAGTGTCTGGGTTGTCTATGGGCTGTTTGTGACAACTATTCCATATTTGTTGTTTATAGTGTGTGAATGGGCACCCAAGTCACATGGTATTCTTTCTGCTGACTGGCTGGATGACTGAACATTGCTTTAATAGAGATAATAATGAATAATAGATAACAAATGCTCTTGTTCTTGCAGAGATAGGTACAAAGATGGGTATGCAGATGATGGACAATCTTTCACCAGATATTTGTGAGAACAAAAACCTCTCTGTGCAAACGTTCATGAATAGCAAATAACAAGAATGAATATAGTTGAACTAGACACCTATGCAGTATTCAAATGAATGTTCACAGACCCTGTTTTGCACCGTTTAACCTGTTCTAGTTATTTAATGTAAACCAGTTTTCCCCATCATAGCCATCTGCCTCACCGTCAGTACATTATGCGGAAAAGGTTGCCCTTTATGTCTCACTGCACAGAACACCAACTTAACAGGTCTAGAGATGTACTTGATGCTCCCACATCACAACTAAACATGAAGCAACTATCAGGGATTTTTAAAATCTTGCAGTCTTAGCTGTTATTAACCATTGTGATTTTCTGATGTGTATGATTCATTGATTATTTATAAAAGAATGTGTGCATGCCAGCTGAAGAAATGTCATGGAAAAGATTCCCATGTTATACTTCATCATGCCTCAGTAGCTCCTTTAGTACTTTCTATCTGTTTCATGTAGCACCCATCACTATAATATTTAGGATCTCAATTTGGGAAATCACTTAAGCACATCCTTAATTCTATCCCTATTCTGGAAAACATTTGTGCTTATGTTTAAGTCTTATATGCTTAAGTGCTTTTTTGAATAGGGATACTTTCCTGAATTGAGGCATAAATGCTACTATACATCAGGGAATCAGAGCTATTTCTCAGTTTATGGTAGACAGTATGGGTTTTTTTTTTTTTTTTAGATACTGGGCCAAATACTAAGGGTATGTCTACACAGCAAGTGCTTTGCACGGGCTAGCCTACCTGAGCTAGGCTGAATCCAGCTACCGCACATAACAATAGCTGTGAAGACAGTGCAGTGTGGGCTGCGAAGTGGGCTAGTGAACCAAATACATACTCAGGGACTGTGTCAGGATGTACTATCCCCTAAAAATGCATGATTCATTAGTGTATTATTATTATTCATGACAAATAAAAAACCTCCAAACAAAACAAAACAGTTCAAATGCCTATGAGTGCCACTGATTGATTGAATACAGAAATATTTATCCCAGCTCCCTTAGATCCCTGGTCCAGAATCCAAAATAAGGCACATTCAGGTTCTACCCATGATCAGAAATGTGTGGTATGCTTTTGCACCAACCAGTACATTACATACATCGAGCAAGATACAGAGAATTCCATATGCAACACTGGTGGGTCCTTCAAGAGATGAATTGTTAAGAAATGGAGAGAGTTTAGTACATAAGTTGTACTGTGTGCAGCACAAGGATTCTTCTGTTTTCCATAGGAGCAAGAACCATGCCTTTCTATTTGTTTGCACAATACTTAGAACAATGGAGTGCCACACCTGACTGGAGCCATTGCACAATGCTGCTACGCATATAACTAATAAATTTAATTAATAATTAAGTTTCTATATCCATGCTTAGGCAAGTAAGTAAGTGACCTGAATTTCAGTACTCAGCAACTCTGGAAAAAAACAGGCCATTTCTTTTGTTGCCTAAATATGAATCTGGGTGATCAGCTCCATGCACCTAAGCTCCAAATTTTGCCCATGGTATTTCTCAAAGGGTTTTTAACATTTTTTTTTCTAAATTTTACAAAATTGTACAAATGTAATGAGTGTCCTGTATGTTACAGGCTCACAGCCTCTGGATTGTCAAGTACTTCAGCTTCACAGCACCCTGCATGATAGATAAGTATAATTTTAACTCTGCTTTGCAGATGTGGAAATTAACAGTATCAACAAGAAGAACCCTTGACTTCATTATTGGGGATGCCCTGACAACAGAGAACATCCCTAGACTTATATAAAAGCATTAAATTCACAGCCTATGAAAGAATGAGCCTACTTGAAAATTGTCAAGAGCCACCCACATTCAATAATTTCTCCTGTCTTAAATGCAGAACAAATGATAGAAATACCTTCCTACATGACATTAAAGGACAATATGGTACTAAAAAAAATCCCACCAAAAATATCTGTGTTTTTTTTTTTTTTTAACCAATGAAGTTTCCTGAAGGACAAATTAATTGTATCCATAAGACTAAAAGTTTTAGAAATGTGCTGGAAAGGAATCAAATTAATCTGTCTGAATCTATTTTAAAGCATATTTTAAATATTACTTCCTGATCTCCCTAGATCTGAACTATTTATAAAAATTGCTGGAAAACCTTCTGTTTTGAATAATTATATCCTATTGTTGTGTTTTTTGATGATGCTCACAAAAAAACAAGATACTTGGACCAATACAGGCTTTTGTGAATAAGTCAGAATAGGGTTTTCCCATTTTTTCCGGGTAATCCATGTTTTTCATAAACAAAAATACACTTTAGAAATCTTTACAACATAGCCTGAATTTGCTGCAGTCTTTTCAAATAAGAACCAGCAAGATAGCAGGTATCTATGGCTTCTTGCTGAATTTGACGTTACTATGGTATACAGTGGCATATCGGCCCTAGATGTTCTTTTAAATATTTTCTTTGTTTCTTTATATCTAAAAGAACTACATTGGCCATTTCATCTTATTTCTCAATCAATTAAATACTAGCTAAGGGCTTGATTCTGTGAGTAGCTGTGCTTCCTAAATTTTCATTGCTGAAAGTTGAGGGAAGTAACCACTTTACAGATGTTTATTCCAAGTGTAATTAGATAAATAGTGAAAAATATGTACCTAAGATTTTATCTTCTGTGAACATGATACTCAACAAGATAAATAAAGTTTAAAGTCCTGAAATGTTTAGCTAAACCAGCTGAATGCTTTATGATATGCCATGCAGACTTTTATTTTTATTTTTCTCCTTGGTTTGCTTTTGGAACATGAAATGGTATTTTCTCATGTGATTAAATGTTGGCTCAAGTGCTTTCAATGGTGATAGAAAATTGTTTGGTTTGCATTTATTTGGAATAATTATAATACTCCAATCTACTGACTGTCAGTTTTGCAAAAATTAAGAGAAATATAAATATTACACAAATACGCCCTATGGGTCATTTTGATGACATCTACTTTAATGACTGATTACTATTAGGAGTAGATCATGGAGAAACCATGACCTATGCGTAGAAAGAACTAAAATATTTTTCCTTTCTAGGGTTGTATGACAGGATTTGTAATCAGGCACTGTCATTTGTTGTGGCTGTATTCCTAGAATTTAAACTGTACAAACCAAAACCTAGTGAAAGCTGTGGTAGGAATGACCTTTTCAAGGTGCTTTTGTATATATGTGAATACATTTGTAGTTTGGGGATCTTAAATATCTACACAACCTCTGCATGGGTTCTTTTGATCAAAAGGGCAAAATGATGATAATGATCTTTCGTTTATATAGCCCCCTTTCATCCACTTGAATCAAAAAGTATTCTATATACTTCACTGATTACAAAGTACATATGGGCATGATCCTGCTGTCCTTGGAAAGAGCTATTCCGTGTGTGTGTGTGCATGTGTGTGTGTGTGTGTGTGTGTGTGAGTGTGTCATAAAGCTTCCATTTCTATTCTTGATAGGTCATTAGATGTCAGATTCTTAGATGTTAGATCTGTCACTGTAAAGCACTGAACATTCTCCATGCTAGACTTTTTGAGCCATGGTCATTGGGTGGTGGGGAAAGGGGATATCATATTTTGGGAGGAAACGAGAAATAAATGTCTGGTAGTTGAAATTGCTTAGACCAGGTGTTCTCAAACTGGGGGTCAGGCCCCTCAGGGGTTGTGAGGTTATTAGATGGGGGGGTCACAAGCTGTCAGCCTCCACCCCAAACTCCGCTTTGCCTCCAGCATTTATAATGGTGTTAAATATATAAAACAATGTTTTTAATTTATAATGGGGGGTCGCACTCAGAGGCTTGCTATGTAAAAGGGGTCACCAGTACAAAAGTTTGAAAAACACTGGCTTAGACATTTGTAATATTAGAAGCAGCTCTGATAAGGATGGATTAGTGGATAAAGTGCAGGGGAAGTAAACTCTGTAATTTATCCCATGGTTCTGCAATTTATCACATGAATGTTACCGTCACATGTGGTATAATTACATATATGCAATGTACATATTTGATAAATTGGAAAATTTAAATGGAGAACTGAAGTGTTAAATACAATATGGTGGGGCTGATAGTCAACTGTGGATTAGATCCTCCACTGGTATAAATCAATATAACTCCACTAAATTCAATTGAATTCTGCCAAATTACACCAGCTGAGGATGTGACCCTGTGTCTATTAGACCTCTAGATAAATAATCCCTTTCAACCTGTGGACAGATGATAAGAAACAATTATTCTTGAAGAGATAATTGGCAAAAAAAAATAAATGGGTTCTAGATAACAAATGGAATAGGAAATTTGATAAAACATGTTAAATTAATCAATGTGAATAACTTGATTTTTATCCTTCCAGCAAAAAATAATCAGTTCTGTTTCTCATGTATTTGTGTGGGGGCAGGAGGGAGACATAGTCTATCTCTTTCTAGTCCCCCCCCCCGCCCTAAAATCTGAATGCTCGGAATGAGAGCAAAATGAGAGTTCCACAGAAAGAGAGAACATCAAAGATAATAGTGTAGAAAAGAAATTAATAAGAAATGGATCAAATCCAGGCCAATAATATTTAAGGTCCACAATTCTAAAACAAGGGTTTCTTTCATGCCTAGAATAACTATAGGTATTTGGAAGATAAAGGAACAAAGCCTTTTCTTTCATGTAGTTTTCAGGTATCATTGAGATATAGATATTTCATTTTTCACCTACAATCTATATCTATCCATGTATAACCAGATATATCTGCAGCTATATCTAGATATTGATACTGATTATATAGATCTATTTATCTGTATGTATGTGGCTTAGGGAGGGTTGTAAATAAAACTCCCAGAATTTAACCAAGATTGCAAAATCTATAAGTCAGAGAGCACAAAACAGAGGTGAAATAGGAGTACAAGAAAGGTTCTATATAGTATTTGCCCAGCAATGGCCAGATATAGAATAATTATTTTATTTATTAGTTATTATTATCAGACAGAGGCACAACTGGGGAGAAAATTCAAAACTTTGGGTATGGCAGTTTGAAAGCTATAAAATAATTTCTGTAAAACTCTTCAATAAAGTTTGAATTGTCAAAATGCATAGGACCCGATTCAGTCTTCCAGATACATGATGTGCATATTAGGGACTCCTAAGGTTTACAATGGTGCAATGGGGCTCACACTTGGAAGGGGCCCATTATGGGTATCAGGCAAGAGCACTGCAAGCTCTCTAGAAGTGGGGGGGCCACTGGAATCCAGACCGTGGCCCCGCCTGTGCTCCACCCTTCCCACCAATGTCCCACTTGCACTCCGCCCTTCTCCCCCAGGACCCACTGTGCTCTGCCCCTTCCTCTGAACCCACCCATACTCTGCCCCAAGGATCCGTCCCCGCTCAGCCTCTTCCCCCAAGGCTCTACCCATGTTCCACCTCTTCCCACCCCTGTTCTGCCTCTTCCTCCAAGGCCCCATCTGCTACTCACTACTCTCCGCCCTCTCTCTCTCCCCCGTTGCTTTCCCTTAAGGCAGGAAAAATGTGGTAGGTCCATGGTCCCCTGATCCCCCCTGCTCTGGTGCCCCTGTTGCATAGAATCATAGAATATCAGGGTTGGAAGGGACCTCAAGAGGTCATCTAGTCCAAGCCCCTGCTCAAAGCAGGACCAATTTCCAACTAAATCATCCCAGCCAGGGCTTTGTCAAGCTGGGCCTTAAAAACTTCCAAGGAAGGAGACTCCACCACCTCCCTAGGTAATGCATTCCAGTGCTTCACCACCCTCCTAGTGAAATAGTGTTTCCTAATATCCAACCTGGACCTCCTGCACTGCAACTTGAGACCATTGCTCCTTGTTCTGTCATCTGCCACCACTGAGAACAGCCGAGCTCCATCCTCTTTGGAACCCCCCTTCAGGTAGTTGAAGGCTGCTATCAAATCCCCCCCTCATTCTTCTCTTCTGGAGACTAAACAATCCCAGTTCCCTCAGCCTCTCCTCATAAGTCATGTGCTCCAGCCCCCTAATCATTTTTGTTGCCCTCTGTTGGACTCTTTCCAATTTTTCCACATCCTTCTTGTAGTGTGGGGCCCAAAACTGGACACAGTATTCCAGATGAGGCCTCACCAATGTCGAATAAAGGGGAACGATCACGTTCCTCGATCTGCTGGCAATGCCCCTACTTATACAGCCCAAAATGCCGTTAGTTTTCTTGGCAACAAGAGCACACTGTTGACACATATCCAGCTTCTCATCCACTGTGACCCCTAGGTCTTTTTCTGCAGAACTGCTACCTAGCCATTCGGTCCCTAGTCTGTAGCAGTGCATGGGATTCTTCCGTCCTAAGTGCAGGACTCTGCACTTGTCCTTGTTGAACCTCATCAGGTTTTTTTTGTCCCAATCCTCTAATTTGTCTAGGTCCCTCTGTATCTGATCCCTACCCTCTAGTGTATCTACCACGCCTCCTAGTTTAGTGTCATCTGCAAACTTGCTGAGAGTGCAGTCCACACCATCCTCCAGATCATTAATAAAGATATTAAACAAAACCGGCCCCAGGACCGACCCTTGGGGCACTCCGCTTGAAACCGGCTGCCAACTAGACATGGCGCCATTGATCACTACCCGTTGAGCCCGGGAGGAGCTGCTGGTCAAGCTGGCGCGAGAGAGAACTGGTTGTCAACGACCCAGCTCTAGTGGAGAGAGGAAGGTACTGGCTCCATGCTGCCTCTGGGGGATCCTATCCACCCCTCTACCCAGCTGTGCTTGTTCCCAGCCTCTGCCTCACTCCAGGGACCAACTCTCCCCCTCCCCTCCACTGTGCTCTTATCCCTGGTCCCTGGCTGGCTCCGGGGACTGACCCCCACCCCCACCCCCACCCCCAGGGGGCCCACAAATGTTTGGTGCCAGGCCCACAAAGGTTTAATCCGGCCTTGGGTACTCCTAGCTCTACAACAGCACTGCATTTGAGGCAGAGACTGCCTAGGAAAGGAGTTGATTCAGCACATCTACCAGATGACCTTGCCCAAATCTAATTTTGGTTCTGCTGGCCAGCCACAACAAGGACCCTGAACATGGTAGGGGTTGTTGGTGATTTGTGCCAGTGTATCCACCCTCAAACTGGACTTTTTGCTGTTCAGGGCCCAGACTCTGAGTTCCACTGGCTCAGCTGGCCCCAAAGTCTGAAGAGAACTTGGTCCTGTAAACTTAAAAAAAGTATGGAACAAAATAGTATCTGGATGTATTGACTATAACATACAGCACAATACTGGATTTATTGACCAGCCTCTGCTGATTCTCCATTCTGTCATCTGTGTTGCTGTGGTGTATTATTTATCATTTGCACTAGAAGCTTAAAGCCTGTACTGTCATACAGGTGTAATTTGTAGAGTTGTGTGTAAAAAAGCCAAAAATGGGGGCTTTTGTCTTCATGCACTTTGTTATTTGTACATGTTCCCCCAAGCACATGCACAGAGACGCCCTTGGCTGGGGTCACAACCCCCTCTTTGTTACCTCACGTGGCTGTTACATCCATTTTCTCTGATCAACGACCACACTCCAAATGCCACAGAACCTTTGAACTCCAACATTCCAGCTGGTCCTCACAGGGCCCGGTGATAGTCCCATGCATGTAGATGTTTCTATCACTTCACCCTGATCAAACAGACAGAGCAACAGTCCTGGAAGATTTGTGTTGAGTTTTTGTGGGTGGTGAATGAGGGGTGTGTGCTGCAGTGAGACTATGTATGTTTGGAGTTATTGTGTGTGCTGGTTGTGTTGTTATATGGGTGGTTTTGGAGAACTGTGCAGCTGGGTAAAGTAATCCACAATCTGTGCAGTTTCCCTCATACAACCAATGAAATTGTTGCATACAAATTAGCTGTAGATTAAAGTGGACGATTGGTTGAGTTACCTCTGATATCACAATGGTCTAAGACTTTTGACCAAGTATAGAGGCATGCATTATTGTAGCTGAAAGCCAATGCTTTCCCATGAGTGCAATCTGTAAAGTCAAAATTGCTGTGAATTTACAAATTGGCTGGTAACAGACTGCAAAACCCAGTGATGATAGCAAGGTTTAGTTAGAGAAGGACCAACCGAATGGGAAAAAAGAAGGGAAGTGGGTAAGGGCAGGGAAGAAGAGGATAATGGGGCAGAGGTGGAATGAAGCTGAGCTGAAGAGACTGTGAGGGAGGAGGCGCAAACAGTACAGGACAGAGAAATCCAGTCAAAACTACAGGATGTTGTTTACAGGCCAAGGGTCCCTGCTTTGGCTGCTTCTGCCGTTACCAGCTGGAGACTCTGGCTGGCTCCATTTTGCAGTTTATGCCCAAGCCCACATGGCACAGGGGTGGGCAGTCACCACCTGGGTCATAGTGCTCCCAGAGAACAGGGATCTATTCTGCAGAATTCTGGGTCCATTGGGGAGAGGCTGGGTGATGTTCCACTGAAATTGTGATGGGGCTCAGTATACAGAGGTCACCACTGAAACGTTTGCAGTTTCGCCTTGTGCTTAGTTAAGGGTTAAGGATACTGTGGTATTCACAGTGAAGGTTCTGAATACTGCAGTATCATTCATGACTATTGTAAAGACTGTGTAATCATCTAATCAGCTCCAGGGAGTGAGGGTTTCTGTGGTTGAATTAGTGTATTGAGAGGCTGTGTGACCTGGGTAGTCACTTAAGAAGTGGTGCATTTATATCACACAGGGTTGTTTTGAGGTTTAATTAACCCATGTTTATAAAGTACTTCTACGTTTTCATTGAAAGGGACTAATGAAGGGAAAAATATTGTGAGAGAGAACACATGTCAGCAATGGAAAAGTAAATGAGCCTAATCATTTTGGGTCAGATGCTGATATCTCAGGATATTGTTTTCCACTGGGACTGCTCATAGAATAGGGTGTTATTAAATAGGAGTAGGAATATCAGAATCTGGCCCTTTGAAATTAGGATCTGTGTCTTATTAGGTTCAAATATATAGGATAATATTTGCACATGTTTAACCAGAAGGCTCAGTTTGCAAATCTATAAATTCAAAGATTCTGAAATGCAGTAAGAGAAGGAAGGAGAGGAAAAGAAAGACAAAACAAGAAATGATTTAGTTAAGAACATTTTGTCTTACTCGGTCAATGGAGTATTTGTCTGTAAAGATGATTGCAAAACAAACAAACAAAAATATAACCCATTATAGATAGGGAGAAAATGCTCTCATAGGAAAAAAATAAAGAATTAGTCCTGGGCATGATGGAATAATGGTTGCTCTCTAACAGTGATGGTTTCTTGATAGTAGTTGCTGCTTATCCAATATGTCTGCATAGTTGTGTATTTGAAAGGTTTAAACCAATGTTAATCCCATCACTTCAATGGCACTGAAAGCCAAATTTCAATTTTGGTGCTATGGTACTAGATCTGACCACCCCACACTTCTGAAATGAGACATGCCCGCTGCACCAGCCAGAGTCTCCATTTTATGTGTCATTCAAAAGCTAGAAGGCATGAAGGAGTTCAAGAAAAAATGAACATTAGTTTGTTATTGTGTTAGGGCCCAAGCACTCCAGTAAAAGGTACACTGGAAATGGAGAGAAAATAAGACAGATTTGCCAAAATTTGGAGTTAACACTTGAACTACGTTGTGGTGCTCTCAGCCCAACTATGTTTTTTTTTTTTTTTACTTTAAATCTAAGTGAAAATCCCATCCAGTGGCTAATGCTCAGTGCATTCTGAGTCCCTTTGCTCCCCAGCCAGTCAGGGCTGAGAGCATATATCTACACCATTGCTAGAAATGAGGAGTTCCTTTTCAATTGGCGTGTCTGCACCTCTGAGAATTACTTTTCCAGGAGCCCTTTTTAAGCACTGCAGTGAGGCTGGCAAAGATGTAACACAAGTCTTTAAAAGGATATCTTTCAGTGTGCTCCAAAAACAGTGAATAAGGCTAGCTGTCACAAGGAGCTGGTGTTGGAAGGTATCATGTTAAGCAGCACATCGCCGGCTTGTTTCATTAATTGGTACAGATTGAAAGAGCGTTTCATTCCTATTAGATATCATTATGAAACAACCTTCTTTCCCCAACAGCCACCTTAATTTAATTAACGTTTCACCCATTACTGGCTGAATTCATAACACTGGCAGCTATATTGCAAATGGAGGAGTGGGAATGACTTGAAGGTGATATCGCTAGAGCTCTCTCCCTGAGATATGTTACCTTGCTTAGTACAGCAGTGACCAGTAAGAAACTTCAACTCATGTGCATTATGGATATTTAAAAAATAAATAAATCAGTGAAGCCTGATGTCAGGGATCCATTTGTTTCTGCTTATGACAAGATTGATTTGCTTTATTTCACAGTGGTGGTCTGCAACAAGGGAGGAGAGGGTAAGATGTAGCAAATGGAGAAAGATACTGAATTCTGTGGGCTCCAGCACAAGTTTAAGTACTCATGATTCCGATGAATGAGTAATCACACAAACATTAACGTACTAACCCTCATAACACCCCTGAAAGGTAGGGAAATGTTATTTATCCCCACTTTACAGATGAAAAATTGAAACACAGAAAAGTATCACAGAGAATAAACAAATGTAAAAGGTGAAAACTACAGTGCTGTTTTTTATGTCTTCAAATTGTTTCAAGTGAATTGTGTTGAAGGTTTAACTCTTTTTTGATGATCTGTGTTCATGTGCTTCAGTTCTGATGTATAGCAGCCCTACTCTTCCAGGCCTAAATCCCCAAGCCTAAATTCCAAACAACCCTGATCTGCAACTCCAATATAATTGCAGCCTTGATTATTCCTCCATAGCAGCTGCAACAGGTGTACTTAATTTCTGATCTACATTGCTTCTTGTTATTCCAATCTCCCAGCTTCTGTCCTGACCTCTGATGCACTTCATTCCTAACTTGCATCACCTTCTGCTATTTCAGATCTGTCTGTTCAAAAGTCTGTCAATGTATTTCAGTCTGATTGCCACCCACTCTATAATACTGAAAGTGCCCTCACCAAGGGCACCAGTGATCTCTCCTGGGTGAAGTCTCAAGATTTCATCTCAGTTTTCATCATTATCAACTTATGTGATGTCTTAGTAATTGTTAGCTCATTCTCCCTTATTTCAAAATCTCTCTTCCCTGGGATTCCATGACTCCTGATTGTTCGCTTAACTCTCTAAACATTTCCTTTAATTGTTCTTTCTCCTTCCTGCTCTGTTCAGGTCCCCAAGGAATTTGAGGACCTTGAACTGTCTTATATTCTCCTTGTATACCTTAGCCCAACCAATCTTGCCTATGTTCACAGCTTTAATCACTCTATCAGTTACTTCCAGATCCACTCCAACCATTCTGCTGCTGTTCAGTCATGTACCTATGAGTCTGTCTAATATGTCCTGATTCATATGCAGACGGTATAAATGTGAACAGCTCATTTTTCATCCCAAATCTTCAGACCTCTCGTTTCTCCATTACTGCTGCATCACTATCCTCTCCCAGTCCTTCCAGGCCATAACTACAGCTGTTCAGAAATGGATTATTTTTGTGAGAGATTTTGACATTTCAGGATTGATTTCTGATCCAAATCAGAATGAAAAGTCAACATTTCACCAATTTCAAGAAAAAAATCAGAAAAGTTTCAAATGGGAAATGTCAAAATAGCAAATTGCAACTTTTTCAGTTGAACCATTTCAACATGTAGAAGTAAAATGATTCCATGTGTCAAAATGATTTTTTTAAATTTTGAATTAACATTTCAACATGGGGGGGAGAATCATTTTTGAAGTACTGATTTGAAATGAAATTTTTCAGTTCAGTGTTCCCAATTGGAAATTTAAAAAAAATCATGGAAGTCAGCATTTCAGATTCAGATCAGTTTTGCTTAGACAAGCATCAAATCCTTTCAGACAGTAAGTATTGTACTAGCAGGAAACATTACTGGTCAGAACTAAGAGAGGTAAGCAAATTTGTATATGTGGGTAGCAGAGAGGACTCAGATTCAGCTGCTATACACTGGTAAGGTGTCCTAGCATCTCTGTCATGCCGCCTATTCCTCACAAACTCAGCTCCTGTTTAAAGAAAAATAATCTTTTTTCTATGTATTATGGTTGCTGAAAGAGCCTCAAAAACATGAATTGAGTGTAAATGATGCAGACACATCTGCCTGTGTTTGCAAAATTTGAAATAATAGCTCAGGAAGGTGTGAACTACCTCATTTATCTGAATGGAAGCTAATTCAGATACTCATTGAAAACAATGTTGATATTTTAAGAATTAGCCATGTCACTACTCATCAAGGTATGTAAGAAAGCAGAGGTATTATTGTATTATGAAGCGCTGCCCAATGTACTACAAGTGACAGCATAGTTTAGCACCACGAGTAAATGGACTGGGAGTTTGCCACCATTTATCCCCGCTCCCCAGTCAAAAAGTCTCCAGACCCAAGTTGCCTAACAGAGCCCTGTGGTGCATTGGAGCCCCCACAAGTGACCCCAGCTCAAGAAGTCCAATGGGGCATATCAACCTTATTGACAGAAAGCCAAGCACAAGGGTCACAGCAAAACTTATGAGCATAGTGAGAAACAATGAAAGAGCATATATGTGACTATAGGTTAAATGTCTCTGCAATCTACTATGGTGTCTTATGTGGGTGGAGTTTATTTTGTGGGAGTAGCTTGGAAGACTGCCATTACATTTTTTTTCCTGACCCCTGATGGGGAATATATAGTGGACAGCAGAGCTGGAATACAAGACTAGGCATCACTGGCAAAGCTGTGTAGGGAACAAAAACTGGAACCATAGGGTCTGCTGCAAGTTAGAACTGAGGTGCACAGGTAGAGTTGAATGGGAACCCAGGACTGGAATAGCACAGGGTAATGTACCTCTGGATTGAGGAGCATAGGTATAACAATCTGTGGCCCAGAACTGGATGAGCAGGAGGTTTGCTGGCTAGTATGGAGGTTCACTGGCATAGTTATATGGATGGGAGGATGTTAATCTTGCACAGCACCCACTCACACTTCACCTCACTCAAGCTAGCACAATCAGCTTCTCACTCCCATCAGAACTAAATTCACTTACACACATTTTAAAAAAAAGTTTATAAAACATCAACCCTGGAATATAGAACATTAAACACTGACATTCTAAGCAGGATCTTGGCTGATATGATGGATAATGTTTTGACCAAGTCAAGACTTATTTTGCATTGTTATTATCATCCTTTTTTAATCCTGAAAGGTCAGCTGTCAGAAAGAGTCCAAGTTTATCATCTTTTTTCCCCTCCCCTCAGTTTTTTAGTTAGCAGGAAATGATGATGAATTTCAATAACAAGTACTATTTCAAGTCTTTCACAAGGATGGAAGTAAGTCTATAGGCTGCTTCTTTTCATGTCCACAGAGTTTTTGCCAAGTGCACAGGACAAGCAAAAGTGGAGAATGTCAACAATGAACCTGTTTTAATGCATAGTCTTACAGAGGAATCATAAGACTAAAAAAAAATCAGACATAGCCTTTACGTTTGTCTCATCCATGGATAATGTATTCTAAACACTATATTCACCAAAAATTTGTCTAATCCAGTTTACAATAACTCGAGAGATATGATCTCTTCCACATTTGGTAGAAAATAATTGTTACTAGTTAAACAGGTGCCTAGAATAAACATTTTTATCTCAGTAAATTATGAATCATATTCTAACATACACAGAAAGATCAGCAGAAAGGGTCAGTTATTTAGCATTCAAAAATTTGGCAATGGTTAGGCAGTTGGGCTGGTTCCTGCTTCTACTTAAGTTAATGTCAAAACTTTCATTGACCTCAGTGATGCTAGACCAGTCCCCTGGTGCACTGAGACCACTGTCTATTATGCTGACCATTGTTGTCTTGTGCTCTCTGCCATCGTTCGTTCAATTCACCTGTTGTCTCTTGTCTTATACTTAGGGATTGTCTATGTGGGAAAGTTATACCAGCATATGCTAAGGTATACATTTAAATTGGTATAGTTATACTGGTATAATCCTCCATGTGAACGTTCTTAATCAGTAGGGAAAAATGCCTTTTTCAGTTTAGCTTATGTTGTTTAGGAAGGGGTTTAAGTTAACCTGAAAAACCCATTCTTGTACTGGAATAAGAGTGTCCATATGATGGGGGCAACGCCATTGGTAAAACATTCCCATGTACATAAGGCCTTAAATTGGAAACTCTTCAGAAAAGGGAATGGTATTTTGTTAGGCATTTGTGCAGCGGTTATCATAGTAGAGCTTGTTTCATACCTGGAGACCATCAGCACTACCACAATACAAATAACTAATAATAATAACTAACAATAATAATGCCATTTCCAGTGGGCTCAGTGGTAAGGGAATTAAGGAAAGAGGGTATATCTGAAAAGTCTAACATGATAAGAAGAAACGTCACTGATTTAATCTGCAAAATTAGTTCCTGTAAAATGTTCTCCAGTTAAGCAAGTGCTGTAAAAGACAAAGGCTTTATATCTCCTGAGACACTCATAGTATCAAGAAACTGTCCCTTAGCTGTGAGGAGGAAGGTTGGTCTTGTGGTTGCGATACTGAACCGGGATACAAGAGATCTGCATTCAGTTTCGAGCTCTGTCATAGACTTCATATATTACCTTATGTAAGCCATTTAATCCTTCGGTGACTAAGTTCCCCATCTGTAAAATGGAGATATTTCATTTTCTTTTTGTTTTGGTCTATTTATAATGTAAGCATTTTGGTAGTGTCTTTTATTATATGTGTGGACATTAGTGCTGGTTCAAAATTTTCTGACAAAATGTTTTGATTTTTTTCATCTGAGAATAGTGTTTCATTTTGAAACAAAAAATCAGAAATTTTGAATTTTTTTGCTTAGCAGTGGTGCGCTTTCCCCCACCTTCTGACTCTTCACCCACCCACCCGGCCCCCAACTTTTGCTAGATGGAAAACAGGAAGTGCAAAAAAGTAGAAAGAAAAATATTTCCCATATTTTCAAGATGTCTAATGTAAAAACCAAAATTTTCCAATGGGAACATTTCAAAAGGCGATTTTTACCATGAAAATTTTCATAGGGAAAATCCACTTTTCTGGCCATCTCTAGTGTACAGTATGTAACATTATGGGGCACTGATCTTGATTGGCAATTCTAAGTGCTGTCACATTACAAATAATCATAGTTGACCCTATTTACGGCCCAAAGCTGCCTCTACTGCTACAACATTTTCATTGACTAGAGAGACCACATCTAGAAAATGCTAGTATACACTATTGGGACTAAAATGGCCATTTTGCAATAAAGTTGTTCTCGAAATCACAGATTGTGTCAACGTCTATCTTTTCACAGCATCTAGCACAGTGGAGCTCCAATCCTGCGGGGATCTTTGTGTGTTACAAAAATATAAGTAATAAATAGAATCATAGACTTTAAGGTCCAAAGGGACCATTATGATTGTCTAGTCTGACCTCCTTCACAACGCAGGCCACAGAATCTCACCCACCCTCTCCTGTATCAAATCCTCAAATCGTGGTTTAAAGACTTCAAGGTGCAGAGAATCCTCTAGGAAGTGACCCGTACCCCATGCTGCAGAGGAAGGCAAAAAAACCCCAGGGCCTCTGCCAATCTGCCCTGCAGGAAAATTCCTTCCTCACGCCAAATAGGGTGATCAGCTAAACCCTGAGCATGTGGGCAAGACTCACCAGCCGGACACCCAGGAAAGAATTCTCTGTAGTAACTCAGATCCCACTTCATCTAACATTCCATCATAGGCCACTGGGCATATTTACCGCTAATAGTCAAAGATCAATTAATTTCCAAAATTAGGCTATCCCATTATACCATCCCCTCCCTAAACTTATCTTCAAGGCTTCAAGACTAAGCTTGATATGTCTTTTGCCCCCACTGCTCCCCTTGGAAGGCTGTTCCAGAACTTCACTCCTCTGATAGTTAGAAACCTTCATCTAATTTCAAGTCTAAACTTCCTGATGGCCAGTTTATATACATTTGTTCTTGTGTCCACATTGGTACTGAATTTAAATAATTCCTCTCCCTCCCTGGTATTTATTCCTCTGATATATTTATAGAGAGCAATCATATCTCCCCTCAGCCTTCTTTTGGTTAGCCTAAACAAGCCAAGCTCTTTGTCTCCTTTCATAAAAGTTACCCCCAGCACCAATTCATATTCTGTTAGAGCTTTGCTTGTAAAGCAGCTACCCTAATCTGAGGGTATGCATACACTGCGATCATAGGGTGTGATTGTAGGTCCTACTTGAGTTAGCTTTACTCTACTTAGCTAGGTACCAGCAGCATGGGCTGTACAGGTCCACCTGGAACCTTGGATAAATACTCAAGTGGCTAGCCTGCACTGAAACTTGTGCCACCATGGTTTCCCTGCTCCAGTACTCAAGATAGATTAAAGCTAGGTCAGGTATGTCTACACGAGCTGCAATCACACGCTGTGAATGCAGTGTAAATATACCCTAAATGTGTAAGTTGATCTATAAATCAAATTCGGTTCTAGACGAGAGTACAGAAAGTATTCTTATAACCATAACAAGTATCCTCCTAAGCTCACCTAGATCAGTAAATGATTTTCAAATTTCCCTTGCTTTTATGTATAAAACATATTCTAATGGCTGGATTATCTACAACCTTTCAGCTTGCACTGTCATTTACATCTGTGCTAAATAAGTGTTAAATGGTCTTGTTTTGACTTGATAGTATTTTACACTCACTTTGCATAGGTAGACATGAAGATGCAAGCTGTAAAGCAATAGGAAAGCAGGCCCAAAATGTCTATTTCAGACTCTTTCTGTACTTCATGTCCCTTACACGTCAGTCACTTTTGGCAAAATCAGTCAGACCTTCATGTGCAAACAGATATTCTGTTTTGACTTGCTATGCTTCAGTAAATGATTTATATAATAACAAAGAGTCAACGACAGGCTGATTTGGGATCTGGAGCCCTGGACTGAATCCATTTCAGACTCTGGCATTGACAATTCTTGATTGCCAAGGTTCCCAATGGCAGCATTTCTGTTTTCCAGACTGCTTCCTTTAAGTGCTTGTGACTTGCCCGTTGCTGCAGATCCCTAATTGTTGCAGCTGAACATTGGATAATGGATGGGAGTGGGGAATAAATTCAGGCAAATTAACTGAAAAGACTTACCCACCTGACTTTTCTAAATGGATAAAGGGTGAAATTCACCTTTGTGCATAGGGCCAACACAAGGCCAATGAATTATTTATATTTCAATTAAACTCTAATTTCAGGGCATAGATGAAATATAAGTAGTGCATAGGATTTGTGCTTAATCTCTGAAAAGGGGTGAATTTCATCCTAATTTAGATGCTTATCTGAGGAAAGGGATGTATATATTAAAATTAATGTTATTATTAAGTTTGCTGGCTCTCTTGTTGGTCTAGATTGAATAGACATAAGATTTTGCCTAAATATATTATGGAAAACAGTACTGTTCATGTGGTTTCTTCGGTTGTAACAATGGCATACATACTTAATATTTGCTGTTTCATTGTACCCACAGGTCTGCTCTAAATCTCCTCAGTTCAGGTTTGCCTTCAAAACAAGATGCTGTGCTATTTGTTGACAGTTCATGAATACAGGTCTGTCGCATCTTAGGCGCATTTAACATTGTCAAGGCTGGATCCCCACTTTGAACTTTAGGGTACAAATGTAGGGGCCTGCATGAAAACTTCTAAGCTTAACTACCAGCTTAGCTCTGGTTCTGCTGCCACCATTTCAATGGATTCCATTCCTGGGAAACCTTGAAAAACCTTCACCAAATCCCTGGTGAAAACAGATCCAAACCCCTTGGATCTTAAAACAAGGGGAAATTAACCATTCCCCTCCTTCCTCCCACCAACTCCTGGTGAATCAAGATCCAAACCCCTTGGATCTTAAAACAAGGAGAAATTAACCATTCCCCTCCTTCCTCCCACCAACTCCTGGTGAATCAAGATCCAAACCCCTTGGATCTTAAAACAAGGAGAAATTAACCATTCCCCTCCTTCCTCTCACCAACTCCTGGTGAATCAAGATCCAAACCCCTTGGATCTTGAACAAGGAAAAATCAATCAGGTTCTTAAAAAGAAGGTTTTTAATTAAAGAAAAAGGTAAAAATCATCTCTGTAAAATCAGTATGGAAATTAACCTTACAGGGTAATCAAACTTAAAGAGCTCAGAGGACTCCCCTCTAGTCTCAGGTTCAAAGTACAGCAAACAAAGATAAACACTCTGGTAAAAGGTACATTTACAAGTTGAGAAAAACAAAGGAAAACTAACACGCCTTGCCTGGCTATTTACTTACAAGTTTGAAATAGGAGAGACTTGCTTAGAAAGATGTGGAGAACCTGGATTGATGTCTGGTCCTTCTCAGTCCCGAGAACGAACCCACTCCCAAACAAAGAACACAAACAACAGCCTTCCCCCCCAAGATTTGAAAGTATCTTGTCCCCTTATTGGTCCTTTAGGTCAGATGCCAGCCAGGTTACCTGGGCTTCTTAACCCTTTACAGGGAAAAGGATTTTGGAGTCTCTGGCCAGGAGGGATTTTTATAGTACTGTACACAGGACAGCTATTACCCTTCCCTTTATAGTTATGACAAACATGCATGATTTCAGCTTTACGCAGTCGGCAAAAACAAAAAACAAAAACAAAAAAAAAGAGAAAAATAACAATTTAAATACTGTTTCTGGCCGATTCCGCTCGCCATTACACTCAATGTAATTTTGACTATACGCAATTTTCGCTTTAGGCGCTGACTGTGGAACGTAACCCCAGCATAAGATGAGATAGACCTGTAGTCGGTTCATACATGCACAGTACTTGTATATCAAATGTGTGTTATGTTGATAGAACACTTTCTGGTTAACATACGTGATTATATTTTTTTAAAAATATATTATAAGGAAACAATGTCCATACAGTGTTGCAACAATCAGTAACCTGATGGCAAATAGTAAGGGCAGTAACAACCCAATACAAAGTCCAATAAGTGAGTAGAAAGCTTGGATCAGGCCCTAACTGATTTTTTTGTTGTTGTTAGTTTTTATTATAATCAAGGGCCAAATTCAGTGCTGGTGTAAGTGGAAACTGCTTCACAGCTGTTAGTGATTATACTTTGGGTTCAATTAGAAAATCATAATTAATTGATTAGGAGAACTTAAACTCAAGAATTTACCAAGAAGTTAAATTTGATAGATTTATTGTTTGGTTTAAAGTGCTGTAAGAGGCCTCCAGGTGTGTCACAAAAAGAAAACAACATTAAAAACATTATATTTTAAAGGATAACAAAAGCCTATCAACAAATGAAGTAACAAAACTAATAGAAAAAAGCCTATTAAAACCAATCTTCTACTAATCCATCCTATCCCAATGCAAAAACAACCCACACAGAATGTGAACTAAAAAAGAAATAACCTTGTCACTGATGGATATATCTTAAGGGAGGGACCATTCCAGTCACAGGCTCTTCAAAGAGAGGGCCCGTCTTCTCTTCTTGAGACTACACCATAGAACAATCAGTAGGTCCAGCCATGCTGATCAGATGTCCCATTGCAGGAGACAAACTGAGGTGGACTATCCCAATATTATTTATTTTAAAGTTAATGTAAGAGATCATTACATGGTATTCATTGTAATAAGCTTTTCTTTTTGGAGTACAGGCCTGGAGCCTTAATTTCCACCTTTATTATAGGAGTGGATTGTCAGTTTTTCCAGGAACTTAGTATTTTTAACGGAATTCACCCTATGGGAGAATCGTGTTCAAAATTGTACAGGTATATAGAGACTTCCCGTTAATAGATTGGGAGGTCAGCAAAACCCAGTAGTAATTCACCAGGTTCATCCAGGGCTGAAGCACGAATCATTGTCCTGATAAGAGAGAGCAAACAAAAAGAAATGTTATTAATATCTTTAGTCCTCAAACATTACGCAGGAACTTGCAATAATGTTAACATGAGCTTCGATTTGCTATTTGGGTCTCATTATGGTACAGGTCAGTGAAGCTATAGGAAAGGAAAAGATCTGTATAATCTATATATTGAAACTATATTCTGGGATTGTATGTTGAGGTTAGGCTCAGTACACAGTGTAGCTTCAATAAAGCTATGTTTATTTACACCACATGAGGATATGGTCCACAGAGTAGCAACATCGGATCATGATGTGATGATTTTGCATCACACTGAGATATGATACAGTTTGCATAACTATGCAGGCCTAGAAAAGTCTTGTGTTCTAACATTCTAACTTCAGACTTGGAAAGGAGTTTCAGTTTACCATATATAGCTTCACCATACCTAATATATAGCTTCACCCATACCTAATTGCAGCGCTTCCATTCCCCCATACTTCTTCACTTCTAGCCTAGGCGACACACAGACTTGAAGCAAACTCTGAAAGAGTCTCAATGAATGCAGAAAGAAAGGATAGAGCGGATATAACATTGGCTGACGGTGACACTGGTATTTTATGGTAAATCATTTTATATGGCTTTTTTTCCCCAGTCTACTCAGTATTCTGGCTGGATCACAATTGAAATGGCAAAAACTCAATCATAAATTTGCAAAAGAAATTGAAAGTTTTCAGGGGGAAGACTATAGCTGTGCACAGAAGCAAACTGGTGTTTGATTCAGATAATCTTCTGGTGGTGTCAGAAGGTGAGCAAAATTCAGATACAAACAGCAGGCAGCTATGAGCCCTCGGCTCAACTTTACCTCTTCCTCAGTAAAGTAGTTTAAGTGATACTGAAAATTTTATATTCTTCAGCTATGGCAAAAACTGGAAGATTTAAATTGTTGAGTGTAGGGGTTATCATGTAGTAAAATAATCAGTAGAGTTATGTATGGCTCTGATCAGCTCAGATTCTGTAAAATAGGGAGGCTTAGGATCTGGCTGGTATCTGGTTGCCAGACTTACAAGAAAAATCATGGTACTCTGGGAAGCTAGATCAGTGATTTAGTTGTTGGTTTCATTGAACTAATATCCCAGCATGGCGCTGGAACACAGCATCCTGCTGCAAATGCTGCCACTTGGATGACATATAAAAATAATGCATTGACCATGTTGTTATTATTCATTTGCTTAGGAGCAAAGATCAGCCACCATTGTGCTAGGCAATGAGCAAACAAGTAACCAAGGAGACTGTCCCTGCCTCCGAGAGCTTACAATCTAGGTGTCAGACAGGGTTATAACAAGTGAAGAACACAGACAAATGGGGTGGAAGAAGGCTGAAGTAACAATAAAAGAGTTTTGCATAAAAGTAAAAGCCTCAGCTTTCTTGACTGCCCAGACAGTAGTCACTTGGGAGCATCACAGCCGAAGCAGATTTTAAGGAGGTATTTAAAAGTAGATAAAATGGTGACTTAACTAGTTTTGATAGGTAATTTTCCCCATGCATAAGAGGTGGCTAATGACTGAAAAGAAATAGGTGCTTGAGGGAGAAACAGAACTCTCCCACATGGTTATTAAAATAATGACATTTTTTAGCTACAATAGGGGTATTATTCCCAATATCTTGGCTAAACTCTGTAGTTTTAATTGGATAATATGCACATGATATTATGCACGTCTTGTCTTAAAATATTGTTTAAAACAATGAAAAACCTTGGTTTTTTACCTTACAGCTGTCTTTATTTCATTTGTGGGTGAATTGAATCTTGAATGTTATAAAATGTTGAGGCATTTTTCGGGGTAAAACATTATTTAAATATAAAATACTGTGAAATGCTGCAGTAAAATTGTGCCTCAGAAGGGCATATCCAATGATTTAGAAAGTGAACAGCAACAGAAGTGTTAGGAATTTTTTACTGAGCATGTGACATTTGTGGCATGAAACTGAAAGCAGTTCAAGAAATCAAGTGCAATATTTCCTGAACTGCTTTTTACTATCCTTCCCTCCACTAGGTTACCAACTTGATGTAACTAATTCAGGTAGATCAGTGGAAACCCAGTTGCTTTGCTGACCCAGCATCAGTCTATAGATATTTTTGTACATCTTCCTTTGGTTTTTTTTAAATCTTAAAAGGACATTTGAGAGCTAAAATGGATGATATTGTTGTGTTTTAATGCTGTGGGAAAAGATTGTGTTTGGTAAATAAGAGAGAGAAGTTTTGTTAATTTTTTTTTTAAGGCGACAGCTAGAACCATGATGCTAGCCAAAATAATCAAAACCATAAATTTTAATCAGCCATTGATGGGAGTCTAGTCCTCTACCCAATTGTTGTTCTTATTATGAATAGTTCTGTAAGGGCCCTGTGACGGGTTGGATCACAGAAACCCCCTTGGGAGCTGCCACCCGATGTGCAAAGACTACCCCTGCTTCTGCTTTCCCTGCCAGCTCAGGACTCCAGCACCCTGTCTTGCTGAGCCAGACACTTCCGTCTGGCTCCAGACACAGATCCAGGGTCTGAATCTCCTGTCCCAAAGCTGCAAGTTTACCTGAAAACAGCTCACAATAGTGTGCTTGTCTTTAGCACTCAGATGCCCAACTCCCAATGGGGTCTAAACCCAGATAAATCCATTTTACCCTGCATAAAGCTTATGCAGGGCAAACTCATAAATTGTTCGCCCTTTATAACACTGATAGAGAGATATGCACAGTTGTTTGCTCCCCCAGCTATTAATACATACTCTGAGTAAATTACTAAATAAAAAGTGATTTTATTAAATACAGACAGTAGGATTTAAGTGGTTCAAAGTAGTAACAGACAGAACAAAGTAAGTCACCAAGCAAAATAAAATAAAATGCGCAAATCTATGCCTAATCAAACTAAATACAGATAATCTCACCCTCAGAGATGCTTCAGTAAGTTTTTCTCAGACTGGACATCTTCCAGGCCTGGGCACAATCCTTTCCCCTGGTACAGCTCTTGTTGCAGCTCAGGTGGTAGCTAGGGGATCCTTCATGATGGCTCCTCTCCCTCTCGGGAAATCTTTGTCTCTCTGGTTTTCCACCCCCCTCACTGGAAAAGCACCAGGTTAAAGATGGATTCCAGTTCAGGTGACATGATCACATGTCACTGCAAGACTTCATTACTCACTTGCCAGCACACACATATACAGGAAGACTCACAGGTAAATACAGCCATCTGCAGACAATGGGAGTCATCAAGATTCCAAACCATCATTAATGGTCCACACTTTACACAATTACAATAGGCCCTCAGAGTTACATTTTATATTTCTAGTTTTAGATACAAGAGTGGTACATTTATACAAATCAGATGATCATACTCAGTAGATTATAAGCTTTGCAATGATACCTTACAAGAGACCTTTTGCATGAAGCATATCCCAGTTACATTACATTCACTTATTACCGTATTTTCTCTAAAACTATCTCAGTTACATTATATTGACTTATTATCAAGTTTTTATAAAACCATATAGACTGCACAACGTCACAGGCCCAATTCTGCAAATATACATGCATGTATCTTTTCACATGTGCATAGTCCTAGCCCTTTTTAATGGGACCATTTATGTGTGTGAAGTTAAGTATGTGTCTTGGTCTTTGCAGGCCCAGTGCTAACTCACAAGGGCTCTCACTGAACAACAGTGCAAATCCATAGTAAAATCCAAAATTATTTCTAATTTACATTGGTGTACATTGCAGATCAGAATTGATCCTTGGTATTTTTCCATCCTTGCCACCACCAGAAAGATGACTCTGTTTGGAAAGTGAATCCAGTCCTCCAATGCAATGGGGAGAATCAATCACTGAGCTATTAATACTCATAAAAACATAAGACTGGAAGTCATCAAGTCCAGGCCCCTGCTATTGAAGGCAATCATGCCTTACAATCCCATTCATACTCACTAAAGATCATACGAGTTTTCTCTTTAACTCAATTTGTTGTCCCTGCTTTACACATGGTGAGCAGAAAGATGGTGGTTTTAACAGTGCTGCTCCATTGTACTCGCCATTGCACTATTTTACAGAGCTCTCTGTTTAGACCACCTCCCTCTGGTACAAGGTATTCTAAGTGCACACACATCTTGGGGCTGCCCTTGAAAAACACTTTGAGTCTTCAGCAGTTCATCTCTTGAGTGGAGCAGGTAACTATGAACACAGAATAACAGTTCTTTCTGGCTATTTAATTTATTCATTTCCAGATGCTGTTCAAGGAGGCTACAGTTAGAGTGACATTTTTCAACCAAAACTTTTTTCTGGCTTCGTCTCCTCAAAAATGGTACCTCAAGCTATAAAGTGCTCACTAATGCAATTCTGGTGTGTAGCTATGTTACTGTGATGAGTTTGTTTCCTTTCAACTGCATCTTTACTTTATTAATGAGTCTCTCTCTCAGGGAATCTGCTGTTTTGTTTAGGCAGAGATGATGCAGTGTGTTACAGAAGAAACACACATGGCTCTGTCAGTGGGACTTTAATTTTGTTCTTTCTTGCATTCTTATTTTTCATGAGAAACTGAGGTCATTTAGAGTGACTGTATATAGCTATTCTTTTTATATGGAAAAATATAACATGAAGTAATGGTTCTGGTACTAACTTAGAATTTAGCATGCCAGCTACGGAATCTTCAGCACCAATTCCTGAATCTTCTCAGTTCTCCCGGGAGGGCTCCCATCCAAGTACCAATCACCCACCTCTGCTTTATTCATTCCTAGTGTGTTGTAGCTGCAGATGTTAAACAACCAGAAAGCATTCTTTTGAAATGAAAAGTGCCTGAAAGTATTTTGCAGCCAGCATTTATATGCACTTAATAGAACAATAAGTCAGCAGTTCTCATCCCAGTTCATCCAGGTGATAATTGTTAATTACACTGAAAGTAAGATTATTGCTAGGGGACATTGTACAAATAATTTCAGTTAAGTCACTTACTGAAATCTCCAAGGTGCAATAAATATTACATACTAGTTTTAGCCTAGTTTTACCAGGCTAAAATAATTATTTACTACATAATAATTATTTACTAAAAAGAATTCAATTTTCTCTAATTTCCAGGAAAAGTTTAATACTGATTTGGATTCAATCAGCATTCTTTTAACATTTTAAAGAGCCCTCATCACAGTATAATCATAGCTGAATCATACATATTAATTGAGAATTCCAGCAGTGAAAAGTTAGGAGGAGACTAGCGCACGAAAGCTTATGCCCAAATAAATCTGTTAGTCTTTAAGGTGCCACCAGACTCCTTGTTTTTGAAGAGCAGTAATGTGGTGAGAGAGACCAAAAGTTGTAAAAGAACAGTACCCTCCAGGGTTGTATGTTGTTAGATTCAAGGTTGGCTACACATTAACAGAAATCACTTGACTAATCTTGCTGTTGATCTAAAATTAAGGGCTAAGATAATAAAAGTAAATGTTTTGCTACTTGATCTTGGAAGGTAATTAGGAAACCATATAAAAAGAACAACTGCCCAGCGAACCCGAAATATGGCTGAAGCTGTTATAGCTCAACTGTCTTTCAGCAATATATAAAATAGCACATACTCCATGGATTAAAAAGTGGCTCTTTGATTGCTCTCAAAATTTATTTGTTAATGGGGAGTCTTAATTGACTGGGTGTGTTTCTAGTTATGCCCTGCAGGGACTGGTTCTTGGCTCACCATTTAATATTTATTTAAACGATCTGGAGGAAAATACAAAATCACAAATCAAAGGCGTTTATTCATATCCTGGGACAAATCCTGAGAAGTGATGAGCACCTGAAGCTCTAGGGGTATATCTACACTGCAATTAAACACCTGTGGCTGGCCTATTTCAGCTGACTCAAGCTTGGGGGGCTTGGGTTCTGAGACTGTAAAAAATTGCAGTGTAGATGTTTGAGCTTGGGCTGGAGCCTAGGCTCTGAGATCATAGAATCATAGAATATCAGGGTTGGAAGGGACCTCAAGAGGTCATCTAGTCCAACCCCCTGCTCAAAGCAGGACCAATTCCCAACTAAATCATCCCAGCCAGGGCTTTGTCAAGCCGGGCCTTAAAAACCTCTAAGGAAGGAGACTCCACCACCTCCCTAGGTAATGCATTCCAGTGTTTCACCACCCTCCTAGTGAAATAGTTTTTCCTAATATCCAACCTGGACCTCCCCCACTGCAACTTGAGACCATTGCTCCTTGTTCTGTCATCTGCCACCACTGAGAACAGCCGAGCTCCATCCTCTTTGGAATCTCCCTTCAGGTAGTTGAAGGCTGCTATCAAATTCCCCCTCATTCTTCTCTTCTGGAGACTAAACAATCCCAGTTCCCTCAGCCTCTCCTCATAAGTCATGTGCTCCAGCCCCCTAATCATTTTTGTTGCCCTCCACTGGACTCTTTCCAATTTTTCCACATCCTTCTTGTAGTGTGGGGCCCAAAACTGGACACAGTATTCCAGATGAGGCCTCACCAATGTTGAATAAAGGGGAACGATCATGTTCCTCGATCTGCTGGCAATGCCCCTACTTATACAGCCCAAAATGCCATTAGCCTTCTTGGCAACAAGAGCACACTGTTGACTCATATCCAGCGTCTCATCCACTGTGACCCCTAGGTCCTTTTCTGCAGATCCTGTGAGCAGAGAGGGCCCCAAGCCCAAACGTTTACATTGCAATTTTATAGCTCCTCAGCCAAGTCCCATGAGCTTGAATCAGCTGGCATGGGCCAGCCACGGGTGTTTAATTGCAGGTTAGACATAGCCTAAGCAGCAACTCCTGAGGTTCTCACTCACTCACCTTTATTTTTTTATTTGCGTCCTTATTTGGGCAGACTCCTAATGATGTCGACTGGAGTTTGTCCTTAGTAAGAACAGCTGAGGCCTCGATCCCATTGAGGGAGAGGAAATATATGAGAGAGATCTAAGGGACTAAATATTTGCAAATATGAGAGAGATCTAAGGGACTAAAACACTATAAGCATCTCCGTAATAGAACTTCCACCAAATTCTTCTATCAGGGAAGCATTGTTAGCCTTTCCATCTTCCTGCAGAAGGAGCAGTGGGTTCAGTGCCCAAATCCTTCAGATCCCTTGAGATCCGCCACAGATTTGGGGGATTTGAAGGAGAATGGGACTATCTATGTGGAGTTCCTGAGCTTTGACAGCAGCTCTCAGATCAAATCCAATGGAGAGTATTAACAGATTCATCAGGAAAGAACATTCCATTTCATGGAGGAGCCTACACAATAAAGACAAGACATCCTGTGGCTTTATTACTTTTTGCATAGTTTTCCTACAGTGTTTGTAAGGAAATTAGAGGATTGGACCAAAAGAAACCTGATGAGGTTCAACAAGGACAAGTGCAGAGTCCTGCACTTAGGAGAGAAGAATCCCATGCACTGCTACAGACTAGGAACAGAATGGCTAGGCAGCAGTTCTGTAGAAAAGGACCTAGGGGTTACAGTGGACAAGAAGCTGGATATGAGTCAACAGTGTGCCCTTGTTTCCAAGAAGGCTAACACCATTTTGGGCTGTATAAGAAGCGGTATTGCCAGCAGATCGAGGGATGTGATCATTCCTCTCTATTCGACATCGGTGAGGCCTCATTGGAGTACTGTGTCCAGTTTTAGGCCCCACACTACAAGAAGGACGTGGAAAAATTGGAAAGAGTCCAGCGGAGGGCAACAAAAATGATTAGGGGGCTGGAGCACATGACTTATGAGGAGAGGCTGAGGGAACTGGGATTGTTTAGTCTGCAGAAGAGAAGAATGAGGGGGGATTTGATAGCTGCTTTCAACTACCTGAAAGGGGGTTCCAAAGAGGATGGATCTAGACTGTTCTCAGTGGTAGCAGATGACAGAACAAGGAGTAATGGTCTCAAGTTGCAGTGAGGGAGGTTTAGGTTGGATATTAGGAAAAATGTTTTCACTAGGAGGGTGGTGAAGCACTAGAATGGGTTACCTAGGGAGATGGTAGAATCTCCTTCCTTAGAGGTTTTTAAGGTCAGGCTTGACAAACCCTGGCTGGGATGATTTAGTTGGGAATTGGTCCTGCTTTGAGCAGGAGGTTGGACTAGATGACCTCCTGAGGTCAGGGCTGGCTCCAGGGTTTTTGCTGCCCCAAGCGGCAAAAAGAAAAAAAAAAGCTGCGATCGCGATCTGTGGCGGCAATTCGGCGGAAGGTCCTTCGCTCCAAGTGGGAGTGAGGGACCGTCCGCCGAATTGCCGCCGAATAGCTGGACATGCCGCCCCTCTCCAGAGTGGCCGCCCCAAGCACCTGCTTGGCAAGCTGGTGCCTGGAGCCGGCCCTGCCTGAGGTCCCTTCCAACCCTGGTATTCTATGATTCTATGTGCAAGGTATATTTCTTTTACTTTTTTGGAAGAAAGAAAGACAAAAAGAAAGCTGGATTGGGGATTATTTAAACTAGTTATTTTCAAGAGATGAATTTCCAATTTAGTTTAAATGTGCTATTATTTAGTAGAAGGTCAGTGCTCAGAAGAAGACTGGTTTGTCAAAGGTTTACTCTGTGTGTGTGTGTGTGTGTGTGTGTGTGTATATATATATATAAAACAACAACAACAAATACACTGACAAACCAAGAGAGGAGAGGATGAAACAGCACATGACAGTTTTGTAGTCACATTGCTTAACACACTAGTGCAAGCCCTCAGATTCTATGGTGATGAGTATTGTATCAGAGTTAGATCCACATAAGGTGTGAAGCATTTATGTAGGGAATGATGGTTTTGTGAATAAGGAATTTATCACTTGACCAATTGACTTTATTATGGGTTAGGGATTCTCAGCAGGATTTGGCCCAATATTTCTATTTTTTAAGTATCTCAAGAAGTACAAATCAAACACAGTAATTTAGTTTTCTGTCCAAAAGAAACCCTATATTCAGATTAGGACTGAATTCAGTTTCTTGCCCTAACCTTACCCTTCTTTAATATATCTATATAATTGTTATTGGAAGTGGATAGAAATCATTGTGTTTAGTTAGCTAGCTTGGTTTTTCTTTTTGTCAGTGCTGGTACTTAGGAAAATTAAACTTGGAAAATGACAACTGCCCTTTGACATAGACAAGCTCTTGTGCTCCAGGAGTAAGTTATCCCATAGGCAAGGCCCGGAGTGTTTTGCAAATTGGCAGTTGCAGTCTTCCCTGCAAATTATGGGCCTTCTGTTGCAGAATTCATAAAGGGCAAAGTGATACACAGATGAAAGCAGAACACATGTTGTTTGGATCATTGAGCCAAGGAATATGCCAAGCAGAATCTGCTGTAACATCATCTTAGCCAGTACTGAAGAACTCTAGGAACCTAAAATGTTAGGGTGACCAGATGTCCCGATTTTATAGGGACAGTCCCGATTTTTGGGTCTTTTTTTTTATATAGGCTCCTATTACCCCCCAACCCCGTCCCGATTTTTCACACTTGCTGTCTGGTCACCCTATAAAATGTCCTGATACTTCACTGTGTTATTCCAGTTTTATAATTCCATTGAAGTCAAGTGATCTCTAATGGCATAAAACTGCAATAAGGCAGTGGGAAATCACGTGTAAGTGCTCTTATAATGCATAGTCATTTTCAAGAGAGTTGCCATAAAATTCCATGGACCTAAGACTTCCGTAAGTCAGTGTGAATGGTCACTGCATCTGGCATTTATGCTGTAGAAACTAAACATAAAGAAGCATAGATGGGGAGCAGTTGAGATCAGATTTTTATTCCTATTTTTGAACATATGGGCTTTTGCAAACTTCTGTCAGCCCTTGGACTTGGTGTGATTTGAATAACATTTGTGGGGAGTTTGGTGGCTTAGCTCCTACTGGAACATGAGTAACTAACAATCTATGTTGTGAACTCCTGCGATCTTTTGTCTGCTCTTATTTCCACCTACGCAAGACAAAATGTCAGATGATTGGTTGAGGGCACACATCTTTCTTCTGTAGGAAAGAGGCAAATGAGAGAAGATATATGAATCCGGATATGACAGAAACATGAAGAAGCCCATGTTAATTAATACAGCATTGTCCAATAGAAAATAAGTTTAAAATATTTTTTTTTCTTGACAACATGCATATTTATTTGCGGAATTTTGAAAAGCCCAGAGGAAAAGGGGTTGTAGATTTAGTCAGAGCATTGCTTCGCCTGAGTGAGCAGGAACAAGTGTCTGCCTTTGATAATTGTGCAGGCATCAGACTCTGAATATTAAAGAGTGTTGGCAGCTACAATATAAACTGGGGCACTTGCCATTTCTGGACAAACGCTGTTGTTCTTATTGGGCAGTCAGCTAGTAAATGCTCCAAAGTTTTCTCGCCTATGTTTGTTCTCTGGGAAAAAGAAAGAAAGAAAGAAAGAAAGAAAGAAAGCTGAATTGGGAATTATTTAAACTAGTTATTTTGAAGAGATGAATTTCCAATTTAGGTTTAAATGTGCTATTATTTAGTAGAAGGTCAGTGCTCACAGGGAGGCTGATTTGTCAGAGGTTTACTGGAAGTATAATAAAATGCTAGATAAATTCTCAGATAATAGAGAAGATTGGCTACTCTAGTTGTTACAAACCCTCCAAGTTATTAGGTAAATCAGCCAGCAGTATCTCCCTGTCTATCAATATCAACCCAACCACTGGTCAGTGTCCCAGTACTAGTATTTCAGGTATTTATGACTTCATGTCTTTCTGAACAGTATGTGTCTGGTGAAATTAATGCCTACTTTCCATTTAGTTAGTATGTGTTCTAATCCAAAGTGTAACTTTGTTTGCTCTGAACCCCTCCCTCTTTCAGGTAGTTGAAAGCAGCTATCAAATCCCCCCTCATTCTTCTCTTCTGCAGACTAAACAATCCCAGTTCCCCCTGCTTTGATTACACTGGTCTACAATTTTGGAGAAGTCGTCTGCTTCAGAGATAAAATGTGCTATTATGTATTTTGATGTGCTGAATTCAAATATGACAATTAAAACAACTGATTGGCTACTGTTTCTAAGATATTTAAGTTTTTACATTTTATGTCTATGTATATTGCGTTGATAGTAGAGTTTTAATCATAAATTGTAAATCTAGGTCTTTTCATGTGTTTATGGTTGCTTTACATGATAATATTTCACCTGTCCTGTTTATGTAACACTTTAAAAATCAGCAAAAGGGTTATATAAATAAAATGTATTATGAAAAAAAAGGCAAAAAACTATTATGTACATAGTTTAGTCCTATTCAGTGTCTACTCGGCGCTTCTTGGCTTGTCTCTTGTATTCATTAAATGGAGCATCTCTTGTCACTGTCCAGCAATAGTCTGCAAGCATTGATGGGCTCCATTTGCCCTGATAGCGTTTCTCCATTGTTGCAATGTCCTGGTGAAATCGCTCACCGTGCTCGTTGCTCACTGCTCCGCAGTTCGGTGGAAAAAAATCTAGATGAGAGTGCAAAAAAATGTATCTTTAGTGACATGTTGCAAACAAGGCTTTTGTATGCCTTGAGGAGGTTTTCCACCAAGAACCTGTAGTTGTCTGCCTTGTTGTTTCCGAGAAAATTTATTGCCACTAACTGGAAGGCTTTCCATGCCGTCTTTTCCTTGCCACGCAGTGCATGGTCAAATGCATCATCTCGAAGAAGTTCACGAATCTGAGGACCAACAAAGACATCTTCCTTTATCTTAGCTTCACTTAACCTTGGCAATTTTCCACGGAGGTACTGGAAAGCTGCTTGTGTTTTGTCAATGGCCTTGACAAAGTTCTTCATCAGACCCAGCTTGAGGTGTAAGGGTGGTAACAAAATCTTACTTGATTCAACAAGTGGTAGATGCTGAACACTTTTCCTCCCAGGCTCCAATGACTGTCGGAGAGGCCAATCTTTCTTGATGTAGTGGGAATCTCTTGCATGACTATCCCATTCTCAAAGAAAACAGCAGTACTTTGTGTATCCAGTCTGCAGACCAAGCAAGAGAGCAACAACCTTCAAATCGCCACAAAGCTGCCACTGATGTTGGTCTTAGTTTATGCACCTCAAAAGTTGTTTCATGTTGTCATAGGTTTCCTTCATATGGAGTGCATGAACAACTGGAATTGATGGCAAAACATTGCCATTATGCAGTAAAACAGCTTTAAGACTCGTCTTTGATGAATCAATGAACAGTCTCCACTCATCTGGATCGTGAACGATGTTGAGGGCTGCCATCACACCATCGATGTTGTTGCAGGCTACAAGATCACCTTCCATGAAGAAGAATGGGACAAGATTCTTTTGACGGTCACGGAACATGGAAACCCTAACATCACCTGCCAGGAGATTCCACTGCTGGAGTCTGGAGCCCAACAGCTCTGCCTTACTCTTGGGCAGTTCCAAATCCCTGACAAGGTCATTCAGTTTACCTTGTGTTATGAGGTGTGGTTCAGAGGAGGAGGTGTGGTTCAGAGGAGGAGGATGTGGGTCCTGTGACATTGATGGTTCAGGACCAGAAGTTTCATCCTCTTCCTCGTCTGACTCAAGTGAGAATGATTCTGGTGCATCAGGAACCGGCAGTCTTTCTCTGTGGGCTACTGGGCGTATAGCCGATGGAATGTTTGGATAATGCACAGTCCACTTTTTCTTCTTTGACACACCTTTCCCAACTGGAGGCACCATGCAGAAGTAAAAATTGCTGGTATGATCTGTTGGCTCTCTCCAAATCATTGGCACTGCAAAAGGCATAGATTTCCTTTTCCTGTTCAACCACTGGCGAAGATTTGTTGCACAAGTGTTGCAGCATATGTGTGGGACCCACCTCTTGTCCTGATCTCCAATTTTGCAGCCAAAATAAAGGTGATAGGCTTTCTTAACCATCGTGGTTATACTGCGCTTTTGTGATGCAAAAGTCACTTCACCACAAACATAGCAGAAGTTATCTGCACTGTTCACACCAGTACGAGGCATCTCTGCTCACTTTGGCTAAACAGAAATGTGTCCCTTTGCAAAATCAAACACCGACAAATAAGAGACCACGACACTGTTAGATTTCTAGAGCTGATAGAGGGCAATTTGTTCAGCAGAGTGATGTAAGCTTCGTTATGATTGCATCATCCATGACTTCTAGGAATAACATGATACAATTCATATCATGTATGACGCAATACCAGCTTCAGATTGCATCATTCATTGTTTTGCCTAAAAAGCAAGTACTGTCCAAACCCAGTCATAGATTTATTCATAGATCCAGTCAAAGATGTATTTTTGTCATTTCTGGTTTAAATTGAGATCCCTTCTGTGGTGGGGCGATTACCCCACACTCAGAGAGGGTGGGCTGCAGCAGGCCTAGGCGCCTGCGCAGTCGCCCAACCAATCAGGGAAGGGCTTACAGAGGGCCAATCAGAAGGCAGATTGTAGCCAGCCAATCAGGGCCCGGCTTAGCCATATAAAAGGCTGCCCAGAGCAGGAGCAGTCAGTCTGTCCCAGGCCTTCAGAGGGGAAGGTCTGTCTCCAGAGCTGGGAGGCCAGCACCATGGACAGCGCAGTGCAGGCCTGCCTGAGAGAGATGGAGAAGGCCCTACTCCATAGCCTGCTAGGCAGCAGGCCTGGGAGGAGGAGGCCTAGCGTAGCGAAGGGCTGTTGGGGAAGCGGTCCAGAGGGATAGTCAGAGGAGGAAGGAGAAGGAAGACAGTGAGACTGTCGTCCGAGGGCCTCTGGACCGGGACTCAGAGTAGTGGGCGGGCCTGAGTCCGTCCCCCCCTTTTTCCCCCTTTGTTTGCTGTGCTGTCCCACGCACAGCCACGGGCCGCAGGGAGCGGCCGGTCAGAACCACACCGGGTCCTGGACTCTGAGGATCGGACTCGAGGGTGTGGGGCTGTTGTTTAAACCCCCCCCCGGGAAGGGGGTGTGATTGGACAAAGGGACACTGTCGGAGGGCAGTGCTCCGGAAGAGGACGCCGACGTCGGGAGCAACGCAAGTCCGTGCACCCCACAGAGGCGAGACGACAGGCGGAACGCCACCCAAAGAGGGCGCTCTACTGGCGCAAAACTAATTCCCCGAAGCGGCCAGGAGGAGGCGCCACAGCGGTGAGCTACCGACCCTGTCACACGTGGTGGAGAATGCAGGTAATAGCGGTCCGCCCCTGATACGAGGGGCCAGCGCCAAGACTGCGGACTATTGCCCAGAGCAGTGCCGTGCGCTGACAGACGGTCGACCCAGATTGTGGGTGCAGACCAGGACCCACCAAAGGGGTCCAGAGTGTGGGGGTTGAATCGGGAGTAACCCGCTGAACCCCAACATGGAGGCTGAGAAGCTATTAAAATGGCTGCTAGAGAAGCAGCAGGAGCAGTCGGCCCAGCAGCACCAGCAGCAGGTGCAAATGCTGCAGCAAATGACCACTCAGCAGCAGCTGATGATGACTCAGCACCAAGAGAATCAGCAACAGCTCCTCCGAGAGTTGGCCACCCAGCAGCGGGTGCAGCAGGAACATTTGGTGCAACAGATGGCCGCACTATTACGGCCGGCAGGAGGCACCCCTGCCGCCCCCATGGGAACCGGACTGGGGGACACCCCAGGGGCCCTACAGATACGCCTCACCAAGATGGGGCCCGAGGATGACCCAGAGGCCTATCTGGTGACTTTTGAACGGGTGGCGACTGCTGCCCGGTGGCCCTCAGAACATTGGGCCACGTTACTAGCCCCTTATTTGACGGGACAGGCTCAGGCCGCATATCGGAGCCTCGACCCCCGGGAAGCGCTCGAGTACGCCCGAGTCAAGGTGGCCATCCTAGACCATACCGGCATTAGCCCAGAGACCTACCGACAGCGTCTCCGCAAGGAACAATATCCTCCTGGGGCCCGACCCCGCGCTGTGCCCAACGCATCCGAGACCACTGCTGGAGGTGGTTGAACCCAGAGGGCCTGACGGGACCCCAGGTCGTGGAGATGGTAGCCTTAGAGCAGTTCACTCAGATCCTACCCCCGGGAGGGAGGGCCTGGGTACGACGGCATCGCCCGGCCACCCTCTCCGCAGCAGTGGCCTTAATGGAGGATTACTTGTCGGCAGAGGGGGCGGAGGTGCCACCCCGAGCGGCCGGAAGCCTTGGTCGCAAGGGCGGCGCAGAGAAGGTAAACTCTCGTGGGGCGGGAGCCTCCGAACCACTGGCAGGCCACAGCCATGGGCGTCCGAGGCCTCCCAACCCTGAACCCCGACCCAAGTTACTACCGGGGACGACTCGGAGGGAGCGACAGCCCCCGGAGCGAACAGGCCCCCCCGGAGGAGGCACAAGCACGGCCGAGACCCGAGATAGGTGCTGGGACTGCGGTCAAGAAGGACATTTCCGGTGAGATTGCCCTTTTATGGACTGCAGCTACGGGCAGGCCTGGATGGCCAGACAACGGGCCCGGAAGAGAGGGGCAGGAAAGTTGATAGTCCCGGTTCGGGTGGAAGGGAACCCCACCAATGCCCTCGTAGATTCGGGGTGTAGTCAGACCCTCATACAAGAGGGGCTCGTCCCAAATCTCAATCTTTCGGGGCCCCCGATCTACCTACAGTGTGTGCATGGGGACATCTGCCAGTATCCCACAGCCTGGGTCAAGATGGAAGTAGGCTGCCGAGAGGAGGGTCTCCGGGTAGGAGTGGTCCCCAGGCTAGCCTACCCGGTGGTGTTGGGACGAGATTGGCCCGGCTTCGGAGAGGTCCTCCTGAGATATCAGCCACCCAAGCCCTGACCAGACAGAAATATAGCACCAGGAACGGGGCTGCTTGGGCGCAGGCTAAGGGATGACCCCGGCGAGGGGACCTCCTCGATGGCGGAGACCCCTGCAAGTTGTCCTGGAGACAGACCCCGTTCAGTGGAGGATGCCTGGGTAGAGTTAGAGCGCGATGGGGACTTCTTACGGGAGCAACGAGAAGACCCAACCCTAAGCCGTGCCTGGGAACAAGCCACCAACCCTGCTATTGAGGGTGACGGGACGCCACGGACTCCACAGGGCCCCCGTTTCGAGGTACGGCAGGACCGCCTGTACCGAATAGCGCAGGAACCCCAGACCCGGGAGACGTTCTGCCAGCTGTTGGTACCCCGGAGACTGCGAGCCGGCCTCCTCCACTTAGCCCATGCCAACCCTTGGGCCGGACACCTGGGACATGAGAAGACCCTACAGAGGGTGGCCCGCCGGTTTTTTTGGCCAGGCATCCACCGGGAAGTGGCAGACTTTTGTGCCTCATGCCCAGAATGCCAGCGAGCCGGACCGAAAGGGGTAGCCCCCGCACCCCTGGTACCCATGCCGGTCGTGGGGGTACCCTTTGAACGGATCGGGATGGACCTCGTCGGCCCCCTAGAGCGAAGTAAGACAGGGAACCGCTTTATATTAGTAGTCGTGGACTACGCAACACGCTATCCCGAAGCCGTTCCCCTAAAGACAGCGACGGCACCGACCATTGCGGGGGAATTGGTAAAGATTTTCGCCCGGGTGGGGATACCCGGGGAAATATTGACGGACCAGGACACCAATGTGTCCTCCAAGTTAATAGCCGGGCTATGTCGCCTCCTCCATATCCGGACCCTCCGGACATCGGTGTACCACCCGCAGACCGATGGCTTGGTAGAGCGGTTCAATGGTACGCTAAAAGCCATGTTGCGGAAGTTTGTGGAGGAGGACCCCTCGCATTGGGACACCTTGTTGCCGGCCCTGCTGTTTGCAATAAGAGAGGTACCACAGGCCTCGACAGGGTTCTCGCCTTTTGAACTCCTATATGGCAGGCAGCCCAGAGGAATACTGGACCTCCTGAAAGAGGAATGGGAAACACAGGAAACACGGGTCCTTGGGTCCACACAATATGTGCTACAACTCCGGGAGCGACTCCGAACGTTAGGGGCCTTCGCCCGTGAGAACCTGGAACGGGCCCAGGCATGCCAGGAGCGCCTCTATAATCGAGGGGCTAGAGGGAGGAAGTTTGCCCCAGGCGATCGGGTGCTACTTTTACTGCCCTCTGCCGAGTCGAAGCTCCTAGCCAAATGGCAGGGTCCCTATGAAGTGATCCGACGAGTGGGGCCAGTCGATTACGAGGTCAGACTACCTGGTCGACGGAAGGAGACACGCATTTATCACATTAATCTCCTAAAGGCCTGGAAGACCCAGGAAGCCATGTTCATCGGCCCGTCCACCCCAGAGTCGGAACTTGGACCCCTAGCAGGAGATCTTCCCGACCCCGGACCGGCTGTGGTGGGGTCAGGCCTCGACCCCAGACAGAGAGGACAACTGCAACAGATGGTGGAGGAGTTTTCAGATGTTTTATCGGCCCGCCCGGGCCGGACGACCCTAATGAGTCATCATATTGCCACAGACCCCGGGAAGAGGGTGACGGACAACCATCGACCGTTACCCAAGAAAATGTGGGACACCGTCCGGCGGGAGGTGGAGACGATGTTGGAGATGGGAGTGGTAGAGGAATCGACGAGCGAGTGGCGAAGCCCTATCGTCTTAGTACCGAAACCAGACGGGACGACCCGGTTTTGCATCGACTTCAGAAAGGTCAACGCTATCTCTCGTTTCGATGCCTATCCGATGCCGAGAGTGGATGAACTGTTAGAGCGCCTCGGGGGAGCCAAGTACCTGTCAACCTTAGATTTGACTAAAGGATATTGGCAGATCCCACTGACGCCAAACTCCTGGGCGAAGACTGCCTTCCCTACACCTTTCGGCCTCTTCCAGTTCGTAACCATGCCGTTCGGGTTACACGGAGCCGCAGCCACGTTTCAACGCCTGATGAACAAGGTCCTCCAACCCCATGACCAATACGCGGCGGCGTACATAGATGATATCGTGGTTTACAGCCTCGACTGGGAGAGCCATTTACACCACCTGGCAGCAGTGTTACAAGCCCTCAGAGCGGCCGGCCTGACAGCTAACCCGGCGAAATGTCACTTGGGCCAAGAAGAAGTGACCTACCTGGGATACACGGTAGGAGGGGGGAAACTAACACCCCTGATTAGCAAGGTACAAGCCCTCAGAGATGTACCCACCCCCACAACGAAGAAACAAGTACGCCAGTTTTTAGGACTAGCTGGGTACTATCGTCGTTTTGTGCCAGACTTCGCATCTATAGCCGCCCCCTTGTCAGACCTAACGAAGAACTCCCAACCTCGACAGGTACAGTGGACTACGCAATGCGAGCGAGCCTTTAACACACTCAAGGAACGCCTCACTCAAGAACCAGTACTACGACACCCCGACTTCGCGAAAGAGTTTATACTCCAAACAGATGCTTCGGAAGTCGGCCTGGGCGCAGTACTCTCCCAGGAAGTAGACAGGGAGGAACATCCCGTACTGTATTTAAGTCGGAAGCTGTTCCCCCGGGAAAGACATTTCTCAACGATAGAGAAAGAGGCCCTGGCGGTACGGTGGGCTATCGATGCCCTTCGTTACTACCTGCTAGGGAACAGTTTTAAATTAATTACAGATCACGCCCCATTGCGATGGATCCACAGCATGAAAGACACGAAGGCTAGAATTATGCGGTGGTACCTCGCCCTCCAGCCTTACGACTTCCAGGTGCTCCACCGACCGGGTAAGGCCCATACTAACGCCGATTTCTTCTCCAGGCTAGGGGAGGAGGGTGAAGAATCGGATCAAGGAGGGGGGTCCTTAGCCCGGGGGGTGGTCTGCGAGGGGGCAGCCAAGCCCCCATCCAACTGCCAAGGTCCTAGACAGTTAGCCCTGACGGCAGAAGATCCGTCACGCTCGTACGGGGTGTGTCCCAAATGCACGGAGAGTGCGAGAGGAGGGAGCATACCCCTGCCTAGGCAGACGGCCCTGGGAGAAGAACCCTTGCGGGAAGCCCCTGTGGAGGACCAGCCCACACTCCTGGAACCGCCAAGGACTGTGACTTCACCAGGTCGAGAGGGAGCCTCACTGTGGGAGGGACCAGCAGAGGCGGTGGACCACGAGACCCGTGGAGAATCAGGGAACCCGTGGGACACTCCGGCAGCTGAACGGATAGGAGGCAGTTTCAGGGAATCGACGGACTGGTACGTCGGACCCGGTAAGCCTCAGCGTGTTTCGGTGGGACCCCCCGCTGAGACGGTGGATAAGCCGGGTTGCCTGGTAGCACAGACTAATTTCCGTGACTTTGGGACCAGTAGGCCATGGGGCCCCGAGACAAGGGCTAAGTTTCTGGACTCTGAGCCAGTAAGCCGAGCCACTGTGGGATAAAGGCTAAGTTCCGAGCTCTGAACATTAGGCCGATTAGGAAACCTTCCCCCCCCCCCCGGGAAGGTTCTTAAGGGGGAGGGTGTGTGGTGGGGCGATTACCCCTCTGTCAGAGAGGGTGGGCTGCAGCAGGCCTAGGCGCCTGCGCAGTCGCCCAACCAATCAGGGAAGGGCTTACAGAGGGCCAATCAGAAGGCAGATTGTAGCCAGCCAATCAGGGCCCAGCGTAGCCATATAAAAGGCTGCCCAGAGCAGGAGCAGTCAGTCTGTCCCAGGCCTTCAGAGGGGAAGGTCTGTCTCCAGAGCTGGGAGGCCAGCACCACGGACAGCGCAGTGCAGGCCTGCCTGAGAGAGAGGGAGAAGGCCCTACTCCATAGCCTGCTAGGCAGCAGGCCTGGGAGGAGGAGGCCTAGCGTAGCGAAGGGCTGTTGGGGAAGCGGTCCAGAGGGATAGTCAGAGGAGGAAGGAGAAGGAAGACGGTGAGACTGTCGTCCGAGGGCCTCTGGACCGGGACTCAGAGTAGTGGGCGGGCCTGAGTCCCTCCCCCCCCTTTTTCCCTCTTTGTTTGCTGTGCTGTCCCACGCACAGCCACGGGCCGCAGGGAGCGGCCGGTCAGAACCACACCGGGTCCTGGACTCTGAGGATCGGACTTGAGAGTGTGGGGCTGTTGTTTAACCCCCCCCCCCCGGAAGGGGGTGTGATTGGACAAAGGGACACTGCTGGAGGGCAGTACTCCGGAAGAGGATGCCGACGTCGGGAGCAACGCAAGTCCGTGCACCCCACAGAGGCGAGACGACAGGCGGAACGCCACCCAAAGAGGGCGCTCTACTGGCGCAAAACTAATTCCCCGAAGCGGCCAGGAGGAGGCGCCACAGCGGTGAGCTACCGACCCTGTCACACCTTCCCTTTATAACTCACTTATTCTCTGCCATTCCCAAGTGAAGGGTCATATATAGTGACCCAATAGCATATCTTGAAAACTAGAGCCAATCAACAATTTTAAGCATCATTTTCGTTCTCAGTGACCCAGGATTAGTAAAGTTTGACTACATTTATTTCAGAAGCATTTTGGCTGTAGAGCAGTGTTATTTGCGTGTGAGGAGGAGGTTGGCAATTTTGCTTTTTTCTCTACATTGTTTTTTTTCTTATGTCCTTGACACTTTTGCTTTGGGATCCTCATGTACAAAAATTCTCCTGAACTCAAGCTGACATCTTGTCTACATTTAGGGGTTGAGTTAAACCTAGTTGAAGCTGGTGGATGTAACAGCTTCCTTTCATTCAGGACAAATGTAAAAAGCACATGGACTCTTTTATGGAATAGAAATCTGAACCAATAGGAACCTCTACCCAAAGCAAAGCCATGTAGAAAGCTGGAGTTGGAGTTAGCCTTGTGGGCCCAAATCAAATTAATCCACTTTTAATCTGATAAACTCAGGGGTGAGAGATTGCTTGGATTCGAATGGTGGGTTCGTGTGTGTGAGAGAATGCGAGAAAGATCAACAAAACCCAATTTCCACAAGACACTGAAACAGACACAGAGAAAGACGACAAAGCCAAAGACTCAGCAAAATAGGCACTGAGACTGTCTCTGAGAAAGTCTACCAAGAGAGCTTTCTGGGCTGAGTACTGTTTGAAAGAGGCTTGGAACTGTGAGGAAAAAATCCTGTTGTTTGATTCCTACTAAGTTCTGGGAAATAGGACTTTGCTTAAATTCTTTGTAAATAAATAAGATTGCAGCAAATAAATACCTGACTCATCATCTTTTTCTTCTCTGAAGCCAAACAACCTGGCAGACACCCAATATCGGCTAACTACTCAGATCAAAAAGGGATGACAAATATGCATACATCCTGTAGTCTAAAAGCGGAAATCCCTTGACATTTGAACAATTAAATTTTGTTATGACTATATCTATTTGTGCCTCTTTCTTACTGTTATTCTTGGAACTACAGGGATGATTTGACAGAATTTTGTTTTCACCTTGATTTGACATTTTCCTGGCCCTAATGTTGTTCCTTAATGCATCCCTTTCTGTTTCCCTCAGTCTGACAGTCACAATTACACTCAATGGGAGGGAAAAGTTGCAATCCTATTTCAAGCTTCTTGAAGAGCTAGAATATTCCTGCAGTATCCTCTACACTTATTCTTTTATTTCACTTCTGTTTCCTACTTACTCTGGAATACTTCGATAATCATAATATTTTGCACTTCAATAATACCGTCCATGCCAGGCTGTGAAAATGTTTAGCAAACATTAATAAAGCCTAATGGGAATTTTTCAACAAAACATTTTTTTCATTGGAAAATGCCTATTTGTCAAAACCAAAATTTTTCATGGGAAAGGGTTAATTTTTGACAAATTTCTCATTTTGGAAAAAAATGGAAAAATGTTTCAAAATTGTTGAATATACCCTTTTTTGAAAGGATAAGTTCAACTTTTTTGGTGCAAAACTACTTTTCTTTTGAAATTTAAGTTAATGTATTGATAAAACATGACAAGTTTTTTTTAAAAAGTTCATAACTGAAACAAAAAGTTTTAAAATGAAATGTTTTGATTGACCTAAACTGATTTTTTTTCAGATGTTTGGTTCACAAACATTTTTTGAGATTTTGACTTTTTGTCTTAATTCCCAAAGAGACAAAATCAAAATTTCATTTTTTTCCCCATGGGATGGGAAAACCAGTTCCCATCTAACTCTAGTGTCAAATAACTGTAATCCCCATTTTATGGATGGGGAAAACTGAGCGACACAAACGTCTGAGTGAGTTACCAAAGATCAGAACGCAAATAAGTGGTAGGGAAAGGAATAGAATCCAGGAGTCTTGTTTCCTAGTTCTCTGGTATAAGCACTGCATCATATTGTTTCTAATATAATGATAAAAATACACTTTCTGGATAAAACATATTTTCTAACCTCAGATCATTTACAAATTGTATTAGCCCTATGTCACAGATGAGGAAACTCACACAGACAGACGGTAAATAAGATGCCCAAGATAACAGGCAAATTCAGGTCTGCAAAGAGCAGAATTCAGGTTATCTGATTCCCATGATGCTGTGCTAACCACTTGTCTATGTTGCTTCCCATTACTGAATGCCTTTAATTAATGTTAGACTAATCTGGGATTATGGAAACGTTAATTTTCATTGGCTATATTAAGGTTTAAGGGGACTTATCCAAAATGAATTGATTCTCTAACCCTTTAGAGCTTCAGCCTGTACTAATTTTTACAAATTACTATAATGTCAAGTGTTAATGTTCAGTCTATTGTATAGTATGATGGCGCACTAGTTCAGAAACAACATGAATGATCATGTAGTTTAAAACTATAGCAAAATGCGTACACGTAATACTGTATACATTTGGTAATACAATATACATACACACAGAGACATTTAAGCTAGTTATTAAAAGAAAAAGTATATTGAGTTTGAGCTTGTTTTTGTCAAGGTTTTGGTTTGAAATTGATCTGATCTGATAAGGTTTATAGACAGATGACATCAACTCTAATGCTAGGAAGGAGACAATGGACAATAATTAGTCCCAAAGCTGTTTTCTAAACCCCAGATATAGGAGTTAATCCTGAAAGGTGCTGCCATCTCCTGAGAGATGCTGTGTGCTTTCAGCTCTCTACTGGAAGATGAGCACGCTTGGCACCTCACAGCAGTGCTCAGCACCTGTTAGGATCAAGCCCTTAAAAATCAGCATGCACACTGGCCCATGAGAAATCTGATCCAATATTTTAATTTCATTTCTGTTCCCCAGAATCAGGAAGTTCATCAGTAAGATCCGCTGTCATTTGGCACAATAGGATTACAGAGTCAGCAATTAGATGTTGTCATAATGACAAAACAGTTATCACTGGCATTCCCTTCCCCATTTAGAAATTATCATCCTTGCTTAGCTGCTTTTCCTCAGAAATTATGTTCATAAGCTGTAAACTGGACATGGTTTCTTAGATTCCACAATATTTCAGTCAGACTCTCCATTCAGCTGATGCCCAAATGAGGGATAAAGGCTTATAGCAAGTGGTTTAAGAGAATTTAATATGATGGTGCATTATATCATTTAGACATAAATAATTTTGTCAATAACTCTAATTTTCTAGTTCTTGAGTGGTCAAGATGTTTTGAAGTTCAAGTGGTATATTAAGGCCCATCAACAGGATGGTCTGCAGGAGGTCTGCACTTCTGGAGACCACGTTGTATCTAACCCTTATAGACCATTACAATCCAAGCAGAGATTTTTGATCTCCAGGAGAGTCAATATTGAAAACTTTTCAGTAGGATTAAAATTACTTATAGTAGAAAAGGGAAAAAATATTTACAATAATTAAAGTGAGAGAACAATATGATTTTGGGGAAAGGAAGTAAATTTGCATTTATATTAGGGGCAATCTTTAAAGGGTTAGGATGTTACTTTATGATCTGCCTTAAGTAAGGGATGGCTCATAGATGCCAATAAAAAAAGTTTTATGGAAACTTGAGACTCTCTCCTTTCTCCAGAATACAACAATACTAAGGGGTATTGCAAGGTTTAATTTAATATTATTTGTCCAGCATTTTAAAATGTTTAGACAGATTACACTGCAGAAGTGCAAAGTGAAATGAGGCAAGCCATTTCTACCTCACAGGAGTGTTCTGAGGTTAAATTGATTAATATTTGTAAAGTGCTTTGAAATCCTTGGATGAAAAGATGCTATGAAAGTATTTTACTCTATTGTTTATTATGTTACTCATTTGGCTACAGGCCCCAAAATCCACTGTTTATGAACATTCAGATGAAGAAAACTTGCACCTTAAAAACTATCACGAACAGTAAATATTAAGGGACACAAGAGATTGAATTGCACACTGCTCAGCCAGCTCCATGGACAGCTATTATTCCTTAGCATAAGAAAATTGCAAGAGAATCATTATTAAGAACTAGAGATGATGTCCTCTATACACGTGGCACAGTTCCTCTCTGCAATGCTCAGTACCAACTCAGAGGAGTGAATTCCACCTGCCCATCACCAACACTATTTCTGAGTGTACGTAAGTTTTTTCTTGGTCATTTGTCTTTTTCCATACACAGGTCCCAATTCTGCAAAGACTAACTCTCATGCTTATCTTTGTGTGCCTTGAGTTGTTCCATAGGAGTCAAGTAGTAAAAAAATTAAAATCTGTATCAGAAAACAAAGTGTGTGTGTTGGCAGAAGGAGGCTACAACAACTCCAATAACAAAATTACTGCTGTCTCAATACACAGCTGAAATGTTAGGGTGAAGTGCACAGAAAACAGACACACCACCGTTTGCATAGCTTCCCGCACCAAACTGTTTATTATTTGTGTTACATTAGAATCTAGAGACCCCACCATGACTCGGGCTCCATTGTTCTAGTCATAATAACAGTATAGTAAGAGACTGCCCCTGCCCCAAAGAGCTTAGACTCAGAGCCCCAAAGGGACTTAGGTGTTTTGGATTCATTTAGATGGAATAAATGGGCCAAAGATGTTAATGCAACCCAGTCACTGTCCAAACTAAACAGTGTATAAAAAGGTTTAGGGTTTGATATATAGAGACCCTAGTCTGCTTAGTACCATGGCAAACACCATTAAAAATCCTTTTAACCTTTTATTAAAGATACAGAAATGAAGGAGAAAATAGTTAAAGCATTTGAAATGTAAAGTGTTAAGTAAGGCTTTCATTTTAATAATATCTCTTGTTCCCTTCCCTTTAGCTAGAAAGAGTTCTTAGATGGAAACCCCTTGTTTGACAGTCTCCTTGATGGTATTAAAGAAGGTAATAACTATCCTTTTTGGGGGGAAAAGAATACATTAATTGAGATGAACTGGAGATGTTGTTAGGTCTGATCCTATTTTATCCCATGTAGGGATTCAGCTGGAGCTAGTAGGGATGGTGATGTCATCTGGGTCTCTCTCTCTGGCCCAGTCTCATCAGGACAACCCTCAGGATTAGGATTAAGAAGAGCTAGGGTTCCAGGAAATAATTGGGGTGGCAGGCATGATGGTGAAATTCACTCCAGTGCTTAACTCTCATAGAAATCAATGGTTTCAGAGTAGCAGCCGTGTTAGTCTGTATCCGCAAAAAGAAGAACAGGAGGACTTGTGGCACCTTAGAGACTAACAAATTTATTAGAGCATAAGCTTTCGTGGACTATAGCCCACTTCTTCGGATGCATATATATATATATATGCATCCGAAGAAGTGGGCTATAGTCCACGAAAGCTTATGCTCTAATAAATTTGTTAGTCTCTAAGGTGCCACAAGTCCTCCTGTTCTTCTTTTTATAGAAATCAATAGGAGTTAAGTAATTTTCTGCACTATCTGGGCCATACATTCTAAGGCCATGATTCAGGAAAGCACTCAAATGTGTGAATAAATCCATCCCTATGTAGGAAAGCATTTATGCATGTGCTTAAATTTAAGTCATTAAAGTTACTGATATTTAAGTGCTTGCCTGAATGGGGTTACTTTATTCAATCAAAGACTACATAATCATGCATACCAAAGGGTGGGAGAAAGGAAATAGCAGTATCTCCATTTTATAGCTGGGAAGCTCAGGCACAGAGAGCTTAAAGTCCAGTTTCTCTAAAATAGGTAGACTCCTAATTTCCATTGAAATCAGTGGAAGTTAGAAGCCTAAATACTTTGTGGCTCTGTACTTAAGTGACTTGCCCAAGGTCACACGAGAGGACGGTGGCAGAGTAGGGAATTGAGTTCTATCCCATTCTTTAACCACAAAGCCATTCTTCCTCCCATCAAAGTACTAACCACACTTATTTTATGAGATTTGATTAAATTAAAGCCCTTGGTAGAATGGGTTATGGCCAATTTTCTTTTTATAGTATTTGTCACAATTTCAGGGTACATGCTCCTGTATTTCCCTCTCTGTGGTGCCTTGAGGGCACCTACTTAAAGATTTCCAGTTCCCAATCATCACCTCTCTTGGGCAGAAACCTGCATCTCACTCCTTCCTGACTGGGAGGTTTAAGACTGTATAGCTCCCTGGATTATAATGTGATAGTTCGAGGAAGCCAGTCTGCCTAAAAAGGCCAGTGCCTGCACTTTGCTTTCTCTTCAATGCCTAAGGACACTGGACTTACCAGCAGTTACAAGTTTCCACATTGTTTTTTTTTTTCTTTTTTCTTTCTAAACAAGCATGTTAGGGGGAGGGGTAGCTCAGTGGTTTGAGCATTGACCTGCTAAACTCAGGATTGTGAGTTCAGTCCTTCAGGGGCCACTTAGGGATCTGGGGCAAAATCAGTACTTGGTCTTGCTAGTGAAGGCAGGGGGCTGGACTCAATGACCTTTCAGGGTCCCTTCCAGTTCTATGAGATAGGTATATCTCCATATATTATGTTTATTTTTTCAGGTAAAAGCATTACAGAGACAACATATAAAAACATTCCTAAAATCTTACCAGAGGTCACCCTATAACTTATGGGGTTTTACCAGTCTTCTGGGAACTGAGAAGGCAATCCTTCCACAAGGTTTGGGGTCCCACTTGGACAGGCTGTCCTGTACATTTGCTGGATCAGCAAGAAGACCCTAAATCAGTTTAAGTTCAAGCAATTTGTCCTGACTTTTTTTTGTCTGTTGGTATCTGGACAATCCAGTTAGAACCATAATATGTGAGAGTGGTGGTACCTCTATGCAGGTGTTATAACCTAAGTGATTTGCCTTAATTGTCCCCTATTGTTTTCATTTCCTGGAGAAGCTGAGGCAACCCTCTCCTCGTGTAGTGCATACAATTCCTGGTCCACAATGAAACATAAACCATTCACATACTTAAAACAATATAGTATCCCAAAGATATTGCAAGAAGTTGTCCTACCTGTCACAGTATTGTAGAAACGATGGTATGTAGTCAGTAAAGTTTAGCAGGTAAGATTACCTAGTAGCAAGGTTATTCTATCATACAGACAGAATAGTATAAAGGTCAGCAAAATATTTAGTGGCTCATTAGTGCGGAGTTGGGATGAGTGGATATTTTCTAGCTTTCCTTAAGGCAGCAAAACTCTGGGGCTGGCACATTCTGCTCATAAACCTTGTGCAATTTTAGATGTCTTTCTGAATTTCCCAGTTCTGAGTATATTGTATTGTGTGACAGAGAGGTAGCTTGCAAGCACACCTGCACTGTTTTCTGTTTATAGAATTGGTAATTACAATGACAGTGTTGAAATAAAAAATCTGCTGGATAGGAATTAAATAGTGAAAACAATGATGTATTCAAAACTATTTGCATGTCAGTCATTCCATTCATCAAGACTGCAATTAATCTAGTCCCATCCAAAGCCATTGTGGCTGCAACAAAGACAGATATCCTAGCATCTGGTCAGTGATAGCAAGAAAGGATCCTTATAGTTGTGCTTTCTTTTTATTTTTTTCCCCATAAAACTTTGTAACTATTGTGTTTATGAGGTGCTTAAAAATTCTCCAGTGTTCAATGTTTTATTTTTACTGTGCTCTGGACTCAAGAGAATTCCAGACAGTGAAAAGCAGCAAAATACTTGATTAAAAATAAACCACTTAAAAACAATTTCTATCCTTTTTTCCCTCTGTAGTTTCCATGGAATTCCTATAGTAAATTGCCAGAGAATGTGATTTGTTTTTATTACTTTTTAAAATAACTTCACTTTTATATCAGGGTTAATTTTATACTTGCAGGGGAGAAGAAATGGCTGGGAAATTATATGCTCTATTGATGAAATGGAAACCTGACTCCCAAGTTATATCTTCAGAGAGACAGAGAAATAGCAATATGAAATGACTGCAGTGCATTAGTACATCCAAAAGTTAATAGAGGCAAAAGACCCTCTAAGGAATCCGCCTTCCATAGTTTTGAAGAGTGGGTTCTTCCTCCCAGATCCAAACACTAATAGACTTGTTGCTAACCATGATCCAGCCTACAACCCTCTGGGACTGTATCAGTCAGTCTAAATATCTGGTTAATGTGGCTTTGTCTAAAGATGGCCATAGAGGTGGTGAACTGGGTAGCTCTCCATTGTGCTGATATTTGAGGAAGGAACAACAGTAACAGTGTGTATTTGGGGTCTTCTGTCAGCCACAGAGTTAAAGGTAAACAGGAAGGACCTAAGCCTGCCCTCTTCCTTTCTCCCACATTCTGTGAATAGTCTGGAAAACCATGCTGTAAGACTATCTCTTCCTCAGCAGTTTCTAAAGAAGGATGTCAGTGATCAGGGTTCTTCTCAGCCAGGAACTTGACATTGCTTTTAATCTGAGGTGATAATTGTATAGTAATGCAGTGTAACACCTTAGTAAAGTAAGATGCCACAAAGACTTTCTGCCATCACCTGCTAAGTCCTGGATCCTTTTAGCCTACATCTCTGATCCCACCTGTTAGTCTTTCCTGCCTTGACCCCATTCTGTCTGCCAATAATACGATCCTCAACACTGACTTCTTTTCCTCCTTCCACTCCTCTCTCTCTCTCTGCCTGCTACATCCTGCTCTAATGTATGGAATGGGTCTTGCTTAATAAAAAGAGGAGGAGAAAGAAGATGGCAATGATTTAGTGGCTCACTTTATAGACGGGCACGGGAACACACTTGCCACAAAAGGACCTGATTCTCCATTCACTTCCACATGTATACAAGTGTTGTAACTATATTATCTTCAATTGAATTAATTCCTTATTTATAATAATATAGATATCAGAAGAATCCTACTCAAAGTGTATGTGGGAGTTATGCTATGAAATATTTTTTCTAGCTACTTTCTAGCTTTGAAAAGTTATGCTTTATTGTGGCCAGTGCCATATGTCATTCAATAATGAGTATCTGAAACCTGGAAGGACCAATCAAAAGTCTGACCCACGAACTGGGCAAATATTTTTTAACTGCATCAGATTAGTTTTTTTACTAGATATCAAGACAATTGTTGAATACTTTTGTGACCCTAAGAGCCCTCACTGCCATATAATGGCAACTTCTATCAACCTGACAAAACTCACTACACCTAACACATTCCATTCATGATACTTATCTATAAAAATGTTGTGTAAGATATCAAATGAAAACCTATATCATTGATGTCATTATAGGCATATATGGATGTTAATCAATGATGTATGTGTATACTAAAAATATGTTTAAAATAACATAACCAAGTAGGGTTGATAAACAAGTCTTCCCCAGCCAAGAAAATGTTGATTTATCTGTCTGCCTAGATATCTACTGTGAATCAAGTATTGTGAAACCAATCCAACAGATTCTTCATTTGCATTTTAAATCAACAGAAAAAGTAAATAATTAGGTGAATAAGAAAACAGCATGATGTCAGCTCACTGGAGCACAAAAAGCAGGGGAGAAGACCTGTAGCTGGTGATACTCTTCAATGGGTTGCAAAGGTTTATGGCACTATGAAAAGAAGGGGAAAGAACCCATTTGTTTTCTGGCAAACAAAGATCAAAGAGGTCAGTGCTCTGTGTATTCCATGAATCGTGATCCTTGGCCATGTGGGGTGAGTGATGCTGAAAGAATGCTTTAAGTAACTAAATTGTCTTAGTCCAGGACTGTAGCCAATTGAATAGAGTTTTAGTCACTAGGACGCATGATTATACTTTTGTTTTACTTGTAACCATTTTCTGTTTTTATTATCTCTGGTAAGTATCACTTAAATCTCTGTTCTTTATTGATAAAGCTATTCTTCTTTTATTTAAATTAATCTGTTTTGTTATATTTAAGTGAGATGTGCATCCTCAGCTGAGCCAACAGGCCGGTGTGTATTCTGTCTCTTTGGAGACTGTGGATTTGGCAATTTCCCGGGTGTCCAGTGACAAGGGCTGGATGCCACAGAGAGATTAACCCACAAAACTAATTTAGGACTGATGGAGTCCTGAGGAGTTTGTTTGGCTGATTAACAAACTGGAGTAGCAGGGAGCTATCACACAGTTTAGCCCCAGCAAATTCCTCTTTTGCTGAGGCAGAGGGGTAACAGGGTGATTTACAGTTTTGGATGCTCCACGGAAGCATCGCAACATTATTAAATCCAATATTATATTACTAGCTCTAGTTTCCACACAGGCAGACGGGAAACAAGTGTAGAGCCTAGGAAATACCTTACAATTACCCCTTTCAGATTTCTCAGGAAGTAAACTTCTGGAGTCAAACTGCCAGCACCAGCAGCTAAATCAGAATTAAACATATTCCAGAACTGGTGGATCCTGTAGTGGTATGAAACTGTATTTGTTGTTCTCTTCAGGGCCAATCCATGGTGTTGATTGCTGATATAATTACAAGAATCTTCAGTGCAAAGAAAGTCAGTTCAATTGTATATGATTGAAAACACTCACATTTGTATATCATAGTGATGGGTAGTGAAATTAAATCCCTTGGTTATTCCACGTGGTGCACTGTTATTATGCCAGTTGATGAGAGTTTAGGAAAGAAGACATTAGGATAACAGTTGACCAGAGAGCCCCAGTAACAATGACAATGGTGTCAACTGTCAGAGGACTGAGGAAAAAAGGGAATATTGCGATTGGGTGGGGCGGATGGAAATCATTGAGTATTTAGTACAGTGGGAGTTAATTAGCACAAGGCGCTGTTATCCATCTGGTTAATTTACACATGCAGGTTGTGTTTTAGAAGCCAGAGTATTTGTGTTGGCCCAGAACACTCACTAGTCTGAACTAGTTCCAGCTCTGATTTAAACAGAATCTGATTTAAATTTGAATCTCCATAAGTTGGGCTGCAGTGGAAAGGCTGGATTCAATACACCACCAAGATTAGCCTTGCAACAATAATACCCACAGGCCCTTTGCATTTTTTTTCAGTGAGTTTGATATTGTGGTACATAGGGAGAAGAATTTATTCCCAGACGCACAGACTACAGGAGCCATGTTTCTTAATTCTATTCCTCCATCTTTTGCCTAAATTAAACCATCAATATCAGAAATATGAATTCTCAAAACTAGTTCTCACTTGAGGCAAAAGTAATTTGCTAGACATTTCATGCTACATTAGAGGTCTGTTCTCACTACCCATAGAAGAATACTATTACCATTGTCTTTTTTTCAGTTGTATTGGAGATTCTGCTGTCTTGAGCATACATTCTTTAATAATTGATCTAAGAATATACCAATATTTTTGTCTATTAGGATTATTTTTAAGAGGTTGAAGAAGAGTGGACTTCAACACTGGACTAAGATTTTGTTTGATCAAAAATCCCAACCAGATCTAGTCAAGATAAGCTGTTAGGTTTTTTTCCATCAAAAAACTTCAGCTACTCTGAAAACCATGCCTCTCAGCCAAAAGGTTGGATGCCAGCTGTTTATATTGATCCCATAGGTTAAAGGTGTTTTACATTACATTCAAAGTTAAGGCAGAATCTGGCCCTTTGTACGCATGCTAATGTTTCACTCTTTCTGTAGAAAGTAGAAAGCAACCAAAGAATGGATTGTGGGGAACAAATATCAATTGGCCCCCAGGGAGAAGGCCTACATAGAATAATTGGTCTATTTCTCTCTTTCCTTTCCTAAGAAAGGAGCAGCCACAGAAGAAAGAAAAATCAGAAGTTCTCTATTTATCAATAGGTCAAGCACAGTTTCCACTTCATTCTGAAAAGCCTTGCTTTTTAAGGGGGAAGATTTGCTGATTCATGTGGCATGGAGAGTGCAAATGTCCTCAATTTCTGAAGAGTAAAAACATCAGCAATTTTTCAGCATGAGGAGGCAGGAGGCTTGACTTAAAAAAATACATGAAAGCAAATTTGTGAGAAGCAGAAAAAACCGTTTAAAATTATTTCTTGCATGAACAAAACCTATTTAGGTGTCATAAAACTGCTACCAGAATAAGTGGTCCAATATTTCTATGGCTTTTATTAGGTCAGCCATTAAGTCGACTTTTCTCTCAGAATGGCTGATGTCATCTAGCACAGTCTGGGCCAAATTCTGCATCCTTTATTCAGACAGTATGTTCTTTTTATTTCAGTGAGGACATACATATGAGTAAGTGCTACAGGATTGGACCCTATTTTCAGGACAGGACCCTTAACACAGCAATCTTTAGGAACCAACATTCCCTTCATGGTGAGGGGGAGAGAAAAACCTGCCAGCAATCAAGGTGGGGTTGCCACTCAGAGAAGAATTTCATTTTGGGCTTTGTGATACTGTTCAGCTCTATGAGTGTCTCTGTGTCAATGTTTGCTTGATGTTGCATGACCACATGATGGTTCAGAATCATACATGTAAACGTAACATCACACAACAAAGACCCAAATGCCATAACTCTATAATACTGCACCACAGCATAATAGTACGATGTGGGTTCATGGACATCCCTGTAGTATTTTAGTCTTGCGGAAAAGCTTCCTAAAACTTAAAGATGATCCTGCTTGTTAATGGGAAGGGGAAGGAGAAAGGAGGAAATGACACTTCTTTGAAAGGAATCCAGACAATTACCAGGAATGGCTATCACTAAACAGGTTTTAGATCCAGTAAAATGTGTACCTCCACTCCCATCTTCCTTACAGCTTCCATAGCATAGACCTCTTGTCATTCCACAGTCCTTTATTTTTCTTGTGACACTGTCCATCCATCTAGCAGCAATCACCTTTGTGCTGTACTATCACTTGTTGCTCTTCTTCTCTCTAGGTGTAAGGCCCAGATCCCAGTAATCCAAAGAATATGTCACCTTCCCTGGCACATCCTGAAACTAGGATCTACTTAGAAAAAAAGTAGGATTGGTGCTTCAGAGTTTTCTCTAGATGCAGGAGCAAAGCAAAATAAATATGACCAGGTGGATTTTCAGAGCAATCTTGCAAAATAAGACTGAAGCCAGTTAGTTCCCAGGTATTTTTTTTCTGATCCTGTTGTCCATATAATGTCTTGGGATATTTGAATGAAAGATATTAGAGAAGGTCAAAAAAGTAGTAGTAACATAATTTATTCCAATCTGCAGTTCCATGGTAACAATTAGAGAGAAAGAATATCATGTTAAAAAGCCAGAGGAAAATATACCAAATCAGTTGTAAAATCAAATATTTTGCTCCTCAAAAGTATTGTAGCCACTTCCATAACCAAAGAAATAGTCCTGATGCAGACATTTCCCAAGGTCACATGCTGCCTTTTGAGCTATTATTGCCTGCAGCGTACACACCGTTCCTGGGGAAGGGAAAAGGATGGTTCAAAACCCACCCAAATGTTTATTTATTGGGAGCCGATTTACCTGACATTCAGCTTGTGCTGACAAAACAGTTTCTGAAACCGGTTGGTTTCATGCCAAACTATTAATATAAAGGATTGTTACTGATGGCAAAATTCCTGATCTCTCCTTTTAATTGTTGGCATCTGTCAGTGATTTTCTTTCAGAAAAACTTTGAATAATCTCTGGGCACTGTTGGATAGTTGTTCCAAGAATAAGAATAAGCACAGTGTGATTTTTATTTATTTATTTATTTTTATTGGCAACGTAAATATCCTGCACAGTGGAGGCCAGAGGACCAAATTTAATCCACCGTCCTGTATTTTTTTTTTTAGTCAACGGCTGATTAGTTTGTAAATCCACAGAGTGAAGATTATCTGGTAGAATTTATCATGACTCTTACAAAAAATAATAATTAAAAAAAAAACCCTAAACCCCTCTCTTTCTCAAGTCTCTTATGCATGAAGCAAACAAAAAACAAACAACTCTCACCTGTCCCATGCACACAAAGTCTCTAGCTGTATAAATACAAGTATGTGGGAATGAATAGTAAAACAGGGAGACCGATGCTTAAAATAGTATCACATCTCACTGAGACCTATATCAAATAACAATTAGTCCATCTTGACAGATATTTTAGAGCAAGCTATGCCTGCAAGAAATAATGAACCTGGGCCATTTTTAGGTTTCTTCTTGTGGCAGTAACTGAGGGACATATCCTTCCATTCCAAAGAAAAACTCTTGAATACAGTGTTGTATATGATAAGATTGACAGATAAAGTGAGAGAGAGATCACAGTATATTTTTCAGAAATGTGAAAGTGTACTGACTTTAATGCCTTCAGAAATATGGCATCGCTTTTCCTTGTTTTTTAACTCTAGGCAGTATATTGATGTGAAATCAATTTGATAACATGAAAGGGCTTCACCTAAAGAAAGCTTTGAGATGTATAACCTTATATTGAACTCTGCATAGGTTTAGCCCTGCTTTTTTCTCAATAACAATATCCCCTCCTCACTCCCCCTCCATCCAACACAAACACTCATGATGATGGCAGTAGCTTTTCTTCTTCTTTTTGTTTTTATTTTAAAAATCCAACCTCAAGAAAATGCTGTCTTGTTTCCTGCTTTATAAAATTAAATAGGTTTTATTTTGGGGGGGCAAATGAGGGGGCATAGCCGGGCCACTGGAGAAGGAAGAACTTACATTGAATAAAGAGGATTTGTTCTTGTTGTGATGCTGTCTGAACTTAAAGAAACTCCAACAAATCAATTCAAATAGAAAGGGAGAGGGAATATCACATTTTGATTTTCAGAGAAAGCAGCTGACAAGCAGAAATTGTTTATGAATACTAGTTAATGGAGTATGCTTAGTTTTCTTATTTCATCTCCCTGCTGGTGTTATAAATCCATGCTGGCAAGAATATCATATTTTATTTGAGGGGAAATAAATAAAAATTAGTATTTGAGGAAAACGATCAATATGAGATCTGCATTAAATACCTAGAATTCAGCGAGTGATGGATATACTGCCTCTCACGGCCTAAAAGATATTTAATGGTCTAATTGAAATGACTTCCATAATAAAGGAATACATGAAAACAAATATTGCAAATGGCTGTTGTGCTGTCCATCTATCTGTCTGGCTCATAGGAGTATGTGCTCTAAGGGGAACTATGGGAAATGGAAATGGAAACTCTTTGGACACAGATAGAGAACATACAAGCAGCAGAGGGTAAAGAAGGTCTCTATATTGCTTTTAAAGAAAAGTGACAGAGGGATATGAAAGGGGCCATGCTTTCCATCTCACAGTGTAGCTTCCAGCAGGAGATTTATATCCTTATCAAAGTTTTGATCACTGGGAAGCAGGCCTATCAGAGACAGATCAAAGATGTGCATCATAGATGTTTAGAACTAGAAGAGATCTGTTGAGTATATAGTCCATTTCCCTGGAGTCACTGCAGGATTGTTCTCTACTGACAATTGGTTGTGTTTTGTCTAGATTATTTTTACAATATATAAGGTGACGGGGCTTCCACCACATCATTTGGGAGACTACAGTCACAATGACTGGGAAAAAAAGGAAGAAACACAGAGTCACATGAGATGAAGATGGAGAAGAAGAAGTCTAATTACAATCACAGGAGAAGGACTACATGAATTCTCACTCCAGAACTCCCCGGAGAAAATGTGAAATTCCCCAGGATCCCTGTTCTACAAATGTGCCATAGAAGAAAGTTCCCTCACCACCAAAACCTGGCCATCTCTTCAGTTCTATACATGTGAATAAGAGTCACCGGAGTCAAGAGAATACAAGAAAACATAACTTTGCTGGACAGAAGACCAGTACAAGGGCTATGTCCCACATAAACCCCATTTGGAATTTAGGTGTTGACTTTCTGCACCAGACAAGTATTCTAAAAATATGATACAGACTGTGGAGGGGAAAAGGAAATGTTCAGCCAATTGATAATGTTAGACAAAAGTAATATAAGCTTTCTTTAAAAAATACATTCTAGTGAATTTTGAGTTCTGGAAAATTACTGGATTGTTGCCAGTACTGCAGACTGAAATCCTTTGTTTATTTGAAACAAAATCTGCTTTTCTCTTCTTGGTTAGGATGCAAAAAAGTAGAATTATGGAAACATTTGACAAAAATATATTAACCATTCAATATTTGAATATTTTAGCATTTTGCTGCAAAATAGTCTTTTTAAAAAAAAAAGGTCAGAGAAATCACAATTTTTGGTGCTCTTAAATTTTGATGCTGCAGTGAGTCAATTTTCAAACATGAGGAGTCATGAAATTTCTAGTAAAACTGGGCAGAATTAAAAAATGAAAATTGCCTGATTTTAGCAAGGTGGAATGCCAGAGAAAATGTGAAAAAGTGGATTTTCCCAATTTGCTCCAGAGGAAAATAAAGGTTACTTACCTTGTGTAAACAGAGTTTTTCAAGACTCATGATCACTATCTGCATTCCACTGTCTGGTACATATGTGGTCTTTGAGGCTGAGACTGGAATTCTCACATGTATTCATCATCAGATGATACTAATTCCATAGGTGGACTGCCTCTGTGCAAAGGGATGTAGATCTCCCTTGTTTGTTGGTATAGAATACAGTTGTCATATTGTTCAATCTCACATGAACAAACTGGGAGTGGATAAATGGTAAGAGTTTTTTGCCGGCTTCCCAGACTGCTCTAAGTTCCAGGAGATTTCTATGCATCCTGGAGACATGAGGAGTCCATGTTCCCCACACTGTGATCATTCTGATGAGTGCCTCAGACTGTCAGAGAGGCACCCATAATTAATGTCTTCTGAGGCACACCCATTTTTTGTCCTGCTACCAAGCCAGACAGTCTTGTACCTGAAAGGGATCATAACTAGCTTGTCCTTACTGTGCTTGCTCAAACCAGAAGCCAGGCCTGTACACAGCGGAGTAGGAGTCTTGCAAACAAGGTCACATAGTGTCTGACCCAGAAGGATGAGACAAATGTTTGTGGACTCTTTCTGAACTGATTGGTAGGAATCTTAATTGATTGGAACCTGTCTGTGGGGAAGTAAGCTCTAGCTCTGAGTGAGTCTAGAGGTGCTCGGAGGAAATCTATGGTCTATATTGGAACTACAGTGAACTTTTACATATTTATGCAGATTTCTGGAGACATTAGGACAGTGAGTAAGGATGCTATTGATTACATTACCTTCAAAGAAAACTTCCCCCTCAATTGTCTAGCTATGGAAAGACAATTGAGCTGAGGTGATGAAAGTGGTGCTGCGCCACTACCGAACGCACTTTGGTGAATACTCTGGGTATTGTTGCCAATGCAAAGGGAAACAGCCAGTACTGAGGGTGGTTCATACCTATCATGAACCTCAGGGACCTCCTGTGGGAGGGAAGTATATTTATGTGGAAGTAGGAGTCCTTTAAGTCAAGGGCCATGAGCCATTTGTTTCTATTTAGAGATAGGATTATCTACAGCAAGGTGACCATTTTGAATCTCAGAAGAAGAGAAGAGAGACATCTCTTCTCTCAGGCAGTACAGATATCTCTGATGGGCATTGCTGACCAGGAAGGCTTGTCAAGAGGAAGTACATATTTTGAATCCCTGTACTCTGTCTGTAGCTCGATCTCTGTGCTAGGACAAGAGCAGGGGCAGGGGAAGTCCCAAAAGGGAAAAAGGACTCTTTCGTCCCTAATTGACTATACTAAAAAACTTTGAGTATCTAATAAGAAAAATATATGTATATAGTATTTACAAATAAAGTCAAAAGAAGAGATTCAGGGACACTGGAGTATTCAATCTCAGACCACGTGTGGTAAGAAGGAACTGAGGAGTACAAGGAAAGAGTGCAGATGTGGACCAACGGACACTACTACCAAGAATCTTCTGATCTCAGGCATATAGAATGCATGTGTACCCCACAGTGGAATACACATAGGAACCAAAACTCAAAGAAGAACCTCATTTTGTGAAATGTCATGAAAAATGTGAAGATTAGTCAGGATGAAATGGCATGAAGAGAAATTGCAAATAACCCCCCACTCAAATGTTATAAATGTGTGGAGCCTTGTCAAAAAAGATGGGGAAAGACTGGGAGGAGGTCAAATCTCTTGTGTGATGGAAGAGAAAGAGATGGTGATAAGGAAATCCCACAAAATGGAATGGGCTTGGCGGAAGCAGGAAAAAAAGGAGGAGGTGAGATGGAGAAAAATAAAATGTACAGCCTACCACTAGGATGTGAAAATAGTAGTTCTTCTTTGAGTGCTTGTTCATGTCCATTCCAATCAGGTGTGTGCATGCTTTGTGCACACCAGCCGGAAATTTTTTCCCTTAGCAGGGTCCATAGGGTCGGCCTGGGTGCCCCCTGGAGTCGTGCCTTCACGGCGCCCAAAATAGTGCCATGCTTCAATCAGTATATGACTCCAACCCCACATCCTGAACTTTGGCTTGTGAGTCACCAGATTGGAATGGACATGAACACGCACTCGAAGAAGAGTAAACGGTTACTCACCTTCTTGTAAGTGTTGTTCTTCGAGATGTGTTGTTCATGTCCATTCCAATACCCACCCTCCTACCCTTCTGTCGGAGCAGCCGGCAAGAAAGAACTGAGAGGGTGGGGGGTCGGCAGGGTGCTATATTGGGCGCCATGAAGGAACAACTCCAGAGGACGCCTAGGCCGACCCTACAGATGCTGCTAAGGGAAAAATCTTCTGGCTGGCGTGCACGCGGTGCGCACACACCTGATTGGAATGGACATGAACAACACATCTCGAAGAACAACAATTATGAGAAGGTGAGTAACTGTTTTTCCTGTTTTATTTGAGGTGGAAATAGGAAACTTCACTACTGCCCATCCTATCCCGTCTGCAATGAAACAATCTGCTCTGCAATTGAGTTTGGCTTAGTGGCTCTTCAGAGACTATGACAATCTCATTCTTTCAGTCTGCCTAATAAAGGAGCTGGAGAGAGATGTGAAGCATTTCCTATCTCCATGCCATTGACCCAGACCTTTCAGTCCCCTCTGCTCATCATCTGAGAGTGAAGACAGATATTAAAATTGCATCATTCTGAGCCTGTAATTGCAGACTCCCTCCTTCCCACAGTCAACTAAAGCAAAAATCTTGTCTACACAGAACATTACATAATTGCAGAGTAGGGCCTTAAAAGTTCACTAACACATGCAAAACTGCACTACACTAAACACCACACAGGCTGTAAACTTGCTGGTTTATTTCCTCTTTAAACAGACGTGGGAAAATTAACTTTGTAAAAATCACTTTATATATAAGCTAAACTCTTAAATCTAGTGCCTGACCTGGACAAGAGGGTCAAATGCTGATGAGACGTACAGGGGAGAGGGAAGTAGAGAAAGAGGAATACTTATCCATCAGACACTGGGGGAATGCTTCACAGAGGTAACCTCAGGCCAGTGGTGGCCCTGTCTTTGGTCTATCCATTCCCCATTCCTTCCGGCCACTGTTCATGGCTGCAGAATAGGGCTCCATGCTATGGGATCAATGCACACAACCTTCATGGCAGTGCTGCATTAAGTACCTCCTTATGCAGTGGAACCATGAGGCATTTAAATTATTGGACGCTTTAGAAAATGTTGAACTAAGTGACTTGCCAAAGGTGACATAGCCAGGCAGTGGCAAAGCCAGAGCATCCTCTCACCCCACCCCCCGAAGAGTCTTGATTCTCACTTTCCTGCTCTAACCCTTTTGGCACTATTCTGTGCACTAATACTAGCATGACTGGTACTCTGCAAATAACTTGATGGGGCTAGGTTAGAATCAATATATTGAATTTCTCTTAAGTGACTGGGAGTTGTGCTATAAATATTTTATCACATTTATTTATTTTCTAATTTATTTAAAAATGAACCTATCACATACATAAATAGGGCACATCTGCAGTAAAAAAATAACAAGTCATATGAAAGTAGTTAACCAACATCAGTCTAAAATAAATAGATTTGTCCCTTCAAACCAGTCATAAAAATGACATCAGGACTTACAACCTCAAGCCTTCAGGCAAAAAGGTTTAGAAAGCGGCAGTGAATACAAAATTAAACACAATTCATTTCTGCTTAAAAAGTAATTTTGTACATATCAAACAAGTTACTTTATAGAATACAATAGACTGGGCTTAAATAAAATACCTATCTGAATTTCCTCGGCTCCACTCCTGTTTATAAATCACTCGGTCATGGTTATGTGACCAAAACTGTTGATTGGTGAGTTACAAGCTTCTCTCTTCACTCACCTGAGCCATCTATTAGCCCATATGTAATGCCTATGGAATTATATCTGACATTCCTATTAGTACCAGAAGCGCTTGTCTGTGATTAATACTATTGCTATGAATATTAAAATAATTAATAATGATTTGCCACTTATTGTAAAGCATTGACACTTTTACAATAACTGGAAAGACACATTGCTTGAATATGAATTACATTTATTCCTGAACTGTAACTATGCAGCACTGTCTTTCATTGATTTTTTTTTTTACTCCTTTCAGATTGATTTTTTTTTTAAATCTTCCCCGGACTGCTGCTCTAAATTTGACTGATGTGGATATATCTTTTGCCTCCATACTGTGCGTATGTGTTTAAATGATTAATTGTCTCCTTGGTAATTATTCTGAAGCTATGCAAAACTGGAGGTTAGTAAATGCCTATGAAGGTGATTGGCAATTGGGGATGCACTAGCCTCCAGCCCACAACTAGGGGCTGGAATTTGCTCATTTTGTTTGATATTATTGATTATTATGATTTTTTTCAATAGGACTGGGTCTATATTTATCACCAAGAACATTGTTTAGCCACTTCTTTGCTCCTATCCCAAGGCACATGACAATAGTTTTCCCTTTGAAAGGTAGTTGATTCTAATTTGCAGGACAATATGTCAAAGAAAATTGATGCGCAGCAAATATGAAATATGTTAAATGGGCTCTTTCAATCCATCTAAAATCCCAAATGACGTTTTCTTCAACAAAGGTTCATGCACCTAGAGCTGGGCAAAATATTCTTAAGTAGACATTTTATTTGATCATTTTAGCCCTTAATTACTCATAGAAAGACTTAAACTTGTTAAAGTATGCTAGTTACGTAATGGAATTTGTACTGTAATTGCACAAAAAAAAATTTATATAAACTTATTCCAACACATGAGATATTGGTGAAGTGTTCACTACAGCAAGGTCTTTGACTATTGGTTATTCATTGCCTCATTGTTTCCTCATGCTCCTCCATCTGTCCATCTATATCCAGCTGTCATCTCTTGTCTTATGCTTAGACTCTAAGCCCTTTGGGAAAGGGAACATCTTTTTGTTTGGTGTTTATACAGTGTCTAGCACAGTGGGGTCTTGGCCCATGATTAGGGTTTTTAGGCGGTACAGCAATTCAATTAATACATCAACATAAATAATCCGACTGATCACTAAATCACATGCTGTTAATTCTGCTCCTGGAGTGGGTGACTAAAACTTTGTTGACAGGATGTGGGCACTTCTGACACAGATTAGAGTAATTACTAATTGCAGTAATTAATAATTGAAACAATTTATCAAGGGTTGAGGTGGATTCTGCATTCCCGGCAATTTTAAAATCAAGTAGTACTTTTTTAAAGGAATTATTTTTGTGTAGTTTTATGGCCTGTGTTATATAGGAGAACAACCTTGATGATCACAGTGATCTCTTCTAGTGTTGTAATCTATGGAATCCTGAATTTGTGGGAGACACACTTTTTTTTTTCACACATTCAAATACATAAGTCTGCAATAAGAAAAGCAGTAGACGATTTTTCCCTGAAATGTAAAGTGCTTATAATTATAGCTGGTCAGAACTTTTTTCAATGAAGAAAAATAAATTAAAAATTCACTTCAAAGCTAGTTCAAATTATTTTTAAAAATCTTACTGGGTTTTAAAAATATTTTTCAATTTTTGAAAAAAGTCATTAAAATTTTGAATTAAAAAATCAGTAAAATAGTTGACTTTGTTTTTGAGACTTTGCTTTGAGAAAAATAACTTGATTTTGATCACTGTGTGCATTAAGAAATCAATATGGTTGTTTATTTTCAATGCAGGCTTTTATACCTAAGATAGAAAGTGCAGAACGATTTTTCAATCACTAAAATGGCAGCAAAGAGAACGGATGAAAAAAAACACTTGATTATCATTGATGGTAACTATTTTTGCCTTCCTTTCCATTCCAATACATCTTTCCTTCCTCCTCCCCTTAAAGTAATTCAGTTATCCACTCCACTTTATTCTTGACTGCAGTGCTGTGAAACGTTGTTCTTAAGTGATGCCTCTGCTAAAGAAAATGGTTACATGCTGAAATAATTAATCAGTACTAGATACTCACGGTGGGCTCCCAAAGGTGCCTAAGTCCCATCTTTAGGCCCCACTATGATCCACAAAACTGCTTGGCTGCTGCCTAGCCCTGTAGGGGGCTAAACTCACTGAGCGGTAAAGCTTTTGCTTCTGCTCATGCACACTAGTACCTCATGTCAGGAGCCCAGATGCTTATCTCCCACCTGAGACTCAGAGCAATGCACAAACTGGAAAAAAGATAGACATTTGGCTGCCTAAGTTGCATGCAGAGGCCCGATCTGATAACACTGCTCTACAATTTTTGAGAAGTCGTCTGCTTCAGAGATAAAATGTGCTATTATGTATTTTGATGTGCTGAATTCAAATATGACAATTAAAACAACTGATTGGCTACTGTTTCTAAGATATTTAAGTTTTTACATTTTATGTCTATGTATATTGTGTAGATAGTAGAGTTTTAATCATAAATTGTAAACCTAGGTCTTTTCATGTGTTTATGGTTGCTTTACATGATAATATTTCACCTGTCCTGTTTATGTAACACTTTAAAAATCAGCAAAAGGGTTATATAAATAAAATGTATTATGAAAAAAAAAAGGCAAAAAACTATTATGTACATAGTTTAGTCCTATTCAGTGTCTACTCGGCGCTTCTTGGCTTGTCTCTTGTATTCATTAAATGGAGCATCTCTTGTCACTGTCCAGCAATAGTCTGCAAGCATTGATGGGCTCCATTTGCCCTGATAGCGTTTCTCCATTGTTGCAATGTCCTGGTGAAATCACTCACCGTGCTCGTCGCTCACTGCTCCGCAGTTCGGTGGAAAAAAATCTAGATGAGAGTGCAAAAAATGTATCTTTAGTGACATGTTGCAACCAAGGCATTGAGGAGGTTTTCCACCAAGAACCTGTAGTTGTCTGCCATGTTGTTTCCGAGAAAATTTATTGCCACTAACTGCAAGGCTTTCCATGCCGTCTTTTCCTTGCCATGCAGTGCATGGTCAAATGCATCATCTCGAAGAAGTTCACGAATCTGAGGACCAACAAAGACACCTTCCTTAATCTTAGCTTCACTTAACCTTGGCAATTTTCCACGGAGGTACTTGAAAGCTGCTTGTGTTTTGTCAATGGCCTTGACAAAGTTCTTCATCAGACCCAGCTTGATGTGTATGTGTGGTAAAAAAATCTTCCTTGATTCAACAAGTGGTGGATGCTGAAAACTTTTTTCCTCCCAGGCTCCAATGACTGTCGGAGTGGCCAATCTTTCTTGATGTAGTGGGAATCTCTTGCATGACTATCCCATTTGCAGGGAAAACAGTAGTACTTTGTGTATCCAGTCTGCAGACCAAGCAAGAGAGCAACAATCTTCAAATCGCCACAAAGCTGCCAATGATGTTGGTCATAGTTTATGCACCTCAAAAGTTGTTTCATGTTGTCCTAGGTTTCCTTCATATGGAGTGCATGACCAACTGGAATTGATGGCAAAACATTGCCATTATGCAGTAAAACAGCTTTAAGACTCGTCTTTGATGAATAAATGAACAGTCTCCACTCATCTGGATCGTGAACGATGTTGAGGGCTGCAATCACACCATCGATGTTGTTGCAGGCTACAAGATCACCTTCCATGAAGAAGAATGGGACAAGATCCTTTTGACGGTCACGGAACATAGCAACCCTAACATCACCTGCCAGGAGATACCACTGCTGTAATCTGAGCCCAACAGCTCTGCCTTACTCTTGGGTCATTCCAAATCCCTGACAAGGTCATTCAGTTCACCTTGTGTTATGAGGTGTGGTTCCGAGGAGGAGGATGGGAGAAAATGTGGGTCCTGTGACATTGATGGTTCAGGACCAGAAGTTTTATCCTCTTCCTCTTCCTCGTCTGACTCAAGTGAGAATGATTCTGGTGCATCAGGAACCGGCAGTCCTTCTCCCTGGGCTACTGGGTGTATAGCTGATGGTATGATCTGTTGGCTCTCTCCAAATCATTGGCACTGCAAAAGGCATAGATTTCCTTTTCCTGTTCAACCACTGGCAAAGATTTGTTGCACAAGTGTTGCAGCATATGTGTGTGGCCCACCTCTTGTCCTGATCTCCAATTTTGCAGCCAAAATAAAGGTGATAGGCTTTCTTAACCATAGTGGTTATACTGTGCTTTTGTGATGCAAAAGTCACTTCACCACAAACATAGCAGAAGTTATCTGCACTGTTCATACAAGTACGAGGCATCTCTGATCACTTTGGCTAAACAGAAATGTGTCCCTTTGCAAAATCAAACACTGACAAGTAAGAGAGCACGACACTGTATGATTTCTAGAGCTGATATAGGGCAATTTGTTCAGCAGAGTGATGTAAGCTTCGTTATGATTGCATTATCCATGACTTCTAGGAATAACATGATGCAATTCATATAATGTATGACACAATACCAGCTTCAGATTGCACCATTCATTGTTTTGCCTAAAAAGCAAGTACTGTCCAAACCCAGTCATAGATTTATTCATAGATCCAGTCAAAGATGTATTTTAGTCATTTCTGGTTTAAATTGAGATTCCTTCCCTTTATAACTCACTTATCCTCCGCCATTCAAGGGTCGTATATACTGACCCAATAGCATATCTTGAAAACTAGAGCCAATCAAAAATTTTAAGCATCATTTTTGTTCTCAGTGACCCAGAATTAGTAGTTTGTCTACATTTATTTCAGAAGCATTTTGGCTGTAGAGCAGTGTAAGTAGTCTCGGTTGGATCTGCGAACTCTCAGGTGAGTGCCCTAATCACTAGGCTAGAGAATATTCTGAGCTGGGTCTCTATCAAGATATCCTATTGAAGTTGTTCCACTTTAATTGAAAGATTGAATAGTTAAATATAATTGGGACCGAGAAAGATTTAGAATGACTCTAAAGCCAAAGGTTAGAGCACTACCCTGAGAGATAGCAGATCCCTGTCCAAATCCTTTCTCCCTTTCAAGAAGAGAGGGGACTTGCAGTGGGGGATCTCCCACATCCTGGGTGAGTACCCTATCCACTAGGCTAAAGGTTATGAGGGAAGTTGTCGCCACCCTCCTCTCAGCACCCTGTTTTGTTTCAGGCCCCACATGTGACTTAGGCAACCAAATGCCTGAATTCTCCCATTTGTGGATCGCTGGTAGAGTTAAGTACTGCCCTGCATCTTGGATTTAGGTTCCTACCTCCAAGATAAGGGCAGAGATTAGCACACACCTCTCTGGTAAATGTCTCCCATTGGCTAGTTTAAGCTCCTTCCCACTTAGCATGCTGGGTTTGTGGATTGCATTCTTAGGTGCCTATCTTTCTCCATTCAATGTATAGGGAGCTTAGGCACCTAACTCAAGTTGTGGATAGCAGTGATGTTCCTGTGTATTTCTAGGCACCTAAAAGTTAGGTGCTGTGATGTGCAGCATTGCAACCCTTAAATTCCTTCATAGAGCCCACCTTTAGCTCCCAGACTTCTGAAAAGGAATGTCATGGGAATTGCCATACTGGATCAGGGGAATGGCCCATCTAGTTCACCTCCAGTCTTTGCCTTTGGCCAGTACCATATGCTTCAGGAATAACTAATTTCCTTCATAGGAAAGTTATCTGGTAATGTTCCAAAGAATCATAATTAGTTATCCTATCTGCAAACTACAAAACTGATCCCTAATTTCACTGACATCAATGGGAAGTCTCTGATTTCAATTGGTTTTGATATAGGTTCTGTATTCTTATACTGCTATATCAAAATGTTTCAAATGCTGTCTTCTTCCCTGTGCATCTCTTTGAACAGGTGGATCCTGATTATTAACTATCAGTTCTATTTTTACTCCAGTGTAACTCCATTAACTGTAGAGCATTTACTCCTTGTTTACTGCAGTGTTCATGAGATAGAAGTCAGGCCTAGAGAGTCTACCTCATTAGGTAATATGTCTTTGGTAACAAAGAGGTGCTGAGAATGCCGTGATACCTTGTGCTCTTATTAGTTGAATGTATGTCATGAGTTTACTGAAGTTTTCACTTTCAAAGCCTACTTTAATACACTAAAGTCCTGATCCTTATGCATATAGTTAACATTCAGTAGTCCCACTGAGTATTTGCAGGATTGGGGTCTAAGCAGTATTTGAAACATGCCCACTTGGAAACAGCAGCAGGAGGAAGATTAGAGGCAAAAAAGAACTGGGCTGGAGAGAGGGAAACTTGTCTGGCACACTGGATTGCTTTAATGGTATCCAGGCAGCACCACACAGTTGGTTGCAAGCACCAGGTCCTTTGGGAGCAAAATTTAGGAACCATCATCTCTTTCTGCAGCAGCGACACCAGTGCCAGTAGCACCTGGTGAAAATGTAGATATCATGCCTGATGTCAGAACTTGATCCTAAAAGTCCACAAACAGGCACGATGTGATTCTTTATACCAACAATTAACTTCTCCTGTCTCCAACCTCACCTGCTTTCCAATCTCCTGTACCTGCTACTCAGTTCCACTCTTTGTTCTTATTAATTTTTGATATTAAGAAACTAGTGGCTGAGCACTAGACAAAGTGACAAAGGCAAAATTTCAGAAGTGCCTCAATTTACCTCAATCCAATTTTAGGTACTTCTAGGGCAGTGGTTCCCAAACTTGTTCCGCCGCTTGGGCAGGGAAAGCCCCTGGTGGGCCGGGCCGGTTTGTTTACCTGCCGCATCCGCAGGTTCGGCCGATCGCGGCTCCCACTGGCCACAGTTCGCTGCTTCAGGCCAACGGGAACTGCTGGAAGCAGCGGCCAGTAAGTCCCTCGGCCCGCACTGCTTCCAGCAGCTCCCATTGGCCTGAAGCAGCGAACCGTGGCCACTGGGAGCCGTGATCGGCCGAACTTGCAGACGCGGCAGGTAAACAAACCGGCCCAACCCACCAGGGGCTTTCCCTGCACAAGCGGTGGAACAAGTTTGGGAACCACTGTTCTAGGGAATGCTTTTTTGATGTGTTAAACTCACACAGCTCTTTAACTGAAAATCAGGCCATATACAAGTTTAAAATTGGTGACCAAGACTAGAGGCCACTCTGGAAAAAATTGGCCCTATAATTTTTCTGCATTTCAGTTTCCCTTATTTGTGCAATAAGGATCTCTCTCTCATACAGAGGTGTTGTGAGGATTAATTAGTTAATGTTTGCATTGTTCCTGGAAAACGTGAAGTGCTAAGTATTATTATTATGGTGCTATGAAGATGTAGAGTGCCAAGTATTATTATTATTAACAATGCTCTTGCCTATTTTCTTTTGTCTCAGAGACAAAATAGTAATTTCCAGGCTTCTGAATTTTTGGCGCATATTGTGATTTAATTCCATTAATGTTTCCTATTTGTTTATTAAAATGTATATCCCAACATCCGTGGAATACTCCTGATTGTCTGTACTTTTAAGGTCACCAGATAACCTGAGAACATCAACAGAGATGTAAGGATCACACAATGCATACGTCTGTTTAGTGACGACTGCTGAAGCACTACCAATAAGATAGGATTGAACCTGTTCCTCCCTCAAGACCTTATCTGTAATTTGACAGGTCAACATTTAGATATGACAGTTCCTTGATTTTGTATTTAAGGAAATAGCTAGAGGTAGTTAATATCAGTCAATCTTTTCACAGACATAAATCATATAAAGGCCTAGATCCGCCACTGAAGTCAGGGAGTGCTAAATGCAGCTTTGGAAATAGGGGTGCAAAGATTTCTTCTATGCCCAGCCAGTTCCCATCCAGCTGCCAGTCTGGATCCCAGTGCGCTTTAACTTATGATGGCTGCCTATGGCCCCTAGGAACTGTTGCAATAGCCAGAGATAACTGAGGTGTATGCTGGTAGCCATGAGGGGATAATATAGGAACTACTATCATGGCTCAATGACATCCAAGGATTCCCTTGTGCAGTGGCCAGTTAAGCTGGTTTTAGGATACCTTTGAACTGCAAGAGCTCTGCAAGTCTTCCCTGACACATAAGAAAGTCGAGCCCTCAGAATATATGTCAGATTGTTATCTCAGTTATATCATTTGTAACTCCAAAACACCACAATTGAAACCAATATGATTCCCAAATTTATAGCAATGTAACTAAGATCAGAATAAGGCAGTGCTTTGGTTTTAGATAGTGTTACTTTAGTCTCGGTGAAATACCTTAATGATAGACACATTAATTTGTTTTAAACTCAGCAATTACAGGCCTAATCCAACTACCCTTACTCACATGAGTAGTTCTTTGTATGAAAGCAGATTGTTCAAGTGAGTAAAGGATGCAGGATCATGTCTTGACAGAGAATATGTTTTATGGAAGCAGATAGTGAAAAAACTAACAAGTGGAGCTGGGTGAAAAAGTCAAAAGTAATTTCATTAAAATTGTCAAAATTTGTATTTCATTTGTATTGAAGTTCTTGAAACTGGACCAGTCTTTGCTTCTAAAATTTTAAATTGACCTGTACTGGTTACCTACAAATTGTATTTACCAAAAACAAAGTGTTTTGGTAATCTGCTCCACAGCCAAAATGCTTCTGAAATAAATGTAGTCAAACTTTACTAATTCTGGGTCACTGAGAACGAAAATGATGCTTAAAATTGTTGATTGGCTCTAGTTTTCAAGATATGCTATTGGGTCAGTATATACAACCCTTGACTTGGGAATGGCGGAGGATAAGTGAGTTATAAAGGGAAAGGATCTCCATTTAAATCAGAAATGACTAAAATACATCTTTGACTGGATCTATGAATAAATCTATGACTGGGTTTGAACAGTACTTGCTTTTTAGACAAAACAATGAATGATCCAATCTGAAGCTGGTATTGCATCATACATGATATGAATTGCATCATGTTATTCCTAGAAGTCATGGATGAAGCAATCATAATGAAGCTTACATCACTCTGCTGAACAAATTGCCCTATATCAGCTCTAGAAATCATACAGTGTTGTGCTCTCTTATTTGTCAGTGTTTGATTTTGCAAAGAGACACATTTCTGTTTAGCCAAAGTGATCAGAGATGCCTCGTACTTGTGTGAACAGTGCAGATAACTTCTGCTATGTTTGTGGTGAAGTGACTTTTTTGCATCACAAAAGCGCAGTATAACCACTATGGTTAAGAAAGCCTATCACCTTTATTTTGGCTGCAAAATTGGAGATCAGGACAAGAGGTTGGCCCCACACACATGCTGCAACACTTGTGCAATAAATCTTTGCCAGTGGTTGAACAGGAAAAGGAAATCTATGCCTTTTGCAGTGCCAGTGATTTGGAGAGAGCCAACAGATCATACCAGCAATTGTTACTTCTGCATGGTGCCTCCAGTTGGGAAAGGTGTGTCAAAGAAGAAAAAGTGGACTGTGCATTATCCAAACATTCCATCAGCTATATGCCCAGTAGCCCACGGAGAAGGACTGCCGGTTCCTGATGCACCAGAATCATTCTCACTTGAGTCAGACGAGGAAGAGGAAGAGGATAAAACTTCTGGTCCTGAACCATCAATGTCACAGGACCCACATTTTCTCCCATCCTCCTCCTCGGAACCACACCTCATAACACAGGTGAACTGAATAACCTTGTCAGGGATTTGGAACGACCCAAGAGTAAGGCAGAGCTGTTGGGTTCAGACTACAGCAGTGGAATCTCCTGGCAGGTGATGTTAGGGTTTCCATGTTCCGTGACCTTCAAAAGGATCTTGTCCCATTCTTCTTCATTGAAGGTGATCTTGTAGCCTGCAACAACATCTATGGTTTGATGGCAGCCCTCAACATCGTTCACGATCCAGATGAGTGGAGACTGTTCATTTATTCATCAAAGACGAGTCTTAAAGCTGTTGTACTGCATAATGGCAATGTTTTGCCATCAATTCCAATTGGTCATGCAGTCCATATGAAGGAAACCTATGACAACATGAAACAACTTTTGAGGTGCATAAACTATGACCAACATCAGTGGCAGCTTTGTGGTGATTTGAAGATTGTTGCTCTCTTGCTTGGTCTGCAGACTGGATACACAAAGTCCTGCTGTTTTCTCTGCGAATGGGATAGTCGTGCAAGAGATTCCCACTACATCAAGAAAGATTGGCCACTCCGACAGTCATTGGAGCCTGGGAGGAAAAGTGTTCAGCATCCACCACTTGTTGAATCAAGGAAGATTTTGTTACCACCCTTACACATCAAGCTGGGTCTGATGAAGAACTTTGTCAAGGCCATTGACAAAACACAAGCAGCTTTCAAGTACCTCCGTGGAAAATTTCCAAGGTTAAGTGAAGTTAAGATAAAGGAAGGTGTCTTTGTTGGTCCTCAGATTCGTGAACTTCTTTGAGATGATGCATTTGACAATGCACTGGGTGGCAAGGAAAAGACGGCATGGAAAGCCTTCCAGTTAGTGGCAATAAATTTTCTCGGAAACAACAAGGCAGACAACTACAGGTTTTTGGTGGAAAACCTCCTCAAGGCATACAAAATCCTTGTTTGCAACATGTCACTAAAGATACATTTTTTGCACTCTCATCTAGATTTTTTTCCACCGAACTGCGGAGCAGTGAGCGACGAGCACGGTGAGTGATTTCACCAGGACATTGCAACAATGGAGAAACGCTATCAGGGCAAATGGAGCCCATCAATGCTTGCAGACTATTGCTGGACAGTGACAAGAGATGCTCCATTTAATGAATACAAGAGACAAGCCAAGAAGCGCTGAGTAGACACTGAATAGGACTAAACTATGTACATAATAGTTTTTTTGCCTTTTGTTTCATAATACATTTTATTTATATAACTCTTTTGCTGATTTTTAAAGTGTTACATAAACAGGACAGGTGAAATATTATCATGTAAAGCAACCATAAATACATGAAAAGACCTAGGTTTACAATTTATGATTAAAACTCTACTATCTACACTATATACATAGACATAAAATGTAAAAACTTAAATATCTTAGAAACACTAGCCAATTAGTTGTTAATTGTCATACTTGAATTCAGCACATCAAAATACATAATTTTATCTCTGAAGCAGACGACTTCTCAAAAATTGTAGACCAGTGTAATATTTTGTTTTGTATTGGACTGAATAACTTTATTTCAAAAAAAAAAAAAAAAATGGCCAATTTTCTCCAGAACATTCTTCATTTAAAAGATTTCAACCAACTCTATTCACAAGGAACTCTGTCCTGAGATTAGAATTTCTGGGCTAATTATGCAGATTCAAGAAGTTCAGGTAATATTCAACTAGACTTACTCACACTCCAGAACTTTTCAACCCGATCTGAACCTCATAACTTCAAGCCCCTTTTCTAATCTGAACAGACACTCCATTTTCTTGCAGTCTCTCACTGTATATTGTGACTAGTTTTTTTTTCTGTGAGATTGCATAGCTTGATTTAAATCACATTGATTTGTTTGAGAGCCATATTGGTCTTATCTAAAATATTGAGTTATAAAGCTTTGTATAATCTGATAAAATTGAAAATGATGCGTGATGTTAAGTAATTTATTGCTTTCTGTGTAAATAATCATTAGCAAGTGGAACATCCTGGTTTCTGTATATGATTAATTGATTTTCTTCTGTGTGATATATCAGCATTGGATTGTTTATATATGGAAGTACACAGGCCTGCATGGCTGTATACAATACTAATCAGGGTTGAACTTCACATATTGACTTTCATTCTTGTTTAGGGGAAGAAAATATAGGGACCCTTCCTCATGGGGTCTGGGCAAATGTAGTGCAGTATACTCAGTTTATCAATGAACCCTCAGAATCAGATATCAGTGTCAAAATATACATAGTGATTATCATGAAATTGATTGCTAGATAAGGCTTCTTGCATAGTCAAATGTCACTCATTAATTTATAGGGTGAGAGATCTATGATAAAAGTAAAATTCTTTCTTAATCATGTCATCTGCATGTGCATCATTCCGCAAAGTTATCCACATTTTAAAAATTACTAATGGGAAAAACAAACCAAAATTAAGGAAGCTAATACATCTTCCAATTAGAAGACTGATTCTTTTGTAGGAGAGAAACTCATGTAAAAAGAGGAGCCTGTGTATATAAGAGAGAGAGAGAGAGAGAGAGAGATGTGTGCACGTGCGCACACACACTCACAATCACTTACTCAATACTAAACTGCAACTACCTCTGGAGTGGAATGGAGCAGTGATTCTGTATTAGTAGCACTTTACAACACAGGAAATATAGAATAGCTTCTCCAAATAAATCTAAAAAAGCAGTTTCAGGTAGGTAAAATGTAATTACCCAGACTGGTATTTGGTCTGGACTTCGGGAAGAACACCTGTCCTCATGTGAAAGCTGTGGGAAAACATGAGATCAGCAATGGCAGTGAGTGCCTAAGGACAAATTTATATCTGACCCAGAATAGGGGACCTCCAGCTACAGTGTCAGGGCCTGTATGACAATAGGTCAATACTACAGCTGGTCAAACATTTTCTTTTCTTTTTTTTCCAAATAAAAAATGGCTTGTTTGAAAATGAAAATTTTCACAGGAAATGTTTCTTTCTACATGTTCAGGTGTGCGCAGGGGGGGAAGGTAAAAATAAAAAATGAAAACAGAACAATTAACCAAAAATTTGTCAAAAATATAAAAGAAATTCAGTGACTTGTCTTTTAAAAATAATTTTTAAAAATCATTTATTTTTAAAATATTTCTCTGAAAATGTTCACCATTTTCCAACCAGGTCTAGTCAATACTGAGGCAGAGGAGACATCACCACCAATACTTCAGGCAACATCTTGATTTTTCTCCCATCCAAGTACTGACCTGGCCCAATCCTGCTTAATTTAATGAGATCTGTTGAAATCATAGCCTGAGGTGATATGGCTTCAGATAAATTGAACAGCTGGGCTGGCCATGATTTCTGACAAAAATTAAACTGGATGAAGGCAATCAACCAGAAATTAAATAGGTCAGAGAAGAGAAGAATGAATGGCTTAAAGTCCTGAGTCATTTCAGCAATCTCCTTCTTTGATAGAGCTGCCCTAGAAATAAGTTTGGTAAATTTAAGTACAAATAAAGCTTCTGTGCCAGGAATAAATCCAATTTTTGTTTCATTTTGGTTTTATGAGTTAATTGCATGACAAAGTACAGATTCTGATACCCTCACTCATGTTAAATTGTACTTCACTTTATGAGTAGTCTCATGGAATGTATTGGGAGAAAGGTGCTAAATAAGGGTATCAGATTTTAGCCTTAGCTAATTAGCGATGAAGAACTGTCATCATCAAGACTTACCTTTTTTGGGGGGGGGGGGTGAGGGGAGGAGGAGGGAAGCCTGCAAAGCAAAACCTTTCATCATGAACCCCACCTCCTCCTGCAGGGTTCCCTAGAGTGCATTGCCACTAACATTCAGAGTGCCAGAGATTTGTACTTTATAATCTCTAAGAGTTTGGGATTTGAACTTCCTCATCTATAGATATTATTTATTAATTATTTGTATTTTCATAGTGGTTAGGAGCCCCAGTCTTGAGGCAGGACCCATTGTGCTAGGTGCTGCACAACCCTGAACAAAAAGATGGTCTCTGTATTAAAGACTGCACAATCGAAGTGGCCATGATTTAGCCCATATTATCTATATGGGTCCAAACTCTGGTCTCTGCTAATAGTTTGTTCTGTTGATTGGAGGAAAGAAAGGTCTAGGCTTTGGGTCATATAGCTGCTTTCATAAAGTGACATGTAAATTTGTGTGTGTTCTGCACATGATTCAAATACATCTACTATTTTCTTTCTTTCAATCAACAGAACAAACTATTGGTCTGAAAGACTTTTTGAAAAGGAGATAGTGGAAAGTGATAAATAGGACCTTGTTTCTCATATTAGAAATGATCAAAAAGATGAATCATTTCACATCAATTCACCTTAGCTAAGCTTGGCCTTGTCCTGCTCAACAAGGTCTTTCAATTCAGCGCCTACCTTCCATTATCAGTGGAGAGGAGTAGGTGAAAAAGACCAAGCAGAAAGCCTGTGACTAAAGTAAAGGCATTTAAAAACAGTGCTAAACCATGGTGACAAGAATAGTGGGCGGGGAGGAGGCTGCCAGAGAATCCAGCTGGAAAAATTAAATCTTTTTGTGTGGCAAACACTTAATAACCTCTTTGTTGTGTTGATGGAAATGAGTGATGCAGTTCCCACTGTAAGTTGCACATTTCAAAGAAAGTAGCAGTCAGAAATTGTCTTGTCTCTGGACCATTTGGATGTACCCTGGCTGGAGGGAAACAAAACCCTGGAGCAAGTTGAATGCAAGGAATACAGGCAGTCAAACCCTACCATTATTTAACTCAAGCCAGCAAAATGCTGAAGTAACACAAGTGCTTATCTCCAGCTGATGAAAGTAGTCAGACTTTGGGACTAAGATTGTTCTCATTGTTTCCTGAACACCTCTCTTCTTATTTGCAATCATGTAGCAAATTCAGTAATCCTGGCATAAAACAATGAATTATGTGTGTATCTTGGCTATCTGTAACACGTTAAGAGATTTATTCATTTTGTAAAAAAGTTACTGTATATTTTTCTTGTTGACACCAATCAATCAGAAGTGTTCTTTAATGCATCATGCATCATATAGTGGAAAAAAAGTAAAGTATATTCTCTTTTATCTTAAGTGGTTGGGGCCTGCACTTTAGTAGTAGAAGGATCTGTTGTAATAATTCTAGCCACTTTCCCACAGTTAAGTTCATATCTGGGGTAGACTTACTAGGCCCTAATTACAACAGAGGCCCACTACCACAATGAAGTTCTGAATGCCCAGGGGTGTACAGAAGAGTGACAGCTGTGAAGTCCTAGCTTGTCATGGATTTGTTACAATATCATGAGGTTACTTGTGCTTCAGTCATGTATTTAACTTTAAGCTAGGTGTATATGATTTTCTCTATTTTAGAGCTGTGGGAGCCTGGGAAAACCAGCATGGTGACCAGGTTAGCTTTTATTATATAAATAAATACATTAATTAATTTAATTAAATAAAGCTCACAATCCTTAGGAAGAACTTAATTAGAATCAATGGAGAAATTGCAAGTGATTTAAAAATGAGGCCAGTGAGAATTTAAAAAGGAAGGGAGATATTACAGAATAAAAGAAGTCCAGAGAGCTAGCTATGAAGTAAGTTTGGGCTGAGTTGAGCTCCCACAAGCTATAGATGTACCCAAGCGTGTACAAATGAGAGGTGGACCTGAGCCAACAAGTTAGGCTCTGGATCCAAATTCAGATCTGAACTTGTCCAAAACGTGGGGAGTGAAGCCCATTATACAGATAAGGACCAGCTACATAGTTGATCTGAACAATGCTCAGTGGTATGCTACTAGCAGTAGCTGTTCAAGCTACTATCCCCAGTCCTACTAGTGCACCCACACCCTGATCTGCAGGGACCTCTCAATGTGAGAGAGGAAGCTGCAAGTTACATTCTGACTTGTGGCCTAACACTGGAGGTTTCATAGCCCATTACCAAAAATCCTCAGAATCTTCTCTCAGGAGATGGAATTTTGTTTTCTATTGGTTAGATTAAGAGAATGGGAAACAGAAGTCCAGATTTCCATTCCAAGATCTACCACTCATTTAGTGCATGGGACTAAACAAATCACTTATTTTCTATGAGTCACAGTTCACCCATATGAAGCTTGATTGTTTTAAAAATGCGTTGAGAGGCTCAAATACAGGTATGTTGGTAGTGCAGAATGTTACTAATTAAGGGCCTGATCCCATGCCCTTTGAAGTTAATGGATGGGTTTCTGTTGAATTCAATGAACATTGGATCAGGCTCAAGGCTTCATCGTGTGGCCACAGCACACACACATGATGAAAGCCTTCAGAAATGTTAATTGAAACCATGCATAGAAATGATAGTGCCATATTAAAGCACGATCTGGGCCAATTTAGGCTTTACTGATCCCTGGTATTTCTAAACAGAAAACCCTGGTTGATTTCTCATTTTGTCCCAAAATACACAACACACTCCATTCCCTTTTGAACTGATTGACTATGAAGTGTCATTTTCAAAATCAAAGCCATTATTGAGCTTTTGGAGTCTCTGAAACACAAGCATCTCGATAATTAATTGCTAAATAAATTCATGAACAAGCTATGTTGTTGAGTTTATACAGCGTAGTGCTGGTTTCACACTGGGCAGTAGAGCTGCCATAGTACATTGCCTCAAAACACCATCACAGATATATATATATATATATATATATATATAGCGAGCAAGCGAGAGTTGCCCCTTCGTCCAACACCATTATCCAACGCTTACTCTAATGTCAGTACTATGCAAGTCAGCTTCCCAGTAAAGGAGACGTCAGCGACACAGTCTGGGTACTTGAACGGCTTGTCTACACAGTGAATTTTCCTGGTATAATTATACAGCTGTAGTTATACTGGTACAACTCCCTGTGTGGACACTACTCTGGACTCTGCCATATGGGAAGTTATGAAGTTTCACTGTGCAGACAAGCCTGAAGTGTAATTTATTTTATTTACAAATATACAGCAGTCCAACAATATGTATATGCAAGTAAAAACACCACATGGACAAATCTCTTTTCCAGAAATCTGAGCCCACACAGAAATGTCCAATTCCTAGGAAGCTACTTTGTCCCCAAAATTACCTTTACATATAGAGAATAAAGCAGATAGTTAGGTTGTAAATCCTACTGAGAAAGAAGCTATGGCAGACAGCAGAAAGCAAACTAACAGTAGAGCATTTCTTCCAGATTAAAAACTTTCTCACACACTAGGCTATGTCTACACTGTGCACCTTACAATGGCGTGGCTGTGCCATTGTAAGGTGTTCTGTGTAGCTGCTCTTTATTGCCAAGAGAGAGCTGTCCTGGCAACAAAATAAAACCACCTCCAATGATGGGCAGTAGCTACGTCACTGGGAGCGCGGCTCCTACTGACAAAGCACTGTCCACACTGGTGCTTTTCATAGTTAAAACTTTGATCATTCAGAGGGTTGTTTTTTCACACCCCTGAGTGACAAAAGTTTTAATGACAAAAGTGCCAGTGTAGACAAAGCCTAAGTAAAAGAAATTGGAGGAGTATGCATTAACAATTTCATTTGGTGTCTCCAGCCACAACACTCTATCTATGATTAGCAAAGAGAATGAACTGAGCTTGTCATTATTGTGGTAAACAGAGTTGTGATAGGAACCAACAGATGAGGATAATCTGGTGTCATAGGGTGGCCCCACTTGGAACATCCTCCAACACAGTGTGACAGATGCAGCTGCCTCAGTTTCCCTCCTTCAATGTCCTCAGAAACTCCACAATAACGTTTGCGCCTAATATTAACCTCCTTTAGAGCTGTTTATTATAAAAACATAGTGCAAATTGTCCATAACAAAAGTCCTCAAATATAGGCCATTTATCAACCCCTGTGCATATAATCCTTAAAATCCCATGATATTACATCCCACATACCACACTCCAGCATCTTCCACCACACCTGAGCTCTTCTTCGGTTCTCTCCTGTCCTTTTAGCCACCCCAGCCTTTTTAGGTGAAGTGCAACTCCACGCTTCCAGAAAGAACCTCCCACACCCTCTATACCTGGAATCCATCCATCACTCCCCTTGGCCTTCAGCTTTCTCTAATGCTCTGATTCCAGCATGGAAACATCAGCAGGTAAGCCCCTCTACAGCTCCACTGCCTTCAGCCCTCTGTGGCCCTGGCCTTCGGCTCTGCAGCATAGATGTCAGCAGGCAACTCCTGATGTTGCTCTCTAGCCTTCAGGCCTCCACCACCCTCTGACTACAGTTTGAGGAAGTGAGTCAGCAAATAATTATCTATCTCATAGAGGGCTAGTGTTAAAATTAATTCTTAATATTGGTAATAAGCTCTGAGATTCCCCAGGCTGAATGAACTGCAAAGGTTGAAAATATCATTACTTAGGAAGCTGATATGGCTGTTTTGTGAGCTAAATAGCCTTGGAAACCATCTTCCTATTCTTTAGGTGGTATTATCAAAATAAAACATTGGGAATGGGGCAGAAAGATTGCAGATAAACAGATCTAACTATGGGCGGAAGCACTATTAGCTTATGTAGACAAATTGCAAGATTTCTTTTAATGCTGTGCTGTTTACAATATGATCTAATCAGAACTTCAGTTTGTGTGACCTGGAAAACAATGAAAGGCTCATGGCAAATCTCACATGTCTTTATTTTTGTTTGTAACAAGCTAAAGCAATACTATTGTGATGGGTTGGATCACAGAAACCCCCTTGGGAGCTGCCACCCGATGTGCAAAGACTACCCCTGCTTCTGTTTTCCCTGCCAGCTCAGGACTCCAGCATCTTGTCTTGCTGAGCCAGACACTCCCAGGGTCTGAATCACTTGTCCCAAAGCTGCAAGTTTACCTGAAAACAACTCACAGAAGTGTGCTTGTCTTTAGCACTCCAATGCCCAACTCCCAATGGGGTCTAAACCCAAATAAATCCGTTTTACCCTGTATAAAGCTTATGCAGGGCAAACTCATAAATTGTTCGCCCTCTATAACACTAATAGAGAGATATGCACAGTTGTTTGCTCCCCCAGGTATTAATACATACTCTGAGTAAATTACTAAATAAAAAGTGATTTTATTAAATACAGAAAATAGGATTTAAGTGGTTCCAAGCAGTAACAGACAGAACAAAGTAAGTCACCAAGCAAAATAAAATAAAATGTGCAAATCAATGTCTAATCAAACTAAATACAGATAATCTCACCCTCAGAGATGCTTCAGTAAGTTTTTCTCAGACTGGACACCTTCCAGGCCTGGACACAATTCTTTCCCCTGGTTAGGGTTACCATACGTCCGGATTTTCCCGGACATGTCCGGCTTTTTGGGCTTCAAATCCCCGTCCGGGGGGAAAGCCCAAAAAGCCGGACATGTCCGGGAAAATCGGGACATGCCGGGCCGGCCGTGCGGGTGCGCCGTGCGGGTGCTCGGGTGCCGGGGGCTCAGGGGTTGGGCCGGGGGCTCCGGGGCCGGGCCGGCGGTGCGGTGCCTGGCCGGGGGCTCCAGGGCCGGGCCAGCGGGGCTGGGCCAGGGGCTCGGGGGCTCCGACGGGGCCGGGCCGGGGGCTCGGGGGCTCCGGCGGGGCTGGGCCGGGGGCTCGGGGGCTCGGCTGGGGGCTCGGGGGTGCCGGCGGGGCCGGGCCGGGGACTCGGAGGCCGGGCCGGGCTGGGGACTCGAGGGACGGGCCGGCGGTGCCAGGCCGGGCCGGGGACTCGGGGGACGGGCCGGCGGTGCCGGGAGCCGGGCTGGGGACCAGCGGTGCGGTGCTGGGGGCCGGGGGTGCTCGGCCGGGGGCCCGGGGGCCGGGCCGGAGACCGCAGTGCTGGGCGGGCCGGGGGTGGTCGGCCGGGGGCCGGGCCCGGGGCCGGTACCCCAGGGCCGGGGTCAGCCTGGGCCGCGCCTCCTCCCCCCACACTCCCCCTTACCTGCTTCAGGCTTCCCGCGACTCAAATGTTCGCGGGAAGCAGGGGAGGGGGCGGAGACTTTGGGGAAGGGGCGGAGTTGGGGCGGGGCTGGGGGCGGGGCCAGGGCTCCGTGGAGTGTCCTCCTTTGGGAGGCACAAAATATGGTAACCCTACTCCTGGTACAGCTCTTGTTCCAGCTTAGGTGATAGCTAGGGGATTCTTCATGATGGCTCCTCTCCCTCTCTGTTCTCTTCCACCCCTTTATATATCTTTTGCATAAGGCGGGAATCCTTTGTCCCTCTGGGTTTCCACCCCCCCTCACTGGAAAAGCACCAGGTTAAAGATGGATTCCAGTTCAGGTGACATGATCACATGTCACTGCAAGACTTCACTTGCCAGCACACACACATATACAGGAAGACTAACAGGAAAACACAGCCATTTGCAGACAATGGTCCTTGTTAATGGGAGTCATCAAGATTCCAAACCATTATTAATGGCCCACACTTTACATAATTACAATAGGCCCTCAGAGTTATGTTTTATATTTCTAGTTTTAGATACAAGAGTGGTACATTTCTACAAATAGGATGATCACACTCAGTAGATTATGAGCTTTGTAATGATACCTTACAAGAGACCTTTTGCACGAAGCATATCCCAGTTGCATTATATTCACTTATCATCAAATCTTTATAAAACTATCCCAGTTACATTATATTCCCTTATTATCATTGTTTTTATAAAACCATATAGACTGCACAACGTCACAACTATCTTAACTTTATATCTTTGGTCTTTAAATCTGCTCAGCCACTCTATAAATAGATTTGGCATGTGCATAATCTGCTACTAAGATTTATGGTGGACATTTATTAAAGGATTAAGGAGCAATGAAGCCTTTGATGGCTGTGCTACTACATTTTTACTGAGTATTTACCAAAACAGAATACAGATAAACACGTGAGCCTCTCAGTAATTTAAATTAAAACTACAATTTTCTTCATTTTTACTATTGCTTAGGAAATTCCAACATAAACTGAGTTGGAAAAAGCACCTTCTACAGTAGCTTTGCAATGGAATATAATCATTTTGCTTTGATACTGTGCTCTTCATACTCAGGGTATCTTGTATCTGGAATTAAGTGGTGAGTTAAATACTGGGTTTGCAATAATTGTGAAATGCACAGAACCTATTAGGTTTTCAGATGAGCTCTGAAATTGAAGTTCTGATGCATGGTTCATGTATTGAGCTATTTGCACCAAAGTCCTGGCCAGCTGCCAACTTTCTACCTCACTACATTTCATCTGTATTTTCAGGTGGAGAGATAGAGTTTTCTTCTTCATTTCCTGCTTTAAAGTCTTATGACATTTTCCTATATGCTGTTAAGCACCTTACATGATCCACACCTGAAGAGGCTACCCTCCAGATAGATATAAATTGATTCCTGTATACAGTATTTAATGTTAGAGTCAGTATATAAATATAATATAGGATTGTAAGAGCTCAAAAAAAATTTCACTGAGACCATTGAGAACTACCAAGTTAAACCTAGGTTGAATAAGCAACTAAGACCGGGGGAAAAAAAGAAGTCTTATGGTTTGTGATGTGATCACACCTTCCAGGACTCAGAGAAAGAAATTGCTGGCTTAACAGCACAGTGCTTTTAATTTTATTTATGTACAGGCTTTTCTCTGGTACCCATTACTTTAGTTTCTGAGCATCTCATAACTAGCAGTGAATTTCATGTGACAGGAGAGACCATCTCATGTTTCATGAGAAAAGCATGACCTGGCTTAGGCACCTAACTCCAGGAGAAGGTTCATAGCTGTGAATCCCAGCTGGAGATTGGTGCCTTCCTCTGACCCGGAGGTAGGTATCTAAGTATCTTTGAGGGGTGGGGCTTAGGCCCTGCCTCTCTCCTCGGCATTTCTTATTGGCTGTTTTAGGCAGCTCCTTGGCTTCTGTGTGCATGCTGTATTCATTCATGACTCTCCCTGTGATGTTATTGACATGGACTGTGACCATATAGATCATTGTTGCAACCAAGGGCCTATAGTTGCACCAAATTTTGTACAAAGGAGGTCAAGTAAGGTGTCTATGGAAAGTTTTAATTTTCTAGTTATGATTATGCTGTCTGTATGTGTGTATCATTTTTGTATTTGAAGTTATGAATCTTGGATATGTACTTGTATAGCAACGTGTTTGATTCTAAGTAACATCAGTGAAGCATTTGGTCAGCTTCTTGAGAAAGGACTATTTTGAGTAAGTGCCCATCAAGAAACACTTAACTGACAATGGACTTTGGGAGATGCCAATCCACATCTGAGCTTTCCTGGGAATGTTCAAACTAACATGTAAACAGTGTCTGTAAAAAGCTGAATCATTCATGGACATGTGACTTGTCCAAGTGGCAGTGAACTCCATCTTGTTGCTGTGATTTTGCACAGAAAAGCAAAGGGGTTTTTGCCACCAAGAGAGAGAATATAAAAGGCCCAGGAAGCCTCTCCATTTGGTCTTCAGCTGGCTCAAGGGATGGCCTCTTCACCCCAAAGAGATGCCTGAAAGAAACTGGAACAAAGGACTGTAACTATGGGAGTGTGAGTGATTGCTGGACCCAGGCCATAAACCACAATGTTGGTCTGAAAAGGATTGTGCCCAGACTAGCAAGGAGTCTAGTCTTTGAAAGAAGCTTATTAGAACATCTCTGAGGGTGAGGTTTGTTACCTCGGTTCCCCTAAAAACCTACCCAGGGTCACACTTGTATTAGTTTTATTACGATGCCGCTGTTGCATCAGATAGAAAAGAGATGGAGCTTATCCACACATGCACACATTCACTGCATTCATACCCTCATGCACCCACACAGGCGGAGAGTTACCGGAGTCAGCATGGGAGCAGAGAAGCCAAATCATGGCAGATCTGGTGTGTCCTCCTGTGGTCATGAATCCAGGCTGGTGAGCAGGTCAAGGAGCAGCAGCTTGTGTGCATGCCTTCTTCCTTTTTCTGCAACTGAGTGGCTCTTGTCACGTCCACTGAGTTTTTCTTCTGTGTCTGTCACCGAGAAGCATTCCCAGACCAGTTTCTTTTATGCATACCAGGTTCTTCTTTTCTTTACAGCAGCCAATGATTGCCTTCTCAGGGAAGATTACATCAGTCACCCCGTCTCCTGTCTCCGGGCTCTTTTCTCCTTGCAGTTCCTCTCTGCCCAGTCCCACATACACTCCCTTGTTCACACTCCCTTATCTTTCCCACACACTCCCTTGTTCACACTCTCTCTGATTGCGTGATGGGATATTACAAAGCTTGGAAGTTCATTCAAGTGGTAACTTGAAAAGGTTACAGTGCTTGCAAAGGTTACAAAACTTAAAAGGCTATGTTAACACTAACTGAAGTTACAAAGTCTGCAAAAAAGGTGCAGAACTTAATGATACAAGTTACAGCTCTTACCATCACATTTGAGCGGAGGCTTTACATAACAAGATTTACCTGTATTCAGTTTCTTACTGTATTAGGCTTAGACTTGCATGTTTTGTTTTATTTTGCTTGGTAACTTACTTTGTTCTGTCTGTTATTACTTGGAACCATTTAAATCCTACTCTTTATACTTAATAAAATCACTTTTGCTTATTACTTAACCCAGAGTAAGTAATTAATACCTGGGGGAGCAAACAGCTGTCATATCTCTCTATCAGTGTTATAGAGGTTGGACAATTTATTGGTTTACCCTGTATAAGCTTTACACAGAGTAAAATGGATTCCTTTGTGTTTTAGGCTCCCAGAAAGACTGAATACTGGGTGCTGGGAAAGTCCCTGTTAACTGAGAAGCCCCTGGGCTAAGTGAATCTGTGAACTGCATGGATGCGTGGCCCAACCTCTTGGTCTGTGCTGTAGCTGACTGGGGTGTCTAGCTCAGCAAGATGGGAGTGGAAGGAAGCCTTCTCTGTCAGGGGGTTTGTTCTCAGTGGTATCCCAGCACATCTAGAGACAGTTCTGAGGGAGTTTCCATGACCAAACCTGTGTCAGTGGCATAGTCAAGCAGGATCTATGCACAGCTGATTGCTTTGAGACACTGGTAATGATTTTAAGTGAGTTTTAAGTGTGGTGGCTGGAGAACAGACAAAGTGGTTACTGGTTTGTTATTTTGTTTGTTTATTTTGGGTGAGGGATATAAGCACAAGAAAGCAGGAAAATGACTACCAGTGAGGCAGCTACAAAGCTAGAGCAGGCCAGACTGGAAGCAGAAGAGAAGGCAAAAGACTGTGAGTTTCAAATGAAGTTCAAAGAAGCAGAGACAGCCAGGGAGGAAGCTGCTCACAAAAGAGCTATGGAAGCCCAGAGGTTAGCCCAACAAGCTGCTCAAGGAGAGAGGCAGCAAGCCCTGGAACTCAGGCAGCTGGAGGCTGACGAAAAAAGGCAGGAGAAGGAGAGAGAGCGAGGCAGCTAGCCCTGAAGTTAAAAGACAGAGAAATACAGGCCCAGATTGAGACCCAGAATCATGAACTGACTGTAATGGAGTAGAAGAGACAAAATCCTTCAGCAGCTAGCTCGACTGCCCCAAAAATCCACAAATGGAAGCAGTTATGTCCGCAATATGATGAATCCAGTGATATTGCCAAATATTTCATCACCTTTGAGAGACTGTGCACTCTCCATGTGATTCCTGAAGATCAAAAAATGACCACTTTAGTTGCAAAATTGACTGGCAGAGATCTGGACATATTCAATAAGATATCTATTGATGATGCTTCAAACTATGGTAAATTTAAGGAACTGGTTTTGAAACAGTTTCAGATTACACCTGAAACCTACAGGTTTAAATTCAGGAGTCTTAAGAGGGGATCTGGATTGAGTAATGTGGCTTATGTAAATGAAATGAGAGATTTGTTAGACAAGTGGGTAAGGGGAAAAGGCATTACAAGCTTGGAAAAAATGTGTGATTTGGTTACTCAGAAACAGTTCCTGAATATGTTCAGTGATGATGTAAAACAGTATTTATGTGACAAAGAAGTGGGTGCAGTGGGGGAATTAGTGGGGTTTGCAGACTCCTTCAAGCAATCACAAGCTGCAATTAAACATAAACCACTGGCAGAGGGGTACAGGGTTGGTGGAAAGCAGAATCACCGTTTTACCCCTGGGAAAAAGGAGACTGGGCGTTCACCTCCCCATTCCTCTGTTACTCATCCCAAATCTCCTGTACAAGCAGAGGAGCCCAAAAGATGGTATCATTGTAAGTCCACTGAACACCTGAGGAATAAATGTCCTTGGCTGAGTGGGAACAGGCAGCAGGTAACATATGAAGCTGCTGCTTCTCAGAGCACAGGGGTATCCCAGGCTGCTGCCTCTTTCCGCTCAGGATTTGTAAAAGTTGCATCTGCACAACCAAGCAGTGAGCATATACATGCTGTTAAACTTAATGGCAAAGTGCTCCAAGGATGGGCAGACACTGGTGCAGAAATTTCTGTGGTCAGAAGGGACTTGATCCATGAGAAGGATTTGTTACCAGGGAAAATGGCAGAATTAGAATTGGTGGGAGGTTACAACGTCCTTGCACCTTTAGCTAAGGTACACATGGAAACTGGTGATTTGCAGGCTGGGCTGACTGCTGCAGCAGTGGCACACAATTTTGAAACATTTCTACTGGGGAATGATTTCTTTGATGTGGCAGAATCTATCCCAGAGTTTGTTAGCAGCAAGAAGGAATCTTGTGCTAAAAGCCACAAGGGGGAGGCTGAAGTCACATGTGCTTCTGGGGGAATAGAAGAGTATCTCTTTAATTACTCTGTAGCAGTGGAGAATGCAGCTTTGGGGGCAGGGATAGCCATAACCGGTCCCTGTAGCACTGGGGCTCAAGGCAGGCCCCTGCTTGAAGGGCTGGATAGAGCCAACTCCTGTCCTGTGATCATCTCCCTGGAGGAAAGGGGTTGTTCCACCTTGTAACAGGGAGGCCTTCCCATCTACTGACTGCCAGGAAGTTGCAGGTCAGCAGGGGACAGGGCCTGCCCTGGGGTGCACAGAGACATGTATCCCGGAGATGGTTGGGGTCCTGATAACTGCTGTGGTGGAAACAGACCTCAAGGGCTCTGTAGCTGGAAGCAGGCCCAACCTGAGTGAAAGGGGGGGATTTTGCTGGCCAGTGAAGGGTCTGTCATAGCTGGTAGCTGTGAGCCCACAGCTGGATCAGGGTCACCTTCCCTTTCGGGGGACACAGGAGTGTCTGCCTCAGAGGGGAGCCAAGAGAGGGAAGTCCAGATGGAAGGTGAGGATTGTATAGAGAGCCTGGTGCCTAGATTGCAGCTGAGGATTCTACTGGGCAGCAGAGCGCCTAAAGTTAGTTGCAATGCTGCGCTCAAGTTCTCTTTGTGGATTTAACCAAAGATCACACAAAATCTGTAGCAGAGGTGGGGATAAAAGTAACATTTCTCAATCTAGAGTCTTAATCACAAAACAACTCTTCATCCCCAAATGATCCTTCAAGTGTTTTAGCTTATTAGTTGAATGCTATTATATGGTTTTAAACAGTTTTTATTGCAAAATAAAAACTATTCTGATGAAGATAATGTGTCTTCTAGCATATTTTTTACTATAAATTTGTGACTTTTGCCTTTTTTCTTATCAGCTTGTAATATTTTGGTATAATTTGAAGCCAATATATAAAATTAATTGCTCATTATTAATAGCTTATATGGCATAGAAATGTGGAATCTATTTCAAAGGAAGGGGTTGTTAGTCAGTTCCTCAGAGTTATCCTATACTCTGTGATTTTTTTAAAGTAAATTTTACATGTATAAATTGCTGAATTTATAGACCTGGAGAATGTAATCCTTTCTTTTAAGCAGGTACAGAACAAAAAGTGGAGATATATGACAGTCCACATTAGCACTCATCAATGTGTCTCCAACCTATGCTGGAGGAACAATACCAAGGGATGAGAGGATGGAAGACTGTGAGTGAGAAAAGCCACTTTGAAGAAAGCCTGTACCTTGCTAGATTAAGTTTTTAGTCACTAGAAATATTTTTTTCACTTTTATTTGTAACCATTTCAATCTCTATTTTTCATATCTGATCTCACTTAAAATCCTAGTTTTAATTCATAAACTTCTTTTACTTTTCATTTAAGCCAGCCATACTGTGGTTGAATTAAAGTGTTAGTTAACTACAGTTAAAGTGGTAAGCTGTACATTTTGTGTCTTTAGAGGGACAAACAAACCTTATTTCCCTGACTGGTCCAGGAAGGCCTGTAAACTTCAGGACACATGCTTGGGGAAATCTGGGACTGGTACTGTGTCGGGATCATTTTACAAGTTGTAATCAAGGCTGGTGGAAGCTAGAGTGGGGCTGTGGGGCTGAAGACAGGTTGTTGGGGTCAGAGCTGCTGAACCAGGGCTGGCTGCATAGCACACAGACACTCAGGATGCGACCTGCATGCTTGTTGCTGATTGTGGTGGTCCCAGGCTAAGAGCTACAATAGTAAAGCATTGTGAAGCACTCAGGGTTACAGGGTAAGAGGTGACAGCCCCTCATTTGTCTGGACTGCATCCTGAAGTGTGACAACAAGCAGGGCAAAATAGCTGAAGAGGGACAGGATTAATGTTAATAAAAAATGGCAGAAGGCCTGTGATTAAGGCACTAGAGTGGGGCTCAGGAAATCTGGATTTACTTCCTGGCTCTGCCACAGACTTCCTGCGAGCTCTTGGACAAGTTACTTAAATGATCTGATCTCCAGAAGTGCATCTATATATCCCATTAAAGTGAATGGGAGCTGCAGATGCTCAAAATTAGGCCTTTAGTCTCTATGCCTTGGTTTTCCTATGTGAATTTGCCAAGACATGTAATCCCTTTTGGGCAGATTGTGATATTTTTCTTTATGTTGAGCACTTATTTAGAACACAAATATCCCCACTGAAGTCAATGGGGCAATTTGTGGAGTATGGTGTTACTAACTGGAGTATAGGCATGAGATTCTTGCCCTCTACGGCTCAGCTGTAGAATGGAGATAATAATCTATTTGTTTGTCTATCTTTTGTATAGAGACTGTAAATTCTTTGGGGCAAGAACTATCTCTAACTTTATGTTTGCACTATGCCTAGCACAAAAGGATCTCAAACGCAGTTGGACCTTTTCTGTCCTCTTTGAATGCTTACAATAATAATAATTAATAATAAGTTAGTTCATAATTTTGGTTGAAAGAAGTCAATTTCAGGATTAAACAAAATCTGACATCAAAGTACCATATTAACAGGATAGCCAAATTTTATTTTATGTTTAAAATATTTGTTTCTGATTGCTGTTGAGGAACTCAAAATTATTCACATTAGCAATGGAATGCATTCAAAGAGAAGTAAATGTATGCCCAATGTCATGTTTGCCACCTAGCAATGAACACAGCAAGAATATTAATAAAGAAAATACACAGCCAGTATAGATGAAATAAGAATTTGGCCTATAGAAACAAAATCATGTCCAATATAGCCCTTTGGCAGGAAATTTCATTATTCTTCGTCACATGCAGTAACATAGTGTGAGGTATGTTATTCCATTTGCTTGGAAGTAGAAATTTATAGAAGTTATCTACTGGAGAACAATATAATCTGTGGAAATAAGCAGAAGGTGCATGCAACATGATCATTCCCATGTGTAATGGAAAATGGTTGCAAGAATTAATAGAAGTGCATAAAATCTTTTAAAAGGGTGGCACTAATGTTTGCCAGAGTTGTTAAGGAAACCCATTAGAGAGAATAAGGGGAACAAACGGGAATACATAAGAAGTGAAATTTGGAGCATTTTTTATACATAATATTGTTTACACCACGGAAGATTGGAATGGCTAATAACTATATGGAAACCTATGGGAAATGGAATATATGTAAGTGAATGAGCTTTTAATAAGCCAGATGATTGTAATTCTCCTCCAAATAATGGTCTCCACATTATATTAAATGACATTTGACAAATCGGAGAGCATTCAAATAAGGCCAACTAGAATAACACAATAATTAGATGGCCTGGCATGTGGAGGGAGACCAGGGGAGCTTAATTTAGACTATCTGAAAAGCAAAGAAATATAGGGCTTGAACTTGCAAGATCAAGAAAAATCATCTGAAAAATGCTGAGCACAGTGAAATCAACAAGAACTCAATGAAGTCAAGAGGAGCTGGTGTGTCTGAGGTGACTTATTCCATATCTTTCTGAATCTGTCACCCAGCAGAAAGGGAAAACCACATAACTGTGCAAATAGCTTTTACTTTTCCCCACACACTTTGGGAATAACACAAAATAAAAATATAAGTTAAATGTTCGGTATCTCAAAGATGACCAGAGAGTTTCCCAATGAATTCCTTCAGTTATATCTATTTGACATCCATTCACTAAAGGTTTTCTAAACTTCTTGCCCAGACATCTAATACTCAATCTGATGTATAAACATGCTGAATAGAGCTGGTCTGGAATTTTTCTAGTTCATGCATTTTTGTAAGAAAATGTCAATTTGTCAAAATTGAAACTTTTTGTAGAAACATTTTTCTTGAGATGAAACCTTTATCAAGAAGGTTTCTCAGGTCTAGGATGGAATGTATGCTCAATCAAAGAACAAGTACTGGTAGCTGCTTAGGGTACTTATGTGAGCTATAGGAGACTCAAGTTCAAGTCCCTACTCTACCTAATTCTTTCTCACCCAATGAATATTTAATAATTCTCTGCTATGAATCAGACAGAGCACATATTGTAACTTTGGTCTCCCACATCCCAGATTAGTGCCATTGCTATTGGCTTATCTTTTTTTTTCAATTGTTTTGAAAAATCTCAATTTCATTCTGATGTGGAAGAAAACCAAATCTCAAAACTCAGAAATTTTTCACAGACCAGAATTTTTCTTTTCCAGCCAGCCCTAGCTCTCTGAACTATCACCAGAGCTGGGTTAAGAGAGACATTTCTTCTGGGGTCATTCAGCCCCACTTGACTTGTCAGGAGCACATGTTGTACAGATGACAGCCCTGCAGGTTTCCCCATGTCCTGCTTCCTGTTATTGTTCTATGAACATCATGCTAAGAGGGTAATTTAGTCTTCATGGCCCATTTAGTCTATAACCTCTCTTTTGAGGCAGCCAATGGCCAGGGCTAACAATTAGGATAGTGTCTTTTGTGATAAAGATGCAAAATAACAAATGGTAGGAAAAAAATGAAAAATCCTCAACCACTGTAGGAAAGAAATGAAAACTCTTTTTTTTTTACACCAGGCTGATGCAAAAGATCACGCTCTAGTGCATTTTGCTCAGTGTCAGGGTTCCAAAAAATAAAAATGGATTCATGTTAATTTTGAGCCTCCAGGTTCTCACTTATGGGGTACTACACTCACCAGTGATTAATTCAGAAGCTTGGCAGGCAGTAGTGCTTTGCCTGCAACTGTGCCAAAGGGAGTTTTACTCTAGCACAGAGACTAATCTCAGATAAAAAAGCTGTGAGGAAAAGTCACAGAGAGAAGGCAATATTCAGTATTTGCCATTCAGGGACATATTTCTTAGTCCCCATCATTGCCCTATAGTATTTGAGCATGAAGAAAAACAGGTGTATCTACAATGACATTCTTATACAGTAACATAATAGCAATTCATTTTACTGTGGTTGGAAGAAAGAAAAAGTTCTACTTCTTTATAATACGCCATCTCTGTAAATCAAAAACTTATACCTTGGGTTAGAAACCTAGCTTGTGTAAATTGACACAACTTATGGAACTACCACAATTTACTCCTGTTTAGAATCTAACACCTTCTTTTCTAGGTAGTACTTAAGCAATGTAAGCATTACACATAAAGTGCTTCATACCCACAGGAAAACAAAGTTTGAGTTGCTTGTTTTGCATTCATTCCATTTTGAAAATGATTCCTAGAGTTGTTTCCACAGGTAAGAAAGTGACAGTGGTATGGCAGGGAAGTTTGTGAATTCTGTTGCATTCTGGAAAGGTAAATTAATTGTTTTCTACAGCATTTTAAATAGATTGGGTGTGTGATTTTGTTTATTACAGAGATGGAGGTGTGGGTTCCTCCCGTCCCCTTAAGCTCTTTGGGAAGATAGTTCAAAGCTATAAATTTCTTCAAGGGAGGAACATAGAAAAATGAAAGAATTAAAAAAATCCTCACTCCCACAGAGTGGTAGGAAAGAAGTATGTGTGAGGACTGTTCTTTGAATCACATGGTGCATAGCTAATTCAGTAAGCCTATTATTTACTGCAGCATAAGAGAAGTAATTAGGTTCATTTCCATATGTAATTTTGAAATGTGACAACTCTCTCACTGCTTTTTTGTCTTTTAAAAAAACTGCATGAAATCCCCTTGAATCACTCAGCATTATATATCTTCTCCCAATACAGAGGCCACTGTTGAATTATCTACAGCTGAAGATTATGCTGTTCATTCAATAAGGAAGACATGGTTTGTGAGCTGACACCCAAGCCTCCTGGTAAATTTGGAACCTGTGGGTAGAGTTCCAGCTGGTACTGGGATAGTTTATGCCCTAAACCCAGGAACACATCTAGTCTATTTTGCACGATGCCATTTACTTTTAGTGGACTGTCTTTGCAGGGGAGTTTAGAAATGTAATGAAACAGCCCGTACATAAAAAAATATATCAGTAAAACATGTTTGGGTACATTGAAGATTTAAACAATAAATAAGCCTTTTCTTATCAATTAGTAACTTTTGGCACTTATGATATTGGATCAAATGTTTTAACATAAAACTAGAAATTAAAGTGTTTCCAAAGTTACTGTGAATGGTGATAAATTTGTCCCTTTCAGATTTACTCACGTTCCAAGCTTAGCCATAATTTCTAATGAAAAGTCCCAGGGGCCCAATATACCGCTTCATATATTTTATGTCTTTCCTTAATGATGCTTAATGACTGAAAATCATTTTTGAGGAAACGGTTACTTTATATTTATATATAAAGTTGGGGTAAAAGGGATTAGAGCCAATTTTTCTTCCAATGATTAATGGAATCAAAACTATTATTTAAATTTTCATAATTCAATGCAGATGGACTGCTTTTGGAATACTACTACTAAAGTTTTAACAGGTGGTAATCGTGACACTGCTAGTGATTATTATGTTAAAGAAATTCTGGGCCTGATTCTCCAATGCCCATTGGATTCCCATTGTCCGTTTATACCTACAAAGAATTTGGCTTAAAGAGTTTTTTTTCCCCTAATATAGTTATCACAGCTGTTTTTTTTTTTCTTTAAATTACCAGCCTCATAAATTCATGGATAAGGTATATTTCCCACTGAAAATTTGTCACTGTATCATTTCACATGATTATTTACTACCTACATATCAACTTTGATGTGTATGGTATTTTACAAACCAAATAAAGATGGAGTCCTTATTCGAAAGAGTTTACAGACCTTGGTCTTGATCTTGCAATGAGGTGAATTCAGAGGAGAAATAATTAGGCCCACAAGGAGTCCCACTGAAGTCAATCTCATTGGAGGATCTGGGACTCAGAGTACTAGGGCTGAAAGAGATGTCATCACATGGAGAGGTTTTGAGCTGGTAAGAGGCAGAAAATGTTCAGCCAAAACTTTTTTAGGTGAAAAATTTAGATTTGGTGACACCAAAATGTTTCACCAATTTATGTCACTTTTGTTCAGCTGTTTGCTTATATATTTTTTAAAAAGTCCAAAAAGTGTTTTTTTAATTCAAAACCATTTTTATTAGTAATTTCCTTCAATTTTAAAAATGCTCAAAGTCAAAATGAAATATTTTGTTTTGGGTTGAACAAAACATTTTATGTAACCAGAAATTAATTGTGCAAGGCTTTTTGTTTACTTTTGATTCACTGAAAAATTTGGGAATTTTTTTTTTCAGGTCAATTTTTTATTCTATTTTTTTTTTTAATTGACAACACTCTGAAAAATCAGTTATTCACACAGGTCTTGTAGACGACAAGAAAAAATATGTTGGTTTGCAGAGTAATACATGGATCTCTTATTCTAAGTATATGGGGGGGATTTTCCTACCCCTCACCCCAAATTCTCCCCCCCCCCCCCCAGTGGGCAAAACACATTGTGGTTACTGTAGATACCTGGGATGTTGAATTTTAGACAGAGGCCACAAAAATGGCTGGCTTAAATGTCATTTGATTTTTGTAAACATGTTTGAAAGTTATTCAAGACAATACATTTAGGGGACCTTGTATTATGAGGCTTACGGAGTGACTTTCACACTGTTCTGTACAAAACAGACAAATATATCAGATTTAAAGGGGCACTGTCAAGATAAGAATCATGTAATGTATCACAGTTGCTTTTCCTCTCAAGAGATAGCCAGGGCTTGAACAACTGTAGAGTTACTAAAACAACAAGAAATCCGGTGGCACCTTAAAGACTAACAGATTTATTTGGGCATAAACTTTCGTGGGTAAAAAAACCTCACTTCTCATTTTTTTTACCCACGAAAGTTTATGACTAAATAAATCTGTTAGTCTTTAAGATGCCACCGGACTCCTTGTTGTTTTTGTGGATAAAGACTAACATGGCTACCTCATGATACCTGTAAAGTTACTACAAGACTGAGGTGCATTGTCAAAGCTGTGTGAGTGCCCAGACCTGGACTAGCAGGGCTACTGCAAGTTAGGATTCTGGTGCCTTGGCAGAAGTTTTTGTGGGGAGCTGATATAGCCTCTATCTGTGTACTTGTATGACTCCCATCAAAGTGCCTCTGAACACAGATCCTTAGACATTATGACCATCCTACTTGAAGGTGATTGAGTCTTATGCATGATTCAAGTCAGTGCTATATGTACCTTGTTTACATTAATATGAAATTCACACTCAAGCAAAAAAGCAAACCATATAGTATGTAAATGGCAACAATCAGCCTCTCCATCTCTCGGTTGCTGCCTTCTTAATAAATGTGGAATATATCATGAAAAAATAAATGGCATTTAAGATAAGAATCTTCTCCAAAACACAGCAGGCCAGATTAAGCCTGTGTGGCTGCACTGACTTGAGTGGAATGACACCGCTCTCCACCAGCTGAGGATGTGGCCCTCCATTCGTTTGTTCTTCATGGTCAGTGATGGGAAACACAGAAAATTCTCCATTTTCCTGCAAAAGTGTGAGTAACAGTCACAAAGATTTTTATGTTGTTTGGAAAAAAACACAACCACCAGACTCAGGAAATTAATGTTATTTCTAATTAGGCAGAAATGAATGCTGAAATTCAATGAAGCCAAGCAGTAACTGTGGGGAGAGAGTGAGTTACCTTTCTCTATTAGACTATAATAATGTTATATACTATATAAACAGGCCATCATGACCTTTAGAGCCACTTCAGAATCCAATAAATGACATTAGCCTTGGCTCTGTCAGCAGCATAGATTTTTATCAGGATATTGCTGTTTACTGCCACTGTATTGGGCTTTCAAGTCTTTTTCTGCCATTTTTGTCTGGCCTCAAATTCAGAAATGTTCTAAAGCTTATTTACACATCATATTTTAAGCAGTTGTTAAGTGAAAGAGCTACAGCATTCACTGGTCTTATACCACTAAACTTATCCAGCTTACATGGTTTTTCATTGTTTGTCTTATATCTAGTCTGAGTCTACTTAAGTGTAGAACTGAGTAAATGATTTGCCTTTTTGATTTGGTGACACGGGGACTGTCAGGACCGTTAGATTCCATTACTGGCTATTAGAGGGACCATTATATATTGGCAAGAGCAGGAGATTGGAAGTTAGGATGGCTGAAATATATTTTTGGCTCTGGCACTGAATCTTTAGGTAGCCTAAACCAATTGCTTCACTTCTCTATAAAATGGCCACTGTAACACTTATCTCAAACAGTTCTCTGCAGAGCTGGATAGGGAATGATTTTTTTTTCCACACTAAATTTTTGATGAAGATGATTTTTTTTTTTTGCTTTAGTAGAAAGTTTTCTATGATTTTTCCCAATTTTTTTTTGCTGGGGGAAAAAAAAAGAGGATTGAAAATGAAAAAAACAACAAGAAGCAAACAACAGACATATTTTGGGGGAAAAAATCAGTTTATCAAAAGCCTACGGGCGGGGTGGATAAATGCTATGAAGTACAATTTTTTACTAGCTCTCATTCCCTGTAGTCTTTGAGATACCTTCCCATTATAGGCAGCCTAAAAGAAAATGAAAAAAAAAATCTTAAGTTATAGCACAGGTGAATTTGACCATATTGCTACCCTGACTACAGAAAGAATAAACCTATTGGCCAATCAATTGACTAGATTCTCGCTACTCAAATTTCCATAAAGCTGACATCACTTTCACTTAAATTGTAGAAATATAACAAAAACAAACAAACAAACAAGCTTCAGTGATATTGTTTAACATTTTAGAAAAAAAAGACACGAGAAATCTTCATGAGTTTACATCTGGAGGAATGACTATTCTTATCAAAGGAAAAGTAAGTACACAACCAAATGAGGCAGTCAGTATCACATTATAAAAATACCTCTGATTGGGAGCATTACAAAGAACCTGCCCCTGCAACTACAGAGTTAAAACAATTCACCAAACATTAGAGTAAAGCTGCCATTTTTTTTCATTTACTAATTGGTTTTATCTTCCGTGGCTGTGCATTCCTGTTCCCTTATTTCTGTTTAATATTTATGGAAAACTTTTGATCTGTCTCTGATTGCTGGCCATAATGTTGGCCATTGCACTTGCAGTCTCCTGTGTTCCACACTGAAATTAGATGATCAGTGAAACTTTAAATCTCACACACACACAAAAAGAGAGAAGGTTAAAAGGAAAAGAGCCTTATGTATTTCTGCATCTGAATTTGGGTGTAGGTCCTCACAGTTGGGACGGATGTCAGTACATGACATCTAGTGGTAGATTTAGGGCAGATCCATTGATGAAGGGGTTCCTAGGTAGCAGCATTTGCACTCTGCATCAGTGGCAGTTATTTCCATCTGATGGTTGTTCAGTGGCATATGTGAAATGAATTTGTGATCTCAGTCCAGTCTCTACTGGACAAGTGTACACACAGGGTGACCACCAGCCCTTATTTTAAGGGACAACCCTTATTAGGATCCTAGTACCCAGTGTCCAATACGGAGATTACGAGAAACATTTGATCAGAGATAACATTTGTTTATAAACAATGAACATGCAAAGGATCATATAGTGTTATATATAATAAAAGTGTGTGTAAGAGATACAGTGTGAGTGTGTTTTGTGTTGGTGGGATGGACAAAATATTGTGAAGTGATGTCCCATACAAGTGACTGGTGTATCCTTGAAATCTTATTGCTCACCCTGTACGTTCACCAGATAGGAATCCTATTTGGCATTCTCAATAGTGAGAACAAAGACTGAATTGGGCCAATGAAGCCAAACTACTATTCAGGTAGGCCCCCCAGCTCTGGAAAAGTAGGCATTGTTGCTGACTGTACTGTATCTCTTCTGGGGATACATAAAAAAAGTCAGCTTCCAGGGCTATTGAAATGCTACACTCATCAGCACAAGTTAATGGTATTTTTCATGTCCTTAAAGTTAAGCACCTGCTTAAGTGCTTTGCCTAATAGAGGTGACGTTAGTTACTTGGTCAGTTTTCTAAAGGAAAATAAATAGTCAATTTATTTAAAATATTTAAACATTGCACAATGGCACTTATCTGCAAATAGCTTTTAACTAGTGTGTGTGTGTGTTACTTACAAAAAACTATGTTGAAATAATGCTAAGATCCCAAAACCAAGCATTCAGAAATTAGGAAATGTCAGAATTAAGATTACTCTGTGTATGTGTTTGTTTAAAAACTGTTTAACATCCTGGATTAAAATAAATATATTATTTCTATTAGGGTATTACTTAAAAATGCTACTAACTTAATGTTGAACGTTGTTTTTTTACATACCGTATTGTATTAATGACATTCTAAAATGCTTGATTTGGAAATCTCTAATAGTGGTCTAATGTGTTTAAAATCTAAGGCTATATAATGTGGTTATTATGTTAACAAAAAGTAGGAGATGGTTTTGATCTTCAATACTTTGCTAGATGCAAAGTAAGGTAGCTTTAATTAGGAATGTTCAGCCTTTTGTAAGGATATCTAGTACTTTTAAATCTAGTTACGTTTTTTTCATATAGAGTGTACAAATATCTACTGCAACTTAGCATAACATGATTAAGCATACAGCACTATCAGTTTTGTCTGCAAACTTACTTAAGTTCCTATTAAAGGCGGTTGGGGTTTAGCAGGTGTACTGCCCAAATAAATTTGTTAGTCTCTAAGGTGCCACAAGGACTCCTCGTTGTTTTCGCTGATACAGACTAACACGGCTACCACTCTGAAACCTGCAGGTCACAGTTGATGTACATAGAATCATAGACTATAAGGTCAGAAGGGACCATTATGATCATCTAGTCTGACATCCTGCACAATGCAGGCCACAGAATCTCACCCACCCACTCCTGTATCAAACCTGTGTCTGAGCCATTGAAGTCCTCAAATCATGGTTTAAAGACTTCAAGGTGCAGAGAATCTTCCAGCAAGTGACCCGTGCCCCACGCTGCAGAAGAAGGCGAAAACTCCCCAGGGCTTCTGCCCATCTGCCCTGGAGGAAAATTCCTTCCCGACTCCAAATATGGCGATCAGCTAAATCCTGAGCATGTGGGCAAGACTCACCAGCCAGACACTCAAGAAAGAATTATCTGTAGTAACTCAGATCCCACCCCATCTAACATCCCATCACAAGCCATTGGGCATATTTACCGCTAGTAGTCAAAGACTAATTAATTGCCAAAATTAGGCTATCCCATTATACCATCCCCTCCATAAACTTATCAAGCTTAGTCTTGAAGCCAGATATGTCTTTTGCCCCCACTACTCCCCTTGGTAGGCTGTTCCACAACTTCACTCCTCTGATGGATAAAAACCTTCGTCTAATTTCAAGTCTAAACTTCCTGATAGCCAGTTTATAGCCATTTGTTCTTGTATCCACATTGGTACTGAGTTTAAATAATTCCTCTCCCTCCCTGGTATTTATTCCTCTGATATATTTATAGAGAACAATCATATCTCCCCTCAGCATTCTTTTGGTTAGGCTAAACAAGCCAACCTCTTTGAGTCTCCTTTCATAAGACAGGTTTTCCATTCCTTGGATCATCCTAGTAGCCCTTCTCTGAACCTGTTCAAGTTTGAATTCATCCTTCTTAAACATGGGAGACCAGAACTGCAAACAGTATTCCAGATGAGGTCTCACCAGTGCCTTGTATAACAGTACTAACACCTCATCATCTCTAGTGGAAATACCTCGCCTGATGCATCCCAAGACCGCATTAGCTTTTTTCACGGCCATATCACATTGGCGGCTGATAGTCATCCTGTGATCAACCAATACTCCAAGGTCCTTCTCCTCTTCTGTTACTTCCAACTGATGCCTCCCCAGCTTATAACAATAGTTCTTGTTATTAATCCCTAAATGCATGACCTTGCACTTTTCACTATTAAATTTCATCCTTTTACTATTACTCCAGTTTACAAGGTCATCCAGATCTTCCTGTATTATATCCTGGTCCTTCTCTGTATTGGCAATACCTCCCAGCTTTGTGTCATCTGCAAACTTTATTAGTACACTCCCACGTTTTGTGCTAAGGTCAGTAATAAAAAGATTAAATAAGATTGGTCCCAAAACCGATCCCTGAGGAACTCCACTAGTAACCTCCCTCCAGCCTGACAATTCACCTTTCAGTACAACCCATTGTAGTCTCCCCTTTAACCAGTTCCTTATCCACTTTTCAATTTTCATATTGATCTCCATCTTTTCCAATTTAGCTAATAATTCCCCATGTGGAACCATATCAAATGCCTTACTGAAATCGAGGTAAATTAGATCCACTGCATTTCCTTTGTCTAAAAAATCTTTTACCTTCTCAAAGAAGGAGATCAGGTTGGTTTGACATGATCTACCTTTTGTAAACCCATGTTGTATTTTGTTCCAATTACCATTGACCTCAATGTCCTTGACTACTTTTTCCTTCAAAATTTTTTCCAAGACCTTGCATACTACAGATGTCAAACTGACAGGCCTGTAGTTGCCCGGATCACCTTTTTTCCCCTTTCTTAAAGACAGGAACTATGTTAGCAATTCTCCAGTCATATGGTACAACCCCTGAGTTTACAGATTCATAAAAATATTCTTGCTAATTGGCTTGCAATTTCATGTGCCAGTTCATTTAATATTCTTGGATGAAGATTATCTGGGCCCCCTCATTTTGTCCCATTAAGCTGTTTGAGTTTGGCTTCTACCTTGGATCTGGTAATATCTACCTCCATATTCTCATTCCGATTTGTCATCCTACTATTATCCCTAAGCTCCTCATTAGCCTCATTAAGGACTGAGGCAAAGGATTTGTTTAGATATTGGGCCATGCCTAGATTATCCTTAACCTCCACTCCATCCTCCGTGTTTAGCGGTCCCACTTCTTCTTTCTTTGTTTTCTTCTTATTTATATGGCTATAGAACCATTTACTATTGGTTTTAATTCCCTTTGCAAGGTCCAACTCTACATGGCTTTTGGCCTTTCTAACTTTATCCCTACATGTTCTGACCTCAATAAGACAGCTTTCCTTGCTGATCACTCCCATCTTCCGCTCCTTGTAGGCTTTCTGCTTTCTCTTATTTACCTCTCTGAGATGCTTGCTCATCCAGTTTGGTCTACAACTCCTGCCTATGAATTTTTCCCCCTTTCTTGGGATGCAGGCTTCTGATAATTTCTGCAACTTTGACTTCAAGTAATTCCAGGCTTCCTCCACCTTTAGATCCCCAAGGGCGGGGGGGGGGGCAAGAGTAGTAAGGGAATCCCTTACACTCTACTTATCAATATCTATGCCTTGCACAAAGCAGTGCTAATTATCCTTAACCTTTTCTAACCCTACCTTCAAAAATTGCTAAAGTCCCCATGCAATGAAGAACCATAAAAAAAAAACCTGAAAATAATAAATCACTATATAAAACATAAATTATCTGTGAAAGCACAATAGGGGGAAAAATCAATTCTACTGTGTGTCCGTTAGCCAAATGGCCTTTGCAGAGTCTTTAGTTTCAATGGGAGTTTACAAATGCTAAAGAAATACAGCTGGACCAACTTCTGGTCCAGTCAAAGGTACTACCTCACTCACCTTATCTTTCTAATATCCTGGGACCAACATGGCTACAACACTACATACACAGAAATATAGTGGCTACATTATGTCTCAACACAGCAACAGGATGGAGAGGTTATTGCTGGAAGATACCAATATCCAGTTCAATTGCAATCGATGTTTTGACTCAATGGTTTTCTTTGTGTCTGAAAGAGAAGCCTCGGAAAATCCCTTATGGTATCCCATTAAGGTAAGAGGAAATACAAGAAACATAGTCAAAAGATGCCTGGCCTTTTTATAGAACTCTTGTTGAAATGATTATCATTTTGCACTTGTATGATCAGGAATTGCAGCAGTGCTGGGTAAAATAGAACAAAGTGGCTACTCTGCATATAAAATAGGCCTCAAAGTGCCTCTTTCTGAATCCTCCCCCCACCTTTCTCCCACTAACCCACTCCTCTAATCTCCCCCTTGTTGTCTCCATGGTAACAGCAGAACTGGAATTCTGTTGAAGTGTGTTTTGAAAGCTGCCTTTACTTTGTCTGGGAAGTTAGCATTTGACAATTCTGTCCATTTTCCTGGTTCTGTCAAACCCAGCTAGTTTCTGTAGGCAGGCGAAGTCACCTGTAGAATTTCATTGTAACTGAAAGTCTGTTCAGCTATTAAACACACTCCAAAGAGCAGCTTCGCTTACGCTTTGCTGCTTCTTTTGATTGCAAATGGTTTCTGATGACAGGAGTTGAAAAGCTTTGTATCAGTGGAGCATTGTGTGAAAGGATTAAGTATATAGAGGTTTGTTTGCACAGGGGGTTAGCAACTTAGCAAAAACAAGCAAGGCAAATTCAGCACTGTGTACTGCCTAAGAAAATACACGTATGTCCCAATCTCTGATGTGCACTCTGATCCCACTAACTTCAGTGAGGTTACACAAGGTGTATGCCACTGGTGGATTTAACCCATGTGCAGCATATATATGTGGGGCCTGTTGCCGGCCAAAGGGCCCGAGGGGGCAACAGCGGGGTTCGTTGCCCGGTGTGCGCCGCACTAATAGACACACCAGGTGTGGAGAAGCAAACCAACTTTATTCAAGAGCTCTGAATAGGCACTAGGAGACCAACATGTCTCAAATCAAGCGCAGCACATACAAGCAAGAGTCCCATTTTATATTCCAAGCTGTTTCTGTGCAAGCCTTTGTCTGGTTTCACCCCTACCCCACCCTCCCAGACAATAGTTACAATATGCACTACATTGGTATGTGAGAAAAGTTTCTTGTTCATCTATTTATCTATGGCCTTGTACTTTAGACACGTGAACTTCCTCTCCCTCTCCCTCTTCCCCCCGCTCTTATTACTACAGCATTTGCTAGTGAAACTGCAGCTGTCTGTTAGAAAAGCTGACCCTTACATTTCTGCTTCAGCCTACTTCAGCATGTAAGCAGTTAGCAGAGAAGTAGGTGAAAGTTAACAAGATGGAGTCACTGTGGTTCACGTAGACCCAGAGCAAAGGAGTTTCATCGGCACTTATGGCCTTCCACTCCCCTGAGTTACCTGGTAGCTATGCCTAGTGACACCAACAGGCCCAAATTCAGTGCTAAGGGAAGCTGACACATTGAGTTCACAGGCATAAGTTGGCATTAATCTGCTCCTATGCTGGAAGAATTTCCCTGCAGGCCTTAAGTCCACTCTCTGGCCCCTTTCACCACATGAGCAGCATAAAGGGAACACAGAATGAGCCAGAAACTGGACATTTGTTGTGTTTACATTCTGCGTCTTGATCCTGTGAGGTGCTAAGCGTCCCAAGTGCCCATTCACTTTGATGGGACAGAGGGTCTTCTATACCTCTCATTTGGTGCTCACCACCCTGATGAATCAGGAAGTATAAGTTCCTTGTGAGGGAAAGTTTCTTATTGTTGGATCACGTTTATAGTCCTCCATGGAACGTGTATGGAGGCAGAGTTCCATTAGGCAGTCTGCACTGACTGTATAAATTCTTTAAGTACTAACTGGCACAATGTTATTCTTTTTTCCGTGTGTCCAGTATTCTCTTAACAACATCTCACATCCCCTCGTTGGACCTTCTGCATTTTGTTTCAATAATCACCACTATCATTTGGGTTTAGTTTAGTTGAATCTTATAATCTTTCTAGCTTTCTCCCTTTCAAGGGAGAGGAAAAACTCCATTACCCCCTGGAGATGGGCCCAGACCAAAAACATATATACCTGCACGTCTAAACTTGGGGAAGTTTGAATCCATATCTGAATGTGGTGGGCTGGGCCTGTCTCTGCAATAAGCTGAACCAACCCCCTGGATATGATCGCTCCTAGTGCTGGGAGTTAGAAATCTAGGCCTAGTGTTTGAGACTTTCCTTAATAATATTTTGTAGTCATTTCTACATCCTTTTTCAGCCTGAAGGCCCTACAAAAATATTACAGCTATATATATATACAATCATCACTGAAATGCAGCAACCTGTGGGGCACAAGTTGGTAGGTGGGCAGAGCAATGAAGAAAATCACACTGCACAATGGGAGAGGAGGACAAATTTTGGACAAGGACACAGAGACAAATCCTTCTTTAGGAAAACTATTATGGGCCTTTAATGTCCAGATAGAGCACACAGGATCATTGAAAGACTAATATATAGGCTATGAGATGGCATGCAGGTTATCTGTCTTTTGTCTCCTGTTTAAGTACTTCCCATAAAATAGAGTCCTTCCAAGAGTCCTCTCTCTTATATTATTTACCATCCTGGCATGGGCAGTCCTTCTCCGCATGGACTACTAGCACCTTTACACTGTCCTATATGCTGGCCCTTATGCATGGATGCATGGATGCTATCCCCAAACCAATCTTCAAAAGTCCCACCATCAACCACAGCCTGGACCGGTCCACACAAGAGATCCACTTCCTGGACACTACAGTACTAACAAATGATGGCCACATAAACACCACCCTATGCCGGAAACCTACTGACTGCTATACTTACCTACATACCTCCAGCTTTCAACCAGACCAAACCACTCGATCCATTGTCTACAGCCAAGCTCCACGATACAATCGCATTTCCTCCAACCCCTCAGACAAGATCTCCATCAAGCGTTCTTACAACTACAATACCACCTGCTGAAGTGAAGAAACAGATTGACAGAGCCAGAAGAGTATGCAGAAGTCACCTACTACAAGACAGGCCCAACAAAGAAAGTAACAGAACGCCACTAGCCGTCACCTACAGCCCCCAACTAAAACCTCTCCAGCACATCAGCAAGGATCTACAACCTATCCTGAAGGATGATCCATCACTCTCACAGATCTTGGGAGCCAGGCCATTCCTTGCTTACAGACAGCCCCCCCAACCTGAAGCAAATACTCACCAGCAACCACATATCAAAAACACTAACCCAGGAACCTATCCTTGCAACAAAGCCCGTTGCCAACTCTGTCCACATATCTACTCAGGGGACACCATCATAGGACCTAATCACATCAGCCATACTATCAGAGGCTCGTTAACCTGCACATCTACCAATGTGATATCATGTGCCAGCAATGCCCCTCTGCCATGTACATTGGCCAAACCAGACAGTCTCTACGTAAAAGAATAAATGGACACAAATCAGATGTCAATAATTATAACATTCAAAAACCAGTTGGAGAACATTTCAATCTCCCTGGCCACTCGATTACAGACCTAAAAGTCGCAATATTACAACAAAAAAACTTCAAAAACAGACTCCAACGAGAGATTGCTGAATTGGAATTAATTTGCAAATTGGATACCATTAAATTAGGCTTGAACAAAGACTGGGAGTGAATGGGCCATTACACAAAGTAAAACTATTTCCCCATGCTTATTCCCACCCACCCCCTACAGTTCCTCATATCTTCTTGTCAATTACTGGAAATGGGCCATTTTAATTACCACTACAAACAGTTCTTTTTCTCTTTTATTGATAATAGCTCACCTTAACTGATCACTCTCGTTATAGTGTGTATGGTAACACTCATTGTTTCATGTTCTCTGTGTATATATATATATCTTCCTACTGTATTTTCCACTGCATGCATCCGATGAAGTGGGCTGTAGTCCACGAAAGCTTATGCTCAAATAAATTTGTTAGTCTCTAAGGTGCCACAAGTACTCCTGTTCTTTTTGCGGATACAGACTAACATGGCTGTTACTCTGAAAACTGTCATTAGAACTCTGTCCTTCTTCAAATCCCTTCTCAATTCCAATTTTGACCATGATTCCTATGGTATAAATCAAACTGAGACAGGCTGGGCATGTGGCCTGTAAAGACTAATTAAAATTTTATATTTATTAGCATCTAACAAAACAAATAAATAAAGAAATAAGGGAAGGAAGGAAACCTGCAAATTATACACACAGTCATTTAACCTGGTCCTCACATCCTCTATGCCAGTGCTTCTCAAAGCTGGTCCGCCGCTTTTTCAGGGAAAGCCCCTGGCGGTCCGGGTCAGTTTGTTTACCTGCCGCGTCCGCAGGTTCAGCCGATCGCGGCTCCCACTGGCCACAGTTCGCCATCCCAGGCCAATGGGGGCTGCGGGAAGCAGTGCGGGCCAAGGGATGTGCTGGCTGCCCTTCCCGCAGCCCCCATTGGCCTGAAGCGGCGAACCACGGCTAGTGGGACCTGTGATTGGTCGAACCTGCGGACACGGCAGGCAAACAAACTGACCCGGACCGCCAGGGGCTTTCCCTGAACAAGCGGTGGCCCGACTTTGAGAAGCACTGCTCTATGCCCCATCCCCTCCACGGTTTGTTATATCTATCTACAGCATCTTGTCTATAATTAGATTTTAAGATAATTAGAAGTCAAATACTGTCTCTCACTATATATTTGATCAGTGCAGTGGCGCACCCGTTCTAACTAGGGCTTTCTGGGCACTATCATAATACAAATCAGAATAATAATTAATCCTCTCAATCTACAGTGTTGTTGTTTTTTTAAACCACTGGCATTTAATTTAGGCTTTTATGAATGAGAACACCAGCGAGCGTCAACTCCTGAGCTTAAATTCCATACAACATGCAAAGCAGAGAGAGAAGAGAAGTGAAGTCAGACAGCGAGAAAGAGAGAGAGAGACACCACACATGCACACACAGAGACTGATTACACTGATAATGGGGGTCTATCAGGAAGTGGTTAGAATGTCAGTGGAAATGCAGTGGGCAAGGAGTGCAGCATGAAATAGAAAAGAAGGATTTAAAAAAACCCTGCAGCCACAGTATTTGACTTTCTAATAAAGTCAGTCTCAGAGGAGATCAGGGATGGAAATGAGAAAAGGGTGCACTTGTGATGCAGTTATTCTTTCTGTCACTGCTTTTATGGCTTTTCAGTAGGCCACAAAAGGCCAATCCAGTAGAATATGAATCAGATACAGTCAAGGCCCCCACAGAATAAGTAGGAGGCATCACCACTCACTGTTTGGGTTCTAATAGCTTTTTCCACCTCAATAAACTCTCTCTGTAAACAAAAAGCCTGTCCCAGTCTCCCCCCCCCCCCAACACATACTTTTCCTTTGGTGATTATTTTGAGTGGCCTTGGCTAATTGTCAGAGAATTAACAGCCAAGGAACATTCCATGAATCAACACCCTTTTGAAATCAGTTTTGTTCCCATCATTGGGACTGTGTTTTTAACATTCAACATTATTGCTTGGCTATAGGTGGAGAGATTTGATAGGCATCAGGGAAAATGTGTTAAAGGGCAAAGGGAATTTGAAGCTCAAGCATTTTCTCCACTAATTACATGACTCAAACTCCCTGTAAAAGACTGTTAGGGTGGATAGAGGTATTTTATTATTGTCTCTGGTGAGGATGGTGGGCATCATCGTGCTACACCACCCTGATCCAAACAATTGCACTCCAAACACTGTCAACTCAATCCAGTGTATACGAAGCTATTCTGATGAACTGTTCCACTGCTGTCAGTTTTTGCAAGTCTCAATATAATAGATTCTTGTCAGTCAAAACCACCTGGTCTTAAAATGGGCCGCTGGGGTGTGTATAACTATGATTCCACAATTTCATTTTCTCTGTGCTATACCTTTAAAAGTAAATGTCCTGTGTGCCTCTATTACTGCACCAAGAGGCGGATTGAGGGTAACTTTTCACTACCTCTGTGTTCCCTGTATTCTGGGACAGTGGAGGAGAGTGGGGGTGGAGAGAGGGCTGTTTCTCAACCCCTCAACTGTAAAGTAGGGCTTGTCTACACTGGCATTTTGCAGTGCTGCAACTTTCTCACTCGGTGGTGAGCGCTGCAAGTTTCAGCGCTGTAAAGTGCCAATGTAGACAGTGTACCAGCGCTGGGAGCCATGCCCCTCCTGGAGGTGTTTTTTTTTTAGAGCATTCGGAGAGCACTCATGGGGGGGTGGAGGGAATTACCAGCAATAGTGCTGCAGCTCCAGCCAGGGATCAGAAGTTCCTGGGCAGACACACCCCGCCCCCACCAATCAGTTAGTAGATGGCTGCGTTAATCTCCTATGAGCTGTTCAACTTTTGTGGCCCCTGGGTTTGCTGCAGCAGAGGCTGACCCAGCCCTGCTTCAGCCCTCAATGGGGCCCCTCCTCCAGCAGCCTCAGAGAGCTGCTGCACTGCTCCAGCCAGGGTCAGGGGGGGAGCGCAGGGGTCACTCTGCCCTGCAGAAGACCAGCCTGATCATCAGCAGTGAAACCGTGCTCACCTGGGTCGCCCCACCTCCTACCTAAATCTCCTGTGCAAACTCCAGCTCCCAGGCAGCTCCAACTCCAGGTAGCATTAGGTGAGTCCTGTTTCAGGCAGAGGGAGGTGGCTGCAGTGTCGGGAGAGGGAGATGGGAGTCCACTCCCTTCCCCCATTTCTGCCAGTGCCAAGCTGCTCTGATCTCCCTAGGTGGGGGAAATGCAGGAGCGGCGCCAGGGTTTTTGGCGCCCTAAGTGGGGGTCCTTCCACGCTCCTGGTCGTCGTCGGCAATTCTGCAGCGGGGGGGCGGTCCTTCCGCACTCCCGGTCTTCGGGGCACTTCGGCGGTGGGTCCCGGAGCAAGTGAAGGACACACCGCAGAATTGCCGCCGAAGACCCGGAGCGTGGAAGGACCCCCTGGCTGCAGAATTGCCACTGAAGGTGGCAAAATGCCACCCTCCCCCCCAAATCCTGGTGCCCTAGGCAACCGCCGAGGTTGCCTAAATCGAAGCGCTGGCCCTGGGGAAATGTCTGTCCTCAGGGGGAGGGAGACTGTCCTGGCTATCCTGTCCAGGATAGTAAAAATCTGGGGGCAAATTTGTCTCTCTCATCCTTCCCTTGCACCCATGCATCCTTTATCCAAAATACTCATTTGGCACTGAAGTTAAATAGGTGTTAACAAAATCAGACAAAACAGTTTTTCAAAGTGTGATTTAAAATCCCTTCTCCTCTCCATTGCTCAATTTTTTGTCTCTTGACTCTTGTGATGTTATCATTTCACTAGTTCTTCTGTTATCATAGGCTTTGTCTGGACTAACATTTGTTCTTCTGTTGTAATTGACTGCAAATTAAGTGACTGTAAATGCTAATCTAGACACAAACCTTTCCAAAGTATTAGAACATGGTGGCTCAGCCACAGGCAAACCACAAAACTTTGTGCCCCAGAACAAACATTTGTGGAGAGCCTCAGTTATCAACACAATTAGCATTTACGATCACTTAGCTCAAATTATAACAGGATCACAAACTCTAGTCTAGACAAAGCCAAAGCCTGAGTCCCCCATGCTATCAGGACCTGAATTTTTAATATAAAAAGAGGCAACAAAAATGTATCCTCCCTCCCCAAAACAAACAAAAACAAACATACAAACAGCAAAACCCACCTAGGCTCCAAAATCTTCATGCCTTCCTTACACATCAGAAGAAAATCAAAGGCACAGTCTCAGTTATTGCCCCTTTACAGATCACCTTTAAAAATGAAATTGTCCATTACATTCCCAATTCCCCAAAATCAGGGAAACTGCTGACTTTGTGCAGCTGAAAGATTGGATCTGGTTGTGAACATTTGTTCCTTTCCACCCTTGCATGTACATACAGAACAAAGTACTGGGAGCACAACAGAATAGGTTAGGGTAAGAGACAGCTGATTAGGGGAAAGAGGCCATCAAAAAAATCTTGTCTTGAAAATAGCCACAGGGTTAGTTTAATAATCAAGATTTTTGAGATTGTTTAAGTGAGATACAGTCCCACTAAAATAATCATGTAACATCCAAAGTTTACACTTATACTTTTTTTTTTACACATACTTGGGGCTCAAACTATGGCTCTGGCACTGATATTACTTTCTTGAGATCAATAGTAGATAATTTCTACCACCCACTTCCCTTTTGGGGAAGCAATAATCAGGGCTGGCTCTAACACCCCCCCTCCCCCCCGAGCGCCGGGCTGGGCCGCCCAAACCCCCGAGCGCAAGGCCGCCCAACCCCGCCCCCTGCCCCCGAGCGGGCTGCCCAAACCCCCGCCCCGAGCACTGCACCGCTGAAACTCCCACCCCCAGCGCCGCACCACGCCACCGAAACAACCCCTGCGCTGCCCGGCCGAAACAAAAAAAAGCCCTCGAGCACCGCCCCGCCGAACAAAAAAAACAAAAACAAAAACACCACGAGCGCCCCCTGCCATCCCAACATTGGCCGCTCCTTCTAAGGTGCCGCCCCGAGCACGTGCTTGGTCGGCTGGTGCCTGGAGCCGGCCCTGGCAATAATTATAAAGCTGTTCAGGTACTGGGGTAGAATTTATGGTGCAAATTTAGGTCATTTGATCAAGAGGTTCCAAATATATGTTCTCCCCCTGCATTATGAGCTTCTTTGAATTTTCAAAGTACTCTAAAATCCACATGCATAATGAGATTATCTAGTATATTGATAAAAAGAACAGGAGTACTTGTGGCACCTTAGAGACTAACAAATTTATTTGATAAATAAATGTATTAGTCTCTAAGGTGCCACAAGTAGTCCTGTTCTTTTTGCGGATACAGACTAACATGGCTGCTACTCTGAAACCTAGTATATTGATATGCCACTACAGGGACAATGGTGCAAATTTGGAATAATTTGATTCAGGCGTTCCACAGATACTGTCCCCCTCAATAACAGGAAAAATTTCATATTCCAGTTGTCCCAAAACTGACATGCATAGTGAGATTACTCAGTGGCGGATTTGAAGTTAGTGGGTCCCTGTGCTCAGCTTCATTTTTGGGGCCCCTTCTTGGGACCCAGACAAGAAAACGAACATTCTCTCTTATCTCCCCTCCCCACCCCCATTTTGAATTCTTTTTTTCTTCATCCTCCTCCTATAACTAATAGGAAGTAAATGAAAATAAAGTGAGGTACCTTGATTATTTTTGTAGTCTAACTTATTTTTCCACAAACCACTTGAAAATTGCTGAGAGTCTCGGTGGACCACTTAATGACCTTTCCAAATATTGTTTGTACTGTTAGCTAGCTACTGTAAAGTGCTTTGGTTAAGAGCACTTTATAAAAAAAAAATGTAAAAAAACTTTGGGGTGTGGGGTCTGGCCAGGACTTAGGGTGTGGGAGGGAGCTCAGGGCTGGGGGTGCAGGGTCTGGGAGGAAATTGGAGACCAGGAGCAGGCTGGGGGTTGGGGTGCAGGGTCTGGCCAGGAGTTAGGGTGCAGGAGGGGGCTCAGGGCTGGGGCAGGAGGTTGGGGTGTGGAGCGCTTACCTGGGTCAGCTCCCGTTTGGTGTGAGGGATGCAGGTGTGGATGTGGGGGAGTGCAGGAGTCAGGGTTGGCAGGGGACTGGGATTATGTGTGAGGGTGCAGGGAGTGCAGGAGTCAGGGTTGGCAGGGGACTGGGATTATGTGTGAGGGTGCAGGGAGTGCAGGAGTCAGGGAGGGTAGGGGCAGGGTGTGTGGCAGGTTGCAGGAATCAGGGAGGGCAGGGGGCTGGGTGTGTGTGAGAGGGGTGCAGGAGTCAGGGCTGGGAGTGTGTGAGGGGGGTGCAGGAGTCAGGGGTGGCAGGGGGCTTGGGGGTGTGGGGGGTTAGAGCAGTCAGGGAGGGCAGGGGGCTGGGCATGTGTGAGGGGGGTGCAGGAGTCAGGCTTGGGGGTGCAGGGTCTGGGAGAAAGTTAGGGTGCAGGAGCGGGCTGGGGGTTGGGGTGCAGGGTCTGGCCAGGAGTTAGGATACAGGAGGGGACTAAGGGTTGGGGTAGGAGGTTGGTGTGTAGAGTGCTTACCTGGGGCAGTTCCCATTTGGTGCAAGGGGTGCAGGTGTGGATGTGTGTGAGGGGGTGCAGGAGTCAGGGGTGTGGGCTGAGGTCATAGGGGTGCTCCCAGCCTCCTGCCCTAAGTGGCTCATGGCAGGGAGCTGGGGGGGTATGTATAGGGGGAGTGTGGGGGCCCTGCCTTTGCTTCGCCCTGCCCCAATTCCATCCCCTTCCCCAAGGCCCGCCCCCGCCTCTTCTTCGCCTCCTCCCCTGAGTGTGCTGCAGCCCCACTTCCCTCTCCCTTCCAGAGCGACTTGAGCACTGACAAACAGCTGTTTGGTGGGCGGGGGAGCGCTGGAAGGGGAAGGTGTGGAAATGCGGTATGCTCTGGGGAGGAGGCGGGGGAGAGGGGAGCTTGGCTGCCAATGGGGGCAGAGCCTGCAGCAGGAGCCCCTGGAGCCGGCAGGATCAAGCTTCTGCACCCGCAGCTGCCTGGCCCTGGGGCCCCCTGTCATTGCGGGGTCCTGTGCCAGGGCACCCTGTGTTTTATTGTAAATCCGCCTCTGAGGTTACCTTGAACAATGGTATTCCACTGCTGAAACTGAGGTAGAGGGGAACTCCCTTTGAGATGAATGGGTCATTTCACACCACCCTGAGTTATTGTGTTAGATTATTCATCTCTTTGGCGCATCCTAATTCATTTTAGCATACCCCACTGAGGTGAATGGGCCATTCTATATATCAATAGTACTCTTGTACTGCAGAGGGCTGTGCAGAGCCCCTTTCTTTACACTAGCCCCCTGAAGTAGATACAACGTCTGGTCTGGGGCTCCCTGCTATTCCTCTTGCTGCCTCCAGCTGGTAAATGTGCTCCTCAGAGCCCATCAGTTACCATCCTCCTTTCTTCCAATGGACCTTCCAGCCCTACCGGGGGCATGGTGGGGCCAGGAGGAGGGCAGAGCTGGTAGCTAAAGTGGAAGATCATTTCCCTCCCACAGGTGCCCTCCAATCATGCCCCCTCACTAATGCCTCTTCCTCAAGAAACCAGTTACTTAGCACACCTGGTGTCCACTAACACCTCTTCCTCAAGAAACAAGGGAAATTAACTGCTCCAGAACATGGTTAATACAGGTCTTGTTTACACTTCAGTGCCTTTGCCAGTATAGCTATGCCAGCTAGACTCACCCCTGCTTAGTACCCTCTTCAACTCAAGAAGTGTGTTTCAGATTCCTGCTGGCACTGCCATTCTGACGTGCCTTCTCTGGCCTGTCAGATTGGCTTTATATCTGCTTGTGAACCACAGAGATGCTCATTAGACTGCTTCCCAGGCTGGTGAATCACCTGTGGTTCATTAATTTTATACCAGTGTAACTCTGCTGCTTTCATTTGGGTTGCTTCTGATTTACATTGCTGCATGTGAGGAGAGAATCAGGCCTAGGCACTGACTCCATGGATGCGCCGGGCTCAAGCACCCACGGAAAAAAAATAGTAGGGGTGGTCAACAGCCACAGCTGTTCAGCTGGGCCGCCGTTCAGCTGTTCGGCAGCTGGTATGGGGCCTTTGGGGAGAGGGTGGAGTGGGACAAGTAGAGGTGGAGTTGAGGGCAGGACCTCGAGGGAGGGGCGGAGCAGGGACAGAAAGAGGTGGAGCTAGAGTGGGGCATCGAGGGAGGGGTGGAGTGGGATGGGGCCTTGAGGCGGAGGTGGGGTGGAGCACCCACTGGGGAAAAATAAAAGTCAGCGCCTATGACAGAACGCAGTGTCTATGTAGACACTGCATAGCCCTAACTACACCAACATAAGTTCTATGCCTCTCATGGAGATGGAGTTGTTACGTTGGTGTAGTAAGGCACTTACATCAGCGTAAGGAAGACCGCAGTGTAGACACTGACATACTTAGGTCAACATAAGCTGCCTTATATCAACCTAACTGTGTAGTGTAGACCAGCCCTTATACTTAGTTCCAGTAGTCCTCTGTAGGCTGCATGAAGAGAATAATGGGAGTGCACTGGGGTCTCTCCAGCACGTCCCCTACACTGGGGACAAGGAAGGGAGCCACGTAGGGCCCTTAGGCTGGCTATGAACCCGCTGTGTAAGCCACCAGCACTGAGTACACTTCCTGCAGGCATTGTACACCAGCTTTCTGCCCCCCTACACCGCTGGAGAAATACAGTAGGACAAATCACCCTAGAGAATCAGGCTTTTGTAGTCTCCATACTCATCTGCTGACCAGAAGTGCTTTAAGGGGATGCAGGAAGGAGGATGTTAGAGAGGGAGCAACATATTCTTCTTTCTCTGTCTCACATTCTGGGGTACAGTCCAGACCAGTAATGGGTTGTGTCACCACCTGCCCTGGAACCTTGGGTTCTGCACAATGCTTTGCTATTGTAGCTCACAACCTGGGCTGCTCACGAACAGCCAAATAGCATGCAGGTCACACCCTGAGTGTCTGTGTATAGCTGCAGTCCTCGTCCAGCAACTCTGACCCCAGCAGCCTGCCAGCAACATACCAGCCCCACTCTGGCTTCTACCAGCCTTGGTTACTACTTGCAGGGTGACCCCAACATAGTCCCAGTACCAACTTTTCCCCAAAACCTGTGTTTGGCACTGACCAGCACTCTCCTGGACAGTTCAGATATTAGAGAGCCTTTGCTCCTCTAAGGGGTCAGTTTCCAACAGTTTGCTACTTTTAACTGGACTTACCAAACAGTTCAGTTTAAACACAGCACTGGATTAGTTTTGTTTTTTAATCAAAACAAGTTTAACTACAAGGCGATAGATTTTAAGTGAGTACAAGGATAAAGTATTAGCGTGAGAAATGGTTAGAAGGCAAATAAGGCTAAAACACTGTCTAGTAGCTAAAACTTAACAAACTAGATTTTGTTCAAGGTAAAATCCTTACCACATGGTCCCAACAATATTACTAATCAAATTTTCATGTCAGGATCAGCTCCCAAAATCAAAAGCTTTGTTCCTTTGTCTTCCTAGGTGAAATAGCCTGTGTGTGTGAGAGAGAGAAAGATAACCTGGGGTGTTTTCCCCCTTCACTTTTATAGTCCAGTAGCCATTTGAAATGCATTTTCCTGATGCTCATCCCTAGATAAAATTCATTCCCATTGGGAGGACAGAGACCTGGAGTTTCATGGTGAAAGAGGTTCCAGGTTATTGCTTGCTAAAATGTAGACTGATCTGTTCCTCCCCCCTACGTTGTCAAAGAATGACCACTTGACTAGTGATTTCCAATCAACTTTGATGACACCTGGCTAGAAGTGTCAGATTGTCCTTTGTCTTTGTGAAACTAATTTACCCCTCCTGCTATTACAAGAACCCTGCTTATATGTAAATCCACATTTCTTTGTTTAGGATAGATCTGTTTAACAACTTCTGCCTGATCATGTGCTAACATCATCATAGAGGGAGAATTCATAACTTGACATATAATGATGTTACATACATTTCACCATAATATTATTGACCAATGTGTTATTAGTTTTCAAATGATACTTCACAAGACCTATTATTACAAACATTATTACAATAGTGTATAGGATATGAATACAGGGGTGCATTTGTTCATACTCTTCAAATGATATTTTATATTGGTTTCTTTCTTAATGTGAAATACAAGTAATCTAGTCTAAAAAAACCATGTTGCTCCTTGAGTATCAAAATCAGAACATTAGTTAAACAAATTTTTGCTTCCACCAAGCATAACTGACACCTTTGTCTTCACCATGAAAGGGGCTGGCTGAAGGATTTGGATAGCTGATTCCCTGGGACGCATGCAAAGTTAACATCCTCATTAAAAAAATGGCATCAGAATCGTCCACTCACATCCATCCTTTTGCTGCAAAAGAAGAGAAGTGCAGCTGCTTCTGTAGGTAGCTTTGTATAATTTCTTAACATTGAAAATAGGTTATTTTGAAGGACAATTGCCAAAATCAGTCAAAGGACTGAGAATCTGCCAGTCTCCAGGGGGCTTTATATGCATTGCAGTTATTTTTTGCATTCACATAGTGTTTACAAACATTACTTACTTATTTACCTACTTTACAGCATTAATTATTATCCTCATGCAGAAGGGGACATGCAGACACAAAGGTTAGGTAGCTAGACCAAGGTCATATCAAAATATCAAAGCCAGGATTACAATGCATAAATTCTTTGCTAGACCATTCTTCCTCTCACACTGTTGTATTGCCAGAGGCCACATCTAGAATAGTCAGCAGGGAAGCTGGCTGATCTGCAGGCTAAATAGAGATAAATTCATAGATGCTATATTCAAAGTTAATCATTTGTTATAATGCTTGTGTCTGTGGGTATGTATATTATACACTGCACAAGTACATCTGTCTCCTTACAAAAAGGTTTGAGTCAGTGGAAGACACAAAAGTCTCCTGAGTCGTGGCTGCAGCTAATATTTCCTGCCACTGAAGGAACTTAGCTTTATTGGCAAAGTGTATTTTGCATCCTCAAATTGTTTGATCTAAAACACCTTGTATAAAAATAGTTTGGGACATGATATACTTTATTGATTAACCAGATTGTGGTGTAGAAGAAAATGAGTCTTTGACATGCACTGGCCTACGGTTTTTGGAGCTAATATGTTCGTTCAGGGTGGATTAAGTTGTTTGACAAAATACATTTTTATACACTGTGGATATGGATTAAGGTGATTTCTGCAGGATGAGAATCTGATCAGTTTAACCTATTTCTACAAACCAAGATGGGGTGGTGGGGGTGGGAGGACGACACACTGAGTAAACTGGTGTATTTGAATCAAAAACGTTCAGTGCTGTTCTTTGTGTTCATATTGTGAAGTAACCAGCACCTTTCTAGCACCCACACTATAAAAATCTGGCCCCAAAAATACTAAGGATATTTTGTATTTAAAATAAAGAAGAACTTTCAACATTTCAATCCAAATCCTTGCAGTGGGAAAACTCACATGTTTAAAGTTATGTATGCATTTAAATGCTTGTCTGCATCATGCCCTATTACTGATCAATCCATTTGACATTTTGATAAACTGAGGCACAGTGATTTTCTGAGTGCTAAGCACAGCATGTCTCAGGGAGAGTCAGGAAGAGAATCTAACTCTCAGTCTTTCTTCTAACCTTACTTCTCTCCTACCACACAAAAGAACAGATTCTGATTTACACTGTTAATATGCAGTAATCTGCATCATCTTTAGTGCAGTTACACTGGTTTAGGACTGGTATCAATGAGATCAGATTCTGATCCACTGTCTTTATTTTGGCTTTTTGCTGTATTCTAATTTTAAGGTATTTATTCCGTACCCTTTGTTTCAAATTTCCTTCTGCATTTTCTAACATCTCTGCATTTTTAGATGAAGCATTCCTCCTCAAAGAAAATATGACAGTATTTACAAATTCTATTATTTATTTCACAACCTCATGTTCATAACATGAGAGAGCAAAAAGCTTCACCTCCAAGATAAGTATTTGTCATAACTATAAAGGGAAGGGTAACAGCCCTCCTGTGTACAATACTATAAAATCCCTCCTGGCCAGACACACCAAAATCCTTTTACCTGTAAAGGGTTAAGAAGCTCAGGTAATCTGGCTGACACCTGACCCAAAGGACCAATAAGGGGACAAGATACTTTCAAATCTTGGTTGGGGGAAGGCATTTGTTTGTGCTCTTTGTTTTGGGGGGAGTTCGCTCTTGGGACTAAGAGGGCCCAGACATCAATCCATGCTCTCCAAAACTTTCTGAACAAGTCTCTCATATTTTAAACTTGTAAGTACAGCCAGGCAAGGCGTGTTAGTTTTATCTTTGTTTTCTCAACTTGTAAATGCACTTTTTGCTAGGGTGTTTACCTCTGTTTGCTGTAACTGTGAACCTAAGGCTAGAGGGGGTTCCTCTGGGCTCTTTAAGTTTGATTACCCTGTAAAGTTATTTTTCATCCCAATTTTACAGAGATGATTTTGACCTTTTTCTTTAATTAACAGCCTTTTTTAATAACCTGATTGATTTTTCCTTGTTTTTAGATCCAAGGGGTTGGATCTGTGTTCACCAGGGAGTTGGTGGAAGTCTCTCAAGGCTACCCAAGGAAGGGAGTTAGCCCATTGGGAGTGGTGACAGCGGACCAGATCTAAGCTGGTAGTTAAGCTTAGAAGTTTTCATGCAGGCCCCCACATCTGTACCCTAAAGTCAGGGCCGGCTCTAGGATTTTTGCCGCCCCAGGCAGAAACAATTTTGGCCGCTCCCCCCCATCCCCCCATTTTTTTCTTACCCTACCCCAGGCCCCGCCTCAGCTCCACCCCTTCCCCAAATCCCCAGCCCTGCCTCCTCCCCCCAGGCTCTCAAGCCTAGGAGGGAGGGGGAGAAGCGGCGCGCGCGCCGCGGCCACTCAGACTCTCCCTGTTTCGCGCGCCGCGGCCGCTCGGGATCTCCCCCTCCCTCCCAGGTTTGAGAGCCTGGGAAGGAGGGCGAGCAGCGGCGTGCGAGCGGCAGCAGCGGAGGTGAGCTAGGGCAGCTGGGGCACAGTTTTTAGGGGCGGCATTCTGGCGCCGGCCATGCCGCGCCTAAAAATGTGCCGCCCCAAGCACCAGCTTGTTTTGCTGGTGCCTAGAGCCGGTCCTGCCTAAAGTTCAGAGTGGGGAAGGAGCCTTGACAGTATTACAGTATTTTTAAAGTTCTGGGAACAGGATTTATCCCTTTCATCTCTCATCATCTCTAATCATAGATCACAAGAAAATAAAATTGCAAATAATTAAACAAAAAGGACCAATACAACTGAGAAGCACCCTGAGCAGATGTCCAAATCTCCCACACTAGTCCCACTTTAACACCTGCCTTGGGGCACTGTCTGGGCAAGATTGCTTTGTAGTGCTGGCTTTAGGCATAGAAAGCCAGTTCTGTAGGGTAACTATATAATAAATAATTCTCCTAAACTACCTAATTTAGGGCTTGTCTACACTGGCAAGTTTCTGTGCAGTAAAGCAGCTTTTTGCACTCAAACTGCAGACGTGTACACACTGCCAAGCCACTTTGTGCACAGAAACTGCTCAGTTGCAGCACTGCAAAAAACCCCACCTCGACGAGAGTCGTGAGGCTATTTGCGCAGAGGCTCCAGTGCTCTATTGCCAGTGTAGACACTTGATTGCTTTCTGCGCTGTAATTGGCCTCCAGAGCTATCCCATAATGCCTCATGTGACTGCTCTGCTCATTGTTTTGAACTCGGCTGCCGTGAAGACATGCGCCCCTCCCCTTTCAAAGCACCATTTCTGACAGCCTTTGGGTGCAGTGCTGATCTGCTCCAGGACACACAGCAAACCATTAATGTGGAATGTTCGTGCTGTTGAACAGGGTCTGTGTGCGTGTGTGTGCGTGTGCGCGTGACATTGCTGTGCAGAGAGCCCAGGGAGGGAAGCAGGGGCTTATGTCAGGGTTTCCTCCTCCCCCTGCCTCATGATTGGTTGCTTCCTGCTGATGTCTGAACTTACAAGACAGCATGCTGACACACTCTCTGTCCCCCCAAACACACTGTCTCTTTCTCTTCCCCTTCCCCCTCACTCCCACTTCCCTCACCTCTACTTCAGTTGAAAAGCAGCTGGCAATATAGTAGGATGCCCATGGAACAATGGGATTGGGAAACCTGCATCGTGTGATGCATGCCTGCCCCATGAGGCATTGCAAACCCTTCCCAAAGCACCCTGCGGCCAGTTGCACAGTGGGACAGCTACCACAATGCACTGCTGTCTTTGCCGTCGCAAGAGCTGCTAATGTGGATGTGCTCCAGCATCACAAGGAGCACAGTGTGGACACACAACAGCGGTTTAATTCCAGTGTTTTAATAGAAGTGGTATAACTTGTGGCACAGAAACTTGCCAGTGTAGACATACCCTTAGCCTCTAGCAATCTTTTTACTGAGTCTGAAGGAAGCATGCTTCTCTGCATTGAGGTGTTACTGCAAAGTCTCACGTGAAACATGTATGTTTCACACAAAGCTAGGGTTACCATTCGTCCAGATTCCCCAGGACATGTCCGGCTTTTTGAGCTAAAAATAGCGTCCGGGGGGAATTTATAAATATCCGGACTTCCCCCCCCCCCATGCAGAGCGTGCGCGGCTAACAGGGCGGCCAGCCGGATGGTGCCACTTACATGGGGCTCCGACAGCCAGCGAGAACCCCTCCTCCCCCCTGCAGCTGAGATCACTTCCTCCCTCCCTAAATTCGCAGAGCGCCTCCAGCAGTCTGGAGCTCCTCCCCTGCTCCTCCACCCTGCTGCCCAGCCTGCCGGGACGAGCGGCGCGGTAAGGGGACCAGGGGGTCGAAGAAGGGGCAGGGAGGTTCTGGGCAGTCAGGGTACAGATAGGGGGTAGGGTCCTAGGGGGGCAGTTAGGGGACAAGGAACAGGGAGGCTTAGGTAGGGGGTGTGGTTCTGGAGGGCAGTTAGGAGCAGGGGTCCCAGGAGGGGTAGTCAGGGGACAAGGAGCGGTGGGGAGAGGGATCGGAGCAGTCAGGGGACATGGAGCAGAGGGGTTTAGATGGGTCAGGAGTTCGGGGGGAGCTGTCAGGGGGTGGGGAGTGGCTGGATGGGGCATGGGAGTCCCAGGGGTCTGTCTGGGGTTGGGGGTTTGGATAAAGGTTGAGGCAGTCAGGGTACAGGTAAGGGGTAGGGTCCTAGGGGGCCAGTTAGGATGGGGGGAGGGTCTCAGGAGGGGGGAGTTGGAACAAAAGGCAGGGAGGCTTAGGTAGGGGGTGGAGACCTGGGGGGCAGTTAGGGGCAGGGGTCCCAGGAGGGGGCAGTCAGGGGACAAGGAGCGGTGGGAGGGTTGGAGGTTCTGAGGGGGGCGGGAAGTGGGAGGGAGTGGAAGGGGCAGGGCTAGGGCAGGACGGGGACGGGGCTAGGGTAGGGCTCCTCCCGTCCTCTTTTTTGTTTGCTGAAATATGGTAACCCTACACAAAGCATATCCCTCAGATTAACACTTCATCTTCCTTTAGCTGCTCTACTTTACAGCAACATCAGCTCCCTCCAAGTCCCTATGACTTTCTTCCTCCCTGAATTGCTATGAATAGTAATTTTGGGGCTCTGTGTTTTTGTTCAGTCTGTGACATTACCATAATCTATATCATACTTTCCACAATGGGCATTTTTGTCAAAAAACTTAATCAGACCTAAATAACACAATAAATCTTAAAGCCAAATTCCATCATTCATATGAACAGAGGCTACCATATTAAATCATACTATTGACATATTAAATATTGCATCTGATCTTCAGCAGTGATCAATGCCTAATGCTTAGACGGAAGGAAAAAGAGGAAAGAGCCTCTAATGAACCTCGTCAATTGTGTAATGGCATATTTATATGGTAAGTGGAAGGAAAATCCCTTCTAGACCTCATGTGACATTCAGGTTCTATGCTGATGCATAAGATTTCATTACCCTTATATCAATGGAGCTGATCAAAAAATACATATTTTTAATATATAGAAAATGCTTTTTTAAATCAAAATGAAAATTTTCAGGACAAATATTAATTTTGGTCAACATTTTTCATGTTTTGCAAGTGGGGGGAAATATTTCTCTCATTTTGATTCTTCTCATTCCTTTTTGCAAAAAGAAAGTGAGCAAAAGTTGTGTGGTTTCCCACAAAAGGATTTTTTCCCCAAAAATAAAAGAAATTTTTTTGAAATTTCATTGGAAAATAAATAATAGTGTCCCCCCACACCCAGAAATATTTGAATGAATCCAAAAGTTTCATGTCTTTTGATTGTTGTTTATGCAACATTCTTAACTTTTTTTTAAACCAGCTCTGTTTTTTTTAACCTTATCCTTCATTACTATACATATTACTGGCTGTATTTATCCACCCTTTTGAAAAATTCAGCTTCAATATTTAAATCATTTTCCTCCTGGAGCAGGAGAATCTGAGTTATATTCCTACATGGCATGCATGGGTTTTAAGTGGTAACTGTGGTGTCTCCATGGCCAATAAATTCAAAGTAGCAGCAAAAATCTCCTGAAACAGTGTTTCCTTGTGTGAGATCCAGCTAAATTTCCAGATTAGAGTTTAAATGTGTTTAGACATGCCTTGAACTTGTACTGACTGAATCAATATGATAAGTCTCTTGAGGTCTACACATCTTTTACATACACTGAATCAGTGTTACCCAATGATAGAGGTGGTTGAATTGTACAAAAGAATGGTTTAGTGAGTATTTTGGTGAATATAAGTAATGCTTTCAATAATATTCTGGCTCACTCGGTCCTATTATATGTTATTGATGAGTATTTGGATAACTGCTGGATAAAAATGCACTCTGATTCTCTATATCATGATTTCTTTATGCATCTATTTCTTCATCTGAAAATTTGTCATTGAAGCTTGAGACAAAGTGTTTGAAGTAATATCTTTTATTCGATGACTTCTGTTGGTGGGAGAGACAAACTTTCGAGCTGACATACCCTGGAAATGCTACATGCATGGGAGCGCATTGCATAGTCTGGAAGACTTAGGCTAAGTCTACACTACAGTTTATGTCAGCATAACTTATGTCTTGCAGAGATGTGAATAAACCACTCCCAAGTGACCTAGTTACACCTACAGAAGGGCTGGTATGGACAACGCTATGTCGGCGGCAGATCTTCTCCTGCTGACATAGGGCTGGTCTAGACTATGGGGGGGGGGATCAATCTAAGATATCCAACTTCAGCTATGAGAATAGTGTAGCTGAAGTCAACGTATCTTAGATCGACTTACCTCGCGTCCTCATGGTGCGGAATCGATGGCCGCGGCTCCCCCGTCGACTCTGCTTCTGCCTCTCGTCCTGGTGGAGTTCCGGAGTCGGCGGGAACGCATTTGGGGATCAAGACGCGATAAATCGATCCCTGATAGATCGATTACTATCCGCCGATCCGGCGGGTAGTGAAGACGTACCCATAGTTACCATTGCTCACAGAAGTGGTTTTATTATGCCAACAGGAGAGCTCTCTCCAGTCAGCATAGAGTGTCTTCACCAGGCACACTGCAGCGGCACAACTGCATCTGTGTAGCTGCGTCGCTGCAGCATTGTATGTGTAGACATGCCCTAGATGTAAGAAATAAAACAGAGTGACAAGAGAATTTCTCATCTCTTTGCTGTTTGAACTGTCACAGGGACAGAGACTCTAAACTGAAGTGAGATCCCCTAGGGTTAGCCCAGGATTTGCCCTGAAAGACAATTTGAATTAACAAATCACTACAACTGTCATTCTTAGGATTTAGATTACAACTCGTGTGTGTATATGTTTGATTACTTTAATCTGTAAATAACTTTATTTTTTCCCCTAGTTAATAACTTTTAGATAGCCAATCCTGTAATAAACTACAGACATTGTCTTTGGTGTAAGATGTAGGGTACCAATTGATCTGGGATAAGTGACTGGTCTCTTGGGACTAGAAGCAACCTGAATATTTTGTAATTTTTTGGTATAAGTGACCATTTATGACTAAGGCCTGGTCTCCACTATAGAGTTGAGCTTACGTTGACCTATGTAAGTGTCTACACTAAAATTTAGCTTGTGCCAATGGCCAGCTGCACCTACTTAATAACATCAACGAGAGGCGTTGAATAGATGTTGATGTAGTTAGGACAACACACTGTCAGTGTGGACACTGTGTTGCTTACATCAATAGTTACTGGCTTTCAGAAGCTGTCCCATAATGCTCTAAACTGACAGCACAATTGGTACAAGTGCTTCTGGTGAGGAGATGCGCTACCGAACAAGAAGCAAAGTGTAGACGTGCACAAGCGATGTAATTACTGCAGTGGTTGTATGCTGACGTAAGTTAGGTCGACTTAATTTTGTAGTATAGACATGCCCTAAGTCCAGCTTGTCTGGGTGGCTATATAGACTGGGGAGCCAAAGGGGACTTTGTGATTCTATGATAAGACTGAAATGGTGATCCAGGAGTTCACGTTTGTTACTGGGCTGGTGAAATCTAAGTATAGAACATACCACCATTTTGGGACGTCTACCCAGTTTTCAACTGTCTGCACTGAGGTTGGCACTCAGTCATGAGCCACTCCAGACAGCATGACAGACACCTTTCTGAAAGTGTGGAACCAAGAACTGGACACAGTACTCCAGTTGAGGCCTCACCAGTGCTGAGTTGAGTGGTACAATTACCTTCTATGCCTTACATACAACACTCCTGTTAATACACACCAGAATATTAGCCTTTTTCACAGCTGCATCACACCATTTATTCATAATTAAATTTGTTATCCACTATAATCCCCAGATTCTTTTCAGCAGTACTACTGCCTAGCCAGTTATCCCCCATTTTGTAGCTGTGCATTTGATTTTTCCTTTTTCCTTCCTGCATTTAGTACTTTGCATTTTGTGCAACAGTATGCAGCAATACAGAAGCAGTTTCTGAAAAAAAAAAAAAAAAAAAGACGATTTTCCCAAATGGTACACAGAGCTTGAATGTGAAGTAAATGTAAAAATAACAGGCATATACACATTTTCTTACCTACTGACATGTCTTAAGGTACGTCTATACTTACCTGCTGGTTCGGCGGCAAGCAATCAATCTTCTGGGATCGATTTATCGCGTCTTGTCTAGACGCAATAAATTGATCCCGGAAGTGCTCGCCGTCAACGCCGATAATCCTGCTCCGCGAGAGGAGTAGGCGGAGTCGACGGGGGAGCCTGCCTGCCGCATGTGGACCTATGGTAAGTACCTTTAAGTTCGAACTAAGGTACTTCGACTTCAGCTACATTATTCACGTAGCTGAAGTTGCGTATCTTAGTTCGAACTGGGGGCTTAGTGTGGACCAGCCCTTACCTTTGCTCCCTGTTCTCTCTAGGCACCAAGTTGCAGCTAGCTTGCTGCAGGTCATGCCTCTCAAGTCAGTCTGTTTGTGTATCCTCCTCCCTACATGCTGACAATGTCCCTGCTGCTTCTAGCTGATCTGACCACTCCCCCCACCTCCCTTTCTCCCAGGAGCATCTTTTTAACCCCTCAGGATCTTCTGATCTCAGTTTTAGCACTGGGAAGAGAAAGATATCCTAATTTGGATGGCACACCAGGTAGGTTTCATAGGTTCATAGATTCTAAGGCCAGAAGGAACCACTGTGATCATTTAGTCTCACCTCCTGTATAACACAGGCCTTAGAGCTTCCCCTAAATAAATCTTAGAGCATAGTTTTTAGAAAAACATCCAAGCTTGATATAAGAATTGTCAGTTATGGAGAATCCATCATGACACCCCCCGCCCCCCGGTAAATTGTTCCAATGGATAATTACTCTCAGGTAAAAAAAATGGGATGTTCTCCCCCTAATTAATGGCCCAGCCATTGTTGTCTTAACTCTCTTGAAGAACCTGAGAGGTGCTTATCCATATCATTGTTTTAGCCTTTCTGAGTTCCTTAACAATCCCTCTTTACAGCCTCCTTTGATTTGACTGCATGCATTCAGCCAGGCAGAAATATAGAATTGAACAGGGAAACAATGTTGTATATAATATTCCTAAGAAATAATAGACATTTTCCCAGTTTGTCACAAGGGAATTTTCACATCTTACTTTTTTTTTGGTAATGTAGGTAAGTACAGGAAGACAGGAGGAAACAACTAAAAGGAGCAAGGGAAAAGGTAGGAGAGAGAGATGAAGAGGGGAAAGAGGAAGAACAGAGAAAGAGGGAAGCTTATGGGAATTTTAAACATACACAGCAATAGGCGAACAGGTTTGTTCAAGTATCTTTCCTCCTCCCTGGCTGAGTTGATATCCATTGGAATGTACTGTATTACTCAGATCAACATCTAGCTAGCAGATAAATCTAAAATTCCAAGCAAAAAAGACAAGGGCCCTAGCAATAACCACAGCAGGAAGATAAAGCATAGTGGTCTGGAAAAAGTGGTAATTACCATTTGCAGTGGTAGGATGGTGCAAAAGGAACTCCAGCAAAGTTCAGTTACATTTATGTCCCTGTACTGGACTACCCTAGGGGCCAGCTTAAGAATTACAGTATTAGGGCATGTCACCAGGAACGTTCCACCGACTGAAGGGGGGCAGTGCATGGGGCTGAGAGCCAAGGCTCCCAGCTCTCCTCCAGGAGCCGCCCAGGCTTCTTGCCTCCCCATGGGCAGCTGCCTAGGCTTTATGCCTCCCCGCTGGGAACCCGAAGCGCAGGCAGCAGCCTGTTTGGGAGCGAGGAGCCAGGATGGGGGGCATCCAGGCTCTAGCTGGAGCTCACCACCTGCCCCGGGATTTCTTGTCAATTTACAGCTTCAACATGGAGCTGTGAAATTGACAAGAATGATAGCCACCAGATGATGTAAGTAACTCAGTGTCGACACGGACACTGCATCACCCTAACTACACAAACATAAGCCGTACACCTCTTGTGGAGGTGGAGTTATTATGTCGGTGTAGTAGGGCACTTACATCAGCAGGAGCAAGGCTATAATGTGTACACTGACATAATTAGGTCAAAGTAAGCTGTCTTACATCAACCTAACTCTGTAGTGTGGACCAAAGCTTAGATTGATCATTTTATTGAAACTATTGAAATAATTGTTTCTAGGTTATTTTCACTTGTCACAGGCTGGATAGCCCTTTAAGGCAAGCCAGATTCAATGTTGCCTGTGACCTAACCCCCAGCTGCTGGTGATATGGCAACTTAATAATCATGACTGGCCCCATCTGCAGGAATCAGGAAAGACCACTTAAATAGAGCTGGGAAATCAGTCTAGGGAGAGAAACTGCAGTGAAGGCAGGACTCTCCTGCAGGGATGAGAACCCACAGGGAGTTGTTTAGGCTCCTGTGGGGGAACCCTGAGAGAGGGTTTACAAAGATCAGGGAAACTGCTAAGGGAAGCTGCCAGAGTTCCTGGGGGAGGCAGGCAATAGTGGAATCCAGCTGGGGAAGAATCAAGATAAGAGAAGCTCTTCAGGGTTCAGGAGAAAAGACTAAGAAGCAGAGGACTTCACTGAAGCCTGAGAGACAAAAGAATTATTAGTTTGGGCATTTGATTGGGATTTTCTGTTGAACCTTTAGTTACTCTGGAACGGGAGTCAAATTTTATGTGAGTTGGCTGAAGGGCCAGACCACAAAACACTAAGAGAGAGACACTCAGAAATAGACACAGGCTGGGAACGGCCATTAGAGGGCCTGCAAAGTATCTGCCAGGGGTTGCAAGAGAAGAGGACCCTTTGCAAGCTAATTTGATAACTTTTGATGAGATTAAAGTGTTTGCTTGTTACAAGTGATAGTGTTCATGTAATATATGTAGACATCTGTAAGGTGTTTGACTGGATACTGAATGATAATTAAGCGCCCAGATTAAGAAACTAGAAAGATATAAAATTAATATGGCACACACTAAATAGATTATGCTTCTAGGGGGTCCTGCAGGGATCAGTTCTTGAGTCTATGCTATTTAACAATTTTAAATATGACCTGAAAGAAAACATAAAATAATTGATAAAGTTTGCAAAAATTGGGGAAGTGGTAAATAATGAAGAGGACAGGTCACTAATCTGGATCACTTGGTAACCTGAGCACAAAAACACAGTATGGTTTTGAAGATGGTTCAATATAAATGTATACATCTAGGAATAAAGAATGTAGGCCATACTTACAGGATGGTGGACTCTACCCTGGGAAGCAGTGACTCTGAAGAAGAGTTGGGGGTCATGGTGGATAATCAGCTGAACATGAGCTCCTAATGTGATGCTCTGGCCAAAAGAACTAATGCAATCCTTGGATTCATAAGCAGGAGAATCCTGAGTACGTTATTTTACCTCTGTATTTGGCACTGGTTTGACAACTGCTGGAATATTGTGTCCATTTCTAGTATCCACAATTTAAGAAGGATGCTGATAAATTGGAGAGGGTTCAGAGCAGAGTCATGAGAATGATTAAAGGATTAGAAAATATGCTTTACATTGACAGACTCAAGGCGCTCAATCTATTTAACTTAACAAAGAGAAGGTTAAGGTGTAACTTGATTACAATCTATGAAAGCTTACATGGGGAACAAATATTTTATTTATTTTCATTCTAACACAGAAAGGAATAACAAGATCACAAAGGCTGTAAGTTGAAGCTAGACAAACTCAGACTGGAAATGAGGCACACATTTTTAACAGTAAGATTAATTAATAACATTAGAACAATTTTTTAAAGGCCATGGTGGATTCTCCATCACTGCCAATTTTTAAATCAAGATTGGAAGTTCTTCTAAAAGATATGCTCTAGGAATTATTTTGGGGAAGTTCTATTACCTGTGTATTACCGGAGGTCAGATTAGATTATGGCATTGGAATCTACAAATTTAATCAGGTGGAGTGCCTAGTTGTAGACATCAAGGTATTGTAGTCCTTTAAGACACTCGGTCTTGGCTTTCATGTGTTCATTTAACTTGTTACTTCTTGAAACATGAGTGATGAGATATATGATCTAATTGATTCCTGTTACATGCATCTGTCGTTTGGGCCTCTTGGATTACAAACTTTTGAATTAAGCCAGTATTTAAAGCCAAAGTGACTGCACAGTACATCGTTAAAACTAAATAGACACCAAGATATCCTTTAGATTCCCAAATCAGATCTTAATGTTCTCTCTACAAATGCTATAAAGTGCATACTTGCATTGTTATTACCTTCTTCAGAATAAGCATCCCCTTGGTAAATTCTTACTTCACACACCGTACACTGCATGCCATATTATTATATATCTTTTAACTTTAAAAGGGCATAAAACATAATCTGTAAACTCTTCCTGCTCCAGATATTGTCTTGGGTTCTGTTTCTGTGTCAAAGCCAGTTTGTTGTAACAGACAATGTTTTGATGAAAGAAGAGAAAGTGAGTGATTTTAAAAGAAATCTGTAATTAAGGCCAAAGGAAAGCCTAGCTTTAGTGGTCAAGGATATTCTGCCTGCATCTTCATGTCCCAAAGGCTATAAAAATAATCCAATGTTGTTTTTTTTTCTTTTTTTTTTTTCCTTTCAGAAACTCCATCTAATGGCCTCAGAAAAGCACCAGAAAAAAATGTCATTTTTTTTTATAACCCTCAACAATTACAGCTGTTCTCCAGAGAAAGAAAAAGCCGATTACTTAGTGACCTATCGGGGTGGAAGAATATCAACAAAAATATAAGTTGCTCTGAGGAACCTTTTAATTATTCAATAGAAAAAGTAGTAAATGTCATTTGCTCATGGAGTTGTAATTTTTTTTTTAAAAAAGCAAACAAATTCCTATATCTCTTCTTCAATCCTCTCTTTTCTTTCATTTTTTTTTTATGGTTCAGATAAGTGTCAGGCTCTTATCAGTTATACATAGTTGAAATCAAGACTTGCTCTCACATTCACTTAAAGGAGGTACAAGATTGGTAAAAAGAGTATTGAATCCAAATGGACGTTAAGTAAGCTAGCCCAGTGAGGGTTCAAGGGAAGGCTCCTACAAGCTGTCACATAGGTAAATCTGTACAGGCATATCACAGCAGAAGATGAGTGAGGTGGCAGTGTTCAGATCTGGATCTGAACTATGTTTATGTCAAGGGATCAAGTCTGAGGCCAAATCAGTACAAGGGTTTGAGTTCAGATTAGAGGTCAAAGAAAACTGGTTTTTGTTGCCCCCTCCCCCAAAGCTTTATTCCCAAATGGTAGAAATTTCATGAAATCAGTCATTCTAAGAGTTTTTCATTATTTTGGGCCAAATCTCACTGTCATTTTATGCTCAGATGATTTTAGCTGCATCTCAGCTGGAACCAGAAAAAAATAGTGAATTCCTTCTGGTTCCAGATCAACCTCCAAATCAAAACCACAGGGTCAAGTTGGGACGTGAAGTTTCAAATCTTAGGGCAGGTCTTCACTACGGGGGGGGGGGGGGTCGATTTAAGATACGCAAATTCAGCTACGCGAATAGCGTAGCTGAATTCGACGTATCGCAGCCGACTTACCCCGCTGTAGGGACGGCAGCAAAATCGACCTCTGCGGCTTCCCGTCGACAGCGCTTACTCCCACCTCCACTGGTGGAGTAAGAGCTTCGATTTGGGGATCGATTGTTGCGTCCCGATGAGATGCGATAAATCGATCCCCGAGAGGTCGATTTCTACCCGCCAATTCAGGCGGGTAGTGTAGACCTAGCCTAAGGCTTGGTCTACACTAAACCCCCAAATCGAACTAAGGTACGCAACTTCAGCTACGTGAATAACGTAGCTGAAGTTCGAAGTACCTTAGTTCGAACTTACCTTGGTCCACACGCGGCAGGCAGGCTCCCCCGTCGACTCCGCGGTACTCCTCTCGCTGAGCTGGAGTACCGCAGTCGACGGCGAGCACTTCCAGGTTCGACTTATCGCGTCCAGACAAGACGCGATAAGTCGAACCCAGAAGTTCGATTGCCAGCCGCCGAACTAGCGGCTGGGTATAGACGTACCCTTAGTTTCTCCAGCCATGCTAGAAGTTAGAAGGAGCTAGGAGTCTGGTTTCAGCCACTCTCTAATTAAAATTTGTCAGTGATGAGATCATGTGATGTCCTCCAGGGTTAGTTTTCTGGCATCTATGTGTGGCAGTGACATGTTCTTTAGATCAAGAATGCCCCACTGAGAAATGAATTGCTTAATCCATGTAGTAAAGTGTTTAACTGTCTCTGGAGCAATTCTTTACCAAAAATGTCTGAAATGTATCAGATCACAGAACTCTTTTTCTGGATGTATTGATCAGAGTGCAGAGAGTTTAGTGACAGCAAAGCACACTGTTAACCTGAACATCTTATCTTTCTGGCATCCACAGAAGAATGAAGACAACATACAATGTCAACAAGAATCTCTCTCTTACAGTAAATTATATCATAATGGCCTGGGGGAAAAGGCGACTGTTTAACTTCCTCATTCCATCTGTGTCAGTTGCAGCCCTTCCTTTCCCAGTTTTCGATTGGTCTCAAGCTGACTCAGTCTGAAGCCAAGCAAGGCAGAGCTGAAGCTGGTAGGAAGAGGGGAGAAAACTTGCCTCCTCTGTAACATCTCCCATTTTTTACTCCAACACCTCCCCTTAATATCTCATCATATCACCTTCCCACTCTGGTCCTGTGCCACTGAATTCCAACAGAGGGAACATAACCCACTGTGTACAGCCTTTACTTATAGCGTCTTAATTTTGAAATATAACAAGATATATGAATGTAAGGGGACTTTGTCCTGGGAAGCGGTGACTCTGAAAAGGACTTGGGGATCATGATGGATGATCAACTGGACATGAGCTCCCAGTGCAATGCTGCAGCCAAAAGGGATAACGTGATCACTGGGTAGTGTGACAAAGTTCCTCCTCTATCTTGGTAGGTCCTGCGCTTATTGGCGGATTTTCTTGCCTCAGAGATTCACCATGTGGGTTAGGGAACAGCCCAGAGACCTTCCCCTCTGGAAGAACCCACAGTCCACGTCAATTGGGAGGTTTGGGGGGAACCTGGGCCCGCCCTCTACTCCGGGTTCCAGCCCAGGACTGCAGCTGTCTATAGTGCCTCCTGTAACAGCTGCATGACAGCTACAACTCCCTGGGCTACTTCCCTATGGCCTCCTCCAAACACCTTCCTTATTCTCACCACAGGACCTTCCTCCTGGTGTCTGTTAACACTTGTGCTCCTCAGTCGTTCAGCAGCACACCCTCCCACTCTCAGCTCCTTGCACCTCTTGCTCCCAGCTCCTCACACTCGCACCACAAACTAAAGTGAGCTCCTTTTAAAACCCCAGTGCCCTGATTAGCCTGCCTTAATTGATCCTATCAGCCTCTTCTTAATTGGCTCCAGGTGTCCTAATTAGCCTGTCTGCCTTAACTGGTTCTAGCAGGTTCCTGATTACTTTAGTGTAGCCCCTGCTCTGGTCACTCAGGGAACAGAAAACTACTCATCCAGTGACCAGTATATTTGCCCTCCACCAGACTCCTGTACCCCACTGGTCTGGGTCTGTCACATATCCCTCCCCCCTGCTCAACGTCAAGGGGTTGGGCAGCTTGGGACGCCAGACAGTGCACACGTGACAAGCCATCGGCGTTGCCATGACGGCTCCATGCTCTGTGTTGCACACGGAACTGGAAAGGTTGGAGGGATAAGAACCATCTGGTCACCCTTGTGTTCTTTTCCTTGTTCCGCTGCATCCATTGAAGAGGGGCATGGTTGGTCACGAGGATAAATCTGCGCCCGAGCAGGTAGTAGCGCACTGTTTCCATGGCCCATTTTACAGAGAGGCATTCTCTCTCCACCACTGCATATTTTTGTTCATTTGGAAGGAGTTTCCGACTGAGGTATAGAATTGGGTGTTCCTCCTCCCCAACCATCTGTAATAGAACGGACCCCAACCCTACTTCCGATGCATCCGTCTGCAGGATAAACTCCTTGGTGAAATCAGGGGCTATCAGTACAGGGTTACTGCAGAGGGCAGTCTGTAGGTCTGTGAATGCTTCCTCTGCTGCATCAGACCATCTAACCAGATTAGGTCCACGGGCTTTCACTAGGTCTGTCAGGGGGCTTGCCCTTTTGGCAAAGTGGGGGATAAATTGTCGGTAATACCCCACTACACCTAGGAACGCCCGGACTTGTTTCTTGCGACTTGGTCGGGGCCAATTTTGGATGGCCTCTAACTTGTTCACTTGGGGTTTTACCAAACCTTTTCCCACAATGTAGCCAAGATATTTGGCCTCTGTAAACCCTACAGCGCACTTGGCAGGGTTTGCTGTAAGGCCAGCTCGCCTGAAGGTATCGAGGACTGCCTCCACCTTCTCCAGGTGGGTTTCCCAGTCTGGGGTATGAATGACCACATCGTCCAAGTAGGCAGCAGCATAACTGTTATGCAGGCGTAATAGCTTGTCCATGAGGCGCTGGAAGGTAGCTGGGGCCCCATGTAGTCCAAAAGGGAGGACAGTATATTGAAAAAACCCTCTGGTGTAGAGAACACAGTCTTTTCCTTTGCGTCTTCTGCAAAAGGAATCTACCAGTACCCCTTTGTCAAGTCTAGGGTCGTTAAGTACTGGGCATTACCCAGACGGTCCACTAGCTCATCTATGTGAGTTCTGGGGTACGCGTCGAACTGAGATACTTCATTTAGTCGCCGGAAGTCGTTGCAAAATCTTGTGGTGCCATCAGGTTTGGGCATCTGCACGATTGGGCTGGACCACTGACTGTAGGATTCTTCGATGATCCCCAACTCCAGCATTTTTTTTTTACTTCTGTTTTTATTTTCTCCCTTTTTGCCGCTGGCACCCGATAGGGCCTCATTGTTACTCTGGCCCCAGGGTTCGTGACGATGTGGTGATATGTCTCAGTTGTTCGACCCAGTTTTGTTGAGAACACATCTTGGTTCCAGAAGATCATCTGAAACACCTCATTCTTCTGGTCTGGTGTTAAATCGGGAGACACCCTCACCTGTTTGGAAGGCTTGTTTTCCTGGGTTAGGTCTTTTTGGACCGTTGTGCATGCCTCTTGTGCATGCCAGGGTTTCAGAAGGTTAGCATGATAAATCTGTTCTTGTTTTCTGCGTCCTGACTGCTGCACCTTGTAGGTTACTTCCCCCACAGGTTCAACCACTTCATAAGGCCCCTGCCATTGGGCCAGAAGCTTGCTTTCTGCCGTGGGTACCAACACCATAACCCGATCCCCTGGTTGCAACTGTCGCACTTTTGCCTGGCGATTTTAATGGGTTCGCTGGACCTCCTGTGCCTTCTCCAAATGTTCCTGTACAATAGGGGTAACCCGGGCTATCCGGTCTTGCATCTGCATTACATGCTCTATTATATTTCTCCCCTCATTGGGTTCCTCTTCCCAGATCTCTTTGGTGATACCTAGTATGCCATGGGGGTGACACCCGTATAATAACTTGAAGGGGGAAAACCCAGCTGAGGCCTGAGGTACTTCCCGGATAGCGAACATAAGGTAGGGTAGTAGGGTGTCCCAATCCTTCCCGTCCCGACTTACCACCTTCCTTATCATAGCCTTGAGGGTTCGGTTAAACCTTTCTACCAACCCATCAGTCTGCGGATGGTAGACCGAAGTTCTCAAGGTATGTATATGGAGCAGCGTACAGAGGTCCTTCATTAGCTTCGACATAAATGGGGTTCCTTGGTCGGTTAATATCTCCTTCGGTAGCCCATTCGGGCAAAAATCCCCACCAGCTCTTTGGCTATAGTTTTAGAGGCCGTGTTCCGCAGGGGGACGGCTTCTGGGTAGCGAGTAGCATAGTCCAAAACAACAAGTATATATTGGTGGCCCCAAGCCGTCTTCTCCAGGGGTCCCACTAGGTCCATTACTATAAAGTAAAATACTCAAGGAGCTCAATATGTTTAGCTTCACCAAGAGAATAATAAGAAATTATTTGAGTACAGTCTGTAAGTATCTTCATGGGGAACAGAAAGTTGATAATAGAGGGTTCTTCAATGTAGTAGAGAAAGGTAAAAAAAGATTCAAGTAGATGAAGCTAGAAAAATTCATACTACAAAAAAGGTGTATATTTTAAATTATCCATTGGAACAACTTACAAAGGACTGTGGTAGATCCTCCATATCTGCAAATTTTAAACAACACATTGATTTTTTTTTTCTAAAAGATATTCTGTAGTCCAAACATGAATTAGTTCACGGAACTCGAGTGGCTGATCACAATGGACCCTTCTGGCTTTATAATATATTAAATGAATTTTTCAGATTGTTATATAATTGCCAAGAACAAAGGAATTACAGCTGTTTAAAACCCAATTTAACATTTTAAAGTTAAAGTACAACATTTTAAAACAATTATACTTTGTTTGTTTTACTTACAATTTGGAGAGTCACAAAAGGGGGATTGGGGAGACTGTTGTAGATAGCTGGGGAATGAGATATCAGCTGCCAGAGAATTCACAGTACAAAATGTGAGCCACTAGTTTATTAATGGCAATGAACCAACATCATATATCTTTGATATCATCTTTCATACATCTGCTCATCATGTCAGTTACATCTTATGCAGGAACAAAATAACCACAATGTGACTGACTCCACCAATGCTAATCTCCTGCTTGTTCCTTCAGTCTCTCAATTTGAGTTCACCCACTGCAGACAATTCATGTGGAGCAAACACCTCTGTACATAACCCTGTTCATACATGACTGAAACTGAGAGGGAAGTGTAGGTAACAAACCCTGTTGTCAATTTACACATTTCCCACTGACAGAACAGTGGGCTGTTTCTGTCTACATTGCATGTAGTTCATTCTCTTCTATACAACAGTGGTCTCCCAACTTTTTTGATTGCGCACCCCTATCAGTAAAAAAAAATTGAGCATGCACCCCCTGCCGTGCCGGCTCTACCATTTTTGCCAAAGCAAAAAAAAAAAGCCACTCGTACTCCCTCCCGAACTGCGGAAGTGTTTGTTCCCCTTGAACAGTCCCCTCTCTCTATATATACGTATATAGTTTCCTTCCTGAAGGGCATTCCTTAAATAACTTCTGCTCAAACTGCTTCATTCTGAAAAAAAGACTAGTGCAGATACATGCTATCCACCCCTACCCAAATGTATTCAAAGTTGCTGAATAGATCTCGGTATTTCCAGTAGCAGGATTTGGTATGCCTCAGTCATTCCTATTCTCTACCTCTGGCACATAATAGTCTAGTCCCCTGTTAGCTGTAATATGTTGCTCTCATTGCAGTTGTTAGGGTAGTGTGTTGGTTCTGGGTGATGTTAGTGGCCTGTGTTATATAGGAGGTCAGACAAGAGGATCTAGTAGTCCCTTCTGGCCTTAAATTCTATGACTGACTAATTTACATCTCTGACTTTCTGACCCAGAGATTAGAATTCTTCTTACTCATCTCTTGTACAACAAGGGGATTGTTGTGGCCCTCACAGGAATCCAGGAGGTAAAAAGGTGGTTTAATGCCCCCACTCAACCCCTTTGGGATGAGCCTCTTGTTAGGCATCTCTCAGGTGGCTCAGCACAGAATCTACCCCTAGATATTTTTAATTTAAAACTTATGCACACATATAATATTGTAATTGTATTGTAATCACATCCCTACCACATGGTGACCAAACCATCAGACAAAGGGGGAGCTATCATAGTTCTCAATCATTATGACTAAGGCTGTAAGTTTGTCATGGAAGTCACGGATTCGGTGACTTTCTGTAACCTCCGTGACTTTTGCAGCGACCGCTGCGCCTGGCTCAGGGGCAACTCAAGCAGCCCCTGCACCAGGCACACCGGCCACTGCGGGGACAGTCTCCCTTCTCTCCCCCCCAGCAGCAGAGTTCGGGTGTGAGAGGAGGAAGGGGTTTGGGACATTGGATAGGGTGAGGTGAGTTCCCGGAAGCGGTGACATCCCCCTCACTTAGCTGCTAGGCAGAGGCGTGGCCAGGCAGCCCCCCTACTCCAAGCAGCTGGGCCGCCCTTCCCCAGCACCCATGGGATCCCCTGGCAGCTTCACCCGCCCAATGTTTTATTCACTGGTATTTTTAGTAAAAGTCATGGACAGGTCACAGACCATGCATTTTTGCTTACTCCCTGTTACCTGTCCGTGACTTTTACTAAAAATACCCATGTCGAAAACGTAGCCTTAATGATGACTACATTAACAAAGCCAACAGCCAACTCTCCAGCATCACCTACTATAGAGAACTCTTGAAGACCATACATCATAATTCACATAGGAATTTAAAGATACCATAAAAGCTTTCCCCAAACAACTCAAAGAAAACCGCTAAACCACATCCCCTACAAACTCACCCCAGTGACCTTCTACATGCTTCCCAAGATACACAAACAAGGGATCCAGCCTAATCAGAACTGGCCATGGAACTCTTACTGAAAGAATAGCAGGACTGTTAGAAACCATCCTCAAACCACTCACCCCCCAAAGGGCCAGCTTCCTCCAAGACACTACCAACTTCTTCTAGAAAGTCTGCAACATCATCCCTGCCACCATGGATGTCACATCCCTGTACACCAACAACCCTGACTATGATGACATCACTGCCTGCCTCAAATACCTATCAGATAATGAACAATGCTCAGAAATCCACCCTAAACACATTGCCAGACTCACCCATTTCATTATACCTACAGCAGCTTTACATTTAACAAACACATTGTCCAAACCATGGGAACAGCCATGGGCACTAGAAGAGGCTGGCATATTGGAGAGCCAATTGCCTGCATCTGATGTACTTTCAAAAAGTAATAGCAATTTTTTTTAGTCTTTGGTTAACTGTTCCTCAGATTCTTTTTTGGCCTTCCTAATTGTATTTTTACACTTCATTTGCCAGTGTTTATGCTCCTTTCTATTTTCCTCATTAGGATTTAACTTCCACTTTTTAAAGGATGCCTTTTTGCCTCTCACTACTTCTTTTACTTTGTTGTTTAGCCACGGTAGCTCTTTTTTGGTTCTCTTACTTTGTATTTGAGCCTTGTGACTGGTCCACTGCACCACCCTTCTTCCTGGGCCTGCTAGCTGTCCCAATAAAGTGCAGAGAGGCCTCCAGTTAGACAGCACCCGTGGCTTTATTTACACACACAATTCTCCCACCACGAGTGTTGAGCTATATACAAGGCTTGCAGGGTTAGTTCCCTCTTTTCCTACAGTCAGCCTGCTGCTAGGAGACTGACCTTTCCCTGGCTGGCTTTTCTGCTGGCTCCCAGCCCTTATAATTGCTGGCTTGTCAGGCCCGCAGGTGGAGCCAATCCACAGGCCGGGCGTCAGGTCTGTTTCACCAGCCCCAATCTATTTCTCTTGTTTGGAGCTGGCTGAGCAGGGGTAATTAGATGTTTTTGCACCAGCACCCTTGTACAAGCCTCTATTATGCTGTCTTTAAAAAGTTTCCACGCAGCTTGCAAAGATTTCACTTTTGGCATTGTATCCTTTAATTTCTGTTTAACTAACCTCATTTTTGTGTAGTTCCCCTTTCTAAAATTAAATGCTACAGTGTTGGGCCGCTGTGGTGTTTTTCCTGTGAATCCCTCCCACAACACAGTTTTCAAGATCCATGGGTCCAACACATGCCTATCATAGCTTGTGGTATACCTCATTCAGTGCCTCAAATGCCCCACAACAATGATGTGGGTGAAACCAGACAATCAGCATGCAGGGGACTAGACTAGATCACCTCTTGAGGTCCTTTCCAGTCCTAGGAGTCAATGATTCTATGCTTTCAAACAAACTCATACAGAAAAAATGATGATAAAACAAAAGCACCCTATTACCCGTGGGCACACACTTTTCAAATATCTGACCTCTCAGTCCTCATCTTCAAAGGAAACCTTTATTAGAATGTATGTTAGAGATATGAAAGAAGTTGGCACCAGAAAAATAGCCTTAAGAACACTGCAGATCACAGCCTGACATTGATTCTTTATGATGAAGTCCCGCTGAAGCCAATAGGAGTCCCAGATCTTGAATGACAGCAGGACATCCTCTGTTGACATCCAAGGCCAATGGTGATTTGGTCTGTTAGGATTTCCAAAATGGGAAAATTTCATCTAGAGTGGAGAACTGGTATCCTCTTTTTAAAAAACATAGGTAAAAATGTACACGCTCTAAAATTATTGTTATTATTATTATTTTATTAGTATTATTGTTATTAAATATTGAAGGTTTTAAGTCATTACTATGGCAACTGTTTGCATCAGAATACTATTTTTCCCTTGAGTTATTTCAGTCTCATTAAGTACTTGCTAATACTTTATTATTTTCTATCTTTTAAGCCATATGTATTTCAGTATCTAATTTACTTAACAAATTATGTCTGACAAAAGAGAAAAACGTATAGTACAATAAACAACACTATTAATTACTCTATGGAGCAGGGAGCCACTATGTTTGTCAGCAGCATTATGCCTTCAGAATAATGGCACCCAGTAATTAAGTAGGAATGTGTTCTATTATTAGGACATATATCCTTTTCTTAAATTTATTTATTTATTATAATAAAGAAAAGCAAAATTGCATTTATTACAGTGAAGGCCTTTATCCTGCTAAAACAAAGCAGGAGGAAAAGAACAAAAAATAGCATTCAGCCTGACAGTATGTAAGAAAAAGTATGTTGCTATGGCAACAGAAATGTAATTTGTTATACTTTACTCATTAGTGCATTAGAGGTGACTTTATGAAAGGGAAGTATTTGGGGGGAAGCAGGGACTTTTTCTCCAGTCAGAGACCACTCACCAAATAACTTCTTGCATGAAGAAAGGGACACCCCGCCTGCCTGTCTTCCCAATAGTTCCCCAAGGACTTACAAGGGAAGGGTGATCTAGAAAGGGACTTGTAGCATATATTATTTGGTATCTATGTTCTCTTCTGTGCTTTGTATGGCTATGGATAAAGGAACATGAAGATGTTAGACTGTACAACAATGTTGCCCAAATTTTTACCCTTGCCCCCCCAATAATGGAATGTGTCCGCGCCCCCCAGGCTAGGAGTGCAGTCATGGCCAGGCTGGGGAGGTGGGGGCCGAGAATGGGGATCAGGAGCTGGGAGTCGAAAGGGGGGATCGGGCAGGCAGCTGAGCCACAGCTAGTAGGAGCAGGGGCCAGGGGCTGAGAATGGGGGCTGGTGGCCAAGAGTCGCGGCCAGGAACAGGGGCCGATGGCTGAGCCGCGACCAGGGGCTGGGAACACGGACTGGGAGCAGAGCTTGCCCGCCGCCCACCACGCCCCTCCGAACATTCTTCCATGCTCCCCTGGGGGGGCACACCCCACAGTTTGGGGACCACGGCTGTACAAAGTATATATGTACTGACTTTCACAACTTCTGTATGTCCCTAGAAGAGTAAACCAATCACATTGTTGGGTAGAATTCTGGACAATGGGTGTGTTTAAGTATGGGGGAGTCTGAAGGGTCAGTGCTGCGCCCATACCGGCTAGGTAATTGGACAATGGGTTCCAACACTCAGAGGAGGGTGCCAGATAACATGTCTGCACCCTGAGAGTGTGCATAGGGACCCTCAGATTGGGGAAGTGGCTGGACTCCATTCAGGTTCTAGAACAGGGGTGGGGAAACTTTTTGGCCTAAGGGCCACGTCTGGGAATAGAAATTGTATGGTGGGCCATGGATGCTCAGAAAATTGGGATTGGGGTGTGGGAGGGGGTGAGGGCTCTGGTTGGGGGTGCAGGCTCCAGGGTGAGACCAGAAATTAGGAGTTCAGGGTGCAGGAGGGGGCTCCAGGCTGGGGAGTAGGGTGCATGGGGGGGTGAGGGCTCCAGTGGGGGTGCGGGCACTGGGAATGAGGAGATTGGGGTGCAGGAGGGTGCTCTGGGCTAGGACCGAGGGGTTCGGAGGGCAGGAGGGAGATCAGGGCTGGGGCAGGGAGTTGCAGTGTGGGGAGAGGCTCAGGGCTGAAGGCTCCAGGCAGCGCTTACCTGAAGTGGCTCCTGGAAGCAGCAGCCATGACCCCACTTCAGCTCCTATGTGGAGCTGCGGCCAGGCGGCTCTGCGCGCTGCCCCGTCTGCAGGCACCATCCCTGCAGCTCCCATTGGCCACAGTTCCCAGCCAATGGGAGCTGCGGGGGCGGTGCTTGGGGCAAGGACAGCATGCAGAGCGGACCCTCCCCCACCCGGCTGCCCCTTCACGTAGGAGCCAGAGTGGGGCCATGCCACTGCTTCCGGGACCTTGACCCTGCTCCCCAGTTGGAGTGGCGGAGTGCTAGAGCAGGGCAAGCGCCAGACCCTGCTCCCCAGCAGGAGCTCGAGGGCCGGCTTAAAATGACTGGCGGGCCGGGTGTGGCCCGTGGACCATAGTTTGCCTGCCCCTGTTCTAGAAGCTGAAAACACCCTCTGGATCTAGAGCATAGAGACTTGGATCCCCCTCACAGCAGTCCCAGTGAGAGGCCAGGAGGGGTCTCAAGCTAGGATTTGTGACAGACTCCTACAGCAAGAGCTTTAGGACCAGATACTTTATACCCATCTAAATCTGGTATAATTTCATTGACTTCAGTAAAGTTACTCTGTATTTACACCACTATAACTGACATGAGATTCTGCACCTTAGTGCAAGAACAAGCCCAATCCTGCTTCCAGTGAAGTGAAATCAATAACAAATTTCTCACTGGTTACAGCAGGAGCCTACATTTGAGTAGCCTGTAGACAAATATGTAGAATTTACTTTGAATCAAATTATATTTTGGGTTCTTAGATTTCGCTATTGGAAAACAAAAGGAAGAAAGAAAATTCCTTGGCAAGACAAACAGACAAAAAAAAAATTCTAACATTTAATTTTCTTTGAAGAGCCCACCCAGGCATCATAAGTTTAATGTGCCATATCTTTGGTGAGTCAAGTCATCCATATGCTTTACTCTGCTGATGACATGCACCTGCACAATGCCAGATGTAATTCACAGTGATATTTGATGTCTAATGTGCTGCCCATTTTATGTCCATGACATTCTAGCTTCTATCTGAACTATCACTGTAGTTGCTACACATACCCAAAGTGCATTCTTACACTTGTCCTTTTGAATACTTAGATACTTAGAAAGGATCTTTTGTGTTCAGTTATACCTCCTAAGCCCCTTAAATCCACTTGTGTCATGCAAATAAATAAATAAATAAATAAATAAAAAAAACAAACAGCAGAAATAAAGGAATAATTGATTGCAATTTCTATATCTATGGAGCCCTTTGAGGCCAACTCTCTCCTTTGTGTCTCACTTGTAATAATTTCACCCCACTTAGTTCTTTAAGGGCTACCTTGAATTTATGAGCCAGACAGCTCTTTCTACTGTGATGGTATAATAACTAATCCTAATGCACACTAGATACAGCATGTCTGGATTGTATTTTTATTTAAACCATTAACTTAGCCACCAGCTGGCCAAAATGCTCTTGGTGATAACAACATTAGCTCTTCTTTATAGGATTTGCCTGAAAATATCTCCATCCTGGTACAAAATGCCCAACTGCTCACTGTTGGGGTGTTTGGAGCAGTACTCCATTTTTAGAAGTAAATTTTTAATGAGATCTCTGTTTAGAACAGATGATCAGTACAGTGATAAAGCAACCTCCTCGGATCAAATGCACTTATGATTCAGTACTCTGCAATCTCTTTGTAGTACTGTATGTGCACGTATGTAATTATTGCAATTGTGCTAGCTTTCATGCGTCTGTGTTATAGGCTGTCATTGGTAGCTTCTGAGTGATGAATTAGGTAACATTTTAAACACTGGCTTTTTTTATGTCCTCTGAAACAAACATTAATTATTTGAACATTTTTAATAGTTAACCGAAATAAAATAGTATATCTATAGATAGATAGATTGATAGACACAGAGTGCCACCAACCATGATGCTGTTAAGGTACATCTAGTGGCTGGTGTTCTGTTAGGGGTGTGTGTTTGTATCCACATGCAGTGATTACAAATTGGGAGTTGTTACATTTGTAAGCAATTGACTATTCCACATAAGTTGCTAAACATGTTACATTTACAAAAAGCGGTAACAGCTCTTCATTTCAGTCCAGTGGCTAATAAAATTACAGCATTTGAGAAAATAACTTTGAAAACACATCACTTCTTGAAAAATGTGTCTGCACACCCTCCCCTAGCACTTTGCACTGCTAGAGTGATTCAGGACTCATAAAGGCCTTTCCTTTAAGATGCCCTTTCTTTTCTAGTGAGCCACCTTCAAGAAAGCTAATTCATTAGCTCAAATGCAAGTGTCCATCATTAATCTCTATTTCTGGCTTTACTGTTCAATGCACGTTGCCAGACCTTTAGAGAAGAAGAAAAAGCAATAACAGGCTGTTCTTTGCTACATGGAAAAATGTTCTACTCTCAGAACAGAACCATTATATGAGTTGTGAATTATTTAACAAGGCATACAAAAAAAAGAAGCTTGCTCACTCTTTTTTGTGCTTGTGTGGCAATGTCCCCGTGTTTACTACCCTCACTGAGCTCCGGGAACATGTGGGAGTACTGACAAGCGTGAGTGTGTGTATTCATGTAGCTCATACTGTGTTCCCTGCCCTCAACTGGCAGTGAAGGGGAGGAGATGGAGAAGGATGCTAAGAATGACTAAACTGCTTAACCCAATATGTTCTTTGATGCCTGCACTCACATGCTCTGTGTAATGGGGTGTACAAACCCCACACTGGGCAACAAGGGGTTAAGGGATTATTTTGGGCTCAGACAGCCCCACCACACCACACCTGCATCAAATACTCCATCTGCTGGAGGAATTAAAAGACAGGGAATTAGCTCATTGGGGTGGCAGAGCTGGAGGTGAGCAGACCTGTAGCCCACAGCTCCAGTAGTGCAGCGAGAGGCCTAAAGGCCCTGACATAGCTATCCAAAGGGGCCCTCCCTGAGAGAAGGGAGGAGCTACCTGAGAGAAAACCAGAGAGGGAAGTATCCCCTCTTTCCCATCTGTGGACCCTGAACATTGGTAATCCCCTCTTACTTATTTTGGTTTGGACTTCCCCAACAGGGGAAAGGCTTGGAGTAAGCTGACCGGGGAGAGGGGGGATGAGATAAGAGAAAGACAGTGTGTGAAACCACTCTCCTATTGTGCCATTGATGAGAACTGCACTGCTGGCCTTGTCATACAGTTGTTTAATGATAAGAATAAGCTTACAACCAACATTGTACTTCTTCATGGTTGCCCAGAGAGCTTCGTGCCATTAAAGGGTAGACCTCCACAAAAGCTGTATTGGTTGGTGAAGGTATTGACAAGTTGGAGATGCATTAGTAAGCCCACTTGCAGCCCTGGCCAAGCCAGAATGCAATGGTCTGGTGACTCATAGGCCTGGCCTTTCCTGCTCCTGCTATTCTTCCCCAAAAGGTTTTGGGACAGCTGGACCAAAGGCCAGGTGACATGGTGGTTCCCAGCCATTGCTACTAGTATGAGCAGAAGATTCCCTTAAATGGATTGCTGCTGGGAGGGATGGTCAAGCAGAAGCCAAACTGGATCTCCTAGCCCTGCTGTCCCCAGATAGTATTGGGGAAAGGTTGGGTGGAGCTCTCTTTGAAAATTCAGCACCAGAGACAGCTGTCCATGTGGCCTACTCCTAATGCCAGCCCAGTTTCACAGTGGCCTGGACCAAAGCAACCCAAACAAAGGGAAAAATCTGGTCCATATGCTGTGTATATGATGAAGAAGAGAGAACAAGAACATGTGAGTGAATATTTCATTAGTTGGAAGGACTGCACAGATATGACAAGCATTAAAATAACTGTAGTAATTGATATTTATTAATAATTTATGTATATCACAGTAGCACCTCAAGGTCCAAGTCAGGTCTGGGTCCATTGTGCTAGGCACTGTACAGATTTGTAGTGATTGACAGTCCCTGCCCCAAAGAGTTTATTATCTAAAAGGTGAGACATCACAGTGAGGTGAAACAAACCAATGACTAGGAGGGAAGGATGCCTGGATAACAACAATAATATTAATTAATAAGATATTTTAGTATAGACAGTAGCAAATTCATAAAAGAAATCAAGGTGTATTGACTGAGCCAGATCTCTGTTCAACAGAATACAAAAAGAAAAAGAAAGAAACAGAATACGATGGAATCACATAAAACAAAAAGGAAAGTCATTTAAAAAAAAAATCTAAATAACAATCAAGCCAGAGAGATTAGAGCATGAAAGTGAAAAAATAGAAAGGGGAAGTAAATATCCATTGGTGCTAATGACAAAAAAAGGAAACAATACTAAAAAGGATGCAGGGCATGTGGATGTCACCAGTATAGCCATGCAAAACTTTTTGTAACTACAGGAACATTTCACAAACTAAAGCTGAATTTTTGGCAAACCAGAGTTAGGTTTTGAGTTAATCTATCAGTCCACCTACCTACACATCTCTTATTGGTGTTCACCACTGAAATACCTGAGTAAATGTAAACTAGTGTTTCAAGCTAACCTGGAATGATTTGGAGTATAAATTACAACAACCAATATAATTTGACCAATAACTGGGGTAAATTTGTTGGTTTCAGTTGATTATAAATTAGAGGGTTGAGTTCATTTAAAGATGTACCTCAAACTGAAACTCAGATAATGTGAAGCTTCAGGAACTGAAACAAACAAACAAAAATATTCCACTATTACAAGTGGAAATCTAAGCCACTTAATTGCACACAGCTTTAGGCACAGATGGATAAAGCAGATAGTGTCACCAGTTGATCTCACCATGGTTTGTTGGTACAGTAGGAGATATCAACTAAACCAGAATGTGAACAAGAAAACAAACAAAGTTTTCATTCACTTGTCATAAACATGTTGACTTTTCTTTCCGTTAGTTTGAATGAATTATTAAAAATACCACTGCAATAGGCACCATCTTCAATATACACATGAACAATACCATGTGAAGATACTCTTGAGATATTAAGGATATATTGTAATCCCCTGGTGGTATGTTTTTCTCAACAACCTTGAATGAATGTGTCATGTAATGAATGAAGCAGTCTGTGAGGCTGTGACACTTCGCACGCAGATACACATTTTTTTTTATTTTATCCCTACATCCATTTCACAATGATTGTGATGACCAGAGGATCCCTGTAAAACTCTATGCCGCCCTGAGCCCTCTGCCAATTGGCACACTGAATCACAGATGAGGCTATTTCCCATGACCTGTTAGGCAAGGTGTAAGAAACAGTGCAGCAGTAAATAATGGATTCATTGCCTCCTGGTCAGAGGAGGTGGATATAGGTAAAGCTCGTTAGGCACCTGGGCCTTATAAGGAGTCAGAGGGAACTCAGTAGAGAGGAGACTGTACAAGAGACAGGATTCTTCTGTGGAGAGAGAGTTTCAGAGAGCAGGTCGAGCTTGGTGATTCCCCCAAAGGGGTGGCTGGCAGCTCATTTGTGTTGGAATGTTTTGTGACCTTTTAATTGGACCTTCTTGTAATCCTGCAAGGGGACTGCTCTTTATGTGATTTGTCTGGAGGGCCAAGCTACAGAAGACCTGGCAAGGGGCAGACAGCCAGGAGGGTGCTATGTGTCATGAGTACACTACCTTATCCAGTCAAAACTGGGATTTCTAACACCAGAAATTCAGAAACATTTACAATACTTTTCTAAGCAGAGGTTATTTCACTGTGGTCTTTTGTCACATTCTGTACCAAGGGAATACTGTATAGAACCAGAAAAGATCTAATGCCCTTGCTGTAGAAAAGGTCCAAGTCTCTTGCTGTAGAAGGCTTTCATGTAAACTTGAATTAGTCTGACTACATCATTGGTATCATTTCTTCAGGGAATTTCCCTTTTCTTTTAAAAAAGACAGGGTTAAATTGAGCCCTAATTATGAAAGACTCCAGGAACAAGGGTGTATGGGTGCATAGCAATGCAGAGAGCCTTCTCCCCTCCTGAAATCATCTACAGAGTCTGGGTACAATCATAATTGTTGGGCTCCCCTCCCTCTGGTGACTCCTCAAAGTGGGTGGAGGTGGGTGGATTGAAAATGGCTTCCTGGTGCACCAGGCAGAAGAGCTGGCCCCACCTAAGAGGGATGATCGGCATATGCTGCACCCTGTCAAATGTTATTGCAGTCGATATGCTCCCTTCACAAACCAAGAAGCATTATCTAAAGCTTAGTGTCTTCCGGGGATCTCTCTGGGTAAGTGCTTCTCAATACATTCCCCTATAGTACACTTTGCCTTAAAGTGCTTTATGCGGGAGCTTTTTAGCCCTAATGCCACCACAAAACCAAAGATGAGATTGGGGCATGCTTTGCTCCAGTGCAGGTAATGGTGCCCTTGAAGGTTTCCCTAATTCCCCATCCCCAACACAAGCACACCTGCCATAGCCCATATAGGGCTAGGAAAAAGCAGACACTTGCCAGAGCATGGGTTTGCTTCCTCCAGATCCTAATCTGATCAGTCTCTTCCAAGCTTACTCCCAACACATCCATGGTTTATCACAAAATGTCTCTTTGCCAGTTGGTGCAGAGTTGGTCACAGTCTATACCAAGACCTAACCAGCTTCAGGGGCATTTAGATCTGTGGGATTGTAGTGAGGTGGAGTGGGCTCCCATGGACCTAGAGGCGGAGGAACCACTCTCAGAGCCCAGGTGGGCAGAGGCTCACCCCTCTGTCTGGAAGTCAGTAGACGGACAGGAAGTATAAAAGATGGGTTTGGGAGCTCAGTTGTGAGGCAGCTGCTGGAGGAGCTAGATGCCTCCTGCCTGCTCCTGAGCTGGGATACTGCTGCAGACCCCTGTGTAGCTGCGAACTGGCCAGGGCTGCCGGAGCCATACACCAACCAGACCACAGAGGAGTTGCCAGGATTACCACAGGCATTCTATCTGGGCGATCTGGAGGGCCCTGTACAAACCCAAGTACACCCCGAGGGGGAGTTAGGAAGTGGCCCAGGGACAGCTAACCCTAGTCTGGCTGCATTATTTCCATAGACCCAGTCAGCTTGTTGCAGTCAGGATCTCTGCTGACCCAGTGGCAGACCCCACTGCCACTGTTAGGGCCCTGGGCTGGGGCGCAGTGAAGTGGGTGGGCCTGCATGCCCCCCTGCCACCTGAACCTTCGGGTGGCAGTCTCCCCTCTCTAGGCCAAGAAGCCAGTGCTTGTCTGCCATCCACCAGAGCTAGGATGCCAGAACCCCTTGCTGCTCGACCCTGAATACAGGCCAGAGCCTTAGACTCTCATTTCCCTTCCCTGACTGTAGGCCTGGGCTACCAGACTGTATATGTTGCTTGGCCTATAGACTCGCCTTGCCCTGCCCTGACCAAGAGCCTGGGCTACCCATTGTGTTTTGTTGCTCGGCCCTGACCATAGGCCTGAGCTACAGACTCTCACTGCCATGTCCTGGCTAAGGGCCTGGGCAGCCTCACTGTGTCTATTGCTTGCCCCAAACACAGACCCAAGCTATAGACTCCTGTCGCCTGCTAATTCCACACGGTAGGTGACACTCAGAGATGTAGTGAGGCGGAGTGGCTTCCCACAGACCTAGAGGGGGAGGAACTCCTGCCGCAAACCCACTACAGGAGTTTATTCAGAGCCATCTATTTAGTCTTATGAGCCATTTGTTTCCTCACTTACGTCACATCAACAATTTGTGTGGGTTCTCTTCTATTTTTTTTCATGTTGGCATGTCCATTTCTATCAATTTGTTACTGTACTAAAGTTAGTGAACTGCTTATTGATACCCCTCATGGTTATAGCACATAATTGTGACTCCAAGAATATGTTAAAGTGCATGACCTTTCCAGTTTCTGCCATTAATCAGCAGCAATATGTCTTCCTCTGAGTTACCTCTCCATCTACCTCCCACTACAGAGGATCAGAAGTGGATTATACAGAAAACATATGAGTTTAGTCTTAATTTTACTGTGTTACTAATGGGGTGATTTGTATTTGCAGATGAGTAATATAAGTATTGCTACAGATCACTGAATCTATTTCAAGCTTTTGAGTTAGTGCTACAATGGAATAAAATCCACCTGGGAATTCAGTTGATGCTTAATGCCATTGATTCACAGCATAGATGGGGCAGGCAGGAAATGAAGTGCTTTGGTGTTTCTTTTATTATACAGAAGGAATTGTGCATTGTAGTGCTCTCTACTTAAACATTATGGGGTCAAACCTCAACTATGCCAGAGAAAAGGTTGGTGTAGCTTCAGGAGGAGGAGAACGACAAAGCTGTCTGTAAGACACCCTTCTGTCTTCCTTGATTCTGGGGGAGAGGGCACTGAACCAGCCCATAATGGCTATTCAAAATTTCCTCTGGCTTTCAGTGGCCATTGTGGCAGATATGGTAATTTCCAAATTCCTATTGAATTAAGTTCAAATAGCTGTGGAGTCAATTGTATTACAAATACAAAGTTTATATATTATTGTGGAATTGTATGTAATTTCTGTATGGGGTAGACCTGACAACTATAAACCCTGGGAAGTGTTATGAGTTTTGAAGAACTATTTGAAACAATGTAACAAACAAGAATGAATTTATGAGACAAACAAAGTTAGGTGTGTTCCCCAGGAGATCTCGGGGGCGGGGAGGGGAGTAGGCAAATGTACTGCCGCTGGTTATGCAAGAACTCAGCCTTTTGAAGGTTTCACCTGAGGAGGGGACTCATACACTTTAAGGTCAGAAGAGACCATTGTAATCATCTTGTCTTCTGCACACTGCAGGCCACAGAACCTCACCCACCCACTTCTGAAATAGACACCTAACCTCTGGCTGAGTTACTGAAGTCCTCAAATCATGATTTAAATTTACAAAGAATTAATTAATTACACTAGTTTAAACCTGCAAGTAACCCATGCCCCATGCTGCAGGGAAAGGCAGAAACCCTCCCAGTATCTCTGCCAATCTGACCTGAGGGGAAATTCCTTCACAACCCCAAATATGGTGATCTGTTAGACCCTGAGCATGTGGGCAAGACTCACCAGGCAGGTACCCGGGAAAGAAGTCTCAGTAGGAACTCAGAGCTTCCCCATCTAGAATCTCCTGTCTATCCAGTAGGGATTTTTGCTACTGGCAATCACTGATGGTCCTCATGTCATAGTAGTCATTCCCATCAGACCATTCCCTCCATAAGCTTATCAAGCTCAGTCTTGAAGTGAGGTAGGTTTGTTTTTTTTTTGCCCCCACTGGTCCGCATGGAAGGCATTTCCAGAACGTCACTCCTCTGATGGTTAGAAACCGTTGCCTAATATCAAGCCTAAACTTGTTGATGGCCAGTTTATAGTCATTTGTTCTTGTGTCCACATTGACGCTTAACTTAAATAACTCCTCTCCCTTCCTGGTATTTATCCCTGTGATGTATTTGTAGACAGCAGTCATATCTCCCCTCTTCCTTCTTCTGTTTGGCTTGTTTTGCCTAACCAAACCTTTATCTGCTGATCATCTGTCCCCAGAGTCCCAATATCAAAGGCCCAAACTGTATAAAGGAATGACGCACATATTTATGTTGGTGCTTGTTCTGAGCTAACAGCAGTTATGAACTTGTAACCACAGAAAAACCTCTTGGAGGGGTTTAAAGTACTGAAGTCTACAATGGGTGCCCTTGCTGGACCATGGAGGGGGAATACAGGTGCAGTTGCCTGGAACTGTGACAGCCATTACATTGGCAAGGATTGGTAGAACCTCAGTCAGGCCCTTTCATCCCCACTGCACCTCCACATGTCCACAGCTGGAAGAGGCTGGTGTGAAGATGTACACCAGTTGAGGAGTCCCCCACATCAAGGGAATCCATAGCTATGCATTTAAGAGCTTTAAGGTCACTTTGCATCAGTGTGGTGACACAAAGTAGCCTTAACATCCATAAACTAAGCTGTATTAAATTAAAACATTTACTCTGACGGCAACTGTGTTGTGTGTCATGGATCTATGAGACTAGAGGCCACACTTCAAGTTTTGATCAGTGTGGGACTGACAGACCTGGAGAGTGAAATAATCTATTTCTGCACATGTTATGTTATAGGTATGTTATGGGTAGTGGCAGTCCAAGCTTCCACATTGTCTCATCAATAAAGCAGTGCCTCATAAGCAGGGTTGAAAGGTATTCTTTGTGCTTTCTGTTTTCTTGTCAGTTCAGGCCCTGGCCTCTCTGATGAGATTTACAATGGCGGGTGTTTGTGTGTTTTGTGTTGTGGACACCTGTCAATTAACAACTAGATTAACACCAACAGCTCATTTTACAGTCTACAGATTGTAACCGGTGCATTTGATCACTAAGGGATAGATCCTCAAAGGCATTTGGATGCCTAACTAATAATATAAATTCATATTAATGGTATATCTTTGAGGACTGGGCCTTACAGCCTGAGTTGGATTTGAAAGGATGACCTAAAAGTGAAAGCCCTCCACGCTCTATTCCCAACTTCTGAACCATCCAGTCCTACTTGACCATATTTCCCCCCATTAAAATACAATGTGAAGCTATCTTTTCATAAAATAATATGATCTATTTTCACGATCAGTCATCTCAGAGAGTGAGTCAATGTTTTGTAATAGCTACTCCCCCAAAGTGGGCGGAAACCCAAGAGCAGCAGGTGCTGTTATTAATAGAGCCCTGCAAAAAATGATCAACTCTTGCTTTTTGGTCAAAAAATAACTTTTCTACCTATGGAAATTTTCTGTTTGCTTCTGAAAAATAATATGGGTTTATTGATACTATTTATAATTTAACTACCTTGTGCTTAGTACCTGACCATGTGCAGGTATAAATAGTTCCTGCTCAGAGATTACAGTCCAAAAGACAAGTAGAGTTTAGATGAGAGTTGTTAATTTTGGGGAGAATTCTCTCTTTTTCTCTCTCCCCTCCTAAAATATGTCTGATATGTGGTGGAATCTGAGAGCCTTGGGGAAGAAGTTAGGAGGTTGTTCTGTGTGTCGGGGGCAGCACAGTAGAAAGTCCCAAAGTGAGAATGGGAGAAGGAAATGAAAGGAGTAGTGGCCTTGGTATCACTGGTGGAGCAAAAGAAGAGAGGAGAGACACAAGATCCCCAACATAGACTGACATTGTGCAGGGTCTCAAAGATGAGAATGAGAAGTTTAAAGATGATGTGGTGGCCATGGGAAAAATGACTGTAGGGATTAGAAGAATGAAGTGATATGGTCAGATGGATGGAGAAAGAGCATAGGAGGTGGTGTGAACATAAGAGGCTACATTTTCAAATATTTGCCTCTATTTCAATGTGTGCAATTTTGTACCTGCAAACATATGGATGCTCACTTTCCAGTCTGTCACATTCAGATGATAAGAATTATGCACAGGATGAAAAGTCACATGTGCAGGTAATAGAGATCAAAAAGTGTTAATGAAAGCTTGAAGCTGGTTTGAGGCCCCTTCAAAAATTTGGGGTGAGAGTCTGATGGGGACACCAAATGTAGGCACAATATAGCAAAAACTTTAAAAATATGTGTGTAGGGAGAGTGCTGAAGTGTTTTAATCTAAAACAACAACAATGAAATACAAAATTTGTATAGAGAGCCACCTATAATGCATTGTTTTCCATTTATGAATGGAAAACTATGCGTTCTGTACTGTACAATGCTTTATTGATCCCAGTCTTACTTTCAGGCTGTAATGTGCTTGAGGCAGGGACATATTACTCCTGGGAGAACTGTGCATCACTTCATGTGGACAGAATTCATGTCTCCCACAAATGTCTTTGCTTCCCCGCAGAAAAATGACTTCTGATGGGGAAGCAAAGGGAAGGCGTAAGAGTGGTCATGTACCTCTCCCGGGCAGCATAGGCAGGTCTGTTTGGGCACCCAGAGCAGCCTGTAGAGATGTAAATGAGACTGGGATGGGCAGTCATGCATGTGAGAGAGAGAGAGAGAGAGAGAGACACTCTGTCCCTCTTGTTCGCTATTGCGGCATGCTCGGCGTGGAGGGGCAGAGCTTTGGAGTGTTTCTGAAGAGGTAAGCGTGGGGAAGGCTCTGTCGCCTCAGGCAGAGCAGAATGTAGCAGCCTATCCGCTTAGTGAATTATTCCCATTGTCTTTGTGAATTCCCCCAGGAGTATAAAACTGGTGTAAAAGTTTTAAGGTTTCCTTTATATTGCCAGAGTTGTGTAAAGGATATGTAGCCTTATGAATACTTACAATATTCCACACAAAGATGGACTACAAGCTATCAGGAACAGTATCCCTGATAATGTCACAGCTAACCTGGTGGCTGAACTTTGTGATTTTGTCCTCACCCACAACTATTTCACATTTGGGGACAATATATACCTTCAAGTCAGCGGCACTGCTATGGGTACCCGCATGGCCCCACAATATGCCAACATTTTTATGGCTGACTTAGAACAACGCTTCCTTAGCTCTCGTCCCCTAACGCCCCTACTCTACTTGCGCTACATTGATGACATCTTCATCATCTGGACCCATGGAAAAGAAGCCCTTGAGGAATTTCACCATGATTTCAATAATTTCCATCCCACCATCAACCTCAGCCTAGATCAATCCACACAAGCGGTCCATTTCCTGGACACTACTGTGCTAATAAGCGATGGCCACATAAATACCACCCTATACCGGAAACCTACTGACCGCTACACTTACCTACATGCCTCCAGCTTCCATCCAAGACACACCACACGATCCATTGTCTACAGCCAAGCTCTAAGATATAACCGCATTTGCTCCAATCCCTCGGATAGAGACAAGCACCTACAAGACTGGGAATGGCTGAGCCATTACAAACATTGATTCTATCTCCCCTTGTAAGTATGCTCACACTTCTTATCAAACTGTCTGTACTGGGCTATCTTGATTATCACTTCAAAAGTTTTTTTCTCTTAATTAATTGGCCTCTCAGAGTTGGTAAGACAACTCCCACCTGTTTATGCTCTCTGTATGTGTGTATATATATCTCCTCAATATATGTTCCATTCTATATGCATCCGAAGAAGTGGGCTGTAGTCCACGAAAGCTTATGCTCTAATAAATTTGTTAGTCTCTAAGGTGCCACAAGTACTCCTGTTCTTCTTTTTGCGCATACAGACTAACACGGCTGCTACTCTGAAACCTATGGTACTTCCGTGATTAGAACTGGTCTAAATTTTTGGACTGAAACAATTTCCTATCAAAATATGATTAATTAACTGGCTACCTTTCTGGAGATGATCAGTAGCCAATATAAATTGTGAGTTTGATTCCCCAGCCTTCACTTGCTCTTAAGTTGCCTATGATGTAACACTGAGCATATGGCTGCATATATTTGTTGACTAATAACTAGAAATAAAGGGTCAAACTTAGCTGGATTACTATAAGGCAAGAGGGGTTGGGGATTTCCTCCAATGCTCCCCACTTCCATTCTCCATGTACTGTATTCTAGTTTAAATAAATTACCAAAATAATTGAAACCAGTATGATTATATTGTGCTAGTTTGACAAATAAAACATACATACTTCTGCAGAATTTTTAAATATTGTGTGCAGAATTTTTATTTTTTTTGGCACAGAATTCCCACAGGAGTAACATATTGCTTGTTTTGGCACAGTTCATCTATTGTACAGAACCATATACATATGTAGAGTTGATTCAATAATAGAGAGAGGGTCAAGCTACAAAAGTCAGTTCCTGATTTTGACCCTCCCCTCCACTTCAAAGTTTAGGCCTGTTTGGATCCAGGGTTCTTTTTTTTTAACTCATGTCTAATTAATAAAAATATTTAAAAAATTGTAATTCTCTAAAAGTAGCAATTAGACAATTTCACAAGTCTCATTAATCAGGACAAAGTACTAGAAAATATCTTGGGTGAAATCCTGACTCCACTGAAGTCAATGACAGAACTCCCATTGACTTCAGTAGGGTTGGAGTTTTACCCACTGAAGAGGACAATCCTGCATTGATTCCAGTCCCAAGAGAGCCGCTGGAAGTAGATTTGCCAAACTTTTCCAACCTATCTTTTATACCAAGATCATTCCAGGATCCCTTTCCCATTTACTTAGGATCTAGCTGAGAGCCTCCTTTCACTTAGCAACATGGGAAGGGCAGGCTGGTCTAAACACTAAGGTTGAGATATTTTATATTAGAAGACCTGATAAATGTTTTGGACCAGATTCACTTATGCTCCAGGTGTTTTGCACCACTTCGGTAATGCAATGTCAATGCAAATCCAGTTTAATCAGTCAGTTACACCAGATTGATTTCTGTTTTGCCTTACTAGAGTGGTGCAAAAGAACCAGGGTGTACAGTACCAGTGACTATAGACCTACATCTCTACTTCTGTGAATCCATGATTCAGCAAATTGTTACTTGAAAATCTTAGTATTCTGCCATCACAAATAGCTGATGTGGCTTTAGCAGCCAAAGTGCTCAGTAAAGCTCACTGTCAGATTTCCCTACCATATATTATTCCTAAAGCCACCAGTGTAATGACAAATATAACAGCATCAGGAGAAGTGAAAGTTCCATGAACAGGGACAGTGTCTTTCTGTTTGTGCAGCACCTTGCACAATGAGGCCTATGCACACAGCTGTAATGGAAACTGTCAAGGCTGTATTCCCACTTTGAACTTTAGGGTGCAAATGTAGGGGCCTGCATGAAAACTTCTAAGCTTAACTACCAGCTTAGCTCTGGTCCACTGCCACCATTTTCCAATTAGATTCCCTCCCTGGGAAGCCCTGAGAAACCTTTCACCAATTCCCTGGTGAATACAGATCCAAACCCCTTGGATCTTAAAACAAGGAGAAATTAACCATCCCCCCTCCTTCCTCCCACCAACTCCTGGTGAACACAGATCCAATCCCCTTGGATCTAAAACAAGGAGAAATTAACCTTTCCCCCTCCTTCCTTTCACCAACTCCTGGTGAATACAGATCCAAACCCCTTGGATCTTAAAACAAGGAGAAATTAACCATCCCCCCTTCTTCCTCCCACCAACTCCTGGTGAACACAGATCCAATCCCCTTGGATCTAAAACAAGGAGAAATTAACCTTTCCCCCTCCTTCCTTTCACCAACTCCTGGTGAATACAGATCCAACCCCCTTGGATCTAAAAACAAGGAAAAATCAATCAGGTTTTTAAAAAGAAGGCTTTTAATTAAAGAAAAAGGTAAAAATCATCTTTGTAAAATCAGTATGGAAATTAACCTTACAGGGTAATCAAACTTAAAGAGCTCAGAAGACTCCCCTCTAGTCTTAGGTTCAAAGTACAGCAAACAAAGATAAACACTCTAGTAAAAGGTACATTTACAAGTTGAGAAAAACAAAGGAAAACTAAGACGCCTTGCCTGGCTATTTACTTACAAGTTTGAAATAGGAGAGACTTGTTTAGAAAGATGTGGAGAACCTGGATTGATGTCTGGTCCCTCTCAGTCCCGAGAGCGAACACACAACCAAACAAAGAACACAAACAAAAGCCTTCCCCCCCCCCCCCAAGATTTGAAAGTATCTTGTCCCCTTATTGGTCTTTTAGGTCAGATGCCAGCCAGGTTACCTGAGCTTCTTAACCCTTTACAGGGAAAAGGATTTTGGAGTCTCTGGCCAGGAGGGATTTTATAGTACTGTACACAGGACAGCTGTTATCCTTCCCTTTATAGTTATGACAGAAACATTTAACAATAACCACACAGTCTAGCACTTTCACACTGCTCCGGTCCTATACACATACTTTTACCCAGCCAGCCCAGTTTATGTGTTATATGGGAGTTACTATCACTTTAGAAACAAAGACAGTAACAGCTTTCTGGCTATGGGTGGGTCATCATGTAAACTTAATTGATGATGGGCCTCAGTGGCTGAGAAGTATTGGTGATCTGCTTCCAGTTAGAGGTTAGCAAGAATATTCTGCTCTGAAACGGGGAAAAAAATGCAATTTGAAAACTTTGATGAAGCTGTCATGCTCTGAAAGGCAGAGACTACCCTGGGGACAAAGATAATATTACTGAGCAGCAGAAGCCCTGTTTGGTGAAGAAAGAATCCATTCTCTTAGAAGAGTAGGCGGGGGATAAAAAGTCTTTTAAGTGATTTTCTGATGGGATTATGTTGGCAACGTTTTTTTCTCTTTCTCTCTCTTTCTCTCTCTCTCTCTTTTTAATACACAGGGAACTGGGACATCATCAATATGACAGTTTCTAATGAACTTTTCAATTGTCTAGTTTTCCACTAGGGAAGGGCAAATGTTTGCTGTTTAACTTCAGTTGAACATCAAGGTTGAAATTTTTGACTAGAATTTGAATGGATTAATGTTCTGACTTGGAAAAACTGGGGAGGGGGAAATAGAGTGGCAGTGAGAGGAAAGAAGTACAAAGAGATTGCAAATAAACAGAACAGAAACAGAATAGAGTGAAGAATTCCAATAGATATTAAATATATCATACGAAGGACACACACATGTGTTAGCCTAACTTCATGTGATGGTATGGCTGGCTTGGGGCTTTCTATGCCCAAAACAGCACTTGCCATTAAAGTGTGAATATTCACCCAGTGATATTTGTTATCTCAAAATTTTCCTTCATGGTATCTGAAGTACAATTCTGTGATAACAGTTGACAAAAGTAAACTTTTTAATGTTACCTACAGGTTGCCCTTTAGCTTTGAAACGCTTTTTTAGAAATGAGCAAAAACTATATACATTTTTTATCCAAGCTTCCTGAACAGTGATTGGTAAAACTGGACCGAGATATGAACTGTTCCTATCTGTTATTAAGGAGTTGTTTATGAGCACCCAAGTACAGACTGTTGTTGTGTGGATTGCACACATGGATTTGGTATGGTAGGGTTGCTCATAAGTGATGGGCAGATAACTGTTCTTTTTTCCTTTTCTTTAGTCTGCCTAGGGCTGTGCTTTGTATTTGCTTTAAGGAGACCGGATCATTTGAAAGAGTATTCTTTGAATTATAGTACTCAGTTTAATTACATTAGAAATATCTAATATTATATCTAGCACAAAGTGTTACAGATCAAAATTGGGGGAAAAAAGCACAAACTCAATAATTAAAATAATATTACAGGTTTCCCTGAAACAGAGACTAAAGCATGGGAATTCCAGGGCAAAGCTGTCAGTTAGTTCTCAACGCTCAGCAGTGCCTACATCTGACTGCTGTCAGTCTTATAAAAAATCAGATGCCCTCCAGATCTGCATGCTATACGACCATTGTTATCAGCAGGCCAAATCCTGTGCTCCATACACCTGTTTTACTCACTCTCTGCCCAGGAAAAAACTCCCCTTCACTTCAACAGGAGTTTTGTCTGAGGCTGAGTAAGAACTGAGTGAAAACTAAGACTTGAGGGTTTGATCAAGTAGGAACTGTGCAGCTATATGTTTATAATGTTACTCTTATTTTAAGAAGTAAAAGATTCAGAAATTCAGTCTGATCCCACATGATGCTGATTTCCCTCAGTCTTCCACTGAGAAGGATGAGGCCTTATTTTCCTAGAACCACGGTCACTAAGATTGCTGTATTCCAAATGGCCAACAATATTTGAAGCACTATACTGTGATTAAGACACAATAAGGTGTGGACTTTATGAATAGTTTTTATAAATATACATCAATGGTTTGGGGCCTGACTCTAGGCCGAAATGTCTGATTATATGTCAAGCAGCACACTGCTCCTGCGTTTTACAGAGAGGAGTTAGGCTGCATTAGAACAGCTGGCTAGATAAAATAGCCACAGATGCTGTGAAATTATCATAAGGTAACTTTTTTTCTTGTACATAATATGCTTAGTTATTCATAATATATACTAATAGAGTAACTCGCATGTTATTATACTTGATATAGTTTTGCAGAGTGAATATTTTTATCAGATAATTGATATCTGAAGAATGTTGATGGAACTAAAGAAATTATATAGAGTTAAGCTATTTAAAGCACCCTGCAATAGTCCCCTGCAGTTTGAGGAAGTTCTGTTGCCAAGACAACTGTAAGAATAAGTGTTACCATAGTTTGGACAGGGCTATTTTTAAAATAAGAAATGTGATCAATAAGAGCATTTACCTGAATAATTGGCAGAGGTATAAAGATTTATTTTAGTTTTTATTATTTGGTTTTGTAATCTATTCAGTTCACATGTCAAATAAAACTTACCTTTGAGACTTTTCCTTACAATTTTATCAAACTGTTGTTCTAAGGTTAAGTGAGCACAATGTCTGTTTAACTGTTTGATTACCAGCTAAATAGATACCACTTCATAATTCTAACCTTACAGTTGAGGTAAAGAAAAGCTACTAATACAGAGGTGTATACAGCTGTTCTGTCCAAGTATTTCATGATCTGTTGGATCATAATGATGGTGGACCAAATAAATTACCCAAATTGTGTGCACCAATATGGTTTGCAAACTAATATGGCTTAAGAGTTTTGTATGTGAACATTATGGACAAAGAACACATTACTGCAAGCAAGAGTAAATAATTACTAGAATAAGGAGCCTAAAAAAATCATGCCTTATTCTTTCATTAGATAGTGGGAACATAACCTAAGGTACTCGGTATTCTGGTTGGGTCATTTCAAATCTGCATAAGAAGTGCGAACTGTGCTGATTGGTCTACATAAACTTTTAAAATGAGAACATTTTGTAGGACTTATTTCAAGTCTTCACCAGAAGCACCGGAGGCTCTCTAACTTGGTCCCATCAACAAGAAAAATCAGGCTGCAATGCCTATCGGAAACTGGATCTAATAAAATCTGATGCCCTCAGAACTTCACCCTTGCGCTAGAACATCTGGACAAAAGATTGAGGGAAAGTCACTATTGGCTGGCTGAAAATCATACCCCTGTCTAGAGACAGCTAAAATCTTGTCCTAAATAAATACATTTTAAACTTTTTTTCTGAGAAGTCCCAGAGAGACATCTGTGAAATTCTGATGTAAATTCAGAAACTTTAAGGCCTTTCTTCATTATCCTCTGCTATCTATTTGCTCTTGGACCTTATTAGATTGACAATCTCCCCACTCCACTCTGCCAACAATGACAGGCTTCATCAACCATTTGTTTCTTCTTTCAAAACTACCTTCATGTTTTCTCCTATGTATCTTTGTATTGAGCACCTTCCCTGAAATGGTGCTTAAATCCACACTGACATCCTCAAAATGCACTTCATCCATAGTACCTACAGGAAATCACCAGCTGATAACATCTAAATAGATGACAAATAGACACTTATGAATGATATTTATCTTATTGCTTATATATAATCTGATCATTTCAATTTAACTGAAAACTCTCCAACTGTGAACATATCTGGCTTTTGTCCCCCATTACTCCCAAATCTGTTACACTCACTTGGCTTCGCTTGACACAATTAGATTATAAGGTCTTCAGGGGGAGCAGCCATCTCTTATTCCTTGTTTGGATGGTGCCTTGAACTATGTGGTCCCAGTCTTGATTGGAGCCAGCAGGCATTACAATAATATAAATAATAAATCATAAATGATAATATATGAGGGAAACAAACTCATTTTACCACATCCTCTTCTACTGCATAGTACTAGTTTAGCTGAACATTGGGTACTTGCTTATTTTCTAAAAAGAAAGTGCTTTCAATATTTTTTTTTAAATTGCCTCATGGGTAACTGACATGTTAGCTACTAGTAATTTGGCATTTGGCACTTCAGAAGCTGAATTTAAACGGAAACATGATTTACACGCTCCAACCTGCCACATTCATTCTGCCATACAATTATGTCCTGAACATGAAGACAAGGTGGCATCAGAACTTGTCAGCTCTCTGTCCGCTGTGATCACGTAGCTTGTACTGCCCAGTGGAGAAAAAAACAGAGGCATTTTTGACAGTGTACATAGTGCTGGAATGATAGCAAGAAATTATGAAAACCTCTAATGTAATTTAATTTTTTTAATTGTCATCTGGATATTCAGCTTGATTGCAAATTTTGGCCTTCTAAATTGAGAGATTGGTCCTGCTAATTATGGAATTCTGTACAGGAGAGTTGGAAAAATTTGTATATTTGGGGAGGGGGTGCTGAGAGCCATGAAACCAAACTGTGAACCCTGTGTATAATGAAAACCACTTAAAGACAGGAGGTGTAGCAGCACCCCCAGCACCCTGAGTTCCAGCACCTATGGATCTATATATACAGATCACTGATAATCCCTGAAAAGTTATAGGCACATATGCTTAATAACAGTAGTGAAAAAAGTGCTAAAACTGTATAATAAATTTACATGATTTTTAACTGCATTAGTTGAAATTGTTATGACCCTGGGTATAGTTTGAACCAGTTCATGTAAGAGGAGTATCTGTTTTTTTCTATAAAGAGTGTGCTCAGTAAAATGTTTTTAAATATAGTAAGTCTATTTATACCTTTCTCACAACAACAACAACAACAACAACAACATGTTGTTCACTTTATTGGTTCTGAATAGAATATTTTTTGTGGGTAAGGGTGAAAGAGAAAAGAGCTAGTTCTGAGAAGACCAGTGAAGAAGGTTTCTAGGAATCTTTTCTATCTCTTCCCAAAAGGAGGCAGAAGAAAACCGAAGGGAAATAAAGTGAGAAGAAAGAGCGTGAGGTTGAAAGTAACAGGTATAATTCAGCAACTGGGCCAATAAGTGAATATCTAGGCTGGAGATTAAAATTCTGCCCAAAATTCCGCCCAAAACAAACGCTTAGAACTGATAACTCAGCAGTTTAATGAGAGGCAGAATCACCTATTATGTTACGGAAAGACACTTCTTTGCTTTAAGGATTTGTTAGGACATCTGGAGGTGTCCCCAATTCCTGCTGAGTCCAGAAACTGGATCCAGATGGAGAAAGCAGTGCACATTATACCTTAAAAAATCAGTACAGAGGGAAAAAAATAAACATGTCAAGCAAGATTTAAGAAGTGAGGAATCTTGTCCTATATCTAAAGCCAGCTGAATCATTATGTATCTGGGACTACATTTGGACACAAACTCCTTAAATATTAAAAGCCTCGCTGGAGTAACATCTAAGACTTCCCACCTTAAATCCAGCTAGGCATCCTTGAAGATACAGAAAGCTGAAATCTGAAGACAGCAGAAATAAAAGAATAACAGTTAAGTAACTTTTATGACCCAGAGGTGTTATATTTTCCTTTCCACAGTTAGTAATAAAAGTAAAATTTACTTTAGCATGTGTTGATCTTGACTCCTCCATCTTCAGGTATATCAAATACTAACTAATATATGCTTTCTGAGAACTTTAAACTGTTATTAAGACATTGTTTTGCCTGGGTTTCAAGTATCTACTAGTTGCTGCAAAGTCTCAGTACTTAGCAGATAATTGATTTAGTGTTATGTGGCCTTACAAATTAGTTAGAAGTTCCTTTAAGAGCAGGTTTCCATGAGACATCTGTACCACTTCCAATTTCTGGCCTGTCGGTGCATTTCTGGTTAACAAAAATGTTGTTTTTAATAGTAAAAGATTAAGTTAGTTAAACTTTTTTCAACCCCCTCAACAGTTTGGGATTTAATTCCAGATTTGGCCAAACATTTGGGTTAATTCTTAAAATATCCAAATGGATTTGCCTATCCTTAAGATAAAGGCGCTGGCTGGAGTAATTTTTTTTTTTTTTTTTGGAGTCCCTGAAGGATAAGTGCATCAAAATGTTTACTACAGTAGCAATGCTTATTGATTTTTCTTGGCAAAGATGAAAATCAAGCAACAGTACATTGCAATGTGATAAGGAACAACATTATCATGCATGGACATTTTATGCGGAGAGATTACAAGGTGTTTTACAAAAGGTAGAAAACCTTAATATCCCCATTTCATAAATGGAGCACAGAGAGGTTAAGGGCCACATTTTTCTTCAGGGGAAGTTGTGGGTACTCCTGTAGCCCTAGATGACTAAATAGTTAATTTTGTTTAATGTTATTCCCAATAATTAAGACACAATCAAATGAAGAGGTCATTTTGAAAATTTTAGCCTAATTATCTTGCCCAGCATATTGCAACAGACCTAGGAATAGATTCTGGATCTCCAGACTCCCAGCCCACTATTCAGTTGTTGTCTAGTTGTATGTTTGTATATTTGTAGCTTTTTTCCTCAGATTAGCTAATAAGAACTTTCCCAGTGCATCACCACTTTTAAAGTCGATATGTGCTTTGACTGAATTCCGCACTTTTTTTCCTTTTTAGAAATGGCAAAGGGACTTTCTCTTCTTAGAGTGACATACCAAACCAAAGATTTACTTTTACCAAGGAGGAGAGGTGCACAAAGAATCATAGTCTGTTTTCCATCCAGCAGTTGTTGATGATGATGATGATGATAATAGAAAGAAAAAAGAGCATATTTTTAAAACAGTAATTCCTCAGTCTAAGGTAGTCCCTAGCAGGATGGTGCTACTGCTTGACTTCTGTAAAGAAGGCTACCTTTGAGTAAATGAAGAGGCTTTTTACCTATTAGTGGCAACTGTATTTGATAAGGAAGATTACTGCTCCATGGTTCTTCGTATTAATGACCATGAATGATCGTAAGGTGTGAAGGCCAATAAATAGGAAGGTGGCTATTGTGTAAACACCAGGGATGCACAGTACTCTCTTTCTTACAGCTGCGGTTGTTTGAAAAATGTGTTTAATAAGACCTCACACATTTTTCATGGTTAGTATTTTAAGGAGTTATTCAACAGCAAAGGTCCGAGCCATTGAGCATAGTGGGAGGTTATGTGTTCAGTTTCTTAATCTAAGCTATCAGTCATTTTAGGCTATGTTTTGGAACTGTTGTTGGCAAAGTACGCAATAATGACCTATGGTTCTGTGCCTGTTTAGCCTCCCACTTTGTGTGTGTGTGTGTGTGTGTGTGTGTACATACACATGTCAATGCAATTTACTGAACTGAATGTCAGCCCTCCTCAAATGTATTTCATCATGTGCTGTATGACAGCAGAGTCAGAGTTTAAATAATCTGCGCTTCAATGCAAGTTTCTCATGAGTTGCTGCAGGTAGTAATACAGTATATTATACATACGTAGTGTAGTTGTTTGAAATCCCTGTATCAAAATACTGTCATACCTGCAGTGGAAGACAATTTGTGTGAAGAACACCACAAAATAGGAGTTAAAGAGGAAATTTTGGAAATTGCACATAAACAAACCTATACTCTTAAGAAAAGAGCCATGGGATCTTTAATATCCATGCAGAGCAGAAATATTTTTTTTAAAAACCTTATCCAGTGGATTCGTATACAGCAAACTCTATGGTACTTTAAAAAAAAAAAAGAAGGAGCAAATTGATCCTGGGGAGGTTTTAATACTTTATTTCCAGAAAATCTAATCACTACTAAGCCAAACCTTAGCCCAGTGATGAATCACCCCTCTTGTCAGTTGCACCCAAGCAATTTTCGGTTGACTTTTGTAGGATAGTAAATGAGTGTGAACTAGGAATGGGATGATTGGTTTAGACAAATGGTCTACAGATCCAAACTAGAATAAAATCCAGTCCCAGCATTTTTTGAGGTACAGACATAGATACGTGTTTTCTCAAATAAATTAAAATTTTAATTTCTATATCCCTCTGTAGTTTCTGGTAGTAGCCACAGAACTGCAACAAAAGCCAGGTTCTGAATGTCTGAGACTGCTGACATTTCTGCTATTGAAATAGCTGCAGGTTTTGTGTGGCAAATGTGAATTTACAGACACTTGTTGAGGCTCTGGGACAAACTGCTTGGAAATACAGCCCTATGGCTATGGCTAATACTACAGTCACAAACAAGGGTAGCAACTTAACTGATATACGAGCAAAATCAACTGTCCACTAAGATTGTTTTCAATAAATAAGTAGGAATTTATGTTCTGTACAGCAACCAAGCCTGCTGCACAGTTTTTTGAGAGTTATCATTTTCGGTACAGATAGTTTTTCAACGCTATGGGCTCAGCTGTGCAATTTATGCAAATTTCTGTGGTAGAGAACGATCTCATGAAACACATATCATCCTGGGATGACAGTTAGTAGGTTAGATTCCCTACCACTTATCGCTGGCTTCACAAAGCTGGGGGCTTGTGTGAAGGATGGTGGGCCCTGGGTCTCGCTTAATCTCTTTCCACCCCTGCTCAGAGCAAGTACCAAGTAGTCCCTACTAACAGGGACTGCTATTGTGCTCTGTACTTGAAGGGCGAGTGTAGGATGGGGAGATGTTCCTGGCATAGGCCCCCGTCCTGTGCGTCCACAAAAGACAAATCACAAACTGGATTTAGTTACCATGATTCTCCATAGGGCATATACTGGGCTGTGTCCTGGAGAGTTCTTAGGGGCCAGTGGGGTAGGGTAGTGGAGCTATTCAGTTGTTGCTATTGCAGCTTCAGGGTTGCAGCAACCATTACATCTGTTCTTCCCATTCATCAGTCTCGCTGTAGCCTTTTCCATCTTTTTAAGTCTTTTCCCAAATCTCTCTGCTGTTGCGGGTGTGGGGACTATGAGCAGGGCACAGCTTTGTGATGTACCAGGGGATCTGCATGCACCCCATGCATGGTATCCCATAATCTTGCTTCCACCCATGCAATGGCACAACACTGATTGCAACCAGAGCTATCTGCACTCGTGGAGTGTGGCCAGGATTTGGCTTTTTATGACAGGCAGTCATGATAATTCTTAGGACTCAGTCCTGTAATTGTATCCCCAAGGTGGACTCTGTCTAGAGGCATGACCTTGTCCTTTGTCTTTGAGAAACTGATTTATACAGACTTGTCTGGTAAACACATTTCAGACCTAATTTCAGCTTGTTTATAACTTCACATATAATATTGCCACACACATTTCATTATATTATTGACCAGTGAGTTATTAATTTTCAAATGGTACTTCCCAAGGCATATTTTTTCCAAAGGTTATTACAATAGTGTGTAGGGTGCAAATACAGGGGTGCATTCAATCACAATGGGTGTGTCAAGCTATTACTGATACACCATTTTCATGTAGTCCAGACTGAGAACATCTCTTCATCAAATGAAAAGGGAATGCCGAAGACTCATAAGGTCACCATTAAAAAAGGACACTACTTGCTGGCAGTGATATAATGTGTGCTCCTGGGACACAGAAAGGAAATCTGCGTGTTTGTCTGTGTTTATATTTATATAGTCACTGCTCAGCCTTAGAACTGTTCTTTGAGCTCGTTTGAGATCTCCAGCTGAAATAAATGTCACCTGCTGCTGAATTATTATAAAAATAATTCTGTTTATTTACAAATATGACAACAAGCTGATAACTTATATAGACTCCCTAAAGGATTGTCAGACTTTGCAGAGGCATTCCTAATGGAGTATTTTCCTTTATGCTTGAATGACTAGTTGTAATATTTTAAGTTCAGCTATTAACTGCTAGTCTAGACATGTATTCTCTCATTGGTTTGGAATAAAGACACTCTGAGATATTAGGATAATATTCCTTATTAATGATCAACATCTCACTCTGTCCCTTTTTCTCTTTTTATAGCCTTTTTTGAAAGTGAACTGTTTTCTGGATATCAATGTGATTAAAGCAGGATCAGGAAATGGAAAGAAGTCTGGAGAATGGGATTTAAAAGTAAAGTATCATATTCAAAAGACTATAATGTTGAAATGCAGGACATTGTGCTTCTTGACAACACTTTTATCATTCAGTATAAGTTGTTTTCAAATTAAGTAACCACAGCAAGATTAAAAATCCATTCCTCCTTTTCAAAAACCTTTATTAGTTACAGTTCTGAATAAATATCTACTTTAGTTACATAGAAAATATTGTGGTTAAAGTAGCAGTCAGTTACACAGAGGTCACCAGTTTTCCACTGAAATTTGTTTGGATAGATTCATGGATCCCAAGGCCAGAAGGGGCCATTGTGGTCATCTAGTCTGGCCTTCTGTTTAACACAGGCTATAGAATTTCCTCAAAATAATCCCTAGAATATATTTTATAGCAAAAGATCCAATCTTGGTTTAAAAATTGTCAATGATGCTTCGTAATTTGTTCCACTGGAAAATGTACAAATTATTTCCAGTCTGTATTTGTCTAGCGTCAATTTCTAGTCTTTGGATTGTGTTGTACCTTTCTCGGCTAGATTGAAGAGCCCAACACTAAATATTGGTTTCCCATTTAGTTATAGACTTTAACCAAGTCACTTCTTAACCTTCTCTTTCTTAAGCTAAATAGATTGAGCTCCTTGAATCTGTTACTATAAGGCATGTTTTCTAATCTTGTAATCATTCTCATGACTCTTCTTTGATCCTTCTCCAATTTATCAACATCCTTTTTGAACTGTGAACCACACAACTGGTGTTCCAGTCTTCAACTAGTGGTGGCACCAATGCCACATACAAAAGTAAAATAACCTCTCTATTCCTATTCAAGATTTGTCTGCTTATGCATCTAAGAATTGCATTAGCCTTTGGTCTATGGTGTCACACTGGGAGCACATGTTCAGCTGATAAAGTTTGCAGATGACACAAACACTAGGAGAGTGGTAAATAATGAAGAGGACAGGTCACTGAGACAGAGCAATCTGGACCGCTTGGTAAGGTGGACTCAAGCAAATAATATCTGTTTAATTATGGCTATATGTAAATATATACATCTAGGAACAAATAGTAGGCCATACTTACAGGATGGAAAGCAGTGACTCTGAAAAAGACTTGGGGGTGGCACTGGGTGCTCGTGTTCACCTGATTACATTTTGAGACCTCTCAGTTAGCCACTTTTTAATCCATTTAATGTATGACATATTAATTTTATACAGGTCTAGTTTCTTAATCAAAATATCATAAGGTACCAAGTCAAATGCCTCTCAGAAGTCAAAGTATATTATCTCAACACTATTACCTTGATCAACTAAATTTGTAATCTCATAAAAAAAAAGATAAGTTAGTTTAACTGGATATATTTTCCATAAAGCCATGTTGATTGGTATTAATTATATTACCCCGGTTTAATTCTTTATTCATGAGTCCCACATCAGCTGCTATATTATCTTGCCCAGGATCAATGACAAGCCTATAATTAGCTGGGTCATCCTGTTTACCCTTTTTCAACACTGGCACAACATTAGCTTTCTTCCTGTCTTCCTGAAGTGCTTTTTTTTTTTTACCATAACAACAAAATAGAGAAATATTTCAGTTTGGCAAAAATCTTTTTAAAAAATCCATTTCATTTTTGTGGGAAAGAAAACACACTTCTGCCCCATTTTTTAATCTTTTAAAACCTTTTCTAACCCATTTTTTAATCTTTTATCCTTTTTTAACCTCTGGAAAAAGCAGAGGGGAATAAAATGAGAGGCTTGTTCCTCCCACTAAGGTAAACTAAAGTTATTTTTGTTTTGTTTTGTTTTGTTTTGTTCTCCCAGAAATTTCCCACAAAATTCATTTTGAAAATTTTCTTTGAGGAAAATTAAAAAAAAACAACAACTGAACATTCAAGTTCAATGGAATATATTCATTTATTTCATGAAATATATGTACCATTTTTCAGTCAGTTATAATACTATAAATAAAATTATATATGCTCATAAGCATCGAAGGAATTTGCAGTAGTTCACATATCTCTTATGCTCTTGTAGCACTAAAAATGGGCAGTCATAGTATTTTGCACTTTTATTTTGCATTTCATGTGACAAATGTTTTATTTAATTATGTGAATTACATGACATTTAGATAAATAAGTGTTTCTTATTTAGGCAAACCATTAATAACTAACTACCTATTTTACCTATCAGCCATAAATAGGCTATGACTTTCTCAAGTTTAGTCATTATTCAAAAAATTACCAAGTAACTTCTGTGGATAAGTTCTCATCTGTATCTTGTTTATGAACAGTTCAATGTAAATATTCTATATTCAGAATTAAAAATGTTGATTGGATACATAGGACACATGTCTCTGTGGGCATATCCTGGAATAAGAAAATTGACATCAATTACCTGAATTACAAAGTCAGAATTTGCTTCTGTGATTATTCTCAATATTTGTCCCCAGATTCTCTCCTTTAGAGATCGTTCTGCTAAATACATTTAAAAATGCAAACAATTATTGATTGATTTTTTTTCCAGTAGGCACCACCCTCTATGCTATACACATTTTATAAGTGGGCATACTGAGGTACAGAGAGATTAAACTCTGAACTAGTGGCAAGATTGAGAACAGAAAACATGAATTCTGACAGCTACTCTTCAGCTTTGACCACCCAGCTATACTCCTTAAATAAGTACAGAATGGAATTCATGAGTGTTTGTTTTAAAGGCTAACAGATTTAAAGATAACTAATCTAATCTAAAATGAAGGAGATTAACAATAGGTCAAGATAGACAATCTTAATGTATAAAGTACTGTGTAAGGCAATGCATACAAAACTTTGTCCAGTGCTGGGTACTACATTGCTAAAAAAAATATCAAAATTTGTGAAAGGATGCAGAAGAGGCTGAAAGGATTAGAAAATCTATTTGATAATCTGTGCCTGAAGAGTTTTCTTATGTATGGACTTGAAAAAAAAGAGTGAGGGGATTTGATTAGTGTATCTATATTTATTTAAGAAGGCTTCAGAAAGCCCTTGAGAAGGCCCTTTCCCCTCTACAGTGAGACAGCAAAAGGAAAAGGCATGATCTGAAACTTGTAAAGAAGCCTGGAGCCGATGCCCAGATGCTTTCTTTTCTCCAGTCGGAGATCAGCATGTGAAACAGTCCGAGAGGTGTGACTGTTATTGCACGAGGAATCTTTATTTAGGACATTTGGACCAAAAATGAGGGCATATTTAGACACGGGGTGATGTGTTCGGAAGGTCATATCAACCCGTTTGCTTACACATTGAGATTCCTTTGATGTTAAACCTTATGCTTCATAATGTAGTGCCTAATAATATTATTGGATCTTTATGAAAAGCAGGAATTTCATATCAAGTGGCAGGAGCATCGACCAAATGGATAAAAGTTTTCCCTCTCTCTTTCTATTTAATGCACCCATCATCATGGTCTTTGACAACCAAATTATAACCACAAAAGTTAAGATATGAAAAATAAATAGATCCTTGAGTCCAAATTACACTCTGCCTCCAATCCTGGTTGACAGTCAGTAGAGAGAAATGTTCAGGGAATGGGGGCGTAGCAGGTTGATTATAACTATTGCCGTTTTCAGGGCACAGTTTCAAAGCTCTCCCTTTGCTCAGATATCTCCTCAATAACAGCACTGTAAACTGACCAGCAACATCCATCTGGAAGACAAGCTCCAAATAATAAGCCCAAACAGAAGGGGTGGAAAGAATGTGCGGGAGGGCAGGAGGTGGTCAGAAGCAAAGTGATTCTCATGTTGGGCTAGATCATCTTTGCATCTTTTATGCTGCACAACAGGGAGGAACGTAGACCTGTCCTAAATGAATGGCTGAAGAGTCTCCTGACACAGAGCAATCTCCAAGCAGTATTTTCACCTACGCTTCCTGGCCCCTCCGTGTGCTGAGCATAGGATGCAGTGGGGCCAGAGCACTCTGACTTCTGGTGATGCATGCTAGCTTAATGGCTCCTAGGGGAGAGTGACAAAGTGGCACAATCCAGGCTGCTGCTCTAAGTTGACCTACAGTTGCCCAGAGAATCAGAGTAGAGGGAAGGGTGGTGGAAAGCCTCTTTTGTATCCCCTGCCATTAGATATGATAAGAGTAGTTCCAATGCATCTGAGGATCTGGTCAGGCATCTAGCTACTAAGTCTTTTAGAAATGCACATAAAACATGAATGACTTGTTGGGTATTAAACAAATACAATTCCACTGCAATTCAAATATCTATTAAAACCATTTCCCTTTGAGGCTGAATGCTGAAAAACTAGGCACACCAGTGCGTGGAGATGTACTAGAAACAGAGATGGGGAAGAGGACATGGGCACAAGCAAATGAAGACGAGGACAGAAAAAAGTAATAAAGAAATAACAGAACTACTGTATGCATGCAAGAGGGACAATCAGAACAGTGTTTTGCTACTGAACTCATGTAGGTGTGTTAGCAAATAACACATTGACCTTCTTCTTGCAGCTATGAATGTACTGGAGTGGAATTGTTGAGCCAATGTTTTTTTGTAACTTTTGAACTAATGACTATTAAACTGAGAAAGGTGAAATCATTACCAGCAAAACTAGGACACATAATATTACGTACTTCTTTTGGAGATAGCTAGGAGCAAACTAATGAATAATATTGGCCCTTGACCTTAATCTGTAGCATTATAAAAAAGAGGGGGAAAAAAGAAAGAAATATCATATGCATTTCTTAAGTAAAGTCTACACATACCTAACTGTTTAAGCAATCTACTAGTACATTTACACTCTGGTCTGACTAAACAAAGCCAAAAAAAGCCTCTTTGTAGGCAGGCAGAATACTCTTAAGAGGATTTCAGATCCCTAATTGAATATCTTTGGCCTCATTTAGATCAACATTTTAACTCTGTCTTGCTAAAGAGCTTTAAGTGCTTTGTCTGGGTTACTCTCTTCTAGCTAATTTATAACTAAACTGCACAATGTCCACTGATAATTGGTACTACATTAGAAGGCAAAAGGAGACAGTATGTCATAAATAGCCTTTTTCCCTAGAAAGGGGACGCTGGAGATAGTAGTAACTCAGAGCTGCTCTTCTGCGGTTATAAAGAGGCATGCTCCATCTTCACTGTCCTGCAAACAATAGCATCTGAAATAAATTCCTTAATATATGGGACAGGATGATGTGCTTTATGTGCTTAAATATTTAATTTCTTGGAGAATGACTGAATAATTTAACCCCCTTGCTCTGGCCCAGGCTTCCTCTTGTGTACTTAAAAAAAAAAGAAATATATGTATCCCACTAGATTAAGGGAACTCAATAATTGCCTGCTTCCTAATCCCAAGAAACAATAGATAATGTCACATTTTGTGTCACAGATACAATGAAAAGCAGCTTCTCCAGTGTCTTACAGCTACATTGGCAAAATCATCTAACTGTCAGCCATGCTAACTTACTGATGAGTTAGACCACCTTGAAGAAAAAAAGAACAACATTTATCTGTGCATATAAACTTCAGACCATATCGAACAAGGCAGCAGGAAAACTCACCAGCACACAGTGACAGACTCAAAATGTTGGGATGATTATTTATTATATTGCCTTATTAACAGTAGTCTGATATTTACACACACACTTTTCTTTGAGGTAGGACAACTTGGCAGATTTGTGGATGAAAGCTAAGGCCTGCGTTATACAGGATGTTAGACTAGATGATCTAATGGTTGCTCTGGCTGTACATCTGCAAAATACACTAAAGATTACAAGGTGCTTACATACTAGGGTAATGGAGGCCATATAAATACCTTAGATATGCAGAATGTGTTTACTGCCAGTATATGGTACAGTTTTCTTGTCAGTGCTGGTTGTGTGATTTAGTAAAATTAATATTTTTGTTTGTTTTCGGCAAGTTGATGAAGATTTGAAATTCAAAAATAGATGACAAAAAAAAAATCCCCTGAAGTCCCCATTACTTTTTTTTTTTTTTTTTTTACTATTTCTCTGGTTTAGCAATTATTGAGAATATGGTCTAGTAGTAAAAGTAGGGGGACAGGTGCTCTTTGGACTCTTGGTTCTACTTCTAGCTTTGCCACTGATTTGCTATGACCTTAGGCAAGTCATGCAACATCAATGTTTTTCAATTCACCTATCTTTAGATCTTAGAAGCCATGTGATAATACTTTATTTCACAAAGGTGTTATGAGGCTGTTTTAATGAATGGGTATAATGTGCTGCAAGATCCTTGGATGAAAGATGATTCCTAAGATTAGAATAGGACAAAAAAAAAATCTGATATCCTCATCCACCCAAGGGACACAGAAATACTATTTTCCCAGCTGTGCTACAATAAGTGTGTGTATTTGAATACCTAAAACTCAAGGGCTTCTTTTTCATCTTTTCAAATCCCAGCTGGAAACATTAGTAAAGATTTATGAACATTTCAAAACCAAAAATAAAAATAAAAAAAATCAGACCTATAGACTTCTATAGACTTCTCTTACTCTCTGTACAATTTCTTATTATAATTCCAGATAAAGAACCCAGTGGTGGCAGATTTATGATTATCAAACTCTCATAATAACCTTTGCTTTTACAGTGAAGGAGTCAGATTGATGCTCATTTAACTTAGTATAGTGGATCCCCTTACTTGACACAGACCCCGCAGAAAAGAGAAGCATGCTCAGAAGTAGTGCAAGGTTGTCAGAATCTCACGGAAATACATAATGCTTGGAGACATTCACTGTAATTTCCCTAACTGGTTGTAAAATAAACATGTACAAAATTAACATATTTAAGATACCGCATTAAGTTGAGGCTGACTAATTTAGAAGCCATAATACAGCAGGGAAGCAGCCTGTAGCTAGCAAAGGGCTGAACTGTGGGAGGTTTATGCCATCAAACAACCATTTACACCTGTTAATTACTGTGACGAGACTTGAAGGCAGCACTAGGCATGACATGTATCCATTGTTTAGAGGCAATAATAATGTCATATCTTACATTAGTGATATATGATAACTGAAATTCTTGACATGAACTAGTTTCCTGCATGTCATTTTTCAGAGAGCCTATCACGGGCCTCTGGCCATATTTGTAAAGATATTTAGGCATCTAAACATTAAGATAGGCACCAAGTGGCAGATTTCAAAATTCCACTGGGCCCCTATTCTCAACCTTAAGCATATATATTAAAAAATCTTGGCCCAGACCCTCAAAGGTGGTGCACCAAGTTAAATGCATCCCATTGACTTCAACAGGAGCTTTGGCTACAGAACGATTGAAGGCTCAGGTCCCAAAGCCACATTTACTTTAAGAACATGAGAGCTGCCATACTGGGTCAGACCATGGTTCATCTGCCCAGTATTCTGTCTTCAGCAGTGGCTCCATCAGAGCTTCGGGGAGGTGTACAGAAAAAGGCCTTTATGGAGTGACCCATCCCTATCTTCCACTTACGACTTCTGGCAATCAGAGGTTTAGAGTTGCCTAGAGCAGAGATCGGCAACCTTTGGCATGCAGCCCGCCAGGGTAAGCCCCCCGGTGGGCCGGGCCAGTTTGTTTACCTGCCACGTCCGCAGGTTCAGCTGATCGCGGCTCCTGCTGTCTGTGGTCCACCGCTCCAGGCCAATGGGGGCTGCGGGAAGTGGCAGCCAGCACATCCCTCGCCTCGCGCCGCTTACCGCAGCCCCCATTGGCCTGGAGCGGCAAACATCGGCCAGCGGGAGCTGCGATCGGCTGAACCTGTGGATGCGGCAGGTAAACAAACTGGCCCACCAGGGGGGCTTACCCTGGCGGGCTACGTGCCAAAGGCTGCGGATCCCTGGCCTAGATCATGGGTTTGTATCCCTGACCATTTTGGCTAATAGCCATTGATGGACCTATCCTTGATGAATGTATTCAATTCTTTTTTGCACCCAGTTATATTTTTGACCTTCACAACTTCCCATGGCAATGCATTCCACAGGTTAGTTGTCCATTGTATGAAAGTGTACTTCCTCTAGATTGTATGAAACCTGATACCTATTAATTTCATAAAGTGATCCTGGGTTTGTCTATTGTGCAAAAGCATAAATAAAATTTCTCTATTCACTTTTTTCACACCACTCATGACTTTATAGACCTCTGTCATATCCCCCTTTTGTAGTCTCTTTTCTAAAATGAATAACCCTAATCTGTTTAGTCTCTCCTCATATGGAAGCCATTCCATACCCTTGATCATCTCTGTTGCCCTTCTATGAACCTTTCTAGTTCCACTTTGTCCTTTCTGAGATAGGGCAATCAGAACTGGACACAGTACTCAAGGTGTAGGCACTGTATAGTGGCATTATGATATTTTCTATCTTATTTTCTATCCCTTTTCTAATAGTCCTAACTTACTATTAGCCTCTTTGACTGCTGCTGCACATTGAGCAGAAGTTTTCTGAGAACTATCCATCTTGAATAACTTTGTATCATCTGCAAACTTTACACTTCAATGTTCACCCCCCTTTTCAGGATCCTTAAGGAATATGTTAAACATCACAGGTTTCAGTACATATCCCTGGGGGAGCCCACTGTTCACTTCTCTCCATTGTGAAAACTGACCAGTTACTCCTGCACTTTGTTTCCTGACTTTCAACCAGTTACTGATCCACAAGAGGACTTCCCTTTTTATCCCATGGCTACTTTAAGAGCCTTTGGTGAGGGGCCTTGGCAAAGGCTTTCCAAAAATCCAAGTATGATATATAGACTGCATCTCCCTCATCCACATGCTTGTTGACACCTGCAAAGAATTCTAATAGATTGGTGAGGCATGACTTATCTTGAAAAAAGCCATATTGGGCAAAGTGGGCCTGATTCTCCTCTCAGACCACTTTAGGGTTGCCTACTTTCTAATGGCACAAAATTGAACACCCCTGCCCCGCCCCTTCCCCAAGGCCCCAACCCTGCCCCACCCCTTCTCCGAGGCCCCGCTCCCACTTGTTCCATTGCCCCCTCCCTCTGTCACTTGCTCTCCCACACCCTCTCTCATTTTCACTGGGCTGGGGCAGGGGCTTGGGGTGTGGGAGGGGCTGAGGACTCTGGCTGGGGGTGTGCGCTCTGGGGTGAGGCCGGGGATGAACGGTTTGGGGTACAGGAGGGGCCTCCAGGCTGGGACAGGGGTTGAGGTGCGCGGGGAGGTGAGGGCTCCAGCTGGGGTTGTGGGCTCTGGGGTCAGGCTGGGGATGATGGATTTGGGATACAGGAGGGCGCTCAGGACTGGGGAAGAGGATTGCAGTGCTGGTGTGTGTGTGTTTGGGGTGCAGTCTCCAGGCGGGAGTTTGAGTGCAGGAGGGGACTCTGGGTATGGGGTTCCGGCGGCGTTTACCACAGCTCCCAGAAAGCGGCTCATAGGCACATGGTTAGCCAGGGAGTCTCAGCGCACTGCCCTCACGCCGCCACTGCAGCTCCCATTAGCTGGGAACCGCGACCAAAGGGACCTGCAGTGGCAGCACCTGCAGGTGCCAGGGGAGTGCACAGAGCCTCCCTGGCCACCTATGCGCTTAGGGACCGCAGGGACCTGGCAGCTGATTCCAGGAGCCATGCAGAGCTAGGTCAGGAAGGGAACCAACCTTAGCCCCAGGCCCCAGTGTGCTACCAAGTGGACTTTTAATGGCCCAGTCAGCAGTGCCGATCGGAGTCACCAGGGTCCCTTTTCGACCAGGCATTCCAGTTGAAAACTGGACACCTGGCAACCCTAGACCAGTTATACCTCAGTATAACTACTGTATTAAACTATGGTACTCATAGCCATGGGATGTCATCAAGGCCTAAAATCTATAAGATTCAACAGAGGGTTTGCATGTTGTTTATATGGATAACAAGAATGGTCAGAATTATAATAGTTAATATAATAAAAAGAAGAGTTTTTGAAAGGATATAAAACCTTATGCTTTAGGGTCTAACCCAATGTCTAAGAATTAGGAATTAAAATGGGACCTTTGTGTGGTTAGATTATCCCAGATCTGCCCTGTTGAATTTCTTGTACCTTCCTTTGGAACATCTGGTGCTGGGCATTGTCAGGGACAGGATAGTGGATTAGATGGACCATAGTTCAGATCAAGTATGGCAATTCCTGCTTTTCTTTCAGTAGAGTTACTCCTGATTTGCACCAGAGTGACTGAAAGCAGAGCAGGCCCACTATTTTTTGTTGATAATGATTGTCAGCTGTGGGTGCAGTTACATGGATACTGAGTGTGGTCTATATCCAAGGTCAAATTGTATTCAGTAATAATTCAGAATCTATGACTGACCTTTACTTTGAGTAGATGTTAGCCACAGTTTCTGAATTGATGCTGAACTCCATTTGTCCTTAGCTGTACTTGAAGTTAAATGTATTCAGTTCTTATTCAGCTGTACCCATTGCTGACACAGTGGAGACAGTGTTTAAGTAGATTCTTCTGTACTGATATCTTATTGATATATTAACACTGAAATAGATGTGTTTCCTTTATAGGCAAAACCATATCAGAATAGACAAATGGTTTATCTAATAGTGTGTCTTGCCTCTGGCACAGATGTTTCAGAGGAAAGTGACATCCTCATGCATCTAAGTATGCAATATAGTATCCAGGGTGGGAATTATTTTCCTGATCTAAGCTGATGATCAATTTATGCCCTGAATTATGAAGATTGATAACTCTTGTTATTTTATCCTAGTTATGGAAGTATCACTGCAGATGAAATTCCTGATCATGTCTTAATTTCAGTTCTTAATTATCTACCTATCCCTAATTTTCATCTAACTGGAAAAAAAACCTGTTTTACTTTACATATCCCATTTTACCTATCCCTAGAGTTATGACAGTAATTATTCAGTAACTTTGCCATTGTTGTGTCTTCTAAGCTGTGCTAGAAAATGGAGGCTATCACAATCCACCATAGTCATACACACACAAAAATTATAACCAACTGCTTTTTTACTGAAGCAATATTAAAAAGTGCTGAAACGAGGGAAGCGCTAATGCCCATACCTTTCAATACAGATGCCTCTAAAAGGTTAACAACCAGTTCCTGCTAATAAAGGAATGGGTCAGCCCACATGTGAGTGCACTGCAGTGAGAGACAGCCTGAGTAGAGAGTAAATAAAAAGGATTCCAGATACTTGTATATAAATGAAGATGAAACAAATGAAGCAATAATTAACTCATATCTTCGTTTCAATTGCAGTTTACCCTAGTTCCATTTTTTACAAAGACGTGCGTGAAACTTAAGAGTTGTATATACCATCTGATTTGAGACCTTGTTTTTCAGAAAAGACAAAAAAAAAATCAACAACCCAAAAGAGATATTAGATACACTCAGGGCTGGCTCTAGGCACCAGCAAAACAAGCTGGTGCTTGGAGCGGCACGTTTTTAGGGGCGGCAAATGTGCCCCGGCCGCCCTAACTCACCTCCGCTGCTGCCGCTCGCGCGCCGCTGCTCCCCCTCCCTCCCAGGCTCTCAAACCCGAGAGGGAGGGGGAGATCCCGAGCAGCCGCGGCGCGTGAAACAGCTGATTCGCGCGCCGCGGCCGCTCAGGATCTCTCCCTCCCTCCCAGGTTTGAGAGCCTGGGAGAGAGGGGGAGACCCCGAGTGGCCGCGGCACACGCGCTGCTTCTCCCTCTCCCTCCCTCCTAGGCTTGAGAACCTGCGGGGGGAGGAGGCAGGGCTGGGGATTTGGGGAAGGGGCAGAGTTGAGGTGGGGCCCGGGGTGGGGTAAGAAAAAAACGGGGGGGGCGGCCAAAATTGTTTTTGCTTGGGGCGGCAAAAATCCTAGAGCCAGCCCTGGATACACTGAAGGTTTGTTAGCTTATCTAATCTGTCCCTCTTCTAATTCCTGATTGTTCTCCAAAGTAATATGCTTTGTCAAGTCAAGTTTTAAATTACCTGATCAATGGGCTTTCACTGTTTCTCTTAGAACTCATACAATAGGGCTTTTACCGCTTTCCTTAGCTGATGGATAAACCCCCTCATGATAGGCTTGATCTCATTAGTGAGACTACTCACATGCCTTAAAATCAGAAATATGTTTAAGTGCACTGTCAGATCAGAGCCAGAATGTAGGATTGACCCTGATATTCAGTGACCTTTTACAGATCCATATTAAGCCCACCCATTCTCCCTCTTTGTAGACTTCATAACATCAGTGGCTCTTGTTGAGTGATCATTGCCCTGTTTCTTATGCTGCACTTTCATTGACAACAAGCAAGACTGAAAGCCTTGCACACAAGCACCACTTCTCTGTTTACAAGTCATCTGCATCTTTGTGGTATCTCAAAGGAGAGTTTTATTTTATTTTCTTCTCCCAAGTGGAATGTATTTTTCTACAAGGTAAAACCTTTGGCTCGATTTTTTCTAGAAAGACTTATAGGAAAAAGCATTGCTCAATAAAGGTCTGGAGGCTAACCATGGGAAAAGGCTTCTAACAAATTCTGGCTGGCAAAGTGTAAAGAAAAAGTCTCTGTACACCCACAAGCAATGTCCAAAATCGTTCAGTCTGTTGCCTGATCTCAGAGTTTGGTACTGCTATGAAACACTGAAGAGCTATAAGAATTTCCTAAAGGCTTACATGAAAACAAGTATCACCAAATCTTCTCTACTATATTGGAATACCTGGACCCTTCCCAAGTCCTGTTCCTAACTTGGTAAATACACTTGGTAAATACACAAGTTTTGTCGTAGGTTTCAATGGGGCCAGGATTTCATACTGTTTACATTGTGTGAGCGTGTTTGTGAGGCCTTTCTTCTCAATAAGGCCCTTTCTATTATATAGTTGGATTATAGATCTCATGAGATTTTTCTTAATAAGATTAGGGGGATTAGTTTGATGTCCTTGATGAGCGGTTTCCTCTTCCTCCACTCACTATTTTCTAGATTTTCCTAACTGGGACAAGATTTCAGTAATATGCTTGTGAGAATCCATCTCTCTCTCTACAAGAGCATTCTGAATTTTGCTATGCAAACATCCTTATCCAACTAATCTTTTCAGGATCCATCTACACTTGTGACTGTTCAGGTTCAGGTTACATAAGTGTTGTTGTGCCATAACCCCCCTTATTTTCCTCATCTGAAATGCTGAAACATGGTCCTGAGGGATAACCTAGCATGTGAAAGCTAGCATGCATGAGGAGTGTGGGTATGTACATGACTCTGCTGTGGCATGGCCTGGTACCCATTCTACAGTGCAGTGTGGGCGGATGAGAGAGGCATGGGTATCCATAGTCCTCCAGGGCCATTCCCACAGTGCATTGATTCCATTGTTGCCTGACGATTGCCTAAAGATATAGAGGTCCCTGACCTCCCCTGACCACCAGCAGTCACTGTGCTGAGCACTTTGGAACAATTTTTTGCTGAAATCTATTGATCAGGTAAGACAATCATGAATCATGGTCTGAGAGCAGATATCTAGTCTCTGTAGCACACACAGGTGCTGCTTCATGTGTGGTCAGAGTACCCTTTACCTAGGATGGCAGGAACATTCACCTATACCAGGAGATTTTACGGAGGCTGGAGGTTGCTGGCATTCACTGGAGTCTGTTCCAGTGTCCGGAGCACATGAAGCACCTGACGCTCTGTACTGGAGGGTGAAAAACTCCCAACAATCACTGCAGGAGAGGACCTAACACATGCCCCTGCTATGATGAGCTGGACCAGATGCTCTACACAGCTGAGAGTATGGAGCCTCACGTGACTCATGACCCCCTCCTCAACACTGCCAGGTCTCATTGTACAATGAGATGTCGATGAGGGGCAGGTGAGGAGACAGCAGGGACCTCAGAGAAAGTCATGGAGAAAGCCCCAAGGGACACTTGTGGTTCTGCACCTCTACCCAGCAGACCATGTCGAGGAACCCTCCCTAAGGAGCCTCAGGACCCAGAGCCACTGCAGGAACCTGAATCTAATGCTGGTGAGCTTTACAATGGTTCCAGATCCTCTCCAACAATATACCCTATTTCTCTGGTGGTACATGCCTCAGCCCATCCCTCCCACCACATCTCCACATACACCCCACACTCCACACAGACATGGTCCCAGAGCAACACACAGCTGTAAATTAATCATTTTATTGAACTCCCATGAACCCCTGTAAAGCATTTGGTAGAAACTATATCAGGTGATTAACACGTAGTCATTGTACCTCAATGGGCGGGGGAGGTAAAAGGACGGGGTGAGGTGGGTTTTAAAAGAACTCAGGTAGGGAAAGAATACTTTCATTATACTTATGGTTGTGCAAAGACCCAAACCACCCCAGTCTCACCCCTCCGCCCCCTGTCTTTCCTTCTCCTTATGAACAAGAGCTGTGCAGAAGGGGTATGGGAGTAACTGTTGGCTTGTGTGTGAGGGCCCACCTCTGGGAAATGAAAAGGAACCTCTTGGTTGTCCAGAGAAAGTCAGAAAGGTCCATTCTCTATGTGACCATTTCAAAGTTGTTGTTGTTGTTTTTTTACCATTCACTGTCCCTGGTATCTGTCCTCTCCCCAAATTGAGTCACTCTGCAGAAGCCAGGAGAAGCAGGAGAAGCATCCACTCCAGCAGTTGCACAAACACAGTGCCGTATCCCTGAGAAGTGGAGAGGTAATTAACTTCCAGTATTTAGCCAAAAATTCATGGAATAAATATACTTCTGGAGTCTCTGTTTCCCTGTCCTTTTCAATGCTGTTCACTGGACATGGTGGCTGGACTCTCTGGCAATGAAAGAGGGGTTAGGGGTGAATGGATGTTTTCGGTGTTTTTTTGTTCCTCTTCCATGGGAGCTCCATCTGCTAGCTTAGAACATAGTCAAATTCCTCTCAAATTGCCTCCTAGTTCTGTTAGCATAATTCAGCAAATTTTTGGTGTAGAAGAAATTCAAGCTGGTTCCTCAGGTTTAGCTGCAGGGCAAATGAGCTTTGTGTACTTTTGTAGCTCACCAAATCCCTCCACTCAACAAATAAGTAGAAAGGTCACCATTAGCAGAAACATCTTTCTCTAGGCGTCCTGGTGTCCTCTGCAATACTGGAAAGTCACTTCTCTTTTCCATTCTGGTATCTTCAAAAATGCGATGTTCTATAATACATGCCCAACTGTTAAAGAAGAAAAAGGTGACCAATAATGATACCATTGAAAGAACAAAATCCCACCCCAATTGGCCCCTTGATGCACTGTAAACATTAAACCATCTTAATAAAACTAATACAGATATCTTACCATTTATACCATCAGGTCCTTTTTCATGGGCTACAAAAGTAGTCTGAAGGAAGAAGGCTGTAGCAGTTGCATTCCTGGGATTCTGAAAAGTATCAATATAGCCAAGTTGCATTATATGGGGGGAGTCAGGTATCTTCCATGGACAATTAAATATAATGATATCCTTGTCTATGACTTGGCAGGACTTTCTGATGCTGACAAGGAACCCATTCTGGTGGTATGGCAGGAGCAGCACCGCACAGATAACAGAAGAAGAGGCAGAAGGACTGGAAAATCTGTTTCTTGGTACAGATAGAAGGAGTTTAACTTTCTCAGGGAGAAGAAGAAATGGGCTCTTAGGGAGGATGAGGCATTCTGCAAATAGAGGGACAGCACAGACGGTGGAAGTGTGTAAAGAGGGAATGTGATCATGCACTCAGGCAGTAGTGGAATGCTTTTTTATCCTGCCTGCCTCTGTGGCCACTGATCTTGTACGGGAACAGTCATCACCTCCTCCTCTTCCTTCTCCTCCTCTTCCTGCCCAAGCTGCTGCTGAGGTCATAAATCTGACCTCCCACTTCTGCCAGGAAGGAGTATGCTGGATGCCTGGCACAACACCCTCTGCAGGCACCAAAAACCCTTCACAGGGGAACCCCCCGGAGCATTCTTGAGGGGAATGCTGAGCCCGATCCAGTCACTGTAGCTCAGCCTGTGTTCAGTCCCCAAAGCCCATGCAGAACATGTCCCTGTTTGTCCATCCACACAACATTCCACAGCTGTTCCTTCTTGTCAGGGGGAGGGGAAGAGTGAGGACACGTGCCACATAATTTAATATTTGTCCACTTCCCAGGGAATTCAGCTTTTTGTTTTTGTTCATTTGTTCCTTTTACAAACCATTTTAGCTCTATGTTTGATGTATGTATGTAAATAAAATATACTGTTCACTTCACTTGTGTGTACTTTATTTTACAAGTGTGATCGATGTGATACTTCTCAGCGGTTTGGGATGGAGTAGCAGTATCAGCAGCACATGAATGATTTCTTAAATGTCTAGTGCCAAGGAAATACAAACAGTTTCCTCCCTCTTCCAATCATGTCTCCTCCACCATCCATGAATTTGCTTTTTTTAAAAGGTCATGACAACGAAGTAAGCTCTGAAATAACTGAAAGAAGAAAGGTTAACTAAAGTGTCTTTATGGCTTTGTTAATGATTTAAGTGATAATAGAGACAAGGGAAACAAAACTGAATTAACACCGAAGATCTCTGACACTGAGCAGTGTTTTTATGACTCCTCTTCCCTCTCCCCCCACCAAACAGTGGCCACTGGAAACCATGGGAATAATCATGCATAGCACCTGATAAGTGCTGTAAGAAAGTATTGTGAGGATGAAATGTGTGAAATCCCTCCCAAAATTTTACAAAACTATTTAAAAATTACTTTAACAATGCTTAAGTGCCCCTGTGATGCTTTATTTGGGCATCCAGAACTATAGGTTACCGTGTTACCCTCCTGCCTCAGTGAGCGAGAGACTTGCTGGTTCTAAACTGGGTGACAGTTCCCTGTCCCTCAGTCTGTCAGTTGCCCAGACAAACTTCTCAGGGATCTTCTCGCCCTTACTTTGCCTTGCAAGTTAACACTTGGTGTACCCGATTCCTGAACTTCCCAGAAGCATCCCCCTGTAGCATCTAGTACTCATAACTGAACATGCTCAGTAACGGCCACGTCTTCTGCCTCCAGAGAGACAGTGTACACATGAGCTTACTTGATTCAATGGAGAAGGCACACTCTACTTAATATCACAGCAGTGAGATGACTGTATATTCAAAAGAAAATAAGTCTATTAACAAAGAACAGAGATTCACAGATTCAAGTGAGTATTGAGTAATAATGGAAGTAGTGATAGTTACTGATAAAAACAAAAGTATAACACACTTCTAGGAGATTAAACATAATGTTTAACAGGCTAAAACCTTTATCCAAGATTAGATGCTCACTTAAAGCAACCTCTCAGTAGCTCCAGTTGCCAGGATCAGGATCCAACTTTCATGGTTGCAAAAAGCACTGTCCAAAGGGGTTCCTTTCTTAATATAGCCCAACAAACCTTTGAAGTGTATCCTTTTGAAATGTAGACCCAGATAAGGTCTTTCTTCCCCTTTGCTTTGCGCTCTGGTGCGCTGACACCATGCTGCTTTGTCATTCTCCTGTTAACTTGTTCGTCCTGTTTACCTGAGATACAAATGAACTTCAATTGCATTTGGTGTATCCTGCTTAATTTACATAGGCAGACAGGTTAAGCAACATTCCTTTGTCTACCAAAAACATGTTTATCAACCCTGTCTGGTTACAAATTTTAAACATATTTTTAGTATATGCATACATCTTGAATGACACCCGTACAAACTTCTCACAATGTTTCTGATGACTAGTATGCTACAAGCCTTCACTGGACACTCCCACAAAGCATTATTTGTAGAGGAATACTATGACAGCAATGTGTTAAATGTAGTGAGTTTGTAAAGTCTGATAGCAGTTGCTGTTACATGACAAAGACCCCTTAGCCAGCTGGCACTGAGGGGCACTTAGTGTCACAGCTCCCAGTAAAGCAACTCAAAACAGAGACGTTAACATGTAACAAAAACATCATTAAATGATGCCCTTAAAGTGCATTAAAATTCTCCCTAGCACAAAATGAGAGTCAAAGGTGATAACCTTGAGGGTCTTCCCCCAGTTGTCTGCTTTCAGTCAGTACATTAATGTTGCCTCCAGGCCTTTGAAACCCACGGAAGTATCTAGCAAGAGAAGTATGTGGTAATGTTCTATCGAACTTTTCTATCAGCACCATAGTGCATAGGCGCAGACTCCATGGGTGCTCTGGAACTGGAGCACCCACAGAAAAGAAATAGTGGGTACTCAGTACCCACTGGTAGCCCCACGGATCAGTTCTTCCCATTCCCTCCAGCACCTTCCGCTCACCAGTAGGCCCCGCTGATCAGCTCCTCTCCCTCCCACCCAGCGCCTCCCACCTGCCACAATCAGATGTTTAGCAGCATGCAGGAGGCACTCAGGGGTGGTATGGGAGGAGTGGGGGCAGGGTGCAGGGGCAGGGTGCTCTTGGGGGAGGTCGTGGGGGGCAGGAAGAGGAAGGGCAGGGGGCTTGGGGAAAGGGGTGAGGTCTGGGAGGCGGAGCGATGGCCCAGCACCCCCTGGCAAATCACAAAGTTGGTGTCTCTGCTGTAGCATCATGGTAGGATCCTCAACACAGTCCAAAGACACCTTCTGGCTCTTTGCTATTCCATGATGTATGAGCACATAGCATCATGAATATCTCTGGCCCACCGGGAATCAGGTGATGTGTGCACATGGGTGGGATCTGGCTGCTTATATAGGCTTTGTAAAACAGGTAAATCCTGTGCCCACTCACACCATGAGAATGCAAACTATGCTGACAACACTGGCATCCAGAAGGGTCCAGAGGCATCGCCCCCCAGGCATTCAGCCATCTAAACATGCACTCCATCACCATTCTGCAGCTACTCAGTCTCTAGTTAAAGTCCCTTTTTCTTAGGTCAGTGATGACAGGATACAGCTTCATGAGCCATGGTAAGAGCCCCCAAAATAAATGTTTGCACAGAAACACCATAAATAATTACATCATGTTGAGGAAATAAAGTGCCTTCTTTCCCTGTTCAGTACAACCCCAACATCCTGGGCACCCTTACCTTATGGAACTTTCCCATGTGTCCAATTTTCATGAACTGGCCCCTCTGGTCCACTAAGCCTTGGAGAACTAGTAAAAAGTAAGCTTTTTGGTTCATGTATTCACTGGCCCCTTTTGGTGGACTAAGTATAGGGATGTGTGTTCCATCGATGCCCCCCAAACAATTTGGAAACCTGTCCTCGGAAATTTCAATAATTTCAGGGACTGGGATTATGGCAGCTACATCACAGTATTGATAGCTTGGCAAACCTGCACGACCACTGTTGACTTCCCAATCCCAGACTGGTTTGCAATTGACCAGTAGCTGTCAGGTGTCGAAGGGCAATAGACACACATTTCTGCACTGGGAAAGATTTCCAAAATCTAGTCACGTGATGCTGGAGGGTTGGTGGAAGCTGTTCGCACAATTCCATTAAAGTCTCCTTCGCAGGCACGGCTTCCTCCGGGCCCTGGAGGTGCTCAAACTCCTGCTCCACCCCAGGCCCTGCCCCCACCCGACCTCTTCCCCCAAGCCACCACCTCCGCCCCACCTCTTCCTGCCCCAGCTCTGCCCCAGGCCATGCCCCAATCCCATCCATTCCCCCAAGCCTCCGCCCCGCATCTTCCACCCAGTTCCACCCCCTTCCCCGAGTGCGCCCCATCCCCACTCCTCCCCCTTACCCCCGCCCCCAGCGCCGCTGTACGCTGTGGAACAGCTGATCGTGACAGGTGGGAGGCGCTGGGAGGAAGGGGGAGGAGTTGATCAGTGGGGCCACCAGCAGACAGGAGGTGCTGGGAGGGAGGGGGAGCTGGTTGCTGGTTGGTTCTAAGTACCCGCTAATTTTGGGGGGGGATGGAGCACCCACAGGGTTGGTGCCTATGGTCACCTTCCTCATTTTGAAGACACTGGTTTTCATCCCAGGTTTCCAAGATGATGTGGTCCCACCACATCTTGCTGGCTCTCCAGAACAAGAAGCCAGTGGTCCATGGGCATACCATTGCAAACCTAGCACTCAACACACCTGTTCCTTGGGACCACAGTGAGTTTTCATGCCCCACTCTGATTCAGAGGTCTTCACCATCTCAAATTTGTCTGGACTGATTCCATCCAGTATCCAGTATTGCAACACATAAACATTTGTCCAGAGAGAAGGAGCACAACATATACTTGCTCCATGTTTCCAATCCAGTTTGGCAGAAGGCAGAGATGACTGGGAGCTGCCATCACCAAATGTGTGAAGGTGGCAGACAATGCCAGCAATGAGCAACAAGGCCGTTCCCAGAGTGTCTCCACCCTGAAATGGTAGCACTTCTATGACGTACCAAAGGGGTAATGTGGCTGTGTGTATATGCTTGTGTACCATGTGCCGTGCCCAGTTTGGCATATGTGGACACTTGGTGCGGATAAAGGGTAGATGTACTAGCAATATACAGAAAAGAACCCATTAAGTACGCAAGTATAGATATAGCCTAACTCTATCTCCCTATTTATCTAATCTTTCTAGTTTCTCTTTCCTATCCCTCTGTATGTGTATCTATTTACTCTATCTTTATATATTTTTCTAAGAGACCTAGCACCTTGCTCTGATACTCTACAGGACAAAATACATGTTCTGATTTCGAATTAGGCCTTAGGAAATACTGCTCTCATTTAAAAATCAGCGATTGGTGTAGCATCAGAGGATAGAGGAGCCATGTGAGAGGCTTTATCACTTATTTACATATCACTACCTAGAATGCTCTTACAGCTGTTTTGCAAGCAGTGTTGGTATCTGGTGGCACAATGGATTGGGTGCACTTTTATGGGTGCATTGAGTTCTTTACTATAGAGTGTTTTGCCTGGAAAAGCATATAATCTGCTTATTCTTCACAAAAGAAACCTAGGGGAGTCCTGGATTTCCTGAGGTTAAAACAATTTAAATTAGAATTGAACATTTTGCATTTTGTCACTTGTTCATCTCAATAGGGTGCAGATAAAGCTGGATGGCCATCTGTCCCTTGTTTCAGATGCCAGCAATCAGCCACTTGGCAGGGTTAAAGCAAAGAACATCTCTGTTATATTTAAAGACACACTGGATATTTCACTGTGAGCTTCATACCAGCAGTTATATACTTTAGGAAACCTTCTGTCTGGAAGAAGAAAAAAAAGGCAAAACTGAAGGCAAGTAGACTGGTTCACACTCAAACCTCAGCATAAATGCTGAACTGAAGTGAGCCTTGTGGGATTTTTGAGGATTAAAAAAAGTTAAGTAAACTCATTCACAGATGTCTTATGCCCCTGCACTTCAAAACCCTGGCAAGAACTGAAATTGCGAAATTATCAGGAGAGAGAGTGCTTTAGGTAGGACTAAACATTTCTTGTGAAATCTTGTTCTTGCGAAGCAGCCAACCCAGTTTCCAGATCAAAGTGAGCTGGGTCTGAACTCAAACTGCAGCTAACTACACCCAAACTGCAGTTAAGTTTGTATCTATTTCTGCACTTTGCTTCTGGCCCTTAGCTCCATAATGAGTTGGACCAAACCTCCAATAAACATAGCTGAACTTTGGAGAAGTTCAGTTATGCATCTGGACTTTGGGACCCAATCTTGAGTTGTAATGATTACTTATCACTCCCACTGGCGTTAAACAAAGTTGTGGTTCTTATCACCCCTCAGAATTAGACCATCTGAAGTTCACAATCATCTTTAGTTTAGACAAATTAAAGATAGGCATTTTCTACTTACCTACTTATGTAATACTTAAAACTGTAGTATCTGAGCACCTTGCACCACCCAGTGATGTAAGGAAGTATTTACTGTCCTCATGTTCCTGATGTCATACTGGAGCAACCCACCTAGCCTGTAACTTTTCAGACTCACCTATCACTACTTATTTCAGAGTAGCAGCCGTGTTAGTCTGTATCCGCAAAAAGAACAGGAGTACTTGTGGCACCTTAGAGACTACTTAAAAGCCCTTTGGCAAACAACAGTTTCAGCTTGTGCAAGATAGTAGGGATAAGAGTCAGTAAAAGTGCTACTATAGACTGAATTATAGATATGATATAAATACATTTCAGAAATTGTCATGGAGCATTTAAATGATATTGCTTCAGATGTTACTTTTCAGACCTAAGTTATTTAGCATTTTGGGTAGAAAAATAAACCAGAGTTTGAATGGATTTTGTCCAAGGAATCTCATAGACTTTTCCTCTCTCTGGTCATTTTAAGGAAGCCCAATTTTATTTTTATAGGACTCTTTCTTCTTCCCTACTGATACATAGCATAGTTAAAATATAATAACGTGACTTAATGAAGAATTTGTAATGACAATATAATAATGTGAGGTCCATGATTGGTTTATCGAGTGGCCCAAGTTGCAATATCATATTTTTTTGAATGGGAAATACTAGGCAATGGTACAGCATTGGAATATTAGAGTTCATCTTCCAATAGGAATTTCTCTTTAAACTTTCCCCTCAATGAAATGTTCTGTGACTACTGAGGGCGTGTCATTCACAAGATGGATTTCCAAATCTCCAAATGCATGAATCTTAGGAAAATATAAAACAAGAAAAGTACATTTAATGAGCTTCAATTTTCAATTGCCAAATGAAATTGTAAATTTCAGAACATTCTTTTGGTAGGTAAATGATCAAAATTTCCACAATGTAAATATATTGGACCAAATTTACTGCTGGTGTAATGCTGTTAGAATCAATGGAGCTGTACTAGGAATCAATTTAGCTTGCTGAAAGATAAGTGTGTGCGCATGTGTGGGGACTTGTTTTGACTCATTTATTCAATGGAGATGTGCAATGGGAATTACAGAGAAATTCCAAAGCAAGAAAATATGTGTGTGTCTGATCCATTAAGGATTAACCAATCTTCTTCTAATTAAATGGCATCATGCCAAAGCCAGGACTATCTTGGGAATATGAAGGTGTTTCTTTTTTTTTTCTTCCTTCCTTCCTTCCTTCCTTCCTTCCTTTCTTCCTTCCTTCCTTTTTTTTTTTTGAGCACTTCATAATGTTGCCAACAATTTCACTCCTGTGCAGTAGCAAAACTAATTGCCATATGTTACAGAGACACTTGCCTACCATGTAACTGCTTCCCTCATCCTTTATCTGTCACTTGTTATGTGCTAATTGCATAGTTAGAATCTGTATTACTCCCCTTTAAACATTCTAGACAATGCGTAAAAGGTCAGAGTTAAAAAAATACCATCATTCTGGTGAATGGTTCTGGCTTGACAACTCCAGAGCCTGAGATTCATTTTTATGCAGTCAAGAACACATCCTTGCAAAGTTCCTCACATTGCTTTACCAATGGGCTTTCACCTTGCCTTAGAGGGATGCCCCCAAAAGACTGAAAGGCTAGCTTAATTTCATCATACTTTCAGTCATTGGCTCCTCTGCTCAGACAATCAGTATGACAGTGGAATTTTTGCTCTGTGGATACCTGTGGACTAGAAAAGGGAATGGGACCACTGGCTACTTTCATATAGGGTCTGATCCAAAGTCAGTTGAAAGATTCCCATTTACTTCAATGAGCTTTTGATTAGGCCCATAGTCCATCAAATACTCATGAATTGGCAAAGAATTTTCAGTCACTACCTACCTGAACTAAAATAGATCAGTGACCTAGAGGTGAAACATTCCAAAACACATTAACTAGATCCCCAGGGCCACTGTCTAGCCTCTTAGTGAAGCTTCCTGGTTTAGATAAACTTTTCCCAATTCCACCTCATATATGTTCAGCTTATTACAAAACAAAACAAATCAAAAACAAAAAACAAAATCAAAACCCCCCCATATATATTCAGTTTCTTTCCCCTCGCAAATTGCCAGCCTACTGTAGCTTAAATAAATCAATTTTGTCCTTGTGTCCTTTTAGCTCATCCATCATTCATTGCCAGTTTAGAATCTGCAGTTGTTTTTCACTAGTTGACTATTCTGATGGTGATGTACTGGAGGTCACAGAGAGGAGACAGACTGATTTTCATAAACTCTAACACTGAAAGTAATGAAAGAAATTGTTTTGTTTCTTTAATAAACTATTGTAAGTAAAGATGACATGGGATTATATAGAAATAAAGTGTGTGCAACTACAAAGTTTTTACTTCCAGAGTTTCTTTCTGTCATTCTTGGGAAGGCTTTTTAAAGAAAATAAATAAAAATACATTTATATATTTAGCCTGATGGAAAGGGCCAGATTCTCAGTAGGTGTCAATGATTATAGCTCCACTGATATCAATAAATATATGCCCATTTACTCCATCTGAGACTCTGACTCGTACAGGCTAGAATCTGGCCCGTACATCAGACTAGATTCAGTTCAGGGTCTCTACTGGAAGAAGTCCACATTGGTGGAAAGAATACTGGGGTACCAGGTTACAGTGGTCTTAAGCAGCTGCAACTTCATATTCATTGGGTTAATGGGTAGGGTACTGTAAGGAGCCAGGACTGCTTGAAAAATGGGTGACCACTGAATGGTAAGAGCACATGCCCAGGGCCACCATTCATTCAAAATGTCTCCTCAGTTTCTCTATCTAGTCTATCAATCTAGGTTCTATATCACATGCAGCTGTCCTGAATCTGCTTAGGAACTTTTAATAACAAAGGACATTTTAGTTGACATGGTCACTGAGCCTCCTATTGATTTCCATTAGTATACTTATTTCATAACCTCCACCTCCATTTTAATCCAGGGTGACATAGCCAGAAATGGGGTAGGTAAATTGACATTAGAAGAGTTGTGTCTGCATGTGCTAACAGTGGACTTAACCCAGTAGATATACGGTTAAGCTGAGAAAGCATATAATTTGCTTTGCTTTTTGTCACATGTGAAGAAATCAGGAATAAACAGAGAAAATATTTCTTGATCTCCTTTCCCTACACCTTCCCAGTTCCCCTACTTTCCCAGATAGAATGAGGTCAATGCTCAATCCGTTTCTTTCTTCTGAAACTGACCTCTCCTTTCTTTGTCTCCTTTTCTGCTACCCTTTGACACTGTCTACCCATTCCCCTTCTAAAAGCTGTTTTCCTTATAGGGCAGGGCTACACTTGCAGATGTAGAGCGCTGTGAGTTAAACCAGCCCTTGGAGAGCGCAATAGGGAAAGCACTGCCGTGTGTCCACCCTGTCAGATTCAAGCACACTGGCATGGCCACATTAGCGGTTCTTGCAATGCCACAGAGAGCAGTGCATTGTGGTAGCTATCCCAGCATGTAAGTGGCTTCAACGTGCTTTTCAAATAGGGGAAGTGGGGTGGCGTGTGACAGGGAGTGTGTTGTGTGTATGTGGGGGGAGAGAGAGTGGGTTTTGGGGGGGCTGAGAGCATGTCAGCATGCTACCTTGTAAGTTCAGACAGCAGCAGACTCCCTCCCCCCACGCCTCTCTCTCTCACACACTCACAGCAGCAGCATTCCACACTAATGGTTTGCTTTGTCCCAGAGCAAATACGCATGCCAGCTGTCAGAAAAGGAGCTTTGAAAGGGCATATCTGCATTCCTGCAGCCGATTCCAAAACAATGACAAGAGTGGCCACTTGACTTAAGGGGATTATGGGACGTTTCCAGAGGCCGATTGCAGCACAGTAATGCGACACCTCATTCACACTGATGCTGGGGTGTTTCAGCCAAGATGCAGCAAGCATTACGCTTCTCGTGGAGGTGGATTACCAGGAGCGCTCCAGCTGCAGAGTCCAGGCACTCTAAGTGTCTTGCCAGTGTGGATGCGTCATGAGTTAGGCCACCTGGGGCTACTTTAATGCGCTCTAACTTGCAAGTGTAGCCAAGCCCATAGGCAACCTGCAAGAGTGGATTCACTGTGAAATAAAGGATAAGACTGTTCATCTTGTTATCTTTAACTAATGACAAATTTACTGAGTGCAAAGCATCTGTTTCTACATTGACATAAGGTTAGTGCCCTAAATCATTGGTAATCATTTATATCCATGCTTCTTTTTCCATTCCATGGTTGAAGACAGTAATAGAAATATACCGTAGGTAAGCCAGCAAGACTACTTTTGATTTTTTCAGAATTACTCAGCTGAAGGGGACAGCATTTCTCATTCAGAGTGCACAGTGACTATGAAAAGCAGCTCTCACATTGGGGTGAGGTCAATGGCTGGCTGGATATTAATTTTTCTAAAGGTTGGGGAGTTCAAGCATCTTTGCTTTGATAAACTCGACTTGGTGGCTGCCAAACTGAGCTATTATTTCAAATCTTCATTTCACTGGGAACTATCTGAACCTGTGCATTTCCACTTAGGATCCCCCAAATCTCAGCTTCACACATCTTCATTGCCTTCTCATCCATTCATCAGCGGTGCATAGAAATTATAACTGAGGTGTGGGAAGAGAGGGAAGGGAGGTTGTTTTAAAACAATTTTTGGCAACTCAATTGCCTGCTATACAGAAAGTTGTCTCTAAAGAGTTAAGAAATATTTTTAATGGGGGGTAGGTATCCCCCCTTTTCCTCCCCTGTTTACTTGTTTCCTAAAAATGCACTGTATGAACAGTAGAGAGCTTCAGAGAAAATCACTTTGCCATAAAAAAGTGCCCATTACAGAGTGTCAATTGATGTGATAACATGCATAATTTACCTCGGGGGAGTATGTAATTAGAAAATTAACCTTTTACATTTCTCTCTTTAATCAGCTACAACAAATGACTGGCGTATAATACATTAGCAGGACATTTACTGTATTTGGATTTTATTAACAAGAAACTCAATATGGCCAAATTAGAGAAAGAGGAGAACATAGTGTGTGACCTTTGAAAGTGCGGGGGGTTGAAATGTCTTTATAGGAACTGACATGATCATCCTTTCTGTTCTTTTTTCTTTTCCCTTTCTTTTTTCCTTGTAAATTTATGGTTAGTGAAAGATTCAGAACTGATATCACTAAAGAATGAAGTTTTCTGTTTATCCACGAACAGCACAGCTAGAGATAGCGTAAGCTTTCCCTGTATGCACACACATTGTCCTCTGCCAGTGGGCCTCAAAACTCGCTGGAACCTCTGCAATAGTCAAAGGTCTGCATACCATGGTGAAAGGTGTCTTGGAAATACTTAAGAAAAGGTGGTAATTAGTACTGATTTTGGTGGCAGTCTTTATGATGTGTGCACTTCTGTGTTAGGAAATGGATTGACACCACCAGTTTAGTTTACATATTATGGGCCACTTTTACATGGTCTCTAAGGTGCCACAAGTACTCCTGTTCTTCTTTTTACATGGTAATGACTTTCAACCACAGACAACTTGATCTGGAGTGGGGGAAACCTGAAGTGAAAGACTATATTCCACTACTAATCCCCTGAGTCATCCTGCTCCCCCCATTGTCAGTCACATGAAACCTCATTTCTGTGGTGACTTGAGAGGAATGCTGTGTGATAGCAGGAAACATAGGCGCTAGTAGTGGAAGACTCACTAGGAGCCAAACTGATAAGGCATTTGCATGATCTTATATCATAGCTGTTAAGGAGGCTGAAAGACCCTTCTTCTCTTCCCTTCTCTTTCCAGATGGTTGACCAAGTTGGCCTCTGCCACTCTGCAAACCTGAATACCTCCTACCATAAGAAATGTGCATACTTCTTTGCACAGCAAATCTGTTACAACTAGAGGAACAAAATGAGAGTGAAAAGCAGCAATCAGGCTATGGCTTGAACATGAAAGCAGAGTTCTTGAAATTCCTAAGAAGGCATATGCTGCTGTCCATGAGTTGTACCCGTAGGGTGACCAGACGTCCCGATTTTATCGGGACCGTCCCGATATTTCCTTGTTTGTCCCGCGTCCCGACCGACGTGCGGTCGGGACAACCGGACAAACAAGGAAATGCCCCGGAGCCTCGAGCCCGGAAGTGCTCGCGCCCCCCCCCCGCCCCGACTCCGCCCCCTCCTCCCCCGATTGGCTCCCTCCCCGAATCCCCGCCTCTTCCCCGGGCTCACCATTCCCCCTCCCTCCACAAGTGCTGGAGGGAGGCCCGGGAGACGCAGGGGAAGCGCGGGGCCGGGGTGAGTAACAGTCCGGCCTGGCCCAGTGCAGGCAGGACTCAGTTGGGTGGTTGGGAGAGGAGGGGGGCGACCCGCGGGGCCAGGCGACGGGGGAGGAAGCGGCCATGGCGCTCGGCGGCTCTGGCGCCCCCGAACCCCCCGAGCCGGGGCCTGCAGCAGCGCGTACGCTGGGCCCAGCCCCTGGCTAGGCACGTCTGGGCTGCCCAGCTGGTGCTATCCCGCGGCGGCCCCGGGGCGGAGGCATCGGCAGCCCAGCCCCGTTCGTTCCCCTGCGGGACGGGGGGGCTGGGGCCTGCTGCCCCCACTCCGGGGCCGCCGCGGGATAGCACCAGCTGGGCAGCAGCCCAGACGCGACTGGCCAGGGGCTGGGCGCAGCGTGCGCGCTGCTGGGTCCCCGCAGCAGGCCCCGGCTCGGGAGGTTCGGGGGCGCCAGAGCCGCAGCCGCCGAGCGCCTTGGCCGCTTCCTCCCCCGCGGCAGTGGGAGCTGCAGCAGCGGCTGCTCCCGAGTCCCGCTGGCCGGGGGTGAGAACAGCCGCCGCCTGGCCCCGCGGGCCGCCCCCCTCCTCGCCCTACCACCCAACTGAGTCCTGCCTGCTTGGGGCCAGGCCGGACTCTTACTCACCCCAGCCCCGCGCTTCCCCTGAGTCTCTCGGGCCTCCCTCCAGCGCTTGCGGAGGAAGGTTTTTTTTTTTTTGGCCCCGCCCCCCGCCCCCCCCACGTCACACACCCCCCCCTCCCCCCCCCCCCACGTCCCGATATTTGTCTTTGGTGATCTGGTCACCCTATGTACCCGTGACCCTCATAGGTGGTAAAATCCTACAGGGAAGAAGACCTCAGTCTACCGCTGATCAGAAACATTAATGTCCCACTAGTGACTGCTGGGCCTCCTTCCTTAGTAAGAAAAATTAGAAGACCGTAGCAAGATAACTCCAGCAACATTGGATCTGTCTAGGTCCTGTGTAATGTTGGACAAGTCCCTTCACCTCTAGAAGCCTCAATTTCCCTATTTATAAAATCAGAATAACAATTTTTCCCTATCTCACAGCGGTGTTGTTAGGCATAATTCACTAATGGTTTTTAAGTGCTCAGATGCCATTGCAAAAAGCATCATAAAAACACTTATAAATAAATATTCACTTTTCTAGACATCTGATTATGAAGGTCTAGGATGATTTTCTGCCAATATAAGAAATGTCATATACAGCATTAATGCCTCATATACCTGATATTCAAATTAGACCCAATTAACACCTACTGCTGTACTCCCTGCTGATATAAAATGGATGTGTTGTCAATCTTCCAAGATCATTCTACCTACCTGTCTCTGCTTCAGTCTCTTGTTAGCATATAATATCTCCTCTGTAAATGCTCATCATGCAGTAAGTGACTCTCCTGTGCATTTGTGTGTGGTGGGGAGAAGTGTGTGAGGAATCATGTAACCATACATTCTTATCTGTGATTTGTGCAGTGGCATATTTCCTTGTTCAATTACTAAATTAAAATCAATCATAACTAGAGCACACAGATACGGCAAAGATGAATTCACACTGAACTGCACAAATATTTGGACTCCGGTATCTGAAAACAATCAGTCCTTTGATATGTGGAGAGTAGAGGCTGCTGGGAATGATAGAGTATGTGGGCCAATGAAATGAAGTTAATGCATAATGCAAAGTTTTATTTTAGGAACATTGAAATGGGTAGGATAATCTAAGTTGCAACCACACACTTAAAAAAAAATCTTTCCAAATGTGACATTTAATGAAGAGATTTTATTTATTCAGAGTAGTTATGCACCAACTTTTCAGATAAGGTCAATACATACTACTCACTGTTTTGTAGGTAATTCATGAGTGGGATGATTTTAGGGTAGGTGGTGTTTTCCTCTCTACCTGTGTTACATCTTACGTACAGTCTGGCCCCAAAATGGAATTAACGTGTTTTCTGAAAGTTCCTGAAATACTGTTTAATTTGGAAGGGAGATTGATATCACACAATAGCAAATCGTGAAATGTTTTAATCTATATTGGGTGGTGTCAATCAGATACAAGCAAGGAAACAGAGCTAGTTAAGGAATTGAAATTTGAAGAAGGAAATTAAGGCACTAAGTGGCTTTATAATGTTCCTACTGGAGTCAATGACACTGACTTCAGTGGGGAAAGATCTGACCCTGAACTTCAGTTTCACTGTAAGGGCACTGGAAACACAGTACAAGTGTGTTGGATTTCAATTTGATGACATTGTTAGAATAAAACCAATAATTTCCCTCTATGGATAATGTGTAAAAAAAAAAAATACTGGGCCTAGTGTTCAAACACAGAAACCAAGGCCCAAATAGTCTAATGATCGCCAGGTGGGTTGATCCAGTGGATCCCCACTGAAACCAGTAGGGCCTTGCATGGGCACAGAGATCTGCTCACTTCAGCATTGATTTCAATGGAGTTCCACACAGGTACAGGGGTCAGCCCAAAATAAAATGTCAGAAGCTCATATCTGATGTTCTTATCAGCCTTTGGGTGCATGAAAGGGTACATTTTCATTAGTAAGTGCTGTTTTTACAGATTTTTGTGCTCTACTGAAAAATCAGGCTCTGTATATTTACATATCTTTAAAACAACCCTTGTCTGTATTATTTTAACATCTATAACCTTGATATTGCCATTATTCATATTCTTTTTCTCATTTATTAACTTTCTCTTGCTCTTGCTAGCTATTCATTCAATAAAATTTTCATCTCTTTTCATCAAATCAAATGCTGCATGCTTAGAAGCTTATTCTAAAGGGACACTGGCAGGTATATTTTATAGTTATTAATTTTGTTTTCTACTCGTCATTATTTATGATACCCTCTTAAAAGCTTGCAAATAACATTTCATCCCTGGCTGGTTTTTGTCTTTTTGGTAATCATTGATTTTTCTCTATTTTTTCACCTCTATTGTTCTTGGAGCACACACTACAGAAGTTCCACTTTATTAAATTCTCTGGTATGTAATCTGACCTCAGTTACTTGCTTCAGTGGAGTTACTCCAGATTTTCATTCTTCTAAATGGGGTCAGAATCTGGCTCTGTGTTTGTTTATCAGCATAATTGATATTAGCATTAAAATATAGGGATAAGAGCTCCAAATTTGATCTAACTTTTTCATGTTCCATCAAAATCAATGAGGTTATATGGTTGTAAATAAAAGCAGCCTTTATTTCAGGATTATTAACTGTGCTTCAGTGGCTATCTGATTTACTCAGCTTTAACAAGCCAATATTTAATTAAACTAGACCCTATATAAATGGAATATATTTTTGGTTGTTATATCTCAGCAACAGAATGCAGAATATTTAAAACGTGCACGCGCGTACACATACACACACACATACACACACACACACACACTCGCGCGCGCAACAAGTCCTAATAAGTTATAACAATTTAACATAGATCAGAATGTTGGTTTCAACTATTTGACAGGCTGTCCCCGAAATTTAGAATAATGGGCCTAAAATAAACATCAATTCTGTTTGGTTGCAAAAGGCTCCTGCGCACTGGAAATTGAAAGTAAATTGTTATTGTCATATTCAATAATATTCAAACCTTTTTTTCTATTGAAGAGAGCAGAAACAGTGGCAAACATGATTGCTTAGAAAGTAGTTTTGTAGACCCTATTCCATAATCTTTATGGCCTATTAGGAATTTTGGCAGCTTTCAATAGAAGGCTTGTGGAATTCATATCCTTCTTCTTTACAATATAATAGGTGAAATGGAAGCCTGTGTATTCTGCATTAGTGTCTCCATTCAGCCAAGCACTGAAGCATGATCTTAATGTTAAGCATATGCTTAAATCAATCCCTATTAATTAAGGCATTTAAACACATATTTTTACTTAAGTATTTTGCTTATTTAGAAAGTTAAAAAGGTTTCTTTTACAGTTACATAACAGGGACCACTAATCCTGCAGCCTGATTGTATTAAAGACAATTATAACTGGCCCAATATTTTCCCCATACAAATCAAAGGTCAACCCCACTGTAAACTGTATTCCTGTTATTACAAAAATTCTGTAGTTAGTACCATTTACTCAGGATCTGGATAATAGAAACATCTGTTCCACTGAGATGTGTGGTCCAGAGCCAATTTTATATAATTAATGTAATAGACTTTTCATTTTGTTTTATTGGGACCCCATGCTGATCATTGGTGATGTCTGAGAACTTATTTAGTAGCTTGTTAGCACTCAAGCTATATGACTGCTAAGTATTGGTATTATTTAATGAATTAAGATATAGGCTAAGAAAAGAGACTATGTGCAGGACAGCTGCTTTAATCCATGTTATTACAATATATATCATGTCGCTCATTGTGCTCTCAAAGAGCAGTGCTCTTCCACTGGCTGAGAAAATATAGGTCCTAGATGGTTCTGGGTGAACCTCAGAGACTTCAGATGTTCAGATATACACTGATACTTGCTTCTATTTGCAGAACTAGTTTGGAACTCTCTCCAAAACAAGACTTGTCATGGTACTTTGAGTTCAGTCCTGTCTAGCATAAAGTAATGCAGAGAGATGTGAATTTCAAAAACAGTGTACAACCAAAAGGTTTCAGGACAAGTTAATGGTGAAAATCTGGGGATGGAGAAGTCCTGATTTATCCAAGCAATTTCTACCACTTCTTGCCCCCCAAAATATTTGTCATTCCTTTAATTCCTCTTATAGAAGTTGCCAAAAACATTAGGGACCTAAAAAAATGAGCATAGAGGAATCGCCTCGCCGGAAGAGTGTACTAGCACACTAGATAAGTAAAAGGTAATTGAAAATGCATGTGCAACTGTGGTGGATGAGAACTTTCTCATCTAATTCTATCACTTCTATCCAAAAAGAGGAGAGCAAGGTTTTCCTTGAGGAGTTGTCTTAAGGAATAGGCTTTAGGAATATCATAAGGAATAGGTTTTTCCAGGCAGCGACTGGGTATTGACTCTATCTGTACAGTACCCAGCATAATATCTTGGTTGATCCCCAGATAATACTGTAATGAACATAATAAATAAAAAGAAATTGCCCCATAAAAGGGAACTGATAGGATTGAGTCTATGGTTACTTATAAGGTGAATGGTGGACGAGGAGATTTTGTCAAATCAGTAAAGTGCCCGGAACCACTATTGCTTATTGCTAAAAGCAGCCTAGTCAGCAGTTTCAGCTTGACCAAGGCAGGAGGGGAGGAGGTTTTGGGTGCCACAGAAAGGGTAGTTTGACCCCGCATCCTTCCTGATAAGAATTGTGTTGAAGTTGCTGATACATGCTGTGATGGTACCTCCCATAAGGCTTTATGGAAATATGCAAATGAATGTATATATATAACATAACTAGAATGTGTTTTATACTACTTATGCTATGTAACATATCTCTGTAAAGGTTATGATCTACTGAGTCTATTAATCCTATTTGTATGCATGTATCATTTTTGTATTCGAAGTTATGAATATTGGCTGCATACTTGTTTGATTCTAAGTAGGCTGTACTGAAGCAGTTGGTCAGCTTCCTGAGAAAAGACTATTCTCAGTAAGTGCCCAATCTGGAAACAGTGTCACTAACAGTGAACTTGGAGACACCAATACACATCTGGACTTTCCTAGGAATGTGGCTTGGCTGGTAAGGAACTCAGTCATTCATGGACATGTGACTTGCCCAGGTGACTCCAAAACTCCATCTTGGAGCTGGACTTTGCATAGGAGAAGGGAGGGGGTCTCCACCCACAAGAAAGTCTATTTAAGCCTGGGGGAGACACCTCCATTTTGTCTTCAGCTGGCTAAAGAGAGAGCCTCTCCACCCCCCAGGATACCTGAAATAAACTGGAACAAAGGACAGTGACTGCAAGGGGTGTGAGTGATTGCTGGACCCAGGCTAAAAGGCGATTAGTCTGTAAAAGGGAGCATTCTGGAACTGGTGAGGATCTTAACAGTATTCCGTTTGATTAGACATAGATTTGCGTGTTTTAGTTAATTTTGCTTGGTGACTTGCTTTGTTCTGTCTGTTACTACTTGGAGCCACTTAAATCCTACTTTCCATATTTAATAAAATCACTTTTACTTATTAATCAACCCAGAGTATGTGTTAATACCTGGGGGAGCGAACAGCCATGCATATCTCTCTATCAGTGTTACAGAGGGCAAACAGTTTATCAGTTTACCCTGCATAAGCTTTATACAGAATAAAACAGATTTATTTGGGTTTAGACCCCATTGGGAGTTGGGCATCTGAGTGTTAAAGACAAGAACACTTCTGTTAGCTGCTTTCAGGTAAGCCTGCAGCTGTTTGGGGACGCAATTCAGACCTGGGTCTGGGTCTGCAGCTGTCTAGCGAGTCTGGCTCAAACCAGGCAGGGCACTGAAGTCCTAAGCTGATGGGGCAGGAAAGCAGGGGCAGAAGTAGTCTTGGCTCATCAGGTGGCAGCTTCCAAGGGGGGTTCTGTGATCCAGCCCATCACACATGCATTTTAGGAGAGCAGGATGTGCCCCAGAAATGTCTATTGGGGCCTCAAGGCTGCAAACTCTGGAAAAACCCACACCTACTTAATCAATAATCAGAACGAACCTCTTGTTTGACCATTGAAACTGCTTACTTAACAAGTTTTCTTTAAGGGACATGTCATTCTATTACTAAAGTATAAATAAGGGGGAAAAGTTTGAGGTAGTTGGACTCTTTTGGGACTTGTTTGGATTCTCCCTCTGGATACATCTTGCAGTCCCCACCGGCAGATGGAAGATTTGGCCACCGGAAGCCTGCCACTGTGTCACTCGAGAGCCACACTCAGCTTTGGTAATTATCAAGGGTTGGGGATGTTTTACTAACCTTTTGCGGATATGTGTAAGTGCTTGAGACTAAGTAAAGTTTAGCTTTAAGTGAAAGCACTCTGGGGTTGTCCTGTTTGTGCCAGCCATCTCTCGGTCAGATGGCCGTGTCTTCCCTGATTTATTTCCTGACACCACTTCACACAGAGTAAAAGTTACCAGGAGCTTTGTGTTGAAAGAATTCTGGGTAACAGAATTTGGAAGCCCCAGCGAGGAGTGGTAGAGAGGAAGGAGACAGATGGTACAAACAGTTTGTAGTTTGTCCATTGCAATAGGAGGTAAAAGAAAACAGGGTGGGGTCGCTCCCTACAAGTTCCCGTGTCGCAGTTCGCGAGTTAATTTATGGATACATTCCGTTACTTGGACTCAGAACTCAGGCTGATTGCCTGCTTGAGTGGAGAAATTATGTCCAGAATCATGGAAACAACTGGAAAGAATGACTAGTTGAACATGATGTTGGGAAACAGCTTGACAGATTTTGTACAAGAGTATGGGGATAATGGACCCTAGAGGCCTGGTGCCTTCAATAGCCCAGAGCCTTCCTGCAGCTCCACAAGCAATGGGATATCTGGGTTAGTGTAGGAAGGTGGGGAGGTCCGAATGTTAGGGCAAGAAAAAGGCTGCTTTGCAGGGGTTGTGAATGGTTGTGACAACACTGGATCAGGAGATAGATCGGTTAAAAGACCAGGTGCAGGAATTGGAAAGAATTAGAGCTGAAAAGGAAAGTGAAATGATTAATTTGAAGGCAGAATCTGATGCTCTCAGAACTACGTATCTGACACAAGCAGCACAGATTGTAGGAATGCAAAATCAGGTATGTGACAGTGAGTGGGTCAGTAGTAAGTGGCAGGGGGAATTGTCTGAGTTGAAACAGCAGACAACGGAGAGCAAAGCTGCAGATTCACAAAGCAGAACCCAGGCAGACCACGGGGAATGCCGGAGACAGATTTGTGCCCTTAAGGCTCAGTTGGGAGAGCAAAGGGGAATCGTGGCAGCGATCAGAGGGAATTGTAGCTGGGAGGAAGACATAGAATCAGAGGAGGATCCCAATGTATCCCCCCTTATTGCAATTATGAGCTGACGGACCCTGGTGAGTTCACCCTGGATCCCATTGGGCAGTCTCCATATAGCCCCCTACGGGAATCACTGGAAGAGCTGCAAAGGCCTCCCCTGATGGCCCCCATAGTCAGCACTTCTGTCACAAAAAGGGGACCTCAGGGAGGTCAGGGAGGAACAGAGGAGCGGGTGGAGACTAGACCCTTTACCCCTGACCAGGTTAGGGCAGTAAGGAAATCAGCTGGCCCGCTGAATAAGAGCACAGCCTTGAGGTGGATGGTAAGAGTATCTGGCATAGCTGGATTCACTCCAGCTGATGTGGCAGCTATATGCAGAGAGTGTATGTCCCTGAGGATTTGCAGGGCTCCCTTATGATATCCAGATCCCTCCCACACACACACACACACACACACAGGAGCAGATGATACAGAGAAGCATATAAATGTGCAGAGGGAAGTAATACACACCCTCTTCCCAGGAGAAAGCCCCACAGTTATATTTCACCAGGAGAAGCAACAGGCTGGGGAGAGAGTAGAAAGTTATGTAGCCAGAAAGAAATTGGCATGGAGACATTCTGGGCTGACAAATATCATTAACCCAGACTTTGCAGCTCCCGTTTCAAACAAGCTTTAATCCAAGGATTTCTCCCTTTAATTTGTATGGCCTTAGTGGGTATGCATCTGGCAGCAGTTCGAACAAGAGATACTGAGGATAGAGCAAAGCAGGCCTACGAGGTCCAAAAGGATATGCACCCTCCTAAAAGGAAACCTGATAAGGTGGCTGCTATAGCCCCTCCAAGTAGCATGTAGGGAAAAGAAAAAGGAGACAGACCCCATAAGGATCGAAGCAGAACCCCTGACCCATGGCATGGGGAAATTTAGAAGCAGCTTTTAAAATACGAGCAAAAGGAAACGATAGACCGGCTGCCTACTGCTGAACTTCTAGTGAAACTGGCAGAACATGAACTGGCCGAGCACTGACGAAAAAGCACCAGCGCACCACCAATTGCTGTCCTATATGGAGGCCGGGCACCCCAGGATCCCCCAGTTGTGGCATACTTAAACACTGATGAATGGGGGAGGATCACGGTTTATGTGAAGTTTGCAGGAGGGGTATTTGGAGAGAATTTACTAGTGGACTCAGGTGCCACCTACTCCCTAATTAGCACCCAAAATAAGCACCTGTTTGGACCTCCGGCTAGAGTCAAAACCTTACAGGGATTTAATGAAGCACAAAACATTGTCCCCTTCTGTAAAAAAATCCCATATAGTGTGGGGACAAAGAAAAGCCAAGGGCAATATGGCTTGATGGATTTGGAGAGAGAAGGTATTCTAGGAATAGGTGCTCTGAGAGAACTGAGAGTGCTGGTTGATTGTGCTAACAGGGTTTTGTGGGAAATTCCTCCTGGCATCCCATGGGAGCCTGTGGAGATTTCAGCCAGCTATCGAATAGCAGCCCTTGAGACATCTGAGGAAGTGGAATGGCCTGCTTGGCCCCCAGCAATTTTGGCAATTGCAGAGAAGTACCAGGAGGCATGGGACAAGAATAAAATAGAATGTGGTAAAATTGATGCAGAAATCCTAGTCACAGGTCCTGATCCTCCACCCCAGAAGCAGTATCGATATTCAAAGGAGGCGGAAGCCAGCCTTAAGGAAACAATTGATGGGCTTTTGAGCCAAGAAGTTTTAGTGGAACAGCCAAGCACTAACAATGCTGCCCTATGGCCCATCCTTACGAGTGATGGCAAAACCTGGTGGCTTGTGGTAGATTTTCTCCCCCTTAACCGGGTGACTCCATCTATGGCCCCCGTAGTGTCTAAATATCAGGAGGCAATGGCTTTCATTGTAGGAGGGGCCCAGTGATTTTCAGTTTTAGATTTGGCTAATGCTTTCTTTGCTATCCCCTTACACTCGGACAGCAACTATAAATTATTGGGATGGAATAACGCACCTGTTATCTGGCATGCCCATGTAGCAAAAATGTGGGAGGGAATGCCTGAAAGAGATAGTGCCGGTATTTAGCCTTAGATGGAGTTTACCACCAGCTTTGGGCTGCATTCCCAAGCAACCCGACTCCAAGAAGACCCGGTCCCGGCGCGCCGGGGGCTGCTACCGGCCTCACACCGTCCACGGGCACCTCTTAACGGTTTCAGTGTGATTTCTTATGTGGATGATGTCCCGGTCTGTACACAGACCCAGGAGGAAAATGTAAAGGTGTTGGACAGAGTGCTGCAAAAGATTCAGGAAACAGGGTTTAAAGTAAGCCCAAAGAAGGCCCAATTGTGCTCCCAGCAGGTACACTATCTTGGGGTGACCCTGGGACAAGAAGGGCGCTCTCCTGACAAACAGAGGGTTGAGTTGATTCTCAAACTCCCAGCCCCCACAGATGTAACCGCTCTGAGATCCTTCCTGGGCATGGTTAACTTTTCCTGAGATTTTATAGAAGGGTTTTCAGAAAAAGCAGCCCTGCTGCATGAATAGTTAAAGAAAGGGGCAGAATGGACCTGGACCCACAGCAGCAGGAAGCCATAGCCCAGTTAAAATAAGCTTTGGCCCAAGCCCCAGCCCTATCATATCCCCGGGTAGGAGAACCATTTGTATTACAACTAGCAACTACAGACAAGGGAATGGGAGCTGTACTAAGCCAGAACCATGGGACAGGTCTCCGACCTGTAGCTTATGCCTCCAAGACCCTGAGTGAGATAAAGCGGGTACCTACCTGGTTCTAGCCCATTCTCTTCATCTCTCTCTGCACTGAGCTGCCCCTCCTCCCGCAGCAGCAGGACAGGTTCTCTTCCAGTCCTCTGGGGTGAGTGTTGGGAGTGGGAGGAGCGGAGGTTAATGTGGTTACTCCTATAACCGGACTTTTAGTTTCTAATCAACGCTGCTAACTGGACACTCAGGTCCCATTTTCTACTGGAGTTTCCAGTCTAAAACTGGATACCTGGCAACAGGGCTGCCAGAAAAGCCTGGGGGGGGGGAGGGGAAAGAGCAATCATTTTTAAGTGGGGGCGGGAAAGCAAGTGGTGGGTGGGCTAAGGAGTGGAGAGGAGCTAGTGGGCAGGGCCAGGTCTGCTGTATTGCCCAGGTAGGTTGGAGACTGTCGGGATCAGTCAATGCAGTATCCGCAGCTCAGGTGACGTGACAGCCAGTGGTGGATTTAGAGTTAGCCCTCCGCCCCCGCCCCCCAGCCTTATGCTCAGCTTCATTTTTGGGGCCCCTCCTTGGGACCCAGTCAAGAAAAAGAACATTTTCTCTTATCTCCCCGGCCCCCGTTTTTCATTTTTTTTTCTTCATCCTCCTCCTATAAGTAATAGCAAATAAATGAAAATAAAGTGAGGTACCTTGATTGTTCTTGAGTCTAACTTATTTTTCCACAGACCACTTAAAAATCGTGGAGGGTCTCGACAGACCACTTAATGATCTTTCCAAATATTGTTTGTACAATTAGCTAACTATTGTAAAACAAACTATTGTAAATTATGCTCAAATAAATTTGTTAGTCTCTAAGGTGCCACAAGTACTCCTGTTCTTTTTGCGGATACAGACTAACATGGCTGCTATTGTAAAGCACTTTGGATAAGAGTGCTTTATTAAAAAAATGTAAAAAAAACATTGGGGTGTAGGGTCTGGCCAGGAGCTAGGGTGAGGGAGGGGGCTCAGGGTTGGGGCAGGAGGTTGTGGTGTGGAGTGCTTACCTGAGGCAGCTCCTGTTTGGTGCAAAGGGTTCAGGTGGGAATGGGGAGGAGGTGCAGGAGCTCCCATTTCATGCTCAGGGTGGGGATGTGGGGGAGGGTGCAGGAGTCAGGGCAGGGGGCTGGGGAGCTGTGAGGGGGTGCAGGGGTCAGGGCAGAGGGCTGGAGGTGCATGAGGGGGGTGCAGGGGTCAGGGTTGCCAGAGAGCTGGGGGTGTGGGCTGGGGTCGTGGGGGTGCTCACGGCAGGGGGCTGGAGGGGGTATGCCCCGATTCCAGCCCCCTCAAGGCCCCACCCCCGCCTCTTCTCCTCCTCCTTCCCGGAGATGGCTCCGCTCTTCCCCCTCCCTCCTGCCGGCAACCAGCTGATCAGCGGCAGGGAGACAGGGAGGGGAGGGAACATAGCACCCTCCGGGGAAGAGGTGGGGGAGGAGCTTGGCTGCTGGCAGAGCCGGCCCTGCTGCAGCAGGAGCCGGCAGCATCAAGCTTCTGCCCCCACAGGAGAGAGCGGGGGTTGGGGGCAGAGAAGAGTGGGCCAGGCTGGGGCCCCTTTGGACTGTGGGCCCGGCACCATGGTAAATCTGGTACTGGCTCTTTTCCCAAGAAATTGGGAAAAAGTTCGTATCTTTTCACTTTCATTTCTAGCGGCATAAAATTGTTACACGATTTAACTATTTTTAAAGGTATGCATGCAATAAAAGTGCAATTATAGCACAATTAAAGTGCCAGTGTAATTAAAGAAGTTATAGGACAATACATACACATTTGGTGGCAAGTCTTTGGGATTTTAATATTTGTGCATTGATGTTCCCTGATATTATTTTATATGAACTTCACCCCTACCCCAACCTCTGTTGCTAGGGAAATTCCATTAATGGGGATAATTCTCTGTCCCTCTTGCCAAATTCTATCATATTTATAGATCTGGTTAAGAAAATGAGCTAGATCCCCATGACTGCCAGAGCAGTTCTTAATGCACTCAGCAAAGGGTGAGGCACAGGTGGCTTTACACCAGATTTCCACCCCCCTGGCCCTGGCAGTTACTGACAGCCAAACCGGCTTCCATCCCAAACCAAAACATCCTCAGGGCTCCTCTAAATTACGCCAGTGGAAAACAGTTTCCAAGTAGCCACTCCACCAGTGAGGATCACTAGAATACATTGTGTTCGGGGGCCATGTGCTCCTGCCCTGACATGTTCTTTCCTTGCCCCTAGTCTTGTATACTGACATGCAGGCAGCTAGTCAGGAATTCTCAGCTGCTGACTTAAAACAGTTACAAACATTGTATTGCTGTGGTGGCTCATTGGGGATTTAAGAGAGACTGAGGATCTGGGCCAGTACTTTTAAAATCCTGCCTACAATGTGAACAGGGCCTCAGGTACTCCATGGCAGAATGGACCCAATTTCTGTGGCAGGTATCCTTAAATTCCAGACAGGAAAAACTCAATTCCATTAGGTTAACATTTTGATTTTTCATAATACATTGCTGTGTCCTTTCTGGAAGTGCAGGGTGGTTTTGATAAACCAGGAGAGCTTTTGCCTTACTTTCTGGTCTGCTCTTTTTATGTGCAGCAAGAATATGCTGCTTATATAGTGCACTTTTCCTGTATGGCAAAAGCAGCAGAGAAAGAGAACATTGCACTCAGGTTCTAAAAGGCAAAGACAACAAAAAAATCAGGCACCTCTCTGCAGTAAAATACCAAATTCCATGACAGAAAGGTGGAATTCCTCATCAGTTTTGAAAAATTGCCAAATTCTGTGGAAAATTCCATGCATGGACTACACGGGGTTCTGATTATGCCAGAAAAATACCCTAGTAATAATTGTAGTTTAGAATGTTGCCAGCAAAGTTGAGGTACTGTTTCTTTAACCAGTGTGGACAGCTGGTTGTTTTTCCTTATAGCTATGTTATTAACCTCTGCCGAAACCATGCTAAGGCCATTGCCAACAAGTTTTCAATTACAGGTCAAAATTGTGCCTATCAGTCTGCAGCCTGCCTTGGGGTAGGATGAAGGGCTCCACTACACCAGCAGGAGGTCCAGTGCCTCTGTAAGACAGAATTGTTCATGGTACTACCTGGTGTGCAGGGAAGTGTCTGGAACAAAAGGGTCTGAGATGAGAGAAAACTACAGACAGTCGACAAGAATACACAGAGCTACAGAATCTCCAACCAGTCCCAGGGATGGGCTAACATATTTAACAGCCAAATATTTTCAGATGAAAATTTTGAAATACTTGATTATCTGAATTTCACTTGTATCCAGCATATACATTATTCAGTTTGCTTATTCTTATCCTCATGGGCTAAGCTAGCTTCCGATGGTTAAAATTGAACTGATGTGTATTTTACTTTTGCCTATAGTAATTAAAATGAGCTCTTTACACAGTTAAAAGGATGCACACGTGGATCATGGTGTGCATTCTGACAAACAGAGAGCAGAGGGGAAAAGATTCACAGTAAGGTATTTGATTATTGTAATACAAATCACCAAAGAAACTGATAAAACAGAAGAAATAAAAATCATGAAGAAATCTCCCTTTTCATGAATCCATATGCCTTTGCTATAGCAAGAGATAATCACAACAGTAAAAGCTTCAGAGACAGAATAGGAGCAGGGGTAATTCCAGGGCTGCCCAGAGCGGGGGGCAAGTGGGGCAATTTGCCCCAGGCCCTGGGCCCCGCGAGCCCTATCCTGGCGGCGGTCCAGGTCTTCGCCTGCATTTCGGAGGTGGGTCCTTCAGTGCTGTTGAAGACACGGAGTGACTGAAGGGCCCCCCGCCGCCGAAATGCCCCGTGAGCCCTGGCCCAGCGGCAGTCCGGGTCTTCAGCAGCATTTCGGTGGCTGGGGGCCCTTCAGTCGCTCTGGGTATTCGGCGGCATTTCGATGGCAGGGGGACCTTCAGTGCTGTTGAAGACGCGGAGAGACTGAAGGGCCCCCCACCGCCGAAATGCTGCCGAAGACCTGGACCACCGCCGAGTGAGTACAAGCGCCGCAGCTCCCTCGCTTTGCTCCAGGCCCCCTGAATCCTCTGGGCAGCCCTGGGTAATTCTTGGAAGATAAATTAAGAAAGTAAAATCCCATTATTATGGGAATACTATGCAGATTACTGTGTCAGGAGGGCTAAATAAATTGGACTGGCTAAAGCTTAGGCAGTCAAATATTTCAAACAGTGATTTGCAAAACATCACCAGTGATGCTAAACCCAAAGAGATTTGAAGTTATTTTTGTTAAAATGTTCTCATTGAAGTCTTTGTGACTTATCAGTTATACAGGAGAAGAAATACACATATGAGAGGTTTTCTGTATGGTAAATACTCTCTGCCCCGTTCTATGATAAGGATCCATGTTATTCAGCAGTATCTAAGTGGCAATGACCAGTTCTGAACTGGTGTCTAAATATTCCTTGAATATTGCAGACAGAATAGCTGTAGATTTCTAAGGGGTTGTTTTTGCCAGTAGGGACCATCTGTGTTGTAACTAATCCAGACTATCAGAATCACCTGAAAATCAGTGACATGAATCCTTTAATACCTCATTGACCATGCATACCCTCATATAACTGCATCATACTACTATTACAAAAAAAATCTGGCTGTATAGACACAGCTGTCAAGCCCAGTTGCATAAGCACATGCATGGAACATGAAGAACAAAACTCAAGTACAGTGGATTGAGATTCTTTAATTCAAGAATCTTTGCTTTTAAAGCTGTAGTTCCTAAGACATATCTTCTATGTGGGCCACATGAAGGTGACATACTCACCAACACTTGAGCAAAAAAATCCTAGCAATCCACAATTCCCAACCTTCCCAATATCAGGTGTGCTCTGTGATGTCTCTCAACCTCAGAGTGAGGTAAATGGCCACTGCAAAGTAACAGTGGTACCTGGTGGAGTCTTTACTGCTGTAGAATATGAGGAGGAGGACATGTAGTCCACTAGACCACCCAAGCCTTGAAGGTTAGAGTTAAAGAAAAGCATTGTCCGGTATAAAAGGAATTAAGAAACCTTGATTCTATTCCCACCAACCACTGACTTCCTGTGCGATCGTGAGCAAGTCATATCACTTCTCTATGCCTCAGTTTCTCCATCTCTAAAATGTGAATAATTATGCATATCTACCTTTGTAAAGAACTTTGAGTTCCATCATTGAAAACCACTATGTAAAATCTTAGCACTATTACTATTCAAGAAAGTGGGAATGGTATGGAGAGAAAGTACTTTCTGAAGTATAGTGCTTATTAAAAAAATAAAACATGGATGTTTTGCAAGAATAATGTTATTCCCAATACCCTGGCTAAATTTCAGCACTTTAGAATTTCAGATTAATTTCACACTGGCCTGTTTATATTTTCTGTAGTTTGAAACTGAGCAGTTGCTTTTTATTTACTGTGATGAATTGTGTAGTATTGGTAAATGGGTGCCAACTTCCACATCAGAGAGAGCTTCATTTTAAGAATGGGTCAGCTAACTGGATAGATGAGAGAAAATAAAGTATAACTCCCACGGGTCCAGTTGTTATTCAAAAAAGTGATATCTAACTATAAGGTGTTGTTATTAGTAATATACATATATATAATGAAAATAATGAAAATAATATATATATATATTGACTGTATTTCTTGTTTGTGATTGCTCTGTATTTTGTGGGTTGCCTGAATGCATTTTGACACCACAGGGTGTGGTTTATTGGACTATTAATGCATATCTCCTGTGAGACATTGTGTGGCATGAGGAGTGCACTTAATTAAAATATAGATAAAGCCAAGTTCTTTGTTCCATGTGTAGTCATTTGCAGCTCTGCAAAATGAGCACAAAGTGCATGTACACACACACACACACACACACACACACACACACACACACACACAGTTACTTCGAGTTGAACTGGACCAGAGAATTTGGAACTGGATTTCAAACACTGCAAAGTTAAAGGGTATTCACAGCTAGAGTTTCAGTTTGGGTCCAATTCTAGATTATTAAACCCAGGCATATAGTTTTGCTCACTGATGCTGAATGGATGTCTCCAGTGTTGGCTGCATTTCAGCACTAAATGAAGTGATCCATGACTATATTAAGTGCTTTGAGATCCTTCTGATGAAAACCACTCTATAAAAGCCTCAGCCATAATAATCCCATACAAAGTAAGATAGAATACTTTCTAACACTTTGCCATTGATCTTGAAATAAAAGGTGCACACAGAGCGATAAACTCTTAAACATATACCAAAGGGATGAAATTGTAAAAACCTGATAATACAATTCCATTACTCCAGTGGGAACAAGGATTGATGCTTACATTGTTTCCACTGAATTTACTTTTTTTTTCCCCTTTACAGTTCCTCTCCAAGTACTGGATCTCACCTTCATTCAGAATGAAAAATGGAACCACCATGCAACATTTTTTTCTTACAAATTGCAAAACATCTGAGAATAAGACCCATCTGTTATTATCATGTAAACAGGCCAAAAGTACTAAAGGAAGGGAGAAAAAGGCTGGCACACTGGCTGCATCAGCTGGACCAGGTCTCTGCCAAACTCTGGCCCCAGAGCCTCTGCACACTATAGAGAACTGGCTTCTGGCAGCACTTCGCACGCCCTGCCTGCAACCTGCAAAACATCAATGAACAGATGCAGGGAACAAGGGTGGTAAAACAGGTTGTGCAATGAATGATGGGCTGATGTCAGAATCATTAGGTCTTCCTGATGAATGGGCTGTAAATTAATTGGTGGTCCCACTTATTAAATCATTTATTTTGGTTGCTGAAGAGAACAGGCCAGCCGATTATCATTGGTGGCGCAGACTAATATATAATTTATGGACAAGGATTCATCTAGTACCAGCAGAGCTGAGTTTTACAACATAATTACACTGAGCAGCTCTTTCCTGCAATCCCTCTCCAAAATTTGAAAAGTGATTTATAAAATTAATTCTGATGGTCACCATCCAGAACTTCCTAATGGTGGGATCTTACACAATGAAGACTGGTTTCGCCTATGAGAAACAGTGGAAACTTCCATTGGTTTGAATATGTAAAACTAGATTGGAAAAAAACACTAGGAAATTTATAATGCTTTAAAAAACAAACACAAAACATTTTAAGAAGCTTCAGATCAATCAAAGCAAAAACATATGTAAGAAAAGCAATCTCTTAAAATATAACCAATTGAAAATTCTCCTTGGCTTGTTAGACTGTAACTGAACCAAAAATTAACCTTTGTTTAGAAACAGTGCACTGGGGTGATCCATACTATGGGGAAAGGAATATCCTCAATTTATCAGTACCAGCCTAGGCTGTCACTCTGCCATGTATGTTGTTATTTATAGGTCAAATCGGAACACCGGACCAGCTTCCATGAGTGAGAAGATTGGTTGCAGCACAAATAGTTTGGTTCCTTTGTTCAGAGGTGGGGGGGCATAGGATTCTGGAGGCCTGAACCAAGGGCTTATTTCCCCTGTGTGCCATGGGGCTGTGCTTAAAGGTGCCCCTCTGGCCCAACAGATGCTGTTGTGATGCTTTGTCAGGCTGTCCAGAACCGTAAGCCACTGTGTTACCCCTCTGCCACAGCAAGAGAGCGCTTTGCTGGAGCTTAAAGTGTGTGTCAGCTCCCTGACACACCAATCTATTTGCTTCACCAGCAAACACCTCAAGACTCTGCCAATCTTAACCTTGCCTTGCAGGTAACATTCAGTGAACACCAGTTCCCCTCTGGAAGAGCATTCCTGTGCTGTATTCAGACCTTCTCACAGGACACTCACAGAAATTACCACGACCGCTGCCTCCAGAGAGGCAGTGCACACACCAGCATGTCCGTTTAGTTGATGATCCACACTTGATATTATGGTAAAATTAAAAACAAGTTCATTAATAAAGAGCACAGATTTAAGTGATAGCAAGCATGGATAATGGAAACAGAAAATGGTTACAAATAAACTAAAAATAAATACACTTTCATGTCTAAACTGTAATCAGCTTACAATCATGTTCTTAGGCAATTTTTCATGTGCAGTCAATTTTCAGCATCCTCCACCCACATGGCTGAGGGATCCATCTTTCATAGCTTCCATGAGCAGGGGCCTCCTTGTCCTTTAAGTCAGTGCTTCTCAAAGTCGGGCCGCCGCTTGTTCAGGGAAAGCCCCTGGCAATCCGGGCCGGTTTGTTTACCCACCGCGTCCGCAGGCTCGGCCGATCGCGGCTCCCACTGGCCGCAGTTCGCTGCTCCAGGCCAATGGGGCTGCGGGAAGTGGCGCGGACCGAGGGATGTGCTGGCCGCCCTTCCTGCAGACCCCATTGGCCGAACCTGTGGATGCAGCAGGTAAACAAACCAGCCCAGACCGCCAGGGGCTTTCCCTGAACAAGCGGCAGACTGGCTTTGAGAAGCACTGCTTTAAATGATGGGTACCAAAAGGTCTTTTTGCTTCTCCTTACGTTTCCCAAAACTCATTCTTTTGCCCCCAGAATCAGGATGACACCCTGGTGGTCTTCTCTTCCTGTTCACTTCCTATCCCTCTGGTGATTTTAATGTAAATGGTGCTTCTATTGTTTTGGTTCCACAACACTTAATTTACATTAGAGACAAGGAGATAGATACCTTGCTTCTTGCCTGGGAGAAAATTTGTTTCTGCATTTGGTCACAGATTTTAAATTATAATATCAGTCAGTAGCCATAATTTCTCATATAGTGTTAATATATATATTTTACATTGGTATTATTCATCAGTGTGTCCCACCAACTTTCCTAGAAGACCTTACTTAATATACTTTTATAATACAATAATACACAATCAGTTGATTCAGTTGCTTATTCTTTAGTATTCATACCTCCTGTTATCTCCCTCGGGTGTCTGGACCCTCATTGTCACAGCAATGTACAGCTGAGCCGGAGTAATAGAAGTGGCTGTGGGTCTGCAGCTATGTAGCTCAGTGGTCCTTCCCCCCTTCTGATGAGTGGCCATGGGGGAGTCATAGGAGTGCTGTAGTCTAGGGGGAAGGATCCGCAAAGCATAGTGTGTGTGCTTGGTATAAGGTTTGCCTTAAAGTGCTTTTTCTAGGCAGCCTTCTTCTTTGCACCTGAAATCTAACATGACATGTTAAGAAAACAGTGAAGAGATCTAGCCTATACAAAACTGTAGTTCAAATTACCTTGTAGGATTTATGTAGTCCAGCCTACCAGATGTTGCCTACAGTGAAAAGGTGACCATATTAAACTCCCATAATAACACAATGGTGAATATAAACCATTTTTTTCCCTTTTGTGGCCAGTGGTCATGTCCTCTGTGTGTTTCCTGCTGGTGGTAATTGGCCAGCAGCCATAAATGGAAAGAACTCTTTACTCACACCTTAGGGAGATATTATTGTGACATATCTGGGCATGTGAAATAATCAAAGACTATTGGATCAACTTTATAAATGTTGCATGTATCTTTATAGGCTAGGGCTTGTATTTGGGCTCCATGGAGGAGGTACAGGGGTTTCCTGCAGGAACTACAATTTTGGGGGAGGGGGAGAGTTAATTAATAAAAATCCATAGGTGGGTAACAAGTCTGGAAAAGTCTCACCCTCTGGGAAAAATTCCATAGACTAGTTTGACCTAGTTCAGGAGACCTGACAAACAAAGAACTGAAAACTGTATAAACTAAGCACCCTGCAATAGGGAAAGAGGTAATTCTCACTCAATCCAAAACTGACATGAAACTGTGATCAAGAGAGACAAAAGGACTTGAAGTGCCATGGTCCTCTCAGGTGGTCTATGTGGAACATGGATGACTGCATGGTAAGCTAAGACCTTCATATAAGCTATATACTTTTTTCAGATATGTACTTTGCTTTACGGAGGCTATTAGGTCACTGGTTATCCCTGTTATTTACCCAGAGAGAACAGGACTGTAGTCTGAACTAGACTGCAGAGAATAGGACTAAAGCCAGACTTGCTGAGGTGATCACAATGAATTTCAGTATTCTGCATCCTAAAACCCCAGTGTAGAAGGAGAGGAACATGGATTCTCATTCCAAGAAAGGTGATGGCTGGAGGCATGAGACCAAAGTGGGATGCCCTGAAGGAGGTCACAAATGACTCAGAGGTGCAATTAGTGCTGCAGTTGTGACAATTATCAGTAATAGGATGGGATCAAATTTAAAACAGTATTGGAAACACTGAAAAATGCACAATAAAAGGGGTTGCTACATTAGTATCAAAGTTCAGACAATTTCAAAAAATAAACTTAAAATGAACTTTTCTCTTAAAATGGGGGTGGAGGGGGCAAGCTGCAAAATTCAGGTTTTGATACAGATAGATACAGATTTTGAAAACTCCAGAGGTGTTCATATTTAGGGTTTGGTCAACCCACTAATAGAATACAAGCCATTTGCAAAATTCAGATCTAGGTTCAAATTCTGAAAACTTCTTAATGTACAGGGACTTTGGTTTAGGCCCATGTCTAATTTGAAACAGTGGTCTCCATTAAAAAGTCATAATTTGTCAAGAGTTACTGCATTTTTAACAGAGAAGATACAGTATTGTACTAAGAAATAGCCATTGGTATCTTGTCGAATGTTGACTTCTTAATAGCAACTATTAAAAAGGGAGATTCATTTTTTTCCCTGAAAAAAGCATGGAAGAAGAAAATATTTTTTTCTGTGAGCCATTCTGATTCAGACCTTCTTTTTACTATAAAATGTGATGTAATTAAGAAATATGTATATCAAGGGAAAATGCTATAAAATGTTCCTGTCACATATTCGCTTGGGGGTTCCATCTATAGGAAATCTTGGCAAGAGGAAAGAGCATCTCGCCCAACATATATGCATCAGTTTTGTTCATCTTAATTTCACTTCCCCACCTTTTTTTCATGCTTCTTCTGCAAAAACAAATGTAGATGTCTCTTGAGCTCATTTGTCTCTGTTACATCATAAAAGGCGTTCTCTTGTATTTCAGCAATAAAGTAAAGTACTTGGGCCTGATTCTGATCTCCCCTATATTGCTGTAGAACAGCAGTAATCACAATGAAGTCAAAGTATTAAGACTGGTGAAAAAACAATGTAGGGGGGACGGGGTCAGAATCAGGTCCTTAGATTTCATGATACTCTTACTCTTTCGTCCACACCTTTTATTTACTTAATTTATTTATTTATTACACCATTCTGTCCCTCAGAGCCTTTCTAAACTGCCAAAAACAGTTCATAAAATGGGTTGACATTAAATGGACAAGCCTTCACTAGAGCCTGAATATTTGGTTCACTGATTAGTTCAAGATGACTTCGTTTAGGCCATGAATGTTCTCACACCCTGGTAAGACCTACAAGATTGGAATGTAGATGGTAAGTAAACTAAGCTATGACAACAAGAGGTTGAAAAAAGTCACCCATGCAGTTATATGTAATAATAAATAGGTTGTCACAAGTTCACAGCTGAGAGGTCAGTTCATTTCCCAAGCTCCTTTTGTTTAACTAGAAGCATCTTTTTAATCTTTGGGTTAAAATGAAATATTCATAACTTCTTTCTGAAAGCTCTAAATATCTATAGTAGCGGAAAATGAAGAGCTTTCAAATGCGGAGTGCAGAAGTTCTATGCCTTTAAGGGCTCCATTACGTATTTAAAACATGAATTATTTATGGTATTTTTACAGTATGGTACAGAGGAATTTCCCCCCCTCTCTCTGCCCTATGTTCTATAGTTTTACTTAGTTACTTATTTGATTATTTTTAGCAGCAACTTTTAAATAGTTCACTAGAGTCCATTTTATGATCTGCATGTGTATCAATCTAGATTGACTGAGTCAATGTTGATTTCAATTACATGCCATTATAGTAAAGCATAGCTACTAAGTTAGCACTATGCAAAATGCAAGCAATGGCTTTTCGTAAATGTATCTCAGCAAGAAAGGGTACATCACTTAGAAAAGCACTATGCAACACACACTGGTTGATTCTGCCATCCTTACTCATATTGAGACTTTACAGCTACTTACATTGATCTCAGCTTCTTTTCTGTATTTTCAGGTTGTTTCTTCTCTTTCTGTAGAAGAGGTCTATTTTTTTCAAAAGTATTTTTTTTGTGCAGCTGTTGCTACTCATGGTTTTGTTGGTTTCATTGGCCCCAGTGGTGGTGATTCTGGTGGTTGTGCCTGAGGTTTAACTTGCAATATCATTGCAATCATATTGTTTTTTACTAAATGTTGCATTTAAAACAAAATGAACAGTCAATTTGTGCAGAAGTTATGAGACGTCATCATTAGTTCCATCCCTGAATTCATTTAAAATGGGACCATATGGTCCTACATTTGGCTCAAGGATACAACAGAACTAAGGGGTCTGTTCTTCCAAAAATAAATGGATTCCCCATTGCCCTGCACCTTGCATATCATTTAAATCAGTACAATGTGAGTGCAGAGTTTATGTAAACCCAAATCACAATGGTAACATTTTACACACACACTTTGCATTGGTACAAATCACAATACAAGGTGCAGGGCATTTGCCAGTCAGGCCTGAAGTCTGATTCTATAGACTAAATTCAATCTTGAGGTAAGTCCATTCAAGTCTTACATCAGAGATCGGCAACCTTTGGCATGCGGCTAGCCAGAGTAAGCATCCTGGCGGGCCAGGCCGGCTTGTTTAACTGCCACGTCTGCCGGTTCGGCCGATCGCTCTCCCACTGGCCGCGGTTCGCCGTCCTAAGCCAATGGGGGCGACGAGAAGCGGCGTGGGCCGAGGGATGTGCTGGTGGACCACGCGCCAGAGGTTGCCGATCCCTGTGTTACATGAAGGGTGAATTTGGTTCTAAGAATATACTTCACTGGAATGCATTTACTGGATTATTTGTTTTTGTTTTTCTCTTTTCTGAGAAGTAAAAAAAAAGGGGGGGGATGTTTTGCTTTATTTCTGTCCCCAAAGCAGCAATCATCCACTCAACACATATACCACTCCCGCAAAGCAAATGCTTGAGAGGAGAGAAGAGTCCTAGCAGTATGTTGTAAAGGTCAACAGATTCAGCTTCTGTCTGACCACATGGGAAAAGCAAATTCCATTATTTCTGGCTATGGAAATTTCCTTCTGTTTACATAGTTATTTTCTATATTTCATTTCTATTATTTCTAAGCATTTGTTTTATTTTTATTAAACATGATCTTTCTGAAGATCATGCAACATGTTCAGGCATGTTTTCCATTATGTTTTTGCTTCATTAATTGTTCCTTTTATTACTTTATTTAAAATTTTATCCTCAAACAGACTAATGCTTTCTGCTTTTCCAAAAGGTCATATCATAAAGAACTTTGCTGCACCATTTAAAAACTGTTCCAGTGAACTCCTCTCTGTGAACTGTAGCTTCTCAGTTAAAAAAACAACAACAACCCATAAATAATATATTGTCAAGTCCTTGCAAACTGTTTCTAGAAGAATTAGTCTTAGGCAAAGATTTTCTTTCCTTTACATTTTTTTTAAAGTCTATTTATGAAATAGTATCTGTGTCAGTAATTTCCCACTCTCTCTTTCCATCTTCCTTTGTCAAAAAGATTTGGCATTAATTTAGAGTAACTCTCAGCCTTAGGCTTGGTCTACATTACAAACTTAGGTTGATGGAAGCCATCTTAAGTCAACCTAATAATGAGTGTGTCTAACCTGCCAGGTCCCTTCCACTTACCTAACTTGCCTGTAACATTGACTTAATTACTCCACCTCTGTGTGAGGTGTAGTGCTTAATTTGATATTGATGTGCTGACAGAGAGTCAGTGTAGACATTTTTCAGAGTAGCAGCCGTGTTAGTCTGTATCCGCAAAAAGAAGAACAGGAGTACTTGTGGCACCTTAGAGACTAACACATTTATTAGAGCATAAGCTTTCGTGGACTACAGCCCACTTCTTCGGATGCATATAGAATGGAACATATATTGAGGAGATATATATACACACATACAGAGAGCATAAACAGGTGGGAGTTGTCTTACCAACTCTGAGAGGCCAATTAATTAAGAGAAAAAAAACTTTTGAAGTGATAATCAAGCTAGCCCAGTAGAGACAGTTTGATAAGAAGTGTGATAATGTCACAGCTAACCTGGTGGCTGAACTTTGTTATTTTGTCCTCACCCACAACTATTTCACATTTGGGGACAATATATACCTTCAAGTCAGCGGCACTGCTATGGGTACCCGCATGGCCCCACAATATGCCAACATTTTTATGGCTGACTTAGAACAACGCTTCCTTAGCTCTCGTCCCCTAACGCCCCTACTCTACTTGCGCTACATTGATGACATCTTCATCATCTGGACCCATGGAAAAGAAGCCCTTGAGGAATTTCACCATGATTTCAATAATTTCCATCCCACCATCAACCTCAGCCTAGATCAATCCACACAAGCGGTCCATTTCCTGGACACTACTGTGCTAATAAGCGATGGTCACATAAATACCACCCTATACCGGAAACCTACTGACCGCTACACTTACCTACATGCCTCCAGCTTCCATCCAGGACACACCACACGATCCATTGTCTACAGCCAAGCTCTAAGATATAACCGCATTTGCTCCAATCCCTCGGATAGAGACAAGCACCTACAAGATCTCTATCAAGCATTCTTAAAACTACAATACCCACCTGCTGAAGTGAAAAAACAGATTGACAGAGCCAGACAAGTACCCAGAAGTCACCTCCTACAAGACAGGCCCAACAAAGAAAATAACAGAACACCACTAGCTGTCACCTTCAGCCCCCAACTAAAAGCTCTCCAGCGCATCATCAGAGATCTACAACCTATCCTGAAAGATGATCCTTTACTCTCACAGATCTTGGGAGACAGACCTGTCTTCGCTTACAGACAACCCCCCCAACCTAAAGCAAATACTCACCAGCAACCACACATCACTGAACAAAACCACTAACCCAGGAACCTATCCTTGTAACAAACCCCGATGCCAACTCTGTCCACATATCTATTCAAGTGACATCATCATAGGACCTAATCACATCAGCCATACCATCAGGGGCTCGTTCACCTGCACATCTACCAATGTGATATATGCCATCATGTGCCAGCAATGCCCCTCTGCCATGTACATTGGCCAAACTGGACAGTCTCTACGCAAAAGAATTAATGGACACAAATCTGACATCAGGAATCAAAATACTCAAAAACCAGTGGGAGAACACTTTAACCTGTTTGGTCATTCAGTGACAGACCTGCGGGTGGCTATATTACAACAGAAAAACTTCAAAAACAGACTCCAACGAGAGACTGCTGAGCTAGAATTGATATGCAAACTAGACACAATCAACTCCGGTTTGAATAAGGACTGGGAATGGCTGAGCCATTACAAACATTGAATCTATCTCCCCTTGTAAGTATTCTCACACTTCTTATCAAACTGTCTGTACTGGGCTAGCTTGATTATCACTTCAAAAGTTTTTTTTCTCTTAATTAATTGGCCTCTCAGAGTTGGTAAGACAACTCCCACCTGTTTATGCTCTCTGTATGTGTGTATATATATCTCCTCAATATATGTTCTATTCTATATGCATCCGAAGAAGTGGGCTGTAGTCCACGAAAGCTTATGCTCCAGTGTAGACATTGTGTAAGTCGACCAAATTGGCCTCCAGAAAGTGTCCCACAATGCTCCGTTGTGACCACTCAGGAGATCATTTTCAATTCTGCTTCACACCAGCCAGATACACAGGAAACAACCCCTTCCCTGTTAAAATCCCGGGAACTTTTGAATACCCACCTCCTGTTTTATCTGTGAGGAGAACTTGCCAACCCAGTTGATCATGGCGACTGAACTCCCCAAATACATTTTATGAGTACACAGGAGGTGGTGGATCTCAATTGTTTTTCCACAGAATGTGAAAGATTTAAATTTCACCATAGACATTTTGAAGAACCAAAGAAAGTGAATGCATTTCTCACTGGTCTGTCAGCTGAAATGGACAAAGCTGCATTCCCTGATCTCGGCGCTAAAAGCGCCTCCTTGATGAAATGGCACGGGATCTCATAACTTGAATAAGTATCTTGTTTTAGAAGATTTTCTAAGATTGAATGGGTCATCCAGTGAGAAAACAGACAGGGAAAAATATACGTTCCAGGAACATAAATGATTAATAAGATGAGTGAGGGCTGGATAACCTTTCACACTGGTAAAGAGCAGTGGTACTGGAGCCAGAAGCCAGTGAAAATTGGCACTAAAAAATACATAAGTCACTCTAGCAAGTCAAAATGCTCTGAAAGGACTTCTTCCATGGTGGGAGCTGAGATTTAAACTGATAAATAATTGAACAGAGCTGGAATCCATGAGTTAAATGTTTCAAAATGGATAAAGTCTTTGTGACGATCCAAACTCGGGAGAGTAGAGAGTGTTTGGTAATCCATTTGGATCCTGCTTCCATGATCTCCTAGAGGGTGTAGCAAACTTATAAGACGGAAACAAGGTAAAAGCTCCAATTATTACAGGAAAAGTAGGTTGTGTTTTTTTGAATTAGTAGCTGGGACTATTTTCGGTGACATTGGAAGAGTAGGTGGGGATCAAAAAGAATTGATGATAGCAGCAAAATGCATTTCAGAAGTATTGAAGTATTGCAGGAAAAAAAAAACCTGTAATGGAATCTGTCACAGACAAACTGTGTAGGGACATGCCCTATCATTAATTCAGATAAAAGGGGCAGCAAAGGTATAACCATTGGGGGGTAGGGTGACCATCTGTTCTTCTTTTCCTGGTATTATCCCATTTTCAGCAAGGGCATTTTAGACCCTGGATACCAGGCCTGCAGTATCTTAAGGGGTTCTGAAATAACTCAGAAGGGTGTGAAAACTACACTTTGGAAATGCACTGAAGATTTTTCATGCTGGAGAATTATTGTAAAAAACCTAGACAGGAAAAAAAAATCTGGTTCATTGGGTAAACTTTGATGGAATCATGTTCCATTGAAATATGGAGTTGTGATTAAATCAAACTGCTTCACAAAAATCAGGTCATTTTGCTGGAATATCATTTTTTAGGATGAATTTTTTTTGTTAAACAGCTTTTTGTTTCTTTTTTGTATTATATTATATTAATGTATATATGTACACACACACACACACACACACACACAAACTAAAAGAAAAGTTGAAATAAAAAAAAATTCAATTAATCAACAAAAATATCCTTCATGGAGAATTTTGAAATTTTCAGTTTAACTCTGATCAAGGAGTTTTAAAATCTCTAAATCCCTCACAAAACAGAACATTCATCTTCCACGCAGCTCTAGTATAAATGTAGATTTCAGACATTTGAACTAGAATAGGCGGGGGGAAATCCTTCTTTCCAGTTAGATTACATTTCATCTTCTGTTCTGCTCCAAACTACTGCTTGAGCTTTCAGTGCTAGTCTAATTGTCATCTTAAAAACAACTTTAATGAAATTCCTAAAAGCTTCCCCCCCCCCCCCCCCCCCAAAAAAAAAGACAAGGTGCTAAAACCATCCATTATTTCAAGACTGAACTGTAAACACCAGCCAGGGCACTCATCACTGCAATGCCAAATTGAATGCTGAGGAAGGTTTGCTTTATTGTCTCTCAGATTTAAAATTGATTGAAGTGCATACACAAATGGAAAAGCTGTCAAAAAGCAGTCAGTGGTATGCTGATAGCTCATCTTCTCATGCTGACCCAAGGCTTTAATGCAATTCCTTGCCGGTGGGAAATGGCAGAGGCTGGTTTCAAATCCTCACAGTAGGACAGTATACTAAGTGCTGGTGGCTCACTGAATCCATTTTCTGTATGCTAAATCCTCCCACTGGTTCTGGAGCATCATATATATATATTACCATCTGCACAAGAACTCAAAATACCGAGGGGCCAAATTCTCTGCTGGGGTCAATGGACTTGCACCAGTGTAACCAGTAGATAATTGTGCCCTCGATCATAGGGCCTGTAGGGTGTGTTAATGTGTGCCATTTTTAAAATGGTCTGTAACAAATGAATTAGAGATAGGACCAAGTGTAACTGCTCATCAACCCTGGCTGCAGAGATAACTCCCTTTTCAAATGCAAACTTAATGTAGCTGCTGGCTAGGGCCTGGTCTAATTTAAAGTTAGGTCAGCATAACTACTGCGTTCAGGGGTGTGAAAAATTCACACTCACACCCCAAGCACAGTTGTTAAAATGACCTAATCCCTAGTGTAGATGTGGCTAGATCAATGCAAGAATTCTTCTGTTGACCTAGCCTCCACCACTTGGGGAGATGGATTACCCATATTGATGGGGGGGAAATCCTTCAGTGACTGTAGGAGACAACTGCACTACAGTGCCACATTGGCACAGCTGTGGAACTACATGTAGTTGTGCTGCTGTAGCTCCCGCAGTGTAAACATGGCCTAAGAGTTTGTGAGGTAATGGGCTAAATCCATCTCTTATGTAAATCTATTGACTTTGAGTTACACTAGCACTGGATTTGACCCATTAAGTCTAATGCTTTGTTTGCTGTAAACAAAGGACATCTGACACACAACTTTATCCTTTTCTTGCCTCCTATTTATCATTGACCATTGCACTGTTGCAACCTAGTGGAGAAAGTCTATTCCCTGGGCAATTGTTTTTGTAAAGTGTGGGATACTCTTACGCTGGAAAAACTAGAGTCAAATAGATAATATTTTGCTTTTAGGCTCTCTTTCATTAAACATGCTGAATCTAAAATACAAGCAGCTAGACAACAAGGTTTAATATCCTTTGTACCATATTGATTTCCTATGTAGCATTAACTTAAGCCCTGTTGAGCCTTTTTATTCATCCTATTTGTACTGATCGTCTTATCACAAGTTGCTTGCAGCTGATACTTCTGTTGTGTTCCTTACTATTTTTTATGTTCATGAGCTGCTAATGTCCTTATGACACTTTGAAATAGCAAATGATTAAAAATAAACATTTCGGGAGGAAGTGTGACTAACGGTTAAACAGGGGATTGGAAATCAGGACTTGTTGGTTCTCTTCCCAGTTATTGCACTGACTTGTCTGATTGTGGACATGTCACTTAGATAATGACAACTCCTCTTTGTGAATGCATCCACATGCACACCCAGTGCAGGGCTAGCCACAAAGCACCCACTGTGCTCTATTGAGACAGTTCCAAAGGAGAAGAAAGATGGATTTTGTGTTGAAGATACTAAACTGAGACTCAGGAGATCTAGGTTCAATATGTTGTTCTGTCACAGACTTCCTATGTGATCTTGGGTCAAACTATATATGTCTGTACTTCAGTTTCTTAGGCCATGTTTACACTTACAAGCTTACAGCAGCACAGATATACGAATACAGCTGTGCCGCTGTAAGAGCATTTGTGTAATCACGTTATGCCGAAGGGAAAGAGCTCTCCTGTCGACATAATAAAACCAGCTCAATGAGCGGCAGTAGCTATGTTGGCAGGAGAGTGTCTTTCACCAACATCGCACTGTGCACAAGAGTGCTTATGCTGTCAAAACTTGTGTCGCTCAGGGTTGTTTTCACACCCCTGTGCGACAAAAGTTTTGCCAACATAAGTACTAGTGTAGACATGGCCTTAGAAGTAAAATGGGGATAATACTTCTTTAGTTTACAGGGGTATTTTGATTACAACTTAATTAATTTTGAAGTGCTCTGGTTCTGTGATAATGGGGACCACAGAATGAGCTAGATAGACAGACCCTGTGATTGTGGCTAGAAACTCAAAGATGAATCTTTTCCTGTCTGTGGACTTGTCTTCATTGCTAAAGGTGTATTTTTTTACCTCGGGGAAACTAACAAATGTGAGCTATCCTGAGTTAAAAACATGGTGAAGACAAGGGACTTTAGTTTTACCATGAGATAAACTTGGCAAGGTTAGCACTATACTGTCGCCTGAGGCTAATCTCAACTACTTTACCACTTGGTAAAAGTAAGTGCCTTGGTTTCACTCTGTTTTTACTTCAGGATAGTTCATGCCCATTAGTTTACTTACTCCAATGTAAAACAAACATTTTTTTAGCAATGAGGACAAGGCCTATGCCTCATTTTATTAGATCTACATAAAGGCCTGACCTGGTAGACCTCATCAAGATTGTCAATTGTGGAGTTGCTGTCTGAGAAATGACAGAGGCAAAACAGGATTAGAAGCAGACTGTTTATCTGATTTCCACTTAAATCTTGATGAACACCTTAGCTGGGTCATCAAAGGGGAAATGGTATTAAACTCTTTGCTACACCTTCACCTCTAGAGTGTCTTAATATAAAGAAGCAAGTGAATTTAATACTTATGAAAGGAACCAAACTGATAGCTCTCAAGAGAGGCTTCTGTTTTCTGATTTTCATAGAATGTTTGCAGCACAGGCAGCAGAACAGGCTTACCAAATACCTCATTCCTGACCACCTCTGGAGTGTAGAGGGATTTCACACTTTTTGAAAATTAATTCTTTGGCATCTCAGCTGAGACTTCCGAACAAGAGTGGTGGGGGGTTGTATGATGTAGACACCTCCCCACTAGGAACTGCTCTGATCCCATAAATTCATTTTACACAGGCCACCACATAGTTTTCATATGATAATAATATTATCTCACTAATTATTCATAGATACACCTCTACCCCAATATAATGCAGTCCGATATAACGCAAATTCAGATATAACGCGGAAAAGCAGCGCTCCGGGGGACAGGGCTGCTTTATCTCATTATATCCGAATTTGTGTTACCGTAAGCGGTTCCTCTGCGCCCACCCATAACTCGCTGCAGCCCTCCCCGGAGCCCCCTCGCCCCAGCTCACCTCCGCTCTGCCTCCTCCCACGATCCCGCCGCAGCTCCGCTTCTCCTCCCTCCCAGGCTTGCTGCGCCAATCAGATGTTTGGCGCATCAAGCCTGGGAGGGAAGAGAAGCGGAGCTGTGGCACACTCGTGGGAGGAGGCAGAGGTAGAGTGGAGGTGAGCTGGTGCAGGGGGGCCGCAGCAAGTAAGGGGGGGCGCAGAGGAATCGCTCCCCGCCCGAGCTCACCTCAGCTCTGCCTCCTCCTCCTCCTCCTCCCATAAGCATGCTGCTCAGTTCCGCTTCTCCTCCCTCCCAGGCTTGCCGTGCCAATCAGCTGTTTGGCGCGGCAAGCCTGGGAGGGAGGGGGGAGAAGCGGAGCTGTGGCATGCTCCTGGGAGGAGGCAGAACAGAGGTGAGCTGGAGTGGGAGGGCCCCGGGGAGGGCCGCAGCAAGTAACCGGGGGAGCAGAGGAACTGCTCCCCACTCCAGCTCATCTCCGCCTCCTCCCCTGAGTGCACCGCCGCTCCACTTCTCCCCACCCTTCCAGGCTTGCAGGGCCAAAAAGCTGATTGGTGTGGCAAGACTGGAAGGGAGGGAGGGAGGGAGAGAGAAGCGGAACAGCGGCGGCGCACTCAGGGAGGAGGCGGAGGCAGAGCAGAGGTGACCTGGAGAGGGGAGCGGTTCCTCTCCCTACCCCTATATAACGCGGTCTCACCTATAACATGGTGAGATTTTTTGGCTCCTGAGGACCGCACTATATCGGGCTAGAGGTGTACGTAGATTCAAAGGCCAGAAGGAACCATTGTGATGATGTAATATGACCTCCTGTATTACACAGGGCAACAAATAATTCCTAGAGTGTATCTTTTAGAAAAAAACATCCACTTTTGATTTAAGAATGGTCAGACATAGATAATCCACCCTGACCCTTGGTAAATTGTTCCAATGGTTAACTAACCTCACTGTCAAAAATTTACTTATTTCCAGTCTGAATTTGTCTAGCTTCAACTTCCGGCCACTAGATCATGTTATACCATTCTCTGCTACATTGAAGAGCCCATTATTAGATATGTGTTCCTCATGTACAGTTATCAAATGTAATCAAGTCACCCTTTAACCTTTGCTTTGTTAAGCTAAATAGATCAAGCTCTTTGAGTCTATCACTAAAGGATGAGAAAACATTCCTCATAATCATTCTTGTTGCTCTTCTTTGAATGCTCTCCAATTTTTCAACATCTTTCTTGAACGGTGGGCACCAGAACTTGTCACAGCAGTGATTGCCCCAGTGCCAAATACAGAGGTAAAATAACTTCTCTGCTCCTATTTAAAATTCTGCTGTTTATGCATCCCAGTATCACATTAGCTCTTTTGGCCCCAGCATGACAATGGTAGCTCATGTTCAGCTGATTATTCACCATGATCTCCAAACCTCCTGCAGATTCACTTCTTCCCAGAATAGAGTCTACCGTCATGTAAGTATGGCCTATGTTCTTTATTCCTAGAAGTATATGTCTACATTTATCTGTATTAAAATACATACTGTATTGCAGTTTACCAAGAAATCAGGTTGCTCCGAATCAGTGACCTCTCCTCTTCATTCTTTTTACCTTTTCATCAATTTTTGTGTCATCTGCAAACTTTATCAGTGATTACCTTATGTTATCTTCCAAGTCATTGATAAAAATGTTAAATAGTGTAGGGCCAAGGACTGAGCCATGCAGGATCCCACTGGAAAGACCCACTTGATGATGATTCCCCATTTACATTTAGAGACCTATCAGTTAGCCAGTTTGAAATCCATTTAATACATGTCATATTAATTTTACGTTGTTCTAATTTTTAATCAAAATGCCATGCAATATTAAGTCAAATACCTTACAGAAGTCTAAGTATATTATGTCAACATTATTGCCTTTATCAACTAAATGTGTAATCTCATTTTAAAAGTTATTAAGTTATTCTGGCAGGCTCTATTTTCCATAAACCGATATTAATATGCATTAATAACATTACCCTTCTTTAATTTTTTTATTAATTGACTCTCATATCAGCCACTCTATTATCTTGCCCAGGATGCATGTCAAGCTGAAAGGACAATAATGACCTGGATCATCCCATTTATCCTTTTTTAAAAAAAAAAAAGCACATTATCTTTCCTCCAATCTTCTGGAACTCCCCCAGTGCTCCAAGACTTACTGAAAATCAACATTAATGGTCAAGCAATGTCCTCTGACAGCTCTTTCAAAACTCTTAGATGCAAGTTATGTGGACCTGCTGCTTTAAAAATGCCTGACTTTAGAAGGATCTATTTAACATCCTCCAGAGAGACTGGTAGAATGGAAGGAGTGTTATCATCACCATATTATGAGACTATATCATACGCTTTTTTCCCTAAATACAGAACAGAAATATTTATTGAACACTACTGTTTTTTTGCATTATTATTGATAATTCTACCATTTCTACCTAATAATGGTCCAATTTAGTAAAGTGTTCTTAAAAGATTCCCAATTATCATTCACATTTTTCTGATTAAATTCTTCATCCAAGCTGATTTGGTTCATAACTGTTTTCAGCTTTATGAAAAGCTTTATATATAACTTGTTTGGTATTTAGTCAGTTTGCACATAATGTAATCAAGTCATGATCACTTTGTGGTGTTTAGATGCTGCAAGTGATTAGAACTGGGAGCACTGGCTGTTGGGAGTCTGAAAGGACATGAAACAGGAAGGAGGGGGGGGAGGAGTTGAGGAGGCTGGGAGAGTTACAGAGTGTGCAGCTACAGCTTGGAGAAGAGACTTGCACTGTAAATAAAGTTCTGTTGAAGTTGTTAATTCTTTGCCTGGTGGATACCATATTTTGGCGACGAGGATGGGATCTTCTGCCTCTGAACCCACCTGCACCCTTTCTGCAAAGCCCAGGTGAGCCTCCAATTGCTTTTACTGTCTGGATCCGTATGTTTGAGACTTATCTGCTTGCAATCAGTGCTACAGAGATTTCTGAAGTAAGAAAGCGTGCTCTGCTAATCCACTGACTTGGAGCAGAAGGGCAGCATATATTCTACACTTTTCCCCTTGCAGATGATAAATATGAGACTGCACTCACTGCATTAAAGAACTTTTTTGTGCCAAAAGTGAATGTAGTAGGTAATCGCTACAGATTTCGCCAGTCTGAGCAGAAATCAGGGGAGACAATAATGCAGTATATTGCCTCCCTGAGGAGTCTGATTGTAACTTGTGACTTTGGGAATATGGCAGATGAGATGATTAGAAACCAGCTCATTGAGAAAACAACCATGCTTCGCATAAGAGAACGCTTACTTCTAGAACCACAACTTAAACTAGAAAAATCAATAACCATTGCTACTCAGATTGAGTCAGCTACAACTGAAGCCAAAATAATGAGCCAGGGTACAGGAGGCCCAGTCAAGGCTGTGACTCCTTTGCAGAAAAGTTTGCTATCACTGCAGACAAACAATTGCAAAAGGAAAACTAATGAAAAGCCACTGAATCAGCAAATGCAAAATACAGTAAAAGCAGCTTTCGCTGTGGATCCCCACAACATCTTGCAAGCTACACAGGATGTCCAGCAAAAGTAGCTCAGTGCAATCATTGCAAAAAGATTGGGCATTTTGCTAAAGTATGTCGCAGTAGCCAGTTCAATCAACAGGTGTATGCAGTTACAATACCAGATGTTACTGTGCTGAGTGTAGACAAAATCACTACTGCACATATTCCAGAACAGATAAAGTGCACTGTAAATGTTTCTGCCATACCCTCAGGCAAATCACACTCTATTCAGCTAATGTTGGACACTGGCTCGGCAGTATCTATACTACCTGATTTCATCTATTTGCATTACTTTAAAGATGTGCCTCTTACTGAACCCAAACTTCACTTGGTATGCTATTTGAAAAACCATATTCCAGTACATGGCTGCTTGCCAGCAATAGTTAGATTTGGTGATCGCTGTGTAACTGCAGAATTCTACATTGTTCACAAAGGCACTCCTATCCTTGGCAGAGATTAATTAGCTGATTTAAATCTCAGGATAGTTAATGGACGAATTGATCTTCCTCAGCAAAGCACTCTTGCGGTACACACACCAGTTTCAGCTGGGACCCAACTCCAGGTTGAGGAGAAATTCGGCTGTGCTTATGGGTTTCTGCATAAAGTTAAAATGCGGAATAATGTGTTGCCTGTACGACAGAAATTACGGTGCTTACCATTTTCAGTCGGGGAAGCTGTTTCAGAGGAACTTAGAAAACTTGTTCAAAAGGACATTATTGAAGAGATTAACTCCTCGGAATGGGTTTCACCTATTGTAGTGACACAGAAGAAGGGTGGAGATATTTGCCTTTGTGTGGACTTAAGGGAGCCAAATAAAGCTATTGTGATTGACAGCCATCCTCTTCCTCACATAGAGGAAGTATTTTCAGAACTCCGTGGAGCAAAGATGTTTTCTACTCTTGATTTGCAGAGCGCATACCACCAGGTTATGTTGCATGAAGATGGCAGAGACCTCACAGCATTTATTACACATGAGGGACTATTTCATTTTAAATATGTTTCATACGGTCTCGCATCAGCCCCAAGTGCCTTTCAAAAAATGATGTAATTGATCTGAAGAATCAACATGGAGTTCAGTGCTATTTGGATGATATTATTGTGTTTGGAAATACTACTGAGGAGCATGACAATAACCTGCAGTCTGTACTAAACTGCATCAGCAAAGCAGGCCTCTAGCTCAATAGGTCCAAATGCAAATTTAGACAAACTGAACTCTCCTTTCTGGGGCATACAATTTCACAGGCTGGACTAAAATCTGGTCTAGATCATATCCTGACAATTTCAAATGCTCCTCCTCCCATAGATTTGCAAACCTTATGTTCCTTCTTGGTCTTACCTCCTGGTATGCAAAATTCATTCCCAATTATGCTTCTGTCATTGAACCATTATGAGAATTACTACAGAGAAGTTCAACCTTAGTGTGGACAACGGATGCACATGTTAGTTTCGAAAGGGTGAAAGACTTAATTGTACATAGTCCAGTACTTGCATTATTCAGTCCCGCATTGCCCACAATTGTAACTACTGATGCTTCTGATTATGGACCTGGGGCTTTCCTCACACAACTTCATGAGAACAACACAGAGAGGACTGTTGCATTTGCTTCAAGGACACTAAGTAACGCTGAGAGAAAGACAGTTTAACAGAACCAAGCAAAGTCTAAGGCTTTCACAGACAAACGGCAGGGTGCTAAGGAACCAAAGTTTGAGTGTGGTTCCTTTGTTAGAATATGAAAACCTGGACTCTTACGCAAAGGGGACCATAAATTCACAGCTCCTCTTAAAACCATAGAGAAGAAGGGACCTTACACCTATCGACTTTCTGATGGGCGGGTATGGAATGCTTCTTATCTTGCACCTGCCTATGCACCAAGAGGAGATTATGCCAACACCCAGTCTGCATTGGATGACTTCACTGTAGAACCAACACAACAAGACATTGCACTGGAACCGGGGCTTGAGAGTCTGCCTGTCAGACTCAGACGACCACCTGCCTGGACTAAAGACTATGTTATGTAGTATCTACAGTGTTTTCAGTATAATATTCCTGCCAACAGTATAGTGTCTTGTTTCATATTTGTTCCTGGTGTTAGAACAACAATGTTTATTTTAATTTGGAAAGTTTCTTAAGAGAGGAGGGAATGTGGTGTTTAGATGCTGCATGTGATTATTAGAACTGGGAGCACTGGCTGTTGGGAGTCTGAAAGGACAGGAAACAGGAAGGCGGGGGGAGGAGTTGAGGAGGCTGGGAGAGTTATAGAGTGTGCAGCTACAGCTTGGAGAAGAGAATTGCACTGTAAATAAAGTTCTGTTGAAGTTGTTAATACTTTGCCTGGTGGATACAACACACTTGTACCTAAGCTACCACTAATTTTTAGTTCTGTGTTCAGTTCCTCTTTATCTGTTAGGAGAAAGCATTTGACTTGGTATCACAGAACATTTTGATTTAAAAAAAAAAAAAAAAACTAGAATGATACAAAGGTAACATGACACATGTTAAATAGATTAAAACTGGGGAAGTTCTCTGGCCTGTGTTATACAGGAAGTCAGACTAGATGATGATAACACTGCTCTACAGCCAAAAGGCTTCTGAAATAAATGTAGTCAAACTTTACTAATTCTGGGTCACTGAGAACGAAAATGATGCTTAAAATTGTTGATTGGCTCTAGTTTTCAAGATATGCTATTGGGTCAGTATATACAACCCTTGACTTGGGAATGGCGGAGGATAAGTGAGTTATAAAGGGAAGGGATCTCAATTTAAACCAGAAATGACTAAAATACATCTTTGACTGGATCTATGAATAAATCTATGACTGGGTTTGGACAGTACTTGCTTTTTAGGCAAAACAATGAATGATGCAATCTGAAGCTGCTATTGCATCATACATGATATGAATTGCATCATGTTATTCCTAGAAGTCCTGGATAATGCAGTCATAACGAAGTTTACATCATTCTGCTGAACAAATTGCCCTATATCAGCTCTAGAAATCATACAGTGTCGTGCTCTCTTATTTGTCAGTGTTTGATTTTGCAAAGGGACACATTTCTGTTTAGCCAAAGTGAGCAGAGATGCCTCGTACTTGTGTAAACAGTGCAGATAACTTCTGCTATGTTTGTGGTGAAGTGACTTTTGCATCCCAAATGCGCAGTATAACCACTATGGTTAAGAAAGCCTATCACCTTTATTTTGGCTGCAATATTGGAGATCAGGACAAGAGGTGGGCCCCACACATATGCTGCAACACTTGTGCAACAAATCTTCGCCAGTGGTTGAACAGGAAAAGGAAATTTATGCCTTTTGCAGTGCCAATGATTTGGAGAGAGCCAACAGATCATATCAGCAATTGTTACTTCTGCATGGTGCCTCCAGTTGGGAAAGGTGTGTCAAAGAAGAAAAAGTGGACTGTGCATTATCCAAACATTCCATCAGCTATATGCCCAGTAGCCCACGGAAAAGGACTGCCGGTTCCTGTTGCACCAGAATCATTCTCACTTGAATCAGATGAGGAAGAGGATGAAACTTCTGGTCCTGAACCATCAATGTCACAGGACCCACTTTTTCTCCCATCCTCCTCCTCTGAACCACACCTCATAACACAAGGTGAACTGAATGACCTTGTCAGGGATTTGGAACTACCCAAGAGTAAGGCAGAGCTGTTGGGCTCCAGACTACAGCAGTGGAATCTCCTGGCAGGTGATGTTAGGGTTTCCATGTTCCGTGACCGTCAAAAGGATCTTGTCCCATTCTTCTTCATGGAAGGTGATCTTGTAGCCTGCAACAACATCGATGGTGTGATGGCAGCCCTCAACATGGTTCATGATCCAAATGAGTGAAGACTGTTCATTGATTCATCGAAGACGAATCTTAAAGCTGTTTTACTGCATAATGGCAATGTTTTGCCATCAATTCCAGTTGGTCATGCAGTCCATATGAAGGAAACCTATGACAACATGAAACAACTTTTGAGGTGAATAAACTATGACCAACATCAGTGGCAGCTTTGTGGTGATTTGAAGGTTGTTGCTCTCTTACTTGGTCTGCAGACTGGATACACAAAGTACTGCTGTTTTCTCTGCGAATGGGATAGTCGTGCAAGAGATTCCCACTACATCAAGAAAGATTGGCCACTCCGACAGTCATTGGAGCCTGGGAGGAAAAATGTTCAGCATCCACCACTTGTTGAATCAAGGAAGATTTTGTTACCACCCTTACACATCAAGCTGGGTCTGATGAAGAACTTTGTCAAGGCCATTGACAAAACACAAGCAGCTTTCAAGTACCTCCGTGAAAAATTTCCAAGGTTAAGTGAAGCTAAGATAAAGGAAGGTGTCTTTGTTGGTCCTCAGATTCGTGAACTTCTTCGAGATGATGCATTTGACCATGCACGGCGTGGCAAGGAAAAGACGGCATGGAAAGCCTTCCAGTTAGTGGCAATAAATTTTCTCGGAAACAACAAGGCAGACAACTACAGGTTCTTGGTGGAAAACCTCCTCAAGGCATACAAAAGCCTTGGTTGCAACATGTCACTAAAGATACATTTTTTGCACTCTCATCTAAATTTTTTTTCCCACCAAACTGCAGAGCAGTGAGCAATGAGCACGGTGAGCGATTTCACCAGGACATTGCAACAATGGAGAAACGCTATCAGGGCAAATGGAGCCCATCAATGCTTGCAGACTATTGCTGGACAGTGACAAGAGATGCTCCATTTAATGAATACAAGAGACAAGCCAAGAAGCGCCGAGTAGACACTGAATAGGACTAAACTATGTACATAATAGTTTTTTGCCTTTTGTTTCATAATAAATTTTATTTATATAACCCTTTTGCTGATTTTTAAAGTGTTACATAAACAGGGCAGGTGAAATATTATGTAAAGCAACCATAAACACATGAAAAGACCTAGGTTTACAATTTATGATTAAAACTCTACTATCTACACAATATACATAGACATAAAATGTAAAAACTTAAATATCTTAAACTGTAGCCAATCAGTTGTTTTAATTGTCATATTTGAATTCAGCACATCAAAATACATAATAAATAGCACATTTTATCTCTGAAGCAGACGACTTCTCAAAATTGTAGACCAGTGTAATGATCCCTTCTGGCCTTAGAATCTATTAATCTATAATAACGAATTCCCCCCTTCACCCCCCCGTTGGCTACAACACTTTTTGAATTAGGAAATCGTCATCTATAATATTTAGAAATGCCAAGGATCTTTTAGTACTGGCAGCATGATACCTCCAGCGTATGTCACTGAAACTAAAATCCCCTATGATCACATAATTTTTTTTTTCTTACACATTATGGATAGGTGCATAAAGAGCTGGTCATCCTATTTCTTAATGTGATTTGATGGTCTATAACAGACTCCAATTAATACCCAATCTTGTGCTTTATGTGTTAAGACATTGATCCATAAACATTCTAGATCATTTTCTTCCAATTTATCAGTGACTCAGGCTACATCTACACTACAGCCAAGATCGACGCTCTGAGATTAATCCATCAGCGGTCAATTTAGTGGGTCTACTGAAGACCCACCAAATCGACAACAGATCACTTTCCAGTAGACCCCTGTACTCTACCCCTGAGGAGAAGAGTAAGGTAAGTCGATGGGAGAGTTTCTCCCATCGACCCCTCGTGGTGTAGACCCTGCAGTAACTCAACCTAAGGTACATCAAGTCCAGCTACTTTATTCACATAGCTGGAGTTGAGTAGCATAGGTAGTGTAGACATAGCCTCAGAAAGAGGCAATGCCAATTACTTAGGCCAGAATTAAACTCTTGGCTTTCAGATGCAGGCTCAATTAGTATCCCTTTATTAATCTTCGCTGCCAGAGAGTCTTAACATGCCAACCCAAGCCCTGACCCTTGGAGACTTTTAAATAAGTTCATAGAATTTTTGCACTTAATGACAGGAATACCCAAACTGGATGCTTAGCTAGATCCACATAGTGTAAACTCATATTCAGTAGAACCTCAGAGTTACAAACACCAGAGTTATGAACTGACCAATCAACCACACACCTCGTTTGGAACCAGAAGTATGCAATCAGGCCACAGCAGAGACCAAAAACAAAAAAACCCATGAAAATACAGTACAGTACTGTGTTAAATGTAAACTAATTAAAAAAAAATAAAGGGAAAATTTTAAAAAGATTTGACAAGGTAAGGAAAATGTTTCTATGCTTGTTTCATTTAAATTAAGATAGTTAAAACACCATTTTTCTTCTGCATAGTAAAGTTTCAAAGCTGTATTACATCATTGTTCAGCTGTAATCTTTTGAAAGAACAATCATAATGTTTTGTTCAGAGTTACAAACATTTCAGAGTCACAAACAACCTTCATTCCTGAGATGTTTGTAAATCTGAGGTTCTACTGTAAGTCTATTCACTTCAGTGGTTTACCACAGCTGGCCCATACAACCTAGCTGTAATTAAAAATCTTTGTCAGTCCAGTGAGACCTGGTGATACTAACTGAATGCAGGCTGACTGGACCTAGAGTATTATCTCAGAAAGGGAAATTCACAAAAAAAAAGAATACTTGGTCATACATTGGTGCTTTAGCAGCTCATAATTGGAATAAACCTAAATTTTTCTCACAATAACTTTGAAATAATGGGACATCACATGGCAATAGTTTTCCATTACATAACAAAAACAGCAAACGGGAAAATATTCTCTGGTCAACATCACAGAAACAATTGGGGGACACTTGCCTCTCATCGCTATAAGATTTACACTGCACTACTGGGTTTAGACCATTCCTTCTTATAATAAGAAGTTATAATTGTACAACTGTATAATGAAATGCATAGCTGAAAATGGATATCGCTTTGATGCAACAATATTATGCAAATGCCACTGTCTTAGTGATGTGTGTATTGGAACTAGGACCGACTGCTCCCATTTACACTAGTGTAAATCAGAAGTAACTCCACTAAAGTCATTCAAGATAGACTGTGTAAAATTGGTGTAAGTAAGTTCAGAATCAAGCCCACTAGTAGTGTTCAAAATCTGGGGCCGGATATTGTTGGACACCATCAGATCCAGTACCCTGAGGTTTACCTCTGCCTAAGGAAATCCTTAGGTGAAAAAGAACTATCCTAAAGGCTCCTGTGCCAACTATTCCTCATCCTCCGTGCATGTGTTGTTGCTGGGAGAAGGAAACAACAATGGAGCATCTCTATGAAATGGCCCCTTGAGGTCCTGGACAGCCAGATGCTATTTAAAGCAGTTGTTAGGATTGATCCACCCTTCAGCCAGTACTAGGATCTGGGGATTGATCCCTAGCCTGATCATGCACTGAGCACAGCTTGGCCAGACTAGAATTCTGGACCCTGGATTTGAACTGAATTTCCCGACTCAACCCTTGTCTAACAGTATATATGTTACTGATGTCTGTCTCTTCTATTCTCCTTCTTTTTACTTATGTTTAAAGACGAAAAAAGGCCATAAGGGATTTTTATTTAAGATGTATTTAAGATTAACAAAGCTGATGTCTATACATTAGAAAACTTGTTACACATATCACTCATGTTACACAAAATGGATATCCAACTGAAAGTAGAATAAAGTTAACACACTTTAAGTAGATTGCACTACAAAGAACATACTGAATGCACACATGAATAAGGGTGGAAAAAACATTTTCTAAAAACATTTTTATTGTTAGGACTATAGGAGCTGAAATCCAGCACTCAGGCAATTCATAGGTTTATCTATTCTATTTAACAAGTTTGTCTTAGGGTTTCAATGACGTGCTACATTATGAAATCTAAGCTGGAATTTTCAAAATCCAATTAGCTTCTAATATTATAAGGGAATAAAGATAGAAGTGCAAAGTATTGCAAAAGAGGTGAGCATGGACCTGATATCCTGGCCAAGTATGCACCAACATTCTCTCTCTAATGTCCAAGGCTGTTTGAGAGCTATTGTTGAAAACATAATAGGTGCTCTCTTTCCCTACACAGTCACTGCAGTGCTAGCAGATCGGAATGTCCTCTTATTTTGTTAAATGCTTTTTTGAGATAGCGTGAGTATGCAAGGCACTATGGGAAACCATAATTCTATTCTTTTCTGCATATTTTTGGTACATGGATAAATAATTAAGAAAGTGTTTTCTTGTATCAGTATCAAGCAGCTATGAACTTCTCAGTCTTGCAGCTTTTTAAAGTGAATTTTTATACTTTAGAGTTTGTGGAAGTGCCAGACTGAACTGATAGTCCTGGAGAACTAGTCTATTCAGGGATGGCACAAACAGTGACAATTCAAGTCTTCAGGTTTCCACACCCCTGCCCAGATTGGTTCAACTCTGTCCTAAAAGGTTACCCGCACAGGTATGTCTACACTGGCAACTGTATATGTATCTGTATGTGGGCTTGAGCCATAACCCCACTATTGTCCACACTGAAACCCCTGGACCACATGTCTCAAGGAGAATAGTGGGCGAGCAAGCTAGCTTGTCTGAGGGCAGTGGGTAAGTAGATGTATGAGCTGAGGCCTGGCCCCGTATCTGTGCCAGTTTTCATTGTGGATGGGAGTAAGGGGTGGGTACCAGGTCTCAAGTTTCACTAGTCCTCAACTCCCCATTCCCACAATGCACTGAACCCTTTTCTTTTTGATCTTTATACAATCTATAAAGACCTCTGTGTCCCCCCCACACCCCATTTTAACCAGTAGTAGAATGCTGCACTGAACACATCAGAACAGTTTTCCTCTGCACTATTTACAGATCAATACAAGTGTCAATGGTCACAGCTCCAAGAGCAGACACTTGGCCCACCGAGCATATCCACACACTGATGGATGTCTGGGCAAAGTACACAATCCTCCACGATTTCGGCCAGAGCAGCAGGAACATTCACTTGCACTGGGAAATTTGATGGAAGTGGAGCAGGCAGGCATTCCAAGGAGTGCTCAACGCTACTCAGAATGGATTAAGAACTTGAGAGTTCTGTACAGGATGGCCAAAGTCTCACATAGTCATTCTGGGAGGGCTTGTGGTGTGCCCCTTCTATGAGGAGCTGGACCAGGTGCTGTCAAGGGCCTGTACTTGTACTGAGCTGATGTACTGAGCAGTACACCAGTACTGAGCCTGAAATGGCTTCATGATGTCCTCATAAACCCAGCCAGTCTTATTGTCCAACAGGACACTGGGGAGCGGGAAAGCAAGGAGGCAGCAGAAGATCCAGAGGACAAGGAAGACATTATTCTCTACCTTAACCAAAAGTTCAGGTTGCAGAAGCTCCTAATGAATCTGAGGAGAATCCTGTGCCACAGCAGGAACCAAAATCCCAGACTGGTAAGTTACAATGGCTTCCCACTTTCTCCACCAATATTCCTTCTTGTTGTGGGTCTCAAGTCCTGATTTTAAGATCAAGGGGGAAAGTCCCGCTTGGGAAAGGGAACAAAATTGTAGAAAACTTTACAATAGATTGTAAGTAACTCTTCCTTAGACAATCACCCTTGGAAATTGAGGCCTGGTCTACACTACAAAGTTAGGTCCATGCAAGGCAGCTTGCATCAACTTTGTTGTGCATGTGTCTACACTTAAAGTTGGCTCCCACCAATTGTAAATGCCCAATTATGCCAACATAGTAATACCAACTCTCTAAGTAGCACTGAGCTATAGTCGATGTACTTAGGTCAACGCAATATGAGTGTAGACACTGTGTTACTTATGTTGACCCTAGCTGTCCTCCAGCAGCTGTCCAACAATGCCCCACACTGACCAATTTGGTCAGCATTGTGAACTGCATTGCCCAGGGGTCACAGGGACTGGAAGCAACCCTCTGCCCTTTAAAGACCTGTGAATTTTTGAAATTCCTTTTTCCTGATTGCCAATCTTAATGAGCACACCTAGCCCCTCTCCATTGTTGAGTATAACTGCCCAACTATACAGTCCAGACACACTCCTGCCATGAGTTGATAGGAAATATTGTATCTTTGGGCCTGTGGAGAGAAGAGGCTGTGCAGGCACAGCTCTGAACCAATCATAGAAAGGTCAACATTTATGAGCAAATTGCTCAGGGGATGAAGGAGAAGAGCCGTATGCCATACTTGGAGCATCTTAAGTTTCGCTTTCCATAGTGAATACCCTGACAATGGTACCTCTGTGCATTTTTTCTGGACCAGCAGCAGTGCCACCTGAAAGCCAAGGAGCTGTGGCAGGCATACCAGAAAGCCAACAACTGATCTGGTGCCAAGCTTGCCACTTTCACAATGAGCTGCATGCCATACTTGGAGAAGATGCCCTCCTGCCCACCCCCCACCCCTCCCCCCCACACACACACTAGCATGGTGGATACCTCTGAGGAGCCCCTCACAGGACCCTGCCATGAACAGCAAGGAGGAGGAGGTGGACGATGAAGAGGAGGAGGAGGGGGAGGGTTAGGGGGATCCAGCTGTGCAGCTAGCCAGGACCTATTTTTGACTCCAACGCAGTCCATCCAGTCCTGCCAGTTGAGCACAGGTGAGTTCAGTGCAAGGAAAGAAACTTCTGGTAAGTGTGTAGATAGATTTTTTAATTACAGGGATGGCATCCCAAAAGTAGCAGGACACATCTTTTGACTTTTCATTAATTTACTTGTGCTAGAAGAAATAGTGGTACAACCAAGAAAGGTAGACTTGCTATCTGCTTTTCATTCCCTCTAACTGGGGGGAGGAGGGGGAGAAGGGGGCATGCAGAGCAGTTGTTTATGTACATAAAGATGTCCCTTGAATCATCCTGAGTGATCTCAATGAAGCATCTTGAAGGTACTCTGCAATCCTCTGCCAAAGGTTTCTGGGGAGGGCTGCCTTGTTTCTTCCTCAGCGGGAGGACACTTTCCCATGCCAATGAGTGATAACTTCAGCAGACACCATTGCAGTACACGAGCTAGCAACATATTAATCATGGGGCTTCAGGATGTCAGCAGCAGCTGTGCATTCTCTGTCTTTGTTTAATGAGGCCAATGAAGGGATTAGGGACACTAGCACCATTACAGAGGGGAGTTCGGGATGGGGGATTACCGTATCCGAAGTAGAAACAAAACTTGAACGCCTTAATGGGGCTAAGTCGGGAGGACCGGACGATCTTCATCCGAGAATATTGAAGGAATTGGCGCGGGAAATAGCGGGCCCGTTAGCGATAATATTTAATGAATCTGTAAACTCGGGGGTGGTCCCGTTAGACTGGAGAATAGCTAATGTGGTTCCTATTTTCAAAAAAGGGAAAAAAAGTGATCCGGGTAACTACAGGCCTGTTAGTTTAACATCTGTAGTGTGCAAGGTGTTGGAGAAAATTTTGAAGGAGAAATTAGTTGAGGACCTGGAGGGTAGTGGCAATTGCGATAATTTACAACATGGTTTTACGAAGGGCAGATCGTGCCAAACGAATCTGATCTCCTTCTTTGAGAAAGTAACGGATTTATTAGATAAGGGAAATGCGGTGGACCTAATATACCTGGATTTCAGTAAAGCGTTTGATACTGTACCCCATGAGGAATTATTGGTTAAACTGAAAAACATGGGGATCGATTTGAAAATCCAGAGATGGATAAGGAATTGGTTAATGGGGAGAATGCAGCGGGTCGTATTGAAGGGTGAACTGTCAGGTTGGAGGGAGGTTACCAGTGGAGTTCCCCAAGGTTCGGTTTTGGGACCCATTTTATTTAATCTATTTATAACTGACCTCGGAACCGATTGCAGGAGTAGGCTGGTAATGTTTGCGGATGATACGAAGGTGGGAGGCGTTGTAAATTCGGAAGAGGATAGGGATATCCTGCAGGGAGACTTGAATGAGCTTGTGAATTGGAGTGTCAGAAATAGGATGAAATTTAATAGTGAAAAGTGTAAGGTGATGCATTTGGGGATGACCAATAACAATTTTAGTTACAAAATGGGGACGCATTGGTTAGAAGTAACGGAAGAGGAGAAGGACCTAGGGGTCCTTGTAGACCGCAGGATGACTATGAGTCGACAGTGTGACGTGGCGGTGAAAAAAGCCAATGCTGTCTTGGGATGCATTAGGCGAGGTATATCTAGTAGGGATAAGGAGGTCCTGCTTCCGTTGTACAAGGCGCTGGTGAGACCTCATTTGGAGTACTGTGTGCAGTTCTGGTCTCCCATGTTTAAAAAAGATGAACTCAAACTGGAACGGGTGCAGAGAAGGGCCACTAGGATGATCAGAGGAATGGAAAACCTGTCGTATGAAAGGAGACTAGAGGAGCTTGGGTTGTTTAGTCTGACAAAGCGAAGGCTGAGGGGGGATATGATTGCTATCTTTAAATATATTAGAGGGATTAATACAAGGGAGGGAGATGAATTATTCCAGCTTAGGACTAACGTGGATACGAGAACGAATGGATATAAACTGGCCGTGGGGAAGTTCAGGCTTGAAATTAGACGAAGGTTTCTGACCGTTAGAGGGGTGAAATATTGGAACGGCCTTCCGAGGGAAACGGTGGGGGCGAGGGACTTGTCTGGCTTTAAGATTAAGTTAGATAAGTTTATGGAGGGAATGGTTTAATGGTAAAACATAGTTGTCAAGGAAAACCAAGCAATGGTAGGTAAATAGCATAATGGCTAAAAGGGGTCAGGATGGAGACTCTTGCCTATATGCTCGGGGTCTTACTGATCGCCATATTTGGGGTCGGGAAGGAATTTTCCTCCAGGGCAGATTGGCTGAGCCTCTGGAGGTTTTTCGCCTTCCTCCGCAGCATGGGGCAGGGATCTCTAGCAGGAGGGTCTCTGCCGATTGAGGTCACTAATAACAGGATTGGGGACTTCAGCAGCAGAGTCCAGGGAAGGGGCGGGGACGGTTTTATGGCCTGCAGCGTGCAGGGGGTCAGACCAGATGATCATAATGGTCCCTTCTGACCTTAAAGTCTATGAGTCTATGAGTTACCCTCAGGAGTGATATATCCACTGAAATCACCATCGTCTGTGGAAAATGGTGTCAGTATTCAGTGTCTTTGACCTATACTATTAGAAACATCTAACCAAGCAGTTTCCTCCTCATTTCACCAACACCCATTGGGCCACACTCACCATGGCTGGTGCCGTGACTGGTACCGTGCACAAGCAATCCCAAGCATAAATGAGAAGGTAGTGCTTAAAACTTCTGGGGAGCAAGGGGAGTAAGTTCATCATCTTAAGTTTTGCTTTCCATAATGAAGACACTGACAATGGCATCTCTGAGAGTTTTATCTGCAGCTGCTGCCATTGCGGCCTTCAGGGTCTCCCCCTCGACACCCATGGAATGCTTGAGCCAGGTAAGGAGAAGAAAGAAGAGGACTCAGGATGACAAGTTCAATAAGATCCTGCAAGCCAGTGCTGCATCAGACCATGAGCTTAGGGCTTTGAGGATTAACATTGCTGATGGCCTGGACAAGGAAAGAGTGGTGGGGCGCAGGAGTCCCAGCAAGAAAAGGAGAGTGAGACGCACTAGGTCAGAACAGGGCTTCTCAGGAAGCAAACACAGATGCTGTAGACTGTGGTGGACCTGCAGATTCAACTATCCCAGGCTCAACTCCATCTGAAACCATGGGCAGCATGGCTTGATAAGAGACTTGTCCCCAAACGGGGCAAGAAATGCTGGATTCAGCACACCTCCCTTTGGAGGCGCACTGGCCTGTTGCCTTTGGAACCCCACCACCAGAAGCTCCCAAGAAGTAGGGGAGCCACTGGCACTTGGACCGTAGCCTTACCCATGCTCCACTCCAAGGTCATGCTCCTGCTCAACCTCTTCCCCCGTGGCTCTGCTCACACTGTGCCTCTTCTCGCCTCTGCTCTGCCTTTTCCCCCCCAGACACCTCCACCTGCCTATCATGCCTCTCTGGTGGAGGAAAGGAGCAAGTGGTGGGGCCTCAGAAGAGGGGGCAGAGAGGCACGAGTAGCAGGCTGGGGCTTCAAGGGAGGGGGCGGAGAAGCACGAGCAGCAGGCGGGGGGATCTCAGGGGAGGGGCGGAAAGGCGTAAGTGGCAGGTCGGGGCCTACTGAAGGGGGCCTCGAGGTGGAGAGGCGTGAGTGGCAGGAAGGATGTGCTCAGGGGAAGGGTAGAAAGGAGTGGACATGGGGGACCTCAGGGGTGGAAAGGACTGAGCGGCAGGCATCATGGGAGGGGGCAGAGAGGAGCAGGCAGGGGGGCCTCAGAGGAGAGGGAGGAAAGGCTAGAGTGGTAGGCGGGGAACCTCAGGGGAGGGGGCGGAGAGTCGCGGACAGGAGGGCCTTGGGGCAGAGAGGAGTGAACAGCGGATGGGGGGAGCACAGCCTCTGGGTGAAGCAGGGATGGAGCACAGAGGGGCCTCAGGGGGAGGAAGCCAAGCAGGGTTGGGGCCTCAGAATGGGGGGGGCACAGTCCAGGCACTGGTGGCCCCCCAAACTTCTAGGGAGCTTCCACAGCTCATGCCCAGCCTCCCCAAAAACAAGAGTCTATGTCTGCAGCCCATTGAGAACTCAATATCAGGACCTCCCTCTACCTCCCCTCAACATTTCATATAGCATCAGGGGTCACTGTACTATCCCTATCACTACAACTCGGGGTAAAGACAATCACAGCTTCACGTACATTGACCTGTGAAAACCATGAGTGGTATGTATGGACATGAATGTTCTTTCCCCTTCATAAGTTTTGTTCTCTTAATTTATTAAGTTTTTGATGTATTTGGTGTAAAATTGCACAGGGTTTTTGTCTGTTTGATTTTTGGCACTGATATTCTTACAGAATAAAATTCTGTGGTTGTCATAAAAAAAAAAATCCAGAAATAGTAGCTGATTTTCAAATCCTAAAGTTTCCATACTGTGCAGGGGCCATTGATGGGATTTATATCACAATAGTTTGTCCACCACAAGGGACAAGTGATAATGTGAGCCAAAAAAGGTTACTATTTCATCATTCTGAAAGGCTTCATGGACCACAAAGGCAGATTCAAGAATAGCAACGTGGGGAATGCCATAAAGGTTCATGACATTAGGGTGCTGAGGAGATCAGGATTTTAACTGATGTGGTAACAAGGGACTTTATTCCTCAGAAATAGTATTGTTCTGTACAGTGTCTCTGCCCACTGTTGTTTTGGGAAACACCACATATCTGCTCCAGCCTTTTCTCATGAAATCATATCCTGATGCCAATGGCCCTGGAAAAAGTGAACTTTCTTTATGACAACCACAGTGAGTAAACCACAGTGTTAATTGCTTCACAGACCTGCGCAGCCATGACCCCAACAATGGATTTTCCAACCCCAGAGTGCTTTGCAATTTACCTATAGCTGTCTGGAGTAGTCAGCTTCCATAGAGTAACAACAGCCTACTTCTGAAATAGTATGGATTCCTTAACTTGCATATGCTGGCACAGGAGGGTGATGGAAGCTCCTCACTCAGCTCCATCGAGGTCTGATTCCTCATACAGAAGTTCAGCAGCCACTGCTGGTCAACTTAAGGTTTCCAAGATGATGTGATCCCACCACACCATGTTGGCTGTCTTGCACCAAAATTGGCAGTCAACCAGAGGGCATAACATGGTAATAGCAGTATTCAGCATTTCTGTCCATTGTGACATACATGAATTGTCCTCATGCTTCGAGGACTGCCCTCTTTAATGAGTCAGAAAATGCTGCCAAAATGCCATCCAGCATCTCACACAGAGTCTATTCCACTGCATAAACATTATTCCACAATCAGGAGCAGGGCCTCATCATTCAACGGATCCATTACTTTGACCCAGTTTTCCAGGGACACAAGTGAGTGCCTACGTGATCTGGAAATGCCATTGGCACCTGTGTTTAGGTGGGGAAAGAATACCAACAACATACAACAAATTGGTTCTTAGAGCATCTCCCTGTGACATACAGAATCCTGGGATACCACCCCTGAAATGATAGCACTAACTTCACGTAACTGGAATGCCAGCGTGGATAAGGGTATTTGCATGTGCACAGCATTATATCCATGTCCAGCACATGTGTGGGCTCTTGGGCACTGATTTGGGGAGCACACACAATCATGAACATGATGCAATACTCAGGTATGCATGCCAGTGTATACTTAGCCTAGGGGTGCAAAGGCCGCACCTATTATAATTTTTCCACTTCTAGAATCTGGGTTCTGCCCTGCCTCAATTAACCATGCACGCTAAAAATGGCTGCCTGCCTGGAGGCCATCAAAATAAGGCTCCCAACGCTGCAACTGCTAGTGCAGTTGTACCAGGATAGCAGTGAGAAATTTTTATTTAAAATGTCCTTGTATCCTCAGTCAGAAAATTTACTTCCGCAAGATTTGTTCTTGAAGGCTGCATACAATTAAACAATTAAAACAAACAATTAAAACTGTCCAGTATAACCAAAAATAAGTCCTCCCCTGTTAAGGGTTCTATCCAGTCCTATATCTAGTGAAGTGTTTGTCAAGAACCCCCTGAGCCCCTGTCTGCACTAGATAATGTTAGCAGAAAATTCCCACCCGTATAGTTGAGCCAATAGAATCATAGAATCGTAGGACTGGAAGTGACTTCGCGAGGTCATCTAGTCCAGTCCCCTGCATCTGTCTAGACCATCCCTGACAGGTGTTTGTGATAATAACAGTGGCGGTTTTTTTTGCTACAGTTCCCTGGTGCAGACAAGAACATACAGACTTTCCCTTAAGGACCTGTGCAAAGATAAAGGAAGCTGAGACTAGTTAACCCCTGGTCTTTGTTATACTCCCCACCCCTACATCCTGTCTCCATCAAAAAGATTTTTGCTTATTCTCCAATTAGACTTTTAACTGTTCTTTGTGCCAGCCAATCACTAGATATTTTATTTAAAGGAGAAAATAGGCTATCTGTTTTATTTTTTCTTCAGAAAATTGCAGACCAATTTGAATGCTTGTGGATATTTACATTACAAAAGATGACATATGAAATAACCATCTACAACACAATAGTTTCTCTTTTGTAAAGCACTTAATTTGTGCCTATCCTCTCTACACAGCATTGAATAGTGCATTCTCAGCTCATACAGGAAGGTGGGTCATCTCTCTTATCCATTCTAAGTTGACATACCACTTACAATTAATAGAACTAAAGAAACGGGAGGAGATACATCCTTTTGCTTAATGAAAGACTCCTGCGGCTGTATCAATTTGTTTGCCTGTGTATCTTTCACTCCAAAATGTGCTCTAGCTCTGAACCTCCAGCTGACAGTTAGCTCCTCACCAACAATTGCTTGGGCATTTTTTAAAAATGTTTTTCTATCCACACAGCTCCATTAGCCTACAAGTTAAGTGAAGAGCCTTTTGATTTTACTATTTTTAATTTCTAAAAGCTATTTTTTGGCTGCTTGTCTTTAGCTGGATTGAATGTTCTTCTGATGAAAGGCCTATTTAGCAAGCACAATAAATGTCAAGTAGTATCAAAGAACCGATTTGCAGCAGCTGTATATATTGTTCAGCTATACACTTGGGAGTAGCTGCTTGCCCGGAAGCTTGCAAAATTTGAGAAAGATTTCCTTTCTCACACCACCTAGTGCCAGGTCTGAGTGCAAAACCCAGGTGATAGTACTTCAGCTGTTTATGAAACAGCAGAGTACATTCAGAAATGAAGCTTTATTTGGCAAAGGTTCTCAGCAAAATAAACTGCAGAATTCTTTTAATTTCCTGTGACCTAATGGCTGGGTTAAGCCTCCTTAGCAAAGACACTAAAGTTTATAAAAAAGTCAAAGACATGGTAGTATCCTTGTGCCTTTGTAGGGACAAAAGAGAGATCAAACCATACAAATACTATGTTTCAGGGAAATAAAGTACAGTATATTGATTCTCCTTTAAAATGCCATTTCATCCTGGGAGTCCAATCCATGTAACAGATTAAACATAACATTATTTGTTATTGTGTTAGATAAATTTGAGTTTCTCTTCTTAAAGGGGTCTTTCACATGGAGGCAAATATGAAACATGAACATTAACACACAAAAAAAGCAAATCACTTTCACATTAACTATTCATATTTCTCAGCCTTTACTGAAAATGGTGTGCTTGAACCTGGAGAACGTTTTCCTTTCTAGCCTAGTGTCATAACTATAAAGGGAAGGGTAACAGCTGTCCTGTGTACAGTACTATAAAATCCCTCCTGGCCAGAGACTCCAAAATCCTTTTCCCTGTAAAGGGTTAAGAAGCTCAGGTAACCTGGCTGGCATCTGACCTAAAGGACCAATAAGGGGGCAAGATACTTTCAAATCTTGGGGGGGGGAAGGCTTTTGTTTGTGTTCTTTGTTTGGTTGTGTGTTCGCTCTCGGGACTGAGAGGGACCAGACATCAATCCAGGTTCTCCACATCTTTCTAAACAAGTCTCTCCTATTTCAAACTTGTAAGTAAATAGCCAGGCAAGGCGTGTTAGTTTTCCTTTGTTTTCTCAACTTGTAAATGTACCTTTTACTAGAGTGTTTATCTTTGTTTGCTGTACTTTGAACCTGAGACTAGAGGGGAGTCCTCTGAGCTCTTTAAGTTTGATTACCCTGTAAGGTTAATTTCCATACTGATTTTACAGAGATGATTTTTACCTTTTTCTTTAATTAAAAACCTTCTTTTTAAGAACCTGATTGATTTTTCCTTGTTTAAGATCCAAGGGGTTTGGATCTTGATTCACCAGGAGTTGGTGAGAGGAAGGAGGGGGAATGGTTAATTTCTCCTTGTTGTAGATCCCAGGAGGGTTGGAACTGTATTCACCAGGAGTTGGTGGGAGGAAGGAGGGGGAATGGTTACTTTCTCCTTGTTTTAAAATCCAACGGGTTTGGATCTGTATTCACCAGGGAATTGGTGAAGGTTTTTCAAGGTTTCCCAGGAAGGGAAACATTGAAATGGTGGCAGCGGAACCAGGGCTAAGCTGGTAGTTAAGCTTAGAAGTTTTCATGCAGGCCCCTACATTTGTACCCTAAAGTTCAAAGTGGGGATCCAGCCTTGAAACCTAGTTTCATCCTCTCTTCCTTGTGCTGCAGTGACACTATCACTTAATATTTATTAAAAAAAAAAAAGAAGAAGATAGGATAAGCTAGAACAGCAAATCTAACCTCCTGCCTCACCTTGAATGAACGGGGGCTCCAATCTGAAACCTCATGTTCCAGAACAAATCCAATATTGCAAGGTTACTTTTGTTTCCCCCAGAAATCAGAATAGATGCAACCAAAGACTGTGACATAGACAGGCCAGATGCCAGTTTTTGCCTAGGCTGCAGACATTACCTAAGAAGTGACAAACTCGTAGCTGGAGAGCAGACCCTTTTACCTGTATATTAGTTTTGCTCAGAAAAGGTATTAGTCTTACAAGAATTTATTTAGTGTTTAGACTCTATAAAATCCTTATAAGTTACTACATGCATTAATCTTACTTGCAATGTCTGTATTCCATGCTATAAGACAATATGTAAGCTTTGCTTTAGAACTTTGAAAATGTTTGCTCTGAACTTGTGAACTCAGTAATGGGAATCACCCCATCCGCCAAAATCAGATGGGCCATCAAGGAACATTGCTATACAAGTGATTGGTTAATGACTCTATCACATCTGAGAAATGCTATGTGCAAGGAAGCTCCTCCTGTGGACTTGGAAGCTGAATGAAGGAAATAAAACAGTCACCGGAAAATTCTCCATCTTTTTGGTTCTTTGAACTCTGATAGGGCCAGAGACTTCAAACTGAAGCCAGAGATCCTCAGGGTCTGCCTCCTGGGTCTGCCTTGAAAGACAGTTTGAACTGACAGATCACTACAACTCTGTCACTATTAGGACTTAGACGTTTTCTTGTGTTAATCTGTAAATATCTCTCTTCTTCCTAGTTCCTAGTTAGTAAGCCTTTGGATAGTTTATTATAGGAGTTGTGTTTGGTGTAAGTTCTAGGGTATCAATTGATCTGAGTTAAGGGACTGGTTTCTTGGGACTGGAAGCAAACAATGTGGTGTGAGTTCTGATGTAAGTGACCTTTTTTCACTAAAACCAGTTTGTCTGTGTGGCAAGATAGACTGGAGGGTCTAAGAAGACTGTTTGTGATTCCATGGTAAGACTGTTAAGTCATCCAGAAGTTCACATTTGTTACTGGCTTAGTGAAATCTAATTTTAGAACCAGTTTGGGATGTCTCTCCTGTTTTTGAGAGTTTATCCTGAGGTAGGTACTCACAGTCATGAGGCTCTCTAGACTGTGTGACAGAGACGATGAAAATCTCATGAGATCTGCCAGATTCATGTGATCATTTAGGCCAACTCACAAGTTTTTAGCACTATTGAACCCAGACTCTAACCCTGAAACATCCTCAGATCCAAACTCTGAACTCAGGATAAAAATATCTATGGCCTGAGTCATAATCCAAGCAATTTTCCTTAAGCCCATTTTAGGTGTATAACTTTGAGGTGGCCTGTGAAAAACAAGCCTTTAGAGTCAGTCCAGGTTTTACTTCGGGGGGAATTCTGCACCACTGCACATGCACAGAATTTATGTCCCCCCGCAGATTTCTTTGCTTCCCTGCACGGCATCCAGGGCCATGTCAGACCCACCCCGAGATTTCTCCCTCGGAGTTCTGCAAACTCCCCCACTGCCCGTGCTTCCTGCACCCATCACTCCTCAGTTGCAGGGGGAGGAATCACTGAACAGGGAACTACTCCCACATCCGCCCACCTCCTGTGCATCCAGAGCCCCTCATACCCAGACCCTCCTGCCAAGCCTCACCCCCCTGAACTCAGAACCCCCCAATGAGCCGCACTCACCCTGTCTCTGGGCTACCCCAATGAGCCACCCGCATCTGGATCCCTACCCTGCTAAGCCCCAACCAGCTTCACCTGGATCCCCACCCCTCTGAGTTCCATTCCCCCAGGATCTGGACTCCCTCACTGAGCTCCACACACCCAGAACCCTCTGCCGAGCTCTTCCCCCCGCCACTGAGAACCCCCCCTCCCCTGTTGAGATCCAACCATCTTCATCTGGACCCCTATGCAGAGTCCCATTACCATTGCACCCAGAACCCTCCAACAAGCCCTGGTGCATCCAGATTCCCCCCATCCCTGGATCCCCCACCAAGATGCCTGCACCCAGATTGCCCCCACAGAACCCTCTCAGATCACACCTGGACCCCACACACTACGCCCCTCCACAATTGGACCTTGCCTTGCTGAACCTACCTGCCCACACCTGGTGCACCTGGCATGGAGGGCAGGGCCCTGGGGTGTTTCTGGGGCAGGCCTTGTCCTTGTGCTCTGTCAGGATTGGGTGCACCCTCACCGCTGAGCCATGTCCCAGGGGTGGGGGGGAGCTGCACAGGGATCTCCCACCTCTGTGAGCCAGTGACCTATGCACCCCAATGCCATGCTGGAGTTTCCACATTTATTTGACATTTTAAATTTGCAGGATTTTGCTGAATTTTAAAATATTGTGTGCAGAATTAATTTTTGGTGCAGAATTTTTATTTTGTTGGTGCAGAATGTCCTCAGGAGTAACCAGGTTACTTTATAAATGGCTATTTTTTAATCTTCTGCACAGTCAAGAACTAAGGATAGGTATGTACAATAGGACTGTATCAACTGTAAATCTGTAGTTTTTAGAATAGTGGGGAAGTCAGGAACATAATCCTTATATTTAATTGGATGATTTAATTCTACCAGTCATGCAAGATTCCAGCAGTACTTCTGGAGTGGCTGGAGAAACAGAACAATTTGAACTATCTTCTGTGGGGAGCCCATTTTGTGAATTTTCCCCACCCTGTCTCTCTTCCCATTCAGTTTCTTCAAAATGAACACTTTGGTTCAGATCAAACTCTCTTGCCAGCAGGGGAGGCTCCAGGCACCAGCGCACCAAGAGTGCCGGTTGCTGTGGGGGCGGCAGTCAGGGACCCTTCGGCAGCATGCCTGCGGGAGGTCTGCCGGTCCCGCGGCTTTGGTGGCAATTCGCCGGCGGGTACGCCAAAGCCGCGGGACCGGTGGACCTCCCTCAGGCATGCCACTGAATCCATGTTACCAGCGGACCTCCCGCAGGCGCGCTGCTGAAAGCCGCCTGACTGCCATGCTTGGGGCGGCAAAATACATAGAGCCGCCCCTGCTTGCCAGTGGGCTAAAATCAGACTCCAGAGTTGAATCAAGTACAGACTCATCTTCATCCTCCATCTAAATTACCACTTTTGTGGTTTTCTTTCTAGTTCTATCACTTACAGGAGTCTTTAACTGATTACCATCCATTGATTTATGAGCAGAAATATATCCACATGGTCTTAGCATGTCCCTATGAAAAATTTGGATAGGGCCATCTTCTGATTCTGCCTGTACGTTATAGATGGGGATATCTTCTTTTAGTTGCTCCAGTACCACATGTACTACTGACTCCTATCTGTCTGCAAGTTTCTGCTTTCCTCTAAGACTCAGGTTTCATACTAGAGCCCTATCTCCTGGTTCTATTATTGACATAATTATTTTGGCATCCCATCTTAATTTGTTGGTTAATTGGCTCCTTTCACTTTCTTTAGCAGCTAGATCATATGCCTAACGAAGCCTGAATCGTAAATCTCATACATATTCCTGATGAGTCACTACTTGTTGTCCTCTGGCTTTAATCCCAAAACACACATTAATAAGTAATATAGGTTGCCTCCCAAACACCAACAAAATATGAGGAGTGTCCTGTAGTATCATTTCTGCTACAGTTATATGCATGAACTAATGGCTTAACATACTTCCTCTCCAGTTGGTTTCCTTATGCTCTTTGAGAGTGCCTAACATTAGTCGATTAAACCTCTCCACTGGATTCCCTTTGGGGTGATAAGGAGTTGTGCGTAATTTTACTTCAGTGATCTTACTTAACTCAATAATCAATTCCAATTCAAAGTTGGCACCCTGATCACTGTGGATCCATCAAGGAAAACCATAGTGAAGGATAAAATTCTCCCAGAGCACACTTGCTACAGTTCTGGCCGTCTGACCCTTAGTTGGATAAGCCTGAGCATACTTAGTAAAATGATCAGTCACCACAAGAATATTCTTAGTGCCGAAAGCATCTGGCTCTAAGGTTAAAAAGTCTAAGCAAACCAGTTCCATAGCAGCATATAATTTAATTTTCACAAGCTTGGCAGCTTTTTCCACTCGAGTTTTTCTTCAAATACAGTGCTCATAGTCTTGACATTTTCTTTCTACTGCTTTGGTCATTCTAGGCCAATAAAATCAGTCTCTAGCTAATTCCAAAGTTCTCTGAGTCCCAAGATGACCCATTTAATCATGGATGCCTTCTAGCACTCTATCTCGATGTGTATAGGAGATTACCAGCTGGTCTATATCCTCTCTTCTCTTCTGCTTTCTGGTACAAGACCCCATTTGAAAGGAAAAGTTTAGACCACTCCCATAAATATAACGGACTCTCACGTGCCTCCTTTTCCTCCTCCGGCTTTGGTCTATAACCTGCCTCCAGAAAGCAAACCATACGGGCTATATTTTGTCCTTTCACTGTAAGACTTACCAGTCAATAGGAACTGAGTCTGGAGCACTGAGTCTTCCTGGCCAACTATTTGGATTCTGTAACTTTGGTGATATGCTTTCTTCATTACTAGGCAAGGTCTCTACAACACTTGTAGCGACAAGTATTAATCTTTCTTTCTCAGCTTCCAAATCTTTCTCATGAGATTTGCAAGTACTGTGTAAACTTTCATAACTGCTTTGCAGACTTCCTTATCCCACTCATCTGAATGGATTGAATTTAAGAGAACATTTTAACAATTCTTTCTGTCTGCTCCATGTCATCTATCCCTGGAATACCATGTGGTCGCCGAGAAAAAGCATCAGCATCAGCATCAAGATTGGCTTTGCCAGAATTATAAATTGTATCAAAGTTATATAGTGACAAGGCTGCCACCCATCTATGACCAGCCACATCCAACTTTGCAGTCTTCAGGATTTAAGTAAGAGGATTGTTATCAGTCATTACGTTAAATTGGGCTCCATACAGGAAATCATGGAACTTATCATAAACGGTCCACTTCAAGGCTAGAAATTCTAATTTGTGAATTGGATAATTATGTTCACTATTGCTCAATCCTCTATTGGCATAAACAATAACTCGTGGCTTCCCATCCTGTATTTGATACAAAGCTGCACCTAACCGAGTAATACTGACATCAGTATGAAGAATATATGGTAGCCTCCAATTAGCAAACCCAAGGATTGGTGCAGTAATCACCTTTTGTTTCAAGGTTTCAAAGGCCTCTTGGCAAGCTGCATCCCATCTACTCTCAAGTGACTGTTTACTATTCCATCTACTTTCTTTAAGACCACCAGCAAGAAGATAATTCAAAGGTTTTTCAATAATAGAATACCTCTCTACAAATCTACAGTAATAACCAGAAAATCGTAAGAATTTACGAAGTTCTCTGAGAGTAGTTGGAACTGGCCAAGTGATGATAGCATCAGTTTTCTCTTTATCTGGACAGATCCCATCTTGAGAAATGATATGGCCAAAATACTTCACTGAAGTTTGAAATAATTTACACTTTGATGGTGCAAGTTTTAAACCATATTCCTGAAGTCTTCTCAAAACTTTTAGGAGACGTTCCTCAAGTTCTTCAAAAGTGGTTGAAAATATGATTAAGTCATCCAAGAATGCTACAACTTCTGTGAGATTCATACCAGACATAACACATTCCATCATTTGTTGGAAGGTAGCTGGAGCATTAGTCAGAAGGTAGCTGGAGCATTAGTCAGACCTTGAGTCACCATTTTGAATTGCCAATTACCAAATGGTGTAGTGAAGGCTGTCTTCAGACAGTCAGCTGGCTCTACTGGAACTTGATAGTATCAATTCTTTAGCTCCAATACAGAAAACCATTTAGATCCTGCCAGTCAGGCAAAGGTTTCTTCTATCCTGGGTAATTGATAGGCATCCTTTCTGGTAATGCTGTTCAGTTTTCTATAATCCACCACCATCCTAAGAGCTCCAGTCTTCTTATGCACCAGCACCACAGGTGATGCATATGGACTATATGTTTCCTCAATCACTCCCAGGGCCACCAATTCATGCAGATGCTGACGTAGATCTTCAAAATCTGAGAGTGAAACCCTTCAGTTCTTTCTTTAAAAGGCACATTATTTGTGAGTTCAGTGTGATGTGTCACTCTTTCAAAGTATAGATCATGAACAGAAAAAGCCTTGTAAGCTTCCTTACTGATAGTCTCAGCAATCATTTTCCTCTCAGTGGCACTCAGAGGCGATCCTTCAAAGTCAAGTGACAGTATGACACCATCTCTCTCTTTAGTCGCAGCTGCTGAAACCTGGGTTGGCACTGGTTTTATCCACTCAACTGCTTGCCCCTTCACAATGACAGTGTGAGGTTTCAATATGACATCCTTCCTTGTTAAGTTTTTGACATGTACTCCTATTCTTATACTGGAGCCAGTGATTTTAACAAATTGAGGAAGAACTGCTAGCTTACCGGGTCCAATTGTGAAACCTGGATCGTCCAGCATTACAGCAGTCTCCAACTCATTCACAGCAAATTTCAGAATTCCTGGCACTGTTTTGGATGTTCCAGGTGGAATTGTCACTTATTTTCTTCCTCTCAAGACCCTTCGTCAGTTTCTTGCTGTAACCCCTGACTGAGTAAAAATGATTATAAGTTTCATTTCGTAATGAAATCCTACTTAAGAATTCAGGACCCCATTTCTTCTTAAAGATGTTTCAGAACATTGGTGCCTATGAGTGCTGACACTTGTTGATTCACATGTTGGTCTGGGCAAACCAAGACTAGTACTTCATGTTGTTTGTTAGTCCCGCAGATGACCTTTCGGAATCATATCGTCAAGGTTATATATCCCAGGTATGGATACATTTGCCCTCCTGCCCCTTCTATCTGAAGTATACTGCCAATTGACTGTAACTTTCAATAAGATAAATGCTCATTATAGAAAGTTTCACATATGCAAGTAACTTGAGAACCAGTATCCATTAGGCAGGTAATCTTTACTCCATCTAGGTATACATAGCCATGACAAGCAGGTTCCACTAACTGCCGGATGGCCTCACTGACACTCATTTGGGTAACATCTGTCTCTTGAATCCATTGACTAACAGCCCTGCTCTGAGAGTTGTTAGTTTATTTTCTTCCTGCCTCAAACTTGCTCTGATTTCAATGTCTACCAGACAGCTGCTGATGTATTAAATTGGGTTAGGAGAATTCTGACATGTTCTATTTGCCCACAGTTAAAACAAAGGGTTTCTTCTGTTAAATCTTGGTATTGCTTGTTTATTAAAAAGAAGAACAGGAGGACTTGTGGCACCTTAGAGACTAACAAATTTATTAGAGCATAAGCTTTCGTGGACTACAGCCCACTTCTTCGGATGCATCCGAAGAAGTGGGCTGTAGTCCACGAAAGCTTATGCTCTAATAAATTTGTTAGTCTCTAAGGTGCCACAAGTCCTCCTGTTCTTCTTTTTGCGGATACAGACTAACACGGCTGCTACTCTGAAACCTTGTTTATTAAATTCTTTGGGTCTTTGAGGAGTAAATCGTGTATCTGAAATGGATGTTTCAGAGCTTGGCTGGGTCAACTGCAGTCCTACCAGTTGCTGCTCAGCCTGCAGATATTTCTCCTTCCAGTCTATTGCAGTGACTTCTTCATGGGCACCAGGAGTATTTTTATATGCCTTTATCAACTGCAATCTACTCCTACTCAATGGCCTTCCTTTTTCTTCTAGTTCTTGTCAAAGTTTTCTCTTTTGTTTATCACAGTGCTCCCTTTCAATGGAGCTCACCTCAAAAAGCAGTGTGGCATAAGAGATGCTCTTTTTTCTACCACTACAATTAATTCCCTTTAATAAGAGTGTATTTAATAAGGATTCAGGAGAACAACCATGGAAATATTGATCTTGTATATAAGAGTCCAATTCAGTATCTTTTACCCCACCAGCTCCAACATTTCTTGGGCTAATATGTGTAGTCTAGTCAGGTACACAGAAGGTGTTTCTCTAGTGTGTTGGTGAGTCTCAGGCCTGTCTACACTATGGGGTTAGGTTGAATTTAGTCGTTTTAGGTCAGTTTAAAAATGACTGTGTCCACACAACCAACCCAATTCTGTCGACCTACAGGGCTCTTAAAATCAATTTCTGTACTCCTCCCCAGCGAGGGGAGTAGCGCTAAAATGGACCTTGCTGAGTCGAATTTGGGGTAGTGCGGACACAAATTGACGGTATTGGCCTCCGGGAGCTATCCTAGAGTGCTCCATTGTGACCACTCTGGACAGCACTTTGAACTCCGATCCACTAGCCAGGTACACAGGAAAAGCCCTGGGAACTTTTGAATTTCATTTCCTGTTTGGTCAGCGTGGCGAGCTCAGCAGCACTCAGCAGCACAGGTGACCATGCAGTCCTAGAATCGCAAACAAGCTCTAGCATGGACCAAAAGGGAGACACTGGATCTGATTGCCCTATGGGGAGAAGAATCTGTGCAGGCAGAACTCCAATCCAAAAGAAGAAATGCGAATATATTTGCCAAAATCTCACAGGGCATGTTGGACAAAGGCTACACCAGGGACACACAGCAGTGTCGCGTGAAAGTTAAGGAGTTCGGGCAAGCCTACCAAAAGACAAAGGATGCAAACGGTTGCTCTGGGTCAGAGCCCCACACATGGCCTTCTATGAACAGCTGCATGGCATTCTAGGTGGGGACCCTACCACTATTCCACCACTCTCCATGGACACCTGTAAAGGGGGAGTTTCATGGAACACGGAGGAGGATTTTGCGGATGAGGAAGAGGAGAATGCGCAGTAGGCAAGCGGTGAATCTGTTCTCCCCGGCAGCCAGGAACTTTTCATCACCCTGGAGCCAATACCCTCCCAAGGCGGGATCCCCGACACTGAAGCCGGAGAAGGTGCCTCTGGTGAGTGCCCATTTGTAACTACAGTACAGGATTTAAAAGCAATAGTGTTCATGGTCATCTGGTTGAAATAGGGGAATTTTTGTAACTGAACAGTAAAAGGACCCCGTTCATGTTGGGCTGTTTGCGCTTGGCTAAAAGGAATCATCCCAGAGAATAGCCACGCAGTGGGGTGGGGATAGGTGTGTGTTGCACATCTACCCAAATACTGCAGCCCCTCCTTTTAAATGTGAAACCCAACTCATTGCTTGCTCTGGGAAAGGGGGTGCGCTGCAGTTTGAAAACAGTCCCACATGTTATGAAGGCCTAAGAAGCCAACCCAATTTTACTCTCCCTTTTTATCTCCCCCCAGGTGCAAATGTTTCTACACTTCCCCTATCATCTCCGTCTCTGCGGTTATCACAGATTAGAAGGCGAAAAAACCCCGCACTCATGATGACATGTTTTCCGAGCTGATGCAGTCCTCCCGCACCGATAGGGCACGGCTCAATGCATGGAGGCATTCAGTGGCAGAGGCCAGGAAATAATTGAGTGAGCACGAAGAGTGGAGGCAGGACGCGATGCTGAGGCTAATGGGGGAGCAAATGGACATGCTGAAGCGTCTGTTGGGGGAGCAAATGGCATGATGAAGCGTGTGTTAGCGCTGCAGGAAATCCAACAAGAGCACAGATTCCTGCTGCACCCCCTGTATAATGGCCTCCCCTCCTCCCCACATTCAATAGCTGCCTCACCAAGACACCCAAGAACGCAGCGGGGGGAGGGCTCTGGGCACCTGCCACTCCACTCCAGAGGATGGCCCAAGCAACAGAAGGCTGTCATTCAAGCAGTTTGATTTTTAGTGTCGTGTAGTAGTTCCGGGGTGGGGCTCGTCCCTTCCTGGGGCGCCTGAAAGCCAGGCCGCCCCGCTACAAAGCGAATAACAGTTAGGGCCCCGACCTTTGGGTAGGGGTTAAGCACGCAATTGGTAGTCCAGAGCTCAACCTTTGTGCAGGGACTGAGCACACAAGTAACAGTTCCGGACTCAGGCCCTTGTGCAGGGACTGAGCACACAATTAACAGCTCAGAACTCAGGCCCTTATGCAGGGACTGAGCACCCAATTAACAGTTTAGAGCTCAGGCCCTTATGCAGGGGCTGAGCATACAATTAACAGCTCCGGCCCTGGGTCAGGGCGGGGCAGCAAACCAATAGTCAGTCAGTGGCCCAGGCCTTGTAGCAGGGGCTGGGTCAGTTTGGGTTAGCCCAGGCCCTAGGTCAGGGCGGGGCAGCAAACCAATAGTCAGTCAGTGGCCCAGGCCTTGTAGCAGGGGCTGGGTCAGTTTGGGTTAGCCCAGGCCCTAGGTCAGGGCGGGGCAGCCAACAGATAGTCTGTCAGGGGCCCAGGCCCCTTGGACAAGGAGGAGGAGAGACTGCCACCCGGCGCGGGGTGGCAGGGGGGAACACAGGCCCACCCACTCCACTGTGTTCCAGCCCGGGGCCCTATCCGCAGCAGTCCGTCTGCCGCGCAGTCAGTGGGGATCCTGACCGCAACACACTGACATGGGTTCGGGGTCTGCTATCCCCGGGCCACTTCCCATCTCCTCCTCCATGGGTACCTGCTCCTCCTGAGTTCCGTCTGCTGGGTCGCAGATCATGGGCTCCTCCGGGCCCCGAGCACCAGGTAGGTCTGTCGCTCCCTCTGGGCCCTCGGCGGGGGGAAGCTCAGGCCGCTCCTCGGGGTACCGGGCTCTCAGCAGGCTCGGCCAGTCCTCCTCAGGATACCGGGCTCTCGGCAGGCTCGGCCAGTTCTCCTCAGGGTACCGGGCTCTCGGCAGGCTCGGCCTGTCCTTCTCAGGATACCAGGCTCTCGGCAGGCTCGGCCAGCCCTCCTCGGGATACCGGGCTCTCGGCAGGCTCAGGTCCGCGGGAGCTCGGGCACCAGCGTCTGTCCTCTCCCGCTGCCGGCCAGCTACTGAGCGCTGTGGCCTGGCCTTTATACTTCCTGTCCCGCCCCTTGACTTCCGGGGGGCGGGGACAGGCCGTGGTGGCTCCGCCCACTCTGGCGGCTGTTCTGGCTCGTCCCTTCCTGGGGCACCTGGAAGCCAGGCCGCCCCGCTACACGGGCCCCCCCTCAAGGCTGGCTCCCGGGTACCGGGGCCAGACCCTTCCATACCTCCTAGGCGGGAAAGGAAGTCGGCGTTTGCGTGGTCTCTCCCAGCCCGATGGCGAACGGTGAAGGCATAAGGTTGCAGCGCTAAGTACCACCGCTGCAGCCGCATATTATGGTCCTTCATGCGGGCCAACCACTGGAGAGCAGAGTGATCGGTGACCAAGATGAAAGGGGCTCCCAGGAGATAGTACCGCAGGGCGTCACAAGCCCACTTCGCGGCTAGGGCTTCCTTTTCCACCACGGCATAGTTCCTTTCTCGGGGGAAGAGCTTCCGACTGATGTAAAGGACCGGGTGCTCTTTGCCACCAACCTCTTGGGAGAGGACTGCCCCGAGACCCACCTCCGAAGCGTCGGTTTGCAGGATGAAGGCCTGCTTGAAATCGGGGCTATATAAGACTGGCTCTTGACAGAGGCTTGTCTTGAGGGCTTGAAAGGCTTCGTCACACTCACTGGTCCAGACCACTTGCCGGGGGCTTTCCTTCGTTAAGAGTCCCGTCAAGGGGGCTGCGATCGCCGCAAAGTGGGTAATGAAGCGTCGATAATACCCCGCTAGCCCCAGAAACTGGCGTACTTGCCGTTTCGTGGTGGGCGGGGGGCAGGTCGCAATGGCCTGCACCTTGTCCACCAGTGGTTTCACCTGGCCGTGCCTGATAGCGTACCCCAGATACTTAGTTTCTTGTCGGCCGATGCAACACTTCTTCGGGTTGGCCGTTAACCCGGCGGCCTGCAAGGACCTCAGGACAGCGGCGACCAGTTCCAGATGGTTTTCCCACTGCGGGCTGTAAATGACTACGTCGTCCAAATAGGCCGCCGCGTAGTCTTGGTGGGGTTGGAGGAGGCGGTCCATCAGGCGCTGAAACGTGGCCGGGGCTCCGTGGAGGCCGAAGGGCATTCGAGTAAACTGGTATAGGCCCGTAGGGGTGGCGAATGCAGTTTTCTCCCTTGAAGTAGAATCCAGGGGGATTTGCCAATACCCCTTGCTGAGGTCCAGGGTCATGATGTAACGAGCTCCTCCTAACCGAGCCAACAGCTCGTCTATCTGGGGCATGGGGTAGGCATCGAACTTGGAGATGGCGTTCACACGCCTAAAGTCGATGCAGAACCGTTGGGAGCCGTCGGGCTTCGGTACCAACACGATGGGGCTTCACCACTCGCTGTGCAATGGTTCAATCACGCCCAGGTCCAGCATCGCCCGTACTTCCTCATCCACGGCGCCTCTCCGGTGATAAGGCAAGGGTCTGGTCGCGCCGCGAATCACCACCCCCGGCTCCGTTTGGATCCTATGGTACACCAGGGAGGTGGCTCCTGGTTGGGCAGTGAAGGCGTGACGGAATGCTCGTAGGAGGCACCGGGTTTGCTTGAGTTGTTCCTCCGTCAGGGTCTCCCCAAGTTGGGGTTCCTCAGGGTCCTGGGTATGGGCTACCCGCGAAAGTTTCGCAGCCACTATGAATTATCCCATACCTGCAACACTATGCGGTCCCACCAGTCTGTGCTTGTTTGTCGGGCCCAGAATCGGCGTTCCACTGTATCAACCAGCCCCAGTGCCGCCATGATGTCCCAATTGCCACAGCCCGTGCTTTCAGGAACATCTGTGTCCATGTCCTCATCAAAATCCTCCTCATGCTGGCATCTCTTAGCCCGGTTCTGCATATACTCAAGGATAATGCGCGAGGTGTTTACAATTCTCACAACAGCAGGGGTGACGGTGAGCTGAGCGGGCTCCATGCTTGCCGTGGTATGGCTTCCGCAGGAGAGCAGGAGAGCAGAGTTGCAGTGGAAGCAGTGGATGACGACAGTTAGCAGTGCAGAGATTTCTGACAACTTGGAGAAATTTGCTATTGAGACTGAACTCATTTACAAGAACAGGAGAGCAGAGTTGCAGCGGAAACTATGGATGATGACGGTTAGCAGTCCTACTACACCGTCTGCTGACAGCAGCACCAAGGACACAACAGTAGTGGTGACAGTGAGCTGAGCTGAGCAGGCTCCATGCTTGCCGTGGTATGGCGTCCGCACGGGAAAAAGGTATGAAACAATTGTCTGACGTTGCTTTCACCGAGGGGTGGCGACTGACAACATGTATCCAAAACCACCCGCGACAATGTTTTTGCCCCATCAGGCATTGGGAGCTTAACCCAGAATTCCAATGGGTGGCAGAAACTGCGGGAACTGTGGGATAGCTACCCACAGTGCACTGCTCCGTAAGTCGATGCTAGCCCCGGTAGTGAGGACGCACTCCGCCGACTTAATGTGCTTAGTGTGGACATATGCAATCGACTGTATAAAATCGATTTCTAAAAATCGACTTTTATAAAATCGACCTAATTTCGTAGTGTAGTCATACCCTCAGAAAATTGAGCCTTAAGCTCAGATGCGTTTATGACACTTCCATATGCCTTCTCTAAAATATTAAAGCAGTCTACAGTGGATGCCTTGCTACTAGCTCCTCAGGCCAACTTCAATCCTGGGGGTAATAAAGTCAAAAGAAGGAAGATTATTGAAAGTTTAACAGAAATCTCACTGTCTTCCATCATCTTTTCGGCTTGTGCTCGCCAACTAGGATGATCTACTTCTCCATTGGGTTTGGGTGAATTGCCCAAAAAACTTTTCCGTTTAAATTTCACAGTTTCATTGGCAGATTTCAGTACTCTCTCTAAAAAAAGATGTTGCATGTTAGGAGGGAGACTCACAGCAGGAGAAGAGGCTTCTACTGGACCTCAGTCTATACCTGGTGTAGCATCCGTTAACCACCTAGTCTGGCTATCACCCACAGGTGTAAGCACAGCCTGTGTCTCAGACTTGAGCCCTCTGTCAGAATACACAGAATATCCCTGATTCCTGCACTGAGGTACTCTGGGCTCAGAACCATTGGCTATAAATGGCAAAATCTCAAAGTGAATAGGAGTCACATCCCATCTCTGCCCTAGCTTCTGCAACACACATTTCCTTCCTATGTGTATCACAAAAACAATATCTTCAAATTCACAGAGAATCATATCTTTTTGTTCTCCCTTCACCTCATATTAGTCACATGACCAAAGATTCTAATAGCCCTCTTAATTTCTGCTGTACTATCAACAGGGGACACATCACTGACCAAAATGGTCCTATAGGGATCTAACCCTAACTGTATACAAGTTTCTATTATCTTAATATCAATACAGTGCACAAATTCAATAATGTTCAATAACACCACATTCTTTTATAAATAACTGCAATATTCCTCAAAAGAATTCAGCGGTGAGCTCTGAGCAATCCTCAAGTCTGTCGGTTCAGGTGCCAATTTGTAACATTTGGGTGGGCTAGAGCAGTGGTTCTCAAACTAGGGCCACCGCTTGTTCAGGGAAAGCCCCTGGCGGGCCAGACCTGGTTTGTTTACCTGCCACGTCCGCAGGTTCGGCCGATCGCAGCTCCCAGTGGCTGCGGTTTGCCGCTCCAGGCCAATGGGAGCTGCAGGAAGCAGTGCAGGCTGAGGGATGTACTGGCTGCCACTTCCCGCAGCCCCCATTGGCCTGGAGCGGCGAACCGCGGCCACTGGGAGCTGCGATCGGCCAAACCTGCGGACGTGGCAGGTAAACAAACCGGCCCGGCCCGCCAGGGCCTTTCCCTGAACAAGCCGCGGCCCTAGTTTGAGAACCACTGGGCTACAGTTCACTTCATTTCCCATCTCTAGTGCCTTAAAAAAAACAACAACCCAACTCCCATAGAAAGTAGCTGGAGACCCAGAGTTCAGTCTCTAAGGATTTTCAGCAAGGATTGCATAGGGTCAACCTCCCCACATTCAAGTCCCAAAAGGAACTAAAGAAATGAATTTAATTAAATAACTATATAAAATCTTATGGTAAAGAAACAAATAATCTAATTTTTACAGCATGGCATGGCTATTTTATAATCCACAGACATTACCTTCATAGTTATACATAAACATAAATAAAGAAAACAAATTAAAATCTGAACAGTTTAGTCCCCACAGAAATACAGTGAGAAGAAACTGAAAGTTCCCAAAAGCTTAGGTTTTGTTCACCTAAGTCTCAGATAGAGTCTTCGATCATCAAATCTATACAGTCTGCTGAGTCTAAAACAACATCTTCCCTCCATTTGCTTGTAGGAATCTTCAGTTGGAATCCATGTAGACTGTTCCTCTGCTGAAATCACTACTAGCCAGTCAGCTAACTGATTAACCAATCACTCAGTTAAATGTATAGATTTAAAGAAAACCCTGTTACAAGAAAATACAAAATAGAGAATATCAAAATATAAATAACTCTTCCCCCATTACTACATTTAAAGAAAAGTTGGTAAATCAGACTAGTTGAGACAATTTAACTAGCACAGTTTGGCTAAAATCAAAACAACATTCAAAACATACTATTAAAATAGAAGTTATTTTTCCCTCCCAATTTCCCCTTGCTCTAATTAGCATTGCCCATGCTTCCCTGTTAGAGGGTTAACAATATCACTAACCTTCTGCAAAATGCTTCAGAGTTAGGGACAACAGCCTGCTTTCTGCTCATCTTCTCCCAACTCACACAGGGCACATGACCTTCTGCAAAGCAGCTGCCCTGACTGCTTGCCCTCATGGAATCTGACCCCTGCAACAGGGAACTTATTGGAGCTCAGTGGTTTGAGCATTGGCCTGCTGAGCCCCGGGTCGTGAGTTCAATCTTTGAAGGGGCCACTTAGGGGTCTGGGGGCAAAATCAGTACTTGCTCCTGCTAGTGAAGGCAGGGGACTGGACTTGATGATCTTTCAAGGTCCCTTCCAGTTCTAGGAGATAGGATAGGATACCCAAAACTATCACACCCATTCCAGAAGCTTCTGGATGTGGAGTGCTTAATTTGCCTACCAACAATGACCCAGACACAACTCACTCCTACTTCACCCTAAGAGGTCTCTTAAAGAGATATCTCCCTATTAAGCACATGGGTTACACTTACAGCCTTCTCTCAGGAAATATCTTATATACATTAATTGCTAGTATTGTCTACCTTCCATTGCAGATATTCTAGTAACTACTGACATGGAAGCATGAATCACATGAAAATATTCAAAAACATCAACAGAGGAAAGCAAAATGCACATTTACAACAAAGTCCTAGATCTATGGAAACGTTTATGTACCTGCATAACTTTATTCAAATAAGTAGTTCCCATTGAGAGCTACTTATAGGATTAATGTTATGCATATGTCTAAATGTTTGGAAAATCTGCAGCAATATGTTTTCATTTATGTTTTGGAAAATTGGTCCAATTTAGAGCTCATCAAAAATAGTAAGTATGTTTCCTGGAAATAAATAAACACACAAATATGTTTTCTATATTTTTTTCCATAAGATATTTTGAATTTGTTTCCCTGTTTTTTGACAAAACCCCCAAATACTGATTTTTTTCCTAGTTCCCCTTTCTCTCTTTTTCCTAGTTCCCCTTTCTCCTCTTTTCCTTTTTGCCACTAAAAGGGGGATAGAAAGCAGGGGAAAGGGAATGAAAGGAGAAAAAAAAAAAAAAAGTGTTTTTTTGTTTTTAGATTCAAAAACTGAAAAGAAAATATTTTTTGTTTTCAGTTTGTTCATTGAAAAAAAATCAGAAATTTGTTCACAAAAATTATTTGTTTTTGAATAAAGGCCATGGAGTGGGGTTTTAAAATGCACCTAAATGTTTTGGGAGCACAAGTGCTATTGAAAATCACTGGCTGGTGCTTCTAAGTTGCTTGGTCACTTTTTAAAATCCCACAGACAGACCTGTAGACAGAGTAATAAAACCACAGGCAAAGAGGCCAGGAAGTGACTATATGGTCAGACTTTCTAGAAATGTCTTGATTACTGGTACATTATTTTCTAAATTAGCAACTTGTTTCTTCCATACAGTGTGTAGACATGAACATAACATTTCTTTACACACATGGGAACATACACATGACTTTCCAGTAAACATTGGCCTGCATTCGGGTCAGTGTTTAGACTTTTTATTTACAATTGTTGTGGATGCAATAAGTGAGAGTATATGAAGGGAACATGCTACTCGCTGATGACTTAATGGTCTGTGTGGGAGATTGTGAGACCCTGCAAGCCAATTTTGAGCAGTGACAATATAATTTTGAGTAGTGACAATATAGTTTTGAGCAGCTGGACTTACAGTTGGTAAGACTGAGGCTATGATGACTGAGGGAAGAGGACTTACCCTAAAGGATGTCACAGGAAGACAGTTTAGAAGAGTGGGAGAATTTAAATAAATTACTGATTGTAGGGAATCAGTGTGGCCTCCCTCTGAACCAGAGGGTAAAGAGCCACTCTCTCAGCCTGAGTGGGCGGAGCCAGCCCAAGCTTACTCCACCCTCCAGAAGGGGAGGGGTAGAACAGGAAGTACAAAATGCGGGGCCCTTAGCCCAGTCAGGGCAGGACTAGGGAGGGAGGGACACAGACACAGACTGCTGGCTGTTCCCTGTAGTCCCTGCCGCTGAACCAGGGGATGCCCTGGACCAGGGGAAACCTGACCTTGAGGAAAGACTCGGGCTACCAGGACTGCCAGCCACAGAGTACCCTGAGGAACTGGAGGAGCCGGGCAGCGACCTGAGCCTGAGTGAGCCAGACGCTGAGTGTGAGCTGGAGCTACCTGGGCTACTGGCCACTGAATATCTGACGAGTTGGAGGAACCAGAGAGACCCACTCGAGAGACCGGGTAGGAAGGAGCCCCGGGGCATAACTGGACAGTGTGGTGAGTCAGTATTTGATCAGCATGTTGTGGACGGATCCCCGCTGATCCAGTAGCAGGACCCTCTGCTCCTGCCACTGTCAGGACCCTAGGCTGAAACGCAGTGGAGTCTGGTGGGGCTGCGTTCCCCAACCACCCTGCCTTGGGGTGGCAGAACCCCGATAAAGAGCTAAGGACTCTTGCTGGCACTCCCCTGCCTGAGGGGCATGCCTCGGACTCTGGCCGGTACTCCTATGTCGCGTCAACTGCGACGGCACACCTCTGTCCACTAATTCCCCATTGATGGAGAGGTGACCAAGGCTGTTTGGTGTGGCAGGAGCGCCCCACCACCCCCCAGCAGCTTGGTGGACCAACTGAGACTTTGCTACACTGATGATGGTGGCCTCCTGAGTGACACCTGGCATCATACTGAAACTGTTTCGTGCAAATGCAGGAGCTGACTCCTATTCTCTGTGACAACAAGATGCCAATGAAGTTAGTTTCATACACTCTAATTTGACTCATGTTAATGTACAGAACAGAGACTTTGCTGGCCAAAAGAAGGGAAACCAGTGTTCTCTCCACTGCAGAAATGCAGATGTTGAGATGTTTAAATGCTTGGAAAATCCATGTTAGGAAACAAAATGAGGTTGTAAGGGTCTGTGGCAGGGCGAAGACTTCCCGGTGTGGCACCTCCTGCTGGTTGTCCAGGGAATTAGCTCTTCCAGCATGGAGCGCCCTCTGCGGGCCAGTGTCCTGCCTGCCGCTGGCCCCCGTGTCCCTCCTGGACCCCGGTGCCCTTTGCCGAGGGGTTCTGCCCACCACAGTACCCCCTCACTCTGGGTCTCCCCTCCCAGGGGAACCCCAACCCCCTAGTCTCACCTTGCCTCAGTGGCTACTGCCAGTCATCATCTAGCCCCCCACTCCCTGGAGCAGATTGCAGTCTATAAACCACTCATCATCGGCACAGGGGGTTGGACCAGCTGCCTCTGCCTATATCTGGGCTGCCCCTCTGCAGCTCCAGTACATTTGTGGGCCCTTAACTCAGCCTGCAGCCTGGGGTTTTGCTAAGCTGGAGCTCCCCAGCTCCCTCTGCCCTTCCCCAGAACTGCTCCACCTCAGGTACCCTGCTCCACTCCCAGGCATCCAGGTCCTTCTCCTTCTCTCTCAGAAGCTAGAGAGAGAGTGTGTTTTTGAGCTCCTGGCCAGCTGTGGCTTGATTGGGGCGTGGCCCCAGCTTTGGCTCCTTCCCCAATCAACCTAGCCTTTCCCTGCTGCAGCCCTCTCCAGGGCTGCTTTTAACCCCTTTTCTTTAGGAGTGGGGCAGCCGCCCCACTACAGGGTCCTAATGTGGATTGCTTCAATTGAAGACAAGTTGAGGGAGGGCTAGGATATGGTGGTAGGGCATATTCTATGGAGATCTGAGAGCTATATCTGTAAGATGGCGCTTGCAATGATTGTGGATGGAAGATGACCAAGAGAAAGAATAAAAACAGGGTACATGGATATAGTATCAACGGGCCTCAGAGAGACCAATATGCATGAAGCCTAATGTATGATCATGAATTTTGGAATAAGGCTATAAAAGTCGATGACCCCAAATAGGGAAGTGGCTTGAAAAGAAAAAGAAGATGTGGACACACACATCCCGTGGAAAAATAAATTAATCTTCTCGACTATCTACTTTGTATCATTTTAGGTTGCTCCTTTTACCCACAAAGCTTATTTATGTTGGGAAGAGTTTAGGTGAAAAACACAAAATGAAAGGGAAGATTCTAAAATGGGGAGAAACACTTTACTGTGGAGGCACTGACATAGTAAGTGACAAAAACTGGATCACCAACCTGAAACAGATCTGCTGTGTCATTTTTAATTATGTTAAATACTGAGCAGGATGTACAACCACATACATTGCATCAGAGGGATCTGGAAATCACAATCTATTTTTAATCAAACCTTCTGCAGAGAGGAGTGAAATTGTCAGGCATAGAGAAGCACATGAATTAAGATGGGGAAAACCGACAAGGGAACCATTATAAATAGGAAAAGAATCACAAGAATAGTGTATATCAGAGCACATCTCCAAGCTTCAACTAGAAAGCAGTTGAAAGCAAATTTCTGGACTGGAACATCTTCAAACTTTGCAGTTATCTTCTAACTCTTTCATGATCTGAATAAAAAAAAATAGGAACCAAAACCCCCACAAACTTTAGGAATGTTTGGATCTTAGTCTTCACTTGGAGGCTGAGACCCTACTCATATGTGTGATAACTCTACTGGAAACACTGAGGACTGAATTTTTCCATGGTAGTGGCCAATGTATCTTAATTCAGTTTGGAATGGAAAATAGACAATGACAATTCTTCCCCAACCAATCTATCCCTGCTGTGAATAAACTCTGCTAGAATTATCAAATGATGCTCTCTCCTCCTTGTAGACTTCAATAAATACACCTGAACAATAATAAGGCAATGTCTCAGACTTCATACAAATTGTCTTCTGCTGTATTTATAGACAAATGAAATAGAAGTTTACACAAAACAATTGGTGAATCTGAAAATGACCAAAGATTATAACATTAGTTTACAGGTTTTGATAAGAGTAAAAATGTTGGAAGCTCATCAGAAACCTATTCAGACTATCCAAAACACTGGTTGAGATAGTAAACTTGAAATTTTGCAAGAACAGGCTTTTTTGGGAGATTTCTGGTAATTGGTTCTGGACTGGTCCCAAATGTCACAAGGACAAATTTTAGCATGGTTTAAATACTAGCTCTTTCAGCTGGCATGATGAAATTCAAAAGTACCTTCCCTCCACTCTCAAAAAAACTGGATTTTTTCAAACCTCAACAAACTGCGGGTGCTCAGTTGCTGTTCCTCTCCTTCCTTCCATAAACTAGGGCTGTGTGTTCTCACAGTCTGCTTAGCTTTGGGTTTCTATTCAACTCTATTCTAATCAGAAGTGACAGCTCTTCAGGAGAATGTTTATAGGATGACCAAAAGACTATCAAAAACTAAAACATGTTGAGAACAATGAAAAAAGGAGAAGGAGGGGGGAAGAGATTTCATAAAGAGCAACTGAAAAGAGCATTTGTTCTGAAATCTTGCTTATCCAAAGTCACATTTCTCCTGTAATGCAATCCAAATGAAAAAGGCAGCAGGTTTAAAACTAACATAAGGAAGTATTTCTTCACACAATGTACAGAAATCTGTGGAACTCATTGTCAGGTGATGTTGTGAAGGCCAAAAATTATAACTGGGTTAAAAAAAAGTATTAGATAAGTTCATGAAGGATAGGTCCATCAAGGGCTAAATCTCCAACTGCTAGAACAGGGATCGGTAAGCACCCTGGCGGGCTGGGCCAGTTTGTTTACCTGCCGCATCTGCAGGTTTGGCTGATCGCGGCTCCCACTGGTCACAGTTCACCACTCCAGACCAATGGGGGCTGTGGGAAGCCGCGGCCAGCACATCCCTCAGCCCGCGCCGCTTTCCGCAGCCCCAATTGGCCTGGGATGGAGAACCACAGCCAGTGGGAACCGCGATCGGCCAAACTTGTGGACACAGCAAGTAAACCGGCCCGGCCTGCCAGGGTGCTTACCCTGGCGAGCCACATGCCAAAGGTTGCCGATCCCTGTTCTAGAACATGGGACTGAACAACAAGGGATGGATCACTCGATAATTACTCTATTCTGTCTATTACCTTTGAAGCATCTGGCACTGGCCACTGCTGGAAGACAGGATACTGGGCTTGCTGGATCATTGATCTGACCCAGTATGATCATTCTTATGTTCATACTTTAGCTATATTGCATATGGATTATTTTTGGTGGATTCCAATTTCAGAGTAAAATATTTTTTCATCTTAGAGTTTTCAATGTTGCCTATCACTGTAGTATCTAAGTGCTTCCTTGATAAATTATATTGGCATAGTGAGGCCTCAAAGACTTTTGTTCTTCTCCTTTCTCTGTTTTTAGGAGGACTGGTTTGCAATTCTTCTTTTGGTGATTGTAGGGGGCCCAGTCCATTCCTTTCAACTAATGTTATCAGAAGGAACATCAGTCACCAGCCACTGGTGCCTCCATTCCAAATAAAAATATGCAGAGACTGAAAATAAGTCTACAAGTGTATATATGACAAACTGCACTAAAGTGGCACAACAGTTTCATTGAACTGATCAATTCTAGGCCCAGGAATAAAAATTGTAATGAGTGCACTTGCCAATTTAATAGGAGGAAAGTTAGATGTTCTTACAAACCACAAAGGCTTTGTAAGTACACTAGCTTCCTTTAGTGCCTGGCTTTTTGGGAAAGAATTGCTTGAAACACAGTAGGGTAACCAAACATCATACAATAGATTTAGAACCCAATACCTTTTATAGCAGGTTGAATTCTGCCTCTGTATTATTATTGGTAATATTATTATTGATGATTTTCAAGCTGTCTTAATACATCTACTAAACTGAAATAATTGCTGTGTGTATTTTTACCTTTGACTCACACAGAGAAGGTCAAATTAACATAAGAAAATATGCAGTGCTGACACACATTAATTACCATTCGTGCATTCTATAGATAGTATAACCGTCATTTAGCATTTTGTTGGTAAATCAGTATTTCCAGTGGGAATAAGACTGTTAATATTGCCAACCAATATGAGAAACCATAGATTTACATTAAGGTAGTGGAACTGCTGTAAACTAAGGTCCAGATTATGAACTCCTAGTCTCTCATTAATGAGTAATTATTCATAAACAATCCCATTGATCAGAGCTATTCTTGATTCCCCTGTAAGAAACTACCTACACAGGTAAGTAAGGAGTTTCCAATCTTGCCCTAAACTATGATATTCTTAAACCCACAGCTGTTCAAAATCTGAATCTTCATCATTCAACTTAGTTTTCATATATCCATATCAGGATCCACTCTGCCCCTCTCAACTAGTGGGTAGTGGACTTTCAGCACTTCTGCTGTGTTCATATTCAAGGGACAGAGCAAAAAATATAATTCCATGGGTGGTAAATTTGGATAGTGGTTAATCTTTTGTTTTGATGAATGGTTGTGGATATTAACAAAGTTTGAAAAAGACCACGTTGTTTATCAGATAAAATGCATGCATCAAATAATGAACGAATCTGATAGCTCCTTTTACAATTGTATAGTTACTATGAAATTGAAAAATGTATGATATGTACTAGTTTTTCATGCACAATATTACTAAACCAAGCATTCAAAAATCATGAGTCAGGCTTCCAAATACCATTAGACTTGGCTTAAAATCATTAGATTTAATCATCATCATCATCTGGTATTTGAATCTTTAGGGCTCATTCTTTCAAGCTTTCTCTGCAACTATGAGAGCTAGAAATTTAGTTAAAAACCAAAAACAAACTGACAAGACAAAAGAGAGACAATGAAGAGTAGAAAAGTATCTACTACACTACATGATCAATATCATAAAGTGGAAGAAAGTGACTGGTAGCAGGTCTCATCATTCCAGCTTTAGTATTCACATGTGCTCTATATTGTACTCTATTTAAGCTGTAAAACAAGTTTTATAAGAATTCTTTTATAACAGAATAGATTGTTAATTAATAAAACAAATTTTAACAGCCATAACTTTTGATTCTCACATAATCCCAAGACTCTAGCATCTAGGGCCATATATTGTGAGACTCCCAATTAAAACTGACAGCTTCAGGTACCACCTTAAACATAATTTAAAGTGAAACATATCAAGATTATAATGTGATTATACAGTTGGTTCATATTTTGGTGCCTGCACTGCCAAATGGTGGCCTGACACTGGAGGGATCCAATCAAGCTATTGGTATTCACAGTTCTTCATCCAGCGGCCAGACTGGCTGTGGATCATCTGTGTATTTCCAAACCTGAGTCTTGAACCACAACTGAATTTGAAACCCTCCAAATTCTGTAGGCTGCAGATCTAAGATGTGATCAGAAAGGAAAGCCCACCTTGTGGTTAAAAACATGAACTAGAACTCAAGACATTTGAGTTTGGCACAGTGAGATAAAGTGACTTGCACAAGAAGGTTAAACTTAGGGTGACCAGACAGAAAGTGTGAAAAATCAGGACAGAGGGTGGGGAGTAATAGGCATCTATATAAGAAAAAGCCCCAAATATTGGAACTGTCCCTATAAAATCGGGACATCTGGTCACCGTAGTTAAACCAGAGTGGCTCATCTGTAAAATGGGGCTAATAATGCATCCTTTCCCCCCATCCTTTGCCTGTCTTGTCCATTTAGATTGCAAGCTCTCTGGGGCAGGGACTGTCTCTTACTATATGTGTTTGTACAGCACTTAGCACAAAGTAGCCCCACTTATCACTACTGCAATAGGAACACTACTTATCCAAAAGAGAACATCTTTTTCTCACTTCTTAGTTGGAAGTGGCTCTTTGAATACCATACACCATGATCAATGTGTACTTGGTTTATAGGGATGGAATTAAAGCTATGTGCTTGGATCTTCCCAATGAATATTTCAGCCACAAAGTTCAGTGTGTAGATCTGTCTAAGCTGCACTGAAACCGACCAAAGCCCTTATGATATCTCACACTGGACTTTTCTCTAAACTCGTGTCAATCTTCTCTCCTGGAAAGAGAATGACCTAGTGCTGACTTGAAGTGTGTTCACTCAGGAGTTCCCAATATAAAGGAAAGCTACAAATTCCATTTCAGAGCTAAGCAGTAAAAGGTGTAAGCTTTCCCCTCTCTGTCCTGTTGCCAAATTGCAGCCGAGAAACTTTTGCAAATTGCAGCACATGCTCAAAACAAATTTAATTAAACAATGAAGAAAAAGAAGGAGAGTAGTGACTGCAGAGGCAAGCTGTTTGACTGAAGGGCTAGAAAGGAGAGAGAACTGAAACCCATCATCTTTATAAAGACCATATTTTAAGTAATCAGATGTCATGAGGAGGAGGAGTATAAACACTTAGCTCTTTCTGTCTCTATATTGAGAATACATTACAGTAGTGCAATATCTAGATTATAATGGAATGTCAGCATTATTCATGAATGATGAAGCCATGAAGGAGCCATGCAGGCTGGTTCAAATGAGCAACAATAAAATCTTTACCTGAGATCACACCATCATGTCCTCTGAATATGTCACCTTTTGTTGGTGTTGTTTTGTCCAGAAAAAATAGTTGAGAAACAGCTTAGAGAATTTTAAACATTTTTACAGGGCTATATTTCTCCCATGTTCTTCCACCTTTAAAGCAAGACTCCTTTTATACAATTAGGCCAACTGCATAGGACTTTGAAGGAGAGAAACATACTATCACGTTTTTAAAACATCTAATGTCCCTATTCTAAAATCCAATAGCTCACAATCCTACAAGGTTAGAGGCAAATTTGGTTTTGCCATTTGGAAGTGGAAGGGTCAGGAGAGTTTCTTGGCTTCCTAATAATGCAAAGCTCACACATCTAGCATGATGGGCCTTGAGAAACGAGGGCTTGAACCAATCCTTTGTGTAGGGTTGGATAGTACCTATCTTTCTCCTCACATCAGTGTAATTTTGAAGGAGGAATTCTACATTTGTAAGGGGAGGAGGAAACATTTACCTGGCAATTTGATTTATTAGAATGAAAACAAACAAACAAAACTTATGTAGCTTTTTGGAGCTGCTGAGAATTTTGGACTAGAAGAATTAGTCTCTGTGAAAATTGATTAGAGGACCAAATGCAGAAGAGGTGATAAATGCAGTTTAACACTTGGGTCTGGAATTTATTGCATGGATATCACCACTGCATAAGCAGTATTTATATAACATTACATGTTGTTATTAGTCATAGACTATTTGTATGACAGTAGTGCCTAAAAGTTGAGCCTCATTGTGCTAGGCACTGTACAAATGCATAAGTGACAGTCCCTGCTGATAGTCAAACACTCTTTGGGCCACATGCTGACTCTCATTTGGGTTCCTTTGTGACACCAGAGATGCACAAAGGGGTCTTAAAAACCCTTATTTTCGTAGCCTTTTCCAGCATCCTATCATGGGAGATGCTTAGGAGGCATATGGGAGTTAAGGTCAAAGAGCTCAGCACATTGACAATCTTCATCAGCATAATGGCCCCCTGGCAGTTTTATGGAAAATACTAGCAGCCATTAAAGTCATCCAAGCAAAATCACACAGACTGAAGTACTTATAGACATTATAACTATGCATTAATTAAAACCAACAGGGGGAAAATAAAATAAAATAAATCCTGCTCATAAATTATAAATTTAATAATAATTAAATTTAATAAATTATTTTCTTACATGATATCTTGGTTGAATAGTAACCCAATTAGCAAGAGTCATTTTCATTGTTACATATGCACACACATGTTGTGTTGGCAATTTCTATGTTTGCTACAATATATATAATTATTACTGCAAATGAGAGAGACAAAAATTGGATAAAATCCTTTATAAGCACTTTGCTGTGTAACACATAACTTTGTTTCTCCAAGCCTGAATAACATGATGTATATTATAAATATACATTTGTTGTGATAGTGGGTCTACAAGTTTAGCCTACTGTTATTTCAACTGTACAAAATGAATGAAAATTCCTAAGATGTCACAATAACCAATAAAAACAAATGTTGATGGGAAAAGATGCAAAAGCGAAACAGAAAGACTGAATTAGTCCAAACATAAGGACCTACTGATATAATTCAAGACTGTGTTAAGATCATATCTGGTACACAAGAATAGTGTGAGACCAAAAATCAATGAAGCAAAACTGCTATGTCCAAAACTGACCCGCTTGGTGGACAAAATTATGGGCTATTCCACCCAACACTCCATTTTGGGACCCATAAAAGAGGATTTTGGGGAAGGCAGGTTACCACAATGATGGCTGACTGAAAGATGGGAAAAGGCGAAGGAGTGAGCTTCGCCATCCTGCCTACCACTGTAACCATCTCCTGAGACACCAGACCTTCTTCATCCTCATCTGGAGAGTTGTCCTAACCAGACTGGGCCAGAGAGAGGGACTCAGATGACATTGCCACCTCCACCAGCTCAGTTTAAATCACAAACACCACTTAGGATGTGAAACTTCATCATTCTCTGACTCCCTATGTGTCCTTTTCCTTCCCTGACTTATTTCTTCTCTTTTCTATTTTTCCCTCTTTGCCTTCTGTCCAATAGAAGAGTCTAGCTTAGCTGGCCAAAACTACATATTTTGCAACACAACTATAAGTCTGTGACCAGAAAGGCAACTAAATACAATCTCCTAAACAGCCTGACATTGGTACAAGTTTGCCAGGTCTCATGGGTGATAAAACCATGTGCTGTGTCTGTGTTTTCTGGAATGTGAGAGTTCACAGATTTTTTCACCAAAAAGCTACCAAACTAGCAAGAGATTATGCCATTTTAGATTAGTACTAGTAAGTAGCAAGGACCCCACAGAAGAACAACCTTGCGTTGAGTGATCACAAGCTAATTCAGTTTAAACTAAAGGGAAGAATAAACAAAAAATAGGTCTGCTGCTAGGGTCCTTGATTTCAAAAGTACAAACTTGAAAAAAAAAATAAAGGAATTAATTAGGAAAGTGGACTGGTCTGAAGAACTTCCATATCTGAAGAGCCTTGGAATTACATTAAGTCAAAGTTGCAGAAGCTATCTGAGCATAGGGGAAAAAAACATAGGGAAGGTGTGACAGGGTGGGATGCCGCACTGCGGTGCCCCCTGCTGGATGTCCCAGGGATCTGCTGTGCTAGCCAATGTGCCCTCTTGTGGTGGCATCTCGCTGCCATCACTTCTGCTCCAGAGACCCAGGTCACTCCCAGGACCACAGCATCCTCTTCATGACACAGCTCTCTGACTGTGCTGCACTCTGTGCTCCCCCCTTCTGGGGGAATGTCGCAGTCCCTTGGTCCAGCCACTTCCTCAGTGACTAGTGGGGGCAGAGGGAGTACCTGGGCACGCCCACTACTCTGGGTCCTGGCCCAGGGACCCTGTAGATGGCTGCTGCTTGCAGCGCCCTCTTCAACTCTTCAGTAGAATTCCCTGGGCCACTTCTCCACGGCCTCAGCACCCTCTTTGTCCTTTCCTCGGGGCCTTAGCCTGCAAATCCCTGCAGCCTGCCGGGAGCCGCCTTTAGCTCCCCGGGTCTCTGCCTGCAGCACTGCTGTGTCCAGGGTGCTTGCTACCTTAGCCTACAAGGCCACCAGTCCTCCTCAAGCTCCAGGGAGTGACTGAAGCTCCTCTGCAACCCTTCTTATATGGGCCAGCCCAGCCCTGATTGGCTGCTCCTCGCAGCCCCTCTCTGATTGGCTGCCTCCTGTGCAGCCTCCCAAGGGCTCTATTAACCCCTTAGAGCCCAGTGTGAGGGAGGCACCCCATCACAGAAGGGTTGCAGCCCAAACTGTATGAGTAAGCATTTCAAACAGGTGATTAAGAGAAAGCAGAAAGCCTGCAAGTGATGGATCTGCAAGGAAAGCTACTTCTTGAAGGTCAGAAGGTGTAGGGAAAAAGTGAGAGCTGCCAAAAGCCAAGCAGAGTTGGGCCTTGCAAAGGCTATTTAAAGCAATAGTAAAGGTTTCTATACCCATATAAATAAAAAGAAAACAAAGAAAGAAGAACTAGAATCGCTAAACACTGAGGATGGGATAAAGATAATCTAGTCATGGGACTCTAGAGGGGAAGGGATCTGAGTTACTACAGATAATTATTTCCCAGGTGTCTGGCTGATAGGGCTTGCCAACATACTCATGGCCCAACTGATCACCACATTTGGGTTCGAGAAGGAATTTTCCCCCAGGTAAGATTGGCAGCGACCCCGTGTTGTTTTTTGCCTTCCTCTGCAGTATAGGGCATGGGTCATTTGCAGGTTATGGGCCAGAAAAACATAAGAACAGCTATACTGGGTCAGACCAATGATTCATTTAGTCCAGTATCCTATCTTCTGATACTGGCCAATGCCAGCTGCTTCAGAAGGAATGATCAGAATAGGCAATTATTGAGTGATCCATCCCCTATCATCCACTCCCAGCTTTTGACCCTCAGAGGCTAGGGACAGCCAGAGCATGGGGTTGCATCCCTGACCATCCGGGCTAATAGCCATTGATGGACCTATCCTCCATGAACTTGTCTAATTATTTTTTGATCCCCGCTATAATTTTGGCGTTGGTTGTTTTAAACCTGCTGTCTATTAGTTTCATTTGGTGACCTCTGGTTCTTGTGTTATATGAAGGAGTAAATAACACTTCCTTATTTACTTGCTCCACACCAGTCATGATTTTATAGACCACTATCATATCCCCCTGTAGTCATCTCTTTTCCAAGCTGAAAAATCCCAGTCTTTTAAATCTTTCCTCATATGGAAGCTGTTTCTTGCCCTTAATCATTTTTGTTGCCCTTCTCTGTACCTTTTCCAATTCTAATATATCTTTTTTGAGACAGGGCAACCTGAACTGCACACAGTATTTAAGGTGTGGGCGTACCATGGATTTATATAGTGGCATTATGATATTTTCTAACTTCTTATCTATCCCTTTCTTAAAGATTCCTAACACCGTTAGTTTTTCTGAGTACTGCTGTACACTGACCAGAGAATTTTCCACAATGACTTCAAGATTTCTTTTTTGAGTTTTTACAGCTAATTTAGATCCCATCATTTTGAATGTATAGTTGGGATTATGTTTTCCAATGTGCATTGCTTTGTATTTATCAACATTTGGGGGGAGGGATAGCTCAGTGGTTTGAGCATTGGCCTGCTAAACCCAGGGTTGTGAGTTCAATCCTTGAGGGGGCCACTTGGGGATCTGGGGCAAAATCAGTACTTGGTCCTGCTAGTGAAGGCAGGGGGCTGGACTTGATGACCTTTCAAGGTCCCTTCCAGTTCTAGGAGATGGGATATCTCCATTAATTTCTATTTCTATTGAATTTCATCTGCCATTTTGTTGCTCAGTCACTCAGGTTTTGAGATCCCTTTATCTCTTTTACTTCACAATTTACTTTGGAATTAACTATCCTGAATAAATTTGCATCGTCTACAAATTTTCCCACCTCATTGTTTACCCCTTTTCCCAGATAATTTATGAAATGATGAATAGCACTCACTCCAGTAGGGATCCCTGGGGGACCCCGTTATTTACCTTTCTCCATTGTGAAAACTGACCATTTATTCCTACCCTTTGTTTCCTGTCTTTTAACCAGTTACTGATCCATGGGCGAACCTTCCCATTCAAGCCATGGCTGTTTACTTTGCTTAAGAGCCTTTGGTGAGGAACCTTGTCAAAGGCCTTCTGAAAATCCAAGAATACGATATCCACTGGATCACCCTTGTCCACAGGCTTGTGGACTCCTTCAAAGAATGCTAATAGATAGTTGAGGCATGCTTTCCCTTTACAAAAGCTGTGTTGACTTCCTGAACAAATCATGTTAATCTATGTGCCTGATAATTCTGTTTTTACTACAGTTTCAACCTATTTGAGACTTACAAGCCTGTAATTGCCAAAATTGCCTCTGGAGCCCTTTATAAAAATCGGTGTCCCATTATTTATCTGTCATCTGGTACAGAAGCTGATTTTAGTGATAGGTTACATTACCACAGTTAGTAATTTTGCAATTTCTTATTTGAGTTCCTATATGGTGCTGGTGACTTATTACTGTTTTATTTATCCATCTGTTCCAAAACCTCCTCTATTGACACCTCAGATTGGGACAGTTCCTCAGATTTGTCACCTAAAAAAGAATGGCTCATGTATGGGAATCTCTGTTACATCATCTGTAGTGAAGACTGATGCAAATAGGGTGATCAGATATCCTGATTTTATAGGGACAGTCCCAATTTTGGGGTCTTTTTCTTATATAGGCTCCTATTACCCCCCACTCCCTGTCCCGATTTTTCACATTTGCTGTCTGGTCACCCTAGATGCAAATAATTCATTTAGATTCCCTGCAATGGCCTTATTGTCCTTGAGTACTCCTTTAGCACCTTATCTATCCAGTGGCCCCACTGGCAGGCTTCCTGCTTCTGTTGTATTTAAAAATATTTTTGCTGTTATTTTGTGTGTCTTTTGCTAGTTGCTCTTCAAATTATTTTTTGGTCTGACTACATATACTTTTACTCTATTATAGTAGTGGGAGGATGAGGTTCTGTGGCCTGCAATGTGCAGGAGGTCAGTCTAAATGATCCTAATGGTGCCTTCTGGCCTTAAAGTTTATGAATCTATGAATGGTTGGCATAGATGGGGTACTGAACCCACACTCTGGTCTAAGTGTGGGAGATCTGCAAAATTCTAACCCAACGCAGGTAAGGGAAAGTGCATCTGAGAGATTGCATTCAGAAAGGAGAAAGAGGTGCACTCAGCTCTGTGACCAAAAGAGAGATTTTCAGGTTCCTCATATATACATGATGCCTCATCCTTTCTTCAGCTAGATTTATTCAAGTGGCAGGGCCTGATGAAATTCACCATAGGATACTTAAAGTACTAGATGAAACAATCTGAGAACTGTTAGCAATTATCTTTGAGAACTCATGGAGTTCAAGTGAAGTCCCAGAGGACTGGAGAAGGGAAAACATCATACCCATCTTTGAAAAGGAGGAACAAATAGTACCTGGGCAATTATAGATCAATCAGCCTAACTTCAATATCTGGAAAGATTCTAGAACAAATTATTAAACAAACAATTTGTAAGCACCTAGAGGATTATAGAGTGATAAGTAGTAGCCAGCATGGATTTGTAAATAAAAAATCATGCCAGACCAAACTAATTTCCTTCTTTGACAGGGTTAATGGCCTAATGTATGGGGAGAAGGCAGTGAACATCAAATATATTGATTTCAGGAAAGCTTTTGATGCAGTCTCATTTGATACACTCATAAGCAAACTAGGGGAATGTGGTCAAGATGAAATGACTATAAAAAGGGTGCACAATTGGTTGAAAAACCATACTCAAAGTTATCATGGTTTGCTGTCAACCTGGAGGGCATATGGGATTCCGGGGTCTGTCCTGGGGCCAATACTATTCAGTATTTTCATTAATGACTTGAATAATAGAGTGAAAAGTATGCATATAAAATTTATGGATGACACCAAACTGGGAGGACTTTGGAGGACAGGATTAGAATTCAAAACAACCTTGCTAAATTGAAGAATTTGTCTGAAATCAATCAGATGAAAGTCAATAATAAAACTGAAAAATACTACATTTAGAAAGGAAAAATCAAATACATAACTACAAAATGGGGGATAACTGGCTAGACAGTGGTACTGCTGAGAAGGCCCTATAGGGGTTCTAGCAGATCACAAGTTGAATACGAATTGACGTGATGTAGTAGTGAAAAAGGCAAACATCTTTCTGGGATGTATTAATGAGAATGTCATATGTAAGACATGGGAAGTAATTGTTCCACTCTACTCAGCACTGGTGAGACCTCAGCTGGAGTATTGTGTCCAGTTTTGGAAGCCACACTTTAAGAAAAGATGTGGAGAATTTGGAGAGAGTCCCAAGGAGAGCAAAAGTGATTAAAAGTTTAGAAAGACTGACCTATGAGGAAATATTAAATAAAAAAAACCCAAAACCTGGGTTAAAGGTTAAAAAGTTGCAAGAAAAGGAGACTGAGGAGGTACCTGATAACAGTCTTCAAATATGTTAAGGGCCATTAAAAAAAGGACTGTGGTCAACTATTCTCCATGACCACTGAAGGTTGAACAAGAAGTAATGAGCTTAAGCTGCAGCAAAGACAATTTAAGTTAAACATTAGGAAAATATTTTAACTATAAGGATGTTTAAGGGATAGAATATGTTACCAAGGGGGACAGGGTATGGAATCTGCATCACTGGAGGCTTTTTAATAACAGGTTAGACAATCAGGGATGATCTAAGTATATTTGATCCTGCCTCAAGGTCCTTCCAGATCTACATTTCTGTGATTCTATGAAGTAATTATCTGAGAAGCAATAGGAACAATTTTCTACAGCTTCTCTGTTCAGGATGGAAGTGGATTAATGAAGATAATCCTAAATAAATAGTAGTGAAGTCAAAGAGATGCCAAAATGGCTCCTTACTTTGAAGAACCTTCCCAGTAGATGGAATATTTTTCCACCAAAAACCTAGTCAAATATTTATTCACCCACTGTGCCAGTCCCCTAGAGGAGCTAGTTCCATGCAGGCAATCTCCTTCACTGTCACATTTTTCATTTTTTATTCCTTACTACAATGATATCTATCTTAATATTGTGTGGTTTTTTAATGCAGACAGAATATTTTCTCCTGATAATGTAGTAGGCTAATGGATTTTGCAAGAAAAATGTATATAAAATGTCAACAATAGATAAATACTGCAAATATTCAAAGCGACAGTCTCAGCAGAGACCTGATATACATCTGTTAATATCTAACATTGGATATGAAAGGCCGTTACTTTTAGGAAATCAGGTTATATGTGCGTTCAGTTGACAATACCATCCTGTCAGTTTGGTTATTGCTTTGAATAGATTCAATTTTTTTTACCCATTACATTTTCCCCCATTTTTTCTGACTAGTTCAAACCCATCCACTGTTTGATGGTTTAATCTTATTTACTTATTGTTATTACTGTTATAATTGGGTATGCTCGGTTGATTTTCCAAAGAATCACACACGTTTTGACTCAGCCTCTCATGTTGGAATAGCAATAAGTTTGCGGTGGATTGGGATTCAGGATCTCTGGTGTAGCTGGGTGAAGGATGCCAGGACTGGAATGATAGGTAGTGTAATGGAAGAGAAGACAGATGTGCATTAGCAGATCTGTGTGTGAGTCAAGCATTGGAATTGCTGAAAGTCTGTTTTTTTAGGAGTATTTGGCAGTGCTCTGTGAAGAAAAACTTGCCTTTGTAATACCTGACTGACACCCTGACTATGAGACCCTCAGATTTATGAGTAGCAAATTCATAAAATAAGTTTTGAAGGAAGACATTTACAACAATTTTCCAAAAAACCCTAAATGTATAGTTCAATGATGTCTTTAGAAATATTCTATTATGATGCTCTGGAAATTTGTTTGACACAAAGCTGTTGTGAATTGTCTCAAGTACCTCTCTCCAGGGCTGCCGAGAGTGAGTTTGGGCCCCGGTGAAAAAAAAAAAATTTCGGGCCCCCCCAGCAAGGGCGGACCAGCTAAACAGGGCCAACGAGCGGGGGGGAAGCCAGGGAAGCCGGGCCCCGGGCCCCCTTCCAGTAAGGTGACGGGGGGAAGCCGGGCCCCATTCCGGACCGCCGGGCCCCGGTAATTTGTACCGGCTTCCCCCCTCTCGTCGGCCCTGCCTCTCCCTGTTGTATCAAGTTAGCTTGTATTAAATCACCTAGCCCTTTTGAAAAATCTTCTTAATTTTCATCATTTAAGTTAAAAATAATACAAATAATACTTTACTGTCTTCATTTTTTTTTTGGTCTCTTGAAAGCCATAGATCTGCTGTTCCTCTGGAAATAGAGTATTACTTCTTTATGAACAACAAAAGGCTGACAATGTCCAAAGTTAAAGCAGATTAGCCCTGGGATGGAGTTTGCTGTCATATAACCAGGGGTGCTGAAAAGGAGTGTGGGGCATGGAGGAGAAAGGAATGAAAGAGGCCTGAAGAACATTGCCATTTCTATCGCTGAAGTGTCTTGCTTTCAAACATGATTCAGAGAATAAGCTACAAAAGAAGCTTTTAATTATAACAACAGCCAGTGAACTATGGGAGAATGGTGTAATATGTCAATGAACAGCAGTGTCTAGTGGGTTTAAAGCATTTTGAACAGAAGGAACAAATACACCTTTAAAAGCTCTAACAACAGCACTGAGAACCGAATAGTTTTCAGCTGATATGCGAATCTGATCGTCTCAGACATTACACACACACGCACCCAGTGATGCAAAATGAAATTTTCCTCCAGATATGCTGCTCTTGTGAATTAAAGGAGAGAGTTTGGCAGGTAAGAATAGAAGGGATTTTGCAAAGCACAGCCGTATGATTGTGGCGCATTAACATCTAGCATGAAAAGAGGGGGTGCTTAAAGCTCATGCAAGCCAGGCTCATGCAAGCTATAACCCAAAGTGATGTCGGAGGTGTTCCTGATTCAGAATATGGGGATTGGAGTAGAGGTAGTCAGCAATTTTCTGTCAGAATGGTTTTCCCACATAAAATGCTCTTTTCACAAAATTGCCAAACAGTTTGTTTTTTTATTGCAAAAATCAAAATGACAGCACCCTGGCTGCCTGTCTGGAAGGCTCTTGTCAGTTTCACAGAGAGAACTAGGCAGGAGGGAGACAAAGACACTGAGCTCCAGGGATGCAAATAGCCAGAGTGCTCAGCCTCCTACAGCCCACCTAAAAGCCTCTTGCCAGGTTCATTTTCTGCCTGCAGGGAGAAAGTGAAATTAACAAGAGGCTTCCTGACAGGCACCCGCCAAACCAAAAAAATCCATTTTGGTTTTCCCAAACCAGATTTTCCTCCCATACTTCTGTCCAATGAAAAATGTACACGGTTTTACTTTTATCCCAAACAGGGACAATTTTTTCCCCTTTGAAACCTCAAAATCATCTGCAGTATAGAAATCCTGTTTTCCAGCCAACTTTTGATCTGAGTCAGTACTGAGCCAATATTCCAGAATTGTTCAAGATGTGTATAATTAAATTGGATTTAATTGGGATGTATGGGAGCTCCATCTCATTTACTCTGCAACACCCTAGGAATGGTTACCTTTAATTAAGTTAGTTCTCAATAAGTGTGTGAGAATGTGATTGAATAAGGGGTGAATGGGAAGTGTTGGTCTCTCCTTTTCTCTCTCTTTCTACCTCACCACACATACATAATGGTAATCAATAATAGCTCGTTTCACATAAGCTACCAAACATCTGTTTTAGTTTTTGTTTCACACTCTTACAAGACTCAAGTGGAGAGGTTTTCCAAGTTTCACCAAATTGTATTAATGAATCTGGGGAGGAAGATTCATATTACTTGGTTTTACATTGTCACCTTGGAAATCATTAATTACGCTAAGACCTTAAATCTACATTCCTTAAAAACCCAAAATACAAACTTAAGACAATAGTTGCTTTGGGGGAACAAAGAATGGATGATAAAATCTAAAACGTGGAATACATTTAAACGGACAGTGTCAAAGCAGATGGGCTCAAAATTAGATATATCTTGCCTTAGTTTTTATATTTATCTACAAATTCCTTATAATTCTATTTAAGAAAATAATACTAGCAGCTGAGTACTCTAGGGGACCCTACAGTTACAACCCAACACTCATGAACAGCCCTACACATCCAGTTGTCCAACCCAGTATTCATGGGCAACCCTACAAATAACAATCCAGTGAGCACATGAGATGGAGGAAATACAGTGTCATTTTCAGGCTTCCAGAGTCTTGGTGGTTAAAAAAGAAACCAAGGTATGTAATGTAAATAAGGGTAATAGCCATGGTTGTTTGAGAAGAAAGCCCCAGTACCTTTAATGATGTTAGGATAAGTGAAAGTACAGCCCACGTTCCAGGCTCCAGGAGCCAGCCTAGCCGGCTCGAACCCTGCATCTCAGACGGAGGACCCGCCAGAGGGGAACGGACCAGAACCCACATCTACGGAGGAGACCGCGACATTGCATCTGAAGAAGTGAGGTTCTTACCCACGAAAGCTTATGCTCCCAATACTTCTGTTAGTCTTAAAGGTGCCACAGGACCCTCTGTTGCTTAGTACAGCCACCGGCAGCTGAATTTCAACACTGGTTATCAACAGCAATGAGGGAAAATAATTATTTTAAAACTGATTTAAAATCATTTGACACAGTGCATATCCTTTTAAACTCTGAACTAAAATTCCCCCGGCTCATACTAAATCCTGAACAGATGGGAGACAAAACTACTTCCCATGGAATTTAGCAAGATCTCAGATGCAATACTCTGCAACAAACACGCTTTTCAGGAACTTCATGAGTAGGCTGAGTTGATGGGTTTGATACCTAGGATTTTTTATGGCACAAGTCAAGATTAAATAGACATCCTTCTATTTTTGGAGGCTTTCCTTTTTGTCTTAGGAATGATTTATAATGCTCAGCTCTAAATCCACTCCAGTGCCAGTGTGTAATGCTTTTGGAAACAGTATCAATGTCCTTCTTGTTTACCTTCGGGGGTTAGGTCCAGAAGTTTTATATGGGTACAATACAAATACCTTGGGTCTCTCTGGAGCTCTGTGTGCTGACTTGTAAGTTCCAGTGTTTATGACTGTGATGGGGCAGAGTGGCCCTGCACTGGCGCAGCAGGGGTTAATGCTTCCTTCCTGGCAGACGAAGCCCCACCCTGGAAGCCCTGCTGGGCATGCTCCAACTGGAGGCTGGGTATAAAAGCCTGCAAAGCTGCTCAGTTGGGGCTGACCACTGGAGGAGAAGGATGCACACAGCCAGCCAGCTCCCGACGAGGAACAGCCCACGTTCCAGGCTCCAGGAGCCAGCCTAGCCGGCTCGAACCCTGCATCTCAGACAGAGGACCTGCCAGAGGGGAATGGACCGGAACCCACGTCTCCGGAGGAGACCACGACATTGAGGGTAGGAAGTGACCCAGGGGAACTTTAGGGATGAGCCGCATTAGAGCAACACTGACGTTCAGCGTGCGGCGGCCGGATCCCCGCCGAGCCAACGGCAAGGGGAGCCCCGCCATTAGGAGAGCCCTGGGTCGGGACCCTGTGGAAAGGGAGGGCCTGGGTCCCCCTATGCCCCTGGCCGTTGGGCCGCACTACTCCGCTACTGAGGGGAGTTATATGGACTCTGGCCGTTGGGCCGCACTACCCCGCTATTGAGGGGAGTTATATAGACTCTGGCTGTTGGGCCATGCTACCCCGCTTCTGAGGGAGTTATATATGGACTCTGGCCATTGAGCTGCACTATCCCGCTACTGAGGGGAGTTCTATGGACTCTGGATGTTGGGCCACACTACCCCGCTACTGAGGGGAGTTCTATGGACTCTGGCCATTGGGCCATGATACCCTGATACTGAGGGAGAGACGATGAATGGGACACCACCAGGAGGGGGCGCTCCACTGGACAGAGTTAATTCCCCGATACAACCAGTAGGAGGCGCCAGGTGGGGAGTCCCAACCCCGTTACAATGACCTTAACTAAATGATCTTCATTAATGCTGGGCAAGCCTGTCCAGTCACCATCCAAAGGCTGAGAGAAATCATAGAATAGTTCTTCATTTATTTTTAGCAACTTTTTCCCCATTTAATCCATCTGATTATGTATATTGCTCTATTTTGTTTTCTAAGATATTTTCATAACTGTTGGTTTGGATTACTTGTTTCATTACTGCTAAAACAATCAACCAAAATTATTCTTGTAAACCAATTGATGCACAGGACTTTGAAGAACTCACTGTGTTTTGCATGATGGCCATAACTTCATGGCAGCAACAGAGATGCAATGTGGATCATCACGTTCCCCTAATATAAGATCTTACCACTTGAACTAAAGGAGAATCTGCTTTTAGCTGACAGCAGAATACAGGCTAAGGTACACAGTTTGGAAATTCTGATTAGGTCCAGTAGAAGGTAGTGGTTCACACGGTGGTCACAATGCTGTGACATTTTTACTGCTCATTGCCTTTTGGTGTTAGGACAAATATGCTATCATCGAAACAGGAGCATGATCCTTTGCCCTGCTTGTTGCAGTGTCCCTACAATCTCTCAATGGTTTATAATATAGAGAACTGTTTTACCTTTGCCTCTGAGTTTTAGTCAGAAAATGCAATATAAATGAACGAGTTGTAAAGTGCAGAAGGTGCCTGGAAAAAGAGAAGAGAAATTGGGAACAGTCAGATTTAAAAAGGCTTGAAATCACCTCAGAGATTTTTGCAAATTGTATAGGTTTTTGTTTTGGCACCAGAGATCTTGATCCTTGATGAAATATATGGAAAAGAAACCATTCCCTGATGTAGTCTGTGCTCCTGAGCAGGGCCGGCTCCAGGGTTTTGGCCGCCCCAAGCAGCCAAAACCAAAAAAAAAAAAAAAAAAAAGCTGCGGCCGCGATCGTGATCGCGATCTGCGGCGGCAATTCGGAGGGAGGTCCTTCACTTCGAGCCGGAGTGAGGGACCGTCCGCCGAATTGCCGCTGAATACCTGGACCTGCCGCCCCTCTCCCAAGCGGCCGCCCCAAGCACCTGCTTGAGAAGCTGGTGCCTGGAGCCGGCCCTGCTCCTGAGGGAGGCTGACAAAGCCAGTAGCTCAGATGTTTAAAGACGATCCTGAAAAGTTAAATGACATTGAGTCAACTAAAGAAAGAGATATTGAATGCCCCCCACCAGCTGAGCTCTGAAAGACATTTTATACCAAATAAGTTCAAAATATTTTTTTAAAAATATACTGCAAGGTCACTTGAATTCTTCTGAATTTTACTTATGAGATAATCTAATATTGCTAAAATTATATTTGTTTTAAAAATTACCGAATGCTATTGCATGAAACCAATATTTACAAAGCTACTTGCATTTAGTGCTTTTATATAGAAAGCCCAAAACCCAGATCCTCAACAGTCTAGTAATACTGAGGTTACAAACACCATTACCAACTTTCACGCAGTAAATAAACACCCCAACTTTCACAAGAAGCCAAAAATCAAGCTAATCCCATTTCAAAACAAGGCCAAAACAAGCCAATCCCTAAGAACCCCAATACTCTATGTGACTAGATCCCCCCAGCGTGCAGTCTGGGACTGTGGTGGGCCTGCTGTGCACCCCTGACTCTCTTCCCCCTTTGGCCCTGCTTGCCTCTTGCCCCTGCTTGCTGGGAGCTGATCAACAAAAGGAAGCAACAAGCGACAACAATCAACAAGCCACAAGCCAAACAAGCAACAAGCTACAAGAAAAAAAACTAGCTAACAAGCAACTCACAAGCCAATTAAGCCAAAAACAAGCCCAATTTCTGCATTTTTTTTTCATGGGTTTGGCATGTCTGGACAACTCATGACTGACAGGTATATGTACTTTACAATTACAGATGGTCCAAAACTGGAACCTTTTAGCATATGTTCTATTTCAGACCAAATATTTGTGCTCAAGATAAACCCAATCCTGAGTGTGACAAACCCTCCATTTGACTTTGCAAAACCAAAACCCAGGTGGCAATATTTACAAAATTAAACCCTAGGCTCTTTGTCTAGACATATTTTAGTGAATAAAAGTTAGCAGGTTAGTAGGAAGGTGACTTCCCTAAAATCTTAATTAGGTCCCAACATTGGCCATGTTAAACTGGTCTCCATGTGTGGAACAGGAACTGATTTGGGGTAATCATTTTAATTATTAAGAGTTTGTATGTGGAGTAGAAATGTAACGAATTTTTAACAAATGTTTTACTAAGAAGGTCAAATCAGCCAGAAGAGCAGGATGGTTGTAGTGTTCTATAACCGTCACCAACAATTCAGTTTTGATCAGGAAACTGAGTGACAAGACACAAGATAGAGTAAGGCCAGAAGGCACCATTACATCACCTAGTCTTTCCTCCTGCATAACACAGGCTGGAGAATTTCATCCAGTTGATCCTCTATTGACCTCAATAACTTGTGTTTGACATCTTGATCTGAAGACTGCAAGAGATGGAGAACCTACCACGTCCCTTAGCAATCTCTTCCAATGATTAGTCAGCTTCACTGTTAAATTTGTGCATAATTTTTAATTTGAATTTGTCTGGCTTCAACTTCCAGCCAATGGAACTTGTCCTTCCTTTCTCTTCTAGGTTAAAGAGCTATTTAGTGTCTGGTATATTCTCCCTATGAAGGTACACTGTAATTAAGTCATCTTTCAGTGTTCTTTGTGATGTACAACCTTGTTTTTGGCTGTTTTAAAATGCATTTTGTTTGAATGGGTCCAATGTATAACTGCCCTGACCTCCTCACTATTTACCACTCTGCAAGTCTTTGAGTTACCCACAAATTTTATCATCAGTTATTTTATGTTTATTTCCAGATCATTAATGAAAAAGTTCAAATGTCTCTAGCCTAGCACTGATCCCGGCAGAATCTCACTACAAATACATTCATTAACAACTACTTTTTGTGATCTACCAGTTAGCCATGCTCTATTCATATTTTATATTGCTTGCTTTTTAAAAATCAGAATGATATGCATGTCTAAGTGTGTTATATCTACGCATTTACTTTATCAACCAAACTTTTAATCTCAAAGATTTTAATGAAGTTGGGTTTGACTAGATCTATTTTCAATAAAACCATTCTGACTGGGATTAATTATAATCCTAACCTTTATTTCTTTATCAACACAATCCCATATCAGTGTTTCCATTATTTTGCTATGGACTGATATCAGGCTAACTAGTCTATTTTTACACCAAATCAACCTACTCACCCTTTGTGGATATTAGCAGAATAGTATGACTCTTCCAATCTTCTGGAATTTCCCTGTTATTTCAAGTTGTATTAAAAACTAACATAAATGGACCAGATATCTCTTTGACCAACTCTTTTAGGACTCTTGCGTGCAAGTTATTCAGGCTGCTGATTTAAAAATATTGATGCCTGGTTGATGCTTAACACCTCCTCAGTTACTAATGGACTGGAAAGTTCTTCCACATCCTCATATGATATAAGTATATCATCCTGCTTCTTTCCAAATATTAACAGAAATTTAACACTTCTGCCTTTTCTGCATTATTAAGACGGTTACAATTTCTATCTAGTAATGGGCCTTTCCTATTTTTAGGATTTATTTTTCTAGGCTTTATTTATTTATTTGTTTGTTTGTTTGTTTTTCTAGACTGGAGCTCCCCAGGTCCCTCTGCCCTTCCTCAGCACTGCTCCACCTCAGGTACCCTTCTCTCCCAGGCAGCCTCTCCTCTTGAACTCCTGGCTCACAGCCCTTTTATAGGGCCAGCTGTGACCTGATTGGGGCATGCCCCCCACTGTGGCTGTTTCCCCAATCAGCCTAGGCTTTTCTCTCAGCCCTGGCCCTCTCCAAGGGCTGGCTTTTGACCCCTCTTTACTGGAGTGGGGCAGCCGCCCCACTACACCATCTAATACATTCCTTTTAAAGAACTAAATTTTCATTCAGAAATGAGAGGAGAACCAATAATGTTTAAATAAGATTAATAGATTCATAGACTCTAGGACTGGAAGGGACCTCGAGAGGTCATCGAGTCCAGGCCCCTACCCTCATGGCAGGACCAAATACTGTCTAGACCATCCTTGATAGACATTTATCTAACCTACTCTTAAATATCTCCAGAGATGGAGATTCCACAACCTCCCTAGGTAGTTTATTCCAATGTTTAACCACCCTGACAGTTACGAACTTTTTCCTAATGTCCAACCTAAACCTTCCTTGCTGCAGTTTAAGCCAATTGCTCCTTGTTCTATCCTTAGAGGCTAAGATGAACAAGTTTTCTCCCACCTCCTTATGACACCCTTTTAGATACCTGTAAACTGCTATCATGTCCCCTCTCAGTCTTCTCTTTTCCAAACTAAACAAACCCAATTCTTTCAGCCTTCCTTAATAGGTCATGTTCTCTAGTCCTTTAATCATTCTTGTTGCTCTTCTCTGGACCCTCTCCAATTTCTCCACATCTTTCTTGAAATGCGGTGCCCAGAACTGGACACAATACTCCAGCTGAGGCCTAACCAGCACAGAGTAGAGCGGAAGAATGACTTCTCATGTCTTGCTCACAACACACCTGTTAATACATCCCAGAATCACATTTGCTTTTTTTGCAACAGCATCACACTGTTGACTCATATTTAGCTTGTGGGCCGCTATAACCCCTAGATCCCTTTCTGCCGTACTCCTTCCTAGACAGTCTCTTCCCATTCTGTATGTGTGAAACTGATTGTTCCTTCCTAAGTGGAGCACTTTGCATTTGTCTTTATTAAACTTCATCCTGTTTACCTCAGACCATTTCTCCAATTTGTCCAGATCATTTTGAATTTTGACCCTATCCTCTAAAGCAGTTGCAATCCCTCCCAGTTTGGTATCATCTGCAAACTTAATAAGCATACTTTCTATGCCAATATCTAAGTTGTTGATGAAGATATTGAACAGAGGCGGTCCCAAAACAGACCCCTGCGGAACCCCACTTGTTATACCTTTCCAGCGGGATTGGGAACCATTAATAACTAGTCTCTGAGTATGGTTATCCAGCCAGTTATGCACCCACCTTATAGTAGCCCCATCTAAGTTGTATTTGCATAGTTTATCGATAAGAATATCATGCGAGACCGTATCAAATGCCTTACTAAAGTCTAGGTATACCACATCCACCGCTTCTCCCTTATCCAAAAGACTCGTTATCCTATCAAAGAAAGCTATCAGATTGGTTTGACATGATTTGTTCTTTACAAATCCATGCTGGCTATTCCTTTTCACCTTACCACCTTCCAAGTGTTTGCAGATGATTTCCTTAATTACTTGCTCCATTATCTTCCCTGGCACGGAAGTTAAACTAACTGGTCTGTAGTTTCCTGGGTTGTTTTTATTTCCCTTTTTGTAGATGGGCACTATGTTTACCCTTTTCCAGTCTTCTGGAATTTCTCCTGTTTCCCATGATTTTCCAAAGATAATAGCTAGAGGCTCAGATACCTCCTCTGTTAGCTCCTTGAGTATTCTAGGATTCATTTCATCAGGCCCTGGTGACTTGCAGGCATCTAACTTTTCTAAGAGATTTTTAACTTGTTCTTTTTTTATTTTCTCTTCTAAACCTACCCCCTTCCCATTAGCATTCACTATGTTAGGCATTCCTTCTTGGTGAAGACCAAAACAAAGAAGTCATTAAGCATCTCTGCCATTTCCAAGTTTCCTGTTACTGTTTCTCCCTCCTCACTGAGCAGTGGGCCTACCCTGTCTTTGGTCTTCCTCTTGCTTCTAATGTATTGATAAAAAGTCTTCTTGTTTCCCTTTATTCCCGTAGCTAGTTTGAGTTCATTTTGTGCCTTTGCCTTTCTAATCTTGCCCCTGCATTCCTGTGCTGTTTGCCTATATTCATCCTTTGTAATTTGTCCTAGTTTCCATTTTTTATACGTCTCTTTTTTATTTTTTAGATCATGCAAGATCTCGTGGTTAAGCCAAGGTGGTCTTTTGCCACATTTTCTATCTTTCCTACCTAGCGGAATAGTTTGCTTTTGGGCCCTTAATAGTGTCCCTTTGAAAAACTGCCAACTCTCTTCAGTCGTTTTTCCCCTCAGTCTTGATTCCCATGGGACCTTGCCTATCAGCTCTCTGAGCTTACCAAAATCCATCTCCCTGAAATCCATTGTCTCTATTTTGCTGTACTCCCTTCTACCCTTCCTTAGAATTGTGAACTCTATGATTTCATGATCACTTTCACCCAAGCTACCTTCCACTTTCAAATTCTCAATGAGTTCCTCCCTATTTGTTAAAATCAAATCTAGATACATCACAAGCCTTTGCCCAAGGCCAGAAACTATGTTTTTATTATTATTATTAATTATTATTATTATTATTATTATGTGTAGAATGCCAATAAAATTCTTAAAAAGAACAGGAGTACTTGTGGCACCTTAGAGACTAACAGATTTATTAGAGCATAAGCTTTCGTGGACTACAGCCCACTTCTTCGAAAGCTTATGCTCTAATAAATTTGTTAGTCTCTAAGGTGCCACAAGTACTCCTGTTCTTTTTGCGGATACAGACTAACACGGCTGCTACTCTGAAACCTGTCAATAAAATTCTTATTACCTCACAGAAACATGCATCTGTGTTTATTTAAATTGCTTATCCATGAACAGTTGAGCATATCGATATTATATCTATTGGCACTGAAATAAGAGAAAGTATTTCTCTCTGAAACTTAATATTTTATTATTATTATTTATTGCAATAGGTGTCTACTTTTGTGGGAAATTTTAGCTTTTGCTCAAAAAATGATTCACTGAAATCTGAAATTTTTCATTTTTTTGGCTGAAAATCAAACCATATGATTGGACATTTTTTGGCCACTCTAGTTTATAATTCACCTTCTGCTGGTATTTCTGTAAGAACTTCCAAACCACTTGTTTTTTTAATGGATAAAAACATAAAAGGGACTCAAACCTGGCTGGATTGCATTAATCTATAAATCTGAATGAATACTTGCAGAAAACTAATTTTGGTATTAGTCTAGCTCTATACAATGTACATTACAGACAGGTCTGAGCCTCAAACTTTGGATCCAGATTCAAACTCCCATAAGTTCCAGGGAGTTTGGATTCCATAGAGGTCACATACAAAATCTAGATCCAGATCTTAACTATCCTACATTTTATATGGATAATATAATCCAAAGTTTATTTCAGGCCCACCACTAGTATAGCAAATGTACTATTTCAGCTAAACTAACCAAGGTCTGATGTTAAGAAGTACAGAGCACCCAGAAATCAGTGAGAGCTGTGGTGCACAGCTCCTTTCAAAATCAGTCCCCTGATTTTTTGAGGTTCTCCCATCACTAGTTAAAGACACATATTTGCTTTAATAGTAGACCAGTGGAACTGAATCACACAATCCAAGTCCTATAATTGAGTAACTCTTCTCAGCCCTAAGGATACTGTCTCCTAACTAACAGTTTAGAGAGTACACAGATTGTAATTCTGCCAAGAAAAGTGTGAAGAAATTTTTTTTCAAGGAACTCTGAGGGACTACAGAGAATTTTGTAATTTGGATAAATAGCACAAGGAAGAAAACAGAGGCATATGCCAATTCTGTTCAATTTTGATCATATGGGCAAAGTAAAGAGTCAGCTCTGAGCAAAATTTGGTACTCAAAAGTTCCAGGTTAACAGAGGCAAACAGAGGTCAAAGCTCAAGGATATTACTTTGAAGAGGAAGATTTCAACTCTACACAAATTATTTCTGACAGGGCATCGAGGGCTGACATATGGAGGGTTAGGCAGAAAGACTGAGTTGTCAGAGGAAGTTTGCATGGCAGAGGAAGTTTGCAAGACAGTCTCCAAAGAATATATAATATTTATGTTTCAGGACAGCTAATGATTTAATGAATTTTGGAGGAACAGATTGTCACTGGTGATCACTGATTCAAAAGAATCATAGTCCTCCAGAATGCCCATCAGGCATGACTTGTCATTGTTTTCTTCTTAAACTTATATATAAAAAGTAAACACTGATGACAAATCCTTGTATAGAAATATGGCATAATGAGAAATGACTTCTAAATGGTATCCCTCTCTCAGCGATTTGGAAGGGTGATATTTTGTCTATGAGCATAGAAAGTGCTAGATGGGGGCTTGAGAAACAGCCACTCCCTGAGGATGGCTGTAGGGAGAACAACATTTCTGAACCACCAATGTCACAAATTAGAAGCATCATTTCTGTGCCTTTGCATAAAAAGACAGAAAAGGAAGAACTGAGGTCTCTCACTTTGGATATCAGTTATATAAAAAGCATTAGAGTGCTTTCACTTCTATGTCCAAGAAAAATTGAAAATGTATCTTATAGGCAAGTTATCAGAGTACACACGGGATACTGGCTCACCCTTGAGGAAATTAGCAATCAGAAAAACTTGATTCAAAGCCTCCTCTCTCCCCATCACTGCATTAAGGAATCCCACTGTCTTCCTTAATATTCTGCCAACTCTTTGGCAGGGATCTCAGGCAGTGTGGCAATCTGTGTCGTGCTAGCAGCTGCCTTAAATCTCACACACACCAAAAATTCCCCATGTCAGAAATGCCCTGGAGTTAATTTTCATCTGTCTGACCCCTAGGAAGCACCACATTGTCTGATTTTTGGAAATCATAGCAGACAACCAATAGGGGATTGTTCAGTTTCTAGTATTTGTAAGTTTGATTCTGTTTTGCACAGGCTTTTTTAATGACTCAGGGCCATTTATGGGCCCCCAAAATACCATAGGATCTGGGCTCTTAAGGGGATTTGTCTTTCTGAATGGTGGAAATACCGTAAGATCACCACATTTTCTGTTTTGGCTCTGTAAATGGCTCTCAAGAACAAAGTGTGCATGAAAAACTAATAGAGATATGTGGATTTATTTGGGTTCCTGCAGAACTGGAGTGCATACAGTGAGGTCTGCTGATATCCTCCAGTGAATTTGCAAGGTATCTGCCATCACAAAGCCAGAATAGTCCTTGGATTGTGTAAGCAATTCAGAGGGTAGGTGATCATTTCAAAACTGATCTGAACATATAAAATGGTTCTGTTTGATCTGAGGATAGTACGTTCATATTTAAAGTCAGATTCACCTTTGTCAGAACATTTTGCACATGACTACTACACAAAGACATTTTAGCTATAAAACCATTTCCCCCCACCCCTCCCAAAATGCCTTCTATCCATCCGGGATCAGAAAACAGCTAACTCCCTAGACTACTTCAAGCCCTTTTCCAATGATTCTCTCTCTCTCTCTGACTCACGCAATACCTGCTGGCACACTATGTACTTACTGCAATGAAGCAGGGTTTCTCCTTGTTCATTTCAATGGACTTTGTGCTCAGCTTGCCTGAATAATTTCCCAGCATTCTTCCAAATAAACAGCTGCTCAAGGTTTGCTCATCCTTATTTATACAGTGATAGAGAGAGTCCTGATTTGTCTTGTAGTTATGTCCCATCTTATGCAAGGTTTGTTTGTTTTCTGACCTTTTCCTTTGACTATTATTCCCTGCAACTGCATCTTATATAAACATAATACTAAAATAATAATAATCACAATAGTAATAATCATAATAATAAACATAATAATGCTGCACCTACACTCATCATTCTCCAACAATACTTTCTAGATTGTGTTGTTAGGAAGGAGTGTTCTTTGCATAAAAAAACCTCCTACCCCATTCCTCTAAGTCTTTTTTCCCCTCTAGCTGTTCTAGGAAGCCGTTGTAGCATTCCAAGTCCCCGTCTTTAGCTGTTAGCTCATAGACTCATAGACTTTAAGGTCAGAAGGGACCATTATGATCATCTGGTCTGACCCCCTGCATGCTGCAGGCCACAAAACCATCCCTACCCTTCCCTTGACTCTGCTGATGAAGTCCCCAAATCCTGTGTCTTGGTGACTTCAATTGGCAGAGAACCCTCCTGCTAGCGATCCCTGCCCCATGCTGCGGAGGAAGGCGAAAAACCTCCAGGGCCTCAGCCAATCTACCCTGGAGGAAAATTCCTTCCCGACCCCAAATATGGCGATCAGTAAGACCCCGAGCATGTAGGCAAGAGTCTCCAGCCTGACCCTTGTTAGCCATTATACTATTTACCTGCTATTGCTCGGTATTCCTCAGCTAATATGTTTTACCATTAAACCATTCAACCATTAGCTGAGGGGAGAGAACCAAAAAGTTCAGCTCAGGAGCCAAACTTTCCCACAGTTCCAACCCAAGAGTTTGGTTCAAGTCCCATCTGTTATTGACACACACACACATACATCCTAATCCAATTTTATACCATCCCCTTGTAGAGATAGAAACTTTGCAAAGTTGATCATTACAAGGGGCTAAGAGAAATAATGTATTAAAAATAACCATCTCTGTGGCAAAAATCTTAAGTGAACAGGCATAACTAATAAAGGTTTGATGCCCAAATAAACTTCAGTTATAGAAAGGTGATTTTAGGCTTCCCAATATTATGCTGTCATTCAGCTAAGGTAGATGTATCCTGCTCAAGCTCCCAATAAAAATGAGAGACAAAAGGGAAGAGGATAAGGTTATATAAATCTGTCAACCAATCTGTCAACTGTCAAACACCCCGCCCAATCAGCTAGATTACTTCCCAGTGCATGATGCTAAAGGACTACAATCCCCATCATCCTTTGCACAAAAGGCACTTTAACTTCCATCTTCTCCTGGGAGACACCAGGAGCTTTCTCTTCCAAGTCTCCCCTCACATACTTTCCCCTTTCTCTTTTGTGGGGCCTATTGTTAGTGAGAACAAAGGTGGCAAGTTTCTGACAGGTTGATCTACTTCCTCTATACCCCATCCTCATACCCCTCTTCCTCTGTACCCCTAACCAGAACAACAGCATTTGGACTCAGAGTCAGGAAGCAGACTCATATGTTTGTGTGTTAGTATAGGTAATATTTTACTGCTATTTCCTAGCGATTACAATAGTACGTCTGTACTTGTGCACAGGCAAGTATATGCCAAATTGATTAATCCTCACAATCCCTTTTTGGATTTGTAAGTATATTTTCCCCAATATTATTGATGGAGAAATTAGGCACAGAGCGGTTATGTGTCCAAGTCACCAGGAGATATGTGCTCTACACCTCAGTTTTCAGTCATTCAGTCGATCTCTAGGTGGGCTGTGCAGAACTGATTTATAAAGCAGACTGTGGTACATTTAATATTCTTAATAGACTCTGTGGGGCACCAGACATGAGTCAGCAATTAGTTCTCAGAGATACCCATGTGTGCTATTTACACCCTATAGTTTCCATATCCTCTAGTTATCTTCCAGAAAATTATACATTTTGGAAAGAAAGTTCCCAGAAGAAATAAAATGTATTTTCTAAATAAATTTTGACACAATCACTCTCTATTTATTCAGAGAGAAACAAATTTTGATGTTCTCTAAAGGAGAAATAAATGGACTGGAAATTACCTTATTAATGAATAGGAAAATAATCTCTAGATTCTCTCCCTCCATGTTTCAGAATGTGCCCTGCCTCCTGTTTACATAATAGAGACTCATTTTGAAGGATTTCATTATATTTGGGTTCCCTTCCTAGCTCCCATCGATGAGATGAGACCTTAAGCAGAATTTATGGGCTTCATGTAGAAATTCCTGGGTGAGATTCCACAGGTGTGTTCTGCCAGAGGTCAGAATAGATGATCAAAATGGTCTTGTCTGGTCTTAACATCTAAATCATTGTCTGCTCTGTGAGGATATTGAGGCTCCTATGCTACTTCCCAGGGCACTTTTCTTAGGAGTAGGGTTTTTCCTGGTGTCTCTGACCAAACTGGTATTTCTCCCCAATTTCACTGATACTGTAGTACAGGGTCCCATGCACTGGCTATTTGCATTTCCCCACCCACAGAAGTTTTGTTGTTTTGATTGAAATAAATATCTGCACAGGCACTCACGATGCCCTAATAATTAGTGTGATGATTAGAGCTGCTAATTTTTTTTAAAATCAGACTCATGTTCTGATGAAAAATGCCCTGTAAGCAAAACTGATTATTTTCACAAGACAATTTCAGTTTTGACAAAAAATTTAGAGCTTCCGTTGGGAAAATCAAAATGATGGTTCCTGGGCTGCCCACCTGGAAGGCTCCTGTCAATTTCATTTTCTGCAAAGACAGAGGCAGAGAGAAGGAGATCTGCCATGTGGGCTGCCCTGAGGCTGGAGACACTGGTCTTCCAGCTCCACAGATCTGGGAGAGCCCTGCCAGACCAGTGTTTTCGGGGCTACCATGGAACTGAGAGTCTAAAAGCCCTGGAAGCCCCAGCTTTAACTGGAGCTCGGCTCAAGCTGGGGATCTCAAGGCTTCTAAGTGCCCTAACCTGTAGTCAGGAACCTAGTAGTCCTGGGACCAGCCCCAAGGTCTGCAGCTTTAGGACAACCCCACCATGAGGACTGCCCCAGGACAGGGACCCCAGGGCTTCCAGTCTCTCAGGCCAGCTGCCATCCTGGGCCGGCAAGAATATCAATTTCACTCAGCAGCTCTCAGGATCCAAGGCGCAAATTTTGTTTTGAAAACATGAGTTTTAGGCTCCATCATGATCCAAAAAAACTCTCACTTGGCTGTCACCTAACCTAGTAGGAGCCTAAACTCCCACATCCCAGGTGAGGGCTCTAACCACTGAGCTAAAAGTTATAAGGTGGGTTCCTCTCCACCACACCTGGTATTATGTGGAGTGAGGCAGGCACCTAAGCAGCCTGATTTGAGGAGATAGGAGTTCCTGTCTGTGGATCACAAACAGTCTGGACTTAGGCACCTATCCGCATGAGAAGGGTGTGGCTTAAGACACACCCTCTCTTTGCCATCTCCCATTGGCTAGCTGAGGCAGCTCTCCATCTAGTGTGCTGGCTTTTGTGGATTGCTTTCTTTCTTAGGTGCCTATCTCTCCCCATTTATTGTATGGGGAGCTCAGGCACCTAATTCAGACTTTGTGGATCTCCATTGTTCCTCTGATATTTTAGGTGCCTAAGCCCCTTTGTGGATCCAGACCAGAGGGTCTTTGAATAATCATGCACATGCATACACAACAACAATGCTTGAGACTTGCAATTGTTGGTGATGTGGCAAAAGTCAGCTTCAGGGCATCAAGCCAGCTAGGCCTAAGAAAGTGTTAGAAGTATTGTACTTACACTATGACATACTGAAACAAATAGTCTTAAGCTGAATGTCATTTCTGGATTTCCAATAGGTGTGAACAAATATATTCAGGGCAGGGAGATAGGCAGGCAAGCCATCTTTATTCCAGAAATCAATGATCTTAAGAATAGAAGCCCCCCTCCCCCCAAAAAACCCCTCCAAAGAAACAAACAACTCTCCCATCATCAATTATTCCTCTATAAGCAGCAATTCACTAAAATCAGCAATTTGACAAGTATTGTGTTACTTCCAAAAATTCTTCAAGCTTCCCTGCCTACACTGTGATAGTGATGGACTTCCTAAAAGTCTATGAACAGCTGTAAGTACCAGTAGTTACAAGTTACCATACAACCTTTTCTAGGCAAGCACATTTATTCTTAAGGTGAAAGCATTACAGAAAAAAACATATTAAAAGCAACAAAAGAACCTAGACACCTGCTAAAAAGCTTACCGGAGGTCACACACCCCTCCCCATCTGCAACAGGTGCTCTGGTATGAGTGAGTCCTTCAATCCCCACAAAAGGGTTTTTGCTGTGGTTACAAGTTCATAACTGACTCAGATTCAGAACTAGAATACCCATTAATAGTTCAGTGTTTCCTTTATAAGCTTGGACCTTTGTTCTTGACCTCATGCAGCAGGTGATCATCAGAAAAAGATCCACTCCGCGGGCCATAGCTTCAAAAGTCTGGGTTTTTGCATAACTGGGGTGGGGCATTAACCTCCCCCTAGATATTTCACAGCAAATCAACTTCACATGATTTGTCCCAAGAGAAGATTCTTGTCTGCCACATTATTCAATATAGTCCTTTGATCATCCAGGCCCAATATAATACATCACCTTTGCATTTAATACCATGGATTCTGAAAACAGCTACCCCTCTGATACATGGATTCTGAAGATACTTAAAGTTAATTCAATAGCAAGGCTGGTACAAGAAATTGCCATATCTGTCACATGATCATCAACAGCATTTTTCTCCTCTTTTTTGGGGTGGAATAGTCATAGTGAAAAAGCTACTATAGGTCATCAGGGGTTAACTAATGGAATCCATGCTCCATGATCCTCAATTACTCTCCCACAAGCCTGTGCAAGCTCAGTGGCCCTAATTGATTTATTGATTTATTCATAATGAGAAAACAGTGTGCATAATGTAGATGCTAAACATAACGAGCCATAACTTTAAACCCAAATGGGATTGGTAGCATGGCTAACAGAGAATTATTGGTGTAATTTAATAAGTTTTTAAAGGTGCCATCGTGTTAGGAATGGTTCTTTCGTTAATAAACTCTACCATGCATGAAGATAGCAGGGCCAGTTTCTTCCCCTAAAGCCTTCTGCGAGGGCAGGAGGGGCAGGAGTTTTTTCTGTAAAAGAGCCTATGTGATGAAACCCATACAGGTCTTATGGTGTATTTAAAGGAAGCTGCTAAGCCTGTGGATAATATACAGTATGGAGCAATAGAAATACACTGTAGCAGGATTAACCTTATTGAATATTTTCAATTTCAGGGTCTCGCTCTGGAAGTGGAGCTGGTAGGACTCGGGTGCACATTAAATGGATTTCTTCAATAGTTACAGTGGCCTATTTTGCTCCATTATGATAAAATATATGTTAGGCAGCAGGTACTTTCATTATGACACAAACTCCCCACCCTCAGGGGAGTTACATTCATCTTATTCTGTCCGTGTATCAATCTCAGCACAGCAAGAGATGCTTTTCTTTAGAAATGGGGCTGATCTGGATCTGAACTGCCTCAAAGTTCAGGTGTATTCAGATCCCAGGTTTGGTTGGGTCCTGAAATAGCACCATATGCCAAGTTTAGATACTGATCTAAGACCAAAATTCAATTTTCCCCCAAGTTTGGGGGTGTCAGGATGCAGCATTTTGGTTTGGGCTTATTTCTAACTTTGTTACCTTTTTATTTTAAAAGGATTTTTTTTTCCCTTTTCAATCATAGTGTAGGCAGTACTCAAAGGGAGAATCAAAAGGAGGTAAACTCTTGTAATGCTCAGCTGGAGAGCACCACTCAGAGGGAGATGGGAAACCAGGGGACCACTTGTAATTCTGCCGTGTTCATCTGAGCTGGGGTTAGAGTCCAGGGGAAGGCTGTAAAGCTGAGGAGTTCCTATAATGTTACAGCATGGGTCAGAGAGTGCAGGAGTGAGCACTGCACAACAGTTCCAGCCTGAGTTTTGAATAAGCTTCTTGCTTTTATTCTTCCTCTTTCAATTTGTACATGAGATTTTTTTTCTTAGTCACTTGAAAAGTGAGACCTTTTTTTTTCTTTATGGAATTCTAGTAAATTACTGGCACTCAGAGCTCCCTGTCTCTTCCTGCTCACTTCAGGCACTGGCTGCTATAGAAATATATTTGTGCCTTTGAAGCTCAAAGATCTTCTACTTATAAACAGATATTTCAGAGATCTGGGGGCTGCTATATGTGTGGAGTCTCTTGATATCTATATAGAGGGAAGTATAGTAAGTAACAGGTTATAGTGTCTTTCTAAGCAAGGCACATTTTTTTTGAATGTTCAGAATAAATAGTGAGACATTGATGCTTGCTGTCGTTTTCAAGGTAAGATTTGAAATACCTGCATGAAGGCAGCTTAGTAAGCCCTTGTCTATGACACACAGCTTTTGCACTGATTTAACTATATTGGTGTGTATATTGATATAGTTCAATGTGTTCAAAAACTATGTGTAGACCTGCCTGAGACATTATCACTATAAAAAACAAACAAAAAGACAAACAAAAAGGAGGAAGCCAGAGAGTGAAATCCACTATGAAATGAAAGAGCTACAATTCTCTCCTCGTGTAAATTAACAGAGCTCCATTGACTTCAGTGAAGCTGAGCCAGTTTACACCAGCAATGAATTTGGCTCATGCAGAGCAGTGGTTTCTGAAAGATCAGAATAAACAAGTTTTTGGATTTCCATCTGTCTTGAAAAAAAAATCCCCATTTTGCTCAGCCTAGATACTTTCAAATCGTAGCGGTAAGAGGCATGTCTGGCCATAGCTGTGAAATGAACTGTGAAATGTATTTTCAAGATAACATTTTCAAATTGGCACTGAGCCTCCAGCTGGTTGTGGCAGCCATCTTGCTTAAAAGGTGACATTAGTAGACACTGCTGCATCCTTTATTAATACCTGTTAAACAATCATTATAAGAATATTAATGCTAAATAAAAGTGATTTTTTTAAAGCTCTACATTGCATTTCTCACATGAAGCCAGGGGAAAACAAAGATGTCATTCTGTGATAGCAAGGGGGTGGTGCCATAAACATCCTCAAAACCACCTTTTCCTGCAGCCCCCTGCCACTATGTCAATAAATCTATGCTATATTTGATTCATGGTGATAAATGCTTCATACTTTAACAACTGCCAAATGGTGGTCAGAGCAAAACGAGGATTATTCTCACAATTATTAACTGTTTATTTAAAAGCAATGTGTTTTGTGCTGTATACGGTATGAAGACAGTTTCTACCCTGAGAAGTTTACAGTCTAAGTCCCCAGTCCTGCAACTTTTTGGTATGGCTACAGCAAACTTCCTGCCTAGAACAGCTTGCAGGATCTGTGTTATCGTTAATAGCAATGGTCATGTGATACTTGTATGCTTAAGTTTTTGTAAGATTGGGCACTTAAAGAAGAACATAGAGGAGATAGGCCATGGTGGGAAATTCAGAGGATTGGAATAATTTGAGAGAGGAGTGTTTTCCTTTAACAAATATGGGGCCAAATTCTGAAGTCATTACTTAGGCTAAACTGCTATTGATTTATGTGAGTCTTCTGAGAAAGTCTTTGGGATTTTTTAAAAATATATACATTCACTCTATAAATTCACATGTACTGAGTTGAACTGAACATCAGAAATGAGGTCACACAGAACTTTTCCTGCATAAAATATTGACAAAGACCTTATCATTTTATTTATTTGTTTTACCTTTTCCTTCCTGACTTACTACATTCATTCATGATCAGTATCTTGCATACTTGCTTTCCTGTCATTGCAGAGCTCCTGATGCATTGGTGAACCTCAGTGTGCTCCATTGTCCATTTCTGTATTTCAAAGTTCAGTCACTTACTTTGTATGGAATTTATATATATTACATAATGACTAGATTGTGCCTTTGTCTTTCTTGACTGAGCAGGGGACTGAGGGAAATTCTTTCACACCCTCTATTCAGTTCAGTAAGATCTACTGAGATCTCTGCTCTCAATCAGTAGTGCAATCTCTGCCCTCTGGATACTCTGTCCTTTAGAATGAGTGAGTGGGTGGAAAGTGAAGGGGCCTTGACTCCTCCCCCTCTGCTCACTAACCAGAGTAATTTGAGTGAGGGGGTAAGTAAACTTCATTCTTTTGAGGGCTGCCGTATTTTATTTTCACCAAGAGCAAGTAGGGAGCAGGGGAGGAATGGTGCCTGGGAGGGCTGGCTATGAGGCCTGGTGCCTGCTGAGGTATTTATTCAGGTGCTTCAAGGCCTAAGGGCAGCAATCTCATCATAAATGTTTAATTTCCCCTCCTATATTTCAACAAGCATAGGCTTTTTCAACATTTCCTTTTTATTAATAGGGTTTCCGGTGGTGCCAATCAATGGTATCTGTGCACCTCTATATATTAATGAATATATCCTCTGGGAGATAGGGAAGTCTTAATGTCCCTCTTTTACAGATGAGGTACTGAGGCACAGAAAGATCACATGACTTCCTCCAGGTCACAGAGTATGTCTGTAGCAGAAGCAGGAATGAACCTAAATTTTCAAGTCCAGAGCCTTACATATCATAACATCCATTTATCGGAACAATGTCATCTAATCACAGCAAACAGACCTGTGTTAGTTAGGGCACTTAGCATTTGTGGTTTCTATAATTGCTTTCTGTATTCTGATACTGCAGGATATTTTGATTTGTTTGGTTTATTTTATTACAGAAGGATGGCACTGAAAGATCTCAGGGACTTGTATGAGAAGAAATGTAATCATTGGCACAGGAGCACATCATATTTGCATGGCATAATGAGATGAACAACTTGATTTTACGGTTGTTATTTTCTGTCTGCAACAACCCTTAGCCTTTACACCCTCTTGGATGACTGACATAGTTGGGATCCTGAGTTTTGTTTGAGGAAATGTATTTCCTCACATCCATGATGTTGAGGGAGAGTGTGGGGGGAAAGGGTCACACCACCTTTATGCTCAGAGCAGGCAGTAAGAGACTGAAGTTTCAGGTTGATATTTTTAAATCAGCCACTCCTGCTGCATTGCATTAATTGGAGCAGTAATCATAGCTGTATAGGGAAAGCCATAAATCCTTTCTCATTTACACCATCCCACTTTATCATGGCACTGACTATTGATAGGCCTGGGATATGACATTCAGAGGATAAAATATACCCCTCCTTTTAAACACTACATAAGAAAGGGACTGACATATATCTACTGTTTTTTTTCTGACCCATGTAATTGTTCTGTAAAGCACAGAGAGCTCTTGGAGAAATAAGGGGATACTTTTCTGGAAGAACTTCTTAAATCCTGGGAATGCTTTAAAAAATAGCATCAAGTCTCAAAAATGTCTTTCTAAAAAAATATGCCTTATTTCAACTACAAGTTGTTGGGCTAAATGCAGGAATCATTGAGTGAAATTCTACAACCTCTTATTCTGGAGGTCAGATTAGATTACCATAATGGACCCCTCTGGATTTAACATCTATGAAAATATAATGAACAGTGATTTTTTTCCTCCCTGAACAAGTCAGTCAGTTTAGTATTTTAGTTAAAAATGAGTAGCCCTTCAAAAGTTCAGAGGTTCAGTTTAGCTTGGAGAATAATAATATATATAGCATCTCATGAGTTTTTCATCTCAAAAGCGCTTTTCAGAAAGGATAGACAAACTTGCGTTGCCTAGTTTTGTACTCATTTAAATACCATGAGCTCAAAAGTTCAACCCCAACTTGAACACCATTACATTTGCATTCCTGTTTTTTTTGTTATGCTATTCTGTTCCTGACTATTTTAAACTTGTGAAAAAAAGATAATTGGATACAAATAAATTTAAAAGAATTGCAGCAAGAGATTATTCTTTGCCCTCACCTGTATATCCCCATTGACAACTTTGCACAAATAGCCAAGTGAATAACACGAGAGAATGTCTGTCACTTTCCAATGAAGCATTGGGTGTTGGTCAGAAATAGAAGGTATTGGGGTTGATGATCAATTTATCTGATATACTGTGCCAATCCTCTCCATTATGAATGCCCTGGGTCAGCTAGGAATGGAAGTATTATGCAGACAGTGATGGTTCAGCACGCTTAGACTGCTCATCCCGGTCTACTTACCTTGTAGTGCAATGGTGTCTTGAACTGCTGCCCTGACTGTCAGGCTAATGGATTCAGCCAAACATTAGAATAGAATACTGCTAATTTATAAATCTCAGAAATGCCAGATGAGGGCAAGACTTTCTGTTTCTGGCTCAGTTTTCTTGAAGTCCATGTATCTCTGGGAAGATTTAAATTTGTGGAGGCCACGTTAGAAAAATGGGACACGTGAAGATGATTTAGAGGACTGAAAGAAATACAAAATGAATAAAACAAATGAGACATCTAATAAAATTACTTTCCTGAAATAATGACCTGGATAAAAGAAGAGAAAATGCCTAACTTTTTGTCTGACAGTAGCAGCTCTTCAACAAAACCCCTTTTTATTTAATCATTAATCTTATCAAAACCTTGGTGGTATCTCAGACTTGACTGGAATCTGAGAGCTATAGTCTTGCTAATGGAAATGAATTAATTTGTGGGCTTTGCAACCCAGAAACCTGTACTGGTTTAAGCAAATTTATTTAATTAAACCAGGGCAAATACCTGTGTGGACACTTTTATTTCAATTTGGCTAAAACCTGTTCCTAAACAACTTAAGCTAAACCTGAATAAAATGGTTTAAACCAAAATAAGAGTGTTCACATGGGCCTTTTGGACCAGTTTAACTAGGTCATCTTAAAATCCTACGTCAAGTTAAAGCTTTGCACTCCACATGTCAACAAACCCTAAGGCCTGGTTTATGCATGTTTTTTTGTACCACAGTAGCTCTAACTCTACCCCAATATAACGTGACCCGATATAACACGAATTTGGATATAACACGGTAAAGCAGCGCTCCGGGGGGGTGCCGTTGCACACTCCGGTGGATCCAACCAACTTCTATATAACACGGTTTCACCTATAAAGCAGTAAGATTTTTTTGGCTCCTGATGACAGCGTTATATCGAGGTAGACGTGTATTTCAGTTAGAGGGTGATTTTTTTTTTTTTAAACAAAATAGCTATACTGGTACAATACCTAGTGAACATGGAGTTATATTAGTATGAAGGCGACTTATAGCAATACTTATTCTGCTCCCTCTATGGGAATAGCTACACCAATATAAAGCATGTTTATACCAATATATTTGCATCCATACAAGGGAGGTTGTACCAATTTAACTATTTTGGTACAAAAAAAAATACACCCTTAACCGACATGATGCAAAAAACTTTGTCCTGTGCCAGCATAGTTAAAGTGGTACAACTAGTGTGTGTCGATGAGACCTTAGAGAGCCAGAGACCTTAGAGATTGTTCCAGATGCTGAAAGAGTACAGGCGAATCTCATCTTACGCGCATTTAACATGCGAGAATTCAGCTTTGCACGGTCGGCAAAAACAAAAAGAAAACAACAACAAAAAAGAGAAAAATAACAATTTAAATACTGTATCTGTAGTGCGGGCGATTCTGCCCACCATTACACTCAATGTAATTTTGACTATATGCGATTTTCACTTTACGCGCTGACAGCGGAATGTAACCCCAGCGTAAGATGAGACATGCCTGTACCCTAATTTTCACAGGAGATGAGAACCCACAACCTACTAAAGTTGATGGCAGATATAGGAATTCAGGTACTTCTACTCAGTCCATAAAACCCTAAATATATGTATAGAGCATTCAGCTTCCCCCTAAATGTCTCAGTTTCCCAGGCTCATCCCTGCTCCTTTTCCTTCTCATAGGAAAATAGGATGTACATACCAGATCGGACAGTGTATTAATCATTCCTGGTATCCTTCCTCCAACACAGGCTATTTACTGATGCAGATAAAGACAATCCCCTTCACTGTCAAATCTGACAAAGTCAATCAATCAATCATTCAATCAATAAAAGATTCCAAAGTGTACCTATTCTAGTTGTTTAATGATATATATGTGGAGTTGAGGGAAAGAGGTAATTTGCCTACTCTCACGGCTAGTCTACCTATACCTAGAAGCATGAGATTTGATTACCCTGGTCTGATAATTCATAAACTAATAATTTTGTTATTTGTTAGAATTATCCGATCATTTTAAAAAGTACAGGTAAGTCAATGAATTCCTGAAACAAGGAATTATCCAGGTTGTGGCTAGATGCTTCATGAAAACATTTCTTGTTTTCTGTTTTTTTTTATTGTTCTAAATGTGACATTATTTACATCAGAATCTTTTCATTTTTTATTTTAATTTTCTTGTCAGAAAACACAATCCAAAATACAGGAAGATAAGCTCTATTACAAACTGGATACTTACCACCTGCAATTGTTAAATTTCCCATAGTTTGATTCTATATATTCTATAGATAGGAAACCCCAACTATCACAGAAATGGTAAATGTGGCACTGTATTAAATATCTGTTCATCTGTTTCTTTACATGTTGCCCAGTGTAGCAGCCAATTGTGAAGTTTGGATCAGAATATGAAGTTCACTAGAGTTGAAAGTAGCTCGTAACTGGAGCTGAGCGAATAATTGATGGCCAAACAAATACTGGAAAATATTGTTTTGTGCTACTCTAAAACAGATTTTTTTTGAGGTTTTCTCATTGAAACAACAAAAAAACAAATTATTTGAGGTCAAAGAAAATATTTTGGTCAACCACAAATAAAACATTTTATTTTGGTTTTGGGTGGTTTTACCCATTTCGAAAAATAACTCTAGCTAAATTTTGAAATGGAACATTGTTTTCTAAAAAATGTTGAAACTTTTCATTTATAAAATGTTCACTTTTCTTTGTCAACCCAAAACTGTATTTTTCATGGAATAAATTTTCCATCCAAATATTTTGCCTATCTGTATTCACAACTAAGGTTTTGATCTGGTTCTACCTGGTGTACAATAAAATCTAGATACTTGTGGGTATTGAAATACAATCATGTCTTGGGTGCCTACAACTACTGTTTAATTAAAAATATACAACAATTATTTTCTAACTCACTGTAATATTACTGGACAATTAAATACAGAAGAGCTGTGTAGTACCCAGAAAATCTTCCACTGAAATAAATGGATGATGGACAGAAATGAAAGATACTTTCATTTAATTACCCTTACTTAGTCCATTTTATACTACACAATTTCGGCATTGACATATGCCAGAGAGGCTGTATTGATTTCAATGGAGATATGATCATGTAAAACTGGGGTAACACAATGGTGTATCGTGCCATCATAATGTAAGCCCCCATTAGTAAAACAAATGCATTCTAAAGAAGAGAATCTAGCAATACTTTTGATTGATGACTTCAGATTAAACAGAAAATGACAAGTTACAATCACAGTAGGCATGGATATTGGGTAAATCCACTTTCAGCTGAATGCACACCTGACCTGAAAGAGACCTTAACTCTGGTTCATTCATTCTAACTCCCGAGATATTTAAGCAATGTTCATCCCTTTTGAATGCATTCCATTTGTCCAAATCAACCTTGTGCCAAGTGTGTGTAAGTTTGCACTTGTGAACATCAGGCCTCTTGGAGCTGAGCTGAGCTGATCAGACTCCAGTCAGCACTTATTTTTTTATAACCAGCTTGTATTAATCATTCTAGTCTCCCTGGTCCAATTTCAATTAAGGTCTAAAGGTCAAAAGCTTTACTAGCCCAATGAGCCATCCAGTCCCTAGATAATACCTAGTGAAACTCTGTACTTCTCAATTAGATGATTGCATTGTACATCTTTTGGATTGAGTGGATTTATTGCTATAATCTGACTCATAGCAGAGTCTATTAAAATGAAGACATGTTAAAGGAACAATTATGTTAGAAAAATGAGGTTTCTTCATCAAGCCAAATGGTATTAATTCAGAGAAGCCCACTTAATATTCAGTGAATGAACAAATAAAATAAAAAAACCAACAACTTCATGGGTTCATACACATCATTTTTGGGAGAGGATTTTGGTTTTTATGGAGATTTTTGCCTCTTAGAACAAATAGAAACCTTGTGAAATGGGTACCTCTTCACTGAAGTCAGTGCAGTTGCACCTACATACTTCAGCTCTGAACTTTTCCTTACATTCACTTTTGAGTGAAACTTTTAGATCGGGGTGGGCAAACTTTTTGGCCTGGGGGCCACATTGGGGTTGTGCAGCTGTATGGAGGGCTGGGTAGGGAAGGCTGTGCCTCCCCAAATGGCCTGGCCTCTGCCCCCTCCCACTTCCTGCCCCCTGACTGCCCCCCTCAGAACTCCCAACCTATCCAACCCCCCTTGCTCCTTGTCCCCAGACCACCCCATCCTGGGACCCCGCCCCCATCCAACCCCCCTGCTCCCTGTACTCTGACTGCCCCGACCCATATCCACACCCCTGCCCACTGACAGCCCCTCCCCGGGACTCCCACCCCCTATCCAACCGACCTCTGCTCCTCGTCCCCTGACCACTCCCTCCCAGGACCCCCGCCCCTAACTGCCCCCCGGGATCCCACCCCCCCCCCCCGCTCCCTGTCCCCTGACTGCCCCAACCCCTATCCACATCCCTGCCCCCTGACAGGCCCCCCGGGACTCCCACTCCCAACCCTCCCTGTTCCCCATCCCCTGACCACCACCCCAGAACCTCCGCCCCATCCAACCACCCCCTCCTCCCTGACTGCCCCCCAGGACCCCCCGCTCTCTTACCCAACCCCCCCGCTCCCTGCCACCTTACCATCAGCAGGAGCTCGCAGCCATGACACCCGTCCAGAGCCAGCTGTGCTCCCCACGCTGCCCAGCGGGAGCGGTGGGCCAGAGTGAGGCCCGTGCAGCGGCAGGGGAGGGGGTACAGCGAAGGAGGGGCTGAGGACTAGGCTCCCCGGCTGGGAGCTCAGGGGCCGGGCAGGACAGTCCCGTGGGCTGGATGTGGCCCGCAGGCCATAGTTTGCCCACGTCTGTTTTAGAAGAATTCAAAACCAGAGTAAAACTTAGCTGAAATTGCCAAGTTTGGCTGGTTTTCGCCCAAAATCATCACTTAACCCAAAATTGTCTGAAACATGACCTATGGTTGCTCGAGACTCAGACCCAGCTTGGTTCAAACTTGCTCAGGTTTGCTGAAAGAAACTTCTGTGAACATTTTGACAAACCAGGCCTGAGTGTCAGGTCCCACTACAGAAGCACTGTATAGTTCTTCTGAGTTGTGAAATGAATCACAAAAGTTCTGCCTTACTTAGGAAGGTGAGGAACAAGGAAGCTGGTGTTTGTGGGGTATGTGAGACTTGACCATTTTATGTTTCTGAAGTTGCCTGAAGAACTGATTGCTAACTGTTTAGGGTTAAATTCAGGAAGCATAGGGACAAATTCACTTCATTGAGTAGCACCAGTTATTTCAGGTCTGAATTTGACCTAACTACTTTGAGTTGATGAGCAAGAAATTGATCCTGATATTTGTCTTTACCCGTTATATCTGTGTGACATGGCTCTTATATAATTGCACTGGAGTGGCGCCACTTTCCAGGGGTATGTCTTAGATTATGGAGGAGAAGCATTCGCTTTTAGCTGTAGCTGTTGTTGGTGAAGATCTGGTGTGAAGGTAAGAGTTTTTCAGCCAAGAGATACCATCAAATACCAGGATGGGAATACTAACCTACATCTGATTGCTCTTTAGAAAATGTCAGTCCAGTAATCATATGAGGGAGAAAGAGGAAAGAGACACTTAGAGAGAGCAGCTGTCTTGTCAATGAAGAAGGTAGTCCTCTGGAACTGATCTTTGAGAGCAGAATTTTATCAAATGTTCTTTGATCCCCCTCTTTATGACACTTTCATGGACTGTCAACAATACTGTAACTACAGGCATATTAGGATGTTCCTTTTATGAAGTCCTTTTGGGGTTTTGTTTTGCAAGAAAAAAGGGTATTTGGAAGATATCAGGTATAGGAGGCCTATTCCCTTTTGAACATGGATTGCAAAAATTTGGCTTCCATTTTAGCCAAAAGACCGAAGAAAATAGCAGGGAAATTATTACATCCTAGTCTGTCTAATGCAGTTAAACATTGCATAGTTGCAGACACTTTGTACAGTTTTCAGGGTGTGTTTGAAATTGGGTGACACGGAAAATGGGAGAGTTATGTTTTGGCCTTGGATCAGGCAAAAGCTTTTTATAGAACCAACCATAAGTAAGGCAGGGTCACTGTATCTCAATATTGCATCACCATACAGTACCTAGAGATATAGTGTACTATCTGGCTATGAATCTTGTATGTTTATGCAATCCTTTAGTAAATGGGAAAAGAGGAGATGCTACACGGATACATTCCAGGGTAAGGCAAGAATTTTCAAAGAAACCTAAAGGAAATAGGCACCCAACTCCCATTGGTTTTGGGCACTTAACTTCCTTAAAGTCCTTTGAAAAGCTCATCCAAAACTATATATAAAACTAGAGTCAGTTAGGAATTTTTTGATAATATATATATTTTTTAAATGCTCATTAATCAAAACCAAAACTGTGAACTGAAAGGTATCAATCCTGATAAAGAGGGTTGAGGTTGATGGTGGAGGAGAGGGAAGTTTCTCACATCCAGGATGGAACTGACCAAAACAGCCGCAGAATAGCCAATAGCTCAGTGGCTAGAGCACACATCTGAGATGTAAGAGATATACATCTACACTGTAATAACTTGCCTGGGCAGCTGACTTGAGCTTGCAGGGCTATAAAATTACAATAGAGATGTTCAGGATCAAGCCTGTGCTTTGAGACTCCATGATGGGGGAGGGTCACTGAGCCCAAATACCTACACTGCTATTTTTAGCCTCACAGGCCAAGATGCCATGGGCTTTTTATTCCAGTGTACTCATACCCCTTGATTCAAGTCCCTGGTCTAGCCTGATTTGAACCTGCATTTCCTATATCCCAAAGGAGTGTCCTAACCATGGGGCTATAGAATCAACCTTCCCTGTTGCAGCTATTTCTCCTTGTATAAAGAATTAAATGTGCTTTGGGCTGGAGACTGACTCTATAGACCTGTGGTTAGGGCACTCAGCTGGCATATGAAAGAGTCCGGTCTGAATCAGGAGATGCACTAACTTACTGTGTCTTCTAGATCCCAAGTGAGGGCCCAGGCTGACCGGACTATTGTCTAGTCAGTGTACTGCTTTTTTTGGTGTGTGTGTGTGTGTGTGTGTGTGTGCGAAAAATTTAGAATTCTCTCAGTTTTGATCTGGTTCGGGAAAAAAAATGAAACCTCAATATTTTCCCCTCGAAATGGAATTTGTTTTTTCAGCCAGCTCTAATAAAAATATGCTTCTCGAAAACCCATATCCCTCACTTAGCTCAAGGCACTTTTGAGGTAGGACACAGTAAGAATTCTGCACAACAGTTAGGTCAAGAGGCTCTATCTAATTATGTACTTATATGCCCTCCCCCCCCCATTACTATAGTATCAGTCTTTAATGTATGTATCCTCACAACATCCCTGTGAGATAAAGAAGTGCTATTTTACAGATGGGGAGCTGAAGCCCAGAGAGACTAATTGACTTGCCAAAGGTGTCTCAGGAAGTCTGTGTGTCAGAGCTGGATCCACAAGTCCCTAAACACTGGATCATCTTTCCTCTTACATAATAATAATAATGTAGCTTAATGAAGTTACAATGTATTTTAGGTGGGTAGTTGAGAAGCTGGAATTTGGACACCTCGCCCACACTAATGTGACTTTTTCTTCAATGACTGAAAGTGGTCAGGACTTCACTTTAAAAGCTGGCACCACCAGCAGCATAGCACACCTCACTGCAATGCTGAGCCATTGCAGCGCAGACCTTCTGAGTCATGAAGACCACTCTCTGCAGTACCTTTTGATTTCTTCAAAGGCGTTTCATGCAAGTATCTCAGTATATTCAGTGGCCTCTCCTCGCACTGTCGTGATGAAAAGGCCAGACAGTGTCACTGGGATTTTCCTTTCCATTTGTTGTTTTCAATCTCTTCCTTCTCCCCCACAACCTCATTTTATCCTCCTCTGAAGTCCATTCTGTCCTTCACTTCTATCCTCCTTTCCACACACTGGGCATTAAGACTCCTCCTATCCTGCTCCCACATGCCCAATCCCATTTCTCCGAGGCTTCAATTCCGAGCTCTCCTTCTTCCTCTCAGCAAACCAAGCATGTGCTTGGGGCGGCACATTTCCAGGGGCGGCATTCCAGCCAGCCTCTTTTTTTTTGCACTTGGGGTGGCAAAAACCTAGAGTCGGCCCTGGCAGCAGCAGCGCGTCCTGCACAGGGGGCGCCCTGGGGCCGCTGCAGTTCGCATCGGGGAGCAGCGCCCACACCTTATGTCAGAGTGGGCTCTGAATGCGGGACACTAGGGCTGGGGGCTGCCCTGCGGGGCTCACGGAGCCGCCTGCAGGTGCCGCAGGGCTGCCGCCCCCCAGCGCCACAGCCGGGGCTGGGCGGGGGCTGGGCCGAGCCACCCAGGGACTGCTGCAGGGTGGCCAGGAGCAGCAGCAGCAGCGGGGCCATAGTGGGGACCGGTGCCCGGGTCGCTGCCATGTGGGGCCCGTGTCCTGCTCTCCGGGGCTCTGCTCCCTCTGGGGCTGCCCTGCCCCGGCTCCTCAGCCCACTGCCGGGCGGTCCCCCGGCTCTTCCTTCCCAGGCCCCAGCCAGTCCTGGAGGTGGGAGCCCCGGCTGGAGGGACCCTGAGCTGAGGTGCAGCCTGGGAGCCCCACTGCTTACCCTGACCCTGCCAGCGCCGGACCGGCTGGAGGTGAGGGTGGTAGCGGGCAGAGTCAGCACTGGTGGGGGAAAGCCCAGGGTTGGGGCGGCAGGGGGTGCGGGTGGGGGAAGAGCCCAGGGCTGGGGCAGCAGGGGATGCGGGGGGAACCCAGGGCTGGGGTGGGGGGAAGCCAAAATTATTTTTTGCTTGGGGCGGCAAAAAACCTAGAGTCGGCCCTGCTTCTACCATTTTCCTAAACAACTTATCTTTCCTCTTCTATAAGTCACTACCTTTCACAAACCTTCTCCTTTGACTTCCAGCTTTGGTCTGATTCCCTGCTCATCATCTTGGTTACTTTCTCAAGCGGTCCTTTTTAAACACTACATTATTCCTGATTTGTGTGGGCCTGGGTATCCAATGTCTTGCCCTTTGTGCCATTATGTATACCACTAGGAGTAGTCTGCTAGCATTCTGATTTGGTAGTTTTACACCCAAACCGCACTCTATGAACTAGTGCGAAAGATGACAAAAGTTTTCAAGCAGTGGAGTATCAATACTCCTTTCTCACCAATTTCCTCCTCTTTCCCATTGTGTTATTCATTACTTTGTAATCTTCTGCTCATCAACCTTGTAACCTGCATGGAACTTGGAGGGAAGCACAGGTTGCAGGAGGGACAATGAAACAAACCTGTCTGACTTTGCTGATCTTAGTCATTTCCTTTCTGACTTCTCTGTTATTGATATTATGATCTCTATTTAAAACCTTTCCTGTCTTCTCTGCATGACTCCTAGATAAAATTCTGGTGGGTAAGGGCACTGATATTTTAACCAAAATTCCCTGTTATAAAAAAAAAAGCTAACCTCCTTGATATAGATTAATTTTATTGCAAATTCTCTCAATTATTTGGATCCTTGATTATCAGCACTCCCTATGCTATCTGGATAAGCAAGACTGTTCTGTGTAGTAGTAGTATGCAGAGTCAGTAAAGCACTTTGGGATCTTTCAGGGTAACAGGTGCAATGAAAATGTAAAAGTATTATTGAATAAAACAACAACAAACAACACCAGTTGGCTCTTTATGTTGGGAAAATGGGGAGGGAGAGTAGGAAAAGGAGAAAAATTGCTAGATAATGTCTTGTGGATTATTATTTTTTAAATACAAAACATCACATTAGAGAGGGAGCCTGTGACTTCCATTTTGTCAAGAAGCAAAAAAGAAAGGATTCACTGTTGCCTGAATTTGTGTGAGGCAAAAATCACTTTGCTAAAGGAATGTGTGTAAGACACTGGTGAAATTTTTCAGGACTGGTGTTTCATCAGAATAGTGCCTCCCCACTGTTTATTTTAAGTATTAATTAATTTATTGATTGTTTTTCAGGGGACTTTGCTACTAAAACAATGACTGATGGTCAAACAAAGAGGTATGTAAAAGACTGACAAGGTAGATGGCTGAGAAAAGGAAATAAGAGCCCACAGCATGCCAGTAAACCAAGTGGAAAATCTCCAGGAATACATTGTGTTAGCTTTAAGAAATTTGTGGGAAACTTGGCAACTGTGTGATGGGCACAATGCAGAGGTTAGATAGATAAACACAAGACGTAAATCTGCCTATCAGTACTTTGTGTTGGTCTATGATAGACTTTATATTTGTGAAATTACAAATAATCTGTCTTTTGTGGTGATATCTCTAAAATGCAACCCAGAAAATTTTGCACTCAGCACTTACACCCATCTTTGTAGTTAGAAATAACCTGACTGTATTTTATAAAGTTTGCAGCTTGGAAATTCATTTTGGTTTGATATATAAATCATTTTATAAATCCAGTTTATATACTCTCTCTGATTTCTTCCTTGCCACAGAGTGACTGAACATCCTGTAATATCACTAAAAATATGTAGTGCTTCTTAGCAGAAAATGATTTATTCAGCAACACTACACCCATTCTAGCTTTAACTGTATATGATGGTGAAGTGACTTATGAAAGTGTCTCAATTTAGCAGCCCTCCTCTCTTTTACGTAGGTCTCAATGGACAGATCAAGGGTCTAAAAATAATCCACTTTCATCCATGAAAGGCACTTTTCCCCCACTTCCCTTTCAGTGATGTTGGCAGGAACTGAGAGGAGCTATTTTCAAGAAGCTGTATTTGGATATTACAGGTATAAGATATGCATTGAGCTTTTTTCCAGATGAGAGAAGCTCAGAGATGGACATACCCCTTATGATTCACCTAGTAAAGTTGTTTTCGATAGTTAAGTGAAGAATGCACAACTATGATTTTTAGGTTTAGGTTGAATACCCCCCTCTCCCTTCAAATTCTGATGAATCTCTTGGGTCTATAAAATTGGCCTTGTATATATATATGCCCAAACTGTAATGGTGATCCAAATGTCCCCCACACTTTGGAAAAGTTTGGATTTGGATCTAGACCTAGATTTGTAATGAATATGAATGGCTAAGAATATTCCCAAGCCTTGGAAAAATTCAAGCTTTGTGGCTTAATCCTGTCTCTGCTTAGCAATTAAACTAAAATATTTGGTTAATAAAAATAGCAACTACAGTTACACCAGAAAGAGAAAAAATACAGAAGGAGTCCTCAGGCTTCAGTGCCTAAGCAGATCTCAGCCTTATATAGTACTGCAAGAAAAAAAGTCCCCATTGTGGTACAGATTTCAGAGTGGTAGCCGTGTTAGTCTGTACTGTATCAGCAAAAACAATGAGGAGTCCTTGTGGCACCTTAGAGACTAAGACATTTATTTGGGCATAAGCTTTCCTGATTTTTGAAATTACATTCTGAGGAGATAGTTTTTGTCTCCTTGTTATCTGTTCCTGGAAATGAGATAAAATGTCTGTGCTATATAAAGAAACAGATGAACTACCCAGATGGTTGTTCTGTTTCTAAATCTGAGACAGTTATCAGGTTGACACTTAGTAGAGTTTGAAGTTAGAGTTAGGGTGATCTCTGGTAAGCTTTTTTAGCATGTGTATAACATATTTTACTTTTTTATATATTTTCTTTGAAATTCTTTCACTTTAAGCAATAAATGGGCTTGCTTAGGAAGAACTGTATCATAACTTATAACTGTGGGCACTTTTGCTGTTCATAGCCCTGGAGAGAAACCAAAGCACAGACACTGGCCTTTTAGGCAGTCTGGCTTGCTGGGGATATCACAGCGTAGGCAGGGAACTGTGCAGACTGGAAAAATCCCGGTCAGAATGGAGAGAGATGTGGGGATGGCTGAGGAGCTGGGAGCCTAGTGTGGGACCACAGAGGGGGGATACAGGTGCAGTTGCCCTGAACTATGACAGTTCTAACTTATACTATGTCTATGCTTAAATTATGCTGCTCTGAATGCATTTCTTAAATGCTTGTAAGAACAGCAGAGGAAAACATTCTTGAAAAGCAACTTTCATAGAAATCCGATGTCAGGTGTAAGGATTTCTCCACTAAAAGTAAGAGGCCAGATCCTCAGATACAGCCAAACTGAAAAGGTGGTATGCAAAAGCAGTTTATACTCCTCCTTTGCAATCCCCTGATTTTGGTAATGCTCTGTGCAGGCCCAAAGCCTCCTATAACATATGCCAGATGCACTAATTACAAGGGACCAAAAATATAGTCCAGGCTCATCATGGCCCAGGGGTATCTCAGCCATGCCCCCTATATTAGCCTACGCCCTTGCACTGAAGTAATCCTCCCGGGCTAGTTAAATCATCTTTTCAACCAGCCTATGCTGGTGGTATAGTGCAAAGAAATATTCCGCACTAGATGATTTACCTTACATCTTTTAATTAACATGTATGTTCAGAACTCTTCTTGCACATCTTCTGGAACTGCCCATTTAGAAAAGTCTAGCCTCAATTATAGAAGAAATCTGGTAGTTTGTTCAAGATCCAGCATTTAGCATTCAAGTGGTGTTATTGAGTCTATAACGCATCACTAATGTGTAGTGATGATGAACCATGACAGAGAGTTTTCTTATGGAAACACTTATTGAAGGAGGATATCAATGTCTTGCTAATGGCAGAAAATGACTGTAAATAGAATCTGCCTGGAACAACTGTTATGTATCAAATTAGCATAGTTTAATATTCATATCCAAATACAGGAACATGTTTCTATTACACTAGGATTTTTTGTTTGATTTTGTAGGGGAGAGACCTCAATATTAATGCAAAAATGATAATATTACAACATTTTTAGGTTGTTACAAACTTGTTTGCATCTTTTCTGAATATTAAGATATAACTACAAGTATGATACAGCCAGGTTGCCTAGAAATCCAGGAATACATATTATGTTTAGCTAGTTATGCTGCAAAATGTTAAAATTAGAGAAAGTGGTGTTGTAGCTGTGTTGGCTCCAGGATATTAGAGAAATAAGTTGGGTTAGGCAATATCTTTTATTGGAGCAAGCTGAAGAAAAGCTCTGTGTAAGCTTGAAAGCTTGACTCTTTTACCAACAGAAGTTGATCCAATAAAAAAAATTTACCTTGTGCACCTTTTATCTCTAAAACTAGTCAAAGGAATTCCAAGAGGCGTCTACCTTATCTCTCCAGGACAAGCAAATATCAGGGAAGATAAACATGGCTTTATAGTCATAAAACGTATTACTACCAGGTGTGTTTATTATCTCCACGATGGAATGCAGCTTTATAACTCCTATTTCCCTTTAGCATTCTATACTATTTTCTTTTTTTACTATGTTTTGAAAGACTTATATAAGTGTTAATTATTTCGATTCATGCTTTTTATAGCAGAATATCTGATAAGTATAATTACATATTGTAAATGGTAGGAAATAAATCTAGAAACCATTTGGTCGAAAAGCAAACAAAGCAAGCCGAGTGTTTTATCAAAAAATAGGACTTTTCCTGTGACGGTGTACCCCATAAGGCTTAATGGGAATATGCTTATGGATGTATATATGATATAACTGAAATATGTTTTATGCTACATATGCCATGTAACATATCTATGTAAAGGTTATGATCTACTGAATATATTCCTCCTATTTGTATGCATGTATTATTTTCATACTTGAAGTTAGGAATATTGGCTGTATACTTGCTTGATTTCTAAGTAACCTTAGTAAAGCATTTGGTCAGCTTCTTGAGAAAGGAATGTGCAAATTAAGTGCCCATTCAAGAACCACTTAAGCCAACAATGAACTCGAAGACACCAATCCACATCGGAGCTTTCCCAGGAATGTGGCTTGGCTGGTAAGAAACTCAGTCATGCATGGACATATAACTTGCCCATGTGCCTCCAAAACTCCATCTTGGAGCTGGACTTTGCATAGGAGAGGGGAGGGGATCTCCACCCACAAGTTAAAGTCTATTTAAACCCCTGGGAGATCCCTCCATTTTGTCTTCAGCTGCATAATCAGGAGCTAAACTAACCACAAAGTCTTGGAGGCAATGAAAGAGTGACAACAACCAATTTGAATCTAAACTAGCTTCAAAGAGGTGTGCTTTCTTAATATCATGGAAATGGAAAGGATATGAAAAAAAATGAAACTCTGAAATGAGCACCCCTCACGCACACATCTTCTGCTACCCTGCCCAAACAAACAGCAAGCACTTAACTTATCCTGTCCATTACTGCATGCAAGCTGACAGAGTAAAAACAAAACAAAAGAGAGAAGACTGAAGAAAAATCTCCCCAAAAACTTCAACAAGTGTTAATGAGAGAAAGTAACTAAGACACTGCCCAGGGATTAGATTTAAATTCTTCTAATGATTTTACTGGGATACAAGATTGCTGTTGTAACTTAAAATACTAAGAGTTTCTCCTGTTAATCAACATGCGAGAGGAGACGTGCTAAACTGAGAATAATTGGCCTGTCTCAAGGCAGCTCTTTAAATGGATTCTTCTAAGTAACTGATTTAAATATTTTCTTCTCTTTCATAGGATGTAGTTAAAATTGCTTATCTTGCCCAACTGTAAACTGGATGGTTATTTATTAATAAAAAACAGGTCCACCCAGGGCCATCCCTAGCCATTTTGGTGCCCTACGCAGCCCCCCTGCTGGGGCCAGGGCATCCCCAGGTCTCCATGGGGGGCAGGATCAGGCATGGGGGGCAGGAGGGAAACCGCCCCCCAGCATGAGCCAGTGAATGAGTGCAGCATAGGCCTGACAGGGTGGGCTTGGGGCAGAGCAGGGGTAGGAAGAGGCAGGGGCCATGGGGAAGAGGTGGAGCAGGGGCAGCTTTCCTGGGCAGCTCAGATGGCCGGGGGATCAGGCTGGTCGCTGGAGCAGCACTTAGCTGCATAGGGCACCAGGAAATTTGGTGCCACAAATTTCTTGGTGCCCTACGCAGCTGCATACTTTGCGTATGGGTAAGGACGGCCCTGGGTCTACCTACCCTGAAACAAAATTATTTCGCCCGTGTATAAAGATTCTTAATTATGTAATGATGTACTAAAGAATAGATTGACAATAATTTTGGGGGAAAATATACTTTGGTCTTAACTTACCAAACAAAGTGCCCCATCAAATGCGGAGTCACTCTGAAAGTTCTAATCTCTGTTAAAGTTCTCCACAGAGAGACATTCAGAGAAGATTGTAATGGAAGTCACCAGTTTATCACTTGTATTCTCTCACTTGTGTTGTTTTGTTTAATGTTTCTTTAATAATAATAGCCATGTTTAATAACTATTTTACTTGGTTTTCTTCATGGTGTCCTCTAAGATATGTAAAAGAAGCCCTGTGACTAAACAGTGGGAGTCACACCCCTGAGTTGCAGTAAGAGAAACAATTGGTAAGAGCTGGCCTATCATTACTTGTTTCTCTAAATATTTTTAGTATTTTTTTAAAGATAAAATTCCTGTCATTCAAAAATTACAGTTACCCCCGGTCTACTCAACGGCCCCCCCTCCACCTTCCAAATGTAAGAATCATTGAACAGCCAGGCATTCTCCACATCTTTGGTTTTGTGAGCAACTGTTCAATGTGCATGAGCAATCTGAACATTCAGCATTTAAGAGCGACTGAAGCATTTCCAATAAGGTGTCCCTACAGTCACTCCTCTCAATAAAGAACACAGAAGATGAAGGGTAAGGAACAGACATGTACAAGTCCTCAGTTACAAAACACATGTGCCCAGATCCCCTTTCCCTGCATTTGCTGAGACAGCACAGATGAACTGCAGGGTTCTGTTGCTGGTGAACTCAACCAACAAGCTCTTTGTCTACAAAGAAAGATTCAAGTACAAGCAACCCCTGAGATACTTTCTCAATTTTTATACTTTCCTTACGGGAAGTTTGTCTATCTTAAAGACTGAATAAAAACCAATCAGCTCACAGAAAGGGAAGAAAGGGAAGGAAATACCCACAAGGTTCTGCTAAATAGAAATGTCTGCGCCATTCTTTCCATTTGCACAGACATTGTTTTTCCCCAGTTTGAACAGACCAACAGACTGGCTCCTAAACGCCACAGATTCCCCCTAGAATCTTCAGAGCTCAGCAGGATTCCAGGATTAAATTGAAGAATGGGGTATCTGGAGCTACCAGTTTTCTGGCAGCATAGCTCCAGTGGAGCTTTCCCAGTTTAACTGGGGCTCCCCAGTGTGGAGAGGCATCTTGGAAACATAATAAAGCTTCTGGAATGTACTATATTTCCACCCTGATCTCAAAAGAGCTAGTGGGGGATGATGAGAATTGCCTCCACTCCTGCCGACCCATTGTCCATGTCCCACCCATTGCCATCTCTTCATGAATGTTTCCTGGACCTATGAAGCACGCTCTGTCCTATCCAAAGAGATGAGTGTGAAGCTGTCTGGAGGCAGCTTAGTCTTCTTCTTGGGTAGGTGGAGGAGATCCATGTGGATCCATCTACATGTGTATCTCAGAGGCATGATCAGGTCCTGAGTACACAACCTGGAGAAAAGACCTAGAATTTGACCTTGTATATATTTATATTCAGATTGGGATCGCAGCAATTTGCCATTGCAGCCCCTGATGTTTCAGGTGTTCTCTACCCCAAAATTAAATCACAAGGAAACCTTGATTTTTTGTATCATTCCCTTCCTTTCCTACTCTCACTCAGTGAATTTTATTCCAGTGAAAGGGCCTGTAAAACCCCATCTGCAGAGCAGCTGTTAATGTGAGATTGAGAATCACTGGTTTGTCCTGCAAAAAGAAATTCTTAAAATTATCCCTGTTGCAAGTTTCTTCTTTTACCTTGCAGGACAGGTGGACTATTAAGCCTCCAGCACTGTAAAATGGGGTGAAGGGTATGACATAGCTCCTCTGTACTGGGATGGACTTTATCCTTGGTGCATGTTTCAGTAGTACAGCTGACTAAATTGCATTTTACAATCATCATCTCAAAAGATCTGAAAAAGTGTTCATTTAATTCCAAATCCAGAGGGATTTTTTGTTTTCCAAATTTTCCACAGAACTATAATTTTTTTAAAAGATGATCCTTTTTCAAAATCCAATGTTTTGATTTCAAAATGATATTTTTAAACTATGATTTGATGTGTGAGGAAAAAAAGATCCACTACGTGACAAAGCTGATACATTTTCATTCAAATATATCACACTGAATATTTGCATTCACAAATTCCAAAAAGTTTCTAGTTATATGTGAAATATGTATTCTTTCTCTTACTGAATTGTGTGGATTTTTTTTTTTGTTATTCCAAAATAATACCATTTAACAAAAGAATTGTAGAAATTTTCAGTAAGGCTTTCTGGGTGGCAAAGTACTTATCCTTTTTTAGGTAGCCTGCAAAGATTTTATCAAAAAATGAGCTAAGAGCAGAGGTATATACTGAAAACACCAGGTAGCAAAGGCAGCAGATAACTCACTCCATTCACCTTTAAAAAAAAAGAGTCAACTTGTCTCAGAAGTCATGCTAAATGAGGCTCTATTCTACTGGACAGTCCATAAAGCATCAGTCTGGGATGTAATAACTATCATTCAGGCAGCCTACAGGGAGGCAAGTAAATGATGTTATTTTTTATATTCTATCATATGGTTTTGAATTATTAGTTCTGATTTGTGTTACAGTAGCACCTAGAGGCCCCTGACATGTAAAAAAACCAAAGTCTCTGTCACAAGGAGCTTTTTGTTATGCTCTAAGTACACTCCTCTGTTTTACATTTCCTAAGCTAACTCAGACAATCCATATTCCATGTTACAACAACGGTTGATTATTTTATACCCAGCAGGAGTTCTCATGTCTCTTCATGATACAAAATCATAAACCATGAAACCAGAGCAATCCAATTCTCCAAGCAATATTGTTTACGGTGCCTTTTTGCAAGCTTGTAGACAGCTTCACAGTTAGTTCCACAGCAAGGCTGCTCAGACTATGCCCAGCTAAGGGATGAAATGACAACTTGACAGGAGCTTAAATGTCACAACTAATTTGGTGCCAGATTGTGCCCTCCTGTGGGGAGACGGGGGGAAAAAAACTTGTGAAAGGGGAAGCAAAGAGTAAATCTGTGTGTGGTTCCTCTCATAGATTTTCTATCAAATTCTGCAATTGGTGTTGGGTGCACATTCCCACACCACTACCGCCTCTGCCTCAAGTAAGAGTCAGAATCATAGAATCAGGGACCTCAAGAGGTCATCTAGTCCAGTCCCCTGCACTCACGGCAGGACTAAGTATTATATAGACCATCCCTGACAGGTGTTTGTGTAGCCTGCTCTTAAAAATCTCCAATGATAGAGATTCTACAACCCCTGTAGCCAATTTATTCCAGTGTTTAACCACCCTGACAGTTAGGACATCTTTCCTAATGTCCAACTTAAACCTCCCTTGTTGCAATTTAAGCCCATTGCTTATTGTCCTATCCTCAAAGGTTAAGAAAAACAATGTTTCTCCTTCCTCCTTGTAACAAACTTTTACGTACTTGAAAATTGTTATCATGTCCCTCCTCAGTCTTCTCTTTTCCAGACTAAACAAACCCAATTTTTTCAATCTTCCCTCATAGATCATGTTTTCTAGACCTTTAATCATTTTTGTCACTCTTCTCTGGATTTCTCTCCAATTTGTCCACATCCTTCCTGAAATGTGGTGCCCACAACTGGACACAGTTGAAGCCTAATCATTGTGGAGTAGAGCAGAAGAATTACTTCTCGTGTCTTGTTTACAACACTCCTGCTAATACATCCCAGAATGACCCCAAACAGTGCAGATCTCCAGAGATCTTCCCAAATCTCCAGGACATGCTGGAGGTACACAACTATACTGCACCAGATCAAGTATCCCCTGCAGATTGTTCCTGGCTCCATGACTGTGTGTCTCCCTCCAAATTGAGTCAGCTTCCCAAGCCCTTTCTCCACCTTTAAGAGGGAATTAGCCATCTGGAGGGGGCATCACAGTAAAATGAAGCAAATTACAGCCCCACGCCCCCCATCATCTTTAATGATGGTCAGCATGTGGATACTATAAGTCCCAGGTTGCAATGCTCCAGTTTTATTCTCTCTAATCCAGATGGTCAGTTGTCTGCTAGGGCTTGCTCCCACACCGTAGAAATCAAAGGGATATATTAAACATACAGGCCACTTTTTTCCCTCCTATGATTTGCAGCAATTTTCCTCCCTCACACTCTCTTCAAGGTCTTGTTGGTTAGTTATATAAAATTGATTTTCATTCTTAAAGAAAACGAGGCTGGCTTCATGTTCAGTAGGAAAAGGAAAACAGCTTCAAGATCATCACACTCGCTGGCCTTTGTATATGCCCCTGCCGTTTCCCCAGCCTAAGTGACAGCTTTTTTTTTTTTAAACCCACACAAAGCAGTTGTTTACTTCCTTATAGAATGAGAATGAGGACTTATCTTTTGTTGAAGGAGACAGCCTCCAAAGCTCATATATAAGATCGGATGCCAAGCCACCCAGGAAAGGAAATCTTCCGTTGCAAAGCATAGAATACTGTATAGTTCCAAATCTAATATTTCCCAGTAAAAACTCTGGGAATCTTAAAATCTTGCTGTAAATTTGAAATGATACAGGAGCAGCAGAAGACTAGATAGGCAATAAGGATAGAAAAGAACTTGGCTTCCGCAAGACAGTTCATTTAATGGGTGATATCTAAATTTGCAATAATTAGCTAGAGGAGGGTTTTAACCTTTTCTGGGCCTTCTACCTATGGCACTGGAGGAGCTACTTTAAGTGTAAATGGATTATTCTGAGGGACTGGAGACTACAGATCCTTTTGCCTGTAGGTTTCCAGGTCTAATCCAAACTAGACTGTCAGTGACAGATGGCACCACGTGATGGCTGTCCCGTGTTCTATGAGTTTGATGTGCCACATCAAAAAAGCCACCTCAAGCCAGCAGTTGCAACAGAGAAGAGCTAGCCCAACTAAGATACGCATTTTCAGTTTATCTTTCTTCTAGTCTTGCCCCCTAATGGCAGGTTATCTACATCAAGGTTGAGGCAAATGGTCAGGAAGCACTGGGGTTAGTTTTACCTGTTATTGCCTCGCTGTACCTGTTTTATGAATAAATGGAGTAATTTCGTCTCCATTTCTTCCCCACATTGCACCCATACTTGATTTATGGACATAGAAAAGGACAATAAGTTGCTCTCTTTATCTGTTAGTTTGGGTTTTTTGAATATGTGTCTCTTTAAGGGCCACTCACTGTGGCTTTGGTTACAAACTCTCATTTAATGCTTTTGACATTTAAAGAGTCTTAAAGCTGTTTCTCTGCTTCCCCCTCCCACTACCTCCTCCTCTGTGAGCAGGGCTTCTTTTTAGAGAAGCAGTGGCATAGCTGTTTTTCCTTTCACTGCTGTTATGATTAAAAAATCCCAGTCAAGCTATAAGGAAGCGGGAATGATTAAAGGAACTCTGATGCAGTAAATCACTTTATACACTGCTAGTAGCTGAAAAGTCTATACAATAAGAAATCAGGAGGTAAGAATTATGTTACCAAATGAGGTTTCAAGTGGAAAAAAAAATCCCTGTAACCCTTGTAGTAGTCTGAATACTGGAAATAAGAATGAACAAGACACTGCTTGTGGCAGTAGGTGGAATACATGGCAGAAGACAGCCATAGACTAAGTAGCTAGGACCTTGGGCTGTCAACCACTCTACTTTTCCAGGGTTATTTTTTTAGCAGGGTGACTTGCGTCCCACATAGCATCTTAAGGCTACCATCAGGGCCCATGAAGATCATCATCATGCAGTGTGATGGCACCACGCATTGCAATTTGCTGATGAAATGTCATGGCAAACATATTTTGAGGATGCAGAATATGCAATTTAGAAGAACCTTCTATCAAGATGATGGCTTTACCTGTAATGAGTAGCAGACATCTGCATTACAGTACTGTCTAGGAGCCCATTGTACTCTGCCCTGCACAGACATAAAGACAGCCCCTGCCTGAGAGAGATTACAATCTAAATAGAGACAAGACACAACAGAGGGATGTAGACACAACTGGGGTAGGGGAAGGGAAAGCAAGGATGACAGCAATAGGAACCATAGCAGCATATACTGGTTAGTTCCGAAGCACTTACCATGGACCTTCCCTGACCCCCTGAGAAGGCTTTTTTCAAACTGTACCAGAAACACCTTGAGCACAATAGTCTCTTAAATGACAGCATTTTACAATTGGTACTCTTTACTTAAATCAAAGAGGAAAACATTTCAGTGTTCATCGGCAGTATGGAGTAGGCAGTAAATGACATCTACATTGAGGCAAAGAGCTCTTGTAGAGGACATATTGCATTTGACTCAATAGGCAATTTTCAATAGGGTTTTGAACCATTGAAAATTAGACACTCTATAGTTTACATTTTTTCTTGCTGAAAACTTTTATTAATAATCACCATATATATTAACATTCAAAACCCAGCTTAATGCGATATGCATCAAATATAATTTCTTCTTTGTTCTTTCTCCTCTTTTGAGTTTTCTGTATTCTTTGGGGGGAAAGTCTCTTTGAAGCACCCTCTCACTGATTGTTAATAATTGACACACACATCTTTGCACCTGTGGCTCTGAACAAGGATACAGAAGAAACTGGTATGATGGAGCATGAAAATAGCAGTCATTAGAATAACTGCACAGATTTTTTTTAAAATGCACCTCTTCACCACTCTGGAAAAAACACATATCTTCACTGGTGTTAATGCCCTATATTAATAAGCAAATTATTTTTTAATATTGGAGTCATTTGATTTCCTTGATGCATGAAATCCATAAAATATGAGGAAATTTGAAAACACACTGAAAAAAAAATATCTACAATTGGTTGGCTAGAAATTATAACTTCATTCATGTTCTTCTGGAGCTTTAACATCTTTTATCTAACAGTTGAGTGAAATAATAATAATATAGTGAATTGGCATAGTACCTTTTATCCCAAAAGATACTAGAGTTCTTAACAAACAGGCTATTCATCAGCAAAAAGCAGCCATATTTGGGCTGAAATACAGTAGCTGTTGAACAGCACAGAACAACGTTATATGATATTTTAGGGAAGGAATTCAAAACTAATACTTGTAGCCACTTGAAACTGCAGGAGGAATTTAGGAAGGCAGAATGTAGTTACCCAAATGGCATTAGGGTTAACATTCCTAGGACTGCAAAAAGTACTATGAGATTTTTAATGACAAAAAATGGTCAGGACCTCAGTTCTAGATCTCTGTCATGGGGCATGCTTGTTCTGTAACAACCTCTATTGGCCAAGCATGGAAATGATAACATTCCTTATCTAAGTTTCCCGCCTGAAGGTGGGTCTTCTTAGCCTTCCACACACCAGTCAGTACTGGAGACAAGACTTAGCTCTCCAGACAAATCACAAACTTTATACTTCCCAGGGTAGCAAGAGTCCAAATAAACCAAAAGGTTCTTCTGCACTTTGGTAGCTTCTCTTCAGCACACCATTTGGGCACTGTTCCCAGCCCCTTTCTAGGCTATCTATTAGAGTCTTTCTGGCTCTGGGGTAGCCCACACAGCCCTCAGGCTGGTTCCCTGACTGTTATCAGCCCCTGCTGAGCTCTGCCCATTGTGGCATTCTCTGCTCCTGTATAGAACACTACTCTCCCAACACTGGTTCCTCTGGACTACCTGGACTCTATAGGCCCTGGCTCAGAGGCTTCTAGAGAACCCTGTCCACTCCCTGGGACTCCACACACCAGAATGCACTCTGTCCTTTTATAAGGTCCAGTGTCCATTAAAGCGTCAGCTGACTCCCTTAGCCCTACCTCCTGAGGCTGGAAGCAGTAATTAATTACGGCATAGGTGGGACTGTCCTCAACTCCCCTAAAAGGGGCCAGTCATCCTTTAACAATCTCATTTGAAAAATGGCACCACCAAGTGGGCAATATTGACTCAGATGAATCATTACCACCACTTCCTATAAGTGTAAAGCCCAGTATGGCTCAGACCAAGGCTTGTAGAACTACTAGATAGAGAACACCTCCACCAGGGCCGGCTCCAGGCACCAGCTTGCCAAGCAGGTGCTTGGGGCGGCCACTCTGGAGAGGAGCAGCACATCCAGCTATTCGGCGGCAATTCAGTGGATGGTCCCTCACTCCCGCTCGGAGCAAAGGACCTCCCGCCGAATTGCCGCCGCAGATCGCGATCGCGGCTTTTTTTTTTTTTTTGCGCCGCTTGGGGCGACAAAAACCCTGGAGCCGGCCCTGCCTCCACACGGCCACCTAGCAGCAGCTGTCGCTAGCTCATGCTTTACTATCCATGGCCTGTGCAGATACAGACCCTGGGAAGTCCTGCCTCAACTGATCTGACAGGCAGCAGTCTGATGGCTCCTGATTGGCTTCCTGCCTTATATAAACCTAAGGAACATTCCAGCAAATGTCCAAGGAAGAGTGTGGATCTTCTGTAGCTGTCTATGTTCTTGAATGCCTGACTTTGACCTGGACCTTCATTCGTGATCTGGATGCTGAAAACTGATTTGTTCTCTGATCCTTGCTATTGACCCTGACCTGGATCTTGACTATGAATTCTTCTGTTACTCTCAGCCTCAGGTTTGACCCTGCTCTGGCCCTTAGTCATAAGTGCCCTTGTCAAGGATCCTGAAAACATGTATCTGGGTGTTTGTTAAGGGTCTTGCATCCAAAGATTCCCCTAGTCTTGTAAGATTTAAGTGGAGGGTCATAGTACTATGGTGTTGATCAAACTCTCACTGAAATAATGGGGAGTTGACTTCAGTGGTAGTTTTCTCAGCCCAAATAAGGGAAGCTGCAGGAATACTAACATATTAGGATTTGATGATAGTCTGTGAAATGATTGTGCCCTTCCTCCAAAACTTAATTGTCATTTGATATTTTATACAAGTATTACAGTTGAAGAACCTTTTATTCTCATAGATGAGCACTAAAAAAAGCAGGGAATGGCAAGGTTAAAGTCGCCTGTTCAACCTTAACTCTGCCACTATGTAGCATGCATTATGATATGTGCATGTACAATAAATAGGTACAAACACTATCTCTTCTGTGGCATACTCACCTGATCCAGTGCACAATCTGGACAGTGCTTAGCCACTGAAGTAGGGATAGGTTGTGAATGAGCCTCATAATTGCCCAAATTCTGTCTTTACAATTATAACAGTGTTAAACTCAGAGTACATGCATTGAAGTAAACAAAACAGACGTACCTCCACTATTTGCCCAGATACCAGTAGAGTTCTACATGTGAAACTGGGTTTTACTTTCCACCATTATGACAATAGTATACATCGGTTCACACTGTTCCAGACAGAAAACTCTGTGTAAAGGTGGCCAGAGATTCTAAACAGTAAACATTTAGTTGTGCAGTGATGGTAACAAGAGCTTCTTTCCCATACAGCATGTGTATTTAATGGCCTCATTTGATTATACATTGAGCAAGGAATAGCTCTGTAATGGTCCTCACTTGGGGTCTGGTTGGGGAGCATGGCTTAGAGGTCACAGCCACAACTCCTGACTGCCAAGATGGTTGCGGGGAGGAGAGCCCGGGCCCTCCCACTCCACCAGACTTTGACCCAGGGCCCTTTGGGCTACCAGTAGTCTGGCAACCAAGGCTGCTTAAGGCTGTCCTCCCTGGGCCTCTTCCTCTTATCCCCTACCTGAGGTCAGCTTAGTCCAAGGCTTTCCCCTGCTGGGAAAACCCAAACCACAATAAGTAAGGGGGGGGGGGGGGCGTTACCAGTGTCCAAGGTCCACAGGATAATTCCCTCTCTGGCTATCTCTGGGGTGGATCTTCCCTTCTCTCAGAGAGAGCCCCTTTGGGCAGTTGTGTCAGAGTCTTAGACTTCCCGCTGCACTACTGGAGCTGTGGGCTGCAGGTATGCTCACCTCCAGCTCTGCAAACCAAATGAGCTAGTTCCCAGTCTGTTAATTCCTCCAGCAGATGGAGAATTTGCTGCCGGTGTGGTGGGGCATGACTGGCTGAGCCCCAAATAATCCCTTAACCCCATGTTGCCCAGTGTGTACACCCCATCACAAGCTCCTTTATATTTCATTTTCTACATTGTATCTTCTTCATGGGAGAAAACATGGGTGTTCAGTATTTATAGTCTTCATTCTGTCCCAAAGCTGTCAGAAATGCATGTCAATGCACATGAGGATGGATTGTACTGGGCCTAGAGTAAATATCTGATTCTTAGTGGGTTGTGTATGTAAAATGAGTTTGTTGTTGAGATGAAATGAGAAGTTGTTCTAAGGCTGCAATAGCCAGCCATTGGTGATTCCCTTAACGAAAGAGGCACTCTTGTTTTCCTTATAGGATACTCATTCACGTTGCAGGACAGCTAGAATTTTAAAAGGCCACCTATTGTAAATGAAGAGCATTAGTCTTCACCAGAGAAATGGTAGAGCACTTTATGTTAAAAAGCAGGGGAAATAATTTGGAAACATAGAATACATTTTCCCTCTCACTCTCCTAGCATCTCTTTTCTATGGTAAATTGTGCATCTTTCATCCAGCTGCATGTGTTTATGTTTTGTTTACACAGATAGCTGCAAAATATACTTTATTATGCATCAAGAAAGAGACACAACCTACTACTCCTATTTTATGACCTCCTCTCAGTCCTGCTCCCTTGAACACTAAAATCTCTTCCTCCTCATCTTCTCACAGGGCAAGACATGCCTTTCAGAATTATGTGCTCTCATTTGCCGTACATACCACACCACCCCCACACCATTATAGAAGACCCAATTAACACTTTTATAGAAGGCATATGCTTATTCTTTCACTGCCACTTATTATAATTGTTTGCGCTCATAAATGCTAGTTATATATTTGCACACTCCTTTAAAATGTTCCATTTTTATTTGTTTTAAGTAAAAAAAGTCATTGCTGCAATTACCAACTCCATAATTTCATTTTATTAGTGTCATATCATCAAGTAATCACTTCTGAAATTTAAGCATAAATTCCATTTTATACAGTAATTACTTTGTTTGGATCAAAATAATTGATTAATATAAGTGATTCTTTTAAAGACAATTTTGCAGACTTTGAGTAACATTTCAAATTGTGGAATTGTGCAGTAATAGCTTTTTCATTCCTGTAAGTATATTTTTAAACTTAGGATATGCTAAGAAATCTCTCATTTATTTGAGTGTATTATTGGCTTGGTAGTGAATGAAAGTCATTACTATCTGATTGCTGTTGGGTTGTGCACGTAAATGAGTTGCTTTTCTAAGCGGGGGGGAGAGGTAGGTATGCTGAAGGGTAGGGATAGGGTCTAGACAAATTGGAGGATGGGGCCAAAAGAAATCTGATGAGGTTAAACAAGGCCAAGTGCAGAGTCCTGCACTTAGGATGGAAGAATCCCATGCACTGTTACAGGCTGGGGACCAACTGGCTAAGCGGCAGTTCTGCAGAAAAAGACCTGGGAATTACAGTTTACGAGAAGCTGGATATGAGTCAACAGTGTGCCCTTGCTGCCAAGAAGGCTAACAGCATATCAGGCTACTTTAGTAGTAGCATTGCCAACAGATCGAGGGAAGTGATTATTCCCCTCTATTTGTCACTGGTGAGGCCACATCTGGAGTATTGCATCCAGTTTTGGGCCCCCCGCTACTGAAAGGAGGTGGACAAATTGGAGAGAGTCCAGCGGAGGGCAACAAAAATTATTAGGGGGCTGGTGCACATGACTTACAAGAAGAGGCTGAGGGAACTAGGCTTATTTAGTCTGCAGAAGAGAAGAGTGAGGGAAGATTTGATAGCAGCTTTCAACTACCTGAAAGGGGGGTTCCAAAGAGGATGGAGCTCAGCTGTTCTTACTTGTGGCAGATGGCAGAACAAGAAGCAATGGTCTCAAGTTGCAGTGAGGGAGGTCTAGGTTGGATATTAGGAAAAACTATTTCACTGGGAGGGTGGTGAAGCACTGGAATGGGTTACCTAGGGAAGTGGTGGAATCTCCATCCTTAGAGGTTTTTAAGGCCTGGATTGACAAAGCCCTGGCTGGGATGATTTATTTGGGGTTGGCCCTGCTTTGAGCAGGGGATTGGACTAGATGACCTCCTGAGGTCTCTTCCAACCCTAATCTTCTATGATTGTATGATTTCAGTTTCTGGAGAACAAGTGTCAGAATATCTTGCACATTAGGGCTTATTTGCACCACTCCCCCAGTGCAAAGTTCCTTTAAGGCTGCAGTAAGCAGCACCTGGACATTCCCCCAAGAAAGGAGGCTGGATCTTGAACCCACCACCATCCTAGTTGCTGGCCCTGAAGGCATGGTCAGGAGAAAAGGTGTTTTGCTTCTGTATATTATAATGCTAAATGGAAGCTGGGAGAGCTCTTAGGGACCATAAGCAATTACCATAAATTAGAGTAGCCTGATGGCTGCTCTGATTTACTCTGAGAACTCAACTGATAACTTGACAGCCCAAGGCCTGGGGTAGCACAAAGGTGGATAAAGCTACATTTGTGCCACCTCCTGGAACTGGATTGAATTCCTCAACCATAGGGCTGGACCTGGGTCCAGGTATTCACATTTAATTAAATAAAGCCATCATCACACATGACATTTGTTGAACTTATCAGCAGAGAGTCTGAGGACTAAGCGAGCTATGCAGACTAAATATTCTCCATATCAGGTTTGAGGTACATTTCTCTGTTGAGATGGTAGAATATTTTTTTGTGAATATATTCATGATTAGAAGTGCCTTGTTTGTTTTTTTCTATTATTCATGAGATCATATTACTTGTTCATGAATATTCAGAAAAACTCTAGATATCTCAAATGTTCATGAATCCTAAATTCTTTACACATTTTAGCACACATCTTTATTTATTGAAAATTCACACAGGAAGGTATATTCCTCATCTTTTTCATTTCTTTTTTTGCCATTCCCTACTTTCAAAAGTTTCAGCCATCCATATATTGTTATGATTGAAACTGGAGAAAGCATGACAGTTTCTTTCAATTCTGTCTGCTTTCTGCATCATTTATTGCTAATATAACCATCCAATCAGGGAGCAGAAATAATATCCTGAAACTTAGATGACCAATCACATGCCTCAGAAATGACCAGTGTATGACAAATAGTCTAACTGAACAGCTCATGAAAATCAGTCACTGAAAATTGTTCATCCAAACTATCTCTATAATACTTATGAAAGATGTAGATACTTATATAAATCAGGATGGGATTGCAAACAATTCAGGATAAATGTCTGAATTCACAATGGTTGTTATTCCTAACAACTAATCCAACTAGGTTTATTAGGAGGCATTATGGTGGAAGCTTGCACTTTTGCCTGTGCTGGTTCCTTTCAATAGATAAACAGATGTCCATTTCCAAGACTGTCAACACCTTTCCTGAGTGTTACATTCCGCAAAAGAATTAATGGACACAAATCTGACATCAGGAATCATAATACTCAAAAACCAGTGGGAGAACACTTTAACCTGTCTGGTCATTCAATGACAGACCTGCGGGTGGCTATATTACCACAGAAAAACTTCAAAAACAGACTCCAACGAGAGACTGCTGAGCTGGAATTGATATGCAAACTAGACACAATCAACTCAGGATTGAATAAGGACTGGGAATGGCTGAGCCATTACAAACATTGAATCTATCTCCCCTTGTAAGTATTCTCACACTTCTTATCAAACTGTCTGTACTGGGCTATCTTGATTATCACTTCAAAAGTTTTTTTTCTCTTACTTAATTGGCCTCTCAGAGTTGGTAAGACAACTCCCACCTGTTTATGCTCTCTGTATGTGTGTATATATATCTCCTCAATATTTATTCCACTCTGTATGCATCCGAAGAAGTGGGCTGTAGTCCACGAAAGCTTATGCTCTAATAAATTTGTTAGTCTCTAAGGTGCCACAAGTACTCCTGTTCTTTTTGTGGATACAGACTAACACGGCTGCTACTCTGAGACTTGGAGTTGGCATCAGTATCAGCTGATGTGGCTAATACTTTTGGCTGGTGCTTGTTTCTTCTTAAGGGAAGGACTCATGGTTCAAACTAAGGGACGTCTTAGGAAAGGATGACTAAAAATGCAATTGGGTTTGTTAATATAAATATATTTCTGTATTAATATGCAAAGAAAGGACAGAAAATAGAGTAGCATTCTCTTATGGCTGAAGCAAGGCTCTGCAACACCAACTCTTGAGTTCTGTGATCAGTTCTGTCATCAACTCACTCCTTGACCTTGATCAAGTCACTTAGAATCTGATTTTTAGAGATGCTGAGTGAGAATCCATAGCTCCTTTTTTGACTTCAGCTGGAGCTGCAGGTGCATATCATTCTAAAATGTAGGGGTTCATTCTTACCCCATTGACGTTATTTTGTTATTTACTTTACTGAGGCCAGGACTTTACCCTAAATCCTTAACTTCTCTGTGGCTCAGTTAATCTGTCTCTCAGTTGGATAAGATGCCTAATTCACAGGTCTATAGCACTGAAGATGCAGAATTTGGATCTGGATTTCAAACACCCAAAGTTCAGATGAGAGTTTAAGCACTGGGAATGGTCCCCATGGATGCTGGGAACACCAAAGTGGAATTTTACCTCTGAATAAGAACATCCCCTGGTGTTTCCTGAACTGGTACAACTGTATCCTTATATAGGTATCCAAAGTGGTGTAGTATTCTCAGACAAAAGTATATTGATAGAATTAAGGGTATATATTAATAATTTATGGTAAGATACATTATGGGACTGTTAATTATCCCAAGACCAAACATTATAAACCCATGAAATTCATAGTTAAGCTTACACTTCAGAGAAATCCAAAATCCTTAAGGTATGGCACTGCATAGTTAAGGCACCCAACCTTAACTCTGCCATGTAGGGACACCAGGCAATAATCATTATTATGATTAAGGCATGTTATTGTTTGTGATCCTAAATTAGATTATACTTATTTTAAAAAAAAACATTAATTTCCCCCCTCTTTGTGTCTTATCATACTAAGAAGTTTGGGTGGCTACGTTGTGTAGTATGCACTGGGTCATTTGTGTACATGGGTGGGTGGGTGTCTTTAGGAAACTGCAATGCATTTCAGGCTAGGTCTACACTACCCGCCTGAATCGGCGGGTAGAAATCGATCTCTCGGGAATCGAATTATCGCGTCTCGTCGGGACGCGACAATCAATCCCCGAATCGACGCTCTTACTCCATCAGCGGAGGTGGGAGTAAGCGCCGTCGACGGGGAGCCGCGGAGATCGATTTTGCCGCCGTCCTCACAGCGGGGTAAGTTGGCTCCGATAGGTCGAATTCAGCTACGCTATTCGTGTAGCTGAATCTGCGTATCTTAAATCGACCCCCCCCGTAGTGAAGACCTGCCCTCAGACAGTCTATTTGATGTGTTCTTTGCTGCATGATGAACTTTGGGTGCTGTTTGTTGACATTATTATTGAAAATTTTATTTGAGTTGGCACAATAAAAAACAGATTAATACAGCTGAGTTCTGATTTATAAATCCTTTTGGTAAATCTTAATTCTTAAGGCTTGATTTACAAACCATTACTTTCAGGATCAGATTTACTTACCTGATTGTTAAAACATTCATTTGATTTATAAGGGCTCTGTATTAAGGGCTGAATTAACCTCCGAACCTCTGTGTGTGTGTGTGTGTGTGTGTGTGTGTGTGTGTGTGTGTGTGTGTGTGTGTGTGTGTGTGTGTGTGCGTGTGTGTGTAGGGAAATGTTTCTATAGCCTTCTGAGCTCACAGCAGAGTGGAGAAAGAACTCTACTGTGTTCCATGGGTCTTCCATAGAAGAAGAAGATAAAGAATACTTCCATCGTTCTGCCAAAAGCCATAATCATAATTATTAAGTTAGAGTAAAATTATAATGCTCTTTATTTCCCCAAATCCCCAATGCCCTAAAATATTGAGATACAAACTGTATATAGGAGTCACTTCAGCCATCAATGAAATACAGCCTTCTTTGGTGTAGAATACAAACATTAAACAGCGTAGGACACATAGTGAACAAGGAATGCCATATTCAGTTGAAACAGACGAATTTCAGTTAGGCAGAATGTAATTATCTGAGTTTAAATTGACCAGGACAATCAAGCTAACACCCCTAATATACATAGGGTGACCAGATAGCAAGTGTGAAAAATTGGGACCGGGGGTAGAGGGTAATAGGCAACTATATAAGACAATGCCCCAAATATCGGGACTGTTCCTATAAAATTGGGATATCTGGTCATCCTAGTTATACGTTGGAGAGGCAGGGGAGATCATGGGGTCTTTGCTAGTTAATAAGTGGTCAGAATCTCAGGTTTATATCCTATACAAAAGACAGCACTTCCAGCAGTGCAATATCATTTATCAAACCATTGCTTGGAATGATGCTATGGAAGAATCCCATTTAATTAAGTACCAATTCTTCTTTGTAGGTACCCCATGAATACATAACCTGTCCTAACAATGCATTTTGATGTCATTCCTTTTTTTTTAATAGAACCAAAAGGAAAACATGAAAAGAATGTGTTAGATACTGACATACTGGTCACTTTTTTTGCATATTAAAAAAGTGAGTTGTAAGTATGTGGTGTAGAGTTTCTACTTCTGGGACAGATTGTGATGCACTTACTCTGTCCTCACTCCTGGATGTCATTGGGACTACTTGTGAAGTAAGGCACTACTCCATGTGAATGAAGATGACGCCATTTAGCACTTTATTTCCTGAAAGTTCAGGGTTGTATGGTACCATAATTTAACTTTTCCACTTTTTTATTTTCAGTCCATCCAACTTCCTAGTTACTCTGATGTGGTTAGAAAGACTTTGAATATTTCTTTTTTTCTACACTGGGGTGTGGTATACCAGCTCTGCACTGGTTCAACAGGGTTAATCCTACTATCTGGACCGAGGAGGCCACACCCCGTCGGCTCTGCTGGGCCTGCTCCAGCTGGAACTAGGATATAAAAGAGAGCAACTCAGCTCAGGCTGGGCTGACCACTGGAGGGAACAGAGGCAGGGGCACCAGAACAGGGGAGGTCAGGGGTCATAAGGGCAAGCAACGGGGGGAGGGGCATAGAGGAGTGAGCAGGAGGCAGGGTCTTGGGGTGGGGAAGAAACAGTGCAGGACCGGGGCCTCAGGGAAAGGGTCGGAGCTAGGTCAGGGGCTCAGGAAGAAGGGGCGGGCGGGAGGCAGGGCCACGGTTTGGGCCCTGGTGGCTAGGGTTGCCAATTTTGGTTTGATGTATTCCTGGAGATTTCATCAGAAAGATTGATTTTGTGATGAAAGGTTAATTAAAGATTAATAGATAATTCCTGGAGACTGCAGGCCAATCCTGGAGAGTTGGCAACCCTTCTGGTACCCCCCCACTTTTAGGAAGCTTCTGCCACTCCTGAATGGAGGTGCACTGCAGGCTCCTGTGGAAGGACCGTTGACACTTTAGGACATGGAGGCCAGACAGAAGGTGACGACCCATAAGCCTCAGGCTCTTGATGCCACATACGAAGGAGAGACTGTGGGAACCCTGAGATGACAAGTCATGGAGGAACAGGTAGTAAGTAACCCAGAGGAATTTAATGGGGAATCGGGCATAGGACCGAAGGTTAGCTCAGCATGTTTTGGCAGGATCCCCACTGAGCTGGTGGCAGGCAACCCTGCCACCGCCAGGGCCCTGGGTTGGGACCCTCTGTAGTAGGGGTGGCCCAGGTACCCCTACCCTGGTCATCACCCACCCAGAGATGGTGGCCCATCCCTCCAAGCCATCTGGCCACTAAGCCACACAGCCCTGACAAAGAGGGCAACTATTGACTCTGGCCATTAGACCACACAGCCCTGATAGAAATGGCAGTCCTATTCACACCAGCCAAAGGGTGATGGGGTTTACATAAACACAAATTCATACCCCTTATTTTGCCTCCAGGATGTGACCTTTCATATCACTTGTAAAGATTAAGACAAATAAATCACTAATGCATCTAACAATATCTTATTCATATAGCACGTGCTTCCCTCTGTCTCTTGTCCTCAAACAATCCTATTGACTCCTGGCCTGGCTATTTACTGCTGATTTATTTGAAGAATATTATCTCTATTATAAAATTTAATAAAAGCAAACTGCTTTAAAGAATTGTTACGAGAGTTATAAAATGTGATCTCACAAATCAGTGAGGCTCAGGCAAAGGAAAATTACACCTCTCCATTCTACCATAGGTCATGGACAACAAAAATATGGAACTCAACAGGGACTTAACGGAGCTAGGTGAATGTCAATGTGGGTGGCAGATGCTCATCTTCTTCAGGATCAGGCTCTCTTTAGGTATTGAGTACTTACTTAATAGTGTAAGCAGAGTCAGGGTAAGCTCTACCCTGACATCTGGTGGTGAATTATGGCGAGTGTGGAAAAGAACTTCAGGGGCTGATCTTGTTTGCATAGGCACACTCACCCGCCTGGCATGAGACAACAGCAACTGAAAGTGGTCACTTTGGCTGGTGTGGGATCCCCAGTTTCTCTGTTATTGGGGCAGGAAGAATAAAGTTTTGTTACCCTGATTCTGTGAATCAAGGCCAGTGGAACTGTTGTATGACAGAAAGACTCACCATTAACTAAGTAGCACTCGCTTGACAAGGGGCATGGGTTACTAAACCTAATGAATTGAGAGAGGTTGGCGGAAGGTATTTGTACCTGGTGGTGTGGGCCCCTTTTTGTAAGGCTGAAATACCAATTACACCACCACCTCCTCCTCATCCTCCTCTCTCCACTGTTGAATGTCAGAGCTAACTTTGATTCTATTAGGAGTCTAGTTACAGGCTGCTGAGCTGAATTCACTTTGGGCCAATAGTGCATCAGCACTGGGGATCCCCTACTACTAACTGAAATCACAAAAGAGCTAAAGTTACTAAGAGCTGAGATCACTGAGTGCTGTGTTAACTAGGGGGGGAGCCTGAAGCTATATTGCTAAGCGGCTGGTGGAGCAGCTAGCAGAGTAGAGCCTTGCGGGGATGGTTGGAGCAGCCCAAGGAACGGCGAGCAGAGTGGAGCCATTTGTGGGGACATCTGGAGCGGCTCACAGGTCGGTAAGCGGAGCTGAGCAGCTGGTATAAGAGAGCAGTTCATGGGACGGCAGAAACGGGTCACGGGACGGCTGGTGGAGTGGAGCAGCTCGTGGGGAAGGCTGCGGCGGAACCCCACGGAGAGGCGGCTGATCGGCCTCGGATCACGTAACACCTTGCCCCTTAACACCCTGTGCCCCCCACCTTTGAACTCAGGGGCTGCACTGACTTGGGACAGAGACTTTGCGGGTTGTTGGACTTTTGGGACTTTGGTGATTCTTGGGTTGCTGGACCCAAGAGACTTTGGGGGTGTTGGAATTTTGGGACTTTGGGTGATTTTGGGGTTTCAAGAACCAATGGGAAAGGACACGGCCCAATTTGCTGGGGTGGGTCTTCGCTCATGGTTTGGTCTATGAACTCTAGGTGTGGTGTTTTCCCAATTTAATGTTATGTCATTTACCTCATGTTATTAAACATTTTCTGCTAAACCGAGACTCTGTGCTTGCGAGAGGGGAAGTATTGCCTCTTTGAGGTGCCCAGGGGTGTGTGTAAGATTTTCCCAGGTCACTGGGTGGGGGCTCGAGCTGGTTTTGTGTTACGCTGTTGGGAGGGGACCCCTATGTACTGATCCCAGCCCTTGCTGCTATCAACTCGGCCTGGCAGAAGGGTTACATTTGTAATCAATTGACCTTTTTGGATATCTAGTTTAATGTGTGAAGTCATCCACTCAAGTCACAGGTCTTACAATCATGGAATCATAGAAGATTAGGGTTGGAAGAGACCTCAGGAGTTCATCTAGTCAAACCCCTGGTCAAAGCATGACCAATCCCAACTAAATCATCCCAGCCAGGGCTTCGTCAAGCTGGGCTTTCAGAACCTCTAAGGATGGAGATTCCTCCACCTCCCTAGGTAACCCATTCCAATGCTTCACCACCCTCCTAGTGAAATAGTTTTTCCTAATATCCAATCTAGACCTCCCTCACTGCAACTTGAGACCATTGCTCCTTGTTTTGTCATCTGCCACCACTGAGAACAGCCTAGATCCATCCTCTTTGGAACCCCCCACCCCTTCAGGTAGTTGAAGGCTGCTATCAAATCCCCCCTCACTCTTCTCTTCTTCAGGCTAAATAAGCCCAGTTCCCTCAGCCTCTCCTTGTAAGTCATGTGCCCCATCCCCCCTGATCATTTTCATTGCCCTCCACTGGATTCTCTCCAATTTGTCCACCTCTTTTCTGTAGTGGGGGGGGGGGGGGAAGGAGTTCAGCCCAAAACTGGAAGCAATACTCCAGATGTGGCCTCACCAGTGTCAAATAGAGAGGAATAATCACTTCCCTTGATCTGCTGGCAATGCTCCTCCTAATGCAGCCCAATATGCTGTTAGCCTTCTTGGCAACAAGGGTACACTGTTGACTCATATTCAGCTTCTTGTTCACTGTAATCCCCAGGTTCTTTTCTGCTTAGCCAGTCAGTCCCCAGCCTGTAGCAGTGCATGGAATTTTTCCATCCTAAGTGCCGGATTCTGCACTTGTCCATATTGAACCTCGTCAAATTTCTTTTGGCCCAATCCTCCAATTTGTCTAGGTCACTCTGGACCATATCCCTACCCTCCAGTGTATTTACCTCTCTCCCCATCTTAGTGTCATCTGCAAACTTGCTAAGGCTTGGTCCACACTGGGGCAGGGGATCGATCTAGGAAACGCAACTTCAGCTACGAGAATAGCATAGCTGAAGTCGACGTTTCCTAGATCGAACTAAGTTTACTTACTGCAGGTCCACGCGGCGCAGGCAAGCTCCCCCGTCGACAGCACTTCCTCCTCTCGGCGAGCGGGAGTTCCGCAGTCGATGGGGGAGCGCTTCTGGGATTGATTTATCGCGTCCAGATGAGACGCGACAAATCGATCTCAGAAGATCGATCTCTACCCGCCGAATCAGGCGTGTAGTGTGGACCTAGCCTAAGAGTGCAATCCATCCCATCATCCAGATCATTAATGAGCTTGTTGAACAAAACTGGCCCCATGACAGACCCATGGGGCACTCCCTTGATACTGGCTGACAACTAGATATCGAGTCATTGATCGCTACCCATTGAGCCCAACAATCTAGCTAGCTTTCTATCCATCTTATAGTCCATTCATCCATCCATACTTTTTTAACTTGCTGGCAAGAATACTGTGAGAGACCCTATAAAAAGCTTTGCTAAAGTCAAGGTATATTACATCCACCGCTTTCCCCATATCCAGAGAGCCATTATCTCATCATAGAAAACAATCAGGTTGGTCAGGCATGACTTGCCCTTGGGAAATCCATGTTGACTGTTTCTGATGACCTTTCTGTCCTCCAAGTGCTTCAAAATGGATTCATTGATGACCTGCACCATGGTTTTTCCAGGGACTGAGGTGAGGCTGACAGGTCTTTAGTTCCCTGGATTCTCCTTCTTCCCTTTTTAAAAGATGGGCACTATATTTGCTTTTTTCTAATCATCCGGGACCTCTCCTGATCATCACAAGTTTTCAAAGATAATGGCCAATGGCTCTGCAATCACATCAGATAACTCCCTCAGCACCTTCGGATGCATTAGAACCAGTCCCATGGACTTGTGCAGGTCCAGCTTTCCTAAATAGTTCTTAACCTGTTCTTTCATCACTGAGGGGTGCCCACCTCCTCCCCATACTGTGCTGCCCTGGGAGCCGATCTTGTCTTTGAAGACTGAGGCAAAAGCATTGAGTACTTCAGCTTTTTCCACATCATCTGTCACTAGGTTGCCTCCGCCATTCAGTAAGGGTCCACAGTTTCCCTGACCTTCATTGTGTTGCTAGCATACCTGTAGAACCCCTTCTTGTTACCCTTCACATCCTTTGCTAGCTGCAACTCCAATTGTGATTTGGCCTTCCTGATTACACTCCTGCATGCTTGAGCAATATTTTTGTACTCCTCCCTATTCATCTATCCAAGTTTCCACTTCTTGTAAGCTTCCTTTTTGTGTTTAAGCTCACCAAAGATTTCACTGTTAAGCCAAGCTGGTTGTCTGCCATATTTGCTATTCTTTCTGCACATCGGGATTGTTTGTTCCTGCACCCTCAATAAGGCTTCTTTAAAATACAGCCAGGTCTCCTCATATTAGCCTCCCAGGGGATCCTGCCCATCAATTCCCTGAGGGAATCAAAGTCTGCTTTTCTGAAGTCCAGGGTCTGTATTGACCCTGTACCACTGATCTTGATAAGAATTTTGCTCTTGACTTCAATGGGAGCATGACTGGGCATTAGATGAGTATAAATAATGTGCAGTTGCACTATCCTGTAATGGGTAGGGAGAAACAAATGCCTATTGCAAATGATAGACAAAGACTCTGGAATTCTGCTTCCATGGAATCTGTATCTTTGGATATCCATGCAAAGGACACTTTGGAAGTAAAATGTAAACAAGAGGCAAAATAAAAACAATAGCAATGATGTTTATATGGCAGACAAATCACCTGGGACACTTTGCCCAAAGCAATAGAGAGTAGGAGTCAAAAAATAGTTTGTTGTAAAAAAATCTTGAATAATAGAACAGTTTCACAGTCACTCTGTAATAATGAAAAGTGATTTCTAAAAACTTCAAAGCTATTATTATATAAGAACTGAGAAAGTTAAAATCATGTAGCATGATTCATGTAATTGTTAATATTACAGCTGAGCTATTTAGGAAAAGAAATGCCAGGTGAGAGAGAAAAGAAAAATAACCATACATTATGCATTTTTTCCTCCACCTTCCCCCCCCCCCCTTTCTATTATTTGTAAAAGTTATAGATGGGAGAGTTCACATGTGTTGATGATTAAAGATCATTCTGTGATTCACTTAGCTGCCCAACATCTGGGCAAAGCTGTGGCCATGATGGGTAATTTTAATGAAAGATGAGATGAGGATTTTTCATGGATTCAGGTCCCACCAGTGCCAAGGTCAGTTCTTCAGGGTAGCAATGAAAGAATATTAATCATTCTGTGTATGCAATAGTGGCCTAATTCTCAGATTAGAGCCTCTAATTCTCTCACCATGACTTGAGGGCTCACAGAAAGTTAAAAGACTAAGCAGTTGTCCTCATCCCAGTGTGTCATGTATTAAAGTGTTTCCCAACAGCAGCAACCAGGGGGTGGGAGGATGAGGATAAAGTGAAAAATGCTACATTCTGGCCCTTCTTGGAACAACAGTTATAATTTTAGTGATACAAGCACTATATACAGCATCTTTTAGCAGAGTCTATACACAAGGGAATAGATCAGAGGGAGAATTTAAAGCTGAAAATGTCTTCTTGAGACATTCAAATGATCTAAAAATTGTACTCTCCAAAGTGGGATCTTCATGTTCCATTTAAATGTTTTTTTGAATGGTGTGATATTTCAGCTTAGGGTACTAGTATGTTGTTTAGGCAAAGCCCAACATGTGTGGGGAGTGGGAATGAGCTGGAGCAACAGGAGGTACTCTGCCTCAGGGAGGGAAAGTGCTTCTTGGAGCTCTCAGGTGTGCAGGAGGTGCATGTCTGCATGTGCAACATGGAGGGGAGGGTAACACATTCTTCTGAATGGAAGATCACCTTCATGTAAGCTCCGCTGGGATGTTAGCACAGAACAGATCCTGCACTTTTACAGTGGAGAGATTGAAACCTTTAGCCAGAAGGTGCAAGGGGAATGTGGCAAAAAACAACCACCACCTACTTGTTCTCTTCTCATCGCTTCTCCACTGATACCATGTTTAGCCACAGGCTCGCCCCTAAAGTAGAACTACCGGGACAGATAAACTAGGAATGGACAAACTGCTAATAGTAAATTCAGGATAATACCTCATATGATCTATGACAGGGATCGGCAACCTTTGGCACGCGGCCCATCAGGGAAATTTTCTGGCAGGCCAGGAGGGTTTATTTATCTGTAGTGTCCACAGGTTTGGCTGATCGCAGCTCCTACTGGCCGCGGTTTGCTGTTCCAGGCCAATGGGGTCTGCGGTAAGCAGTGCGGGCTGAGGGATGTTCTGGCCACCACTTTCAACAGCCCCTATTAGCCTGGAACGGCGAACTGCTGCCAGGCGGAGCTGCGATCGGCCGAACCTGCGGACCCTGCAGGTAAACAAACCATCCCGGCCCGCCAGCAGATTTTCCTGATGGGCCGCATACCAAAGGTTGCCGATCCCGATCTATAATAATAAAGAAAGATGTAACACAGATGGTTTAGGGGTTGAGTTGTCACTAAAATGTTGGGATTAGCATTGTGATATAGTCCTAGATAGTGCATCTTTTGCAGATCTAGTCCTTTATATTTTATTAATGAAATAATTTTTATTTATAGATTATTGTTGGTTTACCCATAAAAAACTGATAATTCATGAGCAGAAAAAAACTGCCTAAATTCATCAGATAAATTGTCTTTCATTAATAGTTCTCTCAACTCTTACTTAAAAATATGAAAGTGTTTTCCAAACAATAATTAATTATACACTCATTGCACTCCACACCCTATGCGATAGAGAAACACTATTTTAGCCATTCTGAAGATGGGGAAACTAAGGCAAAGAGTGTTTCAGGGACTTTTCCATGTTCACTCATGGAACTCAATGGCAGAGCTATTGACAATGGAGCTGACAATGGTATGAGAATTGGGCAAATAGTGCAAAGTGGTCATGTAATGGGATGCACTTACCTCTTGAGAGTGCCCTCGTCTCAGTGTGTGTGTCTATACTCTCTCTCTCTCTCTCTCTCTCTTTTTGTGGTGGGTCTTTGGTGACTCAGCCCTTCAGCCAAGTCACACACACCCTCTATAATCTGCAGCCTTATCTCTGGGCTCAATCCTCAATCTGTCCAGCAGGGCCTATCACAGTAGTCTGCTTTGAACTGTCTCTCAGCCTCTTCCTGGCTTTTTCAAATTGTCCCTGTTCCTCAAGCAGTCCTGGCCCTGGGTGGGACCACATCCCCCAAGGTATCCCACTCTGGAGACTCTTCAGCTCTCCAGACCTTCCTGGCCCCAACTTTTCAGCTGGAACACTAATATAATTCAGTTCCCTTTCTGGGGTGCATCAAAGTCCAGGCCACTTTCCCAGTTGCTGGGTGACTTTTTTACCCCTCTGCACCGGAAATGTTCACTTCTTGTTTTTAAAAAAAATGCAGTCATCCAACCAGTGAACATAAGCAATATGATCTGATGGGTGGCCAAACATACACTGTGATATTAAAGACCAAATAACCAGGAAATAGTCAGAGTAAATTATTTACAAACAACCCATGCATATTCCAAAGGCTATTGTTGGCTATTGGTAGATACACCCCATCAAGGGGTGTCTGGTCATGTATGGTCAGCAGGGAGGTTACGCCCCAACTGCTAGAGTCTAACCAACAAAATGGGAGAGGGTAACCTAGCAGTCAGAGTCCTTAAGGTTCCCTAGTTCTCAGGGCAGTGTGACCTAGTTGTCAGAGTCCCTTGAGCATACCCTTGCTCTCAGGGCAGCACAACCTAAGGGTCAGGATAGATTAGGCCATCACCCAGGGCCTCAACCCCTCAAGCAAGGTACAGCAACAAACAGTCTGGGGTGCTCAGACCCTCAGGTAGGGTGAAGCAGCAAACACATAGTCCAGATAGTCTAGCATTCTAACTCTGATGAACAGTAGACAACCGCAAGCCTCTAGGCTTAAGGTGGTAGAGTTGCCACCCTGGTGTGGAGTTGGCAGGAGTTAGAGGGACCCAGGCCCACCCCACTCTACCGCCCCTAACAGTGGCAGAGTGTTCCACCACTGGGTCAGTGGCGATCTGCCCAAAACACGCTGACAGATTTCTAGGTCTTACAACCAGACTAGTGTCTATTTCCCCTGGGTCACTTCCTACCCAGTCTTCCAATATAACAGTCCACGGGTTCTCTGGGGTCATCAACTGGTAATATCTGCAGCAACTCAGTCCCCTCCCACATCTCTGCAGGCTGTCCAGTATCCGCCTGGGGTTCTGCGTGCCTGGCCTCCAAAGACTGGGGCTCTGGCAGTTCCCTGGAGCGAGTTTGCAATACACATCCTTCCTCCTCGGCAGTCTGGCCCAACTGAATGGGCTGCTTCCCTTTATACCCTGTTTCTAGGTTGATCATATCCAGCAGGGATGGAGGGGCGTGGCTTCCTCAGCCTGCAATGCAGAGTTAACACCTGCAGGCTCAGTGTGGGGTAGCTTCACGCCATAACACCTATATAAAGCATTTTTTCCCAAATAACTACCAATAAAAAAGATTGAAATAATTAGTCTTTTCCCAGATAATTCATGAGCAAATAAATAAATAAAATAACCTGTCTAAATTCATCCGATCAAATCTCTTCTATGACTAGTTTTCTCAATTCTTAATAGAACCCAGAAATCCTGTCTCAGATTTCCCTGCTCCAGCCAGTAGAACACAATGTTTTAGCTAATGTGTGCCTGTCACCCCTACAGACTGAAATGTAATGAAAATGAAATACGTATATGCCTCACTCAGGAAAGTTCATTGCAATATTATCCACGTAACTTAAATAGTCTTACTGCCCAGGGATGTACTGTAATGTAATACGGATAATGATAAAAACAAAACTGCACATGATTATCTCATTTCCAGTGACAGATTGTCTTTTTATTTCCAAGAAGGAAGAATGCTAGATAAAAGAAAATGTAACTTACGTGAAACATGCTGGAAGTCATCAACATAACAAGAGAAAACCCTCTACATTAGAACGAAGGCTAATGAGATTACACTGTGCCTCTAGTATACTGTACATGACCACAACATATGTAACAGAATTAGTCTCATTACTAAGCTTCCTGTCACAACTAAGATTCATTTAAAACAACAAAAGCTATTTTATGGATTTTGATCTGATTATACTTAAACAGAAAAACAGATGATATTTCAAATACACACTGCCTATGATACCTAGGTACTGTGTTTCATAGCATGCTTTTTATACCACAAAAAAAGAAAGAGAGCAAGAGAGGTATCTCTCAAATGTCCTTCATTTAAGGATCGTCATTCATTTTAGACCCAGAGTTGCCTAATTTCCACACAAATGTAGTATTCCCTCACTTCTATGGTTGAAAATTATTTACCTCATAAATAAGCATGTAACTTATGAAAGTCGTTTACACTGGAGGAATGAACACCACAGCCCATTTAAAGCAAAAATATCTAGTGGAATTCTTGACTTTGATAGTCTGCTTAAACTATATATCTGGAAATCCCAGACGAGTTCCCGTGTATTTAAGGAAACCATCAGAGTCAAGATCTACCACTAAAAGTACAAACATTCAACCAAAACAAAGCTAGTAATGGAATTTTTAAAATCATAGATATCTTTTAATTAACATAAATTACTTAAATTGAAAAGCGGAGGTTATTTTGTTTAGTTTCACATGCTCTGTTAGGGGCCTGATCCTCAGAGGTGACTTTAGAGGGATGCAACCCTTAAGATCAAGTCTTAATTTTGCAAACTGCTACTGGGCCCATTCAGATCTTAGTTAAATGATTCAATTACTGAATATCACATTTCCTATTTAAACCCTTCTACTATTCTTGTCCTTGTGCCTTCTCCTATCACCCTGAAGCTTGAAATTCCATTTCTCTCCTCATAGAGCAAACATTTTCTTTAAAAAATATCAACAGAAAATATTTCTTCAGACTTTTTTAACCAAAACAAGTCAGCAAACCTGAATCTATTTTTTCTGGGCTTTTTTTTTTTTTTTGCAAGAAACATTTTGTCCGGCTTTAGCCGGAACAAGGTCTATGCTAACTCTTATTTTGAAGACTTATAGGGGAGTTTTGTGGTGTTAAACCCTTTTGCTGACCCTCACATAGGAATATAAACAGACAAAGAAAATTCACTGAGAAATTCAAACAACTAATCCACCTTTGGGGGGGGGGGGGGGGGGCTGTTCTAACTGACTAAGGACTCCAGGTTGTGGCCACATAAATGAGAAATTCAATACTGTAACTTGCTGTACATTGAAATCATATTGGACATTCTTTCTATTTCAATATAAATGGGGGTTTTCACTTCTATTTGATTTCTGTGTTATAGGATTTGGATGTAAAACATTAGGAATTTCAACACTTAGAGAGGGACAAAATTAGTTTTGTAAAATTCTTAAGTGGTTGGCATCCAATTCCACCTTTTTCATTGGGTTTAAGAATTGACACAAAACACAATCACAATAAAAAGCTGAATCATAAGCAGCTGATACATCTTTATGTGCATTTTGAATACTATGTGGTACATGTAATAATATACTGAATGGTGCCTGTACCCCGAGTACATGACATCTAAAAGGATTCTCACTTTACTCTCATATTGAAAAAGGTTAAAAGGAAAGAAACATTTCATGCCAACTTATCACAGACATCCATAATACAGTTAGTCATACTTCGGTGAGAAATGTGGGTGGAGATATGTCTTTTGTAGTTGCCATCTTTGAGCCTGCAATGAATGTGTTGGGTTCAAAAAATAAAATAAAGAAAGGCTTGCATTTGATGGGGTCTGATAGTCTTGTAGATACAAAGTACAAAAGACATCCTAAGAATGAAATGCCAGAGGCTGGCAATGCACGCTCAAGAATAGCTCCAGCTGAAAGACAATGTTTTATTAAATGAGGAGTGGAGGGAGAAGAATGAAATTAATTTGTAGTCTTTTGAAGTAACACTTTCTATTGATCTTAGCATGGCTTGCCAGATAAACTGAGTAACATAACAGAAATCTTGAAGACTGTATGACCATACCACCCATACAATAAATAAATAAATATTAAGCCACTTGGGAGTATCAGACTTAGAACCCAGAAGCACTTGTTTTTCCTTCCCCCGGCATGATTCCAAGGATGCTTCTTGCTCCACACACCCTGTCTTCCTCCATGGTTCTCGAGAAGAGCTGTCAGCCCCTGGCATCCCTTTGATAAATAGAAAGCAGCTGGTGTCCCAAGGATGACTATTAATCTCCTCACAAGATGAAAGTAAGTAGAGAAGCTGAGCAATGCTTTGTAATTACTGATTCATGCACTCCCTTCCTCAGGATAAAAGAAATTTGAAAGCACTCCTACTTCGAAGATGTATTAGTTTTAATTAATATATCATCTCTCTAAGAAATTTGAATAAACTGAATTGTGGGAAACTTTTAGTCAAAGCTGCTTATTTAGGAAGACTATTACTTGGAAACATGAATTTGATTATACGTTCTGCTTCCCTGTATTAGAAGATGGATGGACCAAATAGGTGGAAGCAGCCTTGGGATGTAAGTCTTATGTATAGTGTTTTTTTCCAACAGTTTTCATGTTGGGAAGTGCAGAAATGAGTATTTTAAGACCTAAACTTTTATATTCAGTACTGATAATGGTGTAATTAACTTTTCTTTTTGATGATCAACTAGAAAATATGTTTGATGGATTAACCTTACATGTACTTGTCACTGGGGTAAGTACAGTACATAGGAAAGTGTGACAGCATGCTAGCTGTAGCACTCTGTTCACAGAGGTTGCTGAAGCACAGAGAAGGATGCAAGGTTTAATTGGAATCAATCAACCAGTACTGGTTGGGATTACAGATGCTTGGTGGCAATTGTTGGGCTAATGCAGTAATTGGTTTAGTAAAGGGGAGGATATATAATTGGGAGGAAGAGGGAGCTTAGAGAAGAAAAAAGCAGGGTGAAAAGCTCCTTCTGCTGCATAACTGTACTATGTCCGGACATATTTGGAAACTGAGAATTAAAGGTATATATGATTTAAAACTACCCAAAAAGGGCACTGTATGTTTGTGACTAGAAGACCACAAGAAGGCAGTGAGATTAGATAATTCAATGCAATTCAGAAAAGCTCATAAGAATTTATCTGAACTATCCAGATGACGGCCCCAACTGAAGAAAGCATTTAAATAGGTGCTTAACTTTAAGCTAGTGCTTAAGGAGTTTTCCAGAAGAGGGTGCTTTCATGAACTGTGGCCTATGCTGGGAGTCATTCTAGAATGTGTGTGATTAGAATTGGTAAAAAAATTTCATTTAAACTTTTAAAAAAATGAAAAATGGCCTTTTATTAAAACCAAAAAACTTTCACAAAAAGCTTCCCCTCCCCCCACCCAAATGTTTTCATTTTTTGTCTCAATTTAAATTTTGGTTAGTTCAATTTTTTTCTATGTCACCATTGAATGCAAAAGGGGGAAAAAAGGTACATAATTCTTTTTTGTATTCAGTGGCAAAGGGGGGAGGAAGAAGAAAAAATAAAAATTTTAAAATTTTAAATTTCAATCATTTAAAAAAAAATCTTTTTTTAAACCAACTTATTTGAAACCCGAGAAATGGGAACAGCTTCAAAATATCATGTTTTTTTTCTTCTTCAGAAAAATCTTTTTAAAAAATTTTCAGCTATTTCTCATTTTACTATTTCTACCATGTCCTGCTTGTAGCCATGCAGGAAATACAGTAAGAACATAATTTCTGGTTATTTCATTACTTCCTCTCCTGGTGTAGATGGAGGGTGGGAGGGGGCAGTATACATTTTAATAAACTCTTTTCAGACTCAGAAAAGCTTGGATTTGAGTCTTGATTGATTTGAATTAGTCTTTATTTTGGCCCAGATTTGACATTAAAACAATGTTTACCACAAAAATCTTTCAAAATTACTGTTTAGTTCTGCAAGCCTTTCTTATACAAATAATGTTACTCATGTGAATAAGGATTACTGAATCTGATCTGTGAATTACAGACCTACCTATTTTTCTTCCACCTCTGATACTTCTTTCTTTGTTTAGTCATTCTCAATATACAGGTGGTGGGTTCTTTTGTTGGCTAAGTCAGTGTCATGTAGAGGCTTGAGTATCACATAGCTGACAGCCATGGCTGTGCTGACCAGTAAGGATGGCAATTAATCCAACAAAATGACCATATAAAAACATTGCAGAAATACAAACATATTGCTTGAAATCCTGCTCTCATTAAAGTCTATGACAAAACTCCCATTACTGGCCACAATGACGCCATTGGGAACTTTGCCATTGACTTAAGTGAGAGCAGGATTTCACCCATGTTTACTGTCAACAAATTGTAATAAAAATTGCTAAAAAAGAAACAAGTCTCAACTGCCCATATCTGGATTCCATTATACAATGTAAGACAAACAAATGTTCTTATTTAAATATTTCAGTATGAGATGATGTGCCTTTAGCCCAACTTATTGTGAGCTGTCCTTTGTGTTGTGGTGTTAGCTGATTATTCTTCCTTCCATAAAGATTTAATTATCCAAAGAGATCAATGCTTGGCATTAATTGTGAGATGGCATGAGTCTCGTTTCCTCCCTCCAATTGTCCAGTCATGAGAAAAGAGATACTTTCATATTGTTTGGGGACTGGATCAGAGAAATTACGTCATCGTCATGAACAGCACAGATACAAAGAATGCGATCTGGACATAGAGGCTGTCTAGTGTCCTGAAGCAAGGAGTTCAGAGTCAGAACTCCTTGGTCCTATTTTCTGCACTGTGTTGACTATAATTGGATGAGTTACTGAATTACTATCGGTCTTTGGCCTTGTCTACACCTGCAGGTTGTATTGGTTTAGGAAAAGTTGGTTTAAAAAACAATTTAGTTAAGATCTCTGTGTGGATACATTTAGATTGGTTTAAAACTGGTTACTCTGGTTTAGTCTGTTACCAATAGAAGCCATGTTTAAGCCAATATAACAGTGTCAAAACATGGTTTTGAACTAGTTTAAATATATCAGTTTAAAAAGACACCTTTAATTCAACTGGTGTAACATTGTGTGTAAATCAGGTCCTATCCACATATCTTTAAAATGAGGATTAAAATATAGTGGGCCAGATCCACAGCTGATGTGGAGTTATTTCTAATTGACACCAATGTAAAGAAGAGTAGAATCAGGTCCACTGTCTTCAATGACATGATTACATATTATTTCTCAAAAAGTAATACAGTAAAACAGAATGCATTTTTTCTATCTTTTAGTACTATGGACTATTTTAGGGGAGACAAATGTCCATAGTAATCACTTACACAAAAAGTTAATAGTAAAAAAAAAAAAAATAAAAAAAAAAATGAATGCTTCTAAGAAGGTGGATTGGCAACTTCTACTCTCCCCATTTCATGAAATAAGATTAAGGTGGCATTTACTGAAACTGAAAGGTAACAAATTCAAAACTAATAAATGGACATTTAAAAAAAACATACATAATTAGGCTGTGTAGCTCGTTGCTAAAGGATGTCAGAGGCTAAGAATTTAACAAGTTTCAAAATGTCCAGGGTTATAATAATAAATGCTTTAAAAAAGAGTTTTAGAAGTAGAGCTTGTAGAACATTTTCATTCTAAATGTTTTTTCATCAAAACAGATATTCACAGGATTTTTTAAGCTTTATGTTTAAAAAAATGATTGTCATATTTGTGTTTTGTTTTCAGCTGATGAAAACGAAACCAACCTGGGTTTTAGCTGTTTGACAAAAACCTGAACTTGGAGGGCGGGGAGAGGAAATTGGCAAGAGCAAAACTTATTTTTTATTTCTTTTCATATTTTTCTTGGGAACAGAAAACATTTCCTGATGAGCTTTCTATTAAACAAAAAAAAATAAACCTCATGATTCAGGGCTTAAGACATCTCTAATTGTCAGGAATTAGGAGGTGACTCTTTTGAAGGGCAGCCTGTGTCATGTCTGCCTACTGCAGAGTTTTTTGCACCTTCTTTTGAAACATCTGGTGCTTGCCACTGTTGGGGACAAAATACTGGAATAGACAGACATCAGGTCTGATCTAGTGTGGCAATTCCTATATTTTTATATTCCTAAATTATATTCATGAAACTTGGATCTTTAATGTTGATTTTCAATAAGTCTTGGAGCACTGAGGAAGTTCCAGAAGACTGGAAGATTGCTAATGTGCCAGTTTTTAAAACAGTAAATGGGATGACCTGGCAATTACAGGCCTGTCATCCTGACATCTATCCTGGGCAAGATAATGTAGCGGCTGATATGGGACTCAATTAATAAAGAGCTAAAGGAGGCTAATATAATTAATGTAAATCAACATGGGTGTTTGGAAAATAGATCATGTCCTGTCAAACTAACTTGATATCTATTTTTGATGAGTTTACAAGTTTGGTAGAATAAGGTAATAGTGTTGATGTAATATACTTGGACTTCTGTAAGGTCTTTCACTTTTTACCACATGATATTTTGATTAAAGAATATAAAACAGAACAATATAAAATTAACACAGCACACATTAAATGGATTAAAAACAGGCTAACTGATAGGTCTCAATACGTAACTGTAAATGGGGAATCATCATCAAGTAGGTCTGTTTCCAGTAGAATCCCGCAGGGATAGGGTCAAGAACATATGCTATTAAACAGTTTTTAATGATGTGGAAGAAAACATAACATCATCACTGATAAAGTTTGCAGATGAGACAAAAATTGGGGAAGTGGTAAACAATGAGGAGGACAGGTCACCGATTCAGAGTGATCTGGATCACTTGTGTAACTGGGTGCAAGAAAACAATAAGAATTTTAATATGACTAAATGTAAATGTATACATCTGGGAACAAAGAATGTAGGCCATACTTACAGAATGGGAGATTCTATCCTGGTAAGCAGTGATTCTGCAAAATATTTGAGGGTCGTAGTAGATAATCAGCTGAATGTAAACTCCTAATGCAGGGATCGGCAACCTTTGGCACACAGCCCACCAGGGTAAGCCCCCTGGCGGGCCGGGCCGGTTTGTTTACTTGCTGCATCCGCAGGTTCGGCCGATCGCGGCTCCCACTGGCCACGGTTCGCTGTCCCAGGCCAGCACATCCCTCGGCCTGCACTGCTTCCCATAGCCCCCATTGGCCTGGGACGGCGAACCGCGGCCAGTGGGAGCTGTGATCGGCCGAACCTGCGGACACAGCAAGTAAGCAAACTGGCCCGGCCTGCCAGGGCGCTTACCCTGGCGGGTTACGTGCCAAAGGTTGCCGACCCCTGTCCTAGTCTGACGCAGCAGCCAAAAGAGCTAATGCAATGCTGGGATGAATAAATAGAGGAATTTCAGTTAAGAGTAGATAAGTGATTTTATCTCTGTATTTGTCACTGTTATGACCACTGCTGGAATACTGTGTCCAATTCTAGTAGCCACAATTCAGGAAGGATGTTGATAAATTGGAGAGGGTTCAAAGAAGAATCACAAGAATGATTAAAGGATTAGAAAACATGCTTTATAAGGATAGACTAAAGGAGCTGAGTCTATTTAGCTTAGTCTGTATGTACCTACCTACGGAACCAGTATTTAATAATGGGCTCTTCAATCTGGCAGAGAAAGGCATCACACCATATAATAATAATAATAATAATTAATGGAGATATCCCATCTCCTAGAACTGGAAGGGACCTTGAAAGGTCATTGACTCCAGCCCCCTGCCTTCACTAGCAGGACTAAGTACTGATTTTGCCCCAGATCCCCAAGTGGCCCCCTCAAGGATTGAACTCACAACCCTGGGTTTAGCAGGGCAATGCTCAAACCACTGAGCTATCCCCCCCCTATAATGGCTGGAAGTTCAAGCAATTCAAATTCAGATTGGAAATAAGGAGTAAATTCTTAATGGTGAGAGTAACTGACCCTTGGAACAATTTACCAAGTGTTGTGGTGGATTTTCCATCACTGATAATTTTTAAATCAAGACTGGATGTTTTTCTAAAAGACAGACTCTAGGAATTATTTTGGGGAAGTTTGATGGTCCATGTTATACACTATATCAGACCAGATGCTCATAATGATCCCTTCTGGAATGTATGAACTTGCTAAACAAAGAAAGCCAGATGCCTCAATCTGGCCAGGTTCTGCAGGATCAGAGCAGATTGGGGGCAAAAGGTGGCACTATAGCAACTTAACACAGTCCTCCAGGCCTACCCCAATTCTGCAAGGGGCTACACGGATCTGTGGTGAAAGTTATAGCAGCCTTAGGGCTCCTCTAAGTTGTTCCCAGTTCTATGCTTTGATGGACAAGAGAGGATGGTGCACAGCTGGCCCCTCTACCAAGTTCGCAGATGTCTGATCCCATCATATAACACAGAGGAATAGTGTAAAAAAAATAGTGGCATATATAGCCTGCCAACCTTTTAAATCTATTATTCTTAGAATTTTATTTTAAATAGTGCTTCTCCTCATGTTGTCTGGGCACCAGCCATAAGATTAAATGAAAGCACATTTTGTCAAGAAAGCTACTTAGCCTCCTCTACTTTATATTTCAACTCTCACTTCCATTACCTACTTGGAGGGATTTCCCCCCCTTCCTGAAGAATTCCAAGATCATGGATAATTCCTTTTACTGGACACATTTAATCTCCCATGGAAGTCTTTCCATTAACTTCAGTGGGAGCAGGATGGGGCTTTTTTATATGCATACACTTTTTCTATGGTTTATTAATCTAAATGACTTAATTCATTTTAGAAATTATACATATTGTAGTTTACTATTCATTTGCTATTAATTTTTCCTTTCATCCTGTTACACTCAAAGCAAACAAGAGAGCTAAAAGGTTTAAATGTTGCTAAATAAAGATAAGCACCAACATCCAAGATCACTAATGCTACAAGGTGACAGAATGTGTAAAACATTCAAACCCTGTAAATATTTTAAATATTTTTCTGAAGGTTCTGAAAACAGTAGATGCAGACATTGAAATTACTGAGAGCCCATGAGAAAGAGACTTTGGCCTCTCAACATTAAATAAAAGGCTGCTTTAAGTAATCTGTTATGAAGGTGCCAGGATAATTCTCAGCTTTCTTTGTTTTAAATGAAACCTCTCAAATATGAGTTTTTCTGTTCTTTTCTTTTCAGAATTTAGGCTCTTGATGTATGAGTAAAACATAAAGAGACTGAACATCTTCTACAGTAAGAAAACAAAGGAGCAGAGGAATGTGATAACAGTGCTGAAAAATACTTGAGAGATAAAACAGGAGGAAGGAGAAGACTTATGCAAGGTTGACTAAGGATGTTTTACAACTGATGAACTGGCCCTTACACTAAAGAACAGCACACTGAGATTAGATAAAAGGAAAACACTTCCAACTGTAGGAGCAATTCAACAGTGGAACAGTTGTCAGGCAGAGGCACCAGTAGTGGAGGGTACTCCTAAATATAATGCATAATGCATTTCAGGGAACAGCACAGGGAAAATCTGCATCAACTGTATAATCCTGGTACTTCCATATGGTGTAAACAAACAGGCAGTAAGGGGAAAGTCTTGCAGGATTAGAGAAATGGGCTTCTCTCTTCACAGGAAACAGAGTGGCTGCAAAGCTATTTTTTGTTCAATACCAGACTGCTACAGTAAGTTCTCAGTGGTAGCCATGTTAGTCTGTATTAAAAAAAAACCCTAAAACAACAACAACAAAAAATGAGGAGTCCTTGTGGCATCTTAGAGACTAACAAATGTATTTGGTCATAAGGTGCCACAAGGATTCCTCATTTTTTTTTTACAGTAAATTCTCTGACTGATGCTGTCTGCCCTCCCTATGGAGAGGTTTCCCTTGTGGACCTGCTTAGTTGTAGATTCAGTAACTGTCACCAGCTCTCCCAAAATACCTCTCTCTACTGTTACAGACAGAGACTAACTGAACACCATGCAGGAGTTACAGAGTCCCTAAAATGGCTTCTTACACTTTCTCCAAACATTCCATGTAGCTGAATCATGCTAATTTCTGCTATCTGACAGACATTACTCATGAGTACCTGAAGTAGTAGTGGGCGATATGCCCCTAAATGTAAAGAATTCATACTTAATGGTTGTTCCTTCCAGCCAACCATTCTGATTTTCCTATTTTTCCTAATGTCTACAGTTCAGATATAGTAGAACTGAACCGACAATTCTATAAAGAGGGTTTTTTTTAGATATGTTAAGGTATTAAAAGATATACTATAATGCTAGGGAAAGATGATCTGGCCCAGAGAAAATAAGAACATGAATCTTCAGGTCAGATACTAAGATTGATAGATAAAAGTAGACACATGGAGCAACATTTTTCATGCACCTCTTCTCTTCTACTTTTTGGTTCCTAGAAGCAGAAGATCTGAAACACCAGGATAAAAGCTACTCAAGATATTTTCAGTCCCTCCCAAATCCAGAAGTATCAGAAATCTAATAATCAAGCATGTCATCAAGATTCTACTAACCATACGTTTTACACTCAAGAGATTCAGATACTTTTTAGAACCCTTGAAAGTATCTGAACTTTGGGTCCTTGCCCAAACGTCTCCTCCAAACAGTTTCATATTCTTACATGGCTACAAAATGCATGTTAAAAAGAACATTTTGAACTCTTACCAAATGCTTTTAGCTTCCATTTGAAGCTGCAGTGAGACTCTGCATTATTTCTCTCAACATACTGTGTATGTCAAGTGAATTATAGAGCAAAATTAAAGGTGCTCCTTTCCCTTAAAATCAGATTTCCATTATTAAGCTGACCTTTAAATGTACCATTTTGTTAGGCAAACATCATTATATGAAATTAGTCACAGCTTTCTTGTTTTGTGCAAGCAAATCTTGATTACTGGCCTTTCTATAAAGCTGCTACTCAGTTTAATAATTCATGCTTCTCTGCTTATCAGCTTTAGAAATCAAAACGGTGCATACTGCCATAAATCATTCCCTCTGCTGCATTTCATTTTAATGCATGGCAGCAAAACACTAACATAATTGGTCCAATCTGTTATTTACAGATACGTTGTGAGACACAGGTGGCAACCTAGTTTTTGTGTAACAAAAAACAAGACCTCTTTCACAACTTGAGTAATGTTCTAGAAATTGTAGCTGTGTTAGGATAGAAGTCATTCATTTTCACTTGCAGTAAACTTTGATTCTGTTATAATTATTCATATGGTTCTTTCTTATATATTCTAAGATAGGATCTTATTTAATTTGTACCCAGCTCAAATGAAGCAACTTTACAGTTAAATATGATAATAGTAAGAAAAGTGACTTTGTAAAAAGATATTATGAAGGTCCATTTTCCCCCTCATCTACAAAGCAAATTTGCTCACTTTACACATCAGATGATTAGGTTTTGTTTATTATTGTATTTAAAAGGGTTGTAAAATAATTCTGGGATCTAAAATTCCATACACTTTTTTTTTTTTTTTGCTGCTTCATACAAACACAATCCTCACTGCAGATTTAGGGTAGGACATTACTTGTCCGATTCTCAATGGACACGTAGAACAATTCATCATTGTCCTCTTTATAACAGCCTTTAACATATTTGAAGACTGGTATGAGATTCCTCCTCAGTCTTCTTTTCTCAAGACTAAACGTGCTCATTTGTTTTTAACCTTTCCTCATAGGGTAGGTTTTCTAAACCTTTTAACATTTTTGTTGCTTTTCTCTGGACTCTTTCCAATGTGTCCATATCCTTCCTAAATTCTGATGCCCAGCACTGAACACAGTGGTCCAGCTGGGGCCTCATCAGTGCTGAGTAGAGCAGGATAATTATAATTACCTCCTGTGTCTTACTTACAACAGTCCGGTTAATATGCCCCAGATTCATATTAGCTTTTTTTGCAGCTTCAACATATTGATGACTCATATTCAGCTAGGAGGCCCATTGTGAACCACACAATACTTAATTTACATGTGAATAGACAGATAAATATTTCTTGCCTGAAAGATAACCTGTTTTTCACCTTTGCTGGTGACCAGTCCCTAGACACAGACCTCAAGAATATAATTTTCACTGTATATTCAGAATGCTTTACCCAACATCTGTCCATGCATTTTCCAATAATATTGATGAACAAAATGACATGTGCTTTTATTAGATACCTCACATGACCCTTTAGTGAATTAGAATGTAAATACCAGACCAAGTGGATTTCTGTAACCCTTTTCCACCCCTCTGTGGCCTTTGCCAGTTGGCATCAACAGGTTCCTTAGTCACAGTGATTGAGTCTGTATACAATCTAGATTTCTCTTCAACAGCTACATTAGCCAAGGTTCAATCTTGGTTAGCTGCATTTCACAGCTAACAGGAATAAACACATTTCTCTATCGGTAACATAAGCAGATATTATTCAAAGCTGAATAGGGAGCCGATATGTTGAGTAAAGAGGTACCATTTTACAGACTTCACTGTTCTAAGTAATGCTGGTTGAATAGCGGAAAAATATTTAATGTTTAGATAATTCACCAACTGAGTGAGTAAAAAGGTGAAAAACTGGTTTCATAATATATAATTTGACAACCTGCAGAGATGGTGGAATAGTGGAAAATTTATTCATGAATAATTACTCTCTGAAAATTTGTAACAAAATATTATATGCAACTCATTATGTAACTTGTTCTAGCTTTAGCTATGCTATAACCACATAATGACCAAATACTAGAGTTCTTAGTATTTCCCTGGGGCACATTCCCATGAACTTTCATGTGAGCTTGACCCAAGTGAGGCTGAAACTGAACTGCAGGATTTGGCTGTAAGAAAAGATAATTCTGAAAAGACTGAGATAGAGACTTCAATTTTTTTAATTGCTGCAATCAGTGTACAAACCTCCTTCATTGCTAGCAACATTATTGAGGGTGGCACAAGGGGTAAAATTAAGAATGACCGGACAAAATTAAGACTAAGAAAATTTCAGCTGAATATCAGATAAACACTCCTGATAATGAGATCTGTTGGATTCTAGTAATCTCACAAAGACAGTGGAATAAATTAGATCACTTGGGACTTTTTGAGGTAGCTTGGATAAAACACTGTAATATGTGGTATAGAGAATCCTGCATGAGCAGGAGAATGGACTCGATGGCTTAATGGTCTTTTCCAGCTCTGATTTCTGTTGTATTGTTTTAATACATTAATTTCATTTATTATGCTTGCTCTGCATAACCAACTGTATCATAGACATTCAAAAGGAACTCTGAAATGCAGAGTTATGAGCAACATCTGGGTAGACCATGAATCAAGGTCTTGAGTGCACATTTTATACTAAGGTAGAATAGAAACCCCCTTCCCTTTTTATTTATTTATTTATTTTGGTCCGTATGAAAACTGAATAAGACCTCAAAAGGAGAGAACATTTGGCATGATATTAACCAAAACAGAAATAACCTCCCCCAGCACAAGAAATCCAACAACAAGTAGGCTTCATGACACTGTGCTAGTGACTACCTCAAAAAGCATTCTCCAATCCTCTGGGGATTCCTGATGCTGCCACTCATCATGCCAAACCTGCTGCTATCACCGTATCATCTGCTCCTCTCAAAACTGAGTCAAGGGAATACATGCTTGTCTTGTGCCAAAAGAAGGAGAAAAAACAATTTTGGGAACCAAATGACGGAACGGTTAGTGCAGAAGATCAACAAGTCCTTCCAATTACTCTTTGGCTCTATGTCCTGAGAAAGGGAATAACCCTCCCTGCCCCACAAAACAACAACAACATAAGGGCATGAATCTGGAACCAGCTTGACACTTGATTACAGCCATAGGATAATATCAGGGGGACCATACTAGAGGCTTTAAAAGGCATCACTGAGGGAATGTTAGTATAAGTTGAAAATTTCCTTGCAATTGTCACAATAAATATGACTGATTAACAAAAAAAAACAAAACAAACAAAAAAAAAGGATAAATAGGAACTGTATGAGAAAGTATTCTACAATATTTCAATCATTCAGGAATTTGGTGCTGGTGAAAGGTGCCATATTGGTTGTCCTGGAATCTGAGACCCTTTTTTTATTTAGAAACTTCACTACCACATACTGCCACAAGCTGTGGCTGACCTAAAGGGACCAGCACTACTGCAGACAGTAAGAAAGTAGGCCGCTCTCAATGAACTGATGCTGAGGGTGCCAAAAAACAAAGGTGAAAATTTGGTGTGCCTACTCGGATGTGAACAAATATCCACTGAAACTGGACTGAAATTAAACAAACTCCTTTCATATAGGGCACAGAACAGCAGTCTGAATTTCTGAGATAGAATGTGGCAGCAGCAATAAACTGCAGAACTCCACAAGGGTTTAGTCCAGTAAATTACAAAGAATAGCAGTATTACAATTGAATTGAAAATGCAGAGGAATTTCCAAAGGAAAAAAGTTAATGCTCAAGTTGGCACATGGTCAGGAGACCAGTTTAAAATCCAGAGCCTCAGGGGAAAATGTCATTGGATTTTTTAATGACTGCACGTAGTCAAGACTTCACTTTTTGTGTCTCATCTGAAAATTTGCACCTCCAGCTGTTTAGTGTCATCCAGCACTGTTCTGGAGCATTGGCTCAGTAATAATCCAAGAAAAAGAGTGCCAGCTTCTGAATCACTGACATCAACTTCTTGCAATATAGAGGTGGCTGCTGGATGTTTCTCATTCACATAAGGACACAGCCTGATCCTTCTTAGTTTATGGGATGTGACAGGATTACAACACAGGATGGCTGATCATGATGATCCTTCTGAATGTTAAAAATTCAGAACACTGAAGGCAGCTTTGGCCAGAATGTGTCTCCAGAAACTCACTTTGTTAACTTTAATCCTGTTAAAAGTCTACCACTTTGTAGTGAACAGGGAAAAAATACATCAGTCATGCACGCTCTATTGAGAGAGGAAAGTTGGCTTGTGGCTAAATCTACTTGTGCTTTCCAATAAATAGCTCATTCTTGGGAAATTAGTACTGCCAACACTAGGAGGAGCATGCCTTGTGAGCTACGCATGCTAGACTTGCCTGAGGACTAGAATGACTTTCACACCTTGCTTCACACCATTTATGTAAGTGAGCTGTCCAGAAACTAACATCCCATGTTCACATTTACTAGTTCCCCCATTATTTTAGTTTGCCAACCCCTTTTAGAGTTATGATCCCTCTGGGCTGTATACCAGATGCCTAACCCTTTATGTGGTAACACTTGGTTGTTGATGAAAACCACTGACACGGTTTAGCTCAATAGAGGGTGAATTCAATGCTATTTGTTGGATTTAGCATTTGGGCTGGCAGATGGGGTGGCGAAGATTTTGCCTAAGGTGATGCTGCAAACCTCACCAACCCCTTCCTTTCCCATCACAGGACTTATGTATTCAAAATGATAAACATGAAGAATTTTTGTGCTTGTTACAGCAACATTTGATCAATTTACTACTTCACAGCATTAAAACAAATAACATTAGCAGCAAAATCAACAGCATGTTTTTCCACTGGAGAGATGACTCTGACCTAGATCAGCATTAACAATAATAGGAGCCCTCGGGTAGACAGAGCTCTAGCTACTTCTGGTGTTTATAACTATCATGTTAAGTCAAAACTGATCCAAAGCCAAATGCTTGAAGTCAGTGGACCCTGCTCCACATAAGGTTCCTAGAAATGCTACCACTTCGTCAGCTGTACCAATAGCAGAATCAATGGGAATGACATTCTAAAATTGCCTGATGTAGACACAGCCTTGTACTGATGTGTGTAAGCATGGAAAGGGATCCATTTACAATTTATTAATGTGCCAGTTAGATTTTCAAGCTAAAATCTAACAAACTAGTTTTACCAATTTGATGCATATTATACCCAATATTAGAAGGAATCTATAGGAAAAGCCATTTTTATTCAGTTCAGGAAGAGTTAGCTTACTAATTTAATGCTAAGTTTTTTATCAGATCATTTTTTACCTTGAACAGTACCTTTCAAATCACACTTGTTACTCTTAACCAATGTATTAATTCACTCAGTATGCAATAAACAGTTAATCAGATGTAGACACAACCAAAGTTTTGGCATACACTGAGCACAAATATAGTCTTGCAAGTAATTGCCGAAGTCTAGAGTCGAGATTCAGTGGTTACACGAAGGAACTACGCAGCTCATGAAGGCCAGATCAAAACAACAAACCGGTATCCGTATAACTACGTCACTCAGGGGTGTGAAGAATCCACTCCCCTGAGCAACATAGTTATACCAACCTACCCCGCTGTGTAAATAGCACTATGTCGACAGGAGAGATTTTCCCATCAACATAGCTACCATCTACTGGGGAGGTGGATTAATTACACTGATGGGAGAAGTTCTCCCATTGACATAGTAGTGTCTTCACTGAGGCAATGCAGCAGCACAGCTGCGGTGCTGTACCTGAGGACAAACCCCAAGATTTTGTATTACAATTACTTATAACATCAATCCAGTGGCAGATTTAGAGTTAGTGGGGCCCTGTGCCCAGAACATTTTCAGCCCCCCCCCATCCCTCTTGGGACCTAGCCAAGAAAAAGAACATTCTCTCTTATCTCCCACCCCACCCATTTTTCATTCTTTTTTTGTTCATCCTCCTCCTATTATAAGTAATGGGAAGTAAATGAAAATAAAGTGAGATACCTTGACTGGGGCAGGGGGTTAGGGTGCGGGGGACAAGATCTGGGAGGAAGTTTTGGTGCTGGGTGCAGACTCTAGGCTGGGGCAGGGGGTTAGGGTGTGGGAGGGGGGCAAGGGGCTGCACTTACCTTGAGCGGCGTGGCTCTCAAAGCGACCGGCACACACACCCCTCCGGCAGTGGCTCCTAGGTGTGAGGAGGCAGGGGGTCTCCTCGCACTGCTGCCCGCGGATGCCGCCCCCACAGCTCCCATTGACTGCAGTTCCTGGACAATGGGAGCTGCGGACGCTCGGGGCTGAGGGCAGCATGTGGAGACACCCCTCCTCTGGGGCCACAGGGACATGCTGACTGCTTCCGGGAGCGGCACGGTGCGGAGGGAGGGAGGAGGCAGAGTGGGCAGGGAGACGCCTTAGCCCTGTTGCTGGCATGTCTCTGCGTGCCCTTGGCGAGAGGGGGGCAGCAGGTCTCAGTGCGCTGCTTGGATCGGGAACAGCGCATGGAGCTGCCTCCCCCCCCACCAGGGGTGCGCAGAGACATGCCAGCAGCCAGCCACTTCCGGGAGCAGGATGGGGCCACGGCATGCAGGCAGCCTGCCTGCTTGACCTCTGCTGCACTGCCGGCCGGCACTCAGGGGCAGGTTGTCAGATATTTGTCCTGCATTTTGGGGTCCCCCCTATCGTTGGGAGCCCCGTGCCATCACACAGTTTGTTTCATGGTAAATCCGCTTCTGCATCAATTGTCAATTCACTGCTTCCCCATCCATCTCTGGATCCACTCACAGTGTACAATGGACCACTTTGCATAGGAAAACAGGGTGTTACCCTCCTGCGTAACTTTTGAGACTATTTTTAGCTAGACTGGGACAGAGAAGGAGATTTTATCAGTATGTGAATTATGAGAGATTTTTTTCTACACAATTAACAATACTGTCGTTTAGTTTCTGTTCTTGGAGAGTGGAACACCTAACTTTACCCGATCTGTGGGTCCTTGACAAAGTGTCTTACATGATGTGAACCATTTTCTTATTGCTTTCATTTCATGGGTGGCTCATATTTTGGAATAAACAGTGGTGGATAGCATTTCCAATTTCAGGAGGAATTAATAATTATTAATCATTCAAGGCATATCTGTTCTCTATGTCCTTTACTTGTGCATGAAAAACAGAGAATGCTGCAAGGCAGGTTTACTATCAGCACTTAGTGCTGGTGCTTGTTTTTCAGTCTCTTACATGCTGGTGTATAAACTAGGAAGCTGTGATAGAGTAAAATCCATCATTTAACTTAGCATTGTGTTATGTTTTATGAATTGAAGAGAAAATAATTATGATATAAAACAGCAAAGAAAACAATGAAAGAAACATGTTTCCAAAGCTTATTTTCTTACCATTTGAACTGGTCACCAGAGCAAAAACAGTGTTTATGAATATTAATTTGAATTTTGAAGAGACATTCTGTCCCACCATGTTCAGACCCACTATTAGTGAAGATTGATCCAAAAAGGTTCTTGCTTGCAAGAATATTTGAGGATGGTTGTTCTCTATGAATAACCTTGTCCACATGTCAGTATGCAGGAGTTCTGGGACCTTATCCAAAGCCCAGTGAAGTCACTGGAGATGCACACTTGATTTGATATTCTTTAGTCCCTTCTTTAAGTCATTCAGTAAGTAGTAGAAACAATACCATGTGATTTTGGAAACCAATCACACAGCCCAAACAGTGAATAGTTAAAGTGAATAATTTATGGACAGCCTCTATGCTGAAAACTGTTTGTCCAAACCAGCTGAACAATAGAGCTGACCAAAACTCTTATTGCAACATTATTTGATGTAAAATGGCTATTCCACTGCAGCAAACATTTTCATTTTTGTTTAACATTTTCAGTTAAAATAATCATGTTTTGGTTAAAAAAGCCCTTCAGTTTTCAGTGAAACATTTTTTTTTTCAGTTTTCAATTAAAAAGGGGGCAGGGGGAGAGGTAAGTTGATAACATGAGTAGCACACATTCTAATGATTTTAGTTCTATAGTTTTTACTCAGTCAAAAGTATCAATGGGAGATTTGTCTGAATAAGGACTGAATATTGATTGCAGGATCAGGCCCCAACACATCGGTAATAATAACATACTTTCACAGGGACATGTTGGAAGAAAAGTTTATTAAACTTGGCTTTTTTATGGGCCTCAGAATGAAAATCCTTTTGAGCATTTTAACCAAGTGAGAGATGGAGAAAAGATATTGTGCTCTTGATCCCTGGCTATAGTTTTTACAAGATTATACCATGAAAATTCACTACACACCTAGTAATGCTATTTGCTTCTCCCTGCGCTTTCAGCAAGTTTCAGCCTCTTGTGATCAATGTTTTTGGAACACAGCCAGGAGCCAAGTGTAGTGCAAGTCAGGGACTTCATAAAACTCACACGTGTACACACGCCACAATATCAGTCATCAGGCGGCAGGATTCAGAGAAAAGGGCTCATCTTGTTGGAATTCACTTCAAAACAGAGACAATATTGCAGAGATCTACTGATATCTGTAGCCTTGTCTCAAAGTGTCACTTTATCACTGAAAATCCAAGATGACTTTTTTTTTCTTTGCTTGATGATGATGATGATTCTCAGGGACTTGGTAGTCTGTGAAATGTAATATCCTGTGTTTTTTATCTTCTTCCTCTTCCTTGGCCTATGTTATGAAAAGTTCTTGCCAATATTTTCACAAAGTCAATTTGAAGTCACATCATTCCTTTAACTAAACTCAAAATAAAATATGTGAAAACAGAGGGCAAGTAAAGATTGAATTCAGAGAGTAGGAACCTTGGCAGATAAGATGTAATGGGACAGTAGAGACAGACCCAAGCTGCAAAGTTTGTGAGTCTTGGAATTTAGTGTGTGGGTCAGGCCTGTCTTTAAGGCCTGATCTTACACCATTTAAGTCAATGGAAGTTTTGGCATTAATTTCAATATGGTAAGACAGAGGCCTAAGATATTTTTAATAGGAGAGGAACTGTACAGAAGCATCCTAATGAAAACAGAAATAAAGTCTATAAATTTCAAAATATCTGACTTTAAAGGAATGTAACATGCCCACTACCTGCCCCACCTCTTTGGACTATACACACATTAGACAGTTTGTTGTGTTGCATTCTCAATTGTTAATTTCCTTTTGAAGAAGAATTCCACTTTCTTGTAATTTTTAGCTTTATTTCAAAGCAGAGGAAGATACACCAGGTAAAATGTAGCCAAATCTTCTTTTTGTCAAATAAAGAAAATTTGGCTTTCAATAGTATTTTGGTTTTCTGTTTTGGAGGTTTAGTTATCTTTGATTGATCTAGCTATGGGTGTGACATAAACCTCCCTGCAATGTATACCAAATACAACATGCTATGTGATATCACCTGTCAGTGTTAGAGATTTGTGAAATATTTGCATCACCAATTGAACTGAGCCTCAGTCTTGAAGAGTTTGCAATCCTCATGATTCTCAACTTAAGGGTACATCTAATCTGCAATAAAAAACCCGCAGCATCAAGTCCCAGTGCCCAGGTCAGCTGTCTTGGGCTTGCAGGGCTTGGGCTGCAGGGCTAAAAATTGCAGTGTAGGAATTTGGGCTCAGCCTGGAGCCCAGGTCCCGAGACCCCGTGAAGAAGGTCTCAGAGTCCAGGCTACAGCCCAGGTCCAAGTCAGATGACCTGGGCCAGCTGGAGCCACACCATGAGTCTTTTACTGCAGTGTTGACATACACTAAATTACAAAATGTTGATGACTGTGGGCTGAGGCTATTTGCACATTCCCCAAGCCAGGCTTCCTTGTTTCACTTGCTACAATCCTCCCTTTTAAGCACTTGTAGCTCCACCTATCTGACTTATGGCTGCAGCCAGATAGAGGTGCATATGTTCAGGTTTGCACTCATATTTCAAATGCATACATAGATTTTGAGTGTTTTCACATTTCACTTGCACATACATACTTCACATGTATGAAAAACCTATTTGGATTAACTGGCCAGGAAATCCTGAACAGGGTAGAAGCTCCTCAGCCCACATGGGCTGAAGAAATTGAAAGGCCAGCTCCTAGATAAGGGGAATGGTTTTGTCTTCATTTCCCCATGCAGAAACCCAATTTCTTAAGTATTATATGGGATTCCATTGTGCCTAAATTCATGCAGATTTTTCTTACTATAAAAATAGAATGCTTTGAAGCAAAGCCTGACCTTGTTCTGCAAAGTAGAGCTGCTACATCAGCTCCAAGAGAACTGATCAGCAATATTAAAAGTGTGTGTAGTAGTGCAGAAAGGACAGACAACAAAAGCATGGTTTATGCTGAATTATACTTTGAAAACAAAATTAAAAGCCATATTCTACCTCAGTTCTTGTAACCCTAACTTCACCAATTTATATCAGCTAAGGGATCTGGCCCTAAGGCTTCTGGGTGGAGATGCCATAATTGCAATCTTGAAAATTTCTGGTGTAGTGGGTGCTGTGCTGCTCTTGACATGATCATTCACGTTGCGCTTTCTGTCACCCCCACTTGTCTCCACAGATATGAAATTTGTTGGGCCATCTGTGTTGTCAACCTCATAGAGTGCCCTAAGTCCTTTGTCTCAGTCCCAAGAGATTGTTTGATGTATTCAACCCCAAAATCAGTTACCAGTGTTTAGGCATCGCCCAACAGTCATTTTACTTGCCAGGATGGGGTTGTAATAGTATTTAACCAGTTAAGTAACAAACACTGATTCTGGCCCTGTGACTGGTGCTAAATGCCGCCTGTCAGAAATGGGGAAGTAAAATAAATGAGCAAAGAAAAAAAAAGTTGCTTTTTAATCTTTAAAGCAACTGGGATTATAACACTGCCATGTGCTCTGAATGGGCTGCAGTGAAGCTAGTGCTGAAGACAGCAATTTGCTTGTTAAGTGGAGTGCCTTGCTGTGAACATGTCACCAGTGGCCCATGGTCTCTGTTGGTTGCCTGCCGGTTATTGGGTTGGTGTTGGCATTGATCTATAAAACCCTACATGGCTTGGAAACTGCACTTTAACAGACTTCCTCTTTCAGAATGCTGCAGCTGCAGTCAGCATAGGCCCCTCAGTTTAACGGAGAGGGAGTTGAAGGAATTTTCTTTCCATGAAGGGCCCAAGACTTCAGCCATCACTTTCCCCTTGGTCTGAAATAGCTTCAATCTTTTGACTTTCAGGGCAAAGTGCAGCTTTTCCCAGATTTTAGGGGAGGAAGGGTGAGCTGAGGGCTAGCATATGTGCACTGAGAGGGAATATATGAAGCTGGAGTGGTTTGATGGTTTATTTCTCTGGTTTGGGGAGGCTGCTATGTTTATTTCTGTTGTCGTTTGCCACATCTTAAATATACATTAAATGCACTCAGAGACCTTGACTCTGTAAATCTAAGTGATTAAATAATCTTACCCAAATGACAACATTAATATTTCCAAAATATGACCCTGCATCTAATGAGCATGAGAGACACAGACCAGTCTGATACTCTGCCTAAGGGAACTACTACTGTTCAACTGAATTTAATGTGGGTAGCTAAGAAAAGCTCTTCCAATAAGCCTTTTTAAAATTATTTTCAGCATTAAACTTTTCCTGAAAAAATCAGGCCAACATAATTCTTAATAAGCACATACATGCACACAGAGAAACACACGTTAGGTAGGGAGCGTCTTGGGCTTCACTATGCCAATAACTCTCCTTGCAATCCATTATCTGTTTGTTGAAGAGCCAGCTACAATCTAAAGGAGCAGCTACTCACTGGAAAGCTGCCACTAGGGGTTAGCAATCACCTGCAAATTGCAAGGTGGCAAGGAAGCACAAATTGCACAGTCTAAGCAGCTGAAAATGCAGTATATTGTTCCATGGTAGCCATTTAAAATTATATTGTCTTTCAAGAGGAAGATTTCTTTTTGTCCCATTTCTCGACACATGACAAGTTTTGACATTAAAAGGAGGAGAAGAATCTTCACTTAACAGCAGCTTGCAGAAATTACTTTTAAAGACCAGAGAACGTTCCCCAATCAAATATCTATTTTGTTTTTTTGGGGGGGGAGGGCTAAGTTTTGATTATATTAAGTTCTTTATTTATTTACTGTATTCTGATAGCACCTAGGAGACCTGATGAGGACCGGTGTGCCCCACTCTGCTCAGTACTGTACAAACATAGACTTGACTACAGCCCTGCCCTGAAAAACTTACAATCTAAAATATAAGGCAGACAAACAGAAATAGAAATTCTCTTTGTAGGTAGTTGAGGATGTGAGTAAATAAAGAAGAAAAAAACATACAATTATAAAGGAATAATTACAGCCATGGGACCAAGGTTAGTCCTGTAACAATGTATTCTCTTTTAAAAAATCACAGTGGTTCACTAATAAAAATTATCTGTGCATTTTATATGTGGAAGGCTTCATAAATATCAAATTTTATTAAACAAAATGAAAATTTGCTTTAAAGACCTTATGTTAGGAGGACTGACTTTTATTGGTTTACAATCTGGCTGGTAAATTGGTCTGAGTGATTTAAGGCTTTTACTTGTCTTTTCATTCAGTTTTAATAAAAATGGATTGTCCCTCTTTTAGCATCTTACTGGGCTTGATACAGCTATAGGGTTTGTTTGTTTGTTTGTTTGTTTGTTCTGAACCCTTATTTTCAGGAATACAAATCTTTCTGAGAAAGAAACAACTACTTTTGGTCTAAAATTTAAGTTTTGTTGTTGTTAATTTTAATGTCTTGTTAAAGTCTGTTTGGCTGGTTTTGAGTCATTCTCCCCCATCTCACATTCATGAAAAGAGTTTCCAGGATTCTTTTTTTCCCACTGAGAAAACTCAATCCAAGATTAACCTTTAAAACTTCAAATCTGATGTAAACTTTGTCCTCACATATGACAAACATCTTTGGCATGTTTAAAATATTTAAAAAAACATATACAGTACTTCATATGCCCACTATATTATCTTCTTCTAATTTTTGAGCAACATTCCATGGTATGATATTCCAGATATTAAATACAGGCAATTTTTTTTTAAAATCTGATACCAGGTACATACACACAGGATACAGAGGTGTCTTCACTTGCCTAGGCAGTGCCTCTCCATCTACACTGCTGTTTATACCCAGGCTAGCGGAACATGCAGTGTATGTACTCTATAGACTGCCAAAAGGAGTGTGCAGTGTAGACATACCCTCAGTGTAACATATACCCACTTTAAAACATAGAATCATAGAATTTTAGGGTTGGAAGAGATCTCAGGAGGTCATCTAGTCCAATCCCCTGCTCAAAGCAGGACCAACCCCAACTAAATCATCCCAGCCAGGGCTTTATCAAGCCAGGCCTTAAAAACCTTTAAGGATGGAGATTCCACCACCTCCCAGGTAACCCATTCCAGTGATTCACCACCCTCCCAGTGAAATAGTGTTTCCTGATATCCAACCTAGACTTCCCCCATTGCAACATAAGACCATTTCTCCTTGTTTGGTCATCTGCCACCACTGAGAACAGCCGAGCTCCCGCCTCTTTGAAATCCGCCCCCCTACAGGTAGTTGAAGGCTACTATCAAATCCACCCTCACTCTTCTCTTCTGCAGACTGAATAAGCCCAGTTCCCTCAGCCTCTTCTCATAAGTCATGTGCCTCAGCTCCCTAATCATTTTCATTGCCCTCCACTGGAGTCTCTCCAATTTGTCCACATCTGTTCTGTAGTGGGGGCCCCAAAACTGGACGCAATATTCCAGGTGTGGCCTCACGAGTACCCAATATAGGGGAATAGACACTTCCCTCGATCTTCTAGCAATGCTCCTACTAATGCAGCCCAATATGCTGTTAACCTTCTTGACAACAAGGGCACACTGTTGACTCATATCCAGCTTCTTGTCCACTGTAATCCCCAGCTTCTTGTCCACTGTAATCCCCTTAGCCAGTTGCTCCCCAGTCTGTAGCAGTACATGGGATTCTTCCGGCCTACGGGCAGGATTCTGCACTTATCCTTGTTGAAGCTCATCAGATGTCCTCCAATTTGTCTAGGTCACTCTGGACCCTATTCCTTCCCTCCAGCTTAGTGTCATCTGCAAACTTGCTGAGGGTGCAATCCATCCCATCATCCAGATCATTAATGAAGATGTTGAACAAAACCAGCTGCAGGACAGACCCCTGGGGCACTGTGCTTAATACCGGCTGCCAACTAGATATTGAGCCATTGATCACTACCTGTTGAGCCCAATGATCTAGCCAGCTTTCTATCCACCTTATAGTCCATTCATCCAATCCATACTTTTTTAACTTGCTGGCAAGAATACTGTTGGAGACCGTATCAAATGCTTTGCTAAAGTCAAGATATATCACATCCACCGCTTTCCCCATATCCACAGAACCAATTATCTCATCGTAGAAGGCAATCAGGTTTGTCAGGCTTGGCTTCCCCTTGAGGACTGAACAAAGGGATGTGAAGGGTAGCAAGGAAGGTTTCTATGGGTATGTTAGCAACAAGAAAATGATGAGGGAAAGTGTGGGACCCTTACTGAATGAGGGACAAAACCTAGTGACAGATGATGTGGAAAAAGCTGAAGTACTCAATGCTTTTTTTGATTCGGTCAAGGCCAGATCCTAGACTGCTGCACTGGGCAGCACAGCATGGGGAGGAGGTGAGCAGCCCTCAGTGGTGAAACAACAGGTTAAGGACTATTTAGAAAAGCTGGACATGCACAAGTCCATGAGACTGGATCTAATGCATCCTCGGGAGTTGCTGAGGGAGTTGACTGATGTGATTGCAGAGCCATTGGCCATTATCTTTGAGAACTTGTGGCGATTGGTGGACATCCCGGACGATTGGAAAAAGGCAAATATAGTGCCAACCTTTAAAAAAGGGAAGGAGAATCCAGGGAACTACAGACCCATCAGTCTCATCTCAGTCCCTGAAAAAATTATGGAGCAGGTCGTCAAGGAATCTTTACACTGACAAAGCAGTGTAAAACAGCATTGGTGTAAATGAAATTGTGCACAGAATTGGTATAACTTGAGTTAAGGGACTGACTCTCCTAGATGTAAGGGGTAACAATGTCAGATCCTGAGGCACAGAAAGGAAGATGTAACACACACTGAACATCATGTCACATTTGAAAGATGAGGGCCTTGGACTAGAACTCCTTTTGGGTGAGGAGTATCTCCTAGTGTATGGTTGCACAGGACCTAGCACAGCGGTGCTCTGATCTTAATTGGGGCACCTGGGTGCTACTATAATACAAATTATAAATTATAAACACATGTATTTGCTCATATCTGCAGCAACACCCAGTGAGATTAACATAGCTACATTTAAATTATTCTTTCAAATAGGGAAGGTATTTATTGGAATGAATGACCTCATCCCATATTCTACACTTGCTCACAGTCAAAAATCAGTCAATTTAAGCTGATCTAAATACATTGGCTTATTAAAGTGAGAGCAGAATTTTGGTGGCTGAATTCATTTATTTAACGGTGTGGTGTTGCTGTCCTTGAACTAAACTCATTATTTACACTCTGTGGTTTGTGGATATGGAATGAGGATGTCTGGAGTCACAAAGTGTTATAAGACATCATTCCTTCTCTCTTTTAAAATAAAGGAAAACATTAATTCAGAATTATGTAGCCCAGTTCTCTCCATCTTCTCTTTCTATCTCTCAAAATATGTTCAAATGTATTCTGCAAAAACAGCTTGAATTACCCCAGACAGAATTGTCTGGCTCAGAAATAACCACACAGACAGTCATGTAACATAAACAATTCCAGCATGAGAAGATGCATAGGGGTCACCACTGGATTAGAAAGGTATATGCTAAAACATCTGCAATGTATCTCCTGAGTCCTATCCCTGTCCATCTGAATTCATGGAGGACCTGTGGAAGGCCTCCATGAGTGTAAAGTTGGCAATCCTATAGGGTGAGATTTTGTGCTGCCCTTCTGAGAGGTGCAGCACATGACTTGTGGCCCAGGGTCAGGATATTCCAGGGACTCAGCCCCCAACATATTGAGAGCCCTGGTGGGGACCTCTAAATTAAAAAAGCCTCTCCTATTAGTTAATGTGCTGCAGCCCCATCACTGAAAAGCTCTTCCAGCCCCCATCCCTGGCAAATCCCTTTATGTGATGGAGTAGTGACTACAGTGGCAGACTCATCCCTGACTGAGTTATGGGTCTTTCAGGACCCACTTATGCTCCTCTGGCTCCTTTACATGTTGTAAAGCAGACAGAGTGGGGGTAATGATTTCTCCCAATGACTTTTGAGAAGAGCCCTTGTATGAAGGTGATTTTCCTTTGTCCTCTTGCCGTGACTCTTCCCCTGGGTTCATGGCTTCTGTAGGCTCCAGAATTTACAGTCTGTTTGGATTTCAGGTCTTCAAATCTGCAGTGCTTGGCTTGCAAATAGAGCAAAACAAGTCTCATAATATTTGGTGTTAGTCATAAAACCCCAGTTCCTGGACTCCTGAGATCACACATAAATCTCAGCTTTCATTTGAAAGAAGAAAAGTCAGTTTCTAGCTTTCATAATTGTGGAGAAAAAATGAAAAGGTAAATCCTAAAGACTTAAAAGCTAGAAAGATATGAAAGATCCAACATTTATTAATTTTTAAAATCCTATAATTTTTGAGTCCAGAGTTCTGATTTCTGAATGTAATACTGAATATATGAGCACATTTATTATAAAGCAACTGTTTCCATTTGAATTAAAAGACTATGTAGAAACATTTCTATTTGTCTTGAATTTTATCACTTGTTTTTAACAATCTAAATTTGAATTGATAAAGCCAATTGAACCCCGCCCCCCCCCCCCCCCAAAATATAACTTATAGAAGGATAGCAGCAGCAGCATTTCCTCCAGAATGAAATATTTTTCATAGCTTTCCAAGGTCTTTAAATATTATACTACATGGAAAATGTGTGTTTGGACCACTGCACTGTAATGTGGATGAAGAAAATGTCTACACAATATATGTGAGTGAGAGAGTAAAAATTGGAAATGTTTATGTCTATAACATGTTCAGGGTTAACTTCCTATATATTCTCAAGAAAAAGGCACACCTTGGGCTTAATTTTTGGCCCCTGTTCCAAATGCTTTGTGCTATCTAGAGCCACTTTGTGGTTTGTGCTAGACTAAAGCAATTAGAAAGCTACCCTAAAGGGGCATGTGAGACTTCTTCCTGATGCAGGGGTATCCTTGGGAGGCACAAAGCTTGTGCAGCTGTCTCCACAGTATCTGCCTTCTACCCTACACCATGTAAGGGATGTGTCAGAGATGTGGATGGAGTGTCAGAAGGCCAGGCATAGTGCTGTGTATTCCACCAGATCACTGGCTGGTGCAGCAGCTGTCTACAGCTGGTGCCACTAAGCGGAGCCTCAAGATTGCTGAAGTTATGCTTGGTGCTGTTTTGACACTCTGCTGGTCCAAGAGTGGGGGAGCAGAAATGTGGTTTAAAAACACCTTTCCTCTTCAGCTCTTCTGAGAGGAAACTTGGCTCAGCTGAGGACTGAGCCCCTTACATCAGCTTGTGTAAATGTCGAAGTGTATTGGATTCGGAAGGCTTTATCCTACTAATTCTGGGTTTATTTCTCTAACAATCTCACTCAGTGATAACTGTTATATTGGTTCCTTTTGCTGCCAAGATCTAGTGGTTTTGCATGGTTATGAAGATTTTTGTGTGCATATAATATAGTCAACACCTCCACAGCACTTTACAAAAGCTAACCAGTTAATACTCTCAGCACCTGTGTGAGGTGGGTCAGTATTATTACTGACATTTCTCAGATAGGTAAACTGAGATCCGTGCCCCCCCAAAAAAAAAAGCCAGTTGTCTAAGGACACACACATAGGAACCTAACCTACTCCCATTGAAATCAATGGGCTAGCTCTTCAGCTGGTGCAATCTGGTGTAGCACTAGTACAATCAATTTACAGCAGATGAGGACCTGGCCCAACAACTTAAAGATTTTACAGACTTCAACAAGCACAAGTTCCCAATGAAGGGCAGGGGTGGGATTAGAATTAGCTCACAGTCATGCACTCAGAAATTAAACCTAGTGAGTGAGAAGAGTTATCTTTTAGCATCTGTATTTTAGTAAAGAACATAAAGGAAGAGAGAACACTAAATGACTGCATAAATACAGGCAGCCATTGGCAAAAGTATGCGTTTGATGTAGGAGGTTAGAGAGCACAGACCCGCACCAGCAAAAGCAGAAGAATCATGCATGAATGATGCTAGGGATGCAAGGTTCAAGTAGGTAATTTCCTAGTTATATCAGTCAGAGTTCCATTATGGGGCTGTCAAGAGTAAGAAACTACCACAAATACAAAGCTCTCAGCAAGAGAAAGGAACAGTCATTGTTTGCTTTCTGCCCTTTCTCATTAGGAGTCGATTATTCATCTCTATTTTGTTAAAAAGAATTAAAAAGACTATTAGATATTTTCCCTTATTTTTCATGCTGTAGGTGCAGAGAATCAAATAGGATGCAGGGCTGATAATGTATTTAAACAATAATAAAGGAGGCAATGAAATGTTCTCTTCGCCAACTTTAGTTAGAACCCTATGCCTGTTGCTTTTTTCCATATAAAACGTCTCTGTTCTAACTTTTATTGCAGTTATTTTTTAAATAATTATGTTCATGTGTTAAACAATGAAAATAAAGTGGTAGGAAACCTTTCCTGCTAACTAAATTACTTTTCCACCATATTGCCTGCCAGATTTTGAAAGGGTATATGGTCATGTCTCTTGCAGTGTTCAACAGTGTGATAAGGTAATAAATTGAGAGCATGTTGCTTTAGTGCACTGATATGAGAGATGAGCCAGTCTCAATACACACTTGCAGCAGGAATATGCTTCCAGTCATGGATAATTTACCATCTTCTTATACCATTACGCCCACACCACTACTGTACAACTGTGCAGCCATACTATTCTGATCTTGTCCTATTGAATGATTTAGGCAGGGTTAAGTCTAGCTAATATACATGGTTTGGTAAAAGGAAAACCTTGAAATAAAACATAGGATCCTGCAAGAGATGGTACTAAGGAATCAGTTGGCAGCGTTCCTGTCACTTAGTCAGTACTGAACCAATGCCCCAGCATCAGAGAAATCTGACACTCAACTGGGTCCATCTGTCTCCAAGAGTGGCGTAGTAAAATTGGACTTTTTGTCCTGCTGGGAGCATAAATAGTAGCTGTACTCAGACTTAACAATGGCACCCATGAGACTTTGACCACACTTCCTGTACATGAGCTAAGGTCCAGCAAAATGTTGACATTTCCTAAGGCAACAGCCCAAATGATTCTAGATCCAGGTGAGACAAGAAGCTAATTCATATGAGCTATCTGGCAAGTTATATACAGATGAGGCTTTTGCGGGCTCCCAAAAGTCCATTGTTCAAATTCTGCTACCAAATTGAAAAGAAAGTCAGAGTTAGAGCTAGTATAAAATTTTCTCTGATATGTTTTTCTGTCGGAAAATGCTTATTTCATGGAAATCAGAACTTTCTGGAGGTAATGTGTAGATTCTGACAAAATTTAGTTTAGGAGAAAAAATTTAAAAATATAAAATTTTATTTTTTCATTTGTAAGTGGCTTTTTGTTTCTAATGTTAATGTTATAAATTATCAAATATAAATTGTAATATAATATAATTTTTTAAAAAACATTGGAATGAAACGTTTTGATTTGATGAACATAAGAACAGCCAAATGGGGTCAGACCAAAGGTCCGTCCAGCCCAGTATCCTATCTGCCGACAGTGGCCAATGACAAGTGCCCCAGAGGGAGTGAACCTAACAGGTAATGATCAAGTGATCTCTCTCCTGCCATCCATCTCCACCCTCTCACAATCAGAGGCTAGGGACAACATTCCTTACCCATCCTGGTAAATAGCCATTAATGGACTTAACCTCCATGAATTTATCTAGTTCTCTTTTAAACCCTGTTATAGTCCTAGCCTTCACAACCTCCTCAGGCAAGGAGTTCTACAGGTTGACTGTGCGCTGTGTGAAGAACTACTTCCTTTTATTTGTTTTAAACCTGCTGCCCATTAATTTCATTTGGTGGCCCCTAGTTCTTATATTATGGTAACAAGTAACTTTTCCTTGTTCACTTTCTCCACACCACTCATGATTTTATATAACTCTATCATATCCCCCCTTAATCTTCTCTTTTCCAAGATGAAAAGTCCTAGCCTCTTTAATCTCTCCTCATATGGGACCTGTTTCAAACCCCTAATCGTTTTAGTTGCCCTTCTCTGAACCTTTTCTAATGCCAATATATCTTTTTTGAGATGAGACCACATCTATACACAGTATTCAAGATGTGGGCGTACCATGGATTTATATAAAGGCAATAAGATATTCTCTGTCTTATTCTGTATCCCTTTTTTAATGATTCCTAACATCCTGTTTCTTTTTTTGACTGCCGCTGCACACTGCATGGATGTATTCAGAGAACTATCCATGATGACTCCAAATTCTCTTTCCTGATTAGTTGTAGCTAAATTAGCCCCCCAGCATATTGTATATATAGTTGGGGTTATTTTTTCCAATGTGCATTACTTTACATTTATCCACATTAAATTTCATTTGCCATCTTGTTGCCCAATCACTTAGTTTTTTGAGATCTTTTTGAAGTTCTTCACAGTCTGCTTTGGTCTTAACTATCTTGAGCAGTTTAGTATTGTCTGCAAACTTTGCCACCTCACTGTTTACCCCTTTCTCCAGATCATTTATGAATAAATTGAATAGGATTGGGCCTAGGACTGACCCTTGGGGAACACCACTAGTTACCTCTCTCCAATCTGAAAATTTACCATGTATTACTACCCTTTGTTCCCTGTCTTTTAACCAGTTTTCAATCAATGACAGGAAACATGGTGGGAGAGATAGCTCAGTGGTTTAAGCATTGGCCTGCTAAACCCAGCGTTGTGAGTTTAATCCTTGAGGGGGCCACTTAGGGACCTGGAGCAAAATCAGTACTTGGTCCTGCCAGTGAAGACAGGGGGCTGACTCAATGACCTTTCAATGTCCTTTCCAGTTCTAGGAGATAGGATATTTCCATTAATTTGTATTTATTATTTATCCTCCCTCTTATCCCATGACAACTTAATTTATGTAAGAGCCTTTGGTGAGGGAACTTGTCAAAGGCTTTCTGGAAATCTAAGTACACTATGTCCACTAGATCCTCCTTGTTTGTTGACCCTTTCAAAAAACTCTAATAGATTAGTAAGACATGATTTCCCTTTACAGAAACCATGTTGACTGTTGCCCAACAATTTATGTTCTTCTGTGTGTCTGACAATTTTATTCTTTACTATTGTTTCAACTAATTTGCCCAGTACTGACGTTAGACTTACCAGTCTATAATTGCCAAGATCACCTCTAGAGCTCTTTTTAAAAATTGGTGTTACATTAGCTATCTTCCAGTCACTGGGTACAGAAGCTGTTTTAAAGGACAGGTTACAAACCAAAGTTAACAGTTCCACAATTTCACATTTGAGTTCTTTCTGAACTCTTGGGTGAATGTCATCTGGTCCCGTTGACTGGTTTTAATTGACCAGAAACAAAACTTTTTTCTTCTAAAATTTAGGTTTAGTAAATTAATTTACATACTGATTCAGATTAAGAATATATTCTTGAAATGTTGGAACTTCCATGGAATGGAAATTCTGATTTTTGACCAAGTCTAGTTGGAGTTTTGCACTGCCTCAGTGACAATCTTGGCCCCATTGACGTCAGTGAGGAGCCCTTTGGAGACAACTGAATTTCCCCACTAGAGCTGACTTATTCCTACTGCTCATAGGAATGATTTTTTTTTCTCATGGAATGTATATCTTAAGGTAAGTTTGTTTGTCCCATGGTGCTGCCTCTGTTCTTTAGCTAAGGTTATGAAAATTTAGTTTTGCTTAGTTTTGCTTAGAAGGGAAGATACATTAATAGATTTTTTTCCACAGTCCCTCAGCTTTCCTCTGTGTAGCCCTAGTACAACAGGTTTATTACAAGCTGAGAGAAAGTTTGTGAAGAAGCCCCTTATTCAAATATCTGCAGCACAGTAGGGAATCTCAGAATGACAGAGCAACTTATCTACAACCATGATTCCTAACTTAGCTCTTACCTGAGACTCTTACTCTATTGCTAAATTACAGTTATGAAAATGTTCATAAAGCCAAAAAATGCTAAATCTGCCAGTTTACATTTCAGCAGCTAAACTTTTCAGATACCTCTGTTTACAATATACAACAGAATAAATTATACACACTCACACACACACACACACACACACACACACACACACATATTTTAAATAAAATTGGACTTAGTTTGTCTAAGATTGTTGCTCACTAATTACTCAGATATCTCTAGTATGACAGCCTCTCTGAACAACCTACAATTTGCATTAATTTGAAAAGCATTTATAATAGTTTACTTTTATCCAAATACAGGACAATAATAACTAATGTGAAGCAGTCATGTTATTAAAAATACAATTCAGTAAAGATTAGAAAATTTTGTTTTGGTGCTACTGTAATATTTTTTAATGTTCATGACGTTTCAACAATAAAAAGGATGACATCAGTGTAACTGTAATTGGCTAGGATTTGCATTGCCCAACCTGAATCCTCTTGAGGTAGAATTACTAACTGCCTTCCATAACCTTACTTGGCATAATGGTCTCAATGATTTCAAATCTCTGGCTAAGAAGCAACAGGATGGGTCCAGGAAAAGGGCTAAAAGCTCACTCCACATATGCTTGTACTGTAGTGTTCATTTATTTGTATGAACTTTCATACAATCTCTTTACCTTTTCCAACCCTTTCTCTTGTTCCTGCCACGAGTGCCTTGGATTGTGGTTTCCTTTTCACTCCATGAAACTTGTTCTATAAAGTTTACTATTATGAGTGAGGAAGGTGTGCGGTCACTTTTTAGATCTTAAGATCTCTCTAGCTACAAGTGTGTATATGGGTGGGCTGTTTTCCCTTTCAAAATACTGAATCATTCTCTGGATTTTAAGTACAAAATCCGTAAGTGTTGCTTTATCCTAGCTCACCTTATTATATCAGCTAATTTCACTGATATAAATTATTGTTTGCAATATTTCTATATAGGTAAGATTAAAAAGGCATTTATTTCCATTCATAACAAACCCTCCGTTTTCAAGCAGTTTCAGCTACGGCAAAAATAATCCTTTTGGGCAGAATTTTTTTGTGTAGGACAGATTTTTTTTTTCTATTGCCAGATTTGGCAAAATATGGTTCTATTATTTTTGCTTGACAAGAAAACAAAGGAAGGAAGAAAAAGAAATTGAATGAGACTAAACTGAAACAAACTACAATAAGGTCCAGCTCCCCTGATTTCAAATGAGTAGTGCCATGTGTACTGGAACAATGAAAGTAGTCCACTCAATTTAAGATGATTTTGTTGTGTTCAAATAACTAATAATTCATGGTAAGCAATAATAATAATTTGTACTTAGTAGGCCAGATTCTTGACTTTGTCTAAGTGGACTTTGGACACAGTGAGAGAGGAACATTAGAGGGTTAGTGGGATCCAAAAAGGACTTGTACAGAAAAAGAGAATCTGGCCCAATATCCTTTTTCTTATAGGATTTCAAAGAGCTTTCCAACTATTAATTAATTAATTAATTTAGCATTTGCATATTTGCCGAGCCAAGCAATAGCATTCTTAGTGGCCAAGTGGAGCTTTTGGAGATCACCACTGAATTTGGTTAGCGGGCAATCCTCCACAGTGAGAATCACTGTTTGATAAACACTTTAATGCCAACAATCATATAACACTTTAATGATGGGGCTCAGCATCTGTGAAACACAGCATGGACATTTCCAATTTAATGGTCCATCTTGTCTCTCTGGATCTATTGTTTCTCTGGAGCAGCAGTGAGCACCCGACACCCTTCCCCTCCTTCTGGCCCTTGTAAGTTTTCTAAATCTGCACCACAGCTACAGCTTGGATTGTCTCAAAGACCCCAGCAGTGCTGCACAGAGAGTTGCCAAGTCTGGGATTGGTTAAGAAGGGCCTACTGATGACATGGCAGGTCAAAACCAGGCAGGCAAGCAGTAGGGTTTGTGACAAGAAACTGATTGGTGGTTGATGTTAAGCACCAGTCTTCCCACCACAGGGACTCCACTCTCACATTCTCGACCACAGTGGCAGCTGGGCTAAAAAGGTAATTGAACCAGGGCAAGCTTAGGTTGGCAATACCTTCTCAAGCAGCTTGCGAGCTGCAGTCTTCTTCCTGATGTAAGGGGGAGCAGTGTGGCTCAGAACTGGAAGCCATGGAAGATGAGTTGGTTGGAGAGTTCCTGTGATGATGCACATTGTTGAGTTGAGTTGGATGTCAACAAATTCTGTGTGTCGACTGATTCCATGCTGATGCACAGTACTCTGCTACTGAGTATAAGATGGCAAGGGCTGAGGTCCTTAGTTTGGCACATCCACTTCCCATGAAGAACCTTCCAGTTTGCTGAGAAGGTTTAGCATGTCTTGACCTTCACTGCTCTCTTGCTCACGTGGCTTTTGTATGTCAATGTTCGGTCAAGGATCACCTGTAAGTAAACTAGGTATGCTTCATGCTTCAGCCTCTGATCATTCATTATGATGTTTAGTTCCCTCTTAGTGTTGGCATGGTGGAGGTGGAATGTGCTAAAAACTGTCTTGCTGGTGCTGGACTGAAGGCACAATGTTTTGCAGTAGTCAGCCAGCATTGAAGGGGAGGGGGTCACTCAGGGTCTTCTCCATCTCAGAGAAAGTTGGAGCCTGTAGCCTGCAGCAGATGTTGTATGCATAGATGAATTTCCATGACTGAGTTGGTGGCAGGTCATTGATGTATGGATTGATTAACTGAAGTTTCACAACACACTTGTGAGATAGGTATTGTTATCCCACTGGATGCTCTGAGGCACATAGACATTGTGCAAAATGTTCAAAGCAGCAAGTGCCTAGCAGCACAATTTTCAAAGGGAACTTGTGGTTCTAGAACTCACAGGTGGTTTTGAAAACAAAAGGTTAGCTACCCAAACATGGATGTAGAAGCCATTTAGGCTCCTCAAAATGTTTGCCTAATTAACTAGGGCAGGCCAATAAAGGAATCAATATCAGAACCAGGAATAGAATCCAGGTATCCAGACTGCCAGTCCTGTGGTTTGACCATCACAACAATTCCTTAACCAGGATGACTTGTTTTGCTAAGTTATGAGAATGGGAGGGGGAACTTTAAAATAATGGAGAAATCTATTATCAGAAACAACAACATACTGAGCATGCTCAGCTCAGCATTTCCATAATGTACATATTGTCAACAAAATTTAGTTTAAGTGAAGAATAATAGAATTTCAGTGAAAAACAATAATAACTTAACATTCTATCAACCAATGGAGTCCAATATATTGTATAATAAGTTTGAACATTCATAGAAATATTATATATCTATAATGTGTTAGAATCATACAGTACTGATTGGTTCATGTGTTTCTGCAAAGGGGAAATACTGAGGTTGGAGTTTAAAGATAGCTGATGTTACCATCCCAATATTGTCTTTATACACACACAGCTGGAACAGCCAAAGACAATCAAGCTGATTTGGTAGCTTCTTGATTGACCCAGCACTCAAGTTTGTGTGGGAACTGACTTCTTTACACTGAATAGACTGGATTATTGAAAGTAAGCAAGTGCATAAATGCTTATGATGGCAGAGATTCAGTGTGGGTATGCCAAAAAAATCTCAGTAGTCATCTCATCTGGGGTAAAAGAGATGCATAGCAGACTATGTTGATATATTAACAGAATATCTAGCAGACTGTATTTACAGGACACATTATTGTGACTTGTGACTAATGTTGCAATTGTTTTCCAGAGATGTATGTTCTTGGGTACAAGTTCTTTAAAATTAATTACCTTATTCGATTTGGTCCAGCCCAATCCTTATAGAAATTAGAGTATATTCAAGACAAAATGGAAAACTGTATCACTGAGGCAACATGAATTTCCAAATTGTTTCAAGAATTGAAGACAGTGGGAAAGTATAAATGTGAAAGGTTTGGAGTACACTTAGTAATAGCATGGATGATCCTGAAATTAAACTGCAGGGTGTCAGTTAAAATAAAATTGGCAAACAAAAAGAAAAAACAAGTGTACACAGAACATCAGAAACCCAAAAGAGAGCTGGGAATCTTTTTTAGCCTCTGACATCATAGAATAATAGAAATTTAGGGCTGGAAGGGACTTTGAGAAGTCATCATGTGCTGTACTGAGGTAGGACCAAGTAAGCCTAAACCATCCCTAATAGATGGTTGCCCAATCTGTTCTTAAAAATTTCCAGTGATGGGAATTCCACAACTCCCTTGGAAGCCTAGTCCAGAGCTTAACTATACTCATAGTTAGAAAGTTTTCCTAATATCTAACCTAAGTCTCCAATGCTGCGGATTAAGCCCATTATTTCTTGTCTTGTCTTTAGGTAACATGGAAAACAATCAGTCACTGTCCTCTTTATAACAGCCCTTAACATACTTGAAGACTTCTCTGGTCCTCTCTCAGTCTTCTTTTCTCAAGACTAAACATGCCTTTGTTTTTAACCTTTCCACATAGATCAGGTTTTCTAAACCTTTTGACAGTTTTGTTGCTCTCCTCTGGACTCTCTCCAATTTGTTCACATCTTTCCTAAAGTGAAGCACCCAGAATTGGTCAGAGTACACCAGCTGAGCTTTAAAGAATGCCAAGTAGAGCAAGACTGTAACCTCCTGTGTCTTACATAAAAACACTCCTGTTAATGTACCCCAGAATCATAGCACTGTAGAACTGGACGGGACCACGAGAGGTCATCTAGTCCAATCCCCTGCACTCATGGCAGGACTAAATATTATCTAGACCATCCCGGACAGGAGTTTGTCTAACCTGCTCTTAAAAATCTTCAGTGATTTCACAACCTCCCTAGGCAAGGACCTGTGCTTAACTACCCTGACATTTAGGAAGTTTTTCCTAATGTCCAGCCTAAATCACTCTTGCTGCACAATGGAGTGATGCCAATATATGCAGTAGTTTATATTGTTATTATTAATTAATAGAGTAGTATTGTCATTATGATCAGGAGTCCTTTGTGCTAGGTACTGTGCAAACACAGTCAAAGGGCAATCCATGCACTGAGGATCTTATAATTTCATTACAGACAAGATGTAGTAGTGGATGTAATAAATACGTGACAGAATTGTATATTTATTATTTTTATAATTTTGATGGATAATATCAATGTTTATTTTCAAGCATGATTTTCTATTTTTATGGATTTAAATTTTCAGTTTCCCAAAATTATGGTGTTACGTTTTTTATTTTTATTTATTTAAATTTCCACAGTTGTGGGAAATTATGGGGAGTGGTGGTAAGACAAAATGGTTTGTCAGTCAAAAATTATTTAATGACCGTAGAAGTCGAGATTCAAAAAAGTAAAGCTTTTATAATTGTTTAAACACAAATTGTCAACATCACATCAAAATATACAAAGTAAATACCCTTAAGTCAAACTCTAAGTTCTCAAGCAGCATTTTTCTTACTTTGCCTGTTAGTAAATATTGATTATCAATGGAAATATTTTGTTAGTTTGGGTGTGTACAGTGAAATCAATGTCTACTAATATTTACCAATACAAATCTAATCCTTCCAAGCCTAAATTGGTAGAGCCACCTTTAGTTAAGAATGCCCAACCCTTCCCATTACAAGCATTGTTTTCAAGTGCTTATAACTTTGCCAAACATTAACTATTTAGACTGAAATTTTTCATGCTTTGAATGTCTGCCTAAAACTTTTTTTTGGAAAATTTCAGCAAAAATAGTCCAGCCCTTTTTGAGAATGAGATGACAAAAAAAATACATTGTTTTGCCCATGTTTAAAAAATAAACTAAAATCTTACTATCATTTCATTGACAAGCTCTAGCACCTCCATCCTTTGGAGCAAGGGCTTGAAATTGGCAGAGAGGTTACCCTGGTGTCAGGAATATTCCTTTTGCTGTTCCCATGAAAAAAATCACCCAAATCGGCTGCTATAAGTCTTTGAAAAATCTCAGTTCACATATGCTCAGTAGAGAGGTGTTAGAGTTTAACAGCTAAATGCTCTCAAATGTTAGCCTGCACTGATCATACTCTAATCTAGGACTGAAAGAACTGAGCAGGACTCTCTAAGCAATTGCAGCTCTTGGCTGCTGGGGAATGTAGTGAATCAGGCATTAGAACTGAGAGCAGGGAGAATAACCCTCAGGTGCTCTTAGTGCTTCTGCTGCTGGTGACCAGATAAAATGGAGTGGGAAGCTGCCTTGCTTGAATGTAGAAGGGACAAGAGACAGAACTGGGGTGGGGAAGCTGGAGGAAGAGGACTGGGACAAGAAGCCTGTGACATTCTTTCAACATATTTGTTAGCTTTTTTATATAGTTTGTAACATATGTAAAACACTTTGCAGGGATGAAAGGTGCTACAAAAGTAAGATATTATTATTCTAAACTCTTTATACTAAAAATTACAAACAAAAGTAGCAATAACTTCAATCAGCATTGAATTTGTGATCTTTCACTATTGACAGATCTTCATCTTGGGAAGGGCATTAGTGCAAGTCTTAACATGAAAACATTACAGATCAATGCATTAATCCTTCAGGAGAGGGACTAATTATTTTAATGAGAACATTCTAATTAGGTGGGTTTGAACTGATTATTACGGAATCTCACACATTTGGAATTTTAATGGGTATGTCATTGAGTAAACATGAGAATATATACAAGATTTATGATATCACTTCTGATGTTCTTTTGTGTATGTGAATGAGGGGAGAGAATGAAAAAAATAATGTGAAAGATTTTTACAATAGCCTGAGTTCTAAATATTGGGATGATGAGATTAACAGTTAACTGTTTTAGTGAAGGAGATTTAGGGATTGCATCTGTATTCTCTATGCTATAATTTATTAATAAGCAATTCTTATAAAAAACAAGCATTTTTATATTAAAAAGAACCATCTAAAATCAAATTATCCCATGTATTTGGTGGGAATGGGTAGATGATCTAATTTAACTTTATTTAGAGAGAAATTATATTTGCAGAAGCGTTTTCAGAAGTGAGATGCTGACAGACTTTATTTTATTTACTTTAGAGATAGGGTGAAAGGGGGAAGGTATGGGGGGGAGAGAGAGAGAGAGAATGAAATATAATTGAATATTTTTTCCTAAATTATCTAAAGTAATCCAATAATAGCAGATAATAACACTCTAGTCATTCATATTTTGAACATTGACATACGACAAGTTCTGATTTAAGCACATAATGGAAGAGAGTTTTAATGAAAGCTTGAATTAAAAAACAGCACCAAACCAAGATAGTAGTTAATTTCTTTAGCGATGTTCTTTTTCACTCCAGATACAATGTACTTCACGGTAAGAAGAAACTGGCAAACCACTGAGTACCCAATCTTTACATGCTTGTATAGTGCATTAGGCCATGTATTTCCTCAGCTGTTTTATTAATGCCCACACTGCATTCTGACATCCTGCCCTTCTGTTTTTTAAATATGGGATTACAAAGAGACATTGACAGGCCAAACAAATATGGCTGCTGATTGGTATCCTCAAGTAATATTCAATCTAGATGATTTCTGCAGGATAATAATCATAGTTGATTTTTCCAGAAGCTGGGAATGGGCAACAGGAGATGGATCACTTGATCATTACCTGTTCTCTTCATTCCCTCTGGGGCACTTGGCATTGGCCACTGTTGGAAGACAGGATATTGGGCTAGATGGACCTTTGGTCTGACCCAGTATCGCTGTTCTTATGTTCTTACATTCTTATATTCAGTACAGGTCCTTTTCTCTGTGTGTAATTTCACCATTGAAATGCTGCAAGGCAGCAACATGCACAATAGTGAGGGGAAGAATTTTTGGGATAAACCTTGTTAAGAAAAAGCACAGTATTCAATTATAAAAATGGAAGAAACACAATTGTGATGTGGCCATGCCTTGGGCAATTACTACAGAATGGTCTAAGGGTCATTTTTTAATAAGAGGATGGCTCTGAGTTAACAACTGTCCATAGAAATAGCTTCATTGAGATCCATCTAGAGCAGAAAAGGATTCAGTTGTTAAGGTTTTACCTGAAGCACCTCTTAATTGAAAACTGACCCCAGTTGAACTACAAGTCATTATGGGATACTGTAGAAATCTTGTCTAACATGTTCCCCTTACTCCTGAGTTATCAGAGGAATATCAAGTAGGAGTGGGAACATTACTTCTGTATTTTGCTGTGGTGCAAACACTGATGGAATTCTGTGTCCAGTTCTGTTATACACAATATAAAAAGATGTTGATAAATTGGAGAGGGTTCAGTGAAGAGTTATGAGAATAATTAAAGGATTGTAAAACATGCCTTTTAGTGATAGATTCAAGGAACTCAATCTATTTTTGTTAAGAGAGACATAGTTAAGGAGTGACTTGATCACAGTTTGTAGGTACCTACTTGGGGAACAAAAATTTGATAATCGACCCTTCACTCTAGCAGATCAATGTATAACAAGATCCAATGGCTGGAAATTAAAAAAGAGACAAATTCAAACTGTAAATAAGGCATAATTTTTTAATAGTGAGGATAATTTACCATTGGTAAGTTTACCAAAAGTTGTGTTGGATTCTCCATCATTGGCCATTTTAAAATCAAAATTGGATTTTTTTTTCTAAAAGATATGCTCTAGTTCAAATAGGAATTAATTCAGGGAATTTCTATATCCTGGGTTATACAGGAGGTGAGATTTTATGACCATAGTGCTCCCTTCTGGATTTATAATCTATGAATAAAACAGACAGCCATTTATTCCAATATACATGGTTGATTATTTTGGCAATATACAGGAGTCTGAGAGAACAATAGCTTTCAGAACATTTACCTTCTTTCAGAGTTATCACTAATGATTAATACTAATGGGCAGTTCATGCAAACATTTTATATCCTCCATTAGTCTCTTTTTACATTTCTTTCCTTTTGGTGCCAAAGTCACCAGTTTCTTTCCTAGCACAATACATTTTTGCTTTTTGACCCCCACAACACTGAATATCACATGTTTCTGAAACTGTTTCTGAACCCAGTTTTGAGATGCTGATTCATCCTTGACTGCCAAAGCAACTAATTGCCAATTAAGAAACTCAAGGTAACAAAATTTCACCCTAATAGGCAGACTATTCAGTCTGATTTGATATCAAGAAAAGCAGTTGCAGCAAGAAGTTTCTGAAAAATGTCATGGCTGCCCCTTTATGAACATAGAGAACCTGCTGGAAATTGTCATCTTGTTTTTGAAAAAGACAGAAAGCTTGTTGTGTAATGTGAAGACCCTGAACGAGTCAGAAATAATTAACAGAAAGCAATATGGGTTTATCCAATGCAGATCTGGAGGAGCCTGGATTTATTTAATGACTCTCCTTATGACTCTTTATTCATTTTAATTATTACTATTTCAAATGGTAACTTTGCATCCAGGATCCAATCTCCTTGAATGAGACTGGGACCTTTGCATTTTTTCTGTTAACTTGAGAGGTGTTTTGGTGATGAAAGCCTTTAGCAGTTCTTAAAATGAAACAGTTCAAAGATATGTTTAGTTAAGGTGTCTTTCTATGGTGAGTAGTCCTCCACATTTCTCCATTATTGAGAGTTTGGATTTAATAAATTGAAGTTTTATTTAAGGAAGACAATCAAGCAATAGTTAATACAGCACTATATTTGATACAGAAAAGGAAACACAGGTACCAAATCTGATGCTGGAGACTGACTGACTCCCTACAACTCACCTCTTATATACTGTTTTAAACAAAGAAAAATCCTTTATCTTTCTTGATTTTATTTTGAATCAATAAGCCAATAATATTTGCAACCAATTTATTAATACTAGGACCATATATGACCACAATTAGGTCTTAATACTTAGACTTTAATCCATACATTAATATTTTGCTGATACATTGATTATAGATCACACCTGCTATACGACATGTTCCTTGACCATTTTGTCAATTACTAAATTTATCAGTTAGATCATTTATGAGCACCTCTTATCAATTAGATGATTTTGTCCATTATAACATACATCTACAACAGCAGGCATCTTTTTATATTAAGTCTGTTCATAGAATAGAATATCAAGGTTGGAAGGGACCTCAGGAGATCATCTAGTCCAACCCCCTGCTCAAAGCAGGACAAATCCCCAGACAGGTTTTTTTTTACCCCAGTTCCCTAAATGGTTCCCTCAAGGATTGAACTCACAACCCTCAGTTTAGCAGGCTAATGCTCAAACCACTGAGTGTGCGGTCACAGAAAAGAGACAAAGACAATGAACCATTGATTTCTTTTCATGGTATCTGGTTTACATAATTGATAAGTTAAAGACATCTGTTCAAAGATCCACTATTTTATCAATTACAAAAGATATCTGTACCTAAGTCATTATGACAGAAATCATCTGTGGGAGCAATTCCTGACAAGCTAAAAGCATCTTTTGATAGATTATCATCTTATTAGTTACATTAAATACCTGCCCCATATAGGTTACAATTGGTTCCTTTCTGGACATTTCCCTAAGGGTCAAGAATTTAGAGTACAAAGAATGCTTGATCCATTATTTAATAACATGCTAAGGTCCAGATAACATTCAGCTTATTGATAACACATTAGGGTCAGATAAAGTTCAGAGTAAAATAGAGTGGATAATAAAATACAGGCCTGCTAGGGCAAAGACATTCATTTATCCAGAACACAACCCTTTTGATGTTAAAGCTTAGTCAGCACCCTCAGTCAACACAGAAAAGATTCTGGGATGTCTGGTCAAGAAATCATGAAAGTTAATATAAAAAGAATAATACATTAATATTACTAACACTATTTCTGCCATTGTTTGACTGAAACAAACAATATATATATATATAGGCTTCTCTTCCCCTTCCCCCTCTGCCCCCGATTTCCCTCCCTCCCCTGCCTCCCCTCCCCCACCCAATGAGGTTGGCAGAGTTGTCTTTAATGTTAAGACTACTAGGTTCAACAAGAAGAGTTATTAACAGAATTGGCTGGTATCATCTGTGGACTAGATTTGGGGCTGTTTGAAATGGGAAATGTATGTTCATTAGACAGGTGGAGTTGTTTTTAAAAGACAGATAATTTAAAGTCTGGTAGCAACACTGGGTGTTACCACTGAGTGGGGAAGGAAGAGAGGTTTGATTCTGAGCCCTGGCCTTTTACATCACAAGAGGAGGGATGTGAGCTTAGCCCCATAAGGAATGAAGGATCTGTTGTCACACAATGGTAACTACTCCCACCCCTCTCCAAGCCCTAAAGGAGTGAGTTCGATGGAATCTGAAGGGAATCTCATTCCATCTGGTAGAGTGGGGAACAATTTAGTTATGTGGGGGGAACAATTATTGAAAGTGTGCAAGAAAATGCTGAGGATTCTGGGCCAATTCTGATGTTATTTACACAGGTTTTATGTTGGTTTCAGAGTAGCAGCCATGTTAGTCTGTAGCCGCAAAAAGAACAGGAGTACTTGTGACACCTTAGAGACTAACAAATTTATTAGAGCATAAGCTTTCGTGGACTACAGCCCACTTCTTTGGATGCATATAGAGTGGCACATATATTGAGGAGATATATATACACACATACAGAGAGCATGAACAGGTGGGAGTTGTCTTACCAACTCTGAGAGGCCAATTAAGTAAGAGAAAAAACTTTTGAAGTGATAATCAAGATAGCCCAGTACAGACAGTTTGATAAAAAGTGTGAGAATACTTACAAGGGGAGATAGATTCAATGTTTGTAATGGCTCAGCCATTCCCAGTCCTTGTTCAATCCCGAGTTGATTGTATCTAGTTTGCATATCAATTCCAGCTCAGCAGTCTCTCGTTGGAGTCTGTTTTTGAAGTTTTTCTGTTGTAAGATAGCCACCCGCAGGTCTGTCATTGAATGGCCAGACAGGTTAAAGTGTTCTCCCACTGGTTTTTGAGTATTATGATTCCTGATGTCAGATTTGTGTCCATTAATTCTTTTGCGTTGTGGAGGAACAACAGCGTAGAGACTGTCCGGTTTGGCCAATGTACAAGGCAGTGGGACATTGCTGGCACATGATGGCATATATCACATTGGTAGATGTGCAGGTGAACGAGCCCCTGATGTCACCTTCAGCCCCCAACCTTGATGCCTATTTCATGCCTAAGCACCTGTGCCATTTTCAAGCTAGGTGAAGAAAGACATTGTCCTGCCTATCTCAACTGAGGTGGCTGATGTGGTACAGTAGAACCTCAGGGTTACGAACACTAGAGTTACGAACTAACCAGTCAACCACACACTCCATTTGGAACCAGAAATATGCAATCAGGCAGCAACAGAGACAAAAAACAAAACAAAAGGCAAATATAGTACAGTACTCTGTTAAACACAAACTATTAAAAAAATAAAGTGAAAGCATCATTTTTTCTTCTGAATAGTAAAGTTTCAAAGCTGTATTAACTCAATGTTCAGTTGTAAACTTTTGAAAGAACAACCGTTATGTTTTGTTCAGAGTTGCGAACATTTAAGAGTTACAAACAACCTCAATTCCCGAGGTGTTCATAACTCTGAGGTTCTAGCGTAGGTATCCACTCAGCATGCCTAATTCAACACAAGATAGTTGGGGTAAAAGAAGTCAGCCTCCCTTATAACCTTCAGCACAGTGGTTAGGGTACTTACCTAGGATGTAGGAAACCCCAGTGCAATATCCCCTCTGCCTGATAAGGAAAAAGAATTAATGGGGGTTTCATTCTCAGGTGAGTGCCCTAACCACTGGACTATGGCATATTCTGATGTGGGTCTCTCATGTGGAAGCCATGCTGCTTTGTACTGAAAAAAACAAACACTGATCCAGATACCGAGTGAAAATGACTCCATAATCTAGTAGTTAGGGCTCTTAGCTGAGAAGTGGGGAGCCCCTGTTCAAATATCTTCTCATTGGGTAGAGAGGGGAATAGACTCCCACAGTCCAGGTAAGTGGTCTAAACACTGGGCTAAAGATTATAAAGTAATCCTCCTCCGCCTCCTCTTCCTCCTAGTCTGACTATTTTGTGTGGAGTTAGGTATGAGCTGCTGCCGTTCTTGCAAGAAACAGTTTAGGACCCTGGCTTCAGGAGAGAGGGTCCCAGTTGTGGACTGCAAGCAGAGATAGACACCTCCTCGTAGCCCAGACCTAAGGTGCCTAAGTCCCTGAGAGGGGTGGGACTTAGGACATACTCCTCTCTTCAGCATTTCCCATTGGACACCAACCTAGCATGCTAGCTTTTGTGGATCCCACGCTCAGGTGCCTAACTGTCCCCATTCATTGTAGAGAGAACCTACACACTTAACCCAAGGTCTGAGGATTCCACCTGGTGGCTAAAAGTTAGGTGTTGCAATGCTCAACATTTCAATTACTAAGTCCCTTTATGGCTTTTGGCCTCAGTAAATATTGAGTAAAACCTGGGTTAGATCAACAAGGTTAGGCCCATTGACTTTATTGAAACTAATGGGTCTTTTTGCTAGAAAAAGTGTAAAACAGAGTAAAATGCTAGGATTTCATCCAAAGTATATAAATTAACAATTATTATGTGACTTTTATAGTAAATTAATGGATAAAAATAATCCTGTATCCATTTACCCTGTAATGGTTTTGTAATTAATAAGTAAATTACCTATTATGTTGAAATACTCCTGATTCTATAATTAGTCTGTCACTACTTATTAACTACCATGGACCTGCGTCTGAAGTTCTTATTCAGGCAATACACTCACTTGTGGAATGAGGATCCATGCAGTGAGAGTAAGGGACTCAGAACATGGCTCTGTATTATTTGCAATTTCCATAGCAATAAGAAGAATTTGCATGATATTTGTACCTTGCAACTTTGAAAGTGTCACCTACTTACGGAGTTATCACATGATTATTTGTGTTTTGTAAAATAAGGAAATCCATAATTTTGAATATATTCTTTGTAGGCAGAAGAGTAATGAGTGCTTGGGTAGAACAAATTAGTACACTTTATGTTAATGGAGCAATTATTTATTACTCGTTAAAAAGCTATTAGTAAAAGACTGTTGTTATTTATGATAAGCAATAATCAGCATGCTGGTAAAACAGTTGGCAATAGAAATTAGTAAGTAATAATATTTATTAGTTGAAAAGTATCTGAATCCATCTGAAAAAGAGTGTTCTCCATATGCCTCAGCAAAGAAATATTTGGTACATGTGTTCAGAGTGGTGACAATTTAAAAAAATACTTTTATTAATCTGTTATTTATGAAAATTAAAGCATTTGCATGCATCAATGTACATTGTTTTCCTTCATAGCTCATATTATAGTACTACTGTATCTGCCATTTGGATGAACATGTTGCCTTTAATTCCTACAGAAAAGTGAGCTCTTTTGATTATTATCCTCCATCCATCTAATCGCGGTACTATGCTTCCATTTACTAAGTGCACAGAAAAACTTTCCATCCTATTTCAAACATCTTCTTTGGGTCACTTATATTTATGCATCTTTTTGGGAAAGGGTAAAAAGCTCCTTGTTTTTGACTTACATGAAAATATTATAAATTAGTGGTTTTCACCTTTTCCATACTGGGATACCCTTTGTAATACAGAGACATCCCCTGCCATGCAGCAGAGATCTAGTTAGGGAACGTTCCCTCTTCCATTTAGCAGTATAAGAAAAGTAGAATAGCATAATCCCCCAATCTCGGTTCATACCTCTGCCACCCTCCCAGGAAATGGGATGCTCAGGTTGAGAATCCATATCGTAGAGTAATAATCATAGTCATTGATTTTAAGGCCAGAAAGGACCATCAGGTCATCTAAACTGACCTTTTGTATGTCATAGGCCACCAATACTACCCAGCATCCTCACACTAAACCAACCACCAAGCTACTCTTTCAGGCTGTCTGCAGGTTCAGGCAGGCATCACTCTGCTGGTTTAAGTTCAGTTCATGTTTCTGAGGTAATTTCTGAAACAAAAATGGATAGGAATGATAGTTTTAAATGAAAGGGCTAGAAAAGGGGGAAGGAGATGGTCTCAATTCTCCTGAAACTTATTTTCAAACTCTACATTTGGAACCTCTGTTATAAAAACTATTTACGGCACTGTCAATGTTGCTGTGCTCCTTCTGCATGGATAGGAACACTGTGCCCCTCACTCCTGGGATGTGGCTGAGGAGCATACAGTGTAAAATAAAAGGGAAGGGAAGGGGCATACAGACATGGTTGAAAACCATCTTTGCAATTCCCAGTCATGCAGCAGTTGTGTGCTAATCAATTCTCCTGGCATAAGTGAGAGTTAAGCCTTAAGGCTCTTCTAACTGAGAACAGCTGCCACTGGCCCCCAAAAGTTTGAAAATCTGAAAAAATGTGTTGAATACAATTTCTTGTTGCAAATTTTTAGTTCTATCTCAGCTTTAATCTGAGCATTCCATATCTATTGAGTTTACAAAACTGAGCTAGCAATCTCATGAGAGCTGGCTTCCTCATCATATTTCCATGCTTCTACTTGGGCTGGAAAAAACATGTGGAATAGCTCTCCCATGTGATATTTCATCACTTCTACTTTTGATTGGTTCCGACTGGAATCTAGAAGTAAAGAAATGAGAAAATTGGTGAAATAAAATGAGAAAAAAATATTTTTTTTTCCAATCATAAAAAGTTCAAGCTTATTTAGCTAGTGTCAGCAATGCCAGAAGAAGTTATTTTTATCCCCTTAGCTCTTAGTTTAAATAGAAAGAGGGGGTGAAAGTGGAAAAATGTTGATATAGTGGAAGATAATGAGGCATAATTATAACCAGAGAAAACAGTTGAAGACACAGTTTATGAACATGACTTGCCTTGCTAAATGAATTAATCCAAAAGAAGCAGCAATTCTATATCAGCCCTGTGACTGAGATAGCAAAATTTTGATACAATAATTTGCAATTATTTTTCAGATGATTTGCACTAAAAATAATTGTTTCATGTCTTGTTCTAGACAAGAGTACTTGTGGAACCTTAGAGACTAACAAATTTATTAGAGCATAAGCTTTCGTGGGCTACAGCCCACTTCTTCGGATGCATATAAGAAGTGGGCTGTAGTCCACGAAAGCTTATGCTCTAATAAATTTGTTAGTCTCTAAGGTGCCACAAGTACTCCTGTTCTTTTTGCGGATACAGACTAACACAGCTGCTACTCTGAAACTTGTTCTAGACAAAAATCTTTTAAAAAATAAAATTAAGGGGGAAAATAGCTACTTAAAAATGTTTGATGGATACAAAAAAGAATACTAGCTTGTTTTAGGAGATGATGAGCTTCTCTTGGGAATAAATGCACCATGGACATTGTGTTAGGTAGTACTTCCTTAAATTTGTTGTCAACTTGCTACCTATTAATTTCATCAGGTGACCTCTGGTTCTTGGGTTATGAAAAGGGATAAATAACACTTCCTTATTCACTTTCTCCACACCATTCATGATTTTATAGATTTCTATCATATTCCCCCCACCACCCAAGTCACTTATTTTCCAAGCTGACCAGTCTCAATCTTTTTCAGCTCTCCTCATATGGAAGCTGTTCCATACCCCAATCATTTTTGTTGACCTCTGCACTTTTCCCAATTCTCATATATCTTTTTTGAGATGAGATGACCAGAACTGCATGTAATATTGTATGTATAATTGGGATTATGTTTTCCAATGTGAAACACTTTGCAGTTATCAGCACTGACTTTAATCTGCCATTTCCTTGTCCAGTCACTCAGTTTTGTGATATCCCTTTGTAACTCTTCACAGTCTGCTTTGCATGTGACTAGCTTGAGTTATTTTGTGTCATCTACAAACTTTGCCACCACTCTGTTACCCCCTTTTACAGATCATTTATCATATGTTGAACAGCACTGGTCCCAGGACAGATCCTTGGGGGATCCTGCTATTTACCTGTCTACATTGTGAAAACTGGCCATTTATTCCTACCCTTTGTTTCCTGTCTTTTAACCAATTACTGATCCATGAGATGACTTTCCGCTCTTATGCCATAACTGATTACTTTGCTTAACAGCCTTTGGTAAGGGGCCCTTGTCAAAGTCTTTCTAAAAGTCCAAGTACACTATATCCACTGGATCAACCATGTCCACATACCTTTTGAAACCCTCAAATAATTCTAATAGATTGGTGAGGCATAATTTCCCTTTACTAAAGCCATGTTGACTCTTCTCCAACATACCATGTTCATCTGTGTGTCTAATAATTCTATACTTTAGCATAGTTTCAACCAATTTGCCTGGTAGTTAAGTTTATCAGCCTGTAATTACCAAGTTTGTCTCTGGAGTCTGTTTTAAAAAATTGGTGTCACATTAGCTATCCTCTAGTCATCTGGTATAGAAGCTGATTTAAGTGGCAAGTTACATGCCATAATTAGTAGTTCTGCAATTTCACATATGAGTTCCTTTAGATCTCTTGAGTGAATACCTCTTGGTTCTGATGACTTATTACAGTTTAATTTATCAATTTCTTCCAAAACTACCTCTACTGACACCTCAATCTTGTTCTGTTCCTCAGATTTGTCACCTAAAGAGAATGGCTCAGGTGTGGGAATCTCTCTCACATCTTCTGCAGTGAAGATCAATTAAGATAATTCATTTTGCTTGTCTGCAATCACCTTCTTGTGAATATGCATTATGATATAGTCCTCACTCTTGTCCATTCATAGTCTTCCCCCACCCACTTGTTCCTATTCTCAGTCTCTTTGCCCAGCCAGTCTCAGCCACTCTCCCTCCCACCAGCTCCTACTCACAGTCTCCCCGCAGCTCATTGTCCCCCAGTCTACTCAATTTATCTTCCTTTATTTCATCTGGCTATCCAACCTGCCCCCTTGCATTGTAATCAAGAGTTTCGTCCTTCATACTGCCTGGGTGCCAGCAGATTGAGCACTGAGAGCACAGGAGAGAGTCTACATGCTCTCAAATCTGATGTCTGGTGCCACACTGCCATGCAACAGCTGGAAACAGCAATTGCAGAAAAAGTCATGCTCAGCCCCTGCAGCTCATGCCCCTCTGACTGGCATACCAGAGCTGTCAGGGGATGAAGTATGCTCATGTGGAGAGACTCTTCAAACACTTTAGCTCCTAAAACACTTTAGCTCCTAACTCTAATAAGTCTACTAAAGATATAGTTTGTCAGGAAGTGGATTTTGTGTAATGGATAGGCCTTTTGCTGTTGCTATGAAAGCACCCAAATTTTGCCAAGAAAATCTAAGCCTTTGCTCCAAAACATGGACGAACTAATGCTTCTTAATGAAACCAGTGTAGGACTAAAAACACAAAACAAAAAAACTGTGGGCAAATCAACTTATTTTTCTCTAATATTGTTAGAAACATCTAAACCATTTTTGCTGAAGCTTTCAAATAAATTCAAAAGATATTTTCTATCTTATTATCTATCTCTTTCTTAATGATTCCCAACATTCTGTTTGTGGCAGTCAACAAAGTGAACAGAATGTTGGGAATCATTAAGAAAGGGATTGATAATAAGATAGAAAATATCATATTGCCTCTATATAAATCCATGATACGCCCACATCTTGAATACTGCCTGCAGTTTTGGTCACCCCATCTCAAAAAAGAGATATTGGAATTGGAAAAGATTCAAAAAAGGGCAACAAAAATTATTAGGGGTATGGAACAGCTTCCATATGAGGAGAGATTAATAAGACTGGAACTTTTCAGTTTGGAAAAGAGACCACTAAAGGGGGGATATGATATGATAGAGGTCTATAAAATCATGACTGGTGTGGAGAAAACAAATAAGGAAGCGTCATTTACTCCTTCTCATAACACACAAACTAGGGGTCACCAAATGAAATTAATAGGCAGCAGATTTAAAATAAACAAAAGGAAGTACTTCTTCATACAATGCACAGTCAACCTGTGGAACTCATTGCCAGGGGATGTTGTGAAGGCCAAGACTATAACAGGATTCAAAAAAGAACTAAATAAGTTAATGGAGGATAGGTCAATCAACAGCTAGTAGCCAGGGCCATAAGCTGGGAATGGCCAACAGGGAATGGAACACTTGATGATTACCCATTCTGTTCATTTCCTCTGGGACACTTGGTATTGGGCACTGTCGGAAAACAGGATATTGGGCTAGATGGACCTTTGGTCAGACCCAGTATGGCCGTTCTTATGTTCTTATGTTAACCTGAGACAGACACCCAGCATGGGAAATTTTAGCCCAAATGGTTAAAGTTTGGCAACGTTATAATTAATTAAAATTAAGGTCTGAATGTGAGAAGTGTTGAGTGATCTTAATGATAGGAAGTGCTATGCACTTTGCTTATAATTAGTATAACTGAGAGCACAATACGGTCCATGGGTTCCATGTAACTGTCCATGGTCCTGATGCAGCAAAGAAACAAGATGCATCAAATGTCACTGTTCTATTACTGGATTTTCTTTCATCTCTTCCCCCATCATCACAAAGTCTATGATATGTAAAGTTTCAGGCAATGATCTTTTGTTTGTATTTGTCTGTAGAGCATACAGTATCTTTAAGGGGATATACATTATTTAATCAATAATTAAAATAAGTAGAAAACTTTATAATTAATATCACATTCTAAGTTGCCATGAGGTGTTAGCATTTCTCTGAAAATCTTCCCTCTCATGTGGACAGATTACACTGCTCTACAGCCAAAATGCTTCTGAAATAAATGTAGTCAAACTTTACTAATTCTGGGTCACTGAGAACAAAAATGATGCTTAAAATTGTTGATTGGCTCTAGTTTTCAAGATATGCTATTGGGTCAGTATATACGACCCTTGACTTGGGAATGGCAGAGGATAAGTGAGTTATAAAGGGAAGGGATCTCAGCTTAAACCAGAAATGACTAAAATATGTCTTTGACTGGATCTATGAATACATCTATGACTGGGTTTGGACAATACTTGCTTTTTAGGCAAAACAATGAATGATGCAATCTGAAGCTGGTATTGCATCATACATGATATGAATTGCATCATGTTATTCCTAGAAGTCATGGATGATGCAATCATAATGAAGCTTACATCACTCTGCTGAACAAATTGCCCTCTATCAGCTCTAGAAATCATACAGTGTCGTGCTCTCCTATTTCTCAGTGTTTGATTTTGCAAAGGGACACATTTCTGTTTAGCCAAAGTGAGCAGAGATGCCTCAGACTTGTGTGAACAGTGCAGATAACTTCTGCTATGTTTGTGGTGAAGTGACTTCTGCATCACAAAAGCGTAGTATAATCACTATGGTTAAGAAAGCCTATCACCTTTATTTTGGCTGCAAAATTGAAGATCAGGACAAGAGCTAGGCCCCACACATATGCTGCAACACTTGTGCAACAAATCTTCGCCAGTGGTTGAACAGGAAAAGGAAATCTATGCCTTTTGCAGTGCCAATGATTTGGAGAGAGCCAACAGATCATACCAGCAATTGCTACTTCTGCATGGTGCCTCCAGTTGGGAAAGGTGTGTCAAAGAAGAAAAAGTGGACTGTGCATTATCCAAACATTCCATCAGCTATATGCCCAGTACCCCACGGAGAAGGACTGCCGGTTCCTGATGCACCAGAATCATTCTCACTTGAGTCAGACGAGGAAGAGGAAGAGGATGAAACTTCTGGTCCTGAACCATCAATGTCACAGGACCCACATTTTCTCCCATCCTCCTCCTCGGAACCACACCTCATAACACAAGGTGAACTGAATGACCTTGTCAGGGATTTGGAACTACCCAACAGTAAGGCAGAGCTGTTGGGCTCCAGATTACAGCAGTGGAATCTCCTGGCAGGTGATGTTAGGGTTTCCATGTTCCGTGACCGTCAAAAGGATCTTGTCCCATTCTCCTTCATGGAAGGTGATCTTGTAGCCTGCAACAGCATCGATGGTGTGATGGCAGCCCTCAACATCGTTCACGATCCAGATGAGTGGAGACTGTTCATTGAGTCATCGAAGACGAATCTTAAAGCTGTTTTACTGCAAAATGGCAATGTTTTGCCATCAATTCCAGTCGGTCATGCAGTCCATATGAAGGAAACCTATGACAACATGAAACAACTTTTGAGGTGAATAAACTATGACCAACATCATTGGCAGCTTTGTGGCGATTTGAAGGTTATTGCTCTCTTGCTTGGTCTGCAGACTGGATACACAAAGTACTGCTGTTTTCTCTGCAAATGGGATAGTCGTGCAAGAGATTCCCACTACATCAAGAAAGATTGGCCACTCCGACAGTCATTGGAGCCTGGTAGGAAAAGTGTTCAGCATCCACCACTTGTTGAATCAAGGAAGATTTTGTTACCACCCTTACACATCAAGCCTGGTCTGATGAAGAACTTTGTCAAGGCCATTGACAAAACACAAGCAGCTTTCAAGTACCTCTGTGGAAAATTGCCAAGGTTAAGTGAAGCTAAGATAAAGGAAGGTGTCTTTGTTGGTCCTCAGATTCGTGAACTTCTTTGAGATGATGCATTTGACCATGCACTGCGTGGCAAGGAAAATACGACATGGAAAGCCTTCCAGTTAGTGGCAATAAATTTTCACGGAAACAACAAGGCAGACAACTACAGGTTGTTGGTGGAAAACCTCCTCAAGGCATACAAAAGCCTTGGTTGCAACATGTCACTAAAGATACATTTTTTGCACTCTCATCTACATTTTTTCCACCGAACTGCGGAGCAGTGAGCGACGAGGACGGCGAGCGATTTCACCAGGACATTGCAACAATGGAGAAATGCTATCAGGGCAAATGGAGCCCATCAATGCTTGCAGACTATTGCTGGATAGTGACAAGAGATGCTCCATTTAATGAATACAAGAGACAAGCCAAGAAGCACCGAGTAAACACTGAATAGGACAAAACTATGTACATAATGACAGGTTTCAGAGTAGCAGCCATGTTAGTCTGTATCCGCAAAAAGAACAGGAGTACTTGTGGCACCTTAGAGACTAACAAATTTATTTCTTATCCGAAGAAGTGGGCTGTAGTCCACGAAAGCTTATGCTCTAATAAATTTGTTAGTCTCTAAGGTGCCACAAGTACTCCTGTTCTTTTTATGTACATAATAGTTTTTTGCCTTTTGTTTAATAATACATTTCATTTATATAACCCTTTTGCTGATTTTTAAAGTGTTACATAAACAGGACATGTGAAATATTATCATGTAAAGCAACCATAAACACATGAAAAGACCTAGGTTTACAATTTATGATTAAAACTCTACTATCAATGCAATATACATAGACATAAAATGTAAAAACTTAAATATCTTAGAAACAGTAGGCAGTTATTTTAATTGTCATATTTGAATTCAGCACATCAAAATACATAATAAATAGCACATTTTATCTCTGAAGCAGACGACTTCTCAAAAATTGTAGACCAGTGTTATCTAGATATAGAGAAAAAATGAACAACTCGAGCACTGTGTTACCTCTCAGCAAACAGATCCCCAAAACATCCTGCCTCACAACTGGAGTATTAAGCAAATTCAATTAAACAAAATAATAAAATACCATGAACAGAGAATTTCAAACCACTTTAAACTTGTCTAAAATGGCATTTCTTATTAATACAATTTGAATGGGTGACCATTTGTATAAAATTATAAACTACATCCTTAATTTGAAAAGTAACAGATGTTCCCTACACAATAACAGATACACTATTAAATTACAGACTCATTGGGGTTTGGATCATTGCAAGGTTGTTTCAGTATTTCTAAGCCATCTCTGTCTACTGAGTGCCAAGCAATTTCCCTTTTCTTAAAATTTCTCCTTAAAACAATCAACACTGCTGAGCCAGAAGAGCTATAGGAAAGTAAGCTAGTTTCTATTCTGGCTTGCACATGATTAGAGTTGTTAGCTTACTTTAGCACAGCTAAATTCTGTCTTCATCTACAATTATAGAAACCCCCACTGAGAAAAAGATTTGCACAGATTCCAGTGAGAGCAGAATGTGAAGACAGTTGTATTGTACAGGTATACATATGGAACAGCAGAAAGAGGCCTCTATCATCTTTATTACTGGTGTTGGATAAGCAGGAAAGGACCTATCTTGACTTTCAGACCCCAGGATGAATATGTATTGCTGGTAATTATAAAACAAAACATTTTACTTGTAAACGAATCGCATTTGACTGCAAGCTACTTACAGTCAATAAACCTGGAGCCAATGTAATTTTTATTGTCCTTTTTCAGACTAGAACCACACTGTTATCTTATTCCTGTAACTATAGTTTATGGTTTATTTTTGATCTCTCACATAAGCAAGAGTTCTTCTAAAACACAACAGTTGTAGGTTGCTGTTATAGCATGACAAAATGGAGCCCTAACAATAGGTTATTAAAGGAAAGAATCCTATTGTCTTGAAGGGCATTTGATTATAATCATTATTTATTTGTATTGTGGTAGTACTCAGAGCCTCATTCAGGATGGGGGTCTCTTTGTGCTAGGCCCCATCCAGTGCAATCTACGCTGGATCATGGGTCTAATGCGAAATAGAACTACAATAATATTTTCATGTGTAGTTTGCATGTGTCCCATATTGCTTAAGATTAGCTACACAGATAAGAATACTCATCAAGTTTGGCAAATTCATGTAACCCAAGGCTTTTAGTCTCAGCTGAATTGGTTGCCACTAGCCAGAGAAAGTATTGCATTCAATAAAGTCACATTAGGAGGCTTTTAAACTTTTTCTTCCTTCTTTCTCACAAAAATTATACTTGTCTTTCTGCTTTGTGAACCATCAAATAACCTGAAATAAAAGCACAATAAATAAATTAAACCTTATTGTCTTTTTTTTTGTAAATAGAGGTGAACAATGTGCATCCTGTCTAGGTTCTAAATGTGCAACATGACACAACTTGGAAAGAAAGATCTGATGACTGATTCTTGGCTCATGTCCTATCCATTGCTGGCAGCTGCAAAAAGAAGTATGTTTTCAGCAGGCAGAAATTGACAGGAATACATAAGCTATGTTGGCAAGCGAGTTTGCACTTGGCCTTTAGCAGTTGGTGCATCAAGCTGATGGCTGCCAAAAATAAATTAAAACAAAATAAAATGTATTGAGCTTTTTTTAAAAGAAGAAGAAGAAGAGATAGAAGCAAACACTGCAGTGGAACTAAAGTGCAGGGAGAACAATAATGTGGTAAACTATAAACAGTGGCAATAGCAACTATGGACTCTTTAATAGTCTGCTCTTGCTCCCACCTTGATACACTCCAACATTGCTTTCCCTGTTCCAATGATAGACAGCTTGCCTCAATTAGTACCAGGCTCCTTTGCTCCCCACAAAGGACCGCTTTTCCTGATCACCTTGGGCAAACTAAGTCCACTTTTTTTGTCCAGGAAAGCTGTACAAAGATGAGGGAAGCAGGAGGGCACATATTAATTGCAGCTGGCTCTCCACAGCCCAGGGAACTGGCAATAAGAGGAAACTTTTCTCTTCTTTTGTTCTGAACAAAAATCTCCTCAAGGTAGTTCCGGAAAAATGTATAAGTCCACATGCTAAAGAATAGTAGTGGTAACATTTAAAAAAAAATCTCCTGGGTGTTCTTGTAGGGAATGCTGTTGATCTGCTAGAGCAAGAGCCTGGGTTCTAATATAAGTTTTTACCAATGATTCCAAGATTCTTTTCCTGACCTTCCACTGACTCACTGTATCGTCACAGAAAAGTCATTTAGGATCATATTTGTAAAACTATTTGAGTGCCTAACTGTCATTGAAATCACATGCATCTGAAGAAGTGAGGTTCTTACCCACGAAAGCTTATGCTCCCAATACTTCTGTTAGTCTTAAAGGTGCCACAGGACCATCTGTTGCTTTTTATTGAAATCATTGGGAGTTAGGTGCCTAAATACCTTTACAAATCTGGACCTTAACCTCTTTGCTCCTTGAGTTTTCCCAGCTGCAAGATGGGCATAATGATTCAACCTACCTTATAGATAGTTGTGAGCTTTGAATTCATTTTTGCTGCTCCATTTAAGATCTTCAGATGAAAGGCATGAAGTAAATGTGCTGTAGTGTAGGCTGTGTGACTAAGACTAAAGTAGGGTCCTTAGTATGCTGTAAAAGGGTTTGGCTTGGGGGAATAAGTCTATGGTACAACCGTTTAGCTTTTATAGCTTTTATAACTCTATCTCAAAATGGTTTAAAGAATAAAAAATATGCAAGCCAGTAGGTAGTAAGAATTACAGGAGAATGGCATAAAACAACAGGGAAGAGAGAAAAGACGTATTTTGAGACGATAGTTGAAAAGGGATTGTGGTGATGACAGTGTATGGAGGCACAGAAAGAAGACATTTGCTGGATTAACAATGGGAGCAGGGAAAGGAGCACTAAGCAAGTGCAAGGGAATAGATTGTTTATTTTTTTCAAGTCAGTTGAGTTAGTCTGGTGTAGCTACATCATAATCTGGTTCTAGTCTGTGAAGTGGGTTTATGTTGGGCATTATTATTTAGTAGTGTGCGTTAGTGCCACCTGTGTGCTGAGTGTTTTCCAAATATCAAGGAAGTCACAGTTCCTGCTGCAAAATATGTATAGTCTAAAACACTAGAGGAGTGGTGAGAGAAAGGAATTCAACATGTAAATAAAGTGATGATGGGAAGAGGATAGACACACATCTGGGTTGTGACCTCTGGTGGGGGAGGTTACAGAATGTGTCCAGGGGATCATGGGAGGTTTCACAAATAATGTAAAATTTTGCAAAGGGAAAAATCCATACATTTAAAGCAATACGAAATGGGTATGTAATGTGAGCCCTGTAATGGTGTCTTTTTATGGCCACCATGTTGTTGTAAACAGAGTCCCAGCTACTGTTGAGTGCAGATTGTGGGGGAGAGACGGAATGGTGTGCTTCTCTGAGATTATTATTAAACCTGAGAATCCTAATTCACAGTTCAGTGTGGACTTGTGCAGGACCTAGGTGTGTACAGCAGGCTGGTAGACACCCTGCCAGTAAAACAAAATTAAACCTGTACCAGTGTCTGCTTCTGGATTTACCTTATAGAAAACTGCACACACCTCCTTTAAAAGCAGTAACGTAAGAAACAAAGTGCAAGTACCACTGAGTTAGTTGTTTGTCTTGATATGATCAGCAAAGCCAGTATTTTGCAATGGAGAAATCTGTTTGCTATTGACACAAAGCAACACTTTTAAGAGGCTTTGATAGTACCCCTGCAGAAGATCATGAGAAAACACGTCACTGAACTGGAACACCTGATGAGTGAGCTAAATGCTAAGGCCTGAAGGCACTGCTGTGATGAGCCTCACATGACCATGTTTCCTACGCTGCCCAGTCATTTTTCCACTCAGCTCAGGACAAACGTGATTCAGAAACATGGATTCTTTTATAAAAAGAACAGTGGTGAGAAGCTCCATTGACCACTCAGAAAGAAAAAAGGAATGCAGAAAGGCAACGGCAAATGTGTGATGTACGGTTTTACATTGACTTGATTCACAACTCCAGTCTACAATGTGTTCTCCAGTGCTGCTTGCAGTATGTCCTTAGCTGTATCTCTTTTATACTTTAAGTTCACTTTTTCAAACTTCACAATTATTTATTTCTGGTATGCTTGAGGTTATAAAACATCACCTGCTTAGAAGTCTTAAGAAGTTTATGATACGTTTGAAGAAGGTCATCAGTTGCATAAGTTTGGGAAACCTTGCTGTAAAATTCTTATCTATTCTTTTATCAAGACATATAATATTTTCTATAAAGAAATGAAAAACCGCAACACTATGGAATTTAACATTGAACAGGAATGAAGAATGTGCCCTCCAAAACCATTCAGAGTGCTTCTACTGAATGGCATAGCGCTGAATGTTTTTCATGCTAAGCTATTTTCTAGCCTATTTTTAAAACAAGCATTATGGTTGCCTGCAGGGCAATGCTAATAGACCCTAAATGGAGTTTGCTATCCAGTTTTTGAGTTTACTAATCAGGTCAAGAGTTCTTGGAGGAAGAATTCGCATCTGTTATAGAAACAGCAGGCTAAACTTGGTGTGGATTACTAAGGGGCCTGAATTCAATAGTTGAAGAATTTTTAAGAACTATGTCCTGATTATCTTTCTGGCACAACTGTGCTCAAAGGAAATCATCTTGTAATCTGAAGTATTAGATGTTTCACAGAAGAAAACACTAATGCAGAAAATAGGAACAGAATGGTTGAAGGCTTTCAGTCTTATACATTCAAAGTTGTATTCTATGATTAATTTTTTAATTTTTACAGACTGTGAGCCCAAAATTGGCATATGAAATTCTGTGGATCTCCTGTCATTATGGGCACAATTTTTGCACACAATGAGTGAAAACCTGGCTCCATTGAAATCAGTACCAAAATGATCACTAGATTTTGAAGACTTGTGTGTGGTTTGTGCCCATTATCACATGCATATTTTACATTACTTAAAGCCATTCTTTTGCTGGATTATGTGCTAAATAAAATGCAAATTGAGAAATATTTTCTGTGAAAAATGTAGAAACAAACATATTTCCTTTTTTTGCAGAATTTAAACATTTTCAGTTTTAAAAAATGATCTTTTAATTTTCAGACAAAAATGGATTTTTTTTTACTAACATTTTTATATTAATGAAAACGTTGGAAATTTTTGAACAAAACAAAAACATTCCAGAAAAAAATGTAATTTCAAATAAAAGATTATTTATAATTAAAAAAAAAAATAATTGAAAAATTTTGACCAGCTCTGGTTTTAAATATAAAACTCTGATAGTGATGGGACAGCAACCTTAAGATTGCAGAGGTACAGACAGCTCAGCAGTCATTGAGTGTCAAACCTGGGACCTTCAATCACCAAAAATACAGATCTCCACTACTTTTGCTACAGGAAAGCTCTTTCGGCTGAGACCAAAGTGTAGGATGTTATAGTACAGGGGAGAAGCAGTGCCGGCGAGCGATGTGCTGGCCACGGCTTCTCGCTGCCCCCATTGGCCCGGGACGGTGAACCGCGGCCAGTGAGGGCCGCGATCGGCCGAACCTGCCACGTCAGCAGGTAAATAAAACTGGCCCGGCCCGCCAGGGTGCTTACCCTGGCGAGCCGCATGCCGAACGTTGCCGACCCCTGTTATAGTAGGTAGGACTAGCCACTAGATGGAGACATCACACACGCTAAGACAGAGTATTACATACTGTATTATCAAGAGAAGGATTCTGAAGGAGATAGGATTGCTCAATATTTGGTCATAAGATATAGTAGATTGAATCCTGCTTAGTTCAAGAATGATCCAAATTATTACTATCTGATGCTGTTCAGTATGTTTGTGAAATGAGCTGATTAGTTTATTGTATTTATAGGCTTTTCTACAGTCCCCATCACCGTATTATCTGAGCACTTAACAAACATGAATGGATTTATCATCACAATAACCACTCCTGTGGGGCTGGAAAGTATTATTATCTCTATTTCACAGATGAGGCACTTGGGGAGAGAGGTTAAGTGATGTGCTGAAAAAAACACATAGGGAATCTGTGGCTGAGCCATAAATAAAAGCTAGATCTCCTAAGTCCCAGTACAGGGCTTTAACCACAAAAAACCTCCTTCCTCCATGTATCTATTTTCTATTAACAGGTGATAACATCATAAGAACCACTACCACAGCTGTTACCCTAGGCAATCTCAGCAGTGAGTGGAGAGCAGGGGTGAAATCCTGGACTTCTTTGGGTTTCTCTCTCTCTCTCTCTCTCTCTCTTTTTTTTTTTAATTGATTTCAATGGGACCGAGAATTTAAGTTTTTCTTTAAAAGTAGATCAATGTTTTGACACACAGGCATGGCATTATATGATAGTGTGCTGTTGTAGTATATGAGACTCTCAGTGCATATGCTGTTTTCCTTTTTTCATAATAACATAATTTTTCAAAGGTTTCATTACTGTTGAGATTTCCCCCCACCATGCTCCTGTAAAGGCAAATCAGAGGCAGAAGTGAATATGTTAAAATAAAAAAGAATGAAACACTATGTTGAAAAGTAACAAGTGGATTCCTCAAAATTGTTTTCAAGACATTAGTCCTTATGCTTTAGACTTTACATACCTTCTTTTGTTCTGAGTTATACTTTAAACACTTACCACTGTATGTATATGCCTTTCTTTCTGCAGGTCTCTGAAAACAACTTCTTGGCTACATTTCAAGTGCCATTTAGCTTTTCAAAAGAGCTTATTTAGCATATTGTCCTGTATCATTTGAGGAGCTGCCAACCTCACCATATTCAATTTCCAGGTAAAACATGTCTTTAAAAAAAATGAGATTTCTCATCTCCCATTATCATACATCAGAGCTCGCTTTGCTGAAGATGTGTACAAGCTAAATGGTAAACAGCATTCGACAACATTAAACAGCCATTGGTTTTGTCTGGACAACCATTGGGAATGTGAGTCAGAGAAATTGATAGATGTGGAGGGAAGATGTGGATGTAGAGAACAGTGGATTACAGAGGAGCAAAATGTTCAAAGTTTGTGACTACTTAAACTTAGAAGAGGAGTGGAACTTCTGATGTCATACTAAAAGCACAGAGGGCCTAATCCTACCACTGCCTTCAGCAGAATAAGAGTAGCCGAAGGATGTGGGAGGAGGTTTGTTGTGGTCTGCACAAACCAGGAAATATTTTGAGAACAACTTTCTCCCAGTATTTTGCCCCTCTGTTTGCTAGTCCTGGCTAGAATAAGTGCAAAGAACTCTAAAGAAATATAATCCTGGGAAATCAGAATCTGAACTCTTTTTGTAACTGAATAAAAAGTCCTCTCCATGCCCAAGTCTGGTTTGAACTTCAAGGAAAGATTATTATTTTATTGAAATTGGTTTGCCCAGAACATGCCGAGTCCATCTTTCCAAGTGACCTGATATGCTAATCAGTATTATTGTTGTGGATTTCTCTCTCTCTCTCTCTCTCTTTTTTAATTTTTTTTTTTTTTTACTCAAATGGCAGAAATAAAGCAAGCAGATTTTTTTAACCAGGAAAAAAAAAGATCTATAAAGGGAAGAAGAAATATCTTAGCTATATGCAGTGACCTACTAGTTGTGGAGCAGAATGAAACTGGGAGGAGGAGGAGGAGGAGAGAGGAAATTCAGGGACAAGTATTTCAATGACTTGCACAACCTCTATTAGTCCTTTCCTAGTCACAGTTACTTAATGTTAGATAAAGCAGTGTTACAAGCAGAATACTACAAAGGCAGATTGCGCATCAGTTAATATAACCTACTATTAAAGAAATATTTGAAATGGCATCATAAACCATCCAAGGCAAGATACTGAGTGCAACATTTGCTAAAAATGCTTCCTTATGCTGCAAACAGAGCTGGTTGGAAATTATTTGTTGGAACAGTTTTTCATTGGAAAACATAGCTTCTTTGAAAATGAAACCACTTCACAGGAACATATTGATTTAAGCAAAATTTTTGATTGGGCGAAGGAAGTTGAAATAAATAATTTAGACTTTGTTCCTTTGATTAATTTAATCTTTTATATTCAATTATTATTTTTTATAATTGTATTATATGTATTATTTCAACATTGTCAAATGAAAAGTTTTTGAACATTCTGAAAAATTAAGATTCAGAATTTTTGTTTCACAGGAAATTTAGAAATTTTGCCTTTTTTATTCCAAATCAGAACAAAATGTCATAATGTCCTGTGTAACTGAAATTCTGGTTTCCAACCAGCTCTAGTTGTAAACTTTGTGTGTATGTGTTTGAAATGAATAAAGCAATAAAGAAGTTTATTAAGGGCACATGCATTTGGTAAATTAAAAATGTTACCCTAAGGGTAGGAGAACTGCTTTATGGAAAATAAGAATAATTTTCTTATGCTTCTCCTAGCTGAGTCAAGTCCAAACAATTTTTCATATTCAGATTATATATAGACTCCCCAGTGTATTTTCAAAGTGCATATAAATAGGGGCATACCTCAGTATGGATATAAACTGGAGTAATTAAATCCTGGGTGCTATAAAGATGACCACACCACACCTTTAAGCCATGGTGAGGGGAGGGGAATTTGTCTGGCTGGCCGAATGCAGGGAACAGTGCTTTATGGCTGGGGGTGGGGATGAGGTCAAACTGCTGAAAAAGGGGACAAGGGTCCAGTGTGGTGACCCTGACATCCCCTGGGAACTGGATGGGTGGAAGTGTTTAAAAGGGGCAGCTCTGTGCATAAAGCCCCCTTTTACATGGAGCAGGCTGAGGCAGCACTCACCTCCCTCACCTTTAGGTGGTGAAATACCAGGTTTGGTCAAGACCTGGTGTGGGCATTGTACTAGCCTCTCCTTTCTGAGGGGGGCTGGGAAGGAATTTTTCTCTTACCACCAGAATGGCCTAGTTGGGGTTTTTTGCCTTCACCATAGTGGGTTCAGGAAGGACTTTGATCATGCGTGGCATGAAGGGTGTCAGGCTATACGTCGCAATTCATTATATAAGTGTGGGGCAGATGTCCAGTGCAGGTACTCCACAGGGACTGTATACAGTGACCAGATAAATGGCTTGGAAAAGGACTTAAAAAGAAGATGTTTGTTAAAGTAAAAGAATGAGGGTTGGGAGGAGGGTTGGGGGCTCTTATGAATGGTATAACAGGAAGCCAACCTCCCTTTCTGGTAAGGTCCCAGCAATGGTTTGGCCGGGGGACCTGGATGGCAAAAGAGGGGGAGCTGGTGGACGTACCTCTGGTAATTATGGACTGCACACTTGTATCTGCCAGGTAGTCCCAGACTTCTAATAATAAAGTTGAGGCCTGAATAAACCCATATCAAATGTCTCCTGTCCTTTTTTGTTATAGCTGGAAAATGTGATTGTAGCAGGGAAACAACCAATATGAAATTTTAAGAAAGTGTAAAATAAACGAACCTCGATCAGAAAAGGGATGTGAACGGCCCCAAGCTTTCTTTAGAACCTGAAAGCACCTGAGATAGGTTTATTGTTGCCAAGATGGTTCTAAGCTTGAGCAAAACTGGAAAAGCTCTTATCTGCATGGATATCAAAGTCACCCAGTAAAATAAGACTAATTGACTAAAGCACTTGACAGGAGAAAAATAAAATAAAAACTAAAAGGCAGTTTAAATTGTTTTAAAGATTTATGAAAAATACTGAGAGAGAAGTCTCATTATCCCAGCAACTGCACGTGCAATATGCATTGAATTTATAGGCAACTGGTGGGCTCTGTGATTTCAGCTAATTCAGTTGCCTCTTACTGGATGCAAAGGAATAGTCTTTCTCCATGAAATGTGCAGGATTATGATTTTGTATCACAGGGAAGTGGATATTCCTAGTTTTCTAATGACAGAAAATTCTATTTCTAGATTTGATCATTTGTGAGTTCTTAAATTCTACTCCTGTCATGGATCCAGACTCAAATATTTCCACAATCAAGTCATTACAGATGAGAAATATCACATTTGGGGATGGGAGAAAAGAGTTCTTCGCAGGTGTTTGTAAATTTTGTGTTTAAATGGCAGCTGTTTGAAGTTGTTCCGAAGTTCTGCGGGAATTGGGATAGGGAGAAATGTATATATGAGGCAGTCAAAGGGTGTGTGATAAATGCTATTTATCACATGGCTCTTCAGTTTATTACATGGTCTCCAAAGCACTTTACAAAAATTAGCTATTACATGGATAAAAAATGTTATCAAATTACAGCAACTGTGTTCAACGTACACTTGTTTTATATAGTAATTTTAGTCTTCAAAGCCCTTTACTCACTGTAGTGAGGCAGCCTGGCTCCCACTCGCCCCTACAAGGGACAAGCCAGAACAGCTGCCGGAGTGGGCGGAGTCACCACCACCTGTCCCCGCCCCCCGGAAGTCAAGGGGCGGGACAGGAAGTATAAAGGCCTGGCCCCAGCGCTCAGTTGCGGCCCGACCGCGGGAGAGGGCAGACGCTGGTGCCCGAGCTCCTGCTGGGCCGAGCCTGCCCCGGGCCCGGTACCCTGAGGAGGACTGGCCGTGCCTGCCCTGAGCCCGGTATCCGGAGGAGCGGACTGAACTTCCCCTCACCGAGGGTCCGGAGGAGCCGCCCAATCTACCCAGCACTCGCTGCCCTGAGGAGCCCATGATCTGGGACATGGCGGACAAGGCTAAGGACGTGCAGGTACCCATGGAGGAGGAGATGGTAAGTGGCCCGGGGATAGCAGACCTCGAACCTATGTCAGTGTGTTGTGGTCAGGATCCCCACTGACCCAGCAGCAGATGGATTGCTGCTGACAGGGCCCCGGGTTGGAACACAGTGGAGTGGGTGGGCCTGTGTTCCCCCTGCCACCCCATGCCGGGTGGCAGTCTCTCCTCCTCCCCTAGCCCTGAGCCCTGAACTAAGTGTTTATTTGCTCAGCCCCTGCCTGAGGGCCTGAGCCCTGAACTAAGTGTTTATTTGCTCAGTCCCTGCCTGGGAGCCTGAGCCCCTAAACTAATTGTTTATTTGCTCAGCCCCTGCCTGAGAGCCTGAGCCCGGGACTACTGATTGCTCGCGACCCCGCCCCGACTTAGGGCTTGGACCTGCGAGACTGATCTGTTCCCCAGCTTCGTGGAGTGAGGCGGTCGGGCTCCCACTCGGCCCTGCGAGGGACGAGCCCCACCCCGGATGTCTACAAGTGGTGCCTTCTCTGAGGAGTTCCGCCCAGGATGTGTGCACGAACTCTCAACTCCGGGGAGAAGGGGGCGGCAGGAGAAAGGTCCCCCTCCCGAGAGATGGATCTGTCCCAGCTTCTGGCTCTAATGACGGAAACCCAGGAGCGACAGCAGGCAGTCCAGTCGCAACAGCAACAGGAGCAACAGGCCGCCCAGCAGCAACAGCAGCAGCAGCTCATTGAGCAGCTAGGAGCCCAACAGAATCAGCTCATTCAAGAGCTGGTTACCCAGCACCAGGACTTCCAGCGGCAATGTCTCCAGCAGCTCGCAGCGGCGCTGGCCCGACCTGGGGAGGCCCGGCCGAGACCCCACGGCCCAGCCCCCCGATCCGGCTGACAAAGATGGTACCCGGCGACGACCCCAAAGTCTTTCTCGTCACCTTTGAGCGAGTGGCGGTCATCGTGGGGTGGGCCCAGGACCAATGGACTTCCATTTTGGCCTCGTACCTGACTGGGACTACGCAGACGGTCTACCGAGGCCTGACGATGGAGGCCGCCCAGGACTACAGCCAAGTAAAGGCCGCGATTCTGGACGCCCTGGATGTGAGTCCAGAAACTTTCCAACAGCGGTTTAGTAGTTTGACCTATCCCACCGGGGCCCGGCCTCGGAGGGTGGCCCAGGAACTCCAGGAGACCTGTAAGCAGTGGTTGCAACCCAAACGCTGGACCTCGGAGGAGCTAATGGAACAGATGGTACTAGAACAGTTCACCCAGGTTCTCCCTTCACAAGGAAGAGCCTGGGTCCTCCGCCACAGGCCGGCGACCCTGGCCGCCGCCGTTACCCTAATGGAGGACTTCCTGGCGGCTGAAATGCCAATAGGCCCGGCAGTCCGTGCAGCCCCACCAGCGACGGCGCGACCTAACCCTGAGAAAAGGGGGGCGCCAGCCCCAGTGAACCTACTGGGCTCCCCCCGGGAGGCTGAGGCCAGGACTCGTTCCCCGGGGGCACCCGGGCAATCCGCTCAGACCCCAGCTCCTGCGGCGTGCCGAGACCACCAGGGTCCTCCTGGGGGCAACCCCGGGACGCGGCTACAGGCGGGACAAGCAGCTCTGGGCCCCTGTTTCTCCTGCGGGGAGTATGGCCATTTCCAGCGGGATTGCCCAGGGCTGGAATGTACCTTTGACCAGGTCTGCTCAGGGGAAGCTCGTGCCCGCCCTTCACAAGCTGCTAAGATCACCATACCCATGGTTATTGAAGGATACCCGAAGGTGGCCCTCCTTGACTCAGGCTGCGGACAGACGCTAGTCCGCCAACACTTAGGTCCCCAGGCTGACGTCCGGCTAGGAGAGATTCGGCTGCAATGCATCCACGGGGACATACAGCCCTACCGGATTGCTTGGGCCCAATTGACGATTGAGGGAGTCATCCGGCCGATGGTGGTTGGCCTCGCTCCGCGACTGGCATACCCCGTAATCCTGGGTCGAAACTGGCCCGAGTTTCCCACCATCCTCCATCCTCATGCCGGGAGCAGCCCGCGGGTCACGCCAGCCTTGGAAGGGGAGGCCCCAGAGAGCGAGGGAGGAGAGGGAAGCCCCCGAGCCTCCCAGCTCGGCCGCGGAACCAGAGGACGGCCCCTCGGCCCCCACGGACTTTTGCCGGGATCAACGCGCCTACCCCACACTCCAGCGGGCCTACGAACAACTGACCACTGTGGATGGGACGGTACTTGACCCCGGTCGAGCGGCCCAGTGGCCACACTTTGAGTTGTGGCAGGAGCGCCTGTATCGCGTCGAACGGGACCCCCACACGGGTTGAGACCCGGACCCAATTCCTTGTTCCCCGATGTCATTGGCGGGCCGTCATGCAGTTGGCCCACGACGTCCCCGCGGCGGGACACCTCGGTCACAAGAAGACTCTGGCCCGGATCTTGGGATGCTTCTTCTGGCCGGGGGTGTACCAGGAGGTAAAGAATTATTGTAATTCCTGCCCGGATTGCCAGCTGGCCTCCCCGGCGCGGACTCCCAAGGCCCCGTTGATCCCAATGCCGTTAATCGAGACCCGCTTTGAGCATGTGGCCATGGATCTGATGGGGCCTCTTCCCAAGAGCAGTGCAGGATTTCAGTACATCTTAGTGATGTTGGACTATGCCACCTGGTTCCCTGAGGCAATTCCCCTCCGAAATATCACAGCCCACACCATTGCCGATCAGCTGGTGAAGGTTTTTGCCCGCATTGGCCTACCCCGCGAGATCCTTACGGATCAGGGGGCTAACTTTACTTCGCGGTTGCTCCGGCAGGTGTGTGAACTTCTGGGGGTCAAGCAACTGTGAACGTCAGTCTATCATCCCCAGACTGACGGGCTGGTCGAGAGGTTCAACCGGACCCTAAAAGACATGCTTCGTAAGTTTCCCCAGGAGGACCTTTGTCGATGGGATCAGCTACTCCCACCCTTGCTCCTGGCAGTCCGAGAGGTTCCCCAGTTGTCCACCAAGTTTCCCCAGTCGTCCACCAAGTCCCCAGTCGTCCCCAGTCGTCCACCAAGTCGTCCACTGCTGTACGGCCGTCGACCGTGGGGCCTATTGGACCTAATGAGGGAAACTTGGGAACAAACCCCTTCACCGGCCCAGGGCCTCTTAAAGTACGTGCTCCAGCTCCAGGAGCATCTTAAGCAGGCTGGGGCCCGGGCACGAGAGAATTTGAAAGCCGCCCAGGAGGCGCAAGCCCAGACGTACAACCGGGACGCACAAATACGGGACTTTCAACCCGGAGACCGGGTATTACTCCTCCTCCCCTCCAGCGAGTTGAAGATTCTGGCTCGCTGGCCAGGGCCGTATGAAGTGGTCCAGAAGGTGGGCCCGGTAACATATGAGATCGACCAGCCCGATCGGAAGAAGAGGATACAGCGGTACCACGTCAACCTTCTCAAGCCCTGGAGAGAACGGGAAGGGCTTCTGATTAACCCCTACCCACCAGAACCCGAGCTAAGGCCCCAGATAGCCCATACCCAGGACCCTGAGGAACCCCAACTTGGGGAGACCCTAACAGAGGACCAACTCAAGCAGACCCAGTGCCTCCTGCGAGCCTTCCCCCACACCTTCACGGCCCGGGTCCACCACCCTGGTATACCATAGGATCCAGACTGAGCCGGGGGTGGTGATTCGGGGTGCGGCCAGGCCCTTGCCGTATCACCGGAGATGCGTCGTGGATGAGGAGGTACGGGCGATCCTGGATTTGGGGTGATTGAACCCTTGCACAGCGAGAGGTGTAGTCCAGTCATGCTGGTACCAAAGCCCGACGGCTCCCAACAGTTCTGCATCGACTTCAGGCATGTGAATGCCATCGCCAAGTTCGATGCCTACCCCATGCCCTGGATAGATGAGCTGTTAGGAGGAGCCCGCTACATCACGACCCTTGACATTAGCAAGGGGTATTGGCAGATCCCCCTGGAACCTGCCTACAGGGAGAAGACTGCATTCGCCACCCCTACGGGCCTATACCAGTTTACCCGAATGCCCTTCGGCCTCCACGGGGCCCCGGCCACGTTTCAGCGCCTGATGGACCGCTTCCTCCAACTCCACCAAGACTATGCTGCGGCCTATTTGGATGACATAGTCATTTACAGTCCGCGGTGGGAGAACCATCTAGAAAGGATTGCAGCCATCCTGAGGTCCCTGCGGGCGGCCGGGTTAACGGCCAACCCGAAGAAGTGCTGCAACAGCCGACAAGAAACCAAGTATCTGGGGTACGCTATCGGACATGGACAGGTAAAACCGCTGGTGGACAAGGTTCAGGCCATTACAACCTGCCCCCTGCCTGCCACGAAACGGCAGGTACGCCAGTTTCTGGGGCTGGTGGGGTATTATTGACGCTTCATTCCCCAATTTGCGGTGATTGCCCCTTAATGGGGCTCTTGACTAAGGAGAGCCCGCGGCAAGTGGTCTGGACCCGCGAGTGTGACGAGGCCTTCCAAACCCTTAAAACAAGCCTCTGCCAAGAGCCGGTCTTATATAGCCCTGATTTTAACCAGACCTTTGTCCTGCAAACGGACGCTTCGGAGGTGGGACTCGGGGCGATCCTCTCCCAAGAGGTCAGCGGGGAAGAGCATCCGGTCCTCTACATCAGTCGGAAGCTGTTTCCCCAAGAGAAAAACTATGCGGTGGTGGAAAAGGAAGCCCTAGTCGCGAAGTGGGCTTGTGACGCCCTGCGCTACTACCTCCTAGGAGCCCCTTTCATCTTGGTCACCAACCACTCTCTCCAGTGGTTGGCCCGCATGAAGGACTATAATATGCGGCTGCAGCGGTGGTACTTGGCGCTGCAGCCCTATGCCTTCACGGTTCGCCATCGGGCTGGGAAGGACCACGCGAACGCCGACTTCCTTTCCCGCCTGGGGAGGGTATGGAAGGGTCTGGCCCCAGTACCCGGGAGCCAGCCTTGAGGCAGGGGGCCGTGTAGTGAGGCGGCCTGGCTCCCACTCGCCCCTACAAGGGACGAGCCAGAACAGCTGCTGGAGTGGGCAGAGTCACCACCGCCTGTCCCCGCCCCCCGGAAGTCAAGAGGCGGGACAGGAAGTATAAAGGCCCGGCCCCAGCACTCAGTTGCGGCCTGACCACGGGAGAGAGCAGACGCTGGTGCCCGAGCTCCTGCTGGGCCGAGCCTGCCCCGGGCCCGGTATCCTGAGGAGAACTGGCCGTGCCTGCCCCGAGCCCGGTACCCTGAGGAGGACTGGCCACGCCTGCCCCGAGCCCAGTATCCTGAAGAAGACTGGCCGAGCCTGCCCCGAGCCCAGTATCCTGAGGAGGACTGGCCGTGCCTGCCCTGAGCCCGGTACCCTGAGGAGGACTGGCCACGCCTGCCCCGAGCCCGGTATCCTGAGGAAGACTGGCCGAGCCTGCCCCGAACCCAGTATCCGGAGGAGCAGACTGAACTTCCCCTCACCGAGGGTCCGGAGGAGCCGCCCAATCTACCCAGCGCTCGCTGCCCTGTGGAGCCCGTGATCTGGGATACGACGGACGAGGCTAAGGACGTGCAGGTACCCCTGGAGGAGGAGATGGTAAGTGGCCCGGGGATAGCAGACCTCGAACCTATGTCAGTGTGTTGCGGTCAGGATCCCCACTGACCCAGCAGCAGACGGATTGCTGCTGACAGGGCCCCGGGTTGGAACACAGTGGAGTGGGTGGGCCTGTGTTCCCCCTGCCACCCCACGCCGGGTGGCAGTCTCTCCTCCTCCCCTAGCCTGAGGGCCTGAGCCTGAACTAACTGTTTATTTGCTCAGTCCCTGCCTGAGGGCCTGAGGCCCTAAACTAACTGTCTTTTAGCTCAGCCCCTGCCTGAGGGCCTGAGCCTTGAACTGCTGTTTGTTTGCTCAGCCCCTGCCTGAGGGCCTGAGTCCCTAAACTAACTGTTTGTTTGCTCAGCCCCTGCCTGAGGGCCTGAGCCCAGGGCTACTGATTGCTCGCGACCCCGCCCCAACTTAGGGCTTGGACCTGTGAGACTGATCTGTTCCCCAGCCTCGTGGAGTGAGGCGGCCGGGCTCCCGCTCGGCCCTGCGAGGGACGAGCCTCACCCCGGACATCTACACTCACATTAGATAAATAACCCAGATACAACATCTCTAGGAGAGAAGACAGAATTATTATCCCTATTTTAAGTGAGAAATTGAGGTAGAGAAATTAAGTCACTTGTTCAAAGTCACAGCAGGAGCCAATAGCAATGGTGGGATTGAATTTAGGAATTTGTGGTTTTGCATCATGTGCTTAGACCATGTCTTTCATAAACCTGGGAACATTTTCTCTCTCCCACACTTCGCTTTCCACATTCATATTTTCCACATTCTTTCTCATAGACTTCTACTCACTGAAGAACTTGATTTTTTTTACTAGTGTTTGCAAATATTTCAATTGGTGTAATGTCTTCCGTGAGACATGCCACATCCTATGGTATGAAACCGAACATTTCTGATCAGTGATCACAATGGGCAAGGCTTATATGTAGGTTCAAAGGATGTAGCAAGCTGAATTTGAAGATCACTATCTCCTCTATGATTTTGAGTTTCAATCATATGGAAATCCTTGAGCAAACAGTGGAATTTCTTGATGTTCCAATGAATTAGTAGTATGTAAATATCATCAGTTTTACTTTATGTACGTTTTTTTCACACAGCTATAGCTGTCAATAGGCATTTATTCCTTTGAGTCTCTTGTGCCATTTACTCAACATTACTAGTGCAATTGTACTATTCTTCTTCAATAATTAGTGTTCCCTTGTGCTGCAGTATTTGCAATTCATCAAAAGGAAAGGTTTGTATGTATTAAAAATCCATTAGACTGATCAAGATATAAATTGGTTAATTGAGTCCTCTATGTTAGAAATATTTGAGTCAGTCTCTTGTCCATGATAGGATAATCACAATCATGAAGATATCAACAGGTTTTCTATCAGAAGTGTTCGTGTGTTTTACTTTGTGTAAGAGCATCACATCACATGGGGTGAATAGTTGTCTAATAATAGAAATGAATCACCATTAATTAGGAAAAGTTAAGAATTTTGAGTGGCTGGCATTAGATAACGGAAGATTTCTTATTAACTACTGTACATTTGTTATACAACTAATGAGCACACAGAAGTCAGTATATGTGTAATATACATCATTGACTAGGACAGCCGGGTGAATAATGGACAGACACATGGGAATGGTTTAAATGGCAGGCCACAGCTTTATTAATTACACCTTGGGGAGGGCCACTACACTGCACACCACCGGCTCTCATGTACCAGGCTTTTAACAGGTTCCACTGTAAGTTCCAGGGCTTTGTCCATGAACCAAACAATAACTTGAGGAGGACCCTCCCAGTTGTACCCCACAGACTCACTTCAGTTGTGAAATCTCTCTTCCAACCCTACAATCCCACGCATAAGGATGTGGAGTGACAGAGGCCACAAGACTGATGGGCGAAGGGTCGGGGGAGTGGAAGGGGAGAGCGGGAAACCTCAGTCTGCAAGGACTTTAAGCTTCTCCCCCCTTATGAGAGCAAAGCCCAGCTGCACAATTCTGGGTCTCATTAATTTTGGACCTGATCCCTTTTTGTCTTTACTTTTACTAGACACTATCTTCAAAATGCAACAAGTCAATAATCAGAGCAGCATTATACTAACCTTGAATTCTACTGTTTCTAACCCAATTGTGCTGCTGGGAGGAAGGTGAAAAATCCCAGTGGGCTACATGTCAATTTGGCCCAGTGGGGGAAACAAATCCTTTCTGACAGCTAAAACAAGCAAACGGACAGACCCACAGCATCATAAACAACATAGCTCCTAGTCTTCAACTACAAGGAGGTAGGGTGGACCAGCCAACTGGACAGTAACAGGCTTTTGAAAACCCTGGTCTTAAATATAAATATACCTGGGAGAAGGGGACCCATGGCAGCCAATTGGATGGCTCCCATCCCCCTTTGCTCAGTCAATGGCTAAACAGAGAACTGAAGGGGAGGTAGAGGTTTGTGTGGCAGGGTTTGGGGGCAGCCGCCCAAACCCTGCCACACATTCATTTTGTACTTCTCTCATTCCCTGCTGTCCAGTCAAAGTAAATCGCGTATTAAAGTCATTAAAAGACTATTTAAACAATGTCTTGTGGAGCTATACACGCTTATCAAGACTTTTAGAGCTACAGGGGAAAAAATCTACTACAGTTCTTAAATGATTATTTGTTTTAAAATGATTGTGTCATTGAGAACATAATAAATATAGAAAATATATATTACTTGTTCAACTTTTTTTTCTTAAAGAGGTTTTTTTTTAGTTCTGTGTTACTGAAAATTGTGACTATGCAGTCTAGTTGGACAGGAAAGATTCTACTTATAGCTCTACTGGATGATCATAGGGTACATATCTAAAACTGGATTTGGGGGAAAGGACAGTACTCAAGATGGCATCACACTCACAACTACAGACAGGTAATGGAAAAGTAGAAAGAATCCAATATATTCTACATTGAAATTGATGTACATGGCCATCCTGAAGAAGATCACGTGGAAGTACCCGCCTTGGAATATTAGTGATAAGACAGTGAGGGTAATCCATTATATTTTAGGATAATGTTAGAGGCAAGACCATGTTTCTGGAGAGACATGGAAATATGGAGAGTCCCATCACAAAGTATCTACAAGTATTCTGGGTATTTTTGGGGAGGTATCTACAGTCAGAAGGATGGAGCAAATATTTCAGGAAGCCACTCTCTGTTACCTCTTTTAAAATGTGATAGAGTAGAGGTAATGTTTGTCTCTTCAAGATCAGGGTCATCACATGTTAGTAAACCCACCAATCACCTAAAAACATTATACTTCAGGGCCCAAAGTCATCCTTCAGGTAAGCCCAACAGAGTCAATGGAGTTAAACCAGGGGCTGATTTGGCCCCAGAGCTGGGTTCGATGTGCTCTTGCTGGCTGGGTGTCTCCATATTATCAGCAGGTTGCAGTTACACATTAATAATACAGGCCAAGATGGAACTAATGCTATCTAATAGTTACAGAAGAGCAATCAAACCGAAGCTGTCTATACCTTCAGCAGAAGCAGTAACTGACTCAGATCAGTCACCTTCTAATTAGCCTCATATAAACTACAAAGTTTGACACATGGTCAGAATGACCACTTCTCTTTGTGATGCTGCAGACTGTAGCCCAGCATGGATTTCTTACACATGTTAAAAGCAACAGATACCTTTCAGTGATTCTCGTACAATTTTCATGTGCAGAAGATTCTTCCATATTTCTGACAGGGCTGACAGAATGTTCTGAAGTTAACAAGATTTCTCTATTGCCATATGTGTTTTCTCAAAAAGAACAGGAGTACTTGTGGCACCTTAGAGACTAACAAATTTATTAGAGCATAAGCTTTCGTGGGCTACAGCCCAGTTCTTCGGATGCATAGAATGGAACATATATTGAGGAGATATATACACATACAGAGAGCATGAAAAGGTGGGAGTTGTCTTACCAACTCTGAGAGGACAATTAAGTAAGAGAAAAAACTTTTGAAGTGATAATCAAGGTAGCCCAGTACAGACAGTTTGATAAGAAGTGTGAGAATACTTACATGGGGAGAGAGATTCAATGTTCGTAATGGCTCAGCCATTCCCAGTTTCTATTCAAGCCTAAGCTGATTGTATCTAGTTTGCATATCAATTGAAGTTTCTCATTGGAGTCTGTTTTTGAAGCTTTTCTGTTGCAAAATTTTGGTTTTCTGATGCTGTCGGGTTCTTAGAGATTTACAGAGAAAAGAGATGATGATCCACATCATTTGTAACTTTCACATTCACTTTATCATACCTACGTAGTGCTTAGTGCCAAGAGTCCACTTGTCCATTTAATTGGATCATTCAACCACTAGCTAAATGTGTGTATATATATATATATGTGTAGCCATTTATAAGATAGCATCTAACATAACAAGAACAATGGGAGGAGCCCAAAGAGATCATTTGGGTCCATTCCCTACTTTGATTTAAGAGTTCAGTTCAGATGCACCATACATGAATCACTGGTTCGCCTATTATGGACATTTTAGGTATGTTCTATCTGGGTTTTTTTTAGTCTGAGGCATAAAATGAGACACAAAAAGTAAACCATATATTTTCAGCTTAAGAGAAACTTATTTCTGCTGAATCACTTGATCTAAGGGAATGTAACCACAGATCTCATTAGCCTCTTTGATTGCTCTTGTTACCTCTTGGAAGAGAATTATTCGTTACCAGGCAAATGGAAACAATCCTTGATGAAGCCTAATAGCGACATAGCATCTCTTAAAGACCCAGGTAATAAGTTATTGAACACTGTGTATTATATTTGCTACAGCAAGTAGAGTTAATATCAGATGGGAATTCACCATCCATCAAAGATCTGCACTTGCAAAGACATCACATAATGGAGTAGGTCATGTTCCTTAGGCAGACTTCCCCTACTGAGATCCTTTTTCAGTCCTCCCAGCAGACTCCCTTCAAGTGGTAGGCCTGTGCCTCCAATCCTCATTTGGATGGGATTTCTCAGTCCAACCACTCTCTGACTGGGTCTCCAAGCTACACCTCCCTGGTTGCCAACCATCATACCCAAACAAACCCAATGGGAAAATGTGGACAATAAGAGTTTGCAGTGACACAACAGCAACTTCTTCAAAATAATATGAGATTTATTTTCCAAAAGGTACACAGAGATCTGAAAAATGGATTTAAAACATACACCTATGTTCATACTGTCCTACTACACCTATGTTCATACCTATGTCGTGGAAAAAGTCACCCACGCATTGATTTTAGTTCACAGACTCAAGCTTGAGGCCAGTTGATTGCAATACATACCAACGCGTTGGGATGACATTCCGAAAACTGTCACACATAGTAGCAGCTCGCAGGCTCCTTTATTCTGTCAAACTGCAAGCATATTACAAATCATACATCATTTATGTGAAATAAGAGTAGGGGTCTGTTCCTTTTTCCCGGTAGCTTCCTCATTATTTACAAGAATTAGGTACCTATGGGTGGGGGTTGGGGTTCTTGTTGGTTTTGACATGGGTGGTACTTGGCACCAGCGGGGGTGTTGTTTTTCATCAGGGTACATATTGTTTTCCGGGGGGGTTTACAGGATGCCCAAAGATGATATATCATTGGCTGATGGCAGGTAGCTGACCTTTACTAGAAGCAATTTCTTCATATAAGCCGTTACTATGTTTCATCAATGAGCAGTCATCATGTTTTTCCATTAACCAGTTGTTATCATGTTGCTAAGGCCTTTCGCATGGCTTCCTTCCCCTCCCTCCTCTGGTCATGGCCCATGACCGTATTTGGCAGGGGATGGCACAGCCTAGTTTAGTTCAGGTTCTGGCCTGTACTGCCTTACGTAAAGGCCATCTGTGTAGTCAGCTTCTGTCAGAGGGTCTGAATTTGGGCCTTCGGTGTTACTTTGGTTGTCATTAAGAAGGCTACCTAGTTCTTTTCCCCCACACCTACTACTTAGCAGGGAAGGAGTGCTAATAACAAATGGCATGAAGAAGGCTGTTTAATGCCTATTTTTCTTCAGTCTTCACTAAAAAGATTAATTGTGAGTAGATACTCAACACAATTAATATTAACAACAAGGGAAAGGAACACAAGCCAGAATATGGAAAGAACAGGTTAAAAATATTTAGATAAATTAGATGTATTTAAGTCTGCCTGGCTTGATGAAATAAACTTTAGGCTACTTAAGAAACTAGCTCTGAACTATTAGTGATTATCTTCAAGAACTCATGGAGGATGGGTGAGGTCCCAGACAATGGGAGAAGGACAAATAGTGCTTATCTTTTAAAGAAGAGGACCTGTGGAATTATAGATCTGTCAGGCTAACTTCAATATCTGGAAAGATACTGGAACGAATTATTCAACAATCAGTTGGTAAGCACCTAGAAAATAGTAAGGTCATAAGTACATAGATTTGTCAGGACCAAATCATGGCAAACCAACCTACATTCCTTCTTTGACAGGATGAATGGCTCAGTGGAGAGGGAAAAGCTCTAGACACAATCACTCTTGATTTAGTATAGCTTTTTAAACAGCCCAACTTCACATTCTCACAAGAAAATGAGGTGAAGATGAAATTACTATAAGGTGGGTATATAACCAGTTCAAAGACCATATTCAAAGGTTAGTTATCAATGGTTTGCTGTCAAACAGAGAGGATGTATCTAGCTTTGTCTCCTATGGCTCTGTCCTGGTACTCTTCAATATGTTCATTAATTAATTGGATAATGGAGTGGAAAGTATGCTTATAAGATGTGCAGATGACATAAGCTGGGATGGGTTGCAAACACTTTGGAGGATAGAATTAGAATTCAAATTAACTGTGACAAATTGGAGAATTATTCTGAAATCACTAAGAGGATATTTAATAAAGACAAGTATAAAGGCACGACTAAAAATAGGTAGTAACTGGAAAGGCACTAGTACTGCTAAAAAGGATCTGGGGGTTTAATGGATCTCAGATTGAATACGAGTCAGCTATGTGACGCAGTTGTGAAAAAAGGCTAATATAATTCTGATGTGCATTAACAACAGTGTTATATATAAGACATGGAAGATAATTGTTCTGCTCTACTTGGCACTGGTGAGGCTCCAACTGGATTACTTTGTCCAGTTCTGGGTACCACACTTTAGGAAAAAGGTAGACAAGTTGGAGAGAATCCAGAGGAGAGCAACAAAAATGATAAAAGACTTAGAAAACCTGACTTATGAGGAAAGGTTAAAAAAACTGAGCATGTTCATTCTTGAGAAAAGAAGAGAGAGGGGACTTGATAAATGTCTTCATATATATTAAGGGTTTTTATAAAGAGGACAGTGATCAATTGTTCACCATGTCCACTAAAGACAGGATAAGAAGTAATTGACTTCATCTGCAGCAAGGGAGATTTAGGTTACAAATTGGGAAAACCTTTCTAACTATAAAGATAGTTTAGCACTGGAATAGGCTTCCAAAGGAGGTTCTGGAATCCCCATCACTGGAGTTTTTTAAAAATAAGTTACACAAACACCTGTTAGGAATGGACTAAGTATACTTGGTCCTGCCTCAGTGTGGTGGGATGGACTAGTTGACATCTTTTGGTCCCTTCCAGCCCTACATTTCTATAATTCTATGATTCTGTAGTGCTCATCACTACTATTAGAGCAGCATTCAAGATTGAAAATAATTTTTTTTATCTTTTAAAGGCAGGCCTCTTCTGTTTTTACAGTTGCATGGGCTAGTGGTTAATTCCTTTTCCATTGGGTTTCATAGAAACAGCTGTTATGTTCCACCCCAGAGGCAACTGCACTTCAGTGATGGGTAAAGTGTTGTGTATATAAAGTAATTTGGAAGATAAAAGACACTGTCTAGGACTGTATATTTAGCCATTTGGTTTTCCATAAGGGAGTCTTATATTCTCATTCTTCTCCTACATATGCATCCCACCCAACATTCTGATGTCTTTATTGATAAGATGATAATAAACAAACCCCTGCAGCTGGACATTCTGAGTGTAACTGACATTTACTTCATTTTAAGTGTAATTGATGTTTTAGTGCCTTAGTGTTTAAGTACTCTAAAATCTTTGAATAAGCTTTATTATAATCATACTGTGTTACACTTCTTTGCTCAGCACTTTATTGTCACCTCTAGACATACTGTAATTGCTGTATATCAATGGTGTCTAAATAAGTTCACTATCAGAATGAATCTTAAGGCAGAAAAAGAGAGAGAGAGAGTTTCTGTTGAGCTTTAAATACTTCTCTAAACTATTTATATACAATAAACTGTCTCAGTGTACAGCAAATTCCTCCTCAAGTACTTGATCCATCTATTGTTCCCAAAGGACATTATTTTTAACAATGCTAACATAGAGGTGAACCAGACTAGTTTCCAGCTATGCATTTGTCAGAGTTCAGTGAGGCCTGGGGCCCTGGCATGAGCTGGCACCTGTTCTGCTAGCATCTGTCCTCACCACACTAAACCAGATTGTGATAGTGTGTGTGTGATAATCTTAACTAAGTCCATCATCCTACCTGATCTAACCAGCAGGGATTCAAGGGGATTCCCATTTACTAGGGGCTAGAATACACTATTGTGCTACATCTGGTGAAGATGCACTGTGCCAATGGGAGAGCGCTCCCCTGTCGGCATAATTACGCTACGAAGAGGCGGAAACTATGTCAGCAGAAGAGTGTCTCCCGCTGACATAGCCCAGTGTGGATACCACTTTAAGTTGATGTAACTTACATTGCTCAGGCGGGTGGCTTTTTCCCACCCCTGAGTGACATAACTGACATTGACTTAAGCAGTTGTGTAGACAAGCCCTAATCCACCATAGGCGAAACCTGCGGACATCAGGCTTTAACAAAGTGTCATTAGAATGATTTCTTATATGAACCCCACTTTTAAGAATGGATTAGGGAACACTCAGCATAGTTGCACCCACTTATACCACGTCCTTAATAGCCCAAAATATCTGAGTAATGTAAGGAGATTCCTTCCATGTTTCATTCCATCTGAACAATTTCAAAGAGATTCTCAATATAATTATTACTGAAGATTGTGCCTTTGTGAATTCTGCACTGAAAAAAGTAGGCATAAGGAACAGACCATCATCATAATGTATGGGCAAATTAAAATCAGCAACAATACCACAGGACAATAGGCTATCAAAAGACATTGGAGATGATCCTGGGAATTATAAAATAATAAGCTTGACTTCAGCAAAGATAAATCAGTTAAAACAATAATGAAAGAAAACTTATAAGACAGCTAGATGATCATGATAGGATAGGGGAAAACCAGGATAGTTTCCCTAAAGAAAAACTGTGCTGCTCTACTCTATTTGAATTATTTCAGTATTTCTGCAAAACAGTAGACAAAGGGGAATGGTTGACAGAATATATTTGGGCTTTCAAAAAACCTTTGTCAAAGTCCCTGAAAAGAGGCTGTTAAGACACTAAATAGTCATCAGGGTAAGAGGTAAATTTATGTCAGATTAGAAACTAGATAAGAGATCAAAAACAAAGAACAGAACTATGTGGTCAGTTTTCAATATGATATACAAAGATACTGTCCCGGAACTTGGAGTGGTGTTATGGAATGTATTTATCAATCATCTGGGAGAGCAGAAGGGCAGTGAGATGGCAACACTTGCACAAAATTATGTAACTTGATCAAGACTGGAGAAAACAGTGGGGGAGCTTCAAACGGACCTAACAAAACTAGATATATGGCCAGTGAGATGACAGATATTTGGCACTGACAAATGCAAGGTAATATATATTAGAATAATTAGACCTGCTCATTTACCTTCACTGTAAGCAGTCCGGATGGAGATCTGGCTGTCACTGTTGACAGCTCAGTGAAGACCTGTGCTCACCATGAAATGATGGTCAAAAAAGCAAGCACAATGTTTTGATGGGGACATACCTAGAACACACAATACATGAGTCAAGAGTTTTCTCTCACTTCCATCAGTATCATTTCACTGATTTCACTGTAGTTATTCCTGAATTACACCAGTCTAGTTAACACAGACTCAAAGCCCACAATCTCAATACTACACTGGGAACCCTCCATTGCTTGCATATATTACATTTGGGTGAAATTTCTTCAAACTTTTTTCCCAGAAAAAAAACCTCAGATTTGGGGCTACTGAAATATTTAGATAATTTATGTTGATTTCATCAAATTATGTCATTAACAAAACCAAAACACATAAAAACTGAAAAAAAAAATCTAAATATTTTGATTATTCCATTCAAAACAACTTTTTGTTTAGAAATTAATTTTTTTAAATGTTAAACGTTTGAAATCAAGCTGAAATGTTTCATTTTGGGTCAAATGAAAATTTTTTGTCCAACTTATAACATTGTTTTTCTTTTATCATTTTGATTTGCTGAAAATTTAGATTTTTTTTTCAATTTTACCCCAAAAATGTGTGTTTAATTTTTGGCCCTGTTTATTTACACAGCTGTAGTTGCAACCACTAAAGCCAGACCATTCATTGTGGTTAAAAACAGTCAGTGGTTTCAGTACAGTTTCTACTGGTCATGGTCCATGCCACAAAAAACAAAAACACATTTCTATTATCAGCAAACAAGGCTGACAACTGAACGAACCACAGAATTTGACCTGTTTGGTTACCCCTAAATGTGGTGGTCGCTCCTGAGCAAGGCTGAGGTATCCTGGGAAGGACACTGGGCTGGACTCTTACAATGCTGTTGCCTGCCGTGCGGATAAACTCAGTACATTCATATTCCAAGGCTGTCAATTCCAAGCCTTTCACCAGCACTAAAATCACAGATTCTTTCTTTCCTTTTTAATTCTCTCCACAAAAGCCTTTAGAATAATAAATTACAAGAAAACTGAAAGAGCATCTCTTCAGATTGGCACAAGGCTGCCTCTTCCCCGTCCTTCCCCTCTCAGTTTACTATTAGTTATTTATTCCTGCCATAGAAACCTTTTATGGGTGGAAGGAGCATTAGAAAAAATAAGAAAAATGAAGCCAGAGGCAGCAAGTACAAGTAAGTTGTAAACAGATGATGTGCCTGCTCTATGTATGCATGTGGACTCAATTAGAAAGGCTTTGTCTGTTGCCAATATCTGCTATATGGGATGGCAGGGAGAAGTGTTTCTGGAGGCAAGATGAAGAGAAAGAAAGCACAGTGCATGTGCTTTACAAAACTGTAGAGAAGGAGATGCAAGTTGATGTAGGGTTTGCTTTTAAAACCTGAGAGATAAGATTAAAATGTTTTAAGTTGTTATAAAACCTGAACTTTCTGAAGGAATGTTAATTAGAGAAAACTGCTAGCTTTAAGCTGTATTTTGCCCTTCTGGAGGGTTTACACTACACGGAGAAGAAATTAATCCTTAAATGCTTGAAGATCTAGGATGGAGCAATGGCTCTTTTCCATTTGTATGTGTGCTAATATCAATAATCCAGATTTTTGTTATTGATATTCTAGGCATCCACTTCACAAGAGTAATAACAATGACTGTCTATTCTAGGTTCCGGTGAGACCAGACCACTTCTCTTTCCATTTTGCAGCAATGGATTTCACCTAACTTCAGATTTGCTAACATGAGACTGGAATTTACAGCAACTGAAATTCCACCAGATATAAGAGCATGCATAAATGAATGGGAGGCAGCAGGCACAAGATAGTACCAATGAAGGCTTAGTCTGGTCAACTGGTACAGTTGGTGAGGAAAATATTAATGCTACAGATATGCTCCAGTGTTTGAAGTCTCTGAGTAGTTAATTGCTCCCTGTTAGTGAAGGGGTTGAGCTGAGCAGTGAGGCTTAGCATATGTCAGCTGGTAGGCGAACTCATGAGCAGATGAACAGGAGTGGCAAACGGGAATTTCAGAGGGAGTGTGAGAGGTTTTGTTACTCGGTATGGTTCTATATTTAATACTGTGATGGTCAGAGATGGAAGAGTGGTAGTGATCTCCACTGGGTGCCCTAGGGTTTCTCTCAACTGGAAGCCGAAGGGATTTTCTCTGTACAAAGTGCAAGCTGATGGCAGTGATGAAAGAAAAGATTTGTGGTCTCGAAAGATGAGTATAGACACTATCGACAACCAATTGACAATTGTCTTCCAGGTAGTAATTTTTTTTCCTCCCCATCAATGGAAAAAAATCAAAAGTTTCCAGCAGAATTGAAATGTTCCCATGGAAAAATCTGATTTAGCAAAAAGGGCATTTTCCATCAGAAAATTATTCTGAAAGAAACTTCTGAACCAGCTCTAATTAATAAAGGTAACAGTGTTGATGAAATATTCTTAGATTTCTGTAAGGCATTTGACTCAGTACCACATGGCATTATGATTAAGAAACTAGAACAATACAAAATCAACTAGGCACACATTGAATGGATTAAAAACTGACTAAATGGGGTTTAATGTATTGACTTAGTCTGTAAATGGCTTTAAGATCTATGGATGAAAAGGACTATATATGATGCAGATATTATTAAATGATAGGTCTCAAAATGTAATTGTAAAGGGGGAATCATCATTGAGTGGGTATGTTTCTAGAGAGGACCCTCAGGGACCTTGAGCTGATGCTACTTAACATTTCTAATCTATGACCTGGAAGAAACCATAAAATCATTATGGATAAAGTTTGTAGATGACACATAGATTGAGGGAGTGGTAAATAATGAAGAAGACAGGTCACTAATACAGAGTGATCTGGATTGTTTGGTAAGTGGATGCAAGCAAACAATATGCACTCCAATAGTCATATATTGACAAGCAAGGAAAGTAAACCATACTTACAGGATGGGGTAATCTATCCTGGGAAGCAGTGACTTTGAAAAAAAGACTTCGGGTGGGGGGAGTCATGATGGATAGTCAGCTGAACATGAGCTCCCAGGGCAAAGCTGTGGTCAAAAGGACTAGTGTGATCCTTAAATTTATAAACAGCGGAGCACTGAGTAGGAGTAGAGAGGTTGTATTGCCTTTGAATTTCGCACTGGTACAACCATTAATGGAATACTGTGTCCAACTCTGGTGTCCTCTATCCAAAAAGGATGTTGAAAAATTGGAGAAGCTTCAGAGTAGAATCACAAGAATGATTAAAGGACTGGAAAACACATTCTACAGTGAAAGACTCAAGGAGCTCACTCTATTTAGCTTAATAAAGATCAAAGTCTATAAGTACCTACATGCGGAACAGAAATTTGATAAAAGAAGCCTCTTCAATCTAGGTGATAAAGGTATAACAGAGCAATGGCTGGAAGTTGAAGCAACACAAATTAAGACTGGAAATAAGTGGCAATTTTTTAACAGTTAAGGTAATTAGCCATTGGAACAATTTACTAAGGGTTGTGGTTGATTGTCTGTTCCTGACCATTTTTAAATCAAGATTTGTTGCTTTACTAAAAGATATGATCTAATTCAAACAGGAATTCATTCAGGGAAACTCTAAATTCTCTGTTATGCTGGAGGTCAGGCTAGATGATCACAATGGTCCCTTTTATCCTTATAATCAATGAATCTTAGCACTTTGCTTGCATACATTTCAAAGCACTTAACAAGGGTGGGTCATAATTATTATTCCCATTTAACAGACGAGACACTGAAAGGTTACGGTAAGCTAGCGGCAAAGCCAGGAATAGAAGCTGCAGGTCTTGCACTCTACCTGCTGAATTACACAAAGGCTGGGACTCAATGGGATACATGCTATCAACAGGGCAAGCACACTGTACAGATTTACACAAGATACACACTTGAATAGTTGTCTTAAACCTCACATGCTTTCTCTTATTTGACTAGTTTTGTTACTGCATTTCTTTACTCTGTCAAAGCTTTATTCCCTGTCTATAACAATGACAACAGGAGATTGATGAGATGGAAAGGGAGAGCGATGACATTATCATCAAGGTGACAATCACAGAAAGGTATTCTAACAGGTGCATGAAGCGAATAACAGGATCCCTCTTCTTCCCCTTTAGAAATGAATCTGAATACTCCATTTGAGGGTTAAACTAGACATACAGATGTAGCACTTGCTTGTAACTGCGGAACTTCAGAAGTGGTTATTAGGTTATTACTGTTGGTTATTGATGTATTCCACAAAAAAACATAAGCAGATTGAGCTTTTAGTCAGCCCTGAGCTGGGGGAGGGAGGTAGGGGCTGTATAACCCCAGGAGTAGCCTCAGGAGCAACTGTGAATGAGGAATTCCTCTGGCACAGATTCCCCTTCCTGATTCCCCTTTGCTCTGGAGAATTGTAATTTGCAGCAGGACCATACCAGCTGCAAATTACAGCCCCCACCCACTCACCCCTGTGCTGGCTCAGATGTGCTGTTTAGGACATTGTGGAGGCAGAGCCAAGGCCTTCCCCACCTGCTACAGAAAGGGAGGGAGTAATGGGAGCACAATGCTTGCTTACTCTTGCACAATCTGGCCCAAGGTCCAAGTGATCCAATTTAGGGGTGGGTTTACTCCTTTGCACAGCTGTGTATTTCAAATCACAATCTAGGTTACAAATTTTAGAACTCCATCAAACAAGAAAAAGCACATTTAAGGTTGCACATGTAAATCTATACCCTCGCTCATTAAAAGGAATTTTTTAATGGAGCGTACACCAGTTCATAGATATTTTAGATATTTGGTCCAGTGCTGTCCATACAGAGAAGGTACTGAGATTTAAAACCAGAGAAAACAAGAAAATATTTCATTTAACAACATCTTTGACATATTTTGAATTCTGTATATACCTCTACCCTCTAGCTTTCAGAACTGTCTAGAGCATATGTCTAATTACACTTCTGCATAATAGAGGAGGCATTTGTTTTTTGCTGTATTTGCAGAACGTCCTTGCTTTCAAATCACATATTTAATCTCAGAAATGATAAAAAGCCATAATGCATGTCATGCTTTTTCCCATACCTAACAGAAATAATTCACATCCCATCATCAGATCTGATCTGTTTAGTGATCAGCCATTTGTTAGTCTTCCTTGAATTAATCTTTCATTTAAGAACAATGTGCATTGAAATAATTGTTTGTTTGCTGCCTAATTACCTCCTTATTAAGTCAAGAAAGATTTTTAAGGAACAAAAGAACCACATTTTTCTTCTTTAGACTATATTTTAAAGTGCATACCATCTCTGTGATTAATTTCCATTGTAATATATTAGATTAATTTAATTCTTTAATGTTTGTACAGTGTTTTGAAAATGCAAAGACTTAGCTATTTGCTAGGTATTATTTCTGTAGAAAGAGAAAACTGATTTCTTCATAGAGAATGAGTGGAATGAAGTTCAAGTTTTGTTATCATCCAGAACAGACACATACTTCTTTACAATGAATGAAATTCACCCAGTGGAGGGCCAGCACAGCATTTCAGTCTCAGGTAAGCCCAAAACTCCCAACCCAGTAAAGACTTAAGCATGCATGTAACTTTATATACATGAGTAGTCCTATTGACTTGTGGGAAGTTCAGATAACTTGAGAAAAGATGAATGCTTTCTGGATCCTTATTGAAAGCTAACCCAAATGCTGAACTATCTGAGATTTAAACCATCCTTGATTTTTATGCACAATAGTTTAAATGACTCTTGGAGCAAGAACCCTCAAGATAAAGCCAACATCCCTGACCGCTTATCCAATATTCAGCGAAGACCATAATAATATATTGAATAACAATAGTTCACAGAAATGAAGAAATCAATAAGACTTTGAAGTTGAAGCCAATGGCTTCTATGGGAGCAGAACAGAGGATCAGGATCAGACTCTGAAACAGTCCAGTTCATTTAGCCTACATTTTCCAAAGACATAGCAATAGTAACATAAAACATTCTGCATCTGTGCCTGCATAAACAGCAATGACAAATGCATGGTAGGTGCCAGTGGTGCAAAATATTATCCCAGTCAGCAACAAGCTGTAATAAATAGGTTCATCATTATTAATGCCTTTGGGGCTCATCATAACAACATTAATCATGATGAATTAATTTGGCATTAACATGTATTTCCACAGGAATTTATCGTAAATTCAGCTTTTGAGGACAATCAAAGACTGCATCTCTCACAAAACCAGCCTTACCTCCTGCATTACTCCATGTTGCCTATCTTCCATGTGCACTTGGTAACCATGCAGGATCTTTTCTCTGGCTGATTTGAAAGTCATCTAGTATCTGCCCCTCCATGGAAAGAAAAATGGGTCAGTCCAAAATGTTTCAATAGTGTGCATACCATTCTGGTCCAGTTCCCAGTGAACAAATTACAATACACTAGCTAGTGGGTTGGTCTGTCATTTGACTTCTGTTGGATGTACCTAATATTCTCTAGTGTTTCTGATTACATTTTCCTTCCTGAATGGGACACCAAAAAATACCTACCTAACAACCAACCAATAGGTGGTCTGGCCTATTGGATAGAGCATTGGACTGGGACTCTGAGGAGCCCTGGGTTCCATTACCAGCTCTGCCATTGGCATGCAGTGTGACCTTGGGCAAGTCACCTTCCCTTTCTGTGCACTAGTTTTCCCAGCAGTAAAATTGGGATAATAATACTAACTTCCTTTGTAAAGCACTTTGCAATCTACTGATGAAAAGTGCTACATAAGCACTAGTTATTATTAGCAGTTAAGGGAGATTCTCCTTCACCTGATCTAGTAGAGATCTGTGGGTCTGAAACACAAGATCCTGAGCTCTACTACTCACATTTTCATATACAGTTTAAATAGTGACCATGATATCCATTGTTGATTACATGGATTCATTAGAAGGTCACTACATCACAAATTATATTTTTCGTCTTAAACCAAGGATAGAATGGAGACCAACAATTAGGTGTCCTGTAGCCACTATCTACATGGAAAATGGCATCTGTGGAAGAGCTTTTCTGTTAAGGATATTGTACCCTTGTGAAAGTACAAATCTGTGGTAGAGACAGGAAAAGAACATATATCTCCAGCTAAATGCCTAAATCACAAGATTTTGTGGCTTAAGCCAAACACTAATTTTTATTTGTAGTTAATAAAATAGGTTTAACACAAGCTGGTTAATTTCAATACACACATTCTTTAACACACAGCTAAAGATGGGGTTGGTCCTGCCATGCTGTTCAAGTTTCAGAATCTTGCTCCCAGGTGTTTTCTGGTTGTGGTTCTAAATTTGATAAATTAGTCTGTTGCTTTAACAATATATGCCAAATAAAGATATATATACACATTTTGTTGTAGTTCCCTTACTGGACACCAGATGACAATATATACCAGAGCAGATAGAATTACAACCCATGTCTGTGCTTCCAAATCACAGCCATTGTTATCAAGGTGATAGCTCATCTGTTCTTGTAGTATTTAGCATATAACACACAAAGCAGGTTTTGTTTGAAGAAAAAAGTAGGTGCCAATTTCTATTTTCTATGTCTACAACCATTTTGAAAGTTCTTTCAGTGCATTTTAAAATTTAGTAGTTCATACAGAAATTTACAGTTGTACCTTTTTTATTTTGCTTTGCACTGTTTTTCTAGCCTACCTTTTAACTCACCAGCAAGAGGAATGATTCTATGCCAAAACTGCAATACAAAGGCATTTTGATATACTTACGTGCAAAGGACCAGATCTTGCTCTCCTTGCTCACACAAATTGTCTAGTTGAAACCAATGTTACCAATCAGTGCTGTTTCTCAAGAAATCAAAAATACAGTGATTTGAAACTGGACACATTTTTGGCAGATGGGAATGTATGATGACTTCTAATATAAAGTTAAAAGTCTACTGACAACAATTGTAGAGCCAATTTTTATGTACATTTATATACATATATAAATAAACAAATATCAGTATCAAGCATTCTGCTTGCTTTCCTCTAAAACCAGTTAAAGGCTTTGTAATTAAAAAAATAATCACTTGTGTCAGATTCTAAATGAATGAAGCTGCAATTAACAACAGGCAGCTCTAATCAATCATCTTTCTTGGAGTAATTAAAATTCCTTTCATTTATGTCAAGCAGTTGCCAAATGGGAATATCAGACCTCTTTAACAGTACAATATAAAAAAAGGTACATTGGCAGCTGCTTCTGGAATTAAAGCCATTGTGTTTTTTAAAGCAAAGATCCTTGTTCCCTGATAGATAGTGCTATAAAAGTGTTTTTTGATTCATGTGAAATTGAAATTTCACAGCTACCATATAATTGACACTAAAGATGGCATAACACTACAGGGAGATACATTATGAGGAGGGAATTCTGGTGCAGAACATCTGAAAGACAGAAAGTCCTCATAGTGGGGTTTTAACATAGTCAAGGAGGGCTAAATCACTCCATAGTTCTGTCCTAAGGCTGAATGAAAGAGATGCTGTAGTGGAGGGATATATTCTTAGGTGGTGATGGCAGCCACTGCTAAATCCGTTTTTAGGCAATGCAAAAACATCAAAGGAGATTAAGAGAATAATTTGAGATACAGATAAGACAACCTGGATGGTGTAATTTGAGATCCTTCTAGATCCTCATGTGTTCAAGAGTTCTAAGCCTTGTAGAGCATTTTATTGTTTGGCTCCATTTTTGCAGAGAAAAGGAAGGGGTGATGGAGACTTTGTAAAAAACATTTAAGTTCAAAAATATTTTACAGAAGTAATAGTGATTCAATGAAACCTAGAATATAGGATTGTTTACTTTATTAGTTCAATCTATCTTTCTGATATCTCTGATATCATTTCCAAAGTGCCTATATGCATAGCACCTGGGCATTCTTTGTCAGACTTACTGTAACATCACATGGCACTCAAAGTACCGTACCAATACATATAATATATAATGCCCAGATACCACAAAGTACCTCATGAAGGTTACAGAAACCTCTGTTGAGGGTTCAGGATGTCTCTTACTCTCTGATAGGCACAACCAAGGATAGTTCACGTTTGCTCTTTGTCACAGGCAGAGCTGTCTCACTTTAATTTCAAAACCTTCACAATCTAGTTGAGAAATACTGAGACACAGCTTTCCTTACCTTGTGAAGATGCCACTGAACAGCACACAGATGCTCACTCAACAATGTTAAGATGCCCAAAGAGTTCTCATTTCCTAATTCACTAGACCAGTAACAGGACAAGAGGTCATGGAAGGGAATCCCCTGGATTCATAAGTGTATACCGTTCCTGACACTTTTTTAAAGTAAGTCTAGAAAATAAAAAGTAATTCTGTCAAAGACGTCCCCATTAATCATCCACTATGTTTTTTTCCTGTTTGTACAGCACATGTGAGAACCATTGATTACTTATCAAAAGAACAGACTAATTTTCTGAGGACAGTGAAGAAAATCATTACTGAGAAGCATTTTTAGTGTCCCTTGAAAAGTACCATTTAAAAGTTGAGCAATTCTACAGAGACTTTATGGATTTTCACTTTATCTGGTAGTTGGAACACTATGCTGTGGGAAAGCATTGCCATTACATGGAATATGATTGGATTTTATAAAACCACCACTAATCAGCACTCTTTATTTTATGTGGTCTTCACATCCGTCTTCAGGATTTTGAACTCCTACTAGCTGTTTGTTGAATAGTGGTTTCTGAGGCTTTGTGAAGGCTAAGTGATAAACCTGCAAGAATGCACAAAATTTTAGAGCAACTATGTACAATTTAGAAATGGACTGGAGCTACAGTATTCAAATCCAAATTTCAAATCCCTCTATGCTTGAAGTGTTCAGATCCCTGGTTTCATTTATAACTCATTATTAACCATATGGCCCCAATAGGGATATGAGGTTTCAAAGCACTGTACTGGGAGTTAGTAATATAATTCCAATTAAAGCTGTTGAAGCTGTGCATCTAAAACCATCCCAATGTGTCTCAGCATTGTATATTCTCGATCTTGTGAGAACGCTAATGGCCACATTTTCCAGAAGTGGTCTTTAATTTTATACCCACTTATTTGCTCCCTCAAAAATACTGGCATACTTTATAGCACCCACTATATCTGAACCCACAAAGCAGACTATGTGCTTCAAACTGTGTCCAAAGGTTTTGGTGGGAACAATAATGTGAGTGTAAAATCAGAGGATGAGTTTAGGCCCTTTTCACAATGAGGCCTGATATGTCCATTTCTTTCTCCGATTCCCCTACACCACATCTCTCCACCCACTCTCTCTCCTGGCCTGAGAGTAGAATGAAAATACAATTTGGAAAAACAAACAAGTAAAGGATGATAAAACCTGTTTGTTTTTACTTTCTATTTTATACTTTCCTCTTGTTGCCAACATAATCCCCTCCTGTCTCAGCTTCTCTTTGTTGTGAATCAGAATTTTGCAAAATATGATGGTGACAGTCCAATCAATGCTCAGAGCTGATGTCTGTTATTAGATTGAGTGGCCTGTAATATAGTGTTTGGGTTGAACCAAAATGTATGGCAGTAACACTGCATACTTGCCTTCTTGTTTCACACAGATGTCATATAGTAAGAACACATTATTTTTAAGAACCTAGATTGAATCCCAGATTTCCACAGTAATAAATAAACAAACATTAAACCTTTGAAACCCAGTTCTGGGCTGTGGTCAAACCCCTTTATATCACTTTGGTAGCAAAAATGGGACAGAACACAAGTGGATTTCCCCAAATGGGATTTCTCATGGTGCATTGTGTTCCCCACATGGCAAAGAGCTGGCAAAACAGCCATATGCCTCTATGCTCTAGATCCTCAGACTAGAGCAGATTGGGGCATAGGTAGGAGTAGGTGTGGCTTGTGCACTCTGTGTATAAGCTACTCTCATTTACTGGACAGCTCCACAGGGAACTGTGTCAGAAAGCATAAATTACAGTAGCCCGTGGCTGCATCATGGAGCTGTGCCAGCCACCAGACCACTCCAGAATTCAAGAGGTGCAATGGTGGAATGAATTCACCTTTGCCCAACTTCTTTCCCAACTCCCATTGAATCTCCTGTGCTACTACGAAGCACAGCCTAGCATTTGGCCCTCAGCCTTGACCTTCCTGTTTCCCTTTCTGCTTAAGTAAATATTAATCTCCAGGGAAAATTCATGAAACAGCAAAAAATGCAAGAGCAAAAGGGACTGCTTTCACTGTTCTACAAACGTCGAAAGGCACCAACGGTGCATTCTTCTACACAAAATATGCTTTTGAAGAAAGGAAGAACGTTCTGTTCTATCCAGATTTCTAGACTCATTATGTAAAGTAAATACAGATAATCTCGCCTATGCACACTATTGCTTTAAGTACAACTCTGTCCATTAAATTGTACTTTGCTAAGGATCATTAGGAAGTTTTATTTCTAAACAGAAACCCAAGTTTTCGAGAAAAACATAATTAAAACGTGTGATGTATTCATTATTTTGGTCTGCTAATTTTAGATTGTATTTTTTTTAAAGGAAACAAGAGGTACAACTGCTTTTAAAAAGAACAAAAAGGTCCAGCCATGCCTCTTCCCTTCCCCCCTTCTTCCCTCCCTCCTCCGAGGAATACACTACCTAATGAATTATCAAGACAGATCTCCATGAATCTTGGAGCACAGCAGAAAAAAGTAGGCTATTTGATTTTCAGAATCCTATTTTTTCCCCTTGTGATGATTTTTCAGATACTAGCATTGTATAATGAAATGTACAATAAAACATGCAGGAAAGAAGAGTGCTGACTCAATGGCCCCTAAAGTATTTTGTCTTACATTGTTTATCTGTTTGTATTTCTTAGTTTCTACAAGTATAGAAGATGTCTGGGCTTAACCACTGATAACCCCTTTGCAACTGGTTATAAATAAAAACACAGTAAATAAGAGTCCTTGTTCAATATCTGATATTATGTTGTTTGGCTGCAAGCTAACACTTTAGAAACATGACATTAATTTAAATGCTTTACTCATAATTAATCCATTCAGGCAAAAATGCGGGGGGGGGTGGAGGGAGGAAAAGACAGTTCAGCTGTGTGTGAATATATTTTCCATTTCATTATGTTGTTTCACAGCCCTGAAACTTCATATTTTCCAGGTAATATTGAAGACATCTCTCCACGCACACAGAATTTGGACAGAGTACTATATACATTTTAAGGGCCTGATCCTAGGGACTGAGAGGTAGGAGGAGAGGAAACGGCATAAGTGGGCCCATGGTGGAGCCCAGCTGAAATCAAATGGGCTCCATGTGGTAGGTGTCTTTGTAGAATTAGGACCTTTTATTAATTATTTATTATTATTTGTATTAATATTTATTATTCTTAGAACTAGTTGAAATTGTTCACATTTTTCAAAAGTTCAATGAGTTTTTTCATAAAAAATTCAAAAGACTTTTGCAAAACCTTTTGTTTTCTGGTTTTCAATCAGCTGTATTTACAAATGTCTCATCCCAAAGATTGCCCTGCAGCAGCTCAGTGCTGCCCAGGAATCATGTTGATTCATGAGGCATTCAGTCTGACTCAGCAAAGAAGGTGACCTATGCAATCTCCAACTACGGCTCATGCTACTCCTGGAGGACTCATCTAAATACTGATTAGGCCTAACCCTGGTTAATTGAGACATCTGATGAGACTAAACTGTAGAGATGTGTTTGAGACGTTTCCTCATAAGAGACAGTATTATGAACACAGGGAATTGGAGATGTTCCCTGAAGGCGGGGGTTGGAAACACTGCATGGCTGCATGCAGTTCACTAGAGAGGCTCTCCAATTTGTTTGATTAAAGTTTTATTCCTTTCTCATTCACTGGTTTGTTATTTAATGAACCCTAAGATCATTACAACTACCATGGAAGGTAGTATGACAACTAGCTAGTTATAAAAAGAATTGTGTAATGTACAATAGCAGAATGTGGATCTTTGTCCTCCTCTAGTGTTATGAACACATGAAGAAGGCGAGGCTTGAATCTGCTACTGCCGCTAAACTAATGGACCTGAACCTTTCGCTCAAGCAACTCTGTCTCATGCTTTTAAATCTAGAGGACCTGGGTTCCATCCCCATCCAGGAATGTTATCACATCTTTCATTAAAGTAAAGTGTTAAATATCAAACAATATTATGTGAAACAGTTTTACCTGAGTTCTCTAAAGCAAGATAATTCAGGCAAAGTCTGATGTGATACTTTCTAATTAAACACGATAATGCTGTTGAGTCAAAACCCCAAACCCTAAGTGTAAACCTGGATGTGCAACTATTCTCTCTGAATTTCTTGAGTTTAAATTAAACCCATAATGTTAATTAAGAATAGAATTATTTTGCAGTTGCATTTCAATACTATGCTTGTAATTTAAAAGAAAATATATAGCTGTATTATGAATTTTCAAAACAAACCTTGCTACTAGAAATAATTTTTGCCTGTTTGAAATGAGTCTTTGGAGTCACTAATGACTATTGAGTAAATATATAATTTGGAAGCTTTTGAAAAAGGGTAGATCAATCACATACTCAGAGAACTTATAATTAGCAGATTATAGATCTATCAGTCTGTAAAGGCTTCAGAGTTCTATACAGTCACAACGACTATGTATGTGCCGCAACTATCTGGCTGCCAAATGAAACGTCTTAAATTTCCAACTAATTAAAGGAAAAAACCCATAAAGCTTGTTTCTTGCCAATCACTGGTATTCAGAAATGCTACCTCAGTTCTATCTCACATCTAAATATAGGGCACCATTATGACCCATATTATGCACCTTCACAAAGAAGTAAGAGGGTGGAAAGTGTCCTCTTACTTCCTTGCATGAGTTATGTGTATCATGGGTTGCAACACTGGGGACAAGAGCAGGGGCTATTCCTCCTCACATACAAGTGAGTGGTTGGAGAGTTTTCTCAATTCTTTCCCACCAATATGCCAGCCTGTGCAGCTGAGCTGATGGAAAGATGAAACCTTTCTGCACCAGATATAAGGCTGGAATAAATTACTTTCCTGTATGAGTAAGGGGAGAACCATGGACCATACTGTGACTCTCTGAGTCACAATACAGTCCCCTAGTGTGCTCCAGATTTAAAGCAGCTATGTGCTGCCTCTTATTAGGACTTGTGATAAAACCTGTCCTATGTGATGTATCCTTTTCTCTTTATACAATAACAATATGCAGAAAACATCCAGGTATAACTGGGTCCCAAATAACAGCATTTACTAACTACTCACACACATGCAAGGAGCTACATATGCACTGTTGCTCTGACTGGTTCCTGATGGCTTCTACAACATAGAACAAAGTGAGGGCCACTGGAGGACTCACAAATTATTTAAAGAGGCCCTAACCTATTTTTCTACTCTACATTAGATGAAATAAGTTTGGTGGTTTCAAACCAAGCCATAACGGGCTTGTAGCACATCATTTTGAAACTGTTATTCATTTGCACTTTTGTTGGCTCTCAATCATCTTATGGAAATTCTCCTCTATAGCTGATCTGTGGAGTATGTATTAATTATATTGATTACTTAAGAATTCCCAGTTATCACTCTGAGGTTTAACAGGTTCTAGTTCCAAGATCAGGCCCAGTATTTTTAAAATTACTGTTTAGTTGGGAACCCCAATGTGCACAGTTGCAACACTCACACTTTAGGAATCCTTCTGTATTTATAATAGTTTATTCATACATTTAGCAAAGTCGTAAACACTCTAATCCAGCAAGGTATATAGAGATAATACCGAATGTATATCTGAACATCCATATACTTGCAGAACCACCTGAAATGTTAGCCATTATTTTCCTCATCACCATCACCAGTGGCCATTATCCTGGCACCTTCCAAAGGCTACATCTCTCTCCTCCCTGCACACAGGCTGGGAAACAATTTTTATAATATGTTACGCTGCCACCATTTTGTTTAATGCATATTCAGTAGGAGTTTCTCCCCTCTTCTTTATTTGTATTTCCTCACCCTACTAATGTTGGAGTTCCCTTCTCCTATAGGTTAGTATATTAATGATCTCAACATATTATCATATACATCAATCCGTTGCCATGGCACTCTTGTGGTCAGACATCTGCAGATATGCAGATCCTAAAATATCCAAAAGCTGGTGTTAGCTCATATTCCTAGGGTTGCCTGGTGTCATTATGTGCAAACTTCCCCCTTAAACACTCTATTCCCATTGAGCCATTGAACCATTTATCTGTGCCAAAGATTATAGGCCTCAAGCCTTATGCTACCTGCTGAAGCCTGTGTCTTACAGGATAAAGGCCTGTAGGTTCCTTGTGTTACTGCTGAATAAAATAAATCCTAAAGCTTGCTCTATGGGCTGCAATTCTATTCTTTTTTATTTCTATTTAATTTAGCTTCATGTACCATGGCCATTAATCTGGTATTCAAATGCCATAGATTTTGCAAAAATGGAGAAATTTTACATGGAGGAAATATGTGATCTGTAACTGGGCAGAACCCTGTTAATTTGTCTCTGAGGATGATGCATTCACTTGTGGAAATAATGATATTTTCTCATTTTTTAATTCATGGGAAAATTCTCAACTCAAAAAATCATGGTTTCACAGAGATGTACTAGGATTAATAAGGAACAGGAAAACAATCTTTTTAGGAGTGCTGACCTGGAGGTGTAGTGAAGAGTGAATGTATTAGGTTTTTTCATGTGTGGTGAAGAGTACAATGTATTAGGTTTTTAGCTAGTCATATATGAGATAGTGTTGTGAAGATTAGGATGAAGAACAGAGTGAATGGCATTGAACAATTTATAGACAATATTTTTGTCAAATTAGTACCAGATTAAGATGGAATCAATTAGATTGGTTAATCCAGGTCCTGCAGTACACTAAGGAGCCCCCTAGAGCTGCTAATCCTCTTCCTTGAGTATACATGAGTGGATATGTTAAGGTTTCATTTGTGGATCATCCAGGAAGTGTTTAGCTTTACTTTGTCTCTGTATCAAATTATGAAAGTGTTCTCCCTTTGGGGTTGCATGCATCACTTTTTTGATACTGAAACAGCTGCTTGGTGAAATATTATAGAGATTGCAGTTTGCCTGTACTTTGTTAATGATGCTTCAAAGCTACTTTGGGGAGCAATTTTGAGCACTCATTGATTTCCAACTATTTTGACTACCTTTCAAAGTCCTAGCAGAAGGCACTTGATTTGGAGTGCTTACAACATTTATAGTGTCATAATGATTGCATCTTAGGTGGCTTTTATGGATTTCCTTTTCTCCTTGCCCAATTTACATTTCAGCTTTTTATATCCCTTATCATGCCTATATTGTGTGGGCTCATGTCCTACCAATGGTGGATAAATCTCAAATGGTCTAGAGGATTGGCTTTGGTTAGCATATTCAGATGTTTGGGTGAAACTTATCCATACTTAGCAAAATAATCTTTGTTTAGAGAACACTACAAGATATAAGATTCCCAAGAGATAATCTCCCATGGCCTTTGCTGGTTTAAATTAGTTTTATTGATATATTTTGATTGGGTGGGATGGGGGGAATTGTTAAGGAATGGGAGATGTCTGTCCATAGTTAGAGCAAAATCCTGCAAACCCTTACTCAGAAAAATAAACCCATTGTCTTCCATGTGCTGTACACTCCAATGGTGTTATAGACATAAACAATAATGTTCGTATATTCATTTCCTTCCCCAGGAGATATCAGGAAATTCAGGGGAGCTGTATTTATTTAGCAATGTAATCCAACCTTTTCAAACTCCCTCTCCTCCCCTCGCACCCCCAAACCAAAAAAAAAAAAAGGGGGGGGGGGAATCCACTGTGAATTTAGGGCAAAAATGTAGGTCAGTGCTTATTTTGTCCATTTTCACTCCAGCTCCACTCTCAGCTGTTATGGTAATGGGAGACAGAGAAATAAACTAATAGTTGGTGCTATCATTCTCTATAATAGCTCACCACGCAGCTATTTCAATATTATAAAAATTATGTATATACTCCAAAGCAATCCCAAAGGGAGAATATTGTAGTCCTTTCATAATCTTATACAAGGACAGATTAAGGCTAAATATTAGTTGGATGAACCTCAAATGGAGCCTCAACAAATCTATCTGTGCTTCTTAACAAAATAACCATTAAAACTCCAGTTCCAAACAAGAATTCTGTTTGGGCTGTGACCTCTCTCCACCTATGAAGAATTTCATCTTATCTGTACTAAAACAATGCAAATACCTTTGTTGAGTGTGGAAGAATATACAGTCAATGTTTATAATTATAATGTAGCAGTTTCCCTTTGAGCAGAAGCAGCAGCTGTAGCCTCAACCACAGCTTGAGCCTTAATAAGAATTGGTAGATTATTCTATGCTTTAGCTTTTTGTGTCTCTGATACTCAATGTGTCCAATGATTTTAGAAATTGGTTACTCGGTGTTGAGTTATATGTGAGCAATAGTGATAGCCATAATGAACTTTAAAATAAAATAAACAATTTTTGATGCTGTATAGTAAATGTTTCATTCGGTTATGTTGTATGAACAACAGCAGGGCAGATATTGATACCTCTTGAGGCTAACATCAAGATTTATTGACTGAGAAATAAAGAGAGGACAAAGGTGAAGGCAAGAGTTTAGTACCTTCAGTCTGGTACCTTTCGCACTCCAGATATTTTAAAATGCTTTACAATAAGATGAATTCAAAACTACCAAGGCAATTGTTATACTGGCAGAGAAGCAGCTGTTATTTGCCTAACCATAAGAACTGCACTGCTGAGAGCCGTCAAGGCCTATCAACTTTAAGTGTGACCATTTTTATTTATTTTTTTAAAGAAGGATTTTTTCCCTTTAGTATCAAAAAAGCTAAAATTAACTAAAAAATTTCTCACTGCTTTTTAAGTTTAAAACTGCACAAAAGCTTTTATAAGTACATTGGGTATCATCAAACAATTTAAAAGGTAAAGGGCCAAATTTTCTGCTAGTACAAATTGGCATGGCCATTGAAAATCAATGGGGCAGCACTAATTTACAGCAGCAGAGAATTTGGCCCAAAGCACTTAAAATCTGCCTTTGCCTTCATAAAGCTACATAACAAGGGGGATTACAGTATGCATGTAAAGATCTCTGCCAGCTGGACAGAGAGACCAGGCCTCAGCTCTGAAGTACTCCTGTCCCTTCTAAAATCGAGCTACAATTATCAGTGAAAATCTAATGCAATTATCACACAGTTCTGAGGTAATTTTAGCATATAGGCCTCTTACAGGAATACATAGAGACTACCCCTTACTTCTAAAATAAGAAAATAGATCTCAGAGAGGTTTTCGCTTCTAACTGAGGGGAATAGTGATGTTAATCAAAATATAGAAGATTAACAAATGCTTCCCTAATAACTGGGGGTAGTAACTGGAGAAGGTAGGAATTTCCTAAAGCACAATCTGAATTTAAAAAAAAAAAGACACAAGGTAGAAGAGGAAAAGATAAGAAAAAAACAAGTGGTTTACTTCTTGATACAGGTAAAAATCAGAAATCAACTGAACATTTTGTGAGAAACTAAGCAGAAATGACCTATAAAGTTGATCTCGTGAGATGGGCTCAGCTAATCAAAGACATATGAGAAATACCATGGGGATTCCATTGTGTGACTCAAAATTCAATGTGAAAAAAGGAATGTATCTTTTTTTTTTTTAGTCACACGCATGACCATAATTTCATTGAACCACTGCTAGTTCAAGGACTTAACTACAATTTACAGAAAGTCTGATTTCAGGTATATTGGCTGAGTAATCATTTTACACAACTCTACCACTTAATTGAGAGAGAATGTACAAAGCCAAGAAACCTGTGTTAGCCCACCTTTTTTTTAAATCTATGCCAGAAGATCTCTATCTTCCACTTGGGTAGCCACTAGAAATGGATAGAAAGTCCTTATTCATTTAAGCATCATATCTGAAGAGCTGCACTCAAGCATAATTCACTCGTAGTACTGAATTGTAGCACATGCGTAATACAAAGCTAAAATTAAAGAGCATCAGCTCTAGAGATGAGGGATTCCAGTTAAACTATGTTAGAAAATGTGATTATCTCCATTTTTCTCTGGCATTATATAAGGAAATAAATAGTAAGTGAAAAAGGTGCTACTTTCAGATACACTCCTGCATATTGATTTCTGGTTTGTGAGGAAGATTGGTTACAGTAAAAAATACTATAAAGAATTAAGAAGGTATTTATCATAGGTAGGAAGTATTGGCCCCAGGTTATAGCAACAGGCTGAATACATGCACTTCTAGTTTTTAGTTCTAGCTCTAACCTCATCTTGCAATTATTGGCATGTTTAGCATGGAGTTAAATTAGTCAGTTCTAAGACGAAGGCCATTCCATAGAGAATTGTTTATTCATGCCTCAGAAACACCCACCTAAAACAGAACTTTAAAACTCTAAAAATATTGCACCATGACAGAAGTGACATGTCTCCAAATATACAGAATTTTTTGTAGGAAATTTAACTGGCTGAACTCAATTTTCATAGACCCCAGTCCTTTTCTGACCAGCCCAAGAAAGAAGACTCTCTAGCATCATTCTCTGAGATGCAATCTTGGCTAGAAGAAAGCTACTACTAAGATGAAAATCCTGTAAAGAACCTTCTCTCAATGATATTCCAAATTAGGCTTTTATCAGTGTAGGCACAGCCTTAAAAGTCCACAGGTGAATTAAGCCTTCCTACTACCCTGCCCCAATTAGGCCCAAAACAATCCTTTATGTATATGTACCCAACTGCTCTCTCACCCTTTTTTTTTTTAACCTCCTAGATGGCTACAGCAAGCCACATAATTCCCCTTGTTATGTAGCTTTATGAGGGCAAAGGCAGATTTTGAGTGCTTTGGGCCAATCTGAGTGCCTCAAAATATAAATCTGTGAAATGGATCTAATGATAGTGTCAGCCTGAGAGGAATGTTGTGAGCGTGAATGACTATTTCTCTAGTGCTTTGATAGCTTTGGATACAAGGCACTGCAGAAGTGAGGAGTATTTTAGTTGTTACATACATGGCAAAAACACTGGTTTGTTATTAGCTAAAAATAGTTCTGTCACATATTTTTATATTTTTAATCTTCTGTGCTGTCAGTAATACTGGGGTCTGCAGCGATATTAGCCAATCAGGTTGCATATGCAAATAAGTGCATCCTTGTTTAGCTGCACATCAACTTATGGAAAAATCACTTCTTGGGATAGTGAAAATGATTTTGTTCTGTGCTCCAAGTTTTATCTTCACTTTAATAATGTTAGTTTACTTAAATAAAAAAAAAAAAACACTACAAAAATATTACCCTTTGGAAATTCATGGCCATAATTAATGGTCTTTTTCATCTGAATCTCTGTGATAATAGAGAGATGTTCACATATTCCTGATGAAAACATTCAAACATGTATGTAACAAACTTCTTGTTTCAGTAGGTATCAAGATTTATTATATTAGGAGGTAAATATTGCTGTGAACTTTACATTTCATTGGAAATAAAATTTCATTAATCACATTTCATGCTTCATTTTGTCTCTTTATTGTGTTAAATTTTTGTCTTGTTGATATTTAAGGGCATATAAATGTAAATAGTAGACACAAATGAAGAAAATAAATATTATTTCTATTATCTTGTTTCATAGAGTTAGCCACAACATTTTCACTTTATTTTTGCTTTATAATTCTATTTATTTTGTTATCTAAAAATAATCACAATTTAACCTGCTATGTTCTTATTCTGAATACAACTGTGTACCCAATGTAATTATTATTTATAGCATAAAGCTAGCTTGCATTGTTTTCTTAATGCATTTTCTCCATTCTTATTTAAGCATGGGTCCTCAAGATTTTCAGGTATTTGGTATTTAACCTCTGCTTCCTACAATTAAAGGACAATTGCTACCACACTCTATGAATAGTCTTTTTACCAAAGCAAGCAGAACAGCGGAAGCTCAGAAAACCACTGGAGCACGCACATGCCTGAATAGAAACAGACTCATTAATAAATCCATCTCTATCTGGTTTTGACAAGCTAATTAATTTTCTTGGAAATATCAGTGGAAGCTCGTAAGAGAGGCTTTCAGCCTGAACTTCCTTTTATTTAACAGAGTTGTTTAGTAAACAATTTTCACATCACTGTTACTTAAGGACATAAATCTTTCCTATTCCTTTTGGGAGATTAATTATATTTTCATCTCCTCTTATTATTCTCAATGCAGCTGTGCCATACAGCCGTGTGTCATCATTTGTTTTTAATCTTGGTTGGCTGATCTGGGACAATCAGGTATCAAGTTAGGGTCACCAAATAGCAAGTGTGAAAAACTGGGACACTTTTTTTTCAGGGTGGTGGCTGGGGAGTATAGTTGTCTATGAAAGAGAAAGCCTCTAATATTGGGACATCTGGTCACCCTAGACCAAGTGCAGTTTTTCTCCTGGCAGGCTGGTATTAAACTCCCAAGGTTACCCCTCCAGGCATTGCAAGGAATTTATGTGCCAGATATGATAAACATTCCTATGCTCCTTCATGCTTTGTGCACCATTCCAGAGGACATGCTTCCATTCTGATGACGCTTGTTAAAAAAATAATGCATTAATTAAATTTGTGACTGAACACCTCGGGGAAGAATTGTATGTTTATATGAACATTTAGTTTGAGGCAAGCTAGGGGTGTGAATCTACCCTGCAGTCGCCTGCTGAGGACTAACTGTCCTCATGGACCCTAATGATGTGCATTAACAGTGTTAATAATGACTACATCAAACCACATTGATGAACTGTTAATGCATATCAGCAGGGTCCACATGGACAGTTGGTCTGCAGCAGTCTCCTGTGGGACACCCCAGCTTGCCTCAAACTAAATGTTCATGCAGACAAGCCCCAGATCACATTTCTTCCCACAAAAGGTTACTTTAGATATTGTATTATTCATAGCTTCCCTCTATGTATGTAGATTGTTCTCTGACAGTAATTTGTAAACTGAGAAGGACTACTAGTTTTAGAGGGCAAAGCTCATGGCCTCAATTTCAGTAGCATCTGTTACCCCTCTCCCAGGGGACATTAAGTTAAGCTTTTATATAAAGCAATAATAATTATAATAGATTCCACTCTCCTGTGTAGCCTGAATGAATTATTATTTTGCAAAATATTATGTATAGTTATGAAAACAATAAATTCTACATGAAAACACATAATCAGTAATGATCTTATTAGAATTAATGATCTATTAGCGACAGGCAAACCCTCTAAAAAGTTCCAGGGTGAGTTCAAGTTGGGTAAACACCAAGAACTGCAGCTGCTGAGAGTATCTGTTGTATGTAGTTTTGCAGACTCATGATAGTACAGACTTTCTTGTGGTAATAAGGCTACCCACTGGAACCAGAAAGTACAGAGGCAGGTGAAAATGAAAAAGGGGAAAAAAAGAAACAAAATAAAAATGTTCAGTTCTTCCTTCCTAAGAACTACGTTCAGGGCTGGGTGCATCCCCTCCAGCAGCACCTGAATCAGAACATGGGCTGCACATGCTTTAGAATTTAATGGTCTGATGAACATAGGAAGCTGAATTCAGCTCTTAGGTGAAGTGTTTCACCATGCACTAAAACGAAGTAGCTTGGAGCACACAGTATTCCTGGTGTCAAGGGATAAAAAAAAAAATATTTCCGCACAAGCCATTGTATGATAACTACTGCAGCCAAGTCCCTTTACTACTGTATCCCTGCTCCACAGGGAGCAATGGCTAGTGCATCTGCATTAAGACAGAGCCAAATCCTCTGTCCATGGTCCTACCTCGTTAACCTGTGCCCTGACCTCTAGCCCAAAGCGTGAGGTTGTAGGGAGACACCTGTGGCAGAGAAGGGAGTGTTTCCCTTGGTAGGGATGTAGAAATCCAGCTTTCCTCAGTCCTCACGAAGTGGGACCATGCTGGCTGCACCTGAACCTTCAAAGGAAAGATTTTGCTTTCAGCAAATAAAATCCTTTCAATTCACCATAAAGTGAAAGGAAGTTTGGTCTTGTGGTTAAAGTACTAAAGTAGGATTAAAGGAATAAGGATTCCATTCCAGCTCTGCCACAAACTCCCTGTGTGGCCTTTGACAAATTCCTTTTTGCTCAGTTCACCATCTGTAAAACGGGGATAATACATTTTTCTCCTATCCTTTTACTGTCTTGTTTATTTAGATCATTAGCTCTTTTTGTCAGGGACTGTCTCTTATTGTCCATATATACCTCATAATATCTTGGGACTTTAGGTGCTGCCGTTACAAAAATAACTAGGAATATTAGCCATTAAAATGTGTTTTTTTAATTATTTGCAAACATATCCTGCAATAATTCAAAAGTAGCATGGGTTCTCCCTTAATTTTTAAAGCATTTCAGGTCACTTCAAAGGAGGATTTTCAAACAGGAAGATATTCAGAAATAGAAACATTGATGTTAAAAAGGAATCAAAACTCCTGGTCCAACCACCAACTTTGGGAAGGTGCCTTAGAGGCACAAATGAATTCAAAAAATCAGAACTGGTCATGGAAAAAAAATTGTCAGCATGTCTTTTCAATGAAAAAGACTGTTTTCATCAAAACTGGAACATCTCAAAATATTTTGATGTAGATAAAATTTTGTTTAGAAAAAATGGAAATGAAGCATTCTGATGTTGAAATAGATCATTTCAATATTTTCATAACCAAACTTCTGAGTTTTTTCATTTCAAAACAATTTTTAACAGAAAATTGTTTTTATATAAAAATGTTTTAAAAGTAAACAAAAAAAATCAAAATCTGAAATGATTAAATGTATCTAAATAAAATGTTTCAATCAACCCAAAATTAATCTGGGGGAGGGGGGGATTTCACTGCAGAAACTTATGTTTTTTGTTTTCTTTTCTTTTTTCTTCTTTCCAATATGGAGAGGGAAAAAGTTTCAAAATTGTGGAATTTTCCATGAAACAGAATATCCAGTTCATGCTCACTTTTAGTTTTATATAGTAATAACCCAAAGCTCTCTATATGCCTCTATATGGCAGTGTTTTGGGCTATTACTGTACAATACAATAGTATTCTTTTAATGTGAAAAAGAGAGAAAATGAGAAAAAAATGATCTGATTCTGATTCTTTTACTCAGTGTAACTCCAATGACTTCACCGGAGTTGTTCCATATTTAGGGTATAATCCAAAGCCTTTTGAAGTACACCTCTACCCCGATATAACGCGACCCGATATAACATGAATTCGGATATAATGCGGTAAAGCAGTGCTCCGGGAGGGGGGGGGGGCACCCCAGCGGATCAAAGCAAGTTCGATATTCCGTGGTTTCACCTATAATGCAGTAAGATTTTTTGGCTCCCGAGGACAGCGTTATATCGGGGTAGAGGTGTAAATAGAAAAGGCAGTTATTAATTTGAGTAGGCTCTTCATCCGGTTCCTAAGCAAGTGTAAGTGAGATCAGAATCAGGCCTTTTCTATGGAAAAGGTAATGGAAGAGGATGAAGATTTTCAAAAATGTGCACCTAGCATCTGTATTCATGAACCTAAGTGAGTGACCTGGTTTTCAAAGCTGCTGAGCACCTTGCAGCTTCCATTTTGTGAGTGTCTAAATATGCATTTTAATCCCTGATTTTAGGGTACAATTTTTGAAAATCTTGGGTTTGTGGTTTTATTCTAATGTACTGAAATGTTTTTCCTTTGCCTAGTATGAAAGTTCCTCTTTATAGACTTGCTGCCATCAATGTCTCTGTGCTTTCAGGACCTCACCGAAGTCAGTCTGCTCACTTGTGGGATCAGGACTTAAAACATGGGTAGGCAATCTTTCAGAAGCGGTGTGCCGAGTCTTCATTTATTCACTTTAATTTAAGGTTTTGCATGCCGGTAATACATTTTAACGTTTTTTTAGTAGGGGTGTGGTGGGGAGATTGCCCCACGCCCAGAGAGGGTGGGCTGCAGCAGGCCTAGGCGCCTGCGCAGACGCATAGCCAATCAGGGAAGGGCTTACAGAGAGCCAATCAGAAGGCAGATTGGAGCCAGCCAATCAGGGCCTGGCTTAGCCATATAAAAGACTGCCCAGAGCAGGAGCAGTCAGTCTGTCCCAGGCCTTCAGAGGGGAAGGTCTGTCTCCAGAGCTGGGAGGCCAGCACCACGGACAGCGCAGTGCAGGCCAGCCTGAGAGAGTGGGAGAAGGCCCTACTCCATAGCCTGCTAGGCGGCAGACCTGGGAGGAGGAGGCCTAGCGTAGCGAAGGGCTGTTGGGGAAGCGGTCCAGAGGGATAGTCAGAGGAGGAAGGAGAAGGAAGACAGCAAGTCTGTCGCCCGAGGGCCTCTGGACCGGGACTCAGAGTAGTGGGTGGGCCTGAGTCCCCCCCGCCCCTTTTCCCCCCCTTTGTTTGCTGTGCTGCCCTACGCACAGCCACAGGCTGCAGGGAGCGGCCGGCTAGAACCACGCCAGGTCTTGGACTGTGAGGATCGGACTCGAAGGTGTGGGGCTGTTGTTTACCCCCTCCGGAAGGGGGTGTGAAGGGACAAAAGGGACACTGTCGGAGGACAGTGCTCCGGAAGAGGACTCCGTACATTGAGGGTGACGCAAGTCCGCGCACCCAACGCAGGTGGAACGACAGGTGGGACGCCACCCGAAGGGGCGCCCTACTGGTTCGAGCTAATTCCCCGAGACGACCAGGAGGAGGCGCCACAGCGGTGAGCTACCACCCTGTCACACATGGTGGAGAATGCAGGCATAGCGGTCCGCCCCTGATATGAGGGGCCAGCGCCAGGACTGCGGACTATTGCCCAGAGCAGTGCCTTGCGCAGACACACGGTCGACCCAGATTGTGGGTGCAGACCCGGACCCGCCGAAGGGGTCCAGAGGCTGGGGGTTGAATTGGGGGTAACCCGCTGAACCCCAACATGGAGGCTGAGAAACTGTTGAAATGGGTGCTAGAAAAGCAGCAGGAGCAGTCGGCCCAGCAGCACCAGCAACAGGTGCAAATGCTGCAGCAAATGACCACTCAGCAGCAGCTGATGATGACCCAGCACCAAGAGAATCAGCAGCAGCTTCTCCGAGAGCTGGCCACCCAGCAGCGGGTGCAGCAGGAACATTTGGTGCAACAGATGGCCGCACTATTACGGCCGGCAGGAGGCACCCCTGCCGCCCCCATGGGAACCGGACTGGGGGATACCCCAGGGGCACTACCGATACGCCTCACCAAGATGGAGCCCGAGGACGACCCAGAGGCCTATCTGGTGACATTTGAACGGGTGGCGACTGCTGCCCGGTGGCCCTCAGAACATTGGGCCACGTTACTAGCCCCTTATTTGACGGGGCTGGCTCAGGCCGCATATTGGAGCCTCGACCCCCGGGAAGCGCTCGAGTACGCCCGAGTGAAGGCGGCCATCCTAGACCATACCGGCATTAGCCCGGAGACCTACCGACAACGTCTCCGCAAGGAACAATATCCTCCGGGGGCCCAACCCCACGCCGTGGCCCAATGCATCCGGGACCACTGCTGGAGGTGGTTGAACCCAGAAGGCCTGACGGGACCCCAGGTGGCGGAGATGGTAGCCTTAGAGCAGTTCACCCAGATCCTACCCCCGGGAGGGAGGGCTTGGGTGCGACGGCATCGACCGGCCACCCTCTCCGCAGCAGTGGCCTTAATGGAGGATTACTTATCGGCCGAGGGGGCGGAGGCGCCACCTCGAGCGGCCGGGAGCCTTGGTCGCAAGGGTGGCGCAGAGAAGGGGGACTCTCGTGGGGCGGGAGCCTCCGAGCCACTGGCAGGCAACAGCCATGGGCATCCGAGGCCTCCCAACTCTGAACCCCGACCCAAGTTACCACCGCTGACGACTCGGAGGGCGCGACAGCGCCCGGAGCGAACAGGACTCCCCCGGAGGAGGCACAAGCCCGGCCGAGACCCGAGAGAGGTGCTGGGGCTGCGGTCAAGAAGGACATTTCCGGCGAGATTGCCCTTTTATGGACTGCAGCTACGGGCAGGCCTGGATGGCCGGACAAAGGGTATGGAAGAGAGAGGCAGGAAAGATGATAGTCCCGGTCCGGGTTGAAGGGAACCCCACCAACGCCCTCGTGGACTCGGGGTGTAGTCAGACCCTCATACGAGAGGGGCTGGTCCCGAATCTCAATCTTTTGGGGCCCCCGATCTACCTACAGTGCGTGCATGGAGACGTCCGCCAGTATCCCACAGCCTGGGTCAAGATGGGAGTAGGCTGCCGAGAGGAGGGTCTCCGGGTAGGAGTGGCCCCTAGGCTGGCCTACCCGGTGGTGTTGGGACGAGACTGGCCCGGCTTCGGAGAGGTCCTCCTGAGATATCAGCCACCCAAGCCCCGACCAGACAGGACTATGGCACCGGGAGCGGGGCTGCTTGGGAGCAGGCTAAGGGGTGACCCCGGCGAGGGGACCTCCTCGACGGCGGAGACCCCTGAGAAGCGTCCGGGAGACAGGCCCCGTTCGGTGGAGGACCCCCAGGTGGAGTTAGAGCGCGACGGGGACTTCTTACGGGAGCAACGGGAAGACCCAACCCTAAGCCGAGCCTGGGAACAAGCTACCAACCCTGCTATTGAGGGGGACAGGATGCTACGGACTCCGCAGGGCCCCCGCTTTGAGGTATGGCAGGATCGCCTGTACCGAATAGCGCAGGAACCCCAGACCCGGGAGACGTTCCGCCAGCTGTTGGTCCCCCGGAGACTGCGAGCCGGCCTCCTCCATTTAGCCCATGCAAACCCTTGGGCTGGACACCTGGGATGCGAGAAGACCCTACAGAGGGTGGCCCGCCGGTTTTTCTGGCCAGGCATCCACCGGGAAGTGGCAGACTTTTGTGCCTCGTGCCCAGAATGCCAGCGAGCCGGACCGAAAGGGGTAGCCCCTGCACCCCTGGTACCCATGCCAGTCGTGGGGGTACCCTTTGAACGGATCGGGATGGACCTCGTCGGCCCCCTTGAGCGAAGTAAGACAAGGAACCGCTTTATACTAGTAGTCGTGGACTACGCAACACGCTATCCCGAAGCCGTTCCCCTAAAGACAGCGACGGCACCGACCATCGCGGGTGAATTGGTAAAGATTTTCGCCCGGGTTGGGATACCCGGGGAAATATTGACGGACCAGTGCACCAATGTGTCCTCCAAGTTAATAGCCGAGCTATGTCGCCTCCTCCATATCCGGACCCTCCGGACATCGGTGTACCACGCACAGACCGATGGCCTGGTAGAGCGGTTCAATGGTACGCTAAAAGCCATGTTGCGGAAGTTTGTGGAGGAGGACCCCTCGCATTGGGACACCTTGTTGCCGGCCCTGCTGTTTGCAATAAGAGAGGTACCGCAGGCCTCGACGGGGTTCTCGCCTTTCGAGCTCCTATATGGCAGGCAGCCCAGGGGAATACTGGACCTCCTGAAAGAAGAGTGGGAAACACAGGAAACACGGGTCCTTGGGACCACACAATACGTGCTACAACTCCGGGAGCGACTCCAAACGTTAGGGGCCTTCGCTCGTGAAAATCTGGAACGGGCCCAGGCATGCCAGGAGCGCCTCTATAATCGAGGGACTAGAGGGAGGAAGTTCACCCCAGGCGATCGGGTGCTGCTTTTACTGCCCTCTGCAGAGTCGAAGCTCCTAGCCAAATGGCAGGGTCCCTATGAAGTGATCCGACGAGTGGGGCCGGTCGACTACGAGGTCAGACTACCTGGTCAACGTAAAGAGACGCGCATTTATCACATTAACCTTCTAAAGGCCTGGAAAACCCAGGAAGCCATGTTCATTGGCCCGTCCACCCCAGATTCGGAACTTGGACCCCTAGCAGGGGACCTTCCCGGCCCCAGACTGGCCACGCTGGGGTCAGGACTCAGCCCCAGACAAAGGGGGCAACTACAACGTGTGGTAGAAAAGTTTCCAGATGTTTTATCGGCCCGCCCGGGCCGGACGACTTTAATGAGTCATCATATCGCTACCGACCCCGGGAAGAGGGTGACGGATAACCACCGGCCGTTGCCCAAGAAAATGTGGGATACAGTTCGACGGGAGGTAGAGACTATGTTAGAGATGGGAGTGGTAGAGGAGTCGACGAGCGAGTGGCGGAGCCCTATCGTCCTAGTTCCAAAACCAGATGGGATGACTCGGTTTTGCATCGATTTCCGGAAGGTCAACGCTATCTCCCATTTTGATGCCTATCCAATGCCGAGAGTGGATGAACTGTTAGAGCGCCTCAGGGGAGCCAAGTATCTGTCAACCTTAGATTTGACTAAAGGATATTGGCAGATCCCACTGACGCCAAACTCCCGGGCGAAGACGGCCTTCCCTACGCCTTTCGGCCTCTTCCAGTTCGTAACCATGCCGTTCGGGTTACACAGAGCGGCAGCCACGTTTCAACGCCTGATGAACAAGGTCCTCCAACCCCACGACCACTACGCGGCGGCATACATAGATGATATCGTGGTTTACAGCCTCGACTGGGAGAGCCATTTACACCACCTGGCAGCAGTGTTACAAGCCCTCAGGGCGGCCGGCCTAACAGCTAACCCGGCGAAATGTCACTTAGGCCAAGAAGAAGTGACCTACCTGGGATACACAGGTAGGAGGGGGGAAACTAACACCCCTGATTAGCAAAGTACAAGCCCTCAGGGACGTACCCACCCCCACGACGAAGAAACAAGTACGTCAGTTTTTAGGACTAGCTGGGTACTATCGTCGCTTTGTGCCAGACTTCGCGTCTATAGCCGCCCCCTTGTCCGACCTAACTAAGAACTCCCAACCCCGACAGGTACAGTGGACTACACAATGCGAGCGAGCCTTTAACACACTCAAGGAACGGCTCACTCAAGAACCAGTACTACGACACCCCGACTTCGCGAAAGAGTTTATACTACAGACAGACGCTTCGGAAGTCGGCCTGGGCGCAGTACTCTCCCAGGAAGTAGATGGGGAGGAACATCCCGTACTGTATCTAAGTCGGAAGCTGTTCCCCCCGGGAAAGACATTTCTCAACGATAGAGAAAGAGGCCCTGGCGGTATGGTGGGCTATTGACGCCCTACGTTACTACCTGCTAGGGAATAGTTTTAAGTTAATCACAGATCACGCCTCTTTGCGATGGATCCACAGCATGAAAGACACGAACGCTAGAATTATGTGGTGGTACCTCGCCCTCCAGCCTTACGACTTCCAGGTGCTCCACCGACCGGGTAAGGCCCATACTAATGCCGATTTCTTCTCCAGGCTAGGGGAGGAGGGCGAAGAAACGGATCAAGGACGGGGATCCTTAGCGCAGGGGGTGGTCTGCGAGGGGGCAGCCAAGCCCCAATCCAACTGCCGAGGCCCTAGACAGTTAGCCCTGACGGCAGAGGATCCGTCACGCTCGTACGGGGTGTGTCCCAAATGCACAGAGAGTGCGAGAGGAGGGAGCATACCCCAGCCTAGGCAGACGGTCGTGGGAGAAGAACCCTTGCAGGAAGCCCCGGTGGAGGACCAGCCCACACTCCTGGAACCGCCGAGGACTGTGACTTCTCCAGGTCGAGAGGGAGCCTCACTGTGGGAGGGACCAGCAGAGGCGGTGGACCCCGAGACCCGTGGAGAATCAGGAGACCCGTGGAACACTCCAGCAGCTGAACGGATAGGAGGCAGTTTAAGGGAATCGACAGACTGGTACGTCGGACCCGATAAGCCTCAGCGTGTTTCGGTGGGACCCCCCCGCTGAGACGGTGGATAAGCCGGGTTGCCCAGTGGCAAAGACTAATTTCCGGGACTTTGGGCCAGTAGGCCATAGTGCCCGGTGACAAGGGCTAAGTTCCTAGACTTTGAGCCAGTAAGCTGAGCCACTGTGAGACAAAGGCTGCTTTGGATTTGCTTAGGATTTCCCCCCCCCCCGGGGAGGTTATTAAGGGGGAGGGTGTGTGGTGGGGCGATTGCCCCACGCCCAGAGAGGGTGGGCTGCAGCAGGCCTAGGCGCCTGCGCAGACGCATAGCCAATCAGGGAAGGGCTTACAGAGAGCCAATCAGGGCCCGGCTTAGCCATATAAAAGACTGCCCAGAGCAGTCAGTCTGTCCCAGGCCTTCAGAGGGGAAGGTCTGTCTCCAGAGCTGGGAGGCCAGCACCACGGACATCGCAGTGCAGGCCAGCCTGAGAGAGTGGGAGAAGGCCCTACTCCATAGCCTGCTAGGCGGCAGGCCTGGGAGGAGGAGGCCTAGCGTAGCGAAGGGCTGTTGGGGAAGCGGTCCAGAGGGATAGTCAGAGGAGGAAGGAGAAGGAAGACAGCAAGACTGTCGCCCGAGGGCCTCTGGACCAGGACTCAGAGTAGTGGGCGGGCCTGAGTCCCCCCCCCCACCTTTTTCCCCCCTTTGTTTGCTGTGCTGCCCTATGCACAGCCACAGGCCACAGGGAGCGGCCGGCCAGAACCACGCCAGGTCCTGGACTGTGAGGATCAGACTCGAAGGTGTGGGGCTGTTGTTTACCCCCCCCCCCCCCCCGGAAGGGGGTGTGAAGGGACAAAAGGGACACTGTCGGAGGACAGTGCTCCGGAAGAGGACTCCGTACATTGAGGGTGACGCAAGTCCGCGCACCCAACGCAGGTGGAACGACAGGCGGGACGCCACCCGAAGGGGCGCCCTACTGGTTCGAGCTAATTCCCCGAGACGACCAGGAGGAGGCGCCACAGTGGTGAGCTACCACCCTGTCACAAGGGGTCTCTCTCTAAGCCTATATTATATAACTAAACTATTGTTGTATGTAAAGTAAACAAGGTTTTCAAAATGTTTAAGAAGCTTAATTTAAAATTAAATTAAAATGCTGATCTTACGCCGCCAGCCTGCTCAGCCCACTGGGTCGGGGGTTCAGGGCGGAGAGCTGGGTGTTGAGGGGGGACTCGAGCTCAGGGCAGAGGGCTGGGTGTGTGTGGATGTGCAGGGCACAACGCTGGGTGCAGGGCGGGGTTCAGGGCAGAGGGCTGATGTGTGTGTGGGGGTGCAGGGCAGAAGGCTGGGTGTTGGGGAGACTTGAGGTCAGGGCAGAAGGCTGGGGTGTGTGTGTGGAGATGCAGGGCAGAAGGCTGGGTGTTGGGGGCAACTCAAGGTCAGGGCAGAGGGCTGGGGGGGTGCCGGGCAGAGGGCTGGGGCTGGGGGTGTGCAGGGCAGAGGGATGGGTGTGTTGGGGTGGGGAGGTGCAGGGCAGAAGGCTGGGGTGCTCGACTCATGGGGGTGCTCCCTGCCCTGAGCGGCTCATGGCAGGGGGCTGGGAGGGATATGATCTGTTCCATTCCCTTCCCCCAGGCCTGTCCCTACCTCTCTCTGCCTGCTCTATGGAGCAGCGGTGGGCGGGGGGGCTGAGTGCGGCGGGTGGCCGGGATCCCCCCGCTTTCCCCTGAAGGGGCAGGAGGCAGAAGCTTGATCCTGCGGCAGCCAAGCTTCCCCCTCCCCCATTTCTTCCCACAGCATGGTGCATTCCGGCCCCTCCACCCCCTCCTCTTACCGGGCAGGCAGCGTGCCACTCAAAATTGGCTCGCGTACCGTGTTTGGCACGCGTGCCGTAGGTTGCTGACCCCTGGCTTAAAATATCTGTGGAGGGCAAATGCTGATCTGCTGGCGAGAAAGCACCCATGTAGAGCAATAAATAAGAGGAGTCTAAGCAGTGCAAAGTAGTGAAGATAAAGTATGCTTAGCATTCCATCTAGGGCCATTTTTGCTGAAATGCTTATTTGCTTGAATAATGAATAGATTCCCACTCAATGTTTTTAAACTCAGAAATTAATACTGTTTACTCAGATAATGATAAAAAGAGACATATTTGAATAATGATCTCTCCCTATAATGAAAACTGCAGGTTGCGCTACTACTTTGGTACAGCCAAAACTTACTGATTCAAAAGAATATTGCATTAAAGAAGATTTAATGAGCCATGAGGACATAAAAGTAATGTATTGTTTTATAATCCATTTGGGCATTCTTAGAAGAAAAGCTTTCTATGCTTTGTGAATAGTTTATAGTGAGGCCCCTGTAAATCCTTCTATTTCTAAGTACACAAATCAACACAAACAGTAGCAAAGGGATCTTGGAACTTGCAATAGGGTCCTTGGTGGGTTAGGTGGCCTAGTGCTTAATGCATCTAGTGCTCCCTCCTGGTGTGTCTGGCTTATAGTCCTGGCCCCCGTTACTCAGGGGGCTACTCTCTGGATCAGCGGCAGCAATCGATCCAGCGGGGGTCGATTTATCATGTCTAGTATAGACATAATAAATCGACTGCTGAATGCTCTCCCGTCGATTCTGGTACCCCACCAGAACAAGGCACACAAGCGGAGTCAACGGGAGAATGTCAGCTATTCACATAGCTGAAGTTGCATATCTTAGATCGACCTCGTACGGTAGTGTAGACAAGCCCTCAGAGGGGTGGTGAACAGTACAGGTGGTTCAAGTCCTTTATGTAGTAGTGGTAGGGGAGCCTGGGCTCGTTCACTGCACTGGGTTCTGACCCCGGGACCTAGGAGGGTCCACAATGTCTGACCCCTGAAGTTGCCCTCTGAGTTTCTCTGCCTGGGTCACTCCCTACCATTGCTTTCCCCTCTCAGCTTTCAGTCCCAGATACAGGAAAAGGAAAAAGAAAAAGGTAACTAAACCATCAGCCCCAATCTGGTTCAGCACATAGTCTCACTTCTCTCAGGGAGGCTCCTTCAGCACCCTTCTCGGGAGCCTTCAAGGGAGGTTAATCCTCCGCCCCAGCCTCCCCTTTCTGAGATGGGTTGCTCCTTTTTCAACCCCTTCTCCAGTTGGAGCATGATCTGCAGAGCTGGAGGGGTGGGGCTGTCTTGGCCCAGTACTGACCTTTAATGCCTTCCAGACTGATGTGGGGTTTGTATACCCCATCATATACCCCTTTTTTTTTTTTCGGTTGCACAGCAAATAGAAATTGGTTTTCTTCATTCCAAAATATGCATAACCCTAATGCACAGAAATAGTCATTTTTCAGAATCTGGTGAGCATATACGAAACAGGGAATCACCACATCATTGAGTCTAAACATAATATAGTGAAAGTGTAACCAGTCTGATGTGCCTTTTTTAAAATAACATTTTACCTTAATGCTTTGTCATCAGGATATTTAAATGGAAGTGACAGGTGGATGACCTTGGTTAAAAGAAAGGCAAATGGGCAAACATCTTCATAAAGTATAGTTCCTTCTCTGCCAATGCACCCCTCTGCTTTTGCCACACCAACCTGTGAAGAGAATGCTGGCTATATAATGGTATTTTGGTTTATTTGACCAATATCTGTTGGGGGAACAAGAAAGACCACACAATTGTTTTCATTTCCTATCTAAAGCAGATTTGAATGTAGATCTCGAAGAGTGAAATTTAAGTCAATTAAATAATGATATTATGTTTTAGCTTATGTGGGTATCTATTTCTTTGGAAATAAATGTTGCTTTATCTTTGAACTATGAAAGAATAAGGGTGTGTGTGTGTGTGTGTGTGTGTATGAGAGAAAGAGAGAGAATTTTTAACATTGTTCAATTCCACCAAACAATTCTTACTGTTTTCAGGATAATTTATCTCCATATTATTAACTCACAAGTAAGACATAATTCCCTGAGAGGTATTCACAGAACATGCAGATGCTCTGCTGGATGCATGTTCTGTGACAGTAAGTAGCTTGACCCTAGAAAAGTATTTGAACTCACTCCTAACATTAGTTAATTAGATAAAAAGGAACCAGGATTGAGCCACATTTGGTCTGAAATTTTTGACAGATTTGCAAATATCTTCAAAACCCTGGTTTGTTTGTTAAAGACATTGTACCAAATATTTTACCTCCACATATTAGGGGTTCAGATTAATGTTGCCCCAATCCAGAACAATCTTGGTTTCAATTTTACAGACTTCATAAAAAGTATTTGCAAAACCAAAATCAATATACTGACTACTCAGCCCCTCTCTAGATAAGAACTTTGCCCTCTAGACTATTGACTGTGTTAACCAATGAAAAGCTGTATGTCCTTCAATCTCTCAGTTGCATGCAAATGTGTCCTAGGCCTTGTCTACACTACTGGCCAAACTGGTACCACTGCAATCAATGCAGTGGCATTGATTTAGCAGGTCTAGTGAAGATGCGATTGACAGGAGAGTGCTCTCCCATCGACTTAATTAGTCCACCTTAATGAGAGCATCTTCCAGCGACATAGTGTGGTGTAGACACCACTTTAAGTCGATGTAAGCTACGTCAATTTAGTCATATTACTTACGTAACTTAACTAGCGTAATTTACGTCGACTTAGAGCGCTAGTGTAGACTAGACCCTAAAGAGCACATACAGCTCAGAAAGGGGAAACACATTGATCTAGAACTTATTATCTGAGGTTTCTTATTCCAGGTAACCCAGACTTGTGATAGCCATTGTCACGTTAGACAGCAGCAGCTAATGTGACGCAATCTTGTTTCATGTAAGAAATCCGTTTCAGGAAGGAACTTCAGAGAAAGGTGTTTAGAAGACAGAAATTTCAGTCCTCTAGCATTTGTGAGGGCTATTCTTAGTTGTGATTACAATTGCTCCAGAGCCAGATTGCACATTCTTTAGTATGGGCTACCAAATGTATTATGTACTGGGTAGGCCTTGCAAACAAAAGCTGTGAGCAAACTAGATCAGATTAATACCAGTTGCTGCTTTTCAACAGTTTGATGTGCTTTTATCCATCATTATTGGGATGATTCTGACTCCCATGACAATAGTTTTCCTCCTATAGTAATATCTGCCTTAACGCATATCTTACATCTGATCTTCAGTGTGGCGTGGCTACTCTACGCTGGTGACATGGAAGGTATTGTTTAGCCACAAATGCATTTATACTGACGACCTGACACTAATGACATGGACTGCAACACTCAAGGAAACAGAAGATGCCCTTAATGCTGATGAAAAACTATTTTAAGTACTGGTGGCTCATACCTAATCCATCAAAAATGGTGTAATCTCAGTAATCCTTGAAGCTAAGAGGATGCTGAACATAAATTTCTGTGGCAAGGCAATTGCCACAATCCTAACCACTGCTACTTAGGAGTTGCTCTACATGGCAGCCTTACGTATCAACAACATCTGAAGCAGGTGAGCCACAAAATGAAGAGTCACAGTGATTTCACCCCAAAGCTATCAGGTTCTACCTGGGGTTGTGATGCTTGAACACAATGACAACACTAGCTTTACTATATTCTATGGCAGAGTACTGTGCACCTTTTTGGAGAAAAAGTTCACATATGGAAGTCACTGATATCCAGCAAAAAGTGGATATAAGACTTGCAATTGCCTCCCTCAAGTCCATTCCTCTGACTTGGCTTCCAGTTCTCACAAACGTTCCTCCAAACATCCAGTGAGAGATGGTTTTGTTGCATGAGTACAAGAAAGCTCTCACTAACCAAAAGCTCCCACTCCATGTCAACCTTTTTCTACCACCTAAAAATTGGCTTAAATCTCACCCACCATTTTGGGCAGCTGGAGATGCCCCTTTGTCATCCATCTTCAGTCCAGAAGACACCTGGTGGATTCAATGGGCAGGCTCTGACAAACTATAAACACTTCATAGATGATCCCACCATTGAATCACCTGCTTTCTTGCTCTGTCAAAGACAGTGGACTACAACCAACAGTATTAAGATGTTACATGGAAGATGCATACACCTGATGCACAAATGAAGAATCAAAGATTCCCCACAGGGTGAATGTGGAGACCTACAAACCATCAAACACATTGTGATCAAGTGCTCCATCATTTCAATTCCAGGATATAGTCCAGCAAAGGTGCACTTTGCATCTCTTGAAGCTCTCTAATGAATTTCAGATCTTTCTATTCTATTAACTTGTGAATGTTGCTATTTACATACAAAAGAAGAAAAATAGCTATGTATAATGGGGAGGAGGACATCTATATTCTAGACCAGCCTCTGAGGCCAGTTGGGAGCATTAGGCAATGCTTTTGTAACAGCCTTCATATGTCTCTGTGGTTTAGAACAGATGCTCAGTGCCCTGCATTCAGCCAGGCATACACAGAGTATGATTGAAAGGTAGCTTTATAGCTACTCCTAGCACCTCTACGTAAATGTACAGTAGAAAACAGTACCTCAATCAATAAAACAGAATCAAATGCATTCTGGGGGTCTGAACAGTTACAGGTAGGCAAGCTGCTGTTTGACTCTGTTTTATAGACACGTATAAGTAATTGAAGAGAATAAAGGGGGAATGAATGGAATCTGTAATATGGGTCTGACTCACAAAAGTATTGTAACTGAAACATGGTCCCTGCCACATGACCTGTCAAATCTCAGTATCTAAATACTGCAGTGGTTACTGTTACAATATTAGTAGCGGATGTCAGCATCAGCTGATTTGCTCTTTGACCTTAATGATGCCATACCACTGTAACATGTGTGGGTCACCTTCTGTTATAACTGTACCACCATGTCTGTTTTTGCTCTAAAGGCTGCAAGTGTCAATTGTATCTGTGAAAGAGACGAGAGTGACTAAAGTTTAATTAATACCTGAAATTGTACCAAAAGGCAGTGTAACTGTGTACATATACAATATGTTCCATCACTGCTTGAAAAATGTCATCATGTGTGGTAGGCAATAGTCCTTCTCTATGTAACACTGGTGAGAATACATCTACCAGCATAATACAGTGTTCAGTAATGGATACTTCAACATCTGGAAGATGTTAACAAATGTGAGGGCATTCATAGAAGAACAATACAAATGAGAAGAAAGGTTGGTGGCATTGACTTCTGATTAGAACAATGAACCCCTATGTACATAATAACTTAGCTAACCTCTGACCACAGTAGGCATATATGATAGCTGTCTACATTTATATTAAGAGAGTTGCTTGGGCCACTTCAAGAGTAATAAGATTAAATTTAGCAATAGACAATTTAGGCTGAGGATCAGGAAAATAATTGTAATGGTTAAATCTGTTAATAAAATCTAGCCTGCTAAGGGAAATGCTGGTAGCCCCATTGTTCAAATCATTTAGGAGCTTTCCCTATATCTGCATGCATATAGCTCCCATAGGATCAATGTGAATTTTGTTTTTGCAACTGCTGTAGGAATGAGAACTAAAAGTGGAATGGACAAAGTACTAGGAAATGCACTGAAAAGAATAATCCCACTAATCCTACTCAGCTCATCATGAAACAAAATAAATGACCTACTGGTAATGGGGCTTTGCTTTAAAGTTTCTCTGAGCTCTTGGGCCATTCACAGCAATTGCTTGTAATAGGTGTACATATAATCTATGTAGAATGATACAGGATTTTACTCTGTGCAATGTTTGTGTCCTGTTTACTTTTTCCAGAAGAAACAGACACCCAGAAATGCAGAAAAGCTCCAAACCAATGTTTTGAGGAATTTTAAAACAAGTGTTCCACTCACTCTGTTATTACACATCTTGAATGACAGTAAACAGCATTTCTTTCCAGCACAGGATTATTCTAGGATCAACACCGAAATTAATCAAACTCCATTGATTAATCAAAATTATATATTATCATCCTGATTGCAATCATCTGTCAAAGAATCATTTCTCACTGTAATTTAAAAGATACATAATCAGTGCCAAGGAGCAAGAAATCCAAGATCTAGGCAGCCAAAATGCTATCTGATAATTACATGGTAAGTGAAAACACGAAGTGGACAGGAATAGACCAGAGTTCACTGGGCACTGGGTGTGTGTCTCACATCACTCAGCAGCCCAGATAAAGCCTTTCCAGAGCTTAAGCAAGTTTGCAATATATTTTCCTTTACATGACATTATCAGCACATAATTTTGTTTAAAGATGTGAATTTTGCTAATGAAAGACTGCATTTATTCATGTGTTTTCTTTATTTTGAGTGGCTTCAGTTCCATTCACTTCCATTTCATTGATAAAAAACTAAGAAAACACAGAGGAAGTTTAAACAGGAAATAATTGATACTAGCTCACTGAAAATTCCTGAGAATGGCATCTACAGATTTCTCGATGCAAGTCCTCTAAGTGTGCAACAATATGCACATTATCTGACCTGTTCTCTCTTTGACCTGAAGGACACATTGTGATAAATCTAAAGTGTCCACTGACCTACATCACCCAAATAAACCCACCATAAATAGTGATACTGAGAAATGTAACTCTTACTTCTAGCTGCTCCAAATATGGGAGCCATTGGAATAGTTAAAAGGAAAGAACACATTCAGTAGTTATGTATTTAGCTATGTGGCCATTATGCCTTTGTTATATTTTCAGATGTTTCTCTTCTTCATTGAACTGGAAACCTTTCAGGTTTCCATAATGCTTAGATACTATAGTGATGGTTCCACATTAGAACCTACAAAGTTAAATAAGAGACTGTGTGGAAAGAATAAAATTGAAGGAAATTTCAAAACAAAAAATCATTTCAAATCAAAAATATCAAAACATTTCATTTAGAAAATATCAGAATAAATGTTCTGACTTTTTGGATGTTTTTAACACAATTTAGTGAACCTGACATGAATTTGCAAAACTTTTTGATGTAGAATCTGCATTTTTCGCTGAAAAAAATTTCAGCCTACCTCAAGTAAAGTGTGTGAAGTCTTTTCTGCTTGTCAGGGAATTAATACAAAATGGCCAACTGTGCAGAAACAGAGCCCTGGGAGGCAGTATAATAGAAGGCAAAGGAATAGCTGTTATATAGCTAAATACACAACCGCTGAATGAGCCTTTTCTTTCAGCTCTTCCAACATCCCTGCTTTGGAATTAACACCTCCTGAGCTTCATTGGAATATACTGCTTTGGGTGTGAGAGATAAGCCTGAGACCAGAATATTGTTTAGGATAAAGAGGGAGTGAGAATTAGAGAAATGCAATTTTGAAAAAGAAAGCTGATAAAAACTGCAATTGATTCTTTAAAAAAAAAGTTTTTTACTGAAAAAAAAGAGGAACCAATGAGGGAAAGATAAACTGGAGAAGTGACAGATGCAGAGCTTAGATCAAGATCATTTTACATCAGTATAAACATTTAAATTTGGGAAGCTGGATAGGAAGCTGTTTAGATATAAGGTTCCAAATCCGGCACATTATATAAAATAATTCTATATTCTGTATTGAGATCCAGTTCCCTAAAGAACAGTTCTAGTCTTTTTACTCTCTGTTCATATGGAAGCTGATCCATACCCCTAATCATTTTAAATGCCCTTCTCACTACTTTTCACAATTCTAACAGAACTGCATGCATTATTCAAGATGTGGGCATGCCATAGGGCATTATGATATTTTCTGTCTTATTATCTACCCCTTTATTAATGGTTCCTAGCATTCTGCTTTTTTTTTTTTTTTTTTTTTGGCCAGTTGCTGCATGCTGGGCAGATGTTTTCATAGAACTATCCACAATGACTCCAAGATCTCTTTCTTGAGTGGTAACAGTTGAAAATGACTCAGCTTCCTGGAGGTCTTTGTGCCTTGAACATTGTTTATAAGAACCCTGTGGCTTGAGTTGTCTGGATTTATCAACACTGAATTTCATCTGCCATTTTCTTGCCAAGTCACCTAATTTTGTGAGATTCCTTTGTAATTCTTCACAGTCATCTTTGGACTTAATTATCTTGAGTAATTTTGTACCATCTGCAAACTTTGCCACCTCATTGTTTACTCCCTTTTCCAGATCATTTATGAATATGTTCAACAGCATTGGTCCCAGTACAAATCCTTGGGGGACCCTGCTATTTACCTCTCTCCATTGTGAAAACTGGCCATTTATTCTTACACTTTGTTTCCTGACTTTTAACCAATTACTGATCCATGAGAGGACCTTCTCTCTTATCCCATAACTGATTACTTTGCTTAACAGTCTTTGATGAGGGACCTTGTTGAAGGTTTTCTGAAAGTCCAAGTTCACACTATCCACTGGATCACCCTCATCCACATGCTTGTTAACACCTTTAAAGAATTCTAATAGATTTGTGAGGCATGACTTCCCTTTACAAAAGCCCTGTTGACTCTTCCCCAAAATATTGTGTTCATCTATGTCTCTGATAATTCTGTTCTTTATTTTAATTTCAACCAATTTGCCTGGTACTGAAGTTAGACTTACTGGCCTATAATTGCCCCGGGACCCTTTTTAAAAAAATCAGCATTACATTAAGTATTCTTTGGTCATCTATTACAGAGGCTAAGTTAAGTAATAGGCTGCATAACACAAGTAGTAGTTCTGCACTTTCATAATTTAGTTCAGGGGTCAGCAACCTTGGGCACATGGCCCATCAGGGTAATCCACTTGCGGGCCATGAGACATTTCATTTATGTTGATCATCCGCAGGCACAGCCCCCTCCCCACTGCTTCCAGTGGCCGCGGTTCGCTGATCCCGGCCAATGGGAGCTGCAAGAAGTGGTGCGAGCTGGCCGCCACTTCCCACAGCTCCCATTGGCTGGGATTGGCGAACCGTGACCACTGGGAGCTGCGGTGGGCCGTGCCTGTGGACAGTCAATGTAAACAAAATGTCTCGCGGCCCGCCGGCGGATTACCCTGATGGACCGTGTACCAAAGGTTGCCGACTTTTGTTTTAGTTCCTTCAGAACCCTTGGGTGAATACCACAAGGTCCTGGAGACTTATTACAGTTTAATTTACCTATTTGTTCCAAAACCTCCTCTAATGACACATTGATCTGTGAGAGTTCCTTAGATTTTTCACCAAAAAAAGAATGGCTCAGGCGTGGGAAGCTCCCTCATGTCCTCTGCAGTGAAGACTGATGCAAAGAATTCATGTACCTTCTCCACAGTGGTCTTGTCTTCCTTTGGTGCTCTTTCAGCATCTTGATCATCCAATGACCCCATTGATTGTTTGGCAGGCTTCCTACTTCTTAGGTACTTAATTTCTTTTCTATTAGTTTTTGTGTCTTTTGCTATTTGTTCTTCAAATTCTTTTTTGGCCTGCCTAACTATACATTTATACTTTCTTGCCAGAAGTTATGTTCCTTTCTATTTTACTCAGTAGGATTTGACTTCTAGTTTTTAAAAGCCTTTTGGCCTCCAACCACCTTTTTTTTACTCTATTATTTAGCAATGGTGGCCTTTTGGGGGGGTCCTCTGTTTTATTTTTGTTATTTGGAATATACATTTAATTTGAGCCTCTATTATTGTGTTTTTAAAATTTTCCATGCAGCTTGCAGCCTTGTCATTCTTCTGATTGTTCCTTTTAGTTTTCATTTAACTAGCTTCACCTATCCTCACCTCTCGGACCAGATCCTGTGCACCACTTACGACTAATTCATATAATTGCATTCCCCCCTTGTGGGCTCCAGGACTGGCTGCTCCAAGAGGCAGTCATTAATGGGGTCTAGAAATCTTCTCTCTGCATCATGTCCTGAGGTGACATGTACTCTTCAATATGTGGATAGCTGAAATCACCCATTATTAATTAATTATTATTATTGAGGCTTCTATTTGCATAGCCTCTCTAATCTCCCTGAGCATTTCACAATCACTATCACCATCCTGGTCAGGTGGTCAGTAGTATATTCCTACACTATAACTCTTATTAATCAATCATGGATTTTCTATCCATACAGATTCCATGGTACAATTTGATTCATTTAATATTTTTACTATATTTGACTCTATGCTTTCTTTCACCTATAGTGATCCTCCCACACCACCACGACCTACTCTGTCATTCCTATATATTTTATACTCTGCTATTACTGTGTCCCACTGATTATCATTGTTCCACTAATTTTCTGTGATGCCTGTTATATCAATATCCTCATATAATGCCAGACACTCAAGTTCACCCATCTTAGTATTTAGATATTAGTATTTAGGCATTTGTCAATATTTAGTTACCCACCTGCATGTGCTATAACTCAATGAGACTCTTGTTTCTCTTCAATTCCTACCTGTACTTTATCAACTTCTATCCTCTCCTCTTTATTAGGATATAGAGAATCCCCATTAATAAATCCTCCCCAAGAAGTGTCTGTCTCAACCCTGTGATCCTCTGCACCTGTCGGCTTTCCCCCTGCCCTTAATTTAAAAACCCTCTATCTCCTTTTTAATTTTAAGTGCAAACAACCTGGCTCTGTTTTGATTTAGGTGGAGCCCATCCTTCCTCTATAGGCATCTCCTTTCCCAAAGGGTTCCCCAGTTCCTAATAAACCTAAATCCCTCCTCTGAGCATGCATTGAGACCCTGCAGTGCTGCCTGTCTAAAAGCCCTGTGGGTGGAACTGGAAGCATTTCAAAGAATGCTACCATGGAGGTCCTTGACTTCAATCTCTGTCCTCACCTTATTTCATGTTTTTGTAGCATCAGCAAATGGAACCAAGCTTTCAAGATACACTTGACTTACACTATCAACATATAAAGTAGAGATTGTGCAAAAACAAATTCCCAAATCATCCAGACTTAGGAGATGTTGAGATCAGAGTCCAGAATTTGCACCTGATCTGTATCCCTATCGCCAAAGGAACCAAATCCTGACCCAAATGCTCAGGACTTTCAGGGACTGTCACGTCTCAACGTGAAGTGTGTAGGTCAGGCCAATTTTGTATTTCATACGATTGATCCAAAGGAACACGGGGATAATTCTGTAGCTAGGGTTTGAATAAAGCTAGAAGTCATTTAGATGGTTCACAAGTATGTCTCCAAAATTGTTCTGATGACTGAAGGCAGAGTATTGCTAGAACTGAAAACAACCCATGAATGGGGTTGCCTCTTCAGAATACAGTGTAATGATCCTTACCTGTCGTAAACTGGGCAGAGAAAGGACAACAATCACTACATCCTCAGTTTGTAAAGTTCTTTCTGCAAAATTGCTTATTTTTCATGTAATAGTATCATAATAATTTGTTCTTTTGGAATATTTTTATGTGAGGCACGAAAACACTTCACAAACACAGTAATTCCTAAAGCACGCTGTGAGATGGGGATTTTTATATCCATGAAACAAATGTGGTAACTAAGGCAAACTGAAAAATGTAAGACCAAAGTTTTCAAATTAGGGACCCTAAAGTTAGGCACCCAAATCCATATTTAAGCACCTAAACAAGTTTGACTTTCAGAAGTACTAATCTTTATAGATCCCTTAGAATGTTTGAAAAACAAGCCATTTATTGAAGTGCCTAAATATAGGTTGTAGCTGCATAGATTTAGATGGTTAAATTTTAATATTTTGGCTTCAGTGAATTTCTTAAGAGCATACACTGAGTCAAAGACCAACATGAATAGAATCCAGGTGACTTGATGCCCTATTTGTAGTATTAGATTAAATCCCTACTCTTCACTGAATTTATAAGTAGAGAACTAACAATTAGTCCACAAGATAAGATAATTTGTAGAGCATTGGTATTTCCAGTCCAATCTGCTGTATCAAGGTTAGGAATGAGCAACTTGTAATGAATTTGTAAGTCAAGTCTCATTGTATGGTCATAATTATCCTAAAATCATAGAAATTAGAGATGTACAAGATCTGCTAGGTCATCTAAGCCATCCTCAGGTACCAATGTACTGACAGGATAGTTCCCTGTAGTATGTTCTCCAGTGTTTTGTCCACCTTAGCTTTATATAACCGAAGCAATGGGGCTTCTACCACTCTCTCAGGTGCTAATCCAGAATATAATATATCTCATCACCACTGGAAATTTGTCTTGATAATTAGTCTACGTTTATTTTGGATAATTTCAACCCAAGTTTATATAATGAGCGTACTCAGCAATAAAGCGAAAGACAGAGAGCTCATATTTGCTGGCCTAGCAGGTTTTTACAAAACTCTCTCAGCTCTACCCCAGATGTTCCACAGTTGTTCTCACCCTTTGTGATACGTGCAATAATTAGGGACTATTTCTCCTGCAATGACAGAATGGATCTAAATATTTTCTTCTTGTTTATGATTCTTGCAAAAAAAGGCACCTTCACAATTAAACACTAGCCCCGCATGTAATTCACTTTTCAGCTGTTCTGTTCTACCTTGACTACTTTTTTTGGTAGTAACTTCCTATTTATCCCCAACAGGGCCAACCTTCACAAAACAGGATTGAATTACAACAGTGCAATTCTCTGGTAACAGTGCTTTTTGACATTTCAATGTAAATTGCCATCTGTGAATCCTTTAATTTATTTATATAAAAATGAATTGTAGGTCTCTTGAAAGGTGTTAAATAGACAGCCTTAGAGACAAGTCTTCTTGTCATTATCCAGAGAATATATAGGACATGGACAGAAGCCTACCCATCTGTCTTATCTTTATACTGCCCCTCCCCTCCCCATCACTGCAGGATCTAAATACCTTCCACATAAATCAATACCGAAGTCCCTGCTGGATTCCACGGAGTTTCTGGAACTTTTCCTTTTACATCATCAGAATGCTGCTTGGGGTAGGGGTTTATGTTTATTTATCTATTTATTTATTTATTTGGGGCAGGAGAGGTTGTTGATGGAGTTTTGGGAACAGAAGGAGATGTTCATCTTGTGAGTGCTACTTAGTGTGGGAAGGCTTTCTGAAATCGGAAGTTTTTGCAACATTTCCGAACAATGGTCAGACTCTGGATTCACCTGATCATGTCTGCAAGATTGTTTCATAACCTGATACTCTTGCCTGAAAATGCTCTGACTCATTTCATCCTGGGATTTGTTATCTATATTTTCCCAGAGGAGTTAGCCGTCATAGTGATTCTGAAATTGAAATTCAGTCTTTGATGTGGCAGGGGCTCGATCCATTAATTGTTTTAACAGTAAGGCCCCAGGCCTTAAACTGGCATCAGAAACTGACTGGTAAACGGCGGAGAGACTTGAGCAGAGCCCTGATGTGCTTACCGTGGCCAGAGCCATGGAGAAGACAGGCAGCTGAATTCTGTACCAGCTGAAACCTGTGCATCATCTTCACCTTCAATTTGAAATACAATGAGTTTCAGGAATACAGACTCTAAGTGACAATTTCTTGGATTAATGGGGCCAGCTCCTTGACCTGGAGGAAGGAACAAAGTTTCCTAGCAAGAAGGCATTTCCCGGAACCGGGGCTACATGAGTATCCAAACTTACTGAGGAATCAAATAGGTCTCTGAGGCTTGCTTTGATGAATGAAGGCTGTAGGCATTTGATAGAAAATGAAAATAACATGTTGGCTAGTTCTTCAAAGTATTTCCCTTTTTCAACCAGCATCACTTTATTCTTGCCTGGGTTCAGCTTGAACCAGCTGTTCTTCAGTTAAGAGCCAATTTCTTGGAGGCTTTTTGGCATTTTAGTAGTGGCAGTGGTTGCATCAGTTGTTAATGCGCGATATAGTTGACTGTCACCAGTATACTTTTGACAATCTAAGCCCATGGTGTCTCACTATCTCTCCTAGTGGTCTCATGTGCATATTGAAAGAAGGGAGGATTATATGGATCTTCATTTCACAAAAACTTATTAGTTTTGATTAGAAAGTTTCTCAGGTCCAGGATGGAATCTCTGGAAGACGAAGACAGATTTCCAAAATAGCCAAGTGGACACGGCACTCACCTGGGATGTGGGAGACCCAAGTCCTGGCACTGCTTGATTGGGTCTCCCATATTCCAGGTGAGTCCCTTGATCACTGGGCTACAGAGTCAGTCTCTCTCTCTCTTCCCTAATAATTATTTAAACAAAATGGAACTGCTCCAACAAGAGACAGAGATTGTCTCTATAGTTCGATTATTTTCTGGGAGATAAAAATCTTATTTTATGTCCAGCCCTACTATGGACCACAAAGGTTCCACGACTTAAGTGCATTTCCCCTCTAATTTATGATACACTTTAAGGGACTCTAGAAAATTCTCAGTCAGATAGAGTTTTTTTTTTTTTAATTATAACATAATTTGTCACCCTTGGGCCCAAACTTTGCATGGTCTCTAACATGCCTTTCTGGGGACCTCCTGGGAAAAGTCAAACATTATACTCTTGCTGCATCTTTCTTACTATAAACTATGAATAAAGAAAACACATATGGTACAATATATTTTGATGTGCATGAAAGGAGCAAATTAACTTAAACACATCACAAATTATACTGTTAATGCTAGAACAGAATTAAATAAATCTAAACTATGTTTATGTTCATGATTTTTATACACTGAACCAAGCTTCAGTATAAGAGGAATATCTGTTTGCATGGGGGCTATAAAGTTTTATTAGAACAATTTTGCACTGATTACATTATTCAAGAATGGCAGTAAACACATTATATCAGCCTTATCATCACACAGTTTGTCACATATGGTCAATGTAATAAAGTACTGGGGGTTCACCTGTGAGTAATTATTTTTTATTTCCTTAGCTACTGGCCATCAGAAATGGTCATGATTCAAGCCCCAAACTTGGAAGTTAACCTGGTTTTGTGTCAAACTATAAAATGAAACATGAATATTTTGAGTGACCACAGTTTCAGCTACAATCAGGATGATTAAAATAAGAGATATTAAGATTTAGGCATGTAACTGACAAGTGAAAAAAACCAAAGTTGCTTTTCAACTATTGTCTTACTGAAGTTACCTAAGTGACAGTATGCTGTGCTTTAATGCCTTTATTATTCAAGAGCTACATAACATATATTAGTGTTTCATTCTTTGGTTTTAGTAGGATCTGTAAGTCCTCCAACTGACCCTATGCTTCAACATAAATAAAAACAATTTCTAGGAGGGTTATAAATATATACCATGACTTGCAAATTAAAGAAGTTGGTGATCATTATCATAAACAGGGCAAATGCTGCAAATCTTACTCATGTGAGTAATGTCATTCAAGTCAGTAGAGATGCTTGTAAAATTAAGGCAAGTATGAAGTGGACAGAAACAGGTATATTGAATTATCCCCAAAACAAAAACTCTAATTTATCCTCATCTGAAAATTTCATCCCATGTTGTATTTATCCTTTAGACTGTAAATTCAAACCTAGCAACCCAAATCTTGTGTGCTTTCAAAATCTAGACTAGAACCTGAATATACATTTTTATCTTTTGTTTTATTTTTTGCATAGGCGTTTCATATGAACATTAATAGAATTCTTGTTGTGTTCAACAGATTACATGAATGACAACAGAGATGCAGGCTTCAGGTCAACATCAAGGGATATTGGCCTAAATGGCAGAGATTGACAAAGATAAAGAAACAAATAGAAGAGAATTCATTTTTACATAGTGCTTGTTATGTTCAAGATAACTTTAAGTGCCTTGACTTGTAATGAGTTGAACAAGTGGTATTGAAATGAAGTTGTCTGCTTGCATGCAGCCATTTTGCCATCAGCAATAGCTCACACACTCACTCTTGAGTATAACACAACCTGTTTTTTCTGAGATAGGAAATGTTGGCCAGGATATAAGTGATATTTCTCAGTCTTCAAAAGTTGCCATGAGCATGAGGCCTAACACTTGCTAAGCAAAGTTCACTGAAGATGTAATTGCTGCTGGCAGCTATTTTGCAACAAAGCCCCAGACAAAGAATCATAGAATTGGAAGGGACCTTGAGAGGTCATCTAGTCCAGTCCCCTGAACTCATGGCAGGACTAATTATCTAAACCATTCCTGACAGGTGTTTGTTTAACCGGCCCTTAAAAATCTCCAATGATGGAGATTCCACAACCTCTCTAGGCAATTTATTCCAGTGCTTAACCACCCTGACAGTTAGGAAGTTTTTCCTAATATCCAACATAAATCTTCCTTGCTGCAATTTTGACCCATTGCTTCTGGTCCTATCTTCAGAGTTTAAGAATAACAATTTTTCTTCCTCCTACTTGTAATAACCTTTTACATACTTGCAAACTATTATCATGCCCCCTCCCTCCCGTCTTTTCTTTTCCAGACTAAACAAACCTACTTTTTTTCAATCTTTCCTCATAGGTCATGTTTTCTTGACCTTTAATAATGTTTGTTGCTCTTCTCTGGACTCTCTCCAATTTGCCCACATCCTTCCTGAAATGTGGCACCCAGAACTGGACACAATACTCCAGTTGAGGCCTAATGAGAGTGGAGTAGAGCGGAAGAATTACTTCTCATGTCTTGCTTACAACACTCCTGTTAATACATCCCAGAATGATGTTCGCTATTTTTGCAACAGCATTAACTGTTGATTCATAATTAGCTTGTGGTCCACTATGACCCCCAGATCCCTTTCGGCAGTACTCCTTTCTAGGCAATCATTTCCCATTTTGTATGTGTGCAACTGATTGTTACTTCCTAAGTGGAGTACTTGGTGTTTGTCCTTATTGAATTTCATCCTATTTACTTGAGACCATTTCTCCAGTTTGTCTAGATCATTTTGAATTTTAATCCTATCCTCCAAAGCACTTGCAACCCCTCCCACCATGGTATCATCCGCACAATTTATAACTGTACTCTGTGTGCCATTATCTAAATCAGTGTTTCCCAAACTTGGGATGCCGCTTATGTAGGGAAAGCCCCTGGCGGGCCGGGCCGGTTTGTTTACCTGCCCCATTCGCAGGTCTGGCCGATTGCGGCTCCCATTGGCCGCGGTTTGCTGCTCCAGGCCAATGGGAGCTACTGGAAGCGGTGCAGGCCGAGGGACATACTGGCCTTGAATACATTCCAAGAATTTATTGGATAATCTGTGTCCTGCTGTGTTGTTTTTCCAACAGACATCTGGGAAGTTGAAATCCCCCATACCACCAAGTCCCGTGCTTTGGATGCTTTATTAGCTGTTTAAAAAAAGCTTCATCCATCTCTTCTACCTGTTTAGGTGGTCTGTAGTAGATCCCTACCATGACATCACCCTTGTTTTTTACCCCTTTTATCCTTATCCAGAGACTTTCAACGAGTCAGTCTCCTATTTCCATCTCATCTCCCATATCCATCTCAAGAACTGGTTGTTAGGAAACTGTGAAGCACCCTGATTAGGTGACAGGATTTTAGAAGCTACCAAATACCTAAGAATGTATTTCTGATTTTGTTTTTGTTAAAATCTTATGAAAATCTTTGGTTTCATGTGTGGATAATTGTAATTTTAGGGATTTATCAGGGAGATATTCACCCATTACATCTTCATTCTTTATGCAATGCAATATGTTTACATAACACTGTACAGCAGGAGAGCAGTGATAGAAATGAATAGTTCACAGCCCTGAAGGACTAACAATCTGAGGGCACCAGCAAGAACAATAGAAAACAATGCAATACAAATATAGAGTGGCAGATTGCAGATTCTATTTGCAAAGCATCTGAGAACAGACAGGTTTTAAGAGGATAGTGAAAGCTTGACTTGATGTTACCAGTATTTTAACTGAGAAGCTGTTCTAGATACATGGAGTAGTGTGGAAGAAGGTATAGACAGCATAGAGACAGTGTCCAGGGAGAATTAGCCTATATATCAGCTTGGGGTCAGCAGAAGCCCCGGAGGGCAAGATACTCAATAACCTTGGCACAGCTGCCTAAGCATGAGTAGTCCCCTGCTTTAAAGGACATGGGAAGCACATTTTACCAGAGCTGTTATGAGCGCTCGCGTGGATCTATAAATGGGACTTCCTTCTGCAATGGTAAAAGAGAAGCAGCCTCAGATAAGTTAAAGCCCTGGAAAAGGGGAGGTAAAAAAGGCACACCGAAGAAAGGAAATAGGATGCATTAAGGAGGCAGAAGAAGAAAGGGGATGATGGGAACTAATGGAGAGAGCATGAGACCACTCCTACTGCCCTTGTTCATGTGAATAATCCTATTGAAGTGACTTGTACTGGCCACTTTAATTCTGAATTTCCTAACTTTTGAGTATCTGGCCTTGCAACCTTAACATTACTTTAACAGGTTTGTGTGTGTTTAATTAATTATACACTATGCATGATGCTACATCCACAATACTCAATTATTTTTATCATAATACATCTGTTGTGGAGAGGACAATTTTCTCTGGTGTGTTATGATATTTTCTTACATTTTAAACCCACCCACAATGGAAAAGTTATCTGTTTGACACATATATAGGATAGTTTACTAGTATTCTCTCCAAACAAAACTGTGAAAGTGGCATTATCATTAAATGTACTCTACATATCATTGGGTTAGAAGACAAGTCTTCTGGTGTTATCTCAGAGTAAACTGGATGTAGTGAGATGGGCCCACCCAGAACTCCACATTTGAACACTCTGAAACTTTTGGAAAGTTTGCATCCAGATGTGAATTTTGTATCTGCAACACATCAGTAGTTATAAGTTCTGGGTCTAATTTTACTCTCATTTACACCATATTTATATCTATGTGCAATAAGTCCATTGACTTCAGTGCAATTATTCTTGATTTACCCCAAGTGAGCATATCCAGATTCTCTGTATGTGTACATATACTATTTCCATAATGATTGTCATTAAAATGTCTGGATTTGTCTCTGACTCACTCCTCTATATTGACTAAGACCATAAGGACATAGGAACGGCCGTACTGGGTCAGACCAAAGGTCCATCTAGCCCAGTATCCTGTCTACCGACAGTGGCCAATGCCAGGTGCCCCAGAGGGAGTGAACCTAATAGAGAATGATGAAGTGATCTCTCTCCTGCCATCCATCTCCACCCTCTCACAAACAGAGGCTAGGGACACCATTCTTTACCCATCCTGGCTAATAGCCATTAATGGACTTAACCTCCATGAATTTATCCAGTTCTCTTTTAAATGCTGTTATAGTCCTAGCCTTCACAACCTTCTCAGGTAAGAACTATTTTCTTTTTTTTTCTGTTTGTGCACCCTCTGTAAGCCCCTTTGCTGCACACCTGCGTAGTAAAATTGGCTTCTTTTGCCTGCTTAATATCAGGAACTTTCCCTGGACTAAGTTCATTACTATATAATATGTAAAAAAAAATTTACATTTACACTGCCTTATTTATAAAGATTTAGACACTTTTATAGCTAATATTTTGAAGCTTGTGATTTGCATTTGTTATGCAAAACCTTATTTTTTCTGAATTATTTCCACTAGCTTTAATGAAGAAGCAGTTAAGGTATAAATTGTGCAGAAAAACAGAGACACAAAGCATTTTCTCTTGTGCAGAGCATAGGACCAAATCTCTTAGTTTCTAGTCCTGGCTGTGATACCAGCTCAGCCTTTAAGGCTAGAAGGGACCATTATGATCATCTGTTCTGACCTCTTGCTCATTGAAGGCCCACAGAACCTCGCCCTCTCACTCCTGTAATAGACCGATAACCTCTGGCTGAGTTACTGAATTCCTCAAATAATGATTTAAAGCAGGGTAATCCGTTGGCCAGACAGTGTTTACATTGACCATCCGCAGGCAGAGCCGCCCACAGCTTCCAGGCACCATGGTTTGCCGTTCCCAGCCAATGCTTCCCACAGCTCCCATTGGCTGGGAATGGTGAACCGCAGCCACTGGGAGCTGCAGGAGGCCGTGACTGCAGACGGTCAATATAAACACTGTCTCACGGCCTGCCAGCAGATTACCCTGAGGGGCCATGTACCCACCACTGATTTAAAGAGTTCAAGTTACAGAGAATCCACTACTTCACTAGTTTAAACCTGCAAGTGACCAGTGTCCCATGCTGCAGAGGAAGGCAACCCCCCCTCCCAAAAAAAACAGGGTCTTTGCCAATGTGACCCAGGGGAAAATTCCTTCCCAACCTCAAATATGGTGGTCAGTTGGACCCTGAGCATGTGGGCAAGATCCACCAGCTAGACACATGGGAAAGAATTCTCTATAGTTAATCAGAGCCCTCCCTATCCAGTGTCCCATCACAGGCTATTAGGAATATTTGCTTCTAGCAGTCACAGATCACTGACTTGCCTCAGTTCTCCCCAAATAGATAATAACATTCACCACAGACAGGTATCATGAGAATTTATTAATTAATATTTAAATGCTTTTAGATCCTTAGATGGAAAGTGCTATAAAACATGTGAAGTTTTATTATTTTCACATATTAAGAGAGACATCCGTATTTATTTGTGGCACAAACTGATTACGTGGGAATTCTGTACATGAACATGGAATATATCACAACCACCCAACGCTATGGCATTTAATTTCAAAAGGGGGAACTATGAAAAAATGAGGGGGTTAGTTAAAAAGTCCAGTGACTAAAGTGAAGTACCTGCAAGCTGCCCGGGTGCTTTTTAAAGACACCATAATAGAGGCCCAACTTCAATGTATACCCCAAATTAAGAATCACAGTAAAAGAACTAAAAAAGAGCCACCGTGGCTTAACAACCATGTAAAAGAAGCAGTGAGATAAGACTTCCTTTAAAAAGTGGAAGTCAAATCCTAGTGAGGCAAATAGAAAGGAGCATAAACGCTGCCAAATTAAGTGCAAGAGTGTAATAAGAAAAGCCAAAGAGGAGTTTGAAGAACGGCTAGCCAAAAACTCCAAAGGTAATAACAAAATGTTTTTTAAGTACATCAGAAGCAGGAAGCCTGCTAAACAACCAGTGGGGTCCCTTGATGATCGAGACACAAAAGGAGCACTTAAAGACTATAATGTCATTGCAGAGAAACTAAATGGATTCTTTGCTTCAGTCTTCATGGCTGAGGATGTTAGGGAGATTCCCAAACCTGAGCCGGCTTTTGTAGGTGACAAATCTGAGGAACTGTCACAGATTGAAGTGTCACTAGAGGAGGTTTTGGAATTAATTGATAAACTTAACATTAACAAGTCACCAGGACCAGATGGCATTCACCCAAGATTTCTGAAAGAATGTGAAGTTGCGGAACTATTAACTAAGGTTTGTAACCTGTCCTTTAAATCGGCTTCTGTACCTGATGACTGGAAGTTAGCTAATGTAACGCCAATATTTAAAAAGGGCTCTAGAGGTGATCCCAGCAATTATAGACCGGTAAGTCTAACGTCGGTACCGGGCAAATTAGTCAAAACAATAGTTAAGAATAAAATTGTCAGACACATAGAAAAACATAAACCGTTGAGCAATAGTCAATATGGTTTCTGTAAAGGAAAATCATGTCTTACTAATCTATTAGAGTTCTTTGAAGGGGTCAACAAACATGTGGACAAGGGGGATCCAGTGGACATAGTGCACTTAGATTTCTAGAAAGCCTTTGACAAGGTCCTTCACCAAAGGCTCTTATGTAAATTAAGCTGTCATGGGATAAAAGGGAAGGTCCTTTCATGGATTGAGAACTGATGAAAAGACTGGGAACAAAGGGTAGGAATTAATGGTAAATTCTCAGAATGGAGAGGGGTAACTCGTGGTGTTCCACAAGGGTCAGTCCTCGGACCAATCCTATTCAACTTATTTATAAATGATCTGGAGAAAGGAGTAAACAGTGAGGTGGCAAAGTTTGCAGATGATACTAAACTGCTCAAGATAGTTAAGACCAAAGTAGACTGTGATGAACTTCAAAAAGATCTCACAAAACTAAGTGATTGGGCAACAAAATGGCAAATGAAATTTAATGTGGATAAATGTAAAGTAATGCACATTGGAAAAAATAACCCCAACTATACATACAATATGATGGGGGCTAATTTAGCTACAACAAGTCGGGAAAAAGATCTTGGAGTCATCATGGATAGTTCTCTGAAGATGTCAACGCAGTGTGCAGAGACGGTCAAAAAAGCAAACAGGATGTTAGGGATCATTAAAAAGGGGATAGAGAATAAGACTGAGAATATATTATTGCCCTTATATAAATCAATGGTACGCCCACATCTCGAATACTGCATACAGATGTGGTCTCCTCATCTCAAAAAAGATATCCTGGCACCGAAAAGGTTCAGAAAAGGGCAACTAAAATGATTTAGGGGTTTGGAACGGGTCCCATATGAGTAGGGTTACCATATTTCCACAAGCAAAAAAGAGGACACTGGGGGGAGGAGCCCCGCTCTAGCCCCGCCCCATTCACTCCCTCCCACTTCCCACCCCTATTGCCCCCCTCAGAACCCTCAACCCCCCTGCTCCTTGTCCCCTGACTGCCCCCTCCTGGGACCCCTGCCACTAACTGCCCCCTAGGATCCCACCCCCATCTAAGCTGCCCTGCTTCTTGTCCCTTGACTGCCCCCTCCTATGAACCCCCTACGACCCTACCTGTCCCCTGACTGCCCCGACTCTTATCCACACTCCCACCCCATATTCACACCCCCGCCCCCAGACAGATCCCCGGGGACTCCCATGCCCTATCCAACTGCTCCCCGCCCCCTGACAAGACCCCAGAACTCCTTACCCATCCAACCCCCTCTGCTACCTGCCTGCCTCAACCCCTCTCCACACCCCTGCCCTCCTGACAGCCCCCCCCCCAGAACCCCAGGCCCATATAACCCCCCCTGCTCCCTGTCCCTGTCCCAACCCCTCTCCACACCCCTACCCCCCTGACAGTTCCCCCCCCCCCAACTCCCGACCCATCCAACCCCCCCCCCCCCCCCCCGTCCCCGTCCCCGTCCCCTGACCAGGGCCGGCTTTAAAGAGCTCAGGAATCGGGCTGCACTCTGGCCGGGGTTGCGGGGCTTGGGGCCGGGCCGGAGGTGCTCGGCCGGGGCTGGGCTGGCGCGCTCAGCCAGAACCAGGGCCGGCGCTGCTAGGGCCCGAGCCGGGCTGGAGCTGCCGGGGCTGGAGCTGCTGGGGCCTGAGCCAGGCCGGGCTGGAGGTGCTCGGCCGGCATCAGGCTGGCGCGCTTGGCCGGAACCGGGGCCGCCGCCCTGGGGCCGGAACCGGGGCCGGAGCCGCTGGGGCCCGAGCTGGGCCAGAGCCGCTAGGGCTGCCAGGCGCCGATCGGCCCGGGCCAGAGGGAGCCGCTCGGCCAGGGACGCGCCTCCCCGGAGCTCTCCTCCTCGCGCCCCCCCGCCCCAGCTTACCTGCTACTGCCTCCCACCTGCCCCTGCTTCTTTTCAAACTTCCCGCGAAGATCTGAATCGCGGGAAGCAGGGGAGGGGGAGGAGCAGGTGGGCGGAGCGGTCAGGGGAGTGGAGGAGGGGGAAGACAGCTGCGGGGCCGGACAGTGTGGTAAGGCTGCAGGGGATGGGGGGAGCTGGGAAGGGGCTTTGGGTGCCCAGCGGCGCTTGGCCGTCGCTTTTCTGTCTATAAATAGCCGACCAGGGGAAAATCCCGGACATTTTTAGATTTTTAAAAATCCCCCCTGGATGGCTATTTATAGACCGAAAAGCTGGACATGTCCGGGGAAATCCGGACATATGGTAGCCCTACATATGAGGAGAGATTAAAGAGGCTAGGACTCTTCAGCTTGGAAAAGAGGAGACTAAGGGGGGATATGATAGAGTTATATAAAATCATGAGTGATGTGGAGAAAGTGGATAAGGAAAAGTTATTTACTTATTTCCATAATACAAGAACTAGGGGTCACCAAATGAAATTAATAGGCAGCAGGTTTAAAACAAATACAAGGAAGTTCTTCTTCACGCAGCGCACAGTCAACTTGTGGAACTCCTTACCTGGGGAGGTTGTGAAGGCTAGGACTATAACAGCGTTTAAAAGAGAACTGGATAAATTCATGGTGGTTAAGTCCATTAATGGCTATTAGCCAGGATGGGTAAAGAATGGTGTCCCTAGCCTCTGTTTGTCAGAAGCTGGAGATGGATGGCAGGAGAGAGATCACTTCATCATTCTCTGGGTAGGTCTACACTTACCCGGTAGTTCGGCGGCGAGCGATCGAACTTCCGGGTTTGACTTATCGCGTCTTGTCTGGACGCGATAAGTCGAACCCGGAAGTGCTCGCTGTCGACTGCGGTACTCCAGCTAGACAAGAAGAGTACCGCGGAGTCGACGGGGGAGCCTGCCTGCCGCGTGTGGACCAAGGTAAGTTCGAACTAAGGTACTTCGAACTTCAGCTACGTTATTCACGTAGCTGAAGTTGCGTACCTTAGTTCGAATTAGGGGGTTAGTGTAGACCTGGCCTCTGTTAGATTCACTCCCTCTGGGGCTCCTGGCATTGGCCACTGACGGTAGACAGGATACTGGGCTAGATGGACCTTTGGTCTGACCCAGTTCGGCCGTTCTTATGTTCTTATGGTTAGAAATGGTGATCTCCCTTACAGATGAGGCACAGCAGCAGATGTATTTTCTTTGATGAAGCAAGTGTATGATGAGACAGCAGCCAAGTGATAAATATACATCCAGTCACTGTCCTATTGGAAATGTTCTAGTTATCAAGCACATGTCTGATGCTGAAGGCCTCACTCACATGTGTAATACTTATCCATGTAAGTACATAGAAGTCTGGGAGGACTGGACCCTTTAAGTTATATGGTATTGTGAAGATTTCACACATCCCCTCCTATAAGTCCTCTTCAGAACAGTTTAAAATATCAGTGTCAAGTAGTGTAAGCCTAACATGTAGGTTCTGTTTTAAAAAATAGTAAATAAAGTATTTAAAAAAAACTAATATGAAAAGAATTTTTATGAATGTTTTAAATAATAAAATATAATAATTTTGTACATTTATAGCAATTTTAATCATTTATCTGAAAGTGCATTGAAAATAATAAATAATTATCAAAATATCCTACTAGGAAGTTATGACATATATAAGAGTTACTTTACCTGCCATTGAAAAACAGCCATTTCCTGGGTGGAATGGAGCAGGTGCTTACTAATGCACAACACTAATCGAGTAGAACGAATGGTAAGAAGAATTCTGTATCCACGTGGAATGATATCAGAAATTTAGCAAAGGCAAATATAATCACCGATGCTAACTTTAGGCTTGAAGTAGATTAAGCTAATTCAGAATAAGGCACTCATATTCTGGAATCAGAGTATCCATACAGAGAGTATTAACTCTCAGGAACGGTTCTTCTGCTTTAAATTCACACCCTACATCAATTTGAATTATCTTCTTAGTGTAGACAAGCCACAAGATGGGGGAAACTTGAATAATTTAATGTAGCAACCACTATGCTAAAGGTAAGATTTATGCTACTCCTGTTTGATACAAGCCTAACCTTTGCCTTGAGTTATTAAAAGGATATGTCTGAGTGCTCTATAAGCTGTAAATGTCAGCTACTTAGTGAGCTGAAAGTGTCTTTCAGCAGTCAGGTTGGAACAGTAGCAAACAAGGGCACCTGTGAGTAAATTGCGCATTTCATTGATGTGCCAGTGGTTTTCTGTTTAAATAATGTATGACTTTGCAGCCTTTCAACTCCAAACTAGCACTAAGGGAGACTTCTGACAGAAAGACTGTGTGTGCAATAATGATCTTAGCAATGTGTATCACTAGTTTTATTTTGCTTGACATATTTTACCCCTGTGAAAATGGCTTATAAAATATAGTCTCAGCTCAAGAGATGTGGGTTTTTTTCCTCCAGCCAGTAGGTATTTCAGTTCACTGTAAGCTCTGCTGTATATTAAAACTAACTTATTACATCAGATCCAAATATTTCCAGCTGGTTTAATCAGTTATATGGGAATTTTTGCTAACACTTTTCTATTTTAAAATCAGTTTTTCTTGGTTACATCCATCTTCCCTTCCTTCCTTTCATTTTTTTTTCTGCCTATGACTTTTAGTATTTGTGAAAGTTTAAGAAGGATATAAATGGATAAAGTCAGCTGGATGCTAGCAAGAAATGCAGAAGCTGCTCCACCAATCATAACCACCCTTTTGTCAGTGTTTGGCAGGGAAAGTGTGAAGTTGATTACACAGATATGAATATTTTGTGGCATGAAAGGACTTAAAATAATTCAGATATTCAGGGCCTGATTCTCCACTGCCATTGACCTTGTATAAACAGTTGAACCTGATTACAAAATGGCTGTAAAATGCTGCTAAACCAGAATAGAAGCATTTTATACTCAGTTTACATTGATTTCAATGATGACACATTGATGTAAGGCAGCCTTCTTGGCTGGAAAGGTTCACCATGTTGTAGCCCATATATCTTGATCATAATTTTGACACACAACATGCTATGCTTTGGCCTTCATTTTTTTTTTCTTCAAGTAAATGGTCCAGAAAACACTGGCTGAAGTCAGGCAAGCTCTACTGAGTTACACTTAATGAGGATTAGATCCAGTAAGTCTGACTCTGCTCTTGAAAGTATTTAAGATAGACAGAAGAGAATGTTATGAAATATCACAGATATTTTTGAATGTACAGAAGTAGTTTGGGCATAATGGTAAATAGAAATACCAGAAATATCAGATTTGATTTTTAGATTTACAAACTCAAGATTACGGGTAGCTCATGTGAGGTTCAGCTGAAAATCTGAGCTTTTCCTGTTCATTCATTATTAGTTGCAACACGCTGAATATGACTGGAAGGTTTACTTCTGTTCTAACTCTGGAATCTTCTCAAAAAAGTTAGTCTGTGATAAATAGGGAGTGGCAAATGGAACAGCAAGAATTGAGCAGATACCAACAAACTCATTTCACTTAGATTCTTAAACCAGAATCCACCATTGATTCTAACAATCCCTAAGAAATATTCATGTTTTGTTATTCATGCTGCTGACATCTACAGACACTGTTATATTACTAAATCTATAGATAGGGCAGGGATTATATATTAGTATGCTGTCATTGACGCAGTTCTCACTGAGGAAACTCCCATTGAGATCAATTGGAGTTTAACTGGGTAAAAACTGAGCTTGGTATCTGGTTCATTATAAAGAACATGTTCCATACCACAATGGGCCTTCAGTATTCGGGGCCTACATCTCACTCTTAACTAAAAGTTTTTGAATGACACATGGCAGATCTTCATATTCTGTACAGGTCACCAGAACAAGGCAAAATGTTGGGGTCAAAACTTATTTTTCAGTGATAGATGAAGATTTGGCTACACCAAAAGGTTTTATGAATTCATGTTGATTTTATCAAATTGTGTTAGAAAAAAATTAAAAAGTTGAAGCATTTATTTTTAATAATTGAAAAAGCCATTTCAATTTTTTTATTAAAAATGACTTTTCATTTAGAAATTTCCTTCAATTTTATTTTAAAAAATTAAGAAGTTTAACACATACTGGAAATTGAAATAAAATATTTTGATTTTGGTCAGACTCAATGTTTTGTTCAACCCCAACAAATTTTTGTTCAACCCAAACAAATTTTTTTCCAACTTTCAATTTGCCAAAAATTTTGAAAAAAATCACTTTTGGGTAGACTCGAAATAAAATGTTCTTTGATTTTTCAGTTTGGTGCCAATTCCAAAAAATGTGCAGTTCTACAAGTCACCTTTTACTACCAGTTTCACTGCAGCCTAGTCATATAGTAATGTTCTGTGTTAGCTCCCAATACATTATGCCTCTCCAGGTACTAGATACCCAGAAAGTTAGATGTCCTGCAATCCCATGTTTTCACCTAGAGCTTCACTTCATGTTTAGAGGTCATGCATGCAATACTCCCTTCCAGAAGATGGAATTTCCAAAACTAGTATGCTTGAAATGACTGACCGATATGAGTGCTAGATAATACAACTTCAATCCATTTCTGAACCTCTTCACAGAAAGCTAATGAGTGGACTGGCTACTTTCAAAATTATATCATATACTTTTTCTCTTTCTTGATCACTACTTGGATCTCCTGTATCTGAGATATGTTTTCATCAATTTGGCAGGGGAATTCTATCTTTGGTTCATCTTGGTTTTGTGTTTTAAGTATGGACAGAGTACCATACACTGAAAACACATTTTAACTTGATGGCCCATGTATTACAAAGGATAAATATTTTTCCGTTTGGGGCCAGGGAAGGAATAGCCTTATATTTATGAGAACAGTCATTTCCTCAGCTGATTGAAGTTTCAGAAGTGGTGGACTCCAAAGCGTCAGTTTGGCCCAAACCATTCCTCCTTATTCAGAATAATGGTGGGTGACTACACCACATGGCTTTGCAGTCAGAAGGAGGTATAAAGCATGGATACCAGGGACATTCCATATGGAATCGTTTTAGGCAGGAAAAAACATCATGAAATTGGGCTTGAAATTCTCATTAATAATAATTGTGCAGTGGGTTGAACACCTGCAAAGGGAAGTAAAAGAGTAAACCCCCCCTACAAGGGACCATCTAAACCTTGGGTCTAGGCACACAGGGACAAAGGACTGCAAATCTGCTTCCTTCTCCTCACCCTAATTATGTGGGAGTGCACAGAGAATGAACAAAGCTAGGTTCTACCTCCTCAACACGCCTGCTGCCGCTAAGCTAAGCTGGCATGCTGGGGTAGTAATTTACAGTTGGCACAGGAAGCTTGTGCCAACAGTAAATCACTACCCCTGGGAGCAAGTGGGAAACAGAGAGGAAATATGTTGTCCCTTTCTAAGGACACCATCTAGCCTAATGGTAGATGCACATTTCTAATCAGCAGCAGCAGACAGCACTGCTACTACCTCAGCACACATATCATACACACAAACACGCTTTAAATAACGTACAGAAAATACACTTTGATTCAGTTCACTTAGACAGAAAGCTGCTTTAAGACTCCCTATTTTGCTCTCTATTGAACAAGTCTCAAACATGAATAGTGTATTATCTAATTATTAGGCCATATACTTTTATAATGTAACCCAGACAGTTTTTTTTCCTAACTCAGTCAGATTGCACTGTAGTACTCGAGCACATTCCTCTGGATAGTTTCTCAAAAGTCTCTACACATCTAGTCTGCAGTCAGTGAGATCCTGAAAGCTTACAATAACCTGAAAAATGCATGTGTTTCCCTTTGGGTCTTCATGATTCATGAATATTATCTGTAGCTCTAAGACACATGACAAATCTGTCACAGCTCAGAGTGGACAATTTCATGCCCATTTAAACAAAAACAGCCAAAAAAACCCACATTTGTAGAATATTAAACTTCGCATAGAGTTAAATTAACATACACTTTTTGAACATGGCAGACCCATCCCCTTTACTCAGAATTATGAAATACCAGGAAGTTTGTTTGGTTGTTTAAAACTGGACCAATCCTGCTTACATAAGGTCTGGTGCGATCCTACTGAAGTCATTGGGAGTTTTACCATTGATTTCAAGGAGAATGGAATTTGTCCCTTAGGGCCAGATTTTTAAAGGCATTTAGGTACCTAAAGATGCAGGTAGGAGCCTAGTACCTAACTGCTAGCAACCTAGGCATGTTTGAAAATCCCACTTGGTGCCTATCTGCATCCTTAGGCACCTAAATACTTCTGAAAGTCCGGCCCTCAGTCCATCTGGCATCATTTTCAGAATTTCTGAGCAGCCACAACATCACTCAAAGTCAATGGAACTGCAAGTTCTCAACATCCCTGATAATCATTCAGGCAAAACTTCTGTGGACTCCACTGTCTGAGTATTGAATGACACAGGATTGAGTAATGGCTTTAGGATCTGGTCCCTTATTTGTTTGTCATCCAGTAACACTCAGTCTAGTAAATTAATGGTTCCCAATGTACTAATATATACATGCACTTCAGATTTTTTTTTAATTGGTACTGTGAACTCCCCATCAGATGGTGACATCTCTCAGCTAACTTCTAACGATAGCTGGATTTACATATGTAACACAAAGACAAAAAGGTCTGTACCCATTACCATCCTCATATGTACCCATTACCATCACGCAGTGGCTACCTCCAAAGGTTATCTATCTGAAGGACATCTCAGAAAAGTTTAGATGCTGCACACTCCTTAAACAGTTGCAAATTCAGTAAGCAGTTAATCTGAAAATATCCTAAAAGAAGTTAAAGTATAACAATTGGGATGGCCCATGTTTTCAAGTCAATGTTTAAATATCTTGCTAAGTAAGGCAAAAAATTTTTTTAAATGTTTTATATTATTTTGTTTAATGGATTGCTGAATCATGGGATCCTTAAATCTGCATATTGTAAAGTTAACCTACCCTGTATTGAGGAGGCAGCAGGAAAAAGACTTACAATCTCCATATGTGTTTGTATGTACTCTCACTTGCTCATGCTCTCTGACACACGTTTACATTTCAGGAGAAAAAATGCTTTCTGAATTTTCCTCATTATTTTAAATGAGACCCTTTCTGTCTTACTGCATCCAATAAGAATTTACTGCAGAACACAAAAGCCAGGCAACCACTAAATTGTTTGCAGTTTTATAGACAGACTATCTAAAAAAATCTTTCTGATAGATGGAGAAAGTGCACTATCACATCTCTACTTGGAACAGAATTTAAAATGAGTCAATTGCAATATCCTCTCAATCAAAGCATATTGCCGCTATAAAATAATTGTTAATCTCTGCTCTTTAATGCTGGCCTTGCTAAGACAAGAGAAGGTTTTTCACTTTCCTTCCAAACAAAGTGGAGCAAAATATGTTTCAAGCTGTTTTATTTTTTTGGTCATCGTAACTGTTCAAAATCAAAGTGTATTACTGTGTTAACTTCTGTGGGATTTTCATTGTTGGTTATTGTGACTGCCAACTAGTGACCAGGCTGGGAAACCAACAAGTAGAGAGACTCCAATCAGGAATTTAACTTAGACTCTCCTAATCCATGCAGGCTGCAGTTTTAATAAGAGAGTTGAAATGGAGGCCTGTTCCTGGTTGAAGAAAGCTAGATGACATAGCTTTAGCTAGAATTCACTTGTAGTAAATCTTACCTTGCAGGGGCCTGCTCCTGAAGTTAATAGCTATTTTATCAGTGCAAAAACTTCAAGGTCAGACTCCCCTCCCCATCTGATAAATGTTACTATATGTATCTGGTTTTCAGGCTTTCCATAACTAGTGTTTCACAGTATCAATATTTGAATAATTGACCAGGCTATTCTAACAATATGATTTAAAAATACATGTCATAAGACAGCTAGTATAAAGTATCTTTATATTCATTCCTTTATTTTAATGAAGTACATTGAGGGTTGAATTGTGCCTTGCTCCACAATGGAACAGAGAGGGCACAAAACTTCTCCAGACTGAATCTCAATCAGCAATGATGCCTTTGAGGCTTTTCACTGGGACAATACATATCTGTTTACACATGGGTATATCAGGTAACCAAGGGTAAATGCACCCTTGTCCAGAGGGCCAGGACAAGCCCTATGCACTAGTTATGTTCCATTTGAACTCCCAAAATGGGCTGGTCCTCTGCACAGTGGTGCAACACTTTCACTTGTGCCACTGACAGCTATTGATTTTGCAAGTTTACTGAAATGTTTAAAGAGGCCCGTGCTGCTAATAAGGAGCAGTTTATAGAGCATGTTAACACATCAATGTTTCATCAGGTTTTTAATATTAATGTACAGCTCTAGGGGTGGACATAGGATTAAAGGAGAACATGGCAGTTATGTCTCACCCATATATTTCCCTTACTGTTATAGAAGGTATGGATTTAGTGGGAGGGCTGTGTCTGTGTTCTAATGTGTCCGTTGGTTGTATGCTGCTCTATCTTGTTAATTTAAATGAACCAATTATTGCAAAGAGGGTAGTTGGTGATTGCAGGTATGGTGCTATATAGATCACCTACCTAGATTCTTCATCTCGTCACAGTAGTTTTTAGTGACTTACTAATAGTTATGTTCTGCAAATGCAGCCCTGGCAAAGAGAACTGAGGCATCTTCAGGTGAACTCAATCATTTGTGTCCATTGTGAGGCACCACATGTAATAATAAATTTACAACATTGTTTAGGACTATATTAATAAGTGTTCAGCTCCTAGACCTCCAACAAGCTGAGCACCTCTAGCTATTTAGTCATTCATGCCATGCTTATCATCATGATGTTGGAGCATCATTCTTCAGTGGGCACTGAGTGTGCGTAGCACCTTCCAGAATTAGGCCCTTATATAGTCCTGTTAATTTAGAAGTTACAGACCTAGTCTCAGATACTTTCTCTGCCCTGAAGATATTGTGAAAGGGCAGAGAAGTAAGGAAGTACAAATGAGGTACCGAAGCAATAGAAGAGAAACTTAAGAAGATTTTTTTTCTTATGAAAGGAGGTAATTTAAGTGTTATGGGGGGGAGGGGAATGGGCAACTGAAATTGAAAGAAACCGACAGAAGGCAAGCTATCCTTTATCTGTAAGGTGTCAAGGATCTTGTCCTCTTACTTGTCTATAAAGCCAATAGTGCACTTTGTTTCTGGTCTATATACATTGTAAATAATAAGTTTCATAAATGTACCATGTCCAGAAGCATGTGCCTCCCTTAAAACTATGGGAGAAATGCAGCATATTGTGACTATTTTGGTAAGGAGCTAGTTGATTTGTATTGGTGAATGTGTCTGTTTGTGTAGTTCAAATATGCACAACAACCTCAAAATTCACAAAGACAGTGGACTCAGCCACCACAAGAAACAAACAAACAAAAAGTATAAATTCAACATGACCAAGTGCCAACCTGTCTCTCAAAAGCACCCAATGACTACACATAACAGTTTCCCTAAAGCATCTTCACATTTGTGACTTAGACACAAGCAACTCATGTTTTTCAAAATCTCTGATTTAACCTAATATTAAAGCTCTGCAGCAAATTCTTCCCATCTCTATCACTTCAGGAATTGACTGAATAGGCCAGGCCTCTTTTGCATTTAAATTACGAGGAAACACTTTACTGTTAAATATAATGTTCCTTTCCCCTTTCCAGAACCTCAGTTTGCCATTCTATTGTGACTCAGAACACAGATTAGTCTTTTTTTAGTTATATCTCTCTATATTATACAGAGTTAAAACTCTGAGAGAAGAATGACAGTCTTTAAAGATAAATGTTTAACTCTCTCTCTCTCTCTCATGGCATAGCATAACATAACATACATAACAGTTTACTTATAACTCTTGAGACAATTATGATGACTGTCCTAACAACTCTTATTTACAGTCCACACTTTCAGGGGGTTCCCCAAGTTTTAGTACTTATTATCACAAGTTCAAATGCAAAATAAAATGCATATATATAACAATATAATGCAAAATATAATGATGCATGCTTCTCTGCAAGGGTTTACCTCAGTCTCTGTGGAATGGTGTCCAAATGTTCTGTAGGGCATGCCAAATCCTTGAAATCAGGAAACAGTCGATAGTCCTACTGTCTCTTTCAAAACTCCTTTTGATTTTTTGCCAGGACAGTCTGCAATTTGTACAGCCTGCTGTAAATTCTCATTTTCTTCTCTAGTGGAGTGAGGGAGCATAATCCTACAACATAGGCAAAATCCATGAAACATAACCCTTATACCAAACCCTTCTTCTCTTTTCATTGAGTCCTCCAGTCTGACTCCCACATCTATTTATAAACTCCTCCCTCTCCCCTAGAGTTCCCATTGGCTCCACTCTTAGAGAATGACTGGTTGTGTTCTATGAAGCTTCTTTCTCATAATGGAGGTCACCAAAGTAGCTTCAGAGAGCTAATGAGCATGCCTACTGCCTGCCACCACAATTTCTGGATGATTCTAGTCCATCTAGGAGAATCACCCTACCCATCTCCACAGGCACACAAAGCCCCCAAACACTAAAACATGAAAGTATGTAGCCATCTGTCTGTTTTCACCTTTATTTTATACTACTGTAAGCCCTGTGTCCTGAAGCCTTAGAAAATAAAGAGCTCTCTGTTGTCACTTGTTGGTGAAATGATAGAAGAGCAGCCCAGAGCTACTTAAGGACTACAAACTGGCAGGGGCTCCTTTGGAGAAGGAGCTTTCTGCTGGCATATGTTGGAGAGCAAAGGAAATTGACTGAATGGGCCAGACCTCTTTTGCATCTAGTTATGGAACAGTTTGGGGTATTTTGGTTAAATTTTGAGTTCGGGGCAAGAAAATGCTACTGGCCTTGTTGGGAAATGCAAGTACAAGGCATCAAATATGCCTGGGGTCACCCTTACCATGACTTCTGTCAGGCACAGTTGGGCAAGGGAGCTTGGACACAGCTGAGAAGAGGAAAAGAATGTGGTGAAAAAGGCTCCTATCTCTCCTATCTCTGGGTGGTGAACACTCTGTAAAGTGTCCTAGATATCACTGATTTCTCTCTAAAAGCTAAGCTGAGCTGAGGCTGCTTCAGACTAATGGACAGAGGACTGCTGACTTTGAGGCAACAGACAGCATAGAGCAGTGCAGCTTTGAGGCAGCAGATGAAACAGAGTGGCGGCGGCAGCAACAGCAGCTTCAAGGTGACAGACAGTACAGAGTGGTGGCGGCTAGAGCAGAGTTGAGGCAGCTTGGGCTGAAGCAGCGGAGAGAGCAGGAGCCTATCTAAGGGCTTGTCTTCACTACCCGCCTGGATCGGTGGGTAGAAATCGATCTCTCGGGGATCAAATTATCGCGTCTCATCGGGATGCAACAATCGATCCCCCAATCGACGCGCATACTCCACCAGCGCAGGTAGGAGTAAGCGCCGTCGATGGGGGAGACGCCACGGTTGATTTGCCGCCGTCCTCACAGCGGGGTAAGTCGGCTCGGATATGTCGAATTCAGCTACGCTATTTGCGTATCTTAAATCGATGCCCCCCGCTAGTGTAGACCTAGCCTTAGGGACTCAGCTGCAGGCCTCCCTACCTAGCAATTAAAGCTGAATCACCCCAGCTGAAGCAGGTGGTAGAGCATCTCAGGGATCCTGGCCTGCCGGAATCCTTAGACTTCTCCAGTCCAGGACAGCTAGTAGTGAGTGGGGAGCTGGAGGGGAGAGAGGTGGCTGGAATGCAACAGTCACTCATCATTGCCAGGAGAACTGGGTTGGGACTATGGTTAAGGCACCCTGAGCACATGTTAGTCTTACCTCATAGAATTTGTTAATTCACTAATTGTTGGTTTTCCCAAATTAATTCTGTTCCCTCCACCTCTTTTTATCACCCTCTAAGACAGATATGAGCAAACTATGGCCTGTGGGCCACATGTGGCCCACGGGACCCTCCTGCCTGGCCCAGGAGGCTAGTCCCCAGCCCCTCCCCTGTTGTCCCCCCTCCCTCGCATCCTCAGCTCGCTCCGCCGCCAATGCAATGCTCTGGGTGGCAGGGCTGTGAGCTTATGGGGAAGCGCAGCTGTACAGCCCGGCCTGATCCGGAGCTCTGTGCTGCGCGGTGGCGACGGAAGGGCTGGCTCCAGCCGGGCGGCGCGGCTGTAGTGCCGTCAGCCACTAGTGCTCCAGGCAGCCCGGTAAGGGGGCAGGGAGTGGAGGGGTTGGGTAGAGGGCAGGGGAGTTTGGGGGGATGGTCAGAGTGCGGGGGTGTGGATAGGGATTGGGGCGGTCAGAGGGCAGGGAACAGGGGGGTTGAATGGGGGCAGGGTCCCGGTGGGGCATCAGGAATGAGAGGGGGGTTGGATGGGGCAGAGCGGGCAGTCAGGGGTAGGGATTCCAGGGGAAGTCAGGGGACAGGGAAAAGGGATGGTTGGATGGGGCAGGGTTTCCTGGGGGGTAGTCAGGAATGAGAGGGGGCGGTCAGGGGCAGGGGTTCCCGGGGCAGTCAGGGTACAGGGAGAAGGGATGGTTGGATGGGACAGGGATCTGTGTGTGTGTGTCAGGAATGAGAGGAGGGGTTGGATGGGGCGGCGGAGGGCAGTCAGGGGCAGAGGTTCCGGGGGTGGTCAGGGGACAGGGAACGGGGGGGTTGGAAGGGGCAGGAGTCCCGGGGAGGGTCGGATAAGGGGTGGGGGCTGGGCCATGACCTCCCTCCCCTAACCGGCCCGCCATACAATTTCCTAAATCCAATGCAGCCCTCAGGCCAAAAAGTTTGCCCGCCCCTGCTCTAAGAGGACTCAGTGTTTGCTCATGGGAAAGTGTTGCCCAGCAAGGGTACCCAGGGTAGTGTATATGGTTTCCCAGGTTTCGGGGTATTGGCTTAAGCTTGTGATAGTTAAGCCTTTAAGGAAACACCTAGAAAATTGAACCTGAACCTTTTTTGCTGCCATTAACACCTGGCAGAAGGGTTACACTACTAAACACTGCAATGAAATCATGTGGATTATATATACAAGTCCAAATGGGAGGACCTGCAATTGTCCATCTCCACAGAGTACAAGCAGCGGAAGTGTATGTAGATATGTGCACGTTCTGGTGGGTGGCAGGCAGTTTTTATTCAGGTTTATCACTGACACAGAGAAAATTATTTCAGAGTATATTGGCTAGAGAATATAAGATTCTATTATTTTTATACTCCTTGAATTTACAATAAAAATGTCAAATGGCTCAACTGCATAAAGCTTGGAGAAAAAAGATGATTTAGAACATAGAACAGATTTAATAAACTATCACATTTCACTGCAGCTGAGTCTACAACACGTGGTGCAGTCTGGGATTTTTTTTTTTTTGAGGGGCTGTTATTGGACAATACCGGGCATGGGTATAGTGCTTGTCACGGGGGTGTTACCGGAAATTCCAGTCTGAATGCTGACTCATACTAACATAATTATGATGCTTATGATGTTGTGGGTTTTTTTGTGCTAACAATAACAACACAGGGAGTTTTGATAAAGTCAAGCCTGTTTAAAGGAATCAACTCAATGGTTCAACCCTGTCTATAAAGTGGCATTAATCATCTTAGCTAATACAACTTCTTAAGGACATTTCTAACACAACATAATTTTTTAGTGAATACAAATCATTAATGGGCTGTCTGAGGGGGAATGCTTGCAGGGCTTCACTCTTGCTTATAGGGTTATGTTACGGAATAGCTGTGGATCCATTCCACAGCTGCTACTTTGAAGCTTCAGGGCTGCAGAAGCCATGGCAACTGTTGCAAAATTCTGCCCACTTTGGGGCTGAAGCCTTGAAGTCAGTGCCCAGTGTGGACTGGAGGGGAGCCCTGATGAGAGGAGGTGTGAAAGTTTAGCTAATGGATGAATAACCTTCCCTCCCCACTGCCATGTGGACCACAGAGAGGAACCAGCCAGTTCCAGAGAGTCCAGCTGGTAGGAGCAGAGGCAGCCAAAGTAGGGACCTTTGATCCTTTGGCCATTAAGTAGGGTGAGCAGATGTCCCGGTTTTATAGGGACAGTCCTGATATTCGGGGCTTTGTCTTATATAGGTGCCTATTACCCCCCACCCTTGCCCCGATTTTTCACACATCTGATCACACTACCATTTAGAGAATTTTCTGGGAGCCTGACTGGACTTCCTTGGCCCTGTGCTGATTGGCTGCCTGCTCCAACCCTCCCTACTCCCAGTCTCTTCATCTCAACTTCACTGTATGTGTGCCCCTCTTATCCTGCCCTGTCCCCCCCCACACACCTTTCTTTTCCTTTGTATTTAGATTATCTCCCTAACTACCTCCCCAGCCATTCACCCAACCCCCGTCCCCAATTCTGGAACTACCATGCCAGTTGCGGCAACTCCATTGTTCACTGTGTAATAGCCCTTCTCGCACCTGTATCTGGCTGGTCTATTTAGATTACACATTCTTTGGGGTAGGGGCCACCTACTGTTCTGTGTTTGTACAGTGCCTAGCACAATCGGACCTCACACATGGTGGTCCATAGGCACTACCATAATAAAGATGTTGCATCATCTGCATTTCTTTCCAGTCACTATCTCCTATAGCCTGTCCTAACTCCAACACCCTCACCTTTAACATGTTTGAATCACAGTTCCCTAGAACCTGAGGTTTCAACATCCTCTTCAACGGCAGTGCTTAGTTTGAGCCAGGGCTTGCCAGGGCTGAGACCCAGCACTTCTAGGCTTGGCATTTCATAGCCCCAGCACCTCTGGGCTTGCTGCATCAGTTGTGAAAGTAAAAAAATTACTTGAGCCCTGACATCTCTTTCATTACAAATTAAGCACTGTTCAATGGCCTATTGGCCATGAACAAGTAGACTCAGAGCAAAGCTCAAAGGAATTAAAGAGTTATTAAAGTTAACAAATGATATATTCCTTTGTCAGCAATTAATTTAACTGGTGCAGATAGCAGAGGAGATGAAACAGTATGGAATTTTGAATAATGAGTCAGTTAAGTAGTTGATGCATTTGTCAGATATGCTTATAAGTGGCCAGAAACTCCACTCAAAGGGAAAATTTGGCATTGGCATTATTAATGGTGGTTTGTGAACACCTCTGCACTAATTGCATCAGTATTCCTAAGATGTCATTAACTTTGAGCCTACTGCAATGATGCATGGCTACATACACACATTGGGTGGCGACAGGCATACAGCATGGGGAAAATAAATCAGTACTTACAAGTGAGACTATGGTTCAAGAGAAAAGACATCAGCATGGGAAAAAGAAGCCCTGGGTTCTTTTCTTGGTTCAGGTTCTGTCACTGACTCATTGCGAGTCCTTGGACAAGTCATTTCACTTCTGTGCCTCAACTTCCTCGGGTGCAAAATGGGAATATGAATACTTCCTTTGTAAAGTTCTTTGCTGTTATACAAAGCTTTTAATCTGTAGATCTCAAAGTATGATTGCTATTTATCATCTAAGCTAAAGGGGAATTTCCATTAACTAGTAGTAGCATTACAGCTTATGGGTCAGATTCTCAGCTGATGTAAATCTATATTGACTTCAACACTACTTCATTCTTCTTTAATGGTCAAATGATATGGGATGAAACAACAAAAAGCTAGTACACTGATGAGTGGATCTGGTTACATCCCGTACAAGGAAGTCATTCACATAAACAGAAGCCAGCACATTACACTATGGTCTGAGTTTTAATCAATAAGGGCCAGATCTCAAAATGTTTGATGATTAAATGTTGCCAATTCTTGCTTTTTTTGTGGTTCTGATGATATTTGGTGTTTTTCTTTAAGCCCCAGGCTCTGGAGTCATGTTATTATGTGAGAACCTCAGTATTAATTAAAAAAATAGTATTGCCAACACCCCACCACTGGGCCCAGTCCTATTCAACATATTCATAAATGATCGGAAAAAGGGGATAAACAGTGAGGTGGCAAAATTTGCAGATGATACAAAACTATTCAAGATAGTTAAGTCCCAGGCAGACTGCAAAAAACTACAAAAGGATCTTTCAAAGCTGGGTGACTGGGCAACAAAATGGCAGATGAAATTCAATGTTGATAAATGCAAAGTAATGCACATTGGAAAACATAGTCCCAACTATACATATAAAATGATGGGGTCTAAATTAGCTGTTAGCACGCAAGAAAGAGATCTTAGAGTCATTGTGGATAGTTCTCTGAAAACATCCACTCAATATGTAGTGACAGGCAAAAATGGAAACAGAATATTGGGAATCATTAAAAAAAGGATAGATAATAAGACAGAAAATATCGTATTACCTCTATATAAATCCATGGTACGCCGATATCTTGAATACTATGTGCAGATGTGGTCGCCCCATCTGAAAAAAGATATATTGGAAATGAAAAATGTTCAGAAAAGGGCAACAAAATTGATTAGGGGTATGGAACGGCTGCCATATGTGGAGAGATTAATAAGACTGGGACTTTTCAGCTTGGAGAAGAGACGACTAAGGGAGGATATGATTGAGGTCTATAAAATCATGACTGGTTTGGAGAAAGTAAATAAGGAAGTGTTAGTTACTCCTTCTCATAAACCAAGAACTAAGGGTCACCAAATGAAATTAATGGGCAGCAGGTTTAACACAAAAAAAGGAAGTATTTTTTCACACAACGCACAGTCAACCTGTGGAACTCTTTTCCAGAGGATATTGTGAAAGCCAAGACTATAACAGGGTTCAAAAAAGAACTAGATAAATTAATGGAGGATAGGTCCATCAATGGCTATTAGCCAGGATGGGCAGGGATGGTGTCCCTAGCCTCTGTTTGCCAGAAGCTGGGAATGAGCAACAGGGAATGGATCACTTGATGATTACCTGTTCTGTTCATTCCCTCTGGGGCACTTGGCATTGGCCACTGTCGGAAGACAGGATACTGGGGTAGATGGACCTTTGGTTTGACCCAGTATGGCCGTTCTTATGTAGCAAGTTAAGGGACTTCAGAATTCAGCCAGAGCCTAGAAGCAGAGGTGTGTGATAATCAAAAACAAACAAACAAAAAACCATAACAAAATAAACCAGGGTAACATAACCTATTTTGAGCATAACACAGGTTTACTCAAAATGAAAGAGGGCTAAGAGAGGACAAGCTTTGGATTATTTACCACTTCCAAATCAGTTCATCCAGCCCCAGTTTTATCTGTATTTAAAAATAAGAATCATAACACTTTGGAACATACAGCTATGTCCTTTCTTCCCTCTTCTTCACATACAGTACAAAACCCAGGGGTCCATTAACCTAATTCATCACTCAAATAAACCACAAGAAGAAATGGAAGAAATAAATGGGGATTTGAAGATTAATGCTACTTCTAAGCCATTTGTAAATATCATCCCACACAACCAAATACTGTACCCCTAGGCAAATTTGGATTATTACATGCATATTGAAATAGTCATTTGTTTTTGTTTTTTCCAAAGTAGGGATGCTTTTAGTTTGAATTCAAGTGAGATTTAGTTATTTTCAATACTGCAATCTATCAAATCACCTATGATGCTTATTGCAATACCAATAATAATAATGGTTATCCTCCTAGAAATTAAATGTTTCAATGAAATGAGGATTCTAAGACTGTCATCAAGTAAATGCCCTCTGCGGATGATTTTGTATAAAGAATCAATAAAATAATTAATGACTTGGCTGTCTTTGTATATTTTTTTTTTTACTTCAGCAACCCTTTTATAATGGGAATCAAATTTCAGTTTTCTAAAAGTTAGAGTTTAATTTCTAAAATATGACCATCAAATACTAAGGAATAAAAATGTGATACGTATATTTACAACTGCAGATCTTTCAATATTGACAGGAAAATGTTGGACAAGAACAAATGGATATAAACAGGAGTAAATTTAGGCTGGAAATTAGAAGAAGATTTAGAACTATCAGAATTGTGACATTCTTGAACAGCCTTCCAATAAGAATAGTGGGGGCAAGAAACCTTACTGGTTTTAAAATAGATCTTGATACATTTGTGGATGGGATCATATGATGGGGTTGTCTGAGAGAGCAGGGAACTGGACTTGATGACCCAGGAGGTCATTGCCCCTCTTTGCAAATATCACACATTGGTGACAGCTAGAAACAACACAACAAAGTAGTGCAAGGAGAGAGGGGGAAACAAGAGGAAGGTCCCTATTTCCCTGCATGAACTTCTATTCAAAACATGATTTTAAAGTATTTACTGTATTCCTGGGTACTGCAGTCTTTCATAATCCCCCTAAAATTCAGATATCTGCATCGACACTGAACAACTAACGAACAAGATTGTGTCCTAGACTAATGCAACCTGGATAGATGCTGCAATAATGAATGGTCTGTGTTTGAATGAACAGTATGAGAAGTATTGTCCACAGGTGTGCAAATAACAGATTACAAATTGTCTCTGAATTGCCATTACAGGAAGAAAGGCATGTGGTCTCAGTGTAAGGCAGGATTTGCACTACAGAAGGTGGTTCATTTGTGTTCCAGAATGAGAGAATTTTTGCTGCATTGAGCTCTGAGTCTCTGAGTTCTGCATGCAAGTAATGATTTTCGCTGTGTGTCATTTTGGATTGTTGTAAGAATGTGATCTTGGCCATGATAAATCCAAGCATGTCAATCTTATTTTATTAAACTTAGCAACAGCAATATCTTCCAGCTTGCTATCACACCATCTCTATTTAGGATTATGTATTTTTTGCTATGGACTCTGAGTGATCAGTGAGGCATTAGGGCTGTATATTTGTGACACCTTCAGAACCTCAGCATTTCCATATCAGAGAAAGCAGTGGTAAAACAGGAATGAATTTATTCATGAGTCAAATAGGTAGGAACAACAACAAAATCACCTTCTACAATCTAAAGATTAATAAAGATGTAGAGGATGCAAGGGCACACTAAAGTGTCTATTGTTGTTATCCTTCTTTATGTTATATTGAAAACTATCTCTGCCTTTTTATATAGAAGATGATCTGGCGAACATACTTTTTAAGCACTGCAAGTTTTTAATGTTTGTCTTCCAAAAAAAAAATGTGAGTGGGTGGGTGTATTTGTAGATGTATTTAACCAAAGGCACTTTTAAATGTAGGCCTGCAGAACATAAATAGGACAAAAGACTCCAAGGACACATTTTATATAGTGATTAGAGCAGAGCATTGAGAATCAGAAAACCTGAGTTCTACGCTGTGTCACTGATTCACTGTCTGACCTTGGACAAATCACTTTATTTCTCTGTGCCTCATATCCCCAACTGTAAAATAGGGCTAATAATACTTATTTCATACACCCTTTTTCTCTCTTGTCTATTTAGATCTCAGTCCTGGAAACACTTAAGCAGGTGCCTATATTTATGCATTTTGAATTCAATGGGGCTACTCATATTAATAAAGTTAAACGTGTGCTTGCAGGACTGTAGCTATAAATTGTAAACTTATGGGACAGGGACTCTCTCTCAGTATGTGCGGGTACAACACATAGTACAATGGGGCCCTGATTTAGTTGGGAGTTGGTCCTGCTTTGAGCAGGGGGTTGGACTAGATGACCTCTTGAGGTCCCTTCCAACCCTGATATTCTATGATTCTATGATTGTCTTTGTATACTGCTGTTAAACAATAATAAACTAGCAAATAGCCAGGTTCTCTCAGATACAACTGTCTGGTGACTCCTGGTAGCTGTTCTTTTTGTAATGGTGACTTTTTGTAATGCATCTCACACCACCAGTGTGGGTCCTAAGAAACAGTTGCTTGTAAGCTTCTGAGACCCACAAATTAAAGCATTATAGAAATATTATTAGGGTTTGATTATTGCTATTAATAATTCATACCTTGCTATAGCTCATGTAACTGGAACCTACAAAGAGCCCTTGTTTATTGCTTTCCTTTTGACAAACAGAAGGCACAATGATTTTAATAATTTTTGCAACAACAACAAAAATTTAATCCTGTTTCCAACACTTCTTAGGAGCACATTTCCCTGCCCCCTTCCGCCCCCCAATTTTATAGCCTTTTATGTCAAAGAGATGATATTGCTACAGCCATTGCCATTTCTCATCTGAACAGCAAGGGGTAACTGAGCATCCCTTCCTGCCACAAATGCATAGGCCTCAACAATAAAATTGAAGTTGGTGCCCTTAAAGAGGCAAATAACTAGATTTCTTATAAATAAAATAAAAATATTCTATAAAAATGAATAGTGGAAGATCATTTACTGTTGTGGTAAGGATTGTATGTATTCCTTCCAACACATTATTATAGCTGAAGGGTACAAGAATCCCCTGCTGTATGCGTGAGGTTGAGTATTTTCACTGAATTGCTCTGAGCTACTGAAAATAATTATATATTTATAGCCCTTCTACCATTTTACAAGGGTCAGGCTCATGTGTGCAGGAGAGAACTTTCCTGGGGGCTGGTTTGAGACTGTGGAATGAACTCCCAAAGGAACTGAGGGCCATGGTAAAGCTCACCACCTGCTGCTCCAAGTGCAAAAATCATTCCTTGACCTGCCTTCTCTGAAATAAACATGTAGCAATGTGTACATTTAAAAACATTATTTTCCTCCCTCCCAGTTGCAGAATGCTTCCTGTTATCCCTATTCTGTGGAAAGCTTCAGAATCCTTCTCCCAGCTACTAAGCAGCAACCACTCAAACACATCCTGCTTTTCATCCCTTAGCTACTGAACCCACCTGCTACACATCTGACAAACATCTAGTTCTTTCTCCCAGTTTCCACAAATCATCCACCTGGAAATTAGGTTTCATATTCAATGGTGGATTAAGATTAAAAGGATGCCCTCCCTCAAAATAAAAAGGTAGTACACTTCTCTATCCTCAATGTTCCTCCCTTTATTACTTGGTCTACTATCCTCACTTCCAACAAAAGAAAACCTTTCATCCTAGTTTCCCTAACCTAAAACAGACACTTCCTCCTGTTCATTCCCACTTTATTCCCCTGTATAGACCCATGAGACCAAATTTTGTCCTTGGTATAAGCAAAGTGAAATTAATGGAGTTGCTTCTGTTTACACCAGAACTGAATTCTGCCCTGGCTTCTTTCTAATGGATATATTTGCCTGACTGAGGCAGCTGAGCCTCCATTCCAAGGAACAGTCTTAATGCACCATCTAAGGAACATCTTAATTAATCGTTAACCCTCATCCACATTCACGAGGTAATGCTATAGACCCCAACCATGTATGTTGCAATAATTCATGAACTAGTGGCCCCCCAACTATGCTGGTTTAGGACATTGTCACCTAGACACATATACACAATTTAGCAAATTAATAATGATATTAATAATATAGCACAAAAACATTTTATCCTTATCATAAAAGTATGTGGGGAACAAATGTCCATTAGCTTTGTATGTGGTCTATGCATGAATAAGGACTTTGAACTAATCTGTTTACAAGGGTTGTTTGGCAGGGTTTGGAGGTTTAATTGAACTTTGTCTTCATTTACAATTAGTTTGTTTTGTTTACCTTCTCATATCATTAGCAAGCTTATTAAAAAGGAGATACAAATAAACTTTGTCCTGATTACAAAAGAGAATAATTGGATTTTATTAATTCAAGAACTCAGACAATCAATTTAAAAATTGGTACTCTGGTCTCAGCCACCTCATTATTCTTCACACTAATTAATCACAGATACTAATGGGCTGCTTTGAAATGGGACTCTTTTTACATTTACCCTGAATGGAAGGTCCTTTAAAGACCCACTGCTATTTACTCTGGGGAAATAGAATGGGGTCTTAAAAATTAATTTATTTATATTTTTAAAATTAGACGTTGGTCCCTAAAGTAACAGCAATTTCATTGGGTCTAAATTAAAAATATAAAAGCTTTCTTTGAGGTAATTCTATTGCATTTATAGTATTGTCTAGTGGTTAGAAACAGGTTCTGGGAGAACAGGACTTCTGGGTTTTATTTTTGATTCTACCACTTACTTGCTATCTGAGCCTGAGCAAATTACTTAGACCAACATTTTCAAATGGGTAGCTTGATGAAAGGAAGTGATGATAAAGTATTATTAACAGTTATGTTCCTGTTAATTTCTTACAGTACTCAGAATTATGTTTCGGATCTCATAATACAGATAAGATAACAATTCTAGCTCTGAGGAGCTTATATCCTAATATCAGAGATGATATCAGAAGGGTGTAGGGAAGAAGAAGAATGGATGGGGTTAATATCAGTAAGCTAATGCAGTTACGCAGTAAGGATCAGTGCAGAAGAAAATTAAGCAACTTTAAAAATGCCATAAATAGATGTCTTCGCTGGATAATTTATTTTTGGCTCTGCGGAGGAAGTTGATCTTGAGGAAAGACTCTAGAGCTTGGTCCTACAAGATGCTGAGCACTTTTTCCCTCCCCTGGAAGTCAATATCTTTCAGGTTTGGGCCCTTAATAAAGAGAGGTCGTGTCATGTCTTTGTAGACCAGATCAGAAAAGTCATTCAAGTTATATGGAGGGAGTGTCAAAAAAGCAAGAAGGTTGTATGAGAAGTGGGCAAATGGGGTACTACTGAGACTAGCATCACTGACACAGTAGAGGTATAAGAGTGAATGTGCTAAAAGAAAAAGGTGTTTCATTTGTGAAAGTGATGCTGAATGCAGATTACATTGAGCATGTGGAACTTTAATAAACCCTGTGGACTGCCCAGCCATGTGGCTGAGTTGCTTCCAGCCTAACTACCCATGTTCCTTGTTCATCTGGTGCCCCCTCAAAAACAGTCTCTCCAGGAAACATTGGCCCTCTGACTCCAGTTCTACTGATCATGATACACCTGCCCTATTTTACAAATATTTTAATGTAAACATTCCAGACAGATAGTTGATGCCCAGATCCCCACCCCATGCTCCTTTAGCCCGAGGCTACTAACACATAGCCAAGTTGGAGTCTTATCTTTACCATAGATTCAGCTGGCTTTGTAGTCTTTGAGAGAGTTTGGTCTCCTCAACGGGTGACCATAGCACGAGTGATTTGTCTCCGAATCTAGGAAACTCTCTCTGTGGAGTCTCCTCCCTCATTGTGGGGTTGGCCTCCAGATGGTTCTCTGCCTCTCTGTTCTATAGTGATCTCTGTAGAGTCTCTCTTGTTGTCACATACACAGTCTCATAAGTGCCTCCTGTTCCTTCAGTTCACTTGTCCCTCTTGCATGGTCACCTTGTATGATTTGGGTGCCAATGTACCACCCATCATGACTCCTTTAGTCTATTCCTTTTGGTGTCTCTCTAATGGCTGGATACTCACAGCAGTGCCTGTCTCCAGGACAGGTAGGTCCTTGGCTGACCTGTCATACTCTAGTTTCTGTTTCCTGTGACATGGTCATTTTCTCTCTGAGTTATCTCCACCCTTCTGGCTACAGTAGGTCTCCCATCATTGGTAGCAGGGTTTTGATCTTTTGTCCAATCAGTGCCTGTACTGGATTATTTTGGCACCCCTGTGATGGGGGTATTCCTCTGTGCCAAAAATGCTAACTAAAGGTCTGAACCAGAACAAACAGCCTGGTGTAACAATCTCTTAACTGTTTTCACCTTACCATTACTCTGTGGGTATGCTGGGGAGGAGGTATACTGGTCAAATTCCCATTTGCACGAAAACTTCTCGAATTCTTCCAAGGCAAATTTGGGCCTGTTGTCAGTGAATATAGTGTCCAGGATGCCATCTCTCTCAAAGTGGCCCTTCAGTTTGTCAATCACTGATTTGTTTCTTGTATCAGGCAGGGCATCCACTCCCCCAAAAATTCAGTAGTAGTCCACTGTAATCAAGGTAAATAAGAGGAGGTGCAGCTCATATAGTAAGCATCTTTTTCTGCTCACAGTTATCACACCCTTCTATCAAGGAATGGAGTTTTGCATCCATTTCCTAGCCCATAAACATACACTCAAGTCCATCTAACACAATGCTCAGATGTAAGGCACATATTTTTTGCAATACCTCCTTACATAGGGAGGCAGGAACAATAGTTCTCTGTCTTCAAAATTGGATTCCATCCTGTATTTTCAGCTAACCTTTCATTTGAAAATAAGTTTCTGTAGCTACCAGTACTTGGTTTTTGTCTTCTCGCCATTTTGATAGTATTGCTCTGTTGATTGCCTGTAGTTGGATGCCCTTTTCTATAACCTCTTTGATTTCCATCAGCCTCACTGTTAAAACTGGGAGATAGCGCAGCATGTTTGGAGGATAGGATTAAAATTCAAAATGATCTGGACAAACTGGAGAAATGGTCTGAAATAAATAGGACAGAATTCAATAAGGAGAAAAGCAAAGTACTCCACTTAGGAAGGAACAAACAGTTGCACACACACAGAGTGGGAAATAACTGCCTAGGAAGGAGTACTTCAGAAAGGAATATGGGGGTCATAGTGGATCACAAGCAAAATATGAGTCAACAGTGTAACATTGTTGCAAAAAAAAACAAACATCATTCTGGGATGTATTAGAGTGAGTGTTATAAGCAAGACACAAGCAGTAAATCTACTCCACTCTAATTAAACCACAACTGGAGTATTATGTCCAGTTCTGGAGGCCACATTTTAGGAAAGATGTGGACAAATTGGAGAAAATCCAGAGAAGAGCAACAAAAATGAGAAAACATGACCTATGAGGGAAGATTAAAAAAAAAAAGGGTTTGTTTAGTCTGAGAAGAGAAGACTGAGAGGGGAATAATAACAATTTTCAAGTACATAAAAGTTTGTTACAAGGAGGAGGAAGAAAAATTGTTCTCATTAACCTGAGGAGAGGACAAGAAGCAATGGACTTAAATTTCAGCAAGGGCAGTTTAGATTGGACATTAGGAAAAACTTCCTAACTTCCAGGGTAGTTAAGCACTGGAATAAATTGCCTAGGGAGGTTGTGGAATCTCCATCATTGGAGATTTTTAAGAGCAGGTTAGATAAACATCTGCCAGAGATGGTGAAGATAATACTTAGTTCTGCCTTGAGTGCAGGGGACTGGACTAGAAGACCTCTTGAGGTCTCTTCCAGTCCTACGATTCTATGTTAATGGAGCCAGTGTTCTGACATCCTTCCCTCTGCTCACTGATGCGGAGTATGTATGCCTTGCTCAGGGTGATAGCTAACACCAGTAGTTGGCCTGGACAATATCTGATCTTTACCTGGTAGTGTTGGAGACAAATCAACACGTGCTTCGATCTCTCTGGAACACGAAGAAGGGAATTTGCCATGATTGTGGCTAGTGGGTTGTGGTCTGGTTGCCCTATTACTGAATGGCCATAGGTGTACTGATTTATTGTTTCTTCAGTCCAAATATGACAGCCAAGAACTCTCTTTTTCTATTTGGGTGTATCCCTGATCAGTCTCCGACAGGGGCCTACTGGCATAAGTGACCGGCTGCTCTTGCAAAAAGAAAATCTGTTATCATTTGTTTGAACTTGTCACATACTTACTGGTGGTGACTTGCCCAGTCCCACTCGACATCCTGCCTAGAGCTGATATATGGTTGCATATGATATATGGGTTCCACTATGACAGCCAGATGTGGACAGAAAATATATCATTCTTCTGAAGTGCTGTCCCCTTTTCACATCCACTGGAGCTAGCATGTCTCTAACTGTCTTGATCTTATTGGGATCTGCTTTCAATCCCTCTGCTATGAGCAGATGACCAGTGCATGTCCTTCATGCTGTTTGAGTTGCATTTTTTTTCTGGGCTGGGATTTATATCTTTGTGCCTGCATCACTGTAGAAAAGCTTATAGTTTTTTTTTTTCTGCCATAGTCTCATTCAGCTTCTCTATCATTGCTCCTTTCACCTACAAGAAGGAGCTATCTACAACTATTTTCACCTGAGGCAGTTCTTCCAGAGTTTGGTGAGCCTTCTCTGGAAGCCCTCTGATGGTGATGCTGAGCTTATACCCATTGGCAGTGACCAAATGGTGTTGCAAATGTTGTCAGCATACTGGACTCTTTATCCAGGCTTATGTGCCAAAACCTGTTTGTCACATCAAAAGACCATAAAGATTCTGGCTTCCGAAAGTTGTGTCCAGATGTCACTAATTGTGGGAAGTGTACAGTGGCATCTTTTCAATTCCCAGTTCAGTGGCTTTGGCTCTATGCAGATGCATAATTTTTGTGATGTCTTCTTTACCATCACCATGCTGCTTGCCATGGCCGTGCTGATCTCTATAGGTGCTATGAGATCCCGGCTCTGCAAACTTTCTTGCTCCTTGCATACTGGATTATGCAGTTCCCCTGTAGTTTTCCTTTATGGTAAATATACAGGTTCTACTGTGGAATCTACTTCCACTTGTAGCTGTCCTTCAAGACACCCCTGTGACTTGCACTTTTACTTCTTTCACTGCGGCTCTAAAATTCTGATGCTACATCCATATCAGATCCAGGGCTTTTATGACTGTATTCCATAAGAGATGTCTCTGTTGCTTACCACAAACTTCAGTTGGTACCATGAGTAACAAATCCAAAAAGTAACAACGAGGTCATATTTTCCTACAAGGTTGTGTTATGCTCTCATTGTACATTATTTGATTGTACCTGCTTTTTCTAATGGATATGTCTGAGTCCAATTCACCCTGTGGAATCGCATTGCAGGAGGCCCGGCTGAAATCATACAGCGCATTTTCCTGTTAACGTTTTTGCATGCACAGAGGTTAGTATTGTCTTTTGTTGCTTTCCAGTCCTAACAGCCTGGATCTGATATGCTCTTGGACTCAAGGAGAAAGTCACGATGTCATCATCACTGTTTGATGTGACTTTCCCTCTTGTATAAGTCTGACTAATTCTTTCTGATTCTTGCACACACTGATAAAGTGGTTCAACTTGCCATATTCCTTGCAATGTAATTTTAATGCCAAGCACTTCTCTTTTTACTCACTCATGCTGTCTCTCAAAGTAAATGCATTTACTGAACATTTGACACCCTGGCCACCTGCTCTCCTTTGCTGTTGTCTCATGCATGTTCTTATAGGGAAGTTGTGCCTTCGAGGGCTTTTATCCTTTCTCTTTAGGCTTCAGCTGTGTGCCCCATGTTTAAGGATTTGTTTAATGTGGGATCATCCTTCCTATATTACCCACTCCTACAGTTGGTGATCCTAAGTGCCACAGACTGTCCTGAATTAGGGGTCTGTCAAGTCCCAGAAATTGCATGTAGTAAACGTGGAAAGTGTGTGTAATGGAGTAACATTGGGGTGTATCTCCTCTTTGGATTGGTCTCTAGTGAAAAACCTGTGTTGTTCCACAGTTTCATTCTGCTTTTGGGAAGCAATAGGTCCCCAGGGCTCCAAGTATCACTGTGAGGCTTAAGGCAGTGGTGCGCTTTGGAGTGGTGCAGACCTATCAGCCTTGTTCCCCATTAAGGTACAATAATCATTTTACTTCCCTGCTGGTTTTATCCTCATGCATGGTCAGGTCTGTGTATGGCTCATACTCCTCCTTCAACTGGGCTGGGTTTGTGTCTGCAAAATCCAGGGCTCTGGTGGGCTTCAGACTGAGTTCTGTGGCTCACACTGCCAGCTGCTGCACTTCAGGTAACTCTCAGTTCAGATGCTGCTACCATGTTTCATTAGCAAAGTCTGAAGCTGAATGCAGTTTTGGTAGAACTTTATTAAATCCTGTTTACTGCTCTGTCCATGTGGCTGTGTTGCTTCCAGCCTAATGCCCCATGTTACCTGTTTTCCTGTTGTCTTGTAAGTAACTTTCCCTCCAGAGAACATGGGTCCTCTGAATCCAGTTCCACTTATCATGATACAAAAGGCAGATATGTGGGTTGAGGCAAAAATATGGAAGGACTTGAAGAAAGAGATAAGTATCTCAAAACAGATGCTGTGGAAAAGGGTGAGCCAATGGGGGGAACCAAAGGGAAGGCTCAAACTGATCAGCAAGAAAGATAGTATGTTGTGTGGACCAGACGAGGCTAAATGTGGGTGTGCAGGCAGCCAAAGAGAAGGAGGTTACAATAATGAAGACAAGAGATGTTAAGGGCCAGGAAAAGAATTTTAGTTGTCTAGAAGGAAAGAAAAAGTCAGATCTTAGAGATGATGATGTTGATGAAGAAATGCTAGGATTTGGAAACAGCTGGAAGAATGGAGACTCAAATATATCCTCCAGCTAACAGTCTTGAGTGACAAAAGGGAAGGCTTGTTGTTCAATAGAGACAGGTTGTTGGGTGTGTTTCAGAGAAGAGATCAGGAGTAGAGTTGAGAACTTTTTCAACTAAATTGTTTATTCACTGAAAAATGCAACTTCAATTGGTCAGAAACTATTCACAAATTTAACAGAATTCACAGAATAGTTTTGGTCACAGCAGTTTAGGCCAAAGATTTCAAACTGCTCTGCACCTCTATTTCCCCATGTGTAAAATGTGGATGATAATACATCCCTACGTAAAAGGAGTGTTGGGAAAACAAAATCACTAATGTTTGAAAAGTGCTTTGAGATGCTCAGATGGAAAGTGCTGTATTAAATGCAAAGACTTTAAAAAAATCTGAAACTATGAAAGCAGAGATGGAGAAGAAAGAAAAAATTAGAGCTTCTGTTGCATGATCCCCACAGGGAATGTTCAAATGCATGAAGGAACATAATGAGAGGATCTCTGCTACTTCAAGAAGTCACTGAAGCACACATGGTAAGTAAAGGTGACCTATAAAGTGGGTGCATGTCTTTCAGTTACACAGACTTTCTTCCATCCTTCTCTGACTGGCCTAGAGGGAACAAATGTTTCTTTGTGTTTTAACAATTTATATCTATTTGAAATATAAAAACTAGAGAGAAGGTTAAAGAGAGAACAGAGTCCTCTTCTATCCTGCTTTCATTGTTGCAGGTAGGACACTTGGCCTTTAAAAAAGATCAACTGAATAAATTAAAAAATACCATTGTATAGTAATTAATATTGTTACGAGGGTGAGTATGGTACCAGAGATGGAGAGCCCCACATGGTTCTAGATAGCCTCGCACAGACCTATGCTACCATTAGTGCTGTATTCAGCCACCTGTTGGGGGGGAGGAGGAGATCTTTGCAACATTTTTATTTTATTTTATTCTCCCCAATAAAAGCAATACTAATTAATAAAACTAACATTTCTAGAGCACCTTTCATCCCAAGGATTCAAAGAGTGCTTAACAAACTTCAGTTTATATACAATCTACATGCAGCAATTGCTTCTATCAGCTTATCACTGCACAACCACAATGCACATCAGTTCAGGACAGGAAGGGAAGAAGAATAACTGTAATGTCAGCAAAGGGAGTTTAAGTAGGCACAGCACAATTAACAAAGTTGGGACTAAACTGGGACTAATGCCCTATTTTTGCAAAATTGACATAGGATATTTGATGACCATGGGCTTGTGCAAGAGGCAATATTTTAAAGGCCAAAAATGTAAAATGTTTACGTTTTCATTATTTGTAAATTAAATTAATTTCTCTGTTAGTGATGCCAACAAAGAAAAACACATAGCAGTGGAGATTATGTTTTGTCAACTTCAGGGTACACTTGAAAAGTGAAAGAAAACTATAGAATCTGGTCAAATATCTCCTCCTCCTAACATTCTCTACCAAAATATTCCTTTGGCCTAGGAAGAATGTGTGTACCTTCATTTTCCAGATGGGGTACTTAGCTACATTGTGCTTAAGTCACTTGCCAAAAGTTACAGAGTAAGTTTGTGACAACCTCTTTTTAAAAAATACTTCAATTTTCCATATTTAGCAGAGCTGGTTAGAAAATGGAAAATATAATCTTGTCAAATATGGGAATATATTTTGTTTTATCTTTAAAATCCTTGTTTCACTGGACATTTTCCAATTATTTCTAATACTCAGGCCAACTTTAAAATGGGTCCCATGCATCTTTATTAAGTATTTTAATCTTGATGGTGCTCAACAACTGACTGGATTGGTTCCAACGTGTTCCTGCCCTCAAACACATACATGCTACAAAGAGGAAAAAGACAAGACAAGATGCCCCGGGAGATGAAAAGTTAAATTAGAATATTTTTCTTTTATATTTTGGGACTACCAGATTTTCATTAGAGGCTTGTACAATGCCGAACACAATAGGACCTCAATACCAGATTGATTCCTGTAGGCACTACTGCAGTACAATAAATAAATAACAACAACTGTGTTCCTTTTGAACCTTGTATGTTCAACAGTTGGGAAATGTGATTCATTTGAAACAGTCTCATTCCATTTCAAATTGATTGCCACTAGCTTTAGCTCAAAATTTATGGTGATATGCCTAATTCATTACCTATTTCCACATACTGTAGACATCAGAGAGCTTGAGCTTTTTAGGTTTTTCTTCCCCCCTTCATAGAGCTGAACATGCTAATTTAAATTTTCCAGCTCAGGCGATAAAGAAAAAATATAAACCACCCTGTTCATTTTAGTTGAATAGCATTATAGCAGAACTAAATCCATTTCTAAACCATGCATCCTGAGACTTTTTTTTTTTTTGGTCTGGGAAATGCATGGTAACAAAATCACATTCCTCTTTTACCCCTTGGCATTTCTGAATTAAAAGATAACTCAAATGATATCTCACTAGGAAAAAATTACAATGACAAACAGTAAAAAGACACTTTAGCCTAAATCTTTGGGAAATCAAAAATAACGCTTTGCACTCCAAAAGGTGGCTCTTGCCTGGGGGAAAGTCATTGCAGCAATTTCTAGATAAAAATCAATGTTTGAAGAAAAAAAAGATTGGGCAATATTCAGGGACTATGAGAATGATAATGAACTTTGGCACCCAATTAGGTAGGGAATATCTAAGCAGTTCAAAGCTCCAGTTATGTATAGACCACATCAAAGCAGTCTGTCAACTGTCTTTGAAGAAAAAAAACATTTTCAATGGTATTTTCCTTTCTGTTCTACAGTCTGTTTTTTTCTTCCTTCTTCTTTCAGAGTTCTGACAACTACTGATGACAACCTTTCAATCAGCAAATCAATGGGTGGAATCTACAGTGTAATGGCTGGAGGAAACACTTAACTTTTTATATGGAAGTTCGTGTGGGGTTTACTGATATCTGATTATTTAGAACACCAGTTATTCTTGGTCTCAGTTTGGGATGGAATCTTGCTAATATATTGTGTGTGAATCACACAATATTTTTCCATCTAAAGATACAAAGTTGATACATATTTTCTGATTTTTTATTTTCTTTTTCTTTTTTTCTGATAGACAAACTTCATAGAGCAACATTTGGGATGTATAGCTGCTGGGGTCATTGTAATCTAGAATTTGAATATTGCAAAAGATGAAAATGTAAAACCTTTGTTTACTCTTAACTATTATAACAAATCTGTGGTCAAATAGGACTTTATTACTATGCCACACACCATGGCCACTCAGAACATGAGGGTGACAACAGTAATAGAATTCGAATCCTCTCTCTCTAAAACAGCGTTTCCCAAACTTGAAAACCGCTTGTGTAGGGAAAGCCCCTGGCGGGCCAGGCCGGTTTGTTTACCTGCCCCCTCTGCAGGTCTGGACGATCGCGGCTCCCAGTGGCTGCAGTTCACTCCAGGCCAATGGGAGCTGCGGGAAGCGGTGCGGGCCGAGGGACGTACTAGCCGCCGCTTCCAGCAGCCCCCATTGGCCTGGAGCAGCGAACTGTGGCCAGTGGGAGCCGTGATCGGCCAGACCTGTGGACGTGGCAGGTAAACAACCAGCCTGGCCCTCCAGGGGCTTTCCCTACACAAGTGGCGTCCCAAGTTTGAGAAACACTGCTCTAAAAGAATAGCCCCTGCTACTTGAAATAAAGGGACAATGAGGCCAATGATAAATACCCCATCCAACAGGAAGCAGTACATTAGACTCAGTTTGAACCAGGAAACATAGTTAGGCTTGGAAGGATTTGATTTTTATTTAAATGCCAATTTCAACATACACAGACCAACAAAAAATATTTCCAAGAGATAATAACATTTAAAAATAGACAAGAAAAATGCTGCTTGACAACTTCTTAGTGTTTGATGTAAGGATACATACTTCGTATATTTTCATATGTGATGTTGACAACCTGTGTTTTAAAGATTATAAAGTTTTAACTTTTTGACTCTCAGGGTATGTGTACACTGCAGTTAGACACCCCATCTGGACTGTATCAGCTGATTAGAGGTCACAGGGTTCAGGGTAAGGGGCTGTTCAATTGCAGTGTAGACATTCAGTCTTGGGATGAAGCCCGGACTCTAAGGCACTGAAAGGTAGTAGTGTCCTAGAGCTTGGGCTGCAGCCTGAACCAGAACATCTACACTGCAATTAAAAAGCCCCTTAGTCTAAGTCAGCTGGCACAGGCCAACCATAGGCAGAGCCATCCCTAGGGTACGGCAAATCGGGGCGACTGCCCCAGGCCCCAGACCCCATGCTTTGGAGGGCCCCGGACTTCGTGAGGAGGTGGGCAGAGAGGTGAAGCAGGAGGGGGGAGGGGAGCAAGGAGGAGCCCCCCTACCAACCTCCCCTCTCACTAGTGGCTCCTGCCTGCTGGCAGGCCCTGCCGAACAGCACCTTCCCGTCCCTCCCAGTGCCTACCACCGATCCGCTGTTTCACCACATCTGGAGGCACTGCGGGGGAGAGGGCGGAACTGGGCAGGGAAGAGGTGGAGTGGGGACGAGAAGAAGCAGGGCAGATCAGGGGTGGGAAGAGGCAGTGCGGGGATGGGGCCTTGGGGGAAGGGATGGAATTAGGGCAGGGCCTGGGGAGCAGCAACCCCCGGCACATAGAAACTCAGCCCCGAACACCCTTAGGGATGGCCCTGGCCATAGGTGTCTAATTGCACCCTCAACATCTATTGTCATTAAATAATTGTTGTCTGACCCCCCCATAATTTCCTTCAACTGTGAACATTTATAATCAATAAAAAAAATTTAAAGTGTGTTAAATATTTTTGTGCAACTGTGAACATTTGATAAAATGGGAAAAAATTAACAATAAACATTGGTAGTATTAATCAAAATTATAAAAATATACAAAATTACATTTAAGCCTAAACAATGACAGTCCACATTCACATTTCTTTGGAGTGAGGGCCGCTTCCTGATTCTCTTGCAAATTCCACAGGGCTCTCGTGTGTGGATTCTAGGGAAATGTTTGAATTAAGAACAGGTTTTAATTCAAATATTTGTTATCTTAATTTTTATTATTTTATATTACAGGAGAGCCCAGAGGCTCCAACTAAGACTGGGATTCTTTAGTGCTAGATGGGGTATAAACACATCATTAGAGACAATGACAATCCTTGCCCCAAACAGCTAATAATCAAAACAGACAAAACAAAGAAAGAGTGGAAGAAAGAAAGAATGACTATTAGCATTTTACAAATGGGGGGAGTAGGACCAGGAAGTCTTTGGTAGAGCTAGTAATAGAACATGGATACTCTGAGTTAAAGCACGTGGCCCAAACCACAAAACCACTTTTCCTCTCTTCATATAAGACTCTCTTATACAATATAACATTTAATGTAAGCCAGGTGAAGACATGAAAAAACATGTATTTCCAGCTCATATTGAAACAAATGGTGGGACTACTGGACTGCCAACCTGGTTGCTCAATGACCTACATCAATTTGCATAATGATAGGTATTTGATGGGGGCAACACTATTTGACACTTAAAATTGAATTGTCTGCATTCCTTCATTTTGTCTCACAGCTGTCTTTCTACCTGTGATAGCTTACAAGATGTTGGACCTTTAAATCATTCTTGTTCCTTGGATCTGACAGTAGTTTTTCAATACTGGCAAATACTGAATATAGCAACCCTTGAACTTCAGACTTTTTCAGTTTTCAATCTCTGTTTTTCAAATGCCCAGGATCAGACATGCCTCGACTTTCTCTGGAATGTGATCTCTGCACTTAAGAAAGGAGTAGGACCTATATTAATACTTAGTTTCGATACAGAAGGCAGATGAGTAGTGGTGGTAGTATTTAGGAGGGAATCTGCTAAATTGAAAGAAAAGGGAAGGAAACAGTGGGGACAGGGAAGGAGAGGAGAAGGTAGGAGATGTTGGTTTGGAGTGAAGTTAAGGTAAAGAGACTGGGTGGGGCAGGGCTGGCTCCAGGCACCAGTGAAGGAAGCAGGTGCCTGGGGTGGCCAATAGAAAGGGGCGGCACTCCGTTCGTTATTGGGACGGCACATCCAGGTCTGCAGTGGCAATTTGGCGGCAGGTCCTTCAGTGCCTTGCTTCCTCTTCGGCGGTACTTCGGTGGCAACTCAATCGACCCGCTTCAGTCTTCGGCGGCAGTTCGGCGGCCGCTCAATCGGGGTTTTTTTTTTTCCTTCACCGCTTGGGGTGGCAAAAAAGCTGGAGCCAGCCCTGGGGTGGGGGGGGAGTAGGGAGTGGGAGCTGGAGGATTGGAGCAAACAAAGACTCAGCATAGGGCAGACCAAGTAATAAAACATTCTACAGTTTTGCTTAGAATGTCCAGAGGTCCAAAGATCCCTGCTTTGTCTGCTTCTGGTTCTACTGGCTGTAGTGTTTGACTGGTTGCACTCTGCAATTCTTCCCCCAAGACCACATGATGGGGGAGGCATTGCCTGGGTCCTAGTGCCCCAGAGATGGTGGGATCTCCACTGCACAATTCTAGGTTCAGGGGGGTCCTAGGTGGAAGAGTGGCCCCATCTGGACCTCATTTTATTCTTTTCCTCCCTCACCACATGCAATCACTGTTCTGGCTGCTCTTTTTTCTACTTGTTGGCTCCCAGCAGTTCTCTATTGGTTTGCACATTCCTACCAAGATATCTAAGCTGACTCACTTCTTGTACTCCTTTGCCTTTTAAAGTCATGTTTGATTTGGGAGCTGCTGAGGTTCATGTTAGGTTAGTTTTTTTCATAACTGATTATTAACTACATCTTTTTTGCAATGCTGGAAGACAGTTTTTCAGTCTTTACTTGCAAGTTGGTGGTTTTGTCATTTGGAAGAGCTAGGTCATCAAAATATAGATATTCTAGTGTTTTGGTGGTGAGCAATGTGATGACTGTGTTGTGGCCATCTACACATTTTCCTCACAATTTCGTCAGTGGCAATGTCAAACATTAGAAGTGAGAGAATGCATCTTGGTTGACAGCAAGTGTCAATGTTGAACCACCCGCTCAAGTCTGCATTTACTTTATTTTAACTGTGCATGGTGTGCTTTGATAAAAAGCCTTGTTGACAACAGTTATTTCTGTTGGCATTACCATAACACTTCTACTTATCTCAGAATGAATCACATTGGAGGCTGTCAAATGCTTTATTGCAATCTATGAAGTTTATGATTTATATCACAAATGAAATAGATTCTCAGTCTAGTGTGTAATGTATGTTAGTCCACATCAGAAAGAAAACACTATACACACAGGGGGTCCTTATGGAATGGAAGGGATATTGCTAGCAGGGAAAAAGGCCCCATTGCAGAAGTGTGGAGGGAAACCACATCCATCTTGCTTCAATTTGTACAAAATGCAGTCCAAAATATGAAAAATTAAAAAATGTCTGCTAAGGCCACATTTGTTCAAAGTAGTCAGTTAAAGAGAAATTTGCATGGGACTGTCTTTTTATTTTATACTGTGTTTATACAGTATTTTTCACAATAGCATTCATGACTGGGCTCCTCGATTCTACTACAATACTAATAATTCATAATAATAGTGTGATGAAGCAGAGAAACTGGCCACCAGCATGACTGGGGTTAAGGAGAGACTTTGGGCCCAGCTATCCCAGCCCCATTATACCTGCAGCCAGTGCCAGGCCTGGAGGGAAGAGAAAAGGAGAGAGCCTGGCTCAGTTCAGTGCTGACTGGGGAAAAGTCAGGCGCTAGCTACTGCCCTACGTGATAGGAAGGATCACTAGCCTGCCAGCCAAGGCAGCAACCAGGGAGTACATTCTGTGTCCCAGCCAAGGGAGACTGAGGAGGAGACCTATGAGCCTCTGGCAAGTGAGGTAACTGGGTGACTGCAGCCGAGAATCATTGTGGGGTTTAGCTGCGCCAACCATATCACTGCCCTGTCTGAAGAAGCCTGGGACCATTGTCAGGCACCTACAAGATCAATGAGAGGGTGCCACAGGAGTCAAGCCACACCAGAAAATTGAAACTATAGTCAAGAAAAAAAATTTCAGACACATAGATGAACACAATTTGTTGGGGAAGAGTCAACAACTTTTTTTAAAGGGAAATCATGCCTCTCCAATCTGCTAGTATTCTTTGTGGGAGTCAAGAAGAATGTGGACAAGGGGGATCCAGTGAATATAATGTATTTAGATTTTCAGAAATCCTTTGATAAGGTCCCTCTTATAGGCTCTTAAGCAAAGTAAGCTGTCATGGGATAAGAGGGAAGGTCCTCTCATAGATTGGTAACTTGTTAAAAGATAGGAAACAAAGGATAGGAATAAATGGTCAGTTTTCAGAATGGAGAGAGGTAAATAGTTGTGTCCCCCAGGGGTCTGTACTGGGCCCAGTCCTATTCAACATATTCATAAAAGATCTGGGAAAAGGTGTAGACAATGAAGTAGCAAAATTTGCAGATGATACAAAACTATTCAAGATAGTTAAGTTCCCGGCAGACTGCAAAGAGCTACAAAAGGACCTCTCAAAACTGGGTGACTGGGCAACAAAATGGCAGATGAAAGTCAATGTTGATAAATGCAAAGTAATGCACATTGGAAAACATAATCCCAACTATACATATAAAATGATGGGGTCTAAATTATCTGTTACCACTCAAGAATGAGATCTTGGAGTCATTGTGAATAGTTCTTTGAAAACATCCACTCAATGTGCAGCAACAGTCAAAAAAGCAAACTTAATGTTGGCAATCATTAAGAAAGGTACAGATAATAAGGCATAAAATATCATATTGCCTCTGTATAAATCCATGGTATGCCCACATCTTAAATACTGTGTGCAGATGTGGTAGCTCCATCTGAAAAGAAAATATATATTGGAAATGGAAAAAGTTCAGAAAAGGGCAACAAAATTGATTAGGGGTATAGAACAGCTTCTGTATGAGGAGAGATTAATACGACTCGGACTTTTCAACTTGGAAAAGAGACGACTAAGGGGGGGATATGATAGAGGTCTATAAAATCATGACTGGTTTGGAGAAAGTAAATAAGGAAGTGTTAGTTACTCCTTCTCATAAACCAAGAACTAAGGGTCACCAAATGAAATTAATGGGCAGCAGGTTTAACACAAAAAAAAGGAAGTATTTTTTCACACAACGCACAGTCAACCTGTGGAACTCTTTTCCAAAGGATATTGTGAAGGCCAAGACTATAACAGGGTTCAAAAAAGAACTAGATAAATTCATGGAGGATAGGTCCATCAATGGCTATTAGCCAGGATGGGCAGGGATGCTGTCCCTAGCCTCTGTTTGCCAGAAGCTGGGAATGGATCACTTGATGATTACCTGTTCATTCCCTCTGGGGCAGCTGGCATTGGCCACTGTTGGAAGACAGGATACTGGGTTAGATGGAAGTTTGGGCTGACCCAGTATGGCCATTCTTATGTTCTTACATTGTGTTCATCTATGTGTCTAAAAATTCTGTTCTTTACTACAATTTCAACCAATTTACCTGGCACTGAAGTTAAGCATACTGGCCAGTAATTGCCAAGATTGCCATGGGATTCTTTTTTTAAAAATCAGCATTACATTAATTAACCTTCAGTCATCTAGTATAGAGGCTAAGTTAAATGATAGGATGCATACCACTGGGAGTACTTCTGCAATTTCAAATTTGAGATGCTTCAGAACTCTTGGGTGAATACCATGTGGTGCTGGGGATTATTACTGTTTAATTTCTCAATTTGTTCCAAAGCCTCCTCTAATTACACCTCAGTCTGGGATAGTTCCTCAGATTTGTCACCTAAAAGGAAGGGCTCAGGTGTGGGAGTCTCCCTCTCATCCTCTTCAATGAAGACCAATGCAAAAAATTCATTTAGCTTCTACGCAACAGTCCTGTCTTCCTTGAGTGTTCCTGTAGCACCTCAATCATCCAATGGCTCCATTGCTGTACTTAAGAAATGTTGCCGTTAATATTTGTTTCCTTTGCTAGTTGCTCTTCAAATTCTGTTTTGGCCTGTCTAATTATACTTTTACACCTGACTTGCTACAGTTTATACTCCTTTCTATTTGACTTCTATTTGACTTCCAATGTTTACAGGATGTCTTTTTTGTCTCTCATTATCTCTTACTCTGTTTAGCCATGATGGTATTTTTTAGATCTTTTACTGGTTTGTTGCTTTTTTTGAAAGGGGGGGGGGAGATATACATATAGTTTTAGCCATTACTTTGGTGTTTTTAAAGAGCTTCCATGCAGCTTACAGGCATCCAACTTTTGTAACTGTTCTTTTTAATTGTTGTTCAACCAGCTTCCTCACTTTTGTGTAGTTCTCCTTTTGGAAGTTAAGTGCTATTGTGGTTGGTTTGTTTAGAATCCCCCCCCCCTTTATAAGAATCTAGATTTAATTATATTATGGTCGCTATTACCAAGTGGTTCAGCTGTACTCATGTCTTGGATCAGATCCTGTGCACCACTTAGAACTAACTCAACAGTGGCCTCTCCCATTGTGGATTCCAGAACTAGCTGTTCCAAGAAGCAATCATTAATAGTGCTTAGAAATTTTATCTCTGCATCCTGTCCTGAGGTGAAATGTTTTCACTCAAAATGGGGAACGTTGAAATCACCTATTATTAATAGCTTTTCTGATTTTGTAGCCTCTAATCTTCCTGAGCATTTCACAACCACCATTCTGGTCAGGTGGTTGGTAGTATAGTCTTACTGCTATACTATTATTAATCAAGCATACATTATCTGTAGAGATTCTATGGTACAGTTTGAGTCATAAAAGATTTTTATTGTATTTGACTCTATGCTTTCTTTCAAATATAGTGCCACTCCACCATCAGCGTGATACTCTGTCATTCCTATATATTTTGTCCACTGGGACTACCATGTTCCATTGATAATCATCATTCTACCAAGTTTCTGTGATATCAAAGATGAAATAGTGTATCAATGGGTGATGAGTCCACTGACAGAGTGAAGTACAGGCTTAAAGTCCTGGAACTTAACGTACACTTTTGATGTTACGTGGAGCTCTCCTGCAATTTAGCAAAACTACTCCTTTTATAATCCATTATAATACCAATTAAAGTTAAACAGCCCCTTACCTTAATTATATGGCCACCACCTCCTTAGTGGCTCTTTACATTACACATTATTTAAATTAACTTCTGCACAAATGTCTTTCCCATAATATCAGATAGCAATTTAATAAAATATTCACAATTCTTAAAAACACTCATTAAAACCTTGCTCAATACAGTTTTAAGCAAAACATAACTGCAACATAACCTTGGATTATGTCCTTCCTAACTTCAGTTTCCCTGTCTTATTCCCTGTATCCAACTTATCTTTCTTAGACTAGCAACTTCAATTTCCTTCTTAGATACTCCTCTACATTTATAAATTTGGCTTTGGCCTACATTAGCCTACTTATTTCTTAACCTAAATCATCCCATAGGCTACACCTGTATCCATCTGTTGTGACTTGTCTTATTCTTAGATTGTAAACTGTTTAGGGCAGGAAATGTACATTTTGTTCTGTATTTGTACAGTGCTTAGCACAACAGGGGCCTGTTCCATCACTGGAGATCCTAAGTACTACAGTAATATAATTGTCATAACTATAAAGGGAAGGGTAACAGCTCTCCTGTGTACAGTACTATAAAATCCCTCCTGGCCAGAGACTCCAAAATCCTTTTCCCTGTAAAGGGTTAAGAAGCTCAGGTAACCTGGCTGACACCTGACCCAAATGACCAATAAGGGGACAAGATACTTTCAAATCTTGGGAGCGGGGATGGGAAGGCTTTTGTTTGTGCTCTTTGTTTGGGAAGTTGTTCGCTCTTGGGACTGAGAGGGACCAGACATCAATCCAGGTTCTCCAAATCTTTCTGAACAAGTCTCTCATATTTCAAACTTGTAAGTAAACAGTCAGGCAAGGCGTGTTAGTTTATCTTCGTTTTCTCAACTTGTAAATGTACCTTTTGCTAGAGTGCTTATTTTTCCATCCTGATTTTACAGAGAGGATTTTTACCTTTTTCTTTAATTAAAAGCCTTCTTTTTAAGAACCTGATTGATTTTTCCTTGTTTTTAGATCCAAGGGGGTTGGATCTTGATCCACCAGGGAATTGGTAGAGTCTCTCAAGGCTACCCAGGGAAGGAAATTAGTTTTGGGAGTGGTGGCAGCGGACCATATCTAAGCTGGTGGTTAAGCTTAGAAGTTTTCATGCAGGCCTGCACATTTGTACCCTAAAGTTCAAAGTGGGGAAGCAGCCTTGACAATAATACATAATAATTTTAAGATGTTGTGGGAGTTTGCGTCTTTTGTGTGAATTTATTTCATCAAAGGAGGCAGATGTGCTCTCAAAAGCCTGGATTCACAGGCAAGTGAAAAACATTGCATGTCACAATGTAATTAATTTCTTATTGACTGATATTCCTTGGAACATCAGGACAGTGAATCAAATACTTCCATTTTATTAAAGGGCTGATGGAGCCACTGACATCCCTTCACAGGCAAAATACGTTCATGTAGTATAAATGGCATTTATTTGGTTTAATTTCTTTTTTTTTTAATTGCTGTTGGGTGTAAAAGGGAATGTATGCATCCCCTCAATGCCCCCCCCCCCCAGCTTGTTAGTAGCACTGATCTGCAAGATATAATATTTATACAGTGTGTGTCCCAGTGAAACCCAAACCCCTGTGGAATTAAATGTTACATCCACCTGTATAGCTAAAGAAGTTAAAATGGAAGTTATTATGGAAAATGCCATTCACACCCATTATTATTCTGAGTATTATCTGATTCATAGACATCACTAAATTACTTGAAAAACATTCTGCGTAGCATTTACACAAAGGTAAACTGCACTTACGCTCTACTAATATATTTTAAATGCTTTTATCTTTTATTGCACTATGAGTAATGCTGCAAAGTAATGATAAAAAGACAGACTTACAAAAAAACTGCATATTTTAGAAAACAAGATTTACTTTCTATCAGTAATAATGCAAATGATAATTACAATGAAACAGATGTATTGCAAAAGCCTAAGTTTATTTCTAAAGGGGTCCCTCTTGCTTCAGTGAAAATGTCACATTGGGAAAGAGACTGAAGTTTGTATTTGTGATATAAGTTTCTATGGCTGTGTCAATATATCTGACTTATATTTGTGTCTTTGTGTTTCAGGTCCAGATCTAGGAAGGCACTTAAGCACATGCTTAATTTTAACTGTGAGAATAGACCGATTCAATAGTATTATTTACATGCTTAATGTAAGCATGTGCTTAAGTGCATGGCTGAATCAAGGACTTGTGTGAGTTAAATACAAGTGAATTATCCAAGATTTTCTTGGCAAAGTAAGGGTGTGTTGCTTGTGTGGATATTTAATGTTAGAGGATTTTAAAAGTGACCTAGGGGATTTAGCATTTAATAGCAATGAGATTTAGACACCTAAATCCCATAAACTCTTTGAATATCCCACTTTTTAAATTCACAAAGTTTCATATTCAGTACCAGAAGTTAAAGCCACTACCTATTTGAAACCAGTTACAATAATGAGCACTTTTTTTTCCAAAGCAATAGGTGGAAACTAGTGTAGCAAAGCTCTGCACTGATGAACAATTTCATGTGAAATTATCTTGCAACAGGAACAAAAACTCCCAATGGCAAGAATCTTATTGAAATATCTATTCCATTTGCTTCATACTCTTCTTCATTTTGGTAAGTGGATATCAAAAAATTGAAGAGGAAAAACTGGATCTAATGAAGTCAATAGAAGTTTTGCCATTGAATTCAATAGGGCCAGGATTCACCCTCAGAGATTAGATGATTTTCATGGAACCCGCCCTCCAAAACCTTGAATACATATTCAAGGTTTATCTAAACCCTTGTGTCTGAAAAACTCATCTGGAAACCGCATGACAAAAAGCTTTCTTCTGAGAGCTCTGTTTTTTCTTGCTTCCATTGGGAACAGACTGACAAAAACATAATCTATTGCTATTCATTTAGATTTTTGAGTTTGTGCCCTGAATAACTGTTTATGGATAATTTTCAAATAATGAAAATTAATCTGTTATTTAGGCACTCTTGCACTAAGATATTGAGTTTGACATCAAAAGATTACTAGATAAATATATTCTTTTTATTCCTGTCCATCATCTCAGCAGTGACGATGGAGCCAAATGAAGTCTTTCCATTACTTTCTCCCTTGCACCAGCTTCATAGTGGTCTTTCTTGAATTTTCTGTAACAGCATAATTTCTTGTCCTGGCCATTTTCTTATCACTTCATTTATTTTTATTCTCTGTAGTCTTGAAATTTCTCTGCCAGATCATTTCTGCAGTCAGTATCTTTTAGGTTTCCTCATACTCCAACATTCTGACCTGTAGTATTGGCATGACAGCTGTCTAATAGACACTGACTTATTTTTATATACATTTCTTTAGCCTTCCAGATCTTGCAGAGTTTTCTGAATGCACCAGTGGCTAGTTCAAGTCTTTTTTTATGCCATCTTCATTATTTCCACTCTTCGACACTAGTCCTCCAAGTTACTCAATTTTCCACTAGCTCTAATTCTTTGTCTCCGATTTGATCTTTACTCCTTCCTCTTGTTTTCCAAGTGCCATCATTTTTATCTTCTCTGTGCTGTGTGAAGAATTGTGGCTTCATTCACATAAAGAACAATGGGAAATGGTGGCCATATAGTAATACCATTCAAATATATATGCATATTGTAGTTTATGTTTAAGATAGTTTAGTGTTTGTGGACCTTAATGAGGGTAAGCTGATTTTTAAAGACACATTCAATTTTTATAATTTGTCTCCTACTGGTGTCACAACAGGGCAGGAGTTAAGGTTTCTATTGAAGAAAAGCCTGTGGAAAAATTGATCATCAATCTTTAAAAAAATTCATATTTAGCCTACGCACAAGATTTCAGTGACTTTTAGCAATATAGGAAGTTTGAAGAATCTGTGATCAGGCCTATGCCCTCACTATACATTTCCAAACTTTAACATACTTGGACTTCTTTTAAATTCATCCTTAACTGGGAATTTTCTTAGGTTTGAGATATTTACAATACCCTTGTACTGTAGTTTACCCTAAATTACTGACATGTATTCTTAGCCTTAACTCTAGTGTACTTAATGTTTAATAAGAAGTGAGCTGTGATTTCTCTCCCAGTCCTATTGCAAAAGATTTTGCTGATGTGTCTAGTGGAAATAAGCCAGGTGTGAGAAATCTGACAGGATGTATGATCAGTTATATGTGTTAATGCATGGCACATACTTGCAACCCTTTGTCCACCTCTTCAATCCCATATATTTTGTCAAATAGTTTTATTACAGAGCTCTTAATAAAGCTTCTGAGGGTATGTCTACACTGTGACACTGCTGCCCTTATTTTTCATAGTAACATTATATGATTGTGTCATAATCAATGTGTTTTATGCAGGATAGGTCATGTGAGGTATCATTGGAAAGGTTATGATTTACTGAATATGATTATCCTATCTGTACGCACTTATCATTTTTGTATCTAATGTTAAGAATATTGACTATACATCTGTACTACAAAAGTGTTTGCACCTGGGGAATGCTCACTAGAGAGAATGCAATCAGTCTGGTTGGCTAGCTGGGAACAAGTCAATGGACCATTAGGGAGAACAATAGGTCTTTGAAGATGCTAATCTCCCACCTTCCTGAGAAGCTTTCCTGGGATGCTACAAATAACCTGAGACTAATGGCTATTTTGACATTGCAGGCTCATGTGATCAAGTCATCTGGTACTGGACTCCATGATAGAATACCAGTATTTTTCCACTGAGGGGATGGGGGAACAACACTGGAAAACAGAGGATTTTCCCGCCATATGTAAAACCTATTTAAGGCAGGAGAATGACATAATTAGGGTTCATTCTTCGCTGAATTCCACCTAGGATGACTGCTGTGAACATCTAAGAAACAAGGACAAAGGAGAGGAGAAGGACTGAGCCCAGGTTGGAAAGGTGTCTGGCCCGTGAAAGAAATACCTGGAGTTTTAAACTGCAAGCAAGAGGAGTTTGCCTTCAAGAACCTCTGCAATCTGCCTAAAACAACATTTCGGGTGAGAAATTACTACCTGTAACCAGTTTTAGTATTTTAAGCTTATATTTCATTTGTTTTATTTGCTGGGTGATCTGCTTTGATCTGTGTGTGTAAGTGAGTGGATTTACCCCTGCGGTGCCTCCTGCTAGTCTCTCAGGGAATTAGCTCATTTCCAGCCTTGGAGCACCCTCTGCGGGCCGGTGTCCCACTGCCGCTTGGCCCCCATGTCCCTCCCTGGATTCCAGTGCCCCTTTATCTGGGGTGCTGCCCCCTGGCAGTACACCCCTCAGTATCAGGGTCTCCCTTCCCCAGTGAACCCCCACCCCATATCTCCACTTCACCTCTGTATAAGGCTACTGCCAGTCTCCATCTAGCCCCCGCATCCTGGGGCAGACTACAGTATCAGCCACTCATCACCGGCAAGGTTGGGTTTGGACCTGCTGCCTTTGCCTACCCCTGGGCTGCCCTCTGCAATCCCCAGTTGCCTTATGCTAGGCTGCAGCCTGGGGCTTTCCAGGCTGGAGCTCCCTGGCTCCTCTGCCTTTCCCCAGTCCTGCTCCACTCAGGTACCCTGTCTCTAGCTCCCTGCAGCCAGGCCCATCTCCCTCTACAGCTAGAGAGAGACTGACTGCTCCCCAGTCCACTGCCCTCTTATAAGGGCCAGCTGCGGCATGATTGGGTCATAGCCCAGCTGTGGCTACTTCCCCAATCAGCCTAGTAGATTTTCCCCTACCACAGCCCTCTTCCGGGGCTGTCTTTAAACCCCTCAGGGCAGGAGCAGGTGACCACCCCCCTACAGTGTGTTATCCCTTGTAATCACTTAAAATCTATCTTTTGTGGCTAATAAACTTGTTTTTGTTTTCTCTAAAACTGGTTTGTGTAATTCATACCTGGGGAGGAGGGGCAAAAAGCTGTGCATATTTTCCTCCACACTGAGGGTGGGGGCGGATTTCAATGAGCTTACAATGCATAGTTCTCTGTGCAGCGCAAGATGATACAATTTTGCGTTTATACTCCAGAGGAGGTGTGCACTTGAGTGCTGGGCAATTCCTTAGCTGAAGCCTTCCCATGCAGTGCTGATTTCAGAGTCTGTGTCTTTCTGCAGCTGTGTCCCTACCTGTGTGTGTGCTGAAGGAGGCTTGAGAGGGCCTGGCTCAGCATGACAGTGTAAGGGAGCCCAGGCTGCTGGATCAGGCAGGCTCAGTGGTACCCCAGTACATCAGGTGGCAACTCGGAGAGGGGGAACCCATCACATATACCTTGGATAGCTACTCATGGGACTAGCTTATGCTGAAAGCGCTGCTGTTGCTTCACTGTTCTGGTACACGAGCTAGCTAGATTAAAGCTAGCTTGGCTGCAATCACACCCTGTGATTGCAGAATACTCAAACCCTTAGAGACAATCTCATCAGCTGCCCCACTATCTTGTGTGCCAATCTCAATGCTACCGTCTGAAGAAAAACAAATCATGTTTTGTATGTTCAAAGCGCTGTGCAAAAGATTAACTCATTCATTCCCACTCTGGACAGAACAGGGAAATGCAGAGATATACGGAAGTCTATGATGGGCTAAATGGGGTGAAAACCTTTGCATGTGCCTAACTTGGCAGGGGACTGGACTCGATGACCTCTCGAGGTCCCTTCCAGTCCTAGAATCTATGAATCTATGAATCTATGTTTAGAGCAGGATCTTTGTGCACTCCAACCTACAGTAGCTAGAAACTGTGCCTGAAAGTCTCTTCCCACAATAATAGATACATGTAAGGTGGTATAATGATATTCAGAAAACAAAATAAAAGCCTGTTTGGAGAAATGTGGAGACTGGAAAACCTATTACCTATTTTTAAATTGTTCAAGACATATAAAGCTATGAATACATGCATTATATAACAAATCCCAGCCTGGCATCTTCTCTGTCGAAAAGCCTCGGGACTACAATTAAAACAACACATTTCAACATCAGTATTCCATTTAATTTGATTATGTTTGAGACAGCTGATTTGTGTTGACCACTGAAAAAAATGTCACTACCCAGCAAGTCTTTTATGCAAAAATGAATGCATGGAATCATTTCTTTCTCAACCATGTTTAATTCTTCCTTCCCTCCACCCCCAAATGTGGTCCATATTACTCGTTATCAAGTGATAATTATGTCTAAAAATGTATAACTACTTCCATGCTGCACCACATACCAGACATAGTAAATGACGCAACTTGACCATGCAACACAACTTCTACCATTTTAAAATATCACTGGCCTGGTGGACCAAATAATGTTGAGACCCAGGGCCGGAGCTGTTACTACCGCAGAGGTGTTGAATCTGGGGAGAGACAGTGTGGTATAGTGGTTAGGAGTGGAGACAGGAAACCTGGGTATTCTATTCTCAACTTTGCCTGTTTCCCCTTTCATCCTTGTCTGTTTATATTATATTAAAAAAAAATAAAAGACTGTCCATGTGTACAGGTATCTAGGACTGTAACAACAATTGGATCTAGACAAAAAATTGGAAAGTATTCTCCCCTCATTCTCCCCAAAATGTTTCTTTTTAAGGGGATTTTAATTTTTTTCCAGTAAAAAGAAACCTGAAAAATTGGGAATTTTGAATTTGTTTTCACTGAAGAAAAAAAAAGGTGTGTGGGGGTTGCGGGAGGGTGGAAGCAAACAGGGATTAGGAGAACCGGGGGAGAGGGAGGCATGAGTGGAAACAAACCAAAAGTTTCACAGTTTTTAGATTTCTATTGAAAAAAAATCAGAAGATTTTAGAAAATGTTTTGGTGTAAGAATTTTGACTAGCTCTAATAACATTAATAATAGAACTTGCAGCAATATTGTCCCCAGGAGCAGAAAATACTAAAGTAATTTATTAAAAAATATTTTTAATTAGTTTGAGGCAGAGTACTTTAAAGATTGAGATGAAAAAGTTTGTTGTTAAATTTAAAACAAACAAAAAACCTTCCAACTGTTTAAGATTTCAAATCAGTAACTGGAATATATTCTGTTAAAGATAGGCAAAGGGGTTTGAGTAAAACATCTCTCTACTCCAAAAGCTTTGTCTATAACTGAAACCAAGTCTGAACCACACAAACTGCAAAATCTCACTACTACAAACTCCTCAATTCCTGGTCACAAGTGATATGATAGTGTAAGGTTTCATGTGCTGGACATGCAAAGGCAAGGTGGGCAACACAATGAGTGCAGATTAATCCTACTACATGGCTGCTGCCAGTCTAGACCCTTTGCCATTACCCTTGGCTTTTTAGAGCTATACAATTCTTGAACCCAGTTGACTTCAAATTCAAAGATCCCTATGCATCTCAAGGCCCAGATCTTGGTCCCTCCTGATTGTCTCTGGTGTTAGCTGTGACTACTTATAGCCACTATCTAGTGTGTCCACTGGGCATATCGCAATAAGGAAAGGATCTGTGTAAACAAGAAATGAAGACTGTCTTGTGTTTACCCTGATCATAGTATCTTGAGTCTCTAATCTCTATGGTCTCAGAGAGGCATCTATTGCAGGCATTTTTGTCTATAGTCTTCAAAAAGGAATAAAATCAGGCTCATGATCTTCTACTCTTTCTCACCGATTTCGGCAGTCCAAAGATGTCCAGATAAGAATCTGTATTTTGTGATGGCTATACACAATGCTTCCTTTGAAAACTTTTGAAAATATATTCTATTGGAGGAGTTAAAAATTACCAAACCTTCATAAACAAATTACTTTATTGGAAAACAGTGTTCTACAAGATGCAAATCTAGGATTGTGTGTTTTCCCTGTAACACTTAAACTTTTAATTGAAAATAGAAACATGCATCACTGCTTTATATGTTTGGCTATGCTTCAAGGGTCTGGGTTTTTTTTTTTTTATAAAGGTGCTGGCCATCTGCTCTTCCTTTGACTTAAATAGGCTGAAACACCTAATCCTTCTGAAAAATCAGGCCCTAATTGCTTGCAACATTAGCTGTTGTAGAGTATCAGGGAAACCTTAACTTAAGTCTTGGTATGTAAGTGAAAAAAGAACCAATTTTCCATCCTTTTGTTTTTAAGACACAAATATTTGTTATTTTCAAGTGTAAACATATAATCGGTTACCACTTTGGGATCTTCACATTTCAAATAAATGATTTTCAGTTCACCTTTAAGTATTTTTACTACTTGAAGTTCACAGATAGATTTTCAAAGATTGCCAGTAACTTTAAGAGTACTAGATGCCATAAATAAGCAGTAAATCAGTATTTTCAAAAGGTCATTCAGCATAATTGAGCTCAGTTATCTTGCAGCAAAATATACACCAGGTTATATTGCCAAGAATGATACATGAGATTCAAATCTAAAGATCTCTATAAAATTATACATTTTTGGCCTTGCCAAAATAAACCAATTTTGAACTGGGCCCCATAAATAAACCCCCTGAATTTACTGCAAGTTGTATCCAAGGCTGTCATAACTATAAAGGGAAGGGTAACAGCTCTCCTGTGTACAGTACTATAAAATCCCTCCTGGCCAGAGACTCCAAAATCCTTTTACCTGTAAAGGGTTAAGAAGCTCGGGTAACCTGGCTGACACCTGACCCAAAGGACCAATAAGGGGACAAGATACTTTCAAATCTGGGGAGGGGGGAGGCTTTTGTTTGTGCTCTTTGTTTGGGAAGTCGTTCGCTCTTGGGACTGAGAGGGACCAGACATCAATCCAGGTTCTCCACATCTTTCTAAACAAGTCTCTCCTATTTCAAACTTGTAAGTAAATAGCCAGGCAAGGCGTGTTAGTTTTCCTTTGTTTTCTCAACTTGTAAATGTACCTTTTACTAGAGTGTTTATCTTTGTTTGCTATACTTTGAACCTGAGGCTAGAGGGAGGTCCTCTGAGCTCTTTAAGTTTGATTACCCTGTAAAGTTATTTTCCATACTGATTTTACAGAGATGATTTTTACCTTTTTCTTTAATTAAAAGCCTTCTTTTTAAGAACCTGATTGATTTTTCCTTGTTTTTAGATCCAAGGGGGTTGGATCTGTATTCACCAGGAGTTGGTGAAAGGAAGGAGGGGGGATGGTTCATTTCTCCTTGTTTTAAGATCCCAGGGGGGTTGGAACTGTATTCACCAGGGAATTGGTGAAGAGTTTCTCAAGGCTTCCCAGGGAAGGGAATCCATTTGGGAATGGTGGCAGCGGACCAGATCTAAGCTGGTAGTTAAGCTTAGAAGTCTTCATGCAGGCCCCCACATTTGTACCCTAAAGTTCAAAGTGGGGAAGCAGCCTTGACAAAGGCTAACAAGGCTTCAGAAGTTGGGTTTTCTTGGCATGCCAAAAAGCCCCAGTCTAGTTGATGTCTCAATATATTAGGTACAGAAAAACAAGAACAATTGCAAAAAGATCATGTGTTGGCTTCGGCTCTGCTATATTAATTTAGATGGAACAAATGGGCTACAGGTGTTAACATAAACCAGTTACTGTCCAACATTAAACAGCATTAAATAAGGTTTGAGGTTTGGTATACTGCCTCCTTAGAACCATGGCAAACAGACTATTAAAAATCTTTTCAACTTTTTCATTAAAGTGAAGAAGGAAAATTAGCTAAAGCTTTTGAACTGTAAAGTATTAAATAAAGCTTTCATTTTAACAACATCCATCATTCCTCTCTCTTTAGCTGGAGAGAGTTTTTAGGGGGAAGGAACACCATGTTTGACAGTCCCTTAGCTAGTATCAAAGATGGTAATAACTGTCCATTTGGGGAAAAGAGAAAAAGTTAGTTGAGATGGGCTGAAGCTGTTGTTGTAACTGCTGCTGTTAGAATTTGCTCTCATTTCATCCCAAGTGGTAGTTGGGATTCAGATAAAGCCAATAGAAGTGGCAATGTTATCTTGGTCCCCCTCTCTGGACCAGGTTGTCCAGGACATTTCTTCAGATTAGGATGGTGAAGGCAAAGAGTCCCACAAGATGGTGGCAGCCATGTTGGTGAAACTTGCTTCAGTAGCCTCCATTTGTTCTTCAATTCCCCCCGCCCCAAAGTCTCTTTCTTTAAGGACCCAAAATGAGAGTGTTGGGTGGAATAATCCATCTCCTCATTATTTTGTCCCCCAATTAGGCCTAATATCTGACACACCAATTTTGGTTCATTAATTTCCAGACCCACATTTTCTTGTTTACCATACACAGTCTTAACACAGTTCTTGAGTTATATCAGTACATTTCTTGGTTTAGACTAATTCAGTCAATCTCCTTTCTGTACATTTTCCCGTCAGCATTTATTATGACATCTTATGAGCTTTCACATACTTTTTATAACTGAGCTCATAATCAGAGTAAATTTGTAAGTCCAACTATCACAACAGCCCTCAACATACATCAGGGGTCAGCAACGTTGGAACGCGGCTCGCCAGGGTAAGCACCCTGGCGGGCCGGGCCAGTTTTATTTACCTGCTGACGCAGCAGGTTCGGCCAATTGCGGCCTCCACTGGCCGCGGTTCGCCGTCCCGGGCCAATGGGGGTGGCGGGAAGCGGCGCGGGCGAGCGATGTGCTGGCTGCGGCTTCTCGCCACCCCCATTGGCCCAGGACGGCGAACCGCAGCCAGTGGGGGCCACGATCGGCCGAACCTGCCGTGTCAGCAGGTAAATAAAACTGGCCCGGCCCGCCAGGGTGCTTACCCTGGCGAGCCGCGTGCCAACATTGCCGACCCCTGACATACATAGTTCATTGTTTTGAGTATTTTTTCCCATTTCAGTGGTCCCTTCTGTGATGCTTCTTGGGCACTCAGAACTGAGAGTCATCTTGTCACCCTCTGACTCCAGCATATAGGAGTCTTGCCTGTGCATGGTTGAGTGTCAGTTCCCTAGTACCATCTGCCTTTCAGCAACTCAAGCAGTCTCCCTTGGGCTATACCAGCCCTAACTTCACCTTTCAAGTTAACACTAAGTGAACCCCAATTCCCGAGTCTCTTTGAATAGTTCCCCTGTGTTATGCAACCCCTGATAGTGGCTATTCATAGAAATCCCAGATCCTCTTCACCCAAAGGTACAGTGTACCCCAATCTACCTTTTTTACCTTAAACCATTGCTCCTGTAAACCAAATACCACTTCTGTTTTATTGCTCACAAGAAGGGTTACTTAAGAAAAGGTAATGATTTAACTAAGAATGAGAGAAGGTGATGGAAACAAATGGATACAATACAAAATAAAATCACAAAACATGAATCTGGGTCTACACTTATTAATAGTGACCTTTCTTATCTAATAAAATATGTTTCCCCCCAAAGTTCCGTCTGTTACAGAACTGGCTGGTTTCACAGGAACAAGGATCCAAATGTTCATAAAAACACCACCAATCCACAAGGGTTTTCCTCAGTGAATGTATCCAGAGAGTCTTTCCTCCTCCTCTGTTATACTGAAGCAGTCTTGATTCTATTCATAGATTCTATTGTTTGTCTTTTTGTAATGTTCCTTTTTTGTCTTCAAGTAGTTATGATTGTTTGCAGTTGCCACTGGTGGTTTTCCATTGAAAGTCTTAGGGCTCGTCTACACTTAAAATGCTACAGCGGCACAGCTGTGCTGCTGTAGCACTTCAGTTTGGACACTACCTAGGTCAATGGGATGGATTCTCCCATTAGTGTAGGTAATCCATCTCCCTGAGAGGTGGTAGCTAGGTGGATGGAAGAATTCTTCCATTGTCCTAGTGCTGTCTACACAGGGACTTAGTTCGGCTTAACTATGCTGCTCAGGGATGTGGATTTTTCAAACCCGTGACCGAAGTAGTTAAACAAATCTAATTTTCTAGTGTAGATCAGGCATTAGTACTGATCAAGACCAAACAACTGAGCCTTGCATTGCATCACTAGCTAACCAGACCAAGAAGTCAACTCCCTCCTGCCTGAATGGGCTACCACTGAAACATTATATTCTGGTGACTAATTTTTACTCCAAATCCATAAAGCATACTTTCCATATAAATATATTATTCATTGACAATTACCAATACATACATCTCACAATGAATATGAATCTTGGTAAGTTACAAGCTTTTTCAGATATCTTACATGTTACTCTTTATGGATAAATATCTTGTAAGACATGTTTGACATAATGAATTTGGTCAGGTCTGAGATAAGTTGTTTGATAAGAACAGTGAACCCTTTGCCAAGGGGTCTCTGTAGAATACGTCCCTATTTTGTGTCTACCTGGACATTAAAGGTTGGCAATATAGAATAAGCAATTCAGTAGAAGTGGATCTTGAGGAAGGATTTGAGGGAAAGGAGGGTAGCAGTTATATGACCTAGTTAAGAGAGGGCATTTCATGCATAGGGAATTGCATGGAACAAGGTGTCAAACAGTTGTGAAAGAAGTGAAATATATGATGAAGGCTGACATCATTGGTTGGTAAAAGATGTGGTGAGAAGTACCAATCAGTCAGAGGGAAAGGTACGTGACCTACAGGCCTCTGCCAAGAAGAGAGTTAGGAAGTCAGAGATAAGCCAATAGATCTACAGAAAAGACTCTTGCCCAGATCTCTGGGAGATGAGGATTTCCTTTGTTCTGAACTATTTATTTTGTTCTTGCTGCAGCTTGATGGCTGGGTAAATAGTATTGATACTGACTCTAGGTAAAGGGGTCTGTAGCGGGGCGGCCTGGCTCCCAGGCGCCCCAGGAAGGGACGAGCCAGAACAGCCGCCAGAGTGGGCGGAGCCACTGCGGCCTGTCCCCGCCCCCCGGAAGTCAAGGGGCGGGACAGGAAGTATAAAGGCCAGGCCACAGCGCTCAGTAGCTAGCCGGCAGCTGGAGAGGACAGACGCTGGTGCCCGAGCTCCCACGGACCTGAGCCTGCCGAGAGCCCGGTATCCCGAGGAAGACTGGCCGAGCCTGCCGAGAGCCCGGTACCCTGAGGAGGACTGGCCGAGCCTGCCGAGAGCCCGGTACCCTGAGGAGGACTGGCCGAGCCTGCCGAGAGCCTGGTACCCTGAGGAGCACTGGCCGAGCCTGCCGAGAGCCCGGTATCCTGAGGAGCGGTCTGAGCTTCCCTCTGCCGAGGGCCCAGAGGGAGAGACAGACCTACCTGGTGCTCGGGGCCCGGAGGAGCCCATGATCTGCGACCCACAGACGGAACTCAGGAGGAGCAGGTACCCATGGAGGAGGAGATGGGAAGTGGCCCAGGGCTAGCAGACCCCGAACCCATGTCAGTGTGTTGCGGTCAGGATCCCCACTGACTGCGCGGCAGACGGACTGCTGCGGATAGGGCCCCGGGCTGGAACACAGTGGAGTGGGTGGGCCTGTGTTCCCCCCTGCCACCTCGCGCCGGGTGGCAGTCTCTCCTCCTCCTTGTCCAAGGAGTCTGTCAGGGGCCCAGGCCATCTGTTGGCTGCCCCGCCCTGACCTAGGGCCTGGGCTAACCCAAACTGACCCAGCCCCTGCTACAAGGCCTGGGCTACTGACTGACTATTGGTTTGCTGCCCCGCCCTGACCCAGGGCCGGAGCTGTTAATTGTATGCTCAGCCCCTGCATAAGGGCCTGAGTCCTGAACTGCTAATTGTGTGCTCAGCCCCTGCACAAGGGCCTGAGCTCTGAACTGCCAATTGTGTGCTCAGCCCCTGCACAAGGGTCTGAGCTCTGAACTGCCAATTGTGTGCTCAGTCCCTGCACAAAGGCTGAGCTCTGAGCTATCAATTGTGTGCTTAGCCCCTTCCCAAAGGTCGGGGCCCTAACTGTTATTCGCTTTGTAGCGGGGCGGCCTGGCTCCCAGGCGCCCCAGGAAGGGACGAGCCCCACCCCGGAACTACTACACGTGGCGAGCCAGCCAGGAGACCCGCCCAGGATGTGGGCACGAACCCTCGACTCTGGGGAGAGAGGGGCCGGGGGAGAAAGATCCGCCTCCCGAGAAATGGATCTGTCCCAGCTCTTGGCCCTGGTGACAGAAACCCAGGAGCGGCAGCAGGCGGCCCAGCTGCAACAGCAAAGGAAGCAGCAGGCCGCACAGCTGCAACAGCAGCAGCAGCTCATGGAGCAGCTTGGAACTCAGCGGAACCAGCTCGTGCAAGACCTGGTCACCCAGCAGCAGGAGTTCCAGCGGGAGTTTCTCCAGCAACTCGCAGCGGCGCTGGCCCGACCCGGAGAGGCACAGCCTGGAGGCGCAGCCGGGACTACGCGGCCCAGCCCCCCGATCCGGCTGACGAAAATGGTCCCCGGTGATGACCCTGAAGCCTTTCTCGTCACCTTCGAGAGGGTGGTCGCCGTCGCCGGCTGGGTCCCGGAGCTATGGGCTTCCATATTAGCCCCATACCTGACTGGGACGGCGCAGATGGTCTACTGAGGCCTGTCGATGGAAGCCGCCCAAGACTACAGCCAAGTAAAGGCTGCCATTCTCGATGCCCTGGATGTGAGCCCCGAGACTTTCCGCCAGCGGTTTAGGAGTCTGACCTACCCCACGGGGGCCCGACCTCGGCAGGTGGCCCAGGAACTCCGGGAAACCTGCAAGCGGTGGTTACAACCCGAGCACCGAACATCGGACGAGGTAATGGAACAAGGTGCTGCTAGAGCAGTTCACCCATGTTCTTCCACCACGGGGGCGGGCCTGGGTCCTCCGCCACCGACCAGCAACCCTGGACGCCGCCGTGTCACTAATGGAGGACTTCCTCGCGGCTGACACGCCGATAGGCCCGGGACTCCGAGGGGCCCCACCCGGGGCTGAGCGCCCTACCCCCGAGAAGAAAGGGACACCCGCTCGAGCGGATTCACGGATTTCCTCCTGGGGAGCCGAGGGTCGGGGCCCTAACTGTTATTCGCTTTGTAGCGGGGCGGCCTGGCTCCCAGGCGCCCCAGTAAGGGACGAGCCCCACCCCGGAACTACTACAGGGTCCTTGCTTTGTTTCTCCTCCAAAAGTTCCAATGAGCAAAATACCAGAAAAAGGGAGTGGGAATAGGGAAAATTTTATCAACTTTAACATGCTTTGTCTTTAAAAAAGAAATAGTGGGACACAGAAATCTGAAGGTGCATGGGTGTCCCTCTCACACACAGTCATACATGTACAAATTAGCAAGTATGAACACAACTATATTTCCTTTTGTCTGACTAAGAAATTGAATGGTGACTCAAATTGAAATACTGCCTACGGGTTTCCTTACATTTGCAAAGTAAAATTAACATTCAGCCAAATTGAATTATTGTAAGGATCTGGCAACTGGTAAATGTCTAATAGGCACCTTATTAAGACAAGCTTTTTGTTTCACACAATGAGGACACTCAATCCATTAACCCCCATCTGTGTTTGCTAAATGCATATCTAAACTTAAAAAAAAAAACAAAAAAAAAAAAAACGGAAACAGCCTCAGGCCACAAACAAAGCTCACCCAAGTTTAATAGCTTCCAAAATATCACTGGTGGATTAAAAAAATAAAAGCGTAAGTGGAATTCACTGAGTGGAAGAAAAAGGGGTCATGTCAGTCATCAGACAGGAAATAATAGAGATCAACATTACTTATATCAAGGTTTCAGTAGCTTTGAATTCAATTAGTGAGTCCAATACTGCACACACTTTACTCACACCACTGTCCTTTGACTTACTTGTGAAAGATAAGACTCCTAAAGTGAGTAGAGATCTACAGGATATGGTCCAATATTTGTAATGCAAATTGTTTTTTCTGTATATCTTGGGAGGTAAGAAAACTGAGAAATATATACAATAGTGTATATATATATATAGTCTGTTTTTAGAGATACAGCAAATATGTAAATAGGAACACCTGACTCTCAGAATATTAACAGGATTGATAAGGAAATTAGTGGTAGAATTCTGCTTTATAGTACAAAAAAGTATGCACCTAATTTATCATAGATATCAATGTTTTGTCAATTCTATAACAAGCATTAGTGATTAGTCCTGGGGAAATTCTGTGCCACCGCGCACATGCACAATTCATGTGTCACGCAGATTTTTTTTTTTTCCATAAAAAATACATTCAGTCAGAGAGGTGCTGCAGTTATGCTTTTCACCCACCAGGTGCAGTTGCTGTGATGCCAGAACAGAGGCAGGTGGCTCATCATTCATGGGTTGTAACAGTCAGCAGCTGATAGGGAGAGAGCAGAGGCTGTGTTTCTCACAGCGCCCTGCCTGAGGGGCCAGGGGAAGAACCATGGGATGTGTGTGTGGGGGGGGGACAGACAGAGCAGGGCACATGAGGATGCTGGGGGGTGGTGGTGTCACAGACTCTTGTTCACAAGGGCTAGTGGGTAGGGGTGGCATGTTTGTAGAAATTTTGGTGGTGCCCAGAACCTGCCCCTGCCCAAACTCCACCCCCCCAAACTCTGCCCCCACTTCCCCAAGGCTCTGGGAGGGAGTTTGGGTGAGGGAGGAGGTCTGGGGTGCAGGCCCTAGGCTGGGGCCGGGGATTGGGGTGCAGGGTGCAGGCTCTGGGAGGGAGTTTTGGAATGGGAGGGGTGCAGAGGGATAGTGTGCAGGGGTGAGGGCTGTGGGGTGTGGCTGCAGATGAGGAGTTTGGAGTGTGGGAGGGGCTCAGGGTGAGAGTAGGAGTGTGGGGGGTGAGGGCTCTGGCTGGGACTGGGGATAAGGTGTTTGGGGTGCTGGAGGGGCTCAGGGCTTGGACAGAGGGTCAAGGTGTGGTGGGGGGATGAAAGCTCTGACTGGGGGTGTGGACTCTGGGGTGGGGCAGGGCTGGGGATGAGTTTGGGGTGCAGGCAGGCTGCTCTGGGACAGGGGCCAGAGAGGAGGACTCCCCCCAGCTCTTTCCCTGCCGGCAGCAGCAAGCTCTGGATGACGAGTCCCCTTTCCCCCCCCCCCCCCAGCAGCACACTCACCCCCACCACTGTCACTGCATGTGCTCCTAGGGTCCCTCTCAGGTCCAGGAATCTCCCTCGCCTCCCCTGAGGTGGGTGCCAGGGGGTGCTGCATGCGCCTCCTCCCCTTCTGTTGCTCCTGACTGTAGCCTCACTGGGGGTGAGGGATGGGGCTGCCTCCTTGCCCAGCATGGGGCAGGAGCGGTGACTTCAGGTGGGGGGGTCCCCTGTGCTGCTGGAGGGTCCCATTGGAAAAGGGAAGGGTCTGAGGGGGAAGGGCAGGCTCAGAGTCAGTCTGCCCTGGCAGTGGAGATGGGGGGGTACTAGGATGCTGCGGCAGCAGTTGCTGCCAGGAGGCAGCACACAGGGACACTGCTCCAGGGGCCGGGAAAGGCGACCGGGGGCAGCAAGTCGGGGCCAGGGGACACTTGGGGAATGCTTGGGGGGGGGCTACAGGTGGAGCTGGGGTGGGACACCGGGCCCCAAGTATTGATGCAGCTGGGCCCCTGCCTCTGAATATTGCTGGTGCCCAAGAACCACGTGGATATGGAACTTGCCGCCTATGAAGTGGGGGGGAAGAGTGGAGAGGAGATGAATGGGAGTGGGGGTGCAGGGCCATATGGGGATGGGAGGCAGGGGGTTGCGGGGCCACAGGTGATGGGGTCTGGCTGAGTGGAGGTGCAGGGCCACATGGGAACAGGGGTAGCTAAGTGGGAGTGCAAGGTCAGGGTGTAAGGCAATGGGAGAGGGGGGTACAGGGATGGATGGGGAAGGGGTATAGGGACACATGGGGACAGGCGAGAGGAGGAGTGGCTGAGTGGGGCAGGGCCACATGGGAACAGGGGTGGCTAAGTGGGGGTGCAAGGTCAGGGTGTAAGGCAATGAGAAAGGCGGGTACAGGGATGGAAGGGGTAGAGGGATACATGGGGATAGGCAAGAGGAGGGGTGGCTGAGTGGGGCAGGGCCACATGGAAACAGGGGAAAATGTGCCTGACTGATTGAGAGAGGCTAGGGGTCAGCTAGGGTCTACATGGGGGAGGTTTCCCTACCCCCTAACAATCCCTCCCCCCTAATGCAACTGTTCCATACTTCTCCCACCCACATCCAACAACCTTCCAGGTTCACTCCCAGGCTCCTTCCCAGCAATTATATCCTTCTCCCTGAGATCCTCCGTTACCCCGACTTTCCCAAGTTTTTGTACCACTTCTGAGGGATGTGGAGAATATGATTCTGTACTGTAATTTAAATGAATTATTACTCAAAGTTCTGTATTAATATGCCTAGTAAGAAATCTATTTGTCAAAAAAATATTTCCTAAATCTTTTTTGTTGACTGTATTGTTACAGACATGCTTGTTGACTGGTATTTTGAAATGAATTACGAAAATAATTGAAACTTGTGTGAATATATTTTGTTATTTTGATAAAGTATGCAACATTTTGCAATATTGTGCACAGAATTTTTTTTTGGTACAGAATTCCCCTAGGAGTAAGTGATGCATCACAAGCCAGAAGGTACAATGAACTCTGGCTATATATGTTAGAATAATACTGCTATCCAACCGATGGTTTGTAGGTGTGGTAGAAGAGTGATAGTGGAGACAGAACTCTGGATTTTACTCCAGCATGGCAGAGTCATGACATTCTTTGTGGTGTCACTACGACACTGAGTGGGCCAATCAAAGATTCTAAAGCCAGAAGTGACCACTGTGATCATCTAATCTCACCTCCCATATAACACGGCTCATAGAAATTCCCTGATTTTTTTTTCTGTTTTAACTAGAGCATATCTGTTAGGAAAACCTCCAATCTTAAAATTTTAAAATTGTCTTTGATGGAAAATTCACAACATCCCTTTGTAAGTTGTTCCAAACTATTAAATTTGCACCTTATTTCCCATCTGAATTTCTCTAGCTTCAGCTATCAGGCACTGGATCTTATTACTTTGTCTGCTAGATTGAAGAGCCCATTATCAAATTTGAGTTCCCCATATAGATACCGATCAAGTCACCTCTTAACCTTCTCTTTGTTAAGCTAAATAGACTGAGCTCCTTGAATGTATCACTATAAAGAACATTTTCCAATGCTTTAATCGTTCTCATGACTCTTCTCTGAATCCTCTCCAATTTATCAACACCCTTCTTACATTATTGATACCTGAACCAATCGATGTATGCCAGCACGGTCACACCAGTGCCTAATATGGAGGCAATATAGCCTCTATATTTCTACTTATTTCCCCTGTTTATGCATCCAAAGATCACATTATCCCTTTTGGCCACAGCATTGCACTGGGAGCTCTTGTTCAGCTAATATCCACCATGACCCCCAAGTCTTTTTCAGAGTCACTGCTTCTCAGGATAAAGTCTCTCATCCTATAAATATGGCCTGTATTCTTTTTTGTACACATTTAAAGACACATAAAACATTACATTTAATTAATACATTTAAAATGCACATTGTTTACTTACATCCATTTTACCGAGAAATCCTTATCGCGCTGTATCTGTGACCTGCTCTCTTAAATATTTACCATCTACATATTTCATCAATAATGATTTTCCACCACGTCATTGATAAATACAGTAGGGCCAAGAATCTAAATTAAGTAAAATTAAATTGAAATGCAATTACCCATCATGGTAGAGAACCTCATTATAAAATACATCAGAGTTAAGAGTTGAAATCTTCATAGGAAAAAAGCCAAAGTGAAATCTTTGAAATGGAGTGAAGTTAACCTAGATCGCTGAACTTACACTAAAAGGAGCATTCCACTCAATGGACTGAGGACCTTCTAATCTTTTGGAAGTTACCAGAGACTTTACAAGCCATCAGTCTGTAACATTACTGCTTCAAACCTGATACAAGAACTCTGAAATGATTACATGTATTTGATTTCCTTAACCATTTTCACTCACTTCTTTTTCTTTCCTCTTATAACTAAACCTTTAGATAGTAGATACTAAAGGATTGGCAACAGCATGATTATTGGGTATGATCTGAGTTATATATTGACCTAGGTATGTGGCTGATCTTTTGAGATAAGAACATTTTGATGAAATTGGTTTTCAGTAGCCATTCATCAATAAGACTAGTGCCTGGGTGGTGAAACAAAGGCTTGGATGCCTAAGGAGACTGTAGTCAGGACTTCTTGTTAACTAGTGTGGCAAGACAGAAGTTTATTTTTCTTTCTGGCTCAGTATATCCAATAATAGATCAACCGCCAGTTTGGGGTGAGTCTGCCCTATTTCTCAGCAATTCATCCTAAATTTGTTATCCTCAGCTGTGATCCGCTGAGGCATGGTGACACCTTCTCATAAACAAACTAGGGAAATACAACCTACATGGAGCTGGCTATGAAAAGGTGGATGCATAACTGGTTGAAAAAACATTCCCAGAGAGTAGTTATCAGTGGTTCACAGTCAAGCTGCAAAGGTATATCGAGGGGGTCAGACATGGATCAATTCTGGTTCTGCTCATCAGTGATTTAGAAAATGGCATAGAGAGTACACATACAATGTTTGTGGATGATACCAAGGTGGGAGGGGTTGTAAGTGCTTTGGAAGATAGGATTAAAATTCAAAATGATCTGGACAAACTGGAGAAATGGTCTGAAGTAAACAGGATGAAATTCAATAAGGACAAATGCAAAGTGTTGCTTCCTAAGTGGAACAATCAGTTGGACACATACAAAATGGTAAATGACTGCATAGGAAGGAGTACTGCAGAAAGGGATCTGGGGTTAATAGTGGATCACAAACTAAATATGAGTCAACAGTATAACATTGTTGCAAAAAAAGCAAACATAATTCTGGGCTATATTAGCAGGAGTGTTGTAAGCAAGACACAAGATAATTATTCTGTTCTACTTTGCTCTACTGAGTAGACCTTAACTGGAGTATTGTGTCCAGTTTTAGGTGGCCACATTTCAGGAAAGATGTGGACAAACTGGAGAAAGTCCAGAGAAGACCAACACAAATTATTAAAGTCTAGAAAACATGACCTATGAGGGAAGATTGAAAAAATTAGGTTTGTTTAGTCTGGAGAAGAGAAGACTGAGTAGGGACATGATAACAGTTTTCAAGTACTTCAAAGGTTTTTTTAAGGAGGAAGGAGAAAAAAAAATCACCTTAACATCTGAGGATAGGACAAGAAGCATTGGGCTTAAAATTGCAGCAAGGGCGGTTTAAGTTGGCCATTAGAAAAAACGTCTGAACTGTCAGGGTAGATAAGCAGTGGAATAAATTGCTGAGGGAGGTTGTGGAATCTCCACAGATTTTTAAGAGTAGGTTAAACAAACATCTGTCAGAGATGTCTAGATAATATTTACTCCTGCCTTGAGAGCAGGCAACTGGACTAGAAGACCTCTTGAGTTCCCTTCCAGTCTTACGATTCTATGATTATTAAATTCTATTAGGTCATCTTGACGATCCCCTTGTCAGTGCAGGAAGTTCATTATAGCATATTTTCTCATGCTTTATCCTCTCAATTTGTAGAGAGAGACAGAAACAAAAGAATGGCTCTGACTTCAGTTTGAAGACTATTGTACAGTCAAGTAAAACACACTGTTAGAACAGACCTTAACTGATCCCTCCTAGGGATACACGTTTGCATATCTCTTCTAGTGCAAGGTCTAGAAGGACTGGTGTCATACCATGAATCACTGGCTCCTCAAAATATGCATGGATCCCAGTTGGGTTTGCTGTTACTATTCATGTCAGTTCTTATTTCATCCTAATGAGTATGCTCATCCCGAATCTGAACACACCTCGAGTTTACAACCAGGGAATTTGTAACTGAATATTCAAATTGTTTCTATGGGCCAAATAGATATTCTAAAGAACATGGGTGAAATCCTGCTTCTATTGAACTCAGTGGGAAAACTCCCATTGAGTTCAATGGGGATAAGATTTTACTCTCTCTTTTTCACCCATTTATATTAGCTAGCTGTTATAAGTAATTTTTAAGGATGTGAAGAGAAGAAGGGAAGAGATTAGTTTACTGTCTGGAAACAAACTTTTTCTTATCATTTGTACACAGGTAAATAGGTGGCCATGTCATAAGGTATTTCATTCTGAGTTAATTGTGACAGCATTATATAGATTGCTGTCTTAAGGCTACTTGCTGACTAGAACATCCCCAAATTGAGATTACACTGTAGATAAATTTTTCCAGCACAAAAAACTTTAAAATAAAATAAAATAAAATGAATTTAAAAAACCCCAAACCTTCATTGACTATGAAGTCAGGTAGCAATCCCAATAAATCCTTGTGATGCTTTTAGATGGACTTTCTCTGTATAAGAGTTGTTTGATCCAGGGCTTGCATTTAATACATTTCCTCCTCAGTTCTCTCTCATTTTCCTTCTCCCATGCTGATAATTTCCTGCAGAGAAGTCCTTGTTACTGCTGTGCTCTAATGGGCTTTCAACCATACGAACACTTAGCAGGCTAAAAGGGGAAATGAAACCCCAGTGCAGGCCAGCCACTGGATTAATTCTATATTTTATTATATCCAAGCACCCTGAGCCCAGGCCACCAAACAGAAAAAATCCCAAATATACCCTTGTGAGACAACAAAATCCCGATAAATGTAATGCTAGTCTTTATAGAATAAATAGGTGTGTTTTAGGGCCAAATTATCAGTCCAGGCTTAACTGGAACTAATTTTTTTTGTTGCAGAATTTCAGACAAATAATCATGGATGCAAATTTTGGGGCCAAAATCATCTGAACCTACAGTTAAAGCCACTTAGGTGTCTGAATCATGGATTTATCCCACAAGTCAGGGGATCTAAGTCAAATGCCTAAGTGATCAAGATTGCAGACTCAAAATTGTCCCTGCAATTGTACACACCCACCAAAAACAGAAGCCACCAGTGTCTGAAAATGTGGCTCCTAATCTACTTTGAGTTTACAAAGCATTTCAGAAAGTAACTTCCGTATTCTGAATAGATTATTTAATTATTCAAATCATTGAGGGTTCAGAGGTTTGCTCTGTATCTGCATAAAAAGTTTTGTATGCTTGTCCACAAAAATTGGACTGGAAATCTTGTGAAAAGGGTGAAATCTTTCATATAACATTTCTTGTGCTGGAAACACGTCCATTTAAGCAGAAAAGGCAGGGACAAATTAAATATTATTCATGTGTCTTAATAAGCTTTTGGCTGCGCTGAAGTGAAGCCCTGGAAAAGCTTGCCAGCACAGAGCCAAAGCCTCAAGTGTTTGGTCAGACTAATTAATATGTCTCGCCCTCTGAGAGAATGAAAAAATAGTCCATTACAGGGTGAGAAACATGTGTAATCAGTGGGTTTTTCTCTCAAGCCTCTAACACGTATGAGCTATTCATTATACATGTGAATCTGGGTTTTAATTCTAAATTTGCACAGAGGCTTAATGCAGGAGCTGTTGTGTTTTAGGAACCACTGATCTTGACAGAAGTAAAGCATCAAACCCTTGGATGCATAAACAGGGGAATCTCAAGTAGGAGTAGAGGTTATTTCAACTCTGTATTTAGCACTGGTGCGACCGCTGCTGGAATACTGTGTCCAGTTCTGGCGTCCACATTTCAAAAACGATGTCAATAAGTTGGAGAGGATTCAGAGAAGAGTCATGAGAATGATCATCACCCAAAGACATATTTTCTAATCTTTTAGATACAAGTTGCTCAATCTTAACAAAGAGAAAGTTAAGGGGTGACTTGATCACAGTATGTAATTACCTACAAGGGGAACAAATATTCAATAATGGGTTCTTCAAGCTAGCAGAGAAGAGGCATAACATGATCCAGTGCCTAGAAGTAGAAGCTAGACAAATTCAAACTGAAAAATAAGGCATTTTTTAAAAAAAACAGAGCGAATGATTAACCTTTGGAGTAATTTACCAAGGGATGTGGTGAATTCTACATCACTGACAATTTTTAAAATGAAGATTGGACGTTTTTCTAAAATATGTGCTGTATGAATTATTTTGGCAAACTACTATGATCTGATCTCTGTAATACAGGAGGTCAGACTAGATGATCAAAATGGTACCTTCAGGCATTCGAATCTATGAATCTGTTTCTTGTGAAATTGGCATTTTCCATCAATGTAATATGCGTGCAATTTTTTACAGTGTATGAACTGATTTCCTCCCTCTATAACTGAGGGATAACTCTGCAGTAAGCGTTCATTTGAGCACCACAAGTGGCTAAAATATTAAGAACTTTTTTTTTTCAAAGAGCATTTTAAAAAATGTTATCAATGTACTGGCATTTGCAAAAGTAGTCTAGTGCCATATTGGTTGAGTTTGGAGGAAGATGCGGGGAGATACAGACAATTCAGACAACTATTTTAACATACACATAACTTGCCCACAGTACAGTAGGTTATGGGCCTAATTTTTCAAATCAAGCCTCCATTTTAGTTGGCATAATTTTGTATAATCTTCTAATTGGTCTTACAATTTTTGCTCCAGAAATAAAATAGCATTTATGCCTGTATCATTAGGATCAGGGCCGGCTCCAGGCACCAGTGAAGGAAGCACGTGCTTGGGGCGGTCAGTGGAAAGCGGCGGCATGTCCAAGTCTTCGGCGGCAATTTGATGGCGGGTCCCTCAGTCCCTCTCGGAGTGAAGGACCTGCCACCGAACTGCCGCCGAAGAATGAAGTGGCGCAGTAGAGCTGCCACCGAACTGCCGCTAATTGCATTTTTTCCCCCCCGCTTCACCGCTTGGGGCGGCAAAAAAGCTGGAGCTGGCCCTGATTAGGATGCAGAGTTTAACAGACTTATTGGGTGGGATTTTTAACACACACACACACACACACACACACACACACACCCTCTGGACAGAAAGTCAGACTCTACATACTGCATACAAAATCAGTTTGTTACATAATAATCTCCCTTCAAGCATCTTTTGAACACAGTCCCTGCAGCGCCACACACACCAGAAATTATATTTTTAGGTGATACAGTTTGAGTTGGCTAGAAATTTTCAAAATAAATTAACATTTTTACTTTCTAATCAGTCTGATGTGTTTGTTGCCTTTTTATTTTCCTGCATAATAATCTGAGTGGATGAACTATGAGACTAAATAGCCTATAAAAGTGAATTGGAGAAAAGCAGAAAGGCAATGAAATCACAGCTATTGTATTACAAGTTTAATCCTTTTTACACCCACTTTCTATCTACTTCCTGGGAAAGTGGAATGCTTCTCCTTCCATTCTATGTCAGGACAGCATAGCCGCAGCTGAGTCTATACTCTTTAGGAAGTTGATGAGATATCAGACACTTTACTATGCATAAAACTGCCTGAATCTTAACAGAACAAAATGACAGCTACCAGTTAAAAGCCAATGTGAGGAGCTGCTAGAGGAAACCATTAGCAGTGCACAACAAGCTTTTCTGGCCCTACAAAACACAGAAACTAAGCTACATCTTCTTGAGTGCCCTTTACTACCACTTTATCTATTAGCTAATTATTTACATATATTACACACAGACACACAGAGAACAATCCTGTAACAATAGCTAACCAACATCCTGATAGGACAAGAGGGTGTATCTGTATTATAATACTTCACCTTTGTCTTATTTTACTCATTGGGCACTGCAAATCCGTATTCAGCAAGTAATCCTAATTCAGGGTACGTCTGTATTGCAATCAGGGTGTGTCATTGCAGCGTGTGTGCTAGCTAGCTTGGGTACCGATAGCAATGAAGTTGCAGCAGCACATGCTGTGTAATCCCACCCCCAGGACCCTGAATATGTATACAAGCAGCGAGCCTATGCTGATCTATGCTGCTGAGGCTTTGCTGCTATTGGTACCCAAGATTGCTATATTAAAGCTACCTCGAGAATGTCTACACATGCAACAAGCTCATCTCCAATTGCTGTCTAGACATACCCTCAGTTGAGTATCCCAACTGAAATCAGTAGAAATGTTTATGGGTTGGTAGGATTATTAGTTTGTTAGTAGTATTTATTATGTATTTGCTTTTTGTATCAGTTGTGAGCATGCAACAAAGATAAAGAATCTACTCCTTGAAGATCTGACAGTCTAGAAAATAGGTATAGAAAAGAAAAGGCATAGTGGTAAATCCCAAAGTGGAATCATTCACATTTTGGGGGGTGTTAAAAGTTGGCTTTGTTACAGGAACAAACAATGGATTATGCCTATTTTTCTATAAACATGGCATCCTACATTGCCATCTTGTTATAATGAACAGGCCAAATCCCAAAATTCTCTCTCCGATTTTACTTAGCCAATACTTTGATTTGGGGCCAATAGCTCTGCAGTGCTGGTCATTTCCACTGAAGATTGTCAGATCTGAGGGCACAGAGACCCTAGCAGAAGGCTCTCGGCACCCTTCAGAATCCGGGTCTGTTTACATTAAGAAGACTACACTACACGAGTTTAGCTAAATTGGCATAGATATCCAGCAAAATCCCATAGACAGTCCACACTGATAGACAGAAAAAAAACTCTCTTCCATGTGGGGAAACCATCTCCTTGAATGAGGCAGCTATGTCAATGGAAAATTCTGTTGATATAGCTAGCATCAACACTAGGTTAAGGTCAGGATAGTTATGTCTGTCAGGGGTGTATTTTTTTCATACCCCTGGTCTAGGTAGCCATGTCGGCCTAACTATCAAGTGCAGACCAACCCTAAGTATGGAATCTTGTATCAAGCATTTTTATTAGCAAATTAATTCTCAGTAAATTTCAGCAGCAAGTAGTAAAAAAAAAAAAAGCATAAAACTCTGACATTCCAAGAGAAATTACAGAGTGCTCACAGACTTAAAGTGTGCTTCATCCTAACTCTGACATGTTGTGTGATCTTTGGCAAACTATTCAACATCTCTGGCCCTCACTTTCCCCTCCCACCTTTTGTTTGTACTTTCTGTTTAGACTGTAAGCTCTTATGGATGTGGACTGTCTCTTACCATGTGTCTATACAACACCTAGCATAATAGGACCTCAATCTTGATTGCAAATCCCCAGTTGCTACTGGAATACAAATAAAAAAAAAAGAATTAAAATGTCCAGAAATGAAGTCATGCTTGAAGTGAAAATAGCAGATATAGAAAGACTACTATAGAATGGGTGTAAGGTGGAAATAATATTACATTCATCACACTTACTCAAAACTGGTTTCACTACTGATTTGGGGAATAACATACTTTGGTTTCAATTTTCCTATAGAAGAGTGTCCACACCAGAGTCATGCACACTCTTAAGGTATAATCTCTGTTGAAAGCTCGCCACTGAGTGACATACAGAAGAGATTTAGCAACCATTGTTTACTGCTTACTTGTGTTCGGTTTTTCCCCATTAATCAAATATAATTAATAATAGTGAGTATTTTGCAAGTCTTTAATGATCATGTCCTCAAATGCACGGTAAGAACCCCATGTGACTAAATTGGCACTAAGAGAGACAATCATTAAGATTTGGTCCATACATTTGTTTTGTTTCTCTAGATTATAATTTTGTAGTCATTTGGCAGATAAAATTACTTAGACTCCTCCATAGCAGTCAACAGAAAGAAAAGGCAAGTGATCCTCCTAACTAGTTACTGCACAATGGAAAATTCACAGAACCAAGACAGCATGGGTTAGTGACAGTACCAGCTCCCTCATACAGCTCCTCCACCAATATGTCTCAGCACTGTTCTGGAAAACCCATCTCTTGAAGCTAGGAGGCATGTCAGATTCCATCCCCATTCAGCTCATAGCAGCTTTTCTGTGAACATCAACAAAGGGGACAATTGATGCCACCATAGGGTATGTGTGTGCATGTGTCCGTTTGTGTGTCTGCGTGCGCAAAATGGAAACTAGGAATGGAAAAGGAACCACCAAGTCATTTCACACATGTTAAAATTGAGAAGATTTGAGCCACTCTGATTTATAATATAGGCCACAGCAATTACTAGGTGATTTCCAGAGGGAAGAAAAGTATTTTCCTCTATCATTGCACAAGAAGTAGTCTTCTTCCCATTCTCTAAATATCAATAGAGTATTGCAAGAGATAGGGTTTGGAAAACATGCCCTGACTAGGGCTGTTGTTGAATCAGTTCATCATTCATGGAACTATTGCAGAATCATAAACCTGGCCTCTATAATCCATAACAGATCTAATGGGAGATTTCTATACCATAACAAGAAGAGTACATTTGTTCTGATAGCTCCCCATATCCCTGGCAGATCTACATCTGAATAAATAGATACAAGACAGAGATGTGTTTACAGTTTGTTCAAAAACTGGCAAAACAATCAAACCAAATATCATAACTTTGCTGGTATTTGAATCTTGAAAATATTTAGCTCAATTTTTATGTTTAATTCTTTTTCAAAATATATTAATAAAAATTCAGCCAGATCCTCAGCTGTCGTTAAATACATGGACGTGTGGATTTTGTACACCGTTTGATTCTGTAATCTCTGTATTTTAGATTCCATGTTGTCATGTATTAAACTTCTGGCTTTATTTAGCATAAAAACAAAGGAATATTATCAGAGGCTTTTGGATTTCGTACAAAAGGGGTTCATCTTTGGAGGCAGAGGCAATAAGAGAACATTTTTATATTTACTCTCATCATTGCGCAAACATAGGCCAATGAAGAAACATGGCAGCGTCTAATTTATAAATACTAAAAACAACAGTTTTAGGGCTCTGTAATTTATCAGTAACCCTACCCGGTCTCCCCAGCTACTCCCCTACTGCAGAAAAAAAGGGGTGGGGGGAGAGATGGGATAGGATAGAGGCAATAAGAATTACTCAAAATAACTTGCAGAATCAAGAACTCCCATTGGAGTAAAGGAAATTTCACATGAAGGATTAGGTCTTTAGTGTATTCACAAATACTTCCCTCTTCTTTCCCCACCACTCCCTGCCTTCACTGCTTGATGAAACTACACTCCCTGCAAAACAACCACCTGATCACTCTGAAACTTATCTTCATTAATAATTTAATCCTGCACCCATTGAAGTCAATGGAAAAACTCTGAATTTTGTATCTCTCTATCTTCTTGGCTGATGTATGTTTAACAGCTTCAGGCCAGCTTCTACATTCAAGGAAGGCCACTTTGCACTTCATCAGCATCTTCATTTAGCCAAGTATAGCTGGTAGACAATTACCCTCTCCAACGGGAATTCTTTGCCAGCACCTCCTGTACCAGCTGACCTCATTACCCCCAGCATAAAGAGAGCAGGGGTGGAGTAGGTGTGTATAGGATGGGACATTGTGGAACAGTCCTAACCGGTCCCTTGTCCAGGCAATCCTGAATCAGGAAGGTGCAACTAGGCCCCTGCATCTTCCCTATCAACTTTATCAGAGTAGAGAATCACAGCCTCTGTCTCCAAGTAGCTTCAACATAATAGCTTGGAGGGGAGAATGTCTCTGTATCCCATGCTTGTTGTTTTATAATTGAACATAGGGGGTTAAATTACCTGATTTGGTAAATTGAAAAAACAAATAAAAAAAAAAAAGGGCAAGAAACAAAACACAGCTTTCTTTTATGTTATTGGTTATCATAATAACTGGCTTTAAGGCTTATCCTGTTACTTGCTTTCTCTGGGGGAACGTCAAGTCCCTACTATCAAAGATTTAGGCTCCAGCTGGGATTATTTTCATTTCATTTCTCAGAAAAATGTAGGCACTCTGTTGAAAAAGGAAGCCTGAGATTAACTGTGTGATGTGTCTCTCACACATATACCCCCACACAGTTACCCGTTTTAATATTATATATTTAGCACCTGAAGTGAACAGCAAAGTCTAGTGGCAAGAAAAGTAGCTAGAAACACAGGGGCCTTATGTTTTGGTCTCAGCTGAATCTGTCATAATAATGCAGGGGAGGCTTCAGCTGTCATTTCTGAAATCTTTCTCTATTGTCCTTTCTCCACCACACAGAACAGCTGAAGGGCTTTGAAAACATGTAAATTATACTGTACCCCTGAAACACAAAGTTAAAAGATACTCCTCTTATCCCAGAATTCCCACTGGGCTTTCCATGCTCTCAGACTCACTCACTACTGTACCATTGCCTCTGCGGAGGGTGAAGAGCAATGCTACGGCTGTCAGTGCTGATACCTCAACCAGAGGTGTGGTGCCTGCATCCTGTGTCAGTTAAGTTTTCACCCAGTGAATGACACTGAGAAAAACAGACTTTCAATACTACTAACTATGCTTTTCAGATAACACTTACATGGCTAGAGGTACCTTTCTAGTACCTAATTCTTCCAGTAATTAAATGGAAAGAACAAATCTAGGATATAATGTAGTAATAAAAGCAATTACATTTTACCAATAGCCGTTGATCACGTGTTAGATACTAAACACTGTAACTGTGCCAACATTATCATAGCCCATATATTATACTCCTTCATACTGTGAGGCAACAGACCATCGTAATTAATTAGTACTCAGGGGACAAAGAGATCAAGTTACAGGGCACTGACTGAGTAATTAAACTTTTGGCCTTTAGCTACAAATTATGTCACCAAAGATACCATGTTACTCTCAATATGATTTTTCTAAAAGGTTTTAGGATAATCAGATTCTGAGGTAAAGGTAAGGGGGTGGGGAGGAAGCACATGCCAGAAAATAGCCAACTTCTTGCTATGACTCTGGTACTCTTCCCCATACCCTTAGGCACCTGATGACTCCTATAGGCAGTGCCTTTGTTCTCTGGATTTGTGAGAGAAGAAAGCACACTACTGCTTACTATATGTTCATGATGATAGATTATAGTTTGGCAATTCTATAAAAATACCTGCTGGAGGGACCCAGCCATGGATGGAAACTTCAAAAGATTTCCAGATCAGTTTGTTTGCAGAATGATCATAACTGTCCTCTCTGGACTTACAGTGTATGAATCTCGGGTGATCAGTTGAAGTCCCTGTATCGGTTCTGGGGCTTCCATCTCTCATCTAGCTCGTTGGCAGCAGTACCAAAGAAGGAACTTCCCTGCCAGTGGCTCCCCTAGGAAATCCCTTAAAGGGGAAGTTCCACAGCATGGTGGGGATTTCACTGAGAAGTTAATGTATTCTCAGGGATTTATTTATGTGCACTGATTTTTAGATGAATAACACTTATTTCTATTGCTCTGATAAAGACAGGATAGGGGACATGTTGAGGAGAGAATTCATGTCTCTCTCTATCTGGACCTGTCTTGCCCCATACCCACCTGCAGATGCCAGAGCCTCATGGAGAGCCCTTTTTAGAGTTGGGGACCCAGAGACTGGTACCAGACAGCTCTTCTGTGAACCCTCCCCAATGAATCAACATCCTTCCTGAATTATTGACACCAGAACTGGATTTTGTATTTGGCACTGGTGTGATCACTATTGGAATACTGAGAAAATATAACCTCTCTATTCCTGCTAAATATTCTCTGTTTACTCATCCAAGGATCACATTAGCCCTTTCAGCTACAACACTATGTCGGGAGCTCATAGTCAGCTCATTATCCACTATGGCCCCACATCTTTGTCGGAATCCTTGCTTCCCAGGATAAAGTCCCTCATCTTGTAAGTGTGGCCTGCTTTCTTTGTTCCTTGATATATATCTTTACACTTGGTCATATTGAAATGCATATTGCTTGGCTGTGGCCAGCTGAGTAAATGATCCAGATTGCTCTGTATTGGTGACCTGTCCTCTTCATTATTTACCTCTCCCTCGATTTTTGTGTAATCTCCAAACCTTATCAGTAATAATTTCACATTCTCTTCCAGGTCATTGATAACCATATTAATGAGTGTAGATACATGAATCAATCTCTATGGGTCTCCAAAAACCACATCCATGTGATGATTATTCCTCATTTACAATTACATTTTGAGGCCTATCAGTTACCCAGTGTTTAATCCACCAAACCCTTTTATCTCACACCATGTACCTAGCCAGCAGTTCACTTCCAGCATCTTTTGCCTTCCATCTTCCCTCACTCATGGAACATGAAAGATTTCCGAGAAGATCACTTGGGCATTCTTCTCCTTCAGCATCCTTCTGCATTCCCTGAAGTTGTCTACAATATGTGAAATATTCTGTAATGCAATGTCACTAGTGCTAATTTGCATCAGCACCAGTGGATCCTTGCCCACAGACTTTAGATGCCTATCCTATCTTAAAGTGACATCTTGTGTCTTGACTCCAGGAAGATAGCATGCTGTTCTTTTGTCCACCTGTGCTTTGCAGAATATTATTTCCATTGTTGGGGATTCTATACTACCGAACAAGGTTAGTCTGTCTTCCCTTAGATGGATGAATATCTCTTTAGAGAAGCATGATCAGAAATCCACAAGTGTGTCCCCCACACCTCTCTGTTCCATTGGACCACCTGGATCTTAAGAAATAGATCTGCCCATCCTCATCTGTCTCCAGATGTACAGAATGCTTCCCTGTCCTCTTGCCTCTCATGGTTATGAACTGACAGGCCTCCTCTCCTATTTAATGTGTCTCCCCTTCTTTGGTGGTGAGTTCCTTTTATTCTTGAATCTGGAGGATGTGATGCCAACCAAACCTGGTTGTCCAGGAACTCTTCAGCTTCTCTCATTCTTCAGCAGTGTCTCTACTTGCCCTTCCAATCCAGCATCTTCACTTCCAGTACAGCCACCAACTTGCACTTCATACACAGGAAGTCCCTTCTGGTTTCAGGCAGGAAAAAAAAACATCACACATCCACTGCAGGTCACAACCACTGTTCTGTCATTGACCATCACGGGAATGAGTGTAGAACTGCAACGAGAAGTAAAAGCCTCTCACACTCCTTTGTCAAACTCCCTCAAACCCTGTTTGCTGCCCACGTGTCTGTCAAGCAACTGACTTTTATCCTCAACCTTCCAACTGAGCTACACCCCTTGACTATCACGGAGCAATTAACCACTCTGACTTTAGACAGTGGGGCTAATCAAAGGTCCAAGGGTCAGAGTCATGTGGCCCTTATCAAGACCCCAGCAAACAGACCTGTCTCAGCTGTTTATTTGGGGCCCCATAGCCCAGCTACACAATCCGTACATAGAGAACAGGGACAGCTAGAAGCAGTGGAAGAGGGAGTTGGCAATAAAGGTTGCAACGCTATAATGAATGGGGACAGATCTGTTCAGAGGAAATAAAGTGACCCAGCTCATCCCAGAATTCAAACTTCATCTTTTATTTTCAATTGCCCCAAGATGTACAGCCTCACTGGTGGGTGGGAATTAGCTTTATAGATTCCCCACCAATCCAATTTTGCAATGACTTTGCACAGTCATTGGTGGATGAGACACATCAGTAATAAAATACCCAAAGAGATTGTTCTCATTTTATATCCATTCCCATAATAGGCACTAGGCAGTACTGGAAATCGAGAAAGAAAACAAAGCTAGTTGTCATAAAATTTGCAATAGACTTTTGTTGTGCCCAAGAAGCTTGAATATTTGAAGGATACATCTGTATTTGAGGGCTTATTCAAACCAAACCTCTAGACTAAGTTTTACCTTTCACTGAAAATAGGTAACACATGCAGCCGGTGGGGGTCAACAGTGGGAGGAAAATGGTGCACATATTTTCTAATAGGAAAAGAATGAAGAACAAGTGCTGTGGTCCTTATTTGAGCAAAATGTCCATAGAAGACCCTGGGAGCTCTTGGATTATGGACTTCAGATTTTGGCTGAATGTTAATCAGTTGGGGTGGAGTGGGGAACAGGATCTGGATCTGAAATGAAAAAGCCTCTGTATTTAATAATTCACTTTAATACAAGATTTGACTATTGTTTTTTTAGTCTGTTTTGGTTTCTTTCAACAGACCAACCTTATTTTTTTTATAAAAGACATCCGTTCACTATTGCATTCCCTGACCCTCATGTTGTGTGTTTGAATTTAATAATGATTCGAGACTGTGAAATAACAGGCTCAAATGAAATTTAATCAAAAATTATTAATCAAAGATTAATACAGTACTATACAGAACACAGAAAGACAATATACTCTGTAGATGGTGAAGAGAAGATAGTTTGGTCCCTTCCTCTGTACCTAGTGGAATACTGACAGTGTTCATTCCCCCAAATTAACTTCCTAATCCTCTTTCCTTTTATGTGGTATGAGACAAAAGCTCATTTTTGGAGGGAAATATCCTTTCCTATGATACATTTTACCATGTGTTCCGTTTTCCTAGTAATGGATGGAATTTTGTTTATGGTCCTCAGTTTACCTGATTGATGAGTAAAAGAATCTCTAACTTACAGCTGAGACAACCAACGGTGCTTAATGAGTTAAACATCTTTCAGTGGGTTATTATTTTATCCATTATAGAATCCATCTATAATAACAATTATTCCTTATTAATTTCCCAGTTTTGTTTATAATAACATTCTTCTATAGACACTTCTTAGTTTGAGGGGTCTTTTTCTGGACGTCTTTATTCCCACAGACTTGGAGATGCTGAGGATAATTAGATACAGCCCAACACTCGATCACATAAAAATTCCTGAGTACATGTCACTCTCATGTTAAGAGCCAACGTTTGGGCCTTAGAATTCAAACACACTCTTTGCTAATATCAAAGATTCTGGGGGAATAGTTAATATGCAAATGGTTTAATATACAAGAAAAAATAATACTAAAAAGTTTAATATTTATTAACACTGTGTGTTTTTCCCCTCTACTGTTGTATTGTGCATCTCTTTGGCTCAGAAACAGATCCCTTGGAACAGCAAACCTGTATTGTGCATTCCCTGAGTGATGCGGATTTATTTAATTGTCAAATTAAATGAAGAATGTGGCTCGCTCGCTCTCTCTCTGCCTAGCTCATTGCCCCCACTTCCTTCCAAATTCTGATTTTTACATTTGGGATTCTCTAGAAAAAAAGGGCTGTTGCATTTATCAATCATGTAAAAATAATAGTTCATGATTATGATTATTATAAAAAATAGGCTGAAACAATCCCCCCTCCCTGTCAACCTCTAATCCAAATACTCTTGAACGCTTGTGGGGGTTAGAATCTGATCCACGTTTGCATGAAATGAGCTATAGATCTGAGCATCTCAACATTTTTAAGGGGTGTCAGGGAGTGGTTTGTAGGGTTGAAATATGGATCAGGATCCAAATTTTGTGTCTCAGATCCATCACTTATGCATATAATTCATCAGTTCATACAATACTATTCCACAGCTGAGGGATGCCAAAAATACTAGTTCCCTGCCTCAAGGAACTTATACCTTAAAGACAAATCATGTACACAAGTTAGACACAAAGGCACTCAGGATGTGCAATGCTGAGCATCTTGGCACCTAACTTTTAGGAACCTAGAAAAAAATATCACAGGAACAACAGTGTGATCCACAAAGCTGAATGTGATGCCTAGACTCTCTGTACAACAACGAGGAAAGAGAGGTGCCTAAGACTGAGATCCACAAAATATAACACACTAGGTGGGGAGCCACCTAAGCTATCCAGTGCTAAGCCTCATCCCTCCCTTGGAGAGAGGCATCTAATTCCTGGCTGCAGGGATGCATCTATCACTCCTAGCAATCCACAGACATAAACCCCTCTCCTGGAGTAAGTCAGTTTACGCACCTAAGGCATAACTCATAAGGAATGAGTTAGGCACCTGCCTCACTCGATATAAAATGGGTGGTGGTGGGGGATGAAGGTAGTGGTGCCCAACTTATAACTTTTAGCCCACTATTTAAAGCACTTTCCAATGATGCTGGAGCCCCAGGTTCAATTGCCCCCTCTATGCCAGAGGGGGAGAAAGTATTTGAACAGGGGTCTTGTACTTCTCAGGAAAGTTCTAACCACTGAGCTACGGGATATTCTGATGTGGGACTCCCTCAGTCTCTCCTGTTGAAATTGTCCCACTGTGGATAAATGCTTAAATAGTCATTGGGGGAGACAGACACACACACTACACACTCTGTAGTACAGCAATAGCGCACAACCTAAGAGGTGGGAGACCCTAGGTGCAGTCCTCCTGCTCCAGTCACTCTTTATTATTTATCCATAGTGGAACAGGTTCAAGATTTGAATTAAAAAGTCCTGATTATTATTATGATACATAATCAATACAATATTTTAAGTCTGGTAACAAGGGCTATTTTTTTGCCTGTGTCCTGTTGGTGCATGTAGTTTAATGCATGTTCATCACCCTAAATTCTGTGTGAGTCGCTGTGGAAATGGCCCATGATGTTTTGCAGAGATGGTCTTAGGTATTAATAAATACATTCCTAGAGACAGATGAATCTACTGTATAGGGAATTGATGATTTATCACCCTACTCTACTCTGTATCAGGCCATCTGAAAGAAGCAAGTACTGCAATGACCCATAACTTTCAATAGTGTAGGCCCTACATTGTAAGATGGGTTTCTTATTTTTTTAGTTTTGTATTAAAGTGATTCAGTAGATGTCACTGTTCCTACTGATGGCCAAGTTACTGCTAAAGCATAATGCTCCATCAAGATACTGGATGGAACCTTGTTGCTGTAGATCACAAAAAGAGAACAGATGTAAAACTGAGGTCCTGACCACTTGTGGTAATTAAAAATCTCATGACACTTTTAATAATAGTAAAAGGTGTTAACCTCTCTATCCTGGCCGCACTCCATACCAGATAATTACATTCTGTGTCCCTGAATTCCTTCTGAAATTTCAATCATTTATATTTAATTTCCTGTGATACTCTGTCATGTGGTACTGACGGTGAAGAAAGGAGCCTACAGCAAAATTAGAAAGGAGTGGAACCAATGTCTGGAATGGAAAAGCAGAGAGACAGACATCTGGAGAAAAGGAGAGTGTAGCGGGGTGGCTACCCCACTCCTGCCAGGAAAGGCTTAACACAGCCCTGGCAGAGGACTGCAGCTCTAAAAACCCTGGCTGATTGGGGGAAGTGGCTGCAGCTGGGCCACACCCCAATCAGGCCTCAGCTGGCCCTATATAAGAGGCTGGGAGCCAGGAGCTCAGCAGTCTCTCTCTCTGCACTCAGAGAGAGAAGGGCCTGGCTGCAGCAAGCTGGGGCTAGCGTACCTGAGTGGAGCAGAGCTGGGGACAGGCTGAGATGCTCCAGCCTGGATAGCTCCAGGCTGTGGCCTAGCAGAAGGCTATGGGGTACTGGGGGTTAAAGAGGGCAGCCCAGGGCTAGGCCAAGACAGCAGGTCCAAACCCAACCTTACCTGTGATGAGTGGCCTATACTGCAGTCAGCCCTGGGGAGCAGAGACTAGTTGGTGACTGGTGGGGGCCTTATTCTGAGGTGAGGTAGGGATAGTGGGTGGGGGTTCCCCTGGGAGGGGAGACCCTAGTACTGAGGGGTGTACTGCCAGGGGGCAGCACCCCAGATACAAGGGCATTGGGGTCCAGGAGGGACAGAGGGGCCAGAGAACAAGTGGATCACTGGCTTGCAAGGGGTGCTCCAGGAGCTGGAAGAGCTAATTCCCAAGATGACTAGCAGGTGGTGCTGTGGTGGTGAGTCCACTCCTCTACAGAGAGTTAAAGCGTGCAAAAAAAAAAAAAAAAAAAAAACTAGAGACTGGCTTGGAGGAAAACAAGAGGCCAGAAGAATAGATGGCCCAAAAGAGAGAGAGAAAAGCCTGGATGGCAGACAAGACCTGTAGCATAAACATCTCTTGAAGATAAGAGAAAAAAGTATGACTTCAAAAAAACAGAGCAAGACGAGATCCAGGATGTAATCCTAACAAAGGAATCCTACCCCCAAAAGCATTCCAAAATGAAATGAGGGGATAATACCAACATTTTGCTGTGAAAGACAGATGTTCATCTCCTGACTCCAATCAGATGGCATGGGTCAGGATTGCAGAAAAGTAATACCCTAGCAAATGGGAAGGGTTAATATTCATTCATACCAGTAGCTACCAATGAATTGGGGTGTGTTGTGAGAATTGGGCCTACAAATTTATCCAGATTGTCATTTTAAATGTAAAACCGAGTGACTGGATTATGTTAATGCCTTTAGCCCATATATTCCATCTAAATTACTACAAAAGGACTCAGCAAGAAAGATGCAAACTGAGCTATACCGTTTTAATTTTTATTTTCTATTCCCAAAGTTGCAACAGAATCTAATTAGAAAAAAAAGCTTATATTGCATCTTAAATAACATTCCCTGGAAGAAATACATTTTTCCCCAAGAGTTTGCAAAAATAAAAAATGTCTCTGCCCCTTCTTGCCCTCCATAATTAATGGGATTTTTTAACAAAGTCATTCTTTTACCACCTGGGTTTTAGTGCTTCTGGAATGATTTGTGAGAAACTTCAGCTGTTCTTTGTGCAAAAGACTGAGCACATTGGAACAAAGTTGCCCTCCAGCAGCAGTTATATTCTTTATTCTTAATTCTCCTTTAAGCAACCTTGATATTCTAATTTCTAGTTACTTCCCTTTCACAGTTTGCAGTATCATCATATACCTGGCGTTATAGATGCATTCCGGCAGCTGCTTCTATAATCCGCACTAGAACACCTGGCCAAGTCAGCTTCTTTTGGTGAGGGAGAGGTAAAAGTGGACAGTCTTGAGCCCACATACTTAAAGGAATGCAAATGGTTGAAAAGGTAAGCTTAATATCACACTCCTCAAAATTTGTGATTAAGCCTATGGAAAATAGTATTTTAATTTCCTTACATCAGCCATGTTTGACCAACAGTCTCAAGCAAGGGGTTTCCTATGATTTTCCTCGCTCTCCCACATTTCATCATGGTTTGATCTCAGTACAGCTATGAGTGGGCAGAAACCCATATAAATGGTGTTGGAAGGGGTGGGGGAGTACACTGCAATTTGTACTATACTTATGACTTTTGTTAGTCTATGGCTTATACTGGAAAAAACAAATCTAATAAATTTATTAAGGTTTACCATGACTCAGTTGCCACACAAGCATTTCTTTATTTGTTTAAAAGCCACTTGGCATTGGTTATATCCGATATATGAATATAAGCACATGCACCCTTATTTTCCATAGCACCAATACCATTATAAGAAATGGATGAATTGTTGCAACCAGATCAGGCCCTGGAGACATCTTCCCATCATGGCATGACTTCAGAGGAGTAAGGAAAAGCTCCGACAAAGAACCCCTACAAAACATGGCTTTTTTATGCACTATAACAAACAAGTGATGACATTGCTGGTTATTGGACCTGAGCTAAACTCAGCTAAAGCAGTTTAGATCAGCACTCAGTGCTATTCAAGGTTTTTCCCCTTATCTCATTTTACACATCATCCCCAGGGACTTTTGGACTAAGCATTTCTAACTAATTATTTACTGCACCTGGTGCCCAGTGAATTATGTTTACTATATTTCCCACATACTAAATAAGATAAGGCAGGTATTAAAAGGGTCACCATAAGTTTAATGCAAAATCTTTCTTTCTCATGAGTTCATTGGGGGGGGGGGGTGGAGTGGGTCACATGTTTTGGGCCTATTAAATAAAATAAATTAAATTAATAGAGATAATTTAGAAGTGGAAAGGACCTTGAAAGGTCATTGAGTCCAGCCCCCTGCCTTCACTAGCAGGACCAAGTACTGATTTTGCCACAGCTACCTCAGTGGCCCCCTCAAGGATTGAACTCATAACCCTGGGTTTAGCAAGCCAATGCTCAAACCACTGAGCTATCCCTCCCTGTTACTCATGCTAATATCCAAACTCAGTTTAAAACCATAGTTCATTCGGGCTTAGTTGGGCATTACTCAAGGTTAGCTGATTTTCTTTATTTAAAATAGAGACTACCAGGAACCTTCATGTTATGCAATAGCTAAGCTCTCTCCCTTACCCTCAGTTTGTCAATCACTTGTTGCATCTTGTCTCATATTAGATTGTAAATTTTGTATGCAAATTTTCTGTTTTCTTATACATATATACAGAGCCTTCCACAGTGGGAACCCAGTTCTGACTGGGGCTAGTAGGCAATACCACAATATAATAATCTCTTTATAGAGAGGAAGGATTGAACAAGCCAAGGAGGATGAGAAACTCTCTCACTGCAACTATGGTGTACCCCAGTATTGGGGTAGCAGAATAGCCCAGACAAGTAATACATACACTATTCTATATGTAAGAGACTTATTTGCAGAGCTGTCTGACACATTTTACCAGCAGCAAATTTACATAGTGGAAAATAGAAAAAAAACCAAATCTCTGGAATGAGTTTTAAGGTGACGTGTTTTTTATTATTATAGATGAGTGTTTTATTTTCTCTAAAGAGGGATAGGGAGAAGGATAGAAGGAAGGAGAAAGACATATGTAAAAAGGGGTTGCCCTTGTAACAGTCAGTTGAGATGAATACTTGAATTCACTCAAGTATGTCACAATATTATATAAGTGCTGTAATTTGTATTGACAGCATCTGTTACTTGTCGTGGCCCAGAGGGTGTCAAAGTAGGTATAAATTTGAAAATGCTAATTTTATAGCTTTCTCTAAAATTTAAATTTTCACATTATACCTGAAACCATGAATAAATTCCACAGGTTTACTCTTCCCCCTCCACCTACGCAACACACATTAAAACACACAGAAATTTAGAGAGAACCATGCCTCTGTATTTTCTAGATTTAAAAAAAAAATGGATACACAGCTGAGAGCTGGCTGAATTATAGATGGAGCTGCTAGCATCATTAAAGCATTGAAGCCCAGTTCAGTCCCTTAATCACAAGGCCATCTATCCTGCCCTTTTCCAATCTCTTCATGCATACATTAATTTCTCTCAGGTAAAACCAAACAATCTTCATTGAACAGGGGCCCCACCTTTCCTATCTGAATCCAGGAAGATCAGGCAAAGAAGTTTCCACACTGATCGATGCAGTCTGAACTTTGGAGACAGGGGACTAAATTCAAAAGAAACTTAGGCCCAGTAACTTTTAGACATATAGAAAAGCACTGGGATTTACAAAGCCTGAGTTCAGTTCCTAGGCTCCCCGTACAATGCATGGGGAGAGATAGGCACCTAAGAATGCAAATAAACATGCAATGCAGCTCCAGGCCTAATATAGCTAATTAGAGATAGAAGGGGTGGGGCCGAATGTGGGAGGGGGGCTGTGGGTTAAGGCAAGGGGTTAAGGTGTGGGAGGGGGTGAGGGCTCTGGGCTGGGGGGTGCTGGCTCTGGGGTGGAGCCAGGGTTGAGGGGTTTGGGGTGCAGGAGGGGGTCTGGGTTTTTGGGGGGGGGCTTAGGGCTGGGGCAATGGGATGGGGCTCAGGGTTGGGTCATGGGCTTACCTCTGGTGGCTCCCGGTCAGCGGCGCAGTAAGGCAAAGGCAGGCTGGCTGGCTACCCTAACACTGCGTTGTGCCCTGGAAGTGGCCAGCAGGTCCGGCGCCTCAGTGGGGGGGGGGGGGCAGGAGGCTCTGCACACTGCTCTTGCCCACAAGCACCACCCCGGCTCCCATTGGCCGGGTGTGGAGCCGGTGCTTGAGGTGGGGGCAGCACGAGGAGTCCCATGGCCCCCCATCCTAGGAGCCGGACCTGCTGGCTGCTTGCAGGGTGCAGTGCGGAGCCAGGACAGGTAGGGGGGGACTAGACAGCCTTAGGCTTGCAGCACCACTGACCAGACTTTTAATGGCCTGGTCGGCAGTGCTGACGGGAGCCGCGAGGGTCCCTTTTCTACCTGGCATTCCGGTCGAAAACTAGATACCTGGCAACCCTATGCTCTCCCTCTGGATAGTGGAGCCTAGGGACAACTTCTCTCCTCTTTCCTGCAGACTCCTGGCTACATATATCTGCCTGGATATGAGAGGATAAGCTTCGATATCCAAGATGAGTGCAAATAGCTAGCTGAAGGGAAAACCCCCTTTGAAGCTGGGTGCTTCTTGTCAGCTGGGCTCCCTTTTTTGGGAAGCACAATGGAATTTTTCTCTCTTACCCTACAAAGAGCACCTATCAAGTCCCCCGCCTAGAAAAGAGCAACTGGGGAGATATGCTTTCTGGAAACCAAGTTTGCCTCCCTCCCCCCCCTCAAAGTGCTGATTTGGGCTGGACACACATGTCTGAACAATTCTAGTCACATGTAGGCTATTTTGGATGTTGTTGATTGGCTAGGCATGTCAGATAGATTCATGGTCCTCTAACTCCTCCTTCAGCCCAACCTCTAAGCTGTCTGTATCTTTAAGCACACAGGCATGGCTGTCATTTTAGGTTTCCCCACCTCTGCCTCTGTTTGTGGGAGCTGTAGCTCTCAGATCCTCAAAATGGTCAACGGGCAATAAAAAAAAACCTATGTATTATGTGCCTGAGGTTTCCTTATTTTTCCAGTCTACTTCTGCATATAATATAACTGAAATGGTATTAGTTACTCTCTTGATAATTTTCCAATGCATACACTGTACATTAAATTAAACTCAGACCTAAAATCTAAATTTGATTACTTTAAATTCGGTTTTGATAGTAATAATTAATTTGGAAAAGCCCCACAGCTATAATTAAACTTTCCAAAAGATATCTATTACTTTACAAAAATATGGGTGGAACATTTTAGATATTTAAGTACCTAAATAAAAATGGCCTGATATCCAAAGATACTGAGAACTAGCAGCTCCCATTAATTTCAGGTGAATTCATGAGTGTACAGCACCTCTAAAAATAAGATCACTTTTTTTAGCTACTCAGATATGTAGTTTAAGAGCTTAATTTTAGTCATCCAGGTTTGAAAGTCAGGGAGACTAAAGTGACAAAACCCACAAAGTCTAAAAAGTAGGAAATCTAGAAATCCTTAGTTTTTTTTCAACGCCAACCTTAATCTGCCCACTTAACCTCTGTCCTCTTCTTACCAGCAGGAGAACCCCACTCTTTATCATGTGCAAGAAACTAAAATCTTCCATATTGTGAATATACACTACAAACATATGGTCTGTGGTTCCTATGAGAATTATTACGGAAATACAGTATCAGTTTCTCTTTCCTGCATGAGCCAATAGAAAGCAAATCACTTTAATCCCTGTGAAGCTATGAGTTTTGTCACATCTGTTCTATGTGTAAGATTTTGATAGGTACACCTGAAGTCAATGTACTTATGAATTCCTTGTGCCCGTTTGCTATGTGATGCTTGGATACTTAAATCCTATTTAAGCTTAAATGCATGGCAAGGAATACCGAACCAAAAAAGCACAGCAGACCATATTCATGTCTGTATCCTTTCCTATACCTGTATATATGTTTTCCTATTTACAAAATCAGGTAATGTGCAGAGAACTCTGTAGGATTTATGATTATGCTTTGCCTCATACATTTAAAACACAAAGTTATTTTCCAAAGGATTGAAAATATTGGATTCCCATTGATTGTCAACATGCTGTGGCATGTTGTAAATTCAGTTCAGAAAGCCATTAACCTGTGACATTACTTTGACACTGTACATTGCAGCATGAGCTGTTCATTGCATTGACATTAAGCCTTGCAATATGAAATACAGAGAGTAAGAGCAATACAAATAGCAAACTCTCCAGGTGCATCATGATGTGGTATAGGTTTATGAGGGCTTGCATCTGAAACCATATTAGTAAAGAACATTGCATTCTTAGCTACCAGCTGATATCCTTTTGCCCATGGTCATCAAAACTTCCTGCCATAGCCACAAGCAGCACTATGATACAACAAGCCAATACAGCCAAATGGCCTCACATTATGTATTCTGTTGCTCTACACAACACCACCTAGAAACTTCATAATGATTTGCAGTAGATATCATTTTAGCGCCCCCCTGGAAATTGTGTTCTGCCCTTTTTAATCACAAATCATTCTCTGTTAATGAATTTAATCCCTATCTGTAGCTATTTCTAACCTGGCTTTTTCTTTGATAAAAATATTAATCAAACCATCCTAAGAGCTTTCTTTGGCAGGGTAACAAGCCTTGTGGATGGGGAGAAATGGTAGATGTGGTATATCTTGACTTTAGTAAGGCTTTTGTCTTGCATGACCTTCTCATAAACAAACTAGGGAAATACAACCTAGATGGAGCTACTATAATGTGGGTGCATAACTGGTTGGAAAACCATTCACAGAGAGTAGTTATCAGTGGTTCACAGTCAAGCTGGAAGGGCATATCTAGTGGGATCCTGCAGGGGTTAGTTCTGGGTCCAGTTCTGTTCAATATCTTCATCAGTGATTTAGATAATGAGAGAGTTATAAAGTTTGTGGACAATACCATGCTGAGAGAGGCTGCAAGTGCTTTGGAGGATAGGATTAAAATTCAAAACTATCTGAACAACCTGGAGAAATGGTCTGAGGTAAATAGGATGAAATTCAAGAAGAACAAATGCAGAGTACTCCACATAGGAAGGAAGAATGAGTTGCACACATACAAAATGGAAAATGACTATCTAGAAAGGAGTACTGTAGAAAAGAGTCTGGGGGTCATAGTGGATCACAAGCTAAATATGAGTCAGTGTAACACTATTCCAAAAAAAAAAAAAAAAAAAAAAAAAAAACAGGGGTGGGTGGATGGGAAGGAACATCATTCTGAGATGTATTAGCAGGATTGTTGTAAGCAAGACACAAGAAGTAATTCTTCTGCTTTACTCTGTGCTGATTAGGCCTCTCTGATCAGGTGCCTGGGATGGACCACACTAAGAACACCACACTCAGGGTAGATTGCAAGAAATAGGGCAGACAGTCCTCTAAACTGGTGGTTTATTCTATAAATTATTCATAGATTCATAGATTCTAGGACTGGAAGGGACCTCGAGAGGTCATCGAGTCAAGTCCCCTGCCCGCATGGCAGGACCAAATACTGTCTAGACCATCCCTGATAGACATTTATCTAACCTACTCTTAAATATCTCCAGAGATGGAGATTCCACAACCTCCCTAGGCAATTTATTCCAGTGTTTAACCACCCTGACAGTTAGGAACTTTTTCCTAATGTCCAACCTAGACCTCCCTTGCTGCAGTTTAAACCCATTGCTTCTGGTTCTATCCTTAGAGGCTAAGGTGAACAAGTTTTCTCCCTCCTCCTTATGACACCCTTTTAAATACCTGAAAACTGCTATCATGTCCCCTCTCAGTCTTCTCTTTTCCAAACTAAACAAACCCAATTCTTTCAGCCTTCCTTCATAGGTCATGTTCTCAAGACCTTTAGTCATACTTGTTGCTCTTCTCTGGACCCGCTCCAATTTCTCCACATCTTTTTTAAAATGCGGTGCCCAGAACTGGACACAATACTCCAGCTGAGGCCTAACCAGAGCAGAGTAGAGCGGAAGAATGACTTCTTGTGTCTTGCTCACAACACACCTGTTAATACATCCCAGAATCATGTTTGCTTTTTTTGCAACAGCATCACACTGTTGACTCATATTTAGCTTGTGGTCCACTATAACCCCTAGATCTCTTTCTGCCGTACTCCTTCCTAGACAGTCTCTTCCCATTCTGTATGTGTGAAACTGATTTTTCCTTCCTAGGTGGAGCACTTTGCATTTGTCTTTGTTAAACTTCATCCTGTTTACCTCAGCCCATTTCTCCAATTTGTCCAGATCATTTTGAATTATGACCCTGTCCTCCAAAGCAGTTGCAATCCCTCCCAGTTTGGTATCATCCGCAAACTTAATAAGCGTACTTTCTATGCCAATATCTAAGTCGTTGATGAAGATATTGAACAGCGCCGGTCCCAAAACAGACCCCTGCGGTACCCCACTCGTTATGCCTTTCCAGCAGGATTGGGAACCATTAATAACAACTCTCTGAGTACGGTTATCCAGCCAGTTATGCACCCACCTTATAGTAGCCCCATCTAAATTGTATTTGCCTAGTTTATCGATAAGAATGTCATGCAAGACTGTATCAAATGCCTTACTAAAGTCTAGGTATACCACATCCACAGCTTCACCTTTATCCACAAGGCTCGTTATCCTATCAAAGAAAGCTATCAGATTGGTTTGACATGATTTGTTCTTCACAAATCCATGCTGGTTGTTCCCTATCACCTTACCACCTTCCAAGTGTTTGCAGATGATTTCCTTAATTACTTGCTCCATTATCGTCCCTGGCACAGAAGTTAAACTAACTGGTCTGTAGTTTCCTGGGTTGTTTTTATTTCCCTTTTTATAAATGGGCACTATATTTGCCCTTTTCTAGTCTTCTGGAATCTCTCCCGTCTCCCATGATTTTCCAAAGATAATAGCTAGAGGCTCAGATACCTCCTCTATTAGCTCCTTGAGTATTCTAGGATGCATTTCATCAGGCCCTGGTGACTTGCAGGTATCTAACTTTTCTAAGTGATTTTTAACTTGTTCTTTTTTTATTTTATCTGTTAAACCTACCCCCTTCCCATTAGCATTCACTATGTTAGGCATTCCTTCAGACTTCTCGGTGAAGACCGAAACAAAGAAGTCATTAAGCATCTCTGCCATTTCCAAGTTTCCTGTTACGGTTTCTCCCTCTTCACTAAGCAGTGGGCCTACCCTGTCTTTGGTCTTCCTCTTGCTTCTAATGTATTGATAAAATGTCTTCTTGTTTCCCTTTATTCCCGTAGCTAGTTTGAGCTCATTTTGTGCCTTTGCCTTTCTAATCTTGCCCCTGCATTCCTGTGTTGTTTGCCTATATTCATCCTTTGTAATCTGTCCTAGTTTCCATTTTTTATATGACTCCTTTTTATTTTTTAGATCATGCAAGATCTCGTGGTTAAGCCAAGGTGGTCTTTTGCCACATTTTCTATCTTTCCTAACCAGCGGAATAGCTTGCTTTTGGGCCCTTAATAGTGTCCCTTTGAAAAACTGCCAACTCTCCTCAGTTGTTTTTCTCCTCAGTCTTGATTCCCATGGGACCTTACCTATCAGCTCTCTGAGCTTACCAAAATCTGCCTTCCTGAAATCCATTGTCTCTATTTTGCTGTTCTCCCTTCTACCCTTCCTTAGAATTGCAAACTCTATGATTTCATGATCACTTTCACCCAGGCTGCCTTCTACTTTCAAATTCTCAAGGAGTTCCTCCCTATTTGTTAAAATCAAGTCTAGAACAGCTTCCCCCCAGTAGCTTTTTCAACCTTCTGAAATAAAAAGTTGTCTCCAATGCAGTCCAAGAATTTGTTGGATAGTCTGTGCCCCGCTGTGTTATTTTCCCAACATATATCCGGATAGTTGAAGTCCCCCATCACCAGCAAATCTTGGGCTTTGGATGATTTTGTTAGTTGCTTAAAAAAAGCCTCATCCACCTCTTCCACCTGGTTAGGTGGCCTGTAGTAGACTCCTAGCATGACATCTCCCTTGTTTTTTACCCCTTTTAGCCTAACCCAGAGACTCTCAACTCTTCCGTCTCCTATGTCCATCTCTACCTCAGTCCAAGTGTGTACATTTTTAATATATAAGGCAACACCTCCTCCCTTTTCTCCCTGTCTATCCTTCCTGAGCAAGCTGTATCCATCCACACCAACATTCCAATCATGTGTATTATCCCACCAAGTTTCAGTGATGCCAACAATGTCATAGTTGTGTTTATTTATTAGCACTTCCAGTTCTTCCTGCTTATTCCCCATACTTCTCGCATTTGTATATAGGCATCTAAGATACTGGTTTGATCTTTCCTCCCAGTTTTGTCCTGACCCTCCTTTCTCTCTGACAATATAGCCCACACTCCCTCTCGTTTCCGACCCATCTCCCCGGTCTCCATGTTCCCCACTTACCTGTGGGCTTTGCTCACCTGTCCCTGTCGAACCTAGTTTAAAGCCCTCCTCACTAGGTTAGCCAGTCTGTGTCCAAATAGGGTCTTTTCTCTCCTCGAAAGGTGAACGCCATCTCTGCCTAGCAGTCCTTCCTCGAATAGAATCCCGTGGTCTAGGAAGCCAAAGTCCTCCTGGCGACACCATCTTCGCAGCCAGGCATTCACCTCCATGATGCATCTGTCTCTGCCCGGGCCCCTACCTTTGACAGGAAGAATCGAAGAGAATACCACCTGCGCTCCAAACTCCTTCACCCATACTCCCAGAGCCCTGTAGTCACTCTTGATCCACTCAGTGTCACACCGCGCAGTATCATTTGTGCCCACATGGATGAGTAGCATGGGGTAGTAGTCAGAGGGCTGGATAATCCTCGACAATGCCTCCGTAACGTCTCGGATACGGGCTCCCGGCAGGCAGCATACCTCCCGAGATGAAATGTCAGGGCGACAGATGGGCGCCTCCATCCCCCTCAGCAGAGAGTCTCTGACCACCACTACCCCTACGTTTCCTATTCGCAGTGGTGGCAGCAGACCTCCCAGCCTTAGGGGTACGAGGCTTCTCCTCCTTTACTGTAGGGAGTGATTCCTTCTTTCCTGTATCAAGAAGAGCATAACGGTTACCTATTACCACGGCAGGAGGGTTCGGAGCAGGGGTGGAGCACTGCCTGCTGCCAGAAGTAACCAGCTGCCAGTGTCCACCCTGAGCCATCTCCTCCTCCACCAGTGGTGTATCAGCAGTCCTGTGTACTGGGACAGCTACCTCAGCTGTCTCCACATGGACACTGTCCAGGAATTACTCGTGGATTCGGATGCTCCTCAACCTAGCCACCTCCTCCTGTAGCTCTCCCACCTGCTGCCTGAGAGATTCCACCAGCAGGCACCTCTCGCATTGGATGGTCCCCGCAGCCTGGATATCAGTAAGTGGAAATTGCAAGTTACAGTCTCTGCAAAACCACACCAGGATCTGGGTAGAAGCATCTATGCTCAGGCGCTCTGTCTGGCTACAGGCACAGGTGGAGGAGACAGAAGCAGTGCTGGCACAGGTGTTGCGGGTCTTCCTAACCATCATAAGCTTCCCTCTGTCAAACTCCCATCTGCAGCCCCCTGTCCGCTGAAAGAGTTGTTTAAGCAAGAAGTTTTGAATGTAGTTGGTTATAGGTTCAAAGGGGAATAAAGAGAAAACAGATAGTACCGGCAAGGGACCCTCGCCCCCTTCCTGCTCCCTTCCAAACTCCCTTACGAAACTCCCTGTTAGCAGCCCCTGTTTGCAAAAGCTGAATGGTGATTCACCAAATCAGTAACAAAAGAGCTTCTGCAGTACTACACTGGTTAACCCCCATTAAGCATTCCAGCTCTTAGCTCCCATCCTGACAACCAAGTCTAATATAGTGAAAGGTTATTGAAAATCCACTTTATCATATGTGAGGTTCTTACTAATCCCAAAAGATCATTCAATACGCCAGGTCAATACATATTTCAGATCTTACCCAAGTATCACGCTGTCAGACAATTCTTAGTAAACAAACTAGAGATGTATTCATAAAGGAAAAGAAAAGAGTTTTAAATAGTTAATAGGTCATATGTATACAAATGATTGCAAAGTCCTTATATTAGTGATAAAATAGACTGTTGGCTTTCAAAAGTCTCTCTGGTGGCTTTCAAAAGATTGGAAGGTCATCAGTCCATAGTTCAAGATGTTCCTTGTCTGTAGTGTGTGTTTGTGTTTGGGGGTTACTTGCTGTGTGCTGAGCTTGTGTTTGTCTGTCTGTCTGTTTGTTTGAAGGACTGTGTGCTATGGCCAGTAGTTGGAAGCTGTGAGCTTCTAAACAAGGTTTGAAATCTAGAAGCCTCTCTTCATTGGTTGAGACTTAGTCAGGGGTTGGGGCTATCAGGAAGGCCTAGCCTTTATAAAGCCGTGAGCAAGCAACCAGGGAGCTTTGTGACCAGAGGCTGCCAACAGGGAGTTTTGAGAGGGCGTTTGGCGAGGTACACTTGCCATTCTTTAAAACCTTTAAACTAAACTATAATAAAAACTTCTTGATTTAAACAAAATCCCTATCATTAACCTAGGTAGCTGTAGGAGAGAATGCAGGCAGAAGCCCAGCAGCAGAGAGGGGGCTATCTTGTTTATTGCACCCAGTGTAGCATGTGTGATTACCTGCCCTGTGGTGGGGTGGCATGTGTGTACATTCGGTGCAAGGAGCTCCTGGCCCTCAGAGACTGTGCATGGGCTTTGGAGACCAGGGTGGAGGAACTGGAGGAGCTAAGGGAGGCAGAGAGGTATGTTGATGAAGCTTTCCGGGACACTGTAGATTTATCCCACCTCCAGTCAGACAGCCCCTCTGCTGTTAAGGAGGGTAAAAGGCTCAGGGAAGGAGAGCAGTCAACTGGAGCAGAGGGAAACCTTCCCAGAGTTGGGATCCTCCTTCCAGATGATGTTGGGGTATCCTCTTGCACTGAGGTTACCTCTCCGGGGGAGGGAACTCCAGTCAGTAGGAAAAGGCAGGTGTTAGTAATGGGAGATTTGATCATTAGAAATGTAGATAGCTGGGTTTGTGATGACCGGGAGAACCGTATGGTGACTTGCCTGCCTCATGTAAATGTTGCGGATCTCTCAAGGCATCTAGATAGACTTATGTGTAGTGCTGGGGAGGAGCCGGTGGTCATGGTACATGCAGGTACCAATGACATAGGGAAGGGTAGGAGAGATGTCCTGGAGGCCAAATTTAGGCTGCTAGGAAAGAGATTGAAATCCAGGACCTCTATGGTAGCATTCTCAGAAATACTTCCAGTTCCATGTGCAAGGCCAGGTAGGCAGGCAGAGCTTCAGAGTCTCAATGCGCGGATGAGACGATGGTGTAGGGAGGAGGGGTTTAGATTTATTAGGAACTGGGGAAACTTTTGGGATAGGGGGATCCTATACAGGAATGATGGGCTCCACCTAAACCAAAGTGGATCCAGACTGCAGCAGTCAAAAAAGCAAACAGGCTGTTAGGAATCATTAAAAAAGGGATAGAGAATAAGACGGAGAATATCTTATTGCCCTTATATAAATCCATGGTACGCCCACAACTTGAATACTGAAACTGATGTGGTCTCCTCATCTCAAAAAAAGATATACTGGCATTAGAAAAGGTTCAGAGAAGGGCAACTAGAATGATTAGGGGTTTGCAACAGGTCCCATATGAGAAGAGATTAAAGAGGCTAGGACTTTTCAGCTTGGAAAAGAGGAGATTAAGGGGGGATATGATAGAGGTATATAAAATCATGAGTGGTGTGGAGAAAGTGAATAAGTTATTTACTTGCTTCCATAATATAAGAACTAGGAGCCACCAAATGAAATTAATGGGCAGCAGGTTTAAAACAAATAAAAGGAAGTTCTTCTTCACACAGCACACAGTCAACCTGTAGAAATCCTTGCCTGAGGAGGTTGTGGAGGCTAGGACTATAACAGGGTTTAAAAGAGAACTAGATAAATTCATGGAGGTTAAGTCCATTAGTGGCTATTAGCCAGGATGGGTAAGGAATGGTGTCCCTTGCTTCTGTTTGTCAGAGGGTGGAGATGGATGGCAGGAGAGAGATCACTTGATCATTACCTGTTAGGTTCACTCCCTCTGGGACACCTGGCATTGGTCACTGTTGGTAGACAGGATACCTTTGGTCTGACCCAGTATGGCCATTCTTATGTTCTTGTTTTAGTTGTAAATCCACAGTCCAGAGAATTAGAGCAGGAAACAGGCAAAATGGAGATAGCTCAAAGGTCTTTTATATCCTTTGCTATGTGCATGGACGTTTATTGTCCCAAACAAAGTCCACAGCCCAAGTGCATGGAAAGTTACTGCCTCAAGAGAGAGTCCATGGACACATGCACTTATGTTCTTATCTGTTATGCCAATTCACAGGGTCAGCCATTGCCCATATATTTTCTGAGGCATCTGCAGGAAAGGCTTATGGATGGGAAGAATTTCTTCAGTGGTTCATTGTGAGCTGAGTGTCCTTAAAATGGGCCATCGACACAGATCTGTCTAGCCCTAATATAAATCTATCTAGGGTGTATCACCGAGCAATATATTTAAGATACAAGTACATAGCCAATATTAATAACTTCAGATATAAAGATGATGCATACATATAAACAAGATAATAATACTTAGCAATTCATGACTTTTCTGTTGATACCTTGCATGACATACTGTGTACAAGACTTATGGAAATTGCGTAATACTGGTAACAACAGTGATATAAATGGTCACCTTTCTTATACACAGCATCACAGCCCCACCTGGAGTATTGTGTCCAGTTCTGGGCACAATATTTCAGGAAAGATGTGGACAAATTGAAGAAATTTCAAAGAGCAACAAGAATGATTAAGGTCTAGAAAACATGACCTATGGGGAAAAAATGGGGGGGGAGGTTGTTTAGTCTATGGGGGACAAGATAACAGTTTTCAAGCACATAATAGATTGTTACAAGGAGGAGGGAGAAAAAAATGTTCTCCTTAACATCTGAGAATAGGACAAGAAGCAATGGGCTTAAATTGCAGCAAGGGCAGTTTAGGTTGCACATTAGAAAAAAAACTGCCTAACTATTAGGGTAGTTAAGCACTGGAATAGATTGCCTAGGGAGGTTGTGGAATCTCCTTTATTAGAGATTTTTAAGAGCAACTTAGACAAACATCTGCCAGGGATGGTCTAGATAATGCATAGTGCTGCCTTGAGTGCAGGGGACTGGACTAGAAGAACTCTTGAAATCCTTCCAGTCCTATGATTGATCTGTGTATTTGCCTTTTGTAACTTCACCAATTTATTGGCAAATTCAAGTTTTCACCTACGAATGCTAAGTAAATCAATATACCTCAAGTTTAAGGCTTCCTTCACCCTTTCAGTTTATTCAGGATTGGTCTTATCACAAGCTGAAAATATAAGTGACAGACAGTAAACAGAGGTAGCAAGGATATCTTGATTCTAAGCAAAAATAAGGATGCTGTCATAAAAATATCAAATATAATAGATTGCAAACTAAATTCTCTCTCTGCAAGCTATTATTTCTGAATCTCAGATCTAATCATCTGTTATTCTGAAGGCCAAAGGACCTGCTTATTTGGTCCGTCCTCCCCCCTAAATTGGCTCAATCGATTTAAAGCAGAAATCTACATTATGGTGTGTACAGTGGCAGAGACAAATGTCCCTTTGTACTGGAGGAAACAACACATCTGAACTTATTAGAACAATAACACATTTATATAATCAACATCCTGCAATGGTTGCACTCACTGCTGAGATCCTATTTCTCTGAAGTGGGTCAGAAATAAAGCAGATGACAACATGAAAAATGTGTCTATCTGGTGTAGACTACAAATCAAAGTAGTATTTAGGTGCTGAAGGTAGTAAGAGACTCATAAGTAGAACTTGTTGAAAAAATTCCCAACACAACTTTTTTTGTTAAAGTTTGCTGATTTGTTGACAAACTGACAGGACACAGGCAGGTTTCAAAACCTGCCTGGTTTCCAGCCACCTCACCAATCTGAATGTATGAATGGCCATACTGGGACAAACCAGTGGTCCATCTAGTCCAGTACCCGGTCTTCTGACAGTGATAGGTGCCATTTGCTTCAGAAGGGATAAACAGAAGAAGGCAATTATTGAATGATCCATCCACAGTCCTCTAGTCCCAGGTTCTGGCAGTCAGAGGCTTATGGACACCCAGAGAATGGGGATGTATCCCTGACCATCTTGGAGAATAGCTATTGATGGACTTATCCTCCATGAATGTGTCTAATTCTTTTTTTTTTTTAGCACAGTTATTCTTTTGGCCTTCACAACATCCCCTGACAATGAGTTCCACAGGCTGGCTGTGCATTTTGTAAAGAAGTCCTTTCTTATGTTTGGTTTAAACCTGCTTCCTATTAATTTAATTGGGTTACCCCTGGTTGTTGTTTTATGTGAAGGGGTTAATACTACTTCCTTATTCTCTTTCTCCAGACTGTTCATGATTTTATAGACTCCTATCATATGCTCCTTCAGTCATCTATTTTCTAAGATGAACAGTCCCAGTCTGTTTAATCTCTTCTCATGCGAAAGCTGTTCCATAATCCTGATCATTTTGTTATAATTCTCTGTATATTTTCCAATTCTAATATATCTTTTCTAAGATGGGGTGAACAGAACTGCATGCATTAATCAAGGTGTGGACATAGCATGGATTTAGAGAGTGGCATTATGATATTTTCTGCTTTGTTCTCTCTCTCTCTTTCCTAATAGCTCCTAACATTGCCTGCCACTGCACATTGAGGAGATGTTTTCAGAGAACTATAAACAAGATCTCTTTCTTGAGTAGTAACAGCTAATTTAGACCCCATCATTTTATATATATTTTGGAATTATGTTTTCCTATGTGCATCACTGTTCATTTATCAACATATTATTTCACCTGCCATTTGGTTGACCAGTTACCCTGTGCAGTGAGAGCCCTTTGTAACTCTTTGCAGTCAGCTTTGCACTTAATTATCTAGAATAATTTAGAGTCATCTGAAAACTTTGCCAACTCAGAGTTTGCCCCTTTTCCCAGATCATTTATGACTATATTGAACAGCACTGGTCCCAGTATAGACCCTTGGTTCCTTAGCAACCTACCACGTGGTCTCCCTTGGAGTTTGGAAGCTCTACAGCTCTGAAGCAGTTTACCATGCAGACCGCCTCAGAGCCACAGACCATGGCTTTCAGGATCTGGGGAAACCTGTCAGGCAGACTGCCTCAGGAGCCAGACCTCCACTTTCTTTTATGGAGAAAACTGAATTTTGGGGGGTTTATTTCAAATTGGATCTAAACCAGCTATTGAAATATTGGAATTGTCTATTAAACAGAATTACCATGACTAGACCTGGGCAGAAAATAAGACTAAACAATTAAAGTGGGTAGGTTCTGCTTATACCTTTCAGTCATTTGGGTATTTTATTTTTAAATATAATCATAATGGGTGTGGTTATGAAAACATATATTAAACCTCATGCTTTAGGATTTAAACCAATCTTTATCCCCTATAGATTAGGAAATTTCTTGAACCTGGATCTGAAGCATCTGTTGCTGGCCACTGCTGGAGAGAGGATAGTGGACTAGATGAACATTGGGTCAGATCCTTAATAGCAACTCCTAGGTTCCAAACATAGTAATCAGATCCATAGTCCATCTAGTATCAAGTCTCCAGGAGCGGCGATCCCCAGATCCTGGGAAAAGAAACCTCACAATAGGAAATGTGGGATAATATGCCTCCAATTAAAACCTCATCCTAATCCCTAATAGAAATTGGATTAAGAGATCAAGCATGAGGTTTTATATTTGTTCCAATTTATTTTTAGCATTAACAATTATAACTTTAGATATTATTCTTACTCATAAAAATGTCCAGTCTTTGAATCTTGCTAAATTCTTGCCCTCAGTCATCTTGTGGCGATGAGTTCCACAGTCTGAACATGTTATATGAAATAGAATTTTCTTTATTAGTTTTGAATTTGCCACCTTTTAATTTCACTGAGGGTACATCTACACTACTGGGGGGAGTCGATTTAAGATACGCAAATTCAGCTACGTAAATAGCGTAGCTGAATTCGACGTATCGCAGCCGACTTACCCCGCTGTGAGGACGGCGGCAAAATCGACTTCTGTGGCTTTGTCGACGGCGCTTACTCCCACCTCCGCTGGTGGAGTAAGAGCGTCGATTCGGGGATCGATTGTCGCGTCCCAATGGGACGCGATAAATCGATCCCCGAGAGGTCGATTTCTACCCGCCGATTCAGTAGTGTAGACCTAGCCTGAGTGTCACCTTGCTCTTTTTTTATTGCATAGAGAGAACAGAATCTCCCAATCTATCTTCCTCTATATTATTCATCATTTTATATATTTTATCTTGCCCCCTCTTATTCATCTGCTTTGTAAGGTAAACACCACCAATATTTTCAATCTCTCTTCCTACAAGATTCTTTCCACATTTCTCTGAGCCCCATCTAATTCTGCAATATCCTTTTTAAGATGGGATGACCAGTACTGCAAACAGTATCCTAGCTAAGGCATCCGTTTTGATTTATATAATTACATATATGTATTATTGTGAGGAGTCTTTTGCCAAAATAAAAAAAAAATAAAAAGAGGTTTTGCAATGGACCATGAAAGAAGTGAGATGAGCACATTTTTATTTTTGATTAAAATACCTTGTCTACAGCTCCCAATAGTCTCACTCTGGGCAAATCGAGTTTCAATGTCCCTCATGAGTGCAGTGGTTTCAAGAGATAGGGGCATGTTGGAGATGAGGCATGTAAACCTGGTCCTGGCTCATTAACATTTTTAAATCTTAGGACTAGGAACTTGAATTGGCCTGATATCTCATAGGGAACTAGTGAAAGGAGAAGAGTAGTATTATTATTTGTATTGTGGTAGCACCTTGGGACTTCATATAACTAGGAGGCCTGTTGTGCTGGGGTCAATACAAATATATAAGTGATTCCAGGTTTCTTGTACCGAAAAGGTGGTGTGGTGAGTTCCTTGTGGCTAGTCCTACTAGAGACAGAGTGTGATGGAATAGGCTGTCCTTAAGGTAGGTAAGGCCAAGGGGTCAGCTCACATTTATCCCACAGATGTAGCCCACTAAGAGTTGGAGAGATCTGATGTAGGCAAGGATCAGGGGGGAAAAAGAGCTAACAGTAGAAAGGAAAAGGTTCTGGGGGTAACTAATACTTGGGGAAGAGAAACCCCTAACTGTTCCTTTAAGCACTTAGACCCAGCACCATGCATGGGTGGGGTGAGGTTCCCCTCTCACCCAACCAATTGGGGATAATCTGAGAAAGGGGACTAGCAAATATGCTGCCTTCTTACTCTAAGTGAGGATATACAACAGGTGTAGGCCTGATGGATGAATTGTTCAAGCTTAAAGGGCTGATTGGGGGAAAAGAGCCAACTCAAGGAAATATTCTTAGGTCTCACAACAGCTAGCCTCAATGAGAACCAAGTTCCACGGTGGGGAGCTGAGGGATTCCTGCTGTAAGGAGAGATGGGTAACTGTATAAGATGGAGCCCAGTTCCAGGAGAAAGGGCTGAGGACAATGAAGCATAACCCAGCAGGCAGAAAGGCTGGGAGTGGATTTGAAGAAGCTCCTCAGTAACCAGACATACAAGGCAATCAAATAACAGAGGAACAGCAATGGAACCGGCAGTCTAGTGAGAGATACTGGTGAAAAAGAAAAGGTTAGAGCTACCCAGAGAAGCAGCAAGGGGTTGGAAGGTGGAGTTCTTAACTACCTAACATAGGGCCCCTGGGCTGGAACACTGAGGAGAAGGCAGACCTGGGTACCCTACCTCTTCCCCAGCAGAGGCGATAGTATGGAACTCAGGACTGAGAGAAGCAAAGATTGGCTGTTTCAGAAGGAGACTGAGGATCTGAAGTAGCCAAGAACAATGAATCCAGGGGATATCAGCATCAGCACCATCATGGTAAGCTGTGCTGTTAGTTTAGCAGAGTCCTTACCAGGAAAGTCCTTACCAACAAAGTTAGCAGTGTCCTTACCAGGAAGTCTGAAAACTACTAGGAATCTCTGATGCCTTCAACCCTTTACTTGACATATATAATGTTGAGGCATTTTCTCTTTCCAGTTACAATTGTGATGTGGAAAGATGGAGGGGTCTTTGTGTTCCCTGGCTCTTGAAGCAGCTAGGGATCTGTCCTCCAGAATCCAGTTGCATGGCAATGCTCTTCAGTGTTTATAGCCAAGGAACTGGCAGAGTAGTAGGTCAAAGGACTGAATTTGGAGTGTTCAAGTGGAGGATTAGTACATCTGAGGTGGTGGCCATATGTGCCTTTAACTGGATATTTGATTGCAAAAGAGAAAGGTTGCCATAATGATGTTCCAAGGGTAAATACATAGGTACTATTTTTATGTACTTTGAGCAATTACAAAATTGCTTTGGAAACCGCAATGAATCTTTATCAAATTAATAAATGCAAAAATTAACATATTTCAGTTCCCCCCATTGTTTTCTCTCAAGTCTGTATAGAGTACAAATAAAATATTTTTATTGATAAACTTAATAAGATTTAATTTGTTTGGCTTATGCCACCATAGATCCAGAATTTCAGTATGCCTTATTTTATGGAAGAGCGGGGAATGCATTAGGAAATCAATTCCAATAGTACTATGGTATTCTTCTGTACCTTTTTAAAAACAGATTGAAGTAAAAAATAAAATAAAATGAAGATTGCTATGACTTTAGAATGAGTTTTAGATTTACATTTACACATAAGAAATGTCAGTTAATATAAAATTTTAAGTTATGCATTTCAAAGTCTTAACTTCTTTTTAAAACCTTGAATTAAATATTCTGGTTTGGGCATGGTTTGTTTCAGAGTTTTGAACGTAACCAGTAAAGGTAATTGTACTTTAAAGGCCTCTCTCCATTCTGACATATGGCCAAAATGTTACTCTTGTGAGGGGTTGAATTAAAATCAGTAGGGCTACTTTCTAGAGAAAGGTGATCCCATATTGGCCTGTCATGCATAGTGAAATGAAATACCAAAGTTGTATGCAATTGTTACATGTGTATCAGATGTATTTATGGCTTATTGACTCTGTTACAGAAGGAAGGCTTCCCTCACGGTACCATTTGTTACTTATGGTATAAAAAGACAGAATGTGATGAAAACAGCAAGTAAAGAAACATAAGAGAAAGAAGCACACAGAACAGCAAACTAAATAGCTATCTTGGAGAAATTAAGTTTAATCAGTGGCCTTTTTGTTTGTTTGTTGTTTTGTTTGTTTTTCAAATAAACAAGCCTACTGTGGGTAACAGCTCCTCAGATAATATATTGTAATAAGTGATTTTGTGCTTTATGTTAAATGTTGTGGTTTGTTGTCAGCAAAGCCTGGATCACTGATTAACAGTAGATATTGCCTTTGTATTTTCAAGTATCTGGGCACACAGTTTCTTAGTTCAATAGATCTTATTTGAGCTAAAATGTAGATTTCTTATCACAACAAGGGGATATTCTTGCATGGTTGTTTTGAGACCAGTTGGCTTCCTTGTTTGACAAAACAAAGTATCACATCTTAGTAGATCTGCTATTTTTGGCTCGAATATCAGAAAGGAAATGCCAGTGGCTAGTGTTTGGAGTTAAATTCAAGTGATCACACCTGGCAAGAAACAGGTGTCTACTGGTAACTAACTGATTGGATGAATGGGTCAATCTAATGTATTTATCATTATTTATTTGTATTGCCCTATAAACTCCATCAAAAATGAGGCCCCAATCATGGTACTGTACAAATCTAGGACTCTGTCCAGTGTTGCTATGCATCCTCTTTCTGCTAGCTAGGTTAGAGCAAAGACGTGTAAGCACCTGCTCCATAAGGGAGGCCCCCTGGCAAATACAGAGTCAACTGTTTCAGTTCCGTACCAACCCCACAGTAGCCCCTGATCTGGGGAGCTTTCTGAAACAGTCAGCTGTGGGGTGGAGGAAGAAGCAGTGTGTGGAGGGGGAGCAGATGGAGGCATGGCCATTATGCTCTCATGTGCTGGAGATCCTGCATCCTTGAGATGGCAATTACAACAGGGGCACCAATTAAAGTAGCTCTCAAGGCTGCACTAGCCTGCACTGGTGATTGAACCAACTTCAGCCAGACCCTGAAAGGGGAAGCTGGGAGATGCCTCTCCCCTGTGTGTGTGTGTGTGTGTGTGGTCCTCAAGAGTTCACGCTAACCAATCACTATAGGTATTTCTATGGTGCCTATCATTGCTGCTCTGAAGCTTCAGGGGCTTTCATTACATATTCCACATGAGTGTTGAAACAGAAACTGCACTGGACCTCCATTTTACATGGTTAGCTATTAAATGTCATGCTGGACAACATGTTTATAAACAGCCTGGCTTTTCAGAAGAGTTTATCTAATGTAAAATCTTAAATGATTAGTTTAATGCATTCTAGGAAAAAAGGTACACACTTCACATTATAATACTGAAATATGTGTATTCCACTCCTTTTCTGGTCTATGATGATTTGATAATTGCTTAGGTGTACAGTGAAATTGGTGCTTTTTGTTTCCCTAGCAACTGTCAGATCTTAGTTTTTGTAAATTAAAGAGCATGTGGGTAGGAATGGAAGCTTTCTGTTTTGTTACTTCACTTCACTCTCTCTTCTAGGGTTATATGCCATTCAAAGGGGAAAGAAAAATAAGAGTGGGAAGTGTGTGGGTAGAAGGGAGAAGAAAGGAAAGTTAAATACCAACTCTCAGTCAGCTGTGGTTACAGATCAGGTTTTCAGAGTCCCTGACAGTGAGTTCTTGAGAAGAGAGAAACTGGGAAGAAGCTCCCCAGCTGAAGAAAGAGGTGTAGCTGAGCCTAGTTAAATGCAGAACTAGGGAGAAAAGGGCTGGGTGGCTTCTACAGCCCTAGGGAAGCTTATTCAGACTGAAAGCCAGAACAGGGATGGATGTGAAAAGCAAAAAAGTGCCCTGTTCATATTGTCTGGTTTGTTTTGTTGTTTAAGGGCTATTTAGGTGTATAAAAGGGAACATGGCTAAAGGCTTTGATAGTTTATTTTATTTTAATGGATAAGAGAACTTGCAACTAGACCGGAAGCTCAGAGATAGCAGGAGCTGAGTTCAACAAAGAAAACTAAGTTTATCAAACTAGGTGGTCCCTGTCCTTGTCACGGTTGTTCTTACACTTTTCTGAGATGCTATAAACTAAATCTGATAAAAGCATTACCACTTTGAGATTTACCTTCCATTTCCTCAGATGCAGTTGTTGGAGAATACAGGAACTTCCATACTGGACAGTGGCTGGTAACAGATACTTCAGAGAAAGGTGCAAGAACCTCATAGCATGAAGATGTGGAGCAATTTACCCCATACATTAAGTCTCATCCTGGTCTCTGATAGAGATTGGCTAAAGCCCAGAAGCATAAGGTTTAATACCTCTTCCAAAATTGTCATTAATTATAATACTGGATATTTTTGTTATCCATCTAAATATTCAATCCCTTTTTGAATCTTGCTAAATTCCTGGCCTCAGTGACTTCCTGTGGCAAAGTGTTCTACAATGTAATTATATGTTATGTAAAAGGTATTTCCTTTTATTGGTTTTGTTTTTTCCTCCTCTAATTTCAATGAATGCCCCGCTATGAGCAATGAAAAACTGTTTCCAATCTACCGTCTCTTTGCCATTTATATACTTTTATAAGTCTCTTCTTAGTCATCTCCTTTCTAAGGAAAACAATCTCAATCATTTCAAAACTCTTCATATGAAAGTTTTTCCAGGCCCTGGATATCCTTAACACCCTTCTTGAAACCACCCTCTAATTCTGAAATATCCTTTTGAGAAGGGGTGCCCACACAGTATTGCAGATGATGCTGCATCATTAATTTATATAAAGGCATTCTAATAGTCTCCATATTATTCACCATCACATTCCTGAGGCTACATCTACACTATGAGTTAGGGGTGTGATTCCCCCGCTCTTGTGCGCATACTTACATTAATGCTCATTGGGCTAGTGGGAAGATAAATAGAGTGGCTGCAATAGAACAGGTAGTGGCAGTAGAGCTATAGCTGAACCATGCCAAGTACATACCCAGATACATGGACAGGGGTGTGTAGTGTGGGGATAGCCTTAGAGAACTTGACTGTGTGAAAACCATAAGGTGGTGACAAGGCAGATAGTTTTTAGACATTATCAATTCACAGATTTTGGCCATGTGCCAACTGTGACACACTGAGCTTATTCTAAAGGTCTGGCCTAAACCTCTTCTGTTAATGATGCTACATGTGCCCAGGGAGGGAGATCTCTCAAATGCCTGAGAGAACAATTCAGGAAAATGTCATAGATAAATGTAAGCTTTTCCATAATAAACTCATTTAAGACCTCATAAAAAGTACATGCCATAGACCAATTAACTAATGCAGAAAAGCACCTGGGGATTACAGTGGACAAGAAGCTGGATATGAGTCAGCAGTGTGCCCTCATTACCAAGAAGGCAAATGGCATATTGGGCTTGTAACAAGGTGATGACTGACTCACTGGTGCAGTGCCTCCTGCTGGTTGTCTCAGGAAGTAGCTCTCCAGCACCCTCTGCTGGCCAATATTCCACTTGCCGCTAGCCCCTATGTCCCTCCCAGACCTCAGTGCCCCTTTACCTTGGGTGCTGCCTGCTGGCAGTACCCCCACCAAGGGGAACCCCCAACCCCCTACACCCACCTCCCCTCAGTGGCTACTGCCAGTCACCATCTAGCCCCTGCTCACTGAGGCAGACTGCAGTATATACCGCTCATCATCAGCAAGGGGGGTTTGGACCTGCTGCCTTTGCCTACCCTGCGCTGTAACTCTGCAACCCCAGTACCCTTCCTGGCCTTTACCAAGGCCTGTAGCCTGGGGATTTTCCAGCCTGGACCTCCCCAACCCTGCTCCACTCTAGGTACCCTGCTGAGCTCCCAAGCCCATCTCTCTCCACAACTAGAGAGACTGCCTTAGCTGCTGCCTAATAGACCTTTTATAGGGCCAGCTGAGGCCTGATTGGGCGTGGCCCCACCTGTGGCTACTTCCCCCAATCAGCCTATTCTTACTGGTTCCCTGCCACAGCCTGTTTCCAGGGCTGTTTTAAGCCCTTCAGGGCAGGAGCGGGGTTACTACCCCGCTACAGGGCTGTATTAGTAGGAGCATTGCTAACAGATCGTGGGATTATTCTTCTTTATTTGGCACTGGTGAGGGCACACCTGGAGTACTGTGTCCATTTTTTGTCCCCCTACTACAGAAAGGATGTGGACAAATTAGAGAAAGTCCAGAGGAGGGCAATGGACATGATTAGGGGGCTGGAGCACATGACTTACAAGGAGAAGCTGAGAGAACTGGGGGTTATTTAGTCTGCAGAAGAGAAGAGTGAGGGGGGATTTGATAGCAGCCTTCAACTACCTGAAGGGGGGTTCCAAAGAGGATGGAGCTAGGCTCTTCTCAGTGGTGACAGATGACAGAATGAGAAGCAATGGTCTCAAGTTGCAGTGAGGTAGGTCTAGGTTGGATACTAGGAAACACTGCTCCATTAGGAGGGTGGTGAAGCACTGGAATGGGTTACCCAGGGAGGTGGTGGAATCTCCATAGAGGTTTTTAAGGCTTGGCTTGACAAAGCCTTGGCTGGGATGATTTAGTTGGTGTTGGGCCTGCTTTGAACAGGGGGAAAGGATAGCTCAGTGGTTTGAGCATTGGCCTGCTAAACCCAGGGTTATGAGTTCAATCCTTAAGGGGGGCATTTAGGGAACTGGGGTAAAAATCTGTCTGGGGGTTGGTCCTACTTTGAGCAGGGGGTTGGACTAACCTCCTTTCAACCCTGGTATCTTATGTTTCTTCCACCCCTAATATTCTATGATTTTAAGTAATTGTAAGAGACACATCTTTAAAAAGTTGTCATCTACATACAACATAGAGTACACTTACCACAAGTTAATTATTGCACAAGTAAATAATTAGATAGGGGCTTAGGTAACCAGTTTTGAGTGCCAATAACTAACTTGAAGATGGTAGCTGCATTTCTGTGGTGAGTAAGTGATCAATACATTGATTTATAAAGAATGTTTCACATGAATCAGTGTATTGTTTAGGTCAGACATAAGTATTTTCTACTCTATGGTACTATGGCATGCTTCAGAGGAGATGTGCTATATAATTCTGAATTGCATCACTTTAAAAGTCTATATTAATAGTGAAAGGATGAGTTCTGTTAAATGTCCGAATTTTAAAGCAAAGTTTTGTAATAATAATGTATTAGTAATCTCCCCTTATTAAAACCCTTCCCCCATCTGACTGAAATAAGGCAACAATCTCTCTATATCAAAGGTAGAAACAATATTGTTTCACTAAGTGTAATGCAGATATTCTTGAGCAAATAATCCAGGGCATTCCTCCTCACACCAAACTCCTGTCCTCTCTCCTGCTGAGGCTGAGAGCATTGACTTTTGCAATGCTCCTTACCCCAATAACCTGGCCCAAGCATAGGAGTCTCAGGTTAGCTTTAAGTCTGAGCCACACAAAACCCTAGTGAAGGGTTTGACTATTGCACTGACCACATGAAATATTGGTTCAATAAACTGTTGGTGGTCCCTCAATCTTCACTCAAAGTTGTTTGTTAAAAGCAAACTTACAGTTAACCTTCACATCACATTGTTTATAAAATATATTTTAGAGATTATGCTGAAAATGAAAACAGATGGGTTGATGGAGATGATCCAAACATTTTCCTTCTCCTTCATATTGCCAGAAGCAATCTTTTATCGCACTGTACCCCAACAGCAGCTACTCGCCTCATTATGGTCCAAGTGGAACTTGGCTTATTAAAATGCCGGGCATGACTTTGGGAAATGCATCCAAATATCTCGGTTTCAACAGTGTGTACTCCTAACTCTAGTGGCATTTTTGACACACTATGTGACTTTTTATTTGAGAATCTTTCACAAGATTTTGCAAATGGCTTTTCTAAAATTAAATTTCTAACTAACTGGAAGAAGCCATTAGACTATTTTTTTTTATTTGTGTAAAATTGCCTCTGGGTTAGTTCCTATATCTGTCCTGTGTGTGCCTGCAAGTCATACCTGATTACTAACAAAACCATGTGTTTTAGCCCTGCAGAACTAGTAACTATTTAATAAAATATTCTTTTATTTATAAAAATTACATTAAAAAAGCCCTACAATGTTGTATTAAAATAATGTTAAGGTTGCAAAGTCAATTGTTAGGAAATGCCAGAGTTAAGGTTGCCTGCACAATCTTCAGCCCTGTTGTGCATACACATTATGATATTCTTTAATTGTATGATCATGTACTATTTTTTTTCCACAGGTCCTCTGCCTCATTCATTATACAGGTCAGACTGTGCTCTGGGTATGAATCAGAATTGCGTAGTGAATGAGGCTGGTCTTTGTAGGACCCCTACCTTATTTGTTACAGAAGTTGGAAGATGTAGTGAATGAGGCCGGGGACTCCAGGGAGAGAAAGGATGGTCCTATACCTTTACTAGGGTATGTTTTGTTTTCTTTTTAAAAACTTGGGGGGGGGAGGGAAAACAGACACTGCCTAATGTGGAACCATATTGACTTTTACATGGGTTATCAGCAGGGTTGGAATCTCTAGGTCCATAGCGCAGTCCTCTACCACCTGGGCTAATGGAGAAACTGTGGTAGCATTAGAAGGCTTCTACTAGAGGGTGATTTGGAGAAAAGGGGAGTTGACAGGCAAGGATGGCAAATGTGGGTAGCCCAATGTGCAGCAAAGCATGGGATGGACTAAGGTCTAAGGACTAGAGAGTGATGGAAATGCCCTTTGTCGGTGGATTTCTCACCTACTAGATTGCAATATGGTATACATCACATAGGCAAGGTCTGGATCCAAGGAAACGTCTCAAATGTCCAGCCACATACTGCTGGAAAAAGGTGCTTTTGGATTATGAAGCCTGATCTATTGATTGTGTATTATATCAATTACTCAAGAACTCCGAATTCATATTCTGAGGTTTGGTAGGTACTTGTCCGAAGATCAGGCCCAGAGTTATTAAAATTAAAGTTTAGTTGGGAACCTTGACATGCCCGGTTGCAACACCTACACTGAGGAAAAACATTCTATATTTTGTAATAGCTGTATTGACCAACTAGCAAAGTTACAAATATTCAAACCCAGAAAGGTAGATGGAGATAATAAAATGTGTCTGAGCATCCATATACTGACACCATCCTGTGCAAAAGGACCTGAAGTGTTAGTCATCCTCAACATCATCATTGTTACCAGTGGTCATCATCCTGGCATCTCCCTAGAGTTGCATCTCCCAAAACACACAGGCTGGGATACAATTTTTATAATGTGTTATGCTGATGCCACTCTGCCTAATGCATATTCAGTAGGGGTTTATCCCCTTTTCTTTATTTGTATTTCCTCACCCCACTAATAGTGGTGTGCCCTTTTCCCATAGGTTATTAGCCCGTTTACCTAAAGCTTATTAGCATATATATCAATATTCCTAATTAAAATGATGTAGCATTACTCCTGATTAACTCTGTATGCTAAGGCGTTAGGGCCTTATTTCTTGCTTAGCTAAGCTATTGTCTTACAGGCCTGAGGCCTTTTGCTTTCCTGATTTAACTGATGTCCGTGCCTTACCTAGCAAATACCTATACCTATAGGCTATAAGCCATCTATAACTTCAGGAGCAGTTGGATTTCCAAAAACATCTGTACTTTTGTACATACAACGGACTAACCTCTTCAGTAATGGAGATGAAATCCCTTTAATCATGACCTCAAGATGATGAACATGAAACAGAGCCTCATTTCATCCATGAACCATATAGTTGGGACTGTTGTCCAGATTGTCTCACTGTGTCTCCCTTACCGTCTCCTGCATGTATTGAGCAGAATTGTCATGACTCACACCACACATGAGATCCTCAGGGCAAAGGAGTAGTGTCTTCAAATCACCTCTGAAACATCATAGAAAAGAAAAAAATGGAGCTACTCATGATTGATATCTATCCCAGCTATGGAGTGAATAGAATTCTAACAAACTGTATGGTCAAGGGTACTAAGGGCTGCTGAGAGCTCTAAAAGTAACAGTGTAGATCGTTGCACTTTATAAGAAAGAGATCATCCACAAATCAGATTAGAACAGCCTCACTGCCAAATCTAGGCTGATAAAGATCACAAAGACAAAAGGATTCCAAATGGGTCAAAATTTCATGCACCATAACCTTCCTTGAACACAGAATATTAGGCCCATGGAAGAGGGAATTGGATCTTGTTCTGAATTGTATATCCCAAATATAATTATCAGATGTGTTCATATTGCAGTCATTGTTAAAAGTGATAACGTAAGAGGTAGGAAGAGTACAGCTTGATTTTTCTGATCCAAGATTGAGTTTGCAGTGCTGGATGTTAGAAAAGTCATAATTTGGCTTGCAAAATTGTAATCTGTAAAATTAACAAATTTGCTATGAACTAATTGAGTGTGACTACATTATCATAAATCATAGCTAAAGCACTCAGGTACTATGATAAAGATACTCAGAAACTACAGGGATGTGTGGAGTATAAATACCTAAACTGACTAGATGAGAATAAATATGGAGACCACAGTATCCTTTTTACACTAATTTTTCTGACTGTAATTACACTTGGAATAAATGATCAATAACAAGCTTATTTTAATCCTAAATTTACAACTGGAATTTAAATCAAAGCATATTAAAATGTACTTTAAAGAGTTGAACCCCCCATCTTAAAAAAATGGTTGTGATGAATACTTCTAAAACAATCGTGAGTGAAGTATGGTAATTAAGAAAAGTTATACTTTATCAAGATCTATTAGATATCAAGTCAATTAAAGCATCATTATAAAAATACATCAATAATGTCATAGTATTCTTAATGCAATATGGCAGCATTCTGTGACATCTTTCTTTTAGCTTCTTTGCAATTCCTCCTCCCTTTTCTCCTTGCTTTTTCACTTTTAGCTCATCTTCATTTTGCAGGTGAATTCCTTTGTTTACATCTATATTTTACACCATTTTTACATCCTGACTTTTTGAGTGCTTTTAAAAAATTATTTCTAGACAATTTTGAAAATTTTGATTCAGTTCTGATCTCTACTTAAAAGCATATGTTTACTTCTGCAGACCATATCAGGTTGCTTTTCACAGCAAGCCTGACTGTGATGGCTCATGCAGAATATCAAGGTTTTTTGTTGTTGTTGTTGTGTTTTTTTTCTATACATTGGATTCAAGCAATTCCCAACGCAGGAGGTGGCAGAACAGCTGCAATATGCAAAGTGGCATTTGGAATGAAACCAGAGCATCATCATCTCAGGCACCTAGCACACTTTTGGGAGCTTGAAAATAATTATGATCTGACTTGTTGGAACAGGATATTTTTCTCTGTCATTTATAAGATATCCCTATAGAGTTAGTGTGTAGATAATAATTTTCAAAGGCAGAGAGTGGGAGAAAGGAGGGATGGAGGGTGGTGTAGCTTTAAACCTTACTGAAGAATCTGTAAACATCCCTGTCAAGCCTCCTGCCTGAAGAGAGACTGTCCCACATCAGAGACCCTTTTTCCACACCTTTACAAGTCTCCTCATATTGCCCGCCAATTCATGCAACTCACTACCTTATCCAATTTCCATCTCCCTCTCGGGTAGCACAGCAATGATCTTCCATGTGAAACTTACTAGCTTTGGTAAGCCTCACTTTGCTGTGTATTTAGGGAAACAGACAGGCTGTGTGCATGGCAAAGTGAAAATTGCCAAAACCAGTCAATGTCTCTTTGAAGTGTTTCTGCAGTCACAGCACAATGGTCTCTACAGGAGTTAACAGGTCGGAGTGTTTTACTGTCTCTGCAAAGACAGTGAACCTGAGAGGCACTGGTCCTTGCAGTATTTAGGGGTGAATTCAAGTCTGGGAGGATACTAAGATTAGCCTGCAAGGAGTAACAAGAGTGAGGCTTGTGAGCTGCTGGCAGGGTGTTGGAGTCAGATCTCTGCACCAAATCTGCACAGCCACAAGACACCCATGGTTACAAGGAAGCAATGATAAAAACTCTTCTTGGCTTGGGTGAACCTCAATTCTAATACTAAGGGTGGATTATTCAAAACCGTTAGGCACTTTGACCTAAGTCTGCACCCATAGACATAAATGGAATTTTTGTTTCCATTGACTTCAGTGGGAAAAGAGTGAAGCCAGTGGTGAGATCGCTCACTATGTAAAATCTTTTAAAAAAATTCTCCACCAGGTTAAAAAAAAAAAGAGAGAGAGAGAGAGGGGTGTAGTTTAATTTGCTTTCACTGTATTTCCCACCTAAACATTTAAGGCTAAGGTTAACGTAAGGTTTTTAGCACAAGTTTAGCTAAACTCATGTTAGAGAGAATTGTCATAATTAAATCACAAGATAAAACACATAGAAGAGTAACCATTTTCTACATTCTCTTTTGTTATTACCTCAAATTACTGTCCACATGAATCTCTGATCAGTGATGGGTACGTAGTCAAACATTAAGATGTCTTCTAACCACTAATGATTCTTTGAAACACAATCAATCAATTCATCAAAGTGCTGTCATGAAAATGTAAGCTAAAACATGCATGCAAATTATTTTGTCACCCTTAGTTACTGTGAAGTATAGGAACTGGTGAAATGTCAGTGTTTTTGATCAGGAGTCAGATCTGAAGAATTATGAAAAGTAATAATTTCTAGCAGAGCTGTGGTTGGACTGCTTGTATAAAGTCCTCTTTCAAGTATCACAGTCCAATTTTAAGTACTTCACATACTGTAGTCATTAGGGAGATGTTTGTTAGAAGTTGTATGCATGACATATAACTGTAGTTAAATGGTATTCACCATATAAACAAAATTTATGGATCATGGACATAAAGGGCACAATCTGTTTATTTCTGTCTTCCATTTAAAGTATCACAAAATTAACTAGCAGTCTGAATATACACTTACTACAAAGGATGGATGAACCAATTCTGATTAAAAATAAGAATGAACCAGAATTTTATATGGAGGTTCAAAAAAACCTGGCTTTTGTTTACCTTTTTTGTTTTTATTTTCATGATAATCTCTATGTGGTTGTTTATTATTTATATAAGACTGTAGTGGAAGTGATGAACTGCTTCAAGAGAAGCTATTTTCACTGTTTCTAGCCAAGCTGGAGGCAGTGAGTCACTACCACAAATTTGTCAATAGAACCTAGTCTCATAATAGTTCAGTTCTATTTTGCAGATTCAAAAAGACTGGATATATAAGACAAGCACCCCAAATCTATGATCAGAGGGGTAGCCGTGTTAGTCTGAATCTGTAAAAAGCAACAGAGGGTCCTGTGGCACCTTTGAGACTAACAGAAGTATTGGGAGCATAAGCTTTCGTGGGTAAGAACCTCACTTCTTCATATGCAAGTCTTGCATATGCATATGAAGTGAGGTTCTTACCCACGAAAGCTTATGCTCCCAATACTTCTGTTAGTCTCAAAGGTGCCACAGGACCCTCTGTTGCTTTTTACAAAATCTATGAGTATTCTTCCTCTAACTTATCCACCAAACACCAAGGTTTGCTGCCCATGTTTACCAGGTGGTTGTATTAGCATTTGTTATGTAAATCTTTGTAATTAATACATATGTCGACTATTTGTCTTAGGACTGAGCAGAAAGTGACACTAATAGACCATCTTATTCATATCCCTTCTTTAAGCAACATGAATTTGTTTTATATTTAAATCATCTCTAATAAACAGGGTTTAGTCTCACTTTGTACATGTCCCGTGATGGCAAATCCAAATATGCTTGGAAACTTTTTCCATTGGTTGTTTTACCTTATTTATAGTCATAACACTTCCCCAAATGTATCATCAACATTTTCCCTTTTGCAGCTTCAACCTATTAATACTATCATGAAAGTTCATGATGGAAGTCACAGCTTGGTTGTCTCTGAATCATACGTGGCCACACAGAGAAGTAAAGGGGCAAAAGACCAGCCAAGTCTAGGTCTGGGTGAACAGCAGCATCTGTAGGGCTTTTCAAGCAAGTGGGCAGAGGTGAGGAGTGGGTATAGTCTTGGCTTTGACTCCCCAAAGTTCTGGCTAGCCAATGAGATGAGCCAATACAAGGAGAGATGTAAGCTACACCCTCTGTATGGCTGCAGAAAATTACTTACTATTCTCCAGGAGCAAAGGGAAGTGATTAAAGAGTTACAATTTCTCCCAGGGTTTTCCTAGGGATGGCACAATTGCATGTTAGCCCTTACTCAGGGTTTTCAGTAAAGACTCAGTCGAGCCCTAAATTAGTCCATCCTCTGCCAACTCAGGTTGTCCTAGAGTAGATTTTTTGTGTTTTGGCCATCTTCTTTTAAGTGTCTCATAATTTCCCTTGGATGATTATTTCTGTGCATATCACATGAATAGGAAATTGTTTTTCCTCGAACCCCAACTTTGCCCCATGACTCCTTGCTCTCTTGACAGATGAGCAAGCTATATTATGGTAGATTAAAGTACCTGAATCAATATTATTTTTACTATCTTTATAGGTGCCAGTTAACCCAAAAGAATAAAACTGGTATCACAGTGTTTAATTGCATGTCATAATTTAGGGCAGTTCCAAATGTGCCATATCCCAAAACACAGACATGGATATTGAGAATGTAAAAAAATCTGTTCTCTGTCACTAGCTAAAGAATGGATAATAATAATAATAATAATTAATAATAAAAAGCTAAACAGCTTAAATAAGAATAATACTTGTTGGTATTATAGGGTTTAGAAATAATATTTTTCTACCTGCTTTGTTTGGCCTCTGAGGGGGATATCAGTTCTAGGATGATATAATAAATATGTTAAATATAATTCTGGAAATCAATTCCACTAGTGATCATCACAACATTTTCATACTAGAGGATTTAGGAATTCTTAGAATCTGAGAAAGCTAAACTGACCACAGCAAAAGTTTCTATAGTTATTGCAACAAAGATAATACTACCAATATGGGAATTCAGCAAGATACTTTTAAGTTATAGGCTGGTGTGTGGTACAGACTGTTGTGCTGTGTTAACTATTGCTTAGAGCAGAAAGATGACTAGCATCAGGATTCCTGAGATCTATTCCTGATTCTGCCTATGTGACCTTGGGCAAGTCATTTCACCTTACTGTGCCTTGGTTTCAAGAAGTGGCATTATAATATACTTTTGTTTTGTTTTGTGCAGCTTGGAAATGCTGGTCACACACTTGTCACTCTACAAGCTACAGCTATTGCTTCCCCAAGGATGGCTTCATAAAATTCCTTAGTTCTATATAGGAGTTCAGATACAGTATTGTATAGATCAAATGGAAGCCACACATCACAGCCAAGGCACACATTTTTTAATAGTGAGGGTGATGAACTATTGGAACAAATTACCAATATATGTAGTGGATTTTCCATCTCTCAAAGTCTTCAAAATCAAGACTGGATGACTTTCAGAAAGTTAATGCTTTAGTCAAACACAAGTTATTGGACACAATAACGGATGAAATTCTATGGCCTGTGTTATTTAAGAAGTCAGACTAGATCATCTAATGGTCCCTTCTGACCTTTATATCTATGAACTAAATAATTTTCAGTTCATAAAGCTGATGTTTGGACTGTCTAGAATTTCACAGCCTTTGATATAAAGTCAGGTGTCTGTATTATAAGGGAGTTGAACCCTCCATAGCAGAATAATCTCAGCACATTTCTTTAGTTTCTGTTGTTGAATGGAGACATGAGGGCAACACTCTTTCGGCCAGATTCTTATGACTGAAAAGTTTTGGTGCAGTTTATTTTGGACTTGGAAAAATAGTTCACTCATCCAACTCAGCCTTTGAGAGGTCAATGCATTGACATGGGTTTCTTTTTAAAGAGATGCTGGTGCCTGCGAGCCTCAAAAAGAGAGAAGCCACCTTTTGCCAGGTTGTGTTCAAGAACATTTTCTTGTTCTTCTTGTCGGTCTCACTACAAACCACTATCCAGTACACAATCAAGATAATTAATGAAGTGATTTATAGAGAGCTGTTGTGAGGCTTAATTAATATCTGTAAAGCACTTTGAGATCCTTAAATGAAATGTGCTATAGAAATTTAATTATTAGGCAAACTGATCACAGAACAAAAATATTCTTGCATTTGTTTTAATGCAATCCACAATGTTGAAAATTTTCATAACTGTTTTTCTATGCAACTGACCAAAGATAAAGTAATAAAACTAAAATACAGTATATATCATAACGGCTTTGTCCCCAGTTATATTTTAATAGAATTTTTTGTTTTGCCTTTAGTATTGTCAATGCATATAAAGCATGCATGTTTGTACTTTCATTTTACTCTCACAATAAAAGTCAAATTGGAAGGAAAATATTTTCAATTTAAATTCTAACCTTTTGGGTTTTATGCTTCGCTTTTCTTTAGTGTTTGAGCCTATATTTTCCTGTATTACTGCTGATAGGAAATGATCCCTTTTTCCTCCCAGCTTCACTCTTAAATAGCCTTTAATAGCCTCTCATACTTAATCAGTGTTGTTCTGTGCCCAGAACATTTGTCTAAAGAAATATTTGTCTTTATTTCTTGGGAACCAAGAAACTTAAGTCAAACCCTGCACTTACTGTTCTAAGTGAATTGGGGATGCGGTCAGGGATATAAAGCAGAGCCAGCCATGTGGGCCATTAGATATCATGATGTCTTAGGGCAAAGTGGTGCAGGTTGAGCATGAGGGGAGTGTGCTCTGGGGCACACCTAAATTATGATTAAAAATGGAGTGGCATGTGTTCCTTCTAATGCATGCTAATAACTGCAAATTCTTGGCCATGGGGTCCTGACCACACCCACTATCCATTAGATTTCACCTCAACATTCTCTCCTCCCCACCCCACTTGGGGCTGTAATATGCTAACTAGTCCTGTCTAGCATTCTGTGGAGGGCTACAGCACAAATGCTCCTGCTTTGAAAAAGCAAAGGAGAGCTCAAACTAGCAGATCTGGACTGGGTATACATAGAAGACAGGGCATGCCACTTTCATATCATGTTCAAATCTTTTCTTTTCCCAACCCACAGTGCCTCCCCTCCCACCCCCCGCACATTCTAGTGCTCCATGCCAACATAGATCTAGAAGGGGTAGGCCTAGGAAGGGATGAGGGAGCAAGGATTCCAGGCATGGTATATTCCAGACTCCATGGCACGATTCCAGGAATGGTTTATTGACTCCACACTAATTTTCCCAGGACATCTGTGTTTTCCTAGTAAAACTGGTAATGATAATCAAAAGAACATGAGGCATATAGAGTCAACTCATGGAAGATAATCAAAAATGACTTATTTTAACTTTTCTACATACATGGGACAGGCTCAAACAAACAGGAATCAAGAGGAAATGTTTTGTGACTTCAATTATGACTTTTTCCTCAACTACCAAAGTAGATGTAAACTTAAAATACACAATTAAAAGGTGCCTTAAAATTTCCACCAGCATCTAAATAGAGCTAAAAAGTGAGTAGTCAGCTTTGATATGTTTGGCGAATACTAAAAATTATGTGCAGAATAAAATCCTGGAGAAAGAAGCTCTGACTCAAAATTAGGCAAATGTTGCACTGAATACGTTGCATATTTCTTCTGAGCAGCATAATATAAATTATAGGCTGACATGATATATAATCAGAATGGCAAAAAGGAACCATTATTACAATTCAATGGTTAAAATTAATAAAATACACCAAAGAAAACCAAGTTTTCTAGAAACATTTTTGGGACTTCATCTGAGTCTATAAATCACTAAATGAAATCACAAATGACTGTTGTAGACTTCACTGTTTTTTCAGGAATATGCTGATGGAATATTTGTGCTCTTCAACAAAAGTCCATTAGAAACACAATAATAGTATGCCTCGTGATATATGCCTCTCTTATGACAAGTTACTTAACGTCATTTGGGGGCTTGAAACAGGGGGTTTTGTTTTTTTGTTTTTGACAACCTAATTATGGCTTTAGTGGGACCAATATTTGAAAGGCAGGCAAATGCGTTATTTAAATGAACAGCCATTTACTTATGGAAATGCAACATTGCTGTAAAACTCATATTTGTTAATAAATGGGTAAGCAAACAACTCAGGGCCCACAAACCCTGGTTACATAGAATGGAGGTTTGATAGCTCAGTCATTCTTCTATGTTCATAGAAACAACATGATGAATTTTTTTTCTGATGTATGCACCAAGTTTGGCATGGTAAGCATTATAAAAAAACAGTTGTCATGTCATAAGGTACCAACATTCCACCTAAAATCTATATCAATAATGAAGCTCTGGACAACATGGATCATTTTTGCTAGCTCACTTAACCTTGACAGGAAACTTGATGCTAGAATTGGCAATGCTTCTGTTACTTTTGGCAAACTTATCTCATATGTCTGGAACAGTAGGTGATAATCCTGAACACAAATATGTCTCCTTATCAGGTTTGTGTCCTTAGTACTCTCCTTTATGGTTGTGAAAGCTGGGTTACATACTCGAGCAGGAGCGGAGACTGAACACTTTTCCACCTCTGCCATCTTAGAAAATTCCTGGGAGTTCCTTGGTACCAATGGATCACCAATAACAAGATCATTGAGAGAACCAGCCTACAGTCTATGCAGACTACGCTGGATGTTCACAGGCTTCGCTGGTTGGGACACATGGAGTGCATGCCTTAAGATCATCTCCAAAGGCTGTGCTCTATGGCCAACTTAAGAACTTCCTGCAATGCAGAGGAAGGCCAATGCTCTGATACAGTGATAAGGTCAAGCAAGGCCTCAAGAAATTCAGCATTCCCTCTGACAACTGGGAAAATCCTGCCCACAATCGTTCAGTATGGAGAAGCCAGGTTAAGACTGGTGCAGTCACCACGGAGAGTCACCAGAGAGCCCAGGCTGAGGCCTCCAGGCGAGCCGGGAAGCTTCAACTTTCATCTGGTGAGTGGAACCTGTAGCCACTGTGGGAAAGTTTGCCACATCAGGCTCTTTTCCCATACCATTGATAACCATCACCAACGGACCGACTTTGTCGCGTCTCCTTTCATCTATCAAGATGTTGGATGGCCATATAGAAACATACTCACAGCTACAATCTTGCTCTGGATATATCATAGTTAAGCCTTTGAAAAATTCATCAGTTTTTGTTATTGAAAGCAGAATATCAAATTGGCACAAAACATTAGCAGTAAGAAACACAGATGGTGATATTTGATGTGACTACAGGTCTCTTTTGTCTGTTTCAAATGTATTCCCCCCAACAACCTTTCCTTTCTAGAAGAGCATTGGTTTCAAGGTATCTTGGTTTTTGCATCTGACAGCAGCTGATGGCTAGAAATAAGCAACATTGATGACAGGGTAGAATTGGCTGTGATGGTTTCTTTCTGATAGCCAAGGTCTGTAGGAACAAGCTCAGATACCACAGTGATGAATGCTATATAAATCTACAGATAGATAACTCAGTCTATTTTCCATTCACACTCCCCCAGGATCCCGTGCAGCACTAACAGGGTTCTTGGTCCAGCCATGCTCCCATTAGCTGGCCCCTGCAACCACATGGGAATGCATCTCCTGTGTTGTCTCAGAGCTCTGGAAGATGAGCTATTGCTCAGAGTAAATTATATTATGTGATGTGGCCATCAGAGGGGAATATGTACCACACAGTGGGTAGTTCCTCCTCCTAGCTATATAAATTGCAGCTGAGTTTGTGCAGAGATACCTTGGAAGGGACGAATAGTGTTATTTTAATGTCTGCTGTCTACTTTCATGGTCCTCTGATGGAATTTTCATGTTCATGATTTTACTCTACTCCGTACACTTCTCTTCCCTAAATGGTATGTGGGTCTCTCAAGAGTCTAAAGGGAGTCTTCCTCTGACAAAACAAATATAGCCAGAATAACAAGGGCAAAACAAATGTGTTCAGATAGATTAAGAACCTACCCAAATCTTAAACAGAGATTTATCTTCCCTCTCATACTCTCTCCATTATTTTACAGAGGGAAAAAAATCTCTTTACAAAACCAAAAGTGACCACAGACAAGGTAACTGCAATGCCATGATTAAAATTCAGGCTTCTCAACTCCCAGCACTGTGCTGTTTCTGTAGGCCATGCCGCATCCTTAAAGGACAGCAACTGTGATACAGGAATTGCAAGGCCTAACATCAGGAAGTATGTGAGGCTCTTTGCATCCTAATTGAATACACTAACAAATCAGAAGAGAACTTTAGTGTTTGAATATTTTGCTTAAATATGAAACACTCAGAGCTCTTTTAACATCAGCCCTGTTTCTTCTAATTGAAGAAAGAGCCTCCTAGCTATTGCAGTGCTCCTATAATGGGCACAGAACCACAGATTAGCCTATGCCAGGGTGTTATAGGGCCTTCTATGCCAATCACAATGTGAAAACATCAATAATGAAGCCATAAAAACCTATAAAAGTCTGAGTTGCAGAAAGCACTCAAACCAGCTACATTATGTTTTGCATATAGTAACTCGTTTGCAAGTGTTTTATAAACCCCGAGCAACTAAAATGGAAGTGTGAATGCCAATAATATGATATTTCACTCACTCACTGCGGCACTTAATGATTTTAGCTGTACATTTCAATCAAGTAAACACTGCATTTAATACAGAGTTTTATATAGGGTTTTTTTTTTTTTCAATTCAACGCGATCAGTGGTTTTTTTGTGTGAAAATATAAGCAAAATGGTTACATCAAAATTCTCCATAACCAGCAAAAGGTGAATTAGTGTATCAGGGTGTTTAGAATCTGACTTTCAGAAATGGACTAAATATCCAAGCCATAAATAAAAAGTGTGGTTCTTCTTCATTTGACAATATACAGCAGTCTGTAACTCAAACACAATATACAATCTTGTATAGTTAAGGTATTGAAATACGCATTTTTCAGTTACATTTTAACTGCACATCACCTACACCTCATATGCTCTCTTAAGTAAAGGTATATTTATTGTTTTCACCAAGAGAGTACAGAGATGTATACCTTAATTACATCTTTGCTACATCTATACTATATCTCATCTGAGTTAGAGATGCTCTGGCATAGACATTGGTTTCTCAGGTCCATTGCACAATGTTTGCAAACACTACTCATCCTGTAAAAATGTTTGTGATCTTCCACCAACAGGATGAATCTGACCCTGATGAGCACATGGAATATAGCCAAAACTTTATGGCTATAAGGGTAACCTTATGTTCTATATAATTCCAGGAATTAGGGGTATTAAATGGACAATGGTTTTTGTTTGTTTTTTAATATGTTTTAACCTGACAAACAAATGTCTTGCACTGATTACTAATAACCCACTAGACTATTAAAAAGTTGAAACAATGTAGTTTTATTTTCTATATTTAGATGCTAAAAATCAAATAGTAACTTTCACTTTTATCTATAGTCAATTTCTCCACTTATACATCTTACTTTCAATTTCTCAATAGTTGGTAGAATGCTACAGTGTTGGGAAATATGGGGATATTTATTTGCTTTAGAAGATATTACCACTGCATGTAATATATATGGACACATTTCTGCTACTCTTGTAAAACCAGGCTTTTACAAAACTTAAATCATGGATCAAATCTGATCTGACAGATTCTTTTAAAACACTGACACCCTTGAGAATTAGTGTAACCTACTTTCAGTAGAATATTGATTTATTTATTTGTAGGACACTATCAAAAGATATGAATAGCTGAATAATTATGTTATGGCAACATAAATCTTAAATATAAATGCAATTTTTTCCTAGTACTGAAATATAGCAACTTATTGTAGCATTGGTGTTGTAAGTATGAACATTAAATATAATGCAATCTCTGCAATATTTAGGCAAAACAGGGAGAGTTGTAGTAATGAGTGAGGTTCAGATTCTGAGCTGGTGTTAACTAGATTTGAACTCAATGAAGTTATGATTTACACCAGCTGAGGATCTGGATTTGAAAAGGTTCATATTATAATTTTTAAAGGAAACTAGCCACATTTTTGGCCCTTTCCAAAAAAGATTCAGTTTGAATTTGAGGAGAATGTTCTGAATCATTATTCTTTTAGTCCTTTTAGGATGAAGAAGCACCACTATATGAGAACTTTCCCATTTGGACCCAAGCCTGCAGGCAAAACAAATTCCTGACTTAAGCTCTTTGAACAGTCAGAACTTTAATATTATTGTGCTGCTTTTTTTTTTATTTATTTAAGCAAAACAATCTTTTTTTGGTTCCAATTTTAGGCAGAAAAAATTACGATGAACCTAAATTTAAGCAATATGTTTTCTAACATGAGTACAGTACATAGTTATTCCATTTTGCTATAGAAATATAATGAACTAAAGGAAAGCCTCCTATGTTTAACCTATTATATCTGAAATATGAAATGTTCTCTTCTATTTATAAACCTCCAGGTGTTTCCTAAAATGCCTCTTGGAAATCTTAATGAATGCAATTACTTTTTACCTACTATAAGCCACCTGCCAATAGATAGTTATCCTTACAAATTATAGGCTCTGTCTTGAAGTCTTGAAAAAACCTTTACTCAACTGACTAGTCCTTAGTCAGGAGACTAGAAACTGGATTATATAAGATCTTGGAAGCAGTGACTCCTATGTACAGCAATTAGTACAATGGGGATACCCCAATCTTGCTTGGGTCTACGAGGAGTTAATAATACCCACCTGAGAAAGGCATAGTCTGAGGGAATGTAAATGACATGGAAGGTGTACTGTACCCACATAAATCAGGGGGAGTTGGGAGCAACCCAGGAAACCTAGGGCCGCATCCCAAGTTGTTGTAATACTGCTTAGTGCCATTGAACTTAACTGGGTTCTTATTCAAAAATCTATTTCTTCTTGAATTGTGGGAGAGGTGAGAGAGAAACATTTGCTTAATGGATTGCAAAAAATCCTAGCCAAATTAAATGCAGCAATCTTTTTTTCCAGTATGGCACTTTTCTTCAAATATATGAATCCACCCTTATTGGGTAAATCACCACCACTAGCAAACCACACTGTGGTCATTCTTCCACCCCCCAAGGATGGGTTTAGAGCTTGCTTTATGGTAAGCATAAGTGCTTTATTATATTTAGAAAATTATCACAAAGTCAATGAAGGAGATTTCATCCTTCCATGAAAAATTCAACACAGGCGAGAGAGTCAGGGGCAAGATTGCTTGTAGGTCTCAGAGTAACCACCACAGATCAGGGCTATTCTCATTGAAATGTTATGCCTCCACACCAGGTCCAAGGACTTCCCAGATCCCTCCAGACCTCTAGCAATGCAGTTGCATAAGAACTCTGCTGACCAGCACTCTTCTGTCAGCAGTTGACTGGTGAACTTATTTTAAAGGATGAATCATGGGGGAAAGGCATGGGCAAGCAAAAATTAAAGTATTACTCACATTACATTAACTTCTCTTCAGATTCTGTTTGCACATAGAGCACCTGTCCTTGAGACTCTCTGTAGCCCATAGGCTTGCCTTTACTATATTTAATGCCTTGATTTCATTATATTTAGCTGCTTTCATTAGTAGGATGAGGAAATACAAATAAGGAAGAGGGGGGAAAAACCTACTGAATATGCATTATCAGCATAACATATTATAAAACTTGCATGCCAAGCTGTGGGCAGTAAGAGAGAAAGACCCTTGGGAGGGGCCAGAATGATGGCCCCTGGTGATAATGAGGAGGAGGAGGAGGAGAATGGCTAACATTTCAAAATGTTTTGCAAGGGATGGTGTGACTATATGGATGTTCAAATTTTCATTCTGTAGTCTCTCTAGCTACCTTACTGTTTGTGACTTTGCTAAATAGATGAATAAACTATTTGTAAATATAGAAGAGTTCCTATAATTTGAGTGTTGCAACTGTGCACATCAGAGTTCCCAACTATATAGTAATTTTAATAATAATAGGCCTGATATTGGGATAAGGACCTGTCAGTCCCCAAAGTGATAACAGAAAATTCTTAAGTAATCAATATAAATAATACATCATCTATAGATAAGGCGATATCTTCCATTAATCATGCATAGATTCCTGCATTATGGCATGTGGGAATGGTGTCAAGGGTGTGACCCCACTTCTATGTGGAAGGCAGAGAATTCAAATATAAATGGAAATTTCTCAAGTATCTCAGGGAGTAGGATTCCGCCATATGTCTGTATCACATTACAAATGTAAAATTTCATTGAACTCTAGAGTACCCTCAGAGTCTGCTTCAACTCCCATAAAAGTGAGGGTAATATTTTCTCTGACTTCAGTGGGAGTTGGATTGGGCCCTAACTTCAGAGCTGGAAAGGGGAACACCTAAGCACAATCTTTGTTTAAAACATACTTTCATGGATGATCAGTTGTGAAATCCTGATCAAAAGTCCCACTGACTTCAGCGTGGGCCAGGATTTCCCCCCTAGTGTTTACCTGTCCTGAGCCATCTGGGGAAGTAAATGATAAGAGAGATGCAAGGGAGAAAGTGGGAATAAAGCAATGAAATGGAAAAATGTTTTTATTCAAAGGAAAACTTCCAGAAGAATCACAGGAAAAGTGCTAGTGTCTGCAAGCCTGAAGCCTAAAAAGCAGGTGAAACTGAGTGATTGATTATACATAAAAGACAGGCATTAGCAGAGCTTGTTTGTTCCCAACACCTCTGCATATTATAAAAAGGTCATAGTAGAGAGGAAGTGTGTGATAAGCAGAGTAATAGGATAATTAATATTTTCAGCACGTGTACAAATCTCAAATACAGTTTCTGAGTTAGAGGCAAATGTTTAAGAACTTTCTTAATGCCCCTTAGGCTATAAATGTACCAGTGATAGTTCTGACCCTCTGGGACACTTAATAGTTTTAGTAATACCTTATTGTTTATATCAAGAGCCCAGAACAATCAGTATCATTTGTAAGGAACTCTGTGACTTTCTATCTTGAAATTTAGAGCAGTTGCATTTTCACAAGAAACACTGATCAAAAGTTTTGTTGTATTTCATTCAAAATGATAAACATGAGATAGAAAAACACAATCAGGTCTTATATCTGAAAAACAAAAAAAGAATAATTTGACAAGTTTGACCTGTTTCTAAGTTCCCAGCACAGTTAGCAATACAGACAAATTACCTTGTAGACCTATTTGTGACTGTTTTTTTTAGTTAATATAGAAAATTGATTCTTATATACAGCCATATATTTTAACAAATCTCTTTTCCCTTCTTCTTCATCCTTCCCTACCTCTCTCATTTCCCATTGTACTGACCTTACAAGTCAAGTTCTAATCAGTCCACCCCACCAAGGAGACCCACAAGAAGGGCATCAGGTTAATTACATCTCTATCTCCATTTATTTTAGAGGGTAGAATATTATGTTCTGAGAGTCAGAATTTCAGTTGAGATAAGCTCCACACTAGGCATCAAAATAAATGTTCAGATTTTCAGAATACCTCATCATGTTGAATACTACTCAGTTCTTATGAAAATCTGTCCTTCATTTCGGTGCCTACATGGGAGCTGAGCTATTGAAAATCTGGTCCCAATTGTGGGTTCTGAGCAATTGAAAATCTGACCCTGACCTCTTTTGAAAGTTAGCCCCATGTGAATTCTATTTAGAAATACTGTGAAGGTTTCATGGGTAGAGCTGCACATTGGAATAATAATACTGATCTTCGCTTTCAGTCTGCTTAGCAGTGCAGACTGAGTGTCAACAGTGAGAAAACACTACCTGTTGTTATCCAAAGCTAATTCAAATCTCAACTTAATTTCACTGAAAACAAGAAATAAAATTATGTATGACACTAAAGACCCAATAGGAACTGACATTGAATTCCCAGACTTTACATCCTTAAATTAAGCCTCTGACTCATGGCATTGGTTGCTGCACATTATGAAACGGAGGTTAGTTTATATTTATGAAAGTTAAATATTTGCTTTGTGATTTTTGTGTAAGCTACTGCATACTGAAATCTGCTCATATGGACTTTCTAAGACACTCAACTCATTATCATATCAATATTGAAAGCTTTTTGGCTCAGATTAATGAACTGCTCATGACATTTTGACATTATCTCAGACTTGGCAATACACAGCAGGTAAACCAAAACAAGTCTGAGTTTTTAAGTTCCTAGAGTTAATGTCTTAAGACATGAGATAACAGCAAGTACAGTGGCAGTCTTAGTATGCTGCAACAAATCCATGCACTTTAGACAACAGACTCAATTACCATATAAATTGCACATGCATCTGGGGAATTGGGACTAGAACCCAGATACTTCGGCTCCAAAGACATTGTCCTGTGCTACTTTCTATAAAAGAAAGTTCCCATAGCTGATAGTAGAATTAGATCAATTACATGCTCTGTGGGCTCAGATACTAGGTGCGACCTCTCTCTCATTCTCACACACATCCCAAGGATCCCAGGAATAAATCCAACATTTGCAGTGTGTACTTAAATAGCTTTGATCTTTAATCTAAATGTGAGTCAGCTGTAATTGATCAGAGCTGCAGCAGTCTGTCCTCTCTCTTTCCCTATACCCATAATCCTCCAGTCGAAGACCATGAGGTAATAGGAATGGGACTGCTCACAAGTTCTGACTGCACTGTATACATTAATATAAAAAAGTTGTTTATAGCTCATTAGCTCTCCCTGAGAGAACAGAATAGCAATACACCATAACCTCCTCACAAAACGCACTGTGCTTCCTCATCCCCCAAATATCTATTTATGTTTCCAGTAGGATGGGTAAACTGCATCAGAGAAATTCAAAATAAATCTTACCTGACATATAAACTAAATCAAATCCCATATCAACCATTTTTATATACAAAAATAATTTTTACAGGGTTTTTTTGTTTTTGTTTTTTGTTTTTTTCTGTTCTTGTTCCTCTGCATTTCTGGTTCTGATGGGGAAGCAGAGGGACCAAAGACTATGAAAAAAGATGTTTATTAGAAATTTGTCCTTCAAATCTTACTTTGGAGAAAAGGAGAAGTGTCCATAAGTCATCAGTGCATAAGGTAGTGAAATGTGTACAGGACTCTTGTAGCCAACCAGGGAATGGGGAGGAGGTCTTGGCTAGGATTTACAATATGTAACCATATTGAGTTTGAAGAAAGACAATTGACTCTTATGAGCACAAAAAAAAATGCCTAAATTTCCAAGTGATTGGAGATTTTGAGTGCTTTCGTTTTGAGGTTCAAAACTTCAGCCATTTAAAGAGGCTGGATTTTTTAGTCAGTTTTTGAAAATCATGCCCCTTTAAAACATCTCAACCTGGGCCCTGGAAAACTGAGGCACCCAAAATAGTCGCTTTTGTAAAAAAAGTAGGCCATAATGTCAACAAGATTAATGAGCTGGACTGATAAAAGAAAATCATGTTAGTCAACTGGAGGATGAGGACAAGAAGGGGTTCTTAATATGGGGATCACAAACACCAGTTCTTGCCATTTTGCTAAATGGATGGAGGACCCAGCTAGATCCTGGCAAGATCTAGGGGGCTGAAGTATGAAAGTCTGAGGAAAAATGTACCTTATACCAGTGATTCTCAACCAGAGGTCCGGGGGACCCTGGAGGGCCACAAGCAGGTTTCAGGGGGTCTGCCAGGCAGGGCCAGTGTTGGACTTGCTAGGGTCCCGGGTAGAAAGCCAAAGCCCCAATGCATGGGGCTGAAGCCCGGGGCCCTGAGTCCTACCACCCAGGACTGAAGCTGAAGCCTGAGCAATGTAGCTTTGTGAGGGGGCCTGTGACGTGGGGCCCCAGGCAGTTGCCCTGCTTGCTACCCCTTAATGCCAGCCCTGGCTTTTATTTTTTATTTTTATTTTTAACCAGTTATTGTGGCACAAGTGGGCCGTGGAATTTTTATAGCATGTTGGGGGGACTCAAAGAAAAAGATTGAGAACCCCTGCCCTATGCAGTTCCAGGTAGCTAGAGAAAAGTTCAGATAATATGCTGGATAATTATAAGGATTTTGTCTTGTGTAATTCTGTTAGGATCTCATTTGAGAACAGTTGTATGAGGCAAAATGGAGAATCAACAGATGGTGATTTCACACTGCAAAGTTGTAACTATGACTTACCAGAGTGTGCAAACTAAACTGGACCCCTGGGAGGGGCTTTTCTTTCCTTTTCCTGGAAATTCTTTTAATTGTATCCATTCTAGGATGCTGATTGCACAGACTTCTATTAGCTTGAAGGTGGGGTGGGATGGGCGGGTTAGCTAACCCAAGCCTCAAACCTGTTTGTTTTCAAGTTTAGGAAAAGAAAATGGAATGGGCCAAATTCTGCAATCAGTTACAAATCCATGGTAACTCCATAAATTGATTAATCTGAGGTTGAGCAAGGGCTTGATTTACCTTATGTCCTATTGAAATCAAGGGAGTCTTTCCACTGAGTTCAATGGATGCTGGATCAGGCACTAAGAGTAGACAGTCCCAATAAGTGCAAGTGCAGTACTAAAAGCCTAATGATGCAATTAAACAAAGTATTCATTCTTAAGACACTGATGAAATAAAGAATGCTTTGGAATCACAGAAATTAAGGGCTATAGGGTTTTCAAGAGGTCATCTAATCCAGTGGTTCTCAAAGCCGGTCCGCCGCTTGTTCAGGGAGAGCCCCTGGCGGGCCGGGCCAGTTTGTTTACCTGCCGCGTCCGTAGGTTCGGCTGATTGCGGCTCCCACTGACCACGGTTCACCGCTCCAGGCCAATGGGGGCTGCGGGAAGCGGCGGCCAGCACATCCCTTGCCCGCGCTGCTTCCCGTAGCCCCCATTGGCCTGGAGCGGTGAACCGCGGCCAGAGGGAGTCGCGATTGGCCGAACCTGCGGACGCGGCAGGTAAACAAACCGGCCCGGCCCACTAGGGGCTTTCCCTGAACAAGCAGTGGACTGGCTTTGAGAACCACTGATCTAATCCATCCTCAGCTCTGAGGAAGGATTACACAAATAGAGGTGTCTTTAACACACGAGACTGGGTGAACATAAACTAATGCCCATCACTAGTTTCAGATAACTTTCTTCTTTTGACCTTTAGGTTTTTGTTTTAATTAAAGAAATGTGCTCATGGATTATAAAATTAATAGCTATGAACCTTGAAAGGAAACACTTTACAATATATAGCTTCATTACGACTATTGTATATCCTTTCATGATATATACCTGCAGATTATATATTCGTCTGTTTCTTCATATGAAGAGAGACTATAAAGGATTCTTCTGGATGAAAAGATGATCTATATATAATATGATCTTTATTACTGAAACTTGCTTACCTTATTATTTTAAGATTCATTGTCAATATAAATTATATATCTCCATATAATGTGTACCTGACACTTTAAAATATTAGGATAGTACCTGTTAGTAAATATTAATCCTTTAGGCCTCTTTTCTTTTTGTATATTAATTTTGTTCACGTATTAACTCTTTTCCCAAAATTTTTATGGTATTAGCAAAGCATGTGTTTGAATTTTAAGGCCCACAGCACTGGTTTTTAACCTGTGAGTGACCTTTATCTAAGAATTTCATATGATTTAGTGTTGGGCTGTATTTAATTATCCTCAGACTCTTCCCAGGTATCCAGGGAAAAGACCCCCTCAAACTGCTAAAAGTGTCTACAGAAATATAAACAAAACTGGGAGATAGACAAGGGATACTGGTTATGGCAGATGTTTTCTATAATGGACTGGTTGGTTGATAAGGGCTAATTGTTAGTACATATGATTACTGTCAGGGACGAAACAGTATTAATGACCATGTTCGAATTTTCCTTAGTTTATTGACCATGTAACCTAAAATACCCTAAAAGAAATTCTGTCAGTAATGAGGCAAAACGAAAAAGTCAAAGGAGGATACATAGTGAAATTAATCATGAGAAAGTACTTTTCCCTCCAAATAGGAAAAGTCTCATACCTTATAAAAAAGACAGGGGTTTGGGAAACTAGGTGGGAGAGCAAAGTGCTGGCATCCCACCAGTTAGAAGGGAAAGAGACACAAGGTATGTGTGCACTGAAATTAGACACTGTGGTTGGCCTGTGCCAGCGGACTGGGGCTGGTGGGGCTTGCACTAAGGGGCTGTTCAATTGCACGGTGTAAACGTTTAGGCTCGTGCTGGAGCCCGGGCTCTAGGACCCTGCAAGATGGGAGGGTCTTAGGGCTCGGGCTTCAGCCTGAGCCCAAACATCTACATCACAATTAAACAGCATCTTATCCCCAGCCCTGAGAGTCAAGTCAGCTGGCACGGGCCAGCCAAAGGTGTCTAATTGCAGTTTAGACATACACACACAGGCCAGCTCTTTACCTTACATCAAGGATGGCAATGCATCTATTCTTTCTATATAATGATATACTAATATCTGATTGATAATCTTTGATTAAATAATTCGCTTGGAGCCTGTTTGACATTTTGAATCATTATTAAACGCAAACAAGCATCATAAGATTAAAAACAAATTTCAAACTAATTGGTCTTGTACTATCTATGTTGTTCATTTAATTTTTTGCAGTTTATTCAGCTTGGATAATGCTGAGAACCAGTTTCTTTCTTTCTTTACGTTTACCATCTTCCATTTTCTGGTTCTTATGTACAACCAGAAGATTATTATATTTGGATTTCCAGTTCTTCAGGGAAATGTTTCAGTTCCAAAACATGCCCACAACCACTAAAAAGAAAAAGAAAAAAAGCTTCTTTTCAGCTAAAAAGAAAAAATCTTGGAAGTATTTCAATTCACATCTAATTTTCTAAAACCCTTTCCTTAACATAATCAATTTGTGGAACTATTTCTACCTGTCCTTTATTACAAGATGAAGGTAGCTACACTATGCTTTATTTCCCAGTACTACCACCACTGGTTCAGCTATGCCAGGAGTAGTACAGGTACAGCTGCTAGACCAGGGGTCGGCAACCTTTCAGACGTGCTGTGCCAAGTCTTCGTTTAGTCACTCTGATTTAAGGTTTCGTGTGCCAGTACTACATTTTAACGTGTTTAGAAGGTCTCTTTCTATAAGTCTATAATATATAACTAAACTATTGTTGTATGTAAAGTAAATAAGGTTCTTAAAATGTTTAAGAAGCTTCATATAAAATCAAACTGCAGAGCCCCCCGGACTGGTGGCCAGGACATGGGCAGTGTGAGTGCCATTGAAAATCAGCTCACATGCTGCCTTTGGCACGCATGCCATAGGTTGCCTACCCCTGTGCTAGACCAACAGGGCTCCAGATGGCAGCTGATATTTTGAGAGCTATTATCTAACTGTCATCAGAGCATGTCTTCATGAGTTAACACATAAAACAATGGTATCCATTGATGTCTTGTCTACACTAGGATTCACACCATTGCTATCACTGGTAAAGTTGAACAGGTGGTAGTAGCAGTCAGAAATCTGAGGCAAAATGCCTATTGTAAATACCCCCTAAAATGTGTAACTAATAACATGTTCTTTATTTCAGTGTAATAAAACAATCTCAAGGGACACTGACAGAATAAAACACATAATAAAAGGCTCTTTAATGCAGCAAATGGATATTTCTTTCTCATCACTATATGAAACTCTATTATTCTCCCTGGTATTTTTTCCCACAGACAATACCATCTCTATAGCATGAGAATTATCGCACATCAGTGAGGCACGGAAGACACACTCTAGCTTTGTACAACTCTGCTGGCATTATCTTTAATAATAACTGTGGCAGACAGAAATTTTATTTTTGGCATCACAGTCACTGTGTTAAACCAAATTATCACATTTTGGGGCTGAAAAGAACATTTTGTTTGATCTAATAGGTATAAATCATTCCTGCAGAAAATATAGGAAGTTGTGGCTTTTAATAAAGAAACACATCAAACATAATTTAATATTGATTTTTATTTTGAAGTGCCTTTTTTGAAAGGGCCAATAGCCCTGAAGAACTGTATATGTGGCTTCTTATGCTGGCTGCCACTTTTTAAAAAAAAACTTAATAATGTTGTGTTTGGCAATAGCAAGGGAAATATTCCCAGGCACTTACTCTGTCAGTTTCTTCAAATCCATGTACTAACTGTAGATAAATTTCACCTTTGGTGCACCAGCCGATGCAAGTCTTAATCCTTATGTAGGGCAGTCAGGGTAGTAGCAGACCCAGCAGTGTTATAGACATCATTTACCTGCCACAAGTGGGACAATGTGAAATGTACCATAAGGATGTGGCTTAGGCATAAGACCAAGGGATCTGTGCTTAAGAAGGTTAGATCTCCCAGAAACCTCATGAGACAGATTAGCTACCTGCGTTATGCCACTGTCAATTGATATAATCTAGACTGTTGGACCCCTGATGATGGAGGTAACTATGTTTAGAGGTGGAAGGGGCATCTGTACAAGCTGCAACTACTACTCCACAACAATAGGCAGCCTGGAGCCAACCAGTACAGCCCCTGAAATACATGCGGCTCACCAAGCAGTGGGTGTGTCCACTCTAGTCAGCAGAAGTGCTGATTCAACACCTCCCTCAGATATGCCTGCACTAGCAAAAATCCTATTAAGCAATTCCTGGATTTAAAAGCTGTCTTCCCCTTGTGGAACTCTTTGCGGGAGCTGGGATGAATTCATCCTTTCATTTGCTGACATTTCCCCCCCCCCCCCCAAAAAAAAAGAAGCAGCAAATTTCACTCTCCTGCATCTGCTAGGGTTAATCTGGCCCAGTATATGTGGTAGGGAGTAGCAGTGGCTGGTAGTCTAGCCTTCATGCTGGAGAAAGGTTCACCTTCAATTTCAGTGAACCAAATTAAATTCCAATACACCTATCTCCAGGCTCAGGTATCCCAGATCTGTCTTTATGGCATTTTTTTAACCTGTTTCACCTTTATCTCTAACAGTCTGAGATTAATAAATAGCACCATAAGAAATGAAGTTGTCTGTCAAGATGAGAATGACTGTCATTCCACATAAACAGAAACCGTGTGTGTGTGTGTGTATTTAGCATCACCTGCAACCTCCATTACCAAGTGAGAAATTTAATTAAAGATATATACCAAAGTGATGCTTGTTAATAACGAAAGATCAGAAGGTTGACATCTAACTGCCCTTTACCAGACTCTCTTCTTTTTATCTTGCTGTTAGTGAATCTCTCCAGCATTCTTTCTATTCTGTGTGTGTGCAGTTAATAAAATGCCAGCATTATTATTATTGATTATTTGTGATATCTTGTGTACTTAACTACAAAAATTAAAAACAAAGAACCAGGCCTATTTCACTGTGTCTCTGGATCTGTTTTATGTATTTCTGTCTGTCATAAACAGATAGTTAAGGGTTAATGCCTCTTTTACCTGTAAAGGGTTAAGAAGTTCACCTAGCCTAGCTGACACCTGACCAGAGGAACCAATGGGAGGACAAGATGGTTCAAAGGGAAGGAGGGAAGTTCCCTTTGTCTGTGTGAGTTCCACTTTGGACCAGAGTGGGAAAGCTCCAAAATTCAGCCTCTTATTAAGTAGTGAAGGAAATAAATAGCTTTATGTTTATTTCTTTGTAACCTGTCTTGTGCAATTAGAGGAATAGTCAAATTGTGTATTATTTTTTTGTGTGTAACTAAGGGTTTGCCCAAGGGAGCATCCTCTGTGTTTGGAATCTATTGTCTGTGAGAGTAGCTGGTATGCTAATCTCTCCCAGAGGGTTTTCTTTTACCTTTCTTTTCTTTAATTAAAAGCCTTTTTCTTAATACCTGATTGATTTTTCCTTGTTTTAAGATCCAAGGGGGTTGGATCCGGGTCCACCAGAGGTTGGTGGGAGAAAGGAAGGGGGATGGTTAATTTCTCCTTGTTTTAAGATCCAAGGGGTTGGATCTGTATTCACCTGGGAATTGGTGAAGAGTCTCTCAAGGCTACTCAGGGAAGGGAATTAGTGCTTGAGAGTGGTGGCAGCCAGACCAGATCTAAGCTGTTAATTGAGCTTAGAGCAGGGGTCGGCAACATTGGCATGCGGCTCGCCAGGGTAAGCACCCTGGTGGGCCGGGCCAGTTTTATTTACCTGCTGACGCGGCAGGTTCGGCCGATCATGGCCCCCACTGGTTTGCTGTCCCGGGCCAATGGGGGTGGCGAGAAGCGGCGCAGGAGAGCGATGTGCTGGCCACGGCTTCTCACCACCCCCATTGGCCCGGGACGGCGAACTGCGGCCAGTGGGCGCCGTGATCGGCCAAACCTGCCGTGTCAGCAGGCGCTTGCCCTGGCGAGCTGCGTGCCAACGTTGCCGACCCCTGGCTTAGCGCTTCTCATGCAGGTCCCCACATCTATACCCTAAAGTTCAGAGTGGGGAAGGAACATTGACACTGTCCCTTGCAGCCTTCTCTGGCTTAGTTGCTTCAACCACATTCCTGACAGTAACATTAGAAACACACACACACAAAAAATGTATTTTATTCTGAAATTGAATTTAAACGGAAGACTCTTGTTTTGCACCAAGAGCATAATATTGAAAACACTTTAACCAATATGAATACACATAAATGCCATAAGGCTAACATATATTTGATGTAATTTGAGATCTTATGAATTTCAATTAATTCTTCATATTCATGAACTGATGCAGTAAATGTACTTCAATGAAAATGTTATAGAAGTGCTATTGGACTGATGAATGATGAGTGTTTTCTAGAGGTTAGAGGAGAAGCCTGATAGGTGCTACTTTGCTCGGTGGTACAATGAATAATAGAACTGGTATTTTATTTTCTTGGAAAAAAATCCAAGAAAATTAGTGTTTGATAAAATGAAGGTTTTTGAAAATAATGTTTTGGGTTTTCACTGAAAATGGACAAAAAAAACAGATTTTCAAGGTTTTTGACAACCAAAAAAACCTATAAAATATTCCTTTGTCTAGTAAATGGACAACATAGAGACAAAAAATGAGAGACATGGAAGTAAAGAGCAACAAGTATGGGGATAGAAGTGAGCTGGAAATAACACTCAGAAAAGGTTATGGAGTAGCTTTGGGCATCAAGCAGGTGGCATTCTCGCCCTACCCCTAGCAAGGTAGGCCACATTTGGCCTTGTCCAAACATAACTCCTTCCTAGTATTTGCCTTTTCGGTTACTTTTACTCAGAGCGAGTAGCACATGAGTCCACAAGTCTCGCCACTTATTGCAATAGAATTACATGTAGTAAGGTGCTACTCAGCATGAACAAGAGTATCAGAAGCCAGCTATTAAATTAACAACAAAACAAATAGCCTTAGCCTTCTCAGCTTTGTTGTCCCTAGGGATTTTCCATTCCTGATCTCTGTCTTGCAATTTGTTCCCTTTGCCTAAGAAAGAGAGAGACAAAATCATTTTACGTCCCAGTATTTCAACAATAGACTTCACCTAGTGTGGCAGTACAAATAGTCAGCAGAGTAGCTGTGCATCTTTGTGCAGGGTCCTAGAAAGGGGGATCCAGCATGTGGCATGTTAATGACTTTGATAATTTTTAAATAAATAATTACTTTTAAAAATATTTATAGGGAATTGGAGGATAATTGTGGGAACAGACTGGCTCAGAGGAAAAGAAAAGGTTGTGGTCTAGTGTTCAAGGTCAGAAAGGCCACTAAAGGTACAGGAAAAGAAATAAATGCACAATAATTATGAGAAAGTTGAAACTTGTAAAGGGAAGAGGGAAGGAGAAATAAATATTAGCAAATATGAAAATTAAAAAGATGCTAGAGTAAAATCTAGCCCAGGTCATTAAAGGAATTGAATATTAATATATGTACAGAATGAAATATTAAATATTTATACAAACGGACTTTTATAAAATGTTCAGAAATAATTCTAAAGGAAATCATTGCAATGCAGGTTAATGATTATGGGAGTTATTACCACTGAAAAGAAAATAACTGGAAAACGAAGGTTGCAGTTATGAGTATATTTGTTCTGACTGCTGCAAAAAACAAAAGCCAGATCCTCATCTGGTGTAAACCAGCTCTATTAACTACAAGTGAGTTTATATCAGCTGAAAACATTGTCCAAAATGTGCTTTTTACTGCAAAGCAAAAAATGCTAATCACACTATTGAATGTTCTTGCTTTAATACACTCTTTATAAATATTGTAGCTTGTCGGAAATAATACCTTAACTGATATTGTATGACTTGATTATTTACTATTTACTGTGATTGGTAAAGACATTTAAGTTGAAGAAAATACTTGTTGCAGGCCCAAATATCTTTGCAAAAATCTTGGTGAAATGTGGAGAATTCCTAGGGATAAGCAATGTTCTGCAAACCTCACAATCTATGTTTTAGAATAACAGGATTTGCAAAATTAATTCAAATTTGCAAACACTTCACAAACTATAATTTAATCCCACATTTAAAATACAGGAACAGAGCACCTAGGGGGTACTCCAGGTACTAAGCATCATGGTCATGCAATCTCTCTCTAAGCTCTCTGGTGCTCAGGGAGAGCAGACAAACTGCATCATCCTTTCAGATGGCCCTTTTGCCCACTCTTCAGTACAGTACACCGGGTAAGTGTGGCTGTGGCCTCGTGGCCTCCCCAGCCTTCTGTGTGCTGATTTCCCACTCAGGAAGAGGCTGTCTGCCCTTTCAATTGTAATTACTCCATTTTTTCTGGGCATGTGGGGAGAAACATTTTCCCTTGAACCCACATGAGGGATAGACACTCTAGCCTTTAGAGGTAAACAATGCTCATCAACATAGGTTGTTTCTCTCTCTCTCTAGAGTGTATAAAATGTATTTTGTTAAGAATGTTCCCCCTTTCTACCTCTTTTCACACTTCGATGCTGTAACTAACATATGGGCAGTCTATTGGAATCCCATGGAGCCCCATCGACATTGGTGGGGCTCTGCAGAGGTGAACAATTTTGCCCTCATCCTATCAGAATCAGAGCCTGGGTCTCCTGTTTTTCACTCTGTCTGTTCTCTGCTCCATATTTCCCCTTATGTTTCTTTGGGAATATTCCTTCTCACCCCCTTTGCTTTCCTCCCACAAAGTCTATCCTGAGCAAACCAAGAAGTGAATAGCATTCTAGTCTCATCATTTAGAGTGACTCTAAATTTTAGACAAAAGCCCAAATCACCTATCCCTCATAAATATGTTCTGCCAAATTAAATGTAAGGGGACTGTTGCCCCCTTACTAACATTCAGTGGGGTGTTTTGGTTGGCTAGCTCCCAGCACTAAAAGGGGAAGGGTCGATGGCAAATCAGGAGCCTGAGACTGACAGTCCCCAGGGGCAATGGGGAGAGGCCAATGCTCCAGATCAGCCTGATTGACAGGGCAGGCAGGCTAAGCAGAGAGTCAGGAGGCCAGGGTGGGTCCCGTCCTCCGTGTGAACTGGAATGGCCTGAGTCAGACAGAGTGGGGCCGAGCTAAGGAGAGAGCAGGGGCCCGAGCTAAGCTGCTGGAAGCAGAGCTGCAGCCCCAAAGCCAGAGCACAGCCCAGAGAGAGCAGAGCTGCCCTGGGAGCAGAGCTGTAGCAACCAGAGCCAGAGGGGCCAGACAAGCAGCCAGGAAGCAGGTCAGAGCTGGGAGCAGAGTCACAGAAGCAGCCTGCAGAGCCGAGCTGTCCTGGGGGCAGAGCTGCAGCAACCAGAGCCAGAGGGGCCAGAGAAGCAGCCCAGGGAGCTGAAGGCAGAGCAGCAGCAGCAGCCGTGCTGAGGCAGTGTGGAGCTGGAGCCGGGGCTGGAGCAGTCCGGAGCCGTGTGCAGTCCGAGTGCGGTGAGCAGCTGGGGAGAGTGAGGGGGACCCTGGGCAGTGGGCCCAGCACAGGGAGACGCCTCAGCCAAGAGGCCTTGCAAGCCAGACTTGCAGGGGGATCATAACCCCGACCGGGCGGGGGCGACGCTGGAAAAAAGGGTCCTGCCACCTAGAGCCTGAGAGCGTGTGGCCACCGCCAGAGCAAGTGTCCAACCCACAGCGTCCCTGCAGCACAGACAGGGCCTGAGAAGCAGGCCTGGGACCTACAAGGAACAGACTGAACTGCCCTGACGTTCCAGAGACACTGTTTGTAATGTTCCCTGCCACAGAGCAGGGTGATGTGTTTTCCTTTAACCTTTCCCATTTTTCCTTATTCTTTTTTAAAATTAATTGTTAATTAAACAACTTGTATTTGCTCTAAATTGTATGAAATGATCAGTGGGTCAGGGAGGTGCCCAGTGCAGAGAGAGTACCCCGGAGTGGGGACACCCTAGCCCCTGTCCTGGGTGACCACCGCAGGGTTGGGGGTCGAGCCCCCCAGGAATCCTGGGCCCAGCCTTGTCGGGGTTTATGAGGACTCTGCCAGACAGGAGAGTGGAAGGGGAGTCCTCAAGGGCAGGGAGGCCTCTGGGTAAAGGAAGTGGGAGCGAGGACTCGGATCCTTTCGCTAGCCCACTTCACCGGGGTAGTGCAGAAGCCAGGAAAGTTCCCCACAATAGCGGGACCATTCCCCTGCTTACATAAAGTTCCTCTGCAGTTTTAGCTGCATACTGTTCCCCACACTTTCTGTCCAGGTCTGATAGTCACTGGTGGGTGTTATTACTTTATCTGTTAATGCAATCACAGCTTTAGAACACTTGACAGCATGCTTCTGGCATAATTGAGACACTATTGTTGTTATAGTGAGGAATATTAGTAGTAGTAGCAAAAGCTGTTGTCACAGTTCAGGACAACTGCACTTCTATTCCCCCTCCATGGTCCATCAAGGGCACCTATTTTAGGCTCCCGACTCCCAGACATCACTTCTTTTGGGCGAAAACTCATGTCTCACTCCCTTCTTACTGTTTTTTTTAAGGCTACATAGCTGCCTGAATTATATTAGGATATCCCCAGAAAGTCAGACTGACAAAACAGGCAAGTATCTCTGTTTTTGATTTTTTTCAGAGGCTATAAAGAGTTGCAATTGCCCACATTCGTAAGTTACCACACAACTCTTTCTAAGCAACTATATTTATTCTTAAGGTAACGACATTTCAGAGAAAACATATTAAAAATGATGAAGGAACCTACATACATGCTAAAAAGTCACCCCTCAGTTCCAACATTAGACCCTGGTAGGTGTCAGTCCTTCAAACCCCACAACTGCATTATCCTCCTTCTATCAATTGTTCCAAATTCAGACTCAGAACCCAGGTTGAACATTTGAGACCTATTTTGCTTGTTTGTTTATTTTTATTCTTTTAAAATACAGGCCAGCAGAAGCAACATATAACTAAGTTGTGCTCCCCACACACTATCAATAAAGGTTGGGGGGGGGGGGGCATGGGACTGTCCCACACTTCACCTCTGGGTGCAGTAAACTTCCAGCCCCATCTCCCTGGACCAGGGCAGCCAATACCACAGGCTCCTGGGGGTCTACAGCCGCAGGAGCAGGAAGCACATGCTGCCAGGCCTGGCAGGGACCTCTCAGCAACAAAGTTTCTTCCCAGAGCTCCCGCACCCTCATGAACACCTCAGCTAAAGTAAAGAAACTATGATGGGAGAGGGGCTGGAGGAAAAGCAAATCAGCACAGGCCAAAGAAAGTCCAGTCAAAACTGTAGAAAATTCTCCAAAGGACCAATGGTCCCTACTTTGGCTGTTTCTCCCTGCACTGGCTGGAGAATGATCCACCATAATTTTAATCATTTTCCATGTATATAATTTAATCTATTATATATTTACGATTCCCTCCCATCCTGTCTTGGAATCTATTTCTTTCAGTAAATACCTCAAAACTTAACAGCCTTATTGCTCAAAATACTCTGTAGAAGAAAGCAGACAGAAGAATTAGAAAAAAAAAATCATCATATACTTTGAGGTTGACTGATGTATGGTCAAGCCTCTTTGCATTGTGAAGCATTTCCCTTTCCTGATGTAGATTATGGAAATAGACTTACTGCATGGATAGCACATACCATAACACATGCTTTATAGAGATTGGGCAGAACCAAAACCTCAGCTCTGAACTGCCCCTAATCTTGGAGGACTTCAGATCCACATCTGAAGTCCTGAGCTTCTCCACTGCTATATGGGCTGAATCAAAACCTCAGTTATAAGAATATTTCTTCACTGAGTAAATTGGATTTGGGGTTGGAGCCCACATAGACCCACCCCTATGCTAAAATACTCAGCATGTGGAAGCTTGAATTCACACTACTTGGACTGTAAATACTCTTTCCTCTTTCTGAACCTAATGGACTCAGCAAGGGCCTCACAATGAGCATTCAGGCTGATGGAAAATTTGACAAGCAAACGCAACTCAGCTAGAAGAGTTCCATTTCCACACTTCCAATACTGTCGTTCCAGCACAATCTTGTTGTCTTGGGCAACAGAAAACAATTAAATCAAACCATCTAATTAAGCCTATATTGTACCTTTCTGGGGCGGGGGGTGAGCGGGGAGGAGGGAAGAGAGAGCAGGGCATCGAGAAGCCTGAGAGGACCCATGAAACAAAATTTGTCCCACACAATGTCTTTCCAGTGCATCTCTCAGAGCAGAGGAGTTTTGGGATGCTAGCCTGCAAACTTGAGGAACCCCAGGACTCATGGGGAACTGTGTTCTCAGCCCATGGATTCTGGAGCCTGTATGGTACTTTCTGGCCCTTCTGACAGCCTATTTCTCCCCACATTTCCTGGCAACATAGCTACTATAGGGTTTTATCTCCTGCTGTACTTCCCCTCAACTTACATTAGCATGGAGAAAATATAGCCTTCTGTGTTTAATTAAAAGCAATGGCCACTGTGGAACCTGCTTATGATGAAAACAGATCCACTTAAACTCTCTTTATATTGAAGTATAATTAAAGCCCCTAGTTGTTCCAATGCATCATACTGAGGAAAAATGAAACTCTGCTTAGAATAAAATTCATCTGGTGGAGGAGGGGTGTCAATCCTGCTGAAAAGCCTAATCAGACAATGCATGCTGAAGTTAGTGGTAGTTTTGCCGGCATAAAGTATTTCAGGTCTTAGTCCTATGAAAAGGAGTTTGATTGTACCTACAAGATTGTCAGGTCTGAATTAATACAAGGCACAACCTCTCTTTTATTATTTTAGAATGTTTCTTTATTTGTGTGTGGGGGAGGAACACACAACTCATTATTTTCAGCCTTTACTTACAGAAAAAAACAAGCAAAATTGCAGCAACATATACATATATTCTTTTTTCTTAGTTTCCCACACCTTAGAAACAGAGTCCAGTTCACTAGTGCAAGTCATTAATAGGGCTCTGATATAGACTGTAATATTCTCTTTTGTGGGGAGTATGTGGAAAGGATTTTTTGTGTGTGTGGTAAATAGGGAGTAATTTAAATATAATACAGTATGGTTGTGTTTTCTGGAAAATAAAGCAATCAACATGAAGGGTTTGTTTCTTTAAAAAGTAGCCACTAGGGGGCTCTCATTGCACTAATAAACACTAATCCTTCACCAATGGGTATCCTGAATACATGTGCATCTAGATTCTGCTGGTTTCAACTTCTTTTTTAAAGGTTACCTGGCCTGGTATACATCCCCCCATACCCATATGATTTGGGTTCTAGGTATTCATGTGCAGGCAGTAAATTTAACTTGGTGAGTCAAAAAAATAGACCATCAGGAAACATTCATTCATTGCAAGGCTTGACAGACAAGCATGTGTGTGTGACTCCACTAATTATAACAGTATAGATAGGTATGCCCCAATCCTGCTATGGGATCCCTGCTGGGGTGAGGGTCAATCTGTATGGATCTTCTTGTAGGATTGGGTTCAGTTAGACATTTCTGTGGTGCTCATCATTGTATCTGACAGCCACTTGTCATTGGTGTACTTGTTAGAATAGGTTACTATGGGATTGTCAAGTGCTTAAAATCTCTGATCAGCTAAAACAACAACAATAACAAAGTCATAACCTGAAAAAATCTAATTAGCCAGCAATTTCAATGAGCTTCAACAGCATTATGATTCAGTGAAGTTCCAATTGGAAATATGTTCACTTTTCAGTGTATGTATTTTATCCCACAGATTGATAAATATATAAAGTAGAAAACAATACATTTACAGGGAGCAAAGCTGTGGATTTCATAATTTTACATTCCTGTTTTCTGTGTGTATAGTCAATGAGAACCTGATTCTGGTTTCTCAATGGATTTACACTACTGTAACTCCATGGACCTTAATAGTGTTACTTCTGATTTACACCATGTGGGAGCAGAATTAAGCCCTAAATTGCTTCTGGGTTGAAAGGAACATTTGATCAAGTGCTGTGTGTAATGACCTACACACAGATCTATCTCCTATTTTCAGGTATGTCACAGATTTCTTGGGTAACTTTTGGTGAATAACTTTTTTTCTTTCTATGTATTTGAAAGGTGCCTTTGACTATAGCATCTGAGTAGGTTTAAATTTGAGCCAGTCATTCTATTCATGTAGATTGCAAACTCCTTGTACACAGAGATATCTATGAAACAACATTGTCTCTGGTGTATAATAAGTTGACAGAGTTATGTGTTGTTGTTGTCTTTCTGGCAGCACTGCCTTTGTTGTCTTACAATATCCTCTAATGATGATACAGAGAAATAAGAGCATCTCTGTGTCTGTTTCCTTATCTGTAAAACTGCTGAATAATATGTATCTACCTGACAAGGATTTATTAACATTTGAAACGTACTTTGAGATCCTGGGAGGCAAGTTGCTGTAATAATAGCAATAATTTTGAAGAGTGAGTAAGTACTTTGCATATGTCACTTCACAGTGCCATGCCTCAGTTTCCCTGTCAGTAAAATGGAGTTAATATTACTTAACTACATCACAATTTTTTTATGATGTTTTATTTTCAGTCAGCCAGGGAATATTGAAGGAAGCTTAAGGAAATTTGAATTGGTGCATTTGAAATTTGGTCTCCCTGCTCAAATAAATCTAGCAGAAAGCACTGCCATTTTGTGCTAGTGTCAGACCTAATTCTCCCAAGAGAACATGGGCTGCAATCCTCCGGTAGCAGAGTTGTCACTAAGGGTACATCTGCATTGGAATGAGAGACCCATGGCATGGCCGTGACTGGCCCATGTCAGCTGACTTAGGCTTGTGGGCTTCGGGGCTAAACATTGCTGTGTATATGTTCAGGCTTGGGCTGGAACCCAGGCTCTGGGACCCTCCTCCCACATGGAGGTTCCAGAGTTCGGGATCTAGCCTGAGCCCAAACATCTTGAAGCCAGAGACGGCAGGCACAGGCCAGCTGCAGGCATTGAATTTCTCTATAAACATACCCTAAGTGGGTGGAACAAGCCAGGGAGGTGGGGCACAGGGGGCGGGTAGCACCTTGTAGATATACAGAACAAGCACATCTCCAGCACAGCCTCTGCAGAACAAGCTCCTTTAGATCTCTGGCTTAAAGCTCTCCTCCCTGGCAGACTCCCCTGGTTAAGGGTAACAGTGACAGGGACACCTTCTCTCCCATAGCGTGAATTACCTCATGGATATATCTGCCTTTATGGACACATGGGAGGGTAAATATTACTTACACATCTACGGAGGAAAATTAAGCTCTTCATATGGAAATATCATAGGGCTAGGTTCATGCTGGTTCATGCTACTCTGTTTGCACCTCTAAAATATGTGACTAAATTGGATTTTAACTTTCCAGTAAAATATCAGCTTTGGAAATAATAAAATACAGCCTCTGTACCTTGCACTATCTGGCTTACTTTGTTGTAATAAAAAAAATTATTTCCTCTGAATTCTGCAGCAACAAGCCTAGGAGAGAAAAGTTTATGATGCCATAAAGAGAAGTGACCTGCTTCAAGGAAAGGAATGAAAGCTCTTTTCATCTCAGTGTGTTTCATACCAACAGAACTTCACTGAAGTGTAATTAGAAGTGATAAGGCGTTTTATAATCCACCTGTTTCATCAGATTGGATGGTGGGCATGGTTTGGGTCCATACTGCTTAATTTGCCCAAGTGCCAATGGGTAATCAAGTAACTGATCCTGCGTGGCACGCCATAAAAGAACACATTGCTATTTTAGTGCCTAATTTAATTAGCCAATGCCTTCAGATTGTTTCACCAGCATTCAGTATTACTACAAGGACAGAAACTGAATCCTCCACCACTCACATCTATTATCTTCTGTTTTATACAAGTTCTTTTTGCACACCCATCACAACAGTATCTGAACACAGGAACTCCATTTCAAGTGGGGGGAGGGGAGCTTTCAGAATTTGTTTTCATTCAACATTGGCATGAAACAGAGTGCTTTAGAAAAAAATTTCAGATACACACTCCTTCCTCTCCAACCTGTAACCACCACCTCTCTTCAGAGTACATAGACAATAATCCAGTGGTTAGGGCACCCATTTAGGGTTTGGGAAACCCAAATTGAAGTCCTTGCTCCTAATCAGTCCGTTGTCTAAAACATAAGGCCATCCTTCCTTAGTCCTATAATCAGAGAACTTTTCTCCATGGTATGTGGAAGAGGCCAAGCAACAGCAGTACAGGGAACTCTCCATCAAATTGCCTCAGCTTTGTCTTGGATGAATTGGGGGGTTAGATCAAAGATAAAGTTGGGAGATTCAGTACATCTCCCAAGTGCTTTGTCCCTACCCGCCCTCCAGTCAGTCCTCCAAAGCAGGGACTGTGGTCAGGTTATGCTGCCAAACCATTCTTTCCAAGATGACTTCTGGCAGCAGGGACCCACGGCTTGGATTTTGCAATTGGAATCAAGCTCTCTCTATATAGGGAATGATATTGTGAAAATATCACACTTTCCTGTTGATCAATGTTATTTTAAACATATAATCTATGTTTCAATGTGATCACATGGATAAACACTAGAACAGCCATGAACTAGGACTTTGGAGAATTAACACAATGGATCTGACTCTTACTCTCATCAGTTTTACTCTTGTGGAACTCTACTGGTTTCAGTGAAGCTACTCCTGGCTTGCACCAGGAACAAAGAGAGCAGAAACAGATTCATTATATGCAATATAGTCCCTGAAATGGAAAGAATGACAAAGAATGAGAGTTCTTCTGGAACCAGATCCAGACTGTCCTTTTCTCCACTCTTCCTTCCATTGTGAAATGAAAATTATCTTACCCAACTCCAGGGGATAGAAGACTACATGTGTTCTGCACCATTATTTTGCTTTTGTTACTACTAATCATTCTGTTCTTTGTAGAGAATGGAATATTGGAATAATTAGAGTCTTCTACGGTTTGGATTGCTTTCACATATGGTTTGACACAAACAGTGCCTACACATGTATCCTTACACAAATATAGAGCACACCTGATGTGGCTGGTGCATTGGAAGGCATGAGCCATTGTCTACATAAGACTTGATAGCAGATGATCATTCCATGGAATACTCAGGCTCTGTTGGTAGGATGGGCAAAGCTGCCTGAAGAATGGTACAGGATGATATCAATATCCTGATGACAAGAGTGTACCTGTCATATGACATGCAGGTTTGCAATTTAGGGGAGTTATCAGGTCAGGAATTGGTCTTGGTCATTCAGGGAGCAGCTGGAGCCAATAGGTGGTTTCTGTCTTTCTGCACTTGGTAAGAAGAGTACAAATATTTCTTTTGGATGAGGACCTTGCAACTGCTATATGCTTTTATAAACTCAAGACTAATCCACTATATTGTGCTCTACACGTAGCTGTACCTCTATACCACTCAGAAGCTGAAGACACACAACAGAATGCTGCAGCCCACTTGCTAAGTGGTATGTCGTGAACGGAGCATGTGTCTGCACTCACTGTACTTACAGTGCGTATGGATCAAACCATTATGCACTACAGCATATGGACACTAAATTGAGATTTCCCATTAATGTATCTGACAAGACAAAGATAATAGGAAAGTATGAGAATCTACTACCACCACCTCTGTGTTCTCACATGATTATGTTTCTTCAAGGTCCAAAGGAATGAAGATCTGAAATGGATCTGATCTAAAGCCCACTGAAATTAATGATAGTCTTTCCATTGGATTCAATAGGCTTTGGCACAAGCCTCTTTCTCATGGCAGTCATCTTTTGTAGGAAAGCGGATATTTTTGCATAAAATAGTCCTGTATACATAGCTTTTATTTGGAAGCTGAAAATTGATTTTTAAATCTCAATGGCTGGTTTGTGTGGACTCACTTTTCATATAAAGATCCTGGAACAACAGATGTGTTTCTAATTGCATTCTTAAAATGAAATGTTTTTATTCAGAGTCTGCAGCACAGGAACTATCCTTCAGCAAAGGGCACCAGCTGCAAAACAATAAAAGGAGCTTTAAATGTTTATCCAGTGATTGGCAAGTGTTTTGCCCCCTTGGACTTTTTAAAGTTTGTGTTTATTCAAACTAAATGTAAAAGGGGAAGTTTAGCCGTTTAAAGTTCTTCTGAAGCAAATTGAGCAAAACTATTTTGGGCAAGGATTAGACATCTAAATAAGTGACCTGCATGAAAGCCTACCGTATACCTACAGCTCACACTGAAGTCATTCAGAGCTGCAGGCACTTTGTGCATTTAAAAACAAGGCCCTAGGGTATTTAAGGTTGGGCATCCAGAAACTGAGGCACCGAAAATTAGTGGCCACTTTTGAAAACATTAGTAACATGACAATCCTGTCACATGCCATTAGCTAAAGCGATTTGTTGTGTTTAGTGTTGGGAAATGACTCTGGTGGAGATTTCAAAGAGATGTATCTATTCTTCATTTAAGAACATAAGAATGGCCATACTGGGTCAGACCAGAGGTCCATCTACCCCAGTATCATGTCTTCTGACAGTGGCCAATGCCAGGTGCCCCAGAGGGAATGAACAGAACAGGTAATCATCAAATGATCCATCCCTGTCACCCATTCCCAGCCTATGGCAAACAGAGGCTAGGGACACCATCCCTGCCCATCCTGGCTAATAGCAATTGACGGACCTATCCTCCATGAACTTATCTAGTTCTTTTTTGAACCCTGTTATAGTCTTGGGCTTCACAACATCCTCTGGCAAAGAGTTCCACAGGTTGACTGTGCATTGTGTGAAGAAATACTTCCTTTTGTTTGTTTTAAACCTGCTGCCTATTAATTTCATTTAGTGAGCCCTAGTTCTTGTGTTATGAGGAGTAAACATTTCCTTACTTACTTTCTCCACACCAGTCATGATTTTATAGACCACAATCATATCCCTCCTTAGTTGTCTCTTCTCCAAGCTGAAAAGTCCCAGTCTTATTAATATATCCTCATATGGCAGTTGTTCCATACCCCTAATCATTTTTTTTGCCTTTTTCTGAACCTTTTCCAATTCCAGTATATCTTTTTTTCAGATGGGGCGACCACATCTGCACACAGTATTCAAGATGTGGGCATACTATGGACTTATATAGAAATAATATGATATTTTCTTTCTTATTATCTATCCCTTTCTTAATGATTCCCAACATTCTGTTTGCTTTTTTGACTATCCACAATGACTCCACAATCTTCTAATTTAGACCCCATCATTTTGTATGTATAGTGGGGATTATGTTTTCCAATGTGCATTACTTTGCATTTATCAACATTGAATTTCATCTGCCATTTTGTTGCCCAGTCATGCAGTTTTGAGAGATCCTATTGTAGCTGTTTGCAGTCTGCCTAGGACTTAACTATCTTGAGTAGTTTTGTATCATTTGCAAATTTTGCCACCTCACTGTCTACCCCTTTTTCCAGATCGTTTATGAATATGTTGAACAGTACTGGTCTTAGTACTGACCCATGGGGGACACCACTATTTCCCTCTCTCCATTCTGAAAACTGACCATTTATTCCTACCCTTTGTTTCCTATCTTTTAACCAGTTGCCAATCCATGAGAGGACCTTCCTTCTTATCCCATGACAGCTTACTTTGCTTAAGAGGCTTTGGTGAGGAACCTTGTCAAAGGCTTTCTGAAAATCTAAGTACACTATATCCATGGGATTCCCCTTGTCTACATGCTTGTTGACCCCCTCAAAGAGTTCTAGTAGATTGGTGAGGCATGATTTCCATTTACAAAAGCCATGTTGACTCTTACCCAACAAATTATGTTCATTTATGTGTCTGACAAATTTTGTTCTTTACTAGAGTGTCAGCAGCCAGTTTGCCTGATACTGAAGTCAGGCTACCAGCTGTAATTGCCGGGATCACCTCAGGAGACCTTTTAAAAAATTGGCATCACATTAGCTGTCCTCCAGTCATTTGGTACAGAAGCTGTTAGTAGTTCTGCAATTTCACAGTTGAGTTCCTTCAGAACACTTGGGTGAATATCATCTGGACCTGGTGACTTATTACTGTTTAGTTTATTAATTTGTTCCAAAACCTCCTCTAATGACACTTCGATCTGGGACAATTCCTCAGATTTGGAATTAGCTTTGTAGAAAAGTACACACAAAACTGTCCTGCACAGTGTAAGGGCTAGATTGTGAGCAGCCCAGTGCAGGTGCAAGGAGGGAGAATCTTCACTCTCCTCTTCACCCTCAGCATGTGAGAGCTGCATGTGCAGTCCTGGTTCTCCATAGAAAAAATACTGAAGATTGTTTTATCGGCAGCATGGGCCAGATCTCATAATAGGTCTTTTTCCCCTAAATTTTGTGGTAAGCAGTGTGATACAGTGGTTAGACAGATGGATGGGGAGTCAGGGAACATGGGCTCTATTCCAAACTTTAGAACTGAAGTGCTGTGTGACCATGGGCAAATTATTTAGCTTTTCTGCCTCAATTTCCTCTCTCTCTGCCTTGTCTATTTAGACTGTAAATTCTTCAAAGGCAGGGACTATCACTATTATATCAGGTTAAAGATAATTATGGCTTAGAACTTTGTAGATAAAATATAAAACATCTTGCCCTTGCAAAAATAATTACTTTTCAAGTGCCCCTACACCTCATGAGCCTGAAACAGCAATAAGTGACCTCATTGAAATCTCTCATAAAAATGCTCTTCCACTATTGAGCTCCACACTAGTGTTATCTACTTCTGCTCTGTCACTTGACCATTTAAATAAGAGATTATTTTAAAAGTTAGTCCTTAATAGTTACATTATAATTGTTTATATATCACATAATATATATGATCCAAAACATTTATCTCTCAGGAGCAATTCTGTATTCCCCTCCCATTGTTTACTGTCATTCTTCAACTTTCCTATACGCCTCTGTATCAGTCCCTGTTGATTATTCCTTTTGTACTTTTCTAACACATGGTCTTTTGCTGTCCCGCATGCAAACTTCCATTGACTTCAAGCATGGTGGAGAATTTGACCATTGTTAGTCCACACCCCAGAAAAGGAATATACTATTAGGCACCGAGAGTCCTTTTTACCTTCAGTGGTTCTTCTTGTTGGTGTAAGTGTAACTTACTGGTTAGCATATGTTACGGATCCCTCTCTGTGCCTAATTCACAGAGGATGAGGGTCTGTTATAGACACACCCAGTATTCCTTTGCTCTTTAGCTCAAGGTATAACATCTCTTGCTTTTAGCTCTGGAGGTCCCTGATTCAATGTTTTAGGAATTGACAAAGATGGTGGTTGTCATATAATGCTCTATTTAGGTGCATCACTTTGTAAGTTCAGAGTCTGAGGCTCTGATCCCAAAAATATCTAACCTTGTACAAAACTTTGTACATATGAATCATCCCATAGACTGCACATGAGAGTATTTCAGCTGTAGAGTTATGCCCATGCTTAAATCTTTGCAAATTTGAGGCTTTAGACTGTAAATGCCCTATGGGCATGGGTATTCTTTTGTGCATTGGTCAAATGATCAGACACAAACATCTAAAACTTGCATTCACAATTATTTGCTACCTCAACAACTAGTAGGTGCAAATAACAGAATTTAGACATCTAACTGATTAATTGGTCCTGCAGTTTTAAACAATATTTAAAAACTTGGCTCTTAATGTTTGCAAAGAATCACATACACAAATGCTGCTGAATAAATATATAATAGCAATATTATTATACAAGTTATTGTTAATAAGTGAAGTTCAAATGTTTTTCCTCTTAGTGTGATAGCGGGAAGAGTAGCTACAAAATCTGAGCCAGTCAGAAAAAACCCTTTTCAGTTGTACTAAGCTGACCTTGAACATTGCAGGTCTGTGTATGATAGATATGACATAGCACCATCATGTTACCTTCCCAGCATCAACTGAGAAGAGCTGATGTTCCAGAAACCCAAAACTGGAGCACAAGAAGGCTGCAAGGCTTACTGATTTTCCATTCAGTTTAATCTTTAAGTGATGGTATCACAAGACAGTGCTATTTATCCATTATAAGTATCAGCACACTGTAGTGCAGTCCAGGTTTGGAATCTGGTTGAGATAACTTGGTAGGTGGAACATGAGTCCAGACCTGAGTAATTCTGAGATTTGCTTCCCTCATGTTACTACACTGTTCATACGCACACACACACACACACACCCTGAATTTGGGAAGTCAGAGGGATATTGCTTCATGTTAATGAGAGATGTCCACTGAATCATGTACTAATGTAACATGCTTTGGTCTACAGCTTGCTTTGGTCTACAGCTAGCTGGATTGTTCTGGGAATCACGAAACCCATGTTCTATGCCCAGCTCCACGGCTGTCTCGTAGTGTCACCTGGAGTGACTAAGCAAACTCTTCTCTGTCTCATTTTACCCATCTGTGAAAGTAAAATAATAATGCCTAATTTATAGATGCACAGGGAAGCTTAATTCATTATAGATAAAGTGTGTTGAGAATTTTTTTTTGTGAAAGGCACTATTGCAGTGCAAAATATATTAACACTATTACAATTAGAGTTGGATGGATTCCATAAAAAGCATTCACAAACAAATTCCTATAAAAACATGAATTTGCTTTCTGAACACTTTCCATGGCAAGAATGTTGGCAGAAAGGGAAAATATCATGCTAACACCAGGGAATATGTATTTACATATGAATACTTGTGCAAAAATATGTTTTCATTATTATTCATGATGGAACTGTCTACCTGGCCACCTTGAAAGATTGCTGTGGGCTTGGGAGTTGAGTCGAGAAGTGAAAACAGTACCCTGTGACTTGGGGGAACTTGTCACAGAGTATAAAGAGCAAATCACAAATAACAAATGTTCAGAACACTAGCTGTGGTGCGTAATTTACAAGTGAACCAGGGTCTGTAATATCAAATACACAAATTTATAAAAGATTAAACTTCTACAGTGATAATTCACAAACAGAAAAGGAGTTTTTCTCCCTTTTAGAATAGTTTGTTCATCTCTAATAATAAAGTAACTATTATTATTAGAAAACGTTGCACAGTCCAGTTCCACCTTATGGTATAACATGGCAATGCAGTTAATCTGTCTCAGTTTCTCCTAATCTATGATGGTTCTTGTGGCTTTCAGCCTGGTTTAGTTTCTGGGTGAGAACAGCCAGCATAGTTCAGTTGCTGCATTTGCATAGCCTTCTGACCAAGTCAGATAAGTCCATTCCTTCTGGCATAATCAATGTCCAACCATAAGCACAAAAAAATCTCCCTCCCCCCATCTCATTTGGCACAGTCCATCCTCCCCCAGGGTGTGTCCTCTTTCATCTCATTTTCTGCCCTTCAAGGCTCTAACTGGTACCATCTTCTTCTTGTTTACAGGGGGTAACTGCACCTCCTCCCTGAGAGGTAGCACCGAGAACCCACATACACCCTCTGCCATTGGTTCACAGTGATGGAAATTTCTAAACAACTGGGCTATCTGTCTCATAACTCACACTATTTCCCACCAATCTTAAATTTCTCCCTTGGGGCAGATAACCAAAGGTCTCTTTCCTGGGGATATATCTAGCAGACTTTTTTCCAGCCTCCAGCTTCCACCCACGGTAGACCCTGGGCCACTCTGAGAATCCTTGCCTTTAATCCTAGACCCAAACTCCTGTTTCCCTTGGAGCAGGGTACCTACATACCTCCTTCCTGGAAATATGCTTCACTTCTGGTAGCTTCCTCAGCCCATCAGGCACTGCAGATCTTGAAGTGAGGTCCCTATGGTTGCCAAGTGAGATCCTTACCCTTTAAGCTACCATGCTGCAAGGGTGGACAAGGGAACTTCAGCTAATGCCCCACAATCAGGCTACATCCATAACACAGGCGGATCAAGTGACTAGCAGCAGACTATTGATTGGACACCACTTAGTATAAAGATTCCTGTTCCTGCCCCACCCCTTGTCTAAGCAAATAGTCTCTTAGGTGTGCTGCTGCCCAGGCCCCCAAGATCAAACTTATAAAAGATTAAACCCCAAGATCTGACCTACCATACCTTGTCCTTCTGGGCCCGTCCTTAGATCTGCCTGCTACCTACACAGACCAGTATGGCCTTGAGCTTTCTCTGTTCATTGTTTGCCATCCTCCCATGGACTGATATCCCAGCTACTGAGCTTGCTTGCTCCTGGGCTATGAAACCAGGTTTGCCCTTCACACAGCTACCTCTCCCTGATCTCTGAGGGAGGCCTGGCTGCTGCTCAACCATGTGCATCAAGAATATCCACTGACCACCCAGCCTTAACCTTGATCTCAAACCTTTTGGACTAGCTTGCTCATAGCAGCCATGACAAAATATCTCCTAATTCTAGGGTGCCCCTTCACTGATCTCAGGGCAGGGCTTTATCAGGCTCAGAAGGTACCTTACCCCAATCTCAGATTAGTTCTGTGTAGCCCACTGGGCCAGCATACCTCTATTATATTCACTGCTTTGCATTATATTTTGCTTTTTATATTCAGCAGTACTGCAAGGAACCTACAGGCTTGTATCCTGTAAGACATTGGCTTCAGCAGGTAGCTTGAGGCCTATGAACTTTGGCATAGATAAACTTAGGTAACTCATAAGCTTTGAGGAACTGGAAGTAGAGTGTAGAGGGGGATTTTGTCCATAAGTACATCAGCCAACCATAGAACATGAACTGACACCAGCTTCTGGAAGGTTTTGGATGGAACATCCGATTGCAAGAGTGCCATGACAATGAATTGATTATATATATATATATGATAATGGGGTGAAATCATAAATACACTAACCTATAGAAGGACACCTTAACATTGGTAGGGGGAGGAAATACAAATAAGGGAGAGGGGAGAAACCCCTATTGAATATGCATTAGACATAGTAACATAAGCATACCTTATTATAAAAGTGGCATCCCAAGCTTGGGCAGTAGAAAAGAGAGAGAGATGTAGCCCTTTGGAGGGGCCAGAAGGATGGCCACTGATCAGGATGAAGAAGGTGACCATGATGAGGAAGATAATGGCTAACATTTCAGGTTGTTCTGCCAGGGATGGTGTGAGTATGGATGTTCAGATGTACTTTCTGTATTAATGTTATCTACCTTACTGAGTTAGAGTGTGCGTGTCTTTGCTATCTGTATTAATAAATTATTTATTTGTAAATATAAAAGAGTTCCTATAGTGCACATGTTGGACCTGTGCACATCGGGGTCCCAACTATATAATAATTAAAAATACTGGGCATGATCTTGGGACAAGAACCTGTCAACCCTCAAAGTGATCACTGGGAATTTTTATTCATAATCTATAGACCAGGCTAGAGATTGGCCCCCAAACAGGGACCCCAAGGGGTGCACAGGGTAACCTTCCTACCCAGAATAGGTAAACTCACCTTTGGTAAAATCTAAATTAAAATGCATCGGCTAATCCAGATCATCTGTTCTGAAAGGGGCCATGACTTGCAAGAGGGTTGTCTGGGCCTAGGCTCCCATGACAGACTGTGTTTACATAAGGAAAATATGTGCAAATTGTTCTTTTCCCACATTTAAACTTCAATATGCTGGTAGAATTATTTTCCTTAGAGCCATGCATGTTATCCTATATCATGGAACTGGCATTTTTGCCAGTTACCCCACACGTTTAAGCGATAGTGGAAATGCCAGTAGTATGTTGTTTAGGACAGTGCTGGATTGTGTGGATTTTTGTCTGTTTAGTTTGTATGACAGGCTTCATGTGCAGATAAACGCCAAATAGGTGTCTTAACATATGCCAAAGAACATCGTAGCCTTGGAAAGTGGCCTCATATGATGCAGAAAGATACTGATTTCCATCACTGTTGGACAACAGCTGTTCTGTTTGCTCTTTCAGAGATGGCATAGGAAGCATGACAAGGGAATTTATTAGTGCTGGAATTATGTGAATATCTCCCAAATACCCATCATTATAACTCCAGTGTGCTAGACAACTGAGTCCCAAATTTACCTTCATTTTACATAAACCTGCTGTAATTTCCTTCATTTCTATATATTCCCAACCTCAGAAATGTGCTATCATTAAAATTATAGAAAATGTTTATATCTTGTAAAGGAACTAAATTATGCAATTATCCCACTTTCATTTAATCTTCTGCCTCTGCTATTCGGTGTTGCCTTTTTTTTTATTTTGTGCCAGTCTTAGCATTTTTTTCTTCTAATGCTAGCACTGGGACTCTGAGCTAGGTTTTGATGGCAGTCTATTTCCACAGACACTGCATTTACACTTTATGACTTGGAAGGATCTCAAAGGATTTTACAAACATTTAATTTTTTAAGCCTAACCACAAGAGGTTAAGTTACTTGCCCAAGGTTACACAGTGAGTCACACAGTGACAGAAAATAGTAGTACCTATGAATTCTGATTCCCAAGGTAAAATTGTGGCCACACTACAATTGATTTCAATGGGCCACGATTTTGCTCCCAGTCCACCTTCTCTAACCATTAGATCAAACCATACCTCAGTGATTTTTTTTTTTAAATCCCTTGCTCGGATATGCTTAGTTTGAGGGTGAGAACAACATTATCCCTTGTATGAAATATTTTTCTACTGTAGAAGCAGAAATAGAAACATTTTATTTCCCAAATGCAGTCAGAAACACATCTGTCATTCCCAGGTACCTTTTTTTGTAAGTATTCATAAACCAAATCATTCCACTATAATTTAGCCAATCTTCTTCCCCTCCCCCCACAAGCTATATTCAGAGTCTACAGCAGAAAATCTCTCATTAACTTTACAGCACTTTTTCAAATCTCTGTCAATCATATTACAATTCTGAAAATTGAATATCTGAAAGAATGTGCTCATACTGGGATACCTATATGCTGTACCTATTAGACTGTAATAGTGAACTGGATCAAATTATTCAGTTTTTCTTAGTCACATTTTTATACCAAAAGTTAAAATCTAAGAAATTCAATCAAAGATCATGAAAATTTCCAATTGGGAGTGGGGCAAACAAAATAAAATAAAAACCTGGCAAAAGAAAAATAATTTGTTGTGAGACCAACCTCTACGGTGGAACCATGTCAACCCTTATTTGCAGAAAGCATGTAGAGGGGACAGAAAAACAGCCCTCCTTTGGGTCATAATTAGAAGGGAAAGAGATGCAATCCAATCAGTGAATAGCTTGAGAAATGCAGTGTAATCTCTACATCTAAAGATGTTGATAGAGGGCAGAGGTATTTGTTCAAATGATTGGGACTCAACATTGCTCATCAGGCCCCACCTATTCTGTGGCAGTATATCTCCCCAAGGAACCTTGCTTCACCTGCAGAGGTAACTGACTTTTTGACGTGGCTAGGAGTACTGAGATGGGTCATGTCATGATATTTTTGCCACTTCAGATGGAAGGCAAAACATTTTCTCAGGACTTTTCAGGACCTCGGGACAAGTATGAATTGGAGTGTATAGGTGCCACACACTCAGATTCCATAGAGATGGATGTGGTATAAAAGAAGCTAAAGACAGACAAGAAAGATGCTTCTCACATCAACTCTGATCATCAGGTTGGCTCATTTTACCACCTTAATGGGATCGGCACCTGCCTCTTGCGAGTGCCCCCTTCCCTGACTGATAGTGCCTGCAATCACAGTTCTTTTGAGCGGGTCTTCAGCAACTCAGCCCTCCAGCTGAACCACATTCACTCTCACCACATTCTGAGGTAAACAGCCTTGGGTTCTTTTCTCGGCCCTGGCATGGGGCCATAGCTCTAAGGCTTCTTCCCAGAGGCCTTCGAGCTCCAGACCAGAACTGAATTGCCTGCTCTGCTGCTTGCCTTTTATATGGCCCTTCTGGCCCCTGATTGGTTGTTTCTCTGCAGCCACTCTAGAATGCCTAGAGGACTTCTCTGCTACTCTGTTCTGGGGTGGAGTGACGCAGGTCCGTGAGGCCTACTGTCATAACTACTTTTAAACTCCCCCTCCCCCCCCCCACTGGGGATCATTCATTGCAGCTGAGTGTCCTACTGGAGATTAGGGCCCAGGGGAGACCAATGAGGTGAAGAGTTTGAAGTGCTGGACAACAAAGGATATGATAGAAAACTGGTGCTTAGAACCCCACTTATCTCTCTTCTTTAATCTTGGGTGCTTCCCTCCATAGCTTGTCTGATTCTACCCTTGGCAGCTTTCTGAGCTGGTGAAGACCCTTTTATATGCACTTTCATTTCTCCCCCGTGTCCTCCTTTACTTGGTGATTATTTTGAATTTGATCTTTAAATTCTGGTGGCCTAAGACTAGAGCTGCTTTCTCAAATACAGGGCAGGAGCTTCCTCTGTTGGAATTCTAGGACAAAGTATGTTAATTAATATTTATTAAACTTTAGGGTCAGAAGAGGCAGGCTCTTTGGAAACAGCAAACTATTCAATTCTCCTCTGTCACGAGACAAAGTTCTAGTGGTTTCAATTTGATACCATTACCTCACAACCCTGATTTTTCACACTTGCTATCTGGTCACCCTACATGCAATCAATACAACAGAATCACATACAACACATACTATAATTGTATGGGATTAGGTAAATTAGCAGGAATCCATTGCTGTAATGCACTGGATTAGCTATGAATTTAAGTGATAAAGTTTGGAAACTATGTTGCTATCATGAAATAACCAAAATAACATAGAGTGATCAGCCAGAAGATGGTAGCAGAATATTTAACTTGAGTTGCACTGCATAAAACTTTTATTTAAATACACAAGCATTTAGAATTGGCCTAATAAAACTAGTAAAACAATCTAATTTTACTTGTCTTAAACTATAAAATGTTCATGTACCCCATCTGTCAAAGGTTCATCAGATGTCAGAGTGCAATGTTGTTAATAGAAGTCTATAAAATATCTTTGTTCTTCAGAAGTTATCTGAACCCTTAATATAGTGGGATAGTTTGGGGTATTTTAAAAGTCATAACTGTCTTTCAAGCTATATGTGAAACTCGCTTGATTGGTTAACTTCTGTACATTCCTGCCTGCAGTGGAGAACAATTGGAGACATTCATTTGTTTCCCTTTTTACTTCATTTAATGCATCTCCAGTATGAGACCTCAGCAGAAGTTGTAGCCATTGCTTCATCTACTAGTTATTAGCAAATTACACATTTACAGTGATTATTCAGATATAATTAGACTAGAGATAAAAATGGGAAAAAATAAGTTATTTTGAACCTCAAGTAGAAATATGAAATATTTAAGTTAAAGGTCTGCTGACAGAGTCTGGGGTCCTGCCCAAGGAGAAGGCCTTTGAAACCAAATGAGCTACTGTGAGACATAACAAAGGTTGTTTTTTGTTTTTGTTTTAATTGCACTCCTCAACCCCACCAGGAAAAGGAGAATTGTGCCTGAACTGATCCAATCAGCTTGGGCTCTGGGAATAAAGGGATACAAATACCTGACAAGGAGAAACTTGGTTCTTTTTGCTGCTTGGATGCTAAAGGCACAAGAATCACTAAGCATAAGCAAGAGCTCCCTTGCTGTTTTTTCTGGGTTAGCCCTAAAGGACATATGGAATTTTCTTATTTTAAAAGTAAAATAACTCTTATTTCCTTTCTTAGCTGATTCATTACAAGATTGTCTACAAACATTGTCTTTGAGCGATCTGGGGTACAATTAAAATGGAGTAAGTGACTGGTCCTTTGGAACTGGGTGTAACCTGAATATTGTTGTGATTTTTGGTCTAAGGGACCATCTATCACAAAGGCAAGCTTTCTTGAGTGGCAAAATAGACTGGAGTATCCACGGGGACTGACTGACTCCATACTAAGGCTGCTATACTCCTTTAGAACTTCACACTTGTTACTTGATTGGTGAAATCTAATTCTAGAACATAGAGCCCAAACTGGTTGTGTGCCCTGTTCCTGGTCAGTCTGCCCTGCTGCTGGCACTAATGCTCAGGAGCCACTCCAGATACCATGACACCGACAAATAGTTTAATAAGAATATTTTGCTCTTATACAGCAGATTTCATCCAGAGATCTCAGAACACTTCAGAAATGCCGTCAGCATTGTTATCCCTGTTTTACAGATGGGTAAACTGAGGCACGGGTTTGGGAAAATGACTCCGCAAACCAGTTCATAGAACCCACACCTTATAAAGCCCAGTCTGGTGTTCTATCCAGTAGGCTATGGAATATCCTGCTGGTTATAGTACAGATATGAACTTGGTTGAATCCAACAACCACTCAGCTGTGCAAAGAAGATCTCCATCTTACAGTACTCAACCTGTTCCTACCTCACATAAAAGGAAGTAGAGTCAGATAGGCATATAGAGTTATCAAGTATACTATCAAGCCCAGTCATGTCAGAGGACCATATTAGAACACATTTCTTCCCCTGACACTCTTAAAGCTGGCCAAAGATTTTTTTGAAGTTCACACCTTAGATGACATTTTTCCTTAAAATTGCAAAGTTCCATTTTGCAAAAATGGTCATTTTCATTTCTTTCCATTATTGACCCTTTGGAGAGCTAGATGGAACACTTCAAAATGTGACATTTTCAAAGATAGTTAAGCTTTAGAATAGGCTTCCAAGGCAAATTGTGGAATCCCTGTCACTGGAGATCTTTTTAAGAACAGGTCGGACAAACACCTGGCAGGGATGGCCTAAGTATACTTGGTCCTGCCTCAGCACAGGGAGTGGACAAGATGACTCCTCCAGGTCCCTTCCAGCCCTACATTTCTAGGATTCTGTGATCTAATGGCTTTTAAAAACTTTGATTTCTAAACGTCTCAGGAAGTTTTTCTTTTTGAAGTGGAAAGAGGTATCTTGTGACACCTTTGGCTGTAGCATTGCTAGTATTACGTAGGATTAAATTTAAAGCATATTTTGTCAGTTTTAATCTGGAAGCACCTTTGCTGTTGTGGCATTTAGAAAAGGTGGGTAGAAGGCTATCTGTGTAATTCAGGTTTTCAAAGCCCAGAATAATATAGAGTTATGAGTCTGAAACGTGTGTGTGTGTGTGTGTGTGTGTGTGTGTGTGTAGCAGATCCTCAACTGGTGTAAATGGTCATAGCTTCCCTGGCTTCAACAAAACTCCAAGTTGTGTTATTTGCACCAGCTGATAATCTAGCCCATTGTGTGTGTGTGAGAGAGAGATGTACAGTATTCATCTCTTTCAATGCATAGGCGATCACTATTCCTGCTGGGTAGTTCTTAATTTACATCTCCCTGCTGGTCTCTTTGTCTCCTCCAGCATAGGTCCTTCCTTTTTCCAGTTTACTTTACACTGAGCCATACCGCTGATGCTAGGCATAAAGTTGCTCAGCTCCTTCCTCCTCGTCACAGCTGGCTTTGACATTGCTGCAAGTTTTAAGATCCTCTGTTTCTAACATTGGTGAGCCTGTTTTCTCTCTCTCACCAAGGAGGGGAATCAGCCATGGCCAGAGAGTGTCCTTTATGGATTCAGAAGTTCTAAAAGCCTGCTTCTCTCTCTTTCTCCCTCCGGTTGCTATTTCTGAACACTTAATGTCATCCGAAGTCTTCTGCAATAAACACTGCACACTGACTAGCATCCAAGTCACAGTACATGTCCACAGAGGGACTCTCTGAAAATGTTTTTTTTTTCCCTTTCAAAAATACTCAGTGTTTCATTTATAAAACCACTTTACAGAAGAGAAAAGAAGAAACACCTCTGTTTATGGCTTTCAAATTCCCAGATGGCAAAATAAAGCTAAATTGCTATCACAGATTTTGATATTTTCTTACACTCAGACGGGGGAGGTGTGTGCGTGTGTATATGTGTGTGTGTGTGTGAGAGAGAGAATCTTTTTCCCCCTTTAACAAACACATAAATGTGGTGCCACCATACTGATTTCAATAGCAGACCTTTTTTCCTGGCATAAATATATGGGCCCTAGGGCATTCTGTCACCGTCAAAACTCTTAAGTGTTCCAGTCTCCAAAGGCTTCTCTGAAAGCCCCATCAGTCTTTCTTGTACATACAGAGCCTTGGGGCCACGAATATTAATAATACAGTATATCAAAACTAATCTAGGAGGGGAATGTGCCAAGAGAGGGGAAAGCAGAGGGATGCATCTTAAAGATGGCACCATACTTGAGAGAACCACTGTGTGAAGCCTCTTGACTCTGAAGGACACTGCTTTACTTTATCAAACTTCTCTGTTTAAAGGATATGTCTATTGTTGAATTAGAGTGTGACAGTCTCAGAAACAAATTCATCCGTACACACACACCTTTATGTTTCTGAGCTATCTCAAGGAATGGGTGGCTCAGTCACTGTCTTAGGCCTCTTATCCTTTGTACTCTCCTCTTTATACTGTCCACAAGGAAAAGTTATTCATTAAACAGTTGTCAGATGATACCAGTATTGCAGTCCACATAGGGACCTAGATAGAGAAATAGAACTTACAGTAACTCCTGACTTGGGAGTGATTACAGTTCATGACCTAGAAGTAAGATTTGTAAAATTGGAAGTGAGAACTAGTGGTTTGAGCACATGACTGCCCCACCCCCAGTTCTACCAGTGACTGGCCTTGAGAAAGTGATGTAACTTTATGTGTCTCCATTTACCCATTTGTAATGTGTGTGAAAAGACTGCAAAAACAAATCCCAAACTATACAAAACCAGCCTGGTTTGTGGGTTTGTTGCCAAGTCCTAACTCAGACCTAACTGGACATAAGGTTTGTAACTAGAGGTGGTTCGGACCCATGTATTGGCTTTCACTGAAAATGGTAAGTCTGCATGGTATATACAGGAAACAAGGTGGAACTTGAAGAATTTTTTTAAGTGAGATTTTGAGGTGTTGGGTACCCAACACAAGTGAAATTAAGGGGTTGAGGGCCAATTGTTAAATCTGTGCAAACAGAAAGCAAAGAATGTATAATCTGTGAAGCAAGTCCACTTTCCCACAGCTATAATAATACTTCCCCATCTCCCAGGATTATGCTAAGGCTTAGCTAATTAAAACTTGTAAAGTGCTTTGAGATCCTTGGATGAAAAAAAAAGTGTAACGTGTTATTGTTTTCTCATTACTAATTCTATGAACCATCTAGTTACCAACTTAATGAACATGTTAATGATTATAAACTTTGCCAAGCTTTTGAAAAGTTTCACAGTTTGGCTCTCTTTCTCTGGTCTCAGATGTATATTAGCAGCCAATTTTTCCCCCCAGGAACTGTAGTTTTATCCCTTCCTTAAGAAAAAGCTTTCCCCCTCTTTGTTAATATTAAAGAGACTTTGACATTTAAATTATTCAGCCCTTCCTCTGTCTTCCCACCCCCCACATGTAAGGAGGCTCCTAGTATAATAGATATTTTTCCTTTTACATTGGTCTGGCCAGGAAGCTTATTTAGGATGATTTTGGAGATAGCAAAGATGGCAGAAATATCATCTCTTCCCACTGCAACATATGTCTCTGCATCATCCCACTGCCAAGAAGTCTGCTGCTGCCAAGCCATCCATCACCATCTTACACTGAAATAAAAACCAAAGAAAACTGAGTATCAGCCTAGTCAAATGGTTCTTCCTTATCCCGAGTTCTTCCACAAGCTGGGCAAGTGGGGAAGCTGAGTAGGTAGCAAAAGAGGACTTCTGAGATGAAATAATTTATTTTTGAATGGGGGAAACTAAGGCAGATAAAAATATAAGCTACTGAATATTCTGGACTCACAATAAGTCAACATTGATTATTTATACATATAGAGAAACTTTTACTTGAACCAATATAAGGTGCACATAGCATCACCATAGTGCCTTAACCCACATCTTTCCTTCTCACCTCCCTCTCTAGTTCCGCACCCCATGTGCTGGGTCATGGCTAAAATTTAGATTACATGCTTTTGAGAGACAAGGACCTTATGTCCAAAACATCTTTAGGTGCTATAAAATAGTATTTATTATGTGTATTCCAGGAGCACTCCATGTACAAGGCCCTGTTCACAAGCACAAGACAGTTGTTTAGATGAAGTACTTTGTTATTAACCATAATAATAAATGGTAGCTGGATGGAGAAACATCACAAAGTTCATGTAGGAAGGGGGGGAGAAACAGTAGGAACATAGAAAGTTCCAGCATGAGGTTTCTCAGCACAATGTGTTTGTACGATTCCCATTAAGGTCAGTGGCAGTGTATGGGCAAGTCTAACACGTAATCCACGCACATGTAAACTAGTAGAATTTTCATATTGCTCTGAACTAAATAGACACACATAGCGCCTGCTTCTGCTCTATTACAGTGGTATAAATGAGGAATAACTATTGAAGCCAGTCAAGTTACATTAGTTTCAGGCTGTTGTGTGTGAAAAGAGACTCACATCCACTGTAAACTGTTCCAACTTCCTGAGTTTGGCTGAATTGGTAACTCAGATAACCACCACTAAGTCCATATGTACTATTTGATTACCCAGCTGTGCAAATGTTATCATTCTCCCTTTGAAAAGTTGGTGTATCACCACTTGTTTTTTGTGCCATTCAAAACAGGCTGGAGGTGATGGTGCGTTTTCTGCTGCATAGGATCTTGCTATATTTTTTAGATCTGGCACATGGTCTAGTGCAAGAAACACAGGCTATTTCTGAGTACAGAAGAGCTGACAGTGCCTGCACAATAAATGAATTGATAATATTTAACTTAAAATGAAATCCTGCTTTTCTAAATATGACATAAGAAACCACCAGAAGAAACCAAAAACACTTTCCCCCTCATTTGTTGGTAAGGAGGAAGAGTGCATGAAGTATTTGCTGTTAATCTCCTTCTCTATTGTAGAGGAGGAGCTTGTCAACACCTTCATCCCTTGCCAGGGGCCTGCAACCATCATGCATAGAAATAGCACTTCTTAGCTGTCACGGAATGCTCAAAATACACATTAAAAAGTAGATGAGGGACTTGGGGAATAAGGACTGTAATTTATGTATTTTTCTTCTGTATTCTTCCTTTCAGTAAAAAGGGTATGAAACAGATTCACCATTATCTTTTTAAGCTATACATTCATTAGGTAATTCTATATTAATGCCATTAGATTTGCTCGCACCTCTCCACTGTGCCTGTTATGCTACCCTCAACTACTAATGTTCCGTTTAACATAAGAACATAAGAATGGCCATACTGGGTCAGACCAAAGGTCCATCCAGCCCAGTATCCTGTCTACTGACAGTGACCAATGCCTGGTGTCCCAGAGGGAGTGAACCTAACAGGTAATGATGAAATGATCTCTCTTCTACCATCCATCTCCACCTTCTGACAAACAGAGGCTAGGGACACCATTCCTTACCCATCCTGGCAAATAGCCATTAATGGACTTAACCTCCATGAATTTATCTAGTTCGCTTTTAAATCCTGTTACAGTCCTAACCTTCACAACCTCCTCAGGCAACGATTTCCACAGGTTGACTGTGCGCTGTGTGAGGAAGAGTTTCCTTTTATTTGTTTTAAACCTGCTGCCCATTAATTTCATTTGTTGCCCCTAGTTCTTATAGTGTGGGAACAAGTAAATAACTTTTCCTTATTCACTTTCTCCATACCACTCATGATTTTATATACCTTTATCATATCCTCCCTTAGTCTCCTCTTTTCCAAGCTGAAGAGTCCTAGCCTCTTTAATCTCTCCTCATATGGGACCTGTTCCAAACCCCTAATCATTTTAGTTGCCTTCTCTGAACCTTTTCTAATGCCAGTATATCTTTTTTGAGATGAGGAGACGACATCTGTACACAATATTCAAGATGTGGGCGTACCATGGATTTATATAGAGGCAATATGATATTCTCCGTCTTATTTTCTATCCCTTTTTTAAATTATTCCTAACATCCTGTTTGCTTTTTTGACTGTCGCTGCACACTGCATGGACATCTTCAAAGAACTATCCACAATGACTCCAAGATCTCTTTCCTGATTAGTTGTAGCTAAATTAGCCCCCATCATATTGTATGTATAGTTGGGGTTATTTCCCCCCCCCATGTGAATTACTTTACATTTATCCACATTAAATTTCATTTGCCATTTTGTTGCCCAATCACTTAGTTTTGTGAGATCTTTTTGAAGTTCTTCACAGTCTGCTTTGCTCTCAACTATCTTGAGCAGTTTAGTATCCTCTGCAAACTTTGCCCCCTCACTGTTTACCCCTTTCTCCAGATCATTTATGAATAATTTGAATAGGATTGGTCCGAGGACTCACCCTTGGGAAACACCACTAGTTACCCCTCTCCATTCTGAAAATTTACCATTTATTCCTACCCTTTGTTCCCTGTCTTTTAACCAGTTCTCAATCCATGAAAGGATCTTCCCTCTTATTCCATGACAACTTCGTTTATGTAAGAGCCTTTGGTGAGGGACCTTGTCAAAGGCTTTCTGGAAATCTAAGTACACTATGTCCACTGAATCCCTCTTGTCCACATGTTTGTTGACCTCTTCAGAGAACTCTAATAGATTAGTAAGACAAGATTTCCGTTTACAGAAACCATGTTGACTTTTGCCCAGCAATTTAAGTTCTTCTATGTGTCTGACAATTTTATTCTTTACTATTGTTTCAACTAATTTGCCCGGTACTGACAGACTTACTGGTCTGCAATTGCTGGGATGACCTCTAGAGCCCTTTTTAAATATTGGCATTACATTAGCTATCTTCCAGTCATTGGGTACAGAAGCTGATTTAAAGGACAGGTTGCAAACCATAGTTAATAGTTCCACAATTTCACATTTGAGTTCTTTCAGAACTCTTGGGTGAATGCCATCTGGTCTCGGTGACTTGTTACTGTTAAGTTTATCCATTACATTCTAAAACCTCCTCTAGTGACACTTCAATCTGTGACAATTCCTCAGATTTGTCACCTACAAAGGACAGCTTGGGTTTGGGAATCTCCCTAAGATCCTCAGCCGTGAAGACTGAAGCAAAGAATTAATTTAGTTTCTCCGCAATGACTTTATCGTCTTTAAGTGCTCCTTTTGTATCTTGATCATCCAGGGGCCCCACCGGTTGTTTAGCAGACTTCCTGCTTCTGATGTACTTAAAAAACATTTTGTTATTACCTTTTGAGTTTTTGGCCAGCTGTTCTTCAAATTCCTTTTTGGCTTTTCTTATTATATTTTTACACTTAATTTGACAGTGTTTGTGCTCCCTTCTATTTACCTCACTAGGATTTGACTTCCACTTTTTAAAAGATGCCTTTTTATCTCTCACTGCTTCTTTTACATGGTTGTTAAGCCAGGGTGCCTCTTTTTTACTTCTTTTACTGTGTTTTTTAATTTGGGATATACATTTAAGTTGGGCCTCTATTATGGTGTCTTTGAAAAGTGTCCATGTAGCTTGCAGGAATTTGACTCTAGTCACTGTACCTTTTAATTTCTGTTTTACTAACCTCCTCATTTTTGCATAGTTCCCCTTTCTGAAATTTAAATGCCACAGCGTTGGACTGTTCAGGTGTTCTTCCCACCACAGGAATGTTAAATGTTATTATATTATGGTCACTATTTCCAAGTGGTCCTGTTATACTTACCTCTTGGACCAGATCCTGTGCTCCACTCAGGACTAAATCGAGAATTGCCTCTCTCCTTGTGGGTTCCTGTACCAGCTGCTCCAAGAACCAGTCATTTAAAGTATTGAGAAATTTTGTCTCTGCATTTCACCCTGAGGTGACATGTACCCAGTCAATATGGGGATAATTGAAATTAAATTGAAATTGAAATTAAGGGGTAAGGAACTGTATAACTCAGGGGATTGATAATGGAGATGGAGCCTTCCACCTCACATTTTTCCAATTCATGTGGTATAGTTCTAGCCATTGGGGAAGATTGGTGAAGGGGAGCAGTATATGCCCTCCCCAACTTCTTACTATACTAGGGATAATACTCTCACTGTGTTTTTTGGACTATTTCTGGTCCCTGTAACCCACAACACTTTTTGTTGATAATTTCAGTACAGCATCAGTTTACTGTAGAGTTAATATTATTACAATCTGATACCTACTCAATGCCTAGGTGAAACAAATGAGGAGCTCAATTTGGATATATGTTTGTACCATAAACCACTACTACCAATGTGATGGCACTAATTTGCCTTTTCATAGATCATTGCAATGGAGAGGGATCAAAGACTGAAGGCCTAAATGGATTATAAAGGTTGAATCACTGTTGCTCCTCTAGTGATGGTCCCTTCAAGTTCAAGCAAGAGACACTTCAGTGGGGAACAGTGCACTGTGAGTGACTGTGCTCTACCTGGTCTAAATATAAATAGAGGACTCCAGGCACTTATTCCAGAGTAAATAATAATTGAAAAACATTAGATCAGGGGTAGGCAACCAATGGCATGAGTGCCAAAGGCGGCACACGAGCTGATTTTCAGTGGCACTCACACTGCCCGGGTCCTCTCCACTGACTGGTCCGGGGGGCTCTGCATTTTAATTTAATTTTAAATGAAGCTTCTTAAACTTTTTAAAAATCTTATTTACTTTACATACAACAATAGTTTAGTTATATATTATAGACTTATAAAAAGAGACCTTCTAAAAACGTTAAAATGTATTACTGTCATGCAAAACCTTACATTAGAGTGAATAAATGAAGACTTGGCACACCACTTCTGAAAGGTTGCTAACCCCTGCATTAGATTATGCCTTGTACATTCAGCAACATAGCAAATATGATATACCTTAGAAGTTTTTAAAGGTTTTTTTTCCATGCAGCCTTTTCTGTAATCTGTGTGGCGTTCTTATGCATTTGAACAGCTTCCTCCTTTTTTCAATCTTGCCGATATTGTAAAATATATATTTTATATTATTCCCTAGGGTTATTTGAAAACAATATCAACCATAGAATAAAGGTATAGATGGAAGGACCAAATGTTCATGCATTTCTGCTGTCTCTTCTGAAGTGCATGTCTAGCATTGCTTAATAAATCCCAAGATCAATAATGCCCCAGAGTAAGGATGAAGCAAACTCTTTGGAGCTCAGGGAAATCAGGTTGTACAGGTCATGAACTATGTAGGTGCTGCAGGAAATAGTAGTGGTGATTCAGTAGGTGGCAGTCCTCACTTTGAGTCCAATACACCATGGTAGGGGTCACTGTGCTGCTGGATGTATCCTACAGAAGAGTTTTAAAGTGAGAGGCCCTGACTGCTTGTGGACATTATAGGTCTCCTGGCATTTTCTTGTGATTTCTACCTCTTACAGAAGCAGCTGAGATTAGCACTGAAGCTCTGAGTCCTGTGCTCAGGTCACTTGACAACACCTCTCTCTCTCTCTAACAAACATGATGATACATGATATCTTTAATATACAGTGGACTAAGTGTTGCCACTGGAGGTAAATGTGGGGTATAGGAGCTGTATACATAGATTTGAGGGCAAAATTTGGTTCAATAGGGCAACATGTTCTAGATAGAAGTTCAGGAGAAAAATGAGGCTTTTAAAAGAGAAAGCCCTACTCCTTGGTTCCAGCTGAGCTGTGCTTGGCACAGGATCCAAAGGATGATGGCGAGACACAAAGTGGTTTAATGCTACCTTTGCTCTCCCCAATTCATGGGGCCAGGCTGGTCTCTGGCTCAAGTTAGACAGCCCAATTCACAAAGAAAGATCCACAAACCATCTGTGGAATAACTTGAGTTAGGAATGATGCAGCATTATGGTCTAGTGAAGCAAACACACAGGAATAAAATCCAGGAATCCTGGTTATCACTAGTTTCTGCTGCTGAAACAGTGAATGATCTTGGGCAAATTACTTAATTCTCTGTGCTGTGGTTTACCCATCTATAAATTAGAGATTGGCCCAAACTGGAAAACCTAGATCTGATTGTAAACCAAGATCTGAATGCTCTTGAGTGAGGGCAAAGATTATATTTGGATGAAACTATCACTCCCCTATATATTGGGTATGATAAATTACCTGTCTCAAAGTGTTGGCATTTGTTTTTGTAAAACAATTCAAGATTCTTGGATGAGAGGCACTATAGAAATATAGATTATATAAAAGTGAATTTAGATTTCAGTATGTGCAACATTTATTCATACAAACATGAATGTGGCTATTAGGGAACAGGTTTGTTTGTTTTTAAATGAAAAGGGGATTTACATTAACGATTTTGCACAGGAGCTTAATCTCCAACAGGCAGAAGAAGTACAAGCTCCTTTGAAGCAAAGATAAGTAAGGAGAAGAGTATCTGGAAGGGTCAATAATTTAACAATGTGAGAGATCTAGAGGCGACTTTTGAGCTCACTAGCCTGTAGAGCTTGCCAGAGAACAGATGCTGTTTTCACAGCTTTGCATCCTAAACCCAAGGTGTTCAAGTTTGATGTCACTGACCCTGTGACTTTAAAAAGTAGACAAGTAGTCAGAAAAGGAGAGGAGTGCTCACAAAACCCCTTATCATTATTTTTCTAATGTAAACTAGCACTTTGTATTTCCTGACATCCATAACAATCCAGGTGATTTGTTGCACTGGAAGAAGGCTATCATACACAAATAGCAACACACTAATTAGGGTCAGAGCTCTTCAGATGTGTTAAGATTGTCACAAGCAAAGTGAAAGCTGCAGTTTTGACAGTTTTGCAGAGGAGAGAAAAATCTCACATCTCTCTCACTACCATGTGTGACTTTACTTATGGCCAAAGGTAGCTTCTGTCTCCTTTCCACTGTGTGAAATTGCACAGAGGGCATCAGGAGGAGAAGAAAGTTAATATTTAAATTTAACTTGTTTCTGTACATCACTAGGTCCCCTTCTGAATGTTTTCTGCCTAATCAGCCACATTTATTCTTCTAATAGGCTAGAACCTTGCAAAGACTTACACACGCTTGAAACATGTGAATAGTCCTATTGAAGTTAATGGGACTATTCATGTGTCTGAAGTTAAACCTGTGTATAAGACTTGGTCTACACTACACGGTTAGGATGTGTCTTCACTTAAATTTGGCTCCTGCTGACTTAAGTACCTTGCTATGCCGACTTAATAATAGCATCTCCCCAAGCAATGTAGAGTAATGGTCAGTTCAGTTAGTGTCTATACACTCACAGTGTTACCTGTTACTTAAGTTGACTGTTCCTGGCCTCCAGGAGCTGTCCCACAATGCACCACACTGACCACTCTGGTCACCATTGTGAATTCTGCTGCCTAGGGGTCAGATAGACAAGAAGCTTCCCCTCCCCTTTAAACCTCTGCAAATATTTGAAATTCCTTTTCCTGGTTGCCGGGCTTGGTGAGCACCCCTAGCAGTTCTTCATTGTTGAGTGTAACTGCCCAGCTGACCATGCTAGTTACATGCTGCAGACACGCTCCTGTCTGGAGATGTTGGATCTCCTGCTCCTATGGGGAAAAGAGGCTGTGCAGGCACAGCTGCAATCCAGCTGTACAAACATGGACATCTATGAGCAGATTGCTCAGGAGATACATAAGAAGGGCTATGAGAGCAACCAACAGCAGTGTTGCGTGAAAGCCAGCAAGCTGCAGCAGACATACTGGAAGGCCAACAATTGATCCAAAGCTGAGCCACAGACCCATCACTTTTTAAAAGAGCAGCATGCCATGCTCAGCACCATGGATCCTTCCAAGGAGCCCTAGTCACAGACCCCTGCCATGAACAGTGAAGAGGAGGCAGTGGGTGAAAAGGAGAAGGAGTATGGGGGGCAGGTGACTGGGGGAATGCAGCTGCAAAGTGAGCCAGGACATGTTTTTGACTTCACCATAGTCCTGCCAGTCAAGCACAAGCAAGCAATCTCTGATAAATATGCAGTTTGCTTTGAAGTTACAGGGATAGCAGCCCAACAGTAATAGAACACATCTTTTGATTACTCATTTTTACTTGTGCTAGAAGAGATAGAAGAACAACCAAGAGAGGTAGGGATGCTACCTGTTTTTCATTCCCCTCAAAGTTAGGCAGTGGGATTCACACAGACTAGTTTATGTGCACTGGGATGTCCTGGGAATCCTCCATAGAGATCTCAATGAAACTTTCCTGGAGGTAGTCTGCAATCCTCTGCCGAAGGTTTCTGGGAAGGGCTGCTTTATCTATTCCACCTTAGTAGGACACTTTTCCATATCATTCAGTGATTATTTCAGCAGGTACCATTGCATACACAGGCCCAGGTTGCATTGGGATACCAGCAGCAGCTGTGCTCTCTCTGTTACCCTCAGGAGTGAGATATCAGCTAAAATCACTACTTCATGTGGAAAATAGTGCTAGTATTTAGTTCCATTGCCCTGTGCAACTAGAATCATGCAACCAAGCTATTCCCTCTTCACTTCCCCAATCCCAGAGAGCCATACTCATCATGGCTGGTTCTATGACTGGCACCATGCTCAATCAGTCCCAAGCAGAAGTGAGAATGCAATGTTCAAAACTTGCGGAAGCAAGGAGAGTGATTTCAGCATCTTAAGTTTCTATTCCCATTGTGAATACACTGGCAATGGTGTCTCTGTTTTATCTACAGTGGCTGCCACTGAAGCCTTTGAAGACTTCCCTTCCACACCTGGGGAACACCTGAGCCAGATAAGGAGGAGAAAGAAGAAGACTTGGGATGATGTGTTCCAGGAGATCCTGCTAGCCAGTGTTGCATGAGAGAACGAGCAGAGGGCCTGGGATATCCTTGTAGACAGCATAGATGAGGAAAGAGTGGAGAGGAGAAAGGCACAGGAAAGAGAGAGGGACGTGTAGCAGAAGACGCTTGCACATCTCAGACAGCAAACAAATGCTGCAGACTCTGGTGGACCTGCAGGTTCAATATTCCCAGACTTGCTTTCCTCTGCAGCCCATAGAGAACTCAACATCGGAACCTTGCAATACCACCCTTCAATATTTCACATAGCATCAGTTGTAAGTGTACTATCCATACCACTTGATACCACTTCACCTGGGGGGTGGGGGGGGGACATAAAAAGACAATCTCACAGCTTCACATAAACTGACCTGTGAAACCCACAGGTATGTGTACCTGAAATGCAAATAACTGTTCTTTCCCCTTCGTAAATTCTGTTCTCTTAATCTATTTAATTGTCTGGATTGTTTTAGAGAATAACATTATATTTTTGGAACAAAATTAATCTATATTAGTTCATAGCATATGCTGGCTGGTGCTGAGTAGATCAGACTGTGACCAAGTTCCTGTTATTGCACTGTGTCACACAATCCATAACCTGGGCCAGCTCCAGGGTTTTGGCTGCCCCAAGCAGCCAAAAAAAAAAGCCGCGATCGCGATTGCGATCTGCGGCGGCAATTCGGCGGGAGGTCCTTCGCTCTGAGCCGGAGTGAGGGACCATCCGCCGAATTGCCACTGAAAAGCTGGACGTGCTACCCCTCTCCAGAGCGGCTGCCCCAAGCACCTGCTTGCCAGGCTGATGCCTGGAGCCGGCCCTGTCCATAACATCACCCACAAACACTAATAGGAGCATTGACAATGTTACATTCCTACATGCACAGCCATCACTACAAGATTCATACCAAGCTGCCAAGTGGAGCACGCTACAGCCACACACATTACTCTGGCTCACTATTAAAATGGTCTTTCAAAGCTACCCTGAGCTGTAGTGCTCCATGTTGAGCCCTTGTAATAGTCCATGATCTAGCTGCTCAAATTCAGCAGACAGCTACTCCATGTCCACCCTCCACCCAGAGGAAACTTCCCCCCTTTGCTTAACAGATATTATACAGGCTACAGCAGGCAGCTATAACCATTGGGATATTTTTCTCACTGAGGTCCAATCTTGTAAGTAAGCAATGCCAGTCACCCTTCAAACAACCAAAGGTTCATTCAACTGTTATTCTGCACCTGCTGAGCCTGTAGTTGAAGTGCTCCTTGGTGCTGTCGAGGTGACCGGTGTAAAGCTTCATAAGCCATGGGAACAAGGGGTAGTCTGGGGAGCCCAGGATCACTACTGGCATTTCAGTATTCCTAATGGTAATCCACAGGTCTGGAAAGAAAACCCCTGCTTGCAACTTTGTGAACAGTCCTGTGTTTTTAAAGATGCGAGTGTCATGCACTTTCCCTGACCAGCCCACGCTGATGTCAGTAAAGTGTCCCGGTGATCCATCAGCATTTGCATACCCGTAGAAAGGAAGCCCTTTCTGCTCGTCTACTCTGGCAAGGTGGTTTGGTGCCAAAATAGGGATATGCGAGCCATCTACCACCCCACTGCAGTTTGGGAACCCTAGTGCTGCAAAACCATTCAGTATGTTCTGGAAATTGTCCTGAGAATCCCAGTCCTGCATAGCAGGTGATTAATGGCCCTGCACACTTGCATGACAATGGCCTCTAGGGTAGATTTCTTGACTTTGAATGGATTCCTGACTGACCGATAGCAATCTAGTGTTGCAAGTTTCCAGAGTGCAATAGCCACTCTTCTCAATGGTCAGTGAACTTCTCATTTTGGTGTCCCTGCACTGGAGAGCTGGGGTGAGTTCAACACACAGATCCAGAAATGTGGCTTTGTGCCTCAGAAAGTTCTGCTGCCATTGCCTATCATCCCAAACCTGCATGACAACGTGGTCCCACCAGTCTGTGCTTGTTTCTCGGGCCCAGAACTGGTATTCCACCACCTCCAGCTACTCTGTGATTTCCACCAACAACTTTGAATTGTTTCTTTCTATGACAGCAATCTAAACTCCAGGGAATCATATTTGCAGCTCTGAAAATACTGCGATGTTGATGACAATAGTACAGAGCTGTGCTTCTGTCAGAGATGGTGAGTCCTGAGGAGTGACGTGCAGATTTATGGGATTTTGAAAAGAAGGGACAAAAATTATGAGATGCAGATGGAATTATGAGACATTGACCTCATGCTCCCAGTCACCCCTGTGCAACTGTAACACTGACAGCTTCAAGTTGTTGGCAGGCAAGATTGAACCTGGGACCTCTGGAGCTAAATGCATGAGCCTCTACTGCATGAGCTAAAAGCCATATGCCTGTTAGCTAAGGCTGTAGAGCAGACTCATTAATCTTGCTCTCTAAGTAGTCTCAGTGCCACTAGATGAGACAGAGCACTACACCAAGAAGGTGTGTGGGTTACACAACTTGTTTCAGCCCCATTGTGAAATCGTCCCAAAAGACCCTGCACTGACCCTAACGTAACTTAGGCCAACATAAATGTGTAGTGCTGACATGGCCTAAGACATTACAGGATTGTTGCTATGAGATGACTTTGAATGGGAAATTGACAGCAGGAGCATCAGAAATATATAGGTAAAGATTCACTGAGAGTTGGCTCAGAGAGGTGTAGATTTCATTTTTCCCCAGCATCCTGCAGCCCCTGCTGCCAGGTAGAGAGTGATACTGTTTTCCTCCCTTACGGGTTCTGCTGCAAATAGCAGTACAGCTTTAGTTTATGACTAGGGCTCCACGGTAGACATGAAATAGCAATATCACAATTTTATAATTATGGCTTTCAAGTTGAAGGATCCAAAAGCCTTTTATAAACAGGGCCACTTCACTAACACTGAAATACAGTGACCTTTGATATGGAACATGTTTAACAGCATGCACAAATACCACCAAGCATTTTAGGAAAGCAAGTGAAAAGTATTTTATGCAATTAAATGCCTCCCCAAGTACCAAGCTGGGCAGTTGCCTCACTAGTGCCATCTACAAAAGTATTAGCATTGCTTCCTAAAGTAATTGGGTTTCCATTAGAGTTTCCCCATACAATTGACCCAACCACCCTCAGCTTGCCATATTTAAAGAGACCTCGACCTCTTTGGCATGTAATGAGCACTATTGCTAATTAACTGATTTACACAGGGCCAATCTATGAGGGGCCCACGTGCATCTGCTATATCAATACTATGCATAATGTGTAACAACAAATGGTATAACCAAGATATTGTATAGATTGTGACAGTGAAGATCAACAAAGTATCAGCATTGGTCTAACTCTGTTTCTACTGAAGTCATTGGTAAACTTCCCATTGACATTAATTAGGAACAGAGATAGGAAGCAGATGCATGCACTTTTTCTTGTCTATGAAAGTAAGATTCCCTGGTCAATTCATACAAGACTTTCCAAATTTTCTGCAATGTTCAGCAACTTATAGCTAGTAAGATTGTTTTATAATCATTAGTGACTTTTCACTGGCAGTCCTGCCATCTGTGATAAAAAACATTTCATGTTAAGATTTTAGGACTATTATATGGTCAATACACTAATTCTTGGGTGCTAAAGAAAAGCCTAGAGCAGAAGAAACATAGTTATCCTGACAGATTGTCAAGCAGAGGGATTTTTTCCCCTCCCCTTCTAAAAACTCTCTACAGCAAAAGGGAAAAGGAACAAGAGATGTTAAAATGGAAGTCATACTTAGTACTTTGCATTTCAAATGCTTTGACTCCCTTCTTCTCTATGTACCAAGGTAATAAGCAGGCTGAGGTCTCTGTATTCTAACCCCCAAACACTGATTAACACTGTTTCATGCTGGATAGTGACAGGGTCATGTTAACACCTTTAACTCTTTGAACCCTTCATTCCATCTAAATTAATACAACAGACTACAGCTGTACCTTTGACACAGTCTTTGTTTCAAGAGAATGTAGAAAGTCCAATTTCCTGAACATGGGAAGAACCAAACAGGAGATGGTGCTTTTGCTCACAGACCCAAGCCTCTGAGTTAGCACCAGACCCAAAAGTTCTATCTCTAGGGTTCTGAGAGGGGCTATACACACTGTGCTTGTCTAAAACCTCCTTATCTGCTTGCTTGCTTGCTTGTGTGCTCTCTCTCTCACTCACACACAGACACCTATCTATTCAATCAATATCTGGCAAAACCCCTTCCTTATATAGGTCAACTTCCTGGGTGGTCTTTGATATGCCTTTGTTTTGGGCAGAGACTGCTATTATTTCATAAAACTAGCTTAACTTTCTCTATCTTAAATGAAGCATGATGTTTATACCCACTACCTGCCATGAGCTTTAACCCAACCTGTAACAACAGTTACATCAGTACCCTCAGTCTTCCATTATATTTGCCTGTTTTACTACATACCTTGAATAATGCAAACACTGGGTTTGACCACATATACATATCCAATATATATATCTAAGACTACTGATATATTTATATATTTCAAGGGCTGCCACTGGACACAGTTTATGATTTTATGAAACACAGTTATTCAGGATATTTGAGTTTAAAGAGAACTGTGAAGAACTCCAGAATGATCTAATAAAATTGGGCAACATTTTTGCTAGCTAGCAAATAAAATAAATTGTGAACAGATGTGGCATAACATCAGTCAGATAGAACAATGTAAACTAAACTTGGCAGTTCTCTTTAAACTAAATAGGAAATTCCATGGTAAAGTCCAATGATGCAGATCAGTAATTTTTTTTTATAACACATACTGTACTTAAATATAATGCTGATTTCTGATTAAGATCCAGGCATCATTGTAGATAGCTCAGCAAGGACTTCAGTTTAAGGTCACTAGCAACTAAAAAGATGAGTAAGATGTGAGATGGACTATATGCCTCATGCTGTTAAATAAAGGATTAACAAGAGTCAGAGGGTCAAATTAGCCTATCAGTTTACACCTGGGGGCAAGACTAATTTAATATCAGGCCTAGCTGAGATGGAGGAGGGGGAAAAATAAAGACAGAATTGAAGCAAACTAGAGAAGGATTTTGGGGTCTGCTAGAGAACCTGAGGAAGTTACTTAGTAATAGGCTGATAGGAAGCTATATAAGGAGACAGAACTCCAGAGCAGCTGTAGAAAGTCTGTAGCTATGTGAGAGACAATGATAAACAGGGAAAAGGTGGTAACAGTCCAGGGAAGTGGCAAGGAATTGTAATGGGTGGTCCTTAGCTGCATAATACAGGGTCCCTGAGCTGGAAACCCAGAGGAGAGGAGGGGCTAGGTTCTCTCCTCCACCAGCAAGAGAGGAAATATAAGCCTTGGAATTTAAAAAAAAGCAAAGAGAGAGACAAGTTTCAAAGGGGATGGGAGGGATACTGAAAACCTAGCAATAATACTATTAGGTTTGGGTGTTTTTTCTGTTTAGCCTTTTCTATTTCTCTTGAAAGGACCCAAAAGTGAAGGGCAACCTGACTGGTGAGGTGGGCCACGAAAAATTCAGATGGTAGGAAAACCAGATAGTGGGTGGGGTGTTCAAGTGGAAGAACCCTTGCAATACAACACACATCTTGGTTTAAGGGGATGCTCTAAGGGTGGGGTCTCCGTACTAAAGGGTGCATTGGTGTAAAGAACACTATTTAAAATGTGATTATCTCAATTATAGATACACCCTCACCTTGGTTACTCAATTCAACTTTTGTCACCTCATAAAATATAGGATCTGTGAGGCAGTGGAGAAAAAATAACATACCAAGGATTTTCCTAGGAGGAACAGTCAGGTAAAGAGCTCAGTCCTCAGTTGTCATGCTCATGCAGCCTTGGTGGGAGAAGCAAAGGTTATTCTAAGCCATATTTCAAACTCTCCTGATCCTGAGATGTGTCAGAAGAGTCATAAAGTTAGTGATGGAAAAGGACACGCTAGGCCAGGCTTGTTCCATATTCTCTGGTTTCATAGACAGTGGGTGAAATTCATTCCTGTGCAGAGGACCATGAACATAAAATAAAACTTCAATGAGATTTCAGGGATGCATAGGCCTTGTCTTAGCTCTCCTCACAGGAGTGAGTTTCAACACAAATGAAGAGAGGATTTCATGTGTATTCTACTATAGTTACAAAGATTAAAAGAAATTGATCAGATCTACTCACTCACCCATGAAACTAAAATGGCTTGTTTCTTTTTGCAGAAGTAACACATCAGATTGTTCCCTTTAATTTCCATGGACATTCCAGGAGGTATCAAGTTCTTCTTGTTTTAAACCATTCCTTGAGGATTTCTCACTCTTTGGGGCTCAAGTGCACATAAATGGGTCAGCCAACATAGGGCCTTCAACCTGAAAGTAACCCTTGTTTAGAAACAACAAAGTCACTATGGCTAATTTTATCCACTTTGGAGAAGATCTGAAATCCTATCACTGCTGCTAGCTTTGCAAAGAAAGAAATCAGCAGATGACTGAATGGAACTGTAAATGCTGATTTAAGACTTTTACCCATCACTAGCATTTGCATGTTCATAAAAATGAAACAGAAAAATTATCCAGGTCAATACAAGGCAAGCAAACCACACACAGTGGAAATTGTAATAGACACACATCACCTTCTCAGCCACTTCCTGAACTGGCTTGAGAAAGACCGCCTCTTTGTTAAAGAACCATAAACCTATTTCTTTATTCTTACAGGACTATCTTGTTCAGAAACTTGTATTATTGTTTCCAGCATGCATTACCATTTGTATTCCCCAGAATGAAAATCTGAGCAGTTCCAGACTGCTATTGTTTATATGCAGTGTCTGTTGGCTTTAACTATACAATTAGTATTCTTCAAACGTAACTGCTTGTCAAGTGGTAATCAGGCTTTGGGGATTTTCTCCATCTTATTTGCAGAGGTGCCACTTGCACTGAATAAAATAAATCCCTCGTGTCCATTATCTCCATCTTTGAAAGCATCAGGGACTCAGGTACTCCTTGATAGATAGCAAAGAGTTTCCCATTTTGCTGACAGACCTTTAATTGTGTCATGTTATAACAGATGTGTGTGCCACCTTCATAAGTGCAATAGATCATATTTTCCCCTAGTAGTGAAGGAAACAGTAGCATCAACTGCTGAGGTCAATCTGTGATTGTTCCTGTTACACTGAAAATCAGTCACACACATTATTCAAATGAATACAGTATGGCTTAAACTGCAGATTTCCCCCCACACACCAGGTACAAGTAACATGGTTCAACTTGTGTCCACACAGCAGGAAGTCTACCATCACCACAACAGTGCTTTTTTCCCCACACTTTCAAACACAAGCACTAGGGTATCAAGAAAAACCTGGGCAGCTATCCCATGGTGCTTCAGGGGATAGAGGACCTTAGAGGATTTGCCTGGAATGGCACCAGGAACTCATGAAGCAGTGGGCTCGGGGAAGAATTAGCAAAATCAATTACAAAGGTAATGTTATGGAGTTCTAACCACACAGCATAAAAGCAGCATGAAGAATTGGTAAACAGGAAGGCAACCATGTGTTTGGCCCTCCAAATAGCCTATACACCACTAAATGTCATGGTTATCAGCTGAGTATTAACTATATTTAGGTGTAAACATAAATCATGGTTATGTTTGACCATTCCACTAACAAGATACAAATTTGCATGAAAGTTGTGTGGGCAGAACCCAGATGAAACATACATAATAACTTACAAATCTGGTTGTGGAATCTCTTTAAAATTAACCTGATTGATACTCATACCTGCTGTATCTGGGAAATTGGGAAGACATATGTGCTAAATGGTTCCTTGCCTTTTTTTTTTTTTTTTAAAGGCTATCCTGAACTCACTGATCTTTGGCATTCAGGAAAGAAAACGAAAGATAAGACTTCTTGAGCATGAGTGACATTTTGTTATCAAGGAACACTGTGAAGATTTGTGGGTCACAAAGGTGATCTCCCTTTAAAGTTATAATAAACTGTCCCAGGTGTCCCGCTGATAAGGTTTGTATAGGGCTTTTTGTTAACGTACATAAACTGATGTACTGGTGGAAATTTAGACATGGGGAACCTTAAAATTTCAGAGGTTTTCTATGAGTAGAAACTTGGAGAATGACGACAACTTTTTGGTGATTAAAGTTCTGCAAATCAAGTATAAATGTCATGAGAAGTCACATGATTAACATTTTATTAATTCGTTTGCCTCTTCACTTTCTATTTCTTATCAGAACTGCCAAGCAAAAGGATGTTCTTGTAATATTTCTGGTCTATTCAGAAAGGGGATCTTAATGAAATTTCAAGTGAGAGCCTGCATTTGAAAGAGAGTTATTGGGTTTTATTTTTGAAAATTTTACTCAGTCCCATTTTCAGAAAAGAAGTAGGTCCAAATCCTCAAAAGCATTTATAATAATATCTCCTACCTCGTACAACGCATAGTATTAGGTGCCTAATTCCCAATGCTTCTGAGGATCTGGGCCTTAGGAAAGTAAGTCTCACTGAAAGTCAGTGGGACTCTATTTCTTAAATGCCTAAATCATGTTTGAAAATAGGACTTTGGCACTCTTGAAAATTTACCTTTTACCCCATCCTAAGTTCTTGGGCCCGGCTCTGGTCAGCACAGGACCAGCACAGGTGAGGGTGTGTGCAGAGGAGTAAAGGCGGCTGCCTGTTTCACACTGCTGGTAATATTTTCTAGGCAGGGGCTGTTCTGCTTTCTAGGGATTGGTGGAATTGAGCAGTGCTCTTGCCAATTCTCACCATTCAGCCACTCCCATTCTTCCCCTTCTGATGAAGATGGGTAGCATAGAGAGAGTTACACTGGCTTTTCACCAGGCAGGCCTAGGGACTTCCCGTTTAAGGCTGTCCACCAGACCAGCTCAAAGTGACTATATCACAACCAAGAATCTTGCACTAAATTTGTGAATAAGGGAAGTTTAAATAGTGATGTTGATAAACATCCAAGTGTTCATCTGAACAGAACCAAAACTCCAAATGTCTTGTGGTTCTCCATTCAGTAGAAAATAATACTTTGAAATTCTACCAGGTGAACTCCCAGCACTCTTTGCTGAATAAGCTGGTTTGGCGGGAGAGAGAACTTCCATCTGAGTCCAGCTATGACTGATGAACTTGGCAAGCTTTCAGTTCTGTTATCAGTTTGATAGCTGTATCTTAATTTGCTGTCAGTAAAATGCATTTTATTTATTTAATGCTCAAGTATTGTATTTCTTCTGATGAAAAGATCATTTTAGAGGACATATATCATTCTTTCCCTTATTTCACTGCTCACTGACATCCTTGACATTGATTTGAAGAGCTTCTGAAGATGTTGCCAGATAGATGGACTCTTAAAGCTGCAAGGAAACCTACAACTCAGGTAACAATTTCTGCTTATCTAATAGGGCCACTCAAGTTTTATTAAAAGTTTCTTTGAAGAATTGCTATATTGCGACAATGCTGCTGCTGCCAGTAAGTTGTGCAGTACAAAGTGTTGTATTTCTACTGTGTGAAAAATTGAATTTTCCTGTGTGTAAATTAGCTGCAAAGTGATCACTTTCCACATATAATTGATGCAATATTTATGTAATTTGCAGACATATTTGTTAGTTACCGTAAATGTTATAAACTGACTTTATCATAGTTTACATACACGTGGGTTTTAATCCTGCAGACATTCCTGCACATCAGTAACTTTGGGACTATTCACATGCGTGTAGTTACTAATATGTAGAAGTGTCTGCAGCACCTGTGCCTTATACTTTAGGGCCAGATTCTCCTTCTCAACTCAGATGCTGAAACCAAGCCTGATGCTGCTTACTTATGAGATGATGCCACCAGAGCAAAAGGCCATAACACTGCAAGAAAATTATGTGGTCTATGAGAGACAGACCTTTTTCCTGGTGACTTGTAGGACTTAAATCATGGAGAATTGTGTGCGAGAGATCAGAGGGGAGTATGAATTGCATGAGTGAATCATTCTATTGTTATTTTTGGAAACCTACATTTCACTGATTTTGATGAGGCTGTGTCTCCATCATGTACTTTACACCTAAGTCAACCTAAATCAAACTGCATTGAAAGTATCCATGAGCCACATACACATTGGCTCATTTCAAATCTCATTCTTCACCCCATACAAAACAAACTGTGAATTATACAAGGACAACTGAAAACTTCCTACAAGATGTCTGTCTTGTTTTGGAAAAATAATTATACTTCATCTACAAAATGAAATGGCTGTTCTAACTTGTTGTTCATGAAAATTAACTGTTTTAAATGAAGTAATGGAAATTTAAAAAAGCCAAATGGAGCTTTCTGATTTGGCATATGGCAATTGCCAGAGCCAGTAATATCATACCCAGAGTACTTCTGAATATTACCATTCTCTGTATATTTTAATAAATATTCAATTAATCATCCCATTGGAGCTACTGCAGGTATCAAGGTAGTAGATATAACATGTAGGAAAAATTCCATAAAACATAATAGAGGATTGTATCCTATATATAGTTTTAGTTTAAAAAAAAAATCAATTTAATTCTGGAATTGGGGAACAATATTCCATGGCCTGGTGTAATAAAACTGTTCTCATTCTCTGTAATCACAATACTTAGTATTTTTAATAGAATCCTATTCAGTTCAATAGAATGATAATGGCTTCTACATTTTGCTTAAATAAACAATACTGGTTAATTCCTGTTGAATTGTTCTACAAAGGACATATGGGCAAACTGGTTTGGATAAAAGAAGAGCCAGCCTGAAACTTTGCCTGAAATGAAAAGCAAATCCAAACCAATCATTTTTGGAGATTGGAAAAATGCTTGGGTAACTGCTTCCCAAACCTCCCCCCTCGCCCCCATTAACTTCTGTACATCCTATTTGTGGATGCAGAAATACTGATTCAAAATTAGAAAGGCTGCCATTGTGATAGTTCTGTCCCAGCTAGGAAAGGAAGTGCCAGAAATCTCATGAAGGAGTTTATGCTTGTGTGATCTAAACATCAATCTCCTATGAACCAGCAGTTCAAAGAAACTTTGGCTAAGCATATGATCCACTAGGTACTTCTCACAAGCAAACGTCAACATCTTTTAAAACTGCTGTCATTGCACTTCACAGCTCGTAAAATTCTCTTGGCCTCATTAAAATGCACCTGATAGGACTGATTCTTATCACATACCAATGTAAAGCAGAAGTAAATCCATTAGAACTTGGACTAGAAATTAGAAAGATGCCACCCAGTACAAATGAGACCAGAATCAACCTTGCCAAGTAGGATGATATCCCTCAACCAAAGAGTGGCAAAATCAAAAACAAAATGCCCAAATGAATGATACAAGAACGGAAGCTTTGGATGATGCAGGGATCTAGTTCTCTAACTCACATAACATTTCAGAGTCCAGAACTCCTGATAGAACTCATTTACAATAATTAAAGAAATTAAACACGTGTTTCTTTTTGGGACAGAGAAATTTGGGACTAAAGTAAAGGGCACTCTGATTATTGTATTCCTATACTTCCTTAATTTCAAATGACTTTGCTAATCTCCCAGTACTACATCGTATAGTGGATTTTATTGCTTGCTTGTATTGCTTGTATTGCTTATATTTCTCTAAATACAGTGGAAACCTAGTTCTTGAGACAATGACTCATGGAAAAAGCTGAGACCTGAAGGCAGTCCCACACACAGGGTTAAACTCTGATCTGTCATAAATCTGGAATAACACCACTGATTTCATACGTACACATGAGTTTCTTCAGATTTACAGCAGAGTAACTGAGATCAGTTCTAGTCTAATTCTGCTAACTGTTTATTATCTGTAGAGATAGCAGGTTAGATCCTGCTCTCAGGTATTCTGTTGTAAATCTGGAGTGACTTTGCTAGAAAAAAATCAGGTCCTTTGTCTTTTTGGGAGCTTATGTTCGGAATGTAAAGATATGTTCTTCAGATTGTCCCATTTTTCTTGACACTTTCATTCTCTTCTCAGAACTTGTTCTGCCAGCAGCTGTCTGTTTTTGTCTTCACCTCTAGTTTCTTGTCAGATGTCACCGAAGGAACTGAACCTTCTTCCCTCATCAAACACAAATTCTTTGGTCAACCAATATGACACTAATACTTGTTATTGGTTTTTAGAGATTACAGACAATCGTGGGACCTAACAATCATTTTACAAAATAGGTGTGAACCAGTATTATTGTCCATATGGGGCCAAATATGGACAGACATTTTATTCTCCGTATACTCCCAATTCTAGCCAAAAAGTGGCTGTGTTAACAATTAGCAGCAGCGGCTCCAGGCACCAGTGCACCACGCGCGTGCCCGGGGCGGCAAGCTGCGGGGGGTGCCCTGCCAGTCCCTGCGAGGGCGGCAGTCAGGCTGCCTTCGGCGGCATGCCTGCGGGAGGTCCGCTGGTCCCACGGATTTGGCGGCAATTCGAAGCCGCGGGACTGGTGGACCTCCTGCCGAAGGCAGCCTGACTGCCATGCTTGGGGCAGCAAAAAAGCTAGAGCCACCCCTGACAATTAGTTTACACCAGAAAAACCAACAGCTCCCATAAAGCATTAGGAACCTACATCAGTGAGAATAATTTTTTGTAATTTTACTAAGAATAAAAAGGGTCATCAGTCATTTTGCTACAGATCATAGATGCTCAGTAAATGGGGTCAAGATTAGAATATTTTTCCATCTCTATAAGGCCTTCCAACCAAGGCTCTCAAAAGACTTCATAAATAGTTAAGCAAGCTGTGCAACCCTTCATCTTATAAACGGGAAACTAACTCATACCAAAGTTGCACTACTCTGCATCAGTCAGCAATAAAAGCCATGTGTCCTAACTCCCAGTTCTATGATTTAACCACTAAACTTCCCCATTTAAAAAAAAAAATCTGATTCTAAGAATAAATCTCTTCCCCCACACACCGCTGTGGTAAATTAGTTGACAATGAAGTGCTTAGTTGGAGTTGTCTTTCTCTGAAAGAAACCAAGCCTAGGTTTATGATGGAAATAGCCCCTGTATTTATTTTAGTGATCATGCTGCCTGAGGAACTGATATGTAAAAACCCAGTTTTCAGGAAAACTAATAATAAAAAGCACTTGCAGAATTTTATTTTAGAGGTGGTGACCCCAAGAGCAGGTAATCTTGCACAATAAAGCCTCTTATCAGAACTATTCTTAGTCAATTTGCCATCCCCACTTCATTGAAGCTAAATGGCATTGCATGTTGTTAAATATAAAATCAATATCTCGTATGTCAAAACCCTATTGACATGATGAACCTGAAGCTTTGCTTTAAAAGTACATACTTTCTGAAAGGAATCCAGGTTGGTAGAATATAAAATGAAAAGCTGAAGGTGTTTCACTGCATATTTAAGTAGCCATAAAATGGGAGGAAACAACTTGTTTAAACGTTTTTTTTTATAAATAAAGATAAAGATCAACAATGATAACATGTGGTGGAGTTGGAGGACTGACGATAGGAGTAAGGGTTTGAAATATAGAAATGGGAGAGGTGCAGTATGAAAAGGAAGAAAAGGTGGAGTGTTGGAAGTAGAAAGAAAAGAGAGTTGGGGAGAATGAAGGACAGAAAGTTAAATATGATCCTAAAAACAGAGTAGGAAGGGATTTCTTGTAGAAAAATTCACCTCTTTGAGGAGAGACCAGTTACAAGGCCTATGTGCCACTGAAGATAATCCTCACAATAGAGCTTAAGTGAATGAATGATGCACAAGCCTTTATGATGGTTTTCTGAACAGGGGTGAATTTCCAATGGTTCAAACCAGATGGTTTTCTGAAGAGGCCAGAGGGAGTTGCAGCATCATATCCAAATATCATCGGTGAGTGTTTCAGCCAGATCATAAAATCTATGAAGCCAAGGGAGTAGTGGGTTGGTTCTGAGCTGCTCTTAGATCTGAAACATGTGGGGCTTGATTTATAAGTGAAATGAGTGCAAACTTCCACTTGACTCAGTGGGAATTTACCTGATGGAGTAATAAGTAAAACGGGAGTAAGATTGACAAAACTAGGCCCTTTGACTTTTAGGTCTTCTAAAATTTTGAAACCTGTTTTCCCATACATTAAGGTTATTTGCTGAAAGGTAAAATATGACCATAACTAGATGCCTGGTATGAATCAGACAAAGACCCCTTTCTGATGTTAAGTATTACATTACTATGAGTTGTACTGGTAGTGTTTGTTGTGCCTACCTATGCTTAGATAGGCCACTAGAATTCCTTCTGAAAAAGGCAGTGCTAGGTTATCAGGAAACAAAGTGAATCCAGTTTCTTACTCTTACTAATATCTTGAATCTCTGCATTCAGTAGTCCCAATGAAAGCAATGGATCACTTGCATAACAATGTGCCTAACAGCACGAGTGACGACAGGCATAATTCTGCCGCAAAGAAGAAAATAATAAAAAACTTCGCACTAAATCCTCAGCTGTCATAAATCAGTGTAGCTCCATTTAAGCCAAAGGAGGTAGGCTGTCTCATACAGGCTGCAGATCTATCCTGTGATATTTTGTATAACATGATTTAAAATAATTAAAATGCTCTTAATCTGCTCTTTAATCATTGTTTAATGGAAGTAGTGAAATAAATTGTAGTCTGAGTCTCCCTCTTAACAGTGTTTCTTATTGGAAGAGACTGCCTAGCAGACAGGCGTGTTGAACAAGATAGCCACTGTATAAACATTCTAGATGGTTGCTGCAAATGCCCTTTAGACTTACACTTGCATATAGGAAAGTGTTCGAATTTGAGTCCTTTGGCCCCAGTGTGAGAGCAAAAGCATGGTGCCATGCTATCTGAGTGGCTCATGACCATGAGTACCTACCTCAGGGCAGACTGTCAAAAACAAGGCAGACACTCCAAAATAGCGATATGTTCTGTAATTAGATTTCACCAGCTCAGTAACAAATGTGAACTCCTAGATCACTATAGAACTCTTATCATGGAGTCACTGGCAGTCCCCTTAGGCTCTCCAGTCTAAGCTGGATTTAGTGATAAATGGTCATTTACACTAAACATCACAAAATATTCAGGTTGCTCCCAGTCTCAAGAGACCAGTCACTTACCCCCGATCAATTTGTACATTAGATCTCACACTAGAGACAATGCATGTAGCCATCCTATAATTAAGTAAAGGCTTATTAACTAGGATAAAGAAATGAGAGTTATTTGTATTGTGATGTTCCTTAATGTCCTGTTTAATCTTGATACGCCTCCTTACTAGGTGGGGTGAGAGGAGCAGGGACAATTCCCATGCTTAGCTTCACAAATTCAGATCAAACATTTTCAAAGTTATAAAGCAAAAGGTACACATTTCCTTAAAGCATGGAATACAGACATTACAAGTGAGATTAATGCATCTAGCAATTTACAAGCATTTCATAAAGTTTAAACACAAATACATTCTTATAAGACTAATACCTCTTTTGAACAAAACTAACATACAGGTGAAATGATTTGGTTTCCAGCTATGAGTTTGTCAATTCTTAGCTAACACCTCTGGCCTTGTCTTACCAGCATCACACATCGGTCGAGGACGTGATATATTATGTTGTTTACAAGCATGTAGACTCTGAACTATGTGTGTTGGTTGTCCCCCAAGAATAGTTAAAACAATTATTTTAAACTGCAGAAAACTAATCTGTGGAACTCTCTGATGCAAGCTACCATTGAGTTCAAGAGATTGGCAGAATTCAGAAAGGGATTAGTCAATTTATATGGATAGCAAGAACAGTCCACAATTAGCTGAGAAGATACAATATATATAACTCACATGCTTTAGGGAATAAGCCAACCACTAACTGACAGTGAAGGGGACTTTCTTTACAAGCAGACATTTTCATGCCCCACTTCTTTGCCTTGCATGTGTGAGTCAGGGAAGTTTGCATGGAGGGCTGGAGACTTACTACTGTTAAGTGCAGAGGTTTTCACTCAGCACTTACCCATGCTTATACACATGCAAAACTTCTGTTCCCACTGGTAATGGAGCCCAACAACTTTACGCTCCCTTGAAAGTATAGTGGGAAATCCCTAATTGAGTGTGACATTAAAACCCTGGCAGGTGATGACAAATGTTAGTATTAACTTCTTCTAGCTTATTAAGTGAGGGTTGTGCTTTGCCTCTAGCAAAGGGGAGGATTGAAGTCAGGGGCTTGATGCCACAACACAACAAAAGTCTTTCTAGAGTTGAGTGATTTCCAGTGCTATTGTGAGAAGGTGAATAATTCCTACTGCACTGATCACCATTGCAAAACAAATGTGTTCAGCAGCAGGTTTCCAAAAAACTACACCGTTCATTACATTCACTGGACAAAGTAGATCTAACACATCAACAAGCATGTTTCATTGGCAAAACTCAGTATATCAACACACAGAGCCAAATTTTCAGGTGTAGTTGCCTGAATTAATCACTTTAAAACATGCATGTTTGCACACACCAGTACTTATTTGCACCAGTTGTAGCTTTCTTGAATGTGAATATTTTATGGATACAATGTAGGTTCACCAATTGCAGCATATTTGAAAATTCGGGTGCATAATGACTATCAACACACATTTCTTGTATGTTCTAATGTCCAAATGAATAATCTTTGTAAAACTCTGAAATTGCCTGAAAAAATAATTTATACAACACAGGGGGGAAAATCTCCATTCAGTCCATCACTAAGCAGGACATTTGATATTTTTACTATGAACAAGTTGTGAAATTTGTCAAGTTTCTGTGATTTACACTGGTCTTTGCTTGCTAATAGCAAATGCCATTGCTTGAATATGTTCTAATTCCTTCAGAAGAGCATGAATAAAGCAAGCAATATTTTCCTCCTTAATCAGCGGTTCTTGTTAGATGAATATTGGCAAACACCAGGAAGCAAGATGTCTGACAGCTCAAGGATGTCTCTGCTACTGGACACAGTATTTAACATATGAATGAATGCACAAATGACTTTCTGAAATATTGTACTATCTGCTTAGCCATCTGAAACTAATATGGTTATACACACATATTAAAAGGAAATGGGCCTCTTCTTTGCTCAATGCTGTGTTCTGAGACTTGCCACAGTAGGAAGCATTTTTCATCAAGTGCAAACTGGAAAACATATTTGTAAATAACATTTTTAATACAAATTGACTTTTTTTTTAACTCTGCCTGAGATTAAGTAAATTTAGTGCTGCTAAAATGTGTTGGATTGGCAAAGCTGAGTAGTGGAGTTCTCCATGCCTAGAACAAATATGGAGTGTGTTCCTAGTTCCTAGGAGCTCCTTACCTTTGTACCTGACACACTTTTGTAAGCTCAGTCCCCCTACAGGAACCTGATGGAAACCAATATCTCCTGCCCCTCTCTTTTGCCCCACCTTGTTTTATGTCAGTTTGAGGAGTAGGGAAATTTACACTGTCTCTATCCCATTTAATCCCCCAATGGGGCACATGCCACACTCTGGGAAATGTTATGTTAAGTCAAGGCATTGATCCATAGATATGAGATATGTACAATAAACTCTGAGCATCTCTGGACGTCATGATTACCCAACACCCATGGGTTAATTCTCAAGGCCTGTTCATGTTATCATTACAGCACCTCTAGCAGCAGAATAAGTCTACTCACCATCAGCTCCTACCAATAGATACCATCTTGTTCAGTGGAACTCTTTCTTCAACACAGGCTTTTCAGCATCCATACCCATCTGTATGTGGCTTCTCTGGGACTGCCAGCAAAGGATGCCCATTAATGCCAACGGGGATACTATCTTGTGCAGTATAGGACAATGGACAGTTCTGGGCCAGTGGGAGCTGCAGAGTCGGTGCTTGGGGCAGGGGCAGCACACAGAGACACCCCCTCACCCCCGGGAGCTGCAGGGACATACTGTCCACTTCCGGGAGCGAAGTGGTGCAGAGGGAAGGAGGCAGTGTGGGCAGTGAGCTGCCTTAGCCCTGCTGCTGGCATGTCTCTGTGTACCTCTTGGTGGGAGGGGGGCAGCAAGTCTGCCTGGGGTGGGGCAACACACAGAGCCACTCTCCCCCACCCCCGCCAGGGGCATGCAGAGACATGCCAGCAGCCAGCCACTTCTGTGAGTGGCGTGTTGCCACTGGCCACGGCATGTAGGCAGCCTGCCTGCCTGAGCCCTGCTGTGCCGCCAGCCAAGACTCGGGGGCAGGTTGGCAGATATCTGTCCTGCATTTTGGGCGCCCCCCCCGTTGTTGGGGGCCCCGTGCCACTGCATGGTTTGTTTCATGGTAAATCTACTCCTGCATCTAGGACTTGCCATTTCAGATCCTGCTGCTAGTAGCTGTTATCTTGTTAACTAGTGACATCATTTGGTGCATCACTTATATGAAAACAAAAGTTTTCTTACGATAGTAACTCTGTATTGAAACAGTTTGGAAGTTTCTGTTATGATGTCTAGCTCTTCAGCAACATGGTCATTACCAGACAGAATCTGACAACTGCCCAATTTCTTTAAAGCGATGGTTATGGAAATCACCTCCTTTCCCTCCCTCCAATCTTTCCAGAATTTGCCACATTCCTTAGTCAGGATATACAAAGTAAGTCATAACTGGTGCTTCATTGGTGTGACTGGATGCAATTTTTGCTTGAACTTAATTCATTTACATTGGGATTTTAACTAGAATTATGTAAATGCCAGAACCAGACTCCTGGGTCTGAATGACTCCAGCCTTGGCTGGAGTTTGAACCTGGATCCAGGCCAACTTATGTTGACCTTACTCTGTAAGCGTCTACACTACCATGTTGCTCCTGCTGATGTAAGTTGCCCACTACACTGACTTATTCCACCTCTGTGAGAGGCGTAGCACTTAGTGTGACGTAGTTAACTCGACACAGTGTCAGTGTAGACACTTGTGTTGTTTATATCAGACTGTTCCAGCTGTCAGCCCCTGGCAGTGCACTGCTGACAAAAGGAGCTAATGTGGATATGCAAAATCAATTTAATTATTGTGGTGACTATACGTCAAGGTAACTTAAGTCCACTTAATTCTATAGTGTAGACTTGCCCGGGGGAGGGATAGCTCAGTGGTTTGAGCATTGGCCTGCTAAACCCAGGGTTGTGAGTTCAATCCTTGAGGGGGCCACATGGGGATCTGGGGCAAAATCAGTACTTACTCCTGCTAGTGAAGGCAGGGGGCTGGACTTTGATGACCTTTCAAGGTCCCTTCCAGTTCTAGGAGATGGGATATCCTATGTACAGTCAATGCCCTTGCAATGGGCTGAACTCAAATGCCTGATCTGAACTGTGGAGAAGCTTGGATCAGAACTTTGCATCCTGAATCCTTCTCTAACTAAATGAGAGGTGATTAGGTGCCAGTACAGCACTGATGGGGTTAATTTCATAGCCAGAGTTATGCTTCAGAGAAAACTAAAAACTATGGTCTAGCTGAAAATCAGTAATTGTATATTCTGAAATTGATTAATACTCCAAAGAACTTGAGTCAGCCAGAATGGTGAAGTAGGCAACAGCAGCTCACCCATGTCAAGAGTCTCAGGACAGACTTAGTTACTATTTTTTTCATTGCATCTAGAACGACCATGAAGTTACATTGGTGAAATATAGATATATCATATTTCAAACAGCCAATAGTGTAAAATAGCTTGTGCTTAAGATACTATTTTATAAGTGTAATAACAATACCTTATATTTATTGTAGAATGATGAAGTATTTGTGTGGTAGAGGAACTTTTCTCCCTTTCATGGTAGAGAGGAAATCTTTACAAAAAGAGAATGGGAGTCAGAGGTCCTGGGTTCTAATACAAACTCTGATGTGTGACTTTGGGTAAGCTATTTAAACTCAGCACCAGATGTTTACAAGTCCAATTATTCTCATACCTATTATTGTAGATATTCAGTAAGCTTTTCACCCATTATTGCAACTACCTCTGAAGGGGAATGTGGCAGTTGCGTAATAGAGTAGATTGATGTTACACAACCACTCAGGTAAAATAGAATTATGGCCAAATTTATGTGGAAAGTAGATAAAGTTGGAGCTAAGATAAGTATTATCCCTTTATACAGTACATTTCTAGTTTAAGGTGCTTGTGGCTTCCACAATTTCTTGTAGGGGGAAAATGAAGGGAAATATGTGGGAACATGGACTCTGGTATTCCCAAACAGAAGATGGAGAAGCTAGGGTTTTTTTTTTCACTTTTTTAAAAAATGAATATACCTGTCATATTAAAGTCTGCATGCACTGTGAATGTCATTACCAACTTGGAATCTTAAACTTTTCCATGAAGAGGACAGCTGTCTGAGAGATAATTACAACTAAAGAACTTGCATTAGAAGTTCTGCCTGGAAGCATGGAGCATTACAGTATTGATGCTTGTCTAATTCCAGTCAAAACAAACTCCCACACAGTTGTGAGGAAAAGCAGAGATTAAGTGTCTGATACTGACTCATAGATGGGGAATGGGGGAGTAAAGAGTGTCATGTCAGAAGACTGAAAGAGTTTTTGTCCCTGAGGTAACAGGTAATGGGTATATTTTTCACCATGTCGTTGGTGTGAATTAACATCCGATTCAGGGAAAACCAAGTATCTGATTTTTTTTTCAGCTACAGCTTGATTCCTATAATTGTACCTACTAGATACACATTTAATTTAAAAAAACACTCTCTCTCAAAAACTCACTCTGATTAAATTTGTCCTTTTCCTAGACTAGTTACTAAAGTGATTTCATCATTATTCTGATAATTATTTCCCTAAACCCCAAACATTTACTTTTCCAGGTCATATAGTCTATGTTTTACATTATTGTTGTTTTACCTCCTTATTTCTTGCACATAAATTATTTACTGTAATTTACAAGCTGAAAACAAGAATAAAGAATAGCAAATAATGTGCTTTCTCATACAAATTTTCTATTGAATAATCATCTTTGCTAAATTTTGTTAAATGTTCAGGTTTGCACTCTTCATCATGAATAAACTGTTCACTGTCCAAACATTTATGGATAAGGATACAACTGCCACAAAGAAAAATATTAATGTATATAATGATAAGATAACCCTGTCTGCTGGGTGTGGTCCTCTGTTCCCTCTCGTGGCACCTAGACCACCTAGGAATTAATGAGTCTTCTACAGCCTTAGCTAAGAGCCATGTGGCTTTTAGTTCATGCAGTAGAGTCTTATGCACTAAGCGTCAGAGGTCCCGGTTTCGATCCCGCCCGCTGACAACTGGGTCTGTCAGCGTTTCAGTAGTACCTAGGCACCCCACTCATGGACCAGCACCCCATTAGCTAGGTGCTGCACAAACACCGAGCAAAAAAAGGTTTGTGCCCCAAAAGAGCTTACAATCTAAATATAACAGTGATACTATAATGGTTAGCACACCAACCTCTTTTTGACTAGTTGTGGTAACAGAAGCTGTAGTATCAGAGGGGTAGCCGTGTTAGTCTGAATCTGTAAAAAGCAACAGAGGGTCCTGTGGCACCTTTAAGACTAACAGAAGTATTGGGAGCATAAGCTTTCGTGGGTAAGAACCTCACTTCTTCAGAAGCTGTAGGAGACACATAGTTAGAGACCTGTAGTAAGAATGAAAGAGAGGAAATAGGGAAAAACTGAAGGAATAAGGTCTTTTTGTCATTAAAAATCCATTCCAGATACAGTCTTTTGAAAATTTAAGACAATTCACTTACAGATGTGCCATACATACACATTCTGGTTCTGGGTGAGAGAGAAAAAGAATCAAAAAGCATCATGGAAGGTCCAGCCCTTAAGGCTGTAAATCTGATAGGTGCTTATTAAGTCTGTGATGACACAAGGAATCAAGTAATCTATTTAGTCACTGGGGAAAAAAAGTTATCACCTTCTGAGTTATTGAAACAGCAGCCACCCCAAACCCTTTTACTTTTGTAAAACCCTTTTGTTTTACAAAACAGTAGAGGTTTAATTCATCCCTGTGTCAGAGAAGAGCCTGGTGCATGGATGGAGAGTGGCTGGATTACATATTTTCCATCCTGGGGCTGTTGGGTCTGAATTGGCCTTGGAGCAGATTAGAGCAAACCTAGGGATTGCTCCGTAACTTGCACCTCAGGTGTCTGGGCCTCTCTGTTTCTGGGGAATAGCCTAGGTTCAGTATTGCCCATGCTATGCTTCCTCCTTTCCCTGCCATGCTCCTACAACACTATCTGCATCAAGGCTGTCATGGGGAATGGGGTATGCGGCCAGCATAACTATTTTTGCATCTTCCTGAGAGGCCTCCTATGCTGAAAATATTCCCTGTCTGGCTTCTGGAAAATTTGCTTCAGCATAAGTACTTTAATAACCGGTAGTTTGGAATAGCATCCATAAGGGAGCTCTTGATTGGAGGATGGATTTCACCTCCCACTCCAATGCAGAAAGCTCAAACATTCAGTCTTCATGTGAGTCGAATGAACTTCTCTTTGTATGTATATTGTATGCACTTGGGTATAAGGATAGTTCTTTTAATACCCATTTATCATTTGTAATTCTCCCTTTTTTAAGTCCCAGGGACCCAATCAGGGAGCATAAACAATACCCTCAGACACATTCATCCCTCTGAAAGAACAACAGAAAAAAAGTTAAAGTGAGCAATTTGGAACTGCTCCATAGGCTGAAAATTGTTCATGCAAACAATCTGGGAAATACTTACATGTATCAAGTACATTTGCAGAATTAAGAGTCGCTGTGAACTAATCACAAACGGAAAGGGACAAATTTCTATAATTTATCCACAATGTATTTTTAACTTGCTGCAATTAGGTGTTTTTATTCTGAATCTGGAGGAAATGGTGCTTATTTCTCATTTTAGATTTCAGTTATCATATCTTATATATATCATTATGAGGCCATAGATTTCAACCATTACCAATCCAACAGCGCTAATGTCATTAGTCTGTGTCAAGCATAATTTTATGTTCTGTTACGAAATGGAATCTGAAATGAACATATGCACAGGAGCATTCAGAAATGAAGTTTTTGTCTCACTTGAAAAGGTCAAGTAGTTGTAAATCATTGTCATAATTGAAGCAGCACAAATGCACAGAAGTGTCAGTGGTCCAGAAACACAGTGCATTTAATGGCTCAATAATCAGACCAAGGGAGTTCTTTAGCCCCAGCAAGGCAAAAAGCTTTAACAGCTTATCAGAATCATAGAATAAAAAAATGCCCTTAATTAACAACAACATACTCTGGCATCCTATGAAATAATTAAGTGTAGTTAATCATCAAGGAAGATATGTGAGGCATCAAAATGGGAATTGTTACAGGTAAATTGGCAAAGGCTCTTGAATTTCTGAATAAGGGGAATTCTACTGTTACAATGGGCAGATGTTTAATGACTACTCTCATCCTCCCTGATTATCTACAAAAATGATGTCACCACTCTTATTATACTCATTGAGGTTTTGGAAGTGTTCTGGTATCTCCATTAGATATTCAAAACAAAGAATAATAATTAGTATTAATACAGTGCTTTTAATCTTCAAAGCACTGTACAGTGTTTAATTCTTTAATCCTCAAAAACTAATGGACACTGAGAGCAGCTAAGTGGCTTGCCCAAGTGCACAGAAGGGAAAGAGTCGGTGTTAGAGCCAGGAGTTCCTGGCTCCGGGTCCTATGTTCAAATCAGTAGACTATGCCTTTGCTTCAGGTTAGATTTAAAGGAATGCTTTCCCATAAAATAGATGCTTAAATTGTTCCCACAGAATATTGTTTTGGCCAGTAATTTAGCACGTTTTCAAAAGTGTTCAATACTTACTATGCATTATCATAGCTCTTCTAGTTAATATGAAATTATACATGTTTTAGCTGAGTACTAGCTGGGTTCAGGGAAAAGAATCCTCCCCTATAGTTCAGCTAGGCAACGCTAAGATTCTGACACCTTCCTTTGGAATTGGTCAATGGCAGAGACTAGCTAGATGAGAGAGCCAATGAAACTAGCCATTGGCCTGCTCTTCCGTTAATATTGTTTTCTGTTACAGACCTGGATATATTGAGGCATGATTGCTGTTGAGGATTGGGGAGAAACATACGAGAGACCGTATTTCTGGAAATTGCATCCCACAGCTTAATGGCTAGACTTTGTCCAGCTCTTGCACGAATGACAGAAGCAGCTTTTTTTTTCTCACCTCTTGCACAAGGGCCAGCCATAGTCCCAATCCCTTTGCTCAGAAGATTAAAGGGACTGATATTTCCTGGCACGACACTGGTACCCAAATCAATATTCTAGCATTTCACTGGTATCCTGAACTGTCAACTTGATCATTTTTATTGTTGAAAGTTTGGGATGACCGTACTGCTTACAACACAAGTGGAGAAGGTTTCAGTTTTGGTCATAAATCCTGTTTGGTCCTAAACTAAGTTATAAGTGCCTCTTCCTATTTATTTATTTTAAGAACATGCTACGGGAAGGCAATTAAGGTGACCTGATGTCCCGATTTTATAGGGACATTCTCGATTTTTGGGTCTTTTTCTTATATAGGCGCCTATTACCCCCAACCCCGTCCTGATTTTTCACATTTGCTGTCTGGTCACCCTAGGCAATACACTAAAAAGTAGTAATGCATTATGATAGTTACATTACTAAAAACTCTAACCAGGGTTTTAAATATGGTTTCTGTTCAGAAACTACATGTTCTGCTCTATGCTTCTATTTGTCATAAGAACAATATACTAGCATAGCTGGATTTTATAAAGCATGCAGCTACTTGTATAGTGCAGTGATGAGATGAGGGAAACATTTCCTTTTTGCAAATGTAAACAGCTTCAGTTTTGCAAACCAAAAACTTTACAGGTTTGTATCTTCCATTGTTTTTTTCAGTTGATTCTGTCCTATTGAACAATCAAATACTTCATCTCATGAGATTTTGTTCTTAAACACTTCCAACTTGTTTTGTCTATGCAAGGTTCGATCAGTACACTTGTGCTGCCTTTCTCAAGATTGACTGACATAAGAAGTAAATGGGCAAAGCACAAATTCATGACCACACCTGAGATCAAGGTTAACAGCAGTAGTCAATTCATTCTGATTATGAATGGATGTAATTCAGTCCTGTGCAGATGGTCAGTACAATGCCTATGCACCACTTAAAATCTCAGTTAATCCATCAAAATAGGGCATAAATAAAACTGTTAAGTATTGCATTGACCTAGCTTGAATACAGGGTTGAATTTCATCCTATGCTCATTGCCCATACCTCTGTTAATCTGGACTATTCTCTTTCTCACACACATGCACATGCAATCTTGCAGCTTTAGGACCTACTTCAGCCTCAGAATAAGTAGGTGTACTTCCCAGAGATGTGTGTCATCTTATTCCAAACCAGAAGCTGAGCGTCAATTTTGAATCAGGTGAAAGTGAGACTGATCACTGTCTCTCTCTGTCTTGAGGTCTGAGTGGGAGAGTAATAGCAGCAGAAAGAATATCTTAAAAGGGTCCATTGCAATAAAAATGTAGGGGTAAAACACTCACTCTCAAAATCTGTGTTTGATGTCACTCAGAACATTATTTACCAAACCTAGATATACATTCTGTGTTTGATGTCACTGAAAGCTGCAAGTGATTCCCATCTTTGAAAACTCATCTACTTTGTTTTTAGGTTCCTTACTATAATAACTTTAGCTGCCTTGCTTCTGGCACCCAATTTTGTAAATGTTAGCCCCAGCTTTTTCCCTGTGCTATGTCATGTCTTTGATGAATGATGAATTATTACTTGCCTTGAAATTTAGTTTCCTAAGTACTTAGGTTTCTATTGTTAACACATCTGTGAATGATAGAATATTAATAATGGTTAATGTTCAGATGATGGGATCCATCAGCTTCAAACCAGTCATTTTATTTAAACAATAAACTAATGGGAGTTAATTGAAAGTAGAAATAATGGCATCTACCCTTGCAACAGTAACTCCATTTATATTTTATTCTTATGGTAAATTCACTTAATCTCTTTTTATTCTTTTTTCTCCAATATAATTGCCAGTAAAGACCTTTTTGCTTCCAATAAACCACATGAATGAAAGCATTAATCCATCAAGTCCATCCCATTAGTTGATAGCATACATATACATTTCTATCAGGTATGGAACTGTAAATCACAAAGAGCCTAATCAACCAGATACAGGTGATTTTAGCTCCAGTGGGACTATTTGTTCAATTGAGGACTACTGGCAGGAGTAAACAGTTTGAGGATTGGTTTCTCATTTAGGAAGTATTACTTCACCTAACACTTAAATGCAGTCCCACTAGATGAATGCAAAATCAATGAGAGTGCAAGAAAAGGAGTTAGAAGGCTGGTTAAGGGCCTTAAATGCTTATATTGTGTGGAATATTGTTTAAACAGCACATTTATATGGTTATATAACAGTACAGGTGTGGGAACATGTACTACTTAGCCCGCTATACTAATAAATTCTAGTCAAACTTAGGCCAACTGGCTCCTGGTAAGTCTATAGGATAGCTATCATAAATGGAGTTGAAAGGCACCACTGGCCTTTGCTGACTGGTGCTTGTGAGTTAAGGAAAATGAAAACAGTAGAAAGAGTCTGTTCTTAAGCAGAAGGACTAGGGTAATATGACCATGACTCTTAGCCCTTAAAGCTAAATGCACAGTTTTAGTGTGATAACAAAACATAAAGCCAGATCAAATACTAACTTGATGGAGCAACACCAATATACACCAACTGGGGTCAGGTCCAAGATGTCTATGTAATGTCTAACATTAATTGGAATTAGGCTGGAATATTAGAGTCTCAATTAATCCTGCAAGGTGCAGAGCAGGATCAGTTCATAAACATTTGATTTTTTAGGTTCTCCTCTCAAGGGATGAAGTTCACCTCGGTGCCAAAGGCCATTATACTCAATAGAAGTTGAGAGCACTCAGCGTTGTGCGCTATCAGGACTAGGGGCCAGATTCTGGTGTAACATAATGACAATCAGAAGAAACTGTAGTCTGGATTCAGTGTTTTAAATGAGACCAGAATCTGGTCTTTGAGATCTAAGAATATGTGGAGTGGGAGGCTGCCTTAACCCTGGCCTTAGTTGGTTAACAAACTTACACCCCTTTTTGCTTCCCTGGTGTTGAAAAAAAAAAGTGCACTCATTTTTGCACTAAATAGCCACAGAATACCAATTGGTACAAGTTACACATTTCTTTACCACAAACACTTATTGTTATGATTTAATGATATGCACCTCACACCACTTCGAATGTTGCCACTGAATTTGGCCTGATATCACTGGGAAATGAAGTAAAAATGCAGAGCTTCATCCATGCTTCTTAACTCATACCCTCTTAGGCCTTGGCTACACTTACCAGCTAGTTCGACGGCTGGAAATCGAAGTTCTGGGTTCGACTTATCGCGTCTAGTCTGGACGCGATAAGTCGAACCCGGAAGTGCTTGCCGTCGACTGCGGTACTCCAGCTCGGCGAGAGGAGTACCGCGGAGTCGACGGGGGAGCCTGCCTGCCGAGTGTGGACCAAGGTAAGTTCGAACTAAGGTACTTCGACTTCAGCTACGTTATTCACGTAGCTGAAGTTGCGTACCTTAGTTCGAATTAGGGGGGTAGTGTAGACCAAGCCTTATAGGTGCTTAAGTATAATGGTAGTAAGCAATATACAGAACCCTTAGACAGACAGGCACCCAGTTAGTCACTGAGTCTAAGCAATAACTTTTTTTCACAATGTGCTACAATTTATTTGAAGTGTGTTTTAAGTAAAATTGCCGATGCATGGCTTGTCATCTCAAAACACAAGACTGTGATAGCATGATATTGTGTGCTAGAAGAATTTGTAGATAGCTGAATAGTACATCGACAAACCAGGAATTAATTGTCTTTCAAATGGAAAGGAATGATTGCTTATCTGCACTAATGCGGATTCTCCAAATAATAGGCTCAGTTTCTGTTGAGGACTTGCTGACAGAATCTAATACATAGATCTCAGAAGTGTGATGCTTTTGTCCTCCTATCTCTGTTTAGCTGCTAAATCAAAAGAGGAGCTGAATTTCTGTAGATTATGAAGTTTAAAACTATTTCCATTCCACTTAATTAAATTGGGAACTCATAAATATGGTGAATTTTGCAAAATGACAACTGATTGCTGATGGAGAATTTCCTTTTTAAAAAAACAAATGATCAAGTAAGAGAAAATTATGTTGGCACACTATTGAGGAAATGTAAGATAAATGTGAATATTTTGGTAAAAATATTAAATTAAGAAGAGTAACATAATTTACTTTCATCCTTCAATTGTTGATAAATTGTCTAGCAACTATTGATCACATGGTAGGAAAAGAAACATTGGCTAGAAGCAAAGGAAGGAAAAGACTAGGGCTAGATATTAGGGAAAAGGTTTCTTAACAATAAAAGCAACTGTGTAGTGGTATAAATTAATAAGAGAACTGGGTGAGGAACCATCACTGTTCATGTTCTAGAATAGGTGAGGAAAAGCATGGGCCAGAGTATCAGTTGGTCATTTGGTGTGGGTCCATTCTCTCAGAGTATGTGCAATGTGCCGAGCCATTTGATGGCATCATCATCAGCTAGGTGAAGAGCCAGTAGCAAACCATCAAAATAAGTCAGTGGGCACTCGTCAGAAATATGCACCGTAGTCTGAAGTTGACCACAACTACATCGTGGCTCATTACCATTAAAGAGTTTAGCCTCATAGTTGCCTTGTCCTGTTCGGAGATGACCGCAGGCAGATCAAAGTCTGGTGGACAGACAGTTGGGTCAGTGACGGCAGAATGATTAACAACTGGCATCACTGACCACTTGTTGCGCCATGCAGATTCCACTGTCATGTCTTGTGGTGGCTTAAATGACCATAAAAGGCATCTAGAACACAGGCAAGCTCAACAGTGGTTGAAGATGTCTGCATACCAAAGCAGGTAGTTTTCATGGATCTTAGCCTGCAGCATGACAGAGGCCTTCTCATGGTGAATATGGGGGGGGGGGTGCTATGTTACTAAGTATTAGCAGCCATGGCAATGAAACTGCACCTAAAGTCCCGGCAACAATGCACATAGCTTTGTTAAGCTCTACGTCAACCAGCCTCGTGTGAGACGAGCGACATCAGACAGGAGCGCAGTACTCTGCTGTTGAATAGCAAAGGGCCAGGGCTGATGTTCTAAGCATCTGGGCACTCACACCCCAGGTTAAACCAGCCAATTTTCTGAGCAAGTTGTTCCAAGTGCTGACTTTGGCTGCCATCTTTTTCAAGTGGTTGTGGTGCGTTAATGACCTACCCAATGTCACACCAAGGTAAACCAGATTTAGATCATGCTGCAGACAGCCATTGAAGAAAACCTTTAATTCATAGTTTGTTCTTGCATTATGCAGATAAAATACACTAGCAACTGTCTTGGCAAAGTTCAGCAGCAGGTGCCATCGACTACAATAATCTGCCATGAGGTTCATATCATCATTCAAGATCTTGTCAGTTTGTGAGAAGGACTCAGGGCCAGGACCAACTCCAGGCACCAGCAAAGGAAGCAGATGCTTGGGGCGGCCAATGGAAGGGGGCGGCACGTCCCGGTTTCAGCAGCAATTCAGCGGCGGGTCCCCCAGTCCCTTTCGGAGCGAAGGACCCACCCCCGAATTGCCGCCAAAGAATGAAGTGGCTTGGTAGAGCTGCCATTGAAGTGCCACCGATCGCGGCTTTATCTTTTCTTTTTTTTTTTTTGCTTCGCCACTTGGGGCGGCAAAAAAGCTGGAGCCAGCCCTGGAAGGACTGAGCTTGGTAACTACAGCAGATTTTGTTGGCATAGATAAACTTGCATGAGAGTGTAGCAGTCAGGTCATTGATGTACACATTGAACAGTATCGGTGAAAGAACTGAGCCTTGACGAAGGCTGTTGACCAGAACTTCCAAGAGATACAGTGATTGCCCATGTGTACTCTAAACTGCCTGTTTCAGAGAAAGAGCCCTACTCCTTCGACCACCCAGCACGGGGCAACTTGAGAAAGCTTAAACAAAATCAATAGGGTTTAAACAAAAGGCCTCTGTGCTAATTTTGATGTGGCTAAAAGATAACTGTAGGGTGCCATGATGTTCTATATTAACTTCAATGTTTTATATATTATTAATAATCTGGAAAATAGATCAGCAGTGAGGTATTGAAATTTGCAGATGGCCCAAATTTACTTAAGTAAGTCAGGACCAGAGAGGGCTGTGAGGAAATTCAGAGGGCCCTAACTAACTAAGCTGTGTGTGCAACATGATGGCAAATGCAGATTTATGCTGATAAATGTAAAGCAATGTACATTTGTGGGGTGGACGGAATACACTATTCCTACACATTATAGATTCTAAATTAGCTGTATCAACTCAGGAAAGGGACCTGGGTGTCATTGTGGACAGCTCAATGGAGAGTTCTGGGAGCTTCTATTCTCTTTGTCTTATAACACAAGAACAAAAGACATTCAATAAACTTAAAAAGTGGCAAATTCATAACTAATAAAAGGTTTTATACACAATGTGTAATTGTACAGTGAACTTCTAGGTAAAAGATATCACTGAAGTCAAGAATTTAGCAAGTTTCAAAAAGATTGGATATTTATATAGCTAACAAGAACATCTATTTACAATAACAAATGCTAACAAATTTTGGAAGTATTAAACTTCATGCATCAGGTCTTATACCATCTCTAACTATTACAGATTAAGAAGAGAACTAATGTGTGGGTCAGAATATTCCCATGCCTACTCTGGGGTCAGATGCTTTCTTCCAAAGCATCTGGTACTGTCACTATTGAAAGCAGGATGCTGGACTAGATGGACCTCAGGTCTGACCCAATATGCCAATTCCTATGTTCATAATAACTGAAATTTCTATACATTTTGGCTTGGAATTGCACTAGAAATAGTATGAGAAAAGCTGTTCTAATGGTATTTTATGTCCCATAAAATATGATGTGGTAGAAAAATAATAAGATTCCCCAGTTCAATATTCTCAAAGCCCAAACCTGCTGCCCTTCCTCCTGTGCACAGTCTACTAAAACAAATTCAGTCTTCATGTAACTGGGTAAAATTCCAATTGACTTCCATGGTTTGAGTTCCTGTCAGAGGGAGTCCCTTTCCTCAATCTCAGTGCAATCCAAATGAGACTTCTTGAACATTTACTGTCTTATGTAGTTTGCATATACTCTTCAGGGCTAAGACAGTCTGAGTGTGTTTTTCATACAGTGTCTAATTGGGCTACTAGGAAATAATGTAATACACATAGTAAATAAAGAGTTAGCACTTCTGTAGACCTCAAAGTGCTTTGAAAACATGGGTAAAAAGAATTTTCCCATTTTACAGTTGTGGAAACTGAGGCACAGAGATGAACAACTTGTCCAACATTATAGTGAATCAGTGGCAGAGCTAGAAGTACTACTTAATTCTCCTGACTTCCAGTGCCAGGCTCCACCACAGAATCACAGATGCAAAAAGTAAAACTTTGTACCCCCTCCATGTCCACTCCCCCAGTTTTCCATATCCACAGTTACTTAGTTCACCTTCAATTAGAATACACACTGAATACCTACTAGCTGACCTGGACTAAACACAGAATTTTTAATGAGGTATCCTTCACTGCCAGATATCTTGGAAATCTTAGACCATCTGGTTTCAAAATGCACTTTGCAGCTGATTATCTGCTTAAGAATTAATTAGGAACACATGTTAACTGTTATGATAGCAGAATTGTTGACATTTGTCATCTATGTTTTTTGAAAAGCAATCGTTGTCCAAGACAGATACCAACATAGCATGAGGCTATTAAATTAGGCAGTCTCCATGGAGATTAGATTGCACTGTCCTCATTCTGGGAATGACACTTAGCTGCATCAAATCCTACCAATGATAGAGTGAGACACCCACAATAAAACACTTATGTGTTCTTTCTCTTACCTATTTTCTCCTCTTCATACACGTAAAAAAACCTGAATATAGTTGTCCCTGCAGAGATAAGGAAGAGTAACTAAATGGCAGATTGAACTGGAGAAACACAATGTTGTTCAACTGTTCCAGGATCACAGAAATGTTGTTTACATTGTTCTTTCATCATAGTAATATATGTTTCTACTTCCTCCCCACACTGACAATGGCCAGATAATTTATAATTGGTAAACCACTCCTTACAAACATGCTCAAATTGAGATTTGTTTATATGCCAGTTCTGGTGTTTTGTAGTAAATGATCAATTACATAAGATAGTTTCTTATCATGCCACAACTCTTGAAAAAAAACAATTACACAAGAGTGTCTAGATCAGTGATGGACAACCTGTGACCCATCAGGGTAATCCACTGGCGGACCGCGAGACAGTTTGTTTACATTGACCGTCTGCAGGCACAGCCGCCAGCAGCTCTCAGTGGCCATGGTTCGCCATTCCCGGCCACTGGGAGCTGCGGGCGCCATGCCTGTGGACGGTCAATGTAAACAAACTGTTTCACGGTCCACCAGTGGATTACCCTGATGGGTCACATACGGCCTACAAGCTGCAAGTTGACCATCACTGGTCTAGATAGCTGAGGACACTGACTGGGATTAAAGGGTGAAACATTCCCTGCTTCAGAATACAAGTCACTATCATCTGATGGTTGTTTAGTAGCATTTTTGGTGTGAAATGAGTTTACAGACTCAGACAAGTTCATGGTGCCCAACACCAATAAAACCCAAAAGCCTCCATCCCAAGTGGCAATAATTGGCATCTTTCTGAGCCATCTCTCTTGAGAAGCCATATTTTAAGAGATGGAACTTCCTCCTAGAGGGTAATTTTCTAGATGAAGCTGAAACATATCTTTAGGGAGAAGTGTGGGGACCGCTTGTATTGCCAATGTCCATGAAATAACTGTGTTTTGGAAATAAGGGGTCTGTCAGTTTATACAACTCATAAGTATATCATGATTCATGTGCACTATGGAATAGAAGTCTTTCTAAGATATAAATATCTTTTGTTGAAAGGGTAAATAAAGATATAATTTGGAAACATCACATCACCCTTAAAATTAAAAAGGTTCTGATTGATTATTTATGGTTAAAGGAAGAATATGCCATATCAGTCGAGTATAAAAATTATGGGCTGGCAGCCATCTTGAATTGGGGCAAGGGTTTCAGTAGAAACAGAATTTGTTATCATCCAGCAAACTGGTGTTTCTCAGTGATGCTAACTAATTATTCTATCATGAGTCTTGTGATATCTGATAGTTTCTTTTCTTGAAGCATCAACTCCTGGAGTCATGTGATTTACAAGAGAATCTCTCTTTCATTAAAACAAAAATAATTTCTAGCTCTCAAAGTTGTCAAGGAATGCATGGAAATATGAGCCTTAAAGGCTCAAAAGCTGGAAGGCAAATAACTCTCCTCCATCCTCACCCCCAACTTAATATATTTTTAAAATCTCATTACTTTTGTATGCTTTGGGTTGGCTGTCCATGCTACCATTGAATGGGTGAAGGGCTAGGAGGGAACGCTCCACATAGTTGCCCCATTCGGACCAGCATTCCTTACAGTTCTGAGTGGGTAAGTGAACATGCCTCTGTAGTAGTACTAGCCTACATCCTCTATTGAGAGAATGAGTCACAAACTCTATGTGTTTAAACTCAGGGAGATTGTGACATAGCTTTCCCCCTCTGTGTAGATGATTTGACTGATTTATATTTTTAACTGTAGGCTTTTATTTTCTCTTTTCCACAATAACATGTTCAGTATTGTTTTATTCTACAGGGGTTAAATAACCATACAATAAGTTTGTGATTCCATGGTTGACTCTATGTATAAGGACTGGGTAATTACCATACAGCCTGCATGTTTTTTTTCCTTTCCACACTACAGACTTATCATACAGTATAAATCTGAAGGATGCGTTGTAATTGTTCTTTGAAAGACTTGATAATTTCTGCAATATATAATCACTGCACAGAATATTTTCAATTTGGTTCTTTAGGGCTATATTATCATCTCTGATCAGCCTAAAGGAATTTAGGCTTAGTCTAACGGAATTTAGGAACTTGCTGTCCCCAGGAGTGAAATTCACCACTGTGCTGATGGTCATCTCAAGGCCCAACCACCACTTCCATCCCACTTAAATTTTGGAGGACGTAAGTGTTGGATTATCTGTGTGTAGAACTTCCACTGCTGCTAGTGTGAATTGGAAAGGCAAATGGTAGCACTTCACACCCAGTTTGCACTGGTGTTAATTACTATACAAGTTGCAGGGCAACAAAGAATCAGATCCTGTGTTCCCTAGCTGAAAATCATTGAGAGTTGTGCTCCCAATTTGCATGGTTAGTTAACAACAGGAGTTCTTAAATCCTGATCTACAGACAGATTTTTGTGCCAGTATATCTATTACAGATAGGGGATTTTTTTTTAAACCAAAACAATTGGCTAAAATTAGCTTAAATGGGCACATTGACTTCAACTGAGTGATCACTTACAGTAAAGAGCTGGTCTTCTATTTTTCTATAGAACACCCAACTAATAAATTAAAGTAAGTTTTGGGACTTGTAGAGTATGTCAAAATGGCTCTTGAAAGAGTTAATATGATTTGTCATAATTAAATATTAAGGTTTTTCCCCTGAAAAATATAAAGACCAAGTGCAGAAAAGGTGATCAAGTTAAATTAAAATACCCATAAGTATAAGTCAATTATCACAAAACAGTATTTCTTCTTTCACCATCTTCCGTCAAGTGAGAATGTTTTTATCTGCAGCATAGATGAAGGTGTTTCTTTCTTTTTAACCACTATTACACTGCTTATGATCTTGATTATTGTTGGAAGATGTTATAATTATAAAGATTAATTAGTAGTCAGAGCAATAGAGGCACATCTCTTCACAATAGCAATATGTCAAAATCCAAAAGGCTGCAGCTTCGAAATAAATAAATCAGATCAGAAAATCACAGTGCTTGATAGGTCAGGCAAGAATATAAAAATGTAATTTTTTTTATTAGGAATCTTTTGTGCTGATATGTAAAAATGGTAATGAGTCTTCTGCATCATCAGAACAACTCTTTAAGTGCTAATTAGGTGAGAACTCATCAAAATCAAATTAGGAACAATTAGCACTCATTCTTGCTACCAAGAAAAAAGAAAGGAGAAAAACATATTTGTCAACATGTAGACATCAGCTGACGTGTTTGACTTGAGATGTATGTGCATATCAAAGCTCTTTACTACACCAGAACTGAGCAATTACAAATGAGTCTTTTCCTTTGTATAAATTAATCTTTATTTAAATATAGAAACAAAAAGAGCTTATGAAAACCAAGCACAGTCCTAAGCCATATTGTATACAACACCATGTGGCCACTGTTGTTGGAGACAAAAGTTTCTTGAGTAAGATATGGTAAGAGTATAACTGCAATCAGAGATACAATTTGCAGATTAGTTTTTTTTGATGGGTAATGTGAAAACTGACTAATAATAATGCTATGTAGTTCTAGTGTCTCAGAGTCTTTTGCAAACTATGCATGTATTAAGCCTTGCAACACCTGATATTTATGTATAATTATTACATGTGTGTAAGAGCTATGGTCAGGAGCTCCAAAGGAGAAGAGTTCTCTACTCTCCCTATTGGTGAAAAAAGTGCTTCCATAGAGATCTTCATTTGCAAAGGAGACCTACCCACGATATCTCTTGTGAACTTGGGGAATCATCATAACTACAAATGAACTTTGAGATCCCACTACCCCACAAAATTTGAGATCCTCAGTGAGAGGAAAAAGTAATGACTTTATGGCAAACAAGTCATGTTCAAGTACCCCACACCCTGTGCCCAAGTGCTTCTGGCTCCTTTCCCATTTGGATTTTGTGAGAAGAGATAATGCAGATTGAGGATTCTGCAGTGAAAGATGCTGCAGACTGAGGACATTGTTACCAGAGAGATCAGTAAACCTGATTATAAGAGATGATTCAGAGGATAGCAGCAAATCTGAGAAATATAGTGAAGTTCAGAGGACTCTGATGAGGCCCCTTCTACACAGCACCATATTAAAACTGAATCAATAAATTGGGATATGATTTAGGCAATTAATGATTTTCTGAAAGTTCTTGTCACACGTCAAATTTCATTGAGTTCTGCAGAGTTCTAAGGAATCATTATGTCTTCTGCTCAGGAGTTCTGGGGGACTTTAGTCTTTTGTCTTGCATTTCCTCTTCTCCTTGTTGGACAGGTCATGCAGAGGCTTTACAGTAATAGCACATTTTTTCTCAAATCTGTGATAGTATCCACTAAATCCTGGAAAGGTCTTGATCATTCTGTAATTCTGTGGGGATGGCCATGTAGTAAGAACCTCTATTTTATTAGGATCTGTTCTGAAATCTATTTGCAACACTATGTGTCCCACATATTTGATGAATGTTCTGCAGAACGGTCACTTACCAACAGATACCTTTAGTTCATAGGCTTCTAGGCAGTCTCTTTCAAGAGAATTTGTTCATGCCTCCAAAGATTTCCCAAACTCAATCAACTCACCCAAATAGACTAATACCTCTAGACAACATGCTCCCACAGAAGTCTCCAGGAAATACTGAAATGTTGCAGGTGCTCGAGATATGCCAGAGGTATGTGTTCAAACTGATCTTTTAACATCTTCATTAATGATCTGGATGATGGGATGGATTGCACCCTCAGCAAGTTTGTGGATGACACTAAGCTGGGGGAGAGGTAAATACGTGGAGGGTAGGGATAGGGTCCAGAGAGACCTAGACAAATTGGAGTATTCAGCTAAAAGAAATCTGATGAGGTTCAACAAGGACAAGTGCAGAGTCCTACACTTAGGACAGAAAAATCCCATGCACTGCTACAGGCTGGGGACTGACTGGCTAAGCGGGGATTACAGTGGACAATGTTAGCCAAATGGGCTCGTTTCCCCCTGGAGCTGCCCAATTACCCCAAGGAGGCACGGGAGTCTAGAAGATGGCTTTAAGTTTTTATTGACCAGTCAGCTGAGTGGGTGCTCTCCTCGGCTAATGCCAGAGAGAGAGCCCCTTACAAGTACAGAGCAGCCTTTTTATACCTAGCAACAAACAACTTAGCATGCATACCTTATACGTATATGCGGAAGGAACATTTCAAAAGGCATTGTATGCAGATTGAGAGAGGGGCAAGGGAATGGATACATAACAGGATGCGGTTTAACATTTTACTTGAACTTATCACCTCTTTCCTTAGCACCCCCCTTCTCTCCCCCCTGCACTCCACTCTGAGGCATATGTTAGACTAAAATAGCAGTGCCTGTCTGTCTCACCTAGGCTGGTGGTTTGGCCACCTTGTCTTATCGCATAATCTTGCTGCACAGAGGGCTGCAGCGGGTATTTTGCAGAGACAGCCGTTGCTCCTGATATGACAGCTGGGCTTATAAGCAAATAGTTGACCTGTTGCTCTAACAGGATTCCCCCCCCTTAAAAGCATTTTGAGAGCTTTATGGCCCCCAATCTTCAGCCTTCACTGGCTGGTACAGTGCTATCATTTGCTGGTATACAATTTGATTAGTCATTCGTCTGATCAGTGCCACTATACAGGGAGCAAAGCAAGCTAAGATTAATAGGGTTACAATAAAGAATACAAAGAGGAGGAAGCCTTTTCGAAGCCATCCCAGTTGCGGTAACCAGGAAGTAACCCAGTCCATATTCCACCCTCCCCAGGTTTGGACGGGGACATGGGCTAACTTTCTCATTTCCTTTGTTAGCTGCTTTACCGCTTTTCCATTATCGTCAATTTGTAAGCAGCAATTAGACTCATTTAATTTCGCACAAACCCCTCCTTCCTCCGCCAGTAAATAGTCAAGGACTATATGGTGCTGATAGATTGCACTCCTCATTTGGGTTGATTGATCGGCCAAGAGATCGAGAGCTGCGGCTGTTTGGTTAGTTAAGATTTCTAAGACAGCCTGTAACCTAATTATTCGATTTAGGTTATAAATAGGTTCTCTGGCCCCGGATAGTAACTCATTGGGATTCCAAGTGGCCGGTCCATAATGTTGTATAATCCTTTCGGGTGGCCACTCCTGAGCTCCCCACTTTTGGGAGCTTCCGGCGGTCAGGGTGGAATCCACAAACCGCCTTTCTCTAATTAAATCATCATACACCTTAATTCCCAATTTATTTCCCTTCATCTGGGGTAATAGAAAGAACAAGGGTCTTATATATCCAACATAACATATCCCAGACCAATTTGGAGGCAATCTTCGGTAGGCATAGGACCCGCAGATCCAATAATGGCCCTTTAGAGCCCAGGTTCCATTAGCAAAGGGGCCATCCCAGGTTTCCTCGTTCTCGTCATCCTCTAGATGGTCAAAATATAAAGGATTACCTGGCCCTAAAGGTCCCCCCACAATTCCATCAGCTGAGTTGCAATAATTACATCTCCACGCCCCAGCTCCTGCTTTCCAGACACAATCGCAGCCCCATTTTGGCTGATTGGTGTTAGACCAGAATTGTTTAAAACCCCATACTCGAGTTCCATTCTGATTCTGCCATGCCCATTGAAACCACCGTACCACGTGGTCCTTACTAGTGGTATTGTCTAGCTGGCAACTCTGGAATAGGGCATCGAAGAACCCATCCCGTCCTACCGCCCTGCAACCCTCGGCCGTAGGGTAGTATTGTTTGGAGCATTTCACCCAACTATTATTGGTGAGCCTCACATGGGTCTGGTTCCATCGCCCCTGATATCTAGAACAGTCATACGGACGACAATAAGGGTCCCAGCAATCAAACCCTGGGGATAGAGTCCAATCACACTTGCTTTCTCCCAAGTACACTCCCTCCAGCCTTGTTCGATTAAGGCAGAGAATACCCATTCCGGAAGAATAAAGTCGCCAGGGGCTACTATCCTCAGTCCAAACTCCCGTTCCATCGTGGACTATACTCAAATTGCTGAGCCACCATTTGGGCTGTACCGGCTGGGCTACCCAAGGCCATTCATTTAATTCTCCGGGGCCTCCACACACCCAACAGTTACTGAGGTTAAAGGATTTTGCTATTGTCTCCCCCAGCTGTAAAAACCTATTTTCCCAACCATAATAGTGGTGGAAGTACATAAACAAAGATATTAACAATAATTTCATTATCTTTTTCTAAACAGTTCCTTTAGTCCGTCCAGTTGCTGATACTCACAGGTGGAGTCTTCACCTGTGCCACCCCGGGCGTCCGGAGCCGGGGCGGGCAGAGGGCTGGTGTCCTCTTCCGCTGGTTCAATCTCCGGGTTAGGGTTCAGAAACCGCTTTACCCGTGTATGGTGTGCCCATTTGTCACTCCCAAGAACTTTAACTGCAGCTTGGCTGCTGAGCGAGACAGTGTGTGGGCCGTCCCACCGTGGTGTAAGGGGTCACGCTGCCACTTCTGGAAAGGGTATGTGGCCCATGGCCGGCCTCCCATTGGGGTGGGAGGGCCACACCCCTTTTGGTTGGTTCGTTGACAAACAGGGCAATTACTAACAATTCTCTGGGCTTCCATGTGCATGCCCAGCCCCTTAAGGGATCGGGTGGCCAAATCAACCATTGCCCCTGACCCCATATGTCCCTCCTTATGTATGTGCCGAAGAATTTCCTGAAGCACTGTTCGGGGGACAAAAATCTCCCCCCCTGGTAATTTCCACCATCCAGAGGGAACCTGCCGGGCCCCCGCAGCCTGCACGTGGCACACTTCCTCAGTTATGCATTGGGGAGGGGAGTTTTGAACTTCCGTATCTTGAATCAAGAGGAGCCATGAGGCCCCTTCCCGTGCGGCCTCCTTTGTGGCCTGATCAGCCAATTGATTATATCTACATTGTTCGGCCTCTGGGGCCCTTCCATGGGCCTGCACATGTATTACGGCGACCCGGAGGGGAAGCACTAGGGCCTCAAGAAGTGTTTTGATGAGACTCCCATGTGCAATTCTTTGGCCTGACGCTGTGATAAATCCCCTTTCTCTCCACAGGGTCCCGTGAGCATGTACCACCATGTAGGCATAGCGACTATCAGGATACAGGTTAATAGTTTTCCCGGTCCCCAACCGGAGAGCCTCAATAAGAGCCACTAGTTCCGCTGCTTGGGCGGACAAATTAGGACTAAGTTCAAACTTGTGTACTTCTTTGCCCTTAATTACTACTGCCGCTCCGGTATACCTTTTTCCATCTATCACATAACTGGACCCATCAACGTACCCCTCAATTTCAGGATTGGGCCAAGGCAAGTCCGAGAGGTCAGGGCAGGGTTTGGTTTCCTGTTGTAAAACTTCAATACAGTCATGAGTGGGACTAGTCTCATGGGAGACTCGAAGATCGGGCAATAGGGTAGCTGGGTTGAGGGAGCTAACTGTCCTAAAGGTTAAGTTAGGGGCTAGCAAGAGCCCTACTTCATATCTGGTATGTCGGCTGGGATTTAGATGCTTTTCCCCAGTGCCTGTCCCCAGTATTTGAGGCACCCCGTGGGGAACCAGAACCTCAGTGTTCCCCCCCAGGGACAATTTTTCAGCCTCCTGTACAAGAAGAGCGGTGGCTGCCACGGCCCGCAAGCAGGCAGGCCACCCCCTGGCAACAGGGTCCAACACCTTTGAGTAATATCCAATGGGTCGCCAGGTGGGTCCTGACCTTTGACACAGAACTCCAGAAGCCACCCCTCCCCTTTCATGAACGTATAGGGTAAATGGTCTCCGGGGGTCTGGCAGGGCTAGAGCGGGCTGCTGAACCAAGGCTTTTTTTTTAGCTCTTGAAATGCTTTTTCCATCTCTCTGGTCCACGTCCAATGGAGCAGACCTTCTTTAGTTACGGATTCATACAGTGGTTTGGCTCTTCCCCCGTAGTCAGGGATCCAGAGCCGACAGAAGCCAGTCAATCCCAGGAAAGCCCTTAATTTTCGGGGGTTCCGGGGTTGGGGGCTATTAAGTATCACCTGGATTTTTTCTTTACCCAGACTATGACTTCCCTGACACAAATAATACCCAAGGAAAGTGACCTGCTGCTTAACCAGTTGGGCTTTTTCCTTTGAGACCTTATACTCCTGTGCCCCAAGGTAATTAGGGAGTTCTATAGTTTCCTCTTTACAGACTGCCTCCGTTTCAGTACTTAAGAACAAATCATCGCAATACTGGACTATGTTACATGAAGAGTGTTTAGCCAGGAATGGGACGAGGTCCCTTCTTAACTGGCTACCAAAAATCTCGGGTGCACAGGTAAGTCCTTGTGGGACAACGGTCTAAAGGTATTGAGCTTTGTAGTGGGTATCTGGGTCCTCCCACTCAAAGGCAAACAGTCTCTGAGACTCCAGATCAAGGGGGATGGAAAAGAAGGCATCTTTTAAATCTATGACAGAGGACCAACTGTGATTTTTGGGAACTTGGCCCAGAATAATATGGGGATTCGGGACAACTGGATAGGGGGCCTCTATTAACTTGTTAATCTGTCTTAGGTCCTGGACCAACCGATACTGCCCATTAGGCTTAGGCACCCCCAGTATCGGAGTATTATATGGGGACGTACCCTCCCTGAGCCATCCATACTGCAGAAACTTTTGAATCAGAGGTTTTAACTTGATTTTAGTGGTTAGCTTAAGAGGGTATTGTTGAATTTGGACCGGCCTGCTTCCTTTCTTGAGGGAAATATGCACTGGGGAAGCATTCCGGGCCCGAGCGATGCCTCCCTCCTCTGCCCAAACCTCAAGGTTAACCCCTGACAGTTGGCTCCCTACATTCCTTCCCTGACATTCCAGGGAGTGATTTCTAGCACTTGTCAGGGCCACCTGGTAATTGGAGGATTGCTGTTTAGGAAGTCTAACTTCCATAGTCCCATTGTCGAATGAGATTTCTGCTTGCACTTTAGTAAGGATATCTCGACCGAGGAGCGCGATGGGACAAGAGGGACTGCAAACAAACTGGTGGGAGATTTGACGGTCCCCTATTTTCACTAGGAGAGGCAAAGTTTTTTCCAAAGTTGTAGTTTGTCCCTCTATGCCTTGGACCATGGCACGTCCCCGAGCAATACCTCGGGGAGCCTTATTGAGGGGGAGCAAACTAAGGGTGGCCCCAGTATCAATAAGGGCTTCAATTGGGCGGCCCTCCACTTTAATTTTTACCGTGGGATCCAGACTGGCAGGTTGCGCCTCCAGGAGGGGCCGCTGGGTCCCCCGGCCCCCCTATGGGGAAGATCCTTCCCCGAAAGTCCTGTATTGTTGTAGAAGATGGAAAGGGACTGGGTTCTATCTTTACGTTTCCTTCCCATGGCTTGTCGCCGGGGACATTCATTCTTCCAGTGTCCCTCTTCCTTACAAAAACTGCACTGATTTCGACCCAGCCGAGGAGCCCTCCCCTTCCCCAGTGGCCCCGGCCGTCCCTTATTTTTGTCCCCCCTTTCTTCACATCCTTCTCTCAGGGCCATGGCTAAAACACGGGCCCCTTTCTTCCGAGAATGGGACATTCTGTTGCTTCCAATTATATAGATCACTAGTGGTAAAGGGAACATATACCATAGTGAGATTGCCCTCAGGGGCTACAGTTTCCTGCAGTGGACACAAATAATTCTGTCGCAGGGGCCCTTGGAGTACCGGGCCATTAAGGTCTTAATACTTTGTGATTTACATTTCTGCAACCCTGGGGGACGATTGGCCACGAGGTCCTGCCAAATATCTATATAGGGATATTGGTTCCTGTGCCCATTTTGGGTCACAATGGTATGTATTGCTTGTATAATCCCTGGTTTGAGCGTCACTCCCTCGGGCCATTCCACCCCGAATGTCGTCCATTCAAGAGTGCAGAATTTTACAAGATTGTCTTTACATAATACAATTCCATAATCAGCCTGGCGTCTAAACGCCTTCCAGTTTTCCAACATACATCCCAGGGGTGTCCCGGAGAAGGTGCTTTGTCCGGACCCCATGATGGTTTATCCAGAGTTTTCTCTCTTTTTTTTTTTCCTCGAAACAAAAATATCAAAAGGGGGAAGGGAAAGATATCAGATATCCACTGGGTCACGAGGTTTGACTGACCCCCCTTGCAATCAAGATATCCTGGTCACCGGGTTTCCCCTCGCAGGAGTCTTGGGGCGGCTGAAGTCAGTTTAGCCTCAGACCTGTCAGTGGCACTCATTCAGCTTTCACACAGATCTTTTAATCAGTTACAATCTCGGTTTCCAACACACCATTAAGAGGAGATACAGAATTACCCATCCCAGAAACAAGAGTAATCCCTGAGATTACTCCAAGTCCCCACAATTATTACAAACGGCCCATAGACTTGTGGACTAAGTTACATTAGTCATTGGCCATTACCCTTTAACCAAAACCCCAACAACAAGACATTTACAAAACGACAATGGCGTTAACATACCTTCCTGTATACAGGCTGCCTAGGGGATTTCCACCATGTCCGACCCACACCTCGGGGGCGTTATTCCTCAAACCCGGGAGTTTCCGGGTTCGCACTTTCCGCCCGAAGTGGCCGCGTCCGGCAGTCAGACTTCCCCTCCTTTCGAAGCCGTCTTGCTTCCGTGTCCTTCAGAGTTCTCTTCAGAGAGGACGCAGCCGCCCCGGCCGATTGTGACGATCTGAGGCCCGAGCAAACCAACAACTCGAGGTGGCCACTCCCCAGGATCGCCCTCGGCCGCCGGTCAGCGCCCTCTACAGGGAGAGAAGTCCCATCTGGGGTGCCATTGTTAGCCAAATGGGCTCGTTTCCCCCTGGAGCTGCCCAATTACCCCAAGGAGGCACGGGAGTCTAGAAGATGGCTTTAAGTTTTTATTGACCAGTCAGCTGAGTGGGTGCTCTCCTCGGCTAATGCCAGAGAGAGAGCCCCTTACAAGTACAGAGCAGCCTTTTTATACCTAGCAACAAACAACTTAGCATGCATACCTTATACGTATATGCGGAAGGAACATTTCAAAAGGCATTGTATGCAGATTGAGAGAGGGGCAAGGGAATGGATACATAACAGGATGCGGTTTAACATTTTACTTGAACTTATCACCTCTTTCCTTAGCACCCCCCTTCTCTCCCCCCTGCACTCCACTCTGAGGCATATGTTAGACTAAAATAGCAGTGCCTGTCTGTCTCACCTAGGCTGGTGGTTTGGCCACCTTGTCTTATCGCATAATCTTGCTGCACAGAGGGCTGCAGCGGGTATTTTGCAGAGACAGCCGTTGCTCCTGATATGACAGCTGGGCTTATAAGCAAATAGTTGACCTGTTGCTCTAACAACAATAAACTGGATATGAGTCAACAGTGTGTCCTTGTTGCCAAGAAGGCTAATGGCATACTGGGCTGCATTAGTAGGAGCATTGCCAGCAGATTGGGCGAAGTGATTATTCCCCTCTATTCGGCACTAGTGAGGCCACATCTGGAGTATTGCGTCCTGTTTTGGGCCCCTCACTACAGAAAGGAAGTGGACAAATTGTAGAGAGTCCAGCAGAGGGCAACAAAAATGATTAGGGATCTGGGGCACATGACTTATGAGGATAGGCTGAGGGAACTGGGCTTATTTAGTCTGCAGAAGAGAAGAGTGACGGGGGATTTGATAGCAACCTTCAACTACTTGAAGGGGGGTTCCAAAGAGGATAGAAGTCAGCTGTTCTCAGTGGTGGCAGATGACAGAACAAGGAGCAATGGTCTCAAATTGCAGTGGAGGAGGTCTAGATTGGATATTAGGGAAAACTATTTCACTAGGAAGGTGGTGAAGCACTGGAATGGGTTACCCAGGGAGGTGGTAAAATCTCCATAGAGATTTTTAAGGCCCGGCTTGACAAAGCTCTGGCTGGAATGATTTAATTGATGTTGGTCCTGCTTTGAGCAGGGGGTTGGACTAGATGACCTCCTGAGGTCTCTTCCAACCCTAATATTCTATGTTTCTAAGTAATTGTAAGAGACATGTCTTTAAAAAGTTGTGGTCTACATACAACTGATCTCCCATTATAAGCCATAGGAACCTGCTGGGGTACCTCCAAATACTCTTCTGAATCCCTCTGGGATAGTTGAGCATTTTTTGGGATTGTCCTCTCCTCTCTTTCAATGAATCTGTGCACCAGTTTTCAATGCATTACAGAAGGGCAAGATCTTGCTTTCTGTTTCAGCAAGGGTACGTTTCTTAATCACTATGTAAGGTCCCCTCCTAAAAGGAGTATATTTGGGATTTTTGCAGTCTGTTTTGTCCAGTTGTGTAGCCAGACCTTCTCTTCTTCCTGAATGGGCATGTAATTTTCCTTTTTTCCTGGCATCTTGTGCCTGGCATGCTCACTTCTGGCTCATCCGTTTCTCCACCTTCTAGATTACTGTCCTTAGGTCAACTATATAAGACTCCACCACGTCACGTAGCTATTTAGGTACAGGGATCCTTGCTACTTCTTGCTGCCTGAACATCAAGTCAGGGGAAACATGAGTTTGCAGAGTCCAAAAATAATATAAAGAAAGTAATGAATACTTGAGTGCCAGCTGGTGTTATATGCAAAGATGACAAAAGCGACTTCATATCCCAGTCTCATTGGTCTTAACTAAGATTCTAAACATAGAACCAATGGTGCAGTTTGCGGTCTCCATTCACCCATTATGCAGGATGGGCAACACTCATCCTCCACTTGGTTATGTGGAGTTGTCAGAAAACCATGTGTAACAACCATGATTTAAATTCCTTTCCCTGATTACTGCATATCCAGTTTAGAGGGCCAAATTGTAACATGACATGTTTCATCAAGGCATCTGTAAGTGTCTATAGTAAGGCTGAGTGGCCTCCCTGTGAACTGGAGTGTGAGGGGCCACTATGCTCCCCAGGGTGGGCGGAGCTAAACCCACCCCGCCCCCCCCACTCGAAATACCAGGGCAGGACAGGAAGTAGGAAAGGAGAGCTGCTGAGCTACAGGAGAGACCGGATGTCTCTTCTGGGGAGCAGACACCTCTGAAAGAGCCCAGCCCAACCCTGGAGTGGACTGAAGCTTTGCCATCAGGTGAAGCAGACGAGGACCCCGAGGAGCTGCCGGAGCTACCCGCAGCCAAGTACCCTGAGGAGACGGGGGATCTTTGGACCACAGGACCTTATACCCAGACTGTGGTAGGAAGTAGTCCAGAGGGATCAGAGTCTAGTCTGGCCCTGCTGCCAGAGTGTAAGTCAGAGTGTTGCAGCTGGAATCCCCGCTGACCCAGTGGCAGATCACCCTGCCTCTGTTAGGCCCTGGGTTGGGACGCAGTGGAGTCGAGTGGGCCTGTGTCCCTCTACCCCCTGCCACCCCACCTCTCGGGTGGCAGCCTCCCCACCATTGACCAGGAGGCCTGTGATGGTGCTCACCCTTGCCTGAGCCCCTAGACTGCTTTGGTACTCACCTCTGCAAGAGCCCTAACTGTTTGACCCGTTGCCATGCATTAGGGTCTGGACTTATTGACTGCTATAGCTCTGCCTAAAATGCAGGCCAGAGCCCTAACTGTTTGTGGCTTTGCCCTGCCCAGCGGGAGCCAGAGCCCCTCTACAGACTGTTTGTAGCTGTCTGCCCCAACCTGGTGAAGGCAGGCTAAAGACTGTTTGTGTCCCAAATGGAGGGCCAAAGCTCCCTGGTAGACTGCTAATTATAGGCTGTTAATTACTCTCTGCTCCAGCCACGTGGCTGTGGGCTAAAGACTGTTGTGCTTCATGCTGCCAAGAGGGCTGAGCTCTCCCCTATAAGTCTGTTACTTGCAGTCTGCCTGTAGTGAAGCAGAGTGGCCTCCTTCCCCCACTTGAGAGGAAGGGACCACTACACTGTCTCAGTACTTTTTATCCTTCAGTGGTTGCAGCAACACATAGTTTGAAAAGGTGTCATCATACACTACCAGCAAATAGTGGTTTCTAGCTGATGTTTCTGGTAGTTGGCCTTTCAAATCATTCCGTATGATCCCCCAGGGCCTATTAGGTTGGGGCATTTCCCCTAAAGGAGTTCTTCCTCTTCTTCCTGGTGCTTTCCTTTCTTGACAGGAAAGTACCCAGTCCTGAACATCTGCAGCCATACCCAGCCAAAACAATCTGTTGGATACCAGGATCAGTGTGTTTTTGTACCCCAGGTCAGCTGCTGCTTCATTACAATGGAGACACTCCAATCCCATTTGCTGTATGCTTGCTGCAAGACAATCCTATATCCTTCATACACCAGCAAGTTGGTGGCTGAATCAATGAATAATTATTCTCAAACTCCATTAAACATCCTTGGCCTGGGGCTCCTTCAATTGATCTGCTGGTGCAACAAACGTAAGCCAGGGTTGTTAGTCTGTTCATGCTGTATGTCCTCATAAGACTAGGCGAAGTCTATTTTCACTGCCCTTATCCAGCTGTAAGCATCTGCAGCATTTTGTTTTTCCACATTTATGATCAACTGTGAATTCCACATTTATGATCAACCACTGTGAATTCTGTACATAATACAGATGTCCATGAGGGCCTCTGCAATAGCCAGACACTCCCGTTCTGTTGCTGAACACATGGTTCCCTCCTATTTAACTTGTGACCTCCACAAGCTGCTGGTCTGTGACTAGCAAGCTCATCAATTTTGTTCAAATGCAAATCCAACCGCAACATTTGAGGCATCACAGGTTACCATGATTGAATGTGATGGATGTGGGAATTTAAGCAAAACAAATTAGAAGTCATTCCTTCAATAACTCAAATGCTTTTTGGCATTTCTCTACCCAGACAAAGTTATTCGTAGTTAGCTGGTATAATGGTACTACCTGCTCTGCAATTTTATTAATTAATTTATTTGTTTTATTTATTTGCAAATCTCCTGTAGAATCTGCAGAGGCCTACAAACCACTGTGCCTCCTACAGCTTGAAACAACTGGAACAGGCCTACATAATGTTCAGTTTCTAAGGTTAAGGCTCCAACATGTCCTCGGAAGGTGATGTGACTCCTCGCAAACTAACATTTATTTCCTGCAAGTTTAAATCCTGACATTTTAAAGCTTTAGAATAATTTCCACTCCTATCAGGTGTCCCTCCCATGTTTTATGGAAACAAATTGCATCATCTAAATATGTAAGGAGGTCTTTAGTTCTCACAACTTGGGTTAGATAATTTACCTCCCTCTGAAATGTACCTGGTGCATTCATGAGCCTGAAGGGCATTCTGCTGAATTTAAGTAGTCCATAGGGTGTCAAAGATATTTTTCCCTCAATCCTTAAGTGCCAGTTTACTCTTATGGTATCAAGATACCAAATATACCAAATCAAAACTACTCAAATATTGCGCTCCTGACATTTTATCCAGTGTGTCTGCTATGTGGGGAAGTGTATAGCTATCTTGAACCATCTGTGAATTGTCTCCTATAGTCAACACAACCTCACGTCTCCATTAGGCTTTTCAACAATTAGACAATGTAGACTGTTCAATCAAGCCATCCTCCAGCATGTGATTTAGCTTTTCTTTCACTGTGACCTGATGCATCAGAGGAATCCAATGTGGGAGCTGCCTGACAGGAACACTCCCTCCGTGGCTTAAGCACAATCTGATTTTGGCATCTGATCATATATCCTAAACTCTTTATTATTCCTGGAGAACACAGTAGAATATCCTCAGAGCAGCTGTTTTAACTGCTTCCTTTCATTGCCTTCTATGGCTGCTTCTGTCAAGTCAACCCCAAACTTTTTTACCAACTGGGCTTCATCACAGCTCTTGATTTCTGCTCCTGTGAGAGGCTTTGAGACACCAGCCACATTGGATACTGTTCCCATTGTCTCTCCCCACTCCCTCCACACATACACTAGCTGTACTACCTGGTGAGTCTCATTAATTGCTCTTACCCAGCACTCCTGGGCCCCCACTTCCTCCTACCCACATCCAGCAGGGATATTTGGATATTGTCCAGGAACAACTGTGTTCTGTTAACACTCCAGAAGTTCTCATGATGCTCTTGGATGAAATCTATTCCCAATACAACAGCACTAAAAACAAACAAACAAAAATTTTCAGAGGGAGATGGAATTCTCCTGTTGTCTGCAGTAGCTGATGATTAATCATCACCAATTTAACTCCTGCAGTACAAATTTTGTTCGCCTTCAGCATTGGGTGTTCACCATAGATTAGATTTATTTCAGATCCTGAATCCAACAGCATTGTGCTTTTTGAACCGTTTGTGTCTGTAGATGTAGCAGGTATCTGAGCAGTTCTTCACATGGACCATTGTAATAGTTGCTGATGGTGGTCCTACTGCCCCAGCAATTTCTAGTTTCCCTGGTGTGACTTCTCTCTGCTTGGGTAAGTCTGTCTTCAGTGACCTTTGCTTCTTCATCACTTGATAATGTAATCTGGCCTGGGACCCACTTGAGAAATAGACACACTCTCTCTCTCTTCTGACTGGGAGGATGTCTGTGAATAGCTTGCATTTGTGTCTTCTCCAATTTTTTATCCACTTCATTAACAATACTTGAAGTGCTGTATCTGGCAAAGGAGTCACGCTGAGGTTGGTAATTAACAGCTGATACCTTTAAGGAAATCCTAATTTCTGCTTCCACACTTTGAACTTTGTGTACAATCTGGTCCATAGGTTTATCCGGTATGTTATCCTCCACCAGCAGGCTACAAAGTTCCCCTGCTAAACTATTATAAATTGACTTTTTCACATACATCCTTCTCTGTGTTGCCAGTTCCAGATGTGACACAGCAGGTTCTGCTTCACTTGAGTCATCTCTCAGACAAGGTACTTGGAAAGCCTTATCGAACAGTTTCCTTAATGTACACAAACAACTATGCAGAGGTTCCTGCCTCCTCATGACTTGTCTTTCCTTCTGGTATTTCAAAAAGACCAATCCCCGCTCACAGGAGTTGTAGAAGTATTTATTTGTGTAATTATCTATAAGACCCACTATCAGAACTAGGAAGCTGCTGATAAAATGCTTTGGCATCACCATCTGAAACACTGCAAAAGCTGTGCTGCTTTCTCATCAGTACACTCATTCACAGTCTGCCAATTAATTACAGATTCCAGTCTCATCTGCATAACCAGTAAGCTTCATCTCAGGCAAACGTGCTTTTTCCCCCTCTTTAAACCAGCGTCACCACTATTAGAATACTCGCTTAAATTTATGGGGACACTGCAAGTACCAACTCCAGTACACACAAGGCAGAACTCAAATTCCTGCGAAACCCCCAGGTCAGATCAATCACATAATAACATACAAGACAACAACTTAACACTGAGATAAGGCTCCACCTACTGATGGAGTTCTTGTCTGCAATAATCATTACACTATGAATGAAAGAGCAGATAATTCTTGTTAACATTTGAATAGCATAAGTGCCTAAGAAAAACTTTACAGATCTTTTAGTAGTACTTTTGTTTGTGTCTACATATTTTAATACAACTCACAATGCTGACTTAGATCTAGGCTGAGAGTAGGCGCTTCAAGTAATAAGTATGAGCTTCTTGGTTGTTATAATAGCTTTCAGGAATTATTTGTTCTTATTTAGGCTGAGAAAACTTGCTTAGCTTAATTTAGAATCTACTCTGAAATTATGGGTTCTAAATTTCAAACAGAACTCATTGTGGAGGTCTGAATTTCATTAATTTCAAGGGTGGGAGAAAAGACATGAGGTTTTGCAGATGAAGCATTACCAGTTTTCCTTGGAGGTCTTAAAAGGAAGACAAATTTATTTTCAAACAAGTTTCTTTGTTTGCACATAGCAACTTTTCATTTACATGGGGTGGGGGGGGGGGAAAACTATATTTAAATTTACTTTCCTTTGATAAATGGTTTTAATGAAAGGAAAGCACATTACAAAAAAAGTTACAATTTGAGTTTGTGCAAAAACCCAAAACACCTCTAGCTTCTCCGACCCCCAGCTGTTATTAAAAACACTAACATGAGCTTGCAATGAAAGTGCACTAGATGGTATATATCTACAGAACCAGTTTTAGCATATCCCAGAGGGAATTAATCTCTGATTGTACCTGATGAGTTTGTATAGAAGAAATGTGTTTGACCAGATCAGGGATCGGCAACCTTTGGCAAGCCGCCAATCAGGGAAATCCGCTGGTGGGCCGGGGCAGTTTGTTTACCTGCAGCGTCTGCAGGTTTGGCCAATCACAGATCCCAGTGGCCGCGATTCACCATTCTAGGCCAACGGGGGCTGCGGAAGTGGCGCGGGCCGAGGGATCTGTTGGCTGCTGTTTCCCGCAAACAAACTGACCCGGCCTGCCAGCAGATTTCCCTGATAGGCCGCGTGCCAAAGGTTGCTGATCCCTGGACCAGACACAGAATGCTGTCCGCTATATTTTAGTTCTGAAAAAGCCAGAGGAGTAATTATGTTTTCTAACCACCAACATTTTGGAGCCAAACAGCACATATATGTCAGCTGCCAAGGCTCATTCTGTACAGTCTGGCCAACTGATGACTAAGGTTAGATAGGAAAACTAGCTGGACAAAACTTCCACTGTAACCTGGAATTAGTTAAGTTTTATTACAAATCCCAAACTCAGGGCATGTTTGCAATGTACCTGAATGTGAAAATGAAAGAAAAGAGATTTCCCTACATTTTCTCTAAACTGTGTGGTACACTATACAGTGTCTCCATTCTATGTGTCACGTTTGGATTTCTTTAACTATTTGTATCAAATAAAAGTTAAACAATTTCACAACTACTGTAATGAATAGTGCATCATTCTGGGCTTGTACTTCTATTCATCCTTCTGGAAACCGGTGCCTTCCATTTATTGGCAACTTCCCGATTGTAGCAATGCGACGACTCACCGCTACGGCGCCTCCTGCTGGTTGTCCTGGGAAATAGCTCTCCATCTCCAGAGTGCCCTCTGTTGGCCGATGTCTCGCCCGCCGCTGGTTTCTGTGTCCCTTTATGTCAGGGTTCTGCCCCAGCAGTAACCCACACCCCCTATCCCCACCTTGCCTCAGTGGCTACTGCCAGTCATCATCTAGCCCCCGCTCACTGGGTGGACTGCAGTCTATAAACCACTCATCATCAGCAATGGGGGTCTGGACCTGCTGCCTTTGCCTGCCCAGGGCTGTACCTCTGCAACCCCAGTACCCTTCCTGGCCTTTAGCAAGGCTTGCAGCCTGGGGGTTTTCCAGGATGGATCTCCCCAGCACCTCTGGCCTTCCCCCAGCCCTGCTCCACTCTAGGTACCCCATTCAGTTCTCAAGCAGCCAGGCCTATCTCTCTCCACAGCTAGAGAGAGACTCTTTGAGCTCCTGGCTCACAGCCTTTTATAAGGCCAGCTGTGGCCTGATTGGGACGTGGCCCTAGCTGAGGCTGTTTCCCCAATCAGCCCAGCCTTTAGCTCGCAGCCCCAGTCCTCTCCCAGGGCTGGCTGTAACCCTTTCAGGCTCGGAGCAGGTGACCACCCCACTACACTGATAATAGCAACTTATTTTCTGGGAACAGAGATGTTGCTAATAAGCAGAATCTACTGTAATTAATATTACTATGGTATTTGCTGTTAGGAAGGGGGAAATGCTTTAAAGAACTAGCCAGGACAGTGACTACAAGAGGCTTGTTTGTCAAAGTGGTGTGAAGCCTCAAGGACCTATTCAATTCACTACTGGGCCTAGACCTTAGATTGTGTACAAAATGTTTTCTTCCTCCTTCAGCTTGCTAGGAATGTCCCTCCTTCCTTTCATTCCAGGACCTGGCCACAGTGACCTATGCATGTCACCTGCATGCAGGATTATGGTAATGCACTGTATCTGAAACTGATTGTGAAAACAAAGAAAAGGTTAGGAGTACTTGTGGCACCTTAGAGACTAACAAATTGTTCTTTTTGCGGATACAGACTAACACGGCTGCTACTCTGAAAGAAAAGGTTGTTACTTGTGCTCATAGAGTATGTATACACTGCAAAAAAACCCCAGCAACAATGTGGTAGAGAGTCTCAGAACCTGGTCAACTGACTCTGGCTTCAAGGGCTCATGCTTTTCAAGCCTGGGCTCTGAAACCTGGCAAAGGGAGAGGATCTCGGAGCCCAAACTCCAGCTCAAGCATGAAAGTCATCACTGCTATTTTTAGCCTCACAACACGGGCCTGAGTCAGTTTACCTGGGCTCTAAGATTCACTGCTGGGAGTGTTTTGCAGGCTGGGGATGTTTCCTCGCCGCCACTATAGACATACACACAGAGGCCTACCACAAGGAAGGAAGCATTCTGCACATCAGACTTGTGTTTTCATTTCTCCCATCTAGGTCCCAGTCTAACTCCACTGCCAGTTCTATGCTTTGATCTTGAGTTTCAAAGCAATTACTGAATCATATTCCAGTTTCATTAGCCACCACATCTACAAAACACCAAAACAGTTGCACTTCTGTAAGACAAAGTTGAGGACAAGCATATGGGGCAGAGAAAATCCATCATCAGTTATGGAGATCAGCCTGGGGAATAAACTTCAGAAGAGATTAGATTATGCTAGAATCTGATGACCTTCACACAGGGGTGAAAGTAATTTAGAGGACTTACTGGTACGCAATGCAGCCAGGGTCCTGGGCAAGATGGGGGTGGGCAGCTCTGGGCCCCTGGAAGGGACGGGGCCTTGGCCGGAAGGGGCGGGGGGGCTGGGGCCAGACTCCCCCAGCAGCCCTTCAGCGCTGCCCGTGTCATGCCACCCAGGCTCCAGCCGCTGCTGCAGTAGCGGCGGCAGCGACTGTAAGCCCCGGGACTCTGGCAGCGATTTAAAGGGCCCGGGGCTCCAGCTGCTGCTGGGAGCACTGGGCCATTTTAAATCATGGGGTCCTGGGGCAGCTGCCCCTTTTGTCTCCCCCATCAGCAGCCCTGCCAATACGGTGCTTAAAGCATTGCCATGGCAGCGCTTTAACATCTGCTGTGTACTGGCCCGTACCAGTGGCCACTTTCTTACTGGTACACTGTACCAGCCGTACCAGCTTACTTTCGCCTCTGCCTTTACATCATGCTAAAAACTTTCAACTTTGCTAAAGCTTATCCACCATAAGGAGAATCATGCTTACAACAACAGCTGTCTCATTCAAAGAAAAATTGACAGAGCTCAAAAAGAGCTTCTTATAGCCATAAAGGGATGAAGAGCTAGGACCCCATGAAGTGCACTAAGAACCTTGCTACGGGATGTGCTCATACACTACAGTGATAGTACAAAATCCTACAATAGATACCATTTCAATATTTCCACTATGGGAAAAACCACAGTCACATTAATTAGGCAAACTTTTAGTGGTAGCATTGTACCAGAATAATTGTGAACAGAAGTAAAGCTCGTAACCTACTTCAAAAGTCTCTTGAGCTGAACAGTGTATTTTAACAGTACTAGTGTAGGATGAAGAACAATGAAAACTATGCATTGTTGATACATCTACACATTGTTCAGTAGTATAGTGAATCCCAAAGGTGACCTTTTAGAGGAGTTTCTTCCTCAGAAAATTTGCTTGAACGGTCTGGGCCTCATTTTCAAAGTATCAACTTCTGAGACAGCAGCTGTGTCCCATCACAGTGTTCTCTACCCAATAAGTCACTCTTCCTATAGAATACTGAAGGTTCATTGATCCAGACTGTCAGTGTTCTCAACTAAGGTATCTTAGGTACAGAACCAAATTCCCCTTGTATTCTGCCAGAGACTATATTTACAAAGCTCCAGGGCACAATGATACGACATTTTTTCTCCCAGATCAGACTCTTTCTTCAATTTTTTTCCCAACAAGACAATGGCTGTGTTCCAACTGGGAGCAATGATTTTACTAGTTCAATCATTGTGTCGACTCAAATATCGTCAGCTGTTGGCAAAGGAGTGTAAAGGAGTTCTCAAGGTATTGCCGATGGTGTTTGCACTGCTAGCTAGGATGTCATAGAGCCCTGGGACGTATGTCCTTTTCTGTGGGTTTTACCCAAAGAATGTGAAATGCTTTGGGAATCTTTTCAGTGTAAAACTCCAATGGATATATTAACGTGAGACTTTTTTCTAAGGCTGGGAAAAATAGTCTAACCCCTGTGTTTTGCTTTAAACAGCTTTGTAAATTGAAATCAAAACTTTCTACACTTGTTGTAACCTTGCCATTTATGGCCCCCACCCCAGAGCACATTGACTTTGAAACAATCTTATAATGCATGCAACAATTAACAAAGCTTTAATCACTGCTATAAGCCCCCTGAGAGAAATCATTGTAATAAAATTGTCGTATTAAGGATATGAAAAAATAATTGCAGGTGCAACTAAACATGATTAATGATCAGACAACAGCTTCCACATGAAAAGAATATTAAACAATTTTGGACTCTTGTCAGTGCCAAGATTATTAATTTGTTGGCGCATTTGTTTGCATAGAGCATTGGGCAACAGTACAGAGAACCTCCATAGCCAGAAGACACTATTTGCATACCATTTGATGTAGTAAGTTTTCCACAAATGTTTAAAAACTAAGAATATTTGTTAAGTAAACTGGATGACAGAGATACAGATAGTGTCACAGTGTGATGTGGAGAATTCGAGATTGCGAGGTAGCTTTCATAGGAACCATAACACAGTACATTGTACTTTAATTTCCTTTACTGATAGAAAGATGTGGCAGAATTCTTCTGTCAAATTACTTTGAGATAACCTCATCTACTGGCTTCGAGATTGTGGTTGGGTGTTGTAACCTTGTAATTTTGAGACTGGGTTTTGTGGCTGATGATTATCCTGCTAGTCTTGCAGTGAATTATTCTCCATAGAGAAAAATCACTTTAGCAAAGGCAGTAAAAGTGATTTAAAAAAAAATACATTTTGTGCTTCGCCTGTTAACACTTTTTTTTTTGGTGGAGGGGGAGACAGAAGGGGATAAGATTCAGAAAGAAATTTGAAATAGTTATCTTAGAAAGCATTTAGTGTTCTAGAGCAAAAATCTCTGTAAGTTACTGTGGCTTGTCATATTATCCATTAGAGATGTATTATTAATTATTACTATTATTATTATTATTATTATTATTCATGGTATTGTTTATTTTTTCCCGTATGTTCTAGGTTGGGACATCTTGCTCAATAATGCTGAAATTTTGTAACATCCACTTTCTACAAATAGCATCACAATGCAGATATAGGGTCAATTAGGCAACTATTTAATTCATTTTAGAAAGACAAATAGAAGTCAAGAAACAATTTTAAGTGCCTAACACCACTTTGCATTCTCTATGCCATTAGCCAAAATATTTATGAAGATATTGAATAGCACATCCAGGATAGATCCCTTAGGGACACCACTCAATCTGCCCTTCCAGCTGGATTGTGAGCCATTGATAACTACTCTGAGTACAGTTTTCCAGGCAGTTATGCACCCTCCTTTTAGTAGGTTAGTCTAAACTATATTGTTTATAAGAAGGTCATGTGAGACAGTTTCAAAAGCCTTACTAAATTTGAGATATATCACATCTACTGCTTTACTCTTATCTATCTACAAGGCTTGTTACCCTGTCAAAGAAGGATATTAAGTTGGTTTCATGATATTTTTCTTGACTAATGCATGTTGTTATTACCTTATTATATATATATTCATCCTTTGTAACTTGAACTAATTTTCACTTCTTTTATTATTCTGTTTTTGAGTTTCAGGTCACTGAAGATCTCTTGGTTAAACCAGGGTAACTTTCTACTGTACTTCCTATCAATCTGATAGCTTGCTCTTGTGCCCTTAATAATGTCTCTTTGAAAAAACTGCCTGCTCTTTTGAACTTTTTTCCCCTTACACTTGCTTCCCACAGGTATCACCTGCCAATTCTCTGAGTTTACTGAAGTCTGCCTTCCTGAAGCCCATAGTCTTTATTCTGCTGTTTTCCCTCTTATAATTTCTTAGACTCATGATCATCACTTTGTGATCACTTTCACTCTAGCATACTTTAAAAATTGGAAGTTAAATCCTGCTACATAAAATAGAAAGGAGCATTAACTCTGACAAGATTAAATGTAAAAATATAATTAGGCAGGCTAAAAGGGAATTGGAATAGCAACCAGCCAAAGACTCAAAAACTAACAGCAAAAAAACCTTTTAAGTACTTTGGTAGTAGGAAGTCTGCCAAACAATCAGGGGAGTCACTGGATGACCAAGGTGTTAAATGAACACTCACAAAAGATAAGGCCGTTGCAAAGAAACTAAATGAATTCTTTGCATTGGTCTTCATTGCAGAGGATGAGAGGGAGATTCCCACACCTGAGCCATTCTTTTTAGGTGACAAATCTGAGGAACTGTCCCAGATTGAGGGGGTCAGTAGAGGAGGTTTTGGAACAAATTGATAAATTAAACAGTAATTAATCACCAGTACCAGATGGTATTCACCCAAAAGTTTCATATATGAAACTGTGAAATACTAACTGTGCTATGTAACCTATCATTTAAATCATCTTTTGTATCTGATGACTGGAGGATTTCTAATGTGTCACCAATTTTTAAAAAAAGCTCCAGAGGCAATCCTGGGAATTACAGACTGGTAAGCCTATCTTCAGTACCAGGCAATTTGGTTGAAGCTATAGTAAAGAACAGAACAGAATTATCAGACACACAAATGAATATGATTTCTTGGTGAAGAGTCAACATGGCTTTGGTAAAAGGAAATCATGCCTCACTAATCTATTAGAATTCTTTGAAGGGAGGGTCAACAAACTTGTGAGCAAAGGTGATCCAGTTGATATAGTGTACTTGGGCTTTCAGAAAGCTTTTGACAAGGTCCCTCATCAAAGGCTCTTAAGCAAAGTAAGCAGTCATAGGACAAGAGGGAAGGTCCTTTCAGGAATAAATTATCCGTTTTCAGAATGGAGAGAGATAAATACTGGTGTCCGCCAGGGGTCTGTACTAGGACCAGTGCTGTTCAACATGTTCATAAATTATCTGAAAAAGGGGGTGAACAGTGAAGTGGCAAATTTGCAGATGATATAAAATTACTCAAGACAGTTAAGTCCAAAACAGACTATGAAGAGTTACAAAGGGATCTCACAAAACTGGTGGCTGGGCAACAAAATAGCAGATGTAATTCAATGTTGATAAATGCAAAGTAATGCACAGTGGAAAACACAATCTCAAGTATACATACATAATGACAGGTCTCAATTAGCTGTTACCACTCCAAAAAGAGATCTTGGAATCATTGTGGATAGTTCTCTGAAAATGTCTCCTCAATGTGCAGTGGCAGTCAAATAGCCTTACAGAATGGTAGCAACCATTAGGAAAGGGATAGATAATAAGAAAGAAAATATCATAATGCCACTATATGCATCCATGGTATGCCCACACCTTGAATACTGTGTGCAGTTCTGCTCACCCATCTCAAAAAGATATATTAGAATTGGGAAAGGTACAGAGAATGGAAACAAAAATGATTAAGGGTATGGAACAGCTTCCATATTAGGAAAGATTAAAAAGACTGAGACTTTTCAGCTTGGAAAAGAGATGACTAAGAGGGGATATGATAGAGGTCTAAAAAATTGTAAATTGTGTGGCGAAAATGAATAAGGAAGTGTTATTTACTCAGTCACATAAAAGAACCGGGGGCACCCAATGAAATTCATAGACAGCAGGTTTAATACAAACAAAAGGAAGTACTTCCACACAGAACACATAGTCAACCCATGGAATTCGTTGCCAGGGGATGTTTTGAAGGCCAAAACTATAATGAGGTTCAAAAAAGAACTAGATAAGTTCATGGAAGATAGGTCCATCCATGGCTATTAGCCAAGATGGGCAGGGATGCAACCCCATGCTTTGGGAATTCCTGTGATTCAGAAGCAAAAAAACTTCCTATACTATTAAGGATCTCCTGTGCTATCCTGTCGCCCATCACTGGAGATTCTTAGCTAAAGACATGTGTCTGCATTCAGAATGGCTTGAAAAGGGGAAGATGAGCAAAGTAATTTATATCAACTGTACCTAAGCAGTACCTATCTATCACTAAGGAAACAATATGCTAGGAGTGCATGCCTTAATAACGTACTGACTGCTAGCTTTGGCTGAAATAGAATCCAAAACAGTGACACGTTGCATTCCTTGCTTTCAGTTAAGTCATCTTGCTGTATGTTGAATGCAAAGGAGATGTTTTCCTTTGCTTTTGATCCAGAATTATTTTCAATTAAAATATTTATTTTTATTTGTCTGAGTTTTAAGAAGTCATTCAAAGAAGCCAGATTATTCTAATCAGAATTGCAATCCATTCATTAGCATAATGGAAAAAGGTAACGGATTTGCATATAATAGACACCCTGAGAGAAGATATATATTCACAACCCATAACACTTATGTAGATAGATTGTAGACATAATAATCAGACACAGGAGGGAGGGAGAGACAAATAATTACTCTAATGGAAAGGGAGAGAATGTGATTAACATTAATGCTATCCAAAGAGACGTATCTGTGGTAAGAATGACATAAAGGGTAACTATACAACTTGGCCTTGCCTCCTGGGCAAGAGAGATATTGAGAATAACAAATCAGATGTACTGCATCAGAAGAAGCTCTGCAGATTTATGAAGTGATGTTTACTGTTCACTAAATCCAGAAGTCATTTCTTTCTGGCTAACTTTCTGTTTATGTCATTTTTGTTAGAGAGGAAAGTAGCCAACAAAATAAATAATCATGAAAGAGATAGGAAGAAAGGGGAAAGCAGGAAACCCCGCAATGGAACTTTGCCACATACAGTCAATTGTGGTTTCTTTATAGATAGATCATGCAAGCAACTGAAAACACATATTTTATCATAACCCTAACCCTAACCCTATCATCATAGAATATCATAGAATAACAGAAATATAGGCCTAAAAGGTACCTTAAAAATCATCCCTGATATGTGTTTGTCTAACCTGGTCTTAAAAATCTCCAGTTACAGGCATTCCACAACCTGCCTTGGAATCCTATTCAAGAGCTTAATGACCTTTATAATTAGAGAGTTTTTCCTCAATATCTAACCTAAATCTCCCTTGCTGCAGATTAAGTCCATTATTTCTTGTCCTACCTTCAGTGGACATGGAGAACAATTGATCACTCGCCTCTTTAAAACAACTATTAATATATTTGAAGACCCTTATCAGATTTCGCCTCAGTTTTCTTTTCTCAAGGGTAAAGCATGCCCAGTTTTTTTAACCTTGCCTCATAGGTCAGATTTTCTAAAGCTTTTACCTTTTTACCAAGCTTTTACCATTTTTATTCTTCTTCTCTCAATGCTCTCCAATTTGTCAACATCTTTCTTCTACTGTGGCACCAAGAACTGGACACAGTACTCCAGCTGCGTTCTCACCAGTGATGGGTAGAGTGGGACAATTATCTCCCATATCTTACATGTGACACTTCCATTAACACACCCCAGACTGATACTAGGCTTTTTAGTAGTTGCATCACATTGTTAGCTCATTTTCAATTTGTGACCAACTACAAATGCAGATTCTTTTCAGCAGTATTACCACTTAGCCAGTTATTCTCCATTTTGCATTTGTGCATTTGATTTTTCCTTTGGAAGTGAAGTACATTGCACTTACCTTTACTGAATTTTATCTTGTTTATTTTAGACCAAGTCTCCAATTTTTCAAGGTTATTTTGAATTCTAATCCTATCTTCCAAAGTGCTTGCAACCCCTTCCAGCTTGCTGTCATCTACAAATCTAATAAGTATACTGTCTACTCCATTATCTATTTTATCAATTATTTAACAAGCAGGCTATTTTAATCCAAGCTAAGCCTTTCATGTGGTTTAGAAAAGTTTTTTTAAAAAAATTCCACTATGGTATTTTAGTGTTCCATGCCCCTGGAATCTATGGTCCTAGTTGGCATTAGAAGCATAAGTATGTAAAGCAGCCCAACTAGAACTGGTTAATCCTGGTAATATAGCCCTTTGATGCAAGATTTCTAGTACAGCTTTGCAGATCTAAGAGGTGCCTATAATCATCCTATATTTTGAGTGTTTATTCAAACAAAATCCATACTTTATATTTTGCCTTGCTCCCCACATGTCTGCCTGATGGATACAAGTAGTATTTAAACCTTACAAACAAAATAAATTTGGGGGCTAACTGGCTAAGATACAAAGGATCGATCAGTAGCGTGCTGCATATCCAACAGCAGAAAGATACAGAAACTGTATGTAGTAGATAAACGCCTTGACCCTTACATCACCATGGGTGTATCATGATTCCACGCCACACCTCCTGCCATTTCTACACTCCCTCTGAAGGTGCACTAGGATTGATATGATCAGTGGTATTGTGGATCTAAAAAGGAGAGAGAGATTCAATGCTTTCTCTCTACTATGCTCACCTGCATAGGTGCCTGAACCTTTCATGAAATTATTTCACTCTGATTTAATCTTACTGGGCAAACCCCAGACTGCTGTTGTAATATGATTTCACCCCGTTTCCTAGCCTCTTCTGGATTTTTAATACTATCATTGAACTCTAAAATATTGGTACCAACTGTGCCACCTCCCCTGCTCTTTTTCATTCCTAATGCTGTAATCCAGTGAAGAAAGCAATTTCTTTTATCTCAAGCAAAGTGCAATGTACATGCTTTGCACAAAACGCTGAGAAAAGGTTAATAATATCTAATGCTGACAACTCACTGAAGATTGCAAATGCCACTTTTGAAACTTGACAACAGAACGCATTATCTCTTGCTCTTTATTATTTTCATGTTCAAAAATTTCCATGCTAGTTGCTCCTGTATTATTATTTTTTTAATGTTCTGTCAGTCTTTGGTAATTAGGACCTGATTAATCAAATTTGCTGCACCTCATTTTGCTGATTTTCCTCCCTTGAAATGGATCTTGCCTTTACCTAATGGATGATAGTGCTGATAACCAAGGACATTTTAATCACTGTGCACTGATGATAGATGACTTACCTGTTTAATTGAATTGCTATTTGACAGCATATTGTCTTTGGGGCTTGCATGCTTTGGATTCAGAGGTGGAAGGTATGTTATAGGGCAATGTAAAAATCATCTGTTTATTTGCTTTGAACTGTCACTAGTTCATAAAAGGGGAACTGCTGACTTTATTTCCTAACTGTAAGTAGAAAACCTTGGGTTTTTTAATTGTGCTTCTGGAGATATTTAGTAACAAGTTTTATTGTTTTTATTTTCTTAGCTGGGGCTTCCAATTTAACCCAAGCAAATAAATATATAGTATACTACAAATAAAGGGATATAGTCAGTCTTTTGAATGGGAATAATACTACTTCTTTACCTTGCAGAGTATTCTGAAGAGTTACTAGTTAATGCTTGTACACTACTTTGAAAACATACACATTATATAAGTATTGTTAAGTAAATGTAGTTTAGGGGCCAGATTTAGGGGTTATGATTGCTTTGTTCTTAAGGGTGGTTAATAAAATCTAACAGAGTTTGTTTCATCACCTTTTTTTAGCAAAATATATTTATTTATTTATTTATTTAATCTTTCTTTACAGTGTTGGAGATCAAAATGGAATGAAATTGGGTTGGTGCATGAGAACCAAAAAGTGCACTTTCCATTACATGTAGAGCTGGTTGAAGAAAAAAGTTCAAAATTGTTTAAACACTTCATTTATATATTTTGGGAAATGAAAAAATCATTTTTTTCAGTTAGAAACAACTTTTCATTTTGAAATCCAAGCTAATCATAGTAAAAAAAATGGTCAAAATTAAAAACGATCAAAATTGAAACAAAACATTACAAATTATCAAAAAGGAAATGTTTCAATTGATTCAAATCATGCTTTGTTTGTTTGTTTCAGATTTTCTTTCCTCAAATCTTTGTCAAGATTTTGAAAAACTATCCTATCTCAAATTGGGACAAAACATCAAAATCTCACTTTTCATGGGTTGGGAAAACTGATTGCCACCCAACTCCTATTTTAAGTAAATTATAAAAATAAACGTCATACTTGACCATAAACAGGGCTCAACAAGTGAGGCTTCAGTTGTCCCTTTTACAGGGGGGTGAAATTCACCCAGAGAAGAATCAGGCATAAAAAGAATATTTGATTCAGTTAAGCATGTGTATGATGATGAGCCTTTTGTTCCCTTCAGAAGGGTGTAAATATAGACTGTATGGCTCAAATCCTCAGCACTAAACTAGTTAAGTCACTCAATTGCCCCTAAAGACTCCCAAGAGACACCCCAGAGACTCCACTCTAAGTGAAAACTAGTACAAATTTACGAAGTATGAATATGAAAAAAACCCAACACAAGCATATAGGGACAAAATTTGAAAGACCAACGCACAAAATGAGATTAAGGCCAGGTCTACACTACCCCCCTAATTCGAACTAAGGTACGCAACTTCAGCTACGTGAATAACGTAGCTGAAGTTCGAAGTACCTGACTTCGAACTTACCTTGGTCCACACTCGGCAGGCAGGCTCCCCTGTCGACTCCGCGGTACTCCTCTCGCCGAGCTGGAGTACCGCCGTCGACGGCGAGCACTTCCGGGTTCGACTTATCGCGTCCAGACTAGACGCGATAAGTCGAACCCAGAAGTTCGATCGCTCGCCGCCGAACTACCGGGTAAGTGTAGCCAAGGCCTAAGCTAGCTAGGGGAATAGACGGTAACAAGAAAACATTTTACAAATATGTTAGAAACAAGAGGAAGGACAAGGACAAGGTAGGAAAGATGATAACAGAAAACACAGCAATGGTTGAAGTGTTTAATGCCTTTTTCAGTTTTCACCAAAAAAGTTAGCAGTGATTGGATGACTAACATAACAAACATCAGTGTGAATGGGGTATGTTTGAGGCTGAAATAGGAAAAGAACAGGTTAAGAATTACTTAGGCCTGGTCTACACTACAAGTTTAGGTCGACTTTAGCAGCATTAAGTCGAATTAAGCCTGGACACGTCCACACGACAAAGCCCTTTCTTTCAACTTAAAGGGCCATTTAAACCGGTTTCTTTACTCCACCTCCGACGAGGGGATTAGCGCTAAAATCGGCCTTTGCGGGTCGGATTTGGGGTATTGTGGACGCAATTCGATGTTATTGGCCTCCGGGAGCTATCCCACAGTGCTTCATTGTGACCGCTCTGGACAGCACTCTCAACTCAGATGCACTGACCAGGTAGACAGGAAAAGCCCCGTGAACTTTTGAATTTCATTTCCTGTTTGCCCAGTGTGGAGAGCACAAGTGACCACGCACAGCTCATCAGCACAAGTAACCATGATGGAGTCCCAGGATCGCAAAAGAGCTCCAGTATGGACAAACGGGAGGTACGGGATCTGCTTGCCATATGGGGAGACGAATCAGTGCTAGCTGAACTCCGTAGCAGTAAATGAAATGGCAAAATATTAGAAAAAGTCTCAAAGGCCATGAAGGACAGAGGCCATAACAGGGATGCACAGCAGTGCTGCGTGAAAATTAAGGAGTTAAGGCAAGCCTACCACATAGACAGAGAGGCAAACGAAAGGCCTGGGGCAGAGCCGCAAATATGCCGCTTCTCCGCGGAGCTGCATGCCATTCTAGGGGGTGCAGCCACCACTACCCCAACCGTGTGCTTTGACTCCATCAATGGAGAATGACACAACAGGGAAGCGGGTTCGGAGTACGCGGAAGATGATGATGATGATGAAGACAATGAAGATAGCTCACGGCAAGGAAGCGGAGAAACCAGTTTCCCCAACAGCCAGGAAATGTTTATCACCCTGGAACTGGAACCAGTAACCCCCAAACTCACCCAAAGCGTGCTCCCAGACCCTGAGGGCGCACAAGGGACCTCTGGTGAGTGTACCTTTGTAAATATTACACATGGTTTAAAAGCAAGCGTGTTTAATGATTAATGATTAATTTGCCCTGGCAATCGCGGCCAGTACAGCTACTGGAAAAGTCTGTTAACGTGTATGGGGATGGAGCCGAAATCCTCCAGGGACATCTCCTGAAACTCTCCTTCATGTACTCCCAAAGCCTTTGCAAAAGGTTTCTGGGAAGGGCTGCCTTATCCCGTCCGCCATGGTAGGACACTTTACCACGCCAGGCCAGTAGCACGTAGTCTGGAATCATTGCATAACAAAGCATGGCAGCGTACGGTCTTGGTGTTTGCTGGCATGCAGACAACATCCATTCCTTATCTCTCTTTGTTATCCTCAGGAGAGTGATATCATTCACGGTCACCTGATTGAAATGGGGTGATTTTATTAAGGGGACATTCAGAGGTGCCTGTTCTTGCTTGGCTGAACAGAAATGTTCCCCGCTGTTAGCCACGCGCTGGGGAGGAGTGTGAAGTGATAGTCCCAGAGAATTGGTTGTGTGTGTGGGGGAGGGGGGTAGTTGGGTTTGTGCTGCATGTTAACCTGGAAACCGCAGCCCCTCCTTTTACATTGCAAACCCATTTTAAATGACCAACCCAATCGGTCCTTGGTATGGGAAATGAGGGCGCTGCTGTTTGAAACCATTCCCACAAGTTATAAAGGTTAAAAAAGCCAAAAGACTGTGGCTTACCATGGCTGCCTGCAAGCCGAATTCTGTTGCCTGGCACTGCGTGAGTGATCTCTCACACCAAACCTCAATATAAGAGGAAAAATGCGACCTTGTAACAAAAGCACATGTGCTGTGTAATGTGAACAGCAAAATTTAACGTGAAAGAGTGTACCCATTGTTCTCTAAAATGTGTCTTTTTTAACCATCTCTCCCTTCTCCTCCACCAGCTGAAAATGTTTTTCCTTCACAGAGGCTAGTGAAGATTAGAAGGAGAAAATGGCAGACTCAGGATGATATGTCCTCGGAGCTCCAGATGTCCTCCCATGCTGACAGAGCACAGCAGAATGTGTGGAGGCAGTCAATGTCAGAGTGCAAAAAAGCACAATATGAACGAGAGGAGAGGTGGTGGGCTGAATCGTGGGCTGAAGAGAGCAAGTGGCGGGCTGAAGAGGATAGGTGGCGTCAGCTTGCAGACAGAAGGCAAGAGTCAATGCTCTGGCTGCTGGAGCATCAAACTGATATGCTCCAGCATATGGTTGAGCTGCAGGAAAGGCAGCAGGAGCAGAGACCGCCGCTACAGTCCCTGTGTAACTAACAGCCCTCCTCCCCAAGTTCCATAGCATCCACACCCAGACGCCCAAGAACACGGTGCGGGGGGCCTCCGGCCACCCAGCCACTCCACCCCAGATGATTGCCCAAGCATCAGAAGACTGGCCTTCAATAAGAGTTAAAGCTGTAAAGTTTTAAAGTTTTAAACTGCAGTGTGTCCTTGTCCTTCCCTCCTCCCTCACCCCACCCGGGCTACCTTGGCAGTTATCCCCCTAATTGTGTGATGAATTAATAAAGAATGCATGAATGTGAAGTAACAATGACTTTATTGCCTCTGCAAGCGGTGCTCGAAGGGGGGGAGGGGAGGGTGATTAGCTTACAGGGAAGTAGAGTGAACCGGAGGGGAGAGGGAGGAGGGATCATCAAGGAGAAACAAACAGAAGTTTCCCACCATAGCCTGGCCAATCACAAAACTCGTTTTCAAAGTTTCTCTGATGCGCACCACACCCTGCTGTACTCTTCTAACTGCCCTGGTGTCTGGCTACACGATCTGCCTCAACCTCCCACCCCACCATAAATGTCTCCCCCTTACTCTCATAGATATTGTGGAGCACACAGCAAGCAGCAATAACAATGGGAATATTGGCTTCGCTGAGGTCTATCCGAGTCAGTAAACTGCGCCAGCGTGCTTTTAAATGTCCAAATGAACATTCCACCACCATTCGGCACTTGCTCAGCCTATAATTGAACAAGGCCTGACTCCTGTCCAGGCTGCCTGTGTACGGCTTCATGAGCCATGGCATTGAGGGGTAGGCTGGGTCCCCAAAGATAACGATAGGCATTTCAACATCCCCAACGGTTATTTTCTGGTCCAGGAAGAAAGTCCCTTCCTCCAGCTTTTGAAACAGACCAGAGTTCCTGAAGACGTGAGCATCATGTACCTTTCCCTGCCATCCCACGTTGATGTTAGTGAAACGTCCCTTGTGATCCACCAGGGCTTGCAGCAGCATTGAAAAGTACCCCTTGCGGTTTATGTACTCGGTGGCTTGGTGCTCCGGTGACAAGATAGGGTATGGGTTCCGTCTATCGCCCCACCACAGTTTGGGAATCCCATTGCAGCAAAGCCATCCACTATGACCTGCACGTTTCCCAGAGTCACTACCCTTGATATCAGCAGGTCTTTGATTGCCCTGGCAACTTGGATCACAGCAGCCACCACAGTAGATTTGCCCACTCCAAATTGATTCCCGAATGACCGGTAGCTGTCTGGCGTTGTAAGCTTCCACAGGGCTATCGCCACTCGCTTCTCAACTGTGAGGACTGCTCTCATCCTGGTATTGTGGCGCTTCAGGGCAGAGGAAATCAAGTCACAAAGTTCCATGAAAGCGCCCTTATGCATGCAAAAGTTTCGCAGCCACTGGGAATCGTCCCACACCTGCAACACGATGCGGTCCCACCAGTCTGTGCTTGTTTCCTGGGCCTAGAATCGGCGTTCCACGGCATGAACCTGCCCCAGTAACACCATGATTTGTACATTGCTGGGACCTGTACTTTGTGAGAGTCTATGTCCATGTCAATGTCCTCATCACTCTCGTCGCCATGCTGCAATCGCCTCCTCGCCTGGTTTTGCTTTGGCATGTTCTGGCTCTGCACATACTCCAGGACAATGCACGTGGTGTTCATTGTGCTCATAATTGCGGCGGTGATCTGAGCAGGCTCCATGATCCCAGTGTTATGGCGTCTGGGCTCAAAAAAGGCGCAAAACTATTGTCTGACGGAGGGAGTGAAGGAGGGGCGAGTGACGACATGGCGTACAGATACAGGGAATTAAAATCAACAAAGGTGACTGTGCATCAGGAAGAAACACAAACAACTGTCACACAGAAGGGGTCCCCCAAAGATTGAACTCAAAACCTGGGTTTAGCAGGCCATTGATTTCACGGAGGGAGGGGGAAGCAAATGAATACAGAACAAATCTGGTCCATCTATTTTTTATATCTTAAGCTAGCAGCAGACGGTGCAGCATGACTGATAGCCATCGGCATCTTCTGGGTGCTTGGCAGAAAATGATGTACTACGACTGCTAGCCATCATCGTCAAGATGATTCAATAGGCCAGGAGACAAAACAAGTCTGCCCAGGTGCCTCTGATTGAACTCACTGAGGAGTACGACGATGACAGATATCAATCGTAATACACCATCCACTGCCAAAAGGCAATTAGCTGCTGCTGTGTAGCAATGCAGTACCATGTTTGCCGGCACCCCGATGACATATGGTGACGGTGAGCTGAGCTGAGCGGGCTCCATGCTTGCCATGGTATGTTGTCTGCACAGGTAACCCAGGTAAAAAGGCGCGAATCGATTGTCTGCCGTTGCTCTGACGGAGGGGGAGGGGCCTGACGACATGTACCCAGAACCCCCCGCAACACTGTTTTTGCATCATCAGGTATTGAGATCTCAACCCAGAATTTCAATGGGCGGCGGAGACTGCGGGAACTGTGGGATAGCTATCCACAGTGCAACGCTTCGGAAGTCGACGCTAGCCTCGGTACTGTGGACGCGGTCAGCCGACTTAATGCACTTAGAGCATTTTATGTGGGGACACACACAATCGACTGTATAAAACCGATTTCTATAAAACCGGCTTCTATAAATTCGACCTAATTTCGTAGTGTAGATGTACCCTTAGACTAGTTAGATGTCTTGAGCCCCAGCGCCTGATGAAATACATCCTAGACTACTTAAGGAACCGGCTGAAGTGATCTCTGAGCCATTAGCAATTTAGAAATAGTAGAAGACAGGTACAATATTTGCCCTTTTCCAGTCCTCTGGGATCTTTCCTATCTATAAAAAGGGGAATAAAGACAGCCCAGGGAATTATAGACCAGTCAGCTTAGCTTCAGTACCTGGAAAGATAGTGAAGTAAATAAATAAATGATCAATTTGTAAGTACCTAGAAAAAATAACAGTCAACATACATCTTTAAGAAATAAATCATGTCTTGTTGAACTAATATCCTTCTTTGACAGTGTAACAATCTTGTAGATGGGGTGAAGTAGAAGATGTGATCTATATCAACTCTAGTAAGGCTTTTGATACTGTCTCACATGACCTTTTCCTAAACGAGCCAAAGAAATATAGCCTAGATGACCCTACTATAAAATGCATTCACAACTGGTTGGAAAAGTGTACTCAGAGTATCTATCAATAGTTCACAATCCAATTGGAAGGACATTTCCAATGGCATCTCACTGGGATTTGTCCTGGGTCAAGTTCTAGTCAATATCTCCATAAATGATTTGGAAAATGGCATGGAGAGTACACTTATAAAACTTGCAGATTTTACCAAGCTAGCAGAGGGTCCAAGCACTTCGGAGGATAGGATTAGAATTCAAAATGATCTTGACAAACTGGAGAAATGGTCTGAACTAAATGTGATGAAATTCAATAAGGACAAATGGAAAGTACTACAGTTAGGAAGGAATAAGTAATTGTACAAATACAAAAAGGGAAATGATTGGCTAAGAAGTAGCACTGCAGAAAAGTATCCGAGGCCTACAGTGGATCACAAACTACCTGGTCATGTGCCACTGGAGGCATGTTGCACATATGCTAAGAAGAATATAATACAGTTGCAAAACAAAACCAAAAACCACATAATTCTGGGAAGTATTAGCCAAAGTGTTGTAAACAGGACACGAAGTAATTCTTCCACTCTACTCACCACCAATAAGACTTCAAGTGGAGTATTGTGTCCAATTCGGGACACTACACTTCAGGAAAGATGTGGACAAATTGAAGAAAGTCCAGAGGACAGCAACAAAACTGATTAAAGGTCTAGAAAAAATGACCTATGAGTAAAGATTTTGAAGTCTTCAAGTACACAAAAGGGCGTTATAAAGAGGAGAGGGATGAACTGTTGCCCTTTATCATGAAGGACAGTACAAGAAGTAATGGGCTTAAATAGATTTAGGTTAGGCATTAGGAAAAACTTTCTAACTGTCAGGGTTGTTAAGCACTGGAACAAATTATCTAGGGAGATGGTTGAATCAATGTCATTGGAGGTTTTTAAGAACAGGTTAGACAAACACCTTCAAGGATGGTCTAGATAATGCTTAGTTCTGCCTCAGTGCAGGGGACTGAACTAGATGACCTATCGAGGTCCCTTCCAGTCCTACATTTCTGTGATACTATGATTTTTGTCAGAAACAGGAGTACTCAGAAAGTATGTAGGGGTGAGAATCTCAACCCTCCCTCTCCCCCCAATTGGAGTTTAGATAGTTTCAGGTACATCACTCCAATTTGTGTCTGAATCAACCTACCTGAAGTCAAGGAGGCTCAGAGTATTTTTGGACAAAGTGTCCCTCCCATTCCTGTCTGACAGTCTCAGAATGGTGTTTGGGGGGTAGGGCACCTTACGCTCCCTGTCTGTAGTGGGAGGAGGCTTTCAGAGTTGAGGCTCTAGAGAGAGGAGCAGGGCCAGGCAAGCAATAATACCATAGCAGGGTCTGTAGTTAGCTTCTCTGGTCCAATGAGACACTGGAAGATCAGGTGCCAGCTCATGCTGAAGCCCCAGATCAATTCACTTATGTATTAGCATATATCAAAGTAATTGTTCAATATATAATAGTGTATTTGGTATTTAAACTTCATGAAAACAAATGTGTTGTTACTTGAATCGGTTTCACTTATCTCTATCCTGTTATAATGTAATAGCAAACATTTGTGTTGTAAATACTCTTGTAACTGAATAACTCAACAAACATGGCAGAAGCCTTGTGGAATGCAAATGAATAACTTTAACAAAAAAAAGGGCTGATTTCAAAGCTTGTGGTCATGATGTGTGACAATTAGAGGTCAAAGACTCTAAATGCATTCCTCATTCTCCATCAAAGGAAAAGCCCACATGGGTAGTGACACTGTAAGTGTGATTTCTGTGAAAAGAAAGTATAAGAATGGATTCAAGGAAACATCCTTCATCTCTGGACTGTTTGGATTCTAACAAGGTGGAATAACTGAACAAAAAGATGAAGATCCCCAGAGTTATTCTGATTAGCCCTGAGAGACTTTTGGGAAACTGGCAGTTTATTACATCACTACCACCATTTGGAATTATAGACTGTGACTCACCTGTACATATATTTTACCTGCTTTAACCTCTCAATAACTCTCACTTCCTTTCCTTAGTTAATACACTTTTAATTAGTTTACTATAGAATTGGCTACCAGCATTGTCTTTTGTGTAAGATCTAGAATACCAATTAATCTGGCGTAAGGACTGGGAGCAACCTTATGTGGTGTGATTTTTGGTTTAAGTGATATTTTATCACAAAGTCCAGTTTGTCTGGGTGGCAAGATCAACTGGAAAGTCTAAGGGGATTGTCTGTGACTCCATGGTAAGACTGGCACAGTGATCCAGGAGTTCACATTGGTCACTGGCTTGGTGAAATCTAATTATAGAGCACACCCCAGTTTGGGGTGTCTTCCTGTTTTCTGACAGTTTCCCCTGAGGTAAGCACTCGTGGTTGTGAGCTACTACAGACAGCATGACATGGGAGTTAGGCAGGTTGGTCTGAAACGGTGCCCCAGAGACAGAGCCTGCCCTAGAAAAAAATTTGCATCCTCAGAGCTCCTCCTCTTCAGGGATCCTAGTGGATGTGCATAATTAATGTTGGTTGGCATGCCTTTTTTCACTGCATTTCCTCTTCCTCCCCACTAACTGTCGTCCTGTCACATCTCCCATCCTCTGCACACCCTGCAGTGTCTATTTTCCTTGTTCTTTCTTTTTTAGTGGCTGCCGGAGTTTCACTGGGAAACGTAATTAGATATTAAAATATTTTTCTTAGAATTATAAACCAAAGCATTTGACGTCATCTTATATTTATACTGCAATTTTACTATGATTTAAAGGTACCTAAATGTCTAGCAATTACCTCTTTTTTACTGACTGTTATTATAGCATACCTATGTTAGTAGCAGAGCAACAGATAATGTGGTGAGAGCTAGAAAGAGGTATCAAAATAATAATAATAAAAAACCTTTTTAATTGAAACATATGCAGATGAAGCAATGTATAACTATCAACTATGTACTTCATGACCTTACTTCATTATTGTACAATCTGTAGATTTCTGGACCTTCAGCTTTACCAGGTATGTCTCAGGCATGGTACTATAAAAAATAAAAGTATAATTAGTAAATATAATTGTCACATTTACAAATCTAGCTGCATTTCATTCCTCTTTCTCATCTCTCTAATGTCAGGTCTATACTACCACTTATGTCAGTATCACTTATATCCCTCAGAGGTGTGAATAAGTCACCCCCCTGAGCGACATAAATACATTGACCTAAGTGCCAGTGTGGACAGCACTGTGTCCGTGGGACAGCTACTGCCTCTTGTGGAGGTGGATTTATTATGCTGATGGGAGAGCCAGACACACTACAGCTGTGTGGCTGCATCAGTGGAGCTGACCCAATGTAGTGCTTCTTGTGTAGACTAGCCTAAGAGCACCACTCAGGTGATAGAGCCGGTAAGGACAAGAGGCCTGTCTGGAAGTTCACAGACCAGAACCAATGTACCGTGGACTGTGTGTACTGACTACTTACAACCCATCAGGTCTGACTGCATTTTGGACATCTGCGATTCCTCTATGGGAACCTGGAGACAGTGATATAGTAACACAACAGCCTTCTTACAGTAGTATTTTTATTTAGTAGTAGGAACAAAGCATTTGATAAAAGGTTTATTAAACAAGCAGCCTACATGCAATTTAATCTAATTGCCCCATGTCATATTTTGTCACAATAATATATATGGAATTCTGTTCTATATATGCTGCTGTTAACTGTGGGAAAATGTGCTGGGTTTGAATTAACTCAGTGGCATCTCCATTTCATTTCAGTACAGGAAATTCCCAGTAGGCTCACACAAGATTGCCTGTTTGTATCCAGTACTCTTCATTGATGGGCCTTTTAAAGTAAAACATTAGTCACTCCCAGTCCTCTCAAGCCATCAAGTTGGCTATGTAAGCTGATGATGATGAGAGGAAGAAACATTAATTCTTTCAGGGATTTTCTTTATGCTTTGTGATTTTTTAGATATACCTCTGCCCCTCCTCACAAAAGTGAAGAAACCACAGAGTTGTCAGAGAGTGTGATCCCACTTTTTCTTTTATTTATTTTTACAAGCATTTAAGAGATCAAAAAACTGCACAGAGCTTTCCTCTGAACTGGTATGTAAAGTATTTCAGTCTCTCTCCAGTCTCAGGAGGAACAACTTTCAATCCTATTATTTATTTGTGAAAGGCCTTTGTTTTCTTTTAAACAGTCCCAGGCTTTTTCTTTGATGTGAATGAGCTGAGAGTGAGCACACAACAGTCACTATGAACACACGCATAAGCAACAACCAGTTACCTTCTACTGCTATCCAGTGTCCTCCCATAATGCTTTGTATCATGCTAAAAGTTCTTGTCCTATATCATGACACTTCCTGCCCATTACATGGGATGCAAAGCAGAGAATATCTCCAATATGAAATGTTCGCCATTTTTGCTCTGCCACATGGGAAGGTTGTTATAGAAAGCAGTGGCTTATTAAGAGACTAATTCCTCACACCACATCCTTATTAACCATGTGCCAACATTTCAAGGAAACTTAAAGTGGGAAGAAGAAGTTTAACAATAGTTTTCTTACACTGACCAGTTCATCCCATTTTTTAATCTACTAAACTGGCTTCTTTGGTCATCCACTTGCACATGCAATCCTTAGGGTGCTCATGAAGTCTATTCTGGGCCTAGATCCAACAAACCTTAGTCACTTTCTTCCCCCTCAGATAGTTTCTCCTTTTGCTTGCACAGAGCACACTGAACAAGTCTGTGGCATATGTTTCCTATCTATTTAGTCTACTGCTTCCTTCCTTAGTATGATGTGACCTGAGGGTTTGACAAGAGCCTCTTGACACAGGTTGCAACTACTCCTACCTGAAAACAGCCTGAGGTGGCCAGCTGGCGGCAATTAGCTGTGCACTAGGCTGCTTACTAGTTGCTTACTGCTGTACAAGTCCCCTTTTGACTAAGGTGTTCAGATTCCAAGAAGCCTCACTTTTTAGAACTGTATTTTTTCTTTTGGATGAGGAGAGTGTCTGTTTAGCTGGGAAAGACACAGACAGTTTTAGAAAGAAAAATGGCAAAGAAAAAAGGATTAATCTGTGTGTTTGTCTTATTTCAGAAAACAATGTCAGAGAAAGAAAATGTTAGTGTGGTGGAAGCAGAGAAAGAACTGACAGGAAGGGGATGCAATTCATGACACTTTGTTAGCAAGAGTCAGGCTAACTGTAACCCTAATAACGTGAGATTTGTAGAAGTGAGGATTGTAAGAGGCAAGTGGGAAAGAACTGTGTGAGAAGTTGTTGCGACCTTGTGTAGATAATGTATAGAAAATATTGTATGTAGACTAGAGTCAAAACAAGTGAGAAAAATAAGATATCAAGATGGCCTATGAATAAACAAAATGCAGTTGTTGCTTATTATTGTCTGTAATGAAAGGTATAAAGGTTTGCTGTAATTGTTTACCTGTAGAGAGACCTGTTTAGCTCTCTTCCTCTACGCAATTGCTAGAGAAAATAAAGTATCTGACTTGCTGTACCCAAATAAAAAGTGAGAACTCTGTTATTCTCCGACAATTTGGGGGCTTATCCGGGAGTATAAATAGGAAATAGAGGTTCAGCACCATCCCTTCCTTATCCAGATCCCACAGAGGACTTGATAGGGTTGGAATCTGTATGTGGGAGTGGGGCAGGGAAGTCAGGGGCAAATACAGGAGCTGAACAAGCTGCAAGTTGGAAGTGGGCATTCTCTCATTGGGTGGGAGCAGGCCTGAAGGCATCATATCAGTTGCCTGTGTGGACTGGTGAAGATTCTCTAGAAAATGTCAGAGTTCCAGGTTCAATAAACATTGTACAGCAACCTTTATAATAGTGGAGATCCACCTTTCAGCTGTGTGTGAGAGAGAGGCACTGGAGCAGTGGTGGCCAGGAGGAGTACTTGGTAGAGCAGCTTTGACAGACCATATTATCAGGGCCACAGAATCACCACAGATGGACCTGGCATCTTGCAGATCCCCTAGGATCTGTGTGTATCCTGGAAGATATGTGGAGAAATAAGAGAGCTGGCCCTCTGCTTTTCCTTCTGCCACCAAAGTGCCTAAAATTACATGTTTTGTATACCTGCTGAAATGCCAGAGGGTTACCACCCATGTTTGTTTTCTGATCAGTTTGTAGCCAATAAATAGCTTACTCTACTGTGTGTTCCTGCTGAATTTGATTCAGACTTCCATGGAGGTTGTACCCAGCTACTCCAGACTGCATTTGTTTGACTTTGTCTCCCTTTGAGACTTTGCACCACATTGTGTCTTTTGGGGTATGTCAACATGCATGCTAGTCAAAATGCATACTTTGAATAATAATCCAAAATTAGTTAGATTTGACGATTGGTAGCAGCCTATGATATGCATGTTTCTTTCTGATAAACTTTTTAATAAACATTCTACTCCTTTTTGCTATAAACAACCCCTTAGAATGCTACTCTGTGGCTTCTCAATTCTCCAAAAGATGGAGAGGACATAATGAGAGTAACTCTTTATTATATGTAACCCTTCTGCCCATCTGAGTTGGCAGCAACAAGGACCGGGTTCAGTATCTAGTGGTTCCGTTTCAATAATGCAATGCAAAACCGGCTCGAGCCCCCACCCAGTGACATGGGACAATTACATACCACCCCCTGGGCACCTCTAAGAGGCAATACTTCCCCTCTCGCAAGCACAGAGTCTGAATGTAGCAGAAAATGTTTAATAACATGAGGTAAACGACATCTGCATTAAATTGGAAAAACACCACAAACAGGATTCATAACACAAACCATGAGCAAAAGATCCACCCCAGCAAATTGGGCTGTGTCCTTTCCCCTTGGTTCTTGAATCCAGCAACCCAAAAATCACCCAAAGTCCCACACCCCAAAAGTCTCTTGAGTCCAGCAACCCAAGAATCACCCAAAGTCCCAAAAGTCCAACAATCCAAAAGTCTCTGCCCCTGGTCAGTGCAGCCCCAGAGCTCAAAAGTTTATCTGCAGGGTTTTACCTCCCCCCACCCCTGCCTGGGTGGAAATGGGGGGGGAAAGGAGTGCGTGCAGGGTGTTAAGGGGCACCTTACATGGTCCGAGGCCAACTGCCCGCCTCTCCGTGGGGTTCTGCTGCAGCCTTCACCACGAGCTGCTCTACTCCACCAGATGTCCCGTGAGCTGCTCCTGACGCCCCACAAACTGCTCCGCTCTACCAGCCACTCTGCTCCACTCTGCTCCTCCAGTTGTCCCCGCAATCTGCTCAGCTCCACTCTGCTTGCTGTTCCATGGGCCGCTCCAACCCCATCCCACAAACTGCTCCGCTCTGCTCCGCCAGCCACTTAGCAATATAGCTTCAGGCTCCCCCTCTAGTTAACACAGCACTCAGTGATCTCAGCTCTTAGTAACTTTAGCTCTTTAGTGATTTCAGCTTGTAGTAGGGGAGCCCCAGTGCTGGTACACCATTGGCCCAAAGTGAATTCCACATAGAAGCCTGTAACTAGACTCTCAAAAGAATCAAAATGATCTCTGTTATTCAACAGAGGAGATGGTGCAATTTGTGTTTCAGGCCCTCAAATAGGCCCATACCATCAGGTACAAACACCTGTCCCCATCCTCTCTCAATTCACTGGGTTTTGGAACCCATGTCCCTTGTCTAGTGAGTGCTACTTAGGTGATGGTGAGACCCTCTGTCATAAAACAGTTTCATTGTCCTTGATTCACATAATCAGGGTAACAACACTTTATTCCTCCTGCCCCAATAACAGAGAAACTGGGGATCCCACAGCAGCCAAAGTGATCATTTTGGGCTGCTGTGGGCTCATGCTAGATGGGGTGTGTGTGCCTATGCAAACAAGATCAGCCCCTGGAGTTCTTTTCCACACTCGCCATAATTCACCACCAGATGTCAGGGTAGAGCTCATCCTGACTCTGCTTACATCTATATGTTTAAGAAACAAGAAGGGTATGAACTGCAGTTGTTTCAGGTTTGTTCCCATCAATGACATTTGTTTCTTTTTATCTATACAACCAAGTGGGAGGGAAATTAAAATTTTAGTAGGGGAAAGTGCTCAACATCTTAGATGTCTATACACAAATGCAAGGAGTATGGAGAATAAACAGGAAGAACTGGAAATCTTAGTATACAAGATAAATTATTATTTAATTGGCATCACAGAGAGTTGGGATAAGTTTCATGACTGGAATATTGGCATAAAGTGGCATACTTTGTTCGGAAAGAGCAGGCAAGCACGGAAAAAAGAATAGGTACACTTGTTCTGAAATCTAGAAGGATATGAGAGGCAAGCCAGTTAAAAGTCTCTGGGTGAATATAAAAGGGGAAAAAAACAGGAGTGATGTCATTTCATGGGGTTTACTATAGAGCACCAAATCAGGGGGAGGAGCTGGATGAGGCATTTCTAGACCAAAGAACAGAAATATCTAAACTCAAGACCTGCTACTAATGGAGCACTTTAATTACCCAGACAGCTGTTGGAAAAGTAATATACCAAAACACAAAATGTCCAATAAGTTATTGGAATGTGCTGGGGACAACTTCTTATTTCAGAAGATGGAAGACGTGACAGGAGGACAGCCATTTTAGACTTCATTTTGACTAACAGGAAATGTTTGTGAATCTGAATGTGGAAGGCAATTTGGGTGAAAGTGATCATGAGATGATAGATTTCATTATTCTAATGAATAGAAGAAGTGAGAGCAGCAGATTAAGACCAATGTACTTAAAAAAACAGCAGACTTAAAAAAACTCAAGGTACTATGGGAAGAAAATGTGAGGAAAATGGGAGTTCAGGAGAGGTGGCAGTTTTTCTCAAAGAGACAACATTAAAGGCAAAACAGCAAACTATCCTGCTATGAAGAAAAGCTGATAAGAATAGTAAAAGACCAATGTGGCTCCATCAAGAGTGCTTTAATGGCCTGAAAATCAAAAATGGATCCTACAACAAGTGAAAACATGGGACACAATCATAGGACCTAACCACATCAGCCAAACCATCAGGGGTTCATTCACCTGCACATCTACCAATCTGATATATGCCATCATGTGCCAGCAATGCTTCTCTGCCATGTACATTGGCAAAACCAAACAGTCTCTACGCAAGAGAATAAATGGATACAAATCTGACATCAGGAATTATAAAATTCAAAAACCAGTAGGAGAACACTTCAATCTCCCTTGTCACTCAACAATAGACCTAAAAGTGGCAATTCTTCAACAACAAAAACTTCAAAAACAGACTGCAACGTGAAAATGCAAAACTGGAATTTATTTGCAAACTGGACACCATCAAATTAGGCCTGAATAAAGACTGGGAGTGGATGGGTCATTACAAAACCTAATTTTCCCCATACTAATTTCCCCCTACTGTTACTCACACCTTCTTGGCAACTCTTTGAAATGGGACAATCTCATTACCACTACAAAAGTGATTTTTCCTCCCTTGGTATCGTACAGTTAATTGAATTGTCTCGTTAGACTGACCTCCCACTTGGTATGGCAACTCCCATCTTTTCATGTGTTGTGTATTTATATCTGCTACTGCATCTGATGAAATGAGATCTAGCCTACGAAAGCTTATGCGTAAATAAATGTGTTAGTCTCTAAGGTGCCACAAGGACTCCTTGTTGTTGTTGTTTTAAAAAAATAAAATAAAATAAAATAAAATGGACAAATTCCTAAGGAGGAGTACAAAAGAATAGCACAAGCATGTAGGGACAAAATAAAAAAGGCTAAGGAACAAAATGAGTTACACCTAGCAAGGGACAAAAAAGGCAATAAGAAGAGGTTTTATAAACACAAATATATAAGAAGCAAGAGAAAGCTTAAGGAAAGTTTAGGGCCACTATGTAATGGGGAAGGAGATGTAATAGTGCATGACATCAAGAAGGCTAAGGTATTTAATGCCTCTTTTGCTTCAGTCTTCATTAGAAAGGTTACAAGGAGTCCGGTGGCCCCTTAAGTATTAACAACAATGGGTAGGGAACACAAGACAGATTAAGGAAAGAACAGATTAAGGAATATTTAGCTAAAGTAGATGTATTTAAGTTGCCAGGGTCTGATGAAATTCATCTTAGGGTAATTAGGGAACTAACTGAAGCAATCTTGAAACCATTAGTGATATGTCTTAGAGAACTGCTGGAGAATATGTGAGGCTCCACATGAGTGTTGAAGGGCAAATGTACCCTTCTTTAAAAAGGGGAACAAAGGGGATCTGGGAAATTCTAGACCAGTCAGGCTAATTTTGATATCTGGAAAGATACTGGAACAAATTATTAAACAATAAATTTGTCAGCACATGGAGGATAATAGGGTTATAAGTAATGGCCAATGTGGATTTGTCAAGAATAAATCATACCAAATCAACTCAATCACCTCAATCACCTTATTTGACAGGGTTACTGGCCTATTGGATAGGGAGATATAAAGGGAAATAGCAGACATGATGTATCTTAATTTTTAGTAAGGCTTTTAACACAGTCCAACATGACATTCTCATAAGCATACTAGGGAAATGCGGTGATTAAATTATTATAACCTGGTTGCACAACTGGCTGAAAAAATATACTCAAAGAGTAGCTATAGATGGTTTGTTGTCAAACTGGGAAGACTTACTGAGTGGAGTCCCGGAAGGCTCAGTCCTTGGTCTAGCACTATTCAATATTTTCATTAATGATTTAAATAATGGAACGGAAAGTGTGCTTATAAACTTTGTGAATGACACCAAGCTAGGAAAGGTTGCAAGCTGTTTGGAGGACAGGATTAGAATTAAAAATGACCTTGGAAAAACTGGAGAATTGGTTTGAAATCAATGAAGACAAATGCAAGGTATCAGAGGGGTAGCCGTGTTAGTCTGAATCCATAAAAATCAACAGAGGGTCCTGTGGCACCTTTAAGACTAACAGAAGTATTGGAGCATAAGCTTTCATGGGTTAATGCCCACTTCACACTTCAACCTCCCTGGCCACACAATAGCAGATGTAAAGGTAACCATCTTACAGCAAAAAAACGTCAGGACCTGACTCCAAAGAGAAAAAGACGGTTACTCACCGTTGTAACTGTTGTTCTTCGAGATGTGTTGCTCATATCCATTCCATTAGGTGTGTGCGTGCCGCGTGCACGATCGTCGGAAGATTTTTACCCTAGCAACACCGGCGGGTCGGCTGTGGAGCCCCCTAGAGTGGCGCCTTCATGGCGCTGAATATATACCCCAGCCGACCCGGCGCCCCCTCAGTTCCTTCTTGCCGGCTACTCCGACAGTGGGGACGGGGGGCGGGTTTGGAATGGATATGAGCAACACATCTCGAAGAACAACAGTTACAACGGTGAGTAACCGTCTTTTCTTCTTCGAGTGCTTGCTCATATCCATTCCATTAGGTGACTCCCAAGCCCAACTTAGGTGGTGGGGTCGGAGTGAGACATTGCTGTGTGCAAAACCGCTGATCCGAAGGCAGCATCGTCCCTGGACTGCTGCACTAGTGCATAGTGAGCTGTAAACGTGTGGACTGATGACCAAACCGCCGCTCTACAAATGTCCTGGATCGGAACTTGCGCCAGGAAAGCCGTCGAGGAAGCTTGGGCCCTCGTGGAGTGAGCGGTGAGGTGCGGTGCTGAGACACCTGCCAGGTCATAGCAAGTCCGGATGCAAGACGTAATCCATGAGGATAGGCGTTGTGAGGAGACCGGTGAACCTTTCATTCGGTCGGCCACTGCGACGAAGAGTTGCGTCGTCTTTCTAAAGTGCCTTGTGCGGTCAATATAGAAGGCCAGGGCCCTGCGTACGTCCAGAGAATGCAAACGTTGATCCTGGTGAGTGGCATGTGGTTTAGGATGAAAGACCGGGAGAAATATATCCTGGTTGATATGAAAAGGAGAAACCACCTTAGGGAGAAAGGCAGGATGTGGACGAAGCTGCACTTTATCCTTATGAAAAACTGTGTAAGGGGGCTCAGATGTAAGCGCCCTGAGTTCAGAAACGCGCCTTGCTGAAGTGATGGCTACGAGGAAGGCTGTCTTCCAGGATAGGTACAGAAGTGAACAGGTGGCCAGTGGCTCGAATGGAGGACCTGTGAGCTTGGAGAGAACCAGGTTGAGGTCCCACGTCGGAACGGGCTGACGTTGCTGTGGGTACATCCGGTCTAAGCCCTTGAGGAATCTAACGACCATCGGGTTAGAGAATACCGAAGACGCGAGTTCCCCTGGGTGAAAGGCCGATATAGCGGCCAGGTGAACTCTAATTGAAGATATCGCCAACCCCTGCTGTTTTAGGGAGAGGAGATATTCCAAAATGAGAGGAATAGGTGCCTGCAACGGGGACGTGGCTCGTTGTTCGCACCAACAGGAGAACCGCTTCCACTTGGCCAGGTACGTGGTGTGTGTTGAGGGCTTCCTACTGCTCAGCAGAATCTGTTGAACAGAGTGCGAGCATTGCTGCTCTGCCTGGGTGAACCATGGAGCAGCCACGCCGTGAGGTGGAGTGATTGCAGGTCGGGGTGACGCAGGCGGCCGTGGTCCTGAGAGATGAGATCCGGGCATAATGGAAGCGGGATCGGTGTCCGAACCGAGAGCTCCAACAGCGTGGTGTACCAATGTTGTCTCGGCCACGCTGGGGCGATCAGAATCACCTGTGCCTGGTCTCTGCGCAATTTGAGCAGTACCTTGTGGACCAGAGGAAACGGAGGGAAGGCATAAAACAGGTGGTCTTTCCAGGGAAGGAGAAACGCATCTGAGAGGGAGCCCGGAGCTCGACCTTGCAGGGAGCAGAACACGTGGCACTTCCTGTTGTCTCGAGATGCAAACAGGTCTATCTGGGGAAACCCCCACTTCTGGAAAACGGAATGTATGATGTCCGGACGGATAGACCACTCGTGTGTTTGAAAGGACCTGCTGAGTCGGTCCGCCAGAGTGTTCTGGACTCCAGGGAGGAACGATGCCTTGAGATGGATTGAGTGGGCGATGCAGAAGTCCCACAGGCGAATGGCCTCTTGGCATAGAATTGACGAACGTGCTCCTCCTTGCTTGTTGATGTAAAACATGGCCGTGGTGTTGTCGATGAGAACTAGCACACAGCGGCCACGTAGGAGGTTGAGAAATGCCTGGCACGCCAGGCGCACCGCCATCAGTTCCCGAACATTGATGTGCAGGGCTAGCTGAGGTGCAGTCCACAGGCCCTGGGTATGGTGTTCGTTGAGATGGGCGCCCCAACCCAGAGATGAAGCATCTGTGACCAGGTGCAGAGAGGGTTGTGGGGCGTGAAATGGCATCCCCTCGCAAACCACATTGCGATCTAGCCACCAGGGGAGGGAGGTCAGGACCGAGTTCGGGACCGTGACCACCATGTTCAGGCTGTCCCGATGTGGGCGGTATATTGATGACACCCAGGTCTGGAGTGGGCGAAGCCGAAGTCTGGCATGCCTGGTTACGTACGTGCAGGAAGCCATGTGACCCAGCAGGGTAAGGCACGACCTCACCGTGGTAGTTGGGAAGGCCTTGAGCCCTTGAATGAGGCTCGTGATGGTGCAAAAGCGGTTGTCTGGCAGGATGGCTTGTGCACGCCTGGAGTCTAGAACTGCGCCGATGAATTCTATTCTCTGGGTAGGTTCTAGAGTGGATTTGTCCTTGTTGAGTAGGATGCCCAACTTGTTGAATGTGTGCACTATTATGTGGACGTGAGCTCGAACTTGCTCTTTGGTGCGACCGCGTACCAACCAGTCGTCTAGGTACGGGAACACCTGTATCCCTTGCCGACGAAGGTACGCTGCCACGACAGCCATACATTTCGTGAATACCCTTGGGGCCGAGGATAGGCCGAAGGGAAGGACTGCAAATTGGTAGTGCACCTTGCTTACCACGAACCGCAGGAAGCGTCTGTGAGGCGGGTAAATTGCGATGTGAAAGTATGCATCTTTCATGTCGAGGGCGGCGAACCAGTCTCCAGGATCGAGGGAAGGGATAATGGTCCCCAAAGAGACCATGCGGAACTTCAACTTTACTACGAATTTGTTGAGTCCGCGCAAGTCCAAGATGGGTCGCAGACCTCCTTTGGACTTGGGAATGAGGAAGTAACGGGAATAGAATCCCCTGCCCCTTAACTCCACTGGAACCTCCTCTATGGCCCCCATAGCAAGGAGCGTGGAAACTTCCTGTATAAGAAGTTGCTCGTGAGAAGGGTCCCTGAAGAGGGACGGAGAAGGGGGGGAGGAGGGGGGGATTGAAGAAAACTGGATAGCATATCCCCTGTCCACCGTGCGAAGGACCCAACGGTCCGAAGTTATAAGGGACCAGGCACGGTGGAAATGGGAAAGGCGATCCCGAAAGGATGGGGCTGGATCCTGTGGGATGACTGGGGCGCCGTCCTCGACCGCACCTTCAAAAGTTCTGCCTGGGGCCTGAAGGTGATCTAGGTGGCCCCTGGTTCTGACCAGGTTGAGGGCCGGTCCACCTTCTTCTACCACCTCGCCCTCGCCTCCGGGCCGAGTCCTGTCTCTGACGAGGCGGGGGGGGGTAGAAGCGCTGAGGCTGCGGTCTAAATGGCCTGCGCTGAGGGCCCACAACATGCATCCCCAAGGAACGCATGATCGTCCTGGAGTCCTTGCGGCTCTGCAGGCGAGAGTCCGTCTTTTCTGAAAACAGCCCTTGTCCTTCAAAGGGCAGATCCTGCAGGGTTTGCTGCAGTTCCTGAAGCAGACCCGAAACCTGGAGCCAGGAGATCCTCCGCATAGCGATACCTGAGGCCAGGGTTCTCGCAGCAGAGTCCGCTATGTCTAAGGAGGCCTGTAAGGAGGTCCGAGCCACCTTCTTACCCTCCTCCACCAGGGCTCCAAACTCCTCCCTGGACTCTTGGGGAACCAACTCCTTGAACTTCCCCATAGAGTTCCAGGAGTTAAAGCTATAGCGGCTCAAGAGCGCCTGTTGATTAGCCGCTCTAAGTTGCAGCCCTCCGGCTGAGTAAACTTTACGGCCGAATAAATCGAGGCGCTTAGCCTCCTTCGATTTGGGCGCTGCGGCCTGCTGACCGTGGCGCTCCCTTGCGTTCACTGATGCCACCACCAGTGAACACGGCTGGGGGTGGGTATACAAGTACCCGTAGTCTTTAGACGGGACAAAGTATTTCCTTTCCACCCCTCTCGCTGTGGGTGGGATAGAGGCAGGAGTCTGCCATATCGTAGATACATTGGTTTGTATCGTGCGGATCAGGGGTAACGCCACCCTCGATGGGGCATCCGCTCCGAGGATATTCACGATAGGGTCGTGCACCTCCACTATCTCCTCCGCCTGCAGGTCCATATTACGGGCCATCCGACGCAGAAGATCTTGGTGAGCCCGAAGATCTATTGGAGGTGGACCTGTGCACGATGTGCCCGCCACTGCCTCATCCGGAGAGGAAGAGGAAGATGCCTCCGGTGGAACAGGATCCAAGGGAGGGTCCTGGTCTCCCTGCTCCTGGGCCGGAGCATCACCTGCGCTTGAGTCCAGGGCGTCAGGTGGTGCGGACACGGAAGACTCCATGCCCCCTGGCAGAGGCCGAGAGATGGTGGACTCCGGGGCCCTTCTAACAGAGTGACCGGAGCGAGAGGTCGAAGCAACTGGAGCCCCTTGCGCCTGATGGTACGCCCACGGGGTCCAAAACGACCAGTGAGATGGGCCATGAGAATGGTCCTCTGTTATGTTCTGCCAATGGCCCAAGTCCTGTTCCTCGGCTTGCCCCTGAGGGGGGTATGCCGATCTCGAGAGGTCCTCCGAGGAGCGAGACCCCGATCTCGATGGCCATGGCGGTGCCGAGAGCGTCGAGACGATTCCCGTGGGCTGCGGTGCCGCACGGTGCCGGTCTGGAGATGATCTATCTCCACGCGGTGCCGGCGATCGGTGCCGGGACCGCGACCGGTGCCGATGACCTCGTCGGTGCCGGGAGTCGGATCTGGACCTCGACGAGGACCTGGAGTATGCCCGGTACCGGGAGCGGCCTCTCGACGTCGAGCGGCGACCGTAGCGGTGCCGAGAACTACGTCTCGACGTTGATCGGTGCCGACGATCATAGCGGTGCCGAGACGTAGAGCGGTGCCGCGAAGAAGATCTTGGCCGCGAGTACGACCGGTGCCGAGGTGATATTCGGTGCCGGGACTGCGAGCGGCGTGGGGACCTGCTTCGGGACCTGGATCGGTGCCGAGGTTCCAGCCCTTGCGATGGAGGGCGCATCAAGGCAGGTTTCCCCCTCGACTGGACCGGGCGAGGCAACGGTGCCGTCGGTGCCGGTGGTTGAGGCGGTGCCGGCTCCGTGAGAGCTATTAAGTCTCTCGCCGCCGCGAAGGTCTCTGGCGTCGACGGGAGGCACTGTATCACCGCCGGCCTCGGTGGAGACGCCGTCTGCACCGGACTCAACGGCCTCGGCGCCGGAGTCGACGGTGCTGGAGGCACCTGTTTCCGGTGCTCCACCGGCGTACGCGGCTCTACCCCCGGCACTGGGGGAGCCAGCGTCTTCGGCACGGAGGTCCCCGTCTTATGGGCTTTCTTATGCCCTGGGGATAATGACCGGCGCCGAGGCACTTGCTGTGCTTGCGGTGCCGACGAGGTCCGGTGCCGGGAAGGCTCATCTGACGCCACTCGCGTGGTCGTCATGGCCGGTGCCGCCGGGGCACTGCGCACCGAGGCGCTAGGTGCCGGGGCCTGACTTGTAGATGGAGCGTCCGGACTAAGTGCCGCCTCCATCAGGAGTTGCCGGAGCCGAAAGTCCCGCTCCTTCTTGGTCCTTGGTCTGAAGGCCTTACAGATCTTGCACTTATCTGTTTGATGGGACTCTCCCAGGCACTTCAGACAGGAGTCGTGCGGGTCGCTCGTGGGCATAGGCTTAGCGCAGGAGGCGCACAGCTTGAAGCCGGGAGCGTTGGGCATGAGCCCGGCCCCGCGGCCGGGGGAGAAAGGGGGAGACGACCCCCTAATCCCCTGAACTATTATAACAACTAGACAACTCTTAAAACTATTGAACTATTTAACTATAAACTATAACTATAACTGCGAATAACGAACTAAGCTAGGGAGAGTGGAGAACAGCTAAGCAGCGCTCCACAGTTCCAACGACCGTCAGGGGCGGTAAGAAGGAACTGAGGGGGCGCCGGGTCGGCTGGGGTATATATTCAGCGCCATGAAGGCGCCACTCTAGGGGGCTCCACAGCCGACCCGCCGGTGTTGCTAGGGTAAAAATCTTCCGACGATCGTGCACGCGGCGCGCACACACCTAATGGAATGGATATGAGCAAGCACTCGAAGAAGAACTGCTGAGCTCCAGTTCATTTGCAAATTTGACACCATCAGATCAGGATTAAACAAAGACTGTGAATGGCTAGCCAACTACAGAAGCAGTTTCTCCTCCCTTGGTGTTCACACCTCAACTGCTAGCAGAGCACCTCACCCTCCCTGATTGAACTAACCTCGTTATCTCCAAACTGATTTATACCTGCCTCTGGAAATTTCCATTACTTTCGTCTGATGAAGTGGGCATTCACCCACGAAAGCTTATGCTCCAATACTTCTGTTAGTCTTAAAGGTGCCACAGGACCCTCAAATGCAAGGTACTTCACTTAGAAAGGAAAAATCAAATGCACAAATACAAAACAGAGAATATCTGTGTTGGTGGTGGTACTGATGAAAAGAATGTGGGGGTTATATTAGTTCACAAATTGAATAAGAACCAACAATGTGATGCAGTTGCAAAAAAAGACTAATATTCCTGAATGTTGTATGTAAGACATAGGAGGTAATTGTCCTACTCTACTTGAAGAACAGGAGTACTTGTGGCACCTTAGAGACTAACAAATTTGTTAGTCTCTAAGGTGCCACAAGTACTCCTGTTCTTTTTGCGGATACAGACTAACACGGCTGCTACTCTGAAACCACTCTACTTGGTACTGGCAAGGCCTCAAATGGAGTACAGGGTCTAGGTCTAGGCACCACTTTTGAAGAAATATGTGGATAAATTGGTGTGGGTCCAGAAAAGATCTGCGAAAATGATAAAAAGTTTATCAAAGCTTATCTGTGAGGAAAGGTTAAAAAACTGGCGCGTTTAGTCTTGAGGGAAAAAAAGGCTGTGTGAGGACCTGATAACAGTCTTCAAATATATTAAGGGCTGTTACAAAGAGGATAGTGATCAATTGTTCTCACACTGGAGGTAGGTCAAGAATTAATCAGCTTAATCTTCAGCATGAGAGATATTAGGAAAAACTCTTCACCCATGATAAAATTGAACATGGATTACACTTAAAAGGCAACACATTATATGTAGCACTTTGAGAAACAAAATCCACCATCAGACACACAATACACACCCCTTAGTGATTAGAGCTGTTTTCAACTCTGGGGCAAAGACCTATCAATCCACATGAATTTTAAGCTTAGGAGCTATCTACCATTTGTCCAGTGGGCCATAAAACATGTCAAAGAAACACAATACCCATGAGGAAGATAGGTCTAACATTTTCTAATGATGGAAGTCAATAAATCTGTTGGAATACTAGTGAATGTTCGGAATGAGACTAGGAATAGCTGTCATGACCTTTGGCTTTTTTGAGAAGATTAGAAGGGGCACTGAGATGTAATTAGTAACTCTCAGAGAGGGGAAAGGATAGAAGAGAGACAGTAGATATCGAAATGTCAATTTAAGTAGAACTCAAACTTTGAACCAAATGGAAAATGGTAGGAAGAGGATATTTGCAAGGTTGTATTAGCCTTGTTTGTCCCAGGAAAGTAAAAAGACAAGGTGGGCGAGGTAATATCTTTTATTGGACCAGCTTCAGGTCCAGACCTGAAGGACTGTGTAGCTCAAATGCTTGACTCCTTCACCAACAGAAGTTGATCCAATGAAATGTATTACCTCACCCAGATTGTCTCTCTGAGGGGATGATGCACATTTTTAATCTTTTTTTTAATCCAAAAACATTCTAGAAATCTGGTATTGTCAGTCCATTGAGTGCATAACTAGGTCTCCTGCAGTATTAAACACTTTGTCTACTGCTGAACTTAATTTCCCCCTTCCACTTTACAGTGTTCTCTCATACTGGCTAGTTGTTTTGCAGATCCTCCCTAAATATTCTGCTGTGCATAGTAGCTTCAGCTCTGTGTTTATGTGTAACCCTAACCAGGGCTCCAGACACACATGCACCTTGATTATCTGCAAGGATAACACCAAGGACCTTCAGCCCCAAGGTCTAATCCTGTGATCACTTAAGTCAATGGTAAAGCACCCTGTGATTTGATTAAAAGCACCCAGTGATGCAGGATCAAGTCTCAAAAGCAAAAGCCTCTATTCTTCCAATTTACTCAGATAGTATGGTAATAGACATGGTATAAAAACACAAATTAAATTGACATATTTGGCTATTAGGTTAGCTTTAGAAACTGCCATTAAATACGAGGCTTTTATCTTCATGAGGATATGAATGCAGGGGTCTGTACAACCTACACAGGACAGAGCTATGATCTACAGGCCTCTCTGTACTTCTGTACATATGGGAATTTGGAATGGCTGGGCAGGTTAGGTTATGGAAGAGGAACAGAGTTTCTGGATCTGTGCTTTGGTGAATCTTCTAGCCATTTCCCTATATGGATTATTTGTGATCCTAGCTTCATTTCTCTGAATGTATTCATTATTCACAAATATTCACCAAATTGTTCATAGAAACAAATAAGCCTATGGAGTATTCATAAACCGTTCACTTCAACTACTGACTTATTTACTATTCACCATTTTGTGTGATTGGTCCCAGAGTAGGGTTTTTTTTTTTTTTTTTTTAGCTTTTGTTTTCAAACAGGAGAATAGCAAATGGCAAAAACTCCTCTTCCACTATAAATACACTTTTTTGGCAAGCAAATATGGGTATTTATATGAATAATGACCATTCCCAAAAACCTGAATAAAAACATATGTATGTGTAGGTTCACAATCAGAAAAGAACAAGGGATACAAATGAAATCAGAAGAAGAGACATTCAGAATTTTAAATCAGTATTTAAGAGTATTGTTTGTACCTACCAGTTCTTCTGTCAGCTATTGCTTGGACTTCCAGTTGAACATATGAAGCATTAGTTAATGCAGGCACAGGATAGATAAATTCTTATTTTAGGAGTTGATGAGGGTAAGCAAAAAATCAAAACTCTCTTTTCCCATCTACATTAACTGATAGTCCATTTCAGCACTGACACCTAAGATCCAGTCTATTAAACAGTAAGTCTCCACACATTGCTAGTTTTATCTGTCCATCAGGGCTAAATCTACACTAATCCTCACTATAGAATTGGAAATGGAATTGAAAGGGTGCTCCATCTGGGGAATTCTATCTATTAGTTTACAAGCTGGATCTCAGTAAAGTCCTGTTGCTGCTAAGTAGGACTGATTATTTTCCAAACACATAAGATAGGACAGACACTATCTTTTTTGTTCTTCTACCACTGCAGCCTGAGGTATCTGGGGAACATTTTTTCTCCATATCTTTAAAAATAAAAATAAAATGCTGTTCTCTTTCAAAATCCAGCATCTTTGATTTTTGTGTGTGCCCTACAAGGAATGATCTTCATAACATTACAGTACATGCTTATTTCCTTTCTTTGGTCTCTGTAGTTAGGGAGAGTTCCCAGGCCCCAGCCTAGTTGCGACCAGGAAAAAGAAAGTGAATAAATACATTTAATATTTGACTTACATTTTGCACTAACACATCATGCCAAGGGACTTCTAAAGATTTCAACATCTCAATGCTTTTTTAAAATAAAGAGTATCCAGAATGAAAATCCTGGACTCAAACTTTTCCAAACTTTCAGAAGTTTGGATCTGAATTTTACAACAGGGCCTATCTCTACTAAGAATGAGCAAACCTGACTGAAATAAAATGAAAATCTTTCCCGTAAGCTCACAACAAAATGTTTTGGGATTTGAATGTGTAATTTTGCATTTCTGCATTTTAGCCTAGACTGGAAAACCTAAAATAATAGTACAATGTGTAGGTGTGTATATATATATGTATAGATTTAGGATAAGACTTAAAATATTGAGGCACGTCTATAGTGCTTTGATATTCTACATTGATTTAAAATTCTGTAGTAACTATTACTGCAAACAGGACTTGGCACCATTATTGTAAAATGGGGGAAATAATTCTGCAGTGGTTGGCAAAAGGAAGCAGCAGAAATGTAATGAGAGAACCTGCTCTTTTGGGATTTCCAGAAATGAGCTTTGAGTCTCTGAAGAGGAGGGTTGTGAGCCCTTCCTTATTCAGGGACCCTCCTATGGTCAGAGCTAATCTCATGTGGCATTTTGAAGAAAAGAATAAGTGGTCTTCCTACTCCTCTAGAGTATATGACCTAAATGAGCTATTCTAAACCTGTATTGTACCAAACCTAAAATTCTCAAGGTCCAATAGAAAATGAACAAACAAACATAAAATGAGTGCAACCTTCTCATTGCAAATTTCACACTTCCTAGTTCTGGCCACAACCAGAAGTGACAACATGGAGGGGCATGTATAGTCATACAGTACTTAGACCATAAGCTTTCTGTGCCAGAGATCATCTTTTTGTTGTGTGTTTATACAGTGCCTAGGACTTCTGGGTGCTACGACAATATAAATAAATAATAATAAATAAAATAATATGGTAGTATCTCAGTCTTATAATGGTTTCAGGGAACAACTGAATCTTTAAAATAATAATAAAATAACAATAATTAAGAAATAACAACAAATATAATAATGAATACTATACTTCTTTTCTAGCACTTTGCAGTAGTAGCGCTCAAAGTGCTTTACAAAGGAGCTCAGTATTGTCCCCATTTTGCAGATGAGAAAAATAAGGCACAGAGAGGTGAACTTTTTCTCCCAAGGTCAGCTGCCAGGCTTGTGACAAAGCTGGGAATAGAATCTCATGTCTCCTGAGTCCCTGCCCAATGCTCTAGCCGCTAGCCACTAGGCCACACCGCCTCTTCAGTTTCATTAATACATTGGTGGGTTTGGAAAATCCCACTCTTTCCAGTCTGGCACACAACAAGACATAATTCCCATGAATTTTTAGACTGACCAAGACTAGACTAAAATGTTTGATAAAAGTTCACTTAAAGCTTCCAAACATTTGAATGCATTCTTGTCCTATCTACATTTCTGATATTTGCCCATCATTAATATGCTATATGTAATGCCATCTCTTGTTGGGGAAGGTAGGAAAAGTAGGGGAAGGGTTTCTTCTGCTAACACCAGATTTAAAGATTCCGCTGTCTTCTGATGCATTTTATTCATTTTGGGAACCTATACATATAAACAGATTTGAAACTGGATTAAGCATGATTAGGTCCCAATCACAATCAGCAGAGTAGGGGTCATTAAAAGCCAATCCTGGCACATTTGCAAACAGGGACGTCCTGTTGGGCTGGAAATTAATAAACTGATGTGAAATTATAAATAATTAGCTCCAGCCCTTTCACCAATCCTGTGAAAATTATTTAAAAAAACATCTTACAGCTGTTGGCTAATCAAGAGAAATAGTCTAGTTACCTCAGAATGTTTTAAATGCCATTAATAAAAATGTTAGCATTCCATGAGAGGTTGTTAGTTGACAATAATCATGGATGCTGCATGGCAGCAATAAGATCTAAAGAGGATTCTAAGGAAGAGGGGTTTAGAAATGTGGGCAAAAGCCTTGTGTGAATGTCAACAAGCAATTACCATTCCCACTATGCAGCAGTCTGCTTTTATGGAAATGTGCATGATGGTGTCAACGGTGTGACTTGTGTTTCACAAGAGGTGCAATCTCTTCCATGAGAGGCCAGTGCTGCTTGTTAGTTGCACAAGACTATCAGAGACAGATACTATTGCCTGTCTCACTTCATTACCTCTGGAGGAGGCTAACACTGTGGCAGGCGCCGTACTAGAGCAATCCTTGAGTGCCAAGAATGGGTTAGTGGCCAGCTCTAGTGTAAGGGTGCAAAAGGGCTCCTCCCTCATTACTACCACACCCACACAAGACTGAACACACTGCATCCCATTGTGTTTGCCTCCATGCCCTTATCAGGTGGACAGTAGGACATAGTGTCTAAAGGAGCCTTACAGTCTTAATTACATGAGTGCTACCACTGTGGCTTTAATTTAAAGTTCATGCTAGACAGTTGGGTTTGTTTTGTTCCTCCCTTGGATGTGCCAGCAGCATGTTCACAGCACACCGGTATGAGTTTCAAGATAAATAGCTGATTACGGAAAACCTGATATCACTCTCCAAATCCCAAATTAAAACAATTCTTTTCACCATAGGAATATTCTGCTTTGCATGCAGTTAGCTCTTTAATGTTATTTATTATTATTATTATTTAATTTTCTTGGCTATTCTTTCAACCTCTGGATCAAAAACCAAGCTGTGATGCCCTGTGAGTCTCAAGCATAAATGTTATAGTGCTTCTATATTACTATCTTTTGATGCTGAATAGAGTGTTTCAGTTTCCTGGCTTTTCACTGGCAGGAACTCTTGCTTTTCTTGTTACCAATTTTAAGGTAGAGTGTAATGGCATAGCAGTGCTACAGTAAAATATGGGGTTCCCCAAATTCTTCAAAAACATTTGGCTGCTCCATCATTGAACCTACCTGTCATCACGTAGTTGTATTGCTTTCATATAAACTACATGCGAATTAAAGGTACTTCTCAATGGTGGCAAAATCTGACCCAAAGTGGTTGACACTTAGTCCAACAGGCAAACTTTTAGTGAAATGATACAATCTAAGAGCCATGGGAAGAACTCTTTGTGAATCTCGGGCTGAAGAAGATCCTAAAAGTGTGTATTTGGGAAGTATATTGTCTAGTCATGAGATGGTCTTTAAAGAGAGCTTCAGCCAGAAGAACTTCAGCAATTGAGACAATCAGGGTACCTCCTTCGTGATCTCTCTTGTTATCTGCCTAAACTTAAAACATATGACAGAGCTATAATTCCTACTCTTACTTTCTTCTTTCCTAGCAAGTATGTACCATTAGATTGTAATTTGTCCAGGGGGTGGCATAACATGGTAATAAATTCAAATGAGGCAAAGGTTTCTTCTTTGGCATGATTACTCCTGATTTTTCAGTTACATTTTTTTTAAATGAACTTTCCATGATGACTAGAAAATGTAAGGATCTCATAATTGTATAGTTTAGTGTCACCCTCAGACTGAAAACATACCTGTAATTAATTAATTTAATTAAATAATAAATGTTTGGTTTGTTTGTAATAATATAGTATTTCACACTATGCAAATAATTTCACACACAAAGTGAAACAGCCACATTTTTGGTTCTTGTTTCTTTTTGCTGCTGCAGTTTTAGCAATTTCCCCCCCACCACTGGCAACAGAAAACTTCCTCCAGCATTTCAGAAAATGTGAAATTTACTAAAAGCATCTTTTGTCCTGCTTCCTATTAAACAGCAACCTTCCATGTGTTTCGGTGGTTCAGGATTGTACAGTAAAAGGCACAAAATAATGTTAAACTTGGCAAAAACAAAATTAGGAAGAAAGCTGGAGCAGAAAGAAATGTTTATGGAGTCCAGAAAATGGTGTCACTATGTTTTTCTGACTTTGTGTCTAAAGTCTCCATTTGTACTAAAGAAAATTGCATCTTGGAGCATATGACGAGGAGAATTATTAAAATATTGCTGACTCTTCCACTGATTGCCTGGTACTGATGGCATTTCTGTTGGTCTGTCTGTCTGTAACTCAATAACTTTTGAATGTTTCATTTCATGAGTTCCAAAATTTCAGGGAATGTCTAAGCTTCTGTGGTAAGAATGCTAATAATTTGGGGGAAAACTGAAACATTGAAAGGGGGGATTTGCAAACACATGGCGTATGTCTACAAAGCAATTAAACACCAGCCGCTGGCACATGTCAGCTGACTTGGATTCATGGGGCTGTAAAACTGTGGTGTAGATATTTGGGATCAGGGTGAAGCCTGAGTTCTGGGACCCCACAATAGGGAAGGGTGCCGGAGCCCATATTCTAACCCAAGCCCAAACATCTGCAGCCTGAGCCCCATAAGCCCTTTGTCAGCTGACAAGCTGAGTTTAATTGCCCTGCTATATATTGAGCTCAACTATGGCTTCAAGTACCTCTGCAATTGTCTATCAATCAAACAACTGGTTGATGGTTCCCAGTAATGCCTTCCAGTAAAACAATATCCATCTCAGCCTTGATCCTTCTCTCAATAGATTGTAATGTGCTGACACCCTGGATGACTTTTCTCTCAGACCAATAACATGATGGGGGAAAGGGAGAATAGGGGAACATGGGAGAAATATGAGTATGAGTATGAGTATGAGGAGGGCACACAGCCCCGAGCATGGAGGGAGAATGGGGGACTGGAGAATGGGAGGCATACAGAACCCCTGGTGGGGGGAGATTGGGGGACCCAGGTAGGGAGGGAGAGGGCACACAGGGCACCAACAAATAGTTCTACTGAAGTCAATGGAGTATCAAAAATGTACATCACTAGAGGTTCTTGGTTCTTAGGCAAATTATGCAAAACATACAGGGCATTGGCTTTTAATCTGTACAAAACAAATGTACCTAAGAATATTGAAGGGCTGAGTTAACACAGCTGAGATTTGAGCTTGTGCCTAGGAAACAGCTATGCAAGCCCATCCTAATGGTTTGGTCCCTAAAGCCATCTCTTCCAGCAGTAACTACTGCAATACTGCTGGTCTTTGGGTAAATAATCTACAAAAACATGTATGGTATGATGAAGCATGTGGTTTATGCAAGTACACAGACACATTAAAAGTTTAAGCTCCTGACTCTGGTCTCACTTACACTTACAGGTTTTCCAGAAAAAATCAAGGGTGTTAGCTGTCATAGCTTTTGAATGCTTCTTCTCTGGAGTGTTTTCTTAGGTGGAACCTCTGGGTCTTCATTGCTCTGCAGCTTTGTAATTGCTCTGTTCCACTGCAGGGCAGAGCAGCTTAGCTAGAAAGGGTGGTAGATGGATCCTTTCAAAAGAACAGAAATTAGTAGGTTCATATATTTCTCTCCCATGAGATTTCCAGCCTATTTTTACAGGCCCATGAGATCTGCACAACACTTCAGAGAAGCAACTGAAATTCTGGAGACATATTTGAACAAACCAACCTCTGAACCCTTTGAGGTTTGTTATTGCTTAATGCGTGATCTCATTTTCAGTTCAATTATGGCTACTGCTGCTAGACTGCAGTTTCCTTATATTTTATCATAGCCTCTGGGAAAGAAGATTCTCTCAATGATTTCTGAACTGACTAATCCAGTTGAAAGAGCAGAAGTGGAAAAATTAGCATTGCTAGTGTGAAAATCATGTCAGTGTGAAGAGCAGGACTGCTGAATTTGAGATGTTGTAGATATGTTGGGTCAGATCCTCAGCTGACTCCATTGACTTTATTCATTGATTCCAGTGAAGTTATGTTGCATTACACCCACTTTGGCTCAAGGGATGTGCTTACTATGTACTCATATCAGAACTTGAGGTCCAAATGCCTCTGAGCTTTGGGGAAATTTGTTCCACTTCCAAATTTCATCCAATATGTGAATCAAACTCAAGAGCCACACCCCAACTCTGAAGAAGTCTGTATCTAGATCTTAACTCAGCGGCTTAGGTTCCCTTCTGATACTGCTATCTTCTGATTTACAAATGCACTCCCTTTTTTCCCCCCTTTCAGCTGATTAATTTATAGGGTTTCATTAATATCAGCCCTTTGTAATGACTCACTTATTCAGCTGAAATGGAGTATGAAAAAATAAGCCAAGAGAATACTCTAAAAGGACTGGACTCAAATTATGTCTATTAGCCATTGGTTCTCATTTGGGGCAATGTAGAGCCACATTTGGGGGGGGGGAGGGCGCAGAGATTAGAGAGATTTGTCTAAAATGCAGCAATCCCTGAAGAAGCACAGCTACTAGGATTATATTCAGTTTCTATGCAGGAGGAACAAGCGTATAGGAGACTTCATGGGCCCTCTGCTTTCCCTTGTATATCTGAGAAAGAGCCAACTGACCCGGCAACAGTGGTAGAGTATCTATTTTCTTCTTGAAGGCAGAACTCTTTGGGGAATCCTAAAGGTATACAATGTGTAATTGAAAACAAGCATTCTCCCAGCTATTTTTCTTATAACTCCTGAATTCAGACTGAAATCACATCATTACTCCATGCATGGCAGAAGCCACTCTATATTCTTACCAAATCACGCTCAATCAAAATGCATTCATGCTGTGCCTGAGAGTACAGTACCTCTGCCTAATTAAATGGGTAACTTAGGAGAAACTTGCTCCTACAAAATGGGAGCACTGCTTTTTCAGCAGATGTCACTGTATTTCTCTGTGGAGCAAACACTCCGATGTGTGTTCAGACTATTAAGCTACCTGTGTACGGAAGAAAATAGAGACAAAAATCTGCTTACTACTGCAGTGTTACACTCCTGCAATAGCTGTTAGGCTGAAGATCTTGTTGTGTCCTATGAAATGCATGTCACTTTCCAGTTCTCTTGTTTGTACACTGCTGCCGTAACACAACTTCAATGAGCACTCATGTTGCAACTTCAATTATGATGTCTTAGTTACTCCTTACTGATCATCATAAAATGTACATAGAGACTGACAGTCAAAGCTGGTCAGTGATTTAGAGAAATATCCCTTTCTTAAAATCAGCTTTGTTTAATTAATATTATGATATATATGTTTTATAGTTAGAACAAGAGTGTTAGGGTATGTCATCAATGCAGAGTTAACCCAGGCTCCTATTTGGCTGTTGCCCCAAGAACCGTCCCATAAACACACACACAAAACACGCTCACCGAAGTTTGTTGGTGCTTTAAACCTAGGCTAGCTGGCCCAGAAGGGAGTATAGGCTAGAGTCCAGGTGCTGCATTCACCTAGGCTGGTAACCTGCATTCACCTAAGCCAGCCTTGCAGCGAGGATGCATGCTAAATCACTCAAGTGCTGATAGTCCTCCAATGTCATCTCACAATTCCCCCCCATATACCCAGGAGGACAGACAAGTTCTCCCACAATTTACTGGGAAAGAAATTTGCTGGCTCAACTTATTACAGCACAAAGAAACATGGGATATGCCCTCAGAAGTCCTAGCAACACACGTGGGTGAATGTAAAGTCAGTGAAGATTCAGTAATTTGAGCATGGCTTTGAAATCTGGCTGCTGACACCCAGACTAGGGTAATCTGGGGGTTTAGACATAGGTGCTGATCTCCTGGGTTGATTCTGCAGAGAATACACACCCTTAACTATTAAAGCAGACAGGTAGGAGTGAGGACCTGGGCTCTGTTCCCATTGCTTCATAGCAGTGTTCTGAGGTTTAATCAACTAATGTCTGCAAAGCACTTTTAATCCTCTTCTCGGACCTACTAGGCAATATGTAACTGAGAATGATGAGTTTTTTTAACAATTGATTTTTAAAGTCATTAATGTATTGCTGCTCTTTATGTAATTGATCATTAAGACTTTAAAATCTGATCTTGCAGTCTTTACTCAGACAGCTCTCCCATTGAGATCAATGCAGAACTGGGCCCAGGCAGTCCAACTCATCATTCCTCACATTTGATTAGCACTGCGGGGGGAGAGAGGGGGGACACTTACTCTTAAAGGGATTCCTTTCTCTTCCCATTTAGGATAATTATGAAAGTCATCATTAAAATCTATTTATATTTCCCACTCTACTGATCTCTCACTGCATAGCCAATCATTTAAAGCATTTTGGCAAATATATTAAAGACTTCATAACGGAGTAGTGTATATAGAAAACAGAGGGTGACAAGACTTTGTTCTGAATATCTAAAACCCTATTTCAAATGAAGCTTTTTTCAATACTTCTCTTTTATTGCTTTCAAGTCATCCAGCCTTGGACATTCCATATTAACATAGGACCAGATCACTTCTTCTGCCTTTGTAGGCAGAGAGGATGAAAACCCAGCAAATCCCTGTTTGGGGCACCTGGAATGGAGACATTCTGCCTCATTTGTATGACTCCTCCCTGACACCCAGGGAAGATGTGGTCACCCAATCTCTGTCATTCTTGTTAGCCAGAAAGTTTGTTTTTCTTCTCCAAATTCCTTGATGCCAGTGCCTTCAATTTGGGAAGGGACCTAGTTATTATATGTCACCCAGGAAAACTTATACAGAAATAAAATTCTAGTATTCATAATACACAGGGTACATAATACAGATCCCCCTTCTTTGTGGCTTCAGAGAGACCCAGATGCAAGAGAACTGGTACAGTTCTGCTAATCAAGGGTCATAAGTTGTGTACTTAATTGCTAACTAGCTGTTCTCATATTTGGCTGTAGAATTGGGGTTTGACATTTGTTACTTTGTTTGACTAGTACTTCTGGAGGATCTCTTCAAAAGAGCGTTGATTTAGAGCAGGGAAGGGTTAGGGAAGAAACAGGATCAGGGCAGATCTATCATCCATTGGTATTACCAGCTACAGAGAAACTCTGCTTTTGTTCCACACCCCGTGGTGGAGTATTCCTTTCCTACAGACACCAGATTTTAAAAAAAAAACTATTTAAAGCAAAGTTAACTCAATTGAGTTAGTTTAATTTGATCACTAATTAATTAATTTGAAACTCCCCTTAACACCCATCAGTCAGTAGCACAAATTGGAGGGTCCTGGGAGGGGGTGAATGCATCCTCACCCAAGTTTTTTTCACTTGTTTAAAATTCCATAGGCCATGGAGCTGGGGCACAATGGTCCAACCACTTTTAAGCAGTGGTCCCACACTAAATCAAGTTCTGTACTAAACTATCTTGCAACGCATCTGCAATTTGACCCATCCACCCCTCCATACAGATGGAGCCAGGCAAAACTTCAGTGAGTTGTGTTGCAAGCTGGCATATGGGGAGTCCATTCCTGTACAGCAGAGCACAGGAGAGTCCTCAGAGAACTTGATTTCTGGTGGCATCAGCTCACGTACTATGTGGGTGAAAGAAAGAGGGGATGCACCAGCTGAGTGAGACCAAGAGTCCCTGTGGGAGGAGCAAGGGGATCAGAATTCACCTCAATGTGGTCTCTGCTGTGGGAGTGGGGACCAGAATTTGCTCCTTCCCAAGCAATACCTGAATTGGCACCACTTCAAAATCTATAACATGACCAGCTAATATGATTATTAATATTAATCTGAGCCTAACTTGGGTATTAAGGATTGTTTCCAATTGTATCATAGAATCATAGGACCATAAAGGACCTTGAGAGATCATCTAGTCCAGTCCCCTGCACTCATGGCAGGGCTAAGTATTAACCTGCTCTTAAAAATCTGCAATGATGGAGATTCCACAGCCTCCCTTGGAAATTTATTTTAGTGCTTAACCACCCTGACAGTTAGGAATTTTTTGTTAATGTCCAACCTAAACCTCCCTTGCAGCAATTTAAGCCCATTGCTTCTTGTCCTATCCTCAGAGGCTAAGGAGAATATTTTTCTCCCGCCTCCTTGTAACAACCTTTTATGTACTTGAAAGCTGTCATCATGTCCCCCCTCTAGACTAAACAAACCCATTTTTTCAATCTTTCCTCATAGGTCATGTTTTCTAGACCTTTAATCAATTTTGTAGCTTTTCTCTGGATTTTCTCCAATTTATTGACATCTTTCCTGAAATGTGGTGCCCAGAATTGGACACAATACTCCAGATGAGGCCTAATAAGCATAGAGTAGAGCAGAATAATTACTTGTCACATCTTGCTTACAACACTCCTGCTAATACATCCCAGAAGGAGGTTTGCTTTTTCTTCAACAGTGTTACACTGTTGACTCATGTTTAGCTTGTGATCCACTGTGACCCACAGATCCCTTTCTACAATACTCCTTCCTAGACAGTAATTTCCCATTTTGTATGTGTGCAACTGATTGTTCCTTCCTAAGTGGAGTACTTTGCATTTGTCATTATTGAATTTCATCCTATTTACTTAGACCATTTCTCCATTGTTTCCAGATCATATTGAATTGTAATCATATCCTCCAAAGCACTTGCAACCCCTCCCAGGTTGGTATCATCCACAGACTTTATACATTTGTTTATAACTTTATAACTCTCTGCCATTATAATATTATCATTTTAATTTGATTGAGCTAGCTCAGCTGTTCCATCGTGTAGGCAGAGCCTCAGGAGCTTAACACATAGCTAAAACAGTTGCAGAGTGATATTCATGTCAATCATTATGTTGGCTAACACTCTTGGAACCTGAACATACATAAGATTCATTGTAGCACATGCCGTATTCATAATGAAAAATGTAATCAGCTATTCAGCTTGGTCAGAGCTTGCAACCTTGAAGAAAAGTTCACTGTAGCTCCATTTGTATCTATAAAAACTAATTACCAGAGAGGTTGTTCAAGTAGTTTCATAATGGAAAATGGAAAAACTATCCAGATATCTTACATAACCCATTTCAGCTGTATATCTTTTAAGCAAGTACACAATATTCAAACAAACAAATGCTCACATGGCTGACCTTTCAAGAAATTAGGCTCGTCTTTCCTTCTCTGCTTTCCCTTCAAGTGACTGTCTTTCCGATGCAATGAAAACTGATAATCTGAAATCAGAAGGAAGATGTTTAAGAGCTCTGAGAATAAATTCAATTTCCGGACTGGCTTTAAGGGTCAAGATATTTCTCAGAAGACTCTTAAAACCCTGATCCCAGATAGTGATATTCAAAGAAAATCATCATGAAATAGAAAATGCTGTGGATTTTCCTGGAAGATTAATATCCTTCATTCGTGGCCCAAAATGCAAGATATTAATAACTAAACTGTCTTGAGACTGTGCAGGTATTGAAAATCACAAGACTGCATACTTGATCACCCCTGCTGTTTAATTTGACTAGGGGTATATCTACACTACAAAATTAGGTCAAATTTATAGAAGCCAGTTTTATAGATATTGGTTTTATACAGTCGATTGTGTGTGTCCCCACATAAAATGCTCTAAGTGCATGAAGTCGGCGGACCGCGTCCACAGTACCGAGGCTAGCGTTGACTTCCAGAGCGTTGCACTGTGGGTAGCTATCCCACAGTTCCCGCAGTCTCCGCCGCCCATTGGAATTCTGGGTTGAGATCTCAATGCCTGATGATGCAAAAACAGTGTCGCGGGGGGTTCTGAGTACATGTCGTCAGGCCCCTCCCCCTCCGACAGAGCAACGGCAGACAATCGATTCGCGCCTTTTTACCTGGGTTACCTGTGCAGACAACATACCACGGCAAGCATGGAGCCCGCTCAGCTCAGCTCAGCTCAGCTCAGCTCACCGTCACCATATGTCATCTGGGTGCCGGCAGACGTGGTACTGCATTGCTACACAGCAGCAGCTAATTGCCTTTTGGCAGTAGACGGTGCAGTATGACTGGTAGCCGTCATCGGCTATCTGGGTGCTGGCAGACATGGGGCTGCATTGCTACACAGCAGCAGCCCCTTGCCTTTTGGCAGTAGATGGTGTATTACGATTGATATCCGTCATCGTCGTATTCCAGTTCAATCAGAGGCACCTGGGCAGACATGCATTGTCTCCTGGAAATTCAGTCCTGCCAGCAGTCCTATTGAACCGTCTTGACGATGATGGCTAGCAGTCGTAGTACAGTATCTTCTGCCAAGCACCCAGAAGATGCCGAGAGCTATCAGTCATGCTGCACCGTCTGCTGCCAGCTTAAGATATAAAAAATAGATGTATTCATTTGCTTCCCCATCCATCCGTGAAATCAACGGCCTGCTGAACCCAGGGTTTTGAGTTCAATCTTTGGGGGGGCCATTCTGTGTGACAGTTGTTTGTGTTTCTCCCTGATGCACAGCCACCTTTCTTGATTTTAATTCCCTGTACCTGTACGCCATGTCGTCACTCGCCCCTCCCTCCCTCCATCAGACAATAGTTTCGCACCTTTTTTCAGACCAGATGCCATAGCACTGGGATCATGGAGCCCGCTCAAATCACCGCGGCAATTATGAGTACTATGAACATCACGTGCATTGTCCTGGACTATATACAGAGCCAGGACATGCCAAAGCAAAACCAGGACCAGCCGATGAGGCGATTGCAGCGCGGCGACGAGAGTGATGAGGAAATTGACATGGACATAGACCTCACACAAGGTACGGGCCCCAGCAATGTGCAAATCATGGTGTTACTGGGGCAGCTTCATGCCATGGAATGCCAATTCTGGGCCTGGGAAACATGCACGGACTGGTGGGACCGCATTGTGTTGCAGGTGTGGGACGATTCCCAGTGACTGTGAAACTTTCGCATGCGTAAGGGCACTTCCATGGAACTTTGTGACTTGCTTTCCCCTGCCCTAAAGAGCCAGAATACCAGGATGAGAGCAGCCCTCACAGTTGAGAAGCGAGTGGCGATAGCCCTGTGGAAGCTTGCAATGCCAGACAGCTACCGGTCAGTCGGGAATCTGCTGTGATCCAAGTTGCCAGGGCAACCAAAGACCTGCTGATATCAAGGGCAGTGACTCTGGGAAACGTGCAGGCCATAGTGGATGGCTTTGCTGCAATGGGATTCCCAAACTGTGGTGGGGTGATAGACGGAACCCATATCCCTATCTTGTCACCGGAGCACCAAGCCACCGAGTACATAAACCACAAGGGGTACTTTTCAATGCTGCTGCAAACCCTGGTGGATGACAAGGGACGTTTCACCAAAGTCAACGTGGGATGCTCGCGTCTTCAAGCACTCTGGTCTGTTTTGAAAGCTGGAGGAAGGGACTTTCTTCCCGGACCAGAAAATAATCATTGGGGATGTTGAAATGCCTATCATGATCCTTGGAGACCCAGCCTACCCCTTAATGCCATGGCTCATAAAGCCGTACACAGGCAGCCTGGACAGTAGTCAGGACTATTCAACTACAGGCTGAGCAAGTGCCGAATGGTTTTGGAATGTGCATCTGGACGTTTAAAAGCGCGTTGGCGCAGCTTACTGACTCGCTCAGACCTCAGCAAAAACAATATCCCCATTGTTATTGCTGCTTGCTGTGTGCTCCACAATATCTGTGAGAGTAAGGGGGAGATATTTATGGCAGGGTGGGAGTTTGAGGCAAATTGCCTGGCCGCTGATTACGCGCAGCCAGACACCAGGGCGGTTAGAAGAGTACAGCAGGGCGTGGTGCGCATCAGAGAAGCTTTGAAAACAAGTTTTGTGACTGGCCAGGCTACGTTGTGAAACTTCTGTTTGTTTCTCCTTGATGAACCCTCCGCCCCCACCACCCAGTTCACTCTACTTCCCTGTAAACCAACCACCCCACCCTCCCCTCCCCCCTTCGAGCACCGCTTGCAGAGGCAATAAAGTCATTGTTACTTCACATTCAGGCATTCTTTATTAATTCATCACACAACTAGGGGTGGGGGAGGAGGGAAGGAAAAGAACACACTGCAGCTTAAAACTGTAACACTGATTGAAGGTCAGCCTTCTGATGCTCGGGCAATCATCTGGGGTGGAGTGACTGGGTGGCCGGAGGCCCCTCCACCATGTTATTGGGCGTCTGGGTGAGGAGGCAATGGGACTTGGGGAGGAGGGCTGTTGGTTACACAGGGGCTGTAGCGGCGGTCTCTGCTCCTGCTGCCTTTCCTGCAGCTCAACCATACGCTGGAGCATATCAGTTTGATGTTCCAGCAGCCGGAGCATCGACTCTTGCCTTCTGTCAGTAAGCTGACGCCACTTATCATCTTCATCCCGCCACTTGCTCTATTCAGTTCACGATTCATCCCGCCACCTCTCCTCTCATTCAAATTGTGCTTTTTTGCACTCTGACATTGACTGCCTCCACGCATTCTGCTGTGCTCTTTCAGCGTGGGAGGACATCTGGAGCTTCATGAACATATCATCCCAAGTCTGCCGTTTTCACCTTCTAATCTTCGCTAGCCTCTGCGAAGGAGAAACATTTGCAGCTGGTGGAGGAGAAGGGAGAGGTGGTTAAAAAAGACACATTTTAGAGAACAATGGGTACACTCTTTCACATTAAATTTTGCTGTTCACATTACACAGCACATGTGCTTTCATTACATGGTCACATTTTTCCTCTTATATTGAGGTTTGGTGTGAGAGATCACTCACGCAGTGCCACGCAACAGAATTCAGCTTGCAGGCAGCCATGGTAAGCCACAGTCTTTTGGCTTTTTTAACCTTCATAACATGTGGGAATGGTTTCAAACAGCAGCGCCCTCATTTCCCATACCAAGGACCCATTGGGTTGGCCATTTAAAATCAGTTTGCAATGTAAAATGAGGGGCTGGAGTTTCCGGGTTAACATGGAGCACAAACCCAACTACCCCTCCCCACACACACACAATTCTTTGGGATGATCACTTCACCCTTCCCCCCCCCCACCGCGTGGCTAACAGCGGGGAACATTTCTGTTCAACTGAGCAGGAACGGGCACCTCTGAATGCCCCCTTAATAAAATCACCCCATTTCAACCAGGTGACCGTGAATGATATTACTCTCCTGAGGATAACAAAGAGAGATAAGGAATGGATGTTGTCTGCATGCCAGCAAACACCGGGGACCATACGCTGCCATGCTTTGTTATGCAATGATTCCAGACTACGTGCTATTGGCCTGGCGTGGTAAAGTGTCCTACCACGGCGGACAGGATAAGGCAGCCCTCCCCAGAAACCTTTTGCAAAGGCTTTGGGAGTACATGAAGGAGAGCTTTCTGGAGATGTCCCTGAAGGATTTCCGCTCCATCCCCATACACGTTAACAGACTTTTCCAGTAGCTGTACTGGCCGCGATTGCCAGGGCAAATTAATCATTAATTATTAAACACGCTTGCTTTTAAACAATGTGTAATATTTACAAAGGTACACTCACCAGAGGTCCCTTGTGTGCCCTCAGGTTCTGGGAGCATGCCTTGGGTGAGTTCGGGGGTTACTGGTTCCAGGTCCAGGGTGATAAACATATCCTGGCTGTTGGGGAAACCGGTTTCTCCGCTTCCTTGCTGTCAGCTATCTTCATTGTCTTCATCATCATCATCTTCCACGTACCCCAAACCTGTTTCCCTGTTGCGTGTTTCTCCATTGACGGAGTCAAAGCACACGGTTGCGGTAGTAGTGGCTGCACCCCCTAGAATGGCATGCAGCTCCCCGGAGAAGTGGCATGTTTGCAGCTCTGCCCCAGACCTTCCGTTTGCCTCTCTGGCTTTGTGGTAGGCTTGCCTTAGCTCCTTAATTTTCACGCGGCACTGCTGTGTGTCCCTTTTATGGCCTCTGTCCTTCATGGTCTTTGAGACCTTTTCTAATACTTTGCCATTTTGTTTACTGCTACGGAGTTCAGCTAGCACTGATTCGTCTCCCCATATGGCGAGCAGATCCCGTACCTCCCGTTCGGTCCATGCTGTAGCTCTTTTGCGATCCTGGGACTCCATCATGGTTACCTGTGCTGATGAGCTCTACGTGGTCACCTGTGCGCTCCACGCTGGGCAAACAGGAAATGAAATTCAAAAGTTTGCAGGGCTTTTCCTGTCTACCTGATCAGTGCATCTGAGTTGAGAGTGCTGTCCAGAGCGGTCACAATGAAGCACTGTGGGATAGCTCCCGGAGGCCAATAACGTTGAATTGCGTCCACACTACCCCAAATCTGACCCGCAAAGGCCGATTTTAGCACTAATCCCCTCGTCGGAGGTGGAGTAAAGAAACTGGTTTAAAGGGCCCTTTTAGTCGAAAGAAAGGGATTCGTCGTGTGGACGTGTCCAGACTTAATTTGATTTAATGCTGCTAAAGTCGACCTAAACTCGTAGTGTAGACCAGGCCTAGACATAATGTATTGGCTCCTTTGATTTACAAAATTAGCTCTTTGAACAGCTTTCAGCTTTCACAATAAACTTTATCACCTCATAATAGGCTACTAAGCCTGTGGACTCTGTACAAGCATCCAAGGATCTTTTGTTGAGTTATCTGGTCAGATGTTAAAGCCCTATATAGAAAAAAGTAGAGTCATTTCTGATGATTCATACTGACAGGTGGATCTTATTGATAGTGCTTGTTGGGAATTTTTCAATTTTCTGCAGAAAATTTTATCTTAGGAAATTTTAAACAAAATACTTTTTGGGGGGCGGGAGGGTGTTAAGGCATGATGCACCATAGCCATAGACTCTTCTGACTCCTACGTACCCTTAACAAGCTGGGAGAAAGTGGTGCATTATGGGAGATGTAATCTAACCAGAGAACCCAAACCATAGATGAGAATGGGAGCATATGGCACCCAAACTACAACTACAATGAGGCAGCAGCCTCATTATGAATTGAAATATTTCATATTTTTCCAAAATATTTGGATTTTCAATATTTTTCCAAAAAAGTCAAAATCTTCCATGAAGGAGGGGTGAAAAATGCATTTTCCAACCACATCTATGTATTATAAAGTTAGGATCCATATAAAAAATTGGATCTGAAAATGGGTTTGGAGAGGGTATCTGTTGGAAATTCAACTTGTGCATTCATGTATATATGCTTACACTAGGTATCTACAAACACTTGCACTAACACTATTAATAAGATAACTCCTGTGTTGGTTTTAGAATCAACCTTAGTCCCTATAATGGGATTTGTGGGTGCGAATTTTAGAGCTTCCATGTGCAAGTGTTAGACTATTGAAAGTAATAGAGGGAGTACCAGAATTTGCACAGAACAAATCTGAATGCATATATGTAAGTGTGCAATTTTGTGTGCATGCACGAAGGGGCTGATCTTTGCTAATTTGCCCCATAATGTAACAAGTGGAAATAATAAATACACACAAACCACACATGGTATTTCCATCAGTGTCATACCAGGTATTTGCCACATATGTCGCTGTACATGAGGCAGGAAAGGCAATCTGAACTTAGGAAAAACAGCCAAACTAAGATCAAACAAAGAACCAGGGTCCAGCACCAAGAGTCTGAGGGGTAATAAATACAAAAGCAGGATCACCAGGAGAAAAGAAAAAATAGACATTGTGACAAAAGATGAGAACCTCAGGCACAGAACTAGCAGAGACAGAGACTTAGGCCCCAGTGACGTATTGGATCTACCAGGAGCCACAAACAGATATTAGAGTCAAATACCAAAGAGAAAAAGAAAAAATAGTGAATGATAAACTAGTTTGGTGGTTTATAACCACCAACACACAAGTAGAAGGAATCATTCTGGAAAGAAATCCATGGCATGGAGATTTGGCAGAGTAATTATTTTTTAATGTATAGTTTTGGAGTTTGTTGTGCTGTCATAAGTAAATAAATATTTAAGAATAATTGAAGGCAAATATATACTGTATATAATACGTATTTTCTTTATGGCCCAAATTTTCATCTGATCACCTTTTCTGCCAGCACAATTTATGATTCAGCTAGGTAGTAGGAAGTGCAGGAACTCAGGCTATGTTTACACTACCGCGGTAAGTCGACCTACGCTATGCAACTCCAGCTACATGAATAACGTAGCTGGAGTCGACGTACCTGAGGTCGAGTTACTGCGGGGTCTACACCGCGGGGAGTCAACGGGAGAAAATCTCTTGTCGACTTACCTTACTCTTCTCACTGGGGGTAGAATACAGGGGTTGACTGGAGAGTGATCTGCAGTCGGTTTGGTGGGCCTTTACTAGACCCGCTAAATCGACCACCGATGGATCGATCTCAGAGCATCAATCCCGGCTGTATTGTAGACCTGCCCTCACTCTTCTCATCAGGGGTAGAGTACAGGGGTCGACTGGAGAGTGATCTGCAGTCGATTTGGCGGGTCCTTACTAGACTCACTAAATCGACCACCGGTGGATCAATCTCAGAGCGTTGATCCTGGCTGTAGTGTAGCCTGGCCCTCAGATTTGCACCTGCAATTCAGACATAGGTGCCAATCTAGTGGTACAAAGTACTCCTGCCAAAGAGATGCCATCCTTTTGAAAATTTGGCATCTATGCTGCTTGTATAGAAATACCTATCAGATCATAGGAATGAGAAACAACATTCCTATCATTATACTTTGTTTTATATACACAGGGTCAAGTCATTTTGAAAATGGTGAATGAATGAATGAGTGAATTCCATTAACATGTGTCAACTCAAAGAAGGAATTTTAATAAGTATTAGAAAACTGGTATGTTGTGAAAATATGGAAGGCGAGAGAAACTGTACAGGATTAATTTCTCTCTCTCTCGTTATTCCTATGTGTGATCCTGTAGTCTGGTTTCTCTAAAAAATATATTCCAGCAAACTGACTAATATCAATAACTCTTATATATGGCCTACTTTCATTATAGACTTCCCATGACTCCATTGTTGTAATTTGTTTTGTTTCGTTTTTTTTGCTAGAGTGCTGTGTTCGTTTATATATTTGAATTTGAGTTTTAATGTGCACTTACCACAGAGTTTAGGCACATGTAAAAACAATTTTAAACATACATGCAAAATTATAGAGACATTGAAAATAAGGTCATATGCTCCCACTCAACCCATACTTCCACCCCATTCCTCTCTCTAACACAAAGGAAAACTCAATTTAATCTACCCTCCTCATTGTGAATTGAAATATTTCATTTTTGTCCAAAATATTTGGATTTTCAATATTTCATTTTTGGCAAATAGTACATGAGAAGTGTCCTGCAAGCCCTACAATCAGCTTCAGTTAGCACACTGAAGTTTCCACAACAAGGCAGTGCCACCATTTGCCCAATATAGGGCCTGGTTTTCAGAGCTGCTAAGCACCAGTAACTCCAGTTGAAGCCAGTTGGAGCTGCAGGTGCTCGGAACCTCTGGAAATCAGATCTGTATTGTATAAAAGAAGTCCAAGATTAGGGAAGTAAAGAAACACTTTCCGTTAAAGTACAAGATGTCTTCATTCATCAAGAACATGTTTCAATCCCTTTAAATTGCTGTGTGGTGTAATACGTTATAATACATAATTCCCTCAATTTTATCAGATCCCTTAGGGCAGTGGTTCTCAACCTTTCCAGACTCCTGTTCAGAAGTCTGATTTGTCTTGCATACCCTCAAGTTTCACCTCACTTAAAATCTACTTGCTTACAAATTCAGGCTTAAAAATACAAAAGTGTCACAGCATAATATTACTGAAAGATTGCTTACTTTCTCATTTTTACCATATCATTATACAATAAATCAATTGGAATACATATATTGTACTTATATTTCAGTGTATAGTATACAGAGCAGTATAAACAAGTCATTGTCTGTGTGAAATTTTAGTTTGTACTGACTTCGCTAGTGCTTTTTATGTAGCCTTTTGTAAAACTAGGCAAATATCTAGATGAGCTGATGTATGCCCTGGAAGACCTGGATACCCTCAGGGGTACACGTAACCCTGGTTGAGAATCACTGCCTTAGGGAGTGGCTGTGCTGTTTATCTCTTTGGTTGATTTTTATCAATTGATTTCCAAATCCAGTCCATTGATAGCCATCCAGCTTCACAATTAGCACTAACTGATGCTCTTATTTGCAGAGACCAAAGATTACATGGGCCTTCGTAACCAAGCACCCTCTTCACTTCCAGGTGTAGTATGGTTTGAGGTTGTGCTGGTTTAGGAGACATCTGTACTGTTGATGGTCATGCCAGATCTTTTCAAATTAGCAAGGACTTCATTCTGCTAGGTTGTCAAACTAGCACCATTCAGTATAAAATATGGAAATATTTTGCTAATTTGTGTCAATTTAGCAAAAATATTTTGGTTAAAAAAATCAAAATATTTAATTTTGACATTTTCAAAGCTAAATGTTTCAACTTTTTGGTTCAAAATGACTTTTGTTTCAAAATTTTTTTTGTTTTATTATTAAAAAAATCCAAAACATTTAAAAAATGCTTGAAGTCAAAACAAAACACTTCATTTCAGGTAAAAATAAAGTTTTGCTTGACCCTAAATGTTTTGTTTTGTTTTTTACTTTTTAATTCTTAGAAATTAAAAAAAAAAAAAAAAAAAAACAATTTTGGTTGGACCTGAAACTTTTTTTTTTTTTTTGGAACTGCCACTTAATCAAAAAGTCTGTTATTAACCCAGTTCCAATGTAGGCCTTGGTTTCTCTGTGGAGGTTGCTGAAAAAGATGTCCATTAGTATAAAACAAAACTGCTTTGTTTTGTTATGTGGACATCTATGGCAAAATTTTCAAGCTGAGATTCCTAAAGTTCAGCCACTAAATCAGGGGTGGGCAAACTTTTTGGCCTGAGGGCTACAATGGGTTTCATAAATTGTATGGCGGGCCAGTTAGGGCCCCTCCTCTCAGTCCTGACGGCCCCCTCGGGACCCCTGCCCCATCCAACCACTCCTTCTCCCCGTCCCCTGACTGCCCCCAGAACCCCTGCCCCTGACTGACCCCTGCCACCCCATCCAACCGCCCCTCCTTCCTGACTGCTCCCTGGATCCCCTGCCCCCATTCAACCCCCTGTTCCCCCTCCAACCAGCCTGACCCCATCCACACCCCCACCCCCTGATCACCACCCCAAACTCACCTGCCCTCTATCCAAACCCTCCTGCTCCCTGCCCCCTTACTGCACTGCCTGGAGCACCGGTGGCTGGTGGCGCTACAGCCGTGCTGCCCGGCTGGAGCTGGGCCATGCTGACACTGCCACTGCCGCACAGCACAGAACACCGGGTCAGGCCAGGCTCTGCAGCTGTGCTGCCCCAAGAGCTCACAGCCCCACCGCCCAGAGCATTGCGCTGGCGGTGAAGCAAATGAGCTGAGGCTGAGGGGGAGGAGGAAAGCAAGGGAGGGGCGATGGTGAGCCTCCAAGGCCGGGAGCTTGGGGGCTGGGCAGGACAGTCCCGCGGGCAGGATGTGGCCCGCGGCCTGTAGTTTGCCAACCTCTGTCCTAAATCGATATTTAGACATTTCATTGACCTTTGGTCTGATTTTTGAGGTGCTGAAGCCCCTGAGTTCCTGTTGAAGGTCTGGGCCTGTTGAAGGTCTGGAGGTCTGGGCTCAGTACCTCAGAAAATCAGACCACCAACTTGAAAAAATTGACTTTATAGGCTACGAAAGCTGTTTGGTCATTACTAATTTGGAGAAGAGTTGAACTAGTGATCCACAGGAGATGTGAAAGGCCCCATCATGGCTACTGTGATGTTGCCAATAATTGCAGAAGTGAACTGATGGCCTGATCCTTCAATATCCAGAGCACCTCAGACAGATGTTGATCACTCTCAAGGAGTCGAGAGCGCTCAGCACTTTACTGGATCAGTCCTTAATTGCTGGTATATACTTACCTAATGATTCTCTTACTTGCTGTATGATCAGTGCCTGATGCCTTCTGCCATCTCCTTCTGAGATGACCTTCCTTTCTCTCAGTTCCTTGCTCTTACCCTTTTCTTGGTTGGCTCTGCCTCCTGCTGCCATTAGCCGGCTTAGCTAACTAGTAATATTATATATCTGCAGTACAATGCTGTCCTCTTTCATGACTCAAGTACTTAGCTTGCCTATCTCTGATACATGAGATTGGCTTTACTGTGCCCACTTACATCCTTCTCAGATCTTTCTTCCAAATACTAAATCTGCCTATGAGAGTTTGGAATCTAAATCAGTTTAGACCACAACTTCCTTTCATCCTCTTAAGATCCCTGTGGCTTTTATAAGGGGAAGAAAATGTTTGTATTATACTTAGAGCAAGGAAATTGGAATAAGGAGACCTGGAATCTATTCCTGGCTCTGCCACTGACTCACTTTTGTGACTTTGGGCAACTTAATTAAGTGTCCACTCTTTTTAGGTAACATCAATTTCTGGGCATTCTTATTTGCACACCTCCTGTATGCAATTAAAATAATTGGACACTTGAAAATGTAGGATTTAGCTTCTCTATACCTCAGTTCCTGATTTAGAAAATAAGGTCACTTCAGTAACTCAGGCAGAGGCCAGGGGCCTATTACAGGAGTAGGTAGGTAAGGTTCTGTGGCCTGCAATGTACAGGAGGTCAGACTAGATTATGATGGTCCCTTCAGGTCTTAAAGTCTATGAATCTATGAGTTAGTAGTACTGCTTATCCCTCTTTCAGGAGAAATGTGAAGCTAAATTCATTAATGTTTAAAGAGCTTTAAGAGTCTTGGAAAGAAAGTTCTATAGATGTTTGCAGTATTAATTAATAATAAGTATATGATTATAAAAATTGCATACAAAACTATATTAAAAGAACATTATTATGATTGCAAAGTCAAGCATTAAAATGTTAGGAAATGCCAGAATTAAGGTTGCACTGGCAACATTAAATTTGCCTGCCCCCTTGTGCATATGCATTATGATATAGTCTGTAAGTACATGATCACATACTATATTTTCCACAGGACTCCTGCATCATTCAAATCCACAGAATGATCTGTGCTCCCTAAATGAGCAGCTATTTCATATTTTGTTTTATCTTCATTCTTCAGTGTGGGGCTCAATGACTTATGTACTGCACACTATTCAAACCCTGCTGTAAATACAGAATTATTAACTTCCTCATTGGATTATCTGTGTTGCTCCCTAATGTAGCATCTGGGTGCTTTGCAAGCATGAATTAGTCTTCCTAACACCCCTCTGGGTGGAGTTGCATGTTTGGAGCACATCAGGTGCTTCACAATCTGCACTAGCTTCCAGTAAATTTCCAGGTGGAAACCAAGGTGTTAGTTTTAAGCCATAAATCTCTAAATAATTTGGGACCTGGCAACCTGACAGATCACTTCTCTCCCCATAATATACTGCCACTGTTGAGATCAGCAGAGATACTTGAGCTGCAACTCTCTCAATATAAATGAGAAAGAGCAGCTGGCCAGATGTTCTCTGTGAGGATCTTCAGTTTTGGAAATCATTCCCCCACCACTTGGTCCAGATTTGTTAAACTTCTGGGTGTGTTGCAAAGCCCATCTCCCTTCTCCCCCTTTCTTAAGACCATTGAAGAGGGATGGTGGGCTGTGGTGGATATATTTATGGGCTGTCCTTACTTTATTTTGTTATTTTAATGTATGAACATTAAACACTGAACATTGGTGAGGCATTGTTAGTTGTATTTTAGAAATGTGAAGAAAGAAATAAAATAAATACTGCTGATCTTGCAAATATTCATTCCAATTGGTTTTTGGGGGGATTTTATATATTGCAGTTGTTTTGACTATGTTTGTTGTCCTTTTGTGTTTGCTTTTTGTATATATTCTAGCAAATATGTTTACAGGCAGGAATATTTGCTGAAACGGGGAATTGTAAGCAAATATTGCACAATATTTGTAGAAAACACTTTTCTAACTCATACTTTCACTGGAAACCTAATTGTGAGAGTTATGCTCATTCAATAATGGAACAGAAAAGTATGGTACCATGTGGTTCACAAGTTCAGTCAAAGAGCTTGAAGACTGATTCTCAAGTATTTGCAACTCACTGTATATGAAGTAGTTATGGACAAAGAATTACTCTCTGAAATTATTCAACCATTTTTAATTTGGCAAAAATCAAAAGACTCCCAATCTGTTCATAGCAAGGTAACAAACACACAAAAAAGGGTGGCAGTCCTTGAATATATTTTTCTTTGGGTATTATTTCCCCAGCTCTATTTAAAGTCCTCACTCTGTACCCCTTCTCTTCATGTAAAAGATTACCAGGGCTGCTGTAATTTTTATAAAATATATTAACATATATTTGAATATCTTATTTTAATATTTTTCATAACTAAGAATGGAGAAACTAGATTTGGAAGAAATAATAGTAATAAAACAGTCCTAACCTTTGTCTAAAACTTGCAATGAAATGAACTTGTCACTGCCCCCCAGGCAGAGATGAGCTTATATGTCACAATGCAGCCCTTAGTCATCATCAATGCCAAATTAACTGGTCTAATTTATTGAAATGCCATATAGCACAAAAAAAATGTTGGATGAGGGGGAAGAAGTGAATAAATGCATGCTTTGTATCTTTCATCTTGATGTACAGTAAAGTAACTGAGCTAACATAATGTCAGTTATACGCTGGCTCTCAAGATAAACTTGACATATAACAGTGACAGCTCTGTGACTGTCCTTGGATGAACTTGGGAGTTAATGTTTTCTTGCTCTATGCTCATGCAAACTTGACCGCTGTGCTTATGATTGTGCGAGGTTGTTTATTTCCTCATATACTTTTCTACTGCAAGGTTCTTTTATAAGGAAAATAGAATTAAAGTAAAATTTTGCCGTAGAACTTTTTCATTGTGATGGGATTACTCATGAATCTTTGATTAGCTCTTGTGGCTCAAGGTGGGGATTACAGGCTGAGCTGAGTGAAGCAGACACTATCATGCTGGCATATTGTGTACTGCCACTTGAAACAGTTCATGCATGATCATCATCAGGGTAGCTACTGCTGTCAGGGCCACCAGATGCGGAGATGAGGAATTCTGTGCCAGCCACAGAACAAGACCTGTTGCAGTATAACTCTTGTTATACTTGAAGAGTATGCTGTTCAATATTTAATGCACTCAACTCTAAAACTGGATAATTCCTAGTGTTCCTGTGTTCCAGTGAGTGGGACCTATTTATTAAAAGTAATCAAGATGTTACCCACATGCTGTGAGAAAATTTTGGACCCCAGTCACCTTTAATCAATCTATCTTAACCCAGGGCATCATGTGTAATGTGATTATATGTGGCTGCACAAATGACTAAATCGTTTAATTGTATTTCCAGTCACCATAAAATGCGGTTGTATTTTGTTCTTCAGTGTCTCCAGCCACTCTTTTACTATCCTTGTGTCATCCCTTTCATCTATTTCTTTTATTCTATATTTTGCCACAAGGAGGAGCACAGTGAATGTCCTCAGTAGAGCGGGTCAGGAATTTTCTGACAATTTTTGTTGTTGTTGTAAAATTCCAATTTGTCAAAACTATTCACAATTTAAGGTTGGTTTCTGATTAAACTCTTGACTTGAAAAAAAGTTCGGAAAATATTTTGAAATTGCCAAAATGTCGAATTTTGACCTTTCTGAAACAAAAACAGTTTTTTTTCATTTGAAATGACTTTTCATTTAGAAAGTTAAATTAAATAAACTGAAAGGGTTAAAAAAGAAAAGGTTGAACAAAAAATAAAATGTTTTGACAATTTCAAAATTACACATTTTGATTGACCTGAACTGAAGCTTGTTTTGGTTTTTCAGTTCACTATTATTTTTTAAATGCCAATATTAATTTGAATTCTCAATAATATTTGAGGGACAGAAAAACTGTTTGCCACATGGCTCTATTCCTAAACTTGTTCCCATGCTCCTGCCCTTGAAGGGACAAAGAAGATCTTTCAAAACTAAGCATTGAGGATAGAGCTCGGGCAGCTCGGCTCTTACAGAGCCCAGGAGTCAGGGAGCACACTAGCCCCCGGCGCCTGCTCTAAGGTAAGCTAGGGAGTATTTTTCCCAGATATGTTTGGCTTTTTGGAAATTCCCCCCGGACGGGGGTTTGATTACCAAAAAGCCGGACATGTCCGGGAAAAACCGGATGTATGGTAACCCTAGTAAACTTAAGGCAATAAACACTCCCTGATGAAAACAAAACAACAATAAAGGAAAGGGTTGCAGGAATTAAAAGAGAATTCAGGCAGAATTCCAGCAACCAAGGGGAAGACTATCCAATTTATTGCACTGAATGCAGCATGTATGATTACCTGCCTTATAGGTGGGTGGTGTATGTGTGCATTTGGTGCAAGGAGCTCCTGGCCCTCAGAGGGAAAGCTTTGGAGACCAGAGTGTCTGAACTGGAGGAGCTAAGGGAGATAGAGAGGTACATAGATGAGACTTTCTGGGACACAGTAGAACAGTCCCACACCAGGTCTGACAGCCTCTATACTTTTGAGGAGGATGAAAGTCTCAGGGAAGGAGAACATCAAACTGGAGCAGAGGGAAACTATCCCATAATCAGGAACCTCCTTCTAGATGATGTTATGGTATCCTCTTGCACTGGGGATACCTCTTCTGGAAAGGGAACTCCGGTTATTAGTAAGAGACAGGCAATAGTAATTGGCGATTCGAGCATTAGAAACATAGACAGCTGGGTTTGTGATGACTGAGAGTGCCACATGGTGACTTGCCTGCTGGGTGCAAAGGTTGCAGATCTCTTGAGACATCTAGACAGACTTATGTGTGGTGCTGGGGAGGAGTCGGTGGTCGTGGTACCTGTAGGTACCAATGACATAGGGAAGGATAGGAGAGAGGTCCTGGAGGCCAAATTTCAGCTGCTAGGTAAGAGATTGAAGTCCAGGACTTCCATGGTAGCATTCTCTGAAATGCTTCCAGTTCCACGCATGGGGCCAATTACACAGGCAGAACTGAAGAGTCTCAATGCCTGGATAAGACAATGTTATAGGGAGTAGGAGTTTAGATTTATTAGAAACTGGAGAAATTTTTGGGAAAGGGGAAGCCTATACAGGGAGGATGGCCTCCACCTAAACCAAAATGGAACCAGACTGCTGGCATGTAAAATTAAGAAGGTTATAGAGCAGTTTTTAAATGAAGGGCTAGAGAAAGCCAACAGATGTGGAGGAGCATGTGGTTCAGACAGAGACATCACTTAGGGGAAGATCTATTAATGGAGATTCTCTATTTCCTAATAAGGAGAGGATGGAAGATGATAAAATTCAGGTAGGACCTGATGAGAAAAAGTCAAATGAAAAAGAGTCCCATTCAATTATATCACATAATGGCAGACAGCTAAAAAGTGACAATTTTTAAGTGCTTATTTACAAATGCTAGGAGTCTAAATGGTAAGATGGATGAACTTGAGTGCCTCGTATTAAATGAGGATATTGATATGATAGGCATCACAGAAACTTGGTGCAATGAAGATAATCTATCTGATACAGTTATAACCAGGGTACAAGATATATCAGAAGAACAAAATAGGTCATACTGGTGGGGGAGTGCCATTATATGTGAAAGAAAGCATAGAGTCAAATGAAGTAAAAAATCTTAAATGAACAAAACAGTATCATAGAATCTCTATGGATAATAATTCTGTGCTTGAATAATACGGATATAGCAGTAGGGATATACTACCGACCACCTGACGGTGGTAGTGACTGTGAAATGATCAGGTCGATTAGAGAGGCTATAAAAACAAAAAAAAACCCTCAATAATAATGGGGGATTTCAACTATCTCCAGATTGACTAGGTACATGTCACCTCAGGACGGGATGCAGAGATAAACTTTCTTGATACCTTATATGGCTGCTTCTTGGAGCAGCTAGGCCTGGGTCCCACAGGACAAGAGGCAATTCTTGATTTAGTCCTATGTGGAGCACAGGATCTGGTCCAAGAGGTGAATATAACTGAACCTCTTGGTAACAGTGATCATAACATAATAAAATGTAACATTCCTGGGGGAAGGGAGCACCAAATCAGCCCACCATGGTAGCATTTAATTTCAGAAAGGGGAACTATACAAAAATGAAGAAGTTATTTAAACAGAAATTAAAAGGTACAGTGCCAAAACTGAAATCCTTGCAAGTTGGATGGAAATTTTTTTAAAGACAGTATAATAGAGGCTCAATTGAAATGTATACCTCAAATTAAAAAACATAGTAAGAGGACCAAAAAAGTGCCACCATGGCTAAACATCAAAGTAAAAGAAGCAGTTAGAGGCAAAAAGGCATCCTTTAAAAAGTGGAAGTTAAATCCTATTGAGGAAAATAGAAAGGAGTATAAACTCTGGCAAATTAAATGTAAAAATATAACTAGGGAGGACAAAAAAAAAATTTGAATAACAGCCAGCTAAAGACTCAAAAAGTAACAGCAAAAAAAAAAATTAAGTACATTAGAAGCAGGAAGGCTGCTAAACAACCAATCGGGCCACTGGACGGTTGAGATGCTAAAGAAGAACTCAAGGGAGATAGGGCCATTCCGGAGAAACTAAATGAATTATTTGCATCAGTCTTCACGGCTGAGGACCTGAGGGAGATTCCCAAAAATGAGCCAGTCTTTTTAGGTGACAAATCTGAGGAAATGTCCCAGATAGAGGTATCATTAGAGGAGGTTTTGGAACAAATTGATAAATTAAAAGTAACAAGTCACCTGGTCCAGATGATATTCACTCAACAAGAGTTCTGAAGGAACTCAAATCTGAAATTGCAGAACTACTAAGCGTGGTATGCAAACTGGCATTTCAATCAGCTTCTGTGTCAGATGGCTGGAGAATAGCCAATGCAATGGCAATTTAAAAAAAAATCACCAGAGGCAATCCTGGCAATTAGAAGCCAATAAGCCTAACTTCAGTACTAGACAAATGGTTGAAACTATAGTAAAGGACAGAATTATCAGACACATAGATCAACACGATTTGTTGGGGAAAAGTCAACATGGTTTTTGTAAAGGGAAATCATGCTTCACCAATCTACTAGAATTCTTTGAGGGGGTCAACAAGCATGTGAACAACAGGAATACAGTCAATATAGTGTACTTAGATTTTCAGAAAATCTTTGACAAGGTCCCTCACCAAAGACTCTTAAGCAAAGTAAGCTGTTATGGGATAAGAGGGAAGGTCCTTTTATGGATCAGTAACTGGTTAAAATACAGGAAACGAAGGGTAAGAATAAATGGTCAGTTTTCAAAATGGAGAGAGGTAAATAGTGGTGTCCCCCAGTACTGGGACAAGTACTGTTCAGCATATTCGTAAATGATGTGGAAAAAGGGGCGAACAGTGAAGTGGCAACATTTGCAGACAATACAAAGCTACTCAAGATAATTAAGTCCAAAGCAGACTGCAAAGAGTTACAAAGAGATCTCACATAACTGGGTGACAAAATGGCAGATGAAGTTCAATGCTGATAAATGCACATTGGAAAACATAATCCCAACTATACATATAAAATAATGGGATCTAAATTAGTTGTTACCACTCAAGAAAAAGATCTTGGAGTCATTGTGCATAATTCTCTGAAAACATTCATTCAGTGTGCAACGGCAGTCAAAAAAGCTAATAGAATGTTGGGAATCATTAGGAAAGGGATAGATAATAAGACAAAAATATCATATTGCCTCTATATAAAACCATGGTACACCCACATCTTGAATACTGCATGCAGATCTGGTTGTTCCATCTCAAAAAAGATATATTGGGATTGGAAAAGGTACAGAAAAGGGAAACAAAAATTATTAGGCTTCCATATGAAAAGAGATTAATGAGACAGAGATTTTTCAGTTTAGAAAAGAGACAACTAAGTGAGATCTATAAAATCATGACTGGTGTGGAGAAAGTAAATAAGGAAGTGTTATTCTCATAACACAAGAACTAGAGGTCACCCAATGAAATTAATAGGCAACAATCTTAAAATGAACAAAAGGAAGTATTTCTTCATACAACTCACAATCAACCTGTGGAACTCTTTTCCAGAGTATGTTGTGAAGGCCAAGACTATAATGGGGTTCAAAAAAGAACTAGATAAGTTCATGGAGGACAGGTCATCAATGGCTATTACCCAGGATGTGCAGGGATGCAAAACCATGCTCTGAAGTGTCCTAGATTCTATTTGCCAGAAATTGGGAATGGACAACAGGAGATGGATTACCTATTCTGTTCATTGTACTTGATTACCTGTTCTGTTCATTCCCTCTGAAGCACCTGGCATTGGCCACTGTCAGAAGACAGGATACTGGGCTAGATGGACTATTGGTCTGACGCAGTATGGCCGTTCTTATATTCTTATAAATACTGATGATATATTGATATTTTAATATTTGCTATACAAATTAATGAATTCCTGTAGCAAACACCCAGAAGGAATGGGGTGATTTTTTACTCTGTATCTTCCCCAATTTGCTGTCTTCCCAGAGCTATGCATTACCAATAACAAATTGAATCAGTGCTGCTTTCTCATTAACATGTATTAGCTGTAGCAGAAGAAGCCTTATGGTTCGTTAGGGTCAGTTCAGCAGAACCTTGATCTCTTCAGATAATGTGTTTTTTTTTTAAATTGTAATGAATTAGGGCATCTCAAAAAATCACGTTGTTTAATAGTCACTTTTAATTTCTGATAAGTGGTAAAAGAGAGTCAACCAATTCCAAACTGCCAATACCACTTTAGTGCACATCTCTGAAAAATAGCACCACGTCAAGACCATATATCATTTGCATCTGTGAGTTACCTTCTCAAATAGTGGAATTTAGAATTGCATTACGTCCAATGTCTGTGATACTGCTGGTCCCAATGAGATTTCTGATTTCTGTGGTTGCAGTACACAGTCATATTTTTGTTGTTATTAATTATTCTTGTTATATTTTAGTACAGTAATTTGTGTAAAGGGACTAGTCATACTTTTTTTCACAGGAGGCAGGCTGGTAACATCCCACTTTATTCAATTGAATTGCAACAGAAGAGGGGAAAACTCCCTCATACAAAACAGGAAGTAAGGGATCAGTGAAGCATAATACTCATAGTACTCTGGGTCACCCAGTTAACCCTATCATGGTCATTTTACTATTGTAATAGTAATACTGCAAGTTCAGGGGTTCATTGCACTAGACTGAACATAAACATAGCAGGACAGACCCTCAAATAGCTTACAGACTAAATAGGCCAAATAGACACAGGGTGGAGAGGTGATGTGCCTTTCCCTACATCACCCAGCAGATCAGTGGTAGCTGAATCATTGTCCATTGTTCTACTTAAAAATCCCTTTGAGGACAGCTTGGCAGGAGAAACATTCTTAACACTGCTCTCCTCTATCCCTGAATGGTCAGTCTTGTAGTTACAAGAGCCTTGATTTGCACTGATTTATAAATTAATAATATTTAGTCAGCAAGAACAATGTTTGACTTATAAAAACATAAGAATGTCCATAGTGGATCAGATCAGTGGTCCATCTAGCCCAATAACCTGTCTTCCTATCCTCCATGAACTTATCTAATTCTTTTTGAACCCAGTTATACTTTTGACCTTCATGACATCCTCTGCTAACGAGTTCCACTGGTTGACTATGTGCTATGTCTGCTCATACAGGAGCAGAGACTGTAGCAAGCATGCCCGCTTATACCAATCAGTGGTCAAGCTACCTATGAAAAGAGAATCAATGACACAGTCGAGCAAAGCAGTTTGGCATAGCTTTACTCTCAGCTTGATTGATTGTTTTATAGACCGCTTACGGCTAATGAAGATTTTTTTAATCATAGATGTTACTATTTAATTTGATGCCTTTGTTCAGTATATTTGATTCTCCATATTCTAGAGACTTCTTTTATTCGGATAAACATTTTCAAAGCTCATTGGCACATTGCTGTAGATATAATTACAATTTCAGTTGGCACAGCATTTTGCTGTTGATTGCAGGGTAGAAAATGGTTCCCTTTGGTGCCTTTCTCTCTCATGTGGAGCACAGAACCTAACTGCTGTGACCACTTATGTGACAAATTTGGCAGATACAGGACCCCAGATGGAACGCTTTCAAATTTGTGTTTCCAGCAGTAGCATCTGGGTCTTTGATTGGCTTCCTGGCTGGCTCCTTATAAAATTTCTTTAGTATCTTCACCACATTTTCCAGTTATGGCAGCTGCAGAGCAACCTGTGGAATTGGATCAACATTAGATTATAGATGGGTCATCTTGACATACATTGTAAATGTCATCAATAGGGAAGAATTTGTTCATTGTTGTTATAACTCTACTTTAAAAAAAAGACTGTGTACAATGTTCTTATAGTGTCATATTGATCGAGAAGTTGGTTTGCTCCTATATCCCCACAAATGCTGGCCCACTCTGTTGGGAAAGGAGTATGTACTGAGTGGCTAAAGCAGTGGACTGTGAGCCAAGACTCTTGGGTTCTATTTCCAGTTCTGTCTTTGCATTTCACAGAGTTAATATTTATAACATGCACTGAGATCCTCAGATGAAAGGCACTAGGGAAGTGCAAGGATTTTATTATTATGTGCATGCACTTACTATGGACATGCTAAACTGTAGGGCTAAAATGCCTTATTTACTTTGTGTGCTTAGACTTCTTTCTGCCCGCCATAAGCTTGTTTAAAAGTTTCTGTATATTCTTATAGGAAATAATAGGATATTCCAGTGGAACAGCTTTAGGACCATATCAGTTTCTTTAAAGTTTGTGGCAAATGTCCCTATTGTTATAAAATGGACCAGAATTTAGTCATTAGGGCATGCATTCTATCATGGACTGCATGTAAAGCAGTAAAATTTTCTTTGCTACAACATACACTTATGTTCAAGACATATGAACAAATGTTGAAATTCTTGACTGTATCTCTGAAAGATTTTGCTTTTTCAAAATATGACCCAGATTACATGTACTTTACATGTAGTTCAGAAAAAAAAATTCTGTAAACAAGTTGACATTTGTTTTAAAAGTCTCTCTCTCCTTCTCCTTACTTTGAATTCCTTACTGTTTATTTTTGCAGTTCAATGCCATTTTGTGGTGGAACTGTATTCCAGTCAACCTGGCCATTAATACAGTAAGTGGCTTTAAGTAGAGATAAAGACAATTAAGTAGCTCTTGCTTCCTCACATCACATGATGAAAGTATAATTCAGTGGGGGCAGTGACAGCTTGTCATTCATGAGTTCTTTTCCACAGACTTATCTATCTAGACAATGATATGTCTGAGGTTGAAGTGTCTTTCAGGACAAGTGGTTCCACACTGAGCCTGTGTTCATGTAACCTGAAGATTCAGCCAGCACTGAAAATACGATGAGGTACAATGATTTAAACACAGCTTCATTATTCATTGTTATAGAGCTAAGCCATAAAAGAATAGTAAAAGTTAGAGATGGAAATGACATATTAATATAAGCAGGATTGCAGATGGCTTATCACAACATATTTTCTAGTGCTTTGTCTAGTCACCTTTCTGAAGATGTGTTCCCATCTGTGATTCTTTACCATTGTCACATGATAATTTTAAAAGTCTCAAGTGACAGAGCTTCTACCATCTAATTTGGGGGACTATTTCACGTCATTGTTGTGAAGTTTTTCCTATTTAGCCTATTTTTAATTTTCTTAATTTCATCCTCATTACTCTGGTCACCACATTAAAGAATTCCTCTCCTTCCTTCTTGTTAACACACTCTCGAAAAGTTGTAGACATGCTACCCATGTTATACATATAGTGTTTGCCTTGTATAATGATGCATTTGGCCCATGTGCAATATACAGTTCTTACATTTGCTTCAACAGCTACAGTGTTTTATTGAATCCCTCTAAGTTTGGTTGGCTTTTTTTTATCTTTTACAAAATAAGGAAATATAAAGGAGCAAAATCATTTTTAAATCAAGTCAATTTGTAATCAAATCTCTCACTCCTGACTAGAATGAGGAATGTATATTTATAGAACTTGGATACTTGTGGGCAATCATACACACAGCCCTGGTACGATGAACAGACATGCAAAGGTAACAAAAACATAAAATTTACTTCTGTCCATGATGAAGAAAAAAAAAGGTCCACAAAAATCAACTTACTTTATGTAATAGAAGCATTATCCAGGCAGTAACGCTGAGCAAATCACTAATCAGTTCACAATCCTTTTGTTTTCAGTATTAAACATCAAAATCAGTGACTGTCTGATACATGGGATAATTTCAACAAGATTGCTATGGTAAACTTGATTTGAAATCTTAATGTATTCTTTCTTAACTTTATGTAGTTCAGTTATCATCCGTGGTTTGCCTTCCTGGTGTTGTTCTATAGCTAGAGAAGTTTCTGAAATACTATACTTGGATTTGAAAAAAAAACAGCAATTTTCTTGACATCAAGTTTACTTCAACCTCTTCTTCCCCTCTATCCTTTCCCCCCTCCCCAAAGCTATAAAATAAAACAGTTTTATTGGCTGGCAATATGGAATTGGGTGAACTTGTTATAAAAAAGTGAACCAATGAGAGGCATTCTAGGTGGTAACATATGCTGTGCTCTTAAAATAATGGAGAACATATTGTGCTGACATTGGGAGTTAATTCATTATTTAATATTTCAACCTAAAGAAATGTAGTCAGCAAGTCAGATACTGGTGTCATTTATAGTTATATAAATCCAGAATAAATTCACAGAGGCTACAGAGGTTACTCCACATTTACATCAGAATAACTGATCAGAGTCTGGCCCTGTATCTAATCCAGCTTTGCTTTACTTCTTCCATAAATGTTTGACATTTTGTCCATGTCAGTGAATAACTGGTTATTAAATATTATGCATGCCTTGTGAGGCACAACTGGGTCAATGCTCCAACATGGTGTTAAAGGCCACTGTTCTGCTGGAGGTTGTATCATGCAGATAAGATTCAAACCGAAGTTCTCTCCAAGGCTTGTACTCATTAAAGATCCCATGGCATGGTTTTGCGAGAGTAATGTGTTAGCACCAGTTTCTTGGATAAAGTGAACTTTGCTTAATTACATTTTACCTTCTTAAATTCCTTCCTTTGTGTCAGTTAGTCAAGTATTTTTCACTTTCTGTCCTAAGCTATTGTGTAATGCTGTTTTGTGCTGTTAAACAGCTGCTGCGTTCCACCCCAGTGGTGACTGCAATTCACCGGTAGTGAAGTTGATTGCTGCGTGCCTGGTTTATGAAGCACTTTGGGATCCTTTGGGATGAATATAAATGCAAGATATTTTAACAAATCACCAAGGACTGCACAGCAGTCACTATACTGCACATCATGGCAATTGGGACCTTCACAAAGGCAGAGGTGATAGAACTCAGATTCTTTCTTCTCCTGAATTACAGGCCTCTGGCACCTGAGCTAAAGTCACTGTTAAAAGCATAGGGCCTAAAATATACAATTGAGTAATTTTCATCCTGTCCATCAGAGGTCAGTGGTACACACTACACTAGCTAATTCTACAATGACATAGATCATCTTCTAGATGAGGAGGTAGTGTACACATTTCTCCCTTCTCACATGGAAGGAGGCTATGAAAATTCTTTGTCAATGCCCCTGTCCGCTTAAACAATGTCAGTGCCTTCCACGGGTGCCCCACCATAAGTGCTCTGGTCATTTCTTGGGAAGGGAGTTTGAGTAGGTGGAGATAGGGCTGGAACGGTCTGCGTTGCGTTCAATGATCACTCACACTATGTCCATTAAAAACAAGAGCTTCACAGAGTCCTGACCAGATGCTCTTTCATGACTGGGACATGGGCAGTCAGGCTAGGGTTACCATACGTCCGGATTTTCCCGGACATGTCCGGCTTTTGGGGGCTCAAATCCCCGTCCGGGGGGAAATCCCCAAAAGCCGGGCATGTCCGGGAAAATCGGGAGGGAGGGCTGGGCCGGGGTCGCGGGGCCGGGCGCGCGGTGCCGGGCCGGGGCCGCGGGGTCGGGCCGCCGAGGGGGTGCGCTGGGCCGCGGGGCCGGGAGCCGGGGGGTCGGGCCGGGAGCCGGGCCGCCGGGGGGGTGCGCTGGGCCGCGGGGCCGGGGGGTCGGGCCGCGAGCCGGGCCGCTGGGGCGGTGCGCGGGGCCGCGGGGCCGGGAGCCGGGCCGCCGGGGGGGTGCGCGGGGCCGGGAGGTCGGGCCGGGGGCCGGGAGCCGGGCCGCCGGGGGGGTGCGCGGGGCCGCGGGGCAGGGAGCCGGGGGGTCGGGCCGGGAGCCGGGCCGCCGGGGGAGTGCGCTGGGCCGTGGGGCCGGGAGCCGGGCCGCCGGGGGGTGTGCGCGGGGCCGGGAGGTCGGGCCGGGAGCCGGGCCGCCGGGGGGATGCGCGGGGCCGGGGGGGCCGAGGGGGTCGGGCCAGGAGCCGGGCCGCCGGGGGGGTGCGCTGGGCCGCGGGGCCGGGAGCCGGGCCGCCGGGGGGGTGCGGTGGGCCGCGGGGCCGGGAGCCGGGGGGTCGGGCCAGGAGCCGGGCCGCCGGGGGGGGTGCGCTGGGCCGCGGGGTCGGGCCGCCGGGGGGGTGCGCTGGGCCGCCGGGGCCGGGAGCCGGGGGGGTGCGCTGGGCCGCCGGGGGCCGGCAGTGCTGGGCGGCCGGGGGCCAGGGCCGGCACCCTAGGGCCCGAGCCGACCCAGGCTGGAGCCGCTGGGGGGGGCCAGCCTGGGCCGCACCTCCTCCCCCCACACCCCCCCTTACCTGCCCAGGCTTCCCGCGAATTAAATGTTCGCGGGAAGCAGGGGAGGGGGCGGAGACTTTGGGGAGGGGGCGGAGTTGGGGCGGGGGAGGGGCGGGGCTGGGGGCGGGGCCAGGGCCCCGTGGAGTGTCCTCCTTTTGGAGGCACAAAATATGGTAACCCTAAGTCAGGCTGAGTCAGGTACCAGGAGGTCAGAGTCCAAGCCAGAGATAGGCCAGTGGGCTAACCAAGAGTCAGGAGGCAGGCAGGGGCAGGTTACCGGGAGTCAGAGTCTGAGACAAGCCAGAGAGCAAACTGAGAATCTGGCTTCTGGAGGCAGGCAATTAGGTTCTTACATTGGCAGACCAAGTGCCAGCTCATGCCAATGTCCCTAGGCCTCACTGAACACTTACAAATGCATAGCTGGTAACCTGTCTTGCTTACCTGTGTGTTAGCATTATCAAAATAGAAGTTAGAGTTATAAGAATGTGTGTAGACTTTATGGAATGCTTGTAAGATGTTGCATAATCCTTCTTATAATATCTGTAAGATTGTAAATTCCCAACAGTCAGGGGAGAAACATTACCAAGTGTGAATTATTAGTTTACCCCAAGATGTGTTGTCTCCTGCCCATTAGAAAGGACTATTGAATCCAAATAAAGCCTTTGTCGATTGGTCCCCCAACCCAACCATGAAGAGTTACATGTAGGTGCCATCAGCTTGGATTCTGGGAGAGGGGGAATAAACATCCCGGGCAAGGAGAAACTGGATCTTTTATGCTGTCTGGACTCTGAGAGTCAAAGATTCCTAAACATAAGCAACAGATTCCCAATGCTGTTTGGCATGGGGCAGCCCTATATGACATATAGAGATGCTTATTATAGAAGTTTATATTACCTTTTTAAAGTCTAAGATTGTAACTCATTGTTGTGTGTATGTTTCCTGTAAATAACTCTCTTGTTTCTTTGTTAATAAATCTTTAGTTACTATATTATAGGGCTGGTTACGGCATTGACTTTGTTTTGAGATCTGAGTACAATTGACTCGGGTAAGGGACTGGTAATTTGGACTGGGAGGAACCTTAATATTGTTGAGATTTTTGTGTAAAGTGATCATCCATTACATAGTCCAGCTTGCCTGCATGGCAAGATAGACTGGAATTCCCACCTGGAATGACCAAGGGGACTGGCTGTGACTCTATGGTAGCATTGTTATAATGCTTTAGCGTTCACACTTGTTACTGGGTTGGTGAAATCTAATTATAGAACCTACAATTAGTTTGGGATTTCCGCCTTTCCTTGTGACAGTCTGCCCTGAGAGTGTCACTCATGGTTGTGAGCCATTCCAGCCAATTTGACACAGGTTACCAGGAGATCAGGGTCAGGCAGCAATCAGATAGTGAAGTTGAGGACAAACCAGGGTCTAAGGTCTATCACAATCAGGGTCTGGAGCAGAGATGAGCAGGAAGTCTGTGTTGTTACTCAGACAGCTCCCCTTCATGGCTTCTTCATTTAAATACTTGTACGGGCCAATCAGTAGGCTGTAAAGGGTTGCCACTCAGTTCCTACTGGGCTGTACGTTCTGCTGACCCCAGCCAGGGTCCTCCCATGGGAACCTAGCCTAAGCCTCTTGTGGCAATGCAGTGGCATCAGCAGCCCAGAACTCCTATAGTCCCAGGTTCCAACCCTGCAGGTTCTAACACTCTCTGTCTACAAAGCTAAGCCCTTAAAGGCACAGACCCTAATGCCATAGGTCTGCCACAGCCCCATCCCCTGCTTGGCAGTTGGGTTTTCCATATGGAAGGGAGGTAATACATCTCAGAGTGGTTACAACTGCCACTTGGTGCTTATCACTGACTGTTGCTGCTCCCCAGCTCCAAAACGTGAACAGCCATATCCAGTCTCTCAAAGGGGGGTTATTTCTTAAACAGAGGTTATCAATCAACCAAAGAGAAAATAGTCTTAACTCAGTCCTTGACCCGAGGCTTCAAGGCCACCCTTCCCAGTGGTCTCTGGCACTCCAGCTCCTTCCAGCCTCATTCAGCTCTGCTCCCCTCTTGGAGCAGCAGCCACAAGACCACTCACTCCAGTGACCCTCCACAGGACCTTGCTCTACCCCAGTGTGGATTTCCCTACCCAGATCTCAGCCTGTCTCAGTATTTCCTTCCCCCAGCTGCCTACTAGCAAGCTTTTATAGGCCCCGGCGTAGCCCAGCCCTCTTTAATTAGCTGGATTGGGCTCAACTCCTGTCCAGGGGAACTGGGCTTAGTCTATCCACAGTAGGTTGACCAGACAGCAAGTGTGAAAAATTGGGACGAGGGTGGGGGGTAATAGAAGCCTATATAAGAAAAAGACCCCAAAATCGGGACTGTCCCTATAAAGACCCTATACAATCGGGACATCTGGTCACCTTAATCCACAGAGACCAGCTACTCTGTGACAGTGTCCCAAATGAGTGCTACCAAGCCATTGTAGGGGGACTAAGCCAACAGCAGCACAGCTGTGCTGCCCGGGGAGAAGGGCAGTGGAAAGGCAACTGTGACTGCAAGGAGGTTGCTTTGCTACATACCCTTGAGATCTGCAGTATACACTTCAGAACTGTATACACTTCTCCCCTCCTATTACTGTCCCATTGGTTGTCTGATTTATATATAGCTTTATATACATAATCAATACAAGCAATTCTATCTATTGGTTCGAGGATGGTACTCCATCTTCTTGTAATAAAGAAGAAATATTGTTGTTGGCTACTTCTATCTTAAGTCTTCTGATGTGTAGTCTGCTTTATCTCCCCATTCATAATAGGATAGCAGCAGGAAAACTCCATTAGTTGAATCTCCTGCTTTAGCTCATTCTCTGGGGTTTTCAATGTGTGATGGAAAATGACTGTATATTTTTTATTGTCATCATCATCATCTCTACTTCCACATCTCTTTTTATTATTATGTACAGTATAATAGCACCTATGAGCATCAGTAAATATCATGGCCTTATTGTACAAGTTGCTGTGCAAACACACTGTGATATATCCAGGGTACAATCTGGACTGATGAACAGGTGTGTTCCCTCAATTCTCCAATCTGGGGTGCCTTTCACACTGCTTTGCTGTGAGAGCTACGACTCCTGGTCTACTCACAAACAGCCTCCAGAATGTAACTTACTCTCAGTTATAGTGTATGAATGCTACAGCCAGCCACCCTTGACTTACACTGCAAAGTGACACCAGCAAATTCCCAGTCTCAGACATTCCCTAGAAATGTTCATCTTGTACTGCTCAGTTTTCCCCTGGACAATACAAGCTCATATAAAGTCCATCATTTTATTAGTACAAAATTATATGCACAAATTCTGTTATCCTAAATGGAGTTTCCCGAACCCTTCAACCACTCAGTCTAGATAAAACTATAAAACAAGTTTATTCACTGAAAAGAGAGGGATTTTAAATTAATACAAGTAATGAGATATAAAAGTCAGAATAAGTTACAAGAAAAATAAAAGTAAAATGCATCTAATGCCTAATTTAACAAGCACAGCGTTTTCAAAGCAAAGTCTGTCTCACCACCACATGTTTCAGCAGTCTTACTAGCTAAATTTCTTTCAGTGAGAATCCTTCCCCCAATTCAATGCTGCTTCCTTTGTTCTTCAGGTGTTGTGGATGCCGTGGACAAAGAGAAAGGGAGGAATCATTTGGGGCATCTGCTCTCCCTTCTTATAGTTCTCTCTCTCTATGGGAATTTGGAGCAGGCCTTAGAAATACTATACTGAGGAATCTTATAACTTTACAAACATATTTTACCTGGACAATAATGAACAACAAATTATGAATTTTCAAATTATATCTCACAAGGAATATTTTATACAAAATGTATCATAATCCCATGAAACAGGTGGACACAAGGGCACAGACTGTCAGACACATACAAAGCCATGGCTATGGCTTCACATTTTACTATAATGATTTTACAGGAAATGATATGCACTATGGAAATAAAATTTAGAGCCAAGAAACACTAACATCTTTTTTGTTTTTTGTAAATAAATTATCCTAAGAATTAGTGTTGTCTCAAAGTTCTTTTCAAATCACAAAGATGTTTAATATGGGATAAAACATGACACAACTTTGTTTGTTTTTAACTGGAAACCAAGTCACTTTGGAAATTCAAAGTTCACTTTTATCATGAAAAATAGGTTCACTTTTAAGGTGATAATTTTTTTTTGGAATGTCTTAGATCTATAGAAAGGACACAGCCCAGAATAGATACTGTACAAGCAACCCAAGCTTCTGTTAAATAAAACCTGTGCACAGAAGAAAAGGAGAAATATATGTATATAAAGTCCACTCTGTGTTAGTGACTATAGTTCATAAAATTCTATTGCTGCTCACTGAAATTTTGAGCAGCCTTGCTGCTGATGTGATTAAATTATAAATGAGAAACTTAATTTCAGCTGCTTCAGTAAATATTCCATCGTCCTTAAATCAAATCATAAATTAATTTCACTCTGCCAGCAGACTCTCGAGCCTAGAGTATGGTACTGGTAACTCTACATATATATGCAATATCATTATGGCTCTATAAAATAATGTGTCAGGTGAGATCTAAAGAGAAAATAATGAAAGCTCAACCAAGTGCTGGAATGCCAATGAGATCAAGTCTCGTTGTTCATATTAGTGAGAGGATACTGTTATTAAAATCTTAATCAAAACAGCACAATAGATGCTACACAGAACTCTGAGACAATGACTGTAGGAAGGACCATTAGTAAATCAAAAGGATAACTTAACTGTAAAAGGGAAAAAAAAACAGTCTTAGGGTGTGAGGTACGCCTTTGTTCCCAAGTCACCATGAAGCTAATTTTTAACACAGAACAGAAGAATTAAATCCACTCTTTTATTACAGCAAACATTTTTTCTTCTGTCTGGTGCAATAAAATTGTGCATTTAAATATATGTTATGATATAATCTGTAAATGTATAATGCATCAATGAGATTCTAGAGACAGTATGTTGCTCAAAATGCAACACTCTTAGTTTAAGGGTTGTCTGTTATTTTTGTCATTGTATGTAAAAAAATGAAGTCCTGGGAACTTGCAGAGGGGAAGAATTCTTTATTCTGTACTCTTCTCCACCTCCCCTTCTTTAACTATACTGGCTGATACCATGCTATTTTGAAGAACAATCTACATTTAATTTGGCATAGCAGGACTGTACTTTATTTATAATTAAATATTGAGCAAGGAGGATGAGCTTGGAAGTTTTAAAACAGAAACTTATTTGTACTATTTGGATCTCCTAAGTCTCCATAATTAGGCCAGAAATTTGAATGAACAGTTTTTCTTGTGACTTTTCTGGTAATTTCATGCTGGAAACATCACAAGAATAGCCTATGTCATCCTATCTCTGACTTACTTGGAACATGACTCTGCATTCTTTAGTCAAATTGATCATTACTTACTCAAGACAGTCATATAGGGCTCAATTTTATTTTTGGAAAGCAAAACCCCACTCTCTCAGAGTTCCTGGGGGTAACCCTATTTTGAAGTTTAACTCAGACTTCTGTGGTAAACAGGTCTTCCATTGACACTCTGCACACAGGTGAATTTCACCCAGGAAGGTCCTGATCCATCTCCAATTGAAGAAAATGTCAAAAAGAGAGAGTTTACACACAAACATAACCCAGAAGGTTCAAACAAAAGGACCTTTTAATGCAGCCTTCAGCAATCCCATTGCCTGCAGCACAACTGGGTTTTGACAGATCACTTTCTGGTATGTGCCACTGCTGTGACTCATAAAACACAGTCCACCATGATCGCCATCTTTTCTTTCTCTCTCTGGATACTTGGGCATACAGCGTAACTGCACAATCTGCAAGCTACCAGATGAGCGCAGTTCTAGATTCTGGTTTCTCTTAAAGGGTCTCTATCTTGTTTGCTGCAGAAATTTAAGCACACATTTATGCTATATCTTGCACATACAGGGCCTCCTAGACCAAAGTCCATTGACCAAAACCCACTCGTGAAAAGGCTCTGAACACAAATTCCACAGCATATACCGTTAATTACTGCTTGTTAAAAGCTGCACACTGGAAGCCATTTGGTGTGCACAGTAACAAATTTATTCAACCTACTGACAAGAGCTGATCAAAACTCAGAATTTCTGTTCCACAGGAAATTTCAACATTTGGAAAATTCCTTTTATCTTCAATCTGAATACAAAGCTGAAATTTCAAAATTTTCCATAAAAAAAAAAAATTCAGATCTAGTAAAATAAACTTATTTAAGTGATTCATTTTGATAGGGTCAAAAGAAGCACTTTGTTTTTATATATTATAATAAAACAGTCAAAATAAGCACGTTGATCTCACCAAAAAAAATTTCAGTAACATTTGAGCCAAAAAAGTCAACAAAATCAATATGTTCCTTTTGAACTCTTTCATTTTGTCAAATCAGAATTTTATGAGAGAAAACTGTTCCATGGGGAAAATGTTGACCAGCTCTACTACTGATTTATACACAATTCTACATATTCTTATATATCAAAAGATGACTCTCTTTCTATTAACCATTTACATACATAAGTACAAATCTTTCTTAAACAGCACACCAAACAACTTTAATGGGTTTTGGATCAGGCCAATAATTACCTTAATTTTTAAATGAATAGTAATTTTTTCCTGTAGTTTCCCCTTGGAGAGTGCACTCTGAGCTTGTGGTGTGCCTCACATCTGTTACTGTGTGTATTTTAGCTTAATAGCTAATTGGCTTTGGTTTTATTTGATCATTTCTTTCAATAAAAAATGAATTATGAAATGTATTCCTGAAAGATTTTTTTTAAGTGAAAAGCTTCCTTCTTTATTTATTTTCTTATGTGATGTGTTCTCGGGCACCTAAATGCAGCAAGAAGTCATTTCAAAACTGTTTATCCTTTTAATATTAAAACTAGCAGGATTTAATTTGATGTCTAGGAAATTAAATCACAGTTGATGATAAAAACATGTAAAATTCATTGGTTAAGAAAACAGAAGATGTTCTGCAAAGGTCAGCATGCATAATGTAAAATTATTTGTGTGTGAATTAATGGAATATTGGCTAACAAATGCTTTGTGATACAAGATTGTGTCTCCAGGCTTAAACACTCTGTCAAAGGCAATTTTTCAAAGTCATCCCATAACCAGTAGTTTATTTTTAATAAATGGAGCTAAGCAAGATAACCAATTAATATTTCTGGAATTAGTTAAGAGGTGAGGTTGCTCAGATTTCTAATCACAAATGACACGCAGAGAATAAATTGTTCAGAAGACTGGCACATGCAAATGTAATTGTTTTTATTTCTGTGCCCCACACCATTTTTGAAAAAGTAGATGTGAATGTGCATTAGCTAATTACAAACACATAAGGAAAGCCCTGTTTCCTCCTCCCTCAGCGGTCTCCCCAATCCACTCTTTGCTTTAGCTCATCACTTTCTAGACCTCATACTTCCATAAAAAAGCGCGAAAATGTAACTCAGGTGCACCCTAAAATTCTGAAAAACAGAAAGCAAACAGAAAGACTTTATTTATTTAGTAATCTTAGTATTTTTAAGCCAATCTCTTGATTTTGCGAGCCTGACTCATGCTTTTTGAATACTTGGGGGTTACAACACTGGGAAACATTGCTCACCTCTCATAACTACCCCATGTGTTCTGCCTAGACTTCTTTCTCTTTTGTTCCTTGTATCTCTTTCTGCCACTTTCACAACTGTCTTTTTTTCCACTCTGCTGCTTACTTTTAGAAGAACTTTCCATTTCCTGTGCATCAACCATACTCTTCTCCTTCAAATCCCTTCTCTAAACCCTCTTTGTCTTCACTTTACACCTTTAACCTCCACTTCTATGTTTTGTAGTCCTCCCCATTCCTTTTCCCTACCTCATTAGCATCAGTTCAGTAAAATAGAAGGATTTACCCTATAAGGCTTACCCAGAATACTGCAAAACATCATTATCCCTTCTATCCTTATCTGTTATCTGTCCATCTATCTTAGGCCTGGTCTACACTAGGGGGAGGGATTGATCTAAGTTACGCAACTTCAGCTACGTGAATAACGTAGCTAAAGTCGACGTACTTAGATCGACTTACCGTGGTGTCTTCACGGTGAGTCGACTGCTGCTGCTCTCCCGTCAACTCTGCCCGCGCCTCTCATGGCGGTGGAGTACAGCAGTCGACAGGAGAGCGCTTGGGGATCAATCTATCGCGTCTAGAATAGATGCGATAAATCAAGTCCCGCTGGATCAATTGCTGCCCGCTGACCTGGCGGGTAGTGTAGACATATCCTTAGACTTTTTCATCTTTGCTGTTCTTTCCTTTCCCACTGGTGTGCACTTGTCTTCTAGAAAACAAGATGGGACTGTAACACCACCACCACCAAGAACAACAGCTCCAGCCCATCTCAACTAACTTCTTGTTTCCCCCAAAAGGACAGTTATTACCATCTTCAACACCATCTAAAAGAATGTCAGGGAGGGAGGGGAGAGGGCATTCCTTTTAAAAACTCTCTCCAGCTAAAGGGAAAGGGAACAAGGGATGTTATTAAAATGAAAGTCTTACATAATAGTTTACATTTGAAATACCTTAACCTTTTTTAAATTCTCTATTGTGTCTTTAATAAAAGATTAAAAAGATGTTTAATGGTGTTTTTGCCAAGGTACTAAGAAGGCTTTTGTCTCTATATACCAAACCCCGAATCTTGGTTAACCCTGTTTAATGTTGGATAGTGACAGGATCATATTAACACCTCTGACTCTTTGGGCCCATTTATTCCATCAAAATTAATACAACAGAGTATTCTCCATCCTTTCACACTATAATGACTGTTTGAGAAAGATTCAGTTCTCCTTCAGCAGAGATCTTTGTTTGATTTGCATTATTATTCATTATTGTTGTTATTATTAATAATAATTTATCACATCTCCCCCCTTTTCTTTTTTTAAAGATAAAACATAGGGCAGAGCTAAAAATCTGCATAGACATTAAGGAGCAACCTAGATACAATAAAGAAGAGTTACTGTATGTCACACAGAGGGAGGTAATATCTCTAGAATGCTTGACCAACACACTCCTGGCTTATAATTTACTCCAAAGCTTCATTGTGGGTAAATAAAAAATATAGTGGGGACTATAAAGAGATTCCTGAGGGTAAGCAGACAGAAAATAAAGAAACTTTCAAAATCCCTCTGAGGAGTACACTGGAAATAATTGTATTCTTTGGTGCTCACATAAAGCAGCCTCATGCATCAGCCAACTGTCTAGCCTGGGTCCAACAGCAAGCAGGCAGACACTCACTGGTACAAAAGCTGCATAAACGCACAGTGGGAGATAAACACGGGAGTGTGATGTGAGGCCCTGCAAGAAATTGAATGGTGACACATGATAATAATCATACAGAAGATGAATAATAACAAACTTGTTCAATGACAATATTGAGGCATTCATAAGCATGAAGATGACACAGTCCCATAGATCTGCTGGATTTTTTGTGCCAGTCTGAAATTTCCTCTGTCATTATTTCATCCTCTCAGCCATCTTATTACTCGTGTAACAAAATGGGCAGAGTCTACCCCAGACAGCAAATTCCACAGAAACTACAGGCATTCTTCAGGGGCTGATTGAAAGTAAACCCAGGAAGAAAAAATCCCCAAAGTAATTATTAAACAATATAAAATAAAATTATTTTGAATTGCTGTGAAAACATCTTAACAGTAAGACGCTATACGTATGTGAATAGTCAAACTTGTATCATTTTTAATTGGCTACATTTTTTATTTTATTTTTGTATGAGGTGGCTTGTTGGGTGTCACCATTTTAGGCCTCATCAGGAGGATGAGCAAAGTGGAGGTGAAAGGTATTGTTATGCATGCCATGAAACCTTGTTATGGGTTGAGTTAAAACCCCATTGAGATTGATAGGTGTGAACTCACATTTCAATTAACATAACCTTAATCATAAATCCCCACAGAAGACAAAAGGTGTGTGAACCTGCCCAGCTACATTTTGTTTTGGATGGGGTTAACGGTGAGAAGAAAGATTACACAGAATCTAAGAACCATCAGACAAGGGGAGGAGGGGCGGGGCGGTGGAGAGAGAGAAGCAAGAAAGCTAAGCAGGAGCCTGTAAGCTCAGTGTGACCCTGGAAAACTATAGAGAGAGGAGAGTGCTTTTGTGTTGGTGTTGTAGTTTGGGGGCTGTAAATTAAGACACTGCTCCTTGCTTTCTTCTGCGAACAAAGACTCGGGTGTTTGTATGTTCCTTATAAATAAACAAGATTGCATCAAAGAAAATAGACTCCATCAATTTTCTTCTTCCAGCTGGAACATCCCCAGGACCCTGAACCTTGAAACAGTACTTGGGTCAAGCTCAGGATTTAAGCCTTTTACTCCAAGGGCCTCCAGACTTAACACACACAGGCAGAGCAGCAGGCAGTGGCACAGTGCTCAGCTAATTGCTGCTGGCCAGCAGCCAGCTGGGATTGACTGGGATGCTTTGCTTGGAAGGAAGATCAAGGCCAAGGGTTCAAGAGTGAAAAGGAGACAAGAATCCATGCAGATAGGTGGGGAAGGTTGGGTATTTGAAATGCTAGTGAATATGGGCTCCGTTTAGCCTCATAATCATCCTTCATCAGAGTCCGTAGACTCCATAAAATCAGTAAGCAGCAGATCACTAGTTACAAATGAAAAAATTGATACAAAATATGGATAATACTGAAAAGAAAATTACTAGCCATAAGAAGCTGTACATCACTGCTTTATGCTTTGCAGCGTATGCTTGTAGAACCAGACAGAATGAAATTATTATGAAGTTAACCATGATAAATATATAAAAGCAAGAAGCGAGAGAAGAAGAGAAATCACCCATATGCAAAATTGCTTTAAAAGCTTTGGAGATTTGGATAAGCATCCAGTAGATCTGCTACTTAACCAGACCTCTTGGACAGGCCTGTATAAACATTTGCATTGAATTTCAAACGCATTTGAAATGAGCCTTGTGCTGGAGGTTTTATGTGTTTGTCAGCCTCAATCTACAGTCATAAAACTGCACTAATGCAAGCAATAAGGATGGTCACACAGCTGGGGAACCTGTGAAACTCCCTTTCCCCACTACCCCTATAATAACTACTCTTTGCCCTTTTCATGCAACAAATCCTAAGAATTTTAGATTCCCGAGGTGTGTAGACAGTGTCCCTGACTGCTTGAAGACAGGACTAGTTGGGTGGGGTTGCAAATTTGGGCTAATTTTGGGACTCCTTCTGCAATGAGCTCTGCAGACTTCACATATCTAGAAAGCAGGCTAAATTCCTTATGAAATTTCTGGTATTTTCTGATGCTAGTTGTATAGTATTTTGGTGCTTCTGGCGCTTGCTGAAACCAGGAAGAAGAGAAGTTCATGCATAAATGAAAAAACATTACTTCTTAATTTTCATATATCAAAAAAAGCTCATATTAACGGCCTGAGTCGGAATTATTTTCTTATTGCTGTAACTCTGGGGAACAGTTCTGAAGTGTGTTATGCATCATGGGATCAGTTTGATGGGTCGTGGCCTAAGGGAAGGGGCATTAGATTTACTATTGATTAGACTGTGGAATTCATTTCCACAGAATTTTGTTGAAGCCAAGAATTTAACAAGACAAAAAAGGGATTAGACAGTTATATGGATAAAAGAATAGCCAGAGCTATAACAGTAAACTTTTTTTTGTTACAAATATAAAAATCTCATGCTTCATAACTTCAGCTAACTTCTAATGTGTGGAGATTAGAAGGAGGCTTCCCTTGGGATCAAATTATCCCACAGGTTTCCACTGCACAGTTTTTTTGCATCTTCCACTGAAGCAGCTGGTACTGAACTCTGTTGGAGAGATGATACTGGATTAGATGGACTGTGACTCTTATCCAGTAGCAATTCTTGTGTTCCTGTGTGATCAGAAAAGCAGACTACACCTAGGTCAAGATTTCTAAAAATAGGTAGTGATTTTGGATGCCCAGCTTCAGACACTTTAAAGGGAATACTTCTCAGAAAATGCTGAGAATGTGTCATCTAAAAGTCAGGCTACTTTAACATGTCTCAGTTTGGGCTCGCAAAATCTCTAGTCCTGCTTGGAAAAATCTTGGCTCTAGCACTTAACCTGATTTGTATCCACATAAAGTCCCCACTTCCAGGTGAAAGTAATGCACAAGTACTTGCAGGATCAACACCTTCATCAGCAAAATAATAATAATAATAATAACAACAACAATACATAATTAATAAAATTAATCCAGAATGAGGCTGAAGATTATTTGATAATACGACAAGGCTGATCTTGCTTCCATTTAAGTCAGGATCAGGTTCAAACTTTGTAGGAACATCATGACTGAGACCTTGGAGAACATCTTGAACAATGTGCAGAAGACTGCAATGGACCTAAGAGAGGGATCAGTGGAGTTTAAGACTTTACATAAGATTTACTGGTTTCTCAGAATCCAAAGAACCAGGCTTATGCAGGTCACAAAATAGGACCAGGCTGGTAGAATATTAAAAAATGAAGATAATATTGGATAATATTTACTTCCTGGAAATATGAGAGAGCACATTCCTTCTAGGATGATGCTAACCCTAATACTACATCTAGATTATCACTATCAGTTTTAGAGGATAGCACTGATTTTAGCAAAAAGAATGGTCCTTAATAGCTATGGCTGTGGTTGAGAGATTAATATTTGAAATATATTTTATTTTATTAATTTTGTTAAGGTAGAGTCTAGTGACACCAACCAAGATCATCTGCATTTTAGAAACTATATTGTGTGGGTCCAGAATCCAGCCTTTATACAATGGTCATCTACAAGAAATCATGAAGTATGAAAGAAGAGCAATTAAGCCAGGCCAATATTCTAATCTATGGCAACCTTGCACAGAGTTTTACATAATGTGAATGTAAAATATTGAGATATGAGAGATTTCAATAGTGTCTCAAGGAAAATTAATTATAATATTTGAATAGATGAAGATGGGCTATTAATTGATCTCCAAGATTTAGTGATTAATTCCATCTCTCCTTTCATAACTGATGTTGAAATATTTTATGTGAGGTGTTTTCTCTTAGAACTTTTGATAAATATTGTTTTTATTATATTTATTTTTCTTTTGGTAGGCTTAGTGGATGATTAGGCAGTGCACAGGGAACATTATAAACCTTGTGCAGAGTCACCCCAAGTCCTTCCCCCAGGGATATAGAAGAATTGAATAGGTGGCACCAGAGACATCATTTGCCACTGAATGCAGTGGGCACATAGTAACTCCACAGGTGTTTAAGTACAGTAACTCCTCACTTAACGTTGTAGTTATGTTCCTGAAAAATGTACTTTAAGTGAAACAATGTTAAACAAATCCAATTGTCCTATAAAATTTAATGTAAATGCGGGGTTTAGCTTCCAAGGAAATTTTTTGGGGGCAGACAAAAGGCGTTATACTGTATACTGTACAGTACTGTACTGTGGTTGGGAAATGCCTCTGACTTACCCCACCCAGGCACAGCCCCCTGCAGGCAAGCACGCTAGGAAGCACCTTTGCAGCAGCAGCGGCAGCTTCCCTGGTACATGTTTGGATTTTGCCGGGAATGCTCCAGGCCGCCTCTTCCTGTCCCCGCTCCACTCCAAGCCCACCTCTTCCACCCCCACTCCACCTCCTCTCCAAAGCATGCTACATCCCTCCCCCTCAAAGTCCTAAGCCCTGCTAAACAGCTGTTTAGAGGGGTTTAGGATTTTCTGGGAGGGAGGGGGAGGAGTGGAGATATGGGGTTTCCCCGCTCCTCCCCCTCCCTCCCAGCACTTCCCGCTTAGGACTTTCTGGGAGGGAGGGGCAGGAGTGGGGAGGCCCTGTGTCTCTGCTCCTGCCCCTCCTTCCCAGAAAGTCCTAAGCACTGCCAAACAGCTGTTTGGTGATGGGGAAGCACTGGGAGGGAGGGGGAGGAGGCAGAGAAGGGGAACATGTGCAATGCTCCCCTGTAAAGTCCCTGCTCTTCCACAGAATCTTACAAGCAGGCAGACAAATGATGTTATAAGGGAGCATTGCACAATTTTAAATGAGCATGTTCCCTAATTGAGCAGGGCTGTAACATTGAAACAACCTTAAGTGGGACAATGTTAAATGAGGAGTTACTGTATAGGAATTTACAGGCTTTCCTGTTGAAGCAGGAGGATATTGTAAAGTCAGTGGGCAGTGGTGGTGCTTGTAAATATAGCAAGAAGCTTAACTCCAAAGCAATGAATTTACATCACTTTGGTAACTCCAGAACAAGGAGATGACAAGCTCTGTTGATAATGCCAGAAGAATTTGTTTGCTGGAGACACTCCAAACTTCAACTTGAGGAAGTTAGAAGCTCAGCTAACGATACCTGTGAAACTTATCAATTGTGCAACAGAACCATCTGCAGCTCAAGGAACTCTGACTTTTCACTGACCAGCTGAAGGACTTTTTCTGCAAGCCCAGTATTTAAGGATTTTGCCATTTTTTCCTTAAAACAAATACAATCTAGAGAAATTAAAGGGTGCTTGAAAGAATTGTAAATACTTTCTTTATTTTTCTAAACTGGATTATCCGTCCCAGTTCATAAAGGCTTTTTCAGAATCAACCATATAGTTTTAGAAGTCAATCCTGCTTCTCTTCTTTCTCTAACTGTCTGATCATTCATGCTGCTGGGCACCGTCACTGATATTCAGCACCTCACAGGTCAGGTCATGAGTTAATTTTATCTTTCTGGTATTCTAGCCACATAAAGTATAAACACACACATGATCAGTCAGTTTTAGGGCAAAATAATGGCATTAAATTTATTTTTTATCTCCAGAGTACTTTAAATAGGATATTAGGAACTGTATATTATTAACATTGAACTTGATCCTGCAAGGTACTCAGTACCCTCAGATTCCACTTACTCCAGTTGAGGGTAATCTGCAGCTTTTATTTTGGATCCCAAGGTATCAGAATGTTTTTCTTGTCTAGCAGAGGAACAGTTTTTCAGAGTAATGGAAACATTGCCAGTTACCCCACTGCAGTATGACAGAATGGCTTCTCGTCAGTTTGTGAACAAATTATTATGGCCTATTAACAAACATAAAGAGAACAGTATGTTTCTGTCTGTCGACCTTGGAAGTACTTCTGTTGCTCTATCACTGAGTTCTTTACCGCACCATGACAGGAGATACAGTGACAGCAAAGTAGTGATGGGAAGTGCTGCGAGCACTTGAGAATATGAATTAAAATATTCTCTCATGTTGCTCTGAGCTGCAAGATCAATTCCTGTTGCTATTCCTCACACTCTGTATTTTTGTGCATAAAGCACAGCTGAATGCTGGCATGTGTTTGCCTTTGTTTCAAATCTCTCTGGATAACGCAATTTTAAAATGCATATTTTAGCCTGATGTTATTTAGTACTGTATGTAAATTCTGGTCCCATACTACATCAAACATTGGTCCCTATACATTCAGATTTTTGTTGCCTTTGGATGTTGTGGTTTATGAATATTATATAAAAGTTCATACATGTCACCAAACTGCAAGACAGCTAAAATTATTATTTATAGAGAATCTTTCATTAGAAGCCATTGAAGCCAATTTTAAACATTAAGTAATTAATGAAACAAGTGAAATAATGATATTTTCCCCATTTTACAGAAGATTAAACAGGGGTTTAATCTTTTATATGTTGGGTGACTTGTTTCGAGTGATGAATTGAGTCAGTAGCAGAATCAGTAATAGATCCCAGGAATTTTGATTTCCCCCCTCCATGTCTATTTTCTCAAGCACTCTGCCTCTCCAAGAGACTATAAACAAATAAAACTAGTTGAAGTTGTCTATGAGAAATATTTACAGCAAAACTGAAAAATGGTGCTGAATTACACCAAAGTTCACAAATTCCCATCAGTTTGTACATTCCCTGGTTGTTTTCCCAATACAGGTTCAATTTGCTGAAGAAAAGTATTTTCCCCTTAAGGCAAACAAACAAACAAAAACCCTCATGAAACTGTTGATGATAGAAATAAGCAGAATTTTGATCACCATCTGGGAAGCCAAAGTGACAAGTCAAAATGTACTCATTTCAGTATATGTGCAAAAGTTTCACATTGTTTTGACAATAATGTACAATGATCCCAGTTTCTTTCTACTAAGGCCTGGTCTTCAGTAGGAGAAAGAGATCATGTTAAAATCCTAGAGTGGACAAGACATGTTATAGTTTTAATATATTTAGCTGGTTATGGTAAATCCTATGAAGACACCTTGTAGCTCAGCACAGCTGGGCCCCTCTGGCTTCTGTGCCTGCTCTCCTCAAAAACGGATCAGGGATGCCTCAGGTTCATGCAATCACCAATGCACTTTATTTGTAGCTACATCTGTACCTTGATATAACGCTGTCCTTAGGAGCCAAAAAATCTTACCGCGTTAGGCGAAACTGCGTTATATCGAATTTGCTTTTGATCCGCCAGAGTGCGCAGCCCCCCCGAGAGCACTGCTTTACCGCGTTATATCCGAATTCGTATTATATCGGGTCGTGTTATATCAAGGTAGAGGTGTATTTCCCCCACCTTGCAAACTATATACTGGTTTGTTTCACAGCCAGACTTTACAAGCAGCACAGCAAACCGATCCCTCTTAACCTCTACCCTCTCTCCAGCTTCCTTTCTTCTTTTCTTCCTCCCTCCCAGCCCTTTTATAGCCCTTGGCTAATTAGGCTGTCAGCTGTTAGTTGCCAGGCAGGCACAGGCCTATTCACCCTGCTCCAATCTACTCCCCTCAGTTGGAACTGGCATGGCAGAAGGCTGATTAAGCACTCCTTGCCCAGCACTCTGTCACATACCTAAATTGGTTAAGAACATAACAACATTAAGAATGGCAATACTGGGTCAGACCAATCATCCATCAAGCCCAGTATCCTGTCTTCTGACAGTAGCTAGTGCCAGATGCTTCAGAGGGAATGAATAGAATAGGACAATCATCAGGTGATCCAACCTCTGTCATCCAGTCCCAGCTTCTGGCAATCAGAGGTTAGGGACACCCAGACCTTGGTTTGTGTCCCTGAACATGTTATCTAATAGCCATTGATGGACTTATCCTCCATGAACGTATCTAAATCTTTTGTGAATCTACTTATATTTTTGGCCTTCAAAATATCCCCTGGTTTGACAATCCATAGGTTGACTGTACTCTTTTATGTCTGCTTTTAACCTGCTGCCTATTAATTTCATTGGTTCTTATGTTATGTGAAGATCATTTCAGGTAAGGAAAGAGAGTGAATGTCAACAGAGGAGTGGAAGAACTGAGCTGTTATTTATAGTTTTCTCACTAACTCCCTCTATGAAGGGGTTATGGGGTAAATAACATCTCCCTGTTTACCTTCTACACACCAGTCATGATTTTATAGACATCTATCTTATCCCTCCTTAGTTGTCTCTTTACTAAGATGAACAATTCTGGTCTTTAATCTCTCCTCATATGGAAGCTGTTCCATATCCCTAATCATTTTTGTGTCCCTTCTCTGTACTTTTTCCAATTCTAATATATCTTTCTTGAGATGGTGTGGCCAAAACTGCATGCAGTATTCAAGGTGTGGGCTGTGCTCTGTGTCCACTCCACACAGGACTGGAAGGAGTTAAGGTGGTCAGGTAGGCCAGTTAACTCCACTGGCTGCCCCTGGAGGGAGAACCAAGAAGCAGGGAATGGATTGAAAGTAGGCTCAGCTGGGCAGGAACAGGTGGGGTCCATAAAGCCAGGAAGCTGGCAACAAACAGGGCTGCTGGGAAAGGGCAATTGCTCCCTGAGAAAAGAGAGAGTGAGAGCGGTGTGCAGAACTGTTCAGAGTAGGGTCTGTGGGCTGGAGCCCAGAATAGTCGGTGGGCCCAGGTTCCCCTACCAGACATGGAGGGCGTGGCATAGCCTGGCATGGGGTATTGAACTGGAAACCTCCCTGGATCACTGGGAGCAACAGAGAATTTGAAGAACTGTACCCCAGAACGAGGGAAACACAGATAGTGACCTAGCTGGAGGACCAAGTCATGAAGAGGATGCTGTGGTTCCTGGAGCAAGAGAGGGGCTGCAGACCAGTGAGAGAGAGAGTGACAGCATGCAACCATGGGAGGGGGTGTTGACCTCATGAGCTAATCCCCAGAGTGACCAGGAGGAGGCACCAGACTAGCAGTGAATGGCACACCCTGTGACAAGATGTACCATGCATTTATATAGTGGTGATATGGTATTTTCTATCCCTTTCCTAATGGTTCGTAACATTCAGTTAGGGGCTTTTATTTATTTATTTTTTTGACTGCCACTGCACATAGATTAGATGTGTTCAGAGAACTATCCATGATGACTTCAAGACCTCTTTCTTGAATGGTAACAGCTAAATTAGGCCCCATCATTTTGTATGTATAGTTGGGATTATGTTTTCCAATGTATTTTATTTTGCAGTTATCAACACTAAATTTCATCTGTCATTTTGTTGCCCAGTCACCCAATTTTGTGAGATCACTTTGTATCTTACAGTTCTTCTGTAGGGTTTACCTCAGCCCACTAAACATGTTAAAACTATAACTGCCTTGTCAAATCTATGATTTTTAACATGTTTAGTTAACAAGTATTAGCTAACACATTTTAAATACACAACTTTTTTCCTAGTGTGAACAATGCCCTAGACTACTATCAAAACACAAACAAGAGCTTTATAATATATTTCTTATCCTGAAATGAAAGATTAAGATAGAACAAATGGCTGTACAGATAAACTTGATCTGTCAAATCAGTGTGGATGCATTGCAATGTAATGATGAGCATGGGACCACGTTGACCACTAGAGTCTGTCTGCAGCCTGCAGACAGGATAAAAGTCATGCTCTTACTGATGGAGTACTAGCTGATGGAGACTTCCCATTAGCTGAAGTCACAGAGACCTGTGTTTTTGGAATGGAAGGTCCTAATGCCACATGACTGGTTTAGTTGGCAATTGTTGGTATTCATAGCTTTGTTACAGTAGGACATAGGATCAGTTTAACAACAGACTGTTTTGGTCTTTACACAGTACCTCTGCAAAGAGTTGAATTACTGGGCACAAATTTAATGTTAATGTTAGAAAAGAGAGAGAGAAAGAGGTGCTGCCTGCTCGTCTCTGTCAACAGAAAGGGGTGGAAGCCAAAAATTCAGTTTTGTCATTAACTCCCTCTGTGATCTTGGACAAATCACCTAATCTCTGTTTTGACTTCATCTGTAAATGTAGACACTCAGTCCCCACATAGAGCTAAATTGTGCACATTACACAGATTAAGGGATAGAGAGGAGCTGTGTCTCCTGTGCGGGCCTAGGGAGGAATTCTGCTACAGATTACCTTGTATGTAAAGGTGAGATCTATGTAATAAGTTTCAGAACTATAAGAGAGCTACCCCATACAAAATAAGTGCATTAACAGAATGTGACAGTTGCAAATAAACAATCAAAATTCAGGAAATTGTAAAGGTGTAACCTTAACTCTGACTCCTGCTGCATTCACATCACAAAAATCTCTAATGGTCACACACTAGTTTTCCACTGATGCGTCACCTTAATCAGTGTATATAATATGTGATGCTCAATGAATGAGGCAGTTGTTGATTATTGTGCTTTACCCTCATTGTTCAGTGTGTGGGTCCAGGCCTCCTTTACTGCACAGCATCCAAAGCCTTCCTTAAATAAGGACTTTTCTTCCTTTATATGTTTTTTCTGTATGTTTTATCACTGTCACACCTGACTGGCAAGTCATAAAAGGATAAACATATCTGTCATACATAGCTATGTTTGGAAGATGTCAACACACTGTCATTGTAATTGGCTGCATTTTACTAGATGGTTCGTAGTGGCTTTTAATGTACTCCAAAATGCATCTTATTTTGATGTTAAAGCTGCAATTCTTTTACACTGTATAGAAGATGGAAAACAAATTTTGTAAATATCTTGTCATTTAAATAGAGTGAACCCTCTATTCAGGTAGTTTACCACCACTGCAACAATTTATTCTGGGGCATATATAGAAAAACTGAGAGGGAAACGTAAGACAAAGAAGAAAAGGAAGGAAATAGAAACAATTTGAAAAAATCTATCTGGTGGCTGTTGGTCTGGTTTATTCTTCATCCCTCTGCTGTGTCTTGATGGTATCCATGAAGACAGCAGCTTTCATGGGGTGTGAGATTAGCAAATTCATTTGATTCTTCATACTCTGGTGCCAACACTTTCTCCAGCAATAATCCCAGGCAATTCTTTCTAAAAATTATGCACTAGTTCAATCAGAAATTGCTGGGCATGATGCAGGAATCAGTTGGTGAAATTCTATGGCATGTATTATGCAAGAGGTCAGACGAGGTGATCCCAGTGGTCCCATTTGGCCTTAAAAATCTATGAGTCAATATATTATTACAAAGTTCTGTTGTCTTTAAAAAATGCAGGACATATTATTTTGAGTGTAGTCTTTCAGTTACATCATTAAAAGCAGATGGCTAGGTGTTTCAAATATCTGTCTACAAGAGACTGTTGTAGCATTTCTAGGCTGCAAGCCTGGTTTCTTTTGTCAAGAGGAAAATTAGAAAACCTGTCCAAGAGAATGGGAAGAATGTCAAGAAACACTGCTGAGGATGGAAAGTTAAAAGTAACAGATAGATAAAAACAAAGATGGATGGGCCATTCTGCAGAAATATAGAGCAACCTTATACCAGTTATTTACACAACTTGAGGCAGATCATAAACGTTGTCACCTGTTGTACCACTCATCTACTAAGAATCCTTTTAATGGAAGACTCTTTTCTTCTTAGTTGACATAAACTGAATCTGTTAGCATGCCCCTTTCATCACAGTGCTCTCATGCACAGCAAGGCTTCTTTAGAAATGGTCCCACCTATTATAGAAGATGTGGACAAACTGGACAGAGTCTGAGAAAAAAAAAAGATGAAAGGTCTAGAAAACCTGACTTATGGTTATACCTAGTGTTGAGAAAAGAAGACGGAGGGGGTATGTGAGAAGTCTTTGAATACGTAAAGGATTGTTATAAAGAGGATAGTGATTCTCCATGTCCACTGAAGGTAGGACAAGAAGTAATAGACTTATTCTGCAAGAAGGGAAATTTCAGTTAGATATTAGGGGAAAAAACTTTCTAACTATATGGGTAGTTAAGCTTTGGAATAGGCTTCCAAGAGAAGATGGGGAATCCCTAACAAGAACAGGTTAGACAAACACCTGTCAGGAATGGTGTAGGTTTACTTGGTCCTGCCTCAGCATACAGTATTGGACTAGATGACCTTTCAAGGTCTCTTCCAGCTCCTCATTTCTGTGATTCTATGATTGCACGGAGAGCCTGATCTCCAATGCCTTGCACCTGGTACAGTCAATGACATGTATGCAAAGAGAGCATAAAACACTACTGTCCTGATTTGCTAGCACTTCATATTCATTGTGCCCACTCCGTCTGAGGGTTGAGCTAGTGTGCCCAGCAAACCAGCTCTGCTCATTCCTAACTTGTGCATGTCCCACACTTAGCCCTCATACCCAAGGTCACGGGATATAAAGGCAACTTTGCAGCCTCTAAGAATCCTGTCTGAGGCTGCTCTAAGTCCCCTTGCAGAGCAGCACAAAGAGAAGTTAGGTCCAAGAATCTGTCCCTGCTTGTTTGTCCATACAATCTTTATATTGAATTCAATCTCATATGAGGTGATCAGGTTACCCCTACTTCCTGATGGATATTAAGCACATGATGGCCACCTAACATTGAAAAATATTCCCCTTTGTGTCTAACCTGAGAGCATACAGGGTTTTTTTAGTTTGTTGTTGTTGTTGTTATTAATAGTTTTTCACTGTATACCTAACTGTTCTTAGCATCCCTCTTAAAATATAACTAGGATGTTTCAGAATCTATCATGCTTCTAAGATTATCAAGTACCAGTCCCTGAAAACAAGACCATTACATCAGCCAGCCTGTGTAACATTCTAAAAGGAAAAGAACCCTTGCTAGACTAGCATCTGGGAGAATTAAATGCTGCTCATTATCCATACCTTGGTCCACTGGAGCAGATCTAGCTGATTTAAACCTAAATGCTGTAAGGGAAGAGAAATTGTATAATTTAGCTCTTCAGTAATACAGCCCTAGGCAGATATTATACAAAGCATTCCATGCTTTTTCAAAACTAAGAGGAAACTAAGCAAAATCTACTAAAAAAGAGATGTGAGGATTCACAACTTGCTTGAAGTAGACATCTTGCTCCACAGAGATTTAAAACACCTGAAAGCCATTCTCCACCTTCTTTTTCAACTTGCTTCAACCACTTAGAAACCCTAAATTTTCCACTTGCCTAAAGCCAATTCTGACAAGCAAGGTTTCAGCTTTTAATATACCGTATTTTCCGGCGTATAAGACGACTGGGCGTATAAGACGACCCCCAACTTTTCCAGTTAAAATATAGAGTTTGGGATATACTCGCCGTATAAGACTACCCCTCTTCCAACGCACACCAAAAAAAAAATTAAAAAAACATCAGATTTGATTTCAATATGGTAATTTTAATTCAAATGCTTATGACATGCAGGTACTTAGCAGGAAAACTGTCACTTATAAACATAAGGCTGTTTGTCATCAAACATGTAAACATAAAACAGTGCAAGTGGATTAAACTTTTCCTAATTCACTCTAAAGCTGAAAGGAAGGATAAGACAATAAACCCATGGGAGCTGCCATGCTGTTTGTTTTCTAAGCTGTCAACCAAACTGGAACTGATGATGATAGGAGGAAGATAACAAACAAGAGAGAGAGAGCAAGTGCCGGGCAAGTCCCTGGTGAGTTAGCAACGCCCATCATAACTGCAAGCTACGGTATTTTTACAGGTTTTGCTCGTGTGACAGTTTCCCTTTAAAAGCCTTCAAAATCCTCCTGTTCGTCATCTGATATCATAAGTACATCAATGACATCTTGTGATACATTTGTAAGGCAGTCATCGTATGGATCGAATTCCGTATCAGATGGTGTGGTCTCAGCTTCGGCTTCCTCTTCATCTTGTCACAAGTAGTCGTCCTCCATACCATCTAATGAATTTGATATGCCACACTTCTTGAAAGACTTGATTACTGTTTCTGCATCAATATCATTCCAGGCTTTTATGACAAACTTGCACAAAACATCCAACTGTGGAGCACGCATGTTTCCTCCTTTTGTGAATGACTTTTCGCCGCTAACCATCCATTCATTCCACTGTTCTTGAATGCGATCTTTAAATGGCTTGTTTAGGCACACATCCAGTGGCTGTACCAACGATGTCAATCCTGCAGGAATAACTGCCGCATCTGTGTTTAGTCTTGCAAGCATTTGCTTGGTGCTGGGAGTTAAATGAGCCCTGAACATATCCCACACCAGTAGACTACATTTTTGAATAAGTCCACCTGGTCGCCTGCTCCATACATTATCAAGCCATAGCTTTACCCCTTCTTCATCCATCCAGCCTTTTTCATTCACATGTACAAAACAACCAACAGGGAACTTGAATTTCGGCATTGTTTTTCTTTTAAAAATAATCATTGGTCTCAGTTTGGCCCCATCAGCTGTGCATCCTAGTACCACTGTAAAACTGGACTTCTCATGTCCTGTTGTTTTAATTAAAATTGTTTTTTCACCTTTTTGATGGACAGTTTTATTTCCAACCATATCAAAATTCATTGGAGTTTCATCCATATTTCCAATACTACTTAACGCATAGCCATGTTTAGTGCGCTGTTGTATTACGTATCGATGGAAACTATTTACTTTGCTATCAAGATCTGCAGGTAATTTGGGGGCAATTTTCATCTTTTGCCTCAGTACCATATTATGCCTTCCCATGAATCTAGTACACCAGGATACAGTGGCCTTAAATCTGTTGCTGTGATCTGGGTTAGATTTGGCCCACTGAAGTGCAAACAAATGTATTTTATTTCGTGTCACTACATAACCGTTTTGGCGATGCTCATTCACCATGTCTGCTACATGTTTTTCGAGTTCTGGCCAATGTGGAGTGCCTCTTCTTAATGCACACTTACCCCTTGGCATACTCTTTAATGCTTTTTCATTTGCTTTCCAGTCCCGAACCATCTTTTCTGTTACTCCATATTGTCTTGCAGCAGCGCAGTTATTATGTTCCATGGCAAAGTTTACAACTTTAAGTTTGAAACTGGCTTCATATTTCTTTCTTCTTGCTGGTGGAGCCATGATGGGGTTTTGACTGTTGGACATTTGTATACTGTACTGTATGTACTGGTGCTATACTGTATGAACAGGTACAGATACTGGTGCTGTACTGTATGTGGTACCCAGTATACAACAACCAGCCAATCACGGCAAGCGATGTACCTTACCGGCGATTGGCTGGTTGTTGTATACAAAGCCTGCTTGGATTGGTCAGCTCTCCCTGCCTGCCCAGCCCTCCCTGTCTCCAAGACTATCAGAGCGGTAGTGCAAACACGCCTCTTTCACCCGTCTGGCCCGCCCTTGTATCCTATTACCTCCTTCTCTGCCTCTCAGATCTCGCACATGCGCGCCTGCGCCGCTTCACTGCAGTCCTCAGGAGCGAGATCTGAGAGGCAGAGAAGGAGGTATGGAAATAGGATACAAGGGCGGGCCAGACGGGTGAAAGAGGCGTGTTTTTCTGGGCACAGCGCCGCTCTCTTTTTTCCATACCCCGGGCGTCCTGGACGCCTGCAGCTTCCTCCGCCCTTCACTTACACCTTCCCGGTGAGGCGCCCCCTCACCTCGTCATCGGGCGGGGATGCGGCCGCGGCCGTTTTTGAGCTCCCCCCACCATATGCGACGACCGCAGATTCTCCAGTCCGGCTCGGAAGTTTCAGCACCCGCCCTATAAGACGACACCCGGCGTATAAGACGACCCCCGACTTTTGAGAAGATTTTCCTGGGTTAAAAAGTAGTCTTATACGCCAGAAAATACAGTAAATAGGAGAATACCTTCAATCCCAAAAAGATACCTCTCCCCAATCCTCCTTTTTAATGCAGAGTCTCAATGATATCTCGCCAACAAGTTAAGCAACTGTGACTGCGTTTTCAACACTGATTTGGAAAATACTGTCCAGCTAGTAAGCAACCCAGTGACTTTGTACATACGGGGCCCAATCCTGCCCTGCTGAAGTTAATTGAAGTTTTGCCATGCACTTCAATGGGAGAAGGTGTAACCCCAACATTATAAAGGGTGCTAGATAAACAGAACTCCCCTGACCATTCAGAGCTACCTGCCTTATCCTAGGCTGACCATTTTAACCGGACTTACCTGTATAAAGTCTTTAATGTGCTGAAGATAAGTGCATAAGCCCTGCTGGCAAAGGAGAAGCTGCCCCTACCACCATAGTTCTCAACAGGAGTACAGATTAAATGTCAAGGAGTTTAGAAGCTCTGCAGCACTGAAGAGCCCACTCCTGAGGAGCTTATAACTGGCCTCAGTTAAGATAGAACTTTGGTTAACTTGAATTCAATAAATTGGGGTTGCACAGTCTTTTCTTTCCTTTCCTCATTCTTTCCTCATAGAAACTGAAATAATAATAAATCATTGCAAATAAAAGACACAGCATTTTCCATACCCAAATGGACCCATTAATAATCCACTCCTAGAAGTGAGATTTTGAAAATGTCCAGTGCTGAATGCCTTAAAGAAAGGCAAAATAACCCTCCCCTATTGCACCTTATTGTGCAACATTTGAACAATTCACCCTTCCAAGTTGTTTAACCGCAGCTGGCAAAAATATCCCCCTTTTTGAAAACCATAGCATCCCCATTGGGCTAATAACTGGAAATGAGTAAATTGCATTTTCTAACAAGGAAGAAATTACAAAGCATTGCCTTGAGCTATTTACCATATTATCATCAGATAACGCAGTAGTCTTGCTGAAAGTAATTGTTCTATTGCCACTGTTTCCAGTAGAGTAAACATGTAGTTACTGCATCAGTGTTGTAAAATCCCATGTGCTATTTCTGTGGTAGTAAATTACTCTTGTAAAAGGATATCTAGGATTCACAAAAGTGTCTTGGAAACTGGGATTCAGAAGTGAAACTGCACTCTTTAGTGAATAACTATCAGAGCAGTCATGTATATGAGAATGGCCTTTTTAGTCAAAATGTGTTTTTGCATTTACAGACACCCTCCTCGCATACACATCTTTTCAATTGGTCATTGTGGGTCTGATTAAGATAGAGAATTTCTAAGAGAGAGTGTAATTATAAGAATAATAAGCATGCTTTATCCTGTGTGATGCTCAGCATTCAGAACTGAGTTGGGAATGTTTTACATCTTGCAGGATGAATCTACACATTTGCCTGTGAGTGGTTTTGGTTATCATATGTTTTGGACAGCATCCATACTAAAATTATTTTTGTTATTTCTCCCAAAAAACTATTGCCTGATCCAAAGCCCACTGAGGTTGAGTCAACAATGACTTTGATAATGGAGTGGAGAGTATGCTTGTAAAAGTCTCAGATGACACCACCTGAAAGGTGTTACTAGCACTTTGGAGGATAGGATAAGAATTCAAAATGACCTTGATTAATTGGTCTGAAATCAACAAAATGAAATTCAGTAAAGAAAAGTGAAAAGTACTTCACTTAAGAAGGAAAAATCAAGTGCAAAACTACAAATTGGGGAATAACTGGCTAGGTGATAGTACTGTTGAAAAAGGATCTGGGGTTATAGTGCATCACAGATTGAATATGATTCACCAATGTGATGCAATTACAAAAAAGGCTAATTAAATTCTGGGGCATGTTATACATAAGACACAGGAGGTAACTGTCCTAATCTACTTAGCACTCATGAGAACTCAGGTGGAGTAGTGTGGAAAGATGTAGACAAATTGGAGAGGGTCCAGAGGAGAGCAACAGAAATGATAAGAGGGTTAGAAAACCTGACCTATGGGTTAAAAAAATTGGTCATGTTTAGTCTTGAGAAGAGAGGGAATATGATAGGTCTTCAAATATGTTAAGGGTTGCTATGAAGAGGATGGTGATCAGTTATTCTCTTTCCAGTGAAGGTAGGACAAGAAGTAATGGACTTAATCTGCAGCAAGGGAGATTAGGTTATATATTAGAAAGAAAGCAAAATGTTAGCTATAAGGGTAGTTAAGATCTGGAAAAAGTTTGCAATGGAGGTTGTGGAATCTCCACCATTAGAAGTTTTTAAGAAAAGGTTAGACAAACACCTGTCAGGTATGGTCTAGGTATACTTGGGCGTGCCTCAGCACAGGGGGCTGGATTTGATGACGTCTCCAGATCCCTTCCAGCCCTACATTTGGATGCTGGAAAGACTTAATTGGGTTTCACATCAGGGCCTATTTTCTCTCTCTCTCTCAGTCTCCCCTCCCATTCCCCCCCAGATAAAAGTTTAGGCAGGCATTAGTGATATTCAGGGATCTATTGTAGCAGCAGCAGGAAAATCAGAATGAGAGCAGTCAGAGACTGTGATTTTTCAACTGAAATCCATCTATCTCAGGATCATCTACTGCCACCCATCACTATAGCAATTGAACGCCTTGGAGTTAAATTAAATAGAATTAGCAAAATCCCCAATTCTCTTTTTTGATCTTAGAGTGGGATGTGTGTGTTTGAGTGTATGTGTGTGTATATAATATATACAATCTAGTAGGGGTTTAGGGGTCAAAGGGAGTGTCATATTTATGGTGGAAAGGCATTTTCAAAGAGGAAGGTTTTGCAGCCTTTCCAGGTTCTGAATTTGCCTGATCACCTTTAGAAGTTATTCTATATCTGGTTCCCCTTCACTGAGAATACTTTGTTCTCAGCTCTCAAGTGCTTCCTTCTGGATTTTTTGATCTGTGTTCTCCCCCTGGAGCATACTAGGGATGAGGGAGGATCTTGGAGAATTTGCAGCCAGTAAGTGAAGGCAGCAAAGGAAGAGAACAGGGACTTTTGGGTGGCAATAGGGCACAGATGGAGAAAGCAAGCATCTGTTTAATGTACGAATAGTTCTAGGATTAATTACAAATAAAAAACCCATTTAGAATTAAAAACATGAGGCTTTAACTTAACCTCAGGGTTCTGGTGACTGCAGAAACCAGAGGAATTTTGCTTTTGTGGTTTAACATCTCCAGAACTCTTTCTTGGCATTTTAACCTCATAATCCAGTTGTTTCCTATTTATTCACTACTCCATGAGCAGTTCTCATTGTTGATATTAACATCAGCATTACAGGCAAGATTTTTGGGGTTTTTTTGTTTGTTTGTTTGTTTTTAGTTTTTCTCTTTTTTTCTAAAGCAAATGTATGTTATTCACCAGTGAGCTAAATTTCACATAATGATGCAGGCATGTGCTAAAATACCATGAACTAGTGATTAGGGGATAGCTCGGCCAGAGGCAAATTTTGCTTGACTATGCTGTAAAAAGGAGGGGGGGAAAACTGATAAGGCCCACTGAAGCAAAAGAAGCATTTGATGAAGATTAATGTAAATCATAAATAAAATTTCTAATGCTTGTTTTTCAATAGAAGAAAGGATCAGTAATCAGAGTTCAAAACTTAGATGCGTTTGTAAAGCTTCAGGCATTCCCATATCACCTCCTTGTGGCCTGTGAATAGATAGAAGGAAAGCTAGTACAAGATGGATAGCAAGTATGTAGACAGAGATAAGGAGCCAAATCAAGGTCATGTCAGGATCAATGAGAAAAATTATATTGACTTCAGTGGGACCATATTTTTGGTCCAAGGACTCTGAAAAAAGATTAGGCAAGTCTATGGAGGGTTTAAAAATCAAAAAAGACAATTTAGAACTGGATGAGAGAGAAATATCTCAAAGCAGTAAGAGTGCAGGACTTGGAACTTTTGAAAGTCTAAGAGACAAAAAGAGATTTCAGGGGATGGTTTGAACAGAAAAGCGATGACTTTCATGTGCTTATATACTCATCTATTTGTATGATAAAATGTGAAGAATAGAAACATAAGAGTCAGAAAGACATCTATATGTATCATTAATGAGGGTGAGGATTCAAAAGGTAACTTACAAATATGTATGCATGAGTCTTTATCAAGTTACAAAGATAATAAAAAATAACTATAAATCTATATAGTGATGCTGCTAGAGGTACCCATGGTGTTATCAAGAGATTGTAATCTGGTATAGCTTTTTTGGGTACAATTCTGCAACTGTTCTGCATAAAGATCTCCCACTGATTTCAATGGGAGTTCTGCATCAGGAGTGTCAGCAAACTCTATCCCCGTATGTGTGTAGCCTTTTTCATATGGTACAGGTTTTTTTAGATTATTGCATATATTCTGGGGTAAGAAGGGAGAGGGATGAAGCAGGATTGCATGAGACGTCACAGTGATTTATTAATTAAGTTACATCATGCTTGTACTTGTGGACAGATGAAGATGAGGGAATTTTGGAAGGACGGAGGAAGTTCCAGGAACTGTCAAGGAATACAATAAGACAGGGTTCCAGGTCCCTGTTAAGTGGAAGTGCATAGGCAGAAAGGAAGCTCAAGATTTTAATTTGGGAAGGAGGCAATCTAGTCAGACTGAGAGGAATGCTCGGTTGGGATCATCAGAATGAAAATAGACCTCAAAGCTTCAAATAATTTCAGACAAATGTCCAAACCTGTTGATGCTTATCCAAACTGAGCCTAACCACCCAATAGTGAAATTTCCACAGCAGTAGGAAAAAAGGATTATTTTGACTAGCTCCACACTGTTTTTCTTTCATCTGCCTTCCACCCACAACACCATTCTCCCATACATATATGAATATGTCCATGCACTGCAGTAGGAGATGCATGGGAATGTGTTTTGTTGTGGATGGGTCATACTGCTATTTAGGGGGTCACAAAGCTCTGAATCTGTGGTGTTTTCATAGGTATCATTTATAACCCCCCTCCCGTTTTTTTCCCCTGGGGGTGATTCTCTTTCTAAAAAGTGCTTGTGTGTGGGTCCTAAGTTCATAAGTGGGTATAAAAATTGAAGCCTACAATACAGTCAGCTACCATTAGAGAGAGACATGAACACACATATCTAGCATATCATAGGTAGCTAAAGGAAAAAAACTCTATGAATTAAGGAAAGAACCAATCCCTTTCCACACTCCAAAAAAGTAGTTTGGCACAAGTTGGTACATACTGCCTAGCTATCTGCTCATAATTAATTATTATTATGTTGTTTGAATTTTTTCTCTCTCCCTTCTCTTGCCCTTTTTTCACAGTTCCTTCTATATAGAATGTGAAATGCATCAGCATTGTAGTTCACATCATAGTTTTTGAACACTACATGGTCTAGTTTGCTGAAAATTAGTCCGTGATTTTGCCTATCCCCAGTGGGAACTTTGTTCATCATGTATAGTTTTTAAATATTATAGGCCAAATTTGATTGGTAACAGATCTGAAATTTGCCATATTTTTAAATGACTTTTTTTTTTTTTAAAAGTCATGTCTCCAAATAAATTGTGAGGTGTTAAATTCATTCTTACGAGCAACTGTTAGGATTTTATTCAATTTCTTAAAGCAGCTACTCCATTAAAATAAATAATAGTTCTACTGTTATTAAGGTAGTACGATACTGGATTTCTTGGGGAAAAAATTATAAATGTGCTCGCACACCTTCTTGTGCCAAGTTTCCCCAGGCATTTAATGATATATTTTTTTCTTATTTCCAAATAGTCATTTGACTTCTGATTAATAGAGAAGGTTAAAGCAAAAACCTCAGATACTAAGATGCCTGAAATTTGGGGGCTGTGTCAAAATTCCTGTCTGGACCTAGATTTTGTGTCATGGGCTCATCACTAATGGATAAGTCAGAATGACTGTGAAAAGTAACAGAGTTTAAAGACTTTTGTTGTTGTTTTTTCCTACAAGCTACAAAGATTATGTTGCATGTAGATTGGCATTTTATTGAGGTTTGTTAGGGAGCTGGGAGCTTGGCCAATTCCAGAGTCAGCATTTGAAACCAATTAGAAAAATGTGCTGAAAAGATACATGAGGGTGAAGAAGGGAGTGGTGGCATGAAGGGACTATATCAGGGGTAGGCAACCTATGGCACGGGTGCCGAAGGCGGCACGCGAGCTGATTTTCAGTGTCACTCACACTGCCCGGGTCCTGGCCACCAGTCTGGGGGGGCTCTGCATTTTAATTTAATTTTAAATGAAGCTTCTTAAACATTTTAAAAGCCTTATTTACTTTACATACAACAATAGTTTAGTTATATATTATAGATTTATAGAAAGAGACCTTCTAAAAATGTTAAAATGTATTATTGGCACGCGAAACCTTAAATTAAAGTGAATAAATGAAGACTCGGCACACCACTTCTGAAAGGTTGCCGACCGCTGGACTATATCATGGCAGACCCAGTATTTGGCAAATGAAGAGGGATATTAAAACTGAAATTGTTAGATAAGCATTCCTTTACTGGAATTGTTTTTGCCAAATTAGAGACTGTTTATTGACTAGGCTTTATGAGAGCTATTTTTAGCACTGAGCCCTAATAAAGCAGACTACAAACCTCAGCCAGCCAGCCTGGGATACTTCCTCTTCAGACTGAAGGCTAATGCACTAAAAGCAGACATTAAAAAACAAGGAAGGAGCAAACTTAAATTATTGCTTCCCTTTAATGTTCTGGAAAAAAAGGTGAAGTTATTGTCAGTCATGCAAATATGCCATTTTTGGCACACATTCTCTTTCCAGGTGACTGGTCCAGGTGCAGGGCCAGCTCTGGCTTTTTTGCTGCCCGAAGCAAAAAAGCCTCCCGCCGCCGCCCTCCTCCCCCGGAGCGCGGCAGGGGAGGGCGCCAAGCCCGCCATGGCTCCATTGGCGGCCGGAGCCCTGGGAGGAGGGCAGAGAGCCCGGCCGGGGCTCCGCTCTCCCCGGCGGCCAAAGCGCCGGCGGGAGGGCGGAGAGCCCGCTGCGGCTCTACTCTCCCCGGCGGCCGGAGCCAGAGCACCGCGCCGCCCCCCTCCAGGTGCCTCCCCAAGCACAAGCTTGGTGGGCTGGTGCCTGGAGCCAGCCCTGTCCAGGTGAGAATCAAGTTTAATGACCTATTCAGATAAATATGATTGCAGGAGTCACAGATTTGCAGAGCCCTTTTTTTTCTCTTACGTGTGTGTTCGTATACACTTAATGCCAATGACAATTGCCAGAAACAAAACATTAGATTCATAGATCCCAAGGTCAGAAGGAACCATTGTGTTCATCTAATCTGATCTTCTGTATAACACAGGCCATAAAACTTCCCCAAAATAATTCCTACAGCATATCTTTAAAATAATCCAATCTTGATTTAAAAATTGTCAGTCATAGAACATCCACTGTGACCCATTGTAAATTTTTCCAGTGGTTAATTACTGTCACCGTTAAAAATGTATACCTTATTTCCAGTCTAAATTTGTCTAACTTCAACTTCCAGTCATTGCATTTTGTGTTATGCCCTTCCGTGCTGGATTAGAAAAGAGCCCATTATTAAATATTTGTTTTCCATGTAGATGCTTATAGACCAAGGGTAGGCAATGTTCGGCACGCGGCTCACCAAGGTAAGCACCCTGGCAGGCCGGAGCAGTTTTATTTACCGGTTGACATGGCAGGTTTGGCCGATCGCGGCCCCCACTGGCCACGGTTCACCGTCCCGGGCCAATGGGGGCGGCGAGAAGTGGCACGGGCGAGCGATGTGCTGGCCGCGGCTTCTCGACGCCCCCATTGGCCTGGGACGGCGAACCACGGCCAGTGGGGGCCGCGATCGGCCGAACCTGCCACGTCAGCAGGTAAATAAAACTGGCCCGGCCCTCCAGGGTGCTTACCCTGGCAAGCCGCGTGCCGAACGTTGCCGACCCCTGTTACAGACTGTAATCTAGCCTTCTCTTTGTTAAACAAAATACTTTGAGCTGAGTTGATCACTATATGGTATGTTTTTGAATCCTTTAATCATTCTCATGGCTCTCCTCTGAACCCTCTCCAATTTATCAACATCCTTCTTGAATTGCGAGCATAGGAACTGGACATAGTATTCCAGCAGCAATTGCACCAGTGCCAAAAAAGAAGGTAAAGTAACCTCTCCTCCTCCTCCTCCAAATTCATCTGTTTATGCATCCCAGGATCACATTCGCTCTTTTGACCACAACATCACATTAGAAGCTTTTGTTTAGCTCATTATATACCATGACCCCAAAAACTTTTTCAAAGCCTCTTCCCAGGATAGAGTACTCTATCCTGTAAGTATGGCTACATTCTTTGTTCCTAGTTGTATACATTTGCATTTAGAGACTGAAGACCTTTGTCCACAAAATATATACAGCATGTACAGTAGCAATACCATCTTGCCTCACACCAATATACCTCTACTCTCAGCTCCAGGGGTTTTCGTGGAGTTGATATGGTAAACAAGAGTGCAAATCAGTGCCTATTCTGGAGATAATTTTATTCTTATTAACAGTATAAGTGGATTTACTTTTGGTGTAATTGAGATCAGTATCAGGTTCATCATTCTAAAATGTTTTCACTGAACTCTAATGTGCATCAAATTATGATTTCACTCACCTCTTGTTTTCAGGAATTTTAAGTGGTTTTTAAATCATATTGGAGATTCCTTAATACACAGAGGAAGATTCTCCAGGGGGTTTCTCCAGGCAATTTAAATTCACATTGTATTGTGTAAGGCGACTCAAAAATCTGGTCTCTGTACTTCAGTTTCCCCACCTGTTAAGTCATTATAACAATAGTGAAGTGAATAAGTTTAAATGAATAAAGTTTGTAAGGTGCCAGTTGCTCTTTGTGGGGAAGGCACTATATAGAAGGCCAAAGTTTTATTGTTAAGGGGCTAAAGGAAGTCCTTGAAAGTCTCTTTCCCTGCACTGAAAAGTTCAAATTATTTACCAGTTTATCCACAGGTGCTTCATATACATAACTGGCCAGAAGTTACTATGAGAGAAGATTATTTCCAAAGATTTTTACAATTTCCCATTTAGTCCAGAAAAACAACAAGAATGACTCTTCTTATGGTAGTCGACTTTTCTCCTTCTGGCCCTTGCTGTAAATTGGGACCAGATTCTGAACTCAGCTACACTGGTTGCTTCAGTGGAGTTCAGGGGAGTTTTTCCAGGTTTACACTGTGCTAGCAGAGATCAGAATGTGCTTATGAAGTGCAGAATGAGGGCAGTTGATGCAACTTCTTTGAAGCCAATCAAAGGATTTTTATTTTGTTTACTTTTAGAGTGACATTTCAAAGATGGGGATCTAAAATGGCTCCTTCTATTTTTATCTAGTTCTTATATGGCCCTAATCACTGTAATAGCTAATCCACAGATAAATCCTATCTCTGTCTTCCCAGCATGTAAGGGGGAAAAAAACTTGAAAGGTTGATGACTTTTTTCCACCTCCTCTTAGTTATTACCAGGGTATTGTTGATCTTTTCTTGAAGTTCTTACAGTTCCTGACAGTTACCTTCCCCATGCATAAACTGGTGCATTTCCAGTTTCCAATTTAGAAAGCCTAGTGATTCAGGAACCATTTTTTTAATCTATTCATGTGAGTTGTTCATATAAATCCTGTATGTGTAACCAGTCCCGCTGACAGGGGTGAGGGGGGGAAATTGCCCAGGGGCCCCAGAGATTTAAAAGGGAGACCTGGGCCCTTTTAAATCTCCCAGGTGGGTCGCAGGGCTCCTAGGTGCGTGTGACTGCTCCAGGTCCCACACTTTGGGGGGCCCCATGGGCCAGCATGGTCAGTCCTGGAAGTGACGGGCGGTCCCGGAAGTGATAGATTCATCACTTCCACCCTGGGTCCCGCCCCTCCCCCTCTCCAGGGACTGCCCTGGCCCTAGGGCCCAGAATTGCTGTCGGTGGGCCTGTGTGCAACTGTATGAATTATGTGAGCAATTTTGATAGACAGCTTTGACAATTTGGATCTGGTTGTTAATTTCAACAGATGTAACATTTTTATTCTATGTGTAATGTTTATTCCCCACTCCTACTATGCCTCCCGACAGTGCAGAGGTTTTTACAGAAGGCTGGCAAACTGGTTTTCCTTTGTAGCCAATTGGCAGCATATTTGATCTCTGTGTATAATACATTTGTGCTGGCGTTATTCCATCCACCTGCTTAGAAAAAAAGAAGAAAAAAAACCCACCCATCTCATTCAGTCTTTTGAGGACTGGTATGTCCAGATTTCTTAATTGTGAAAGATGTCCTGGGATGTAGAGCTGGGGGTAGTTAAATTAGCAGTGATATTTTGCTTTGCAGTATTCAGATTTAAACTTAAATGGTTACTTAGCCTTTTCCTCACATGGAAATAACTGAAGAGATCCATACTGGGACATTGAACAATACCTGGGAAATAAGAGCAAAGGAATCAGTTTTCCTCTGTAGTTATTTTTGTTTTAAATCTCCTCTTTTTCTTTCTTTCTTTGAAGTATATTGAAAGAATTGTCTGATCCTCAGAAATTCTTGACAGCCATCAGTCTACTCTGCATGGCCTGAGCTCTTTCCCAGAAGCTGTGCTGTGCTAACTAAATTATTTTGACATAAGATTTGTGCAATTATTCCACTTTCATCTAATGGTAATAATAAATATTGGGTCTATGCTTTGAATACAATTATAGCTGATGGGCAATTTTCAAATGGTGGATGCTAGCCTATTTTATTGGATTGTGGAGCATAACATTTTTTGCATATCATTCAATCTATATCATAACCTCCAGAATCAAGTTCTTCTCTCACTTATACTGGCTCAATTTCATTGACTTCTGTAACTAAGAGCAGCACTTCCTACCTTTGAACTCCCTCTCTCCCCCATGGTAGTTTGAAAGTTCTGTATTCTTCAACAAAGCTTTTTATCGCCCCCTTGCCCTCTCGTTTGCAGCACTGATCATCTTATTCATTTATTAAAAATTGCAGAGATCAGGGTGAGTTTGTGAAAATCTGTCTAGGGAGTCAGATCACTTATTAAAACAGGAGAGCTGTAACTGTGCTGCATACTCACATCTAGATTGAAAGACAATAAGATCTATGGAGAAAAATCAATAATAGCCATAAATACTGGAATAGGTTAACTATACAAATGCCTATAAATGAAAAAGAAATAACTGCTAATTTGATATAAAATATAGCAGAAGTCTCATGAAAGAATCATCATGAGGTTTCTAGTCCTAGTTTGCAGATTGCTATAAAAACAAAAATTTGGGGCTATGCATGCAATGCAAACTAAACATGAGAACTTTTTACATAATGGTGTATCCCATTATGGATAAAGACCTCTTTAATGTTTTTAATGAAGTAAATACTAATGGGATTTGTGTGATCATGGGAGACTTTAACTTCACAGATATAGACTGGAGGATAAGTGCTAGTAATAATAATAGGGATCAGATTTTCCTGGATGCGATAGCTGATGGATTCCTTCACCCAGTAGCTGCTGAACCAACAAGAGGGGATGCCATTTTAGATTTGGTTTTGGTGAGTAGTGACGACCTCATAGAAGGAATGGTTGTAGAGGCAGGGCCGGGTCTAGGTTTTTTGCTGCCCCAAGCAAAAAAAATTTTGGCTGCCCCCTGTCCCAACCTTGGGCTCCTTGCCGCACCCCCCTGCCGCCCCAGCCCTGGGCTCTCCCCCCCCCGACCCGCACCCCCCTGCCACGCCAGCCCTGGGCTCTTCCCCCCCACACACCTGCACCCTCCTTCCACCGCAGCACTGGGTCACTGGTAACTCGCTCCCAGGGCAGGTCATTCAGCAGGAATTTTAGATGTGCACAGAACACAGACAGAATTGGTTCCCATAGGGTTACAGAACTGCAGTAAAGTGGAACAATTTTCAGCTTGTGTGATTGGAGGATATCTGGATGCATATTATAAGACTGTCCTACATAAATGAGGAAAAGTTGAGGTGCCTTTATTATTCTTTTGTTCCACTCTTTCTTTCTATGGGGAATTTGCCAATGCAATATCACTGTCTTCCTTTTAAACAAACAAACAAACAAACAAAAAAGGCAATGGCTGTTGAAAATAGCAATTCCAGTCCTAATAACCACTGGGAAGCATTTCTTGCTCAATTTTATCCTACTTTTTCTACAGTAAGTTACAGTGGATCAGTATATTTGATTTCGGAGAAATGAAGTAACAGCCGCCCAAACTGAGCTTGAGCACTCCTTAATTTTGAGGTGTTCAAATCTGGAAGGCAGGTGCTGAGGGGGCGGGGGCTGTGGCTCCGCAGGGGAGCATGGCAGCATGTATGCAGCAGCATGTCTGGCGCAGTACGAATCCAGACACGCTGGTCTGAGTGGCACGGTAAGGGGGCTGGAGGGTTGGAGAAGGGGTAGGGAGTTCTGGGGGGGCAGTCAAGGGACAGGGAGTGGGGGGGTTGGATGGGGCAGTCAGGGGCAGGGAGAAGGGGGGTAGATGGGTCAGGGGTTCGGGGGGGCAGTTGGGGGACAGGCAGCAGTTGGATAGGCATGGGAGTCCCAGGGGTTTGTCAGGGGACAGGTAGGGGGTGGGGTCCTAGGGGGGAAGTTGGGGGGGGGGGTCCTCAGGAGGGGGCAGTTGGGGACAAGGAGAAGGGAGGCTTAGATAGGGGGTGGGGTCCTGGGGGGCAGTTGGGGCAGGGGTCCCGGAGGGGGGGGATCAGGGGACAGGGTGCAGGGGGGTTTGGATGGGTTGGGGTTTCTGTGGGGGGCAGTCGGAGGGAGTGGATGGTGGCAGGGTGGGGCTACCCTCCCTCCCTGTGGAGTGTCCTATTTTTTGAATGTTAAATTATGGTATCCCTACTCACAGTGCAGCTCTCCATTCATAGCAGGCTGCAGCATGAGGTCTCAGCTTCCTCACTCCCTCCCCCTCTTTCCTGTTGGTAGTGGCCAAGGGAATGCTGGGAAATGTAGTTCTTTCCCTGCTCCAGGGCTGGCTCTATAGGCAGGGAGCTAACCAAGGAACTACAGCTCCCAGGGCCTCCTGTTGGTTCTCAGCTCCCATGCTGGATCCCTGCCGCCCCTGCAAATGGGCTGCCCCAAGCACGTGCTTGCTTTGCTGGTGCCTAGAGCCGCCCCTGTGTAGAGGACAACCTTGGTTCGAGCGATCATGAGCTAATTCAGTTTAAACTAAATGGAAGGATAAACAAAAATAGATCTGTGACTAGGTTTTTGATTTCAAAAGTGTTAACTTTGAAAAATGAAGGAAATTAGTTAGGGAAGTGGATTGGACTGAAGAACTTGTGGATCTAAAGGTGGAGAAGACCTAGAATTACTTCAAGTCAAAGTTGCAGAAACTATCAGAAGTCTGCATCCCAAGAAAGGTGAAAAAAAGCCATGTAGAGTTGGGCCTTGCAAAGGGAATTAAAATCAATAGTAAAAGGTTCTATAGCCATATAAATAAGAAGAAAACAAAGAAAGAAGTGGGACTGTTAAACAATGAGGATGAAGTGGAGGTTACGGATAATCTAGGCATGGCACAATATCTAAACAAATACTTTGCCTCAGTCTTTGATCACCTCAAATGAAATTTTAGTCCCAGAAGTAAAGATTCAAGTGCTTCTCTGAAGAGGTCTGCTAAATCACCCATCCTAAATTTGGAGTTGAAAAATAGGGGGCTAATTTATATTCATTCTATACATCTACAGAAATCCTTTTATAATAGGGGGGGAAGTATTGATTGTCATTTTACAAGGAATTAACTAGCTAGTAATCAGGAGTTAGGAAAGCACTTGGAGATTGTTTACTGAATAAATAAATAGACAAAACATTGGAGCTATAAGTTAAACATCAGCAAAAATATTTCTATAATTTATTTAAAACAAATCAAATTCAAGATTTTGCTTATTTTAATAATTTTTTGGTTTGATGATCATTCTTTTTCTCTCTGATTACCTGCGCCTTACATTTAAAATAATAATAATAAGCAGCCTGTAAGGAGCATGAATGCTTAATGATTCTGTGAAATTACATTACCCTATGATGATAATGATGAGGAGGAGGATGGAGTCTCCCACTGAGTTCAACAGATGAGCTACAGTCACTTATTTTGCATCTCGAGATGAGACCAAAGACCAATTTTGGATTTGCAGTGCCACCAGAAGTGACAATTGCAGATGAATGTGTACTTCTTGTAGCTTTACACCTTGCACATTGCTTCTTGACTGCAACAATCCATAAACCCTTGAAAATTTTCAGTCCATGGTAGGCAGAGCTGCTGCCATCAGATCTTGTCATGGGTGAAGAGCTCCCAGGTGTTGAAGTCAACATTGCAAGATTAGAGGCTGGCTTTGAGAGTGTCTTTGTAATACTTATTTGGTCTGCCCCTAAAATGAGTTCTAGTCTGCAATTCTCTATAAAAGACAGCCTTCAGTATTCTGCTGTCAGACATACAGACCACATGACCGCACCATCTCAGCTGCACTCTCACTATAACAGCTTCAATATTTCTCATGTTGCAGCACTCAAGGACCTCAGTGTTTGGATCCAAATCTTGCATTTAATTCCCATTATCCTCTGTAGACACTGTAGATGGAAATGGTCCAAGCTTTATACATGGCATTGATAAGTGGTCCAAGCATCACAGCTGTAAAGGAGTGTGGTGATGACCCTGGTGCAGGAAACATCATTTTTTTGTTTTCAGTCTATTCACCGTGTTCATTCCAGAGACAATATTGAAGTTTTTCAAAGGCATCACTGGCTGCACCAGTGCACTTCATAATATCATCATCAATCATTGCATCTCATGAAACAACACTGCGTAGGTAGCAAAATGTGTTAACATCCTTGAGTGTTACATATTTGATGGCCAGAACTAGAATAGTTGCAGTACTTCCCAGTCAAGGGTGAACAATGACTTTTGTCTTCTTTAGCTGATCATTAAGCCAAAATGTTTTGCTGCATGCTCAAAGAAGTCAGTGAGCTACTGGATGTCCCTAAGTTTGTGGGACATAAAGTATGATTATCAGCAAACAGTAATTCACAAATAATTGTCTTTGTACTGAAGCAATGTAGATGCAAGACACTTCCATCTATACACTTCTTCATATAATTGCCACAATCAATGTCTCTGAAAGCATCTATTAAAAGAGCAGCAAATGCACTGCTAAATAATGTCAGAGCAAGAACACAGCCTTGTATTATTCCACTGGCAACAACAAAAGCAGTCTTGGTCAAGGACACATATCTGCATTCCTGCATGAAAAAAAATTATGACACTGACAAACTCATCAGGGCAAACAAACTTGCAGAGGACTGTCCACCAGCCATCTCAATTTACAGAGTCAAAGGCCTTAGTGAGATCAACAAAACCTTCTTATAGGTCTTGATTCTGTTCAAGGCATTTCTCCTTTGCCACAAATACAATATTTCCACAAGCAATGAAGTAATGTGCCATCTGAATTCTTTCCCCATACCTGATTACTTTAGGCCAAGCTTCATGACTGGGACTGTGACTCTGGCATTAAAGTCTCCTAGGATGATTAATTTGTCATGTCGAAGAGCTGACTTTATGGTGTTGTCAAAATCTTTGTAGAATTTTTCTTTGACATAGTCAGAATGTATTATTGTGGATGCATATGCATTAATGACTGTTACATGACATGCAGATGTCAAGCTGAGGCGAAGCACCATCAGGTGATCATTTATTCCTTTTGGTACACAATCAAGTGTGCACTGCCTGCATATAGGTTTGTGACTAGGGACCCCCAGCAGCATCCTTATTACCCCATACAGTGCACTCATTTATGTTTCATGAATTAGGACAATTACATTAAAAATATAAATATGTCTAACACTGTTGCACATTCCCATGTAAGGGAAAACTTAATGCCTTAATGGCTCCTAAACGGCAGAAAATGAGAAACATTTTTCTTCTTTAACTTTCTGTTTTGTTGGAAGACAGTTCTAAAACTGTCCTTCCTCTTATTCATGCTTCTCGTTCCATCACCCAAAACTTAAATGCTCACCTGCTCAACCTCCTTCTAGAAGGGAAAATGGGTGGTTGTTGCTCAGTTATTGGTTTGAGTATGGTCTATAAACAGAAGACATTAATATCTGACAGTCAATAAATAGTCTTTATGGAATCAGTGGTCTTAGTCAAGGCCCTAATAGGCTAGTGTCTACATAAGAACCACAGCAGATCACCTTGTTAGTGATTTCGGCAAAGAGAGCAAGGAATGCATGGTGCACGGAGGACTGTGTTCCCTTTTCACACTCTGAGGAAGTTCCTCCTGGTTAAGGCTTGAAGCATATTGGATGACTAGTATGAGGGAATCTTGTATTGCTCCTTCCTGTGCTTGTTCTGAGGATAAAGAAAGGTACCTGTGTTTGAATATAGTGGGGAATATTCTGCAGAAGCTACTTATGAAGTAGGAGGGGGGAAGGAGCCCTCTGTCTATAGTAAGGATATTAACTAAGACTGGGCCAAAGAGGCAGTGTTCAGATCTGGATAAATATTAGGTTTAGTCAAGGACTGGACATCCTGGCTCCCAGCTCTTTCAATTGCCTAAGATTTCACCCCAAACTGCTGGAAATTTCCACTAAGGTCAGCAGATCTTGTGAGATATCTATCTTCTTGAGTCAGAACCTGATCCAGAACATAGGGCCCTTCCATTTTTGGATCCAACCCATACCCAGAAACATAAGGGCAGTTCCAGGTTAGGGAGTTTGGAGTTAGGTTCCATTTTGGGTCCATCTGTTATAGTAAAGGCTTAAGTTAATAATGATTGCTTGACCTTACAATACAATGAAGTATTTTAGCCCTGTTCTTGAACAGCCCCGTTATAGAAGGAGGAGGACAGAAGCTGTTTTGGAGGGGAACTACTTAATCTTTATAATGATGAGTTCTTTGGAGTAGGGTGGACTTTACCTTTATGCTTTGTACAATACTGAGCACTTTGTCAGTGCTGTATAAATAAAAACCCCACTATCCCTGAGGCTGTGCTGGTAACTGGTGATATCATGTGGTTCTGTGCTGGAACTCATAATTCCTGAAACTTGATTAAAGTTGATAATGCTGAAATTTGGTTGCTATAAAGTCAGTTCAATTACCTGTTATTAATTCTTTTGACAGTCTCCAATGAGCAAACATAATTTTGATGTATAGCACCATGTATCATAATGAGTCACGACATATAACACTGCTCTACAGCCAAAATGCTTCTGAAATAAATGTAGTCAAACTTTACTAATTCTGGGTCACTGAGAATGAAAATGATGCTTAAAATTGTTGATTGGCGCTAGTTTGCAAGATATGCTATTGGGTCAGTATATACGACCCTTGACTTGGGAATGGTGGAGGATAAGTGAGTTATAAAGGGAAGGGATCTCAATTTAAACCAGAAATGACTAAAATACATCTTTGACTGGATCTATGAATACATCTATGATTGGGTTTGGACACTACTTGCTTTTTAGGCAAAACAATGAATGATGCAATCTGAAGCTGGTATTGCATCATACATGGTATGAATTGCATCATGTTATTCCTAGAAGTCATGGATGATGCAATCATAACAAAGCTTACATCACTCTGCTGAACAAATTGCCCTCTGTCAGCTCTAGAAATCATACAGTGTCGTGCTCTCTTATTTGTCAGTGTTAGATTTTGCAAAGGGACACATTTCTGTTTAGCCAAAGTGAGCAGAGATGCCTCGTACTTGTGTGAACAGTGCAGATAACTTCTGCTATGTTTGTGGTGAAGTGACTTTTGCATCCCAAAAGCGCAGTATAACCACTATGGTTAAGAAAGCCTATCACCTTTATTTTGGCTGCAAAATTGGAGATCAGGACAAGAGGTGGGCCCCACATATATGCTGCAACACTTGTGCAACAAATCTTCGGCAGTGGTTGAACAGGAAAAGGAAATCTATGCCTTTTGCAGTGCCAATAATTTGGAGAGAGCCAACAGATCATACCAGCAATTGTTACTTCTGCATGGTGCCTCCAGTTGGGAAAGGTGTGTCAAAGAAGAAAAAGTGGACTGTGCATTATCCAAACATTCCATCAGCTATACGCCCAGTACCCCACGGAGAAGGACTGCCGGTTCCTGATGTACCAGAATCATTGTCACTTGAGTCAGACGAGGAAGAGGAAGAGGATGAAACTTCTGGTCCTGAGCCATCAATGTCACAGGACCCATATTTTCTCCCATCCTCCAACTCGGAACCACATCTCATAACACAAGGTGAACTGAATGACCTTGTCAGGGATTTGGAACTACCCAAGAGTAAGGCAGAGCTGTTGGGCTCCAGACTACAGCAGTGGAATCTCCTGGCAGATGATGTTAGGGTTTCCATGTTCCGTGACTGTCAAAAGGATCTTGTCCCATTCTTCTTCATGGAAAGTGATCTTGTAGCCTGCAACAACATCGATGGTGTGATGACAGCCCTCAACATCGTTCACAATCCAGATGAGTGGAGACTGTTCATTGATTCATCGAAGATGAGTCTTAAAGCTGTTTCACTGCATAGTGGCAATGTTTTGCCATCAATTCCAGATGGTCATGCAGTCCATATGAAGGAAACCTATGACAACATGAAACAACTTTTGAGGTGCATAAACTATGACCAACATCAGTGGCAGCTTTGGGGCAATTTGAAGGTTGTTGCTCTCTTGCTTGGTCTGCAGACTGGATACACAAAGTACTGCTGTTTTCTCTGCAAATGGGATAGTCGTGCAAGAGATTCCCATTACATCAAGAAAGATTGACCACTCCGACAGTCATTGGAGCCTGGGAGGAAAAGTGTTCAGCATCCACCACTTGTTGAATCAAGGAAGATTTTGTTACCACCCTTACACATCAAGCTGGGTCTGATGAAGAACTCTGTCAAGGCCATTGACAAAACACAAGCAGCTTTCAAGTAACTCCGTGGAAAATTTCCAAGCTTAAGTGAAGCTAAGATAAAGGAAGGTGTCTTTGTTGGTCCTCAGATTCGTGAACTTCTTCGAGATGATGCATTTGACCATGCACTGCGTGGCAAGGAAAAGACGGCATGGAAAGCCTTCCAGTTAGTGGCAATAAATTTTCTCAGAAACAACAAGGCAGACACCTACAGGTTGTTGGTGGAAAACCTCCTCAAGGCATACAAAAGCCTTGGTTGCAAATGTCACTAAAGATACATTTTTTGCACTCTCATCTAGATTTTTTTCCACCGAACTGCGGAGCAGTGAGCGACGAGCATGGCGAGCGATTTCACCAGGACATTGCAACAATGGAGAAATGCTATCAGGGCAAATGGAGCCCATCAATGCTTGCAGACTATTGCTGGACAGTGACAAGAGATGCTCCATTTCATGAATACAAGAGACAAGCCAAGAAGCGCCGAGTAGCCACTGAATAGGACTAAACTATGTACATAATAGTTTTTTGCCTTTTGTTTCATAATAAATTTTATTTATATTACCCTTTTGCTGATTTTTAAAGTGTTACATAAACAGGACAGGTGAAATATTATCATGGAAAGCAACCATAAACACATGAAAAGACCTAGGTTTATAATTTATGATTAAAACTCTACTATCTACACAATATATAGATATAAAGTGTAAAAACTTAAATATCTTAGAAACAGTAGCCAATCAGTTGTTTTAGTAGTCATATTTGAATTCAGCACATCAAAATACATAATAAATAGCACATTTTATCTCTGAAGCAGACGACTTCTCAAAAATTGTAGACCAGTGTAATCGGTCCCTAAAAAATGATCCTTGATTTTGTTCTCTGCTTCTGATGATAACCCCTTTCGACATTTTAATATAGACAAGGATCTCAGAATGCTCCAGTCTGTTGCACTTCCTGCACCTCTTGCCTTGTGGTAGACAGTTTTCCGCTTTGTTTTGCTTTGACTGTAGTAAGTATGAGATAAATGTTTCTTTTTTTAAAGTTCCCTGCTTTATGCTATTTTCCTGGAACATATTCCATTTCATCCCTTTATCTTGTTTAGGCTGAACTAAGCAATAAACAACTCCACTCTGTTCTATGGTTGTTCCTTGCTCTGTATTTTGCTTGTTAATGAAGTCAGAGTGACAAACTGTTTGAATAAGTTCCACCAGTGTCAGCTCTGACTACATCTGTAACGTTTGTGGCACTTCTTTCTCAGCAATGCCAATTGCAAAATAATCTCTAATTTGCTCATTTTTCCCTATCGCCCCAAATTAGTAGAGCTCAGACAGTTCTAAGGAATTCTTCACACTGCACAGTGGGAGACTGCTGACTGACATTTGCTCTACTGCACAGCAGGAGTTTACTGGCTTGGGCTTGCCTTACTGCACAGCAGGGGTTTAGTAGTTTGGGCTTTCCATTACACACAGTTGGGGTTTACATATCTTCACACCTGGAGCTTGCCCTATTATATCCAAATGAAACACAGGTTCAGACAGGTTCTGACACCAAGTCCTATCATGGAGATGAGATGTGAGAACTCTATTCGGATTCTCTCTGTTAAAACAGCACAAACCAGACTTCAGCTTTGGCAAAACATTGACAAAGGAAAGCATCTTTCTGAAATATACATATTACAGTACAAAGGTAAATGTAGAGTTAAGCACTGCCTGTCTAGTCTGAAATCCTGTAGTGGGGCCAAGATTTCACCCATGATGTTTAAATGTAGTACAGTAAAAGCTGTGTTAACCAACCGGAAAGCTCTATAAACCGGCATTTCTGATCTTCATTGAAAGTCCGGTTTATTGTCCAGTTGGCGTGGGGCCGGCAGGCTGCCTACCTGGCTCCGCATCACGCCCCGGAAGCAGTGACACCTCCCTATTGCTCCTAGGCAGAGGCATACCTACAGGGCTCTGTGTGTTGCCCCTGCCCTGCCCTGCACCAGCCAATGGGAGCTGCAGGGGCGGTGCCTGTGGGCAGAGGTAGCATGCAGAGCTGCCTAGCTGCACCTCTGCCTAGGAGCAGCAGAGACATGTCACCACTTCCAGGGAGCTGCCCAAGGTGAGCACCACCCAGATCCGGCACCCCACAAACCTCCCACACCCAAATTCCCAGAGCCTGTGCCTTGCACCTCCTCCCGTGCCCCAGCCCTGAGCCCCCCCTACGCCCAAACTCCCTCCTTCTTAGTTAACTGGAATTTTTGACTTACCGGCACCCCCCATTCTCCCAACATGTTGGATAACAAAGCGTTTATTGTATTTCAACTTGCAGGTTTCTTTACTCAGAGAGACGCATCCTTATTTAGCACTTTGTATTTTCAAGGTGCTTTTAACTAGTCTCTCAGCATCCCATCGGATGAGTAAGTAACTACAATTATAGTGGTAGCTATGGGGTTGAAAGCAGTGTCACTATCATATCTGTTAAACTCAATTTCTTCATTAAATTAGCATAAGCTAATCTGCTTCAGGCTCAGCTCCTTTTTTATTAACCCTTTTTCACAGTCACCCTTTAATTGCTAATGCAAATACCCTGTCCTTAAAGCAATACAACTCTTGTTTTCTCCAAACCAAAATGGAAATTTAAAGCACAGTAAAGATGTGAAGACAAGACTAGGGAAAAGAAAAAGGGTTTCAATTATGCAATACAATCAAGAGCACCTGTGCTGGAATTCATTAACTCTATTGAACAGGCAGCTGCATATTTGCAACATTCTGATGAGGATGCAAGGGGGTGGAAAAAAGAAAGAAAACGGATGACTGCCTGTACAGATTGGAAACCATAACAAAACATTTAAAGTGCCTCATTTTCTTACTCAGGCATTTGATTATCCTGTTTCCCTTTTAGGAGAACTGATGATTTCCTTATACTTCTGTGTATATAATATGTCTTCACAGTTCATTTATAGGTGTCTTTTTTGATAAATACTACTGTATGCCATAGTAATGGTTCCATGCAGTAAGGTTACCATAGTGTTAAATCCCAGAGTCCATACTCAAAGTTCCAATCTTTTCAGTGTGAGTTATTCCCACACAAAAGAGGCAATTGAAAAGTTTTGTTTTTGTTTTGGCTAACCCATTCCTTCTCCCAATATAATTCTCCATCCCATGTTTCTCTCTGCTATTTAGATCATGCAGATATGGTTACAATTCTTGGAGGTTCCTACTCATTCTCTCCTTGGGGACATGGTTTTCAAATATGCACATGTTCCATCTTATTACCCATAGATCCCCTGGAGGTAAGGACATCATCATGGAGCTTGGAGTCATTGGATCCTGTTGGTCTCTGAATAGTGTATCATGATTAGTGGAACTAGAGTGAGAGGGCCTATTTTCCCTGGACACACTGTTAAGGAAAGACATTGATGGAATTGGGGAAATGGGTGGAGTTAGTCTGGAAGAAACACAGTCACAGGGACAGAGCAGGGCACAGGGCTTAATAAAGTTCCATTTTTTCAACTTAACCTGCATTCAGCTTAACTATTTGCTAATGAAAAATGGTGGCAGCATCTTAGCTATGAGTTCTCTAAAGTACAGCAGCTGACAGCATGAGACATGAAACTTGGTATGAAGTTCCCCACAAGCCCCCAGATTTTGCAGACACAAACCTAACACAGCAATGAACTGGTGGAAGGAGTCTGAGCTGTATACAGACCTGGGCGTGCAGGAGGATAACAGCAGGAAAATAAAACTATACATTTACTTTATTGGAGAACAAGGCAGAAGGATCTGTACACTCTGAAGCTCACCACTTCCTCAAGCCTCACAGCAGTCCTACAAGCCCTGGGGATCTACTGCTGCCCAAATCAGAATGAAATTGTGTGAGCAACACTAATTTTTCACTAAAGACTAATCTGATGGGAAGAGAGCACTTGTGATCACCACTATGAAACTGGCTGCCCTGGGAAAGCAATCTCACCTTAAACAGATGCTTAGACATGAAGTGTGCAGTGGAAACCTCAAGAGAAAGGATGAAAGTCCTAGGAGGAACATCACCCCCAGAATTACATGCAGTGAGACAACAGCAAAAGGAAAACAGGAGGTCAGGGTTCCACATCCCTAGTGAGATTCATTTATTGTCAGAGACAGCACAAGTGGGCAAAGAAACACTCCACACTAGGAAAGTATTGCAAAGAATGTGGCAAGTTGAACCATCTTAGCAGTGTGTGCAAGAGCATTAGATAATCCCACAAAGATTCTATCAGATGTGCCCAAGAGGAGGATGGTACAACAGACAGCAGTGATGACATCATGACTCTCTCCTTGAGTCTGAGAGCATATCAGGTTCAAGCTGTTGTGTTACCGGAAGATTTCTATTCAATTATATTAAGCCAATGATGTTTGTTTACAAATGCTGCTTTTAATTCAAAATCTTTTATTCTTAATTAATCTATTCCGATAATTAAGGTCATGGCCTGCCTAAAGGAATTTCCAGGAAAAGCCGCAGTTGGCTAACTTCCCCTTGAAAGGACACGGATACAGCCTTCCAATCAAGAATAGGCAAACAAGCAGTACATTCTTCAAAATCAAAAATAATATTTATTTAGTGAGTGAGTACAGTAAAAGAGTAGAGATAATAGAGGTACAATTAAAAAGGGATGAAGCGGCACAGCAAATAAAGACACAACACTATACTGTATAACATTATAAATAATTTGCTTAATACTTTATATCTTATAACAATATATCAATTAAACATATAACATATCAATTAAACATATCAATTAATACTTAACTATTTACATCTAATAAGTGCTGATCAGGCAGTTGTTGAATGGGTAGAGAGAGATCGCATTCAGACCATAGACACCCAGCTTTATTTGCAAACAAAATCTGTACACCCTTGGATGGTAAATAAAGGAAGATTTAAACTTACAGAGGCTTTAAAAGTCCCTCTGAACCATCTTAAGGTGTCCTTCTGCTCTGTCTACGGTTGGGGTGTGATGGCTGTCATCAGCGATCTTGCTGTGTCTGTGGCTGCTGGCATGGAGTGGCTGCCTTCAACCACTGAGGTAAAACGGCTTTTCAGGTGGCAGAAACGGAAGCCCATTTGGTAGCTGCTGCGGTGGCCTCCTGGTGTCTGGGTAGCAGAAGCGGCTGTTGCCTGGGGTAATATCAGAACTCTGGGTGGGCAACTGCAACAGCTGCTTTTCAGGCAGCTCTCAGCTTTACAGAGTTCAAATGCTTCTTTTTAGCTAGTTTCTTCTGTATAGGCAACTTCTTACAGGTGTCTGGCAGTGTTCTGCTCTCTTGCTGGTCCCTGGTCCCTACTACAGGGCTTAGCCTACTGGCCTTTATATACAATTTTCTCTCCCAAGCTCAGCCAATCAGCTTTAAGCTTTCCGTAACTCCATACACTCCGTAGACTTCTATGGGGCTGCAACGTATCTCTTTGGGATTGTGCTGAGTTATCCTCCACAGGAAGTGATGCAATCCTATGCCTTGATTGCATCACCCAAAATGATGCAATCCTATCTCCCGATTACATCATTCCTATTCATTCCTATGGGCTTCAATGCATTCCTATAGAGTTTCTCTTAACTGACCTGTGGATGAACCCTAGCTATTTCCTGTCTGGAAGCCCCTATGTATTCCTATGGAGTTTTGCTTAGTCATTCTCCACAGGAAGTAGAATTTACCATTACATTACAGGAAGTGAGATTGTTACATCATAGCAATGGACCCCTATGTGCCCTACAAATGGAATCTCCCCTGATATTACATCACCCTACAGCTGCCATTACTGAATTTTCTAATTTAAACTATTATTAAGTTATTTTTAATTAAAGCTTTATTCTTAAAACTAATCACTACTCTAAAGGGTCCTGACACTGTCGACACTCTTTTTGTGTCCAGTTAAGCAAGTTATAAATTTCACAATTTTAAACCCCTTCTGAGGTTTTTCTCCAAACCTTCAATTTAAAGTATTATAAGGCATTTCAGGCAACTGAGGCAAAATCTCTCACCAGAGTTGGGACAGGAAAACAACAAGCAACAATACTAAACTCCATGCATGCAACAATGTTACTAGGGAAATGTCCTGTGCAAGTTCTGCTGGATAGAAGGGCCTCCTGCAATATGATTCCTTGGGGTGAATTGGACTCACACATACCAATTACAAACAGCAGGCACAACCTAGTAATGTACCGTGAAAGCATAATGTTGCCCATAGGAAAATGTGACTTCATAATAACTAATCCAAAAAATAAATAAGATGGTACCAACTGAAGTTTGTGGTTGTGAATGGTAAGTACTATAGATCCCTCTTGGGTAATACCATCTATACAAACCATGGATATGATCAGGGGATAAATCAGAATTGTATAGCTGCTTTACAGAAATCAAAAGGGGGAGTTACAAGGACAATGGAAACAATTTTAAAAGCAATATGGGGATGGTTTCAAATGCAACAGATGCCTTGAAGGAAATCTATGATTCAAAGAGGACTCTACAATGGAACTTGTGTGCTTACCATGAAAATTCCAATGGCACTACATAGTCCAGTACACAAGGAGCTCAAAAGTCTGCAGATTAGGGGTATCATGGCACTTGAAGGGGCCATTAAAGCCTGGGTAAGCAGAATGATGATGGTAAAAAAGCTATCAGGCAAATTATGAATCTGCATAGACCCAAAGACACCGAGCCAGGCATTATAAAGGTGACACAATCCACTGCCCACAACTGATGATATCTGGCCAAAACTTTACAAAGTCAGAATCTCTATGGTCGGTGATGTAAGGAATGGATTTTGGCATATAAGCATGGATAAAGAGTCCAGCATGCTGGCAACCTTTGCAACAACATTTGGTCACTACAGATGGCTGTGCATGCTGATAGGCATCAGATGTGTTCCAGAGAAGACTCACCCAACTATCGAAGAACTGCCTGGGGTGAAAACAATCAAAGAATATATCCTCACTGTAGGTAAAGGGAACAATGATACAGAAGCTGAATGAGACCATGACAGAAAACTAAAAGTTTCTCTACAGTGATGGAGGACAAGAACATAAAAAAGAACTCAGAAAACAATGCAACTCAAACAGCATGAGTTAACATACATTGGCTATCTGCTCACAGCAAAGGGACTGAAAGCAGATCCCATCAAGATCAAGGGAGTCAGAGTCATCCCATTTCCAATGGATGTGAAAGGAGTACAGCTCTTCACAGGAATGATACATTTTATGTTCTATGTTCTGTTCTGTTCCGATGAAGTGGGATGTAGCCCACGAAAGCTTATGCACACATAAATTTGTTAGTCTCTAAGGTGCCACAAGTACTCCTGTTCTTTTTGCAGATACAGACTAACACAGCTGCTATTTTGAAACCTGTTCTATGTATGGCATTCCAGACATTGTATTTACCAACAATGGACCCCAATTTGCCTTGGAAGAATTAAAAGAATTTGCACCACCTCTCCCCCGCAGCTTACCCACAGAGTAGGTAGAACCAGCTGTAAAAACAGCTAAGATACTGTTACACAAGGGTGTTTCTTCTGGTTCAGACCCTTTGTTACTATTTTTGGCACAGAGGATTATCCCATCTCAAGGGTGAAAAACACTTCAGTGCAGGCATTAATGTGATGAAGGACCAAAATCCTGTTGCCACTGAGGGGAGACCTTTTGTTGCTAGAAAGATGGGGACATCTCCATGGTCAACAATCAGAGAAAACAGAGTACCACAGGGCAGCCAAGAACCTACCACCTCAGAGACAGCATTCTTGTGAGGATCCAATCATTAGAGAGACACCAGAAGGAGTGGACTAAAGGAGTTGTAAGGGGTCTAGTGGCATCCAGGTCATACAAGCTGATTACACAAGAGGGACAAGTCATACAAAGGAACAAGAGATACTTCCAAACCAGCAGATATGACACCCAGAGAGAGCCTACAGAGATCATCATAGAATAGAGAGACAATCCCATAGTGAGGGAGATACTTCAGAGAAATAGTTTGCTAGACTCGAAGACAGGGGACGGGGAGAGATAAATCACTCTTAGTTTGGTCTCCTCAACAGGTAACTACAGCAACTCAAAGGCTATGTAAGCAGATGAGTGTGTGGTAAGGATAAGACTCCAACCTGGCTATGTGCTAGTCATCTTTGGCCAAAGGGACACAGGGTAGGGGTCTGGTAGTCAATTATTTGTTTGAACTTTTATATTAAAATGTTTGAAAAATAAAGAAAATGTATAATTGTCAGTGGAACTGGAGTCAGAAGACCATGTTCCCTGGAGGGACTGTTATGGACAGGACACCAGGGGAATTGGTGAGCCAGTGGAGTTAGGCTGGAAGCAGCACACAACCACAGGGACAGAGCAGTGTCAGGGTTGCCAACCCTCAAGGATTGGCCTGGAGTCTCCAAGCATTAAAAAGTAATCTTTAATTAAAGATTGTGTCATGTGATGAAATCTCCAGGAAAACATCCAAGCAAAATTGGCAACCCTACGCAGTTGCAGGGTTCAGCTTCACTCTTTGCTAATGAAACAAATAGTATGGCTTCTGTGAGGCCCATATGTCAGAACCCTCTTAAAAGGTGGGTTTTACAATGCAGAGGCAAAGTAGAAAATATTAAAGCAAACTCAGACTGTATTAATGTCTGCTGATGTCAGCTGAGAATTTGTTTTTTTTTAGTTGGCTCTCCTGACTCACTTCCTCCCCCTTCAACTCTGCAAAGCTAGGACCTCACAGAGGTTCTATTAATGGACTTCCACAAGTGTGATGGGGCGAGGAAGAGGATGCATGCTATAGAAGCAGAATTCCCACCTGCCATAGGTACAGTCTCCATATATAGATACAGAAGGAAACATGAGGTCCTAGGTCTCTTATTCAAGCAAATATCCCATTAACTTCAATGGGAATTTTGTCTGAGTTATAATTTCATTATTTGATCCACAGTGTCTTGAGTCATCAGAGCAGAATACAGTATAATTTGTTTTCATAATAGAAGACGCATCTTTATGAATGCCATGCTTTAACAACCCTCCAATTGTGCAGTCAGTTGGGATGCCATTTATTGATACAATGTTACAGAATACAAATAGGAAAGACTTGCAGTACTCGTGAGCTAATCCATCCCATTGGCTCATGTGGCATTATTCCTTGTATTGAAATCTCCAGTGGCTTGTCAACATCTTCTGACTTGGAACTCTAATTCCATAGTTATGACATCTCCTTACCTATTTCTCCATTTTGGGGTGGAGGAGAAGTAAGCATGTACACCTGAAGATTGCTACTGTGTGCAAAATTTTCAACAATATATATAATAAACAACTGTACCACGTTGTTGAAGTCAATGGCATTACATTGGATTAAGGGTGAAAATAAGAGCAGAATTTCCTCAAGGTTCATTAGGAAGATCAGCTTCACCAATAAGTTATCCTACACCAAACATTTGCTAGAATAAAAAAGAGAGACACAAAAGCTTTCCTTTTAGTACACCTCTACCCCGATATAACGCAACACGATATAACACAAATTTGGTTATAACGCAGTAATGCAGTGCTCTGGAGGGGCAGGGCTGCGCACTCTGGCAGATCAAAGCAAGTTCAATATAACACAGATTCACCTATAATGCGGTAAGATTTTTTTGGCTCCCGAGGACAGCATTATATTGGGGTAGAGGTGTACAAGGATTACATTATGTCAGTGCACAAATAGAAGACTAGTGATCTGCTTTTCTTCTCCTTCTCCTGTGTTTGATAGCCAATATCACTTTCCTCCTGTTCATAGCTGCCTTTGTTTATTGCTATTACATGTCTGTAAAATAATACTTTACATCTGATTTTTATTATAATCTAAAGCTCATCTAAGATTTGAAAAAGAAGAATCCCATTAGCATGGTTTTAGTAGTACTTTTCAAGTCAAATACCTCATTAGATTGCTCTTTCTCTGGACATCACTCTGTGTCATGTCCTGTGGAAGACAAATGCAGCATAACAAGTGGATGGGGAAAATGAACTGTGAATATGAAGGGGTAAATAAAAGGACTTGAAATATGGGCACAATAAAACACACTAAAAGTTCATTACATGGTGACTGTGATCAAGCTGAAAAAAATCAAAGAAGTTCCAAGTCTCAAACACAATCCTTAAGTTATCCCTTTATGTTGGCACGTTGTGGCTATAGATTGCCCAATATACTGTGCCCAGTCAGTGCTCAGAGACCAGACAAAATCAACTGCAATATTTAGTTTCAAAAGACAAAGTGTTATCCCAATTAGCCCACACACTTATCAAGCATGAGTTAGTGGTCACACAGTGGTAGTTACTACTAACCAATGGTACATTGATAAAACAATGGTATTTTTACTGGTAGATTAAAAAAAAAAAGCAGTGATATGGCCGCAGCTTCATACTATTACAGCAATGATCACTCCCACTTATTACTGCTAAACATCTTATCACAATATGTATTTTTTAAGTACCCATGTTTGAAAACTGTGGGATGTCTCTTACCTTGTTCTTGTGAGGCATAATTCCAGGTACTTAAATAATAACGCTTAACTCCTGCATAGCACTTTTCATCCATGGAGCTCATCAATTATTTGAGGGAGCAAAAGAAAAGAGGAAAATTACTTAAAGAAAAAAAAATTGTGCATGGAAGATACAGTCCTTGTATTAAATAATACTACTACATTAAACATGCAAACAAACATAGCAATTTCCATTGTAAATTTGATGGAACATTATTAATTTGCAAGGATAAATTCAATCAGTGGAACTTTCTAACAATGATCTTATTTAAATGGAATGTACCAGTTCCTAAAACAAGGATCTCCATTACCCATCCATAAGCTCAGGTTTCTGTTTAGTTGCTTTAACATGAAAATCTTTGCTGGACACTGCCTTCCTTGCTCACCAAATGTCAGCTTGTTCTGCGTTTTACTGCATATTATTTACAAAGTAATTGGTCTCTCAAGATCCTTGAGAGTTCAATACAGTATGTGCTGGACCATCTGACAGAGATTCAGGTATTTTAGTTCTGACCTTGGTCATTTGCCAAGCTAAGTCACCTCCGGCCAACAAAAAAGATTAATGCATGTGATGCCACATAAAATATTGTCATACTCCAGGTATATTTGTTTTTAAGCAGTAGCTTATTTGAAAATTGCTGTTCCTTTCCCTACAGTATTCCAAAACGTTTTGGGCTGCTCTGTGTATGTGTGTGATTTCCCTCCCACCAGTACATTCTTCTGAGCAACTTTAGATTGTTTTAACAGTCACATTGCATTAACTTGTGCCACCTAACCTAACAAGATGTGATTGACACAAACTGATGTGATGCCACACATGGGGAATTTCACATTCACAGCTTGCCAACATTTAGTCCCAATTGGAATCTAAACTGAAGAATGGGTTTTTGCTGAAATTCTAAAGACCTAAAAATAAAATGTCCCTTTGTTACCAGCTAACTGCACAATGAGCTGAACAGCAAATGTAAAGTTTTGACTATGCACCTTTTATTGTCATACTTTCACTACAAACAATATATGTGAGAGACAGGCTCTCTGCTCTGAGTTCCAGTGCTCGGTCCGAGTGTTGGCTCTGCCACCATCCTCAGACCAGAGCTGCAATTATTGGGACAGTATGCATTCACGCCTCTAGCCCTGCAGTGGAGCATTCACAGTTGCTCTGTGGGGATTGTATATGTGCAATCTGGTCATAGGTATGAGTATCAGGGGATGGAACATTTTCAGTGAAGATGGAATCTTTGGAGATTTTAGCTACTCAACTCTAAGAAGCCTCCACTGAGCATGTGCAAACTGAGATTTTTCAAAGGTTTATAACCTGGCCGATTTTGGTCAGATTTTCACAGGCATGGAAAATGACATATCCCTGATACAAAGGTCATGCTTCTGTCAAATTTCATCTTCCTGTTACAAAACATGGGGGAGCTAGGGCTTCTCAAAGGAAAAGTAGCTAGATTTTAACGTTACAAAACAATGTATTTTTTTCTCTATCCTTGTTCTCAGTAATGGCTGAATCATTTTCAGTGAAACGTTCAAAGGAAATTCATCCAGAGCCATATGTTCAGTATGGAAAATTTAAGTCCGAATAGTTGAAGTTTTGCGAAGTTGTAGGTCACTGAAAAAGGGTTTTATAAGGGGAGCTTTTGGGCAATGTTAATAATAGGCAGTGTTGCCAGCCCTGCCTATAATATTAATCATGGACTGATTAAAACTAATGCATTGCCCTGTTTATTATCTCGCAATCCCTATCAGACGTACATTTGGATATAGCTATTGTTCTTTGTATGGTGACCCAGAGGAATTCCCTGTGACAGAAACAATGAACATTGCTTTATATTATGTTTTATTTATCTTTATGATAAATTAATGAAATTGTTACACCATTTTTAAATTGCTTTAAAATTCTAATGACAGGTGCTGCTTTCTACTCTCTGTTATGTGTCAGGAAGCAGAAGCTTCCTTAGGAAAACACATCCCTTTAAAAGCATTAATTTATAAATAGGAATAAAATTGAAGATGCAAACCATTAAAGATGAACATTTTGGCCAGAAGGCAAATGACTACCCAAAAAACAACCCATCAAATAATCTGCTTTTTAAATAATATAAATATAATGGAATATATAACAAAATATCTCAATAGGTACTAACAAGACACATGCCAATCATAATCCTAATTGCTTTGGTTTTGTGTTGTATCCCTTTTCCCTATCCTTTGTCAATTTTCCATCTATATACATTGTAAACTCTTCTGAGAAGAGATTGTAATTTCTTCTATGTGCCCAGATCCTAGCATATTTTTTGGTCTGCCTCAATATAAATAATAAATAATAGAAACATCCCATGAACACTCTACTTTCAGGATTGCTAAAGTAAATATGTACCATTTTTTTAAAAAATCCACAAGAATAAATATTTTTGCCTTTTCTGGAATGGTTTAAGAAGCAAGAGTTACTTACTATGGTGATAGATACTTTAACATATCAATAATAGATTATACAGATGTAAAATAATTTCTAATAATAAAATTGACATATATTCTTGTCTGTTGCTTTTCTCCTCAAGGGATTTCCCAATGGGCCATTGAATTTACATGCAGTTCTATTGGGAGGAACCAAACGGTTCTGTTTTCATACACAGAGTCAAGTACACACAAACTTTTCTTTCAGATAAATAAAGGAAGGAAGAAGCAAAACCAATAAAAATTTCCGTGGAATATATATATATATATAGAGAGAGAGAGAGAGAGAGAGAGAGAGAGAGCACAGTATGTGTGACTCATTTTATTATAGACATCTTGAATTAATTCACAGCACTCCCTTTAGCAGACTTCCAAGAGGGGTTAAAAATGCTGTGTAATGAAAAATGAATCATTACATTTTCTCTACATTTAATAACACAAAACAACCATACACAGCACAGTGCATGACAGTAGTCGTGGAAAATATGGGACAATGGGTGGATCTCTGTTCATCTAAAGATAGCCTAGAACTACCAAACATCATCTCCAGTTTATCTTCCAGGATGTGGAAGAATTGTAAGGAGCAATTTGTGAAATGGCGCAAGGGCTCTAGGTACTCTGTGTCAAACAAGTAATTAAAGCCATTTTAGCTTCCTTACAGGTGTTTAAGGAAAGGTCTATGAGAGTGGCTGGTTGTGAAACAGAGGTAGAAAATTAATTTGAGAGGGCTGGAGGCCTGAGAGTTGGGTTAAACCTCAAACCCAGGAAGTTTTTCTGTTTACTTTATAGAAGAGGGAGACAAGGAAGGGGTGAAGGTGGTGGTGGTGGTTGGGATTGAAACTGAAATAAAATAAAAGAGCTAGAGGGCAAAAACAGAAGTCCTGGTTGCTAAATCCAGTACATTTACTAATATATTATGGACTAGATGTTGTCAGTAGATAAGACCACAGAAACACAACAGTTTAAAATAATAATAGTGCTATATTCCTATAGCACATTTGACTTCGCAAATGTTTTTACTCAACTACCACAGAAATGAAGCCATTTCTAGAGCAGAATGCTGCAGCCATTTTTTTTAGGAGAGGAAATAAAGAATAATTTTTCCAGTGGACGCTAGCCGGTGAATTTTCATGGACACAAATGTAATTAGCCAAGTTGGAATTTGATCAGGATTCCCAGGGTTTATACCCTTACCAGAAATACCCAGGGGAAACAATGAATAATGAGGCCCTCCATTTTATCTTCCTGCAAAAAACAATCTGGAGAAAAAAATAAATTCTTCTCTTCTAGTTTTGTATGTGTCTGTAATATAAAGTCATATCAGATGATTATTATTCTTATGTATTTTTTTTTTCAAATGGGTTCTCAGTTCCCTTTAGGTTCACTGTGGGCTACATTGCAATAATTTCCTAATCTCCAGGCATTTTCAGTTGAAAAAAAGATTCTTTCGTCAGATGTTATTACTTAATTAAATGTCTCTAAACACAAACACTGATCTGTGAAAGGGGGGCAAGAAAGCACAGTGGGCATCTGTCTGTATCAAGGAGCTGTAGTAAGTCTAGCATAATACATGAAGAGAGACAAAGTGCCATCTAGTGAAGGCAAGAACACTGTTCAAAAAATAAAGAGCTGGGAATATTTTACTGCAGAAATGCTCAGACCTATGAGTTCCCATATAAACTGTCTGGGTAAGAAAGAGGGAAAGGTCAATGTTATAATATCATGTCTTATTTTAAGTAATGAAAACAGCTTGCATCTCATGACCTAAAATGAACACATACATCTTGATGGAGAAAATATCCTCATTTTCCATATAGAAGAAAAAGAGACACAAAGTAATGGAGTAATAGTCGGCTTCTATTCCAGAGCCCTGGAATCCAAGTCCTCTTCTTACAAAATGCAACTATGCCGTCTTAGCGGATGTTCTGTCTCCTATGCAGTTCATTAATTATTATTATTTATTTGTACATAGCACCTAGGATCCCTAGTCATGGACCATGACTGCATTGCACTAGGTGTCGTACAAACACAGAACAAAAGACAGCCCCTGCTCCTGTCCAAGTATAAGACAGGAGACAACTGGATAAAGACAGACAGGCGAGTACAAGGAAACAATGAGACAACATTGGTCAGCATGACAGGCAGTGGCCTCAGCACACCTACAGTCTAACCGTTGTTAAGTGTTTTGTAGGCATCATGGTAAAGGAGAGTTTTAAGGAAGTGTGGTGGGGCGATTGCCCACACTCAGAGAGGGTGGGCTGCAGCAGGTCTAGGCGCCTGCGCAGCCGCCCAACCAATCAGGGAAGGGCTTACAGAGGGCCAATCAGAACACAGATTGGGGCCAGCCAATCAGGGCCCGCCTCAGCCATATAAGAGACTGCCCAGAGCAGGAGCAGTCAGTCTGTCCCAGGCCTTCAGAGGGGAAGGTCTGTCTCCAGAGCTGGGAGGCCAGCACCTCGGACAGCGCAGTGCAGGCCAGGCCAGCCAGAGAGTGGGAGAAGGCCCTACTCCATAGCCTGCTAGGCGGCAGGCCTGGGAGGAGGAGGCCTAGCGTAGTGAAGGGCTGTTGGGGGAAGCGGTCCAGAGGGATAGTCAGAGGAGTAAGGAGAAGGAGGACAGTGAGACTGCCACTCGAGGGCCTCTGGACCGGGACTCAGAGTAGTGGGCGGGCCTGAGTCCCCCCCCCCTTTTTCCCCCTTTGTTTGCTGTGCTACCCCTCGCACAGCCACGGGCCGCAGGGAGCGGCCAGTCAGAACCACACCGGATCCTAGACGGAGAGGATCGGACTTGAAGGTGTGGGGCTGTTGTTTACCCCCCCCCCCCCCCCCGGAAGGGGGTGTGGTTGGACAGAGGGACACTGCCGGAGGGCAGTGCTCCAGAAGAGGACGCCGACGTCGGGAGCAACACCAGACCGTGCACCCCACAGAGGCGAGACGACAGACGGAACGCCACCCAAAGAGGGCGCTCTACTGGCGCAAAACTAATTCCCCGAAGCGGCCAGGAGGAGGCGCCACAGCGGTGAGCTACCGACCCTGTCACACGTGGTGGAGAATGCGGGCATAGCGGTCCGCCCCTGATACGAGGGGCCAGCGCCAAGACTGCGGACTATTGCCCAGAGCAGTGTCTTGCGCAGACAGACGGTCGACCCAGATTGTGGGTACAGACCCGGACCCACCAAAGGGGTCCAGAGTGAGGGGATTGAACCGGGAGTAACCCGCTGAACCCCAACATGGAGGCTGAGAAGTTATTAAAATGGCTGCTAGAGAAGCAGCAAGAGCAGTCGGCCCAGCAGCACCAGCAGCAGATGCAAATGCTGCAACAGATGACCACTCAGCAGCAGCTGCTGATGACTCAGCACCAAGAGAATCAGCAGCAGCTCCTCCGAGAGTTGGCCACCCAGCAGCGGGTGCAGCAGGAACATTTGGTGCAACAGATGGCCGCACTGTTACGGCCGGCAGGAGGCACCCCTGCCGCCCCCATGGGAACCGGACTGGGGGATACCCCAGAGGCCCTACCAATACGCCTCACCAAGATGGGGCCCGAGGATGACCCAGAGGCCTATCTGGTCACATTCGAGCGGGTGGCGACTGCTGCCCGGTGGCCCTCAGAACATTGGGCCACGTTACTAGCCCCTTATTTGACGGGGCAGGCTCAGGCCGCATATCGGAGCCTCGACCCCCGGGAAGCACTCGAGTATGCCCGAGTCAAGGCGGCCATCCTAGACCATACCGGCATTAGCCCAGAGACCTACCGACAGCGTCTCCGTAAAGAACAATATCCTCCGGGAGCCCGACCCCGCGCCGTGGCCCAACGCATCCGGGACCACTGCTGGAGATGGTTGGACCCAGAGGGCCTGACGGGACCCCAGGTGGCGGAGCTGGTAGCCTTAGAGCAGTTCACCCAGATCCTACCCCCGGGAGGGAGGGCCTGGGTGCGACGGCATCGACCGGCCACCCTCCCCGCAGCAGTGGCCTTAATGGAGGATTACTTGTCGGCAGAGGGGGCGGAGGCGCCACCCCGAGCGGCTGGAAGCCTTGGTCGCAAGGGCGGTGCAGAGAAGGTAAACTCTCGTGGGGCGGGAGCCTCCGAACCACTGGCAGGCCACAGCCATGGGCGTCCGAGGCCTCCCAACCCTGAACCCCGACCCAAGTTACTACTGGGGACGACTCGGAGGGAGCGACAGCCCCCTGAGCGAACAGGCCCCCCCGGAGGAGGCACAAGCACGGCCGAGACCCGAGAGAGGTGCTGGGACTGCGGTCAAGAAGGACATTTCCGTCGAGATTGCCCTTTTATGGACTGCAGCTACGGGCAGGCCTGGATGGCCGGACAACGGGCCCGGAAGAGAGGGGCAGGAAAGTTGATAGTCCCGGTCCGGGTGGAAGGGAACCCCACCAATGCCCTCGTAGATTCGGGGTGTAGTCAGACCCTCATACGAGAGGGGCTCGTCCCAAATCTCAATCTTTCGGGACCCCCGATCTACCTACAGTGTGTGCATGGGGACATCTGCCAGTATCCCACAGCCTGGGTCAAGATGGGAGTAGGCGGCCGAGAGGAGGGTCTCCGAGTAGGAGTGGCCCCTAGGCTGGCCTACCCGGTGGTGTTGGGGCGAGATTGGCCCGGCTTCGGAGAGGTCCTCCTAAGATATCAGCCACCCAAGCCCCGACCGGATAGGACTATAGCACCGGGAACGGGGCTGCTTGGGAGCAGGCTAAGCGATGACCCCGGCGAGGGGACCTCCTCGACGGCAGAGACCCCTGCGAGTTGTCCGGGAGACAGACCCCGTTCGGTGGAGGACGCCCGGGTAGAGTTAGAGCGCGACGGGGACTTCTTACGTGAGCAACGGGAAGACCCAACCTTAAGCCGAGCCTGGGAGCAAGCCACCAACCCGGTCATTGAGGGGGACGGGACGCAACGGATTCCGCAGGGCCCCCGCTTTGAGGTATGGCAGGATCGCCTGTACCGAATAGCGCAGGAACCCCAGACCCGGGAGACGTTCCGTCAGCTGTTGGTCCCCCGGAGACTGCGAGCCGGTCTCCTCCACTTAGCCCACGCGAACCCTTGGGCTGGACACCTCGGACGCGAGAAGACCCTACAGAGGGTGGCCCGCCGGTTTTTCTGGCCAGGCATCCACCGGGAAGTGGCAGACTTTTGCGCCTCGTGCCCAGAATGCCAGCGAGCCGGACCGAAAGGGGTAGCTCCTGCACCCCTGGTACCCATGCCAGTCGTGGGGGTACCCTTTGAACGGATCGGGATGGACCTCGTCGGCCCCCTTGAGCGAAGCAAGACAGGGAACCGCTTTATACTAGTAGTCGTGGACTACGCCACACGCTATCCCGAAGCCGTTCCCCTAAAGACAGCGACGGCACCGACCATTGCGGGTGAACTGGTAAAGATTTTCGCCCGGGTGGGGATACCCGGTGAAATATTGACAGACCAGGGCACCAATGTGTCCTCCAAGTTAATAGCTGAGCTATGTCGCCTCCTCCATATCCGGACCCTCCGGACATCGGTGTACCACCCGCAGACCGATGGCTTGGTAGAGCGGTTCAACGGTACACTAAAAGCCATGTTGCGGAAGTTTGTGGAGGAGGACCCCTCACATTGGGACACCTTGTTGCCGGCCCTGTTGTTCGCAATAAGAGAGGTACCACAGGCCTCGACGGGGTTCTCGCCCTTCGAGCTCCTATACGGCAGGCAGCCCAGAGGAATACTGGACCTCCTGAAAGAGGAGTGGGAAGCACAGGAAACACGGGTCCTTGGGACCACACACTACGTACTACAGCTCCGGGAGCGACTCCAAACGTTAGGGGCCTTCGCCCGTGAAAACCTGGAAGGGGCCAAGCAAGTCAGGAGCGCCTCTATAATCGAAGGGCCAGAGGGAGGAAGTTCGCCCCAGGCGATAGGGTGTTGCTGCTGCTGCCCTCGTCCGAGTCGAAGCTCCTGGCCAAATGGCAGGGTCCCTACGAAGTGATCCGACGAGTGGGACCAGTCGATTACGAGGTCAGACTGCCTGGTCGACGCAAAGAGACCCGTATTTACCATATTAATCTCTTAAAGGCCTGGAAGGCCCGGGAAGCCATGTTCATCGGCCCGTCCACCCCAGAGTCGGAACTTGGACCCCTAGCAGGAGATCTTCCCGACCCCGGACCGGCTGTGGTGGGGTCAGGCCTCGACCCCAAACAGAGAGGGCAACTGCAACAGATGCTGGAGAAGTTTTCAGATGTCTTATCGGCCCGCCCGGGCCGGACGACCCTAATGAGTCATCATATTGCCACAGACCCCGGGAAGAGAGTGACGGACAACCATCGACCGTTACCCAAGAAAATGTGGGACACCGTCCGGCGGGAGGTGGAGACGATGTTGGAGATGGGAGTGGTAGAAGAATCGACGAGCGAGTGGCGAAGCCCTATCGTCTTAGTACCGAAGCCAGATGGGGCGACCCGGTTTTGCATCGACTTCAGAAAGGTCAACGCTATCTCTCGTTTTGATGCCTATCCAATGCCGAGAGTGGATGAACTGTTAGAGCGCCTCGGAGGAGCCAAGTACCTGTCAACTTTAGATTTAACTAAAGGATATTGGCAGATCCCACTGACGCCAAACTCCCGAGCGAAGACGGCCTTCCCTACGCCCTTCGGCCTCTTCCAGTTCGTAACCATGCCGTTCGGCTTGCACGGAGCAGCAGCCACGTTCCAACGTCTGATGAACAAGGTACTCCAGCCCCACGACCAATACGCGGCGGCGTACATCGACGATATCGTGGTTTATAGCCTTGACTGGGAGAGCCATTTACACCACCTGGCAGCAGTGCTACAAGCCCTCAGAGCGGCCGGCCTGACAGCTAACCCGGCGAAATGTCACTTAGGCCAAGAAGAAGTGACCTACCTGGGATACACGGTAGGAGGGGGGAAACTAACACCCCTGATTAGCAAGGTACAAGCCCTCAGAGATGTACCCACCCCCACGACGAAGAAACAAGTGCGTCAGTTCTTGGGATTAGCTGGGTACTATCGTCGTTTCGTACCAGACTTTGCATCTATAGCCGCCCCCCTGTCAGACCTAACGAAGAACTCCCAGCCTCGACAGGTACAGTGGACTACGCAGTGCGAGCGAGCCTTTAACACGCTCAAGGAACGGCTCACTCAAGAACCAGTACTACGGCACCCCGACTTCACGAAGGAGTTTATTCTACAAACAGACGCTTCAGAAGTCGGCCTAGGTGCAGTACTCTCCCAGGAAGTAGACGGGGAGGAACACCCCGTACTGTATTTGAGTCGGAAGCTGTTCCCCCGAGAAAGACACTTCTCAACAATAGAGAAAGAGGCCCTGGCGGTGCGGTGGGCTATCGACGCCCTCCGTTACTATCTGCTAGGGAATAGTTTTAAATTAATCACAGATCACGCCCCTTTGCGATGGATCCACAGCATGAAAGACACAAATGCTAGAATTATGCGGTGGTACCTCGCCCTTCAGCCTTACGACTTCCAGGTGCTCCACCGACCGGGTAAGGCCCATACTAATGCCGATTTCTTCTCCAGGCTAGGGGAGGAGGGCGAAGAATCGGATCAGGGAGGGGTATCTGTAGCGAAGGGGGTGGTCTGCGAGGGGGCAGCCAAGCCCCCATCCAACTGCCGAGGTCCTAGACAGTCAGCCCTGACGGCAGAGGATCCGTCACGGTCGTACGGGGTGTGTCCCAAATGCACGGAGAGCGTGAAAAGAGGGAGCATACCCCAGCCTAGGCAGACGGTCGTGGGAGAAGAACCCTTGCGGGAAGCCCCGGTGGAGGACCAGCCCACACTCCTGGAACCGCTAGGGACTGTGACTTCTCCAGGTCGAGAGGGAGCCTCACTGTGGGAGGGACCAGCCGAGGCGGTGGACCACGAGACCCGTGGAGAATCAGGGGACCCGTGGGACACTCCGGCAGCTGAACGGATAGGAGGCAGCTTCAGGGAATCGACAGACTGGTACGTCGGACCTGGTAAGCCTCAGCGTGTTTCGGTGGGATCCCCCCGCTGAGGCAGCGGATAAGCCGGGTTGCCTGGTAGCAAAGACTAATTTCCGTGACAAGGGCTATGTTTCTGGACTGTGAGCCGGTAAGCCGAGACACTGTGGGATAAAGGCTAAGTTCCGAGCTCCTGAACCTTAGGCCGATTAGGATACCCCCCCCCCCCCGGGAAGGTTCTTAAGGGGGAGGGTGTGTGGTGGGGCGATTGCCCACACTCAGAGAGGGTGGGCTGCAGCAGGTCTAGGCGCCTGCGCAGCCGCCCAACCAATCAGGGAAGGGCTTACAGAGGGCCAATCAGAACACAGATTGGGGCCAGCCAATCAGGGCCCGCCTCAGCCATATAAGAGACTGCCCAGAGCAGGAGCAGTCAGTCTGTCCCAGGCCTTCAGAGGGGAAGGTCTGTCTCCAGAGCTGGGAGGCCAGCACCTCGGACAGCGCAGTGCAGGCCAGGCCAGCCAGAGAGTGGGAGAAGGCCCTACTCCATAGCCTGCTAGGCGGCAGGCCTGGGAGGAGGAGGCCTAGCGTAGTGAAGGGCTGTTGGGGGAAGCGGTCCAGAGGGATAGTCAGAGGAGTAAGGAGAAGGAGGACAGTGAGACTGCCACTCGAGGGCCTCTGGACCGGGACTCAGAGTAGTGGGCGGGCCTGAGTCCCCCCCCCCTTTTTCCCCCTTTGTTTGCTGTGCTACCCCTCGCACAGCCACGGGCCGCAGGGAGCGGCCAGTCAGAACCACACCGGATCCTAGACGGAGAGGATCGGACTTGAAGGTGTGGGGCTGTTGTTTACCCCCCCCCCCCCCCCCCCGGAAGGGGGTGTGGTTGGACAGAGGGACACTGCCGGAGGGCAGTGCTCCAGAAGAGGACGCCGACGTCGGGAGCAACACCAGACCGTGCACCCCACAGAGGCGAGACGACAGACGGAACGCCACCCAAAGAGGGCGCTCTACTGGCGCAAAACTAATTCCCCGAAGCGGCCAGGAGGAGGCGCCACAGCGGTGAGCTACCGACCCTGTCACAGGAAGGATTTGAAGATGGAGAATGAGGAAGCTTTACAGATGTTTATGGGGAGAAAGTACAAAGTTGTTTGTTAGAAAATTCAACAAGTCAGAAGTGGAGGCTGGCATCATGAGCCAATCAGAGGAAAGCATTGACTGGTTGATAGCAAATGACAGATGATGGGTAGGTTGGGTTTGACCATGAAGGGCCTTGAAAATGAATCCAAGCAGTGGCACAAGTTCACGTGGTAGTGGTCATCTTTCTTACATAATTATGGAGAAGCAGAAAGTCCCTTCCCACTCAGAATATGAGCTCTGGGGTGGAGTGAGTGGTTCATTTACAATCAGCTGAAACTATGTCTTCATTAACTATTTTTCTTTATTTATTGAACTACCAATAATATGCTCGGCACTGTACAGAACTGAGAAGACAATACTAACCTTTCCCCAAAGAGTTTGTAATGTAATAATTAATGATTTTAAAACTATATATTTTAGCCCCTTATTAGTGGAGTTCATTTGGTAATAAATTAAACAAACTGCCTGAACATTCCATTCCTTTCCTTCCCAAATCTTGCCCTTACAATCCTGGAGTCTCAAAATTTCATGTGTTGTGCTATGGATCCCCTATCCTGCAGGATGAATTCTATTGCTTGATTTCGTGGAACAAACAAACCAAAAAAACCCACCCTTTCCCTTCCAGCTGTATATGTGGAAGGTTAATATTTCAGAACTCATAGGGGCAATGAATTCCAGAAAGCTGGTATCTGCAATTGATTTAACATAATATTTCATCTTTGCTTATTGTGTATTCTTAATTAGATGCACTTCAGTACTTTCACAGTTAAGACCTTCTTTTGGGTAGCATAGTTTTCATTAGCCCTGCAACTTTTCCTGTTCTTTGCAATGTCAAATCTAGTTCTCATAACCTTATTTTGACTGGTTATAAAGTATGCCACAATTAATTTTGCCTTTGTTTAATCCCTCTCTTAAGTGCTTGTTTGAACTCACATGACTTAGGTCTGTTAGGTAGGTCTGTTACATAAGATCAATAGTCTCACCTGACAGCTGGTTTCTTGTAAAGAAAATTTGCCTTTCCTAAGTTCCATTCTGGTGGGAATTAAAGTATCCTTGAAATTTTGGAATGATTTTTTTCAAGCAGTTTGCAGCCATCTCTCTGCTATTCCTCAAATGTATTGTAAATTTCTAGTGACCTCCACGTGTAGCAGTGTGGAGGATTTCACACTCTCCAATTCCTCTGCAATGCCACCTGCTTCTGGGAAAAGTTGGAAGGAATGATGTCACCTATGTTAGTTCACTGTTAAGTTTCCTTTCATATGGAAAGATTCAATTGGTTTCATGAGTTAAAAAAAAAGTGAGACAGAAGTTCTGGGAAGAGGTTGTTGTTCATTTCCGAGTCCCATTCACATGATATAGTTCAATGCTACAAAAGGTTATGCATTGAGCTATAGTAGGTGTGAGTTTTCATTACTCCTTTCTCCTTCTCCCTATAGTTTGAGGGAGGGGGCACAGAGAACCTTGTCTCTGCTTGCATGCCTTCACATGGGGCAGACTTCAGAGTTGCTTGTATGCATAATATGCAAATGCAATTGACTTGCAAGATTTCTGTTTATTTTCATTTTCAATTACTTGCAACTGTGTTGAATTCACATGTAAATTATGTGTATGACAACTACACACGGACAGTCCTGAAAATCTGGGCCAGAATGTTGCTATGTAGACAGTTCAAAAAAATCTACTAATGACATTTGAATAGGAAAAAAAAGTGAATCCGTTAATTTAATCTTCCATATCCAAAGCATAATTCCCTTGTTTATACACGTACAGTTCAAACACTCTCTCTCTGGGCCAGATCCTCAGCTAGTGTAAATCAGCAGAGCTCTATGAAGCCTGTCTATTGATGTATCTATTCTTCTCTTTACTTCTTTCTTTGTCAGAATGTTATTGAAGTCAGTAGATATTTTCTTATTGTAAACAGTGCACTTAGTGAAAAATAAATATTGCAAAGCAGAAGAACCTGAACAGGAGATAAAGAGAAAGGCCTATTGTCACCTTATATAAATTGGCTCATTCTGGAAGTTAGTTACCTTCTTGGTTTGGCAGATCCAGTAACATTAGAATAGGCATTGTAAGCAAATAATCATTAGAAGAAAATTAGGAAGGATTTAGAAGGACTTTCTGAGCTGGAAAAAGTAATGGGAGAATTCATTACAGATTGACCAACTCAGACGGTGGCACAGAGCTGAAAAGAGAGAAATAATTCATCTCAGTTGTTACTTTGCAAATGATGCTACAGGCTAGATGCCAAGCCTGTGCATTTATTTATTTAACCTACAATTAAAAAAACAAAGAACAGAAAGTGGCACTTGTGGGATAGCTGGTTTATTTTAATCCTTCTGCATTTTCCATTTCACTTTATATTTTACTTCTCTTCTTAGCCCAACTTTTGTAGGAAAAAGCCCAACTATGCTGACCATTAAGGATCCCCTGGAACTTTACATAAGAGTGAGGATGTTAGCCCTTGTTGTAATATGATAAGTGGAACTGGAGAAATACTGAAGAAATTATCATTTTACAGGACGGACATATACTGATTTAGGATTAGAGGCTCAAGAATGCAAACCTGGGATTCGCTCTTGGGAGTGATGTATCGACAAACAACAGAGTTTCAGAATGTTACACTGGCCTTTAATTTGTTTAATAAAACCATGTTTTTTTACTATTCTGTCTACTTCCTACATCACACATTGCTAATGAAACACCCCATCCTGCTCAAATTCTCACTTGGCTATTTATATTCCCTCTCCCCAAATCCTCCATGCAGATTAAATCGACCACTTGACCTATCTTTTCCACTCTGTTGATGCAAGTGAAAGGGACCTGAGCTGGGAGAGGGGATCCAAAGGAATACATGATGTCATGGGGCTGGGAGAGAGAGAGCCATCACCTTGGAGAGGCTAGCACACCATGGGGATGCATCTTCTTACCCTGCAAATCCTTAGGATCATCAGATTCTGATGGTATCATGGTATCTCATGGTATCATCTCCCCTCAAAGGATACTCAGGGAGGTAAATGTTATGAAGTGTCCTTGGGTGCATGTCCCAATCCCACAGAGAAAGTATGACATGACCCCTAATCTGTTCTTTGTGTTGCTGTGCTCTGTTAGGGCCTGAACAAGCAAAACACTAGCACAAGTGCCAGGGTGTCCTAAGACCTTGGGTAAATTACTTGAACGTCTTGTGCCTCTATTTGCCCATTTGTGAAAAGGTCTAACATCAATCTGTCTGCGGGGATAATAACACACACATTTTTGTAAAGCAGTTTAAGATTTTGAAATAATTATTCATTATTTATTTATTTACATGTAGTAAATTTATTCCTGTTATCCAACCAATCCTTATTTTCAGGACTGTATTGTAAGACTCTAGCTAATAATCCAGTCTTGATCTAAGACCATGTTATATCTGGGGGTGGGGGAAAGAGACGGAAAAGTTTAAACCTTAGCATGACAGCTAACGTTGACTTTAATGTTATTAAGAATTTTGGAAAATTTCAAGATATACAAAAATAAAACATTTAAAAATTTAAATAATGCATTGAATGGGACTTTGTGCTTCTCCAGAGAACCAGATTTAAATAAGCTATAGTTAATAAAACAGATGTGTCCATATGCCTTCTAAGTGAAGCTACTTACTGGATGTTGGAAAAAAGTTTATCCATTGGTAGGAATTCCAGTATTTATCCATTTTATTTTATTTTATTTTATTTTGTGAGTGAGTGAGGTGAGGTGCAGGCATTAGTTACTGCTTTGGAGAAACAAGATCTTTCTTTCTTAAATGGCTTTCCAAAAATACCGACAAGGAAAACTGGTGAGACAGAAACAAAAATGCATCGCTCCTTTTTCTTCCCAGGTTTTTTTATTATTTTTTTTTGTTGCGAAATCACTTGGTAAAGTATGTCAGGTTGCATCAGTAGTGTTGGGTTACGTCTTGTATAATACAATGTGACTGATGCAGGCTGACAACAGAGATGACACCCAGTGGTATGTGAGTTGGAAAAGAAAAAGAAAAAGAAGGGGGTGGGGGAAAATGGATTTGTCTCAACATTAAACCATCCTAGAAGAAAGCAAGGAGCTATAGAAGGCCAGCATCACAATTAGCACTGATCGGCCCTCTTGTTGGTATTCGCAGCAGAGAGGCTGAGGGCTCACTGAGTCAGAGAGGCTAACAGTCCTCTTATCTCTAAAGCTGGGCCTTCCAGAATAGCTTGAGTAACACTGGGAGGGCAGAGTGAGGGAAACTTTCCGGCTGACACCTGTTGTGCACATGTTTTCTATGGGTGAAATTTACCCCTTGGTAGAGTGCCCACCTGAGGCTTAAGTCACTCTTAAGACTGGTTTTGAAAGCTTAAGGTGGGACTTGAATGGAGTTTAGGCCTTGCACACGCCCTCTGTGCAGGGGTGACTTTTATGCTATATGCATAAATAGAGCTTTTCATTCTTCAAGGTGTCAATCCGGAACCTTTCACCAGCAGCAATTACACTTTAAATTTAGTGATGAGAGAAGTTCAAAATAACTGCAATAGGAGGCAGAGAATTGTCTTATATTGCCTGACATATATATGTTCCCAGTCGATTCCCAGATCTGAAGCAACATGCAAAAAGAAACAAAAGGGGGGGGAGGGGTTGACACTGATGCTTGCAGGTGTCTTGAGAGTGCTGCATTTATTTTGTTCATTTCACGTTAGATTCCCATGAGTCTCCATTGAAGTGTGTGTGTATGGGGAGGAGGAGGTTGGCTAAAATGTAGATGAGTCATTAGCATAGTGTGGTATAGGAGTCTGGCAGCTGTGTGCAATGAGGAACAACTGTACCATGCTCTTAGCATCTGGGAATTCAGTCTGTTTATTGCAGTTTCCCCAATTTGAGCGAGAGGAGGGATCAAGGGGTGGCACATCTACAAAGCAGCATTCATGTGTCAGAATTACAATTCATGTGTCAATTATCATTCAGGTCATGAATCATTAAGTTGCTAAGCGAATGGCAACATGGTATTTAATATGCTGTCATAATGCATGAAAGAGCACTCATGTGTTAATTAGACACCAAATTAAATTAAAAAGAAAACTACATCTTAATAGCACTGAGTGTTTGACGTAAACCAACAAAAGCAGGGAATTTCCCTGTCTGAGCAGCATCTTCCCATCAGTTTACTGTGTTATGCCACTTATAGAACTATTAATGCTACTTTACTTCTATGGTGTCAGTGCTCCTTTTCCTTAACGATCTTAAGGTGTTTCACACAAATTAACTAGACTCTGTAATTTTCTTAGCCCCAGAAGGTGAGTATTCTTTCTTTGTTCTGATACTGTCCCCACCAATGTAGTATCTTAGCTCCCCACAAACAACAATAATGAATTTATTCTCACAATAATTCTGGCAGGTAGGTCAGTATTATCATCTCCATATTACAGATGGGGAACTAAAGTACAGGTAGGTTAATATGATGTGTGCCCAAAGTCATTCAAAAAATCTGTGTCAGAGCCAGGAATTGAAGCTAGATCTCCAGCGTCATAATGCACAGGGATATCCTTCCTCCCTAGGAACAGAATCAAGCAAGCACTCTTAGCATCCAATTGTTTGCTCTAACCAGTAAGCAACACTTCTTATGAGATCCGTTTTGACATGTTCATCCCCCACAGTATATGCCACAATGACTACTTTGCACATTAGGGATAGCTAAAACACAAGGGCAGCAGCAGCTTGAATTTCTCTTGGCATGTGTTCTAAAGAGACAATGAAGCCTTAGGTAACTTTGAAAAATATTTGACAAGGTGACCGTTGAATTTATGACTTACATATTCACTGGATTTCTCTTCCCTTCCCTTGTTCATTACTAATTAAGGATCTTTATTCATGTTGGTTTAGCACTTACTCACACAAGCAGTGTCATTGACTTCAATGGGATTGCTCAGTTGAGTAAGTGCTCACCAACTGCATAACATTTCACAATCTAACCTCTAAATGTATTGCATATTTGTGATGAGGATTATAGTTGTTTAAGAATTTCATCAGCTTTTGCATGATAATCCACACCTGAAGCCATCCTGATTAGAGCGGGTCTAATTATTTATAATGAATAATTTATTCAGTGATTTTCACCTCTTTTTTTCTTTCTGTTTGCATCTCATCTGTGAATATATTGTGTTGTCTGAAATTTATTTTTATTTGAAATTATGTGCCATATAATTTCGGTGAAGGATTTTGTACTGGGACTTGTTCAAGAGGAGTTCATTGATTTTTTTTTTTTCAAACTTTAAACTCTTTGAGGTAACATACAGGACAACTAGTAAGAATTTGTTCCCTGGTTGGATATGAGTAACATTTAGAAGTAGATTTGTGGTGTTAATATGTACAATGGCTAATCTGACATTAGTTTTCCATGAATATTCTGCAATATTTGCTTAAAATTTGCTCTTTCCATCAAGTTTCCTACCAACTAACTCATTTATTAGAATGTATTAGGTTCTCAGATAATATGCTAGTTGGGCCCCACAAGTACCAGCATAGCTAGATGGACTTTTAATAGAAATTAAATGCAAAAGGAATGTGAACACAGTCAAAATTAATTAATTTAAACATGTGAATGAGAACCTTTTACACCGAGAGAGAGTCCTGGTAGAGCGCCCTCTGGCTGGACACTCTGCAGACTGTTGTGTTTGGAACTTACCACACTGAGACCTATGTGCTTTAAGCTTCCTGAGACTATAGTCCACGCACTGCCCCTGGCTTGGTCCTGTAGGCAAATGCACAGAGTACAGATATTTTGTCCAGCACCACCTTCTTGTGAGAGCCCACAATCCAACTGCCTTGCCTCTGGGACTAGCCATCAACGCTTTGAGGTATTTCAAATGTTTATGATCCTTCAAAGCTTGGAGTGGGCTTCTCTGAATTGGAGAGGTGTGGGCAAACCTAGCTGGCTTCCATGAGCACTGATGCCAGGGAAGACTTGCAGATTTGGGGTGTTATCGGTGGGGGTGAATGGCACCTCTTGAAAATTTGAGGTGTCTCACAATGCCACTATGTGAGGCAATCATTGATTCTGATGCACAAGTCCATCAGATTGTTCAAATTGGACAGAGGTACAACCAACATAAAATCATCCTTTATATACTTGTTTTACCACAGACAGAAATGGTGCAGTTTTATCTTGTTCCACCCCATATCAGAAGCCAAACAATGAAATTCAGCAGTGTACTTGGCAATAGGCCAGCATCCCTGCCATAAGGCCTGAAGGGTTGCCTTGGCAGTCTGCTCATGGTTGTGCCATCCAAGATGATTGAGATGGCTTGGCTTGAATTCCTCTAATTGTCACAAGAGGAAGCTGGAATGTTCTAGGAGGGGGGGAAGCCCAGATCAAGGCCTCCCCAGTCAACAAAATTAAGATGTGCCACACACAGGCCTGGACTGTGGGGAATGACTGAAGGCATAGTAGGAGCAGGAGCCAACACTGGTTCAGGAACTCCCGAAACTTGTCCCAATCTATGTCACATTTGTCAGGGAGTGGCAGGAGGAAAAGGAGCCAGCAGAGCAAACTGCACATGCAGGCCACATTCTGTGATTGCAGATTGATTACTTTCACCTGCAGCTTATATATTTCCACTGGGATCTTAGTAGGGTCTATGCTAGTGCTGAGAACTGCTGGCCTAATTTTATGGGGCTTCTCAGTCAGCTGACTGGGACAATGACAATCTAGCCTTGTGCATGGGGTGGGCACTAGGCCTAGTGGTTGGGGCAGACACTGGGACCCAAGGATTAGCATCAGAGCCAGAGCCAGAAGTCAGAAGCTGGAGCAAATGGTCTAACTGGAGTCTGTAGTCAGGAGCCAATGCCAAGGATCAAACCAGAAGGCAGGAACTGGACTGAGCAGGGTTGCAGGCAAGAAGGGGTTCTTGACAGGGGCAAGGCTGGTTGCCAGGCAGGAGAAGAAGGAACAAGGTATTGCAGAAACAGCCATAGTGGTGGGCAAGAGCATTGAGAAGCCAATGAGCTGCTGCTGCTGGCCACAGAGCCGGCCTGCTGGCCCCTGCAGCCAGTCATGTGGCATGGCCAATGAGTCAGCCTGCTGCAGGACAGCTCTACTGACGAGAATGCCTGGAGACTAGCTCTGCAGCATGCCCTGGTTCCCGACACATATAGGTAGCTTATCTTCCACACCTTCACTTCCATACCATATGAGAGTGTCATCAGCACATGGGGTTCCTCTCCATGTGTAGAACATAGAAGAACTATCTCACCTCCTGGTTTGGATCCTAAAATTTAGCTGAGTTCCCTGTGTTGTTCACATACACACCATATCCATAGACCATAAACTGTTACCCAACAGAATACAAGATACTTACAATGGTTCCATACAATGCAGAGTGTGTTTAAAAGCATTTTAGGGAATCTATTCCCATTACATATCTCTGGCATTTGTTATTACTCCTCTTACAAGAAAAATATATGTCCTACCTCCTAGGCAGAGACCCTAAACAGACCCTTAAATCTAGTAATCACTAGATTACTGCTATGCTCAGCAGAATAGGTCCTGCTGCTATTGTATTACCTATCTTCAGATCTATTAAAAGTAACATTGTAAGCTGTATGTACCTGTTATATTGGGAGGAATTCTTCTTCTGATCTAATTAAAGCAATGGATGAAGACAGGGAATGGAGATAATTAAGCCTGGATAAGTCATCCTTTTCTGCTATTACACCATTATTCAAGCAAAAGCACTGCAAAGTTTTATACTTCACTGGGCCCTTTAGGATGCTATTTTCTCAGGTTGCTGCCATTTATTAATGTTTTGATTTATTCAAGCAGGATTAATAACTCTAGGGGATCATATTTCATTTCTGTTCAATTCCCAAGACACAGAGCCTGTTTTAAACAATCCCTACCAAATAGTTACAGATGAACTATCATCTGAAATCAGTGTGATACATTTAAAACGGACGGTAGCTGCAATGCACAGATCCAGGTTAGATAGCTTGGAAGCTGTCCAACTGGCTGCCATTTGGAAGACTTGCACTCATAGGAATTGGTCTCAGGAGGTGTTTGTAGGGTACTAAATGTCCAGTGAATTGATTTCAGGTTTGGTCTTGTGGATTTGTCTAGAATATTAAAAAGGGATGTTGTCAGTTCATGAAACATCAATGGTATTATTTCCAGACCTGGTTTCAGGGGATGTTTAATAACTATATGCTTCCAGAGCACATCATTTAAAAAAAAAGTGAATGTAGTATTGAAAGACACTGGATTGTCCTCCCTGGTATTGAAGATCTCTAGTGCTCCACAAAATATTATCAGCAAGGGCAGAGCTACTATGCCCTTCTGTAGTGCATATAGTTTTAAGAATTGTGTATGGTTACTACACCTTTGAGAATTGGAATATTTTTGGCTTCCAAATTTCAACAGACTTGTCAGCTCCACTCAAACGAGATGGTGACTGAATTTAGGAATAGAGTGGATTGGACGTAGCTTGTAAAATAAAGGACCTGACTCACTGTGTTCATGATGATGATGCACATCAGTGTTCTGATGTACCTCAACTTGGATGGACCAACTCCACTGTCTCTCACCCTGACACTGTGATTAAATCAGGAATGATTTTGACCTACTATTATTATTATTTTTAATATATTTTTTAAAATATTGTTTACATTAAACCTATCCTTGCTCAATTGGAAAACCAAACAAAATATGATTTTACTAGAGCTAGTGAGCATGAAAAAGTGGACTATCAAAACACAGGATCAAATGGTATTTAGAATAAGCAGGTACAGCTCCCATTAAGTCTCTGGGTCAAATTCAACAGTGTTGTAAACAGTGGTGTAAGGTGGTAAGAAAATGGAAGTAAGTGAAAAGTGGTAACTTATATGAATTTGACATTGAGTGGCTGTGCAAAATGGATTTTATTTACACCCACTTGGTGTTGTGTAGAGATCAAATTCAACCCAGGCAATAGGCGGGCACAGGTCTCTGATTTGCCAGTGCTTATACCAGGGCTAAATTCAGCCCAAGGGCTGTTAGACATGGGTGGTACAATATTTGTTAAGGTAGCAAAGACCTGTTTCATCTTACACCAGCTTGTTAGTTGCACATTGTTTGCACATATTCAGCTCTAATTTGAATTCAGTGGAATTATTCCAGATTTACACTACAGTAAATGAGATAAAAATCTACCCCATTGAATGCAGATGTCATTATCCTAATGTTCTGGGGCATATGTTTGTATTTCCTTTGATACCCTCCCCAATCCTTTTTTTTCTTCTTCCTAGACATGTGAGTGTGAGCATGTATTGCTTTCAGAACCTTTCTGGGCAGCTGAAAATGAGCATTCCCAATTCTTCTGCCAGACAAAGCTATTGTTGTGCTGCACGCTTCCCATTCTGCTCAGAGAATATTTGATTACTATATAGTGCTACAGACTATGTGCTTCAGAGGATCTGAATAACAGAAGTACATGATCACAGCTGTTTCATCACCATCCCACGCTTATTTTTTGATTTAAAGTTTATTAGATGATAATCAAGTTCACAAATTAGTAATATGTTGATTAAAAAACATAGCATGTGTATGAAAAATGGTAGAGTTGGGTGACTCACCATGACTTTAGTGTTGTATTTGAAGTTTATAGTAATAAATGAAATGTTACCATTTTAAAATCCCTTTAATCTCAAAGAGTCTCCTGGGGCTTTACAAACTAATATATACAGGAACTGCTCTGGAAATGTTGGGGTGAGAGCAGCAGAGAAAGGACAGCATTAAAATAGGAAGCACAAATTTTGGCCAATTATTCCAGTACAAATTATTGCTCTTATGAATATGCAAGTGTTTCCCCAAGTAATTTGCAGGAATTCAATTTGTGTGTCTGAGAAGCAGATTGGTCAAATAATATTTTTTGTAAGTTTAGCTTTTTTTCTGTTTGCAAATGATTCATGACCCAGTCCTGGTGTTTAGAAATATATTTGTTATTCCAAGTATTTGCTAAATTGTTTATTTGAATAGATTTCCATGTATGGGTTGTCTGGGAACAATTAATCTAGCTAGTCATGATTCATGCTGTGTGATTGGTCACGTAAGTCACAAGACATTATTTCAGCTTTTTGGCTGGATGATTGACACTGTTTAAACTGGAGAATAATGAATGAGGAATAACACACTTCCAGTACATTTGTACTTATTTGTACCAAAATTTTCATATATTCTAAAGTCAGAAGACAACATTGTGATCATCTAGTCTGATCTCCTGTATAACACAGGCTATTGGACTTCCTTGTATTAATTCCTGGAGATCATTTGTGATAAACATTTTCATGAATACCTGGTGACCATCCAAATGACCATGAATAACATGACTACCTCCTCTACTCCACCAAATCCCGACCCCCCGCAAAAACCCAATGAACGGTACTTACCATTTTTATTCATAAATAATATTTAGGAATTCATTTTTGATTATTCTACAAGCTCAGCTCAGAAAAAAGACAGACTGAGTCAAACTTGCTTAGATTTTTTAAAAGGGGAGTATTTTAACCCTAATCATTTTATCACAGTGCCACTCTTATGCCTTTGCTAAAAATATTTTCTAAAAGGCATAATGTTATGAGATAAAGGCAAATGGCTCAATTCTCCTCTTACTTACACTGGTATAAATCAGGAAATCTTTGCAGAAGCCAATGGAGTTACACCAACGTAAAATTGATAGATCATTATCAAGCCCAATATGACTCCTCAGTAATGTGGGTTATTTTTCTCACAAAATAGTAACACCTTTAAAGCAGGTTTTGTAGTAATAGTTTACATGGATGTATCACTTTTACTCCAAACGATCCAAAAGCTCTGCCCAGTCCCTACCCTGCCTGTCTACTCCCACCCACCAACACAGTAGGAGAGTAGTAGCTCCATGGAGTCTGTTCTCCCCTTCTGCTCTAAGACCTGCTGGGCATACAGGCTGTGAAAGGGAATAGATGAAGGGGGGGGGTGCTCTATGCATCATCCCCCAGGCCAGTACAGGGATAATCTTGCCTACTGCACCACTGAAAAGCATTCACCGCCACAGTAATGAAACACATTTTATATGACCAGCTTCTCTTGGTGAAAGAGACAAGCTTTAGCGCTACACAGAACTCTTCTTCATGTGATCTGTGTAGCTTGAAAGCTTGTCTCTTTCACCAGCAAAAGTTGGTCCAATAAAAGATAGTACCTCACCAATCTTGTCTCTCTAATATTCTGGGACCAACACAGCTAAAACACTGCATATAAAAGCATGAACAGACTGTTAAAATTATTCATTAATATTTATCACAGTAATGTTAGTCCAGAGTTTCCACTGCTAATCCAGGTTAACAGCCCTTCATATTTTGAAAGAGACAGTAAACAAGAAGATGGCATTCACTGGCATTTGAGAAGCAGTCATTGGAAGAAGACATTAGGCCCAGCACAGCTTAAATTAACTTTTTGTCATACACAAACTTGCTTTAATAAACTTTCAACTTGTCAACATTGCAGCTCAAATACTTTAAGGTCCAACACCTTCACTGCAACTAATATTCTTTTTGACATTTCATATATTATATTAGGAGCTTCAGGTGTAAAATGCATTGTAGACAAAATACTTTTTTGCCTCTGGAAGAAACTCATATAATGGTTGAATTGTCAGGAAAATGACAACCGGTAAAGGATAGCAATGCAAACAGACTTAGAGTTGTGGGAGCTCATGAAGGACACAAATTGGCACTGATTTGAGTGGGAGGGCCTGGAAAGGTCTCAGAGCTTATGTCCTCCACTCCAATAAGCACAGAGATGAAAAATAGTTATCCTCATGTCTCCTAAAGAGCATCTGGACTTCAAAAAAGGGTAAAGCTAAAGCCAGGTGAAAACCAAGCAAACAGAATGGAACTGCAATCTTATTGATTTAGTGAAACATATTCAGAAATGGTGTAGGAGGGGGAAAGTGCATTAAAGTTGATTGTAAGGCATCCCCTTACACCATCTTTAAGTCAATTTAGCCAAGCATGTCTAAATATATGCAAAGATAGTAGAGTGTAAATTATATTGTTACATAAAACAGAAAACCAGAGTGATATATTGGGTCATTTGTGGTTGCCAGAAAATAATAATGCCTGAGTATTTGTATTTGTTTGTTTGTTTGTTTGTTTTTCCAATTTTGCTTTTCCCAGTTCTGATTCCTGGCCTCTGGTGGTGGGACAGAGCCAGCTGAATTCTCTTGCAGTCATTGGCTTGTCCCACTTTAGTCTCCAACTCTCCATATCATGTTCTGAATTATTGCCCCAGAATATTTTAACAGCTTTTGTTTTTCTCGGTTTTCATAAGATTATGTATAATCCGTAATGTCCTCTCCTCACATCTCCCTCTGCAAACCTTCATTCACAGTAAGCAAACTTTGTGGTGTTCTTTCCAGTGTTCTGACTCTTTCTATCCCAATTGTGTGTTTGTCCATATCAGTCCATCTAACATCTGGATCTCCGGAGATGGGGATTCCTCCAGCATGGGGGAGTCCCTGGATGGTACAGAGCCCATGCACAGACTCTAGCAAAGATGGCGTGACAGTAGCATTTCTTGTGGGAAGGATCACAGCTAATCTCAAGATGTCAGATGGTCTTTTGGGGGATGATCTAAACTATACAGGGGACTGGCCGAGCCTATGGCTGGTGTTAGGATCAGGAAGCTGTAGATGACATCTAACATAGTGAATGCAATGAAAATGAAATAGGATAAGAAGCTAAAATAGGGAAAGAACAGGTTAAAAATTACTTTGACAAGTTAGATGTCTTCAAGACATCAGGGCCTGATGAAATGCATCTTAGAATACTCAAGGAGCTGACAGAAGAGTTATCTGAGCCATCTGCGAATATCTTTGAAAAGTCATTGAAGACACGAGAGATTCCAGAAGACTGGGAAAGGGCAAATATAGTTGCAATCTATAAAAAGGGAAATAAGGACAACTCAGGGAATTACAGACCAGTCAGCTTAATTTCAGTACCCAGAAAGATAATGGAGCAAATACTTATGTAATCAATTTGCAACCACTTAGATGATAATAAGGTGATAAGTAACAGTCACCATGGATTTGTCAAGAACAAATAGTCTGAAACCAACCTAATAACTTTATTTCACAGGGTAACAAGCTGTGTGGCTGGGGTGCAGGGAAGATAGATGTGGTATATCTTGACTTTAATAAGGTTTTTGATACCATGTCACATAACCTTCTCATAAACAATCTGGGAAAGTACAGCCACCCTAGATGGAGCTACTATAGGGTGGGTGCAAAACTAGTTGGAAAACCGCTCCCAGAGAGTAGTTAGCAGTGGTTCATGGTCAAGCTGGAGGGCATATCAAGTGGGTTCCCGCAGGGATCAGTTCTGGATCCAGTTCTGTTCAGTATTTTCATCAATGATTCATATAATGGCATAGAGAGTATACATAAAGTTTGCAGACAATACCAAGCTGTGAAGGGTTGCAAGTGCTTTGGAGGATAGGATTAAAACTTAAAATGATCTTGGTAAACTGGAGGAATGGACTGAAGTAAATAGGATGAAATTCATTATGGACAAATGCAAAGTACTCTATTTAGGAAGAAACAATGAGTTGCACACATACAAAATGGGAAATGACTGCCTAGAAAGGAGTACTGCACAAAGGGATCTGGATGTCCTAATGAATCACAAGGTGAATATGAGTCAACAGTGTAACACTGTTGCAAAAAAAGTGATCATTCTGGGATGTATTAGAGTGTTGTAGCAAGACATGAGAAGTAATTCTTCTGCTCTACTCCATGCTTATTAGGCCTCAACTGGAGTGTTGCGCACAGTTCTGTGCACCACATTTCAGGAAAGATGTGGACAAATTGGAGAAAGTCCAGAGAAGAGCAACAAAAATGATTAACGTTCTAGAAAACATGTCATATGAGGGAAGATTGAAAAAAAACTGGGTTTGTTTAGTCTGGAAAAGAGAAGACAGAGGGCGACATGATGACAGTTTTCAAGTACATAAAAGATTGTTACAAGGAGTGGGGGGTTGTTTTTCTTAACCTCTGATGATAAGACAAAAAGCAATGGGCTTAAAATTCAGCAAGGGCAGTTTAGGTTGGACATTAGGGAAAAAAATTCCTAACTGTCACAGTAGTTAAGCACTGGAATAAATTGTGTGGGGAGATTGTGGACTCTTCATCATTGGAGATTTTTAAGAGCAGGTTAGACAAACACCTGTCAAGGATGGTCTAGATAATACTTAGTCCTGCCATGAGTGCTGGGGACTGGACTAGATGACCTCTCAAGGTCCCTTCCAGTTCTATAATTTTATGAATCCCTCATCTGGACATCATTAAGGATTCAGAGCTCTATATTTAGTATTACATGGTATGGAGTGCTACCACTCCAGAAACCTGAAATGCTGATGGAGATTAGTATGCCCAGGTTTCCTAAAATAAGAGACATATGTACAATATACAAAATAGCATATCATCTCTGGCCACAAAGTGGATTTACATTCTTCCTCCATACCTATGTGTATGTTTTGTTTATAGCTGTTCTGTTAAACATTTTAAACATAATAAATCTGATTCTGCTTTCATTTAATCTATTAATTGTAATCCGAGAACAGGTGTAACTCACTGGACTTCAGTGGAGATATTTCTCTGAGAGGAGACTGTGACTCTTAGTCTTTCCCAGTATAACATTATTAAATGCCATTTTTTTCTAGGAAAGAGACTGCACAGATCCTCCCTGTACCCCCTCATGCCACAAAACAGGGCTGAATTCATCCATGGTTTAATTAATTGAATTCAAGGGAGTTAAACCAAGATAAATTTGGCCCAATGCAGCTATGTGAGCACTGCAGTACAGCAATTCCCTGCTGGAATGGTGCAAAACATAGTGTTTTTTATTCACAGGGAGTTCAGCTACATTTTGTTGTTTGAATCCTACATGTTCAATATCTTTGACTTTCATGTTAAGATTTTGGTTCAAGCAAGTTTGGCTTGGCTTGGGGTTTCACTGTGAAATGGCCACACATCTCTGTCATCTAACCAGCATTGTGGACCAGATGGTGATCTCATTTACACTGCTGTTAAATCTGGAGTAACTCCATTGAAACCAATTGCATTGCTGTAGTTGAAGTCAAAATCTGGCCCTGTATAACTATTTTATCACTGTGTCTTGCTAATAGCCCATCCAAAATCCTCCTGTGCTGATGCACTGTAAAATTCTGCAGCACATTCATAGCCTTATTCATTATATGTGACAGTGTGGTCTTGTGGGAGGTTTCATAATGGTCTGTAGCCTATAAAACATGTAGGTCTCATGGTTTAAGAGCCTGCAGAGGACTTTTGTTGACATGGTTTGTGCTGCTTTATTTATTTGGCTGAAATTTTATTTTATTTTATTTTTGGAGGGGTTGTTGCTCCCTTTCTATTTAGCACATTTACAAAGGGGTCAAACTGTGGATTTTATATATGACAGTGAATAACTGTGAAAATAGACAACATGCATACATAGAACTGAGGGAAAAAACTATTAGTCAAAGACTCACTAGTAGGAACAGACTCAAGCCTCTTTGTTGTAGACAAATACATAGCTATCAGCTGTACTAGCATGTGAAGAAGTGTGTTTGTGAATTTTGAGGGCATTACTATGGGTTAATAATTTACTTCTTCTCTGGTACTTAGATACCACTGTGTTAAATAAACATCTTAGAAATTCCAAAGATAGATAGAGTACCAAGAATGCTTTCAATTTGTATAACACCTTTTATGCCAGGAAAGCAGTTCCTATTATTCATTAATTAAGCTATACAACACCATATTGAGATAAAATTTAAAATTCGGGGGCTTAAAGTTAGGCTCCTAAATCCATATTTAGATAGCTAAATAAAAATGATCTGCTTTTGCAGAGTTCTTGAACACCCACAAATCCCACTAAAATCAATAGAGCAGCAGGTGTTCAGCCACTGTTCTTAAGTATGTAGTACTTTATGCTTTCAAATACACCTTCTCTCTCTCACTCATCAACTGGTGATTCTGCTGTGCTAGCTATGTCAGCTGCACAGATTGGTTGCTAATTCCACTACCGTTAAGACCAGAAACATAATTTACCAAAGCGTGATGAGTTTCTGTCAGCCTAAATGGAGCTGTCCATCCTTTGCATTGTTACCCAGCACCCCAGACAATAAAGGACAGCAAAAACAAATTGTTGTCCCTTTGGTTACTTGTTCAAGACCGATGGAGTCCCATTTCATTCCCCTTACCATGGAGAACATAACTGATTATTTGGCAATTTTATTTTATTTCTCCTCCAACTCTGCAGGGATTACGGCTAGACATTGGGCAAATAACAAGTGTTCTCTCTCTTGCACTGTCACAGAAATCTATAGATTTTATTCTAATCTATTTGACCATTCTTCTGACTGATCTCATTGAGCATGAGAGTAGAAACATAATGGTTTAATTAGGATCACAGCCTTCCTTTTATGTTATATCACTTTCTTACTCGTGAGATCTGCTTCACTTTTTTTTGCTTCCAGCACCTTGCACAGACTCAAAAGTCCAGTGTCCTCTCTTGCATTTGCTTTAGTTTGAAACAACCCTTCAGACTATTAATATTAACACACATGGACTTTGTATTTGCAACTGGCTGTATATGGGGTTTATATGATACTTTGAGGATGGAAGCCTCTAACTAGCTAGAGTCCTTATTTGGGATGAAACAATTATAAATATTGGCCCCAATTCTGTGTTATGGTACTGTTCCTTTGTGCCACACCAACAAACGAAGTCCTAAAGCCAATATAATCAAGCACTGGAAGATCACCTCAGTTTACATCCTCTATCCCCTTTCTGCCAACATAAAATGTGGCTGGAGGTCAGCTGATTCCCAGCTTCTTTATGGTCCCCTCAGGGAAATTGGCACTTACCATAACTTCAAACAGCCTCCACGTTGCTTTTACTAACACTGGGAATTGGCCAGACTCACGAACAGGGGAGTACAAAGATGGGCTTCACATCACTTTTGCACCCTCCATCTGTGCAATCCTCAGTCAGCAAGGTTAGTAGAGGTATATGGGACAGGAAACACAAGTTAATATAGGCATTGAGTTTATGTGTATGCATGGGCATACGTTGTGCTTTATTAAATCATTAATTGGGTTATTAGTTAATAGAGCCTTCAGAATTCCCTTCAAGGGTCAGCAAGTCTTGCTATCTTGCAACAAAACGTCAGCAAGGAAATCTGATATTATGGATGAAGCCACTTCATGGTGCACCAGATTATTTTTACCACTGTACTGAAATGTCTAATGATTCAATATTTTTCCAACAAAATATTAAAAACACTGTTTTTCTTTTTAATTTGAAGTGGGGAGAAAAGCTGAAAAGTTGAGTTTAACAGTGGCTACATTTGTGATGGGCATTATAGGTGGTGAAGTTTGGAGGTCAGAATTGAATCGAACAGAAGAAATTTGCATATGGGAAAGAAAGTTGGTATGTCTTGCCTAAGATCACACTGTGAGCAATGGAAGGTCAGGAGGACAATCTAGGTCTTTTGATTGCTCTGCTGTAATCACCAGACTACACTGCCTTATAAAACACTTGCTACTACACCTGCACCAAGAATTTATTTCTGTAATTCTGTAGAATGCTAAACTCTTCAGCACATAGAATAATTTTGTCAATACCCTACTATGCTAACTGGAAGTAGTCAAAGTGTAATAAGGCAACCTTGCAAGAAAGAGATGTTTTATCAGTTTGTGATATAAATAAACACAGATAGTATTAGGGTTACAGTTCACTAAGCAATATGGTGGTTCTTGTGTCTATAGTATCCTCCAGGACTAATAGTGCTAAATCATTGTGTTTGACTCTGACAAAAATTCCTCCCATAGGGTGATGGGATGTCCTGGAAAATATATATATATATATATGGAAAATGTTAAGAAGTATAAGCAGGTTTCTACCATTCCCCTGGAGTTCTATTTCAACATATTCCATTGCAGGTGTTATTTCTTCACTGATTGGCTGTGCTTTAGTGCTGTGCCCAGTGACATTCAATAAAATTATCTAGCAAAAAGGTAATAAAAGTGGTATTAACCTCCGGGTCCACTGCAGAATAGAGTTAATCAAATAGGGGCCAAGGACACTGATTACTCCCCAACAGTTTACCTCAGGATCAAAAGTAATGAAACAAACAGTGATTTGAGTGTGCTAGAAAGGCTTATCTAGGTAATATATATGCTGTAGGGAAAGGTTTATGCTGAGCGCCACAAAGCATCCCAAGTATATCCAGCTCCTTCTGCCCTACATCTGAAGGATCACTTGACATGATGTTTGATTATTGATTCTCTGAAATTCAGCAGTGACAGTGGTTATCTTGGACTTTTTCTTTCTCTTTTTTTTTTGTAATTTTGTTTTCTCATTTACGTATAAAGGATCTTATGCCAGCCAAGTTGTGTTGGATCTATGAATTATGCTAATATTGGAAATAATATTTATAAATATTTCTTAATATCTTGTTTGTCTGACAATGAATCCCATCCACCTATAAAACTATGCATCAAGCATTCTTTGATTTTCCCCCCGTTTTTAAAAATTGTAATATATCCGTCTTATCATAAAATGTTAGATTTGTTGCTAAATGTTTGACTTCTATACAAGTATGAGGTCTGTTTTATTTGATTTTTAACATCCATTAAAATTTACTTAGACTTTGAAAAATATGTTACAGTTTGTATGGCCAGGAATGTTATTTGCATACAGCATTCTTTACTACAAATGCTAGTTTTAGAAAACCTGGATTTAAAATGAACCCGAATCAGAGAAATACCAGTTAGAAAAAGTGTGGAAAGAATTAGTGTCCTAATGGAAATACTCCACAGAAAATAAAACAGTGATAATCAATAAGGATTTTTCCTCAGGGTTTAGTGTTTATAACAAGAAAGGGAAGTAAGCCAACGTAATCAGAAAGAACTACATTGTAACTTTGAGCACAGCCCTGAGCAAAGGGGTGATGTGCAAGCTACTGCATCCCAAGCATATTTCTGGCCAGCTATCCTGGCTGACAAATAGGAAGAGCACCCACTCCTTGCTTAATTGCTTCTATTGAGGAGTATTGAGAGAATAGTTTCCATCAGTCTTTCCCAAACAATGGGTCCTGACCCACCAGTGGGGCACAGGAAGCTTCTAGTTGGGTGTCCATGTCCAGGGCTGGATTAGTCCATCACTGGGCCTAGGTAAAACATAAACTCCTCCCAGCCTGATGTGGAGGAGAAGCCCTGGTAGGAATGTTGGACTGTGAACCAACCCTGCACTTACCCCGCAGCAGCAGCTCCTGTCCAGCGGGTCTGGGCCTGACTCCTCACTCCAAATGTTGTGAGCTGGCTCACGGGTCATGCCACTCAAGTTTGGCTCAGAGGAGTGACTGGACCAAACCTGAGTAGCTCTGAGACCCCATACACCAGATTGCAATGCCATTCACTCAAATTTGGCCCAGTCACACCTCTTTCATGAAGGTAGGGTGGCTGGACCAAACCTTAGTACCAGGAGACAGCCTCTGAAGCAAGGAGCCACACCAAGACCTCACAGGACAGGAGTCCCAAATGCAGGGTGAATATGTAGTGGGCTTGTTCTCCAACCACTCTCCTCAAGGCCTCCCATGAACAATGGGACAGGATTAGAGTTATGGTGCCAGGCCAGAAGGTGCATATATATAATAGAGTGTCACAACGAAAGACAAAATGCAGGTGGTAGATCACCTTAGTAAAAAGTTTGGGAACCATTGGTCTATGTGTCCCTCAGTAAAGAGGGTTGTGATGCTGTCCATGGCTGTTAAGTTCTCCACTATCTTGGGAGCACTACCACCTGGTGTTGGGGAAGTCACCACAATCCAGTACACAACCTTTTGGGGCAACTTCAGGCCACAGGCCTGCTGGGGTACACCAGCTCTGCCCCATAGCTATGCCAAAGGTCTCTTTCTTCTGAAGTAGAACTAGCCATGACAGGCAGGTACCCTAGCCTTTTGGTTATGAGAGGGGACTGTGAGTCTGCTAATTCCACCAACCCCTCATAGTGCTGTTTATCAACTGTCTTGGCCCAGGCCATGTCTGCAGCTACCTGTGGTGTGAAGCTGGTAACTTCACTGTTGGACACCTCCCTTGCACTCCCAGACCTGTAGCTTAGGGGTCCTGGCTGGGCTAAATGCATGTGTCTGCAGGAAGGCTCTTACCCAGTCAGTCTTTGATGTTCATTCTCCCCTGACTCAGTCTCAGTGTCTGGGTTCACTGTTTCCCAATATAGGGACTACTGGTCATCACACCAGGAAATCTATCCTTGCCCAGCTTTTCATGGTTCCCTTGGCAGCTGCAGTAATACCCCGCACCCCACCTCATATCGTGGCTGCCCAGGCTCCATAGGCTGGGAGCATCAGCTGCTGTTGCAAGGCTCAAAGTCACATCATTCCCTTCTCCTACACAGGCACTGAGAGGCTAGTCCCAGACCCAGCAGAAACCACTGCATCTGCAGCCGCTTAACCACTCCTGCCCCTGATTGCATAATTCTTAGATCCTCTTGCTTCTATCACATCTTTTCATCTTACACAAATTTGATGCCAGCATATCTGAACCTGAACCTCAATTGTGATTCAGTCCTGAACTCAAACCCCATACTGTAACGTAAACCAACATTTGATCCCAATATGACCTACTCAGTCTCCAGAGTAAGAGCTTCTCACCTGATGCTCCCGGATGCAATTAAATAGGCCGGGGAGCTGAGCAGGTTATGAGGAGGAACCCTGGCTCTTTCCATTTATTTGCTGGGCAGGCTCCCATGGAGGAAATAAGCTGCTCCACAAAAAATGGTAAAGTAACTCACTCCTTCCCCAGAGCAATAGAGGAGCAGGGAAAGAATTTTGACATCATTCTCTGGTCTGTTTTTGGTGTAGTACAACTATGCGTTACTCCTGCAGATTGAAATTTTGCAGTCTAGCTCTTGGTGAATATTATGGACTACATTGTGGCTTTGTCACAAGCCCCAAACAAGGGGTTAGAAGTATTCTGCACCAGCTCTAAAACTGGTACATCATACATTTCCCGGCATGCTGTGCAGCTACAGCAGCTGGTGCATTATAGAGGGTGAAGCTGTCTCCTCCCATTCTCCACCCCTTCCTGCCCATTCCTACCCACGTACATATGGTGTGGTATGGGAAGGAATGCATTAACACGACAAAGGCTGTTCTCTCCCCAGCACAGGTACCCACAGTGTGGGTAACCTGCTCATGGAAGTAAGGAAGTATCATATACTCCTTTACTCTCCTGTATGGCCATGCAAGCCAGGCCATGGTTTGGCCATATATTAATAAAATATTACAATGTATATTAATTTTATATAGTGAAACTCCAGTTACAGTGAAATAGAATGAAAGCCCCAAATTGTTTCAATGCAATGCTTCAATTGCTGTTTCAGTGCATTGCAATGTGCAGATTTCAATTCTGATTGTAATGAATCAATACTTACAGCAAAGTTTCTCTGTAGAAAAAAATGACTTCCCCATACAGAGGGGTTGTTATCTACTTGTTCCCCAGACAGAGTCAGAAGCCATTTAGAAGAAAGCAGTCAGCTACTAGAAGACTCATTAAAGATAAAGTGTCAGAGAGGCAAGCATGGATTTTTTTTTTCAATCAGAATAGTACATAATAATTTAGAAAAGTAGCAAGTATCCACTGGAATAGAACAAATTTTCAAAATTTAGTGAACTTTATGGCTCAGCCCTTCTAAAAAGAGAAATAATTTAACTAAAACCAAGAAAAGCAGATTCATGAAAGCACCACACATGCTACTGGTGGAGTTACCAAGGCAACCTCTCTCAGGCTCTGAAGCTCATGACTGACTAGTAATGGGTTCAGTGAAGAGAAGTATCTGGAAACTAAAGAATGCTTTGTCAGTAGCTGGGAAATCTAAGGGAAGGTAAACCCCAATCATTGGTGCCCACACTATGAAAATAGGTGTCTAAGAAATGTATTATATAATATTACTAATAAATCCAGATCATTCCTGCCTACAGCAATACCAATAGGGACGACTGGGGCAGGAAATTTCCAGGAGGAAGCCACTTTATAGAGTCCATCCCACAAGTCTCTTCAGAGGATAAACTTTGCTCCCCAGTCCAATGGAAAATGCCCATCCACCCAAAGGTGTCCTGCCTCCCAAGGGTAGTCTCTGCAGAAAAGATGTAGTCCCCACACTGCACTATCTGTAGGAATCCTCTGTGAAACCAGAGGGGGAAGTAATGTGCATCTCCCCTGGCCTGCTCACTCCTGCCCTGAGTCCACAATGTGCCCATTCCTTCCTGTCTGTGTCCACCTCTGGAGGGCTCAGAGGAAGGTAGAGCACTGCCAGGAAAACCCATAAACCTCCCTTCTCTGCAGGAACGGGGAAATTCACACATGGAAGGGACTTTTGATGCATGGTCCCAAAAGGCTCAATCTAGTGTAATAATGATGATGATGATGATAAACACTTACTGATTATTCATAATTAAGGATAATTTGTTCTTTAATTTATACTCTCCAGCAGTTAAATGTCTGGATCTCCAGATCTTGAAGCCACAGAATTAAGGGTAAAGATCTGATTCAAAATCACTTGACCTTGGTTATGCCATTCAAGATTGTTTTTAGTGATATTAATAGCATTATTGTGCAAAGGGAAAGAAAAATCAGCCCATTCTGCAGGGTTTTAAAAAGCAATGCAAACTGAGACTGCCTTCTGTTTTGCCTACAATGGTAGAGCAAGCAAAGTGGTATGAAGATTTGACAGGTACCATTCTTTTTAGTTCATTTTGGTTTAGAACTTAGGGCTAGTTTGATTTATTTTAAGTTAGTAATAATAGTAATTAACATAACAGTATGCGACTGAAACAATAGATCTGATAATCACATCAAATATAAAAAATGAAGACGTGGTATTTAAATGATGAAAGTGCTACACCATAATAAGTAAGTAGCCTTGTGATAATAAAAAACAAAACCACTATTCCTATGTGTGATCTGCGTCGACCCACCTACCCGTTAGGGGGCGGTGGGGAGCTATGAGGTCACTGGCCGGCCTGGGTCACGCCTCCGTCAGCGGGGAATTAGCGGCAGGGCGGCCACCAGCCAGAGTCTGTAGTGCGCCCCTCAGGCAGGGGAGCGCCGGCTAAGGTCAGTAGCGCGCCCCTCAGGCAGGGGAGCGCCAGCAAAGGTCAGTAGCGCGCCCCTCAGGCAGGGGAGCGCCGGCAAAGGTCAGTAGCGCGCCCCTCAGGCAGGGGAGCGCCGGCAAAGGTCAGTAGCGCGCCCCTCAGGCAGGGGAGCGCCGGCAAAGGTCAGTAGCGCGCCCCTCAGGCAGGGGAGCGCCGGCAAAGGTCAGTAGCGCGCCCCTCAGGCAGGGGAGCGCCGGCAAAGGTCCTGGCGTGGCTCGGCCGGGTAGGGGAACGCAGGCCCACCCTACACCACTGCATTCCAGCCCAGGGCCCTGATAGTGGCAGGACGAGGGTCCCGCCACTGGATCAGCGGCGTCCTTCCGCAATACAGACTCACCACTGTGCAGCTCTGTCCCTGGGCTACTTCCTACCCGATTGCTCGTCCGAATCCCTCTGGTCCCGCCGGTGCGTCGGGGTAGTCCGCTGCTGGCAGCTCCAGCTCCCCCTCCGGCTCCTCCAGTTCCTCTGGGTACTCGGCTGCTGGCAACTCCAGCTCCCCCTCCGGCTCCTCCAGTTCCTCTGGGTACTCGGCAGCGGGCAGTCCTGGCAGCCCCAGTCCATCCTCCAGGTGAGGTCTCCACTGGTCCAGGGCCTCCCCTGGCGTGGCAGCAGGGTCTGAAGGGAGCAGCCCACGGTCTGCGTCTGCCTCCCTCCCTGGTGCTGCCCCAACTGAGCTAAGGGCCCCGCCCTTTATACTTCCTGTTCCACCCCTCCCCTTCCGGGGGGTGGAGCGAGCTTGGGCTGGCCCCGCCCACTCAGGCTGAGGGAAAGGCCCTTTACCCTCAGGTTCGGAGGGCAGCCACCCTGGCCGCCTACACTATGTCACTACAAGAATTTTCATTGGTCTGTTTGTTGCTTAGTTGTAATGGTGAGAAAAATAAGGAAATCCCAATCCTAATCCTGCAATCTTTATTCTTGCAAAAATATCATTGATCTTAATGAGGCCGGGTCCCCAGTCAGCAATATCATCTTTTGTCATTCTAAATCACATTAAACTGGTTCTATGGTTGATATGAAGCATTTGGACAGCAGCCACTAACCATAACATTTTAACAAAAGATCTCCCCATAAATTAACAAGTGCATTTCACTCATTATCAATAATTCCCTAAAGAGGAAAATTAATTTACGGCCAGATTCCAACATGTCTTAGTTATGCTTCTTCCATGTGTGGTCCCAATAAAATATGTGGGCTTGTTCATGGAGTAAGATGCAATTAGTCCTTAATATCCTCAATTTATAGTTCAAGACTTGTTTTAATGATTCACTTTTCATATGGTTTACATTATTATTATTATTATTATTATTATTATTATTATTATTTATTAATTATTTATTAACTCAGTAGAAACAAGAAAACAGATACAGAATTTACACACACACACTTACACACATTTAATTGTTCTTCTGTGAATATTCCTGAACCCCAATCAGATTAATGCTAGACAATTCTTGGATTCACAGTTTGAGAGTCATATATTGAAGTAGCGAAGTTATTGTTAACCCTCCCCTCTCAACAGAACTAACAGTTACTGCAGTTCGGAATATGCTGATTAGTATTTTTTTTCCTGAAAATAAAATATTTTTACTACCTTTACTTCTAGATTGTTGTACATTTACTTCTAGATTGTTAAAACACAAAACATTTAATATTTTGCTTTTTTCATCCTTTATCTCATTTGACATTTTTTGTCTTTTCACAAAAAAAGCAATGTATGCATTTCTCATCTGCAGCTCTATGGTATAACATGGCACAGCAGTTATCAAAAATAGAAGAGGAAGGACAACAATATTTGCTCCCACTTGCATCAATGACAAAACTCCCGTTGACTGAAAGAAGAGCCGGCAAGCCCCATCTTCTTAAAATGCCAGCGCAAAAGGATTAAATTTGCAGCATACCATGAAGGTCGATAATCCTGGACTATTTTGGACCGAAGGTGGAAGCTTATTCCACAGCTAAGGCCAATTCTGACAGAACAATCTTCCATGTATCTTCCCCCCTCTATTAAATTGAGAACATTCCAACTCATGTACTTGTGGACACGGCTCTATTAGTATTACATGCAGAAGGAAGTGGTCTTTTAAGTAGACAGGTCCAAAATCAGTTAAAGCTTTATAGGTTAGAACCCATAGGCACCTTGGGGGCTAAGTAAAAGTATCAGGCCCCACTCTCTGGTCCATCGGGGTCAGGCATCACTGTTCCAATCCTGGTCCAGTGAGGAGGGGAGGTTCCAGGTGACTGGGAGAGAGCTTACCCCACACTCACCCTGCAGAAGCACCTCCTGTCCTGCAGGGCTGGGCCTGGCTCCCTGCCCTGGCTTTCACCACTCACAGATTTGCTGGGGCAGTCTCCTCTAAATAAGGGGGAGGGTAACCATTTGGCCAGCCCAAGAAGACAAGAGGAGGATGGGAGTGTGCAGGAGGAGGGGAAAGTCACCAGCCCCATATAACTTCAAAGTGAATATGGAATTCTGATGTCAGGGTTAAAGGAGTTAGGAGTCCCGGGGGCATTCCTGATTGAGACATAGGAACTGAAATAATTGAAGAAATAAGAGGAGCTTGGTGCAACCAGCATTGGGGGCATTTGGGTCTGAACTGTAGGATAGGTGGAACTTGGGTGTTGGGGCAGGAGAAGGGCCCTGAGGAAAATAAGGGGTGGTGGTGTGGTGGTAGAGGACGGAGTTGAAGGGGGAGGTTGAGCGGAAGGAAGTGGCTTGGTGATGCTAGAGATTAGAGGATGGGGGAGTAGGGTGTGTGGTGGGTTTATTGGGGGTGGAGATGTGAAGCTTTAGAGGTGGAGATATGAGACTTTGGGAGAGGATTTTGGCAGGATGATGTTTTATGGGAGCGTTTATTTTGGGGGTTTTGCAACAAGATGGGTTTATTTGGGGAGATGGTGGTTGGTGTGGCACAGAGATGGGATGGGTGGGGACTGTGAAAGGAGGTTTTGTGGGTTTTGGGTTTATTTGGAGGTTAAAGGGGGGTTGGGGATATTTATTTGAGGATGGAGTTCTAGGGGGGTTGGATGGGTTTAAGTGGGACTGGATGGGGTGGTTGGGTGGAGGCTCCCAGAGGAGGGTTGAGGGGAAGTGGATGGGAGCTGTGGGAGGGATGAGTTGGGAGGCTATGGCAAATGTTTGGGTGGGGGTGGGAAGTGCAGGAACTGCATGTTGGTGCTGGTGACCACAGCTAACTGTGTGTGTCTGGCTCCCTCCTCTCTCCTCCCTCCGTCTCACTCACTCCTTCCCTCACTGGCACCAGCCCCAGCTCTTCTAGTAGGCATCAGGGAAGGACAGACTTGCTGGCACTGTACCAGGCCTGGGGCTGGATAGCTGGGTGTGCTCAAGACATATTCTGCCTGCAGCACCATGCCGGGGCCCTGTAGACTCACCTCTTTGACTGCTGCAGGGCTCCAAGGATTTTTCCTGCTTCTTCTGGTGCTGGGCATCCAGGCAGTTCAGCACCAAGATGCCCCTGTTGCACCTGGAGGCAAATATTCCTTGCCAAGCTGGATTGTTTGTACAGGCAGTACGGTGGCTCAGATTTTTGGGGGGCTCAGCTCCCTCTAGCCCTAGACACCTGACACCTATGTGAGAACCATCACCTTACATTTCACTTGGAGACCAACAGGTAGCTATTGAACTCTGGTTTCGGGTACTCCTGGCAAGATACACTACTTACCTGGTTGGCTACCTCCTCTGGCACCTGGTAGATAGGTAGATCTGGGTTTGAGTTTGGATTTAAATACCCTTCTCCCCATATGGAGGTTTTATAATCTATCTAATTTTGAGTTAGAAGAGCACAAAAATAGAATTCATTTTATAGTCTTACTTATCTTGTTGTTTGGAAGGTTGTCTGTTTAACTCACTTTGACATTTTTCTGTTATAACTTTCAGCCATTTAAATGTAGCTTTTGTATTTAAACATCAATGACTCTTGCTTATAAATTGTGTTGGAAATGATGCCATCTTTTGGTAATGCAAATTTGGAGCTGCAAATTTGTTCCTTGTTTGTTTGTTCATTCGAGAGCATGATGATTATCTGATTTTGCCCACATAGTTGCTGTTGGGACATTTGATGCACTGGATGAGATGCACCGAATGAGATGCACCACATGTTGGTATATAGGCATGTATAGAATGCATGGATCTTGAAAGGTGTTTTGTGGGGGATATTGATCATTAAAGCAGTGAAGTCTTAAGGTTCTTATTCCAGATAGTCTTTTAACTTGTGTAACAATCAGAGGCTTACAATGGTAGGAAGGCAAGGCTTACAATGGTAGGAAACCATCTGAAAGGAACTTTTGATGTGAGGCTATTTATTTTATCAAAGAAAAGGTTGAGAGGTGGCTTGATAGGCACTTACACAAGGAAAAATATCTAATTGTAGGAGGCTTCTCATTCTTGTTGTCAAAGGCATAACAAGATCTGAGGGCTGGAAGTTGAAGTTAAACAAATTCAACCTTGAAATAAGATGCAATTTCCTAGTACTGAGGATAATTAAACACTGTAGCATCTTGCCAGGGGAAGTGGTAGACTCACTCTCTCTTGAAGTTTTTAAAAAGAGATTAGATATCTTTCAGAAAGGTATGCTTTAATTAAGCTTCTTGGAGAAATGCTAAAGCTTGTGTGTACACAATGGTCGGGCTAGATAGTTGTGGTGGTCCCTTCTGCCCTTGGAGTCTGTGAATCATGAATCCCACTGTTCATTTCCTCCCTTCATTGGCCTTGCAGAGAACTGAAAGCTCTGTATTTCCCTCAACAAGTTTATAATGAAGCTCTGCATTAAGATAAGGACTATAATCAAATCTCATACTTCAGCCAGTTACCTTCGGGAATCAGGAAGGAATTTTTTCCTGATGCACAATTGGCCAAATGTGTTTTCTTCTCCTCTTCCCCTCCCCTTCCTCCTTCCTCTGAAGCATCAGCAATTGAATGCTGCTGGAGATGGGACACCAGATGGGGTGGACCAGTGCTCTAAGAGTCTTTTTTTCTCAGGTGCTTGACTTGTGAGTCTTGGTCACATAATCACGGTCAAACTGATCACCAGATTTGGGGTCAGAAAGGAATTTCCCCACAGGTCAAATTGGAAGGGAATTGGGGGATTTTTGTCTTCCTTTGAAGCCTTAGGCATGGTTTACTGCTGGGATCATCTGAGCATATTCCACCTCATCAACTTCCTGCCATTGCACGGGTCTTAGGCACAGGTAGCACCTAGATGTCTCGTGTTCTCTGACTGTGGCACATGTAGCAGGGGCAGGGATATGACAAAATGGGATCCAATCTTACCCTAAATTATCTCAGTGGGATGAGAAGCAACCTGTCTTCTCACCACCTCCAGTGTTACCCAGAAGAACAGACTGTGGGAAGGAGTAATTCCAGGGGGCTTCCTTTTCCCCAATCTATCTGGCTTTATCTACTGCGTCCCCACATCATTCAGGAATTGGGTTTAAGGCTGTAACCCAATTACCCTTCCTCTTGAGTGACATTATAAGCATCTCATGAGTCCCCACGATTGAGCCTGGATAATATGGTGAGGGAGCTTCTGAATTGCCTTGCTCTCTCGTCATGGTACCTCCTCCCAAGATGTTCCTCTAACCCAGGTTAGATCTGTCTGTGAGTTGGACTGCTCCCACCTGCCTACTAGATAGATTCCCAGTAAGTAACATACTCCTAGCATCATAGTAGCTTTATCTTGAAATAAACTGTTGAAAAGGGTACACACACACACACAACACCAAACCAAGTAAAACAGTTTTATTTTTCTCAGAACAGCCTAAAAACAGGAGAAAACTCATTAGCAGGTTTCAAAATATACTAAGCTAACCTTACACTACTTTCTACACCCAAATGAAAAGACACACTAAGCTATTTATTCTATACATATAAGTACATACAAAAAACACCCCTACTTTAATCAGTAACACTCTTTTGTGGGGTGGGTGAAACTTGGCTCTTGGGTTGGATAGTTCCGGAAGGGGTGTGTGTTGAGGAAATTGCCCTGCGCACCGGGTTATGGCTTCACTCGGAATTCCACACGAATTATCGCAGTAGTGTCTAGACCAATCTTTTTTTCTTTTTCTTTTTTTTTTGTGTGCAAGCCCCAAATCTTCCCCTATAACAATAACACTAGTTCTAAAGGTCACTAGATGTTGTTCCACAAAATATTTTAGTGAATGAAGAAGACCAGACTCCAAGTGGGTGAATGCACCAGCGGAGTAGTCACCATTAGGACTGGTCTCTTCACCCCCCCGTAGTCAAGGGTTGACTGAAAAGGAGAGAAAAAGAGAGAGGAAAAAACCCTTGTCCTCTTCTGAGCTGCAGACTCTTTTGCCTACCCTTCCACCATTGCCTGGGGCTATGCTCATCTCATGCAAATCTTTGCCTCAGGACTGGACTGGACAAGCCTGTGTAGAACCAGCTGAAGTTACCCTGCAGGACTTTCTGCCTTCTCCATGGACTCAGGGGCTTCTGGGAACTCCCCACGCTCGAGCTAGTCACATCTCCCTGCACACTAGTCTCAGGGCACTGCGGTGATGGTGATGGTGGGGTTACTGGGTTCCCACAGCTCAGCCCCATTCTTGCTGTTCTATTTACTTTCCTTCTCTTGGGTCTCTGTCACTGCCCTCGTTCCCTTACAGGGCGTCTCTGATTCCCCAGCCACTCCCTCTCTCCGGTGCTGTGGTTTAAATCCCTCCGCTGGGTCCTGCCCTGCTGGGTTTGTCACTGCTGAATGGTGGGTTCCCAGTCCCCTCACTGACCCTTGCCCCACTCACCTTACACCTGTCATTGTGTCTTTGGGCAGCTCCCTCTGGCCTCCCACTGCTCTTCTCCTGCTGGCTTCCAGCCTCAGCTCCTCACTGCCCCCACCACCACCCCGTCCCCGTCCCCGGGCTGCTCTCTCTCTCTCTCTCTCCTTCCCCTGGGCTGCAGTTCCCTGATTGGCTCCACTGTCTAGTCAATCAGACGGTGCTGGCTACTTCTCATTGGCCCTGGTCTGGAGCTCTCTGATTGTCCAGAGTCCCTGTTAGTCCAATGATCCTGACTCCTCTTCAGTCTTCTGCCTTTGTCCTGGCATGGGGAGAGGCCAACCAACCAACCAGCCCACACCCACCCACAGAGGTTCAGTGAGAGGCTAGCTGTCCTCCGACACACACAATCGTTCGGTCTCCTGAGAACTGAAATGCTTTAATCTCACCCTAGTTACTGGGTTTACTATAGGGGTAACAGGATGGAATTTGGTGTCCTATGATATACTGCAGGTCAGACTAGATGGTCTGATGGTCTCTTTCAGCCTCAACTCCAACCTATGGCTCATGAAGTCAAAGAAACCTGAAATGTATTTATCTTGTATGAAGGTTTATGGGCTTTTTGCACACTATATGCAAACATCCTCATTTTTAGGGAAACCCCTCTTGCCTGGCCACAGCAGCGCAGGGGGTATTCCTCTATGGCACCCCTCTATTGGGCTCACCCTCAGACCTGTAATGGGCCTTCCTCAGCCTGGATCTCCTCTCAACTCCCACTCTAAGTGCCAAGCGACATAAAAGTCTGAACCACCTTGGGGTAACATGAACAAGTCCAAATGGAAGTCCAAACAAATCTTTGAACTACTGGTCCATCTGCTTCTCTCAGGTTTCACTGTAATTCCCTTGTTGACTCTGCCTCAGGACTTCCCCTGCAGGAGCCTAACATGGTCCTATACATTATATGTTCTTCCTCCAGCATTATCTGTCTAGTTAAATACTGTCCCTGGACTTTTCTCCCCAGGAGAATCCTGCCTCCTCTGCAATCTCTCCCCACCTGAGCTCCCTCAATCTACTGGTAAGAATTAGCTCCACCTCCTCTGGCCCAGAGGCAATTAGTAAATAACCCCCAGTTGTGGAACATAACTAATTGGGATTCTTGCCCTTGTCTTGCAGGTGATGGGTGTTAAGTCCCATCACACACACTGTGCTGCAGAATTAGTTGTACCTAATTTACCAAAACATAGATTCTGTTGTGTGATATGGCTTTCCCACGGACATATACTGAAAGCTTGTTCCACATCGTGATATATTCTTATTTTGGTTTTGCAAAGGTATTAATTATATACGTACAATACATTGACAACATCCTGTCTGACAAATGTCCCTAGCCTCTGTTTCGTCAGAGGGTGGAGATGGATGGCAGGAGAGAGATCATTTGATCATTACCTGTTAGGTTCACTCCTTCTGGGGCACCTGGCATTAGCCACTGTCAGCAAACAGAATGCTGGGCTGGATGGACCATTGGTCTGACCCAGTATGGCCATTCCTATGTTCTTATAGTATGGACCTGGGGACATTTCTGTTAATAAACATGAATTTGTGGAGTGAAAAGAAAATAGAATATCAGTTTTAATGGGTCAAAAACACCCTAAATAGAGTTGGTCAAATTATTCGCTGTGAATAAATTGTTTGATAAATATAGCTCTTTTTACAGTTTGCAAACGGTTGGAGAACTGAGCCTGATTTTTACCAATTTATCTGTTATGTGTGAGTATTGACTAAATAATTTATTAAATAATTTTTATTCTATGGTTTGTTTAAGAGCTCTCATCCTTGAGAATTCACTGTTGGTGAAATTCAGCCTTGACCAGAGGGTTAACAATTAAATGGTGTATAGGCCCTCTTCAAAGGGAAGAATTTCACTCTATTTCTAGTATGTGATTAGTCACTTAAGCCACATGGCAATGTGTTTCTGCTCCATTACTTGATGATTGAGGAATTTCAATACTAGAATGGCAAATGTTGAGCAGTGAGTAATGAATAACCCAGACATTTGTGCTAAATTTTGTAGAATTTTCAGAATTCATAAACATTTTCACAGATAAAGCAGTAGCTATCCACATAGTTACAGTCAATGAGCAATACAACTCACCCCCCTTTGTTTATGAAAATATTCATGATTTTTTTTTTTGGACTAGCAGTAAACTTAGGAAACCAACAGCACAAGTAGAAAAAGGGACTTTCAAAATGAAGAGCAATTATCTTCTAATGGAAAAAGGTATTGTGCAATTTTACAGTAAGGCCCTGAATGAATATAAGAGACACTTTTCAAAAATATCCCACTTATAAACTGTCTTGCCTACACCAGTGATATGAACATTTGGGAGTCATAATGTAGATGTTCTATTAGCAGCTATCCCCATTTAGACCAGCTCTGGGCAGCCTTAGATAACACCATGCTTCAAATGATGACATAGCTAGCAGACTGTCTACAGTAGGGGTGAAATCTTGGCCCTATTGAATTTAATGAATTTCCCCTTGATTTCAATGGAGCCAGGATATTACCCTATGGTTCCAAACATGGATACTACCATCAGTGCTGACCTGGAGTTGGCAATATTCAGAGATTTTTGAAAATTTCCTTAGTATAAAGAGGACCCAATTGAGTGTCAGTCCATAAAAATAATTCTGAGCTGCTGGAGGCCCTAAACCAGGCTCCTTTGGCCAACAGATCTACTAACACAAAGACTCATTAGGTGCAAAGTGTATAGATTTAATTGTATGTTTTTTTAAATAATCTTTCAAATTCTAAATTCTTATTAAGAAAATAAGTTCTTTATCAACCTGCTTCAAAAAATGGTGTTTAACATCTCCCAAAATACAGACTACATCAAAGCATATTTGTATTCATTACAATATGTTTTATTATTATTATTATTATTATTATTATTATTATTATTATTATTATTATCAGCACAATTAACTTTAATCAAAGCCTGAGCCATGTATTTAAAAAATGTGGTCAACCAAATAAGCAGGAGTTCCACTTCAGTTCACTTCAGTGGGTAGGATAAGTTGTTTGCAGATGCTTTAGCCTCTGCCTCATCATAATTCAGCCTGGTGTTAAAAGTTTACAAGGCCATCTTCTTTTACACAGAGCTCTGTAAGTCCCCTTGTGCCTTTCAATCTAATCTGTGCTATGCTGAATGTAGCTATGTCCATCATCTACTGAGTTCAATACAAATGCTAATACAGGTGAAAGCAAGTATCACAAAAATGATAGCTTGGAATAGGCACAGACTCCTGTACAGCATATCCACTAAGGAAAATAAATTTGAAAATCTCTGTGATTAGACAGTGCTTCATTTCAGCAAGGAATAAAGCCTGGTTTCTTTTTAGTCTTTGCATAGATAATATTCAGTGGGAAATTGTCACTGAGAACTGACTACATCACTTACCGTGTCTCAAATAAAAAGACCAAAGGTTTCTAAAATTGATCCAATGATGCATCTTTGGATGCTGTTCACAGATAGGCAATGTGCAATAGATACTAGACAATATCTGGAATGCTTTGTTCCATTCTGGAAACTTCAGTATCAGAGAGATGGATAAATTAGAGAGAGTTGAGAGACAAGAAATAAAAGATGATTAAGGAGTAGGAAGAGACTGAATTATGCAGAAAGACATGAGAAATACATGTGTAACTAGAAGAACAGAGGAAGTTTGGGAACTATAACAAAGTGGTCTGTCCTATTTAAGGATAGCTGGGGCCCAGTAGGTTTGCCACCTGCCCAGATTTTCCCAGTATTTTCTCTTGTTTGAGGTAGCTGTCCTGGGAAATATGGAAGGTGCTCAGTGTACACTGCCAGATGTGCAGTTTAATGGCTTCAAGATCATCCCAGATGTCCTGGATTTTGTACGTCAGAGGTGGCAACCCTAGGGCCCAGTGCCAGATAACGATGTTTGAAGGCATGGCCTCTTTAAAAACAGGTGTTCTGGAATGATTAGCAGAACCAAGCTGAAAATGAGGATCAGGTGTCAGTGAGGTGAATATCTCCTGAACATGATAAATCCCTGCTCTGAGCTGAGGAGGGAATGCCCTGCCCTGAGATGTGGAAACCTTCTACATACAAGTGAAGCACAGCTCCAGGAAGAAGGGCTGTGGATACCTTGTCCTCAGCCCAGGATTGAAGGCAAAGAAGAAAGTTGGTGTCACTCTAAGAGCACCTCAGTGCAAAGGGTTCAATGTCACTTAACAACAGTTACAATGTCACGTAACGTCGTCCTACCAATCAGCCTCCAGACATGAGTAATTAAAGTTGTGAAAAGATGCTGAAAACTTTAAAAATCACCCTAAAGACCATATCACTGAGTTTGGCAAGGACACATTTCACGTTGATGGTAATGTGCTGTTCTGCAATGTATGCAGCAAGGCTGTAGATTGTGTTTGAAGGCAGAGAATTGCAGAACACATGGAAAGAATTAAACATAAACTGAATGAAAAGAAATGAAAACAAGAGGCTTGAAACAAAAGGGCCATCAACAACAGTAAAGAAACAATGCACTGAGACGGGATCATTCCAGCGTTTTTGTGCATTAAAAAAAACAATTTTTTTGAAAATATAAACTACAGACATAGAAGTATTTGGTATATGTAAGAAATGCAAATTGCAATTCTATTAATTTTATTTTATTATAATGATTGATGGCACTGGTAGGCTTCGAACTTGATTAAAAATTATAAATATATCAATAAAAGATTGTGTTCGGCTGATACCTATATATATTGTGGCTAGGGAAACTAAAGTTTAGGATTTCATTTTAATCATGGAAAAACATGGATTTTTATGTTTTTTTATCAGAGAATTTTGTTTTTTTATAATGGAAAACTAGGATCTCTGGTAATCATCTGCAAGTATTTGAAGGGTATGAACATCAACGAGAGAAAGGCGCTACTTAGGGGGCATAAGGCTGTAACTAGGAATAATAAGAAGGAAGATTTATGCTGGCTGTAAGGAAAGTAGTCCAAATATTGATATCTGTAGAGTGTAGAACATATTTGCCAAGTAATTGGTATAAGCCCCATCACCTGACTCTCCTAAATTGGACTGGACACATCAACACAAAATATGCTGAAGGGTACAATCCTGTACTAGCTAACATATGGACTGGATGACCTGAGAGGTCTTTTCATTTATAATTATTCTGCCATCACGCTACTCAGAATGATCTGCTGATGTCTGCATGCATGTGTACAACTCATCCACAATATCCCATGCCTTAGCAAAACACTGTTTCTTGAAAAATGTATTTTGCCACATTAAAGACAGTGATTCTCCTTTATGTTGCTTTAATTTCTGTTTGTTGAAAGTTACTTAAGTAGGCAATTCCACCAAAAATAATGAATGAATGAAACTGACTGTGTGTTAGTGGAATATACATGTAAATTGTTATATGAACCATTTTGCCTTTTTATTTTACAGAATCTTCTGTGGAATCTTGAAGTAAGGTTGATTTGAAACTCTTTCTCTCAAAAGAAAGGACTTCTGTGGTTATTCTTAGGCCTTGGCTACACTTACCCGCTAGTTCGGCGGCTGGCAATCGAACTTCTGGGTTCGACTTATCGCGTCTAGTCTGGACGCGATAAGTCGAACCCGGAAGTGCTCGCCGTCGACTGCGGTACTCCAGCTCGGCGAGAGGAGTACTGCGGAGTCGACGGGGGAGCCTGCCTGCCGAGTGTGGACCAAGGTAAGTTCGAACTAAGGTACTTCGAACTTCAGCTACGTTATTCACGTAGCTGAAGTTGCGTACCTTAGTTCGAATTAGGGGGGTAGTGTAGACCTGGCCTTAGTGGAAGTGGACACAGCTCTTGTTGGCTGAAGTGTCACTTATGCCAGAGCTGAATTTGGCATTAGGCTGTTATAGGGATACATTACTAAGCAGATGTTGAATTAGGAAGTCTGTGTCATGTGCTTCAAACAGCATTAATATTCAAAAGTTCCTTGGAACCATGATGCTAAAAGATATGAGTAGAGTGGAGAGATTGGAGTAGGGTAGATGGATGGAGAAAACAAATAGATTTCCAGCAATCTGCATGTTTTGGTGTGGGCATCTATACTCCTAAATCCATAGAACATTAAATAGTAAAGTCTTCAAGTCAAAATAAGTAGGAATTCTTCCCCACCACCCCAGAAAAAAAATACATCAAAGGGAGAAATGCTGCCACAATAACAGTGCAAATTAAGTGGCATCAGAGAGTAAATGCTGATTATCTTTTAGATCAGTGGTCCTAAACTGTGGTGTAACAACAACTGGTGATCTGTGGAGCACTAGCTGATGGGGTGCAGAAAGCTAGATGATCAAGGAAGTTGACTTTCCCTTATTTCCATCAGCAAAATCATATTAAATGTTTTCCTAATGTTAGCGCTATGACTTGGAGAGTAATGCTCAGAATGATGGGCATGTAAGTTATAATATTCTGAATGAACAGGTAGAGGGTAATGAGGGTGTCATGGAGATGGAGGAGGAGATGGTGGTTCCAGAAGCTAAGACAGGAGATAAGGGTCTGGGGAATAGTCTTAGCTATAGGAAAGAAAGAGAAACATTTTCTTTCTCTTTGAAAGAAAACAGAATTGGGGGATGGGGGAGAAGGAGTTTCTAACCCAATAAACAAGACAGCACAGCAAACTGGTTTAAGGGGATGTAAAATTGGGATGTTTCATGCTCTTGAGGCATTATTAATTTTATCAGTAGTCCCTTTCCATTCACTCTGACCACTAATCTCTATTTTTATATATGATATTCTCAGCAAATAAAATCATAATCCATATGCTAGATGCATTAGTGCAGAATCCACAGAACTCCTGAAGGCACATGTCTTTTCAGTAGTCCATGCAGAATTGATTTATTATGCTATATTCAACACAGAAAATTTATATTCCATAACTGAAATATAATAGATTGCTCTGGATAGCTGCTGATGTACACACAGTATAGAGGGCAAGTAAATTTGAGGTGACATTAGAGCTTTAACTCTTCCTTGAGGGAAAGATTGAATAAGAAAGATCATTTACATACGTGCCCTAATCCTTCAATCTGATACACTGAGGGTACATCTACACTACAGGGGGGAGTCGATTTAAGATACGCAAATTCAGCTACATGAATAGCGTAGCTGAATTCGACGTATCGCAGCCGACTTACCCCGCTGTGAGGACGGCGGCAAAATCGACTTCTGCGGCTTTCTGTCGGTGGCGCTTACTCCCACCTCCGCTGGTGGAGTAAGAGCGCCGATTCGGGGATCGATTGTCGCGTCCCGACGGGACGCGATAAATCGATCCCCGAGAGGTCGATTTCTACCCGCCGATTCAGACGGGTAGTGTAGACCTAGCCTCAGATGGAGCACTGCATCATGCAAAGCTTCTTAACTTTGATGGGACTTTGTGTGGTCAAAAGTCTGCTGTCGAGAGTCCCACAGATTCAGTGGGGCTTCACACAGGCACAAAAGTCCATAGAGCTAGATGCATACTGCAGAATACTTTCCACAAGTACCTTGACTAGTAAATGAAAGTGAATTTGATTTGCTCATGCTTGTGCACTTGCTGTGCACATTCATTGAACTTGGACTATGCTGGGATGAATGTCCATTGATAATGAATTTCAAATTTGCCTGAGTATGTGAATTTTACTTTTGATATTCATCTGCAGCAGAATTTCATATTCAGTCAGAGAACAGAAGCAATACCATGGGACTTCTCATGCCAGTCAAAACTAATCAACACAGCTTAAATGGGCAAGCGTCAAATAGCCACAGAGAACTGAGACCAATCCACAGACTGGGGGTGGGGGGAGATAACAACAAAGGAATGTTGTATACTTTTATAATAATGAATACATTTGAGGAAATCATAATTCCACAAACAGAAAAAAAGGCTAACCTCACTGGATAAATTATTTAAATACTAATAGATATGTATGTATCTTTAAAAAATATTGTCAGAAAGGAAGAACAGAAAGGATAGAGCAAGAGGAACCAGACAGCTGAAATATTTAAATGTCATGCCTGAATTTCTTCTCCATGCACTTCATGTTTTAGAAGCTATTTGTTTCGCTCTTCAGTGAAAAATAACTTCCTTTTTTCCCTCGGTATTGGATGTTTTTTTTCTTTAGTTGAACAAAAACAAATGTGTGTGCTTTTATGGAATGTCTTACTTCTATTTATTTTATGAAATACCATGAAAAGGCTTTTGTGCATTTTTTACTCAGAGGTTATACTGCAGCAGAATAAATTCCCTTTATATTTTCTTTATTTAAAACTTCATATTTGAAGATAAAATACAGAAGGATAAACCCATAGACTACTGTACACCAGTATCAAAGATTATGAGTGGTGTAAAATATACATAGTCCTAAAAGAATTGTAATAGCTTAATTACAGTGTATTTGAATTCATATATTACTTTTTATCAGTTATTAGTAGAGCTGATAGAAAAATGAAATTTCCATTCCATGAGAAATCTGAAATTTGTCTTCATTCCGAAGCAAGATGAATACTCAAAAGTTTGGAATTACTTGTAAAACAAAGTGTTCCAAAACATTTTGTGACCTTGTCAAAATGTTTCACTAAGGTCAAAATGTTTTGATTTTGCTTTACATATTTTGAGTTTTATATTTCAAAACATTTTGACTGTTATAAAAGTTGAAAAAATAAAGTCAAAAGAAAAGGTTTTCATGATTTCCCATTAAATTTTGACAGAATCAGTACATCCTCATGAAACACATTGATTTAATCAAATAGCACTTTCCAATGGAAATTTTCAGTTGGAAAATATTTGACTAGTTGTAGGTATTAGGGTTTTTAAAAAATATTTTTACTTAAATCCTTTGATATTAACCAGTTGTAACTGACATTTTAAAGTTCTTAGAAAAACTCCCATTGACTTCAGTGGAGCCAGAGAGTTTTTCCTGACTAGGAACTGAAGAGACATTTCTCTCCCATGTAGGAATAACTTTTAAGAGAGTTGATAATCCATGAGTTTCAACTCATAAAGTTGTCTTTAAAAGTTTTATAAGCCTAAATATCTAAAGTGAGTATCAAATAATGCATTAAAAGGTGCTAAAAAGGTGTCAAAACATATATGAAGAAAAAAGCAATACATTTCCATTCACTTTTTGGTTTGGTTGAGATTTATGGTCTGATCCAAAATTCACTGTAGTCTGTGGAAAGAGTCCCACTGGTTTCAATGGACTTGGGAGGCCTCAACTCTAGTAGTAGTTCTATTTTTTTAATGGAGTTAGGGTCAAGTCTCTTTTCTTTTAAGGACTATACTCTTTCTTTGCTCCACTCAGGGCCAGCTCCAGTGTTTTTGCCGCCCCAAGCGGCGCAAAAAAAAAAAAGCTGGGATCGCAATCTGCGGCAGCAATTCGGTGGGAGGTCCTTCGCTCCGAGCGGGAGTGAGGGACCATCCGCTGAATTGCCGCCGAATAGCTGGACGTGCCTCCCCTCTCCGGAGTGACCACCCCAAGCACCTGCTTGGCAATCTGGTGCCTGGAGCCGGCCTGGCTCCACTATTGCTCTGTGTGAGTCTAGTCTGCAGGCTCAGCCTGAGAGAGCCCAAGAGCCAACCATTTGTCTCCAGGAAGATTCTTCTTCTCTCCCTGCCTGTACTTCTCTCCCCTACCTCAGGGGGAGAAGTAGCCCAATCATGTCCCCATGGCTTAGAAGGAAAGTTGGGATTTCATGGCTTGGAATCTTTGTTTTACATGGCAGACAGTTAATGTAATCATGTGACCCTGCAAATATATAAGCTACTTTTCTACAGCCAGTGTTTTGATTGTGATTTTCCTTTTAGCCAATGGACCTGTGGGAAAAAAAATTATCCTGAATAAATGCAGCAAGCCACATGCAAATATAAATGAAGAGCAGGTGTGGTATGTCTTTTGTAGCAGAAACTTTTCAAGATAAGGGTTTTTTTCCCCTCATTTTATTGTCAATGTCATGCCCATAACAATAAGCAGTTTTACAAATTGACAGATTTATCATTTTGACATGCAATTTTCTGTGTACCTTTTCCAAAGCTGTGGTTAAGCTGTGAAGATATTTCTGTTTGGAAATAAACTGATTATGCTGTTGTATAGCTATTTACAGTGTATTCATATTTTCTCAGATGGAATTCTAACCTTGGTCTATGGTCTTGAGGTTCATACAAGATTGGATTTATTGTGCTTGATGGAAATGTGCACAGGTGAAGCAGAATTGGAGGCATAATGGTAGGGACCTAAATTGTCTGTGTTGCAAATATTGTAATTCAGTGAAGCTTTCAACAAAAGTATTAAAAATATATATGCATGGATCTCTCTTCCCAGACCAAAACTAGTGAAATATCATAAATAAACGTGTGGATATGAGAACAGACAGAAGAACAGAAAATTAAGATGTATGTGGTGTCAAAGAATTTGGGGATAGAGGGGTTAATTGGGGGAACAGGCTGAACCAAAGCACTGATTGAAAAGGAAGGCTCTGCAAAGCACATGAGTACTAAAATATAAAATATAGTGGTGAAAAGCAGAACATGCTCCCTACCCTTACACGGGAATAATTTTGATGTAGGTGATTCAGTAGGTGGCACCCTTCCCTCTAAATCAATAGTGAACCAAATCCCAGTCTCAGGCTAGGGAGCTGTGTACTGCAAGAAATCTCTTTCAGACAAGATATTAAAATGAGATCCAGACTAGTTGTGCTTCTTGAAAAAATGTCATGGTTGTTTTTTTTATGACAGTAAGGGTGTTACTCTCAAGTGTAATTATCCAGTTTGGTTAATTATATTCTGCCTACTTACATTTCTGCATCCTGGCTAGGTGTAGTAATGCTGAAAAGGATCTGGGAGCTATAGAACATGAGAATTTGAAGATGAGTCAACAATTTGATGTAGTTGCAAAAAAGATTAATATCATTCTAGCGTACATTAATAGGTACATTGTATGTAAGACACAGGAGATGACTGTCCTGCTCAGCTTGGCACTGGTGATACCTCAGCTGGAATATTGTGTCAATTCCAGTCACTTTAGGAAAGGTTTGGATGAACTAGAGAGAGTCCAGAGAAGAGCAACAAAAATGATCAAAAGTTTAGAAAATCTGACCTATGGAAAAGATTAAAAAAACTGGGCATGTTTAGTCTTGAGAAAAGAAGACTGGGGTGGGGTAGGGGACCTGATAACAGTCTTCAAATATGTTAAGAGCTTTTACAAACAGGACGGTGATCAGTTGTTCTCTATGGCCTGGTCTACACTACGAGTTTAGGTCGAATTTAGCAGCGTTAAATCGAATTAACCCTGCACCCATCCACACAACGAAGCCATTTACTTCGACATAAAGGGCTCTTAAAATCGATTTCTGTACTCCTCCTCGACGAGGGGAGTAGCGCCAAAATCGACATTGCCATTTCAAATTAGAGTTAGTGTGGCCGCAATTCGACAGTATTGGCCTCCGGGAGCTATCCCACAGTCCACCATTGTCACTGCTCTGGACAGCAATCTGAACTCGGATGCACTGTCCAGGTAGACAGGAAAAGCCCTGCGAATTTTTGCATTTCATTTCCTGTTTGCCCAGCATGGAGAGCACAGGTGACCACGCAGAGCTCATCAGCACAGGTAACCATGCAGTCCGAGAATTGAAAAAGAGCACCAGCATGGACCGTACGGGAGGTACTGGATCTGATCGCTATATGGGGAGAGGATTCCATGCTAGCAGAACCACATTCCAAAAGGCGAAATGCCAAAACATTTGAAAAAATCTCCAAGGGCATGATGGAGAGAGGCCACAATAGGGACTCACTACAGTGCCGCGTGAAAGCTAAGGAGGTCAGACAAGCCTACCAGAAAACCAAAGAAGCAAATGGAAGGTCTGGGTCAGAGCCGCAGACATGCCCCTTCTACGCTGAGCTGCATGCAATTCTAGGGGGGGCCACCACCACTACCCCACCTCTGACCGTGGACTCCGAGGAGGGGGTAATCTCAGCCATGCCTGAGGATTCTGCGGGCGGGGAAGATGAGGAGGAGGAGGAGGAGGAGGAGGATGAGGACAAGCTTGCGGAGAGCACACAGCACTCCATTCTCCCCAACAGCCAGGATTTTTTTCTCAGCCTGACTGAAGTACCCTCCCAACCCTCCCAAAGCATTATCCCAGACAATGAGGCCATGAAAGGGACCTCTGATGCGTGTACCTTTGTAAATATAAAACATGGTTTAAAAACAAGCTTTTTTAATGATTAATTTGCCCTGAGGACTTGGAATGCATTCGCGGCCAGTACAGCTACTGGAAAAGTGTGTTAACATGTCTGGGGATGGAGTGGAAATCCTCCAGGGACATCTCCATGAAGCTCTCCTGGAGGTACTCCAAAAGCCTTTGTAGAAGGTTTCTGGGCAGTGCAGCCTTATTCCATCCTCCATAGTAGGACTCTTGACCATGCCATGCTAGTAGCAAGTAATCTGGTATCATTGCATGACAAAGCCTGGTAGCGTATGGTCCCGGTGTTTGCTGGCATTCAAGCAACATCCGTTCTTTATCTCGCTGTGTTATCCTCAGGAGAGTGATATCGTTCATGGTAACCTGGTTGAAATACGGGAATTTAATGAAGGGGACAGAGGTGGCCATTCCTACTGGGCTGTTTGCCTATGGCTGAAAAGAAATCCTTCTCTGCAGTTAGCCAAGTGTGTGTGAGGGGCATTGGTGCTGAGCTTTTCGTGTTTGGCTAGCAGGGATCTTCCCTGCTACCAGCAACATGGTGGGGGGAGGGGTAAAGCGATCATCCCAGAGAATTGGATGGGTGGTGGTGGGGTTTAGTTTGGTTTCTGCTGCTGCACGTTAACAGAAAAACCGCAGCACTCAATCGGCTTTGCTTGGTATGGTAAAGGAGGGCGCTGCTTTTATGAAGGTTGCAAAAGCCGAAAGACAATGGCTTACCATGGCTGCATGCAAGCTGAATTCTGTTGCCTGGCCCTGTGTCTGTGATCTCTAACACCAAAGCCGCAGGCACTCAATATAAGATGCAAAATGCAACCTTGTACTGAAATCACATATGCTATGTAATGTGAATAGTGTTGTTCACCGTGAAAGACTATAAGCATTGTTCTGTAAAATGTATCTTTTTAAATACTTCTCTCCCATTTTTCCCTCCCTCCTACAGCTGCAAATTTTTCAAGCCTCCCTCCTCCGTCCCGAAGGCTAACTCAGATAAGGCGGCGAAAAAAACGCATGTGAGACTACATGTTTTCTGAAATCATGCAATCGACCCGCAATGAAAGAGCTCATCTGAACGAGTGGAAGGACACGGTATCAAAGTACATGAAAGATGCCAGTGAACATGAGGCCATGAGGGACGCTCGAGATGAGAGGTGGCAGGCTGCAACGCTGGGGCTGCTGCGTGATCAAACGGACATGCTCCGGCGTCTGGTGGAGCTTCAGGAACGGCAGCAGGGTCACAGAGTGCTGCTGCAGCCCCTGTATAACCGCCCTTCCCCCTCACCATGTTCCATAGCCTCCTCACCCAGACTCCCAAGAACACGTGGGGGAGGAGGCTCCGTGCACCCTCCCACTCCACCCCAGTGGACAGCCCAAACAAAAGGCTATTATTATTTTGAACTTTTGAAGTGGCTTTTTCCTTCTCTCCTATCCTTCTCCCAAACCCCACCCGGGCTACTTTGTCAGTTCTCTCCCTATGTTTATAATCAATTAATAAAGAATACATGATTTTTAAATGATAGTGACTTTATTTCCTTTGAAAGCAAGCTGTGATCGAAGGGGAGAGGGTGGTTTGCTTACAGGAAATGAGTCAATCAAGGGGGCGGGTTTTCATCAAGGAGAAACAAACAGAACTTTCACAGCGTAGCCTGGCCAGTCATGAAACTGGTTTTCAAAGCTTCTCTGGTGCGCAGTGCTTCCTGGTGTGCTCGTCTAATTGCCCTGGTGTCTGGCTGCGTGTAATCAGCGGCCAGGCGATTTGCCTCAACCTCCCACCCCACCATAAACGTCTCCCCCTTACTCTCACAGAGATTGTGGAGCACACAGCAAGCAGCAATAACAATGGGAATATTGGTTTGGCTGAGGTCTTTGCGAGTCAGTAACGTGCACCAGCGACCCTTTAAACATCCAAATGCACATTCTACCACCATTCTGCACTTGCTCAGCCTGTAGTTGAACAGCTCCTGACTAATGTCCAGGCTGCCTGTGTATGGCTTCATGAGCCATGGCAGTAAGGGGTAGGCTGGGTCCCCAAGGATAACGATAGGCATTTCAACATTCCCAACGGTTATTTTCTGGTCTGGGAAGTAAATCCCTTGCTGCAGCCATTTAAACAGACTAGTGTTCCTGAAGACGCAAGTGTCATGAACTCTTCCCGGCCATCCCACGTTGATGTTGGTGAAACGTCCCTTGTGATCCACCAGGGCTTGCAGCACCATTGAAAAGTACCCCTTGTGGTTTATGTACTGGCTGCCCTGGTGCTCCGGGGCCAAGATAGGGATATGGGTTCAATCTATCACCCCACCACAGTTAGGGAATCTCATTGCAGCAAATCTATCCACTATGACCTGCACATTTCCCAGAGTCACTACCTTTGGTAGCAGCAGCTCAGTGATTGCTTGGCTACTTGCATCACAGCAGCCCCCACAGTAGATTTGCTTACTCCAAATTGCTTCCCGACTGACCAGTAGCTGTCTGGCGTTGCAAGCGTCCACAGGGTTATTGCCACTCACTTCTCAACAGTGAAGGCTGCTCTCATCTTGCTATTCTGGTGCTTCCGGGCAGGGGACAGCAAGTCAGAAAGTTCCATGAAAGTGCCCTTATGCATGCAAAAGTTTTGCAGCCACTGGGAATCGTCCCACACCTGCAACGGTATGCGGTCCCACCAGTCTGTGCTTGTTTCCCGGGCCCAGAATTGGCGTTCCACGGCTATAACCTGCCCCATTAACAGCATGATCTCCAAAGTGCTGGGGCCTGCAGTTTGAGAGAATTCTGTGTCCATGTCCTCATCACTCTCATCACCGCGCTGCTGTAGCCACCTCCTCCTCACCTGGTTTTGAAGGTTCTGGTTCAGCATAAACTGCACGATAATGCGCGAGTGTTTACAATGTTCATGACTGCTGGCTTGAGCTGAGCAGGTTCCATGCTTGCTGTAGTATGGCATCTGCACTGTTCACCCAGGAAAAAAGGTGTGAAGCAGTTGTCTGCCATTGCTTTCCCAGAGGGAGGGGGAGGATGTACCCAGAACCACTCGTGACAATGTTTTTGGCCCCATCAGGCATTGGGATCTCAACCCAGAATTCCAATGGGCGGGGGAGACTGCGGGAACTATGGGATAGCTATGGGATAGCTACCCACAGTGCAATGCTCCGGAAGTCGACGCTAGCCTCAGTACATGGACGCACACCGCCGAATTAGTGTGCTTAGTGTGGCCGCATACACTCAACTTTATACACTCGGTTGCCAAAAATTGAATTCTATAAATTCGGTGTAATCCCGTAGTGTAGACATACCCTATGTCCACTGAAGGTACACCAGGAAGTAATGGGATTAATCTGCAGCAAGGGAAATTTAGGTTAGATATTAGGAAAACCTTTCTAACTAGAACAGTAGTTAAGCTCTGGAACAGGCTTCCAAGGGAGGTTGTGGAATCCCCATCATTGAAGGTTTTTAAAAACAAGTTAGACAAATGCCTGTCAGGGATGGTCTCAGTTTACTTGGTCCTGCCACAGCACAGGGGGCTGGACTACATGTCTTCTCAACATCTTTCAGACTTACATTTCTGTGATTCATACCTGTTCATAGTATACTGTATTTCTTGTCCTAAAATGAAGTGTGATACTGTGCATGGTTAAACAACTGCCATGTCAGACCCCACAGATGGCAACATGTCAGTGGGGAATAAAGTGTTCCAATATATTCTGTAAATATGTAATGAGTTGGAATTTTTATGTGTTGTTAAAATTTTCTTTTAATTTCATATAGAAATCAGTCTCCACATAATTGGCACTTATTATTATTATAAACATACCATTTATAAACCAATGCATGAGTTAACTAGACAAAGAGGAAGCTAGATGAAACAGCTTCCAAGTTATTACAGTAATATTTAGTTGTGCTTAGTACTTTCTATGGGTCCTTATTGTCATTTCACAGCTAAAGTAATCTATTTTGTTCAAGTCAATTCCCAATAAATTTAATGTAGGAAATCCAGCAAACACAACCATTCACAGTTGTGCTGCTGAAAGGCAAACAACTGTGAGGTTACTAACATTCAAAATACCCATCCTCTCCTATTGGAAACAAGAAAGGGTAAATGGGATATGGTACCTATTATCTTTAGCTTGCTATTTTAAATCCAGCACCGGTTGTAGTAACAAAAAGAGTCACCGCTGATGTGAAATAAGCTGGTAGTTTCAGATTATGAAAAGATGCCCAAATCATGAAAACAACCACCACCAATCTCAGAAGAGAGGCTAAGGAGTGAGTGTGTGTGTGTGTGTGTGTGTGTGTGTGTGTGTGAGAGAGAGAGAGAGAGAGAGAGAGAGAGAGAGAGAGTCCATTGTCACCCCTACAGGTTGTGCCTCCAGATCCAGTCTGAGATAAATTGCTCTGTGGTTAAATGGAGGACTTGATTCTACAGGGCTCTCAACCTAGCACCCTTCACAAGTATTAAATTCACTTAAATAGAAAGAAAAAAAGAAATCCAATAACTATAAGACCTGATAAAGTGTCATCTAAAGTGGAAGACCCAAAGGAGCACAAGAATGATTTAGTGTGAAAAATATCATTCTCACATGGGCAGTGCATCGTGTCAGCCCTGTTACTACTAAGGTGGGAACAATCAAATAGGCAGGAGCATTTTACAATGAGTGAAGAAAACAAACAACAAATCCTCCGACTTTTGCTTTGTCCTTGTTGCTATCTAAGTTCTAATAGAAAACCAAGGTCAATGGATGACTGAGTCAGGGTGGTCTCTTTACTAATATAGAGTGCTTCTGCACCTGTAAAATGCAGAAATGGCTGGGAAAATAAACAGGGTGAAAATTCTAGCTATCCAAATAAGGACTAAGTGAGAGGGCAATGTGGTGGTGGAGGACAAGAATCCCTCCCCACATAGAATCTACCTTCCAAGCTGGGAAATGGAAAACAACAACCCGTCGTCTTGCCAATATACAGGCCACCTGCACCTTACCCCTTCTTGCCCCAAAAGAAATCTACCTCCAAGCTCACCTCTGGAGTGTAGGGGACTATGGAGTTCCCACTTCATTGTCTGTTTCCCAGGTCTGATGCATTTGGGACTTTTTATGTATGTGCTTGAGGAGGGGGGCTAAGGTCATCATGCTGTTAACCTTCAAGGACTAGGCATGCGTGATCTACTGCCAATGTCTATGCAAAGTTATAAAGTACCTTTCACTTAGGAAAAAAAGGTTAACATCCACTAAACTGGTGAAGAAGACCAGTGAATAAGGGAAACTTATCAGTGCCTGGAAAATAATACCTCATTTTAGAAACCGAGGTAATACTAATCCTAAATCCTTATCAACATCTGCCTTGTCCCAAATTGGCAAAACATTCCAATGAGTAGGTTAAGAGCTCACATTAGTCCATTTTCTATGAGAAATAGTAGTCTTCCATTTATTTATGGAGAGTTTAATTAAAATAAACTGTCTTTCTGATGCTGAGGCATTAGACTTGTATAGAATTTCCACAATGACATGAGATTCAATCCTAGAACAGTTCAAACTGCTGCAATAGAAGAAAAGAGGATACATTAGCTATATGTTGTTACTCGTTAGGTGTTTATATGAAACATGTTCTAATGGAACATCAAGAATTTGTCTAATTTAAAAAAAATGCTTTAGCTATTTTCCCCCTTTCTTTTTAGCCTTCAAATGTCAGAGTCATCTATCTTCAGTTAACAGGCTCAAAATTTTCAAACCTGTGCGCTTAAAGATTCTAAATCCACATTTAGGCATACAAATATAAATTTAAATTATGTATCTATGGCTCTAACTTTAGGCACCCAAGCTTGAACATTTTGGCCATGTCATTTTTTTTTCTTGGTTTAGTTATCCAGGGCCTGATCGTATACTAGTTTTGCATGGGAATTATTCCTGTTTTACAACATGGGAGAGCAAAATAAGACCTATTGGTTTTGGGGATGAAAAGCTTATGCTAGCAAAAGAACACAACGTTTGATTATCCTCTCACAAGTCAAGAACAACTCCATTAAAGACTATGACATTGCAGTGATGTAACAGTGGCTGTGATACGCCAATTTTAAAATCAGGCATTGAAATCAACTGATGTACACCAGCACAGAAACATGGCCCTGACACTTTTTGTCCACTTTTGCATCAGCTACTGCTTGCAGCTACATTAGTGCTTGCTTCAGAGCCGGAAGCTTTCAAGAATATTCCTGAAATAGCCTGCTAAATTGTAGAGTCTGGTGTCTATGGAAAAAAATGTCTTTAAAAGGGTTTGTACTCTATTTACATTCATTTTATTAAATATGGAAAAACCTCACATAAGTGAGCAAAACCTGGAATGTTTTAGCTCATGATATAGTAGAAATTGGAAAGCGATTTTTGTATTGAGCGGGAGAAGTTATTCTGGCCAAGAGTTTGATTCATTTTACTTACCGTAGATATCAGGTTATGGCTACACAGCAAAGAAAAACCCGGCCTGGGCATGTGGGGCTCAGGCTGTGGGTGTATTTTATTGCTGTGTAGACTTTTCGGCTCAGGCTGGAAACTGGGTTCTAGGACCGTGTGGGGAGGCGAGGCCCAGAACTTAGACTCCAGCTGAGCCCAGAAATCTACACAGCAATGAAACAGTCTTGCAGCCTAGGTCCCGCGAGCCTGACTGGGCTGGAACAGGCCAGCCGTGAGTTTTTCTTTGCTGTGTAGACATCCTCATAGAGATTAGTATGTCAGGGGAATGGAATATCAGTATTGTGTAATGACTGTGAGGATTTTGCTATTGCTGTTGGCTATATTTGTTTTATTTTGTATTTCCCTGTCTTTTGTTTTTCATGGAAGGATTCATTGTTGTGTATCGAGAAGCTGAGCTTGGGTCCAAGTATTGGGAGGACACCAGATCCAGACTCTTCAGTGCTATGTAATGGAAGGATGGAGCACCTGTTATGGGACTGAGAAAGGACAACCAGTTATGATTGATTTCCGCTTTGACTGGACTTTGGACACCAAATGGACTGTATCTGAAGGATGGGGTAAATCTTCAGTGCCGGTGTTCTTCTGTCAAAAGAATTGTGGCTGTTGGAAAGGAGAGGCAGGTTGTGTTATCTTGCATCAGTATGACATCTGTTTTTGACTTTTATGCATTGATTTTTTTTGTTATGTTGTCTGGACTTTGTTGTGATTGGTGTGCTTAATAAAATAGCTCAGAATCCAAATGCCCATGACACCCTGTAAAACACAATATCACACTGTTACATGATTAAGAATTTCACCTGTAAAACTTTTGATAATTTTGCCCCAAATGACTTTAGAATCTCAATGACTTCAGTGAGACTCATCTTCCTAAGTGCCTAGGACCCAGATCCTCAAAGTTATTTTGGTGCCTGACTCCCATTGAAATAAAAAAATGGATTTAGGCAGCTATATACCTTTGAGGATCTGGGCCTTAAGTCCCTTTTGACAATGTACTCATGAAAATTCTACCCTTGAATTTACATCACAAACATTTATTTTTTTAAATAAGATTATGGAAAGGGATGAGGTTAAGCTGCATGATTGCCTAAGTGAGGAGAGAGTAGCTGTGGGAAGAAAGTCCTGTTATACTATTCTAAGTTAAATAACTCTAATGTTCTCAGAGTTAGTATGTTTTCTATGGAATCATTCAGCTTGAATAAACTTGTGACCCTAAATGGAATTATACCCTGAGTTTATGAGAAGTCCTGTCTCAGAATCTCAGACTACTCTTTGATTCTACATCTGAAATAATAACCTTCCCATGAGAAAGACCAAACTTTCATACCTCACACTGGTCCTACTTTCTTTGACTATGTCTTCCCTTCTCAGTGGCTGTTTTTTAGGGTCTTTCACTTGTTGATTAGTATCAGAGGGGTAGCCATGTTAGTCTGGATCTGTAAAAAGCGGCAAAGAGTCCTGTGGCACCTTATAGACTAACAGACGTATTGGAGCATAAGCTTTCGTGGTATTCACCCACGAAAGCTTATGCTCCAATACATCTGTTAGTCTATAAGGTGCCACAGGACTCTTTGTCACTTGTTGATTGTCTTTCAGGATTATAAAATAGCATGTACAGGTGCTGGATAATTTTTGTAGCGATAATCTTATTTATTTGAATTTCTTTCTCTTTGACTCATGAAGACTTGTTGGGTTCCAGAACTATTCAGGAAGCAAAATAAACTTCCCAGCCAATATACTTAGCAGGAATAACAGTGACTGTTAGCACACTTGCTTTTGGACTAGAAGGTTATGGTGGGGGTCACATGCCATTTAGGCATATACCTAATGCTGACATTGCAGTAGTAGGATATTATAGTGGCACGGCAGCACCACTATAGTTAAGATTGAGTCCCAACTTCCGTTTAAAGGTGGACATTTTTAAGTCCTCTATAATCAACCTCTTAATCAAATTCCTTTGAAATTTGGTGTGCTCAGGAGACTACAGGATAGGATTAATGACCCACATTTGGGGTCATTTGAACTAGAAGTTGTGGAAGATATAAACCCAGAAAAAATAGCCATTTTTGAAAAGTTACTAGGTTTATTTATGTATTTATTTTTGTATTTTGCACAGAGCTAGTGATCAAACTATTGATGTGGCATGGATCAAAATGATCTCAATCTGTCAAGTTTTACCCAAGATAGTGCATGGTGCCCACTAAATCTTTAGGGGATTCAAATTGTGAATGATATTTAAGAACATGTTCACTCCTTCCTATGCACCAAGGAAAAATGAGAGAGTTTCTAGACAGGTTTGTTTGCCTGGGGAGCAAAAGGACTGTCCCAATGCCAGCGCCTGTGGTAAACACCTCATCACTGACATTTCTAGTCCAAACCTTTGTACACCAGTGCAATAAAGATTTAATAGTTCATGTTTCTTGTTACAAGCTGTCCCTGCTATATTATAACATGTTTTTATTTTATGGGGAGGTTTACTGTGAATACAGCAGAATAGTCAGTGATCAATCTAACCAAATATTTTGTTTTATTGGGTGGGGGGGAGCTGGAGAGAGAGGACTTTATGTCTGGGAGATAGGGATGGGGAGGCAGGGACATGGAGAGGGGTTGTGGCTGAAGAGAGGGTAGAAAATGAGGATAGGTAGTAGGGGGGCAAGACTTAGATCTGTTGTTTGAAAAAAAAATTCTGTATTTTACTAGCCTATGAGGCAGCCTTATTCCTGGTGCATATCTCATACAATTTATGAGAGCAGATATGGATCTCATCAAAGATTTGTGTCCAGGAACTGTGATAGTTTTCTCTGATTTGGCTGAGTGTTGGAATAATTGCTACAGTGACAATGTGAAAGCTATTAATAAGTGTTGGAAGAATATCATTTGGGAAATAGGAGGGCTCATGGCTAACTGGAAAATGCATACTGCACGGCATAGGAACATTACAAGCTCAGGCACTTCACTGTTTCTCAGAAATGGGGTACATCTATTGAACAGGGGTTAGTATCTTTCTCACAAACCTAAAACTGTAAGTATGTTGTACAGAAATCCTGTCTCTGGTTTCTCTTGCCAGCCCTGCCACAAACTTCACCTTCCTGCCATTATGCAACATGACCAGGAACACCATTCCACTGAAAGATGGTTGTCCTTCACTCCAGACACTGCATGTGAGTCAGGCTATAGGAGGAGGGAAATAATGACAATAGAAACATTTGTATACCAGAGAGTGGAGACTTCAGTGAGATGTGTTCTCTGCTTGTGGTGAGCGGGGAGGCTGGGTACAGGAGTGGGGAGGGGTCAAGTTGCAGGGGGGAACACAGTGAATGGGTTGGGGCCTGGCTCGGGAGATGTACCAAGGTCCAGCTGATTGAGAATGGGGCCTGGCTGGCTCACTATGTAAATTGTAGAACATGAAATATACACCTGCCTAAATGACTACTAACTGCTACCAACTACATACCCTTTTCTGCTGGAAACAATAGGCAACCTTTTCTGCCCCCTTTTTGTCCATTAATAACATTAGATTGAATCTTGTGCCAGTAAATGGGTTGTAAAAGGAGGTGAAGAAATTGTACATTAGCTGTTGGGTTAGCAGAATAAATGTATTTTTGTTAACAGGTCATATTAGGTCATTGATGAAACAGGGCAGAGTTAAGGTCATGTTGGCTTACACTTTAACTGTGTATTTCCTGGTTTTCAGAAGTTTGAGTTTTGCTCAACTCAAAGTTCTGCAGTGGGATGGCATATCACCAAGCAATATTAACTCTGCCTTAACATAGTTTTTTGACATTGAATATTGCATTGCTATACAAAGGCTTTGGGAAATCTTGTGGCATTTGAGATTTGGCACACTTCTCAAAGTAATTTTCAGGTTTGCAAAATTGGTTGAAACATGTGACTTTTCCCCCGATAAAACCAATTAATTTTCGCAAGAGTGATTCAGTTAAAAACACACAGACAGGTTTTGGATTATAAAAGGAAGCATGTGCTATGGTTAGCGGATAAAAGAAGCCTCCAAAAGCTAAGCTGGCACAAATAGGTGTCCAGTATATTTTTTAGAGAGCATATTTTCTCTCTCCTTTCTCTGCGCCTTTTCTCACAGTCTTTCCTAAGTGGAATGTACACCCAATAATAATGAGAGTAACCTGAACTTTCAAACTCCTATTCCAATAAGTTAAATAAAAAGACAAAAAGAGCTCCCCCACTAACAGAGGTTTCTTCTCCATGTATCTGCTAAGATGCTCTCATGCAAGTTATAATCACATGGCATTTCACAGAAAGAGATGGGGATGGATAATACATTCATCATTTCTACTTTTAGCCAGACACGGTCAAATGTAGATGGCTGTGTATGAGCTATCAGTGAACACAGAATAGCTGTCATGTTTCTTTGCCTCAGAAGTTCTCAGCTTGAACAGGGGGTTCATGAACAGGCATCAGAGGATTACAACCACCCTGTCCTTCCCATATTGCTAAATAGTGAAGGCCTGACTAGATCCTGCCTGATGGAAGGGAGATCCTGGAGAAGGATCCCCAATATAGAAAAGATGGTTCCCACTAAGGAAAAGGTTGAGACGACTTGTTTACCCAGTCACTGGACTGTTCAGGCCAGATTTTCAGACTGGACTGTCTAGGCCAGCTGTAAATAAGCATAGTTCCATTGAAAGCGCCTTATATTTAAGTAGTATTAAAGTTAAAATCATGGAGCTCTCAGTCCTTCCATTCCTAGGGAGGACCAAAATGTGTTGTTTGGGGAACAGATCCAGTTTATTTTCATTAAAGCTGTTGCATGCATTGTAGATGAACATGCCCTGTGTTCTTTGTTTTTGTCTGCTCCACTTGATGTAGGCAGTCCTGCTCAGTCAAGCAATCTACTGTATAGAACAGTTCTGGTTGGGACTTTGAAAATTCTTAGCCTTTGCCACCATTGGGCTTTCAAACTCTCTTTATGGTCTAGCTCAGTGTTTCTGAACCTTTTTAATACCAGGGATCGGTTTGCTGCCTTCCTAAAATGTGTCAGGGAGATCTCATGGACAGGCACCAGAACTGGATCGGTCATTGAGAAACACTGGCCTATCTGATCTAATTCAGCACTGGTGGTCCACTACTAGTGCTCCAATGTTCTCTATTCCACTGTAACAGGTCATCAGTGAACTCTAGTGACCTGTGAGGATGGTGTGAAAGACCCATTTTAATTACCAACTTCATTCTGAAATACATTTTCCCCACTGTTTATTCAGATAGAAAAGTTGTTTGGACATTTGTATATGGCGACATTGAGAACATTCTGCTGAGCACGCAAACAGTAATTAATCGCTTGTTATCAGTGAATTACAGATACAGTCTGCTTTTCAAGAACACTCTGTAATAGGCACAGTGTAGTCTCTCAGTAGGAATCCTGATAATGGAGAACCACAAAGTTAAGTGATTGTTCAGTCTGATCAGCTTGTCCATATTCTGCATCAGAGCTAACAAACATTCTATCAATAAAGTAGCTGCTCTAATTACCTACCCTCTTTGTTGGTACCATGTTGTGCAGACTAAAATTCTTCTTGAGCAATTTAAGATGATAAAACATGAACACTGTAATAGGTTAAGCCATCAAAATGCAGTTGTATCTGAAAATTATTTTCCCTGCCATTTAAGCAAGAAACTCTATAAGCAAACTCTACTAGTTCCCTCATGATGCTTATGTATGATTCCTGTTCACACTAATGCATGTTGTATTCACATATCAAAGGAACATAAGACAAAAATAACATTGTCTAATGTAGGCACAGGATGGCAGAAGGTTTCAGTCAATGCGCACTCCTATCCAAGGGAATTGTTTTATTCTGCAACTATTTTAATTGGGAGACAATACCATAATAACTTTTGTAATAGTAATTTTAACTGTATGTGGCTATGCAAATCTTATTATCTTGTTTTTCTGTGTACTGCTCTTTTAAATTTCTAGGCGTGTGCTGTATACTAAATCAGCTGCCATTTGTGAGACAGAGTAATGCAGCAGGTTAGAAAGGAGAATGGGTGCAAGCTCTTACATGAAAATGTTACTTTTCTTACCCCTATTTTGCCTTAATCTAAAATAAGTTAAATCATCCAGCTTGAAAGTATTTGTCTGTTCATTGTTTATTGAAAAGGATAACACTGAGAAATCCTGATAGCAAAATTATACTCAATAATGGTGATAAAGAGAGAGACAAAATTAAAAAAAAAAAAAAAAAAAAAAAGCTGTTCACACTTCTGGTCTATATAGACTTTTAGACACTGGGGAAGTATAGCAAATTTCTCTGCCATTGAGTATGAAACTTAGAAAAGAACTATTCAATTGACTTGACTATTTCTATGCAGGGAAGGGTGGGGACTATATTATAATATTTAACAAGCTTGGGCTAAACTATGTGCGTCTCCCTGACCCCCAAGTAAAAATACATTGCTAAAAATGCAGAAATGCAGAAAGCATTTTTAATGGTTAATATCAGTATGGGAAAAGGTTGGGGTCTGTGACAGTTTGCGGTGAAAGTCAAAGATAGGGGCGAGTCCTTTGAACACAACATTGAGATCAGGAATTCCTGTGTTCCAAGTCCAGCATTGACCAATGCCGTGGCCTTGGTCATGTTGTGCCGATTAATATTAAAGTCAATGGGACGATAGCTGTAAACAAGGATTTCTCACAAGAGTAAGATTCTGCAGGATTGGGTCCTGTGACACACTATCTTAAATCACAATGATCCAAAATGCAAGGGTAGTAGACCTACCATGATCTGTGCACTTTTTTAAAACACTGAAAAAGGAATAAGGACACTTTTAGCAATATGAGTTTATCATAGTTACACCCTGGAGGAGCATACTCCTCAAAATGTAGTTTTCCACACTTAGCAGTGTCTCACTGTGACACCACCAAGTTTATCTTTACTCGCCACTGCCTGACCACAAATAATGACACATCACAAGCGATTCCATAACACTTACCTCTAAAAGCCTGTGAGAAGCACATTCTCAGAAAGGCCAGAGCTTTAAAAGGCTTTGGAGTTGCCATGGAAACTTGTACCTTTCACTACCAAATTGACAAATATGTCCCAAATCTCAGATTAAATGTCTGCATGATAGACTGACCATGCTATAGTCAATTAACTCTTATTTTTCTTAGCAACTGATCTTGCTTCAATCAACAAGCCAGCCCCATCAAATGTAAAGGATTTTGTGGTGCATAGAAAATACACGCCATATGATGTTGATCCAAAAAAGGCAGTAATAATGGACAAAGCAAGGTATTTAATTTTCTACTTAAACAGCAAGTCTACTTATCTCTGAGTCGTTTTCTTCTTTTACAAGAATATTGACTTCATTTCTCCCCCTTTCTTCAAAAATCTCTGCAAAGAATGACATTTCTTTGTTTTGAAATTTCTGTATTTAAATGCATTTTATTCTCATGCTATGTGCAAAACAAAAAGGCTTCCCCCAGCCCCCCAAAAATTAAGACTGTGAACCAGCAATTTTTCCCTCCCTCAATATATTCTGCAGTTTTCTGTTCTTAGCTTAATTCCCAATGGTCGCCATCTTTCTACGGTATTTTGTATCAGTTGTTCAACTTGAAATGAATAGGGTTACCATATTTAACAAATAAAAAAAGAGGACCCTCCACGGGGCCCTGGCCCCGACCATTTCCCACCGCCAGCCCCGTCCCAACTCCACCCCTTCCCTGCCCCAACCCCGCCCTAACTCCGCCCCCTCCTCCCTCCCACTCCCAGCCACACGAAAAGGGCTGCCCGAGCGCTACCGGCTTCACGGTTTGCTGGGCAGCCCCCAGACCCTGCACCCCCGGCCAGCGCTTCCACAGCGCAGCTGGAGCCCGGGAGGGGAAGCGCCCAGCCGGGGGCGCAGGGTCTGGAGGCTGCCCGGCAAACCGTGAAGCCGGTAGCGCTTGGGCTTCGGGCAGCCCCTATGCCTCCGGACCCTGCGCCCCCAGCCGGGCACTTCCCCTCCCGGGCTCCGGCGGCGCAGGGTCCGGAGGCATGGGGGCTGCCCAAAGCCTGTAGCGCTTGGCTCTTAAACAGAGCCGAAGAGTCAGGGGAGGAGCAGAGCCGCCGCGGCTGGAGGCTCTGCTCCTCCCCTGACTCTTCGGCTCTGTTTAAGAGCCGAGCTGCCCAAGCGCTACCGGCTTCGGGCAGCCCCCATGCCTCCAGACCCTGCGCCTCCGGAGCCCGGGAGGGGAAGTGCCTGGCCGGTGGCTGGGGTCCGGAGGCAAGGGGGCTGCCTGAAGCCCATAGCGATCGGGCAGCTCGGCTCTTAAACAGAGCCGAAGAGTCAGGGGAGGAGCAGAGCATCCGCGGGAGGGGAAGTGCCCGGCCGGCATTTTCCCAGACATGTTCGGCTTTTTGGCAATTCCCCCCGGATGGGGGTTTGATTGCTGAAAAGCCGGACATGTCCGGGAAAAAACGGACGTATGGTAACCCTAGAAATGAACAATGCTCCCCTTAACAACTGCTGTATAACTAGGGCCTTGTCTACACTACAAAGTTTTGTTGGCAAAAGTTGCCTTTTGCTGACAAAACAAGGGAGGTCCACATACTACAAAGCTACTTTTGGTGGCAAAACTCTGCTGTTTTGCTGACACAATAAAACTGCCTTACGAGAAGCATCAAGCTTTTTGCGTCAAAGTTAAAGTGACAAAGCATCAGGGTAGACACTGCTGTTTGTTTTGTTGACATAACTGGCTTCCACCAGTATCCCACAATGTATGCAGTGACCCCTCTGCTATCTCTGTTGCCCTGCAGGCATGCACCCCTCCCCTTTCAAAGCTCTAGAAAGTATCTGACAGCTGAGCATGCTGCTCCCTTTGGGGAGCAAAGAGCAAATCATTAACATGCAATGCTCCTGTTCTGTCCTGCACTAGAGGAACAGGCAGCAGGCAGACTGCTGCTAGGGCAAAGTGTGTGTGGGGGGGACCTGCTGTGCTGCCTTGACATTCCGCAGCACCAAGAGATCACAAAGCTGCTCAGGATGCGGCTCCTGGCAGCTGAGGAGGCTGTGGGAGAACTCAGAGGGAATCACAGAACCACAGGCAGGCACAGTGGGCTGCTTTGTAGTAATAGGATTTTATGTTTGTATTTTGTATAATTTAGAATTAAGGACAAAAAGTCTTGTGTAGTATGTATTAAATGTATCGATGTATGATTTGATCATATCCTGCCAGCCACGCTTTCTGAAAGCAGAAAGGAATGGCCTATTGTGCCATTGGTAAAGATGCATCAGCCAGAATCTGTGTCTAAAGCTGATTTCAAGGTAGTGACAGACCTTTAGGGTCACCACTTTGTTGTAGGTTTAGTATTTTTGAAATAAGTGAAGGAATGCAATGGTTGTTTCTCCTGCATTGCAATTTGATGTTTCTGTTCAAATGCTCTGTGTAAATCAATCCTGTTTTGTGTGTGAATAAGGAATGTGTGTTAAAAAATAAGTGTAAAGGCAATCACCGGACCAACTGTTCTAGGGAAAAACCAAGAATAGTCATAGGGGCGTCAGGAGATTGCAACATGCCCCTATTGTCAAATGTCAAAAAAGGGCAAATTAACGACTCTAAAAATAAGACAGGAACCTATCAATGGAAACAAAATAGCTGTAATCAAAACCAACATGGGATGACTCCCTAAAAACGTAATTAAAAATAATAATAATAATAATAATAATAAAAAAAATTAAAAAAACAAGCACTCGTCAAACGACAATTTATTACAGCACGATGGTGCAAAACTCATTGGTCCCAATAAAAAAACTCAATATATATACAGAGTGCCTGGCCATAAAACTTTGGGTTCATCCTGCCAAGACTTCCCCGACGCATCGTGTCATGACCGACAGAACCTGGATCCTCTTTACCCGTGGTCAACCTAGCTGGCCACTAGGTTGATCCGGACTCTGGACTGGTAACTATAACATCGACTGGCGGGACTGTGTGTGTGTGTGTAATTAAATGCATATGCTAATTGTTGTATCTTCAATAAACATGGCATATTGCCTTTTCCCATGAAAAAGATCCCGTGTGCTTCTTATAAGCATAACAGCTTCAGGAGAGACTGCTGTGCCAAGTAGAGCCTGAGGGGGCGGGGGGTGCTGACATGGAGGGGATCCCCCTCCCCCTGCCTCAGGATAGGTCAGTCAGCCTGCTGTCTCCCTCACCCCACATACATCACTTTCCTCTCCCTCCCCCCCACACAGTTCAGCTGAAAAGCAACTGACAATCTACTAAGATGCCCCTGAAAGGATGGGATTGATAAACCTGCATCATGTGATCCTGTATCTGCCCCATGAGGCATTGCAAACCCTTCCGAAAATACCCTGCGGCCAGTTGCACAGTGGGATAGCTACCACAGTGCACTGCTCTCTGTGTGAATGCAAGACTGTTAGTGTGGATGCACTCTGCCGACACAAGTGTGGACATGCAACAACTGACAAATACAAAGGTAAAATAACCCTCCCTACTCCCACTCTATATTCTCCTGTTTATACATTCCAGGATCGCATTAGATCTTTTGGCCACAGCATCACACTATGAACTCATATTCAGCTGATTATCCAACATGACCCCCAAACCTTTTTCAGAGTCACTGCTTCCCAGGATAGAATTCCCCATCCTGTAAGTATGGCCTACATTCTTTATTCCATTGTTTACATTTAGCTTTATTAAAATGCATATTGTTTGTGCCCAGATTCCGCTGAATCAATGACCTGTCCTCTTCATTCTTTATCATTTGCCCAATTTTTGTGTCATCTGCAAAGTTTTTCAGCCAATGGGAGCTGGGGGGTGGCCGTGCCTACGGGTGAGAACCATGTGAAGCCACTTGCATGCCTCCGCCTAGGAGCTGGACCTGTTGCTGGACACTTCCATGGCACTGTGTGGGCCACGGTGCCAAGACAGACAGGAAGCCTGCCTCTGCACCCTGGCTGCACTGCTGACTGGGAGCCGCCAGAGGTAAACCCGTGCCCCAACCCCACGCCCTAATCTTCTGCCCCAGTCCGGAGCCCCGCCCAAACCTGAAGCCCCTTCCTGCACCCCAAACTCCTCATCCCTGGCCCCACCCCAGAGCCTGCACCCCCAGCCCAGAGCCTTTACCCCCTCCTGCAGCCCTGCCACAGCCCAGACCCCCCCCAAATCCAGAGCCCCCTCCTGCACCCCAACCCCTCATCACCAGCCCCATCCAAGAGCCAGCACCCCCAGCCCTGAGCCCTTCCCACACCCCAAACCCTTCATCCCTAGCTCTGTTTGGTTGCGGGCATCAACAATTTTCTTCAACTGGGTCACCAAAAAAAAAGTTTGAAAACCACTGTGATAGGTGTTTTATCCCAGTCTTTTTGCCCATTCATAATATCCCCCGCAAGGTTCACCATCCAAGGCCCATTCTCCCTCTGACCCCAGCTTTCAGTTCCAGTCTCTAAAGAAAAAAAAATGTGCTTAGAATCATGGTGATATAATATGTGGTATAGTCCTGGAGTTTTAAAATTCCACCTGACCTGCAGCAATAGTATGTCTTACTATATCCAAACGTTATTCAGTGGAGTTCACCCTGCAGTATCCAGAAACGTAAACTTGCCAGAAGAGGGTTGTTGTTTGTTTTTTGTTTCGTTGGTTTTATTTATTTATTTATTTATTTATTTATTTTTAAGAACATTAAACTCAGATACCTTTCACACACACTTTGAGCTTAAGGCTCTCTCCATCTAATTGTTTCCACAGATATTTTTGGATGTACTGAACAAGGTGTAGCAGGTCAAGTGTACCAGTTATGACCTGTTCTTTCTGTGAAAGCTGTAATAGGCAGAAACAGATAAACAAGTTTTTCCCTAGCAACTCCTCTTCCCCCTCCATCAAGCTATCAGACGGTTAGACTGTCTAAACTTATGGGTAACACACTACATAGTGAAAAGGATCCATTTGTCTGAAATATATAATATCTTGCAAACTCAGGACAAGAAATTTGTCATTCGGCAGAACAATGATTATTACCCTGCATAATTAGATTTGGAAGAACAGGCTGACTCTAGGATCAGCTCCTATTATAGGACAGTGAACAAGTTTCAGACTGAATGGGAGGAAAAACCTGACATGATTTGCCACCACTCTTAATTTAGAGAAAAAATTAGTATCTGTGCTACCTTGTCTTTCATTCTGCTAAAGCAAAGCAAACATAGCTTTTATCAAACTTATTCCTTTAAATGCGTCTCTGATCTTACCAATAAGCACTTATAGTCTTAGTCAACTCGACTTGTCAATTGTCACAGTCAAGCAGTCTTTTTTCAATATAAAAAGTAGATTGTTAAACTTGTGGGTTTTTTTCTTTGTCTCGCTTCAGTGCAACTGAATCTTGTTTAATGTTCCTGAGACCAGCTCCATCATTCTGCGGATCATCTCATAAGGGAAAGGGAGATATCTGCAGAGTACATCCTTCCCACCAACACACTGCCTGTTTGTCATGAAGTTTTATTGCGCACAACCATAAGGAAAGGCTCTATGAACCACTAGAGGTCCCCAGACTAGAGAATGAGAACTGCTGCCCTGGATTATAAAGCCTCTTTGTCCATCACATGATGAAACCAAAAGTTTTTAAAAGCAATATTTTAGTAACTTGTACTGAGGTGATGGAGAATGTCCACCGTACCACAGACTTCACAGGAACAGGGGACGACATCTACAAGAAATTAAATCAAACTACATGTCAACAAACTACAGAAAATTCAAAGAAGAGTGATAAGTCATGGGAATCATTTATGAGGAATATTTAAAAGCCTGACCAAGTGGTGGCTAACAAGGAGGTAGTGCATGTTGTCTTTCTACAAAATTCTGATGCACTAGAATGGAGGAAACAATTAGCCAGACATTTATTGGGTGAATTTAGACTCACTAGGAACTTCCTGAAATATTTTTGTTGTTTGCATGTATTTGATTAATATATTTCCAAATATGTTTTCAGTTTTAGTTTTTAAAACCTGAATTTTTTTTCAGATTTTCTCTTCTACCTCTTTTTCCTTCCCCTTTCTTTGCCATTGTGTCTAGGCTTTTTTCATTTTATCTCTTTTCCACTTTGCAACATTTTAAAACTTCTCCAACTTTGGAAAAGTTAGAGAGGAAAAGGAAACTCATTTTATTAACTCAATCGCTGTTGAAAAGCTGAAGAAATTTTAAAAATTCAGAATACAGAAAGAGGAAAGTGAGTCAGAGAAAACAATTTAGACATTGATTCTACTGGATTTGGTAGCAAAAAAAGAAAAATGGGAGTGAAAAGGGGGAAAAATATTAAGTTTTTGAGAACCAAAAGAGAAAAATGCATTATAACAAAAATTGTCTAGTTTCACTGTTTTTTTCCCCTTTTAAATCAAATGTCATTTTCCTGAGAAACTTCATCTTCAACAAAAAAAAACAACAACACTTTTTTGGGAGGAAAATGTTTCAGCTGAAAAATCTCATCCAGCTGTAGTTATTACCTATTAGATATTATTTATTTTTGTTCAACTTGACAACTGACTTTATTGGAATATGTGGAAACGTTATCTGATAGTGTTTTTGATGGGGTGTTCACAGGACTGGAAGGGGTTTAGGTGACCAGGTAGGCAAATTTACTCCATAGACTACACCTGGAGAAAGAGCCAGGGATTGATTGCAGGTTCAGGTGGGAAGGAAGGAAGAGGTGAGGCCTATAAAGCCAGAAATCTGGCAAAGACATGGGCAGCAGTCACTCCCTGGGAAGACAGAGGAGGGTTTGGAGCTGGTACTCCCAGAGAAAGGGGAGAACCGGAAGACTAGCAAGTGGTTCAGGAAAGGAGCAGTGAGGGTAGGAGAGGAAAGCCCAGAACTGCTGGGTTGAGGGTCCCTGGCCTGGAACCTGGAGTAGAGGGCGGGCCTGGATTCCCCTATCAGTCACTGAAGGAGAGGTACCTGAGGCAGTGAATGGGAAGACTTCCCAGGACTGCTGAAGGAAGACTTTGATATGAAGAGGATGCTGTGGTTCCTAGAGAGAGGGAGGGGCTGCAGACCAGAGAGAGATGGAGTGACTACATGAAAATGTGGAAAAGAGGCATCAACCTGATGAGCTAATCCCCAGAACGACCAGGAGGAGATGCCAGGAGCTCCCTGTCAGAGTCTTCAAGCTTTAAGTGGTTAGTGATGGACAGTTTATTCAGGTGATGCATCTGACAAACCTTTAGTTTGGAGAGTTATAATTCTTTAAATTTATGTCACTGAATTTCTCCTGCTATACATGATGTCAGTATCTAGGTACTGTATCTTATTTTAATTTGTGCCCTCCCTATCTTCTCTTGGATCATATGTGTCTTTCTCTTTGCATCTCCTTTTAAAATGGATCTAATTCTGGATTAAGTGCACATTTGGCCACACAATGGGTACGCCTGTGCTCCAAAAGAAACGTAAGTGTCCAATTCACTCTGAGCACCACTCTCTGTTGACTCTTTCTGCAAGGAATACAAATCTCTGTGTGGGGACATTCCTGGATGAAGAGATAAAGGCATGTAAAAGTGAAGATGACAACCTCTGAATGTTTCCTTGTGACTCTAGTTGTAGAGAACCTATAGAGTGACCTCTCTGTTTGTTTGGAGGGAGAGCAGAATGAGGTGGAAGACAATTTCCATCCCACACTCCCACTATTGGCAGTCTTCTGATAGGTACCTAGAGTTTAGCCCATTTTTTCTTTTCTTCTGTATAAGATCCATCTTCCATTATTTCTCATGGTGAAATGGATCTTTGAACCTTTTCGAGCATACTGCCCTTTTAAAGGAGCTACCAAAATCAGTGATCACACTGGATGAAATCTTAGCATTGCTCAGTGAGCTGGTTTCCTCTTCCACTTGCTTCTATTAGGCTCTGAAGGAAAAATATATGGGCAGGAGATGGTGACTCAGATTCTAATGGGGATCAGTCTTCTTATTTCTATTGATATATGGAAGTTTCCAGTAATATAATATCATAAAGCCTCTGGCTGAGGCAAAGGCCTTTTTTTATTATTGCAGTACCATTTCTCCAGTGAAAAAAACACCCTTTTCCATCTCATAATGTGTTACTTAACCCCAAAAGCTCAGGGTGCCTTTGATTCTGTCAAAAGCTCTTTAAGAATAAATTCTGTGGCATGTATTTAGTAATCCTGTTAAATTACTAAAGTCTGCTGTGGTAGCTTTTCAGTCCCCACAAATTATTCCTGAACATGCAGACAGTAGGAGCTAGATGGTGCTCCTGAGGTACAGCTTATATAGTAAGGTGCACTATAGAGTCACAGTTCTTTACTGGGAGCATCAGGTATTTTACAGAATGGTTCCCAGAGCTCATGGATAGTCATAAACTGAGCACAGTCACTACCATATCCCTGCATGACTCTACATCCCCAGTGGGTCTTCATGTGCCAGGTGATCCTTCCATAGCTGGCTGCACCAGCTTTAGGCCCACACAAGGCATTGGAGAATCAGCCTCTGTGTCTTTTGGAGTCTGAGAAAGGTTAATTACATTTTTAAAATATCTGAACAGGTCAGGGGTTGCTGTTATGCATAGTGTAAAATAATTATTAATCTGGAATAATTAATTTGTGTCCCCTTCCTGCCAACCTGTTGTATGCTGGAATGGGCAAAAAAAGGCCAGCAGCTATTATACAATATGGTGGGAGAACATGACTCTTGGAAAGCTGTGTATTCAGTCTTTATATGTTAAATCTTTAATAAAATAAGCTTATATTTGGTTGTTAGAAGTGAGATTATCCAAGCACTGGGAGAGTAAATTGAACACATAATCTATTTGGAATCCTATTTTCTCATAAATAAAAATGCTTAGCCAATTCTTGAATTTCTATGAGCAATTTTCCCTTTATCCTATGTGTATTTTACAGGAAATATATATGTTGGAATGAAATCCCTCAGCTAAACTTTTTTTAACATTAGTCTATTGGTTAGAGCAGGAGGAAGGTTGTATACCTGCCTTGCCACTAAAGATATGCCTATAGCTGGGAGCATGCTTCCCAAAGTGAATAGACAGACATAGGTTAGCTCTACTCCAGTTAGCATGCTAAAAATAAGCATGCAGTAGCATGGGTGGCAGCTCGAGGTAGTTGCCCAAGTATGTACCAAGGAGGTCTAGGCAGGTTTGTACTCAGGCAGCTAGCCCAAGTATAGCCCAGTTATACTGCCGATTTTTAGAGCACAAGCTAGAGCAGACCTAGCACATCTATCTGCCTGCTGTGCAAATCATGCTCCCAGCTGCAGCACAGTTATACCCCTCATACTCCCAGCTGCAGTATAGATGATAGATACCTAACTTAGGAGTCACTTAACACTTCTGTGCTTCCTCTTACCAATCTCTGGAATATTACTGATATCTGCATTCTTCTGAGGTGTAGTGACACATTGCATGCTTTCTCTGATTTTGAAACCAAAAGGTTCAGGAACAAATTTGCAAAAAATTAACAAATCTATTGACACCTGGGAGCTGATTCTAGCTCTGTCCCTATACAAGAGATGGCTCATGGATGGGACAAGGAATATCCATAGGGTCCAGTACTTTGAGAATTCTATTCTAACCTATGGCCCAGCGTCTTTGTGCACCCCCTCCTACCCTTCACACACAGAGGGCTATGCCTTCTGCAAAGCACAGAGTGTCCCCCTAAACTCCATTTTGTAAACAAAACCTGGTTACCAGGAGAGGTTTTGTGATGTGGAGTTTCATAACAAAATTTAGCCTTAGTTTAATATATACTCAAGTCTTTATATCGTCGGTGCTTAGCTTACACTAATGGTTGAACTTTTCTAGTTTCTTTGTTCAATGTGTAAGGGTAATAAAAGTATTATTCATAAAGAAATGATACATGCAATTTGGGCCTGAATGTTTAATCACCATTGGACATGTTCTTCTGGGCTTTTTGTTTATTAATATCATGAATTAAAATGACTGAATATTGTAGAACTGACTCAGCTCAATTATGGTGATCACAAAGATGCCTCTCTGGTGATATGTTTATCTATTTCCACTCCAGGCAAGAGACTGTAGGACATCCTAACTATCAATCAATAAACAACACAGAGTACGTAGAATACATTTTAGAAAAATCCTGCATTGTGGGGAATTTGTAGGAAGGGGAATACATCATGTCGATTTTCCATTTTCTCCTGCCTTAAGGTTTGTGTCTCATAATGAGACAATGCTGGCTGTTCCACCAAGGAAGGGAGGATTTATTCATGTACTATGCTTCACACATTTGATTGTCCACTATTTAGTTGTCAGTCTGTCATCCTGACTCATGTTGAGTACCATATTTTCTAAAAGAAATCCCACTGAAACCATCATGAGTCAGCATGGCAGTATTAAGTCCTTTATTGTGTAAATGAAATGAAGCTCACTACCACCCATGTGTAAATTAATAGAAAGATTTAAACTGGTCAGTTATAGGTAATTACACTAGGTACAATTCACACATATGCAATCCCATTAACTCCCTGCATAAAGTTAGTCCTGGCCTTCTGCAAATGTGTGAATTTCACTCGTAGAGAACCACAGGTTCAAAACATCTCTACACTGCAGCAGATGAATCACTCTTTGCCATCCAACACAAAATTCAAACTAACAATCCACAGGCAAAGTCTCCATATCCCCATAGCCATCCACCCATACCACGCCCAATAAAACTGATTTTTTTTTTTTTTTGCGTGCTTCTCCATGATTTTGCCATAAAACCACATTGGTCTCAAAGCATCTGTCAAGAAAGCATGGAGATTGACATACAGCATGTGCCACTGCTATTCAGGAAACAAAAGCATTCTTTGATATTGGCAGACCTCTAAGGAGTCATAAATGTCACCCAGAGCACAGATAGTATTTATGGTGACATAAAAGCAGAGTAAAGTGTCCTAAAAATAAATTTCATTTTTAAATTGACACAGACTGTGTCCTTCTCACCAAGCAGTTACATCTCCTTTCCTCCCTCACCAGCACACTCTCTCCGGAATCTCAGCAGCAGCAAAGTTATCACATAGACATACCACAGCTTTTGCCACAGTCACAAAATATTGCCAAAATCGTACCCTGATCATTCCCACTGCATTCAAACTTTTACTGCTTTGTGGTTTCAGCTATGCAAAAAGTGTGCTGATTCTCCAGTTTTTTGGGAGCAAGTCAATGATCCACTCATAAGATGCTCCCATTAATGTAATTATGGGAGTCATGGGTAGATATCAAAGGAGGAGTACACTCCCATATGCATTTTCTACTGAGTGAGTTCATTGTTACACATATTCATTCCCACCAATTAATTTCCCATAGATTTTACATTCTGATATTTAATTTCAAAAGAAAGTAAGAAGATTGCAGTGCCAAGTTCATTACACTTTTTTTTGGCTGTGGACCATCTTGTGGAAGTACCAAAATTGTCTCACTACCATCTTGTACATAAAGAGGAGCAGATCCTATACTGGTGTAAATTGTGACATTTTACATCAGTTGAAGATCTGACCCAGAGAGTGTCGACTACTGTGGGGCAAATCACACAAGTAATTCATTGCTGTTGACTTTAACTGAAGCAGAAAAGTTTCTGTTGCCTTCAGTGGCTTAAATTCATCTCTTCGATATTGACCTCTTGTTTCTCTGAGAAGAACAGGCTAGCTTATAAGTTTTCTCTCTGCTTCCAGTGGTCAAGCTAGAAACATTACATGAACAGCTCTTCATGTGGCTTTTTGCTCCTTCTTTCCTGTGTCCTGTTGGAAACAGAAAATGTAGTTACAGTGTGGGAAGAGAGCCAAATTATTATGAATCTCACAAAAGGTGTGATTCAAGTCTTTGATGAAGGGAGGAAGAGTAGAAAAGGGCTGCCTCTTTTATCTGAACTGGTTCATCCATCCTTGATGGGCACCCAAATACTTACTCCCTCAGACAAAGTCCCAATGTTACAGATCACAGTGGTGACAGTTACTAAAGCTGCTATAGAGAAAAGGTCACTCTCTATTTCCATTGTTAACTTCTGTTTTAGGGGGTTTTACTTTTACCATTTGAGATTGTGTTAGTTTTAAGCTCTCAGTTCACATCAGCCTGGATGTAATGATTTCCTAATAAAGGGACTAAGAAAGGACTCGGATAACCTGTGCTTTGCTAAACTGCACACGTTGTAATCTCTGAGAAGAATTGGTTGTGTCTCCCCACTTCTCAGCAGAGATTCAGCAATGTTGTGTTGAAGCCTCATGTACCAAAGATATTTTTTTCAAATATATAGTATATTACATTTTAGTACAATATGAATTATTATAATAAACATAACTAAACTGGAATTGTCAAATTAATACTGCAGTATATTCTACATTTCAGAATGATTTTTACCTATACAGAGAGAGCTTGTAAAGGGCTTTGGGATTTTTTGTGATGAAAGATGCTATAAAAATACTATATATTATTAATTGCTACTGTAATATTTTGACTTCCAGCTGTGCGTGATATATTTATTCTTATGACCTACCTGTCTGTCACATTCCCTTTCCATTGCAAGTTTATTGCTGTGACTCTCATGAGTGATTTTTAAATCAACCCTTAAGATTTATTCATTTGGCCATGCCTTTTAACTGCATGCTCTTTTATTTAATTAAGCTTTTTGAGGCATCTTCTCCAAGAGTGCTATATAACGTAATGATTCATACATTTCTGAATAAATATTTGATTCCACCATAAACCAACACACAGGACTGCCGACTCCTACACAGACATGGGAGAAACTCGAAGTCTGATGTTCAAAATGTAGCCCAACGTTTCAAAGAATTGTAAGTTTTATTCTATTTGTTTCATAAAATATTAAGACAGCTTGTGCAAATCAGTTTCAATATAGTGACAATGTTTTACAAATCTGATGACTTTGCCCATTGTTTCTGTTTTTGTTTTGTTTTGAAATGTAGAATGTAATGAAACTTCATTTTTCTCCGAAATAGGCTAGTGATATACTTGATTAAAAATCATGGGATTTGATTTGCCTATTTTGAAATGAACGAGCTGTTGTGAATGTGCACAATTGTCCTCTATTGATGGAAATGAGGTCTACTCACATGTGTTTTAGGCACTCTGTGATAACAACTGAGACTCTCCTTAGCTAAAGTGGTTGGCAGTTTGCAACAATAGAACCTGAATTCTTTCTCTGATTTTGTTATCAAGTCCCAACAGACAGCATATTGACAACCATGAAAGGATCCCATAGTTGTTACTGCATCATACTAGATGATCTGGTCTTACATTCATTTTTCTCTATTCATAAACTTTCACATGGTATTTCTAACATATGTTCAGTGATATCTTTGATATGCTGCAGACATCCAGTAAGTGAAGTCTGATAATAGTGGAAATGTAACTGTTTGAACCATTAAATATTTAACACTGATCATCAGTTGTATTCTGGTTGTTTTGCGCTACTTTGACAGAAGCCCTAAAGCTGCCATAGATGGCCATATACTAACTTTTTGTTACAGTCAGTGTAGGAGCTGCAGCCAGGAGAAAGTTTATGGCTGAGTTTACATGTCCCCAAGCAATCACTGACTACCATGACAGCTCCTTGTGGACATAATTTAGAGCAACCCTCAAGTTTGGAGCTGGCTCAGGATCAGACGGATGCAGACATACGTTTGTGCCACTTTAGTGCAAATACATATTATGGCTGACACACGTATATTAGTCTTTGATCAACTTCAAATTCTTCTGAAGCCATAGGCTCATTTTCAGGAGTCCAATACATTCATTATTATGTTTAAGTATTTTGCAAGCACTCTAAATTTTTGGGATGCCATCCAGCAGTCCTCTCTCTAAAAATGCCGCTTGCAGGTCTATATTAAGCATTACAACACAAAGTTATACAGATGTATTCTGTATAGTGCCATTATTACAAATTGTGTCCCCAAATGCTTTTATAGAATTAAATAATACAATGGACAATTTGGTATGAATTGAAAAAAATAGTGTATATAAAAGACAGTGTTTGATTGAATGAGAGCATTCAGCCAATAGACTAAAACCAGATAAAGAGAAATTAAGAGGAAAGGGTGTTTTTTTTAAATATAGAACTAGAAGGGACCCTGAAAGGTCATCAAGTCCAGCCCACTGCTTTCACTAGCAGGACCAAGTACTGATTTTTGCCCCAGATCCCTAAGTGGCCCCCTTAAGGATTGAACTCACAACCCTGGATTTAGCAGGCCAAATGCTCAAACCATTGAGCTATCCTTCCCTCTAGGTAAAGATAGATTGGCAGACTGTTACAAATGAGAGAATATTTGTACCAGCAGTAGTGAGATTATGAGAAGGGAATGAAACAGATGGAAACAGAGCTGGTCAGGAATTTTTCAATGAAATATCTTTTCTTCTGAAAATGACAATTTGTGGAAACCAACACTTTTCATGGACATTTATCAGTTTTGACTAAACTTCTATCTGGAAGGTCCAGGATGGAATTTCTGGTCAAAACCAGACAGAGACCCACTCCAGAATAGTCTGAGTCAGAGTAGGGACTTTAGCCTGACCCTCCCCATCCTAGGTGAGTGGCCTAACCACCAGGAAATTGGCCATTTGTGAATGGATCTCCTTTTAAAAAAAAATATTTCTTTTTTGTGAAAAAAATTTGATAGGTATTAGTTTTGTATCACATCAGAATGAAAACAAATTTCAAAACCTCAATTTTTTTTAGAGAATGGAATTCTTGTTTTCTGATCAGCCCTATATAGAAAAAGTTTATGTAAGATTACTGGAGGGAGTAGGGAGTTTTAAGAAAACAAGGAGCTGGATCATTCTACCTTTTTGGTGAGTCGAATCCTGCTCTCAGTTACACAGATATAAATCTGAAGAATTCAGTTGAAGTCATGGACATTAGACTAGTTTTACACTTGTGAATCTGTCTTTTAAATGACTCACCTGGTCAAATGGAAAGATACTCTTTAGTAGATGAATATCTTATTGTAGGGAATATTTATATGTCACATTTCTATGTTCAGCGTCATAGTTTATAATAAATGAATCAGTGGCAACAGCTCTGACAATGAACAGCTGAATTGTGCTATTTTGTATAGAAGACTCAAGTGGCTGAAGCATAGAGAATGAGACAATGGTGTTGCAAAGGGTAACTATCACACACAGTAAGATCCTGCCATGATACCAGAGTTTCATCACACACAAAAAAAGAGAAAATACAGGTTAGTTCCACTTGTGTAAGTGACAGCAGATGTTATTCAATGTAGTTCTATTCCCAGAGGCTTGGCCCTAAAAGTTTGCTTAATCAGTGTTCTAATGTTAAAAATAACATTAAAAAAATCCCCAAACAGATTTACATTAATATGGAAAATTGTTTTGAGTCTCAATTGTCTAAAACGTGGAACTGCATGGGAATTAATGGAAAAGATTCAGGGGCAGTTAGCTGAACAGAAAAGCATTGATACTATAGCCATGAGTATGGCATAAAAATGGAGATAGATATGTAGATAGGAAACGAAATACTGTTGTGGATTGAATTAAATCTTGATGTTATGGATGAGACTTAACCGTCACCTATCATTCAGGATAATGTAAAGAAGAGACTGGAAAATATAGCCATAGCACACAAAACACAGCCCCGTGTGTTCAACCAAAACAAAAGCGCATCCAAAACCACACAGGAATATGTGGTATGGGGCTTGGCTGGGAATTGTTTGGGTTGGGGAGGGGGGTGAGAAGGAGAGAGAGAGCCAACTTGAAGTACCACAGCAGCATCCAAAAAACCAAGCAATCAAACAAAAGAAAACCAATGAGGCATAGCCTGGAGATGTGGTGTGTGGCCCTGGGAGAAGCCCAGAAAGACTATGGGTTGGAGTGCAGGCTAGAAGAGTCTCCCCTTGTTTGATTCCAGAGTTTGAAATCTGACTCTGTCTAGCCTTTGTAAATAAATAAAACTGCATCAAAGAAACACCTGACTCTCAGCAATTTCTCCTCCTAACTGGAAGAAATTCAACATCCCAAATTTGGCTAACCGCTCAGGTCGAAAGGGGTAAAAGTATTCCAACACATGCTACCAATAAGCCACCAAACTCAGCAATATATCTTTAAAAAGCATTAGTTTGTCAATTTGATAACTATTGCAGGCCTCCAAAGGTTTGGTGACTGCATTCAGGTAAGAACCCAAGGTTCCAATGATCATCTGTAACTTTCCCAAATTGTTATGTAAGCAGAGTCAGGATGAGCTCTACCCTGACATCTGGTGGTGAATTGTGGCGAGTTGTGGAAAAGAACTTCAGGGGCTGATCTTGTTTGCATAGGCACACCTACCCCGCCTAGCCTGAGCCCACGGCAGCCCAAATGGTCACTTTGACTGCTGTGGGATCCCCAGTTTCTCTGTTATTGGGGCAGGAAGAATAAAATGTTGTTACCCTGATTATGTGAATCAAGGGCAGTAGAACTGTACTTGGCATTTATGATGGAGGGACTCGCCATCAACTAAGTAGCACTTGCTAGACAAGGGACATGCATTCCAAAACCCAGTGAATGGAGACAGGCTGGGGACAGGTATTTGTACCTGATATTATGGGCCCCTTTTGAGGGCCTGAGACAGAAATTGCACCTCCACCACCACCTCCACCTCCTCCCTTCCCTGTAGAATATCATAGCTAATCTTGATTCTATTAGGAGTCTAGTTACAGTCTGCTGAGCTAAATTCACCTTGGGCACTAGCACTGGGGCTCCCCCACTACAAGCTGAATTCACTAAAGAGCTGAAATCACTGAGTGCTGTGTTAAGTAGTGGGGATCCTGAAGATATATGGCTGAGCAGCTGGCAAAGTGGTGCAGTTGGTGGGACAGCTGGTGGAGCAGAGTGGCTGGCGGAGCAGCGCAGTTGGCGGGACAGCTGGAGCGGCTCACTGGACAGCTGGTGGAGCAGAGCAGTTGGCGGGATGGCTGGAGCGGCTCATGGGATGGCTGGTGGAGTGGAGCGGCTCACGGTGAAGGCTGCAGCAGAACCCCATGGAGAGGCGGGGCAGTCGGCCTTGGACCACGTAAGGTGCCCCTTAACACTGGGGTGAGGGGGGTCATTTCCACCCAGGCTGGGAGGTGAAACTCTGCAGATAAACTTTTGAACTCTGGGGTTGCACTGACCAGGGACAGAGACTTTGGGTTGTTGGACTTTTGGGTGATTTTGGGGTTGCTGGACTTAAGACCCTGAGGGGAAAAGGACACTGCCAAACTTACTTGGGGATGGGTCTTTTGCTCATGATTTGTGTTATGAATCCTGTTTGTGATGTTTCCCCAACATAATGCCGCATTGTTTCCCTCTTTTATTAAAAGGATTTTGCTACACTCAGACTCCGTGCTTGCGAGAGGGGAAGTATTGCCTCTTAGAGGCGCCCAGGGGGTGGTGTGTAATTGTCCCAGGTCACTGGGTGGGGGCTCGAGCCAGTTTTGCATTGTGTTATTGAAACGGAACCCCTCGATACTGAACCCGGCCCTGGTTGCTGCCAACTCAGACAGGCAGAAGGGTTACAGTTATAAACTCTTGATTCTGCAAAACTGTCTGTAAATTTTGCTAGACAAAGCATTTCATGAGATTTCAGGTACAACCTGCTTCTTGTTGGGAAAGGAATATTATGAGAACAACTTTTTTGTGTAATTTCATCAAATTAATTTTTAGTCTCAGAAGTACAAGAAGAAAACAGAAATCAACAACATTTGGGTTTAGGGGAAGGCAAGAGGGAGAAGTTGATCAAATACATGTTGAGTTCTGAAAAAGGCTAGGATTTAGTTCCAGTCTGGAGTGAGAATTCACCGATCTGTCATATCTTTTTCAGCTTGATAAACAAAAGTTAAATCCCCAACCACACACTCACACACAATGAATGTAATTGATCAGGTCCAAGATCCACTGACACCAGCCAAATGTTTGCTGATGTCTCCTGGATAAAAGAGCTTTTAAGAAAACCTAAAATGGGATATGTATGCCCATTATCCTCTCATTCTAGGATTCATTGTCTTCTCCTGACACAGGTCATGCGAAATAGTATAATACAATATTAACACTTCTGAAAAAGCTAGAGTTAGTGACTTGGAGGCATTCACCATTGTACAGTTGTATCTACCCAGGCAATAATTTAAATAGACAGATGGCCAGTTTTTGAGATGATTATAATTTACAAAGGTGTAGACAAAATAGATTATTTTATTCAAGGAGTTTTATTTTTATTATTAAAAATGGATTAAGCTATTGTGCTGGCTATTATTTGCTGTTAATCGGAGAAAGTATTTCTAGTTTTTTTTTATCTTTTGCATTCCAGGAGAATTAGTACCTGTGAATTTCTGATTTTAAAGAGCTGATGTTGTATTGATGTGCTGGATATTAGGGATAGATGTGATTGTGATATTAAAACCCTGCAAGAAATATGAATTCTATGAGAAATAAATCAATAGTGGTTGTCTAAAGAAAAACAATGTTCTATTAGTCTGGGAGTGATTCTGCTGCTACTGAAATCAATGATAAAGCTTAGTCCATTTAGCACTTGGTCATTCTTTATGATAATAGCACCAGGATGTACGAGCCCAGTAAAAGACAGATTAACATTCAAAACACTTCTTATTTTCTGAATGATGTTGCCTAAGCCACAGTATTTGAGACATTCCCCTAGATCTAGTCACACTCTTCGTTTATAAATGATATTTACAATGAATGTCACCTCCTATTTATTTATTATGTAGTGACTAGTTTGCAGCGCAATCTGATTTTCTTTGAATATATTTATTTATTATAATCCACCATTTAGCTTGTGAAAATACTTTTCACCTCCTACGGGTTGTATGTGATCTGTTTGCTTCCATGGATTCCCTGTTTATTATTCATGCTGTTTGATCTCCTCATTTATGCAGTATGGTTTTGGCTCCCTGTCTGGATGTCTGAAACTTTGTAAATAGGTGAATACTGGCTAACACAGTTGTGGGATGAATACACGTCAGCTGTCAGAGTGTTTGTGACTAGTGGGTTAGATTGTGACTCAAGGTTGTATGCCTCCACTGGGGCATAAGAGGGTGGAAGAATTTCCCTCACAAGTGCTGCCTGGATCTTGTGTTCAGTGTAGAGATCTAAGGAAGGCCTGTTGATTTCTCCCCAGAGCGGTTGGAGTCTTGCTCCCATCACTCACTTGCTGACCAGTGCAGCTGAGCCAGTTCAGAAGGGTAGTAATTGTAGCAATAAAGTAATCAAAGAGGAAGAATTGTGACTTAGATATCTGTCTAGGAAACACAGCTCCTCCCAGGGCTACTGGTCAGGTAGCTTGCCCACTACCACTTCCCTAGTGCTGTGCCTAAAGTCACAATGTAGCCCTTGTTTATGATATGATCCCAGGATCAGAGTGAACTGAATTCAGCATTTGTATTCAAGAAAATATTTATAAATACCCTTTTCTCACTATTTGACCAGCTCTGTATTCCATTACAGCAATGCCCCTTGTGTGTCTCTTTCTGGCATTATAAAGAGCTCTAGAGGCATGAGCCATTCCAAAAACAACTCTTCTGTGATTCACACCATTTGATATCACCCAAACTGTTCCTGAAAGCTCTTTGGAACTTCTAAAAGACACAGGCATGGAAACTCTCTGAAAAAGAGAAGAACCCTCATGTAGCAGTGTCATTTGTCTTATGGAAAAAGTGCACAATGTGGGAGTATTGGTCTAAGGATTAGAGAAAAGGACCTGATATTAGATATTCTGGTTTGCAATGTGAGCTCAGCCACTGACTTTGGAACAGTCACTTAGGGCTGGACACAGGTCACATTAACTTCATCTCACAACTTCTGAAAATCAGTTCCTTGACCTCTCTGTGCCCTAGTTTGCTCATCTGAAAAATGGAAGAACTACTTACTGAACTGAGTTTTTGCAATCCTTATGATCAGCGGTTGAAAAGCACTTTGAGATACTTGAATAAAAAGCAACATTTACAATGAAATTATTACCAAAACTGTAGGCTGAGATTTTCAAAGCAGCCTACATGGGTTTGGACCTTCCCATTAATTTCAAGTGGGAACTGGGCCTCCACATCCTTACAGATCTTTTGAAAATATTAGCTGAAATGTAGAAATGGGTCTGGACTATATCAGGTCTGAACCACCTGGTCTTTGGGGAAGTTTGGATCTGGAACTAGTTCCAAATCTGAAATTTATGGCATAGCCTGACCTCTATAATGGGCCCAAACAAGACCAGAGAATCTGAACACTGTCCCCCATTCTCATCCAGCCCCCACAAATTTGGAGAAATTCAGGTTAGAATCTGATTGTTTCTTGCCCACTTCCACTGGAAGGGGAATTTATACATTGCAAAAGACTAACACTACTGAGACTTTCACATCGCTTAACTGGAATTGTTATATCTGACTTCACTATAAGTGAGTCCCTGAAGCAAACCTGATCAGCAGGAGCAGAAACCTCCCTGAAGCTAAGATAATCAGCTGGTTACATTGTCATTGCAGAACAAAGAAAGAGAAACATTGTTTAGGCTTTACACTAATCTGGGTGGGTTCCTCTGTAAAGAAGGAGGGGTGGGGGCTCTAAGGGACCATTTCATTATTATGCAGAGACAGTTTTCAACATGATGTCAGTGAAAAAATGTTATTTGGGGAGTTTATTTTCAATACAGAGCAACTTGTCTGTACATCTAACTTCCTGTTCTGGTTTGATTATTCCCTTGAATCTGCATATATCAATATTGCACATTTCACTGTTTGCATGCTAGAACGTGTGACAGATGATGTATTTGCCTGAGCTTTGGGCTCATGTTTTCTATTAACAGGGTAAAGCCTTGGGCAGAAGTTTTGTTTGCAAGATTCAGCTTATGACTTGAAGGAATAGGCCTCCTCTTTCACTTTATAAATAGCTCATTTCAAAAGAACAGAAGCTTATTCTTACCAAGCAATATTAAAGTCTCTCTGTTGGAGTTGGATGTTGACAGTTGAATGCTCTCAGGAAACAACTTAAAACATAATAGCGCTGACATCCAAAATGTATTGAATACCAGAGAAAAACTAAATAGTAATGTGTGGGTTCTAGCACTGAAAATGTATTATGTCCTTTTATTACCAAACTACCCACTGGTAATTCAGGTTTATCTAAGTGTATGGTGTCTGCCTATTCTTACCTGTCAGTGTAGGGTATTTAGAGTCAGAGGATACCAAATGTTTTTATTACTTCATAAACAATTTTAAAAATGAATTTAAGGACTGAAAAGATCTCTGATCATCCAGTCCCCTCCCATCCACGTAGGGTTCCACTTCTTGAATATTCTGTCTGGGCCAAACTGGAATAACTTTGCCCTTGTGGAGCCTGTTCCCCAGTCAAACTGACCTTATTGTTAAGAATTTTTGCCTTTTTAATGTCATCCCTGGTTAATTTTCATCTCTCTTCATCAAAATCATCCTAAATAATCCCCCCCTCTCCTTAATGTTCCTATGTGCTGATATTTGGAAACTTATCTCATCACAACTCACTATCTGGCACTTAGGTACCATGGAGATGAGTGATTCAGAAATACCTAGCTATGAGCCAAGTTATCTGTAGTTCTAACCAATCCTCCCTTTAAGCTATTAACCAATGTTTGTGCCCTTCTCAGCAATCGCTCCCAATTTGCTGATACCTTTCTTGAACTAGGGTGACTGAAACTATATGTAGTTTGAAAACTATGGTGGACCAACCATACACAGAGTAACTGTTACCTCTTCGATCTATGCCTCTAAATTTTATGCCCAGTATGGCACTAGCTTCCCTCTTCAACCATAATACACTGTAGGGGCAATCTAGTTCACTCCTTTCTTTTGCAATTAACTTTTTTTTCCCTCAGCATTACTGCTCACCAGACATTTCTCTGTTACAAATAAATTTCCCCCCAAGTGTACAAACTTGAATTTTCCAGTTTGAATTTAATTTTGTTAATTCCTCACTGCTTCTACATTCATTTGAATCTTCTCTTTCCTCCTGGGATTTTGTCACCTTCCAGCTTAGTGTTGTCTGCAAAACCAAGTAATCTGCTTTATTTTGCTCCCTCTGTCCTATCTGTGGCGGAAATGAGAAACTAAACAGACCGCACAAGTCCCTCCTTGCAGGACTATAGCAAACATGCTGCTCAAATAACATACAGTAGTGGAGTGGGAGCTTGTACTAAACAACCTAAAATCTTTTCCATCTCTAATTTCAATGATTTTATGTTCTTTACAAGAACTCTGTGCTCATTTTGATAAGGAGAGGGAGAATATTTAAGTAAGACTTTTATCATGGATTACTTCATGTTTAAGAACCAAAAATAGTTTCCAGTGATTTCTTTTAAAAAATAAAACTTCATGCTGACATAAGTATTTATTTTTGCATAGGTGGTATTATTTTACCTTAGAAAGCACTTATTTATATAAAGCATTTATTTTCCTGGAATTTATAGCAATCTGCACTGGCCTTAAGTACTCTTCCAGTCTGTGCTGTTCTAAACTGACATTCTCTTTTGTCCTCAGGATGAGTGCCATTTTCTCAACAGGAATATTAATGCTTGGGGAATGTCAAAAACACTTGATGAGAAATCGGTTGTTTAAGAAGGGACATCATACTTCCAAGTTTGATTGAAAGCCCCCTACATACTTTTATCAATCCCTGATAACTTATTTCCTTGCCACTCTCACAGTTTTGTGTTAGTCACGCACCACTTGAGACAACCATATTCATCAAACTGATTACTTTAAGCTATTGTCCAGCAGTTTACATTGTCCAAACTTGTCATAAACTCCGTGGATATTTTTGTTGCTTCTTTCTATAATGAGACAACCAAAACTTAGCAACACTTACCAAAACTTTGCAAGAGCCACAGAAGAAATATGTACCTAATGAGAAGAGGGACTAGACATTAGAGGATTACACATTACTATTGAAGCATCAGAAGGCCTGATTCAGCTCCCCTTGAGGTCTATGGGAATTTTTCCCTTGACTTAAATGGAAGCTGGTTCAAGTGATACATGTACATACAAGTTCACAAACAGGGATGTTGACTTGTGAAAAAACAATTTGCATGCACGCATCAGAGACTGGGCTGCACAATGCAAGTACACAAGTGCACAAGCACTTCTGTGGCATGAGTCTCTATTTAAAAAAACAAACAAAAAACAAACAAACAAAAAACTAAAGCCAAATTTTCCAAAGTAATCACTGATTTTTGCTGCTTCAGTGGTTAGGTGCTGAAACTGAAGAATGTGGACCTGTAGTTTCAAGATCCTTGGCACACAGTTGTAGCAGTTGGGTATTCAGCACTTCTGCAAATTAGGCCTGTTGTGTCTCAAGATGAGCATTCAAAACTGGAATTACCCCAAATCAATGTTTTAAGCTTAGCTTCTCTGTACCTGAATGTACCCACATTTATAATAATGCCTCACTCATGAGGATATTATAAAGCTTAATTCACATTTGTAAAGTGCATTGCATTTCCTGAAGGAACCGTACGAGCAGTGTTGTATCATTTTTATTTCAAGAAATGAATAGATCTTTCATTAAAGGGCCCTTTTCCTTCTCCAGGAAGTCTTGGAGATAGGCAGCTATTTTACAGTGTAAATAAAGCTAGCAGCTGGGTCACTGACAAAATTACTAAGGAACAGTGGTGTGTTGTACATCAAAGAGGAATAATGTGACCAATACACCTACAAAAGAGCTTATTCTTGATGCATATGTGTCATGTTTATTATTGTAAATTTTATCAGCAGCTCTGCCATTTGACATCCTATGTATATTACTCCATAATGTGAATTATCAGCAATGGCTAACCGGATGATTCCAAACTGCCTGCAAGGATTGTGGATAAGTCTTTACTGATCCGGTGATTCAGGGCCACAGATATCCACTGGATTTGTCTGCACTTGGTAATTTTGGTTTTGGACTGTCTGAAATACCAAAAAGACAACAAGAATGTTGTGGAAGATTCATGAGAGCTTTGTCTTGTGAAGTGAGATTAGTATGTTTAATCTACATTTAGAATGCAGGACAACAAAACTAAAGAACTTCACCAGATCCAGAAAGGATCCAGTTAGTGAGACTGGGTTTGGGACCCAAGTGCTAGCAAGTTCCAAGTGCTAGCAAGTCCCCAAAACGCAACTAAATATAAGAATACAGTATTGGACCAAAGCCTTGTACATGTCAGGGCTGTAAGGTTCTCATTTACAGCTACTTCAGAGCTCCAGGCAAACAAAATATCAAGGGCTAGACACCTTCTCCATAAAACTGCAGTAATATTATTGGCTGTGTGGATCAGATGCTTGATTGGTGGTTGAGACTCACTGTGATTCTAGCATATTTGTTCCTGTGTAAGTTTATGCTTCATAATATTGTTCCTTCCCATATTGGTTTCACTGGCATACTCCTCGTGTGTGTGTGCTAAATATATTTGCATATCTATGTGATCTCAAAGCATTTGCAAACATAATTAATTAAGCCTCATAAATCTCCATGAGGTTGGTTAAAATTATATCTATTTTCCAAGTGGTTAAACGTAAGACACACAGATATTGACTGACTGGTCCAAGGTCATTCAATGAGCATATGGCATGGCTGGGTACAGAACTCAGGAGAACTGATTCCCAGCCCACTTCTCTATCTACTAGATAAATTGAATTGACCTCATGGAAGAATTAGAGATACTGTGAATACCTATTTTAGGCTCCCCACAGAACATCTAAGGGGCCCTCAGCATTTTAGTGTGGTGATACAACTCCAGATCATATTTTAAATAATAAAAGAAACAAAAGGTCATCCTGATGAATTCCTGTTCTGTCCTGTCATGTGCATTTTAACCACCTATTAATTTTCATAAAATAAAAATGGGCATAAAAAATGTCATTCAAAATAATTGGTATGTTAATCTCCTATTCCTAAGCTTCCATTTAATTACTTAAAGGGTGCCTGCATTTGGATCTGATACACTTATTTACAAGGGATGATTGCTTAGTCATTTACCATATAATATTGACAGATGTCCCAGCAAGATAATGAGTAAAAGCATATCAGCAGTTTGCAGTAATTTAATGTTAGCATATAATGCAACTTAATACAGCTTGACATTTACACACGGCTACTCTAGTGAACAGAGGAATAGCGTGAGAGACTTTTCCAGAGTTACTTTTATAAAATACATGAAAAATGAAGTGGGTTTTGTTTTAAAAAAATATTTATTTCTAGGTGAAAATAAACAGACTTTCCAAAATTCCAAACTTAATGCCATTAAAACTGATGTAAATTACAAAAATTATGATAAATTCTGGATTTTCAGGTGCATTTGTAGCATGGATTGTTCCAGATGGTATGGAAAATTTTGGGAACCTTAGTAGTGACAGGACTTGCCCACCCGCAAGCTGAATTAAATATAAAATACTATAGGGGCAGAGGGTTTTTTAAACAAAATCGGGGCATTTTTTTTCCTTCTACAAAACTGTAGGAGAGAGAAGTGGAAAAGACCTATGAGATCATCCATTCATCCTTCTCAGGAAGTGCAGTTTCCTACAGAATACATTATTCTAGTGCTTTCTCCAGTGTAATTTTAGAAGTTCCAAGTGATTTGGCTTCCAATACATTCCTTAAGCAGCTATTTCACATGGGTGGGATGTTTGGGATATTCAGCTCATATTTGGGTGCAATGTTAGAGGAGACGATGGAAAAATATTGTTTTGTTATTGCACGCTGGCTTTTGAACCATTTTGTAGTTGAATATGATGCTCATGAACTCAAGGGACTAAACACTTCCATAGGCTAGGAAGGTTCTGTGCAAGCTTCCCCTATGCAGCTCTAACTCAATGCACCTCACTTCTCCTAACTTGCTGTCTCCATGCCTACATGCATGACCCACCTATTAAAGACAATAATAATTCCTCTAAATATGATCTATTGATCTGACAATGTGCAGAGCTGGGGACATTTTGTGATTTGTTTTGTAAATGTCAACAATTGTCCTTTAGGGCCTAAGCAGAACCTCATTAAACTCAGTTGTATTTCTGACCTATGTCAAAAATTTCATCCCTGAACTCTAGCAGAAAAAAAAAAGTTTATTTTACTAGTGCACTATTCCGCCATTTTTTTTAATGCTACCACCAACATAGCAGACTTTACTCGTACCTGTCAGCTGGGTATTACATATGGATTTGGGTCATCAGAATAAAATTATGGTTTCCTATAGCATCTCTAATACTACATATATTACAAAACACTTTACAGATTAAGGGCCTATCTGTTCCTCTAAAGTCAGTCATACTTACGTTTATGGCAATGGGAATAGGATCAGAACCTGTGTGACTGTTAAGCAACATGAGCATCCATTAAACTCTGTTCCCTCCAGAATCTCTGCCCTAATTTCCTGCTACTCCCTTCCCTGTCCTCCTTTCTTACGATAAACCAACTTCACCTCTTCCTGTCTCCTTCACTCTTGTGCTTGTACCTTCTTCCATAATGTTCCTTACACCTCCACTCCACCTTTCCTGTCACTAAACAGCGATACATGAGATCTCTAATTTCTACTCAAACAGACCCTCAATATCAGCAGAAGACATTCTTTTATAACTGTCTCTTCTCACCTAGTTATAGTCGCACAAAAATGGTTGGAGATTCAGCTCTTTTAGAGAGGCACCCAAAAGTTTTGATGTTTTTCATGTATTTTCTCTGATTTCCATACGTCTATAAAATGGGGCTGGACATATCAAAAGAATATAATTCTTGACAATTTCAGGTGCTTCCTGTTTCCGGTCTGCCTTCCTTAATGTTTTGGCAAGTTCTGCTTCTGGTCCTCTCCAGAATGGCAACATTTTACAATCATGTTTCAGGGCTGGTGATATTTCTTTGCTTTATCTTGCTTTTTAAATGAAAGAATCAGCATACATGGATGATAGAAAACAGTCTGTTTTTATGTGCTGTGTGTTTTTGCAGCTATGACTACTAACTGCAGCAGTGACTCAGGAGGGGGCATAAGTCACTTCTTGTGATTCTCATAAGGTAAATCTGTACCGTACAAACAACTATACTGAAATATATATCAAACTGTGTGTGAATAGTGCTGGGGTAAATACAGTAAAGGGAATGCCTGTAGAGAAAATGGTGGGAGAAAGAGAGCATGGTCTACTTGGGAGTGGACCAAATTATATGTTGTGAATAAATTATTCAGCTAATGTAGCCTTTTCTTCTGTTCTCAAATAGTTTAAGTTGATGGAATGAAGTTCTGACAGAATGAGTACACAGCAATGTGTACTGTGGAGCAGTCCAGCACCATGGGGGAATTGACTGCTCAATTATTTGCCAGTGGACAAAGTAAAACCTATAAAACAAATACAGACTTTTGCCTCCAAGTTAGACATATCCCAGTCAGTAAGTAAAAACCCTGAAGGCAGAAGACAAGCAATCAAGTAATCAGGATAAGGGGAAAATGCATGACTTCTTTGGCCAAGTGATGTATGTATGTGCCCAGTGCAAGCAGCTCTTAGTCCTCAGAGTTTGGTGTAGTGGGGAGAGTTGCTGAATTGGACCAACAGATAGAAATGGAATTCCTTATAGAGGCAACATGAAGGGATAGCATAGAGCAATGATTTTCAGCCTTTTTTTCATTTTCAGACCCCTAACATTTTTAAAATGGAGGTGCGGACCCCTTTGGAAATCTCAGACATAGTCTTTGGACCCCTGGGAGTCTGCAGACCACAGGTTGAAAACCACTTTTGTAGAGCAAGACAACTTCACAACAGATAGGCTTCATATAAGAGGACAAGAGGTCATGGAGCTCAGTCCAGGAGATTGGGAAATGTTTGTGAGATGCAAACAGGCTGTGGTGTTATGGGATTAGAGCATTAGAAATATCATTAGCTGGGTTTGTGGTGACAGTGAGAACTATTCTTCATCTTGCCTGCCAGGTACAGAAGAAGACATCAGGACAGGCTATCTAGTGCTTAGCAAGGAAGACCCCATAGTCATGGCACATATTGGTACAAATGGTATTTAGGGAGGTAAAGGGGAGAGGTCTTGGAAGCTACGTTTAGATTGCTAGGGAAAAGTCCATGATATTTCTTTCTGAAATTTGGTACTGCTTCTGACTTCAGAGTCAGCACTGCTTCTGGCACAGAAACAATGGAGGCATACTTGGTGCCAGCAGTACCATTTCCACCAGTGGCACCAGTTCCTCCTTCAATCTGGGCTATGGATGAGTCAGACTAGTTGTTCGCACCCTTAGGGCTGGCTCCGCCTTTATCCCCTAAAACCCAAGACTCCTCTGTGTCTGGGTCGGGATCTTCCTCCTTCCTTTCTCCATCAGCTGACCCACATTGGGGGCCATTCATGGAGTACTATGGGTAGCAGCATTAGTGCTCATCTCGTGGTTGAGACAGGGCCCCATGGCCCGGTGCCTACTGGCCACCAATGTCCTATCCATACCAGTGGTCTCCATGGAATCTGTGGGCTGCTCCTCTGTCACAGGGGCCCCACTCCTTATCTTGCTCTAAGGCAAGATCACTGAGCCGGCCTGTAAAGGTGACTGCCAATCTGCCACAGGCCCAGGCACCAGTGAACCTTCCCCTCATGGAGCCTCCACAGTCATCCCCTCCAGGTCCATTGGTCCTGAAGCACGATCTGGCTCTGGCATAGTTAACCATTTCATCTTTGTCCCTGGACAATTCTGCAGGGCCTAGCTCTTCCTCTTCTTCAGTACTGGAGGATTTCAAAGTGTACCAGAACCTTTAGAAGCAGGTGGCTGCTTCCATGGATATTCAAGCAGAGTTCCTGCAGGAGAATACCCATACCTTGTTGGGTATCCTGCAACCATCTACCCCTGGGAGAGTTGCCTTCCCTATTAACAGTTTGCTCCTAGAGCCTGCTAAGGTTTCTCTGGAGCACACCAGCTTTGGTACTGCCTACTGCAAAGTGCATGGACACACTCTACTTCATTCCTGTGCAGGGATCTGAGGGTTTTTACTTACATCCGGCCCCAAACTCCCGGTTTAACCACTGTTAACAATAGAGCCCAGCAGGACAGATTTAAGTCCCAAAATAAAGGCTCTAAACAGATGGACTTCATGGGTAGGAAGATTTACACCTCCTCTTCCTTGCAGATGCGCATTACTAACCAGCAGGCATTGCTGTCCAAATATGACTTTCTGAGCTGGGCAGCTGTGTCAGAAACATAATGCAGATGGTCAGGCTGAGTGGTCAGAGCCATGGCAGTCAGGCCAGTGGTCAGAGCCTGGGGTCAGAGCCAGAATCAGGTTTCCAGAGCAGGACTGGAGTGAGGTTGGAGTGAGAGCAAGGCTGGACCAAGACTAGTAAGAGGGTGGAAGCAAGAGCAGGCCTGGACCAGGCTAAGGCTTGGGGAATCTGTTGCCACTATCAGGCAGGAAAGAGTTCCAAGTCCTAGAGTGATGTTGAGCAGACTGAGCTGCTGTTCCTCCTGTGAGGCTTATATACCTGCCCTGAGAGTCACCAGAACAGTTCCTGGCTTGCGGATTGGCTGGAGCCTAGCACAGAAGTGACTCTTCACCTTATACTATATCTCAATATGTGAACCAGCTGCCCAAAGCCTCAATGGAGGAATTTCATTCATTTATCACTGAAGGCTGCTTGATGGCTAAGACTTTGTTACAGTTCACACTGGACATTGTGATACTTCGACCAGAGTCATGGCCTCAGCAGTGACCATGAAAAGGGCATCTTGGCTACAGAATATGGTCATTACTCCCAAATGTGCAATAGGCCATAGAGGATTTGCTCCTTGATGGTAAGGTGGTCCTCCCATCCTCGTTTAGGTAGACTCTAAGACCTGCCTCCTGGCCTGGGTATTGCTTGTAAGTTACCTATGTGGAATACACAGCTGCATCTACTTGAAGAAGAAACGGTTACTGTACTTACTGCAATTGTGGTTCTTTGAGATGTGATGGAGATGGTTATTCCACGAGCCACCCTCCATCCCCTCTGCATCGGAGTCTAGTCTCTGTGCATTCAGTACGAAGGAACTTGGGGGGTCAGGACAGCACTGCCTCATATATCCAGGGGAGAGGCTATGGCCACAAGACGCGAGCGCCATTCCATTATGGGAACTGCTAGGCAAAATTCTCCTGCTCCAGTGAGCTGGGTCTGCACATACTAGATGGAATATCTGTCTGCATCACCTCTCGAAGAGCCACAGTTTTAGTAAGTAACCATCTCTTCCTCAGTTGGAACTGCAAAGTACTGTTGCATTGAGAAAAGAGAGGCAACTATGATTTTAGAGATATTAAAAGAATCAATACCTCCTTTTTTTATTAGCCTGAGAAATTTGGATTCCATGCTGTTGGGAGGTCTGCTGACAGCACTCTCTAAATCTCTCTCTCCGTGTGCGATGAGTAGATGGGAATTTTTCATTTTACTTACCATGTACAAGTTACTGCAGTGATTCCACAGAAATAGCATCAATAAGTGACTGCAGCGGTAGCATTCACATCTGCTCATTAAGAGCTCTGGGTTCATTTCATATCTATCCCTTCTTACATCTGAGTCTGTCCCTACACAGAAAAGTGGCACAGGCTAAACCAGCACGCTCCAGAGAAAGATGCTGCTATTGCACAAGCTGAACATGCCGAACAACTATGGCTTGACATTGCCTTGATTACAGGTAATTTAGTCGAGAAACAGAGTTCCTAGTAAAATCAAAAAAGTATCTGAGGTAACTGGGCCCTCCCAGGCTTACAGGGGTCTGCACTAGGAGATCTGATTTTAGGATTAGGACTTTAGAGTGTGAGTTCTTTTGGGACAAGGATTGTCTCATGTATTTGTACAGTCCTAGCACAGTGTACTCTGTACTATAATAATAAGAGCTATGTAAGTCCCTAGGTGAATGAATAGATCCTCATTGGGGGGCTCTAGGCACCACAACAGTAATAATAAATAATATTACCTCCACAAGTAACATTGAACTAACCATACTTTTTGTATTTGTGGAAATATTTGCAAATCAGTTTGTGTAATATTCTACTATATGTATTGGTCATGTAATTATATTGCATTGTAATGCATGTATATAATGGGAGAGGGTTGAGGTTGTGAAAGCAAAAACCTATCCAATCTTAACATATTTGTAATAAAGATTCTATAGAATAAAAATAATACTTTGCACTAATTATTAATCAGTTTAACCCAGGCACCCTAGTGAGATAGATCAGTATTATTTCCAGAGGATCAAAATGTTTGGGGGAACCTGATGCAAGTAGAAGTTGAGTGCTTTACCAAAGGCCACACAATAAGTCAGTGGCAATTGGCAATCAAATACAAGTATTCTGATTCCCAATCATGTGGTCGAACTACTAGATAACTTTTCTGTTGATTAGTGATGTTCAAAAAGTAGGTCTGATAAATTATTATTCCATGCTTGGCAGTATGTACATTTTAATTCATGAATGGGACATGTCTGTTTCCATATTTGTGAGGAATCTTTCAAAAGAAAATTCATTGATCTTTTTTCAGAGTGGTAGCCGTGTTAGTCTGTATCAGCAAAAAGAATGAGGAGTCCTTGTGGCACCTTAGAGACTAACAAATTTATTTGAGCATAAGCTTTTGTGGGTTATACCCACTTCATCGGATGCATGCAGTGGAAAATACAGTAGGAAGATATATATACACAGAGGACATGAACAAATGGGTGTTGCCATACTAACTATAATGAGAGTAATCGGGTAAGGTGGTTAGTTTTTTTTTTCTCCTGCTGATAATAACCCACCTTACCTGATTACTCTCGGCGGCGGAACAAGTTTGGGAACCAATGTTCTATTCCAAATGAATTCTGCTGAATGCATCTCATTCTGTTTTCTGTCTTTTCTCCTTATTCTTTAATTTAGTTGGATAATTTGGCTGAAAACAGGATCTGTGTCTTCAGTACAATAGTCTTATAATCTTCTGGGATATCACAATCATTTTCACAGGAACAGAAACAGGATACACAGACAGGATTATGACTTTAGGTGAGGAATGAGCACCAAGAGCTCACAAGCCTTTAGGAAATATAGATGATGATAATTGCATTTCTTAGGGACATTTCTATTACAGATGCCCTTATATATTACATAAATGTATGGTTAACACAAGGCCAAATCTCAGCAACCATAAAATGTGTTAAAATGTATATTTTCTATTATTCTTCACTAATTATCTAAACAGGTGGAAGAAGATGCCAACTGGGGACATTGATTTTGCAAAACACTTACCATGTGCTCAACTTTAGACATGTGAGTATTCTAATTGATACTAATGGGGCTACTCAGTGCATAAAGTTAAGCGCATGTGTGTTTTGAAGGACTGGAGCCTAGATAAGCATCAGCTGTGGTGACTTGTTTCAAAATAGCCAGTAAACCACCCAATATGGAGCATAAATATTACACAATTTGTACACACTTTACTAAACAAATTTTTGCATTTTTGTCCTCTTAGATAAAACATGTAAACTCAACAATCAGACACAGGGTCTCCCAGCATTATTTATTTTATTTGTTACACCTGCAGCCCCAATTAGGATTTGGGTTCCTTTTATACAAATTGTATAAACATAGCCCCCAATCCTGAAAAAAGTGTAATTCTATATACTGTGAATAATCTCACTTACTTCAATTCTCCATGAGGGCAGCCCCCCCCTCCATACAGTGTCTTATTGGCTTCAGTGGGAATCTGCACAAGCATAGAGATCTGCCCATGTGGAGCAGTTTGTAGGATTGTGGCCATACATTAAAGGATGGTCTGTCCCAAAGATCTTACTTTTACACTACCCAAGTTTGATTTTTAATATTTTATTATACTTCAAAGCTGTGTTGCCACCATAGCCTCATATCTGATATTTTTGGTAATACCAAGTAAAAATAATAAATAAGTCATGCTGCTGATTCAGTAGAGATGACAGGAATGAAAATTGCAAAAATGTAGGGTTTATTTGTTTGTTTAAGCAGTTCTGGCTCTGAATACACATAGATGAAAAATCTGCTGAGTAAAAAGGTGCCATTTTTAGAAGTCACTTTACAGAATACAGCAGCACTTTAATAAAAACAGATTATTTTAATGTATAAAAAGTCACTTGAGGTTGCCTCTCTTTGCCAGTTATCCTAGACATAGGTAAAATAGAAAAGTAAAAGTAAAATATATTAATGCACCTCACCCCTAACACCTTCCCATGGTTATAATTTAAATGTGTGATGTACATTAGTTATAGTTCAGATGATAACAGAACGTGTTTTTTTTATTTATAGCTTTAAAGTTTTCAAAAGTTTGGGGTTATATTTTCAACAACCTTGAACTGGTTCTCACTATGTCTCGCACTAATCTGTCCTCCAACCAGGGCCGCTCCAGGATTTTTGCCGCCCCAAGCAGCAAAAAGAAAAAAAGGAAAAAAAAAAAAAAAAGCTGTGATCGCGATCTGCTCTGCTGCCGCAGCTTCAGTCTTTGGCGGCAATTTGGCGGCTGGTCCTTCGCTCCCAGAGGGAGTGAGGGACCTGCCGCAAAGAGCTGGACATGCCGCCCCTCTCCGTTGGCCGCCCCAAGCACCTACTTGCTGGGCTGGTGCCTGGAGCTGGCCCTGCCTCCAAGAAATCATCATGTTCCCTGCTGATTCGGTTCTTCATGTGGCTCTGCAAATACCAGTGGTTGGGGCAGCTCCAGGCACCAGCGCACCAAGTGTGTGTCCGGGGCAGCAAGCCGCGGGGGATGGCCTGCCGGTCGCTGTGAGGGCGGCAGTCAGGGAGCTTACAACAGCAAGAGGGGAATCAATTTCCCAGCATTCAACAGTCTCCATCACATAATGTCATCATTATCCCATAATTTTCAAGCCTTTTTTAAAAATCCTACAAATCTGCACAGCCCTCTTCACTGTCCACCATCTCTGACAGAAGCCTGGAGCCTGTGCGGCTCTGCACTATTGTCATAAGCATTGCAAGGATGGGATGTACAATCTTCTGGTCAGGGGCAGCTCTATGTATTTTGCCACTCCAAGCATGGCAGTCAGGCAGCTTTCGGCAGCGTGGCTGCAGGAGGTCTGCTGGTAACGCGGATTCGGTGGCAATTCGGTGGCGGGTACGCCAATGCCGCGGGACTGGCGAACTGTTGAATGCAGACTGTTGAATGCTGGGAAATTGATTCCACTCTTGCTCCCCATCACTCCCGTGCGATTTGTTTCTGCCCCACCATGTATTGCCAAAACTTCCCAAAAGACAACATTTGGATGGTGGTGGGTTGCACACTGAAATACCTACTCATGGTGCATCACAGTATGCATTGATAAAAGCATACCTTGTGAGCATGCACAGTGCTGACACTAGGAGCCAAGTATGCACACCCATAAGTGATATACTGACCGCAAAGGCTTTATGCTGACATAACTTGCATCAGCAAATGTTTGTAGTCAGGGACGGCTTTAGGACCTGCGGGGCCTGATTCTGCGGTCCGGGTCTTCGGCGGTGGGGGGTCCGCTCCGCGTCTTCCGCAGCATTGAAGGACTTCCCCGCCACCAAAATGCTGCCAAAGACCCCGAAGTGTCCCCTCCCCCCCCCGCCGCCAAAATGCTACTGGTGCAGACCGCTGCTGGGTGAGCCGAAGGCGCGGGGCCGTCTTAGGTGCCAGCACAGGGCCCTCTTACCTGCGGGCCCTGATTCTGGGGAATCGGACTAAAGCCGGCCCTTTTTGTAGTGTAGACATGGCCTTAGAAGAAAAATTGGCCTCAGGAAGCAATGTTAGAGGGCTTTCCCTCCACCCTCCCACTTCCCTGGTTCTTGTCATGCAGACAGCAAGCAGCAAAAGACCATAAGTCTGAAGTGCAGACAATGCGATGTTTATTGGGGTTAATTTCCAGCAAGCATGATTCCAATTTCCCTACCTACTTCCTGTTTGACCCCAGTTTATATAGTAACATTCTCAGCCATCCCTTAACCAATCATTTTACTGAAATCTATCAAACTAATCCTAACATATTATAACATAATTCTCTAACCAATTATATCCCACTACCCTAATTAACTTACACCTAACAAAATTAATTATACAGCAGACAGAAACAGCTAGAGAACCAGAGAGATTAACAATAGAAAAATGGGGCCATAAAGATTAAAAAATACAGAAATGAGGGTTTCACAAGCATTGACAAGTGATTCCTTGCCAGACAGGATGCTATCAAACTAAGTTTTCTTTAACCATCTTAAAATCTGTTTCTTTATCTGGTGGTGATAGAGCTATTGGGACAGGATTGTATTCCTAACAGCCCAACACCACCTTAGTTCAATGTGACTGGTTTGGAATGTGAGGATGTGACCATACGCTTCCCAGTTTATGGCTGCCCCTGCTGCTTAGCCAAAGGCCTTAGCCTAAGAACAAGACCTCAGATTATCCTAGTGGGAGAAGGCCCATACACAGGCAGACTTGTAATTTTGATTCTTTTTTTATACCTCTATAACTAGCTAAGTGATAAAAATACACCTAGGTTCTTAGACCTTTACAGGCAGGCCTGAATATCTATATTCTAACAAGCAAGAGTCAATGACTGTTCTGAAAAAGAAGGATTTAAATCTGTTTTTCATGTGAGATACAGATGAGATTGGAGCTTGCAGCCGTGCTGCATTAAATTAGATGAATATCAATGCACACAATTCTATAAGATTGCTATTTTTAAAAATCCAGTTCCAGCTCCTTTTCCACTTTTCATCCCCACTCCAAACAGGAAATAGCAAGATTAAGACACAAAATATTTCAATTTCTTCAAGTATAGTATGACTCTGATAATCCTACTGAAGATTAACTTCTCTTTCAATGTTCCTCAATGCCAGTCATGAAGGAACACTCAGAAGTGCTGCAGTATCTTTTCTATAGAAGTTGGGAGATTCTGATTGTGTTAAAGCTGGTTGGACTGTCAAGAACAAAGATTGATGCAAAGATACATCCCTCTCCTTAGACTAGCCTCTTTGGAATAAATATTGATTTTTAAAAGGCTTAATTCCCATAAAGTCATTGCAAGCATCACTACGCTCTGCTGTATATTAGTGTAATGACCCAAAGGGAAAAATAATAGGGGTATGGTGGGAAAAATGGCATGCACACAAACGGTGCCAATATTCCTGTTTATTGACTCACATGGCTTAACAAAGATACTGTATCAGGTTCCAGATGCTTAAGCATTCAGAAATATACATCCCAAATCCTTTACATCAGAAACACAGAAGGGGGAAGACCATGGTGCAGCCAAACATTATTGTATGAAATTTCTTAAAGCAACAAGGGCAAGGATTTATTTACTTAATTTCTGATTTTACTGTGATCAGTCAGGGTTTGTAAAATAAAATAAGAGCTTGATACTGTGAGATGTTGAGGGCTCTGGCTCTGATTCAGCAAAGCATTTAAACATGGCCTCAACTTTAAGCACCATAGGCGTGGGAAGTAAGGGTGCGGGGGGTACTGCAGCACCCAGGTTTTATGCGCGGTCCCGGCTGCCGGCCCCACTCCAGGCCACACACGCAGGGTGCCGCATCATGGCTGCCAGCCCCATGCCCCAGGGGTCCCAGTTGCCGGCCCCACACACTGGGTCCTGGCTGCCGGCCCCACACGTAGGGTCCACCACTGGCCCCGCACCTACCCGCAGCCTCAACCCCCTTATCCCTGTTTGTGTCCCCTCCCCTTCTGGAGACAGGGCCCTGCTCCTGGCCCCAGCTCTGTGCTGGTTCAGGACCAAAGTGTTCAGTCCCTTTCAGGATCAAACCCTAAACACTCAAGTTCAATGGTGCTACTGGATATAAAAAGGGCCAAATACTTTTTTAATTACATTTGTATTTATGTATTTAGTGTACTTTGCAAATGTCTATATTGGACCGTAGGTATCTTTGACATGAACCCATGTTCTTCCCGGATGGTGAAGGCCGGAGCAGAGAAGAAATTGATCAATTTTTGGTGGAGAGTGAAAGTGCTGCCCCCAGAGAGTGTAGGTTGCCAGCTTCTGTACAGGAAGCTGTTGTGAGGCCATCATTTTTTAAAATTGCCACAGTTTGGCTAACAATCAGCCACTGTCTAATCTTCTGTGTTGGTTTAAGAGTATTGGAAAGATTGTGGTGAAACTAGTCCCCCAGAGTATCTGTCTGCCTTAAAGAGCCATTGGCTCTTACCATTTTGATTACAGGCCTGGATTCAGCAGAAACTCCACTTGTTGCTTTAGTAGATCTCCTCCTGGTGATGGATAAGGGTCAGGGGCCTGATTTGTGGCCTTTTCTTTCTCTTGAGCCATTTCAGCAGAGCACAGTGGCTTTAACTCATCAGATTTGGCCCCCTGGGGAAATATCCCTAGCATAAGGGGTCCACTAGATAATATGGAGTTGCCAAATGTCTCTATTCAAACCACTCACAACACCCAGCAAAGGCGGCATGCGAACCTAAGGTGCAGCTGGGGAAGTGCATGTGGTTGGAGTGCTGCTGTACCATGGCCATTCCTAGTTTTGTTTCCCTTCCCTGACTTGATACAGAGAACTCGGAATCAGGCTTCTCTGTGAATACTCACATTTTACAAGTTCAGAGTTTTCTTTATATGAACCCTCTAATCTTTGCTAAATTTTCACAGTTCCTGCCAATAATCCTTCCAGTGGACTCAGGCAGCAGAATCTTTGTGGCAAGTGAACACAAAAGGGGCACAAACACAATTAAAGCTAATTTAATTGTTTATTGGTGCAAACAGTCTTAAACATTTGGGGGTATTTGTTGAATTCTATGCCCTCAATATTATCGTTTTACTGCTGTACTAAAATTCTCTTCTGTATGCTTTGTTCTTGTCAAGTAATCAGATTATCCTTTGGATTGGAGCATCACCTGGACACTCACTTTGTTCTAATGCTACATCCTTTGTCCTTATCTTACATGACTTATATCATTTATACCATTATTTAAGGTCTGTACATATTCTTTAAGAATAATAAAAAAGTGGAAACTCAAATTTCCTTTGGAGCTCTAATGACTACATGATGGATGCATGTTTGATACCTAGTTATTAAACTTCAAAGCCATGTTTCTATTCAAGTAATGTTTAATATACAATTACAATACCATTTCCATGAAAGACACTATTCAAAAATAAAAGGCTTCACATCCGTTTACCAGTTGCAGAATTAAATGCAGGTAATGTGGACAGATATTCTCAGTGTGTTTGGAAAGTTATGCTTCTTGGAGAGTGTCATTCTTTAATTGCTAATGTGGCTTTCTGAGAGACACATCTCAAGTACTGAACAAGGGTCTCTGATCTTGAAATTGTTTCTAAATGAGTAGCACAGTTACAGGGACACAGCCAACTTGTAAGTGGTCAATTTAATCTAAATTTACTCACTTTCTTCTTTTAAAGTTGACCTGCCCCTGAGCCTCCCTGCAATTATATATATATATATGCATGTATGTACGTGTGTGTATTCTGATCAGGTTTTCCATTCTGTTGTCTAGAAGACATGCCTAAAAAACAGCAGAGAGTGCATAGTAGTGGGAACAGTGTGCTCATGCATGAAAGGTTGAAGCACCCATATGTTCCAGAAAGGCAGCTGGAGCCAACTCATTGCTTTCCAGTCCAGCCTCAGCTGGTCCTTGTTCATGCAGAGAGGGATGAGAGTTTGTTATTGCTCTTGCTATCCCCGGCCGCTCCCTGGCTGGTTGTGTCTCCTGCAGAGAAAACTGGACTGAAGCTAGGAGAGCACTTCTACACTGCTGGGGTCCCAGCCAGATGATCCATATTTCCACAGAGGGAAGCTGCAGCAAAGGATGTTCTTTTCCTCCTCCTACTCTCAGCTATGCCACTAATGTTTTGTTTCAGCTGGTAGAAAGGGATGTTACAACTGAAGCGGTGAAGAGCAACTCTGAGGTTAGAGAAGTGAACAATTAATAGCATTATGAATCCATTATCTACAGAAACTTGGTATTTGAATATAATTTTGTAATGTGAAATGTATAGGCATTTAGGCCAAAACTGACTTCAGTGGGAGTGCAACACTTCTGAAAATAAAGCTACTTTTTAAAAGATACCTAAAAATAGTCTGCAACACCTAACTGCAGACACCAACCTTCAAAAATATTGACCTAACTGGAAGAACTATAGATGTGGGCAAAGGGTTAAATACTTCCCCTTCCCCCCGAAACCCCCCCCCCGTCATAAAAAACCTGGTATTATGCATACTCAAAGTGAGGAATTGTGACAAACTGAGCCTATTAAATAAGCAGAAATAACACTTTTATGGTAAAGCTGTACTGTATTAGACACAGTCAATTTCACTCGAGTGGCTTCATTCCATTACTTTTGTTTAAAACAGCCCCAGATTAAATGGAAAGATTCAAGATCTCAAACATCAGATACCTCACATACAGCATTCTCCTGAAAAACAAATGGGAGATTCACACTGGGAGAAATAAGAGGTAGTTACATTGCTCACACTATCTGACTATATTTCTTTCTGAGGTCCATATTCCATTCTGATGTAAGCAGGTGTCATCCTGTGGACTTCAATAGGGTTGCTTTGACTTTCAGCCAGTCTGAATTTGACCCTATGTGTTTGAATGACTGACAGTGCAAAAGAGTCAGGCTGGAGAATATGAATTTAGCCCTGAAAAACATCCAGATTTCCTTGGAAACTGCAATATTTCCCTATTTTAGAAATCATGTTTTGGTCAACTATTATAGTATGGCCATTTCTACTGTTGTTCTGAATATCTATGAATTACTGATCATTTACTAACAGAAGCAGATGTTTAAAAATGACATCTCAAATGCTTGATTATAGGAAGCGAGAGACCTAGTTTTCAGAGTGTGAAATGAAAAAGAAGACAATATTATGATGATAAAGATGATAAAAAATAAGAAATGGGAAATCCTACTTGGTAATATGTTGTGTTGCTGTGACACTGCTTTCTGTCATTGTGTTCACAACCTTTCTAATAGCTCTTATTATCTGCAGTCAGACTAGCTGGAGTAGCTACTGGCCAATATAGAATGTGGGACATGTGGAATACTCACTATCTAGCCACTATTATAATTAAAAAGAGGGAATCTATATTTCAGGGCATGAGGACATTCCCCTACTAGGTACAACAGCATCAGTGATAGGCTTGTGATTTGATTGTCAATTTCAAGCATAATAAATGCTTGAAATTGGTAGAATATTATAGTGAGCAGATCTCATTTTCATACTGTGTTAAATGAAAATTATACATCCGTTTCAGTCCACAGTGAAACTTTTTAATGGAAAAAAATGTTTTCTTATTTTCATTAACTGAATATATTAATTTAATAATTTAACTAGACTATTGCTCAAAAAAGAGAAATCCCTTTCAAATTCAACATCTTCTGAGCATATTTATAAGATGGCCATTAATAAAGCAGACAGTTATCTATGGGACAGATAATAGGATGTAGATGGACTCAACAACCCCTTTAAATTTGTTTAGCCTTTTTTGGTTACCATTTCAAAACCCCTGAAAAATGTTCATAAGAGCCAATAAAAAGCTAGCCTGTTGGCTCAGCATGAGGGACTCATACATCCCCACAACACATGCCTCACTGAGGTATGTTTAAATGGGGGGGGGGGGGAAGTAGGAGAAACAGTGTGTTACTTGACTTGAAAGTGACAAAGAATCTGGTCACTCCTCACAGCAACTAAAGGGGGAAAAAATAAATTATAATGTCTCTACATCTTAAAATATGGTTCATACATCTACATTGTGCATGATCATCACAGCTGAGCTGACTGAGAGAGCATGGGGGAAATGGGAGACTAAAAAAGTGATCACCGGAGGATGCATTAAATATTCTGCAAGCTGAAAGCAATTTCAGTTAGAAATGAAGAAAGAAAAATGTTTTGATGTTAATTCATTCATGCTTCACCATCTGCCTTGCAGTCAGGGCCTCCCACTTAGTAGCTTACTTATCAGAAAAGAGGTAAAATTCTTTGGGCTTGATTCTGATCTCATTTAACACTGAAGAAAATCAGGAGTAACCTTCATGTAAAATGGATGTGAGATCAGAATCAGGCTCCTTATCTTTCAATTGTGTTTCTGTGACTCAGATCCACAGGCCTGATGGATATTGTGCTAAATCAAGGGACATCCCTTGGCCCGCGCCGCTTTCTGCAGCCCCCATTGGCCTTGTCGGAGAAAAACACAGTTCTCACTTTTTTGTTTGAGTACAGCAAGTCAGATGCTTTATTTCTCTCACAATTGCGCAGAGGGAGAGAGCTAAGCAGGTCTCTCTACAGGTAAACAATTACAGCAAACCTTTATACCTTTCATTACAGACAATAACAAGCAACATCTGCATTTTGTTTATACATAGGCCATCTTGATATCTTATTTTTCTCACTTGTTTTGACTCTAGCCTACATACAATATTTTCTACACATTATCTACACAAGGTCGCAACAACTTCTCACACAGTTCTTTCCCACTCGCCTCACACAATCCTCGCTTCTACAAATCTCAAGTTATTAGGGTTACAGTTAGCCTGACTCTTGCTAACGAACTGTCATGCATTGCAGTTCCTTCCTGTCAGTTCTTTCTCTGCTTCCACAGCCTGGAACAGTGAACCGTGGCCAGTGGTAGCTGCGATCGGCCGAACCTGCGGATGCTGCAGGTAAACAAACCATCACGGCCCGCCAGCGGATTTCCCTGATGAGCCGCATGCCAAAGGTTGCCGATCCCTGTGCTAAATTCTCCAGAAAATGTGGAGATGCCACACTTCCTGTACATTCTTCATGCTGCTCTGGGATTTCTTATGACATACTTCCTGCTGGGGCAGAAACAAACAAGCGCAGGGTAGAGAAGTTGCAGGCTGCTGCTACATAAAGTGGGAGAAATTTTGTTACCTTATTCAGTACATATTTCCTGTTCATCAGCAAGATACTACAGATATTTCACTCAGATACCCATCATTAAATTGGCTAGAAAACAGCCAAGAATCAGCCAGAAATGATGTGGTCTCCTGGCTAATTCCAAGTATACCCTCATTCTTTATTTAAAAGGCAAAAGAAGCTAGGAGATGAAAAAGGAGTGTGGAACTATAACCCAATGAATCTACTTTTCATTGATGAAGGTCAATTCACAATATGGAGAATAAAGAGGAAGGCCCTGATCCAGCAAACATTTATGTGCTGGAATAATATTTACATATATTTAGGCCTCAGTTCAGCAAAGCATTTGGCCGTATGCTTAACCTGAAGCAGTTGAGTAGTCCTATTGACTCCTATTGACTTCAATGTCCTATTAACGTTCAGCAAATGTTTAAATGCTTTGTTGAATCAGTACCTTATATTCTAATCCTTAAGTACAGGGACTCATAAAAATAAGCATTCAAATTATGCAAACTCTTTTTAACTTTCATAAAGCAAACAGTTTGGTTTGAGTTCTGAAAGTTTGGCTTTGTTCTTGTTATATTCAAACCAGTTCACCCTTATGTAATAGGGTAGAAAGGATAAAGTCTGCCTTGACAAATCCTTCCTACTCCCTCTCAAGGCCTACAACAAATCTTGACTTTATTGGAAGCATTGCAATTCCACTATTGCACAGGTAATCTGCCCCAAAATGTCTCCTTTATACTTGGCTACCCTACCTTTACAGCTTCTAATATTGTTTAGCCCTTGGTCTAAAGAAAATAGTAACACTTAATATGGAGAAATCAAGGAACACTAGCAACACCTGTTGGCCAGTTTAGACAGTCTGAAACTAACAGGAGTTATTTTAGAATCTGCCTGATATCATGCTAATTTAAAAGTGCACTTCATTTCAAGCATGCTGTTAAATTAGTAGAAGTCAGGTACCAAAGCTCAGCACATCATGTCTGGCTGCCAGACCTTATCAATTTGAATGTGATAATGTTCATTTAAAGAAATCAATACAAATATGCTCCTTCTCTATGCTGCTTACCCCCCACCCAGAAAAAAAAAATAAACGAGCTTTTATGAACTCTAGGGGAAAAAATCTGGAAAAAAAAATGGAAGAAAGACTTAAGCCATATCTTAAGAAAGATAAAATGTGGACAACAAAGCTATACTTGTGGAGAACCACCATGCTTCTTGATATAAGACACTTGCAGCCAAACTCAAACCTTCTGCAATTGGGTGTTTTTTTCCACTGACTTCAATGGAATTACACCCACCCATGGTCTGATTTTGGCTCTTTCTCTTCAGTCTCTAGGGAAAGGATTAGTCAAAATGATCCATACATGCTCCTCAGTAAAAACCTCTTGTTTGTAGGAACTAGCAATGGACTTAGGCCACAACATTCAGACAAAACATAGGGAAAGATTCAGCTCTCCTTGGCAGGCAGATAGAGTTGTGAGCAAGAGGTGCTGGGGCTGTAACACATGCCACTATAGCTATTCTGGTTTGTGCTGCTGGCCACAGACAGCACCAATGATACTGTTGTACTGTTTTGGACCCCACAGCTAGCCCAGAATCCAGAGGGTGCAAAGGTGGAATAAAGCTACCTTTGCTACCCCCCTGTGAAGATTACAAAATGTGAGCCATAGAACAGAACTTCCTAAGTTAAGATGTGTTTGTGTAACCCCCTTTGTTCTTTGTTTTTCTTATTTGTTCATGTTCAGCCAAAACCTTTATTGCTGTAATTACAGCTACTGTTTCTACTTCCTCTGAGTTGATTTGGAAATATTCCCAGACAAGGTGGTAGTATAGAGGCTTGAGTGACTGAAAATGAGCAGTTGCTATTTCAGCAACTAAATCAGTGGTCCCCAAACTTTTTATGTTGTACCCCACTTTCCTGTAATATAATCTGTATGAGGCCTGCCCCGCCCCCGAGAGCAGGCCTCGGGGCTGAGACCAGGTCCGGAGCTGAGGCTGCGGGGCTACAGCCGGGGCCAGAAGCCGAGCCATGACCAGGAGTCAGTGGGGCTGGAAGCCAGGAGGTGGAGCCACAGCTGCAACCGGGGTAATAGCCAGGCTGGAGTCAGGGGCTGAGACTGGGGTCGGGCTGTGCTCGGGGCAGGGAGCCAAAGCTGGGGTCTGGTCTGGGGGCAGGGCTGGAGCTGGAGCAGAGCTGGGGGCAGAACAGGTCTGGGTGGCGCTCCCTCCCCCATCCCCCGTGGGGGTTGGCCCAGGCTAGGGGGCACGCCCCACAGTTTGCGGACCATTGAACTAGAGGGAGTTCAGGAAGCTGATGTGGAAGGCTTCATTAAGGGTAGACATTCTTGCATGCACACTCATACATCCTTAGTTGGAAGCTGGAAGCTTCTGACCAATCAGTAATAAGTTCTATCAGGGATACAAAATGGTTAGCCTTTTTGAGCACAAGTCCAATCCAGCCCTAGCTCTGCAGGGTGAAGATAGAGCTCCCAGGGGTAACCGTCACTACTTCTGCGGGTTGGATCTTGGTACAGTTTCCTGTAATTTTACAGAAGTCAGTGGATTGAGACTGGGAAAATGCCATAAAGGAGGAATCATAGACCAGAGGCCAAATGTCTTTGCGAGTTGTATTCATTGAACCAAAGACACCATCTGAGCTTAACAGCTACAGTAATTGTCGGTTTTTCTTATTTGAGATTGTGTGTGCACTCAAACTGCTGATACTGAAACAATTGGTTATGTGGTACAATTAAATTTTTATCTAGCTATCAATATAATTCCCAGGGTGAACCTACATGAAAGCAGAAGATCTCCAACAGTCAGAAATCCTAATCCCTGTACTTATTTTGTGAGGTTTAAATATATAGATTTTAAGGTTTAGGCCCAGTGCTATATTCATTTTAAAGGAAAATAACAAATCTCTATTTAATGATGTTAGTCTAGCTGGGGTGCATTGTAACTACTGTGCTGCAATGGTTTATCTTTGGAGTGTTATTCAGTAAAAAGAAACTTGAAACTGCTAATTGTGTGTGCGACTGTGACTGTCTTATGAGGAAAAAACTGATACTGGATTCCTAAGAGGAAAAGAAAGTGAATCCTATTATAATTTTCACTTTTACTATTTAGAAGGTTCCTGTAGAAAATCCAACTGTAGTCTTTTGCAGGGATATGAATTCATGGTCAGTTCAAATACTTTAAGTGTGATAGAGAAATTCTGTAGCATGGAATTGGTAAGTAAATGGATCTACCTCCCCTCTATGTAGGGTATATTTGAATTTGGGATTTTAGCTTATAGGGATAGGGTTATGAAGTTTAGCTCTGATTGATCTTCAACAAGTTCAAGGGTGTTCAGATACAGGGATTTGGGATGAGTCATCTGAAGAAAATTAGATCCAATCTGGGCCTTTTACAAAAATCCCAGACTTAAAATGGAAAAAACAAAACAAAACAAAAACTTGGCTTTAACAAAAAACTGAAAGGGCTTCCTTTGCTGGCTCCACTCAGGGCAGGAAGGGTAAGTACTAGATTTCACTCCAGAAATTTTGATATCTTGAGACTTCCAATAAAATTTCCAGATCAAATGGGTTTGGATAAGCTTCAGGCAAGGAATCCAGATAAACAAACTACCACAAGTGATATGTGGATGGCTCCTAATGTTGTCCAATTTTTTATGGTCCAAAGAAGTTCATTTAACTTTAAAAAAGATGTCCATTGTTGTGAGCCTCAGCACTTCTTTCTTACCACTGATACAAAATGCAAATAATCATGAAAAAAGGCCATTTTTTGTGATACATACAGCCCAATGGAAAGTGCTAGAAACTGAATAAGACTCTGTTCTTGCAACATTTCTAGTTTTGAAGACCCAAGAGGGACAAGATCTTCATCTGGTGTAAATCAATGTCATTTGAAACTATACTGAGATACACAGGCAGACAGGGATGCTGGAACAATTTGTATAGTGGGGGTGCTGAGAGTCATTGAACCAAACTGTAAACCCTGTACGTGATGGAAACCACTTCAAACCAGGGGGGTGCAGCCACATGTCCAGCACCTATTTTTCCAGCAACTATACCAGCAGAGTATTCAACCCAAGAAGTCTGGATAAGGATCCCCAAAATTAGGATGCTTATTTGAACCTTACTTCTGAAACATTTGAGATTTGCCTATCACAACTTATTAGCGTGTGCTCCAATCCTAACATTGTTTGGCTAGTTTGTGGTATTGGAATAAGCTTCAATAAACATTTTAGAGTGCTAGCTAGCACATGCTAATATGTGAGAAAAGGGGACTCTGAGGGAAGCAGGGTAAAGTGAAGAAACTGAAAGATTAATCCATGCACAAAGTGGGTAGCTCTTAAGAGCTACAGCCTTGATGAGTCATTCCTCTGTTGCTTGTGAGTTAAAAAAGGGATATCATATTGTGTATAATATTAAAATTAATTGCTGAAGAACAGATTGTTTTTGCCTTTTATTTAGCAAGCCAGATGTGTTAAGTAAACATTGGTTAGGAACTTACTTGAAACCATTTCACTATTATAGGATATTGAATATTCAGAAAATTCATTTTAAACACATTTATGCTTCTTTTGGGCTTACAGTTCAGGGCATTTTGTTGTCTACATAGACTGTGATGGGATATGCAAATTGGAGTCTAAGACAGACATAGAAAGCAAAAATCAAAGTTATATTTGTAATGATACCAGCATTTTAACTTACCATTTAATTAATAGATTGTCTTTGGATTTTTGTCTCGTCAATACATTTGGGGAGAAATTTGCCTCTCTGCATAGGGTCAGTATAAAATCTATATAGCACTCAAAGTAGGACTTAAGTCAGACTTAACTTGTACAACCATGCATTAGTGAATTTTACCACAATGCACATGTCTAAAAGTAAGTAGTAATAAAAGAGCATACTCAAATTGAAATTTTGGGCCTATCAAACACGACCATAGCCATTTAAAACTATTGGCCAAGCGGCTTGGCCCAAGCCTTTACATCCATAAACACAGTGTCCTCCTAAGATCACTAACTTAAAGCCCCAAAGAATCACTGCAGGGAAAGCAGAGATATTAAGGCCCCTTTGCTGCTATCAAGGTGACTTAACAGTAACTTGCTTAATGTGTCCGCTTAGCATTTCCCTGTTAGACCCTGGGACTGAAAATTTGGGAACATTGCTTTTAGGAAGTATTATTTTCCATTTTTGGAATGTTATTTTGGCTCCTGGCTCTCCCCCTCTGTGGATTATGGGAAGATCAGTATCCTGGCTCTGAGAAAGAAGAGCAATCTATTTAGATAATAAGCACTGGGAAATTAATTTATGATTCAGAATCAAACCTGTAATCTGTGCTAGGAAGCCAGAAGCTGAATAGATGTGTCCTTAGCAGGAAATGTCACTATGGAAACTGGAGGAATCATCGTTGGTTGTTATGAGTGGAGAGAGAGAATTTATAATAATAACTTTTAAAAAAAGAATCACAAACAAATTAAAATAAAACCCTTTAGATCTCAATAGAAGTAATATTTATAATCCCTTGAGATTTATGCCATTGTTTTAAATTTCATCCTTCATGATGTACTCACCTCTATAAACTTCCCTGGCCTGTAGAAGCATTCCAACTTCAATTCACTACTTCATCATAACAAAACTTATTTCAAGGTACATTAGGCTTCTCCAGACAGGATAAGCAGGACTGTAATATGCTATGTTTGTTTAAAAAAAATAATAAAAAAAACCCTTTCTTTCATTCAGCAGCCAGTGAGCCGAATTCTTAAAACTGCTAGTCAGTTTCAGAGTTATTAACTGGGCTTTGTTCTGGATTCTGCCTTGAGTGGATTGAGGGGGCAGAACCAAAATGGTTCATGTTGAGTAATAGTAAACAATTACAAAGATAAGAGGAGAAGTGGAGCAATTCTGCTTGGCAGATTTTAGTCACTGCTGATAACTGGCAGCAATGCATGGCAAAGCTTTTAAAAGGTAAAAATTATAACAGAGGAGAAGATCATCTTCCCTTCTGTCTTTTCTTCAGATTGAATTGTACATATATGTAAATACGAATTTGCTTTCCTTCTCATTCCTCCCTCAGTCAACTCTTCAGCAATCCCTTTGCATAATGCATGGTTACCATGGGGACAAAGCCATCTAATTATCAAAGACCAGATTCCATCCTCTTTACACCCTGCATCCTGTGACCCTTTCCCACAATTAGATCCATTATGACTCAGGCCTCAAGTGTTTAAGTGTGGAGAAGATATCCTCTAAGTTGAACCCTAGAATCATGTGAAGAAATATGGCCTCTTTTTAGGAATACTAGCTATTAAATATTATGGGATAAATTCTGCCAGTGGGGAGGCAAGACAAAGCTGCAGGCACTCTGAGCCAAATATTGAAAGGTAGATACCTGTGTTGCACCTGAAAGATGCATGTACATATTTATTGAACATGCAAGTACTACATTTGTTCATAGAAGTTGAAATCTGTATTCCATATAAAAAGATAGTCATTTGAATGGCCAGCCCTGCAAACTCTAGCCATTATCCAAAAGTTATGTCAGATTTCTGTCCAAGTCTCAAAAACTTCTGCAATGGGAACTTTTGATGACAACTCTGTTAAAAATACACAAAATCCAGCTCACTCTCATATGGCTGTATCGACTGAAAAACTTAAAGAAGTAAAAAGTAATAACTACTTACTTGAGTCAATAAAGAATTCATATAGTACTTGGAATACACACAAGAATATATTGATTAAAATAGTGCCATTTTAACAGTCACTTTTCTGATATGAAACACACTTTTTAAAGGAAACTATAGTAGAAAACTAAAAGAGAACTTTCCATTAAAACAAACACTGTGGAAGGGGATATGTAACTACTGTACTTCTGTTCATTACAATGATTCACTGCATTACTTTCTAGATACAGTAAATCAAAAAAGATTTCTTAGGGGAAAATCACCTTGATAGTGTGAATGTGAAACATTTTTTTTTTTACTTGACTGTCCCTTTTAGACCTTTGTTAGCCAATCAGGATGCTCTTTCTGACTACTTATCCAAATAAACAGGTAGAAAAGACACATTTAGATTTGTAAAGGAACTCTCATGAGTTTCACTTTAAATGTTAATTAAATATTTATGAAAAACAAAACTTCTTTTAAAAATAGATTTAATTAGTTTTGCACCCCTCTGTGAATTATCGTTTGATAAAACATCAAAATCTCACTGTACCAAAAATATTTTTTGTGATGCTCTCTAAGCTCCATTAACTGAAATGCTAAATGAAAAATGTAGTTTTACCCCTCAGGGGAAAAGCAACATCAGATAGCAGCATTTTGGTAGCTCACAGAAATAGGAGGTAAAATGCTCAGTAATTTTCTTTTGAAACAGGTTGCTACCAAGTTGTCATGTGAATGATGCAGAATACATATATGAATCTCTATATGCAGTGCCTTCTGTACCTGCAAAACGCACATCCAATCTGCTTTGATTTAAAAACAAGGCACACATATACAAATCCTCTGGATGCTCACACCTTTTTAAAATTGAATTGAACACTTATGTGTATTGGTCTCAGCTTTCTGCACTGATAAAGAAATTCCTTTCAACTCTTTAAGCTATGCACTCTAGTTCCAAAGACACCGAGTCTTCACTAGGATTTATCTTCAAAAACTATCACAATTTATTTTTTCTCCCTCTTTTCAGCCCTATGCAAGGGTACTGAAGATCCTTCTTTCAGCTTCCTCAATGGGCAGAAAGAGGTTTCTCACTCTCTCAGGCTCAGTCTTTTCCTCCCGCCACTGAGAGAAACTCAAGCAGCAGCCAGTTGGGGGAATTAAAATGGGAAGAAAATAACTTTAGGTCAAATATTTAGCTGGTATCTTTTCTCTTAGATTATCAGCTAGAGATGTGAATACATGTTTTTCGGTAAGACACTGTCTAGCTAACTGTCTGCTTTTCGTTATAAAGTGACTGTAAACATTTTAATAACTTCTAACAGCTGGCAACCACATTTCAAAAATTTGCTGGAAATAGGAATAAAAATATTGTCTCTTTTTTTTGGTTTAGTTTAAAGTTATGTGAAATAACAAATGGATTGTTCATATCTTTTCTCCTGTATACTGCAGCATGATTATACAACAAATTCCTGTGCAATTAGGTCCTGATCCTGCATCATGGAAGCCAATAGGAATGTTGCCATTAACATTAGTAGGAGAAGGCCCTTAAATCTGTTTGGACTGCAAGATTTACTTTGATATTGCCACAATCTAACTGGCAGAAGCATAGGCCTGGAATCCAGGAGCAACTCTCACCCTGACTCCCTCTATGATGTTGAGCAAGTCACTTATAATACCCTCTTCTGGGTGAAATCCTGGCTCCTTTGAGATATAGGAGTTTTGTCACGGACTTCAATGGAGCCAGGATTTCTCCCTCTGTGTCTGTTTACCAATCTGAAAATGGGTATAATGATACTTCCTTGCCTGCAGTACCTCACAGGAGCGTTGTGAGGAGTCAGGCACTTATCCTGCAAAGATTTATACATGTGTTTATGCACAGTGGGTGAAACCCTGGCCTCACTGAACAAAATGAGGATTTTGCCATTGGCTTCAACAGGGCCAGGATTTAACCCTGTGAATTTTCCCACTGAAATCAATAGTATTACTTACATCATATAAAACAAATTACATGCCTAAAACACTCAAGGATTAGAACCTAATTAGTTAATAGTGCTTTGCAGATTGATTTTGGGGCAGGTAGTTTTTAGTTGCTAAGGATTAGAGCTTTATCAAATCACGTTGCAAATTTTCCAGGCTACTTTACCACACTGTGACGTAAGATGTACTAGCAAATTTCTGTCCTCTCTCATTCAACTGAAATCTGCAAAGGGGTTGCAGTTACACCAAAGCCAAAAATCACTGCCAAGAAAAAGAAGAAAAATTAGACAGAAGTCTAAAACAGGTAAAACTTAAATTTTGTATTTAATATTTGAGATTTGTCTTAAACTAATGTTTATACATAACATGTGTGAATACCCATATTTTTTTAATGTGAAGTGAGTAACTAGAGACACTCATTAACTTTCATTATCCATTTCGGTAGTAGGATTAATTAATCTGCTAAATTTGTGGGTGTTTTTAGCTCATTTAGAGATGTGGAATTTCTAGGGCAGATAATAAAGATTTCCTATGAGAAAATGTTAATATATATCTGACCTTGACATTTAGAATGAGTGTCTTGTGTGTTATACTGAGATATGCTGAAGTAACCCTGCCTGACTGCTGTTCTTTGGGGCCCTTATGATGACAAGATGTGAGATTCTGCTAGTTTACATTGGTGTAAGTCTGGTACCAAAATCAAATACAATCTAATTGGTGGTGTGCTAATGGCTTGTATTTGGCTTCTATCAACGGCAAGGCCCAGGCCCACTTACTTCAGCATAACTGCATCGCTCAGGAATGTGCAAAATTCATACCTCTGAGCGGTGTAGTTCAATTGACCTTAATCTCCCCACCCCCTCATCTCCCAATGAAGCGCTATGATAGCAGGAGAGCTTCTCCCACTGAAATAGTTACTGCTTCTCGCAGAGATGGAGTTATTAAACCAATGGGAGAGCCCTTTCCCATTGGCTTACAGCGTCTTCACCAGAAGTGCTACAGCAGCGTAACTGCATGGGTGCTACTGGACCGATGCAAGTTTGTAGTATAGATCTGCCCTAAGACACATAGAAATGAGCCGAGAGAGACATACAAATGAGCTGCTTTCATGCTGCTTCATTATCAACCACAACATAGACCACGAAGAAGCCTGATGACCAGCTGCAGAGATGATTAGCACAACCTGAACAAGATGACTTCCAGGAGGGAGGTGTAGATGGAAGGCGAGCTAGGGTTTTGTGTGTCATTGTCAATTTATCTTGTACAGTGTTAGACCACACAGAAAAGTGGATTAAGGAACTCTGCCATCAACAAACACTCTGGCAAATCCACATCATGTCAGCAATTTCTCCCCTCAGCTGAGCTGAAAATAAAGGGATTGATGGGAAATCAATAGAGCTGAATTGTCATATGCAGTAGCTGGGTAATGGCAGCATTTAAGGGTCAAGCTATTTGTTATAGCCCACAGCTTCTTGCAAAGCACAGAGTAGCTTTCTGAAAACAGATTCTGATTCTCTTTTGGGTTTGGCAATTAGCCTGTTCATTTGCTGCTGATCCCCAAATAAGGAAGGACAGAGGCTACCTATAGCTGGACTACGCTGAGTTAACTTCACTGTAAGTGTGATCATCCACAAGATCCTCTGTTCATTTCTATGTACATGAAGAAGAGCTCTGTGTAGCTCGAAAGCTTGTCTCTCTTACCAACAGAAGTTGGTCCAAATTACCTCACCCACCTTGTCTCTCTATGTACCTTAGGCATTTCTAGAGTATTGTCTGTTTAGGAAAATATAAACAGACTCAATGATCGCATGTATATGTGGAAAAAGAACAGGAGTACTTGTGGCAATTTAGAGACTAACAAATTTATTTGAGCATAAGCTTTTGTGGGCTACAGCCCACTTCATCAGATGCATAGAATGAAACACATAGTAAGAAGATATATATACATACAGAGAACATGAAAAGGTGGAAGTTGCCATACCAACTCTAAGAGGCTAATTAATTAAGATGAGCTACTATCAGCAGGAGAAAAAAAAACTTTTGTTGTGATAATCAAGATGGCCCATTCCAGAGAGTTGACAAGAAGGTGTGAGGATACTTAACATGGAGAAATAGATTCAATTTGTGTAATGACCCAGCCACTCCCAGTCTCTATTCAAGCCCAAGTTAATGGTATCTAGTTTGCAAATTAATTCTAGTTCAGCAGTTTCTTGTTGGAGTTGGTTTTTGAAGCTTTTCTGTGGCAAAATTGCCACATTTAAGTCTGTTACTGAGTGACCAGAGAGGTTGAAGTGTTCTCCTACTGTTTTTTTAGTATTTAGTTTGCACTGAAATGGGCTTTCATTCACACCATTCATCTTGGCTATAGTCCTTCTCTTCTAGATCCATCAGTGGGAGGGCGGGAAGAGCAGCTGCTACTGGAGGAATTGGTTGCCAGCTCTGGCAGAGATGTAGGTACCGGTGCCACCCGAGGGAGGAATCCTGACAGAGTGCAGCATTTGAGGAGTGGGGCCGATGGCCAGGCTCGCCACCTGTGACAGCCCTTTCTGCCTTCTCAGCCTCCTGGGGTCCTCGCTCTCTCTGGCCGATTGCTCTGCGGGCCTACACCCCCTCCCCCCCCCACCACCACCACTGCCCTGCCGTGTCCTAATTGGGCAGGATGGCAGACTCTGCATCAGCTCCTCCCAGCCCGGCTCTGCAGGTGGCAGATGAGTCCTGAGGAGGGAGGAGCAAGTGATGAGGGGGCCTGTAGTGTCCGGTTTTGAAAAATTGGAAAGTTAGCAACCCTAGACACAAGTAGGCTCATAGGAGGAAGGCTGCATACAAAATATAGTAACAAAATTTAACACTTGGTTAAAATTACTTTGGTCTTTCCATGAGTTTAGTGCTTAAACTATCTACCTCCTCTTGAAAAAGGATAATGAATGTATTTGTTCTCCATTTTATTTAACTTCTATCTAATTTTAAAGCAGTTGAATGAGGAGCAGCAATTACTGGAGTCATGTGGTAAGCAGCTGAACACAACAGAAGCTTTTCATCTTGCATCTCCTTTGTCCCACTAGAGTCACTTTTTTGAACCAACTCACTTGCCCTAAAAATTACTCCCTCACCAATTACTGATTTGATGCTGAGTCAACCTAGTTATCAGCAGTGTTGAGTCATATCTTGTTAGAATCACAATCACAAATAAAGACTCTGATTCAAAAGGCCTTTTGCTCATGATTCACAGGGCTCCCCGCTCCTTTGGAAAACTGCCGCATACCTGCTTGTGAGTCAAGTCTTTTCATATTCACTTTTAAATCCTCTCCTGCTAAAATAAGAGGCAGCTTCACTAAGTCTCATTCCAACTGTTTTCTGAGCTCAGATCTTCACATGTGCAGTGATTCATTAATATCTTTTACTTTGCTGTTGATTATACTTTGAGTAACAGACCTGCTCAGTAATCTCCTGTGAGTTGATAAATTCCACCTCCCTCTCCCCAGCCAAGTACTTTTGATTTTCCTTAAATAATTTTACAGGTGTGAATTCTGAACTCCAGAAAAAAATTGTATTTCTTTTATATATATTCACACACGCTACATATCTCTTGGTATTGTAGAAACCTGGCTTTTGCAGACACACTCAATAAATCACCTTCTGCTGTCGGAGACTTGGCTAGTTTCTATTCTGGTTTGAATGCAAGTTAAGTCACATTCTAAATTTCTTTTGGCAGTAATGTCCTTAACCAAATTATGTTTAGCATTTTTTAAACTTGCTATTGTTCCTTCTAATACAATAACGATAAAAAGTGAACACTGATTAAAATAGTAACACCCTAACACACTCCTCACTGCACACACATGAGTAAGTAGGTAGCTCTGGGTGATATGTCATTAAATCCAAACATTACCTATGTACCCTGAGTTTGAGACCTTCTTTTGGCAGCATTCTGAGAATATGTGGTGTGCACTTTTGTTGTACTATGCCTTCAATCTGCATATGAGCTAAAGTCCATCACAAACCTCACTATCTTCCACTCCAAGTGCAGAACACATTTCTCTGACCTTGTGCTCTCTGTTATAAACACATAGCAACACGATTATTTAAAACAAAACACTACATTGCACATAGAAGTCCCCCTTTGGGGGAGGATGTGTGAAAGAAGGAACTACACATGCTGGTCATGTTGCTTATTGCACTACTGGAAGGCACGCAGATACTATAGTAATGAGCGTGGTATAAGAAGAACCTGAATAGAAACAGATGTGTGCACTCACACACAAACACTCTTACTTTTGTAAGGAGGCCTGACTGATCTGAATGTAACCTGTGTAGCAGGATATTGTTGTGCTTCAGGTTCTGCTTTAATTTGCACTTTAGCTTTGTTGCATGAAACATAAAAGTCAGTAAACATAAAAGTCAGCTTTGTATACATGACGAGGTTGATTTGTTCTGTTTTTTATTTTGTTCTGACACCCTAAGCAAACTCTTTCTGTAACTAACACCTCAGTTACTTCAGTTAGGATATATCTGAAAGTTAAAGTGATGCCATTGTCTTTAGCAGAGTGGGACTTCTAAAGCATGATAGTCTTAAAACTGCTCCTCTTTAAAAAGATTAATACTGTCAGGTACAGTGCTTTGTTGAGTATTATTGTGTAACTCATATACTGCACATCTGTGGCTTTGCTTATTAGACATGTACTACAAATTAGAGTGCATGAACAAGCTGCCCTTAGCTATAGATAACATAGAGAATAATTTTATTCCTTTCATTTTTATCCTTACATCTTTGTCAGCTTATGCACCTGTTTTGTGTTTTCTTTATCCAATGACCATAGTGCAATACTTGTTGCTTAGTATAATTTTTAAGTATTTTTTTCATACAGTAACTCCTAATTGTAACCCCACAGAGGTAAAAAAGAACAGTAAACAAAAGCCTTCAATATTAAGCTGCACATACACAAAAGGTGAAAGCAAGAATTTTCAATTCACATGAAGGACCAATTGCAGGGCATGTAAGCAATGGGACTGCCTAACCCCATGACACAGTGAGGATTTTTCCAGCACAAGGAATTGGGTTATAAAAAGGAAGAACAACATATCCTCTCTTCTCCCCCATCTTGACCTCTGGAAATAAGGTAGTTTGGAAGACATTGAACTGGGGGAAGGGGTGGTTCTAACTGGCAGGCTTTCAAATTAGTGTGAACTGCCTGCAGCACCTGGTGGGGTGAGAAAGTTGCTTGCTTCAAATTTTACTTACCTTGGTAAAGTGTAGAAATTAGATTGTGATTTTATCATTTCATTTCTTTTTGTAACCAATTCGACCTTTTATGTATAACGTATAATCACTTAAAATCTATTTTTCTATAATTAATATTAAAACTTGTTTTAATATTTCATCTTAAACTGATGAGCTTTGACTGAAGTGTTTGGGGAATCTCTACTTGGTTAACGAAGACTGCTGCACGTCTGTTACACTTTGATGGAATGCCTTAATGAGCTTACACTCATCAAGGAAAAAAGGAGAGTAGCAAAATACGGACCCTAGACTTCAGAAAAGCAGAATTTGACTCCCTTAAAGAACTGATGGGCAGGATCCCCTGGGAGGCTAATATGAGGAGGAAAGGAGTCCAGGAAAGCTGGCTGTATTTTAAAGAAGCCTTATTGAGGGTGCAGGAACAAACCATCCCAAAGTGCAGAAAGAATAGCAAATATGGCAGACAACCAGCTTGGCTTAACAGTGAAATCTTCAGTGAGCTTAAACACAAAAAGGAAGCTTACAAGAAGTGAAAACTTGGACAGATGACTAGGGAGGAGTATAAAAATATTGCTCGAGCATGCAGGGGAGGTAATCAGGAAAACCAAAACACAACTGGAGTTGCAGATAACAAGGGATGTGAAGGGTAACAAGAAGGGTTTCTACAGGTATGTTAGCAACAAGAAAAAAATGTGGGGCCCTTAATGAATGGGGGAGGCAACCTAATGACAGATGATATGGAAAAAGCTGAAGTACAAAATGCTTTTTTGCCTCAGTCTTCACAGACAAGGTCAGCTCCCACACTGCTGTCCAGGGCAACACAATATGGGGAGGAGGTGAGCAGCCCTCAGTGGTGAAAGAACAGGTTAAGGACAATTTAGAAAACCTGGACATGCACAAGTGCATGGATCCAGATCTAACGCATCTGAGGGGCTGAGGGAATTGGCTGATGTGGTTGCAGAGCCATTGGCCATTATCTTTAAAAACTCGTGGCGATCAGGGGAGGTCCCAGACGATTGGAAAAAGGCAAATATAGTGCCCATCTTTAAAAAAGGAAAGGAGAACCCAGGGAACTACAGCCTCACCTCAGTCCCTGGAAAAATCATGGAGCAGGTCCTCAAGGAAACCGTTTTGAAGCACTTGGAGGAGAGGAAGGTGATCGGGAACAATCAACATGGATTCACCAAGAGCAAGTCATGCCTGACCAACCTGATTGCCTTCTATGATGAGATAATTGGCTCTGTGGATATGGGGAAAGCAGTGGACATACTATATCTTGACTTTAGCAAAGCTTTTGATACGGTCTCCCACAGTATTCTTGCCAGCAAGTTAAAAAAGTATGGATTTGGATGAATGGACTATAAGGTGGATAGAAAGCTGGCTAGATTGTCAGGCTCAATGAGTAGTGATCAACGGCTTGATGTCTAGTTGACAGCCGATATCAAGCAGAGTGCCCAAGGAGTTGGTCCTGGGGCCAGTTTTGTGCAACATCTTTATTAAAGATCTGGATGATGGGATAGATTGCACCCTCAGCAAGTTCACAGATGACACTAAGCCGGGGGAAGAGGTAGATATGCTAGAGGGTAGAGATAGGATCCAGAGTGACCTAGACAAATTGGAGGATTGGGCTAAGAGAAATCTGCTGAGGTTCAAAAAGAATAAGTGCAGAATTCTGCACTTAGGACAGAAGAATCCCATGCACTGCTACAGGCTGGGAACCAACTGGCTAAGCAGCAGTTCTGCAGAAAAGGACCTGGGGATTACAGTGGATGAGAAGCTGGATATGAGTCAACAGTGTGCCCTTTATGCCAAGAAGGCTACATTCGTAGGAACATTGACAGGAGATCGAGGGAAATGATTATTCCCCTCTATTTGGTACTGGTGAGGCCACATCTGGAGTATTGCGTCCAGTTTTGGGCCCCCCATTACAGAGAGGATGTGGACAAATTGGAGAGAGTCCAGCGGAGAGCAATGAAAATGATAAGGGGGTTGGGGCACATGACTTATGAGGAGAGGCTGAGGGAACTGGGCTTGTTTATTTTTGAATAATAATTTTTGAATAGTCTATAGAAGAGAAGAGTGAGGGGGGATTTGATAGCAGCCTTCAACTACCTGAAGGGGGAGTCCAAAGAGGATGAAGCTCGGCTGTTCTCAGTGGTGGCAGATGACAGAACAAGGAACAATGGTCTCAAGTTGCAGCGGGGGAGGTCTAGGTTGGATATTAAGAAACATTATTTCAGTAGGACTGTGGTGAAGCACTGGAATGGATTACCTAGGGAGGTAGTGGAATCTCCATCCTTAGAGGTTTTTAAGGACCGGCTTGACAAAGCCCTGGCTGGGATGATTTAGTTGGTGTTTATCCTGATTTGAGCAGGGGGTTGGACTTGATGACCTCCTGAGGGCTCTTCCAACCCTAATCTTCTATGATTTTATGATTCTTCAGCAATGTAAGATGCACATTTCTAGGGTGCAAAACTGGGACTGAGGGATATGCAGTTGTTGCCCTATATTAGTTCATAAGTGGCTGGGTGAGCATTCATGTAACTTTGTGGCGTGTTGCTTTACATGCTAATGTCTGTCTGAGCAGGGCCTGGAGAGACTGCTTTTCATTAGCCGAGCAGTGTAAGAGACACCCTGGTATGGAGAATTAAGGGGACACCACTGTTCAAAGGTCCAGCTTCTACCCTGGGCGATGTCACCACCTCTCATCTCTCAGGAGCAGGTGGGGGAAGGGGCTCTAACCACTGAGCAATGGGATATTCTGATGTGGGGCTCCCCCAGTCTCGTCTCTTGAAGCAGTTCTAGTGTGGATTAAATAATTAAAGAGGGGTTGGAGCTGGGAGTGTGGCTGAAAACTCTCCCAATAAGGCTGCAATTATCTTGGAAATATTTCCTACATTTTTTATTTTTATATTATATATATAATAGGGCTGTCAAGTGATTAAAAAAATTAATCACAATTAATAGCACGATTAATCGTGCTGTTAAATAATAATAGAACCATTTATTTAAATATTTTTGGATGTTTTCTACATTTTCAAATATACTGATTTCCATTACAACACAGAATACAAAGTGTACAGTGCTTGCTTTATCTTTTATTACAAGTATTTGAACTGTAAAAAACAAAAGCAATAGTATTTTTCAATTCACCTAGTACAAGTACTGTAGTGCAATTTCTTTATCATGAAAGTTGAACTTACAAATGTAGAATTATGTACAAAAATAACTGCATTCAAAAATAAAACAATGTAAAACTTTAGAGCCTAAAATTTCACTCAGTCACTCAGCCAATCGCTCAGACAAACAAGTTTGGTTACAATTTGCAGGAGACAATGCTGCCCGCTTCTTGTTTACAATGTCACCTGAAAGTGAGAACAGGTGTTCACATGGCACTATTGTAGCCGTCGTCACAAGATATTTATGTATCAGATACACTAAAGATTCATGCTTCAACCACCATTCCAGAGGACATGAGTCCATGTTGATGACAATGGTCCAAAGCAGAACAGACTGACACATGTTCATTTTCATCATCTGAGTCAGATGCCACCAGCAGAAGGTTGGTTTTCTTTTTTGGTGGTTTGGGTTCTGTAGTTTCCGCATTGAAATCTTGCTCTTTTAAGACTTCTGAAAGCATGCTCCACACCTTGTCCCTCTCAGATTTTGGACCGCACTTCAGATTCTTAAATCTTGGGTCAAGTGCTATAGCTGTTTTTAGAAATCTCATATTGATACCTTTTTCGTGTTTTGTCAAATCTGCTGTGAGAGTATTCTTAAAATGAACAATGCGCTGGTCATCATCTGAGATTGCTATAATATGAAATATATGGCAGAATGCGGGTAAAACAGAACGGGAAAAATACAATTCTCCCTCAAGGAGTTCAGTCACAAATTTAATTAATGCATTATTTTTTTACGAGCATCATCAGCATTGAAGTGTGTCCTCTGGAATGGTGGCTGAAGCATGAAGGGGAATGTTTAGCATATCTGGCATGTAAATACCTTGCAATGCCAGCTACAAAAGTGCCCTGTGAACGCCTGTTCTCACTTTCAGGTGACATTGTAAATAAGAAGCAGGCAGCAGTAACTCTTGTATATGTAAACAAACTTGTTTGTCTTTGCAATTGTCCAAACAAGAAGTAGGACTGAGTGGACTTGTAGGCTCTAAAGTTTTACTTTGTTTTGTTTTTGAATGCAGTTGTATAACAAAAAAAAATCTACACTTGTAAGTTAGATTTTCACAATAAAGAGATTGCACTACAGTACTTGTATGAGGGGACTTGAAAAATACTATTTCTTTTGTTTATCATTTTTACAGTACAAATAATTGCAATAAAATTATAATATAAAGTGAGCACTATAAACTTTGTATTCTGTGTTGCAATAGAAGTTAATATATTTGAAAATGTAGAAAAATATCCAAAATATTTAATAAATTTTAATTGGTATTCTATTGTTTAACAGTGTGATTAATTGCAATTAATTTTTTTATCACAATTAATTTTTTCAGTTTATCGCGTGAGTTAACTGTGATTCATGGACAGCCCTAATATATAATATACACACACACACTTCAGGTCATACTAAATATATATATTTAGTGTGAGCTGAAGTTGCTCATCAAGATTTTTAGAAGGGTGAGCCTAAAGTTAGGTTGCTTAAATCCATATATAAAAAGTTCAGTAACTAGCCTTATTTTCAAAGGTGCACAGCAGCTATCATTGACCTTAACTGCAGCCTACTTTTCTATCAGCCTAAGCATGCTCAATGATGTCCACCTATTAGGATGAAAAGCACCTCTGTACTTAAGTGGTAGACAGACCTTGGGTTGGCCCTTTGCACAAGGATGAATTGCACTCTGAGGACTCGATCCTAAGGAGATTGAGACTCAGCATTACAATGCCTAACTTTTAGGTGGACAAGGTGGGAGGTAATATCTTTTATTGGGCCAACTTCTGTTGGTGAGGGAGACAAGCTTTTGAACCACTTGGATCTCTTTTTCAGGTCTGGGAAAGGTACTCCCAGCATCACAGCAAAATGCAAGGAGGAACAGATTGATTAGCAGAAGTAGTGAGCACATATTGTAAAAGACCATTCAAGGCAGAGTGGCCCATTGACACCTCTGCAGACATAGGACAAAAAGAGGAGGCTAACGGTTACAGACTGTTGTAATAAACCATAAATCCGGTGTCTCTGTTCTGTCCATGATTATTAGTATCTAGCAGATTAAACTTTTAGGTGTTCTGCTACCTAGTGGAATCCATAGCCCTGAGGTGAACAATGCATGAGGAGAAATAGGCACTTAAGAATATGTTTTGCAAAAGCGAGAACATTTAGTGTGGGCTATTTAAAGCTAGCCAATAGGAAATTCTGAGGAGAAGGATGGGGCGTAAGCTCTGTCCCACAGATGGGTTAGGCCTTTAATGGGAGGCACCTCTCTCTGCTTAGGATTCACAGCAGTGAACCTTCTCTTGGAGCTAGGCACCTGAAAGTTCAGTTCCTTCTTGCACAAAAACAAGGAATGGTGGCTGTCCTGATGGAACAGCTTCAACAGAAGAGATTGAGAGAGAGCCTTTTCACCCCTACCCTCCAAACTCCCTGAAACCCAGGGCACTCACCCGGGAGCGGGGAGACACAGGTTCAATTTCCTGTTCAGCCTCAGGCACAGTAGGGATTTGAAGCTGGGTTTCCTACTTCCTGGGTGAGTGCTCTGACTATTGGGTATGGTGTGGGAAACACTACCTCCTCATTCTGTGTTTTGTTTGGGACCTATCTGGTATGCCTTACTGGATTGGGCCCCAGGGGCAAAAGACAGAGTAACATCTAGTTTAAGGATCCTGCCTTGGCTTAGGCATAAACTGGGTGCTGGCCATCATGACTGAGGTGGTTTGTGTGTGCTCACCAGCAGAAATTTAGGTTCCTATAGAATTGAGACTTAAACACCTTTGTGGATCTAGCCCTGAGATCCTAAGAGGTATAGTCTGAAGTTATGTGTGTTGCATATGGTTAGAATGGATTCAGAAACAAAGATATAAATAGACTTCGTGTGTGTGTGTGTGTTTAAAGTCAAGTGTTGAGTATACACATCTGTAGAATTCATATAAGAAACATGACAATGTACCACATAAGCTAAAATAAAAAAATGCAAGTTGAAATAACATTGTGCTTTTGTCAGAACTGTGCGGGGGGTGGGGGGACAAGGACATTCTTAACTTAAACTGTAATTAAATCAATTATATTTAGGCCCAAATATTCCATGGCTAACAGCTCGAAGGGTACTCAGTGATCATGCAGTATGTACAGAAATAGGTATGAAACACTAGTTTCAGTCAGTATGAATCTAATGGAATGTTTTGATTTGTTTTTCACTATGTCAGTAGCCTTTTGGAGTATTTTATACATTTTAGCAGATTTACTATTTGAGCAGTTTTGAACAAGGTTTTGTTTGATTCAATTTGTAATCATGTACTGATTAAGCTGCAATAATATTTAAGCATGTGAAACATAGCTGTTGAGTGTTATGATGGTCCCTGCTGCTTAGATGTTCCTGAAAGAAAGTTTAGTAAGACATATAGCCTACCCTGAGACTCATTCACTGCACTGGCATTGAATCAATTGTATCCCTGTGGAAATAAACACAGCATTATAATAGAAAGTTTACTGCTCTGTGCAGCAGGTTTGTTCCTCTTAAATTTGATGCAATCGAAGAACAAGTCTTATTGGCTATACTGAAATCCTTTAAAATTAATTAGAAATCAGTATTCACTTTGGAATAAATCCAGGCATGAGAAGTCACATGAAAATCAGGTGAATATAAAACCACCACTAAGATATTTTGTTGAAATTTATTATTGAATGTTCATGTAATTACTTCTAAATTCTAGAAGGAGAGAATGGGGAAAATCCTCTGAACAAACTAGGTATCAAATAAAAAAAAATCCCATATACCACATTATACTTGAAAATAAAATATTTCTAGTACATGAATAATTAAAATATATTTCTGTCACTAGGGATTAGAATCTGGAAACAATAGATAATGCAGTATCTTTGTTGTTTTCATTTTATTTTCTGTTCTACATAAAGAAATATGAATAAATGGGAAACAAAATCTGAGACCCAAAGGGTTACAAATAACAGCACTTGAAGCAGAATTATTTGAACTCCATTACAATTTCACAAAAAGTGAAAAGTACTCAAGGGATATAATTTACATATCAGTCCCAACCAACATTACTTTTATGTAATATAACAAAGTAACATGAAACTTAGAGAAAATGTGAAAATGTACAGAGCTGAGAATAATATATCATGCAGTCATTAATTTTTATATACACAGATAAATACAAACATATGCACATACATACCCCATCTCTGTTTGGTTGCTACACATAGCAAAATGGAATGAAGTAAGCAAAAATAAATTACTGTCCTAATAGTTAATAATAAGTTACAAGTTATTGCCCTCATAGCTGATTAGGAGTTGTGACCACCATTGATTGACAGTGTCGCATCACACTTTCAATCTAAAACAATGACTTAAGCATGTTCATAACTTTACACATGGGAACAGTCCCACTGAAGTAAATTGGACTGCTTCCATTCTGAATGTTATGGATGTGCTTAATTCTTGGCAGAATCAATGTGGCTAAACAAGCCTCAGCACAGTATAACCAATGCTCCTGCGTGACTAATGCAAAAGACATAGTACTGGAGATATTGGTCAAGATCCTTAGCGCAGAATGAGGAACGCTTTGTACGGTTTTGGAGTGGTTGAGGTTAGAAAAGTGTCTTTTTGTCTACATTTATGCTCTCCTGATTATGGGGCTTTCATGGCACCGCTCAGTCCAAACATAAATAAGAGCAGCTTGAGAGCTATTCACAGCTTGATGTGGCCGTTCCAGTAGTTTGGGATCATCAGAGATGTAAGAGATCCCTAGCCTCTCCTTCTTTCCCCCCAGCCAAACACCCTTCACTGGTGACATAAGAACTACGATGGCAGCTCTGTGCCACCCCATAAATTTCTCTACTCAGGGGAGATCCTCCATTGGCCATCTAGACTTGCGTTATGGTAGCTATGCACTACGACAGCAGCACAAAGTTATTCCATTGTATGGGAGAACAGAAGTCATTAAAATATGGTCCAGCACAATCTGGAACTAGTCCTACACTCCTCATTCAAGCAAAACTCCCAGTTCCAATGACAGATTCATCTAAGCAAGGAATGTTGGATCGGCCCATCTGTATAGCATTTTTTACCCTTCTGCCACTTTTTAGACTGCACAGTAGGAGCCCAAAATGTTGAAGGAAAGCCTAAATGTTGGGAAAATAAAAGAAATTAAACACTCCCAGGGGTACCTAGATGTGTGGCCAGTCTTGCCCTAAATTCTAATGTTTTTTTTTAAATGACTGTAAAGAATGTGCTTTTTTTGAAGAGCTCTCCTTTCCCCTCCCCACCCAAGCAAAACATTAAACTTTGAATTATTTCAGCCATAAAATTGGCCTACATTATTTTTTATGAGTCAGGCCTACTAAATTCTAAAGCCAAACACTGGAAGAAATCTTCCAAACTGTAAAACTAGTTATATGAAAAATAGGAAAGAATTATGTGGAGTGGGGAAATAGAAACATTTGGTTAAAATGTTAGGTATAGCACTTTAATAGATTGTGGCTGAAAGGAGAAAAATGAACAAAAGCACTACAAATTTCAACCTGCCCAGTTCATGTGAAAGAGAGTTTAGTTCATTCATCTCACTTGGTTGATAGCATCAATAAGCCTTTAAAATTTTTTCTTAGTCATCTGTCATAAACTGATGGAATTTTAATTCAGGAATAAAGAACTGGAATAATAGGGTAATACTGAATGCAACATTAGGAGCTGCATATGGAACTATATTTGCTTATGAGAGCGAAAGGGTTTTTGCACAGATTTCATGTCAAGATTCAAAAGAATATTCAGCCCTCTAGTGAGCTCCCATGAATAACTTCTTCAAACTTTGTGGTACACGTATATATCAAGGGTGCTCACTCTTTACTGTAAGATTGATCCTAGAGGGTAAAACTTGAGCCTCCTCGACATATCCATCACAGACCATTCCGCCCTTCCCACAACTGAAAGCCTTTTTACCTCCAGGTTTATTTCCTGTATTAACTGCTGCCTAAATAATACAATATTCAAATATAACATGCAATTCACAACTTACTTCAAAGAAAGGTATAAATAGATTAATAATGCCCCTTATTCCATACACTGTTTTTAATGATGATGGTTTGTGCTTTTTTAGTCTATATATATGTACACACACACACACCACCTATTTTTGTTATATTAATTGTTCTGGCTTTTAAAATGTATTTCAACAATGCAACACTCCTGTGTGTGCTTGGTGGGAGAGTGAGAGGTAGCTTAATGGACATTATACAGCTATCTCAAAAATAAATAGAGAATCTCATATTACATTTCATTGGTTATTGTATTATTTAACTATGGGAAGAGTTTGTATAAATGCTCATGTGCAAAATAAGGACTCAAGGAAGCGGATGGGAGGCATGCCACTGGTTTCAGTGGGACCAGGATAGGAACTACAACGTGTCATTGTATTGTACAAAGCACTTTAAGTGCTTTTTAAAACAGGATATGCGGAGAGAGTAGAAAGTGAAAGGTGGGGGTGGGGAAACAAGACTATCTGCCTTTTTTTCCTCTTGGAGATTTTTTATTTGCTATTATTTCAAGATCATTTTGGAGAGTGTGAATAGAGAATAAGTGCGGTGACAATGCACCAAAGACAAATTATGAGAATCAAAAATAATTGAAAAATGGGGCATCGAAAAAAGAACATTTGCCATAGGCATTCTTAAAAGTCATATGCAGCAAATGACTGATCCAAACCCCATTGATGTCAATGGAAATATTCTGGAACTTCAACCAAAGATCAGTTAAAGAGGCAGGGCTGTGGTTGCTGATAATCTTGCATCTTCTGCTCTGTCAGTATCACTGGAGAACTGTCCAGCAAAGCTAAGTGCTGAATTCTAGATAGTTTGTAAGTTACAATAACTCTCCCGTGTGTTCACTTTCCTTGCTCCACTACTATAAAATCACTTGCCACTGCTGGTATGTATCATCACTTACCAGCAACTAACATGTGGAACTTTGTCAACACAGACTCAGCAGCTACATCCAACTTTATGTTTCATATTTGCATCAAATAAATATGAGCTGTGACAGGCTCGCTCTAGCATTGGCAAGTCTACAGCAGGCCATATGCCAGTTTATTTATTTAGATTGGGAAACTGAGAATGGAATCCATTAGAGACATATTCCACAGCGTAATTAGGAAACAAGATTTTTTTCCTTGCTATCCTTCTATCTTCTCCTTAATTTAAAATCCTTCACTGACTTCAGCCATCTCTAAACGTGTGATCTTTTTAATCACTAACAAGGGGGGGGAGATCCAAATATGATCTCAAATGAGATATTTAACTAGATACAATAGCAGCTGATAGCTGTGGGGCAGACTGAAGGGGTATCATAGTCAACAAATACCCTCTGCTGCTACTATAAACAAAGGGCTGTTGATTGTGGTGTTAGAAAATGCATCCAGCTGGGACAGAGCTAAATTCTCAGGCTGCCCTGTAACTCCACTCATCTCTCCTTTCCCTTGTAGAGGTGCCTGTACCACCCTCCTCAGCACCAACAGCCAGTCTTGTCACTTGCTCCCTCCCACCCCGTCTCCCCACTGGCTCCGACATCTCATGTAGTTTGTAGCTGCTTTTGGAGCAGCAAGTTCTCTAGGAGACCCAGCACAGAACTAGCAGCCCATGGGGGAGGGGGAGGGGGATTTAAGGTGGTTTTAAGCCATTTTTGTGTCTTCCCAGTCATGGGCTGTTTTGAGGGTTGCAAAGTCTTCCAGTGTAACTTAAAAATTATGGGGCCTATTTAAGTTATTGGGGACTTCCTAGCTGCCCTATAGGCCACAGCACTTCCCAGAATATCTGAAGAATGATGGACTGCATCCCCCGATCCTATCCCTGTGACTCTCCTCCCTCCCCCAAATGTTGCTGACACCAGGACTCATAAAGTGGTTCCCTGAGTATATCCATCTGTCTGCCTCAGTGCCTGTGTTGGGGAATCCTCCCCTGGCCAAACATGTAACTTTTTGGTCCTCTTTACCCCATTCTGGCCCTTTTATGTAGCATAAATGGGTCAAACCAGAGATGAAGATCTCACACTATGTGAATATGTAACAGGAAAGTTTAAGAAAAACTACTAAATATTTAACTGAAGAGAAGTCTGCAGATGGAGATGGTCTGTCTGTGGAGTTGTATGTCATGTATCCGTGTTAGTCCCAGGATATTAGAGAGACAAGGTAGGTGAGGTAATATATTTTATTAGACCAATTTCTGTTGGTGAGAGAGACAAGTTTCGAGCTACACAACATTCCTGTTTCAGCTTTGAGAAAGGTACTCAGCATGTGACAGCTAAATACAAGCTGGAATAGATTGTTTATCATAAATTGTTCACATATTCCAAGAGACCATTCTCTTAGAACTGGCCCATTAACACCTTTGCAGTCATAGGACAAAAAAGGGAATTTGATGTTTTTTCAGTGCTTTTTTGATGGATAAGTTAAGTTCTTTTTGTATTTCTTGTATGATTTCTGAATAAGACCAACCTGGTTGTGGGAAAAATTTACTTTTTCGCAATCTGATTATTACTTTAATTTAATATTTGGGGACATGTGAGGCCATTATTTTTTTAAGCTAACTCTGCACGTTAAACACCTGCATGTTTGTTAAAATGGACGTGGTATTTTCCTTTATTACTGAAATTTTGTAACCTGTGGTACATTGCATCCCAGTTAGCATGTTAGTTTTTATTTACAACACAGCAGAACTATGTCTAGAAAGTAGAAATTTGGCATACATGTATGCATCTTTATTGTGAGCAGTGGTATTACAGACAAGAATTTATACAGCCACAAAGGCTTTCATACTTCCCTAAAAATATATATCATTCATGTGTCTCCTGCAACACACCTACAGTAACACAATAATGTTGGTTTCAGAGTAGCAGCCGTGTTAGTCTGTATCCGCAAAAAGAAGAACAGGAGGACTTGTGGCACCTTAGAGACTAACAAATTTATTAGAGCATAAGCTTTCGTGGACTACAGCCCACTTCTTCGGATGCATCCGAAGAAGTGGGCTGTAGTCCACGAAAGCTTATGCTCTAATAAATTTGTTAGTCTCTAAGGTGCCACAAGTCCTCCTGTTCTTCTTTTTACAATAATGTTGAAATTCAGGTATCCAAGTGTCTCCTACAAAACCTGTAAATACATAATAATCAACTGCTCTCTCTCTTTGAACATTATGGGATACATTAGAGGGAAATCTGGGAATTTGACCTCAAATCCCCTGATAAGTGTGTGGATATCCCCAAATACATAGTTGCTTCTTCACAATACACAGTAACCATTTCTCATTATATTGTACCTAAAGGTTGTTACGTTCACAGCATACAAACAGAAGTTAGAATATTTTATATTTTTATCTTTCTGGAAGTATGCAGTGCATTACTGCTTGACTTATTAAAATTCCAAATTCTATTAGAACAAGAACAAAAACAGACAGAGACAGTAGGCTGCTCTCTAAGGTGGAGATGCACAACTTACTCTTTTGCTTTAGGCTATCTCCTTGCAGACTGATTGCTGAATACCCAGATATCCTGCTCCTGAGCCCGTTAGCCTGCAAACATTCTCAGGAAAACCCCTCAGATTTTAAAATGATACTTTATAATTTTAACAGTTTTCAATACACAACAGAAATTGTATGAAGGACACTGGGGTGTCTACCCACAGTACGCCACACTTTTGCTGATAGTGCCTGATGGTGTGTGGATGCATCAGCCCAGTGCTGATGCACTCTGTTGAACTATCCTGACAAAACTTTTATTGGTGCAACTGTGTGTAGACCAGCCCTACATGACAGAGATAGTAAACCTTAATTAAATTATCAGATGTGAAAAGCTCAATCCCACTTGATCGATAGGTTTCATTATGGTAAAAAGCAGGATTGAAAACACAAGACTGTTATATAATAAAATTGCCAGGAGAATCACATTCCCTAGCAGTTTTATTTAATTTACATTGCAAGAAAGTTTTCAGTAGGGTAGAAAGACCCTATCTGTTCCTTCCCCTGAATAGATTGTGCATTGGGACATCTCTTATTAAATGTTTAATCTTCTTGAATTGAATAGCAAACCAAATATCTTGCTAACTGGGATTTTCTGAACCCAAAAATATCTTTGTTTTCCTGGAGGTTTCAGGACATAAATCAATGAAGACACAGCAACTCGGTCTGATAAATTATTGGTACATAAAAGAGTGCTTTCATCCAAAAATCCTTATTTTTATTAAGTCTAAAGCACATATCTAAGATAGCAATAGTCTAGAGCACCCAAGATATAGTTATCCAAAGTCTGAGATGGTTTCAAGTGGTCAGCAGCAGGTATCTGGTGGCCAGCCTTCCTCCTAGCTGCTGCAGAATGGGATGTCAGCATCCTAGCTTGTTGAAAACCTCTCTGTACTTCTCCAAATTGCACACGCTAACTAATCTCTTTATAGGTCGCTCAAAACAAAGCACATAACTCATAATAACCCCTACTGGCTAACAATTTCCTTAGCATCAGCCAAATAATTAATAATTCTACTTATCAGCAAAGCAACTCCACCTTCCAAAAAAGTCATGGTCATAGACACCCAGGTCCAAGATCAGCTATCCACCCTCCCTCCCATTCTCATAAAACTGTCACTTTATCTATCCCTATTAGCAACACTGCACCTCTGCAGCTGTTTTTTGTTGTTTTTTTTTTTTTTTTGGCCTGGGCAAAGGCCAAATTATTCCTGACTACATAGTGTTCTCAATTCTGGTTAATGGTGGTTGAGTACACAAAATGTCTGTGGTTATGCAAAGTCAAGTTCTCTCGTAACAATCTCACCAATAATGAATGGGAAAAAATCGTACATGTCCTTCTGATTGTATTCATTTTGGCTAATTCACAAAAGATTATGACTTAATAATAAGATAAAAATGTGTAAGGCTTTTTTAATTAACCTTGGGATAACTGTTTCAAAACAGCAGGGAGGTATCAAGGATTAACTCCAGATAAATGATGAAATATGTACAATGGATTTGATTTAATGAAAAGAAATGAAACATTACAGAAATGGATATTCTAAAGGGAGATTGGAAGATAGTCTAGACCCCACATTTGGTTTTGTAAAGAAGGATTTAACATTAATATAAATGTTTCAATTAATTTTAAATGTGAATGAAATCAGTCTGTATAGATTTAAAGCTTTCTCTGACCTGTTCACAACCCAAGCAATGTAGCACTGTGCTAAAACATGCTCCACGTGAGTTGCAACCACTCTTCCTTTCTTTATGGCTGGATGGGAGATGGGCCCCTGAAATTTCTGTCTGTTGTAAAACATTATGGAAAATGGAAACCAGAGTGCAAGGGCATCACAACCTGAAAATGAAACTGAACAGAAATAAAAGTGAAAGTAACTAGTTATGTAAGTTCAGTATCAGGTTGTGTAACCCTTACTCACATTGGCGAGTTCTTACTCAATGGAACTATGAGTGTAAGAGATCATTAACGTGAGTAAGGGTTGCACAGTCTAGTCTCAGTGTCCAAGATTAGTCGAGCACAAACAGCAATTAGCCAAATCCTGAGGTCCTTAGTTTTCACCAGGCTCTTTCCCAGGCAACCATTGACTTCACTTAGAGAAATGATGGCCTAAACTAGAATCTGACAGTTCCACTGGTTTTAAACAGAACTCCAGATTGACTTTAAGGGGGAGTTCTGCTTAAAGGCTGATGGCATGATGTGGCCCTGAACAGGAGATTTGTATAATAGCTCAAGCAATACAAATTGTGAAAAACAGATTATATGTTTAAATTACTCCAAGTAATACAGGTGGCATTAGTAATTCAGGTTAAAAAATCTGTCTGTCTGTCTGTCTCTATATATATATTTGCTCTCTCTCTCTCTCTCTATATATATATATAATTTGCTCTCTCTCTCTCTCTCTCTCTCTCTCTATATATATATATATAGAGAGAGAGAGAGAGAGAGAGAGAGAGAGAGAGAGAGAGAGCGAGCAAATTATGGGTGTGCCTGAGTTGCACTTGGGGCAACACCTAAAGTTTCTGGGTCCATTTGGGGACCAGTTTAGCTTGCAGCACAATTTAGAACAGACTTGGAGCTACTCTCAACTACACTTCACTGCAATAGCCCCCAGAGGCTCTTATGACTGCTGAGAATGTCTATTGCACTGAAATACTTCAACCACAGCCCACTCCATTAGAAATAAACCTATGCTGGGGACCAGCATTGAACCATTCTGCCAATTCCACACTTCTTGGACAATCCACTTGCTTTAGGGGTATTACCAGGAAGCCACATTAGCACATAAAGGAAAGTAACAGACCCATGAATCAAACCCATGAGTTTTAAATTGATTTTGTTTCTTTAAATTTTATTTTGTTGAACCAAACTGATTCTTATTTGGGCAAAAAGAGCTGATTTTTACCATGTGGATGGAGATTCTTTTCTGCTGACCTGGGGTAATTGGATCGTGGTGCTGGTGAGGAGACTGTACATTCAGAAACTGAAAGAGTTGAATATGACTTGATTGTCTCTGTATGTGATTTGTTACAATCATAGCAACAATCGTGCCTTGGCAGTGAGAAAGATGGGGTGACCTAATAGGTCTTTTCTATCTTTAAGTCCTGTGATTCTCCTATTTCATAATAAAATACATTAAAAATAGATTTGCATGACAGACTGGAAAAGCTCCAAGCAAGCCATTTCGGTCTCTCGGGAACATAATAAATATGTAATTTAAATATTGCCTACAAACATATTTACTGATCTCTCTGCATTTATTCTTTCATGGGAGATTACAAAATGCATATTTACCAAAGAACTATCCATAAATAATGTTAAGATCTGACTTTGGCTTACTGAAGACAGAAAGCTCAAAGCTAAGACTGAGACTCTGTCCTTAGAGCAACTTGCTCTTGTGTTTTGTTTTTTAAGTCAGATCCATTGGGATAACTTTTTGCGAAGCAGCATGTAGAGATTTAGCCTCAGAATTTTGATTAACCTGAATGGGATATCCTACGACTACCCCATGGATATCCCATGGACTGATTTAAAATGTACCTTTTAATTGTTTGTATCTTTATCTATCTAGTCAAGCAAAATTCACCCCCAGTACTACCTAACAAAGCAGGTACATCACCTTGGGAATGCTTCTGAATCAGGATGGTTGAATCTCTGCTTTTAGCTTAATCTCGGAAAACTCAGGGCCTCTTTTCAGGTAGTCTTGGTTATGTTCATTGGAAAAGTGGCCATCCCACACACGTACAAAAAACAAAACAATTGAATAAAAGTACAGTAGATTTCTACAAAGTCTACCAATAGAAGGACCATAACCTGACATCATGTGCCTGATGAATATTGAATTATTATTAATTGGTTCACAGTTGGTTTTTGTGTGGTATTCTGATGGGGGTAAAATGTACACATCTGTGCATTCACTTACCTTTCTTCCAGAGCTGGCTGAATGCTATCTGTCAAAAAATTCAGTGGAATATGCTGTGTTTTTTTGTTGAATAACTTATTTGATTAATTATGATAACCTAATCAACCTGCTTAACTCAGGCTATAGTATTTTGTCCAGTAGTTCCTGCAGTGGAGACAATTACTCTTCTCTGCTTCATATATGAGGGCTGGTCTACTCTGGGGGGGGGGGTCGATCTAAGATACGCAACTTCAGCTACGTGAATAGTATCTTAGTTCGACTTACCTGGCTGTCCTCAGGGCGGCAAGTCGACCACCGCAGCTCCCCCCTCGACTCCGCTTACTCCTCCTGCCAAGGTGGAGTACAGGTGTCAATTCGGGGATCAATTTATCGCGTCTAGATGAGGTGTGATAAATCGATCCCTGATAGATCGATTACTACCCGCCAATCCAGCAGGCAGTGTAGACGTGGCCTAAATGCTATCAAGCCCAACAACTTGTGACTGAACTACAGCATATCTTTTAGAAAGGTACCCCGTCTCTTGAAGGACTCCAAGTCAAGATGAATTAATCACTTTCCATATAACTCTAACACACATTGATTACTCTTTACTGTTAAAAAGTTGTGCCTTACTTCCAATTTAAATATTTCAAACTTCATCTTCTAGTTGTTAGATTTTCTTATGTCTTTATTTCTAGATCAAGGGGCCTCTTGACCAGAACTACTTTCAATCAATTTGTATGAAAGAGAGAGAGAAAAAGTCTTAGAATAACAGTAAGCTTAATTAGCTCAATCACTGCTAGTAATATGAGGTTAGAGAAGGAAGACAGAAAAAAACCTAAGAAAGAGAGAGGGAGAGTGAATGTTGCATTTTGCCCCAAAGGAGAATATTTAGCGTAATTATGACTTCTTAGAACAAGAGTCTACATTAGCCCTAAATCAGAAATTCCAGTTTCATTGCAGACTCATTTGAAAAGGTGTGTATCAAACTCCAAGTCTCTGGGAATTGGGAATGGGCTATAGAACTCGGGTGACCAGATGTCCTGATTTTATAGGGACAGTCCTGATTTGGGGGTCTTTTTCTTATATAGGCTCCTATTACTCTCCACCCCCTGTCCCGATTTTTCACACTTGCTGTCTGGTCACCCTATATAGAACCTTTCATTCCTACAGCAGGCATATTTACAATTTTTGTTACATTTATTGATCTTCAAACTGATTATTACAGAAAGTACAATTATTGATTGTTGTGGTTTATTTACCCTGGTATAGTGAATATAACCCCCTTTCAAAAGGATTTTTGATCATTACAAATTAACATTAAATGGCAACAGTGCTCTGCTTGGTACAGTGATCCAGTGAAATACTGCCCCATCCAACCTTAAGAGCTGAGTGAATAATTGATGTTTGGGTTCAGGGACTGACCCAAAAGTTCCCTCTGCCCCATAAAAAAATACAGCCAGATTTGTTTTGTCTTAGTCTCTTTTGTAAAATTTGTCATTGAATTAAAAAAAATAATAGTAGTTCTGAATAGACCAAAACATTTAAGGTACATTAAAAATGGATTTTTTTATTTGTTTGTTTTTCTGTTAATTTTAAGTTGACTGAAATATTTTGGTTGACTTAAATGATTTTTTTTAATTTGGTCACTTTGTGGATTTTCTAAGCTTTTGTCTTTTTTTCATTTTTTTAAATGGTCAAATTTGAATTTGAAATGCCATTTCAAAATGAAAAGCTGAAGCCAAACATTTTGAAGTGGTCAAAACAAATACAGACCCTGGACTTCAGAAATGAAGACTTGGACTCCCTCAGGGAACTGATGGGCAGGATCCCCTGAGAGGCTAATATGAGGGGGAAAGGAGTCCAGGAGAGCTGGCTGGATTTTAAAGAAGCCTTATTGAGAGTGCAGGAACAAACTATCCCAATGTATAGAAAGAATAGCAAATATCGCAGGCGATGAGCTTGTCTTAAAAGAGAAATCTTCAGTGAGCTTAATCACAAAAAGGAAGCTTACAAGAAGTGAAAACTTGGACAAATGACTAGGGAGGAGTATAAAAATATTGTTCGAGCATGCAGGGGTGTAATCGGAAAAGCCAAAGCACAATTGGAATTGCAGCTAGCAAGGGATGTGAAGGGTAACAAGAAGGGTTTCTACAGGTATGTTAGCAACAAGAAGATCAGGGAAAGTGTGGGACCCTTACTGAATGGGGGAGGCAACCTAGTAGCAGATGATGGAAAAAGCTGAAGTACTCAATGCTTTTTTTACCTCGGTCTTCACAGACAAGGTCAGCTCCCAGGCTGCTGCACTGGGCAACACAATATGGGGAGGAGGTGAGCAGCCCTCAGTGGTGAAAGAACAGGGTAAGGATTATTTAGAAAACCTGGACATGCACAAGTCCATGGGGCCAGATGCAATTCATCTGTTGGCTGATGTGATTGCAGAGCCATTGGCCATTACCTTTGAAAATTCATGGTGACTGGGGGAGGCCCCAGATGATTGGAAAAAAGCAAATATAGAGCCCATCTTTTAAAAAGGGAAGAAGGGGAATCCGGGGAACTACTGCCTCACCTCAATCCCTCACCTCAATCCCTGGAAAAAGCATGAAGCAGGTCCTCAAGGAAACCATTTTGAAGCATTTGGAGGAGAGGAAGGTGATCAGGAACAGTCAACATGGATTCGCCAAGAGCAAGTCATGCCTGACCAACCTGATTGTCTTCTATGACGAGATAACTGGCTCTGTGGCTATGGGAAAAGCGGTGGACATGATATATCTTGACTTTAGCAAAGCTTTTGATACAGTATCCCACAGCATTCTTGCCAGCAAGTTTAGAAAGTATGGATTGGATGAATGGACTATAATGTGGATAGAAAGCTGTGGTGTGATATCCAGGTGACCACTTGTGGAGTCCGGTAATAAATTGTATCTATCTTGTATTCTTTGACCACCCCACCTGGACTCTATCTACTAATCCTTCTCCCTGGAAACAACTTCTAACAATCCAAATATCTGAGCTTCAAAGAGCTGCCATTTTGTTCCCCAAACAGCCTGCCATAATAATATTTCACCTCAAATATTAATTCCCCCCCTATAATTTCATTGATTGGAATCCACAGAACAGCAATATTTAATCCTGAATCAGTGTCAGGATTTAGATCTCATATGTGATTTGTCAGGCATAAGAAGCTTTATACCATGTCAAAGGAGAGATTCCTAATTTAACAGTGGGATACACAGTATTGAGTACTGGAATGTTCTAATAACAGTTTTAAAAGCTGAAATAGTTGTGACATAGGCTTAGTTGTTTTTCTATCAGATCTGTGGCAAATATAGAATTAATGAAGGTATGATGTGATATAAAGGTCTTATTAGCATGCACATCTTCATTACTCTTGAACTGAGCTAGTGAAAAAACAGAATGTGATTTTTTGCAATATTTTTTCATGAAAATGTACTCCCTTGTTTTCAGTCAAATTCAAAAGTTTGATGAAAAAATCTATGCAAAATTTCAGAAAAATGGTGACTGGCTTGAGTAATGTATTAATCTTAAACCTATGCTGGTAAAAGCTTTATACCATACCAAACCCTTATATATTGTCTACCTGTCTGTCTCTCTCTTCATATATAGACACAGGGAGTCTGTCTACCATTTAGCACCAAAAGAGGAAAACTCTCAGTAAATCCAATGCTTTTTATTAAAAACACCAATTCTCTGTCTTAGATTTTATGTTATTTAGCAAATATGCTGGGTAAGTAAAAGAATCTTGGGAATAGTAAAGGGAAAACTATGATGCTCAATTTAACAGCATGAATAAAAAATTACTTTCACATTTTCATTTCAAAGATTTTAATGGCAGTGTCTCTTCCTCAGTGTGACTCTTGTTATTGTTGAACAAAGGATATGTTTAAAAAAAAACGGATACGAGAGCTTCAGTTAAATCCATCAAAGAAACAATGTCTTTTCACACAAATTAAAAGTGAAAAGACTTCTTCATACAAACCTGTCTCTGAAGACAAAATCAAGTTTTTGAAAGAGGCTACAGGCATAATGTATAACAGGCCTACTTAATTTGGAGACCTGCTGATGCCCAGAAAAACATTCTATTTAGTGAGATTTCTACAGATATAACCCTGTATTTTCTGTATCCCTCCTGTCTTTGTTTATTGCATTTAATATTCTTCATTCTCATTTTTAGGGATATTTTAATGAAAACATTGTGTTCTTTGTAAGGTATATATCTTTTGCTATTGCTTATTTCTCATACATCCATACAATTATTTCCAAAGCAACCAATTATGAAGTTACAAATACACCATAAAGTGCAGAATTCTGCCCTTGGATATGCAAGAGATTCTCCCATGAATGTAAATGGGGTTATTCACATGTATTCACAGACAGAGCCTACAGTTCCAAAAGACAGTTAAGCAATAGGAAATGGTGAACTCTTAGATATTCTGCATCAGATTTTATTCTCATTTGTAGGGCCCTACCACATTCACATCCAGGAAAAACACAGCATGGACCATGAAATCTGGTCTCCCACTGTGAAATCTGGTCTTTTGTGTGCTTTTACCCTATACTATACAGATTTCATGCGGGAGAGCAGTGTTTCTCAAATTGGGGGTCCTGCCCCAAAAGGGAGTTGCAGGGGGGTCACAAGGTTATTTTGGGGGGTCACAGTATTGCCCCCCTTACTTCTGTGCTCACTTTAGAGCTGGGCAGTTGGAGAGCAGCGGCTGTTAGCCGGGCATCCAGCTCTGAAGGCAGCGCAGAAGTAAGGGTGACAATAGCATACCATGACACTCTTACTTCTGCACTGCTGCCTTCAGAGCTGGGCGGCCAGAAAGTGGCGGCTACTGACTGAGGGCCCAGCTCTGCAGGCAGCAACGCAGAAGTAAGGGTGGCAATACCATACCATGCCATCCTTACTTCTGTGCTGCTGCTGGCAGCGGCTCTGCCTTCAGATCTGGGATCCCAGCCAGCAGCTGCCGCTCTCCAGCTGCTCAGCTCTGAAGGCAGCACCAATGCGAACAGCAGCGCAGAAGTAAGGGTAGCAGTACTGCAACCCCCCCTACAATAACCTTGTAACTCTCCCAGAACTCCTTTTTGGGTCAGGACCTCTACAATTACAACACTGAAATTTCAGATTTAAATAGCTGAAATCATGAAATTAATGATTTTTTAAATCCTATGACCATGAAATTGACCAAAATGTACTGTGAATTTGGTAGGGCACTACTCATTTACAACAATATAAAAATGAAGTTACACCACTAAAGTATATAGTTACTCTGGATTTGCACTGGATGAGAATGGCATCTGACCCTCTCTTTTCATATATATCCCTAGCAATAAATAATGTGGGAGAAAAATATAAAATATGTGATATACAAGCTGAATTGTTTCCAAGGAAAATGTTCTACATGAAGTGTAAGTGGGTTTTTATGGGATAGTTTGAGATAGCAAAAGAATGGAGACAGAAGGATGAGAAGACCTATGGGCACAGAAGGTAATGATGCACAAGGGAGTTCCAGAAGTAAGTAAAACTATACTGCTTAAGAGAAATACATTTTTATATTTTATTTGGAGGCTTTTGATGGTCTCATGAAAGAGCCATGCATGCCTGAGATTTGAGGACCAAGTATTGATTAGCCCTAGGATTCAACTACGTAGAAGGAAAGCATTTGGATTTTGTTAGAGAAATCACTGAACAGTCAGAACTGCCAATGGCAGGGCATCTTTGCATTAAGAAGGATAAATGCCTCTGGTTCTAACCAGGCACTGGCTGCTCGTGAGCATATCCTGTGGCCAATAAATGATTTCTTTAACTCACAGAGAGGAATAAGCATGGGTCTTTCAGAAAATAATTAATTGTTCTGTCATTCTACGGAATTGTTAGTGGTCCAATCATTATATCAGCTAACATTTCATTTCCATTCCCTGTTACTTGAGGACGCTGTCAGTTTTCTCCTGTTTCCTGTGATTTAATTTTCACATTCCATTTTCCTCACCAAATGCAAAATGCCACAGGAATCCACTGTGTAGTCGAGTAAATCTTTGGTTACAAAAGAGTGAGAAAGGGAAAGAGAGAGAGGGTCCCCCGATAGCTCAGGCAATAAAAATATAATGTATCTCTTTAAAGATGGGGTTTCATTCTGGATTCTAATAAAGCCAACAAATTCATCATTTTCTTTTCTTTCCTTTTTAGTATAATAAAGGGTTATAGCAGTGTGGTTTCAAATAATATCAGAGGATCTAATTATTTTTGTTATGAATCCTGAAATACTGCTAAGCTGTACTTTATTACATTCCATTTCAAATCACATTTAATTATTATTATCTCCTAAATAAAAGGAAGGAACGAAGAATTATGAAGCCTGTACAGACTGAGTGTATCTATTTGAATTCATTCCCTAAACCTTGAGCTGCTAATTTGATTATGAATTGAAACATTTGTCCGGACTACTAATTCCACTGCAATCTTCATTTCAAATACCCTGACTGATGGCTCTACTTCTCAGATAACCTTTTGCAGAGTGTATTAGATTCCTGTGGGATTTTTTGTTTCTTTTCTTTTTAACGAAGGAAAAAGTACTTTCTGTCCTCAGGTCTGCAGTTAACAAGACAGTAGATGAGAATGCTGAAATCACAACTCTGACTCCGTTTCCTCTGGCAGAGTTTCTAGAACCTTTTTGTTGGATGCAGGGGCCGGGCAACACTATTACATGCAGAAAGGGAACAGAATTATTAGATGGGTCATTTGTACGTGCTTCTGAGTACCTGACCTTAAAATTAATTATTATGCTTGTCTCCCTGTAGGGATTTTCCAGTTTGACTAGACAACTGTGAATTTGAAGGAATGATTCTCCACCATGCCCCCGTCTCTTTCTGCCCCCCATTTTTTCTCTCTCATGGTTGATCAATATTCTATTCCCCACCTGTGGAGGATTTTTTGTGGGATTTTGTTTTGTTTTGTTTTTCCTTTAAACTGACTGCCAAGTGGAGAAAAAAATGATGGGCTGGAAATATTCAAATGTTATACACTGAGCTACAATATGCACTTGTCCTGGTTACACAAAACTTAGGGCATACTTGCAAAGTTTGGGTTAATAACAAGCAATACAAATATTGGAAGGTATTGATAATAAAAAGATTAGAGGCCTATTCTCAAATTCAGGAGCTTTACTGGTAGATTGCGTAGATGCTCAAATTAGCATACACATATCCTCAAACGTGGCGGAACATCCTCGCTGTGGGTTCTGAACAGACTATTAGGTACCAACAAAGTTGCTTTGACAAAGGACAGACAAATTGGCAACTGGTGCCCATTTAATGATGCTTCAGGGCAAGTAAAGACATTTATGGGCAAATTCTGGACTCTGCCTGTTGTGGAACTGGTACATTTCAGATGTGTAGTTAATTGTTCTATAATTTTACAGTGCTTAGAATCCATTCAGTGGGTGCTGTGCCCCAAAGCCTAGTTTGGTAGGGGCTCCGTCAATAGGAATGCAAGATGAGGTATTGGGAGATATTGCTGGATTAATTGTGAGGCAGATCAATGGTTCCTTACTTATGCACAGAGAGAGTCATATTCCATATAGAAACAATACTATAATACTGCATAGTATTATAATAATGACCCAAAAGATTGCATTAACGCTAGGACAAACTATAGGACCAATTATTGGGTTTCTTACTTAGCTTTTACATATTACTTTTTCTGTTAATGGGAATTTGGCTGAGTAAGAACCTCATGAGTTGATCTGTAGTATTTCAGTCCATTACTATGGAATACTGTTTTTAAAAGAGAAACATAAAGGGGGGGGGGAATGTTTTTTTGGTTAAGGTTTTGGATTTGGCTCTGGGACTGGGACACTGGAGTTTGATTCTTGGCTCTAAAACAGGCTTCTTGTGTCAGAAACATTGAGTAAATTATTTAGGGCTTGATTTTCAAAAAAGGCAACAGTTTTCCAAAAATATAGCAAAAAATTGAGCTATGAAAAAAATTTGTATTCTAAATCAAGAAGACAAAAAGTCAAAATCTCAAAAAATATTTTAAAACCAAAAATCCAAGATATAAACATAAAAGAATTATTTTTGGTCAATCAAAACATTTGTATTGATAATTTCAAAATGATTCATTTTGATTTTGACTTTTCTTTCTTTAACTTTTTTTAGTCTATATTTACTAAAACTTCAACATGAAAACTCATTTTATGACAGTAAATGAAACTTTCTGGCTTAAAAATGTATAAATAGGGTGCTTTCACAATTTTGGGACTTTTTTTAATTGAGTTAGGTTTGTTGAAACTAACTTTCTTTCACAAATAGTTTTGGTCTTCACTAATCAGCAATTTTTTTTGGCAAAAAACAGTTCATTAAAAAATTCTGAACGAGTTCTACTCAGCTCCCTGAGTTGGAATAAGATTTTCAAAAGCACAGCTTCCACTGCAACAGACCAAGCTTTTTTAGAAAATCTAGCAACTTTATTTGGTACCTAAATAGGATAGTGCTATGTTGGGTCCACCCCTCGTGCTGGAAGTACAGTGGAACAGGAAGTATAAGAGGTGGGGCCTCTGGCTCAGCCCAGAGCCAGGGAAGGAGTTGGAGGTCTCTGCCTCACCACTGGACTGAGCTGTGCCAAGCCCTGGAGGAGGATTCCAAGGAGCTGTCAGAACTCCATCTTACAATTAACCCAAAGAGCTGCTGGGACTGCCAGCTGCAGAGTACCCTGAGGAGACGGAGGACCCTTGGACTACGGAGCCCTGTCCCCAGACTATGGTAGGAAGTAGCCCAGGGAAATTAGACTTTAGTCCATTTTGCTTCCAGAGCACAAGTCAGCATGTTTCAGTGGGTTTCCTGCTGACTCAGTGGAGGACCCATCTGCTACTGTTGGGGCCCTGGGCTGGGACCCGGTGAATAGGATGGGCCAATGCCACCCCTGGGTTGCTGTCTACCCACCTTAAGCTGAATGGCCTGTGTTTGTCTGCTATCTGCCCAGCCAGGGAACTGAGCTAAAGATGGCCTATTACTCTGCCCTGCCCAGAGCATCAGACTGTCTTTGCTGTCAGCCGTAGCCAACTGGTTCTGAGCTAAAGACCGCTCCTTGCTTTGCCCCTCTGTGGAAGTCAGAGCACCTGACTGTTTGTTTTGTCAGTTCTAGCCTGGAGGCTGGGTTAAAGACAGATTGTTGCTAGGCCCCACCTAAAGGGCCAGGGCTATAGACTGGTGATTTGCTAATTCCCCTGCTAATTGACTTTTGACTGCTGTGCCATAGTGAGGTGGAGTTACCTCCTTCCAAGCTGGAGAGGGAGGAATGATCGCCAACTGACTACAAGAAATTTAGCTTTTTTGAAAATCTGTATTTGTGCTCAGTTTCTCAATCTGTAAAATGGAGATATTCAGAGTGTGCAATAGTGATGTGAGTATAAAATCATTAATGTATGTGAATGCAGAGGTACTAAGGTGAAGGGAACCATAGAAATAGAAATAAGGTACCTTACAATTTGAGCATCCCAGTGTGGAATTTTAACATGCTGTTGGGTGTCTTGAGCAAATAGTTATGAGCAAACCATTTATAGATTGATATTTTCATCTTCTCTATGAAGCAGGCTCCTAGATCATATTATAGTGTATCTGAAGTCACAAAAATGTACTCTGATCCTTGTGTGTCTGCAGGTCACATCTGCTTGCTTTTCTTACCAAAGAAAAGTTTTCACTTCTGTTTACACTGCAGAGCCAAGGGTCTGAGTGAGCTGGACTCAATCCAGGCTTAGACACCATCAACAATCAACAGTTCAGTTTCATTTGCAAAATCTTTATTGGGGGGGGGGGGTGTAAAAGGCAGAAAGAAAAAAAGCCAGCTGAATTTTCAAGTCCATGGATGAGCTACAAAGATTGAATGGGGAAAGGTGATCTTTTACCTTATAAGCTGAGTATATTTGGTACTGGGTCCTATTGCTGCTCCCATTGGAATCAATGACAAAACTTGCTCTCACTTTCCTAGCAGAAATATCAGGCTCATGCAAATCAGAAAGAGAAAATAAATATGGACCTATGCAATGGCATTTACAGTGTCTTTTTTTTTTTTTTTTTTTGTCAAAAGCCTGGCATAATAATATTCAATTCTTAAAGTGGTCCAAACTGGAAATGTATCCATAAATGGAGATTCTCAAATCCAAAACAAAATTCAGAGTGCAACATGAAGAGCAAAGTTCCTGTCTTGCCTATGGAAACTCCCTTGTTGTCAAAGAAAATGCATGAAAGGAAACTGATTTAGACCTTATCTGACTATGAGAGTGGATGCCCTCTTAATATTTGCCAGATTTGCAGTATAGGGAAGCTTCCAGGCATTATATGCACCTTACAGTGGTCATTCATCAGAACAGCCAAGTCAGTGTTGTGTCAATGAAATGCACTTAAAAAGAGCTATACAATCATAATTACCTTTGAAGTCAGTTTCTCCTAACTTTCAGAGCTGCTTGTTTCTTCAGTAACCACCCGTGTCTTTATTTTGGACTCTCTTACCAACCTTAGTATCATGACCCACAGGTCTGAAACTTGGGCCTGCAGCATTTACAGGAGCAGCCCCACTCCAACCCTCTATCTGACAGCTTACCAGCCAACACTTGCTCACCTGAAACCCATGAAACCCAGCCCCGGTTTGAGGCTCCATCCTTGCAGTCCTATTGGCAGAGTACCAGAGCAGCTGATTGACCCACTGACCATACTTAAGCCAGCAGCAGGAACAGTAACTTGTCTGAACAACTGGACTCTACCCTTTTCTAGACTGTGTTCCTTGTGCTGCCTGCTCCTGTGGCTCCTGGCATCTGATTTGTGGTTCTGATCTCCTGACTCTGACCCTGTGGTATCCTGACCTGGCCTGACTTGTGATTCTGATCTCCAGGTTGTCCCCTGCTTCTGACCTCCTGGTATCCTGACCCAACTGACTCCTGTCTTGTGACTGGGTTCTGGCTTTGACTACTAGGTCTGGCTGCCCATGACCTGGCCATGACACTTAGCTTCAGGCATAGCTTTATATCAGACATTGTTTCTCTCTTCTGAAACCCTTTAATTAAATTTCTCTTACAAAACAGAAGTTGACAATGAGTGGATCAGACTGTTCTTCCTAAAAATACATGAATTCCCTTCAGTATATTCAGTTGGTGGACCTACAGACCATTTTCAGTTCTTTGTAAACGGAATTCTTAGTGCTCTCCCTCACAAACATATACTCACAGAGACCAATATGCTTCCATTCTATTGTTCTTCTTTTTCATTGGTTCTCCGTACTCCAGCAAAGTTGGATAGTCTTCCTCAGAGAAAGAAGCAAGTACCCTTTAATAATAAGGCATGCTGGGAACCTTCTCTCTGGTGTAAAGGCCAGCTCTTGTGGGAGCTTACTCTTCTATAGGCTGTGGTAGAGGGATGGATTTTAGGAAATGACTGTCAGGGTAGGTTATTAGAATGAACTATGATTTTGATCTTGTTTTTGTGTTTGTTAGTTTTTTTTCCATTTTTTTTAATTATTATTAATACATGCAAATTGTTTTTAAATTGCACAACATGGTACTGTGTTTTTCAGGCCAGAGATCAAGGGATACATGTCATACCTCCTCTTAGAAACAGTCAAAAAAATGTTTTCTGTTGATTAATGAACTAGTGGCACAATCAAGTGGCCATGTGTTATCTAACTTCCTGGGTCACAGTCAGTCCTTACTTACAGTGGTGCAATTGGTGCAACATATGGCTCCATGAAATTTATAAAAGGTACCAAACTAAAATACTTTACCTCATGAAAGACACACAAGAGATTAAGTGATGCTAAAATATCCACACCTTAAGTCAGTTTTCCTTGCATCTTGCACTAGATGAAAAGCCCTTCCTGAGATTTTCTATATATTGTCTCTCTTCCTAGTATTCATTTTGTTTTCACCTTGTTTGGTATTCTGAGCAATGGAAAATATTGGTTTTATTTACTTACTGTTGGTGCTGATCACAATGGCAAATTTGTTTTGCATGAGTTTAATATGCATGAAGAAGAAAACTAAATGTTCTGCCATTTCCTCTTGTATTAACTGATTTGATATCTGCCTGTTTTTGTTGTTTTTTTTTAACAAAACCTGAATTTATTTTTGGATAGAAAATTATCCTGTAGAGACTAGCCAATCAGTAATTCTATGTTTGAATAATAGATACTAATATAGAAACTCAGATCACTTTCTCGATTTTCTCCTATTTTGCCAACACAAGCTTGTTCACTAGAATCTCTCTCTCAACTGGAAAATGTTTCCTGATATTCAGTAAAACTATTTAAAAAAATCTGTTTTCCTACGCACACTCCCACAGCTGTTAGAGGTGCAATGGGAGAACAAGTTTTTGGTAATGAAAAGTGAGAGAGATAATGAAATAATGCCCTGTGCCCTAAAGAAGTTGTGCTTGAATCACTGCTAAGTTGTTCCATTTTTACACTAAAGAACTTCATTAAGCTCAGATGAGTTACCCTGGCATAAAACTGGCATGAGACAGAGCTGAATCAGGGCCTTTGAATTAAATGATGAGCAGGTTTGACCCTGCTTCCAAGGATCATAGGCACGAGAAGATGCTAGCAGAACAGATACTGTATCAGAAAGCCAAAGCTCATACAGGGACTTCAGTTTCTTGAGTGGAATCTTCCGATGATAATATTGATCAAAAATGTTTGGAACATGGGATGACACTCCTTTATTAGATCTATACATCAAACTAATAGGGTAAAATTAGAGGTGCAACCTGAGAATTTCAGGTCTATATGTGAATGACCCCAACCTTCAGATCCAGGATTTTGGTTTTGCTCTGTCTCTGTTTCAAAGAAAAATTATATTGAATATCAATTTGGAGACTCAAACCTCAGTTCAAGCATAGAAAGACACCTTTCTTGCAGCAAGAAGTAACCATTTAGTAGGTGAATGAGGAAAATGCACATGGTGATTTGACATTGGTAGTAGTGGATATCTGAAATAAAACATTTTTTCCCTTTGAAGAGAGAAGGATTTTTCTGCTGCCATTTTGGCACTGGTTGTAGGAGGGAAGAAAACATCACATCTGTAGGGGCTGGCAGAATTTCCTCTTAACCCAATTATTCTTTTTTGTTGTGTTGCTGCTGCTCCTGCTGTAATTGCATTTGCATCGCATCAGTGCCCTTGCTACTGCTTTCTTCTGGATCTTCAGCAAGTCACCTCAATTCTATTTCCTTCAGTTAACCCAACTCTAAAAGAGGTATACTACCACCTCAACAGTGCATTATGGGGCTTAATTAAGACATAGACATTAGTGAAATAAAGCTTATTGATACTGACAGATACTGTCCCCAGCTAGATGGCGTGTCAGGTACTGAAGTGAAAACAAACTTGATCTTAGTCAAAATTAATGTTGGAATGGACTTTTAGATCCTCCAATGAAAAGTCTTATAGGAGAGTAAAGTATAAGTGCATTCTACAGAGAGTGTAGTAATATCTGTCCCTGCTTTTCAGTTCAGTTTCTTTGTCTTGTAAATAAATTCTCGCAGTAAATGTTTTAGTCTTCCTTGTTTTTCTCTCCTTGTTTTATTTCCTCATCCTCTGTCACCATTATCACCATTACAGTAGTATTTACACTCCCAAACATGTCCCAATTTAGATGTTCTGAATCTTGTCACATTCACCTACCATATTAGGATCATCAGTTTGATTGTGCAAATTGTTCCTAAGGCACTGGGCCACAGACTGAGTGAGACTGACTCTATAATCCAGCGGTTAAGGCATTCATCCAGGATTTGGGAGACCCTAGTTCAAGTCTGTGTTCCAATAACTACAAATTATTTATACAAAGCTTCAATGGGGAAGATTGAGAGAGCCTTACCCTAGAATACCCCATGTGGTTAGGGTATTCTGCTGAGAGGCTGAAGAATTGAGTTCAAATCCAGAAGAGAGGGAATTTGAACCCGGGTCTCCCAGATCCTGGGTGACTGCTCTAACCAGGAGGGTAAAGGTTATAAGAGGGGCACTGCCTCTTCCTCAGGCTTTTTTTGTTTGTTTGTTTTTGATGGGCCCAGTCTTTCAGGCAACTTCTGAGAACACCTTCCCAACTGTTCCCAGCCAGCAAGATAGACAGTGTGAGGATGTTTGAGGATCCTGGTGGAGGTTAGGCCAGAGAGAGTTATTGCACATGAGGCCTTAGCTAGTTGCACACATACTCAATGATTAGGTTTAGGGAACTTAATTGGTGGAAACATAGGTGCCTAAGGAACTTAGGCATGTCCAGGGCTGGGTGGCGACTGAGGATCTACATTTTGGACTTACGTGTCCAAATCCTTTTGTGGATCTATCCCTATGAAGTGTTGCCACTGTGAACTCCTGCTAGATAGCACTCGAGTGCCTGCATCACCAAGCTGGAGAGTGACTGCAGCCACAAAGTATGGTGGATCGGTTGAATAAAAGCAGTATGCAGCTGCAGCCACCAACAGCATGAGGGGGGGCCTCCTGAATTCCTTCCTGTGAAAAATCAGTACTATGATGTTTTGCAATGGCTTGTGTCCAGTAATGACAACTTGATTGTGATTTAACTATGAGTGTTATTTAGAACATGAAATTAATAAAATAACTTTGTGTATGGAAGAAAAAAATGCCACTTACCCAATCATGATCTGTAAACTCCACTGCAACTGTCTTCATAAAAGCTCTTTATTTACTTCTAAAATCTAAATGAGTCCTAATTAGACTTTTTTAATTAGAAAGTTTCTGAATATGTTTGTAACACTGAAGCTTAGGGTTCTCCTGGTTTGAGCATTCACATGTTTTGATGTGGTTTTCATAATAATTGTAAAACAAGTACACTCAATTAAATTATCCAGGGAAGAAGGAAATAAAGACTTTTTTTTAGCAGGAGGCATGCAATGTGTCATTACAGAGGTGGTGATGTACCTTTAAAACATCCCCACTTCCTTAAAAACTAAACAAAATGCCTCCTTGAAGTCACTCCACAATCAGAGGGAATGCAGAGAATACATTAGCCAGAGTATCTCCATGACAGCGCCTGTATTTAAAATGGATGGACAGCTTCCGAATACCCATTGTTTGCTGTGGCCACAGATAGGATTCGGCTAATGAAACAGCTAATTAGATTTTTGTAATCCTGTCCTCATTGTGTTTGAGAGGTGACATTTTGCCTGAATTTCTCCTGTGGTTCCCTTCAGTCTAGGAGGGAATATTTTCCCCTGGCCAGTTTGACTCTTGTCACTTTGCTGGAATAGCAGTTCCCTCTGTTGGTGAAATGAAATCACTGCCTTGCTCAAATACAACTATGTCACTCAACATTCAAATAGAAAAGAATAGGAAAATGATGATCCGATTAGTCAAACAGGCCCATGTTCAAAACCCATTTCTGAAATCAAATAATAGAATTGGATTGAGTTCATAATGGAATAATTATTTAGATATTATTACATACTATATTACATATTCATTGACTTGCTGAATGTGGATGGATTTGCAAGCGTCACCCAACCCCCCTTTTTCCATGTACATGAAGTGAAGGGAATAAGGACCCAGTTCAAAGGCAACCTAAATAAAGGAGAGATTAGGGCATGGGCAGGTGTGGGTGAGTGTTACATTTACAGAGCTAAATTCTTTAAAACATAAGCAGGAGCAACTCCCACTGATATCTCACTGACTTCTGAAGCCATTGGGAGTAGAGATGGATTTTAGATTAGGGCTGGATTTTGTCCATGAGCCTTATGAACGGCATGTTTTTTGAAAACCTCCTTGCTAAATATTATTGGCTGTGATTGACAACCAATGGGAGGTGGGCATCTAACTCCCTTAGGCCACTTTGCAAATCTGATCCAATAGTCATAAGATAAGATTGACCAGTAATGTACTAATTGTGAATGTTACATATTTTGGCCCGACTCCTATAAATGCTATGAATGGGGGAATCCTCACTGACTTCAGTGAGGCTCTGTGTGAGTGCAGGAGATCAGTGGTGAGTCAGGACCTTACTGTGGAAATTGCCCATTCTTTTTGATAACAAGTATTATGTTACAATAATGAAGATCAGAAAATCAGGGCTCTGGCTGCCAAGATGTAGTGTGTGTATGGACTTTTATAAAAGAGTCTCATGAATTAAGACAGTTACATATCCTGGAAGAACCCACTCCCCCAAATCAATTGACATATTGTAGTAAAAACTGGAGCACAAAATATTTATATTGAGTCATTTACATGGCTCAGAGGTTAAATATATATTTCTCTTGTGGCCTACAGGACTGACTAGGAGTATACAATTATTTGCTAGAGGATTTTTTATGCTAGAATATTGTTAACAGAATGGTCCTCTTGAGTTTAGCTACATAAATGATAAACTATAATAGTATTCTGTACAAGCTAGTACTGTTAATCAAAGGATCCCAAAAATCTTTATGAACACAGATGAATTAAGCATTGCAACATATATCTGACATAGGAACTAGCATCCCCATTGCAAAGATTACTAAACTATAGCAGAGGAAATTATTAAATTAAAATTATTTGTTCAAGGTCACACAGCAAATCAGTGGTAGAAATAGAAATAGAACCTAGGTCTCCTAACTTCTAGTCCTGTCCTTTATCTATTACAGATTTTTTCCCCTGTATCTTTTAGTGGACCATGTCTCTCTGGAGTTAAAACTGTGTTAAAATGTAGGCTGTCACTTCACATTTCAGGTTTTTTTTCCTGGTTCTGCTTGTAAGCTAGGGGGCTCTGTAGAGTAGCCTGCAAGTTGGGCCTAGCTGCAGTCAGTTTGCATGGCGCCAGTTTAGGTAAGGTAGGTGAGTTGTGCCCCTCTGTTTTAGGGACCAGTTTGCTTTGTCTCTCTGTTTTTGGATTCTTATGTGTTATCATTCAGAATTCTAAGTAATAAACTAGTATGCAACCTTCCAGCAAAAGTATTTTATGTTTTTGTTTAACTTGTCTGTATGTATGTCTTGAAACATAATGACCTGAGTTACCATTCTGACTTTCTGATTCTTTCTGTGGTCTCAAGAAGTGGGGTTGAGGGGTTGTTACTGTATGTATCTTTGCCTCTGTAGCTTGGAGGCTATAGAACATGTTCCTTTGTGATCTAAGGCTAACCATAGAATGAGTCTCATTTTAAAGGAAGTTAGTTTTTTCCTATTACAGAGGACACTTGGGAACTGCATCTGTAAGGGTTTAATGCTGATTGTAATTGTTATAAATGAGATTTTGCAGTTGGCTGAAAAATGGGAAAAAATCCATGTAAATCTGCATGAAATTTCATTTCTGCTTCTCATTGAAATTTCATTTTCATCATTTTTTTTCTGACCAACTCTAGTTATTTTAATCACGTAGAACAACCTGAGCCATCCATTTTGATCTCTCAGTTATTAGCATCTACAGTTTTGATCACTTAGACATTTAATTTCCTGAATGCATCTGCAAGTCAGTGACTGATATGGGATTTAAAGCACAGGTGCATATAATGGTTGCTAAAACCCTGTGCTCACTCTCTTTCACTTACAATTTGTGATTACAAAATGGAGACTAGTGTCTGAAAGTTAGCCCCTAATCCATGAAGGTTTTTTTATTTTGTATATTATCTACGATATTTTTGAACAAAGGTTTTTATTTATATATTACTTATCATTATTGTTAACTATAGTGCAGTTTAAGGACCCAGTTACTATTCGTGGTAAATTTGGAAGCTGTTTTGGAAACCATTTGGAGACAATTCTGTTTGTATATTTTGAGACAATTCTGTTTTCTTCTGTTTCTGTCTGAATGTTGATGTTGTGAAAGGTATTAGATTGAAGGTCTTGGACACTAAATTTGTTTCTAAGAAGAAGAACAGCAGAAGCAGTAAGGAGTCTGGTGGCACCTTAAAGACTAACAGATTTATTTGGGCATAAGCTTTCGTGGGTAAAAACCTCACTTCTTCGGATGCATAGAGTGAAAGTTACAGATGCAGGCATTATATACTGACACATGGAGAGCAGGGAGTTACTTCGCAAGTAGAGAACCAGTGTTGACAGGGCCAATTCAATCAGGGTGGATGTAGTCCACTCCCAATAATAGATGAGGAGCTGTCAATTCCAGGAGAGGAAAAGCTGCTTCTGTAATGAGCCAGCCACTCCCAGTCCCTCTTCAAGCCCAGATTAATGGTGTTGAATTTGCAAATGAATTTTAGTTCTGCTGTTTCTCTTTGAAGTCTGTTTCTGAAGTTTTTTTGTTCAATGATAATGACTTTTAAATCTGTAATAGAATGACCAGGGAGATTGAAGTGTTCACTTACTGGCTTTTGTATGTTACCATTCCTGATGTCCGATTTGTGTCCATTTATTCTTTTGCGGAGGGACTGTCCGGTTTGGCCAATGTACATGGCAGAGGGGTATTGCTGGCACATGATGGCATATATAATATTAGTGGATGTGCAGGTGAATGAGCCCTTGATGGTGTGGCTGATGTGGTTGGGTCCTCTGATGGTGTCGCCAGAGTAGATATGGGGACAGAGTAGGCAACGAGGTTTGCTATAGGGATTGCATCCGAAGAAGTGAGGTTTTTACCCACGAAAACTTATGCCCAAATAAATCTGTTAGTCTTTAAGGTGCCACCAGACTCCTTGTTGTTTTTGTAGATACAGACTAACACGGCCACCTCCTGATACTAAGCAGAAGCAGTGCAAACTTCCACATAATACTTTGCTAATGTGCATCAGCCCCGACTTGAAGAAACTATTTTGAGGGGTTTATGGTTCCAGCTGAGGCTACTAATAAGGATGCCAGTTAGTGCCAATTATATGGTGTTTTTTTTAATGTGGATGCATTTCCAGTAGGAAATGGGATGAGAACCACCTTCTAATTTCACATAAATCCTTGAATAGCCTTCATATAATAATGACTTTTGGTCACTATTGACAAAAAATGGGCTTGTACTAGTAACCTAAAGACAAAAATCTGTGTAATGTAACAATCTCTGTCATCCAGCTCCTCTATTTATTCATTATTATGGATAATTGCATGAAAACAGGAACTTTGTTCATCTGTTCCTGCTGCTTATTCTCCACCAGAAATCATAATCCTCTATTTGTGGCCAGCACAATTAGCTGCTTTAGAAATAATAATTACTTGAGGTGGGGATTAGAATAAACAACAAAAACAGATAAAGTCCTAAAGCCATGGAGGTCCTGTTTGTGTGAAAATATAGGATTTATTGGCACAATTGTTTTTAAACAAAGTTTTACAAAGTTTTAATTTTCTGTACATCATAATTGGGCTTGTGAAGGATATGGGGGGTGCTCTGTCATACTGTATGTGACATGGTTATTGGGATATTCACTGTATGATTATTGGTTTAGTTTAGTAGTAAGCTGCTGGGGGAAAAAACAAGAGGGAGACAAGACAATGACATCCCCCCAACAAAGACTTGTTGGGATGGTACAAGACAATGGGAGGGCAAGTGGCTGGAGGAGGTTGGTTCGACCCTCCCCTTTCAGAGCTCACCAAACTGGTTTTGGATTAGCAGAATAAGCCCAGGAAGAGAGAACAAAGTCTCTCTAGGAGGGACTGGGTCATTGGGGAACTATTTGGGGGCAACAGACTGACACCTACCAAGGTGTCTGAAGAAGCTAAGCCTTCTTAAACTCTCCTCATAGGATGCAAGGGCTTAGTAGAGAGACATGCATATAGACCTTTTGTTGATTTTAAAATCCTGTTCTCTTATGATTATACTTTGTTCCTACTGTTAAGATTACAATACTTTGGTTTGAGAAGGCTGTCCAGTCACTTTATCTACTGCGTGTCAGGAGCTCCAGAAGGGAAGAACTGCAAGTCCTGAACCCAGTCAGATTTGCTGGATAAGCCTGGCTAATAGACAAGGGTAATGTAGCTTGGGACTTGGGCTAAGAATGGGAGAATCACAGGATTCCATCTCCCTAAGAGAGGTAAAGAATAGGGTCTGAGACCTGAGGTGATGCACACAAGAGACCAAAGAAGTGGTCAGAGGTGTTGTGACGGAATCTCTGGGGTGCAGCCTGGGACTATGGGACCGCTGTGCCCCCTCAACTGTCTCCGGCTTGGGCTCTCTCTCACAATGCCTTGCTAGTGACCAGCAGCAAGCCCCTCCAGGTGCTGTGATCACTCAGCACAACCGCATGTGGAGCCTCCACACCCAGCGGAATTGCATGAATACTCCCAGACCCACTCATGAATCACACAGAGAAAGGCACCAAAGCCAAATCCCCCCCACCTCCCAGCACAGTACCCCAGGAATATTCAAGATGGGCAGTGCAAATTTATTAATTGGCTCACCACTTCAACAATGGAAAGTGGACATACACCAGCCTTTGCAAACCTGAGCAGATTTGCCCCACATGTCACACAAACTCACTAGTAAAGGTAAACAATTAAGCATTTTTTGACTATAAAAGGTAGATTTTAAGTGATATTAAATGATACGCAAAAAAGTCAGAGTGGTTACCAAAATAAAATAAAATATAAGCATGCAGTTCTAAACTTTCAACCCTATTAGACTGGGCAACATCTAGATTAAGCAGTTTTTCTCACCCCACTGTATATTGCAGTCTTTAATATATAGGTTTCTTCCTTAAACCTGGGCCAATCTCTTCTGTTGAAGTCTTGTCTTTATCTCAGTGTCTTAGTTGCTTGCAGCAAAGGTGGAGGAAGGAGAATGGCCCAGTATATGTCCACTCTGTCTGTTTTATATCCTCAGTCCATGTGCTTGGGGAGCACAAGTCCAGGCATGTCTGGGGGCATTGCTGAGTCTCTCCAAGCAAGGTTGAGCAATTCCCCTGGTGTGGCCTCATGCAAGTGAGTCATTGCATCGTAGTTCCCTTGCTGGACAACGGCTGTTGATGGGTTGTTTGACACCCCGCCCGTGAGTTGGTTACTTTCCTTGCTGTTGCCTCTGGGGAGCTAATATCTGGCCGATTTCCCCAACTTACAGCATGTTTTAGTGACCACCACACAACACAATTCTCATAACTTCATATGCATTAATGATACACATATATGGATAGAGAAATGACTTTCAGGAGATCATAACCTTTCCCCTGATACCATAAAGCATGCCTTGTAAGGTAAGATCACGATTATATGAAAATGAGGAATATGGGGGGTACAGTATGCTCCCCCAAGGTATAGAATGTCACAGGTGTATCTATCCCGGTAACCATGACAGGATCTTTAAGATTCATTGGAGTTTGTTTCCTTTGTGAAATTTAGAACCCTAATATTGTGTTAACTAGTAGATTGATACTGGCTTGATAAGCCACAAATTATCTAAGAGCATTATTAATACTAACATTAACCCTTTATTTTACAGATAAGCACTCTGAATATTAAAATTCTTATGTGGTTTTGTCGATTTGTGCCTCAATACATGCCATTTTTATTCCACTATCTATCATAAACTCAAAAACATACTTACATACTCAAGGGACAAGTATTCTAATATTCACATTTAACCAGTGCTAAAATAACTCTCAACAGATGGAGATATTGGGCCAGATCTTCAGCTAATTTAAACTGACATAACTCCATTACAGTCAATGCAGCTATGTCAATTCACCCCAGCTAAGGATCTGGCTTCTTGCACGCTAGTGGACAGCAGCTGCTGTTAGTTTTAGTTCTCTAATATTTAAGAAGTCATCCATTTCCCTCTTCAAGACTAGTAATGGGCCACAGTCTTGTAATTTACAATTCATAACCTTTGATGTCAGCGGGACTCATCTCTGGTTCAGTCTGCTTGTGCATTTTAAAATGCAGGATTGGAACCATGATCAGAAACGTTTTGATTAAAAAATAGAACTTTCATAATCAATGTATTTGTTGCCCTGCATGTCTTTGAATCCTATCCAATCACTTTGCTGCCATGAAGAATGTTTTATTCCCCACACATTGGTGGGGGAGTGAGTTGGATTCTAGTTTGACTCCTGCATATCAGAAAAGTAGTCGGCTATATTACAGATTCCTTATCAATGGTAGTCATTTAAGGTGCAGGAAAAACAGAGCTTGTTTTGAGTCTCAAATTGAATTTGCATGATGACATAAAAAAGGAAGGGACTTAACCTGAAAGCTGAGCAGATTTGTTCTGGAATCATTACGAAATAATTAATATTGAGCCTCATAGTGTCCTTTGTACAGTCTTCTTCAAAGACCATAAAGGTGACAACAATAACAAAGCACTTCAATTTAAGGATATCATTCAATTTAATTTAATCTACAATCTATTTAATGTGAATATATATATATATATATATATATATATATATATATCCAAGAGGAAAGATAGGGAGAACAGAAAAGGGAGTAGACTGAGGAAAATAAAATATTATTATTATTTATTAGTTATTTGTGTTGCAATAGCAATAAGGGCCTCAATCAGAATCTGTGTCCATTGTGCTGGCCGCTGTACAAAATACAAAAGGTGACATGGTGCCTTCCTTGAGGGGTTTAGAATCACATTAAAGACAAGATACCAGTGAATGTAACCATAAGTAGGAAGGGGGGAGTGATGATGAGGGGTAACAGTAATAAGATCACATGTTTACACAGGCTTTCATTATGTACTACTTGATGGTTCTGAATCATTTATATTTTATTTGTATTAAATATTCCCTCTCAACCCACAATGCCTGTGCTCTCTGAACATTTGCTCCCAGCCCCCCTTCTAGCACCAGTATCAAAATGTGTCTGGGCTTGCAGCCTGTCATGTTTATATTTAAACAGAAAACTGGTCTTAACTTTAACTAAAATGGAGCTGCCACTCCACTATAATTGTTTCATATTTATATAGTTTCATGCATTTGGTTATTGATTTGCTTCCCCGTTTTACATGGACAATCCTTAACTATTCCACCACTGATCAGCACTGGATCAGAGAGTGCACTCTGAGACATGACACTACTGCCCAAGACTGCAAACTTGTTTCGAGGGTACGACTATACCTAAGCTCCTAATCAGTTACTACCCTTTCCCAGCCCTCCCCCGTCTGTCAGTCTCACAGACCAAACAATGCAGAACCTCAGTTGTTGTAGATTCACCTGAGATTAAAAAGGCACTACCAGGATGCTGCTGGGAAGAGCAGAGCTAGAGTGGCCACATGCTTCTGAAAACCTAGAGATAGAGGGCAGGTTGGACTTGGCCTAGTGCTGCTGCTACTGCTGCTTCTATGTTCCTTTTCCCCTGAAGATTCTAGAACCATCTTAAAGAGAAATTCTGTGGAAGATTCCATCCCACATTGTTCTCCTGGGAAGAGTCAGGTCATGCTGGATCATGTGCCCCCAATGATCTCATTTTAGAGAAAGGTAGGGGTAGTAAATCTCAGCTAGGCCCCTCCACTGTCAGTTAAATTTAAGGGTATTTAAATGAATATTAAAATGCTTTCTTTGTCTGTGTCCACAATGCAGTTTCATAATAGAATCAGTAGTCTCAGTGAGGTACTCAGGTTGCCATTTCAACCTGTATTCTAACCCGTAACCCTGGTACCTTGATCATGACCTCTCGTGGTGGAGCCAACTGTGGATTAAATATAGTGAGAAAAACCTGTGGCCTTGAGGGTTGGAAGTTTTGACATGGCATGCTGTTGGGATTGGGCTACCTGTGAAGTAGGCAAGGATGTTGCCCTGATAACCTGTAGATATGCTTATATCCACAGGGAAGTCCTGGTGATCTTTGGAAATCTCTGAAGGGTAGGGATATTCACTCATACTTCCAATTATCCTTGTTATTCCCAATCTACTAGAGCTGCATGGCTCCTTGCCTTCCTCCTGTCAGGGAGATTTTGAAGGAGTGGATCATATGTTTGCATAAGGCAGTGATCTCAGGGTCAGCATTAACTTCCCTGAGGAAATCTCCATGTTTTCAGTGGGATGATACCATAGAGAACAGACATTCCCCAAGTTCTATTTTGTGCCTAGCCCTTTGGCTATCATAACACCAGACCCTAACCAAAACCCTAACCAAAACCAGGGCTGGCCCTAGACCAAAAGGTGCCCCAAGCAAGGAGCATCTTTGATGCCTCCTTCCATTTGTTAAACTTTTGAATACCATATTTTTATTGCATTTTAGCCCATTTCATGACTTTGACGCACAATTTGCATGCATGATTTGTCCCTGTTATATAAGACTGACTGGCAATGCCCTGCCCCTTATATACCAGTGTGGGGATGGCTGATCACATTCTAGGAGGTTTGAGGAAAATGTAGCTATCAGAAGTCTGGAAGATTCCATAAGATTCTACAAAGGTCCAGAACATTCTAGAAGGTTAGTGAAAAATTAATCTACATATGGAATATCTGAAACATGTTATTTCAAATATTCTATTTTTGCTTTTGTCACTAACAACAAAAATAGCACCCCAAGTCTGGCGCCCCACAAGCCCGGCACCTCAGGCAGTCACCTGGGTCACCTGTCCCTAAATCCAACCCTAACCAAAACCATCAGAAACCCGACCATCCAGAGTTCCTCAAGATAGTTCCTCTGAGTTCAAAGGGTTTGGAGGAGGATGCCTTGCCTCAGTCACCATTCTCATTGATAGAATGTGATTCAACAGAGTAGGTTTAATACTGTTTCTTTCACATCCTCTGCTGGAAATGGCCCTATGTTTCTCTGTACTGAATTCTGCCCAAAATGGAAACCTACTATCTGTAAATAAATAGCATGCCCTTTAAACCTCTATTACTGATGCAATTTAGGGTGAGGAAAGAAAGAACTTTATCTTGTGAAATATTAGCGGAGTTCTGCCAGATCTTATTTCAGATAAATCCCTGTTACTTCTTGCAAGGTGCCTTCAGTTTGATATTAAGATACTTTCTGGAAACATTGTCTTTTATCCCATTGACGAATCCATCTGTCAGAACAACTCTGATGATGACAGTGTATGTACTAAGCATCTTCAAAGACTGATGGACAGTTGAGTCATTGACTCTCCTTTTTTCTTTTTTTGCAATCCACTTTTTGCTACCTCTGGCATGGTTGTTTTCCTTAAATTGTCTATATTGCTTTGCATCCAAGCAGAGGAAGTCGTAGTTAAGTATGATTCCTGACAAGACAAGCCCTTAGTAGCAAGGCAATGTTTCACAAGACATTTTACAATTTCAACTGAGCAAAGTAACTTGCTTGAAAATGATCATTTACTGATGCTGTGAAATTTGACAGCACACATAAAAGCTTGATTTAGGCTTGGGGCTGCTGGTGAATAGCAGATGTGGCTGCTTGTACGGGAACTAAGAGCCCCCAGTTCAACTCAAATGAAACAGAGGCCAATAGGAAAGCCCATGGAAACAATTATGTTTAACCACACAGCAGACAGAACATTTTGTTGCTTCATCTACAATGAAAATGCAGATTGTAAGTGACAGGCTGAAAACAGTTTTCAAAATAAACATATTTGGAGTTGGGAAAAAGTTTTCCTTCTTCAAAAATGCTGTGAAAGGAAACCTCACAGGTTCCCATTAATTTATGTTCATAGAATCTTCCTCACAAATGGAAGTGCTTTGAAAATCTTGTATGTCCTCTTAAAGATATGATAAGAGTCTATAAAGAAGAGGAGGTTGTCAAGGGTCTGCAGTAAGGTTCTGACAGGGCTATGCCACTGCGTTTCTGAACAATCTTGGACAAATCACAAAATCTTTCTGTCGCTTATCTGTAAAATAGGTATGAAAATACTGACCTATATTCCAGGGATATTGTAAAGAGTTCTATTAGTGTTTCTAAAGAGCTGGGACACAAATTGTTATATAAGTGTAATTAGTAATAATTTAATAAATATAGTTAATAAGGGACTCAAACATATGGACAACACTGTATGATGGACAAGTATGAAAATACCAATTACTTACACATAGTCATTGAGTGAACAGTGCCCTCTGCTGACTCAGAATAGAAATATTACTGAAAATCTGGATTTACTAGATACAGAGACAGATTCTCAGCTTCTGCAAAGTGGCATATTTCTACACACATTTATTTGCATCATCTGAATATCTAGCCCTGTCACATTCATAACTATGGGCATGTCTTCACTTTCCGGGGATCGATGCTGTGGTGATCAATGCACCAGGGGTCGATTTAGCGGGTCTACTGAAGATTTAGCGGGTCTACTCATATCACTCTCCTGTTGACTCTGGTACTCCACCGGAATGAGAAGCATAAGGTAAGTCAATGGGAGCATTTCTCCCATCGACCCAGTGCTGTGTAGACACCGCAGTAAGTTGACCTAAGCTACGTTGACTCCAGCTACATTATTCACGTACCTGGAGTTGCATAACTTAGGCCGACTTACCCCCGTAGTGTAGACCAGTCCTATGTTAGGGAATGGTGGGGTCAGAATAGGAGAGTGAAGCTTTCCAAAGACTCCAGGATAAGCAAGTGGATGCAGTGGGACAGAGGGTTAGGTTAGTCTTGAATTTCACCAAAAGGAAACTATATAAATGTATCTCTTAGACTAAGGAAGACCAAAGGAAGTCAACGGGAGATGCATACACATATCTGTTTGGTCCTAAAAATTGAATGGAGACACAGTGTTGATTCAGGGTTGAGTTGAAGCGTTACTAAAAACCTGGATATTAAATGTACAAAAACAGAGCCTCAGCTGGTGTCAAATGGAGAATTTCCACTGGCATTTATTTATACCAATCAAGGATATTACCCTGATAGACCTGTGGCATGACAACTCTCACAGGATCTAGTGGCCTCTGATTTCAATGTCCTTTTTAATCTGGCTACTGCACAGAAATGTTCTGATGGTGCTGGTTAATGATCTCCTCCTGACAGTGGATGAAAATCAGATAGCCATGGTGATATTACTAGCTCAGTCAGTGGTCTTAAATAACATTATCTCAGTGTCAACCACAGCAGGGGTGGATGTGGCTGTCCTGGGGTGGCTCTCATCTTACTTTCTGAGGTCTCTCAGAGGGTGATATTGGGCAATTGATCGTCTTCCCTGAGGGTGATGTCCTGTCACAGGTTACATCTTGTCATCTCTCTTGTATATGAGGTCATTGGGAGAGCTAGTGTGGAGGGATGTGTTGCACTGTCTATAGCTTACTTCATACCTCCATCACCTCTGCCCTTGCTGGAGCTGTCCATTACATTATTCAGTTTCTGGGAGAGTTAGGATGCATACTAGCTGGATAAGACTGAGGTGATATCTGCTGGTTGGGAGAAGCAATCAGAAGAAATGTCAAAGGTTATTCCTGCTCTTTTTTTTTATGTATCTTTGTTGATTGGGATTGTAATATGGGAGTCTGAAACTGGGTTGGCGTCAGTCCAAGGGGCTAGAGGTCAGGAGGTGGGTGCAGGGCTAGAGGAGGTCAGGAACAGTGCTAGAGTAAGATCATAATAGGGCCTGGACAAAGCTGAAATGGGCTGGAACAAGACTTGGGTGAGTCTAGGACAGGGACAGGCTTGCAGTCTGTGACACTGAGGGGAGCTGTTGCACAGACTAACTTATGGCTCTAGTGAGAATGAAATACCTAACCTGGGCCCTACCCATGGATAGGCAACTGCAGCATGCCTGACAGATGCATCACTGCAAGCTGTGCTGGAGAGATGAGTCATTGTGCCTATTGAATCGCCATAGAATCTTTAGCCCCACCTCCCAGCCTAAGGGGAGGAGCCAATAAACCTAGGCAGCAAAAGAAGTTGGGATGGGCAACAAATGATAAAACACAGATGAGAGTGAGGTTATAGGGTCAAACGTAGGGAGCCAGAAGGAGACACTGAGCATAGAAACCTGGGCAATGTCCCCTGCACCTCAAAGATGTCTAGGGAGCCAGAGGACACAGCCCAGAGGAAATCTGCCTGGATGCATGATCGAAGGGAGGAGCAGAAATAGGTCCCACAGGCACAGAGCCCTCCTCCCCATCCAGCATCCTCCTGGTATGGTAGATAGTCACCTTGACCAGTGCCAGGATGAGGTTTGTAAGTAGGTCTTGCTACATCGTGAGGCCACGGACGGGGTATGCATAAATCAGGAGGTGCAGGAGAAGTGCAGCCAGAACCTGAGAAGAAGGTTCTGGAGGAGCCAGAAAAGGGGCTGCAGCCTGGTGCACTCAGGATAGATGTACGCCAGGGTCTCCCTCGTACCACTGAAGGTACAAGTGTCGGGAATGGGGGTGAACTGTGCCAGGCACATGCCCATGCTCCTGGCTGCATGAAGGGACTGTGGGATCAAGGTGGAATACATATTGGCCCACTGGGACTTCTCACCCTCCATAGGTGGTCGGAGGTCCCGTCACTTGGTGTCAGGGTGGGACACGAGGGTGAGGAAATGAAGGGTATGGAACACTAGCATCTACAGCTGTTTCCTAGGTATGGTTCAGAAATGAACTAGCTGCAGTTAACGCAGCCGGCTTTGGTGTTGTGGAGGGGCAGCTGGGGTCTCATGGGGCAGGGGTCCGATGGCGAGGTCTGGAGGACCAAGGATGGGGGTGAGTCATTGTAACTGAGTGAGCAGCCCTGCACTGGTTGTGGGTTTGCCTTGCACTGTTGACAGCTGGAGAGTTATGCTACTTTATTTCAGATGCAGAGTTTGCACCCATCATCAATGCCTTTGTCATCTCAGATGAATTGTGCATGGGCTACATTTTAAATATATTTGGAAACTGCAGCTAGCACAGAATTCAGTGGCCAGCTTGGTAAGCAGTGTCTCTTACAATGAGCATATTAAGCCTGTGCTGTATAATCTGTACTGGCTCCCTTTTTGTTTCCAGATTGATTTTAAGATGTTTTGACCGCTGAAGCCTTAAATGGCCTGAGTCCTGCCTCAGAGACCACCTCTCTACTCATGAAATATGGCTGCAGTTGCAGCAATGAAGGTACCTGACCTGAGTCTCCATCAGTGTAAGAAAGAGGGGGCCACCTGTAGGGCAATCTCCATTAGGACCTCTTTGGTACTCACTTTCTCTAATGTTCTATAACAGCCTGAGTTTATGAGCCTCTAGGGCATGCTGCAAGGCCTATCTTTTCTTCCCTGCTTGTGATTGTGGGTATGTGTGATTTATTTCTATTATATTTGTGTTCTTGCTGGGTTATGTTATCTGATCTGGGACAATTGATGGGTCCATTTATTTAGTTAGTGTATTTAAAAAAAAATAGAGGATTCTGTATTATAGTTTTTTAAAACATCCAAACAAATAAATAAATGAATATATGTTTGTGTTACATAATTACACAGTAGAAATTACATAGTTATGTGCTACCTCTCAAAATCAAGGGAAGCAAAAAAAAAAAAAAAGAACTACTGCAAGCAACTCTTTATAATCTCAGCAAATTACAAGTTCTTGAAATATTATTTTTTTTTCATAATGGAAATACAGATAATGGAAATACTCTCCAGTGGCTCTGCCTGTCACTCACCTCTATAAAGAGCAGAAATTAAGATTTTCTTAGGACAGATTCTTTAAAGACATGTGTGGCATCTCTTTAGCAGCATTAGATCTAGGGATATTAGCGTGCACTGACATTAGCGTGCACTCCATAGTCATGGCTTTTGTTTTGTTTTTTGTTATACAAATCTGTGAAAATTAATGGACTTTTTCCACCCTGTGGTTCTCAATTAGACCACATAATTTGTATTCATAATAAATGAATAAATAAACTATCTTCCTTTTTACTGTTAATTGACAGGAAGTAACTTATGCCAATTTACCATTCTGGATTAGTTTTACTTCCAGCATATGGTATACTATTTAGCATTTGTTAAGAGTATGAGTTAACAGAATGCTTATAAGATAGATGCTAGATGTAATGCTGAGTGCCATTATAGCTTGAATCTTAATGATTTGCTTACAACAATGGAAGCTTCTTAAAATGTTTAGCTACATATCATCCAGGCAAACATTTGCTACATCCCCCCCCCCCCCCAAGTAAACTAAAAATGGAAGGCAGGTGAGCTTTCTGGGAAGCTGTAATGTTTATAGAAGAGAAAGTCAGAGGGTTAAAGTGAATAATGAAGCTGGATTTTAAAAGTGTTGAGTCCTTTCATGACAATTTTTCTGGTTTTGCAAGTTAAGATGACAAGGATAATAAAACCTTCGTCTCAAGACATTAGCTGATGTGTGTGTCTGTCTATCTGTCTCAGAAACAAGGAATTTATTAGAATGAGAAACAGTAGTATCCCCAAAAAATCAATTTGCCTTTAATTTGTCACTGCATAAAGGCACTGTGCTGGTCTTACCCCATTCACTGGTTTTGGGGTTGTCCTTTCTCTAAGAGGGGCATCTTTTTTTTTCAAAATTCTACAGAACAATCTAGAAAAAAAGTAAATGGTTACCTGTCTGCCGCTCCTTTTTTATGTATCCCCAGTCTAATGCTGTTGTTTAAGGTTTATTGGAGAGATCCTTTAAGTATATCTCTCTGGTCATTCTACAAGATTCCATTAATTCCACATTACATTTTAGTTCTGATGTTGGGCCAACAAATTGACATTTAGCCTTGCTGCCTGCATTTTCTGACGTCTTGGTGACCATCTATTTATCCTTGCATTGTCAGACTTTGAAGAATACCCCTCTCATTGTGTCGAAGTCATGTTCAGGATATGACTCTTGATAAGTAACTTAGCAGTAATGTCCTATGAGCATAGATAACATGACTATCAAAGCAACGTGCATATTTCCCATTTTTGGGGGGGTTCCCCCTGGTTCCTGGTAAAATATTGTTCAGGTGCTCATAGATGTTTTTAATAGTTATTTACTTGGTAGTTAGGATGCAAATGTAGGGGGATTTTTATTAGTCCTGTACCCCAGACATTTAGGTATCATTCAGTGCTAAAATTGGATAATGGCAGCACTGCTATCAGCATTGCACCTCATTATTAGCTAGTATTATAATAATGTAACAATAGTATCAGATATAGTTTGGTGATACTTTAATCCATTGAAATGGCACATCAGCACTTCTTCAGAGCTTCCATTGCATTAATGTAACCCTGTTTTCTTTTCCATTTTCTGTAGCTTCCAAATGCATATTTAATGTTGTGCCACTTTATATATTCTAGAGCAAGTAACACCAGATTGGCAATCTAGACTTGTACTGAAGAGGCATCAAAGTATGTTGCAAGAAGTTGAGACTTTTGGGAAGTTCACACTAATTTGTAAAGGGCTTATTCCAGATTTGTGATTTTTTTTTTTACTTTTCTAGAAAATAAGAATGATATCTGGTCCCATTGAAGTCAGTAGCAAAACTTCCACAGTAGTCAAGAAAGACAGGATTTCTACCTAGATATCAAATCGATTTTGATGGGACTACTCACATGAATAAAGGAATGCTTGCTTGAGTACAAATAAGCAGGATCAATCCCATAGATGCTAAGCCCACTTTCATATAAGAGGATATTTATTCTTTGCATATGTACACAGGCCCTCTCAAAGGTCCAGAGAGGCCCGGGCCACTTCCAGCTTTTGAGGCCCCTAGCCATAATAAAAAATAAAAAATGATGACACATGAAAACAAAATAAGGCACCAAAAAAAGCATGAAACATAATTTGATTTTTTTTTATTTAACAAATACTTTTCTAGCCTTTTTCTGTGCAAATGCACTAATTATTGAGTAAAAATCTAGCTTTTGTGCATGTCACAGTTGATATTAAGCATGGCGAACCCACTCAAATGCTCTTGTCCCATAGTTGAATGGTGATAGTTCTTTACCTGCTTATAGACATTGAAGGTGTGTTCATCTGAAGCCACTGATGCAGGCAAACTGACAAAAATATGCAATACAATTGTGATATTAGGGAACACCCCAGAGAGTCCAAATTCGAGTTTTTCTTGAAGCTATTCCTTTGGCTTGCAATCCAATTTAAAGTTCGTGGAACATATTCATTTGAGGAAGATGACCTCGTCACTGAGATCTTTTGAGATTTCTTTGTTGTACTGTTGCTGAAATTGTTCAGTTGCAGAAAGTAGATATTCATTACTCAGTCTGTTGAACTGCCAAAGAAACCAAAAAGGGTACAAATTAGTCACAGTCACTCAAATCGACGTGTAAGACCTGATTGAATAGTCAATGATGGCAAGGAAGACATTGACCCTATAATGCTGCTCAGCATTGGATTCAGTAGGTAAGTTGTGATTGGTTGAGAACGCAGATGAAATGCCAATATTCTGTACTACTAATTTGGACTCAGTCAGGATCACATCCCATTGTTCACAAATCTGTTGAATGTCATTGATAAGACTTTTGATGTTATCCCTCTCAACATCAAGTGTAGCATTTCATCCTTCAATTACCAGATTAGTTTTGTGGCTCATTGTAAGTAGCTTCATCCACAAAGAATACATTCAAATTTGGAAATGTGCTTCTGAATAGACTGAAGTTCAGATCGAGCCTGAGCAGTGAGATTGAGACATTCAAGTTTATTTAAAGCCTTTCTCACTGAATTCAAATGCTGCGCAACTGGTTGAACACCATCAATCTGTGCAGACCATCTAGTTTTGGACATCCCATGCAGTGAAACAGGAAGATATTGCTTTAGAATTTCCCACCGTTGTGGACTGCTACTGAAGAGATTGTACATTTGCTGAACAGTTCCAAAGTAAGTAATTGCCTCCTTGCATGATTCAGCACAGTCAACACCTACAAGGTTTAGTGTGTAGTTTTCATAGCTGGAGAAAATACAGTTTGAATTATGCTCAAGCAGAACTGCTTGTACGTCTTTGTACTTCCCAGCCATATTAGATCCTTTGTCATACGCTTGACCAATGCAGACTTGAAAATCTAACTTAAAGCCTTCTAGAATTGCTAGTATTCGAGCAGCAATTTCTTTTCCAGTTTTTCTTATGAAATTATCAAACAAAATAAACCTTTCTTCAATTGAAAATTTTGAGCTGTCTACAATTTTAACATATCGAATAACCATAGTAGTCTGTTCCTTGTGAGAACAATTTGGAGAGGCATCAACAATGATTGAAAAATACTTGGCATTTCAAATCTCATCAAGAATTGTTGTTTGTACGAATGACCCACATAGCTCAATAAACTTGTTTTGTATGCATGTGGAGAGATAATGGACTTGCATGCACTTTTGACTCTCTTGCGATTCTCGAACACATCTAACATGCTCTGATAAAAGTAGGTCATATTTTCTGAGGAGCTCAACTATGCCTAGAAAGTTTCCATTTGCACGATCACTAATACATTGACTGGAACCAAGGAAAGCCAATCCCTGCTCAGAAAGAAAAAAGATGCCATTCAGGATGTACTCAAGAAGTTTTTTTCAGTTATTAGTTTCTGTAGAGAGTTCAGTAAAGAGTAAATTCTCAACTGAACTTTCAGCTGATGCTGCCCTACTGGCTGATTTCCATGCAACATAGATTTCTTTGTGTGATATTGAACTCTCATGTGATGGCATTCGGTCTTTCAAGTTCCTCCAACCTCTGTTGATGCTCCATCCTGATTGATCAGAGAGAACTGGTTTGCAGCACTTTTGTTCGATATGAAGCAGAGATTGTTTTTCCGTACTCCAGCATAACCAATCTCTTGTGCAGGTCTCACCATTTGGAAGAGTTTTTGTCAGCAGACGAGTTGGGAAAGCATGATTATCAGCATCTCATGCAATGTTACTTGGAATTTCAAAACAACTAATTTGAAGAAAAGATTGCATTTGGGCAGCATTTGCTCTTGTAAATAATTCCAGTGTCAGTCACAGTCAAACCTGTACTACTCACAAATTGCTCTTGCTGCATAAGATCTGCATCTTCCTGTTTCTATTGAGTTTCTTGATCGTACACAGGATCTTCTACTGCATCTGTTACTGTTGGCACATCTTCTTGACTACTGTCTTCATATTCAGGTATTGGCATTGAAATATCACGTGTTGCAGTTGAAGAGTTTTCATTATTGTTTGTTGGGTAAGGTGTGTTTTCCAGTGGTTTGAGAAATGAAGTTATTGGCTTTGAGCTCTTAGCTGCTGCTGCTGCTTCACTCAGTTGTTTTTGCCATCTCTTGCTTGCACCACTTTCAAATCTCCTCTTCATAGTGATCTCTCTGGTCACTATATAGCCTATCCACCCTTGAAATATTCTGCTGTAAATAAGTAGCTTATCTACACTTGAAATCTCCTACTGTAAACATGTATTCAAATGCTGAAAAGACTTAAATCGAAGGAATACTAATTAAGAACTAATTAAAATGAAATAGTCAGACAGGTTATTATCCTTATCACTGAATCAAAACTCAAGCACGCAAGGTATAATATAAAGGGCTGAGCTGAAGACAAAGGGATGACATATCTATAGTAAACACAGACACAGATACAGACAGAGGGATAACGTCCAGAAATTTCAAACATGTGTCCTCACGAAACTCACTGTACAAGATTGTCCTCACAAATTTTCACCTTGAATCTGGGCCTATAGACTACGAAAGCCTATGATGATGGCCAAGCTACCAAGCTAGGGCTCAACCAACCAACCAGTCACCTCTTTAAGCTACCATATGAAGATAATAATGAGGAATTCTCACACATAAATAATTCATTAGTCAACTAGATGTAAAACTATAAAGACACTAAAAGGTAACAATTCTCTACCTCTCAACACACACTTGATCCAGCACCAACCACTAGTAGTGGTTTGTTTATATAATCATCTGATCTGAGAGGACACGTTCATCACAGTCTAATCTTGTGCCATCAGATCTGATATATTTTTATTAATATTATGAACATTTTAAACTCTTTAATATGACAAAATCCATTTCAGTTAACAAAACAATTATGTCTTTTACCAAATCACATCTCTTATTTGCTTAAATTTGCAGCTCTAAGCTGAGAGAGTGTGTCACATTTTGGTCCGATAGGGATGCACATAAAAACAAGTTGTGAAACTTATCAAATGCCAAAAAATTAACAAGTATCTAAATTTGAGGCCCCCTTTGAGCTTGGGCCCAGGCCAAATGTCTTCTTCCTCCCTCCCCCACCTCCGATTGGCCCTGTATGTACAATAAAGTCAACTTCCCAATTGATCATTTGTACCTGTTTAATGGGCATTTCTCACTGATAAGAGGAGCAGCAAACTGCTGTCCATTCCCCTCTCCTATTACAGATGGTGATTCAGTCAAACCACAGCATGCTATTGAGAGGAGAAAAATGCCCTGAGATGGGTCTGTGAGTGCTTAGCAAACATCATTGCAATTCTGAAAATGCTTTTACTGCCTGCTTTACATCAGCTTCCACCAAGTATACCTATAGAGTGGGCTTAATACATTGAGATATAATCTTAAACCTCAACTCAATGAGAAAAACACTGCAGCATAGCACCAAATGAAGCACGATTGGATTCTTTTTAGGCTATTATGATTCACTTTTCTATCTGATGTACGTCTCCTGGGTTTGATTTCATTCCTTAGGCTAAAAAAAATATCTTTAGACTTTGTTCTTAAACTGTTCTAGGTACTATCTTGCCGCCTTCTCTCGACAAATGGAGATATAAATGACTAGAAGAGTCAACTAAAATTTACAAGGGGGTAAAACAGTTAATATGTTTAGCTATATGTCTGAAAGAAAAACATGTTTACTAAACCCATCCTGTATTCATAGCTTTTTATTGTGATGCAGTGTTAATAGAAAGGCATCATAATGAATGGGGAGCTTACAAATTTATATATCAAAAGAAAAAATTTTACACAAATGCTGAGTTTAATAGGTTTTGTGATACTAAGCTTTATGTAATGCAAATGTGTTAATGAAAGGAACAGATCCTGTCCCCCGTTCTTTCCACTTTGCATTACTCTGACAGTACAAAGGGAATGGGAAGCTGACCTAACAGGACATAGGGGATTCCCATTGTGTTGGGGAAACCCCAGGTGACATAAAGCTGGCATAGCTAGCAGTTCAACATCAACCTCTGCTCCCCCCACTGCCTCCCCAAATATAACAGGTATGAGAGGACTTGTCTGGGGTGTGCTCTACTCCAGTAGTCTCAAACTGGTGAGACATCCCTTTGGGGCTGTTGCTTTTGGCCAATTTTAGAGCAGCCCTGAGATTCTTTTTGCATGTGACTGGGGCCAAGATTGACTCCAGCTGTTCATAGAATCATAGAATATCAGGGTTGAAAGGGACCTCAGGAGGTCATCTAGTCCAACCCCCTGTTCAAAGCAGGACCAATCCCCAGACAGATTTTTGCCCCAGATCCCAAAATGGCCCCCTCAAGGATTGAACTCGCAACCCTGGGTTTAGCAGGGCAATGCTCAAACCATTGAGCTATCCCTCCCTCCAGTCTCAGAGGGGGATACAGAGATGGCACCCTATATAAACCCACTACACAAACCTATACCTCTCTCTTTTTTGAGACTTTGCAGTTCAGACACAATACAGAATTCAATTTTTACAATTAACCTACTGAAGGGAGACACTAAAGTGCCCACCATTGAAATGAAAGTACCTGGAATGAGCCATCTCTTTAATCAAGTATACAACACTATGCAACAATTTAGCATAGTAAGTAAAGAAAAATACTGTATCCTATTGATACTGTAGGCAAATTTTGGGTAAGCAGAATATGTTACTCCAAATTGGAACTTGGCTAGGACACTGGGAGTTACACTCTGACTTTAGGGAATAGTGCCTTGGGATCTCAGATTTACATCTCCTCCTGTGAAAAGAATGAAAAATGTCTTCTGCCAGTGTGATTTATTGTTGTCCATGATTGGTTCTTTGAGCTTCCTAGCATCTCAAAGAGCCTAAAACTATCTTTGAGAGAATGTCAATATTAGAATTGTGCGCTATTCAAATATTAAATACTCATCACATTTTCAGATTCTTCCGAGATAGGGAAGTAGTCATTTTATTCTTTGCCCTGAGAGTAAAGGCAATGCCTCTTTTGTTTATTGAGGAGACAAGCAAATATTTCAGAGCTACTGGTATAATGAAGCTTGTTAATATGAGATATAAATCCTACTGTAGGAAGTTTTTTTTAAAAAAGCCATTGCTATAAAACTTAAATTGGGGGGGGGGGAATTGAAGCGTATCTTACCCTGCCCCCTATCAAATCGTTTTTTAAAAGCAATCAAATTCTGCTTTGTAAATTATGGCAAATATTTTGTTTGCACTTCTCATCTTGACTATCCCAGTCATTACTGCGTGATTACCAGATACATCAGAAAGACTCACTGTCATATATAATGATGCAAAATAACCAGAGAATGTGAATTTGAAAGAAATACAGCTATTAAATGCATAGTTTATATTCACTGAGATTTATTAGGTCTTACTAAAATAAAAGTATATTAACTAGAATTATAAATCTAATCATCATACCAGGAAAAAAGTATCTGCCACCATTTATGAAAAACATCAGACTGTTTCAAATGCATTTATGATGTAAAATATACCATGAGTATTGTTAATGAATAATATATACTATAATACACCAGTATTATATGTGCTCAGAGGATTGGATAATGAGGACTGTATAGGTACCTAGATAGACTAGATACATAATAGAATCTATTCCCAAGTTGTTGGGTTGGAGGCTAGGTATCTCCATGAGGCCACAATAAGGAAGAATCTTGCCCCTCAGGCTGCAGAGCTGCTCTGCCACTGTTAACCCAGTCTCTCTTTTCAACTCTTGTTGGAGATTAAATGTTTTAACTTAGGCACAGATATCCACTGCCTGTAGAGGGAAACATACCATAGGAGAATGGCAGGCAGAAGCAGAGAATGATAGAAAATTCTGTTTGAAATAGTGAAAAGTTTTTTGCCCCTGTTGGAGAGGTCCCTGGGATAGAGTCCTGAAGATCCCCTTATATTTTTCCCTACGTTACACATCCACACATAATTAAGAAACCTTACTATTGTTCAGAGTCTGAGGAGAACTGGACAAGATTTGGTTAGTGCCTTTGGGGTTGTAATTCTCACATTCTAGAATCTAGATAAAAAGAACAGGAGTACTCGTGGCACTTTAGAGACTAACAAATTTATTTGAGCATAAGCTTTCGTTGGCTACATCCCACTTCTTTGGATGCATAGAATGGAACATATATTGAGGAGATATATATACACACACATACAGAGAGCATGAACAGGTGGGAAGGAACAGTGTGGCTGAGAAGTCCCTTAATATCTTGACATAGAAGTTTTGTTATCTGGGTACAATACAAGCATCTAGCACATGGGTAGGCAACCTATGGCACGTGTGCCGAAGGCGGCACGCGAGCTGATTTTCAGTGGCACTCACACTGCTCGGGTCCTGGCCAGTGGTCTGGAGGGCTCTGCATTTTAATTTAATTTTAAATGAAGTTTCTTAAACATTCTAAAAACCTTATCTACTTTACATACAACAATAGTTTAGTTATATATTATAGACTTATAGAAAGAGATCTTCTAAAAACGTTAAAATGTATTACCGGCACGCGAAACCTTAAATTAGAGTGAATAAATGAAGACTTGGCACAGCACGTCTGAAAGGTTGTCGAACCCTTATCTAGCATGTGAGAATTACAACCCAAATGCTGAGATAGAGTCCCAAGGAACCATTATTTCTGTATTTATTACAATCATATCATCCCTATCCTTAAACAATTCCACAGACTCTCCAGTTCAGTTCACTTCTTTTTCTCTTAGTTGGAAATTCCCCATCAACTCTTGGGTCTCGTCTGTTTCTACTCCTTTAACTATTTCCTCAACTCATCTAGCATGGGCCTCTTCCTTGTATTTTCATACAATGGTGCAAAAGCCTCAGCTGCATTTTTCCTGCCATCTGGAATAGTCTTTCTATTTGAGTCTGTGGACCTGGTTCTGATCTCACCGGCATTAACATAAAGCAATAGGATTTCCACCAAAGTCAGTGGAGTTACAAGGAGTAAGACTGGTGTGAGAATAGAATCTACCTCTGTATCATCAGTTCTTTTCATATGAAAATATATTTTTTGCCCCGTGCTTATGCCTCTTAACTTTTCTCCTTCTGCTATGTTCTGAACCAAATGTGGTTTAATGAGGGACAGCAGTTTCATAACTATGCAGAGAATGACAGTCAAACCTGGAGCTCACAGATGTGTGAACTGCCATGGCTAAATTCAAATCCAAGAGGAGAGGATACAATCTCCTTACCAGCCATAGATGGAAGAACACTATTCTTTTTATACTAAAATAGATATAAGAACATAAGAACAGCCATATTGGGTCAGACCAAAAGTCCATCAAGCACAATATCCTGTTCTCTGACAGTGGCCAATGGCAGGTGCCCCAAAGGGTGTGAGCAGGTTATCATCAAGTGATCCATGCCTTGTCATCCAATCCCAGCTTCTGGCAAACAGAGGCTAGGAACACCATTCCTGCCCATCCTGGCTAATAGCCATTGATGGACCTATCTTCCATGAATCTATCTAGATTCCTTTTGAACCCCGTTATAGTATTGGCCTTCACAACAACCTCTGGAAAGGAGTTCCAGAGGTTGACAGTGCATTGCGTGAAAAAATATTTTCTTGTGTTTGTTTTAAACCTGCTACCTATTAATTTCATTTGGTGGCCCCTTGTTCTTGTATTTTGAGAAGGAGTAAATAACACTTCCTTATTTACTTTCTCTATATCACTCATGATTTTATAGACCTCTATCATATCCCCCCACTTAGTTGCCTCTTTTCCAAGCTGAAAAGTTCCAGTCTTATTAATCTATGCAAAATAACAAAGTTTCCTAGAACCTTGGAGAGGTGAAAAACAGAATCCTCTATGGGGTAACAATATGCACATCTAAATTAATGTATTTAGCACTTAGGTCTTATGGTGGTGGATGCTCCATGAATACCATGGATGGTATTACAGCTTGCATGCAGCAAACCTTTAAAGAGCTTTGAAATGATAAGTAAGGTCTAAATCCTGAGGTTGTTGTTCATTTCTCAGTGAGCCAAACACCCATTTACTTCAGTGAGAGTTTTGCCCAAGCAAGGACCTCTTTGGTTCAGAAGATGGGATATAATCAAAATATTTAAACCAGTTTCCACTGAAATGGTGATTTAAACTTTAAGCATTCAGTAGTTGTGTATGCTAGTGTGATGTTCATTTTCCAGGAAATAACTTATTCTACATGGCTAAGGACATGAAAGAGTTGGTGTTGTGGGATGCATATATAGACTTTTATTTCCAGTGAACATTGCAGATGATCTGTCAGTCTAGATAAACTGCCTTTCATAGATTGCATCCTCTGCACGGGTCATGCAAACCGTTGATAGCCATCATTTTCTCTAGTAAGTCTATTTCATGCATTTCCAATGCTTCTCTAATATCCTTTTTCATTTTTCAGTTGAAATAATGCTCATATAGTTGTTCTGTGGGTAGAACTGTGTAAATGTGAACTTGTGAGGAAATTTGCTCTGACACTTCAAACCGTAAACAATTCTAGTCTGTTGATCCTGATGAATAAATTGATGTGCCTTGTGTTGTTTCACTTAGTCTTCTTGCTCTTGCCAGCAACCAATTTTAAAAGACATCAGTCTGCAGAATCAAGGGTGGAAATGTCACCCTTGAAAAACAAATTTGGGTAATATGGTCAATATATGAACTCCCTTTCTTTTAAAGAATAGTTTGATGAAGCTATGAATTGCCAACTGTTTGTGCTGTGGTTTGGCAATTACCTATTTTAATTTTAATTGCTATATCCTCCATACAAAACAGGCAGCAGCCAGGAGTAATCTAAAGTCCTGAAGCACTCATAAAATAATCCATAATAATACTTAGTATTTATGTTTGGTTATTGGTATTTCTGTGGGGCTTATTGCTCTAGGTCCAGTTTTTATAAAGATATTTAGGCATGGTGGTATTCAGCATTGCAATGACTAATTTAGTAGCCAAAATCTCATTTTCAAAAGTGATTTAGGCACTTCAAAGCCTAGCTTCCATTGACTGTTTGGGATTTTGGCTCTTGAGTGCCAAAATTCCTTTTGAAAGTGAGATTTAGGCTCCTAAATTAGTGAGGAGTTGCAATGTTGAGGATCACAATGCTTAAATACTTGTAAAAATCTGGGCCTCAGCACTTTACACCTTCAAAGCACTTTATAAATATGTACAAATTTGTATAGACTCCTACTCCTTCACTTGTAGGCCTGCAGGGGCCCAAAGCAACACAGGCAGAAGAATCAAGTGATCAGGGAGAAAGAGCAGTGTAAAAGACCTTCCCCCCATGCCCTGTTATTCTCCCAGACAGTGAAAGTCCCTGGCCATACCCAGTTAACTACACTGTGTGGCCTATGTTCAGGCCCTAGTTTCTTAGACTTTGCAAGGGGGACCCTGCCCTCTGCAGACCTCCTTATGTCTCTTCCACCTGGAGATCAATAGGAAAATAAATGTTCCGACATACCTGAGAATAACTTCTTCCCATAGCCAACTAAAAGGGGAAAAATCTTCAGGGCTTCTTACTTCTACATTGCAGTTTTCTAGGCATGCCTCTGTGTGGATAGCTGAATTGGGCTTATTCTGTTGGGCTTACTCTGGGAGTTCACTGCACTCCCCGTTGGGTTGGGGATGAGATGCTCCTGGGTGGGAGATCCCCCTGCAGCTTCAGGAGTCACTTCAGCCATTTTCTGCTCAGGATGATCTCTCCCCCAAGCTGACTGCACAGTCCTTTCCAAAGGTTCATCTCTGCCATGCATGATTAACAGATCCAGAGCGGCAAGCCTAAGCCTGCACACAAAGCCTGTCGGACACCTTCCTTCTCAATGCGGAATCTATATACCCCATTACATATCCTCCTCCTCAAAAATGACACAGGTATGTCACCTTCTCGGGTGGGCATTCTTTCCTTGTCCATTGTAGTGTCTGCATTCTGAGAAAAGAAATCAGCATTAGTATGAACATTGCCTGCCCAGTGAAGCACCTGGAATCAGCATAGTTGTAGGACTACAGACCAACACACAATCCTTGCATTTGTGTCCTTCATGTGTAGCTATTGGAGGGGGGTGCATGGTCCATAATCTGCAAGAAGAGGTTCTCTAATAGATAATCATGAGACCCACTTCACTGCTTTCTTTTCCACTACTGAGTAGGCCTTTCCACATGGAAATAACTATAGACTCAAATACACTATGGGATGTTCCTCTCCATCAGAGATCTAGGAGAGCACTGCTCCAATCTCACATCTGACTTCAGCATATGGGAGCCTTGTCTGTGCCTTCTGGGGGTCAGCTCCCCAACTCCACTGGCACTCATCTGTAGGTCTATGCGGGCTCTGCTCTCTCTTTCTCTCTCTGCAGGTTAGCAATAGGCGCATTCCAGCTTCCAAGCATCTCCCTGGAATATTCAGCCCCTGTACCACTGAACACTCATGGTACTCACTGATTTGCTTCTGTCAAAGGAACAGCACACTCCAACTTACCAGTTGCACCTCAGATCACCATACACACACAGCACTTAGATATGTTTATAGTCACAATGAGTAAACGTTTATTTAACAAAGCATAGAGATTCCAGTGACAGCAAGAAGTACTGAAAACAAAGGGTTACATATAAAATAACATCTAGAAGTTAGATTTAAATTAATAAGATACTATCATGTCTAATAAAGTATTAATTACCAGGGCTTGCTAGGCAGGCAGGCTCTGAATCCTTTTTCGTGAGACAAAGCATACTGTTAGCTTGTCTCCTAGGTGGAGGATCCAGAGTCTACCTCTGCATTCCCAGATATACCCCCACAATCTTTTGTCTTTAATCATAAACAGGATCCCCCTCCTGCTATTTATTTCTTCCTGTGCATTTTCTCTTGTATATTTCACAATCTCTCAACTAGTTTCAGGCTCAGTGTGCAAACAGGCCTTCAATGTGAGATATGCAATGCCCAGTACACACATCACCAAACAGAACATAATTTTCAGTATTGCTGGATAACATCATAAATATTATCCCTACATACATTTTGCAAGGATTATGAAGACCAGAGGGTGACTGGCTCTCAATAGAGACCTTACATGCTACCCTTTGGTGAACTGCAGATGCATCTATCTGACCTAGTAAAACTCTATGCACCCCTTGCACCTTCTATCAGTTAGCACCAAGAGGTTCCAGAGTCACACCTCCCACACCCTAAGCTGTTTATTTTTAAATGAGCTTCTTCACAGAAGGGGCAGCCTAGCACACTTTCCTTTATTATAGTAACATTCTAAATTTTATTTTTTTTCCACTTTTTGGTGAACTTCCTGGCATACTCCTCCCCCACCAGCCCCTTCTTTAGAGTCTTGTCCTAGGAGATGGTTTGATGATTTATGGTGTACATTGGCCCAGTGATACTGCTACTGACATACATAACATAGGTTGCAAATTCTTGAGTTCTTATTATCTCTGCAATATATCATTCCCCCATTTTTACTGAATGGGAGAGGAGGAAGAAGAAGAAAAGACAGGCTGATCAATAATGCTCATTAGTATGGCTGTTCCCCTCAAGACTTAACACCACCACCTCCTATTCTTCAGGAGCTGCTCTGATGGCCAACTACCCAGTGACACTTGAGAGGCTGCTAAAATAATCCTCCAGTTTGGGTTTTTTGATGAATCAGAAGAGCCTGCAGAATCTTTGAGAAGGATTCTCAGGGTTTCCAATATATTTTCTCTTTGGTAGATTTTCATTCTTTCATTTTGGTTTCAGACAAAAGTTGGGACTTTATATCTACCTCACTAGCTCACAAAGCACAGGGCTGGGCAGATAACATTTCACCAAATGACAAATAAATGCATACAAAAAATAAAAACATAAATTGGGAAAGGGATAGTTATGGAAGCTTGAGGGTTATTCAAATATGGTAGCTTTGCTGTTAGGACTGGGATGTAGGCAGTTTGACCTAGTGGTTAGAACCAGAGTCCAGCATAGTAGTGGGAGCCAGAGCCCAGGAGTTGGGAGCCAGAACTATGGCCAAAGCTGGAGTTAGGAACCAGGAATCAAGCCAAGGCTTAGACCCGGAGTCAGCAGTCAAAGCCAGAGTGGGAAGCCAGGCAAGGCAGTAGAGCTGGGAAAGACTGGAGCATTGGAACAAGACAGGAGCAGGACAGGAACAAACAGGAATGAGGCCTTGTTCCTGTCCTGCTCCTTCCCCAGCACAAATCTTATTTGCTGTGTGTCCAAACAGCATTTCTGTGTGAAAACAAAACAAAGGGCCAGATCTTCAGGTGGTGTAAATGGATGTAGCTTTGTTGACTTCAATTCAGCTACACTAATGTATACCAGCTGAGGATCTGGCCCAAAGTATATAGATGGTTGTTTCTTTTTTTAGTATTTGATAGTTGTGATTTTACTATGAGTGTGTCTTAAAGTGTGGTGCAGTCATACAACCAGAGCTCAGTTAGAACATTCAAGAATACAACTATATCTTTCTTTCTCTTCTTTTGTATCTTGTGGTTAGCTGTAGATCTGTAGGAGATTTAAACCTATTGTGCCTAATATTCAAAACAGCAACCCAAATGTATTTCCCACATTCCTTTTTTACATTCCCTGCACATACTGCATTGGTTTTGTGAAGCCACTGTAGCTAGTTAAGAACACGGCATGATATAAAGCAACCCCTGCTCAGGCAAAGAATATTTTATAGACCTAATGCTGAGCAGTATATGCACTGCTGTGCTGTATAACACAGAGAAAATAAGTACATCTATAAACATATGCAAATATTTCAGTTTGGTCCCAGAATTCAGACACCAACCTGGTATTAGACATGTAAGAGCATTCTGAGTACTGGCATGTAAATGTGCACAACACCTGTCCCAGTTTGCTCTGGAATTCCCAAGTCCAGTCTCGAAACAATAAAGAATCCTTGGAATGGATGTAGTTCACTTAGGCGAGCTATTCAGCCTTTCAGTCTGTTATGGATCACCAGTATCATAAAGCAACCTGACCTGTGAAGATGGATATTTAGTGCAATCCACATTCAATACAACTCAGAAGGTGCTAAATGGAAAGCTTTTTCAAATGTTCACCTCTAAACACTTACTTGACTGTGTCTTGCATGCAATACTCAGCTTCAGTGGATTATTCATCTGGTAGAACCTCACTTAGGCAATTTCGGAACCTTCATATGTGTGCAATCCACTGGTGTGCACTACAGATCTCCCTTTATGCTTGATCTACAGAGCACTTGAGTCTATTTCAGCTCTCAGCTAGAGAGTCTGGCTCTAAAGCTCAAGCTGCAGAGCTTCAGGCTCTAGAGGTTCACAATTCAAATCCCTGACCAAGATGGCAGCCATCAAAGTGATAGATTCTAAGGCCAGAAGGGGCCAGTTTGCTCATATAGTCGGACACTCCCCCATAGCATATATAGAACTTCCTCAAAATAATTCTTGTTTCAACTAATGCATATCTTTTAGAAAAATATCCAGTCTTGATTTAAATGTTGCCAATTATGTAGAATACACCACAGCTCTTGGTAAATTTCCCCTACATTGGGGGGGGGAGGCTTTTCTGAATTTTTAACTGCTGTGGGCCTCGGAAACTCAGGACAAGCTTCTTTTGATCAGTAGAAGTATGTAACCCATTGGTGAGCGTGCAGTATAGTCCCTCCTTTATCGAATTCACAGAGGTGTGTTACAGCCCTATCTAGAGAGTCTTGGCTCTGCTCATTTGACAGCTGCCATCTTGGTCAATACCAGGGACTGACCTAGGGATCCCCAGAGCTAAATGCACGGGCTGCTACAGCCTGAGCCAAAGCCCCATAGCTGAAGTCAGTAGTAACAGTCATATCCTCTGTGAAGGACATGTAATACACACTCACAAGTGAGTTGCATGTATCCAGTCTTTACAGAGTGATGTTAGTGCTGGTGATTGCCCAGAAAACTGAGGTCTTCAACTTAAACACAGGATAGATACAATATCAGGTAGCAGCAGTGAAAGGTATCCTACACTGCCCCACACTACAAATGTTCCTACAATTCCACACTGGAAGAAACACCTCTAGGAGTAAGAGGAACTGTCAACAAAGCTGCCAGTTTAAATGGTGGTTCCACTGAAAATGGCAATGGTCCATGTCTACTAGGAGCTAAACTGACCAAAAACTTATTTCCCATATTTTGATTTTTAGATATTTTTAAAAGAAAAACTGACCCACAACTTACATGCTTTCTGGTCTAAATTGATGCAAATAAACTCTGAACATATTGTCCTCCAGGCTACATTTTTATTCTTGCAGACTTGGATAATCCCATCTGTGAAGCTTCAGGCAAGCTTTGTAAAATATCCTCCATTGCCAGTAGATATTACAAATTGCCAGTCATTTTCTAAGAGGCATAGTTCAAGCAGATTTCTTCCACTGGCAGCCTTTTATATAATTTGTTTGATGGTTATTTTATGCTCTGTTTCAGTGTGTTGATGGCACTTCCAACTTTCTGCTTTCCACAACACTATGTGATTAATTCAAGAGACAGATCTATGACTACAATAGTAGAATCACGTGATACTGTATGCATGGGGAAAAATCAGCAAAGCCAAAGAGCACCAGGATCTACATAATTTTTCTTCTTGCATATTGTATTCTTTTGTCTCTTGACAGAATGTATCATGTTTTCTACTGTTATAATCATAGATCCATCTCTTCTGTGTAATTATATAACCAATGCATTTTCAGATCAGTCCAGAAACATTAACAACAAACAACAATAATAGCAATTGCTATTAAAGCTTTCTTTTTAGCCACAAAGAAGTAGACATAGGAAGAATCAAAGAAACCATATATCTCACTGCTTATCTGAATGAATCACATCTAGATCTTTGGTAGATGTTTTATCCCATTGATCTTCAGAGTATAATATTTATGGAAGGAAGAAAACCCAGTGGTCACTTTTTTTCCGGCTCACCCTTTGAGGGTAAGGTATTTGCGAAGTTGGCTGTTGTTCATTGTGTGCCAAACGAAGCAAGAAATAAGTCTAAATTTTGTAAAGTGATTATTTATTTGGATTGCCTCAATTCTGAGGTATCCAATTTGAAACACCTTTTTCAGAAAGTGAGTTTCCCTTTAAGTTGTCTACAGTTGGGGAATCAAAAATGGAGAAACCCAAATCAGTAGTCACTCTTGAAAATGTAGTCCTAAACTCATCCTGATGTCCTGCAGTAGGGAATTATATAGTCCTGCACATTTCCTTGAAAATGTTGTGACACCATTTACCGAGAGCCTGGTCCTGGTTAATACCATTTCAACATCCCTGGTAATTGTCATATTGTTGAAGTTGTACACATAGAAAAGTGGTCCCTGAGGTAGTTGGCACAAAGATCATTAAAGGCTTGATATGGACATCTGCCTTCTAGGAAATCGACTTACAACATGAGCTGAAATCAGACATATGAGAGGAAAAAAGGAACAAAATCTAAAGTCCATTTTGGAATGACTGACTTATGTAAAAACAGTGAAGTAAAAAGTTGCAAGTAAGCATTGTTTAAATTGCCACAAAAAAGCAATGTATTCAGTGGAATGAGAAACTAACTGTATCAAACTACTTTTAGTGATTGTTACAATGGTAGTAGCTCCAGAAATGTCATTATCAAGTATCATGAGAAATATGACCAAAACAAATATGTTTACCCTACATGCAGCTGAGTTGGGTGGGCAGTGCCTTGGACTTAGCAAAAAGAGCAGTTTTGAGTAAATTGGACTCACTGCAGCAGCCCTAGATTTATATAAAATGTCTGATTACTGTTATGACTAATGATTAAACTGAAAAAGAAATTGTCAGAGCAGAAAAGTGGCACCAACATGGATGGGAAAGCTGTGAACTGAATACACTGGAGGGAGAAAAGGTCTCTGAGTTTTCCAACCTATTGACACTCAATGGATTGGAGCTATGAAAGCTAATAATGCAGTGAAGTGGTTTCTCCTTTGGGTTTGTGAGTTATCCAGCCTCAGTTGAGTCATTTTTCCTTTAAGCAATATCACCAGAAGAATTGCATCTCCTCTTTCCTGGGTTGCCTTTCCTCCAGTATATTCTGTTATCAAACTAGTGGATAAAAGTACTATGGTTTACAGTGTGTGACAAGTGGTGGTCTTAGAAGAGTTTTCCAGGAGGAGATGAGTGCTTGGCAAATATTAATTGCATGGTTGGGTGTACATCATGAAGGATATGAAGAGAACAAGCTATATCTGAATCTTGCAGATTCTTTCTGCATAACATCTCTAAGACACAACCTTCCCTATCCAACTACATGGCTAGCACTCTCATCTAGGCTATCATTAGTCCAGGCTGAAAACTTTCAAATTAAATTCTTTTCAGTGAAAGCTGCTGAAACGCTGAAATATTTTGCAAACTTGTGTTGATTTCACAGAATTGTGTTGGTTTAAAAAAAAAACCCTTTTTTCAGAAAAAAAATTGTTTTGTAATTTTGAAACAAAACATTTTGATTTTTAAATTTAAAATGATTTTTTAAATTGTACTTAAAGTAAAAAAAAGTCAAAACAAAACATTTAATTTGACCCCAAATATTTTTTTCAACTTTTTCATTTGCCAAAAAGTTCCTTTTTGGTTCAACCTCAAACAATATTTTTCCCTTTTTTTTTTGGAACTGCCAGTGAACCAAAATATCTGTTGTTCACCCAGCTCGAATCATCTTCTCACGATTACTGCAGCATCCTTCTATCTGGCTATGAAATGCAATCCTGTTCCACTGATATCCATTCAAAATGCTCCTGCAAATGCTATTTCATTGTCCTCCTTCAAATCCTTTGTTAAAACTCTTGTCTGCCATGATGCATATAAAAACACATTGACAAGTGTTAGGCTGCTGGTGTGCTCTGACCACTCCCTATCATGACCAATATTGTCTCCTTATTTCCTTTTACCACTGTCGCCCCCCGCAAGTGTCTGTTGTCTTATCCTTGAATTGTAATATGTGGGGCAGGGACTATCTTTTTGTTCTGTTTGTACAGCGCCTAGCTCAGTGTAGCTCTGGTCATGACTAAGACTCCTAGGTGCTATGCTAATACAAATAATATGTAATAATAATGGAGTTTAAGAAGAAATGTAATTATATTTGTAAGAAGGGTTAAACGTATGTAGTACATTGAAGGTGATCTGAAAATGGAACTGAATGATGAGAAAGAGTAGAACCCAGTGAAAATATTTATGAGAAAAACATAACTAGGATTAGACGGGAATGTGAAGTGATTTACACAGGACCCGCTGTATTTGTATATTTACAGTGTAACATCTTCAGGGAGAGGAACTTCATTCTATACTCTGGGTTGTTGTTTTGTATTTTACCAGCTATAAATTTCCCTGGACATCAACAATGCTATATTAGTTGATGATGATGAGGGTGGGGCACCTACATAGCATGAGAGAAAAGTGAGGCAATTCTTAATTGTGAGCCCTGACTTAGAGAAGTAAATGTTACCTCTCTGCATGCCATGTGCATGAAGTCAAATATGCTATATTGGTGGAGTGGTTTTTACCTAATTCTAAATTGCTGGGAAATTTTCACACTGGAATATCCTGGCTATTTCAAGACCTGTCTTTACTTATGAAAAGGATTTCCACCTAAATTACTATTTATACACTTTATTATTCTTATTTTATTTTATTATTTTAAACTGATGAGGGGAGGGGTACTGGTCCCTGTAAGAGAGAGTAGGTTGGTTTTTTTGGTTTTTTGTTTTTGGTTATTCTATAAATAAATAAGAAGAAAATCTTAACCTTTTCCTATCAATTTTGCTAGAGAAAAAAGTGATATCCTACTGCAATTTGAAAAGGTTGGGGTATAAAAGATCCTCAACATAAGCATATATTAAAAAAATACCACCTTTATTTTTATAATGTGCACAGAAAGATACTGAAGAGATTAACAGATTTATCCTCTAAACTAGAGTCTAAAGGAGTCTTTTCAGTCCAGAATCTTATTTCTCATCTGATGATTCAGATAATCTGTTCTGTTCATACGTTTAGTATTTCACCACTGAAGTCAATGAACTGAACATCCCGAATTTTTAATACATATTTCAGGAAGAAGGTAAAACACATTAGTCTCTTCTCTCCTAGACATGCACATATATCTCTGTTATCATTAGTGGGTATATATGAATGCTAGTGCTCATCTTTTAGAAGAAAAAAATAGTGAATACAATCAATCTCTCTTAGGTATTTATATGGCCCCCATTACCATAGTATCTGAGCATATCACAATCTTTAACGTATTTATCTTCAAAACACCTCTCTTACACTGTGAGGGAACTAAGGCCCAGATAGACTAGGGGCTAGCTCCACATCTGAGGTGGCAAACTTTTACTTCAAGCACCCAACAGGTGCACACCATTGAAATCCTCAAACACCTGCTCAGCTGCTGCCTAACCCTGAAGACACCTAAATGCCCTAGTCATCTAAGTTTTTGCTTGTAAAGTTGTCTAAGCACCTAAGTCTCCAGATATGGGCATGTGTAAAACCACCAAAGTCCAGTCACTACTGAGTTGCTTGGTGTCTTAGCTTGCACATAAGCCCCAGGGAGATTCTCAAACTAGGTAACCCCCCACCTATGTTGCCTGGGGGCCCAATCCAGTGTAGGTGTTCTCAGAGCATGCCTATCAGATCAGCCTTTCACAAAGGCAGCCAGGAGCAACCAGAATGGGAATTTTTATAGTTGAGTGGGGTAGGCAGGCAAGCTTCTCCTGGAATACCCAATAGCCCAGTGGTTAGGGCACTCACCCAGGATACTGGAGAGCCAAGTTCAAATCCCTGCTCCAAATCAGACAGAGCAGGGATTTAAACCAGGGGCTCCCACATCCCACTTGAGTGCCCTAACGACTAAGATGTTGGCTATAATGGGGTGGGAGAGTCTATCTCATTCTCTCCTCCCCCATGCCTGATCTGATTTAGGCACCTAACTCCAGGAGTGAGTTCATGGCTGTGAATCCCTAGCAGAGATGGGCACTTCGCTCTGACTGGGAGTTAGGTGCCTAGTAACCTTTGAGGGGCAAGGCCTATGACCCAGGCCTCTCCTTGGCATTTCCTACTGGCTAGCTTAGGCATTTCCACAGGAAGACTGTGACAGTGAAGGGAACTGAGCCCAGATCTCCTGAGTGCCAGGCAAATACCCTAACCACTGCACCTCTTCCTTAATATTCTTGTGAAAAATGCCACATTGCTATCTCTAGGTGATGAAGTCCTCCTGTGTTTACTAACAGAGGAGGTACATGACAGCAGTGAAAGTTTCTTCCCAGTCCACGTTCACCCTGACCTAGAGGGGCACTTTTAGCAATGAAAGGGCAATTTAGTCTTTATGCCTATTTAATCTTAGGGTGGCTTCAATTTTCAGTCTGTAGATTTGAACCACCGGCATAGAGTTGAACGGTTTAATACTTTATGGTGGATCCTCTGACCTACACTGTCCCCAAATTATATAACTTAAATGGAAGGAATTGGCTTTAACACAAACAATATAACATTGCTGACTATCTTTTAAATGTTGGATTTGGGGGCGTCCATAGAACCTTGCACTACAATTTTATAATGAGGATTTCAGTGCCTGTCTTCTTGGGTGGGCACCAAACATGCCTTTAAAACAGGATGAGGTTGTTTACACTCCTCAGAGTTGAACAGACATTAATTTATTTTGCATCTAGAAATAGAAATTGCCTACTGTGCTCTAGACCTGTGCTTACATTCCCAGATAAAAGGCATCTTTGAAATACCATAGATAAAAAAAAAAATCTCTGAGCATGCTTCAAATTCATTAAAACCTTAACTAATACCAAAGTGCAGAACTTGCTAGGACAAGCCACTTCTGTTTTCTTGGAAATGCCATCCATGACAATACATTTTACAGTGAATTCTAATGAGGTGAGCTATTTTATTGGCTATTTGAGAAAAACTCTGGAGGCAGTTCAGCCGCAAGTACTGTATCAGATCCATCTCTGTCCCATTTCAAAGTCTATAAGCACTTCATTTGAAGCTCAGCTGGCAGACTTTGTGCAACTAGCTCCTGGGACTCAGAAAGAAAAGCATTTTAGAAGTATGTCCGAATGGATTCTTAAATATTAAATTTCAACCTGTAGAATGGACTCCCGAGTGCCGGAGGGCTTTGACAGATTTAAAGTTGGCTCTTTCTGAATGCTTGTGGTTCTCACTTACTCAGATTTTAGGCAGCCTTTCATCTCGTCTGCTGATGTCTCAGTGGATGGCCTCAGGGTGTGACACAGTCAGTCAGCAGGAAGGAGGAATGAATTCAACCAATATTTTGTGGAAAATCTCTCAGTAAGTTCTCCTTGCATTAGCTGTTGCATTATTTGCCAATTTGGGACTCTTAAGTAAACTATGACAAAGTTAATCACTAGTACATTTATTTTGGTAACTAATTACGAGGGCACTTTCATTTAATCTGAATTTCCTTCATGAGTATATTGAAACTGCTTGGACTACCAAGAGCTGGATAATTTTATGACCATTAACAATATTTGTAGCTGTACTTGCTAAGATATCAGGAAGAGTTATCACACCTCATGCTTCAGATGTAAGGAATTTAACATATATTCTGCCAGGCACAAAATGCATGTTACATTGTGGGCCGGTTTCACCTTCTACTGAAACATCAGGTGTTGGCCACTGCAGGAGTCAGAACACTATACAACATGGTCCAACCTAATATGACAAATAGTTTGTTTTGAAGGTCTTTATTTGGTCTGAATATCCATCATGTGTGAAATCAGGCATATTCAGGCATAATTCCATACACAAGTTTAATGTGTGTCTCATATGAGACTGCCAAAAAGTTAAGATGTTTTCTTCTTGGAGTGTAAATCCAGCGTTTAAAATGACTTTAGAAAGGCCATCATGAAACTCTATTATTTTTTTTCTTTTGGGAACTTCCAGGTCAAATTGATTCCGTTTATAAGTTTTAAAGAGGATTTTCCTAATGGCCAGTTCTGCTAACTTTTTCTGTGATCTAAATATTGAGCTATGTTCTTTCTGCTTCACATTTGTATCACCCACCCCAGTGATAAAGATTCTATTGTCAGAACACAGCTGATCATTTTGGGAAGGTACATGTGGCAGAATGTGTAGCGTAATCTGCAGACCCTTCCAGCACTGCTTGATTCAAGCCATCATTTAGGGAAACCCAATGTGGTGCCAGTAGGCAGCACAGGCTGTGTATTGTTAATTTAGAGAGAACACCAGTATCTGTCTCTATCCAGCAGCCTTAAGTAAGAATCCTCTTTGTATTCAATACTGCTGAGTCCTGGTTCTTCTTTTACGTGAGGCCACTATAGAATAGACTCCCTGTCACTCTCTCATAGCTGTACTGGTTCTGCAAGAGTTACAGGAGTTAATGAGGTATTGTCCATAAAATAATCCTGATTTGAAAATACCAAGGGAAAAGATATATCCAGGAAATGTTGATTCTAACAGTCACTTTTATGTTCATAGCCATACTAGAATATGTGTCATTTACCTTTGGAATAAAAATACAATTCGTAATGTTATTTCTCTGCAATTTCTGCATCCTAAGACACTTTTGCATTGTTATGATTAAGAAAATGCTCCTAAAGATCCCTGCAAACAGATACACAAGAACTGTATGCTGGTAACTGGTATATGCTTTATTTACAGGAAACGAGGAGAAACGGGAAACCCAAATGCATCTTTTTTCTACTGAAACAAGGATTAAAAAATGTCACTCTGGACAATGAGCAGCCAGAATCTAGAGCAGACAAACAACTAGTTAGAGGAGGATCCTATCCAATGGCTGAAGTCACTGGGCTTGATTTACTAACATGGATGTCCAATTTGTACCCTCAGTACTCATATAGGCAGTGGCAGCCCTGGAGGAATTCACTGACTTCCCATATTGTTTCTGCCATAGCTACCTTTTTAAAACATTGATGGAGCCAAGGTTGCTTGGGAGATACACCAAATCAGCATATCTGCTAAATGCCCTGGCCCTGGCCCTGCCCCTGCCCCTGCCCCTTTCCAGCTGTCCCAACCCATTTTCTGGATGGTGACAGCAGCTGGTTTAGGCCAATGGAAAGGAATCAGACCCACAATGGTCACCTCCCCATTAATGAGGCCTGGGACATAGGGACTAGATAAGCCCCATTAAGGAAACTCAGAGTCATAATGAAAACATCATGGAATGTAAACATCAGATTTCATCCAAAATACAGATATTCTGTGGGAGAGAGAATCCTGTGAATCGGTAATGTAAACACATTAGACAGGAGTTTGCAATGCAGTATGGTAACAAAAGGGTGATCAATGTAATCTCGGGCTATAAATGTAGCAGTTTCATGTCATGTGACCAGAAGGTAATGGTTCTTCTTTACATGGCTGGAACATTGGGCCAGATTCATTGTGGTTGTGGCTCCACTGAAGTTAAAACAAGGATGAATTGGTCCATTATGTACCAGAATTACAATGGTGAATTGAAGGGATTTCAGAAAGGAGCTATAAAAGTGGCTATGGGGCAGAAGGGACTGATTTATGAAGAAAGATAAAAAGAGTTAAATATTCATAGCTTGACTAAGTAGTGGGCAATAAGGATGTGATAACACTACAAAAATCTGAAAGCTATAAACTCAAAAAAGTCAGAGGCATTTTTGTATTAATATAAAGAAGAACAAGTAGGAAAAATAAGATGAAATTAAGACAGGGAAATTTCAATTGACAGTAAGATCTATTAGTGTAATTTCTTAAGAGAAGTGGTAAATGTGCCATTGTTTAATATATTTATAGCTAGACTGGACAAAACGCTAATAGATGTACAAGGGGGACAATCTTGCATTGGCAGGGAAATAGATTACATAACCTAGTATACCCTTTCTATTTCTAGATTCTGTGATTCTATTTTCACTTGAATAGGCTGGTTTGGGCAGGCTCTGATTATTTCTATACTTGTTCATCCACTTTTAAACTACCATCTATGAGTAGTATTAGTGGAAGCTGCACTGACAAAGAAGTTCTCTCTTTGAGTAATAATTTTAGATCTTGAATGATCAAATGAAGACTGAGCTTTTCCAAAGCTTCTCCAAATAGTTGCTGGGCCAGTTTCGGTGCTGCCTTCCAAAGTGGTCATTGTAGCTAAAACACAAAGGAAGCCATTAGTGTGAGTATTAACTATGCAATGTACTATCTGGATTGCTGGGGCTCTCATTCGTGGCTAGTTAGATGCATAACTACCCCATGATTTCTCCTCAGCAATTGCCTCTCTGCTAACATTCAGAAATCAAGGCAGATTTAAAGTACATTTCCTCAGCAAATATATTATGAATTGGAAGACTATAATATGTCCAGACACATATTTTTTTACATAATTAAGTGTCTATATAACTATCATTTGCAACTGTTATTTGTTTCAATCTTGTCAGCTCTCATAAGCTAAGCAGGATCAACATGAATCATTAATATGATGGGAGACCACCTAGATTCTACCCGAATTGGTGCTGGTGATTCAAAGGTGGTACTCTGTTACTACTGGCCTAGCCTGTGCTGTTAGAGGGTTTGTTCTTTGGATGAAACATTAAACTGAGAACCCACTTCATTTAATGCCCACTTGTGTTCATGTAGCTTTGTGTGAACAAACATCTGCATGCACATTCTGGAGCCCTGTCATTTGCATGCAGAGGTGATAGAATTTGCCTATTAAAAATGTCTTTCATAGATTCATAGATTCTAGGACTGGAAGGGACCTCGAGAGGTCATCGAGTCCAGTCCCCTGCCCGCATGGCAGGACCAAATACTGTCTAGACCATCCCTGATAGACATTTATCTAACCTACTCTTAAATATCTCCAGAGATGGAGATTCCACAACCTCCCTAGGCAATTTATTCCAGTGTTTAACCACCCTGACAGTTAGGAACTTTTTCCTAATGTCCAACCTAGACCTCCCTTGCTGCAGTTTAAACCCTTTGAATAAATGAACATTATATTTGTAAATTGTATTGCCTTTTCACATTAGCAGAAGCCTAGATAGGAAAACTTGGCCCTAAAGATACCATGGTACTTTTTACAAAGTACAGAGATGTTAATCCGAATTTCCTCACTACATTCCAATATGAAGATTCGGTACTATCTACATAAAATTTCCTTTGCATCCTCAGTTGCATACAATATTCTTCACCTTAACCTGATATGTGGCACATCTGTGCATTGATAAAACAATTGCTACATGCCACCTCAAAGGTGATACTATTTCACTACTAGGTAAAGTGTTTCCTTTTTATTTATAAAGCCACATCCTTACAGGTGTTGAGCACCTGCGAGCCACCTGAAATTCCTTCTGAAATCAATGGGAATTGCAAAATGTTCATCATTCTCTCAGCCTTCTGACCCATTTCATATGACGTCAGTCACTAAGCAGTCAGCAGATTCATTTAATCATTGACCTAGAGCAATTCAATCTCTTGTCTTACTTTAATTTTTAAACCCACTGCCAGTTTTTCTTCACTGTACAGCAGCAGAGGGAAGAAACTGGCTAGATCCCCATCTGCTTACAGCAGAGTTTGACCTCCTGACTTTCCCTCCCCCACTCTTTCTTTCTCAGTTGCTGCAATATTCAGCCACCTTTTATACAATAGCCAGCTGGGAGCTGCATAACCACAGAAAAAACCCTTGCTGACCATGGCCGCTACTGAATACATGACATGTATTTTCAAAATCAGAATTATACACCAAGTTACATATTTAACACTTGCTGTTTAATAATACATGGGCCTGTGTCTGGGTGTCTTTGGCAAAACCATGTTGTAACAAAGATGTATATATAGAGCATGCTCCAAGGAGAGCACTTATAGCGCTAAGTCACTGGGATACACAAGCCATAGAGGCAGCTCAGTAGCCATTTAAGTCCATCCCCAGTTCAGGATGACATTAAAGCATGTGCTTAACTTAGAAACCAATAGAACTTAAACACATGCTGAAAACTAAGCACATGCTTAGGTGCCATCCTGAACACAGATGGACTTAAGTATGCATCTAAGTGCTTTCCTGAATCAGAGCCAGCACAAGTCAAGGCAAAGCAGAGAGAATCCTTAAATAATCTATCCCAGGTTATGCATGAGACCTGGAAAATTAGATGTATACTTTGAAGAGTTTTATGAGTTTTTATATAGCTAGCCACACAGAGAGAGTGTGTTGAAGAAAGCTCATAGCTTCTTTAATTAACACTGAGTTCTAGTATATTCATTATTAGTAACACAAAACACAACAGAGTCACCACCAATCTCCAATAAATAAATAAATGAAATAAAATAAACCAAGTGCTTGGCACATACATACAGTGTAAAGCTGGGAATTTCTGACTGGTTGCTGCAGTCTCCCATTCATTGTCGTCACTTTGCTTGACTTTGTTGGCTTAGTTTTCACTGTTGTTTCAAATAACAATTTATTGGCTTTTGTCAATGTCTCTAACGGACTGAGCATTATTTATATGCAAGATTTTTCCTATTTGTTTTTAGTGGCAATTAATGTTGAGCATATGTGATATGTTTGATTAAATCTGGATGAGATTTCAGCTGTTGCATAATCAAGGTTCTTTAGGCATATAATTTTGCTCTTATAAATACAATAATAAAATAGTCCCTTTGGCCCATTTACTATCCAGTACTTCTGTAGCATCTCAACATTCACCAGTGCTTATTTGAAAGAGAAGCCGGTATCTTCTAAAGCAAATTACAATTTCTAAGCAACACATATGCTACCTCTCTCTTTGCTCTACCTGAAAAAGGGTATTGTGTACCATACCATGGTAACTCTTTCCCTACTACGCTCTTGTTGATTTTCCCAGAGGTGGAAAGATGTATTTTAGGGTAAGAAATTTTCACTTACAAGAAAACCTAAAACTCATTGAAATGGAGAGGGAGGGATGAGGTCCAAAGAGAAAATTTCCTTTGCCTGTTCTTGTTTGGAAGCTTACAAGAGGTTTTTTGTTTTGTTTTGTTTTTAATTTTATGCTATTTATTGAAAAACTAAAAATTAAAAACTACTGAAACCTGAAAAAACCCACAACTTTTTAAAGCCATTTTTTCTGTTGTTTGTTTTTGAAAGCTGAAAATATTTTGGCCATCAGGTTATGGTTTTTCATTGAAAGACAGGAAGAGTTCCATAGAGAAAAAAAATGAAAATGTGATGTTTTCTTTAAAAACAAAAAAAAAAATCATGGAAAATACTCAACATTTTCCAGTCAGCTTGAGGTATGTTTAGCTACCTCTCAGGGACACAGTAAGATTTAGTTAATGATTCTATGTAAAACAGTTTGTAAGCTTTGGATGAAAAGGAATATATAAGTTAAATATATTTATTATTATTATTAATAACAGTGACTTATTCAACTGATTTAAAGAGAGGCACTTGACATGTCCCCAAAGCAGTTTTGCCCAGTCCTGGCTCTAGATAGCTTTTTTCAACCATCAGTTTACCAATAAATAAATAAATAAATGAATCACTTCTGTCGTTATAGGTAAGGAAACGAGCTATTATTGCACAAAAGAAATATCTCTGTGAGGCTTCCCAGAATGTGGTAAATCAGTGCACTAACAAACAAACCCCTTTACTCTAAAATCTGCCCCTTGATTTCGTGCAGTGAGACACATTGGAAAAAAATGTTCCCCTCCTAATCCCAATTCCTGATTTTCTGATAGTTCCAGTAAATACACACTCGCTACCTTGAGTCATCTGTGGATTAAACTTTAAGTAGTGAGGAAAGAAGAGGGTAAAAAAAAAGGACCAACATATTAATGACTTCAGTGAGGCTTTCTCTGCTTAGGTCTGCAGCTTAAATTTGACTCTCCTGCTTGGCTGCATCACAGGGAATGAAGAAATAGAATAGCATTCGTAAGCTAATAGCTCCCAAGGTTACTGATGTGGGGGAATAGACAGACTTTTAAGATGGATCTTACTGCTGCAGACTGCCCTCTATAGTTCATACGTGATGCACAAAGAAAAGATATTTGGCAGCTGGAAAAAAACTAAGTGATATCCGCACAACCTATTTAAATTAGATTATCAGTTGGGTTTGCTTGTATGGGAAACAGCCATTAATATTATCTTTGCAGAAATATCTCTCTAATTTTTTCAATGTTCTTACATTTGGAGGCAAAAAATATAATATATGTAGACAAGTGAAGTAAATTTCTCTCTAACTTTACTAAAATCTGGCAAAACCAGTGGCAAAACCAGTGATGAGAGAACTACTGTAGCCAAAATAAAAACTGACCCAAACTGTCAATCAAATCAAGAACCAAATTCAAAGCTAACTTTACAGTGTTAGAATAACTTGCTTCCCCACAACATTTTTCATTTTGGTGTATCTACACACTTTCAGTTTCTGCCTGGAAGCTGATGTACCAAAATAACACAAGAAAAGGGATTAACATGGTATGTCTAACCTGACAAGAAGCTAGAAATAACTAAAGTCCCATGAAAAAAAGCCTGAAGCTGTGTTTTACAAGCTGAAGATTAGAGTTAGGCCAAATTCACATGTTGGATAAGATGTTTTTCGCTAGTTACTGTTTGAGTCTATAATCAGTGCCGCGCAGCATAATACCTCCCCAGAACAGTGGAGGGTGGCTGGGAGGGAGGATATGACTCCAGAAGTCACAGTCTCCCTCTTGAACTATTCCAGGGGCTGTTTGGATTGTGAACACTTTCTCATAATTGGACACAGAATTGGGAGACAGAGAATCTGGAATTCTGTTCCCATCACTATCACTGAGTGACCTTAACACTTAATTTAATTAAATGTATACATATACAACCATAAGAATACTCCAAGTTAATTTCCAAATAACTTGCCCACAGGAGAAGTTTCTTCCTAACTCCCCCAGTTAGAGGTTGGCTTATACCCTGAACCATGAAGGATTATATCACTGCCATTTTTAAAGTAATTTAAAGTGATATTCTAATTTAAAGTGATATTCTTGTTATGCAATCTAAATATTCAATCTTCGTATGAATCCTGCTGAGATCTTGACTGTAATTATATTTTGTTTCAAGGAGTTCCACAGGTTAATTGAATATTGTGTAAAATAGTATTTCCTTGTCAGCCATTTTAAATTATCTTCCTTTCAGTTTTTCGGAACGTATCCTTGTTCATGTGTTATGATCATTAAAATTTCCTGATTTACTTCCAGTATCTCAATCTGTATTTTGTATGCATTTATCTTTTCACCTCTTACTTCTTTCATAACATTATTTATAAGTGCCTCATATGAGACAGGTAAATAAAGTTATCCTCATTTTACAGTTAAGAAAATTGAGACACAGGTTAATGCCACCATTTTCAGTGTTGGCCCCAATCCTGCTAACCTACACATGTGTAACTTCACACACATGAACACACCATTGAAGTCAATGAGGCTAATCATAAAGGTAAAGTTACACACATGCATGCGTGTTTGATAGAGAACCATATCCTACTTATATGGGGATAAAACTCAATCGCTCCCTTTCCTTTTGACAACACATCAAGAAGATATATGTTAAAATCTAATTGAGAGTCACTCTCCTTCGTAGGCTTGTCACCAACTCATGGGGTGGTAGTGCTGCAACCTTATGGACATTTACTGATGCCCTAATTATGGCATCTGTTGCATACTCTTCAGCAGCATAGGGCTCCAGTTGTCATTGTGGCAAGCTGGACTCAGTGATCAGCTTTGCCCTTCGTATCATCACTCATGTGACCCAGACCACTCCGGTCTCTGGCCTTCCTGTTCTGGCTGGCATTGCTCCCTGGCAATGAGATGTGAGAAGAGGGCCTGGCCACTTTACTGTGCACAACCAACTCTCAAGACAGTTTACTTCACAATTTCATCTCAAACCCACATCAAAAATGCCAGTTTAAGTCAAGATGCCACTTTTCTGAAATAATTGAGCCTCTCAGACGACACATCAGACATGACCTTTCTACGGTGCTGGGTGACTATTTTGCAACCAGGGGCTGCTAACAGGGAGTTTCACAAGGGAGTTCTTCAGGTGAAGGAGGAGCAAATACAGCACCCTTGGGGTAAGTGACTGTCTGTAGTGGGTGTTTGTTTGTGTTTGGGGGTTACTTGCTGTGTGCTGATCTTGTGTTTGTCAGTCTGTTTGTTTGAAGGACCGTGTGCTGTGGCTGGCAGTTGGAAGCTGTGAGCTGCAAAGGAAGGTATGAAAGCTAGAAGACTCTGGTAATTGGCTGAGCCTTAATCGTGGGCGGGGCATTGACATAGGCCAGGGCTTTATAAAGCAGCTCACAAGCGACCGGGGGCTGCTAACAGGGAGTTTTGCAAGGGAGTTTGGAAGGGGAGTGGGAAGGGAGCGGGGGTCCCTTGCCAGTTCTATCTGTTTCCCTTTACTCCCCTTAAAACCTATAAACCAAACTACATTAAAAACTTCTTGCTTTAAACAAAACTTAAACTCCTTTCATTAACTAGGAGACAATGCAGGCAGAAGCCCAGCTGCAGAGTGGGGGCTATCCAGTTTATTGCACTGAGTGCAGCATGTATGATTACCTGCTCTGTGGGCAGGTGGCGTATGTTGTGCATTCGGTGCAAGGAGCTCCTGACCCTCAGAGACCACGTATGGACTTTGGAGGCCAGGGTGGCGGAACTGGAGGAGCTAAGAGAGGCAGAGAGGTATGTTGATGAGGCTTTCTGGGACACTGTAGAATTGTCCCACCTCCGGTCAGACAGCCCCTGCGCTGTTGAGGAGGATGAAAGGCCCAGGAAAGCAGAGCAGTCAACGGGAGCAGAGGGAAACCTTCCCGTAGTTGGGACCCTCCTTCCAGATGGTGCTGGGGTTGCCTCTCGCACTGAGGTTACCTCTCCGGGGAGGGAGCTCCAGTTGCTAGGAAAAGGCAAGTGTTAGTAATGGGAGATTCGATCATTAGAAACTTAGATAGCTGGGTTTGTGATGACCGGGAGAACCGTATGGTGACTTGCCTGCCTGGTGCGAAGGTTGCGGATCTCTCGAGGCATCTAGACAGACTTATATGTAGTGCTGGGGAGGAGCCGGTGGTCGTGGTACATGTAGGTACCAATGACATAGGGAAGGGTAGGAGAGATCTCCTGGAGGCCAAATTTAGGCTGCTAGGGAAGAGACTGAAATCCAGGACCTCTATCGTGGAACTCTCAGAAATGCTCCCAGTCCCACACGCAGGGCCAGGTAGGCAGGCAGAGCTTCCAAGTCTCAATGTGTGGATGAGACGATGGTGTAGAGAGGAGGGGTTTACATTCATTAGGAACTGGGGAAACTTTTGGGATGGGGGGAGCCTATACAGGAGAGATGGGACCAAAGTGGAACCAGACTGCTGGCACTAAACATTAAAAAGGTTGTAGAGCAGTTTTTAAACTAGGAGATAGGGGAAAGCCGACTGCTGCAAAGGAGCATGTGGATCGGACAGAGACTTCTCTTAGGGGAGAGTCTAATGATAGAGAATCTCCAGGTTATAGTCAGGAGCAGAGGATGGAAGAGGATAATGTAAGGGCCAGATCAGATGATAAACATTCACATAAAAAAGAATCTGACACATCAGGAAAGGGCAGGCAAATAAACAGTGACAAGTTTTTAAAGTGCTTGTACACAAATGCTAGAAGTCTAAATAATAAGATGGGTGAACTAGAGTGCCTTGTGGTAAAGGAGGATATTGATATAATAGGCATCACAGAAACCTGGTAGACTGAGAGCAATCAATGGGACACAATCATTCCGGGGTACAAAATATATCAGAAGGACAGAACAGGTCGTGCAGGGGGGTGGGGAGAGTGGCACTATATGTGAAAGAAAATGTAGAATCAAATGAAATAAAAATCTTAAGTGAATCCACATGTTCCATAGAATCTCTATAGAAATTTCATGCTCTAATAAGAATATAACATTAGGGATCTATTATCGACGACCTGACCAGGACAGTGATAGTGATGATGAAATGCTAAGGGAAATTAGAGAGGCTATCAAAATTAAGAACTCAATAATAGTGGAGGATTTCAATTATCCCCATATTGACTGGGAACATTTCATTTCAGGACGAAATGCAGAGATAAAATTTCTCGATACTTTAAATGACTGCTTCATGGAACAGCTGGTACAGGAACCCACAAGGGGAGAGGCAACTCTAGATTTAGTCCTGAGTGGAGCGCAGGAGCTGGTCCAAGAGGTAACTGTAACAGGACCGCTTGGAAATAGTGACCATAATACAATAGCATTCAACATCCCTGTGGTGGGAAGAACATCTCAAAAGCCCAACACTGTGGCATTTAATTTCAAAAGGGGGAACTATGCAAAAATGAGGGGGTTAGTTAAACAGAAGTTAAAAGGTACAGTGACTAAAGTGAAATCCCTGCAAGCTGCATGGGCGCTTTTTAAAGACACCATAATAGAGGCCCAACTTTAATGTATACCCCAAATTAAGAAACAGTAAAAGAACTAAAAAAGAGCCACCGTGGCTTAACAACCATGTAAAAGAAGCAGTGAGAGATGAAAAGACTTCCTTTAAAAAGTGGAAGTCAAATCCTAGTGAGGCAAATAGAAAGGAGCATAAACACTGCCAAATTAAGTGCAAGAATGTAATAAGAAAAGCCAAAGAGGAGTTTGAAGAACGGCTAGCCAAAAACTCCAAAGATAATAACAAAATGTTTTTTAAGTACATCAGAATCAGGAAGCCTGCTAAACAACCAGTGGGGCCCCTTGATGATCGAGATACAAAGGAGCGCATAAAGACGATAAAGTCATTGCGGAGAAACTAAATGGATTCTTTGCTTCGGTCGTCACGGCTGAGGATGTTAGGAAGATTCCCAAACCTGAGCTGGCTTTTGTAGGTGACAAATCTGAGGAATTGTCACAGATTGAAGTGTCACTAGAGGAGGTTTTGGAATTAATTTATAAACTTAACATTAACAAGTCACTGGGACCAGATGGCATTCACCCAAGAGTTCTGAAAGAACTCAAATGTGAAGTTGTGGAACTATTAACTAAGGTTTGTAACCTGTCCTTTAAATCAGCTTCTGTACCCAATGACTGGAAGTTAGCTAATGTAACACCAATATTTAAAAAGGGCTCTAGAGGTGATCCCGGCAATTACAGACCGGTAAGTCTAACGTCAGTACCGGGCAAATTAGTCGAAACAATAGTTAAGAATAAAATTGTCAGACACATAGAAAAACATAAACTGTTGAGCAATAGTCAACATGGTTTCTGTCAAGGGAAATCGTGTCTTACTAATCTATTAGAGTTATTTGAAGGGGTCAACAAACATGTGGACAAGGGGGATCCAGTGGACATAGTGTACTTAGATTTCCAGAAAGCCTTGACAAGGTCCCTCACCAAAGGCTCTTACGTAAATTAAGCTGCCATGGGATAAAAGGGAAGGTCCTTTCATGGATTGAGAACTGTTTAAAAGACAGGGAACAAAGGGTAGGAATTAATGGTAAATTCTCAGAATGGAGAGGGGTAACTAGTGGTGTTCCACAAGGGTCAGTCCTTGGACCAGTCCTATTCAACTTATTCATAAATGATCTGGAGAAAGGGGTAAACAGTGAGCAGGGCCGGCTCCAGAGTTTTGGCCACCCCAAGCAGCCAAAAAAAAAAAAAGCCGTGATCGCGATCTGCGGCGTCAATTTGGCGGGAGGTCCTTCGTTCCGAGGCAGAGTGAGGGACTGTCTGCCGAATTGCCACCGAATACCTGGACATGCCGCCCCTCTCCGGAGCGGCCGCCCCAAGCACCCGCTTGACAAGCTGGTGCCTGGAGCCGGCCTGACAGTGAGATGGCAAAGTTTGCAGATGATACTAAACTGCTCAAGATAGTTAAGACCAAAGCAGACTGTGACGAAGTTCAGAAAGATCTCACAAAACTAAGTGATTGGGCAACAATATGGCAAATGAAATTTAATGTGGATAAATGTAAAGTAATGCACATTGAAAAAAATAACCCCAACTATACATACAATATGATGGGGGCTAATTTAGCTACAACGAGTCAGGAAAAAGATCTTGGAGTCATCGTGGATCGTTCTCTGAAGATGTCCACGCAGTGTGCAGAGGCGATCAAGAAAGCAAACAGGATGTTAGGAATCATTAAAAAGGGGATAGAGAATAAGAGCGAGAATATATTATTGCCCTTATATAAATCGATGGTACCCCCACATTTCGAATACTGTGTACAGATGTGGTCTCCTCATCTCAAAAAGGATATACTGGCACTAGAAAAGGTTCAGAAAAGGGCAACTAAAATGATTAGGGGTTTGGAACGGGTCCCATATGAGGAGAGATTAAAGAGGCTAGGACTCTTCTGCTTGGAAAAGAGGAGACTAAGGGGGGATATGATAGAGGTATATAAAATCATGAGTGATGTGAAGAAAGTGGATAAGGAAAAGTTATTTACTTATTCCCATAATACAAGAACCAGGGGTCACCAAATAAAATTAATAGGCAACAGGTTTAAAACAAATACAAGGAAGTTCTTCTTCACGCAGCGCACAGTCAACTTGTGGAACTCCTTACCTGAGGAGGTTGTGAAGGCTAGGACTATAACAGCGTTTAAAAGAGAACTGGATAAATTCATGGTGGTTAAGTCCATTAATGGCTATTAGCCAGGATAGGTAAGGAATGGTGTCCCTAGCCTCTGTTTGTCAGAGGATGGAGATGGATGGCAGGAGAGAGATCACTTGATCATTGCCTGTTGGTCCACTCCCTCTGGGGCACCTGGCATTGGCCACTGTCGGTAGACAGGATACTGGGCTAGATGGACCTTTGGTCTGACCTTATGTTCTTATGTTCTTAATCAAAAAACCAAATATTTCAATAATTTCCTATTTAAAATTTTGACAAAATTGATATGTTCCCATGAAACATTTCAGTTTCATTGAATCAGTATTTCCAATAGAAAACTGTTATATTGGAACATTTCTGATCTGTTGTAAACACACACAAAATTCATAACTTGATTCTAATATACCTGGTTAAAAACTTCCAAATAGGACTAACCTGTCAGTCCACAACTCCTAAGTGCTAATGAAAGATAGAACACAAAATACAAGCCTAAATGCCTAATACACAGGCTGATAGATGACAGCTCAACAGTATGTAGTAAGCAGAGAATTCAGCTATTAAAATAACAGATTTCTTACTGCTCAGGTTGATAGATTCTACCTTTGCAACTTATTCAAGCTTTGATGTGCATATGTATTGCTCAATAGCATAGACATGAAAGATTAATATATGTGGAGATGGAAATAAAGGGGACATGATGAATTACAAACCTGTCTAATTTATGCAAAAGCTACATTTTGCAGCATAAATTGGGAATCCCAAAGAAACAGACAAGAGAAGACTATATTTATGAAGCATGAGGCTCATTTAACTCCTTCAGTTTCCCAAAGGGCCAGAAGAATAGAGGTGGAGGGTACGTCTGTGCTTTGGGCTGGGATTGTGATTCCTAGCTTAAGGAGTCATACCCATGATAGGTCTTACTGAGCTACCATACTAAAAAATAGTAGTCATGGTGGTGCAAGAGGGCCCATGGATTATTTGCCTAGAGTCTTAGATGAGTGTGTACGCAGGGCAGGTAGCCGCTCCTGCTGCTCGTGCCGCAACAGTTACACTTTATTTTTAGTACACTTGCTCAATTAGAGCTAGTGTGAGTATGTCTCCTCAAGTTGGGAATTACACCCCAGCTCAAAGAATAGACATACTCTGAGACACAGCACTGAGAGTCAGGAAGCCTAGCTTCTTTTCCAATGAAGTTTCCTCTGTGACCCTGGATAAGTCACTTTGGCCAACATTTTCAAACATGGATACTGGAAACTAGGCACTCAGATGGAAATAACTGAAATCTAATTTTCAGAGATGCTGAGCATCCCCCCATCTGAGTGAAGTTAGTGCAGGTGTTCAATGCTTGTGAAAATAAACCCATTTAGGTTCTTAAATATGGATCTAGAAGAGTAATTTAGACTCCAATATTGCAAACACTTTCTTCTTCTGGCGTATGGCTTCGGATGGCACAAACAATGAACTAGATGTAGCCATTCTATCAATGCCGCATCATCCGAAGATATAAAGTGCACCCATCCACCATCAAGAAGAAGATAAAGAGGGCAGTCCATAACCAGATGGCATGCTATTTGTTCTTGAGCTCCACAGGGAAAATGGGAGCTTAATAAACTCTAAAGGAAAAGATGTGAGTTAAACCCCCGTGACCACAACGTATCCTGTTTAATGAAAAAGGTTTCGGTTCATGTGGTTTTGGTTCTTCTGAGGGACATGTGACAGCCAGGGCCGGCTCTGGCTTTTTGGCCGCCCCAAGCAAAAAAAAAAAAGGGGGGCGGCCAGAATGGCAAAGCAAAAAAAAAAAAAAAACCTGCGACGCGGCCGAAGCGCGGGTACAGGGGGGACCGGCTAGCGGGGGGCAGGGGGAGGGAGCGGGCGGGAGAGAGAGAGAAGGGGGTGGCCAGGGCTACAGCAGGGAGGGCTCCGCTCTGACGGGGAGGGCAGGCTTGCTGCAAGGTGCTCCCGTCCTCCGCGCCGCCGCCCCCTACAGGGCGGCCGGAGTGGAACAACAACAACAAAAAAAGCAGCCGTACCGCCCTAGGATTGGGCGGAATGCCGCCTCGTTCAATCTGCCACCCCAAGCACCAGCTTGCTCGGCTGGTGCCTGGAGCTGGCCCTGGTGACAGCTGATCTGGAGAGACTAGGGAATGCAGATCTGGATTGCCTGTTAATAAATGCACCATTAATCAAAAATATAGTCAATATTAATCAAAAATATAGATTACGTTGACATGTTTTATTTCAACTTTATCTTTTTGACAATGATATAGTATAGTATATACAATAAAAGTCAAAATTATAGAGTAGAAATAAAATATTTCAGAATATTTAGTTTTGTGAAAAATTCTGAGATTACAGCATTTGTCCTGATTCAGGATGAAACCAGATTTCTAAATCTTGGCAATTCCCAATGGACAGATATTTCATTTTTTCCAACCAGGTCTGTATGTGTGTGTGTGTGTGGGGGGGGGGGGGGGGGCACATGGCTATAGGGATTTCTATTCCTATATAATTAGATGGGGCAGGGGGGACTGTTCGCCCCATTGTAGATATCAGAGAACAATCCTGCACTCCCTTCTTAGGGCTAGATTCAGACCTTTTATCACTGCACTGGTTAAAATATAATGAAGTCAGTAGAGGTACACCAAAGAGAAATTTGGTCCACAAGCTTTGTGACTGTTCCTCTAGAATGAAATCCCTGGGTACTTTAAGTCTCCAGAGTTTGAACAGAGTCCAGTCACTGCTCTTGGCTTGGGCTTTCTAGGCACACATGATCCTTGCTCTAGCACCCCCATAGGAGAGTTGCCTGCCTCTGGGACGAGTGCTGAACCCCACACTCCCTAACAGCGTATGCATACCCCTACCCAGAACTCCATCTCAGTAGGTGCTCTGTAGCACATAACATGGAGACAGACTTTGCACAGAATTCTAAAGCACTCTTTACTTAGTAGCACAAGAAATACACAGATCTATACAAAAATAAGAAACCCTGCACAAATTTCCATGCCTCTATTTCCTCACAATTCTGCAGCATTCTTTAGGCTCAGATTAGAGTCCTCTGGGGGTATCCAGGCTCCTTCTCCTGCAGCTTATGGCTTGTCTTCTCAACCATGGAGCTTCTTTCTCTCTCCAGGTCAGCCTGCTTTGACTTTGGTTAACCCCCAAGCTATGAAAGCATGCTTGTCTGTTCCTCTCCCCATCCAAAGCTTCCTGGGTGGGTATGAAAATCTTCCCCCTACAAATCCTTTTTAATCTTCTGCTTTGTCACCTCTGTCTCTTTGTCCTGTTTGGGAATTTTCCACTCTCTCCCCTTCACAAGCCCCCTAAAGAGAGATATATTGAAACTGGTTTGCCTAGGCCTGAGCTAACCCATTGTCCCAAGGTACTTCCACCGGAATAGGCAGTCACTGAGTTCTAACAATCCACCACTGTACCTGGTCTAAGAAGGATGTGGCATAGCCTTTATCAGAAAAGATGGAATGTACAAACACATGGAGGTATTCAAAAATACAACAATTTAATAAGAACAACTCCATACCATCAACCAGAATTCATAAATTGCACAGATTCCATAAATCATCATACACCCGAAACCTATGTGTGTGTGTGCAGGGCCTGCTCCAGGCACCAGCTTGTCAAGCAGGTGGTTGGGGCGGCCGCTCCGGAGAGGGGCGGCATGTCCAGGTATTCGGCGGCAATTCGGCGGATGGTCCCTCACTCCACCTGGGAGCAAAGGACCTCCCGCCGAATTGCCGCCGCAGGTCGCGATCGCGGCTTTTTTTGTTTGTTTTTGTTTTGGCTGCTTGGGGCGGCCAAAACTCTGGAGCTGGCCCTGTGTGTGTGTGTGTGTGTGTGAGAAATCTCCACAAAGTAAACAGTAATAGGTTTCTACAGACTTCACTCTATTTCATTGAGAAGATACTTTCATATGACAATAGAAAACCCTCTCTTATAGTGAGTGTACGAAGCCTACTTATATTACAGTCGAAAGATTCTGTTATATTGACGTATATTCCATTACTTTAGAGTGTCAGAAAAAAGGAATGAGAATCAGATCTTACATTGTGATGCGAAGCAGAACATTTGTCTTACAATGACAGCAGGCATCTTTAAGATTTATATTACATGGGAAATATGAAGATCTTGATATCAATCATCCTGATGAGTTTGCCCCATATCATTTCATACTGTTGCAATCAGTACTTCATCTAAATTACTTCTGATAAAACTGAAATAGATAATCCATACAACCCATATCTACACACACATGCACACACACACATCTGGGATTGCCGGACAAGTTCTTCTAATTGGCCATCAGTAACCTATATAGTTTCTCAGATATAAATACCCATATATGGAGTCTTTCTACTATGTCAAAAAAAGGTTCTAGTGTAAAATTATTATGGTAGCAACTGGTGATGGATGAACTTTAAAAGGATCAGTTTGGATAGAATAATCATGTACAATTTTGTTCTTGCTTATCCCAACTTCTTTCTTCTGAAAATCAAGCTGAAATACATGACAGAACAGACTTCTTTTAGACCTTTCCAGTATCTCATACTAAAATAAAATAAAATAAATTAATGGAGATATCCCATCTCCTAGAACTGGAAGAGACCTTGAAAGGTCATCGAGTCCAGCCCCCTGCCTTCACTACCAGGACCAAGTACTGATTTTGCCCCAGATCCCTAAGTGGCCCCTTCAAGGATTGAATTCACAACGCTGGGTTTAGCAAGCCAGTGCTCAAAACACATTGAAAAAGAAGGGTGAAATCCTTGCCCTATTTGAATCGATGGTAAAATTCCTATTGACTTCAGTGGAGCCAGGATTCCACCTGAAATATCTAACTTTCAAATCTCAAAGTAGTTCCATGATTGTACAAGTTTTGGGTGAAGTTTTGCATAGCAATTATTTAATCATAACTCATTTGCCAATGTTAAGGAATTATTGTCTACTTGCCAAAATTAGATGTTACTTAACCCACTAATATGAAAGCTCAGCTTCAATTCACTATTTATCTGGCCTTTTGTAGAATAGAGCAGTGATTTTCAACCTGTGGTCAGAGGACCCCTGAGGGTCTGCAGACTATGTCTAAGATTTCCAAAGGGGTCCACACCTCCATTTGAATTTTTTTAGGGATCCACAAATGAAAAAAGATTGAAAACGACTGGACTAGAGTATAGAGCCATGTTGTGTCATTGTGCCACATTGATATTAGAGTTAGGCCCAAATCAAAATCCCAGAACTAAACTCCCTAAACTTTGGGGAAATTAAGATATTAATCCAAACTTTACAGCTGAGGAGTTTCACATGTCTACTGGGAATAATGCAAGTGAATTGGGACTTCCACAGAGGGTTAATACAGAGATGAAACTCAGTTGTTCCACTTCAGAAGGGTTTGTGCAAAACATCCTTAGTTGTGTTCTGCCTAAGTTCATCTATTCCTTCAGTTCTTATTGATTGGGAGTTATTTCTTTCTGCTATGGGGAGAACTAGCCTCAGAATTCAGATATATGGTGCTCTCTACTTTTTCAGTGCATAAACCCATAAATTCCATCTGTGAGATTGTTTCATCATTTTGTTTTATTTTATAGAAGACTAAAATGACTACATCATTAAACTCTGGGATAAGTAACAGTTTACTCAGTTCACATTTTTAAATAAAACCTAATATAGCACTGTGTAATCAGATCATGTCATTCTAGATGGTTTTCCCCATTGGTAGGGGTTTACTTCATGATATTTTGCATTCAAAAAGAAAACTGATGGTTTGGATTATAGTACTCAAATTAATTTCCTATTGTTGCAGTCTCAGTGTAATTAGAGTCAATTCTTAGTGTTTCAGAATAATCTCTTCTCTTTTTGATTTAGGTCTATTACTAGGTTTAATCCTCAGAATGATAACTTTAGTTCATGCGCTTTATGTTCAGTTACATCCATGCGGGATCGATTTAAACCATTTTAGATGCATCTCCCCATGTTATCGGTTCATTACACATTTCACTCCACATCTGTCCTCATGAGCTCAGTGCACATCATCTTTAATTCACTTATGACACTGCAGCATTGTTTCATATTGTCTTTGACTCCAATTCAATCACTGAGTTCATTTTCCATCATCTCTAAATCTATTCACATAATTTGATGCTACACCCATATCTGTATAATCAACCATCATCATTTTAGTTTATTTCCTTTTATCTTGGATTCAGTTATCAGCACTGTTTTTGTTCTCTTCATTTTCCACACATCTATCTTTTTTTTGAGTCAATTTCCCTGGGTCTGGATCAAACTGATATTGTTTCAGAATGTGGGTTTAGTGCCTCTCTTTCTACACTAAATTTTCATACTTATCCACTGACTGCATATTATTCAGTGTTCACATTTTCCTGTCTTAGTGCAAATACCTACCAGTTTGTGTTGTTTTATGTCATTTGGCATTCAACTTGCCACTGTTTAGGTTTAGCCTACATCAGTGTGAGTAAATCTCCTCGTTTTATAGAATTATGTCATAGTAGTCACAATTTAATTCTCCTTCTTGTAGGCTCAGCTCTCATCACTTTAGATTTAATTACCACCATTATTAAATCAGCTTAAATGCATTTAGCTTCAGTTATATCTTTAAGGTTAACTTTACATTGTTCCATATTCATTTTCTGTCCTAGTACATTTATCTAAATTTCACACCAATTAATCTTCAGTTATTCTTATTCTAGTTTCAATCTTACTGTCCTACTGTATCATTTCATATGGTTTAAGATGTGATTAGTTGTGATTGTAGAATCAATTTACATCTTTTCCATTACAGAGATGTAAGATGAGTAACTGTCCAACTTTTCAGTTTATACTCCTTAGCTGCAGCTTTAGCTCACATCAGTTAGATTTATAGTTCCACAAATATTTTCAACATACCTTTCCCTCAAAGGTAGCTTTAGAGGGAAAAAATGGTGAATCTAATTCTGCTAAATTTTCACTGTGAAATTGAAATTTATGTTCCAAACTGTGAAATTTTCCTTCCCTTTTTCATGTGGCCAGTTTCATTCCTGGTGTAATTCCATTTGCATCAGTGGATTTACACCAGAGATGAATATGACCCACAATGTATTTTTTACAGGATAGGTATGATTTTTTTTTCCAAAATGCAAAATCTGTTATAGGGTGGAGATTTACTACGTTCTGCCTCAGTGCAGGGGGCTGGACTTGATGGTCTCTTGAGAGCCCCTCCAACCCTACTTTTCTATGATTGGCTAGAACCACGTGCAATGGAGCACTGATTGTGACTGGAGTTTTTGGACACTGATGAAAGACTGCAACTAATGACAATAAGTTAAGTCTACTATTTTAGCTTCAAATCCTTTAATTTAATGGCTCAGTTAAATGCAATATTAGGTTCAATGCCTAGTTTCAGTTGTGGTTAATATAGCCTCACTTCTTAAAATAATGATGATGGCTCTGACTAGAGGAATATGAAATATTTGTAATGCAAACTGAAACAACTCAAAATCTGAATTTCTCACAATTTGCTACAAATTAAAAATGGACCAATTATGTTTGAAACTTTGTCACTTTTTAGTTTTTGTTGTATCTGAATGAATATCAGTCAACCCTATGCTGAAAGGTGACTTTAAAATTCAAAGTTTGAAATGCAACTTTGAATTTTCACAGGTTTATGCTATCCAACAAAGAAAATCTAGTTCATTGACTTTTGCAACAAAGTAATATTGTGAATATGTTCATGTTAAATTTTCCAGAAAATCTTCACCACATATGAGCCCTTAGGTATTTAATACCAAGAGGCATTTATGCATCTGTTTTATGTTTAGGGCACTTTGGCAAGTTCTATTAGACACAGCTAAGTGGATATATACAAGTAAAAGAAATAAAGATGTGAATGGATTGCAGGGCACATAGAGTCATAGGATATGTATACACTGCAATTAAACACCCGTGGCAGGCTGGTGTCAGTTGACTCGGGCTTGCGGGGCTTGGGCTATGGGACTATTTAACTGAGGTGTAGATGTTCAGGCGTGAGCTGGAGCCCAGACTCTGAGGGCCCTAATAAATAAAGTTTAGACCATGTATAATGTGTTTAAAAAATGCAGAATGAAAATAACTACATCAAGTATTTTAAAAATTTAGAAAGAGAAATAACATGAGACATAAAACAGTTATGTGGGTTTTTTGTTGTTGTGTGTATGTGTGGGTTTTTGTTGTTGTCGTCTGATTGGCTTTTGGGGTTTTTGTTTGTTTGTTTGTTTTACTTTTCTAAGCCAGCTTTATAGGTAAGAACTTAGAAGGAAATAATTTCATTATCAGTGACGCTTGAGCTTATGCTTTATAAAATTTTCTCTGTTGCCTGTCTTTGGAATTTATGAGATACCAAATCCAGTTAGGAAAGTAATTTGAAGTAGTGCTTCGGTCTTAATGCAAGGAAGTAGTAAAACCTGTAATGGCATCTTCAGTAGTAGATCAACATGACCTTCCATAATAAAAGCTAAAAAGATGTGAGGCATTTGTGCACTGCTAAAGTTAAATTATTTTATACATTACAGTATTTTATTTTTAGATATTTTTATGTAGTGATATATCTGGAGCAGATGATATACTTTCCTCTCTTCATTCAGCTAACTCAGGTCCTTTTTTAAAGGCCACGTTACAGAGTACAGTGAAGTGTGAATGACAGGGTGGGAAGTGGTATTAAGGAGAGGAACTGCCAGTCTGGTTGCATGTAGAAGCTGTATTAGAGTAGCTGGAGATCACTGGGATATAGAAAAGTCTCAGCTGAGCTAGTGAGAGACAGCAGTGTAAAAACTTGTCCAATTATTGTCCATGGCATCAGTGTATCTCTTAATGATGGAAAACATCGGAGGGCCAAACAGAGCCAGAGCCAATCAGAAGGCTCCTTAGAGCCAGAGGATTGACCAGTGAAACAGCCTGACACAAAGCCACACCATGATTGGTCTAGAGAAGAATCCCTGGTAACCATTGAGGGAAACTCCCAGCAAACCCAGCCCAGCCATTTATCAGCCTACAACCCCTGTGAATCTGTGTGAAAGGCCAGGGAAATGAATTTTCCCAATGGTATTTCCTGAGGACTTTTCACCTTTTCCCCAAATTTTGCTTTCAGTTTTAAGTCTGAACAAGCCCCTATAAAAAAAAAGTAATACTCATTATTTGTACAGTAGCACCTAGGAGACCTGTCATGGCCCAGGACCCCATTGTGCTAAGCTCGATACAAACACAGAACAAAAGGATGCCTCCCCTCCCACAACAACTTTGCCCCGACCCTCACCCCAAATCATCAATCAGCCTGGGTACACTGAAAAATTTGCAAAACTTGGTATTTCAGGTTTAATTACAAATGTTCCATCCAGTTCTATACATAGCACTATATACAGAAAAGCTCCTCACACAAGTGCTCTTGTGCTTGTTTTCCCATAGGATGACTCTACCCAGCTTCCTTTCTCATCTTAACCAAGCTTTCATATGAATACATTTATTTTTGATTATAATTTGATGAGGAAAATGTCAGCAAAATTAAATCAAATCAAGGTGGCAGTCCTTTGGGGAAATAGATATACATAATACAGTTGTTATTATTATGGTTTTCCAAAAGAGCATAAAATGTCACAAAAAGCTAATGCTTACCCTTTTGGAATATCTCACCTATCATGTTCTGTTTGCTCAGTGACTCCTCTGTGGCATTTAGCGCTATGATATTTATGAATATGCATGCTTTATTTGAGGATGGGCTACAGATATTCTGTTCAGATATAAACTACCAGCATCTCCTCTCACCATATACTATCATACTTGATTAGCAGTGGTAGTAGAATATTAGTAAAATGAAAGAGTGCATTAGCTTCCCCATGCTCCACCCCTTCTGCTGGTCTTCCTGCCGTCTTGTTATTCCCCCAGGTGACATTTATAAAAGAAAATGCAGCACTATTAACATTTCTGAAAGATCCTTAACTATCAGCATATCAGAGGTCAGTTGCTCCATCTGTTCCCCTTAATTAGTTTGTCTTTAACTTCCTAATGTTCCAATCATTGTGTGTATGTGTGTGTGTGTGCGCGCGCACACGCACATGCATACGCTCTGTAACACCTAATAAGCAGGATCATGGGTTACAGGATAGATATTGCTTTACTGAGAGAAAAAGATAACAGCTTAGAATCGGTAGCAGATTTGTCAGTGACAGAGAGCAAATGTCATCTTAAACCATGCTCCAAACTAGAGCAATACAAAATATCTTAACTGAACCTCAAAGTAAATACAAGTGAGACTTGGATATGTGGTTCTCTTAAAGCAGTTTCAAACTTTGGTCTATATTCAGGAAAGTTCAGTAACCTTGGACCCAGGATGTTTCCACAGCTGCCCAACTTGTGAATATCAGTCTCTCTCCTCTCATTCCCAAAGAGACAACCTTTCCACCTATTCAATGAGCCTCATGCCAATTTTCTTACCTCAGTTGTCATCAGGGAATGCTAGTGGCCCTGTCATCATCCAGTGCATATTGATAATAGCTATGCATTGGGTAGCTATCATCTCATCCTCAGGTGGATGCTTCCCTTCCTCATGATCCCCAACATATTCTTCAGAGATTGCAAAGTATGTGCTGCTGCCTTCTCATCTTCTAATAGTTCTTCAAAGGAAAGATGTTTCCTCCTCTTCAAATAATGCAGTGGGAGTGAGGAAGCAATCCTTCTGTTACCAAGAAGGCTCCATTAAGATGAGGCTGAGAGAAACCCCATAATTCCTAGTGTGGTCCTTAGGGAAGTCCTGGAACTGCTAAAATATTAGTGTGCCTCTGAGTATTTCCTGTGAATTCTAGCCAATAGGAACACAGCAGATTAATATTTACATTATCGTACTATCCAGAGATACCAATCATAATCAGGACCTTAATCTAAGAACTATTTTTATTAACTACTTTTATTACAGAATTTCAATACTGGGAAAAGCATACATACAATACCAATTGTGCAGATGGAGGACTGGCACTCTCTACTCACTTGTTATTATTAGGGTTGCCCATGCAGTGGCTCTCCTACGGTCTTTAAACTGGGAGAGTCCTGGTCCAAAATCTCATATAATGGCAGAGAAGACCCAGGTCCAAGGAGGAAAGATGTAGAGCATGAGGAGACCTCTAGGATCCACCTGAAGACATCTGATATATAAAGTGAGGGGTTCCTAGAGTTTACTGAAGGAAAGGGGTAAAGAATAGGGTAAATGGGTAAAGAATGCTTCCTATGATGGGAGGGGGGTGGGTGGAGACTGTGGAGGTTGAGTTTAAAAGACTAATATCTCAAAGTGAATCTGTAAGGGTTAGTTCACTTTTGACTAGGCTTGTGAGAATGGGTAATTTCTTGGTTCACTGGCGGTACAGAAATTTTTTTAAAAAAATCATTTTGGGTTGACCCAAAATGAAACTTTTGGGAATTTTTTTGCAAACTGAAAAGTTGAAAAAGAGATTAATTTTTGGTCAAACAAAACATTTAGTTCTTTTTCTCCAATGATAGTTAGCTGCCTAAAAACCTTTGAGGATCTGGGCCATAATTTTATTTTTATTTAATAAACTCCAGTTGCTTGTTCATGTAAGAAATAATTAAAATAGGACAGCATTTTTCGCTCTCTGATGTGAAATTTTATGCTCTGTACAAATTGAAAGAGAACCTTAAAATAGTAATAGGCTCAATTATATTTGAAATATGACAGATAATTGTGTAATTTTTCAATAATGAAATAATTAGTAATATTTTGCATATGTATACAGTAATTGCTTTCATCTGAGGATCTAAAAATGTTTTACAAACAATAATTAACTACGCCTCCAAACACCCCTTTGAGGTAATCATTATTATATGACTTCTATTCATGGGGAAACTGAGGTTCATATTGGTGCAGTGATTTTCTGAATATCACACAGTGAATCAGGAATGGAAGCTGTCATGGTTTTTTTTTCCCCCAAGAATACTGAAATTAATAGGGTCTTTCAGTAGAATGACTATTTAAGATTGGGAGAACAAAATAAAACAAAAATCAAGCGCAGTGAGTCTCTCTTCTGTGAAAGACTGCACTAAACTGAACACAAAAATGGCCTGCTTTCTCTCAGAATAATAGGGACCTTAGAGATTTAAAGATGCAGGATACCAAAAATAAATGCAGCTAAATAACCACAAAATCCAAGTCCTGTATTACACTCCCTTGCACTAGTCACTATGGTAACAATATATAAAATAATTTCTTGTGATCATTATTATACTCTTTCCATACAAAAAGGTGGCATATTTTAAATAGGTAGAAAAGGCTTCTGGTTTATATAATTTATTTCTTGCTCTCATTGCCTAAACATGTCTGAATACTGAAGTGTATACACCCCTACCCCAATATAACGCGACCCAATATAACACAAATTCGGATATAACACAGTAAAGCGGTGCTCCAGGGGGGCGGGGCTGCGCACCCCGGCAGATCAAAGCAAGTTCGATATAACACAGTTTCACCTATAATGCAGTAAGATATTTTGGCTCCTGAGGACAGCATTATATCAGTGTAGAGGTGTATTTCTGCATGTCAGCTTGCTAGTAAAGATATGGAACATGCATTTCTTTCTTGGAGCTCCAGAGCTTTTCTTACTGTTAGCCTCATAGCTGTGTTCTAATATTCAAAGAGTTATAGAATTAAATGTTTCTAATAGTAAAAAAATTAATTTTGAATCTGTCCCTTGGCAAATAATTTAACATACTGGCAAATAAAGTCTTTTTAAGAAAAGATGTAGCCTGAGAGAAGAAATGTATTCTACTGTGGGCAGCTTTGCATAGAACTGTCTTTGGGATATACAGGACTCAGCTGCACCACAGTAGTTATGTGTTTTGACTTCCAGAATAGAATGTGAGGTGCATTGCTTCTGTGCTGGAATGTAGGAGGAAGGTGTTGCAGCTACTAGTGCAGGAGGTATAAAGTGAGGAAGCTGAAAGGCAGTACCAAAATGAAAATTTGGACAACAGATGATGTTTGAATGTGTCAAGGGATCTGTGACAAAAAGAACATATAAAATGAGATGAGTTCTAACAAAAACGTCTGAAAAGAAGGAGAAGAAAAAAAAGTGAGACAGCAAAAAACAACAAAACAAAACAAAAAAGAACACTAGAATAAATAATCCCCTGCAGTATGTCATTAACACCAAACTAGATCCCTCAAGGATACTAGGAATAACAGGAAAGCAATTAATTTGAGCTTTATTCTCATTAAAGTCCCTTAATTACATTTTTGAGATGAAATGTATTTATGTGAGGGTCATGCACTTTTATTTTAGGTATTGTGTCCTCCAGGTTCTTTGCCTCTGGAACTATTTGTTCCCTCTTGGGGGAAAGTGATACCAGCCATTTCTAATGTTAGCAAAAGGCAAATATAAATTCACCTGGAAATGAACAAAGATTCCAAAGCCTTGAGGTGCTGCATATTTCAAAAGGGCTTGAGGCAAAGATACTTTTTTCTGAAGTGCTGAATTTTATTTGCATCTATTAAATTTGCAACAAAGAAAACAGGAAGGAAATAGATAGGGAAGGGGGCAGGGGGAAGGGTGCAGAATTTAACTCAATGATACTAATTTGAAAGATCATACAATAGCACTCTGCATTTCAAAACCAAAACAAGAAAAAAGTCATTGAACTTTCTTAAATAGATTCAGCTGAATGAGAGATTAGGTCCTGTAAAAGGAGTTTTGGTGAAAATGGGCAGGAATTACTGAGAGGACATTTCAACGTGGGGTTGATGCTAGTAAGTGGCTCAGCTTCAAAATGTCAAATTTATTTTTTCATTTAGTCTTGCTAAGAATTTTCAGTTTTATGTGCTTAGAATGAAGACTCAGACAGGAGGTACTCCAGCCTTGTAACTGTATATATCTAACCTCCCTAGTTAAAATCCAAAAAAAAAAGGATTGGAATTAAAAACAATGCAGCTTTTATTTTACATCTCAATATTTCAAACATCCATGTTTTCTTCAGCAATGTTGTTGATGGATCACTACAACAGAGTAAGGCGGTGAAAGAGTGAATTGCAATATATACAACTATTACAAACAAAAGGTTTCTTATCACCTAATGAAATGTAACTAAATATATTGGGTCTGATTCTCCTCTCACTAACAACTGTTCAACACCAATGTAACTCAGATAACTTCAGTGAATTTACTTATGATTTACCTTGGTGTAAATGAAATTAGAATCAGGCCCATATGTTGTAACAACACAAACGGCAACATAGTGGCCCAACTATCGGAGCTAGTGACCACATTTCACAGCAGGTGTCAGAATGTTTTTTAATCCAGGTACTCAAATTTGGTGTCCTACATATAATATGTAGACTGTGAGCCAAATACTGCTATCTCTTATACTGCTTTTACACAACTGTATAACTTCATTTGACTTCAGTTAATTCCTCCTGATTTATACCAGAATGAAATCAGAAACAAATGCTACGTAATATTATACCAAAATCTTGATAAGATTGTGATAATACCACCAATCATTCCATGTGGTTAACTGACTTAGAGGAAATTATTGCAGATGTAGGTTTTTGTTACTTAAACTATATTTTAGACCTGAGAAGGGCATAATATCTCTGAAGTGTCCAGGTCACTAACATATCTTATCAGACATGCCATCTCTTAGGCATAAATAACTGTTATCCTTTCCGATCAGTTCTTTTACTGGCCTCTGTATTCTCTGCATTCTAACATGTTCATCAGTGGAACTGGAAGTGTTTCAACCCAGAGATTTCACTTTAGGTTGTGTGTGCATATTTATCCATTCAGTTAGCAATATTCTGTATAGTGCTTTAGGGTCCATTTAGAAAGAGGTGATATAAAAATGAGAGATACAAATAGATGATGATGTCCAGCAGAGACACATAGGTCTTGCCTTTCCAGCAACCAATGCTCAAAATAAATAGCACCACATCAAAAAAAAGCCATTTGGCTATTCTTTGTAGTGTAAATATTTTCCAGTAGTATTTGAATGACAAAGAGAACAGTAAAAAAGCTCATAAAGTAACAAAATACAGAATAAAAGCATGTATAAGGATAATGAAATGAGGATTACTCTCTTTTGTGTGGATCAAAAGATCTCCTGCATAGCACCATTTATGTTTGCATCTAGTTAGCTAGAATTTGTGGACAAATCATTCTATCTTTCACAAATTAAACTAATGTTTCAGACTGAAAGGCTTTGGTTTATTGCAGTATCATACAGTGCAGAAATAGACTAGAAAAAACAGACAGATGGCTTAATAAATTAATCTATAAGCAGCAGAACAGCATAAGGATAGTCGGTGACATTGGCAGCATATTGTGGAAGGTGGTGGAGATGTGATATAACAATATTCATTAGGAGCAAACATATGAAGGTGAAAGTCTGGGGTGAAAGGAGGTGGAGGACATGAATTAGAGATCTTCAATTTATTATAGAGATAGGTTAGAGCTGCACAGTTGAGATCCAGATTTGTATCTAAACACCCCTGTAATGTTGTGTTGTTCATATCTAGGATTTTGTTTCAGCTCATTATGGAAATATGAACAGGCAACAAAAGTTTATATTCATATTTAGATACAGAGCCAAACTACCCCTAAATCTCAAAGTGGTCTGATCTGTCCCCAGCTCTAGTAATAGAGCATTACAACATATCTTACCATTCACAAAACAGGCTGCATTACATTATAGGCACTTAATTGCTCCAAAAGGGACATTACATTGTACTGTAGCATCTTTGGGCCTGATTTTCCTCTCACTTAGAATGATAGAAAGATAAATCAGCAGCAGGTCCAATGAATTCATGGGAGTTACACCATTGTAAAACTGTTTATGGGAGAGCAGAATCAGACCCAATAACTCTACATCAGTATAACTGGGTGAGACTGAGAGCAGGATGCCACTGTGAAGGAGATGTTCCCAACTACCCTTCAGAGAGAAACTGGAATTCCTCTCTAATTAGCAACTCATGTTCTCACCATTAGATTTTATGAACCATGAAAGAACATTGATCCAACTTGCAGGTGTTGGCCAAAAGTTCTTTCAGCACTGCCAGAACCACAGTAGGCAACTCAGGCAATGAAGATCCTTCCTGAACAGCTTCCATCTCCACAGAAAATGAATTTGTAAGTAATATTTTTCATGAACAAAAGACAGTGAAAACACCACACAGTTAAAAAACACTCAATGCTGCCACTCAGTGGAGACAGACAGGGTTATCAAGTATTCACTATGTGTTACAGATCATTGATTGAAAATCTTTCTAACGAGCAAGCCATAGATGCCCAACAAGCAAGCCTTTGCATGCCTCTCCTGCTGACAATATCTGAAGTTGGGATTCTACGTGAAAGGGCTTGTTGAGGGGAATGGGGCAGCTGTTGATGGGAAGCAAGGGAATGCTAACTGGCTTCCCAGCTGTTTGAACAAAATCAAACCTGTGATTTCCAAACTCTTGGAAACAGGTGCTGAAGTTTGCAAAAACATCAGATCTCAAATCCTAGGTTCATTGGGATTGCGTTTAAAGGTCAATACAAACATTTCACAACTATGGTTTAGACACAGAACAAAACTTGTTTTTTTCTGCATAGTTTTGTTTTGAATTTTTGAGTTCATCTAACAGCACAACTCATAATGAAACATATTAGGGACCCACCCAAACCAGAAGTGGGAGGAAAGCCTCATAGGTTACGCCCCTGTATTGAAATTTCTGTACTAAAGGGCAGTACGCAATACAGCATACACTCCCTGATATCCTTAACTGGATTTTTTAGATTATTCTGAATGTGGGTGTGTAAGAGACAGAGGCTACTTGAGGGAATGACTAAACTCTTTGTACAACAACCATGGTTATCCTATGTCTTTTTATAATGGATTCTTATTGAATTAAGTAAGTTAGAGTTAAACTTTCTAGAAACATTTTTCACTAGTTGTATTGAATGAAGAAGACTACTGTAGTTTTTCTCATTTATAATGATGTAGTTTCAAAGACCAAATGGTTACATCACAATTTAGATACTGCCTTGGAGTCCTCCTAACTTAGCAGAGAGTGACTTTGCCTGTGACTTGAGTCCACAGCTCATAAATAAAGCATGAAGAATGTGTGACGGTTAGTAAACTGTAAGTCATCTGGGAAACTCAGTATGTTTCTTTAAAAAAAAATATGTTTCTTTTCCAAAAGTGCTACATTGAGAGCCCTGGAAACTCCAGTGCTCATTTTATTCAGAGAACAGCTACAGTATTGGTTGCAGCAATGTACGGTTTTCTCACACTGTCCTCCCACTATGCCTCCATCCTAACATGTCTGAATAACCTCATGGGGAAGGGGGTTGGAAGGAGGAAAGACCCCAGTCCAGGACTCCGTTTAATTTTTGGTGTCTGCTTGAACTGCCAAAAAGGGTGTCAGTTAATGCCAATTGAGGGGGTTGTGTTAGGGTTGTGAATGCTTGTCATAGGAAATTAATTGTATTAATTAATTGATTTATTAAGATTTAAAACTACACAAAGATGCTTATCTCAGGCTTTAGGAACCCTAATAGCTTTCCTAATTTTACAATACAATGACATCCCAACACCACTTAAATAATAATTCCAAGAGGAACTCAGCTAGATATTTACAGAAACTCATTCCACCCCTTCATCATTGTACAAAGTATACTCTCCATCCTGTTCAAAACCCCAATCAAACAGGTGTCTCTCAGAGCATGCCCAGAAGGTCCCCACATTCAGGCTATTTCAGACTGACGGGAGGGGGGAAAGGTAAAACTTCTAGAGTCCTAGCATATGGCTACACATCACTTAAACACTCAAGATTTGACTTGGGCTTGCAGAGTTTGGGCTGCTGGGCTGTAAAATTGTGGTATAGCCATTCAGGCTTGGGCTGGGGCTTGGGCTTTGGGACAAACACCCCCCTCCCCCCGGGTCCCGGGCTTTAATGTCTACACTGCAATTTTATAGCCTCACAGCCGACAAGCCCAAGACAGCTGGCCCAGGCCAGCTGCAGGCATATAACTCACAGAGAACATCCTGCCAGCTGCTTACTCTCTTTATAATGTGGGGGACCCCCCCCCAGCTCAGGTGCCTCTGCTGATTGCATCTATGGCAGTAAGGCACAGGAAGAGATGCAATCCCTCAGGTAGGCCAATCCCAAGCCATGTAAGGCTTTATAGGTCATATAACCAACTCCTTGAACTCCTCCCAGAGATCAATAAGTAGCTAGTGCAGATTCCAGAGTATTAGTGCCATATGATCCCTTGAGATGGCCTGCTCAATAAGCATTCTACACCAGCTTCCATCTCTGAATAGTTTTAAAGTATAGAGCATGTAAAGCACATTTTAGTAGTCTAATGCTGAGGTAACAAAAGCATAGATACAGTGACAAGGTTTGCATCCAAAAGGGAAAAGAGAACTACTTATCATCACTTCCTAACAGGACCTGAGAGTCAATGACCTAACAGGTGAAGACTATATCCCATCATGAATCTCTTAATTAGTCCCCCACATGTATTCTCAAAGTGATTTTCCAGTCTGTGTTCTATAGACCTGTATATGACTTCTGCAGGTGAGCGACTCTTTCTCCCATAGGGTTTTGAACTGTTGTCCATCACTGTAGTATCTGACCACCTACAAAAATTATCCACCATTATTTGTTCACATTTTAAAATGAACTTACTTCAACTGTGTCCATACCATTTGTATTCACTTTCATCAGTATAATAGCAAATAAACTGGCTGGAGTTTTCCTGAAGCAGCATGTCACAAGCCAGTAGTGAAGAATAGTTATAGAAAGTGAATTTTGAATATATATATTGTGAGTATTCACATGGGAAGCCTGATTCTGGGGGTTATATTACATTCATCCAATCAGGTAACACAAACTTATATATATGTCCAATCAAAAGAGCTTGAAATTTTGAATGTCAAGTATTTAGAATGAATTGCTTGGAACAAATTACAAATAAGGGATCATCCATAGAAAATATTTGGGAAATAATTTTGAATTGTTAATAGATTTGAAATAATCACAATCTCTGTGTGAACAATTAATAATCAGAGAAAAGAAGCTAAATTCCTTGAAGAAATAATTTATTATGGATTATTTGCTCTGGTCTAATGACTGCTATAGGTTGCAGTTTTTGCTAGCCATCTCACTAGGTTGCTTCAGCTACTAAAGCCAGTAGGAGCTCATCAAAGACCTCCAAGTAGTCATTACCTGTCTACAGTATGACTCTAAATACTGGATAATTTTGGTGCAGGCTTTTAAATTGGCATTGTGTTTTGGTGAATTGGAATAGAGTCTTCATGAAGCTCAAGTGGGATGGATACTGAAACCACCTGCAGTCTAAAACTTTTATCATCACTGTCACTGAGGCATTTATCCCTTTCCTTCGAGGACATCGGCAAACAGTGTTCCAGTTATCTGGCCCATAGAGTCTCGCTAATAATCAATTGGTGATGAACTTCTCATCTAAAGCAGGGCATTTACCTATCAAGGTTAGTTTCAGCATCTCCGAATATAAAATGGTTCTGTCCTTTGTCACTTTGTCCTATTTTTGACCCTGTGCCTTCTTTTCTAAGTATAAGAGATCCATTTGGCATAAGCCCATGGACAAAACCATCATGTTTTCATTACAATTAATTAGCCACTTTTCATATATATTTTCAACCCAGAAAGGTACATATTTTCCCCTAACTGTGCTACAGGGTGATACCTGGACAGTGTGATAGTGAGTATTTACTATTATTTTCACTGAGTACAATTTAAAAACTTGGATTTTTGCCAGATGACACAAGATTTTTGATGACAGTCACGAAATTGGGCCAGTATTCTGAGTAGAGGATTAGGGTTCCGGATACCCTGAATTCTATTCCCAGCTCTGCTACAGACTATATACCCTTGGACAATTCATATCACCTCTCTGTCCAAGGAGGCACAGTTGAGAAATTTAAACAATTTAAAGCAGTCTTGAATCTGCTCTGATTTCCACCTTGAGACCAAACCAGACCCAGGATTGGGGAAGCTCTAGCTTGTGTAAATGAAAGGGAAATATAACCCTCCATATACAGTGATCACACCTAAAAAAAAACTTTCTTCCATTGGGAAGTATTCTACTCCTTTGAGAGATATCCCTATATCTAAAGTGGATCATACTTGTGAAAATACTGCTCTACCTCAATATAACGCTGTTAATTCTTACCGTGTTATAGGTGAAACCGCATTATATCGAACTTGCTTTGATCCACCGGAGTGCGCAGCCCCGGCCCCCCCGCCCCTCCGGAGCACTGCTTTACCGTGTTATATCAGAATTTATGTTATATCGGGTCACGTTATATCGGTGTAGAAGTGTAGTAATCTCTTTCTGACCCGTATGACTTTTTAACTGCACAATGTATAGAAATAGAAAAAATAGAAAATATATATACATAATCTCAGATCAGTTTATTTTGGTGGCACCATCTTTCACTGAGATTACTCTAAAATGATTTTCTCTATATAAAGGTGTTTATCTTATGTCAATTGTGAGTACCTTTTATGCACCAAAGACTCCCATGAAATCCTTCCAACTAAAATGTCATTTAGCATTTTAGAAGTTGAAATGCAGGGGTTTGCTTAAAATGCAAATGTTCTTTTCGTCAATTTTAGAGAATCATCAAAAATGAAATTTGTCAGGAAGCCTACGAGTGGGATTCTCTTCAGCTTTCCATGGGTTTTATTGCACTTCACATTCTTTTATTTCAGATGGATTGATTTTTCCTGTTTTTCCATTAGCTCATTCCTCCTCCAACCCCCAACCCTTCAAGTAACAGGGGGAAAGAGGGAGCATTTTAACAATAGATATTACAGAGAAAAATTGCAGCAATAAAGTAATTTCCCAGCTGTGTCTGTGTGCTGTAGAAAGTGAGATTGACTATGGGAAAGCAAATGCTTGGAACTTTTTTGTTTGCTCTTTTCTTTTAAACATAGTGGCAAAAAAAAGGAAAAGTATGTCTAATGCTGTTTGGACTTGATTGAAACTTTAGTGCAAGAATCATGCATGAAAAGAAGAAAGAGTTTGACATGGGCTCATCCATGGTTTTCACTTCATTTATTCTTTTTCTTTCTCCTTAGCTAGCACTTCAATTTAATTCTGAGTCCTTAAATCCACTTTAAAGCCTCAAAATAATTTTGCATGGTTTGAGGATCAGAGAGGCTTGTGAGGAATCAATTTGCAGCAGGGCCTACAGAGCATGTATTCAGAAGTGGAGGCAGTGAGATGATGGACTTTGAGACATGGTCCACCAGAAAATGTTTGCTGTCAAGCATCAAGTGATGAGATAGGGTGTGATGATGAAAAAAACCACATGCTTGAAGAGAAGGGATTGAAGGTACAGTAGCAAAGGATGCTGAAATTCAACAGAGAAGAAGGTATGGCATTGTTTTCAAAAGATACTGCATCTCCAAGTGCCAAGCCATTTTCTAATAAACAGGGGTGGGTGAACCTTACATAAATTAGATCACTTTGGATATGAAGCTAAAAGTTTGATTGTTTATCCAAATCTTACCTGACCTACCCAGCATTCCTTGACCTGCAAAATTGGTTAGAAAGTATATTGGATAAATCATGTTGCAAGATACAAAGATCAGAAAGTGTACTTTCAGTCAAAAATGGTTTTTATTTTAGATTAAGGAAACAACATGTAAGAACAAAAGTAAAACAGTGTGTGTGTTTTCCTTGGAATGGTTTGCGCTACCCTGAATACAAAATGGTTGCCTGCCACTATAAACCACAGAGTCCTTAGAGCTCTAAGCATGCAGTACACAGAAACAAAACCAGATCACTTTTCTGTCTCTTAAATTCCATAAGCACTAATTGTAGAGCGTGTAAAGAAGAGGGAAACTTGACTGAGCTCCAATGAGACCTTGGATAAAAAAAAAAGTTCTGAGTAGGATTGTCAGGCCAGTGTTTCATTGCTTTTGGAAGAGAACTGGACTGAAGGGAGTATCTCCTAGGACTAGGCCTCAGGAGCCCAATGGGGTATAGTTGCTTTTACTCAGCTGTGGACTTTCACTAGGGGCTGGGTTAGAAACTGTTAGGTTGATCTTTCATGGTACCTGTTAAACTAATTGGTCATAGGCTATTTGCACCTTTTACTTTATGGCAGCCCAATTAAAGCAATCCTCTGTTATCTCTTTGGAGTGTGTGAGTTATAATGGGGACCCACTGTTGGCTAGAGCCTGTACAGCCTAGCCTTTGGAGCACCTACAACTCTTGCCTCTGGGTTTGTGGTGCCCTGAGCACACTACCAGGTACCTGGAGGGGACTGGTGTACCACATCACTCACAGTAACACCTGCAGTGGGGTCAGTTACAGTATGTACATTAAGTATACATTTATATACTTAAACAGTGTCAGGATATTGTTGGTTTAGTATTGAGCTCTGGTTCCAGCATTGTGCTATTATTTTGTTAGTGTTTTGCAAGGGCATTTTAGAAGCTTTTCTGCATACGTTTTGCTGAGAATTAATGATTTTTCCCCCCTAAACTGGACCTTTGCATTGGAAGAAATTAGACATGGTTTACAATGTTGCTAAAAATAATTTTAAGTCCATTCCTTTAAATGATTGTAGTTAGCAATGTTTATCTCATAAAACAAAAATTTAATATCTTCTGATAATTAATTCACCCATAAGTACATGCATTTCCTTAACCTAATGTGCATGGAACGCTATATGATATGCTCTAATATGAACAAGCAAGACTTAATAAAAGCTGCATTTTCTAATGCTAACCAAATTGCTTGTAACCTTGACTTTCAAAACCCCAGGCAACTTTACAGCAAAAATCCCTACAGATAAAAGAAGAAAACAAAGGTAAAAGTTTTTATCATGCTTCATAATACTTAAAGTCTTAAAAATGACTTTTGGGTTCTTATATAAATAGAAGAAGAAAACACATACACACAGTTACTTTGATTCTCCATGAGTTGATCTCCAGAATCTCATATGTCAAAACACTTAAGGTTTCTCTGAAAAGTGTGGTGAACATGTGTTCCCACAATGGGAGGGTGGAGAAGAAGGATTTGATTGTTGTTGTTCTTGACTTACTCAAGTCTTTCTTTCTTTCTTTCTTTCTTTCTTTCTTTCTTTCTTTCTTTCTTTCTTTCTTTCTACAGGACAAAATCTTCAAAGCATAGAAACAATATCAACACAGGTCATAAGAGGTTAAGTCAAAGGTTAGGTCAACTGGAACATCAGTTCCGGGTTAGTTGTTTATCAGAAATCTAGCCTTACAAATGGGTAACAAAAGATCCAACCACCATTTCCAGAAAATTAGAGTTAATAAGCCTGATTCATATCTCATTTAGCTTAGTAAATCTGGAATAAGTCCATCAAAATAAATGCCAGTGCAATATTTACATAAGTGAGAAACAAATCAGGCCCAGTATTGATAAAATGAGGTAATAAATTATCTACAAATATCGTGTTCATGTACCAAAAATACCTGCTCTATCTATTCTTTTGTGACGTAAGGTAGTACACCTCTACCCCGAAATAACGTGACCCGGTATAACACGAATTCTGATATAACGCGGTAAAGCAGTGCTCTGAGGGTGGGGATGGGGGCCTGCACACTCCGGCGGATGAAAGCAAGTTCGATATAACGCAGTTTCACCTATAATGTGGTAAGATTTTTTGGCTCCCGAGGACAGCGTTATATCGAGATAGAGGTGTATATAAGTATTTTATTGTTATTTTATTCTTCTATTTGTTGGCCAAGTGTTCTATTTATTTAACATTGTTCACAATGCTCATTCATGTTCGGGCCTAACTTTCATTTTCAGTTCAGATTCCTCAGTGGGTTCTTACGCCTTTCCTGTTCCCCTGTGTCAGGAGGTGTGCAGCACAGTATGCTGACCACATAAGGGATTCACTGCTGGTTATTTATTATGTCGTCTGATGGGTTTCTGATGCTATTACAAATTGCTCAAGCTTTGCACTCTCCACTTATGATACCATCAAAAACCCTTGATTGATTTAGGACCTGGTAATACATCTATCCCCAATTACATCCCATTATCCAAAATGCATTGACAGTAAAAATGGCCTTCTCCACAATAAACAGTGTCAATCTAATTTCTGCAAGTGTTATTTAACCATGATTGTATTTTTCCAGTTTTAATGTAGAACAAATTACTAGTGATCTATGGTGACATGCAGCAGGTAATGCAGGTACATTAACAGCACAGCATAAGCAAAAGATTGTACACATGAAGTAATAAAGCTTTTCATTTTTATGTGCATGAGACAAGCTAATGTCATACCTCACCATGAAGATTTTAATAAATACGATAAGTTCAAAAGCAGCAGGAGATAGAATGAAAGGAGAAGGAAGAAAGGTAATTGACAGGTTACTGTGATGTCAGAATTGTGAGGAGAGAATACAAGAACCATTGTTGTAATTATTATTTTTAGAGCTCATGTGTAATGGGATGTTTTGGATTTTTCTGCTTTTCTGTTACCTGTTAAGAAAGACTATTTACTGAAATTGTCATCTATTATATTAGTGTGATTGGATCCACCCAGTCCTCAATGTGAGGTGGGGTCTAATGGGGTGTTCACCCCATAACAGGTAGAGCAGGTTAAATTAGGTCAGTTAACTAGATCTCCTGCACCTGGGCGGAATTCTAATCTTGAAGGACAAGCACTAATTGATGATGAAGTCCACCTGGGCAGGGACAGGCTGAGGTTGGATAAAGCCAGCAAGCTAAGACCAGAAGAAGAAGCAGTCCCTCTCTGGAAGAAGGGAAATGTGTTTGAGGCTACAGAATCTGTCGAGGAACCAAAGAAACGAGTAGTCTATAATTACACCCTGAGGGAGTTGAGCTAGTAAGTCCAGGGTGTAGAGGATAGAGCAAGGAAGTAGGAAAGAGTTGAGGGAAATAGTGACAGGGATTGGGAGCAAGCAGTTCGGACATGCTAAACATAGGGTCCCTGTACTGGGACCCAGAGTAATGAGTGGGCCTGGCTTTCCCTACCAGTCACTGTGGAAGTGTCATAGGACCTGGCCTTGGAGCAGAAGACTGTCTGGAATGGTGTACGGACAGCTAACCCAGAGGGACTTTGATACCCTGGAAGTGAAGGGTTATATAATGACCTGGCCAGAGAGCTGAGTCATGAATAGGGAGCACTGCATGTTCTGGAGAGTCAGGATGGATGTGGGGTGAGCAAGTTGTCACAAGGAGGGGGGTGTCAGACCTGAGTGGAGCTAATCACTAGATCAAGCTGCAAGGGTGTTTACAATGGTGAGTGAACCCCTTGACATGGAGTGATAAACCAATAAGCTCTTTGACTTAGCCAGCAGCAGCTTGTGGTTAATATTTACCAAATTTATTTCCCCACATATGTGGTGACTTTGGTTCTAGCCATCACAAGAGACATTGCAAGGAGGGTTAATAACAGCCAGTAGGGACACATAAGTAATGAATCAATGGGCACTGACAAATAGTTACAGTACAGGTCAGGTTCAGTAGCCCAAGGCACAGCATGGCCAATAAACCAGTTCAATGGCTGCATGTCACTTGTAGCTGACCTTGCAATAGAATAATAATAAATGTGTTCTGCAGTTGAAATTTACTATTGACATGGTAGGCCAAATTCTCCTTTCAGTCACATGGTATAAAACCAGAATAACTTTACTGAAGCCTGTGATGGGATAAACAAACCCCACTCTGGAGTTAGGAAGCAGCTCTGTGCCCAGATAGTACTGCCTTGCCACTCACGCAAAGCCTACACAAGCTGGGGGTGGAGTTTAAAAAGGGAAGCAAAGCCAGTCAGGGGAGGTGGGCTGTGGAAAGGAGCAGACCTCTGCTCTGAGCTCTGGGGAAGCACATCTCAGGAGCTCTGGTTGCCTGAGAGCTGGTAACATAGACCTAATAAAGCCTACAAAGGAGACACTGGTGACTGATTGTGAAAGTCAGAAACTTTATTTGTAGTTGGGGGTTCTGAGCTGCAGAAGAAAGAACAGATCACACAAGATGGAACTGTAATTGAAAAGGGGGGATTTCAGGCAGGAAACAACCTTCTGTACCCATGCCTGACCACTAGGTAGCACTGGTGGTAAGTGTTCCCCTTTACAAAGCTATTAAATAATTGTCCACAGAGGGTGGCTTACCTGCCACCCACACAATATAGTGACAACAAATAGTGCAGCTCAGTTTACAAATAGAGTGGCAGTAAGGAAGAGAATGGGACTTGTGGGAAGACCCATCCTGTGTGTCCCTTCACACTGGCCTTACAGCTGTTCCAGGTTAAAAGTTATGTCAAAGAAGAATTTTCCCCAACAATTACCTAGCATATGATTATATATCTGGAAACCTGTAGAGAACCCAAAAAGTCAACATCCGAAGAGTAAAAAAAATATTTCAGATGGCTTGACTGTCCTGCCACTGAGTCTACATCATATCTTCTGTCTGCTCCTATCTCAGCCTTCTATTTGCAAACTAAAGGAAATCAGCCGGGTATGAGGATGCTGAGAGGGAGAAAAATAAGCAGGCTGGCATATCTAAGTCTGCAACTGAGTCATATAACACTGTTATACAATGATCACAGACCGTTCTGCAAGGTTTGACATAAAAATGTGCATTGTCAACAAAGGCACTAAAATATATTTAATACTATTTGTAATTCAAATGACTGTAAAAAAACTCCAGGAAGCCCATGATTTTGGATTACCTACTTGGGGAATCAATTAGGGAAAGCTAGCTAGAGTAACTATGACTCCTGAAGGAAGAGGAGAGCTTTGCATTTATATAGTACCTTTCACCTTGAAGTGATTTACAAACATTCTATTAAACTGCTTATTTCACTGATGGTGCATCAATAGTACAGCAGCGAGTAAAGTTCAAGAACACTGACACCGTATGCCTACGTAACCAGCAGAAACCTGTGGCAGTGAGTCTCAGAGCCCAGGGCTATAGACTTGGGTTTGCAGGGCTCACTCTATGATGCGAAAAATAGACCTTCGGCTGGAGCCTGCCTACCTCCCTCTGCTTCAGAGCCCCAGAATGTCTACATCACTATTTTTAGTTTCATTATGCAAATTTGGCAAGCCCAAGTCTGTAGACCCAGGTTCTGAGACTCACTTCTGTGGGTTTTTGCTTGCTGTGTAAATGGGACTTACAGGCCAGATTCTTAAAGGTATTTAGGCATCTAAAGATACAGATAAACTCCTAGTGGGATTTTCAAAATACCTAGGCACCTGATTCTCATTGGAGTTAGTTCCCTTTGAAATCAGTCTCACTGGTGCTTTTGAAAATCCACTGGCTCCTGTCTGCATCTTTAGATGCTTAAATACCTTTAAAAATCTGTCCCTCTGACTCCTCTTCTAGTAATTGTTGTTGTTGTGCCTTGTTCTGAATATAATACTGCTCTGATGTTGCAGTCAGATCAGGGCCCCACTGTGGCAGGCACTCTACAAATGCACAGCAAGACAGTCTCGGCCCCAAAGAATGTACAGTCTAAGTTAAGAGAAGACAGAAGAAATAGGTATAACAAGCAGATGCGGAGAGTAGGGGAGGGAGAGCAGTGGGTAATAGGGATAGGAATGTGTGGCTATGTAGATTAGTTACAGTATCTGCACAATTTGTAAGGGTTTTTTAAAGATATAAGTAATCAATTGACATCACTGGTACCAGTAATCCTGGCTAGCCACCTGTCTAACTCTGCTAGTGTCTCAAAAGTGCTTCGCATATTTATTGCAATATATATATGTTCCTACATGTGTCTGAAAGTTTCCTGTAGGTAACATATAGCTTTACATATACCTTCTTTTCCAGTCTCCATACTTCTAGTGTTAACCTCTCTGTATCTCAGTTTACTTAAGTGATATGTAAAAGGTCACACATCAAGGCAGTAGCAGAGCTAGAAATGAAACCCAGGCATCCTGACTCCTATCATTCTCTTGCTTTTATGAATAGACTGCACTCCCTCCAGAATCTCAGTTTTTCATTTTCAATTCAAGTGTCCTAGCAAAAATGTAAAAAACATTAGGGGCGGGGGGCACCCCAGTACCATAAGGCATGCTGGTCTAGAATCTGATATATAGTGCTAATGGGCCAGATCGTTCCTTGCCATACAAATCCTTTGCATTCCTTATTCTCAGCTCTTGCTGTACTTTAAAGCCATCAGATTATTTTGAGTGCCTGATGATGATCCTTTTTATAGTGACAGATTTATGCCTCATATAACATGGTCCATTAGAGTATATACTATGTTACTATAGAGCTAGGGCCACTACTGTTGAATACAGAAGTTTTTGTAAAAGGGTTAGGTACAGATAATTGCCTTCTAAATAAGAATCTCTAAAGAGACTACTGGTCCCAAACTCCTCAAGGTTTTAGGACTTGATGCAAAGCACAATTCAGTAAATTGAAAGACTCCCATTGATGTAAATGATTTTTGGATCAGTCCCATAATTTAGCAAAGAGCACTTTTGGGGCAAATGGCTTATAGATATAGAATTGTTATCACAGTCCTTTCAAAAAAAAAATCTCTCCAAGGGATCATTTTGTGCTGTGATTCCTCTTCATGCATGGCATCACATGGTGAGAATTGAAGAGCTCAGTGGTGTGAGAGTTACTGATAAAGAGAGACAACAACCACTATCAACCAGGAAAGTACTGTCAAGCCAACTGAGAAAACAACTAAAATGTATTTCAGTACAGAGGGACTGGTGCCTCATACATTCAACTGCTCAGTGCTACTTTGTTGCATCATTACCTCCACTGGAGAAGAGCTTTTTGTTTGCTTGCTTTTCTAATACCTTTTATCTAATTTATATAGGAATCATAATATGCACCCAGATAAAATAGCACAAAAAGCAAAGCAGAATTTCAAGACTTATTAATTTTATTCTACTTCGTAGTAAATTTGCATCTGATAACATTACGGGCCATTATGAAATGGAGCTGTAGTGTCGTGCTACTCTTCCTTTAAAGCATTTTACAAACAATAATTGTACCTTGCAACATACAAATTGTTATGTTCATATTAACACTGCACTGGAGAATCAGAGAGAGGTTAAGATACCAATGGTGAGAAATCTCAAGCAAGATGCACTCTGCCTAAACTAATCTCTTCTAGGGCAACTTTGGACAGAAACACAAACCAGCAAACTGTCAGTTCAACTTACAACTCTCTCTATACATTTAGTCACATAATGTACAATGCCAGATTCACTGGTAAGTTTAACTGGCCAATTAAGTAAGATGTATACCTTATTTGTGTCACTGGAGCTGTGTAAAACAGCCTCAAGTGTATAGATGAATCTGGCTCATGATATCTAAACAGTCTGAGAAGCTTGATTCCCTTCTACATGCAGACAATTTGGGCTACATTCATCCCCAAGTAACTTCACTGAAATCAGTGGAGTTACAGTAGGCTGGGATGAATGAATTTGGTTCCTCATGTTCATATAAACAATTGAACTCTTTCTCAATTAATCCATGATGATCCATGACTATAAACAGTAAGGATTTTATCATTACCCAGATTTTTGATGAAAGATAAAATAAATATGCAAAATATCATGTATATGAGCTCAGTTTAACTACATTAGTAATGGACAAACCTCAGAAGCTGAAGATGTTCAGTCTGGCTGAACACCCAAAAGATTTCTTGTTTGACCTTGTTTAACCTAACTTTCATTGCACTGGTCCAGCATTATTACCTTGATATCAGCGGTGTGATTTGATTTACACCAGCTAAAGATCCTGTTTATTGAATCTGTAAACTTTGTGCTTAATCTTGCTCCCACTTAAATCCAAGGCAAAACTCCCATTGACTTCTAAGGGACCATATAAGAGTGTAAGTCTAATGGTACTTAGATTTCTAGATCCATTTTTGGAAATGGACCTTAAGCTGCTAATTCACTTTGGTGCTTTTGAAAATGTTATCCCTTGTGCTCTTTGCTACGAGGCTGCTTATGCCACAGCTCTCTTCCTTGGCTCATAGTCCAATGATATTGTCACTAGGTTATTTTATTGAGGGCTTAATCCTGCTTCAAATTACAATTGCTTATGCTGTCCCACTGACTTCAATGGGAGGTCTTGGGGCACTCTGAGTGCAGGTTTGGACTCCTTAAGGCCCAATTCTACCTTCCCTTATGGCGGTATCAATCAGGAAAAACTCCACTGACGTCAATGGAGTTCAACTAATGTAAAACTAATGTGAATAAGAGGAGAATCCGTATTTTAAACTGTAAACTTTTCAAAGCAGGGACCTCGTCTTCATACTTTGTTTGTAAAGAACATCACCTCCAATAACACATTCTACATAATAATAAGAACAGGAGTACTTGTGGCACCTTAGAGACTAACAAATTTATTAGAGCATAAGCTTTTGTGGACTACAGCCCACTTCTTCGGTATGCATCCGAAGAAGTGGGCTGTAGTCCATGAAAGCTTATGCTCTAATAAATTTGTTAGTCTCTAAGGTGCCACAAGTACTCCTGTTCTTTTTGCGGATACAGACTAACATGGCTGCTACTCTGAAACCATTCTACATAATATATACATTACTACTAATTATTATTTTTATTATTATTGCTTACTTAGTTTAATAGATATATCCGCAGAAGAAGTGAATAGGTAATTAAATGTAGGAGACACAGACCATCTTTCAGTGGGTCTGTTCCTTCACAGGATAATCTATTTAAAATTCATCCAGGTATAATGCCTATTAAAATTTGATTATCAGAACTTAATATTACAAACTACATGAGTATTAATTCTTTACTTTTATTGCTATCCAAAACCCATTGATGAAGTACTGTAAGGGTTTTTTATCTTGGTGCCCTGAAAACATTCTAAATTCACTACACAGCACAGCACCAGTAGCCCTGACTGACAGTGTATATCATGCCATGCATAATCATCCTAGAGTTTGCAAAAGAAATATGTGGGGGAAATATATAAGTCCAGGACAGCAACTATGAGTTTAAATTAAACCATGCTGAGGACATGATAAAACTCTCAGTGAAATTTGCAAATTTCTTATGCTATCAAATTTATTAATAACAAGAGGCCTGGTTCTAATCTCTCTCTCGCTGAAGTAAATCAAACTTAATTCCATTCAAATCGTGAGAGCTACAATGGTGGAATTGCTCCAAGATGAGAATTAGACCTAATATTCTTTTCGTATTGCTATAGACCACATTTGTTTTTTTCAAATATGTCTATTCTGATTAATAGGAACCACTTAAAAATACTATCACAATATATTTTAGCAGATGGAATTTTATAATGTGACATTTTAAAAGAGAGAGACTAGATTTTTATTTTGTTTATTTTGGTGTAAATTCAGATTAGTTCCAATGAAGTCAATGATAACTGGGTTATGTTAGGTTCACACCAATATAGCAGAAGTTGGCTCAATTCTCATGTTAGGCTGCCATTTAATACTGCCTCCGATATATATCCGTGTGTTGTAATATATGTATATAAACAAGCAATAAACCTTCAGATATATACACATACAGTTGAAGGTTTATTGCTTGACTTTTTAATTGTTTTTTTAAGTGTTGAGCACCCTTACACTCTGTTTATTGCCTGAATCACAGAGATTTGGGATGGGGATGGGGCCTAATGATATTCTGGTAAGGCTGGAATTTTACGTATGATTAATAATACCTTATTCCATGACTGGTAATGTTGAAGTCAGTACACCCACTCATGGAATAAGGTGCTAATTAGTAACAATAATTGTGTCAGAAAGTGACCTAGCATTTAAAGTTTGAAGAAATGTTCATGGAAATATTTCCATGTTACTAATTCAGCTGTAGAATACTGTGAAAGACATTGTATTTCCTCTCTTCCAACAGCAGTCGTTATCTGGGGACTTGCAGAGGCACGCTGAATCCATACTGTTAAGAGAGGCTTTTTAAGAAGGCTCAGTAATAACATGTATATTCATTAGGAAAAAAATCATTTAGTTTATCAGGAGGAGGGTAATCACCTTAGTATGCAGATTTTTGCAAAATGTTTTATACAGTCACAGATTAAGCTTGTCTATATTTAGCCCAGGTTTGATAGATCCATCAGGCTTACATGCAGTGGAAGGGGGGAGGGGGGGAGCCTAAAGATGAATTTGCAAAATGCCTATGCACCAGATTTACAAAGGTGCCTAAAGATCCAGATAAGTGCTTAGTGATTCTTTAAAACACATTTAAGCATCTCATTTACTTCTGGGGGCAAAAGGAGACTCTTCCCAACCTCCTTCCCACGTATCCCTCTCATAAGACCCGGGCATAATCACAATAATAATTATAATACCGAACAAAGAAAAATATTGCAGAGATCCCAACCAAGTTCAAGACCCAAGCATTGTAAGATCTTCAGACTAGGGATTGCCTTTTTTATCTTCTGTTTGTGCAGGGCCTGCCTGAAGATCTAACAATGTTAAGGCCTTGATTCTTCAGTGGAACTCTTTGTGCTTAATGTTAAGCATGTGCTTAGGTATCTGCAGGATTAGATCTAAACAGCTGCAATTTATGTGTTAATAGTGCTGGTGACAGGGACATTTAAGCAGTGATTGTTATTAGCTATTCTATTTGTTTGTTTCTATTTATAAAAAGGGCCCCAGACATACTCACATTAGAAATAGTACTCCCAACATAACGTAGCACAACAGTGTCATTCCATACTTCCAGGTGTTGTCCTGTCCTTGAGTATAAGCTAAAGTGTGGGAAAGCTCTTTTAAGCACCTCCATAATCTCTGAAAGTGTGGTCACCTCAGTATAAGGCCACCAAAATCTATTTAAACTTGTGTTTTAATTACACATAATATTTGTGCAAATAGGCTGAAGGAAAATCAAGCACTGAACTGGCCCCTACAAAGTGCCCTGAATATAAACCAATTCTGTGACTTTTGCTAAATCTACTTAAGGGATATCACTTTCTAAGGGAAGGGGGGAGGGGAGCATAACTTTTAAAAATATTTAAAGTCTCATTATATTAATTGAATTTCAAAGTAATTTTCAGATTTGTCATTGCCCATCTAACATTTTCCAGAAGTGATCATGTATGATTGTGGAACAGAACTAAACATCTATGCATGCTGTTAGAGATAAAGAGGCACATTTCATTCTAAATGCTCACAAGGCCTGTTTATACCTCTCTATCAACAGTGACTGGCATCATTTGGCTTGTGTGAATTTCTAAGGCTGTGTCTACACTAGCAAGCTTACAGTGGCACAGTTGTACCAATGCAGTTGTGCCACTGTAAGATCGCTCGTGTAGCCTCCCCGTGCTGACAGGAGAGAGCTCTCCTATCACATAATAAAATCACCTGAACAAGCAGCAGTAGTTACATTGTCAGGAAAAACACTCCCACCAACATAGTGCTGTGCCAACTGCCGCTTGTCTCGGCGAAACTGCTGTCGCTCAGGGGTGTGAAAAAACACACAAACACACCCCTGAACGACATCAGTTTTGCTGTCGTAAGTGGTAGTGTAGACATGGCCTCACTTCTATTGATTTCAAGGCTGTCTGAGGCTTTTCAGCCCTAAATTATTGTTGTCACCAACTTTAAATCAGGGCTTCTGGATAGCCTTTAAGAAGTCATATAATTGATAATATTAAAAAAATGGCTGTAGTTAGGCAGCAAGTTCACAGGTGAGGTGAAGGAACTACCCTATCAAAATGAATATTGCAGCTGATCCTTTTGGTAAGAAGGCTAAATCTATACTATATGTTGGTATAGAGTTTGTTTTGTCACACACTGAATGGATGGGTCTAGTAGAATTTGTCTCAATGTGATAGTAACTATCTGGCAGCAGTAGAATTTAAATAAGCTAAACGGATGGATAGCTCAGGGAGTTAATAATAGAATAGAGGGCCCTTCATCTCAATATTACTTGTTCAAATTTGGGCCAGGTCAATAGCACCAGAAGGGTCATTAATCTCATCTGACAGTTATTTGGTGGGCTACTTAAAATGATCCACTCATATGAGGTGATGGTCTCTTAGTTTATTTCTAAGTGTATATCAATAAATATAAAAGCACTTGTGGTCTTAGTCATTCACGTCCTTGTGCCTGTTGCAAGGAGTTTGATTGTTGCCCATTGGTTCAAATGAGAGCTGAGGCTACTGTCAGGATGAGTAAATCATAGAATCATAGGATTGGAAGGGACCTCGAGAGGTCATCTAATCCAGGCCCTTGCACTCATGGCAGGACTAAGTATTAGCTAGACTATCCCCGACAGGTGTTTGATTAACCTGCTCTTCAAAATCTCCAGTGATGTAGATTCCACAACCTCCTCAGGCAATTTATTCCAGTGCTTAACCTCCCTGACAGTTAGGAAGTTTTTTCTAATGTCCAACCTAAACTGCCCTTGCTGCAATTTAAGCCCATTGCTTCTTGTCCTATCCTCAGAGATTAAGGAGAACAATTTTTCTCCCTCCTCCTTGTAACAACCTTTTCTGTACTTGAAAACTGTTATCAGTTCCTTCCTCAGTCTTCTCTTCTCCAGACTAAACAAACCCAGTTTTTTCAAGGTCATGTTTTCTAAAATCATGTTTTCTTTAATCATTTTTCTTACTCTTCTCTGATCTTTCTCCACTTTGTCCATATGTTTCCTGAAATGTGATACCCAGAACTGGACACAATACTCCAGTTTATGCCTAATCAGTGTGGAGTAGAGCAGAAGAATTACTTCTCGTGTCTTGTTTACAACTCTCCTGTTAATTCTCCAAAGAACTTGCAACCCCTATAATCCGCAAACTTTATAAGTGCACTCTCCATGCCATTATCTAAATTATTGATGATAACCTTGAACAGAACCTGAAGCATAACTGATCCCTATGGAACCCCACTTGATATGCTCTTCCAGTTTGACTGTGAACCACTGATAACTACTCTCTGGGAATCGTTTTCCAACCAGTTATGCACCCACCTTATAGTAGCTCTGCCTAGGTTGTATTTCCCTAGTTTATTTATGAGAAGGTCACGTGAGACAGTATCAAAAGTCTTACTAAAGCCAAGATATACCACACCTATCCCTACACCCATCCACAAGGCTTGTTTTCCTCTCAAAGAAAGCTTTTAGAAAGCTATGATTTGACATGATTTGTTCTTGACAAATCCATGCTGACTGTTACTTATCACCTTATCTTCTAGGTGTTTGCAGATTGATTGCTTAATTTTTGCTCCATTATCTTTCTGAATTCTGAAGTTAAACTGCAATTTCCCGGATTGTGCTGATTTCCCTTTTTATAAATTGGCACTATATTTGCCCTTTCCCAGCCCTCTGGAATCTCTCCCATCTTCCATGACTTTTCAAAGATAATCACTAATGGCTCAGATATCTCCTCAGTCAGCTCCTTGAGTATTCTAGGATGCATTTCATCAGGCCCTGGTGACTTGAAGACATCTAATGTGTCTATGTAATTTTTAACTTGTTCTTTCCCTATTTTAGCCTCTGATCCTACTTAATTTTCACTGGCATTAACTATGTTAGATGTCCAATCACAACTAACCTTTTTGATGAAAACTGAAACAAAAAAGTCATTTAGTACTTCTACCATTTCCACATTTTGTTATTGTCTCTCCCCCCCCCCCGCCAATTGAGTAATGGAACTACTCTATCATTGTTCTTCCTCTTGCTTCTAATGTATTTGTAGAATGTTTTCCTGTTACCCTTAATGTCTCTAGCTAGTAATTTCATTGTGTGCCTTGTCCTTTCTAATTCTGTCCCTACATACTTGTGTTATTTGTTTATATTGAGTTTCAGATCATTGAAGATCTCCTGGTTATACCCGGGTCATAGGTGCCGACTCCGTGGGTGGTCCGGGGTGGAGCACCTAGGAAAAAATTGGTGGGTGCTCTGCACCCACCGGCAGCTCCTCGCACCCCCTCCCCGCCCGAGCTCACATCTGCCTCCTCCCTTGAGTGTGCCGCAGCTCACTTCTCCCCCTAGCTCCCAGCGCTTGCTGCCGCGAAACAGCTGTTTCATGGTGGCAAGTGCTGGGAGGGAGGGGGAAGGAGAGGGAACGCGGTGCACTTGGGGAAGAGGTGGGGCCCGGGTGGGAATTTGGGGAAGGAATCCAATAGGGGCAGGGAGGGGATGGAGTTGGGGCAGGGACTTTGGGGAAGGGGTTGGAATGGGGGTGAGGCAGGGGTGGGAGGGCGCAGGGCTGGAGTGGAGTCGGGGTGGGGCCAGGGTGGGGGGGTTGAGCACCCACTGGTGCTCGGAAAAGTTGGCACCTATGATCCGGGTGGTCTCTTGCCATATTTCCTATCTTTCCTACGCAGTGGGAGAGTTTGCTCTTGTACTTTTAATAATGTCTCTTTGAAAAACTGCCAACTCTCTTAAACTATTTTTCCCCTTAGCCTTGCTTCCCATGGGATCTTACCTACCAGATCCCTGAGTTTGCTGAAGTCTGCATTCTTGAAATCCATTATATTTTATTGTTGCTGCTTTTCCTCCTACAATTCCTTAGAATCATGAACTCTACCATTTCATGATTACTTTCACCTAAGCTGCCTTCTACTATCAAATTCTCAACCAGTACCTCCCTGTTTGTCAAAATCAAATCTAGAACAGCCTCTCCTGTAGTAGCTTTCTCCAACTTCTGAAATAAAAAAAAAATGTCTCCAATACATTCCAAGAACTTATTGGATAATCTGTGCCATCATTTATTATTTTCCCAACTGATGTCTGGGAAGTTGAAGTTCCCCATCACCATCAAGTCTTATGCTTTGGATGATTTTGTTAGTTGTTTAAAAAAAACACTAAGTAGTAGTTCTCACTGAGCAGTATTCAGTCTCAAAGCCCCTGAGCATCTGCTCCTTTACTCTCAAGAGCCCAGGATAGAAAATATGCAAAATGCAGATAAAGAATGGACATGTTTGAGGAGGCAGGAAACTTAATATGGAACTTGACTAAATGGTCCCCTCTTATTCATGATACAAGGAAACAATCACTTACTGGACACACAGCAGCAATTACATTCGGGACCCTTTGAGTTCTCCCATCATGGGAGAATGATAAACAGCAGGTATTAACATTAAAGGCTCAGTTAACTGGCATCCAAGAGTCTTAAGAGTGGCTGAAGAGTTTGCTGGACTATTAATGTTGTTTTTTCCATAGGTCTTAGCACACTGCAGAAGTTCTAGTATACTAGAAGAAAACTGATGTTGTGCCGGTACTTAAAAAGGGTAAACAGGATGACCAGATATAGGCCTGTCATTGATCTAACATTTATCCCAGGCAAGATAATAGAGCAGCTGATAAAGAAGTATAATATAATTAATGCAAATCATCATGGATTTATGGAAAATAGTTTGGCAGGATCTAACTTGATATTTCTTTTGATGAGATTACAAGTCTGGATGATAAAGATAACAGTATTGATAATAGTGATGATTTCTGTAAGGTATTTGACTTGTAACCGCACAACACTTTGTTTAAACTAGACGGATACACAATTAAATGGATTCCAAACTGGCTAACTGATATGTCTCAAAATGTAATTGTAAGCCAAGATTAATCATCGAGTGGGTATGTTTCTAGTGGCATCCCACAGAGATCAGTTCTTATCCCTACTTTATTTAACATTTTTATCAATTACCTGGAAGAAAACATACAATTAAACACTGATAAATTTTGCAGATAACCCCAAAAATTGGTGGAGCAATAAATAATGAAGAGGACAGGTCACTCATACAGAGCAAGCTGGATCACTTGGTAAGCTTGGTGCAAGCTAAAAATATGAATTTTAATATAGCTAAATGTAAATTATACATCGAAGAACAAAAATGTGGGTCTTATATACAGGGATGGGAGACTCTATCATGGGAAGCAATGACTTTGAAAAACATATGGGGGTCATGGTGGATAATCAGCTGAACATAAGCTCCTGGTGCAATGCTGTTTCCAAAAGGGCTAATGCAATCCTTGGACGCATAAACTGGGAAATCTTGAGTAGAAGTGGAGGGTTTATTTTGCCTCTGTATTTGTCACTTGTGTGACTGCTGCTGGAATACTGTGTCCAGTTCTGGCATCTGCAATTCAAGAAGGATGTTGACAAATTGGAAAGAATTAAAAGAAGAGCCGTGAGAATGATTAAAGGATTTGAAAACATGCATTATAGTGATTAGTGTCGAATAGCTCAATCTTTTTATTTTTAAAAAGAGAAGGTTAAGGAATGGCTCAACCACAGTTTATACCTACATGGGGAACAAATACTTGATAAGACTCTTCAATCTAGGAGATAAAGTTTACAACATGATCCAATGTCTAGAAGTTGAAGCTAGACAAATCAGTCTGGAAATAAGGCATACTTTTTTAATAGTGAGGTTAATTATCATTGGAACAATTTACTTAGGGTTGTGGTGGAAACCAATATTAGATTTTTCCTAAAAGATATGCTCTAGCTAATATTCGGAGACAGTTCTATTGCCTGTGTTTTCCAGGAGGTCAGACTGGATTATCAAGGTGGTCCCTTCTTGGTATGTATTAAGTCAATGAGAGTTGTTCCATTGACTTCATTGGGCTTTGGATCAGGCCCTGATTTAAAAACAAGTTCCTCTATGCTCCCTGTCCTGCTCATTGCATTTTATGTTGTCCTAAAGTGCACAAAACTCTACAGCTGAGTTGTGCAAGATCATGCCTTATATGTAAATTCTGTAATAGTGAAAAACACCTTTTTATGTTTCCCAAACTTTTGGACAATGGTCCAGAGCCACACTCAGAATTAATGGCTGAAATGCCTCCCAACATACTCAGAGCAAAATGCACCTCAAGTGCTGTACAAGATGCATCACCTAGAAAGACTTATGTTCCAATGGAAAAGCAACACTTCAGAAGATAATTCAGTAGCTACTGTGGAAAGTGACAGAGATAAATAGAGCTGGTGTTGCCATGTGAAACATTAATGTATGGCATTTCACAGCACTTAATATATCCAGATGCCCCTGCTGCCCAACCCGCTCCTCCTCCATATCTCCACTGCCTTTGAACAGAGAGACAACCCTAACAGGGAGCTAACCCACATGCTTTTGAGCAACTTTACAATAAAGAAAGTAACCTCTGAGCTGGACCTTTGTCAAATCCTTTCTGGATATCTGAGGATGTGATGCCCACTGCATCCCACTTTTGTCTCCCATGGTAGGCTTATCCTCAAAGAAATACAACTAGATGGTGAGGCATGACTTTCCTTTCTTAGAGGTCATCAGTCTTTGCTCACACTGTGTATTTCTAAGTACTTTTCCTGTTTTGATCTCTTAAAAGACTTTGTAAGACTTTTCCCACAAGTGAAATTTAAAATGATTGCTCTGTGATTCTCAGATGTGCCTTGAGTCCTTTGTTAATCAATGGCTCCATGATAACCAGTGGTACCTACTGAACTTCAACTAAGTCATCTTGAAAAAGTAAAATTTGTAGGAGTCTCTCTACAATTTTGATGATACTTCTCAAAGGGCCATGAGAAAAATAATAATGAATTACATTTATAATATCACACTTTGTCTCAGAAAGATCCTAAAGTGTTTTACAAACTGTACTCCTGGTCCTGAACTCATTGAATTCTGGAGGTGCAGGATCAAGCCCTACTTACGTACATGAATCACCTCATGCCTCATTGAAATGATGACCTCCTGTATGGTAAACCACAGCAGGTATTTAACAGTACAAAGAAGCATGACACAGCAGTTCAGAAAAGAATAGTGTCACATCCATTAGGAACCACAGGGACTGTTTGTAGGTAGGCAAGATGTCATTACCCAAGTTACAATTTGGCTAGGATTTGGCAAGGTTAAAACTCTGAAGCTTAGAAAAAATTCCATGAGATATTAAATAAGCACATACGGTAAAAACTTTGGTTTTAGGTCCCATTTTTCAATGTATCCCCTATCGCCAGCATTGTTTCAATACTGAGTGGGAAGAATGCTGCCCACTGAGCTGTCATTGCTGCTTCCCAAAGCAAGCAGATGTTCTGGGGGGTCTCCCATCCAGAGGCCATCAAGGCCCAACCCTGTTTAGCTTGTAAAATCTGACAATATTAAAGCTGGAAGTTGTATAGTTTAAATGATGAAACAAGGAACAATATTAGTGCTGGAAATTTAAAATGATGTCTTTAGCATCACTAACCTTTTGGTAGCCTCAGTTTCATTGTTAACACTTGTCTCATACAAGTGAGTACAGCAAATATCCATGTGGACTGCAGGGAAATTTGGGATAGTTGAAGGGTATGAATCCTAGTCCTTCATATAATATAATCTATGACATATTGTATGTATAGGTTTTATAGTATGCCATTCAAGTATAACCTCTTATGGATATACCAGAGAGAAGTCAAGCTTCATTATGTGTTTCTGAAACTTACACTGCAACTGAAATAACATGTTTTGAGAGAGCAAGCACCCAGCACAGATGGCAGTTACTGATACTGCTAGGTGAACTGTTTGCAATGAACAATTTATCTGACAAATTTAGTTCTGTACTATCTTTAGAATCAATCAGCAAACTGATCTCGGTAGCCCCAGATTTATTCACTAGTTATAATTGTACATTAAAATCTCAGCCTGCACATTATCCTTGAATTGGTCACTATGAATATGAATTTTGTTATTTTTAAGTGTGACTGGTCACCTAAATTAAATGATATTTCTATACTTTGTGAAATGACTGCTACCTAGTGCATGTCAATGCAATCCTGTTTGAAAAAGGACTAAATCAACTAGGTCTTTTTTAGTTCACACCAACAGGGTCTACACAGGGCAGTTAGAGTGCTCCATGTTAGAGCACTCTGTAATTGGCACCATCATAGACTGATCTGTGGTGCAGTGTAGACAAACCCTAAGAAAAATGCTAAGGAACAATAGAGTAGTTTGAGGTTATTTCAGACTTTGAAAGTAATTATTATGTGAAGATTGGGAATACACTACATTAAAATACATGTAGCATTTACTATAGTAAAAAATAGCCCATTCTATTACTTTGTTTCCATTTCTCTTTATTCTTCCAACGTTCATTGTCTTTAAAGGAACTAACGAGAGAGAGGGGAGAATCTGAACCAAGCCATGTGTATAATGCAGAGTAGCTTTTGTGCATTTACTTCGTGAAAATTTGAGTCTTTCAATATTGTTTGTATATCCAGTTATAATAGGGTTTGGGTGTACAAAAGAAGATTACACAGTCTAAACAGTTCAGACCTAAATTAGCTGTGTATTTTGAGCTGTCTTATTGAAACTATTTCACTGAATAGGTTGCTTTGTATTTCTGGAGAATTATATATAATGATCTTTCTCTTCCTTCTTCAGCTCAGCATGTCTACGGAAGTTAAATGACTGATAAAGTACCATCTAGAGGAAAAGAAGTAAAAACAGAGCTCTTGGTTATTTGACATAGGAACATAAAAGATATTTTTTTTGTACTGGATCAGTTTTAGAAAGTTGGTCAAGTACAATGTCTTACCTCCATTATTGCTTATCTCTGATGCTTATGAGGATGGCAGAAATCTTCATAGTCAATTTTGCAGTACTGCCCATAGATAAAAGTTCAGTGATCTTTTTATGCCTTGAAGCAAGAAACATTTTTGCCCTTAGCATAGCATTCATAACTACAAGTTTCTACGGATATTATTCTGAAAATTGTTACAATATTGTAGAGAGTGGTCTTCATTATAAAAAAATATAGTATCAGGAATACAATTCATTTTTAAATTCTATACGGTGGTTCAACGATGATATAGAAAGTTCATCATTTTCTATTAAATTCTGTAAGACTTTTCTATAAAAGCATTTAGCACTTTTAGTCTCCAATGGAATCAAGATGTACATACATGCATGAAAATGAAAAATAATAATCCAAAATATAGAAAATTTGTATTTATTATAAGGAAAGGATTGGACCAAGATTCAGATTAAGTTGTGGTCAATAATGTTAGTTCTTTCCAGAACAGTTGATAAAGCCTTAATATGTACCACCTATTACAGTGATACTCAATTAGATCTGCCCATGGGCCAATTTGAGAACTTTATGACAAGAGAGACTATTTGCACAGAAAGCTGACAAAATAAAGAAACAAAACCTTCATCTGACAATAAATAAAGACCTTGATCACAACATAAGTATTAGTGTTTCTATCTTTTAACAATGTTTATAAATCAACATTATTACCTGTCTTTGTGGCAGTCTCTAATGGGAGAGGTGACCAATGATGTCTGGCAAGTTTTGTGAAGAGTGGTTTGTAGGAAGTCAGGACAAGGTGCATGCACTGGTGGAGATACTCATCTATCAGATGATTGCAGTGTTGGGTTTTTTAATGTTCATGGTAGAAAACCCAGATTCGCTGAGGTACATTGATCTGAATATCATTAAAAGATAGATGGCTAGATTCTGGGTATTCTGAAGTTGGTCAGGATAATGAGTCCAGAAATCACAGTCTCACTTCTCTGAATTCTGTCTTCAAGACCGCTCAGCTCTGGAGCCTTACAGCGTCTAATTGAAAGGCACCTTCATCAATTGAATCAAGAATGTTCTTTGCTTCAGAAGGGCATGGTCCACTGGCAGAGACAACAAATAGATCATGAACAAATAAAAGCAAATCCTTTGGAATTTGAAAATTCTTAATTCACATTTTAAAAATTTCAGTCAGCTTGTTTAGAAATTCTTACCTCATTTTCCTCTAAATTTCATCATAGCAACAACACACCATGTGGGAAAGTGCAACAAGTCTGTGTGAAAGATTTCAAGATTCCTCAAAGGCACAAACTTTTTTGAACAGACCCAACACTGCTTGCTCGGCCTTGGAGCTACAAGTTGAGGGAATTCAAGTGATCAGGAATATCATACAGAGAAGCTACCAGTGACGTAAAGGGGACATCCATTCATAAATTCCAGGAACTCACAAGCTTGTTGGGCTTGTGGTTTGAAAGAAATGTTGTTTCTTTTTGAGCCTCACAAAACCTCTCTAACACACATCCCCTACTTAACCAGTGAATATCATTGGGCTGCAACAGATCACTGTATTTGGCTGAAATGTCTTGTAAAAGAGTTTTTAAAAGACGATGATCGTTATGTAGTTCACTAATCTCATCACAATACTATTTGTTTTTTTTTTCAAACCCCCAGACTACTTACCGCACAGGACAGTCCACTGCATCATTCACTAAAGTGTATTTAATGAAGGGTAAGTCCCTGCCAAACATGAAGCAAAGCCTTCTCATTCCCTGTCATGGAGGGGCCTCTGTCTGTAACAAGTAAGGTTACTTTCTGCAGATCTAAACCATTTTTTTCAAAAAAAGCCTTTTACCCTTTCCAAAATGATCTCTCCTGTAGTGTAGGTTTCTAATTCTACTAAGCATAAAAATTCTTCCTTGAAAATTTTACCATCATAAAAATTTTACAAACAGCGATAACTGGGCAGTGTCACTTTAATTGCTTGATTTGCCCATAGAAAGAGACATGTATTTGGTGTGGTTTTTTAATTGGAAAGCAGTGCTGACAAACAATCCTCGTAAATTACCTCCAGTCTTCATACTGCCATGGAATCAGACAGGGGAACTTGCTGCACACAGTTCACAATGTAGTCTTTATTATCTCCAGCAAAAACTCCTCCAGCTTTTCCAACATGCACTCCTTCACAAGCTCGGCATTCAGGAAAGGCTTTTTCTTTTTAGCTGGTACCAACATCATCTGAAGAGAAGCAACTGTTGCTTTTTCCTGTACAGTTGCTGATGTTATGACAATGAAATTTGAAGTGTGATACGAAGACTTCAGATTTTCAATTTTGTCACATCTTGCAACACTGCCAGCAGGATAGGCCACACTGAAGTTACTGTGCTTTGATTCAAAGTGGTTCCTCACATCGATGACCTTACAGATGGATACAGTGGTTTGGCATGTGAAACACAAAGGCTTTGTGTTTAAAAGAGGTAGCATGATAAAAAGAGAATCCACTGTTCAGTTTGGTTAAATACTCTGTTTTTCTGTTGACTTTGCAATGTTTACTCCCACTCTCATTCATTTTTGTCTCCATTTCCAACACTAATGAAAAAATGGGCAGTGTCCTAGCTCAGTCATAGCCGATGCTATCGCAAGAACTTAAGATCCAGTAAGCAGTGCTTAATTTGTGCCTGGGTTTGGTGGGGCTGAGCCCCCACATCCCTAACCTTGGCAGTTCATAACCCCCAGCATCTCTGGGCTCCCAGCCAGCAGCCTCCACTCTCTGGCCGCCCAGCTCTGAAGGCAGTGCCGACACCAGCAGTAGTGCAGAAGTAAGGGTATCAATACATCATACAATGCAACCCTTACCTCTACGCAGCTGCCGCTGGCAACACTACCTTCAGAGCAGGGTCCCTGGACAGCAGCCTCTGCTCTCTGGCTACTCAGCAGTGCTTAATTTGTGCCAGGGATTGCCAGGGTTGAGCCCCGGCACCTTTCATTACAAATTAAGCAGTGCCAGTAAGTTACTTACTAAGGAAGTCATAGGCAAATGATAGGCAGTGCATCACTTCATGAATTTAATTTTAAACATTTTTTTCCAAAGGTGAGCCAGAGGGCTACACTGAAAGCCTTGGAGGGCCACATTTGGCCCATGGGCCACCAATTGAGTATCAATGATCTATTACAACGACTCTTGGGTTTCTAATAGTTCTCATTATAGTAAGAAAAGTGAATGGAAAGCTTTTCTGTCAATAAATTACTTTCCAAAGGAAACTAGTTGAAGTAGGAATCCTTCATACAGAATGAAGAAAAAAATATATATATTAACCCAAAGGGCCCAGTGCTAATATTTCAATTAATTTGTATGCAATAGGTTTTTAAGAACTTTAAAATAGTATCTTATCTGGACAGTAAAAAGGCAGGCTTGTTCCATCAACTGTTGTAATGAGGATCCATGACAAAGGATAAGACATTAACAGTGCAGTGACAGGATATACAAGCACTGCACCAGTAAGGAAATGGTTAAGCAGCCCCATCCTGCCACACCTGGATATTTTTACTTTATCCTTTGGGAAAGAAGGGATTGGTAGGACAGGGCCGGCTCTAGGCACCAGCAAAGCAAGCACGTGCTTGGGGCAGCACATTTTTGCAGGGGAGCAGCGCCTGCACCTTGTGGCTGGGCCGGGTAGGCGCCGAGCGGGGGACACTCGGGCTGGGGGCCACTCCACGGGGCACACGGAGCCACCTGAGGGTGGCCGCCCCCCAACACGGCGGCCGGGGCTTAGCAAAGCAGGGACTGCGGCAGGGTGGCCAGAAGCAGCAGCATCAGCAGGGCCATAGAGGGCAGGGCACTGCCATGTGGGGCCAGCATCCCAGTCTCTGGGGCTCTGTTCCCTCTGGGGCTGCCCAGACGGGGTTCCTCAGCCCCCTGCCGGGGCAGTCCCTGACTCTGTCCTCCCGGGTCCTGGCTGGTCCTGGAGGCGGGAGCCCTGGCTTGAGGGACCCTGGGCTGAGGCACAGCCGAGGAGGAGCCCCGCTGCTTACCCTGACCCTGCCAGCGCCAGACCGGTTGTAGGCAAGGGGGGAGCGGGCGGAGTCAGCACTGGTGTGGGGAGCCCAGGGCTGAGGCAGCAGGGTGTGTGTGTGGGTATTAGTGCCTACCGCTGGGCCCTGGATCAGAACCCATATTTTCTGCAGCTTGCCTGATGGGTTCCCTTAACAACCTCTAGGAGGTGCAGAAAGCCTATCTCTGGTACGGGGAAGCTAGGTGAAAGGAGGCTTTGGAGACAAGAGTCAAGCCCCTGAGACTTTCACCCAGGGGAGGGCTGAAGGGTCGCACCTAATCAATAGCATTATGCAATTTCTGGATTGTTTATATATGTCCAAAGGGGTGGACATAAATGTGTGACTTGAATGGAGGGCCAAGTCATGAGGGGGCAGACTACTAGAGTCAAAATGCCTGTCAATAAGTGGTGCCAGCAAAGATAAGAGCTTACTATGTCCCATACCTGACCAGAAGGGGGCACTTTCAGTGAGTGCCCTTCACAAATATATATTTCTCAACACATATTTCTCAAGACATTCTTTGTGTCTCAAAGAAACATATCGTTATTGGTCAGTGTTATCACAGAGAAGAAACTCAGCAGTTATGGAGACCTGGGTTCATTTCCTTCACAGAATTAACTGGAGTTTGGACCTGCAAACCCCATGTGGATTTATGTGGCTGGCTGGCTTATTAACCTTGTCATTGCCCCTGAGAGAGCAGGACTGCAGGTGCCGAATTAAACTCAGACTTGCTGAGATGATCACAGTGAAATGCAGTACGAAAGAAAATGGACAAAGGCCAAGACCAACCTTGGGGGGAACCTATGTCTCCAAACTGGCTCCCCACTTCTGCCACAGTTGGCACCTCTGACCCCCTTGTGGCCTTCTTGAGCCCCCATTCAGGTAGTGGGCCTCTACTCATCACTTTTCTCAATGTTCTTTTTTCAGAGTTCTTCTCCCGCCACACCAGGATTTTAGGCTGCAATTCACTGTGATTGTCGTTTAGTTCAGCACTGACAGTTCTATTCTCTCAGGGACAGTGACAAGGTTAATCAGCCAGCAGCTTCATAACACAAAGTATTTATTTAGAACAAAAGTATTACAGAGGAAACAAATCATAAAACAATAAACAGCTTACTGCACAAGTTTACCTGGTAATACCTCTCTACAATTTAGTACATGTGGTGGGTCTCAGATCTTTAAAGTTTCTTCTTCACCTCTTGGTCATAGTGTCATATCAGTTCTTGGGTCGCGTAGTCAGAGTAACCGCTCCTCAATAACAGGCTGGCACTTTATACAGTTTTCTTCTTTGTTTGGATGGCCTTCTTTAATCAGGTCAAAGTAGTGTATACAATTTCTCCCCGGGGGGTAAAGCTCCTCTCCAGACTTGTCTGTCTGCCTAGGGATTTGCATTAATTATTCCCAGTGATTGATTTAGGTCCCCCTCTCCAACCTGGTACAGTGATTTTTAGTTCCTATAGCCTCCTTCCCACCCTCCATCCCGTATAACAAGTACAAGATACACATAACAGTTATGAAGCTGAGACATTGTTTTTTGAATGTTCTGTGATTCCATTGCTCAGTCCATAGGTTGATAGTCTTCCATAATATATTCATGCTTATGTGACATCACCCTTGCATTGCTAGTCCTATTTCCAAAAAGAAATTAACCCTTCACAGCCACAGGTAACAGTACAAGGAGGGAGGCAAAATTGAGTCCCACTTTTTTTTATTAAAATAAATAAGAACTTTCCCAGTTCTTAGAGCTTCCTGTTTTCGCCAATGGAGTCATGCTGCCATGGTTTCACCTATTGTCACTTCACCCAAATCCCTTCTTAGAAGACGGAGGTTTTCAGAGAATAGATCACAGACATCAAAGTTCATCTTGATTCAATCACTGTTAACTTTGTTGTGGAATACCTGCAGGGGCTGAAGGAAGGATGATGCCTGGAGAAAGTTTGCCCTCTTTTCCCTTTTTTGTTTAATATTTGAAACTATTGTGAAATGCTCGTAATCTCTGGCCTCATTGAAGACATTGGCATCATGAAGTCATATTCATGTTTTGCTAAAACTAACGGTACATATTTATTTTCATAATTTGCAGGGGCATCCTTTGAGTTCACACATACATGACTGTGTGTTAAAAAGACTGTAACACATCGGGTACCCGATTATCACTTGCTCCTACATATTTCCTTAGCATATGCATATTTCACATTTACATTAGCACATTGCTTCTCGTTTTGCCCCAGCTTGATTGACATTCAGCATACTAAATTACCTCCGTTCTTGAATATCTTTAACTGATTATAGCCTTGAGACACCCTCTGATAAATGGCTGTGTTCTAATTTTCAGAAGCAAACATTCTGATAATCAAAGGAACCTTCTGTTTATACTCTTCTTGTTCGGCAGCATCACTAAACTGCTTTTAAATTAGGCTGGGAGCGTTTAAAATTTATAGGCTTATAAATACTATTATCTAGTTTCATGTTTGAAGTTACAAATCCTTTTTATTCCATGTCACTTATTTTGTTTTAAATTTACCCAAATTTACATATCCTCTGATAGGCCTCTATTCCAAAACAATCATGGTTTGCGGAAATCCCTTATACACACACACACACACACACACACACACACTTCTGAAGGAGACCTAATTAGGACAGTCAGAGTCAGCTAGCAAACTGCTATATGAGTCATAAACCACTTTTCTCTAGATGAGGTGATAAGAAGACCATATAAAATAATAGATTGGTATGTTCTCTAAAGGTTTTTAAATATGTCAACCTCCTAGCTCTGAGAGTCAGACTAGGTTTTAGGGACATACTTGGTAAATTAGCTTGGAATGTTATTGGAGACACAAACGATTCTAGCATACAACTATTTCAGTGATTAGAATTAGCCAAAAATCAAAGGTGTCTAAATATGAAAGTAGGCTGTCTCCTTTTTATTGGTTAAGGCAGGGAATGTGGTGCCAGGAGTCCTGGGTTCTAGTCTTTGCTTAGAAGTGAATGGGATGAAATAGACCATTCTGTTTACTCCATTCTAGGTAGTGTTGTTGTCGTTACTGTATAGCCCAATTGTAAGTGAACACTGCAGTTGGAATGTTGTACCATTTCTGCCCTTTACGCTTTAAATAAGAACAAATAATGGATCTGGCTGGAAACTGGAATACCCATTGTGCAACAATTCAATTAAAAAAAATGTTCCTAAACAGAATGAAAAATAAAATTTTGAAATTTCCTGTGGAACAGGAATTCCAAAATTTTGTTTTGAAAAAGTAAAATTATTTGCTTCATCCCTTAAAAAAATATTTCTGAGACCCTTTGACCTGCCCCAAACCTTGTCAGCCTGCCAGATAAGGAGCTGAGCACTTTGCTGGGAAGCCAGGAGCTTGGAAACTCAGAAAGCTCCAGCTCTGGGATAATCTTCCTGGCAAGCTGACCTGGAAGACTGGGGACTCTAGTTTGCTGGGTAGCCATGAGTTTGGGAGCTTGGGATCCAGGCCTCCCAGGCAGCTCACCTGGGAGCATAGGCTGCTGAGGACCCAGGAGCTGGCTACCAGGCTCTCAGATGCCTGTCAGCGCATCAGGCAAGCTGCAGAGAATATGGGTGAGCAAGCTGGCAGGAAATCAGGTAGGTTTCAGATGGAAACCTGCCTGATTTCCACTGGAGTATTGTCAAAATTGACACATTATCACAGAACATTTCAATTTTGAATAATCTGCATTTTCCGACAGAAAAATGTGTTGTTGGAAATTTCCAACCAGCTCTAATAAATAGCATAAAACTGAAGCCAGATGTGGTTTGTATCCGCCCCTCACCTTTCAGGTCTTCTGCTTAGAGCTGTAATAAGACAAACATAAAGATAAATTATAACACCTTCAGCCTCACCTGGAAATGAAGAGCAGCATAAAGGAAAACAGATTCTCTTTGGTCTTTCCGTCTTTCCCTGTAAGCTTGAACAATGAGATACTAAGTTAAAGACAGGCAGATTACACAAAGGAATCTAATGGCTAAAAACATATCAATCTTGTGAGATTAATGAAACTGGTAGCACTGAAATTTTACCTCTGCAGATTGCAGCACAAAGAATACTCCAAATTCCAAGTCCAATCTGACCTCGGCCAATGGGCAGTAAACATGGTAGGTCTTAAATTTTGCTACTTTCAAAGCATATGCACAATTGTCACATTACCCTATGCCCCTGTCATAGTGTCTGAAGGTTTAATGTTCAGGTCAGCTAACCTTTGGCACTTTACACATCACCTTCCATCTGTGGATTGCAAAGTAATCTACATACATTAAAAAGCTGAGCCTCACAATAACTCTGTGGGGTTCTGTAGCTCAGCTACTAGAGCTTTGCAAAACATGGTGGTTTCACTAACCAGAGATTTGTGCAGACATTTGTTCAGTTTAAACCAGGTATTTCACATGATTTCAATGCCACATTCATATGAACCCTTATTGAATCTTTAGACAATCCTGGTCTGAGTTATTAGTTTGTAGCACAAATGACATGATTTGGAGGTTTCATTGAGTTGTACTGGGAGTTGTGCTGGGTGATTTAACCTGTATGATTCTATGATTAAATTGAGACACAGAGAAGTTATGTGAGTTCCCCAAGGTCACACAACGAGTGAATGCCAGATTCAGGATTACAGCCCCGGTGATCTGTCTCCGACAACACAGCCCCTGAGAGAACTATCAAAGAAAAGAATTCTCAATAGACTCATAGACTTTAAGGTCAGACGGGACCATTGTGATCATCTAGTCTGATCTCACCCAGTGCTGAAATAGAACCCTAACTTCGGACTGAGTTACTGGAGTCCTGGAATCATGGTTTTAAAACTTCAAGTTACAGAGAATTCACCATTTACACTAGTTTAAACCAACCAAGGTCAATAATAAAAATGTTAAACAAGATTGGTCCCAAAACTGATCCCTGAGGAACTCCACTAGTAACCTCCCTCCAACCCGATAGTTCACCTTTCAGTATGACCCATTGTAGTCACCCCTTTAACCAATTCCTTATCCACCTTTCAATTCTCATATTAATCCCCATCTTCTCCAATTTAATGAATAATTTCCCATGTGAAACTAGTGCTTTACTGAAATCCAGGTAGATTAGATCTACTGCATTTCCTTTGTCTAAAAAATCATTTATCTTCTCAAAGGAGGAGATCAGGTTGGTCTGGCATGATATACTTTGTGTAAAACCATGTTGTATTTTATCCCAATTACTGTTCACCTCTATGTCCTTAATTCTTTCTCTTTCAAAATTTGTTCCAAGACCTTGCATACAGTTGAGGTCAAATTAACAGGCCTATAGCTTCCTATTTCATTTTTCCCCATTCTTAAATATAGGAACTATATTAGCAATTCTCCAGTCATAGGGTACAACCCTGGAGTTTCAAATTTATTAAAAATCCTTGCTATTGGGCTTGCAATTTCATGTGCCAGTTTCTTTAATATTCTAGGATGGAGATTATCTGGGCCCCCTGATTTAGTCCCATTAAGCTGTTTCAATTTGACTTCCACCTTGGATGTGGTAGTTTCTACCTTTATATCCTCAGTGCCATTAGCCACCCTGCCACTACCCTTAAATTCTTCATTAGCCTAATTAAAATCCGAGGCAAAGTATTTATTTAGGTGTTGGGCCATGCCTAGATAATCCTTTATCTCTACCCCTTGCACAGTGTTTAGAGGTCCTACTTCTTCTATAGCCATATAAATAGGAAGAAAACGAGGAAAGAACCTTTTATTATTGGTTTTAATTCTCTTTGCAAGGTCCAACTGTGCTTGGCTTTTGGCAGTTCTCACTTTATCCCTACACTTTCTGACCTCCAAGAGGTAGCTTTCCTTGCTGATCCTTCCCATCTTCCATTCCTTGTAAGCATTCTGCTTTCTTTCATCGCCTGTTTAAGATGCTTGATCATCCAACTTCGTTTGCAACCCTTCCCTATGATATTTTTCCCCTTGCTTGGGATGCGGGCTTCAGATAATTTCTGCAACTGTGACTTAAAGTAATTCCAAGCATCCTCCACATTCAGATCCTTGAGTTCTTTGGTTCAGTCCACGTCCTTAAGTAATTCCCGTAATTTTTTAAAGTTAGCTCTTTTGAAATCAAAGACCCTTGTTGCAGATCTATTTTTATTTATCCTTTCATTTAGTTTCGACTGAATTAGCTCATGATCACTTGAACCAAGGTTGTCTTCTACAACCAGTTCTTTTATGAGGTCTTCACTGCTCACCAATACCAAATATAAAATGGCATTACCTCTTGTTGGTTCAGCAACTATTTGGTGAATAAATCTGTCAGCCATCACATCCAGGAAAATCTGGCACCTACTATTGTGAGTAGCACTTGTCTTCCAATCTATATCTGGGAAGTTAAAGTCTCCCATAATCACACAATTCCCTGTAGCATTTATTTAATTAAAAAAAAATTGCAGAGGTCTCTATCCATATCCAATTTGGATGCTGGTGGTCTGTAACATGCCTCAAGCACTATATCGGGAACAGGGCCAGCTCCAGGCACCAGCCAACCAAGCACGTGCTTGGAGCGGCACCTTGGGGCAGGGCGGCGCTCGAGTTTTTATTTTATTTTTATTTTATTTTTTTGATTTGGCGGTGTGGCGCTTGGTGGGGCGGGGGCTTCGGGCGGTGCTCAGGGGGCGGGGCTTCGGGTGGCGCGGTGCTAAGAGGGGGCGGCGGGGCTTTGGGCGGCGTGGTGCTCGGAGGTGGGGTGGGAGCTTCGGGCGGCGCGGTGCTTGGAGGGGCGGGGCTTCAGGGGGCGTAGTGTTCGGGGGGCGGGGTCTTGGGAGGGCAGGGGCTGGCGCGGTGCGGCGCTCGGAGGGGGGGCGGGGGCTTCGGGCGGCACGACGCTTGGAGGGGGTGGGGCTTCGGGTGGCGTAGTGCTGGGGAGCGGGGATTTCGGCGGCGCTCGTTGGGGGGGGGGGTACGGCGGGGCAGCGCTCTTCTTTTTTGCCTGGGGCAGCAAAAAAGTTAGAGCCGGCCCTGATCGGGAACCTCTAGTAGCTTTCTTCCCCAAAGTGATTTTGGCCCAAACAGACTCTGTTTTATCCATTCCATCACTTCTAATTTCATTACTGTCTACCTCATCATTTAAATACCATGATACTCCACCACCTTTGCCTTTATTTCTGTCTTTCCTGAACAGCACATACCCTTCAGTACCTGTACTCTAGTCATGACTACTACTCCACCATGTGTCTGTTATCTCTTTAATATTTAGTTTCACTTACTGCACCAGTAGTGCTAGTTCTTCGATTGTTAGTTCTTTGCATATGTGTACAAACATCTTACCTATTGCTGCTTGGCTTTGTTCAAATTCTTTGCCTGATTCAGTAAAGTCATTCTACTGCCGGTATTGCCTATCTGACTGGTATCAACACTATCCTTCCTCTTAATGTCCATTCTTCATTGCTGTATACATTCTTATTTGATTTCCTCCCTCTCAGTGTTAAAATTAGGCATGGAGATTATATGAGCCTCTCCCAACAGTCTCTTCTGAGTTCCTAGTTTAAAGCTCTTTTAATGAGTTGTTCCAACCTCCATCCCAGAAGTCTATTTCCCTCCCTACTCAGGTGGAGTCCATCTCATGAAACTGTCCTCTGTCCATGAATGCCTCCCAGTAGCCAAAACTTTCCTTATATCACCACTAAAACTTTCCTTATAGCACCACTGCCTGAGCTATCTATTGATCATCATAATCTTGTCTCACCTTTGTTCTCCTCCTCTAGGGAACCTGAACCTCCATTTCCTTAAGCATCTTCCCCAACCTGACATAGTCTCCCTTGATATATTTCGGTGAGAATCTAGCTGTGTCATTTGTTCCCACATGGAGGACAAACAGTGGGTTCTTTCCTGCTCCCATTAGGATCCTCTTCAGCCTCAGGTCCACATCCTGTATTTTAGTTCCCAGCAGACCACACACCTTTTTGTTCTCCAGATCAGCTCTGGTGACAAGCCTATCTGTTGTTCTTAGTAGGGAGTCCCTAGTCACATAGACCAGCTTTTTCCAGTGATGGTGTATTCCATATTTTCTTTCTTCTGTTCTTTCTGGCTGTCAGTTCTCATGTCTTTTATTCTCCTTTACAATTTTCTGCAAGTCATTCTGTACCCTCCTGAGCTTTGAACTATGCGTATTTCCATTGGCTCTTCCCCTCTTCTTACAGAACTAGCTGCTCTTCTCTTCTTCCTTGTCCTCCCTCCTTCATTTGCAGACTTTCTTCATTATCCAACAAAGTAAACCTGTTCCTGAGCATTATTTCTTCTTCACTGGCTTCTCTTTTCCTCTGTCTGGTTCTTGTAGTCACATGCTTCCAACACTGACCACTTTCCTCACCCAGCAGTCTCCAGTCCCTGAGTTCTACAGTCCAGCTTGCACCTGCAAGAAGTCTTGACTTTTTCCCTTCAGCCTCCTCTTGCCTTTGCTCCATCATCTGCTTGAAACCCCTTTGAAACTCCACCATAGTTTCTACCTGCATCTTCAAGTCTCAGACCTTCTCTTCCATCAGCTCTATCAGGTAACACTCCTAACAAATGAAGCTCTTTTCAGGTACCCACTCTAGCATTATGTACAGTTTACAGCTTCCACATCCTGTCATATTCATTGTCTCTTCCATGGCTTTGGTCACTACCACTACTGCCTCTGTACCTGTCACAGCCTTCCTGCCTGAATTCCTGACAAGGGAGAAAAACAAAACCCACAACAGACCCAAACAAACACCGAAAGAAAACCAGAACACACACACCCCTGCAAGTCCCACTCAAACGCCCCTGTTCACTGCTCTGTTTGCTGCTCCTCTGCCACTGGCTGACTGTTTGGATGCCTTTATAGTTCCCCTAATCAGGCAAGCCCCACGTCCTAATCAGGGCTCTGTTTCTATCACAGTACACTGCCCCTACCTCCCTCTACAAACTGAACAAGGCGAGAAAAAAAGCCACCGACAAAAAACAGACCCACACAACACCCACAAAAATAGACTATGCATCCTATCTTGATCCATCTGCCCACACCAAGTTGAAGGCTCCTTCTGGCACATTGAGTTATATTTAGGGAAGCAAAATTCTCAGAGAGTAATGTCCCTGGGCTCCACACATTTAATAATACATTGCATGCATCCACCACACTTCTTTTTCTTCCAAAGATCTCAGAGTGTTTTACAAAGCTGGGTGAGCCCATTTTTACTGACAGTGGTAGTGTAACTAAAGCACAGAAATAAAGTGACTCGCACAAGGTCACAGAGCAAGTTAGTGATTGAGTTGGAACAGAACCCAGGATCCCTGGTTCCCAAACATGTGTGTAATCCAGTAGGTTATGCCTTGCAGCAAGGCTTCAATATAAAGAAAGGATTCAGCACATGCCTTTCAAGGATATAATTCAAAGCACACAATAGTATGGAACTACTGAATACAGAATTACAGAGATGGAGGGGAGGAAAATTATTGGGTCTTCTAGTCTGTCTTTCAGCAAGTACAGGATTGTTTCCGGTGCATTTGACAGTGCTTTGCTCAGTCTGCCTTTAACTGTTGATCTTCTCAAATGGCAAACAAATGAAATGATCAAAACGTGGGTCTCATATTTGTGGTGTACTCGCATCCCACCAACGCAGTCCTTTTTAACACTGAATTTCAATACCACTCAGGATACCTTAGCATTCCCCTTTTCAAACCCAAACCACTATCCACACTGGCTGGAATGAGTATATTCAGCTGATAAACTAAAACCCCACATACCTCACACCAGGAATTGGAAGTGGCTGCTAGCTTTGCTGCATGTTGTCATGTGGTGGTGGTGTTGTTGACAGATGACACCTTCTATTACATCCTTTGAGTCCAGCTTCTATCCCTTGCCGCTAAAAACAATAGCAACAAAACAACAAGCAACCCCCCCACCCCACCTGCCCCACAAAAAAACTCACTAATTCTGATTTACTGGTATCAGCCACGAACACAGTTTGAGAAATAATTCTGTCTCTTTCTTTCTAAAGACCTTTACATGTATTTACATCTTCAATGATACCCAAGGTCAGATGACTCTCTGCAGGCTGCTCCTTGACAGTCTTTTTTTCCAGCAATTTTGACAGCTGAGTGGAGAGCAGAGATGCTTAGCCCTCACAACTGTAATTTGAAGTGTTAATTGGGAAACACCTCGGTGACCTTGGGATCCCTTGTCTCCCACAATTTGTGACAGTATGGCCCAAAGCAATCCCCGTGGAAGCAGATTAGAGGGTAGAGTGGGGAAAAAGCAATGGAGCACTTAACAATATGCTCATCTTTTACTAGCAGTTTGACTTACATTTGCATGAAGGAAATAATAAATGAGATGTAGCCGTGCTGATAATGCCAATAAACTAAGGGCTAGATCTTACCCTTTGCAAGAGGTGGGGTTGCCAAGTGACAAGGTTGCAGCTAATATCTGTGGATTCTTTTGGGTTGCCCACAGATCACAGCTCATCCCACCCTTCTATGCCCACTTCAAACAATTCATACCTGTGAGTCACCTGCTTCACCCCCCATCTGTAATAAAGGTGTGACACACAGGAGTGCTAGTAAGAGCTTGTAACCATGCCTTACTGAGTCATAACTGAGAATGCCAAATTCAGGACAAATTGCTGAGAAATAGGGCAAACACAGCCCAAAATTGGTGATTATTCTTTTATAAGATATATCAAACCAGCCACAAAAATAAACTCCTGTTTACCATGTTGGCCAACAAGAAAACATAAAGGCAGTTTCCTCAGGTATTCCAGTTCTTATATCACCACCAAAACCACTGGACTCAGAGATGAGTGGTTCTTTACAACCCGTTTCATCAAATAATAGGTTCTTCTGATCCCAAAGTCACCCAGGTCAATATAAAACTTAGATCTTACCCAACAATCACACTGATGCCAATCCTTTAGTATCTAAAATTTAAAGGTTTATTTATAGAAAGAAAGAAAGAAAGAAAGAAAGAAAGAAAGAAAGAAAGAAAGAAAGAAAGAAAGAAAGAAAGAAGTGAGAATTAAAATTAGTTAAAGGAATCAATTACATACAGTAATGGCAAAGTTCTTGGTTCAGGCTTGTAGCAGTGATGGAATAAACTGCTGGCAAGACTCTGGAATACATCCACAGCTTGGATGGGTCATTCAGTCCATTGTTCAGAGCTCCAATTTGTAGCAAAGTTCCTCCAAAGGTAAGAAGCAGTATTGAAGACAAATTGGATGTGTTTCCAGGGCCTTTTATAGCTTTTGCCATGTGGAGGGCATCCCATTGTTCTTACCATGGAAAATTACAGCAACAAGATGGAGTTTGGAGTCATGTGGGCAAGTCACGTGACCATGCATTTCACCTAATCAGAGCAGGAAATTTCATTAAGTGTAGATAGGCATCTCCCATGGTCCACTGTTAGTTAAATGTTCCTTTGATGGGCCACTCAATTTGAATAGTCCCTCCAAGATGTGCTGGCTAATTACTTCACGGGCATTACCCCAGGAGCAAACATTTGAAATCCAGGTATAGAGCCAATACTTATAACTTTACAAAAAGGATACATGCATACAGATAGCATAATCATAACCAGCAAATCATAACCTTTTCATGGACACCTCACTCAAGAACCTTTGTACAAGATTTGTTGCAAATATATAACAGTGGTTGCAACAACAATCTATATGTTCAGATAACGTCACAGAGCTTGATCTTTATTTCTTGCCACCGGTCACCTGACATGAGTCCGGGATGCAAAAGGGGATATGGTTAAACTAGACATATTGTGGCTTGCCCCTGGCTTTTTGTATCTTCTTGCTCCACCCTTGCACACACATGCAAGGGCCAGCTATTCTTTTAACTCTAAATCAGCATGCTAAGCAATGTTGGATTAGACCAGATTCCATCACAGCTGCGTGACAGTAATTCAAGAAGGCGCCTTTAGTAACTCGTGGCAAGATCTCACACTAAAGAAATGAGACCCAGAAGTTTTGAAAAGAGTCCCAGTACCTCCCCTGAGAAGAAGATCAGGATAAGTGAAAACAGGGCAACCTTTGTTCTAGCAGCTCAGTTTCTCATACTCAAAGTTTTGCTCAGATGATTCCAATATAAAAATCCTCCTCGTAGCCCTTCAGCTTTGAAAAGTTTCCCCATTGATAGAGATGACTTAATCCTGATAAGGTTGGTGGTTTTGTTTTGTTTGGATAAGTGACTGTGTATTCAGGTGCTTATGCAATTCTTGTGAGCCTGTGTGCTTCAGATTTTCTCATGATAAGCTTTATTGTGAGATTTCACATATGTCCTGTTTCAGCAATGGACAGATATTCTATGAAAACATCCTTTCCTGCGATATGGTGTCACTTATGTCTCAAGTCCTGTCAGGGACAAAAAAGTACAGAGAAAAGACACTATGAAAAATTACAATTTTTTACAAAACTACAGAATAGTGACATCCAGGTTCAGTTTGAAAGTCGGATGAAGGTCAAGATCAAGTTTACTCACTATGAACAAGTCCTGGTCCCATTAAAATTTCTAGGAATTTTGCCATTAAGTTCAGTGGAACAATGTCTATTGCTTCTATCACTCAGAGATTTTGAGCAGGAGAGATTTTTCTTAGGAGAAAAATATTCTTAACTAAATAATGTATAGCTCAAACCCATGTTCAGGTTGCTCCCTGAATATAGGCTCACTCCTGCCTGGAGGTAGAAGAAGTTGTATTAGAAGAACTAATTAAGGTCACAGAAGCCACTCAACTTTCTGTGGTTCTACTTGCATCCAGGGGATTTGGTGTGGAGCAGCTAAGGCCTGGTCTACACTAGGCGTTTATGTCGAAGTTAGCGCCGTTACATCGAATTAACCCTGCACCCGTCCACACCGCAAAGCTATTTAGTTCGACATAGAGGTCTCTTAAATTCGACTTCTGTACTCCTCCCCGACGAGGGGAGTAGCACTAAATTCGACATGGCCATGTTGAATTAGGCTAGGTGTGGATGGAAATCGACGCTAATAGCTCCGGGAGCTATCCCAGAGTGCACCACTCTGTTGACGCTCTGGACAGCAGTCCGAGCTCGGATGCTCTGACCAGCCACACAGGAAAAGCCCCGGGAAAATTTGAATTCCTTTTCCTGTCTGGGAAGTTTGAATCTCATTTCCTGTCTGGACATCGTGGCGAGCTCAGCAGCACTGGCAACGATGAAGAGCTCTCCAGCAGTGATGGCCGTGCAATCTCAGAATAGAAAGAGGGCCCCAGCATGGACTGATCGGGAAGTCTTGGATCTGATCGCTGTGTGGGGCGATGAGTCCGTGCTTTCCGAGCTGCGCTCCAAGAAACTGAATGCAAAGATCTACGAGAAGATCTCTAAAGACATGTCAGAGAGAGGATACAGCCGGGATGCAACGCAGTGCCGCGTGAAAATCAAGGAGCTGAGACAAGGCTACCAGAAGACCAAAGAGGCAAACGGACGCTCCGGATCCCATCCACAGACATCCCGTTTCTACGAGGCACTGCATTCCATCCTAGGTGAGGCCGCCACCACTACCCCACCACTGACCGTGGACTCTGAGGATGGGATATTGTCCACGGCCGGTTCCTCGGACATGTTAGCGGACGGGGAAGATGAGGAAGGAGATGAGGAGGACGAGGCAGTCGACAGCGCTTACAACGCTGATTTCCCTGACAGCCAGGATCTCTTCATCACCCTTACAGAGATCCCCTACCAACCGTCCCCAGCCGTTAACCCGGACACAGAATCTGGGGAAGGATCAGCCAGTAAGTGTTTTAAACATCTAAACATTTATTTTTAATAGAACAGGAATATTAAGAATAACAACAATGGGTTTCTCATGATTAGTTTGCCCTAGGCGCTTAACGTTTCAGTCCTGGGCAGTGCAACTATTGAAAAAAAATCTAACAATGTCCGGTTTAGCATGATTGTTCTGCCCAAGCCACTCTACTGTTTAGTCCCTGCCAGTGCAGCTACAGTAAAATGCGGTCTATATGTCCGGGGATAGAGCAGAAATCCTCCTGGGACATCTCGAGGAAGCTCTCCTGGAGGTAATTGGAAAGCCGTTGCATCAGGTTCCTGGGGAGAGCGGCCTTATTGGGTCCTCCGTAGTATGACACGTTTCCACGCCACGAGACAATCAAGTACTCAGGGATCATTGCCCTGCACAGCAGGGCGGCATACGGCCCTGGTCTTTGGAGGCTTTCCCGAAGCATTCTTTCTTTATCGCTGTCTGAGATCCTCATCAGGGTGATGTCGCTCATGGTGACCTGCTTTGAATTAGGTAGGGGAATGTTAGTGTTGGGACTGCTTGCCCGTTCCTTTACAGAACTGTAACCGCTGGTTTGCAGCCACGCGGTGGAGGCGGGAGAGGGGCAGCCTACAGGGATCGTTCCCGGGGACAGCCGCGAGGGGGTGGGACAGGGGCAGAGTTCCTGCTTGCCGGATTGCTGGCAGCAGGGACTGACATTGTTTTCAATGTGAAAGGAGGCCAGTGCTAATATTAAAGTTTTAAGCTGCCACAAGTCTACGGCTTACCATGTCTGCCTGCTACACAAATTCCGGTGTCCTGCCCCGCTTCTCAGATCTGCTGTGCAAGACCCCAGGCACTGAATGTGAAGGCCGAGAATTCGACCTTGTCCTGAGTGCGCATGTGATAGGTGCTGTGCATGGTCTTGTTCACAGAGAAAGACTATGTTCTTTGTTCACAACTACATTTATCTTTCTGAGGAATTCACTCCCTTTTTCCCATTCCCACAGCCACATCTGCGACTGTCTCACAACCTAGCCTGGCATCACACTCCCAGAGGCTAGCGCAGATTAGGCGTAGGAAGAAAAGGACATGGGAGGACATGTTCTCGGAGCTTATGGGCTGCTCCCGAGCCCAGGCAGCACGGCAGACCCAGTGGCGGGAGAACTTGTCCCAAATGCACCAAGCACACATGGAACGGGAGGAGAGGTGGCGGCAGAAAGACCAGCAGGCGACTCAAACGCTGCTTGGACTAATGAGGGAGCAAACGGACACGCTCCGGCGCCTTGTGGATGTTCTGCAGGAACGGAGGCAGGAGGACAGAGCCCCGCTGCAGTCTATCTGTAACCGCCCTCCCCCGCCACCAAGTCCCATACCCCCCTCACCCAAAGTGCAAAGAAGGAGGGGCGGCAGAGTCCATGCAAACTCTCACTCCACCCCTGCAGACAGCTCTAGTAGTAGAAGGCTCTCATTCCCCAAAATTTGACAAGTTCTTTCCTTCCCGCCTCACACAAGCCCCCGTCCAAGTTTCACCTCCCAGTTCCATGTGTAGTTGATAATAAAAAATACGTTTCTGTTAATTACTGTTTCCATCATGTTCTTTTGGAGGAGGGGGGGAAGGGGGTTGGTAATTGGACAGGACAGTCACCTTTGGCAGGGTACATAGGCGGGGGCAGGTCCAGCAGCAGGGCACATTCACAGTGCAGTCACTAGTTACCGTGGTCAGTCTGGGAGGTGGTTTTCATGTTCTCTGGTGCGGGGTGGGTTGCTCTGTGACTTTGTGGCGGGGGAGGGCAGTTACAGATCTTATGCGGCGGTCCTTATCCTGGATCACAGAGCCACGCAGCAGGGGATCTGTAACCGTCCTCCCCCTGCCACAAAGTCACATAGCCCCCCCCATACACACAGTCCCGATCAGGAGGGGTGACAGGCTCCATTGAAACAACCAGTCCACCACAGCGGAGCCTGTCAATCCTGGAGTTTAGAAGCGTCATTTGCGTCACTACACTACACCCGCTCCCCACCACAGTCTGCGTCCCAGGTTTAAAACATTCCCGCGAAAACAGTAATAAAGAAAATGGTGTTCATTAACAAAGTAGAAGTGATTTTATTTCTAAACGTGTGTTGGAAGGGGGGTGAAGGGGGTATGTAACTGGAGAGGATAGTCAACATTAACTGGGTAAAGAAACGGGGGCAGGTTCAGCTTCTCTGTACACTAACTTAAAAGTCACAGGTTACCCTGCTCAGTCAGGAACCTAGCTTTCAAAGCCTCCCGGATGCACAGCGCGTCCCGCTGGTCTCTTCTAATCGCCCGGCTGTCTGGCTGGGCGTAATCAGAAGCCAGGCTATTTGCCTCAACCTCCCACCCCGCCATAAAGGTCTCCCCCTTGCTCTCACAGAGATTGTGGAGCACACAGCAAGCTGCTATAACAATGGGGATATTGGTTTCACTGAGATCACAGCGAGTCAGTAAGCTTCTCCATCTCCCCTTGAGACGGCCAAAAGCACACTCCACCACCATTCTGCACTTGCTCAGCCGGTAGTTGAAGAGTTCTTTTTCACTGTCCAGGGCGCCAGTATAGGGCTTCATGAGCCAGGGCATTAGCGGGTAGGCTGGGTCCCAGAGGATGACTATAGGAATCTCCACATCCCCAACAGTTATTTTGTGATTCGGGAAGTAAATACCTTGCTGCAGCCGTCTAAACAGACCAGAGTTCCTGAAAACACGAGCGTCATGAACCTTGCCCGGCCATCCGACGTAGATGTTCGTAAAACGTCCCCTGTGGTCCACCAGTGCTTGCAGCACCATGGAAAAGTAGCCCTTTCTGTTAATGTACTGGCTGGCCTGGTGGTCCGGTGCCAGGATAGGGATGTGAGTTCCATCTATGGCCCCATCGCAGTTTGGGAATCCCATCGCTGCAAAGCCATCTATGATCGCCTCCACGTTTCCCAGGGTCACTACCTTTGACAGCAGTACATCAACGATTGCCTTGGCTACTTGCATCACAACAACCCCCACGGTAGATTTGCCCACGCCAAAGTGGTTCGCGACTGACCGGTAGCTGTCTGGCGTTGCAAGCTTCCAGAGGGCTATGGCCACTCACTTCTGGACAGTCAGGGCTGCTCGCATCCGGGTGTCATTGCGCTTCAGGGCAGGGGACAGCAACTCACAAAGTTCAAGGAAAGTTCCCTTCCGCATGCAAAAGTTTCGCAGCCACTGGGATTCATCCCAGACCTGCAGCACTATGCGGTCCCACCACTCAGTGCTTGTTTCCCGGGCCCAGAATCGCCATTCCACGGCATCAACATGACCCATTGCCACCGTGATGTCCTCGGCGCTGGGTCCCGTGCTTTCTGAGAGGTCTGTGCTACTCTCAGACTTCAGGCCCTCACCGCAGTGCCGTAGCCTCCTCGCCTGACTTATCTGCATCTGCCTCAGGGAAAGGTGGATGATAAGCTGTGAGGCGTTGAGAACGGCCACAACTGCAGCGATGGTCGCAGCGGGCTCCATGCTCGCAGTGCTGTGGCGTCCGCGCTGTCACTGACTAGAAAAGTGCGCGAACTGATTTCCTGCCGGCGCTTTCAGGGAGGGAGGGCGGGAGTGATGGAGGGATGACGACAGTTACCCAAAAGCACCCTCGACACATTTTTTTTACCCAGAAGGCATTGGTGGCTCCACCCAGAATTCCAATGGGCAGCGGGGACTGCGGGAACTGTGGGATAGCTGCCCACAGTGCACCGCTTCCAATGTCGACGCTTTCCCCGTTAGTGTGGACTCACAAAGTCGAATTACTGTCCTTAGTGTGGACACACACGTTCGACTTTGCAATATCGATTCCAAGAATTCGATTTAAGTAAAATCGAACTACTCTCGTAGTGTAGACATACCCTAACAGAACTATAAAATCTAGCAGGGCAATCAATTTTTCATATCACTGTCTGTTGATCTCTTTAGTTCTGTACTGTGAGACACCCTCAGTTTCCATCCACAACATCATCTCTTTTGAAGGTTGTTCACCACTTTGGAAGGGTGCCAGCTCACTCTTCAGAGTATCATATGTTGTTGTTTTTTCACCACTGCGTTAACCACTACATACTACACATGTTTTGGGCTCAGAAAGTATGCAGCTTTGTCTAATAGTTAAAAACAGTGAGTGAAATCCTGACTTATTGAAGTCCAAGTTTTCACTTACCTAGCTCCAATTCTGCCCTCAATTCTGCACTTCCATTGACTTCACCTGATGGACTTGAGCAATATTTTTTATTTATTTACCAAGACCGTATTTTCTTCTGCTGGGATTTTATTGGCTAAACTTGGGAACTAAGAACCCCAATTATTAACTCCTATCCAAATGGAAGACAGTGTCCCCCAAAGTCTGACTACTTTAATGTTGTTAAGCGTAAAATCAAATGCCCACTTTTGCAAAACACATTGCACATGTGACAGGGCTTTGAGTTGCTGTGCCATTACCTTTGTGCTGAGAAACCCATTATGAAGTCCCACAAGGTCTTGTTAATGAAATTAACAAAATAAGAGAAAAAGAATGACTAATTCAGAAAGACAATTTGGTCTATCATTATATAAATGAAGGTAATGACAATTCACAATGTGGACTCAGATACCTATTCAGAAATTGTCAGTTTTGCACATTAGTGAATAATTGAATGAACACAATAAACATACATGTGGGATGATGCATTGCAAAGTGTAGTTCGTTCAATTATTCTGACAATTGGGGAGAATTTACTATAATAACTTCATAATATATTAGTAAATATTTTACAGTATAATTTATGAAAATAATAATGCCTTACAAATACTGCAAAATCACACTACAGCACTCTGCCATCACATTTAATGAGAAGCAGGGAATATACACAGGTACTTAGAGTGCAAATTATAAAGCCTGCAGATTAGTAAAGTGCAGGCTCTACTATGTAATTTTTAGACTTTCACTCTGAAGTTTAATAGTGGAATCAGATTCAAATCTAAGCTTTTCTAAAGTTTTATAGATTGCTTAGATTAAAGGTGTGAAATCCTGACCTTACTGAAGTCAATAGGAAAACTCACATTGTCTTCCATGGGTCATGATTTCAACCAAGGTTCTGTTTCAGCCATGGTAGACATAGGGCCAAGCTATGAAGTTTTCATCTACATTTTTCCAGATTTTGGTAGGATTCAGGTATCAGATGGAGTACTCAGTCCAGGACTATTTAGAATAAATATGCTCTGTTCACATATATTTCAAACATTGCCCTTTCTTTATCAGATGGAATCACATATCTGGTCAAATCTGTGGGATCATGTTACCTTCTTGTGGCTAAAGCTCTAGAGGCAAAATAAACTACCCAAGCATGACTCTCTCATCATTTATACTGGGTTTTGACTTGTGTCCTCACCACCATTCCCATGTGCTGAGATGGCAGATGTTAAAAATATATATATGAAGGTTTTAGATTTTAGTTTTAAGTTAAGATTGCTGGAATGAAAGGGGAAATGAGAATATCACTGGATATTGTAGGCTTAAATGTCAGAGAATATGGCCAAATTATTTTCAGAGATTTGTTAATTTGTTTTATATGATGGAACAAAGGTGTTTCCAAAGTGAACTACAAATAAAGTAGTGAAAATAACTAACTTCCTTTTTTCTTTCACTGGAATGAGGATTAGATCAGATACACAATGCATCAAACAACTGTGCAGGTTTTTTGAAACAAAGCAACTTTATACACGCGGAAAGCATTCTTTATGTGAGTGATTTATCAAGACAAAATGAAAATAGAATAAAAAAAAATCCTCCTAGCATTTTATTCTTTTATTGCTCTTTATCTGACAGAGAAAACTCTCTCTGCATAATAACTATTTGAAATAGAACCTTTTACTATGCAATGTTATTTTAATTCACTTTTTATAGAAATTCAAATAGATTTGGAAAATGAAGGTACTGTACCATCTTTGGAACCATATCTGGGCAGAAACTGTGTCAGAGCTACGCAAGCTACTACTTTATAAAGGAAAATGCCTCCCTTTTGTAGCTCAATTGTTAAATACTTTGCTGCCCCTGGTATTGTGCTGCAATTGGTTCAGCAAAGCTCTTAAACACATGCTTTAAAGTCAATGGAACTTAATTGTTTACTTAAGCTTAAGGGCCTTGCTGAAACAATGTGTTGGTGACTACTTACATGAAGACCAGAAAAATTGGGGGCCTAAATATCAGAAACAACACAGAGACAGACGAAGAGAATGGCCAATCTATGAAGAAGAGTGGAATTAAAGCCCCATAAGAAAATAAAAACTTAAAAGTTTATGACCAGCTTAATATGTAAAGCTAAGCTAATACATGTTTAACTCTTTTAATTATTCTTCATGAGCCAATCCATCCAGGTCTCTAGTCACTCCAGTTACTCCAGCCACATAAGTTTAGATGTTTCGATCAAAAGTTTATTTGAATCTCTTGGGTCTGCGAGGTTTAGCTGGAGTTCACATGAGGAAAGACTCTCATATGAGAATTCTTCAAATTCTGTTTGAGATGGAAAGACCACAAAAAAACTGTTTTTTCCAATGTATTTTTACATTCTGTTTCTGGTGCCAGCCATATCACAAAGCTGAGTTAAGATACGGAAACAATTGCAAAAAGAGTTCAGCTCTGGTTTAGCCTAAATTTTGGATGACGATTCTTATTTTACTTGAACCCGTTAATCTAGCCTTAGTTTAAAATAATTTCTGACAAAGTGATAAGACAGCTGCTTCTCCCTTTCATTGTCTACTACAGGAGCTCATGTAGAATAAAAATGGACCTAAGCCATCCATTTTGGAGCAAGAACTAAATTTCAAGACGTTCATAAACAGTGATTTGGTTTGGATTCATGTTCTAGAGATGGCCCTGGATCACATACTTTAGATACAGATACAAATTTCCCCCAAATTAGAGGGATCACAAAGTTTATATCTGGTTCAGATCAAACTTTAACATTATTTGAATATCCCATAATTATTCAGATACTCAAACAACCCTACTCTATGCACCCTTTATTTTAACTTGTTTTAGGAGACATCAGGAAGTCAGTTATCTTGAAGGTGTTGTAACAAGTAGTTGATATAGCATAGCTGGTAGCTCTCTGGGTTGATACTATGGCTCAGGTTAAGACTTCATTTTTTTCAGTGCTAACTAGTTCAAAACAGGACTTAATAGATAACATTACATCAATTTCAGAAGAGGTTTCCAAACAACCATAATCATTTATTTTAGACTTTCTATTTAGCAGAAATGAAATTGTGCCACTTTTTTTAAAACACTCTGGGAAGGCCAGATCTGGCAGCCTCTGTGAAAGATTCCATCTGTTTTCTCCCAGCAGAGCTTTGCTTCATCCAACTGCATTTTATATTAGGAAATTACTGTGTTTTCTTTTCAATACATTTGTTTGCTTAGATTTCTGCTTCTTCAGCACAGAAGTGTTGCTCTTTCCATTTCTGCTATGTGAAGTGTTTACCATTTCCTTTGTTTTGCACTTTTTCTTTGTTCTTGGTTTACATGATTGCATTTCACTTGAGCTAACTGAAGATTCCTGTTTTAGAATACAATAGTGGGCCCCAATCTTGCATAACATATCCTAAAACTCCCATTAGCATCAGAGTGCAAGGCATGCTGGGTCATCGCCCTTGATTAGGTGTTTTTAAAAAAAACAAAACAAAAAACTGGGTTTAGGAAGTGGAGAAAAACACATAAAAAAATTGGGTGAGGGAGATAATGGATTGCTGACAGTCAGAATGGAAGAGTAAAAAGTAGGATAGGGACACATGTCAACTTTCTTTCCTTTCAGTGACTGCACTGGAAATTGTTTTAAGTGGGTAAAGTTAAAAAGCTATTTAAAATACCTCCAGAATTCAGTTTTAAGGTAAACTTGAATTAATTACTGATTAGACAAAGACTCAGCCAGCATTGCTCAAAAAACAAATTGACTTTCTATTAATCAGCCAAAATTATTAGTAAGCAAAACAATTACTAATCACATGCAGCAAAGTGGCTGCAAACTACCCCCCTCAAGAGGGCAGCTCAGTCTGAAAAGTGAAGAGAGCTGGCAGTTGCTTGGGAAGCTGGGAGACTATAAGGATTAGCAGTTGCAATCCTACTGTAGTCCCCACCAGCAAAGCTGCTATGGAATCCAGGTACAGATACTTAAATTTCCTGTGTGTAAAGCCTGCCTGCCTGATTTCCCTGCACCATAAATCTACTTTTCAGCACAGGGAGCTGAATTCAGAAAGAGTGACTCCAGCTCTGGCTGTAATTTAATCTCATGAAATATGCTTCTTTTTCTGATTTTTTTTTTTAAGAAAACATCTATTTTAAAGGAAAGGAGTAAAAATCAGCAGCACAGCCATTGGCAGAAAACAAATGTAATTGGCATATTCAAGCCAGCTGGTCCCCCATTCACATTTTGTATCCCAGCCTAGTCCTAAATCATCACCAAAGCAAGGAACATGAGTATGATCCATCCAGCACTAAATTTCCCCACTGTATCACAATTACAGAGTAGAACTGCACTGAATAATTTTGTTCTTACCCTCTGAGTAAAATCACAAAGATCAATGCCCCCTAGGGTTTCTCATTTTTTTCCTGATGGCATAGTGGCCTAGCAGCTGCACATTTGTCCAGTAATTCCATCTATCTCCCTCCTGGTTAAATACATAGCCAAACAATTATTCTTCCAACCCTCTCTGGCCGGGCATGTTTTCACACAGTGACCTAAAACACAGATACCTCACACAGTGAGTGGATACAGACAAATTCATTATTCAATTCCAGATGGCACTAAAAGAAACTTCCAAGTGTGTGGTACTAAGAACATTGTTATTTCTTATGGCTTAAATCAGGAATTAAAGGATATAACTTCAAAAGGAAGGCCTCCAATTTTACTGTAACTTTGTGCCTGCCTTTGGATTGTGGAGACAGATCAGAGGACTTGGGTCAGGTTCTGCTCTCAGTTATACTTGTGCAATTATTATTTATTTATTTTATTTATTATCCCAGCACTTCAATGGAATTACCAAGGTGTAAGGGCTTGATTTTTATTTCCACTGAAGCTAATGAGAACATTTCCATTAATTTTAATAGAGGTAGGATTTGGGCATAGCCTAGGGCAGAAGTTTTAGTCCTTATTCCTATAACTAACTGATTTGATACATGGTTCGCAGGAAACAACCTAGAACTATGAACTCTCATAGTAAAAGGCAAGAATAGCAAATTCTGAAAGCACTTTGTAAACATAAGTGTATATATTGTACATTGTGTGGCTTTGTTTGCCTGTTGCATAAATCAATAATCAGTGGCTTTCTTATTAGAAAGGTAAAGACCTCAAGTAGAGAGATGATTGACATTAACCCTCTGCACTTAGCTTGTTTACAATGATTTATTGATATTACAGGAACCTGCTCTTGCTGTTTCCTTCACAGCTAAGAATATGAATGTTCATTTACATCTCAATTATCAATTCATTTGTGATAGAGTCTGTAATGAATGGTAACAGGTAACAGATCATTGGAGACCACTAGTCTTATAGACATAAGGATTGTGCCTCATCCATATACCACAATATTGTTTACCAACAAAACAGAATTTTACAGATTGTGTTCCCAGAATCGCAGCCTGGAGCCCCGGAACTAGAGTTGTTAATTTAACATAAGGCACTGGACATGGACTCAGGAGACCGATTTCTATTCCAGCCTCTGCTCAAGGACTCTGAACCTCTGGTTTTCATTTCTGATTCTTTGTCTTCCTTGTTTATTTAGATTGGAACATTTCAGAACAGGGACTATTTGTCACTGTGTGGATATACAGTGCTTAGCACAATGATCCTAATTTCATTTGGGGTTCTAGGTGACTACACTGATACAAATAAAAATTACAATAATTAAGCAAAATATATGTGTGTATGTAAATATACCTTTCATAGCTAGGATGGGGCAAACCCACTGGCTAGAGACCTTTCACAGAGAAATTAAGTAACCCAGAGGATGATCTCGTCACAACCTTTGTGGTTAAGAATATGGATGAAATTACTATGCCGGGTTGTGGTAAGAAAATTAAATGTAAGCCTGACTCCAATTGATAATACCATAACAACCTAAATGTCTTGTAATGCTATCTTAGGCAAGGCTTGACTCTAGTAATCTGGAAAAGAAAAAAAAAAGTTTAAAATGTCCAAATTACTTAATCCTGGCCTAAATCTTCCCATTTTCACAAACTTCTCCCAAGCTTTCTCTGAGAGAATCTAAGGCCTTGTCTACACTACGAGAGTAGTTCGATTTTACTTGCATCGAATTTTTGTAATCGATATTGCAAAGTCGAACGTGTGTGTCCACACTAAGGACAGTAATTCGACTTTGTGCGTCCACACTAACGGTGATAGCGTCGACATTCGAAGCGGTGCACTGTGGTCAGCTATCCCACAGTTCCCGCAGTCCCCTCTGCCCATTGGAATTCTGGGTGTAGCCGGCAATGCCTTCTGGGTAACAAAATGAGTCGAGGGTGCTTTTGGGAAACTGTCGTCATCCGTCCATCACTCCCGCCCTCCCTCCCTGAAAGCGCCGGCGGGAAAACAGTTCGCGCGCTTTTCCAGTCATTGACAGCGCGGACGCCACTGTACTCCGAGCATGGAGCCCGCTGCGACCATCGCTGCAGTTGTGGCCGCTCTCAACGTCTCGCAGCTTATCATAAAGGTTTCCCTGAGGCAGATGCAGAAAAGTCAGGCAAGGAGGCTACGGCACCGCGGTGATGTCCTGAAGTCTGAGAGTAGCACAGACCTGTCAGAAAGCAGGCGACCCAGCGCCGAGGACATCACAGTGGCAATGGGTCATGTTGATGCCGTGGAACGGCGATTCTGGGCACGGGAGACAAGCACTGAGTGGTGGGACCGCATAGTGCTGCAGGTCTGGGATGAATCCCAGTGGCTGCGAAACTTTCGCATGCGGAAGGGAACTTTCCTGGAACTTTGTGAGTTGCTGTCCCCTGCCCTGAAGCGCAGTGACACCCGGTTGCGAGCTGCACTGAGTGTACAGAAGCGAGTGGCCATAGCCCTCTGGAAGCTTGCAACGCCAGACAGCTACCGGTCAGTCGCGAACCAGTTTGGGGTGGGCAAATCTACCGTGGGGGTTGTTGTGATGCAAGTAGCGAAGGCAATCGTTGATGTACTGCTGCCAAAGGTAGTGACCCTGGGAAACGTGGAGGCGATCATAGATGGCTTCGCAGCGATGGGATTCCCAAACTGCGGTGGGGCCATAGATGGAACTCACATCCCTATCCTGGCACCGGACCACCAGGCCACCCAGTACATTAACCGAAAGGGATACTTTTCCATGGTGCTGCAAGCACTGGTGGACCACAGGGGACGTTTTACCAACATCTACGTGGGATGGCCGGGCAAGGTTCATGACGCTCGTGTTTTCAGGAACTCTGGTCTGTTTAGACGGCTGCAACAAGGTATTTACTTCCCGGACCACAAAATAACTGTTGGGGATGTGGAGATGCCTATAGTCATCCTCGGGGACCCAGCCTACCCGCTAATGCCCTGGCTCATGAAGCCCTATACTGGCGCCCTGGACACTGAAAAAGAACTCTTCAACTACCGGCTGAGCAAGTGCAGAATGGTGGTGGAGTGTGCTTTTGGCCGTCTCAAGGGGAGATGGAGAAGCTTACTGACTCGCTGTGATCTCAGCGAAACCAATATCCCCATTGTTATAGCAGCTTGCTGTGTGCTCCACAATCTCTGTGAGAGCAAGGGGGAGACCTTTATGGCGGGGTGGGAGGTTGAGGAAAATAGCCTGGCTGGTGATTACTCACAGCCAGACAGCCGGGCGATTAGAAGAGACCAGCGGGAAGCGCTGTGCATCCGGGAGGCTTTGAAAGCAAAGTTCCTGAGTGAGCAGGGTAACCTGTGATTTTATAGTTTGTGTACTGAGAAGCTAAACCTGCCCCCGTTTCTTTACCCAGGTAATGTTGACTATCCTATCCAGTTACATACCCCCTTCACCCCCCCTCCAACACACGTGTCGAAATAAAAATAGTTCTACTTTGTTAAAGCACACCGTTTTCTTTAATACTGTTTTAGCGGGAATTTTTTAAAACTGGGACGCAGACTGTGGTGCGGGGCGGGTCTAGTGTTGTGATGCGAATGCAGCTTCTAAACTCAAGGATTGACAGGCTCCGCTGCGGTGGGATGCTTGTTTCAACGGAGCCTGTCACCCCTCCTGATCGGGACTGTGTGTATGGGAGGTCTATTTGACTTTGTGGCAGGGGGAGGACGGTTACAGATCCCATGCTGTGTGGCTCTGTGATCCTGTCTAAGGACCGGCGCTTAAGATCTGTAACTGCCCTCCCCCGCCACAAAGTCACAGAGCAACCCACCCCCCCCAACATTACATCAAAACAACCTCCCAGACTAACCGGGGCAACTAGTCACTGCATCACTGCACTGTGTATGTGCCCTGCTGCTGTGCCTGCCCCCGACTATGTACCCTGCCAAAGGAGACTGTCCTGTCCAATTTCCAACCCCCTTTCCCCTCCTCCTCCAAAAGAACATGATTGAAACAGTAGTTAACAGAAACGAATTTTTTATTATCAACTACACATGGCATTGGGAGGTGAAACTTGGACGTGGGCTTGTGTCAGGCGGGAAGGAAAGAACTTTTCAAATTTTGGGAAATGAGAGCCTTCTGCTACTAGAGCTCTCTGCAGGGGTGGAGTGAGAGTTAGCAGGGACTCTGCCGCCTCTCCTTCTTTGCACTTTGGGTGAGGTGGGTATGGGACTTGGTGGCGGGGGAGGGCGGTTAGAGATGGACTGCAGCGGGGCTCTGTCCTCCTGCCTCCGTTCCTGCAGAACATCCACAAGGCGCCGGAGCGTGTCCGTTTGCTCCCTCAGTAGTCCAAGCAGCGTTTGAGTCGCCTGCTGGTCTTCCTGCCGCCACCTCTCCTCCCGATCCATGTTGGCTTGGTGCATTCGGGTCAAGTTCTCCCGCCACTGGGTCTGCTGTGCTGCCTGGGCTTGGGAAGAGGCCATAAGCTCAGAGAACATGTCCTCCCGTGTCCTCTTCTTCCTACGCCTAATCCGCGCTAGCCTCTGGGAGTGTGATTCCAGGCTAGGTTGTGAGACAGTCGCAGACGGGGCTGTGGAAATGGGAAAAAGGGAGTGAATTCCTCTGAAAGATAAATGTAGTTGTGAACAAAGAACATAGTCTTTCTCTGTGAACAAGACCATGCACAGCACCTTTCACATGCGCACTCAGCACAAGGTCGAATTCTCGGCCTTCGCATTCTGTGCCTGGGGTCTTGAACAGCACATTTGAGAAGCGAGGCAGCACAACGGAATTTCTGTTGCAGGCAGACATGGTAAGCCGTACACTTGTGGCAGTTTAAAACTTTTATATTACCACTGGCCTCATTTCACATTTAAATCAATGTCAGTCCCTGCTGCCAGCAATCCGGCAAGCGGGAACTCTGCCCCTGTCCCACCCCCTCGCGGCTGTCCCCGGGAATGATCCCTTTCGGCTGCCCCTCTCCCGCCTCCACCGCGTGGCTGCAAACCAGCGGTGACAGTTCTGTAAAGGAACGGGAAAGCAGTCCCAACACTAACATTCCCCTACCTAATTAAAAGCAGGTCACCATGGCCGACATCACCCTGATGAGGATCTCCGAGAGCGACAAAGAGAGAATGCTCCGGGAAAGCCTCCAAAGACCAGGGCCGTATGCCGCCCTGCTGTGCAGAGCAATGATCCCCGAGTACCTGATAATCTCGTGGCGCGGCAACGTGTCGTACTTCGGAGGACCCAATAAGGCCGCTCTCCCCAAGAACCTCATGCAACGGCTTTCAAGTTACCTCCAGGAGAGCTTCATCGAGATGTCCCAGGAGGATTACTGCTCTATCCCCGCACATATAGACCGCATTTTACTGTAGCTGCAGTAGCAGGGAATACACAGTAGAGCGGCTTGTGCAGGACAATCACTGAAAACCGGACATTGCTAGATTTCTTTTCAAAACTTGCACTGCCCCTTACTAAACCGTTAAGCGCCTAGGGCACACTAATCATGAACAACCCATTCTTTTAATTGTTAATATTCCTGTTTTGTTAAAAATAAATGTTTAGATGTTTACAACACTTACTGGCTGATCCTTCACCAGATTCTGTGTCCGGGGTAATGGCTGGGGACGCTTCGTAGGGGATCTCTGTAAGGGTGATGAAGAGATCCTGGCTGTCGGGGAAATCAGCGTTGTGAGAGCTGCCAACTGCCTCGCCCTCCTCATCTCCTTCCTCATCTTCCCCGTCCCCTAACATGTCTGAGGAACCGGCCGTGGACAGTATCCCATCCTCAGAGTCCACGGTCACTGGTGGGGTAGTGGTGGCGGCAGCACCGAGGATGGAATGCAGTGCCTCGTAGAAACGGGATGTCTGGGGATGGGATCCGGAGCGTCCGTTTGCCTCTTTGGTCTTCTGGTAGCCTTGTCTCAGCTCCTTGATTTTCACGCGGCACTGCGTTGCATCCCGGCTGTATCCTCTCTCTGCCATGTCTTTAGAGATCTTCTCGTAGATCTTTGCATTCCTTCTTTTGGATCGCAGCTCGGAAAGCACGGACTCATCGCCCCACACAGCGATGAGATCCAAGACTTCACGATCAGTCCATGCTGGGGCTCTCTTTCTATTCCCAGACTGCACGGCCATCACTGCTGGAGAGCTCTGCATCGTTGCCAGTGCTGCTGTGCTCGCCACGATGTCCAGACAGGAAATGAGATTCAAACTGGCCAGACAGGAAAAGGAATTCAAATTCAAATTTTCCCGGGGCTTTTCCTGTGTGGCTGGTCAGAGCATCCGAGCTCGCACTGCTGTCCAGAGCGTCAACAGAGTGGTGCACTGTGGGATAGCTCCCGGAGCTATTAGCGTCGATTTCCATCCACACCTAGCCTAATTCGACATGGCCATGTCGAATTTAGCGCTACTCCCCTCGTCGGGGAGGAGTACAGAAGTCGAATTAAAGAGACCTCTATGTCGAACTAAATAGCATCGCAGTGTGGACGGGTGCAGGGTTAATTCGATTTAACGGCGCTAACTTCGACATAAACGCCTAGTGTAGACCAGACCTAAGTCCTTGTGACTTGACCACTCCACCTGCTCTTTAAAACAGTTACCCTCATCTGCTCAGGGAAATGAAATGATACAATGTGACCAAAAATGAGCAAACAGACATCTGAGTGTAGTCTGATTACATTCCAAAACCCTTGGATCCAGTTCCTGCACTATCATGCTTTCTACTGTGTTCTTCGAGCAGGTAACTCCTGTTTGCTTGCAGTTTTAGTCCACACTGTATGTTGTATAAACAGTTTACATCCAATGTTTTGGGATCCCCAAATCATTTCTGAACTGGCTGCCTCATTTGTAGTTTTCAGAGGCAAAAGTGCTGCCTAGCTGACCAATCATCTTCCAGAATTCAAATTATACACTGTGAAAGTCTGAAGTCTCTGTAGAGCAAAAATGGTTTCTTGCATTTTTCCCCACTTTGCTTCTCAGTAGGATAGATACTTCTATCCCTCGCTGCTCTCTGACAGTTCCAATGAAACTGTGAATTCTAAGCACAGAAAAGTAAATTCAGGAAACTCTACATATCATATTCATGACCTACTGCTTACATGGTAGCCTGGAGATTGCAAAGCAAAAAAAAAAAAAATCTATCAGAGCTCTCAAACTAATGTTGGTTAGAAGATGAAGATGTAGCTGTGATTTAGCCAGGCACTGAAGAGTCTGATGTGTAAATATGTAGGTATTTAATTCATGGAAGCATTATACTTTAGCAACTGTTGCATTGCTATTAAATTTCCTGTCATTTCCCCTCCTTAATCAAGGGATAAGTATAATTGAAATATACCCATTTTTGTGCTTGATCTTATTGTAATTAGTGGACATTAAACACTCAAATTAATAACTCTTGAAATGCACTGTTATCAAATGCTTCCATACACACTCGATGCCAGCATTCCATGGGAGCATATGCATGTCCTGAGTAGCAGTGTTTGAAATGCTGCCACGCTGTACTGTCCGTGGGGACAGAAAACCTCTGCAATTAAGCCTCATTCCGTGCGTAATTCTGTAATGGAAAAGAGGGGATGGGCTACATATAAACTAATATGTTTCCATTTTTTAAAAAAAAATACTACTTTTAAATTAAATACTACTTTAATTTTTAAATAATTTAAAGAATAAAAAAGAATTGAGTAGTAATATAACCAAAACTGATCTTATTTCCCCACCACCACTTCCCTAAAGACCTTTACAGCTGACTACAGAGAAAAAAAGACCTTTTTTATTTCCTGGTCACTGAAGACCGCTCTTTTCCACACCTGATCCATTTGTTCACTTGTTCATTCCTTTGACCTGGAACACAGTGGAGGAACTTTTTAGACAGTGTGACATTCAGGTCGCCTAAAACATTTTAATGTTCTAACTTGTGGAAGAATCAATTGGCCATGAAAAGGCTAATCAGATTGAAGTACTTCCACTGCTTTCAACTGACAGGTATGTAAGAGTCACCAGGGCATTTTTTTTACATACACACACACAAAAATAAAATATGGGAGCAGGTCTGGAAATATCAGCAGACAGAATTTCAAATGCATTCGATGAGACCAAGCATATACTTCATTAATGTATGTGATCAATTTAAGCTTCAGCTAAGGTTTCCGTCTGCAGCTGCTGCAAATTGTTCTTGAAGGTGACAGTTGGATCTCTGAGATCTTGGGGTTTTTTTTGGCCATTACATGTTCAACCAGGCTTAATGCATTCCTGATAGCAGCAAACCTGGGCTAGTAAATATCCAGCTTCCTCCAATTATTTTTTTCACATGACAGCAGCCTTTGGTCTCCAGTGTGACACTCCCCAGGGTTGTGAGGCATCTCACTACCAGCTGCTCTGAGCTTGAGGAAGTCTTGCCTGTACCTGCTGTGGCTCAGTTCCCTGAAACCCCCAACCTCTGGGATTGCAAGTACTACCTTCCAGGCATCTGCAGGCCTCACTCTCTCTGTGCAGGTTAGCGATAGGCACACGCCAATACTCAAGTTCTCTGAGTGCTCCTTTTAGTGTCCAGCTCTTACCCACTGAACACTCACAGAATTACCAAGCCTTCTGTTCCCAAAGGAACAGTGCACACCAGCTTATTAATTATACCTTTCAACGCAGCTCTGCTAATCACGCAGCACCTAGATATATTTATAGTGAAAACAAGAATAAATTTATCAAAAATAGAGATTCAAGTCTTGATGAGTAAGAATATTGTAAACAAATGGTAACATATAAAACAAAATCATAACACACTTTCTAGAGACTAAATTTAACTAACAAGTTATCCTCCTGTCTAAAGAAGCTTATCTCATTTAAAGTTCTTTCCAGCATTTTCAGCCAGACCTGGCTGAGACCCATCTTTCATTAAGCAAATTTGCTGTCTGTTACTTCTTAGGTGAAGGATGACAGAGTGCTTTCCTTATCCCAGAAATATACCAGAACAAACCTTTGATATGCCCCTCAAGATAGGGTCCCCCCACACCCTATTGTTTACTTTTACTTTTGTTTCTTTGAAGTTTTCACAATCTTTCATTAGCATTTCATTCAGCCTGGTGAGTGGATCCCCATTGTGAACTATACAATACTTAATATACAGAGAGGTAGATAAGCCAGAAAGAAAACCAGTTTTTCACCTTTCTTGATGACCAGTATCTAGACACAGATCTTAAGAACATAATTTTCAATGTATATTCATAACTCCTTACACAACATCTGTACATGCACTTCACAATGATGTTGATGACCAGTGTGAAACCAACTTTCATTAGCAAACTCTTGTGCTGAACTAGAATGTAAACACCAAACCCAGGAGATCCCTGTAATCCTTATACACCTCTGTGCCCCTTGCCAGTTGGCACTAAGAGGTTCCTGGGTCACATCCCGGTAGGTGTCACTTGTTCTGGCTTCTGGTGTCTCATGGCATCCCTCCCCAACCTCCCTGTTATACTTTGCTGTAATGTGCCTGACTTATAGTAAAGACTCACCCAAAGAGGGGTACTATACAATGGACATTGCATGGGAGACAGATTGTAATTTTCCAAAGTCCTGCACTATTACAATCACTGTCCTCTCTCTCTGTGACAGGTTACTATCTATGGAGTTCCACCAAGTCTGGTTCTGGCCATATGTTTTTAAAGTACCTTTTACATTTGCAACGCTGTGACGGGTTGGATCACAGAAACCCCCTTGGGAGCTGCCACCCAATGTGCAAAGACTCCCCCTGCTTCTGTTTTCCCTGCTAGCTCAGGACTCCAGCACCCTGTCTTGCTGAGCCAGGGTCTGAATCACTTGCCCCAAAGCTGCAAGTTTACCTGAAAACAGCTCACAGAAGTGTGCTTGTCTTTAGCACTCACATGCCCAACTCCCAATGGGGTCGAAACCCAAATAAATTTGTTTTACCCTGTATAAAGCTTATACAGGGTAAACTCATAAATTGTTCGCCCTCTATAATACTGATAGAGAGATATGCACAGTTGTTTGCTCCCCCAGGTATTAATACATACTCTGAGTTAATTAATAAGGAAAAAAGTGATTTTATTAAATACAGAAAATAGGATTTAAGTGGTTCCAAGTAGTAACAGACAGAACAAAGTAAGTCACCATGCAAAATAAAATAAAATGTGCAAATCTGTGTCTAATCAAACTGAATACAGATAATCTCACCCTCAGAGATGCTTCAGTAAGTTTTTTCTCAGACTGGACACCTTCCAGGCCTGGGCACAATTCTTTCCCCTGGTACAGCTCTTGTTGCAGCTCAGGTGATAGCTAGGGGATTCTTCATGATGGCTCACTCCCTCTTTGTTCTGTTCCACCCCTTTATATATCTTTTGCATAAGGCGGGAATCCTTTGTCCCTCTGGGTTTCCACCCCCCCTCACTGGAAAAGCTCCAGGTTAAAGATGGATTCCAGTTCAGGTGACATGATCACATGTCACTGCAAGACTTCATTGCCCACTTGCCAGCACACACATATACAGGAAGACTCACAGGTAAACACAGCCATCTGCAGATAATGGTCCTTGTTAATGGGAGTCATCAAGATTCCAAACCATCATTAATGGCGCACACTTTACATAATTACAATAGGGCCTCAGAGTTATATTTTATATTTCTAGTTTTAGATACAAGAGTGGTACATTTCTACAAATAGGATGATCACACTCAGTAGATTATGAGCTTTGTAATGATACCTTACAAGAGACCTTTTGCACGAAGCATATCCCAGTTGCATTATATTCACTTATCATGTTTTTATAAAACCATATTGACTGCATAACATCACAAACGCTATATCCATTTATTATTATTTATCATTTTTATTAACATGTGGCTATTTTAGTCCTCCACACCACGATTAGAATTAAATCGTGCTTCTTACAACCATGGCACAAATATATTTTAAGCACTATTGTAACTACAGTGGACTTGATGCACCAATTTAATTATACTTTTAAATAAAGCAGATAAGGGAAGGTATTCACCCTGACTAGCTGCTGCTTTGCTGTTTCTGCAGGCAACACTATTCTGTGACAGGTGCTATCTTTAGGATACTTTGCCCTGGAAAACTCAAATCACTCTTTGAATCCTTTGTGGGCAGCAATAGTACTGTACATGACTTCAGTGAACTCAGCTCCCCAGAGAAGGGTTGTTAAATAGAGAAAGATTCTTCCCATGTTTAGGGAAGTTGGGAGAATAAAAACAGTTATACAGTTTCTGTGTTTGTGCTTTTGCCCTCATTTATATATAATACTTTTTGATTTGGCAAAATATTTTGGGAGGAAATGGTCACAATAGAAATATTCTGCTTTCCTTTTGAAAGCCTAAAATTGGCTTCAGGCTACTCTTGCGTATGTATGTGTCTTTGATTCCATATGATGGGAAGGGTGAAACAGCTCAATTTATGTTGAAAGCCTTCTGCAGTCTTTTGGGATAAGTAATAAATATTTAATAGAATTACTCAGATCCATGGTCTCAAATAATTGGCTTTTATTGTCATTAAATTGATCCTTGTTCAAAGTAGGGGGGAAAAGGTGTGTTGGTGGGAGAGATTTTAATTTCCAATTCATTTATACTATCTTTAGCCTAAAAACGTCCTTTTGGTTCACAAGAGAACAACGATTCTGTATGAGTCAATGCTTTGGAGATTTTTTTACATCTGTAAATATGATATACAGTACAAGGGAACACCAGACTATGCAAGCCATTGTCATGGTTTGCCTCAAGCAATTACATTACACAGCCTTCTGTTATTGAGTAAATACTGTTAAAGGTATATAGGCACCATAATGAAATGTAAGTAATTTATTAGAATTGTTGCATGTTTTAATTTAATAATGTTTTGAGGTTGTCAATTAAAAGGCTCATATAGAATTATTGAATAAAATATTATCAATCAAAGATTAATACAGCATTCTAAGGAACATGGAAAAAAGTATGTTACCACTCTTTGTATAAGGTGAAAAGCTGGCACCTAGATCATCCTTCTGTAACTGATGAAATGCCAACAATTTTCATTGCCAGTCTAACTCCCAAACCTCTTTTTTTTTAGGATGAGACATGAATAAATTCCTTTTGCGGGAGAAGAATAACTTTCCCAGAGGTGTATTGTTTTTTATATCTTATTTTACCTCATTATTTATGGAATTTCTTTTATGATATAAAAGGATTTCTAATTCAATTATTAAGAGCACCTGTTGTAATAAGCACTTCCTAATTAGTTAAAAACATCTTTCAATGGGTCCTTAAAACATGTGATAACCAAGATCCCTTGTCGGTTACAAAGTATAATTTGATTATAAGCACCCTCTTATCAATTACCCAGTCTTGTTTGTTATAACAAACTTCTGTAGGTCCCTTCATTAGTCTCCAGGGTTCTCTGCCTGGATGTCTAGGCTATACTGGAAGGTCAGTGGCAAAGGAGGGTAAAAGATTACAAGCATTCCATTGTTGGGTTAATTTTCCCTTCACCCACCAGGTTCAACTGAAGGACAAAGAACTTTTCAGTTTCAACCGATTTAGATCTGTTAGATAAACAATATAAAAAGAATGTTGGTTAACATATAAATAAATGATGAGAGTTTAACATATAGAAATCAGAAAAGGTTAATATTTACTAATTATAGAAAGGGTGGCATCTGGGTCTTGAGGATGTTATATAGTAATTACCTAAGAATATTGTTGTTATGCTGTGTGATACCAAGAAAAATATATACTACAACTGTTGTTTTAGTGGCTGGAGGTGGGGACTAAGAAAGAAGCCTGATGCTTGATTCTGATTACAGTGTTTCAGATGTCTGAAATTGGAACAGCTACAACAATACGAGGAATGTAGATTGCCTTGTTTACCATTTGTGGACTGAAGACACAAGTGAATTTATAGGGCCGGCTCCAGCATTTCTGCCGCTCCAAGCAAAAAAAAAAAAAGCCGCAATCGGCGGCGGCAGTTCAGCAGCAGGTCCTTCGCTCCTAGAGGGAGTGAGGGACCTGCCGCCCCCGAATTGCTGCAGGTGCTGCCCCTCTCCCTTGGCCGCCCCAAGCACCTGCTTGTTAAGCTGGTGCCTGGAGCCGGCCCTGTATAGGGCTCTGGGCAAATGATAAGAAGAATGTTATCCCCATATATATGTAAACACCTTTCATCCCAAAGAATGCCAAAGCACAACCAATGGGACACATTCACCCTTACTGCATGGCATCTCCCAGTGCCAGCCCAGCCTCCTGTGACCAGGCAGATCAGCCTATGGGTAGGTAGGCATTGTTTCTATTCCTCCCTCCACGAGGCATCTATCAAGGACAGGCAGGCTTGATTTATGCTCGAGAATCCTACAAAGTTCCCACGAGTAGAGGCTGCAGTGGAGATGTGCTGTAGCCTGGCCCAGTCAGTGCCACTCACTTTGGGGGTTGGAACTGGATGCGTGGGGAGCTACTCCAGCAGAGAGGAGACTGTCTTGTGCTGTCACAGCTCCCGGGAGCAGACCCTCTGCTACCATAAAACTTCCAGCCAGACCTGTTTTAGCTTCTGCCAGTTTTAGCTTCAAACAGAACAGACTGAAAATGACTTTTTTGTTGTTAAAAATTAAAATGGGTGATCTGTTTTGGATAAATAAAGTGAAAAGAAAATTAACATTTCCTGTAAAATATGAGCTAGCCTGAAACTAAAGCTTTTTTAAGGTTCAAAAACTTTATATTGTTTTCTTCTTTCATTTTCATACAACTCTGCGCTTCCTGGTTCCCAGTGAGCTGGAAGCAGAAATATTAAAATTTCACCAGAAAGTTTGTCCTCATGATATTTCTGTCCAGAGGCAGAAAGCACTAGAAATATCACCAAACGACCTATCCAGCATAATTCCTAGCCAAATGTTGTGGCCTCAGGAGTTTCAGGTAGGGGTAAATGACATTCCCTCTTCTACAGCTATGCACAGCCACCTGGCATTACGAAGGAAGAAGTTTTGTAGTGCAAGGGCAGGGTTTACAACCCCTGCAAATGCAAAGCACTTCTGTGGCATTGCTCCCGGAGCAGCAGCAAAAGTGCAATTAGTGGTGGAGATAGCCAAGGAATCCAGTATTTGTTCCCATAATCAGATGGTGTATAGAGCCCACAGGGCTACTCCATCCATTAAGCTGAAATAGCCCCCATGGAGGCAAGTAGTCTCCATAGAGATACGGACACTTGCAGGCAGTGAGGAAGACTCCCCCATTCATTTGCCCAGCCTCCAGCCCAGTTACTTGAGCTAGGCACTGGGCTGCGGATTTAACTCATGGTACTTAAACTTATGCATTCGTATCCAAAGTGGACCACAGAACTGTGTTAGATTTATCAATTGTGACAGTCTATTAAAAGTGGAAGAAATACCCCAACAGGCAAGGAGTGCAGACACAACTTTATACTTTGCTGTGTTATTTGCAACAGCATTTTTATATAGCTTTATCTCACTCCTTTGTAAATCTTATTGTCCATAAACAAAAAGCAAGAGAATCAATTGTCTTCCTGTCAAACACTCTTTAGTAGGGCACCTCACTAGATTGTAATTATTATTTACTGTTTAGCACACATTGTTTATCGGCATTTTCACATTGTTCTTCGGCATCTTCACATTCACTTGCAATAGCTTAGAATGGGGTGGGGTAGGGGGGAATAAAATAAATGCTATAACCAGCTTTTATTTTCTATATTTTATGCGTATAAAAGTTAAAAATGTAAATAAAATTTTAAGAATTGTTTAGATGTTTTAAGGGGAAATTTTCCCCTTTGTCTCAAGTAGGGGATCAGAGAATTAGATCAGTTGGAATTCCAATTGACCCGAGCACACATATTCTGTCCATGAATGAATTTTGAAACAGAATGTTTTGAGGTACTAGAGAGTTTATTGAAATACATGTCCTTTTAATTATATATTTTTTTTCATGTTCATGCTCCTCTTTGTTCTAGAAAGGCACTTATAATTCAGCGGTGACAGCAGCAATACAAGAACCTGAATAGACTAGAGCCAGAACTGACTGGAAGCAATTGCAAAGCACTGCGAATAAGGGTAAGCTAGATTTCCAGTCTAAATTCATCAGCTCAAGATTTCTATATATTTTTTTATTCTCTGTATTCATTGTTTACACAAGAGTAAGGGTAGACAGATCTATCTATATATTTCAAATCTATCTGTCTAACTTCTTAATGCACCTGTCAGCATAGCATCTAGATCATTTTTTGATGCCCTGGTATTCAAAGACAGGATTGAAAAGACAAGTAATAGGGAAGTAACTGAAGACATTCTTCTATCTCCAGTAGCTGAATCTCATTTAGTTCCCATACCTGGCATTGCTGAACAGTGGGAAAATGTTTTTTGCTTTTAACATGATCTAATAGTATGGATAACGTGAATACGAAATGCTATATCAATTTTGGTATAGTTTACGATCCTGATAAACTGATACTGTACACTGCAATGTGCCTTTGAATGTATCTTCATTACCAGTTTTCATTCAAATACTTTAATACTTGTTTTGTGTAGCCTTGGAAGGATTAGATTTTTATTTATAAATGTCAGTCAACTTCACCATACACACACACAACAAAAATTTCCATCTATAATAATTGAAATGTACAGATAAGCTATTAAAAAAAATGCTGCTTGAGAACGTATTAAAGTTTGATTTCAGGATATTTACTATGTATACTTTGACATGTGATGTTGACTATTTATGTTTTAACAGTTATAAAAGTTTAAATTTCTGAAATTAAAGTCTACTGTCATTAAAACATTCATGTGACCAAACACCCCATTGTGTGACCCTTCACATAATTTCCCACAACTGTGAAAATTTAAAACAATAACGAGGCAAAAATGTTTACAAATAAACATAGATATTATCAGTAGAAATTATATAAAAAATCAAATTCTTCCAAACCTAATTTTGTGCTAATGATGGGATTTTCTTATTACAATAATCCATCATTCACATGTTAGCTTCAATGGTGGCTCACATACTAGTTTTAAAATCTGAACCAGAAACCCAAAGTTTACCAGATGCTCTATAATAGTTGAAAAAAGACGTTTTAATATTTTCTTGTATTCCATCCAATTGACGTTAGCATCTTATTACAGTAGAATGTTATAAATCAAACCAGAACCCGCTATATTCATTTAAACAATAAAAGTCCCCTAGCTATGTTCAGTCTTCTCTGCATGACTATCCCTCACCATTATATGGAGTGTACAAACCTATAGAAAAGAATTGAATTGTGAAAGCTAAGATTCAAACCAGGGTCCTTGATCAATGTGCAGCCGTTTTTTCCAGATTACTTTCCTATCCAAGCCAGTAGGATCTGCCCTAAGTTATCTCTTCAAGAAGTTGTTCTGTGTATAACTTGTGCATACACTGATACGGATAATAGGTATGCAAAATCCTTCTTCCCTTTCCCCTCCTTAACTGAGCAGTCAATTTCTTCAAAGTCACTACAACACAATTGTACTTATTGTGTCATTGGGGTGGTGCATTTCTAATATATGTTGTCTGGTCCAATTATTACTACTACCATGTCATAGTGTAATTTATACTCTGGATATACTCTTGTTTTGTTTAATAGAAGCTGACACCAACACTGCTACAGCCAACAATGTTTGTGTTTTGAGTATCTCTCAAGCTGCTGCAAAGAACAACACTTAGCTATTTGGATTTTTCTTATTTAGTCAACTCTGTGAATGCTTGCTATTTTTTTTTTGTCTTTTAAATATTTTTATGACAAACTTATCTACACTTTGTCAACACCAGTATTCTCATCAACATTATTTTTTCTTTGTTTTTTAATTATGCAAATGAATCAGACCCTTAAATTTAAAAACTCTAATTTTTTTCAGAAGGGATGTTTGAAATCAAAACCTATTAATTTAGTCCATTTGATTCTGAGTCTAATTGTGTGCTTGGGAGCTGCTTGGGAGCCTAAGTGGATATATTTTAGTGTACATGCTGAGGGGCTAGAGGAAAGAAATGTAGCAGGAAAAGCAACCAGTAGGAAGGCTTAAGAAGCTGCAAATTAATACAAGCCATTTCCTACTTTGTATTACACATACCTCCAGTTTCTCAGGACTATTTCTGCCCTGTTATACATGTAGAACTCCCCACTGAATTAAATTCAACTCCCAGTTACACCAAAATAAATCTAGATAACTTTTTCACTCTTCTGTGCATAAGGTTTTAGTTCAACCAGGTTTACATGAATGCAAGAAGAGCAGAAGTTAGTCAACAGTTTCTGCTAGAAGTCCAGACTATGATTTGGAGAGCTACCTAAAAGATTTGGATGTCCAATTCTCTTTAGAATGAATATGAATTGGGGATCCAAGTCTCATAGCTTTGAAGCTCTCAGACCTAGTTTTTATCTTTCTCTGTTTTGAACTACAGGCAGAAAATGCTAATAAAATTGTCTTGCAAAACAAGCTTTGAAGAAATAAACAGCAGTGTTGTATTCTCAACTTGGCTTTTGTAATCTTTTTTATTATTTGATAATATTTCTTTTTATATGATCAAGTGCGCCTGAGTTTCCTGGCTGGGATACAGACTAACATGAGGAAAATGCAGGGGGAAATGAAAAGAGAAAGCCATTTTCGTTTTAACTGCACATTTATTTCAGTTTTGCCCCTCTCTGTCCCACCACAACTCTATCTCACCATCCTCCAACCCTGGTTCCATCACGAACGTTCATTCTCTGCTCCTACTCCCATCCCATTGGGTGCTTCTGGAGAAAGTCTCACTAATATACATACTTCTTCCATTACATGTTTATTCTCTCCCCCTTCTCTTCTGTGATATTCCATGCCAAACAGCATCTTCAGAGTTCAGACTTGTTGACTCCCATGCCCACGTTACAGTCACTCATTTGCAACCTTTGATGTGCTTTTTCCCTCCTGCCTTTTCTACACAAGAACTGATTGGTTTTCAAAGAGAAGATCTGCCATGCCCTCCTTCCTCTCCGCTCCTCTTCTGACTTGTCCAGTATCCTTCATCCTCAATCTTCCCTTTTGGCCAAAGCTTGGACCATTGTGCATTATGCTGCACTTTGGAATTGAATGTTCCCTGGCATTTTAAGAGCAACATCAGAGTTATTATCTCCCTCCTCCATGAAGGAAAATTATTTATAAATATTTTCAGGCTCATCCCCAGGCAAAAATGAATAAAGCAATTTGTGTTTTGCTGCTCTGTGTCCAACTTCATTGCAGTCCAAATACGGAAAAGGGTCCATTCCATTCAGGACAGTTCCTGGGCTTATCAGACTGAAAGGTTTGTGAAATGTTGAATTTTGATATTTTCTTTTTCCTCCTCTTTATATCAACTTCTGATTCTGTGACAAAGAATAACTGAAAGAGTTCTTTTCTTCTACAGCCGAACAAGGAACTTTAAGAAAATAGTGTTATCCCTAAAATCTCTCTCCCTTCTGTTTTACTGTAAAGCTGGTGACACATTCTGAAAATGTGACATATGACAATAGTGTACAAATTGTGTTAAATATTATTGAATTAAGTTCAGTACCTTTGGGGTCCATTGTATTAAAACTGCAATTGAATATGTATTCTTGTGAGATTGTATGTATCTTCCTGAGAGGAGGGGAGGGATGCTAACTTAATGTCTGGTTTTTAGCCCTTTGAAGCCACCCTTGGAGAGGTTAGTATATACTAGTTCAAACTGGATTATCCAGTGACCAACAGACAAAGAAAGGATTTTTGGATAAATAGTTTAGTTTTAAATAGGCTTAGGCCCTTCTTCCAGGCACAGCAAATGAACAGGACCTCTGGGGACCCACTTTTTAGGGAAAGGTTGGAAGGATTTGGCTTACAGAGACCCCATAAGATTGTGTGCTAGTTCTAAACTGAGGCTATTGTGATTCTTAGATGAAAGAATTAATAGAGATCAAATTCATTTTTGTCATGATGTTCTTTGTTTACTCACTGATGTCCCTTGTTTACTTACTTTGAATTTTATTCAGCTTGGAAATTAAATAACACTGAGCAGATTCACTTCCTGGTTCTAATGCACTAAAACAACACTGCTGGATATGGCTTATTGAAACCAGTGTGCCTACCTACGCATGTAAGGACTCTTTGCATGAGTGAGGATCACTTTCATGTGTAAGGGTTTGCACCACCTGGACCAATCAGAATTGACTTAAATGGGGTTAACCAGGATTACACCAGTGTAGCTGAAAAAGCAGAATTTGTTCCAAAGTTAGCTTTTGTAACCTCCTACATTGTTCATTAATATTTGAACTATATTTTGAATCTCAGCTAAACTGACACAGTGCCTTTCAAAACCTCTTAAATTTCAGTGTTGCCCTTTCCCTTTAACACACAAGGCTTTAAAGTCTAAGCTTTTACTCTTCATCTTAGTGTATGCGCAACATGCCTCGTCACCAAATTTGGTCTGTTGGTTGGATCATTAGCTTCCCTAGCCTGGGCCGAGTACTGACGAGGCGTGCGACATGAATGTTGATCCATGCCCCCCAAACTTTTAATTATTATAATCAAATGGTATTCTTTCATGTAATGGAGTTATCTACATTTTAATTACACCTGTCTAGATTTAACTTTAATTTAATTAAAGTTAATTTATTTTAATTTAATTAAAACAAGCAGGGAAAAACACTCCTTTTCTTCTTTTTTTTTTAAAAAAAAAGAGTGATCAAGTTTACATGCTGTGTGTGGACATAAATACTGTGTTCTTGTGGGCATTTATTCTTTTGAAAATAATATTAAGAAAACACTGAAATGAAACTAATTCTCTCACACTCATTTCAGCCATTAGGATTAAATTAAAGGCTTATATCCTTTAACATATATCCTTCTGACTCTCATTGGTGCCATTGGAAGAAGGTCACATTTCGCTATTGCTAAAAGGTCACAAGTAACTTTGGCATTTTTGTACGTTCACAGAAATCTAATAAGTGTTTTGAGAGACAATCAAAATCATTTGTGCTGGAGGGACTTCAAATGGGTCATCTAGTCCATCCCCATTTTATTACAGCAGGTGCGATTTTGTTCTGTCATAATAACTACCCCTCATGTTATATATGGGTGTAAAGTCTACCATTGCCAAGTTTCCAAAGATTATGACTCTTCATTAGCAGCTTGGTCTACTATTGGTCTTATAATGTTAATCCTAATTTATAAACCTAAATTTCCACTGCTGCAGCACTTACCTTAATGCTCCTTGTTCTGTCCAAGTTTACTGCTGACAATACTTGACAGTATTCATGACATCATTTATGGTTTTGTGCACAGTTAGCACATCTGTCTCCTCAATCTCTCCTGACTAGACTATTCCAGTTCCTAGCTGCCCCTTTGTCACAGTTCTTATTTTCCAAAGCATTACCTCTTTTTGTCATTCTCCTCTGAACTTTTTCCAGTTTGATGATGCATTTTTTTGTAATACGGTGTCCTAAACTGACTTCAATATTTCAAATGAAGCCTTGTCAGTGTAAATACCAGGCTTGTTTTATGAGGAAACTCCTGTTAACATGCCACATTACGGTATTGGCCTGTTTTTCATCTGCAATCACACATTAAACTCATGCTATTTATCATCCGCTGTGACTTCCTGCTCAGTCTCTGTGGTGTTACTGCTAGAGCGGGTCCGAAAACATTTTCCATCCCCCATTCCTTCTTATGTGAATCCCTTTTAGTTAGAGTTGGGATGAAGAAATGAGTTCAGATCCATAGCTTAAGACAAGGATTTAAGATCAGAATCCTAGGACAAGTCAGGGATAGGGCTCAGATTTTCGTGGCACCAGTATTAATGAGTTGTTTTTGTGAGAGCTCTTCCCTTTTGTTCCACTCTTGAGATTTTGTCTATATCCAAATTCAAGCTAGGAAAATAAAACCCAAACCTCTCATTTTGCAGCTGACCTGGAACACAATCAACAAGAATTGGTTCAGAATCCAGGGACCCATCATCCCCGCTCCACTGATATTGAAGTAGTTCAGATCTGAGGTTCCATTTTTTGCCAGCAATTCTGTTCTATATGTTATGGGGAAAAAAATAATGAGAGCATGTTGTTTGTAATGGGGAGGCTCAAGCCAGTCTTAGTATTTCCATACGCAACATGTTCAAAAGTTGTCCAATTTTGTGTGAGCAAATTCCTTTTGCACACAGAATTCTGTTATTTGGGTAGTTGCACAACTGCACATGTAAATTTTGGAGCTGGTTTGTGGCTCATTAGGAAATTTGGCTCAAATAACTAATTTGGATTAATTGCTTTGATACTTTTGTTAAACATATTTGAAAAATCATTCTAGTATTTTCTTAGCTTGAGGTATGTTGGTATGAGATTTATAGCTTTGAATCCTATTACATTAACAAGAGTTGCATGCATAAGGCTCAGCTTGAAGACAATACACCTCACTGTCTATCTCTATAGTTACAGTTTAAAGCAACTGTAGATGGAGTTGGACCAAAACTCCTGATATGAAACTCCCCATATTTCCAGGTGATCAAAATTCAGATCCATACCTGGGATTTTCAATGGAGACTGGGGGTAACCATTTCCTAACCAATGGGAATCAGTCACCTAACTCCTCAAGGCTGCTTTGAAAATCCCAGTTCTTTTGACTTCAGTTCATCTCCAAAAAGGGGATAAGATTTATCCCAGTTGTAACTTCATTGTAGTTTATATAGTTGCCATGATTATATTTGGCCTTATATTTTTAACCCAGACTTTGACTTGCAGCATAAATTGCTAATGAAAATACTGCCCTTAAAATAATACTTTTGAAGTATATTGATGAATCCATAAGTTATATCCTAAGAATATTGACGTGCCAGCATGTCATGGTGAATGTCAAACAATCAATGACCAAGAGTAATTGCAAGCTTCCCTTAAGACACTTCATGTGCTTCTTGCAATACCAATAGAATGCCTTTTTGCTTATTTGATTTGTTTTCCAGGATTGCTGAAAACATGGCAGGCATTTAAACGCATGGCAGCTATTTCCTATCTGAATTGCACATCTAATGCATCATTTTTTTTCTGGAGTAAATTTAAAATCATAGTTGGCTAGTTGATACCTAAATAGTATTATTTCCTCAACTGCAATACCGCCCTATGGTCTTGTCAACTCTCATAAGCCAAATATGTTCAAGCCTGGTAGGTATTTTGACCTCCAAGAAAAAAAAACTAAGTTCTTCAGGAAGGTGGTGTGAAATCATAATTGACATGGGAATGTTGTCTTTGCTATGGCTGCAGGATTGGTCCTATAGTTTGCCAAAAAACACTTTGGAATCTGTATAGCTTGTTTTCCTTCTGATTGTTAACATGAAGGCTGATATGTGTGGCAGCATGCATCCAAACGGAAAGAATAACACTCCTCATAACAATAAAAATATCAAAGTAATTCCAACTTTTATTTCTTTATACATTTGCTTCATCCCTGTCCCACACACTTACACTCCTGATGTATTATATGGGATTCAGAAATCTCTGTCTACATAATAAATCTACCTGCCTACCTAGGTTCTTACATGCAGTTTATCCAGTGAATGGAGTAGACACAAATATTGCACAGACACCATCCAAAAAGTAGCAACATATACTGTGTAAGACATTTCATTTGTTTTATGAATGTACATCCATTCGTTTATGAATAAAATAACATTTCTCCATGAAATGCATACATTATCCAGAACTGAAGTATGTCAGGTTTTGCTCATTGAAATACATGTCTGCCCTAACCTTTTCAGGAACTTCTTGTTCTGTTCAGGTCATTTCCTCTCCCCCGCGTCTCCCCCCCCATCCCCCGTTAATCTTATTTTACCATAACAACGATCAGTCATTGCTGCTGCATTCAGCTAAAAGAGGAACAATTTACCCTTCCAGCCATTTTTTTCTCGAATATCAAAATTGTAAATTTTGCCTGTTTTGGTGCTGAACAATGTATTGAACTCACATTCAAACACTCTGACTGCGCACCATTTGGCAGGGCCGGCTCCAGGCACCAGCCCACCAAGCATGTGCTTGGGGCGGTGCCTGGAGGGGGGCGGCGTGGCAGGGTGCTCCGGCCCGAGAGCGGGGCCACAACTGGGCTCGCCGCCCTCCCCGTGGAGCTCCGGCCGCCGTGGAGAGCGGAGATGCAGTGGGCTCTTCGTCTTCCCCCCAGCGCTCTGGCCGCCGGGGAGAGCGGAGCCGCGGCGGGCTCGCCGCCTTCCCCCCCCGGCGCTTCGGCCCGGTCGGGGATTGCAGGCCCGCAGACGGGCTCGGCGCCCTCCCCTGCCGCCGTGCGCGGGGGCGGGGGGGGCGGCAGGTGGCTTTTTTGCCTAGGGCGGCAAAAAAGTCAGAGCCGGCCCTGCCGTTTGGTATTGTAAAATTACATATTCACCCATCTGATGCATGCTGTGAATGTGAGCACATTTTCAGCCATACATAAAATCTGATTTTAGTTGTTTTTAATTTGTGTATTCGGCACGAAAATAAACAATATTCTAGTGCTAGCAGGAGCTAAGTTGTGACAGCTTAGAAAGAAATACATGGTGGGAAAACTGCCTACTTTTATGAAATGCTCTTCAAATTTGTAAGCCTGAGATATACCCAATTAAAGTCAATGTCAAAATGAAAAGTACTAGAAAATCTCCATGAATTTGAGACTGTGTGGGAATGGGAATGTGTGAGTGAATAAGATGTTCACCAGAGACTGAATCTTAGAAATAAACAAAATGATCTGTCATTGCATAACATTGATTGGCACAAGAGATACTAAAAGACATAGTGTGAAATGCTGGCTTCATTGTAGTCAATAGAAGTTTGCCACTGAATTTGGTGGAGCCAGAATTTCACCTCTACAGAAGAACTTTTCACCCCAGAAATACATGAAATGCCCAAAAAGCATTGTATTTGCAGGCTTTTTTATTTGCCTTTATTAATAGGGCTCCATTCCCAGCAGAGTTCATTGAAATGTTTTGTTTTACAAAAAATGCCATCTTCATCAAAATCTAAGTATTTCAAAGAAGTATTGATTTCAACAAAATTTTATTTAGAAAAAAAGGAAAGAAGCATTTTGATAATGCATTTTTGAAACAAAAAGTTTTAATTTTTAACTTTAAAACCATCATTTCAAAATGAATTTTTAAAATATGAAAATTAAAAAATATATCTTTTAAAGGGGTCAAAGTCAGACATTGGATTTTTTTTTTTCATCAGAACTAAATGTTTCCATCCGCCCAAAATGATTTTGTTTGCAGAATTTTATTTCATAGGAAATATTAATTTTTTTTTGTTTTGTTTTTGTTTTATTCTCTTTTGGAATTAAAAGAATTTTGAAATTGTGGAATTTCCCATCAAATGAAAAATCCAGTTCCTGCCCATCTCTAGAGGGAGTGTGTTGTACTTTGTAAAAAGATGTAGTAGATTTCACCTCACATAGTTCAGCAAGAGAGAGGAGATCCTGAGGAACTGTGCTTCAGAAGGGTGCCCCCAAGGCACTGAGGGTTTCTCACGGATTATTGTGGTTTACCCACCAGCCCTTTCTCAGGGCTATGCCCAACACCACAATCTAGTTTATGGGCAGGTGTTGCCTCCCTCTATTTTGTCAAATAGAGAATCCTCCACCCACAGGTGCTGAATTTCCAAAATGCTGGGGCGTGCTCAACTCCCGGCTCTGCCTCCCCTGCCCTGCCCTGCCTCTTCCTGCCCCGATCCACCTCCACTCCGCCTCTTCCCACCCAGTTCTCCTTGAGCCTGATCCGTCCTTGCTCTTCCCCTCCTTCCCTCAGAGTCTCCTGCCTGCACACCGTGAAACAGCTGTTCGCGGCGGGCGGGAGGTACTGGGGAGGGGGAGGTGCTGATCTGTTAGGCCCACTGGGAGGTGGGAGGTGCTGGGGCGATGGGGGGAGCTCATAGGGGACCTGCCCGTGGGTGCTCAGCACCCACCATTTTTCCCCGTGGGTGCTCCAGCCCCAGAGCACCCACAGATTCGGTGCCTATGCCTCCATCATATGTACACTGCACAGTTTTTCCAGTGCTGCAATCTTGACACCTGTACTCTGAAAATCTCCACTTATAGGCATGTTTTGCAAACACTTATGTATATATGCATATTTGCTCCCATGAGTAATGTTAGGCACATACAGTTCATGTTTGCAGTATTGAGGCTGTGGCATTATGCCCCATATTATTCATAGTAATATTATTATGATATGATTATGGAATAACTATGATATATTTTATGAAAGATAGGTTATGTAAGATATCATTGAAAAGGTTATGATTCACAGAATATGATTATCCTATTTTATGCATGTATCATTTTCGTATCTGAAGTTAGGAATATTGCCTATGCATCAACTACAAATGTGTTTATACCTGGGGAACACCCACTAGGCAGGATGCAATCAGTCTAAATGGCTGGCTGGGAAGGGCCATTAGGGAGAACATCTGGGAGCCTTCCTGAGGATGCTACAAGCAGCCTCTGAGTTATGACTGCTGTGACCCTACAGGGACATGTGACCCTGGACTCCATGGTACTGGACTCCATCTTGTAATATCAGTATTTTCCACTGAAAGGCATGGGAACTAAACTTGGAGACAAAGGGTTTGTGCCATATGCAAAAGTTATTTAAGGCAGGGGAGTGAAATCACTGTGGTTCTTCACTGACTTTCTGCCCAAGAAGACTGCTGGAAACACCTGAGGAAAAGGAACTGTGGAGAAGGGTTGGACTCAGGCTAGAGAGATTTCTAGCTTGTGAAAGGAATACCTGGGATTTTTAAGCTGCAAGCAAGTGCAGCTGGCCCCTCAAGAATCTCTGCAAGTTGCCTAAGTCAACAATTAGGGTGAGAATTTGCTACTCATATCCAATCTCTTTAATATCTTAAGCTTAGATTGCCTTTTTATTTCTTTGGTAGGTAATCTGATTTGATCTGTTTGCTATCCCTTATAATCACTTAAAATCTATGTTTTGTAGTTAATAAACTTGTTTTGTTGTTGTTGTCTAAAACCAGTATGTGGAAATCATAATTTTGGGCAGAAAGCTGTGTATATTACTCTCCACATTGAGGGAGGGGGCGAATTTCATGAGCTTATGATGTACAGTTCCCTGTACAGTGCAAGATAGTATAATTACTCCAAAGGGGGTGTGCGCCTGAGAAGCTGGTAAGTGCCCTAGCTGTATAGCCTTCCCATGCAGGGGCTGGTCAGAGAGCCTGTCTGCATGTTACCTACAGCTGTCTGTGTCCCTACCTGTGTGTATGCTGATTGAAAGAGCAAGCTTGGAGACCTTAGCAACTTGTCACAGCAGCACAGTGTGAGAGGGAGCCCAGGCTGGTGGGTCAGGGGCACTCAGTGGTACCCCAGTTCCAGGTGGCACCCTAGGGTAACTGAAGGGTTAAAATCCATGTGCATTTTATATAACAACCTGGTATATGGATTGTGCTAGCTCTTTTCCAGACCCAAAGTCCAGAGTATTGTCAAGGGACCAGAGGCCTAGCAAACAGTGATTAGCTAAGAGAATGCTAGGGTAAACAGATAATCTTATTTTGCTAAAATAAGCCTAGTCAGCAAATTGCCATGTGTTGGAGCTGAGAACTAAATAATTGTATCTTATTCAGAGTTGCAGATTGAACAAAGAAACCCTGTTTTGGTTGTTAGTTTCTTCTGTAGGGAGATGTTCTTCCCACAGATCCAACCTTGAGTTTATGAAAGGTTGGCACATGTCAGTATAAGATATGGCATCCTCCCACCTCCCTTTCCCAGGGACCAATGCCTGCCTTAAGACACAAAGGAGACAATCTTTATTGCCATATTCTTTCTCTGTTTCTTTGCTTTAACCCCTAGGAATGTACCTGTTGGACAATCAAAGGAGTTGTTCCATTCCTATAGACCCAAAATCAGAATTCAATATATATATTTAAACTAATAACATTTTATCAAAGTATTAATTAAATGTTAACTTGCTAACTTGAGACCATGGTCGGAGACATTATGTAACCTCTTAACCATTGGCTACTGTGCTATCTTGTCTTGCTGCAAAACCTATCCCGGGTGTGGAACTGCCTACCCCGTCACTTTCTCCCACCCATGGAAAATCCATATATTCTATTGTAAACAATTGATTGACAGTGACTCTGAGCCTAATAAGTAAGGTGACACTCTGCCAGGGCAGTGTGTAATAAACTCCTATGTTTAACCTCTACACGGTGTGGACTTAGGTCCTTCAGGAACCCCTCAAAGAGGCCATATCCTGTAATAAGTTACAGTGAATGAATGCTGTGCTGGATATGGAAGGGTTTTTGTTTATTTGTTTTCTCTAATAAATATATATTTCCCTAATGTCATCCCCCTAAAATATAATAACTGAACTGAAAAATAATCTCTTTTCCCTGGATCTAAGAAAATTATGAAGAAAAGAGCATGCAATTGTTTTACACTGCCCTTTTAGTTCCTGTTCAAAATAATAAGTGTATGAAAGAGGCTATCGGTGTGGAAGGCTATGCAGTGTTCTATGTTGATGAGAAAAGATAAAAGGGAAATCAAGTAAAATAAAAAGTAATAGTTAGAAATAACTTGGTGAAATACACAATATTTCTGAAAGATACCCTGGGTTTCCAGAAGTTTATTTAAGCTTCTTCTATAGTATTATTTCTTTATATACCTCCTAGACACAACTACAAAAAGCCTCCTCTCTCAAGTATGTGAATCTGTTAAAATGTGTATTACATGGGGAGGGAAAATCAAAGTCATTGCAGTACAAACCATTAGAAAAGCAAGTGAAGCCTTAGCTCTCTTAACAAGGTTCATATAGGACTTGCTTTAATATCTATCTATCTATCTAATGGCCAATCTTACCTCTAAGGCATTTCCTACCGGGATGCCTACAAAAAGCATCCATCTGATAATGATAATTGTGAGCATTACTGCTACTGATCAGCTTCTTACAACTTCAGAATGTGCACACATCTAGTCTATGCAAAAGCATGCTCTTTTTATTCATCCTCTTTCCCATCTTCCATTTATTTGTGTTGCCCATCTATTGTCTTGTCTTTATGATTGTAGAGACTTAGAAGCAGAGACTATTTTTTACTTTATGACTAGCACAATGAGGGCCTGATTTAGCTGGTGCCCTAGTCATGTCCTTAATATAAATAATGAATACTAATAATTGTATACATTAGCTGATACGAAGGGGAAAAGTCACTGTATATTCTGAAGCATCTGTGTACCTTCAAGATGAATGCCTGACAGGAAATATCTTCTAATTCCCTTCAAAATGGCATAGAAACAGAGGCAAGTTGCTGGCACATCAGGAGGAGGGGGAGAGGGAAGCTGCAACCTCAAATTAACCATTTTAAATTCTACTTATTTTTGATTTAACATGACCTTTAAATTTATTAATAAAACGACAGCTGCTCTGGTTGTGTTGATGTTAGTTTAATATCCCCTATGACAATAAAAAATGGACTCAGGCTCTGGGCTATGTCACTTGCTGGTGAATTAGATAAATCTTAAAGTTTATTTTCTCACTGTATACTTAGCTTTTGCAGTTACCCTTAAGACATTAATCTATTGAAAAAGAGACGATATCATCTTTCAGGAGAAACATGTCATAAATATTTTGATAAAGTATTTGTAATCCTCAAAAACAGATGGCTGTTCCATAAAGATTGTCAGCTGAGAAGGTTTTGCTGACAGAATCATATTAAATAACTGCAATTTGGGGGATTGAACCTCACAATCAGATGCATTTTGCTATTAATCAATCACAGCTGGGTGGTTTTCTGGCAGCTGGAGCATGCTAGTCCTAATTTGATTGTCTTGCACCATTTCTGACTAATACATCTGTAAAAGATACAATTTGATGGAGAGAATAAAAAGAAATACAGAGTAGGTGGAAGGTCAGGTGGGGGCTGTGGAAGCTAATATAGACATGTACACAAAAAACATGAGACCATATTCAGAGAGAGAGAGAGATTATTTGGGCCAAAACAAAAGTAGCTTGCCAATAGCTAAACTTATATAAGGAACTATAAATAGCAAAGAATAACCTTTGGATAAGCACATTTTTATATCTGAGATTGAACCAACTCGTTGAGCCATCTCATATTAAAGAGAAAGAGTGACTTTATTGAGCCTTCTGGCCCACAAGGCTCACTACTGAGTTGCTGTGTACATTCTTGATGAGGAGTAACTAGGAGCTATCTAAAAGAACAGGAGTACTTGTGGCACCTTAGAGACTAACAAATTTATTAGAGCATAAGCTTTCGTGGGCTACAACCCACTTCTTCGGATGCATATAGAGTGAAACATATATTGAGGAGAAATATATACACACATACAGAGAGCATGAACAAGTGGGAGTTGTCTTACCAACTCTGAGAGGCCAATTAAGTAAGAGAAAAAAAAAAACTTTTGAAGTGATAATCAAGATAGCTCAGTACAGACAGTTTGATAAGAAGCAAGTGTGAGAATACTTACAAGGGGAGATAGATTCAATGTTTGTAATGGCTCAGCCATTCCCAGTCCTTATTTAATCCTGAGTTGATTGTGTCTAGTTTGCATATCAATTCCAGCTCAGCAGTCTCTCGTTGGAGTCTGTTTTTGAAGTTTTTCTGTTTTAAGATAGCCACCCGCAGATCTGTCATAGAATGACCAGACAGGTTAAAGTGTTCTCCCACTGGTTTTTGAGTATTATGATTCCTGATGTCAGATTTGTGTCCATTAATTCTTTTGCATAGAGACTGTCCGGTTTGGCCAATGTACATGGCAGAGGGGCATTGCTGGCACATGATGGCATATATCACATTGGTAGATGTGCAGGTGAACGAGCCCCTGATGGTATGGCTGATACCTAGGATCTATCTGTAAATGTAGCTATCTAATGGTGGTGGTGGGGGGGGGAGTTTGCAAAATCATTTGTGTCAAATGTAGGTTTCTTCACAATATGCTGGACAGTTGCATTTACTGGAGTGGCTGGGAGGGCACTATAAAGGGCAAATGTTATTTTCATAGGTGCTGAGCCAGACACACTTAAGGACTTTGAGAATTTCTCTTTTGGTGATTCACACAAACTCCATCAAAGACAGTTGGCTTCCCCAGTCCTCTGGCTTGTGTTTTATCTTCCTTTGCAAGCTGATCTTCTTGATGCTGCAAACCAAACATCTGAAGAAGCTAAATAACATCTAATATATTTTTATTAATACTACATCAGGAAGGAGGAAGCAAATCAAAGATATCAATTCCCACTCCAGTGTGATTAGAGAACCAAACATACAGCCCTCTAATCTGCATGCATAATTCCCACCGATGTCTGTAGGAGTTACACTCCTGAGTGATTGAAGGCAATTTTTCTCCCAGAGTATTGCCTACCAGCCCCGCAAAATAGCAGACTCACAGCCTTCAGTTACATTTTATTGCCTCCCAGGCTTTCTGTTTCCTTAAGACCAAACCTGAAAACTTTTGGGCACCCTAAACTTGCATTTAAAAAGTGGAACTAAGGTGATTAGGATCTCACACTCTGGGCTCCTGTTTTCAAAGTCCAGTTAGATCCTGTTACTCTACCAAACACAAGTGCAAATATTCTGGGAGCAATGTGTTAACCATACATATTCATAACCAATTATTTTACATGTTTCATGTGAGACAGGCCAAGGGGGAATCAATTCTGTGAATATATTAACATTCCAGTGCCTTAGGCAAGGGTTACAATATTACACAATGGACCTAATCCTGCTCCCATTGAAATCAATGGGAGTTTAGGCACTGACTTTAATGGTAGCAGCATCTGTCACAATGTTTGCTATTACTGAATCGTTAGAAGAGAAATACAAATACGACATGTTCGTAAAATGTTGCATGCACGCTACATTTTTAACAAAAATGGAATTAGAACTTACAAGTTGTTTTGTATCATTAAAACGTACAATGTTTTCATTAATTTAGTCAGAAATCAATGTTAACACACTGAAAATAAATATTCCAGACACACACACAAAGTCCTAGCAGCCGAGGAAAGAAATGGACCCAATATTCCCTGCATTGTATTATCAGTTAGTGGGGCAGATACAGAAAGACATATGTTAACTTGAGAAGACAGGTTGTTCTGTGCGTCAAACAAGTACTTAGCGTGTCAAGGCCTTGATGCAGTCAGTGTCAAGAAAAGCTATTGTCCTTTTTTGCTGTTTATACTAGGGAGTTGCCAAAGTGATTGTGTCCGATGTCGATGCCAGGCTCCTCTAATTCTGAATGTTTGTTTGGGAACCCTGCAGATACCCCTGAGGCTTCAGAAGGCTATTCTGTATGGAGATGAAAGGGGGATAAAGCGTATGGTGTGGGAACTGTATCTTTCACTCTTCTGTTAGTTATTTTTTCAGTTACGACCTCACCCTTCCACCCATATAACACCCATGTTATATGGATGTGTAACTTGTGTCACCATTTCTATGACCACTGAATTTGACCCATGGTTCACATATGACTAGTGAACTATGCTACACTTCAGGCCCTGCATAAATTAAGACCTTTGTAATCATAAGACCATTTACTCAGTGCAGTTAATTTAACTATTCCAGGAGGACTGTAAATGACCCAGTTGTTAGGTGTAACAGCAGAATACATGGATTTATGTTCACATCAGATTCAACATAGCTCTGAGAAGGCATATTGTACTCTTGCATTTTATCTCTGTATTTATGTATTTTTAAGAGCCAATAGATTTAACACCTCTATTGTTTATCAGAGGTTATGGCTAGTATGAACTTTGCTCTTGTTTATTGTTACTTGCCTGCTTCCTTGAGATCTCTAGATTGGGAGAACATTGTCTCTTTGAAAGAAGACGATGAGTGAATAATTCTTCTCTTATGATTTTTAAGGTGATTGTTTTTTTTCTCTAATTTCTGACACCTTTTTCATGAAAGACACGCCCTGGGGGAATCAATAATGTGAACACATTAGCAAGGGTTACAACATTAGACAATGGACCAGATCCTGCTGTCATTGAAGTTAATGGGAGTTTTGGCATTGACTTCAATGGAAGCAGCATCCAGCACATTTGACAAATACAACACTGTGGTGAGATCAACATGTTGGTATTATATTGCAGAGAGAATTAAGAATGGCATCTAGTTTTCTGCTTCTTTTAATGCTTTATTTTGCAATTTATTAGTAGAAAATGATCGCCAATAAAAAGGTCATTAATTGCTATTAAACAGCTGATTCTTAAAGGAAAATAACACACTCCCAGATGCCCAGAATGCCAGTCATAGCTGTGCCCTGATTAAAGGCTGTGCAATGTTGTTTTGTCCAGGAGCATCCCAGGAAGAAGAATCTCACTCTGTGGCCATGTCCACATGGGAACATAGGAAAGTTAAGATCAAGCAACTAAAGGTGTTAAGTCAATGCCTAGATTCAACTTAACTTTCATGAGGGGCCCACTATAGACAAGCCCTGAGAGTCAAAATCTGCCTTCCATTGCCCTCCTGCTTTGTGGGAAAAGTACCCTGATCAAGGCTCTACACACTCAAACCCCATGACACCTACTCCTATCCATTTACATGGGGTGAAGGGATGTAGTAGCTCAATGGCAGGTGCCCTCCTCAACACACTGCTACCTGCAATCTGGGTAGCTGACACCAGAGAATAATGGGGCGTCTTACCCCCCTTCACTGCTTTCTGGGTCTGCACAAGCCAACTCCCAATCTGGCCCCAAAACAATGGAGAGACAAACACAACTACTGTCCCTTTTCTAATGTAGATTGTTCCTGAATGAGGTCTTGTGGTCAATAGATCATCACCACTGATTTTATTCTCTCTCTCTCTCTCTCTCTCTCTCTCTCTCTCTCTCTCTCTCTCTCACACACACACACACACACACACACGAGACTAGATTTGGCCACTGTTAGTCATGCTGAATGTACCCTATTCCTTAAACCGTTTCACTGAGAGCAGTGACAACTTGTAGAGTAAGGAACTTCTCAGTGTAAAAAAGGATGACAGAATGTAGCGCAAAATAAACTAGCAACACTCCAAATATTAGCAATACTTTCTATTGATCATTTTAAACATACTGTCTCCTAAAGACATATTGCAGGTAAAAATGATAAGAACAAGTATATTTCATTCACAAATGGCTCTTCTCCTACTGAAATTCTAACTTTTTGGAGTTTGTCCTTGCTGATAGCTATGAAGACTTCCTGCCAGTGCCTAGACTGTATTACCTCTGCCAAGTCTGTTCAATTAGAGTCTTTGCAAGCCTTGTTCATTGATAAAGGGCCATGCACGTTTTCATCCAAGCAAAGGCCACTGCTCCAAGTAAAAGTCCTAAATCTTTACCCATTGCACAGCAATTAGAAAATTGCTTTCTCGTTTCCCAGTTTGTGACACTCAGTCAGCCCCTGGTGTATTGTAATTGAAATTGCAATAGTTTCTGCAATCCCCTTTCTTTACTTGCTATTCCACCCTGCTGGCATAGTTACCCATCATTACCATAAGGTGGGTCAGATAATACCTTTTACTGGACCAACTTCTGTTGGTGAGAGAGACAAGCTTTTGAGATACACAGAGCTCTTCTTCAGGTCTGGGAAAGCAACTCCCAGCATCACAGCAAAATGCCAGATGGATCTGATTGTTTAGCATAAGTACTTACAAAATATTGTAAGGGGCGATTCAAGGTAGAGTGGCCCGTTAACACCTCTGCACTCATAGAACAAAAAGAGGGGTTAGTGGATTACAGATTGTTGTAATAAGCCAAAAATACACTCTGTCTCTTCAGTCCATCACTTTTACTGTCTAGCAGAGTAATGAATTTAAGCTCCCAGCCTCATCTTTTGGTTGCACAGGTTTCCTTTGAGGATTTGGACTGATAGGTCAGATATACAGTGATTGTTTTGTGAAGAGTGTTCACCCACAGGTGATAGGGTGTTTGTGTCTTTCATTATTTTCCTGTGTGAGTTCATTTGAGAGCATAGTGATTGGTTTCATCCACATGTTGTTCTTGGGGCATTTAGATATTACCTTGTCTTTCTAATATCCTGGGACCGACTACAACTGCACCGCATACAATATAGTTGCCATAGACCGTTATATGGAATTAACTCTGTGTGTAATTAGCATCTAGTTCACTAGAGACTATTTTTTGTGTGTCACCCATGGCATATATCAGTGCCAGTTAGATTACTAGCTATTGCTAATTCAACTGCTGATATGCTTTTCATAATTTAAATTCCAGCAATGTTAAATTGTGTCACATAGGACAGCATTACAAAGCTGCCCAAAGGAGAAGGGGCTGAGGATAAAGAAATACTAGAGTAATTTCTCAGTTGAAACTGACTCCCTGATCGCTTCTTTCTCCCAGTTTACAGAAGAGGCAGATAGGCTAGTCATTTGTAGTTTGTCACACAACTTGAAACTTAACTCCTGTGTCAGATGAGATCATCAGCATTTGTAAGCATACTTGGTTTAACTGTACTTAATATCAGGGCTTCATTGAGAAAATATATTAGATTCTATCAACAGACAGTGCCTTCACTTTTGCAGGATGACTCATCGTTCAGAAATAGGATAAGAAAAAGTACTACTGATGTTTAACCCTAGTACTGATCACCACCATTCTGCCTCCCTTACTTACAAGGAATAATACCATTCAGCTAGACTGTGATTTGGATTGCACACTTTTAACCTCTTACTCAGTCTACCCAGACCTTTAGTACGGCCATGCAGATGTAAGAGGGTCTATACTAGTGATCCCCAAAGTTTTTACCTCTCGTCCCCTTTTACTTCTGTCCACACCTCCCTCACCCTCCCGACAGGGTTGGAAGCTGCAGCCGGGAGCAGGGCTATGGTCAGGGCCAGGGGCCGGGGCCGGGGCTGGGGCTGGAGTCACAGCCAGGCCGGGAGCCAGGGGCCGAGGCTGGGGCCACAGCTGGGGGCAAGTCTGGGGACAGGAGCAGGGCTGGGGCCGGGAGCGGAGTTGTGGCTGGTGACTGAGGCTGGGGGCTGAGGCTGCAGACAGGGTCAGGAGCAGAGCTGCAGCTGGGCCACGGTCAGGGCCTGAGGCTGGGGACAGGGCTGGGGCTGCAGCTAGGGGCAGAGCAACAGTCATGTCGGCATCTGGGGCTATGGCAGGGTCCAGGGCCAGGAGCCAGAGGTCAAGGCCGGTCCTGGAAGTGGAGCCATGGTCAGGAGCTAGGGCTGTGGCTAGGGGTGGGTGGGAGCCAGGGCAGAGCTGGGGGCAGAGCGGGGCTGGGTGGTGCTCCTTCCCTACCTCCCGTGGGGGCTGGCCTGGGCCCTGCTGCACCTCCCATGAAAGTTCCTCCATGCCCACCTAAGGGGACACGTCCCAGAATTTGGGGCCCACTGGTCTATACATATTATTACTCTTTGCCTGGAGAAAGTGAGCTGGGAGGAGCCCTGGATCCCACCAGCCACCACTCGAGAGCCAGCGTACCCATAAATAGTTATTTATGGTCTATGCTAGCAATAAAGTATTAATCCTCAGGAGCAAGAGGGAAATTGTAGACCTTGGGCCACAAGTCTTCCCTTGGCATACTCCTGGTGGTGAAACTGCACTTGCTATGCCCTTCTGTTAAATCTAGACCACTTAGGCCAATGGAACCACTCAACACGGAGCAAGGTGCCATTCAGCATGAGTAAAGGTGGTAAATTCAGGCCTTGAACAATCACAGACCAAAATGAGAATTTAATCATGCACATGACCACATCCTGAACTACCACAAAGTCATAGAAATTAGAGATGGAAAATGGCTACTGGACTAGATCATCCGATGTATGCCACTGCCAGTGCAGGATTGTTTCCTTTAGTACATGTTTTCAGTGACTGCCCAGTCTAGTTTGCACCATCCCAAGCCACAGGATTTCAGCCACTTCCCCTGACAGATTGTTTTGTTGCCTAACAGATCTTACTGTCAGGGAGTTTATCCTGATATTCAGCCTAAATGTTCTGTTTCTTAAATTAATCCCATTACTTCTACTTATAACTCATGTTGCTCTAAATAATTCTTACCCCTCCTTGTTATTAGTGCCCTTCAAAACTTCATAAACTGTTGCACTACCCCCTTTTAGTTGTCACTTAGTTAAATTACACATATTTATCTTGCTAATCTTTTCTAATAAATCACACCCTCCAGCTCCTAGCTTGCTTTTGTGGCAAACTAAAATCAAATGCAGAATACCATGCACGGGTCTTACATAAATTCCAGAGCTCTAATAACTTAAATATGTTCTGCTTATTTTGACTGAGAATAAATATGCAAACATTTCAACAGGGACTGCAATGAATTGGCCAGAGTGGTATAAGGTATTATAATTAGGAATAATGGGATAAAATTAAGCATTAAAATTAAGGAAATGTCAGGCTGAATATCAAGATAAAATGTATTAGTGACAAGATCTATTCTATACCATGAAACAGTGTTCAAATGGAAGTTGCTGGAAACATGAATCATTTAACATTTAAGTGCATAAGCATTAAAGAATATACTGTATACAATAATTGTGCATTGACTGGGGGGGGGGAGGGTATATATATTGACATGGATCATTTAGGTTTCTCATTTCTAGGATTGTATGCCTGAAGATAAATAATTGCAGTATAAAATTCCTTAATCCACATACCATACCAGAAGTATATCTGGTTTAAATTAAAACGATTTAGCAATATGTTTCTTAAGCAAAAAGGCATTTTTTGGTCTTTATTCTTAAATGATTGGCCAATCAGAACTAGAATTTGGGGATAATAAAACTAAATTAATAATGAAAGAAATCAGATCTTGAATTATAAGTAAATCCTATGAAACAAAAGTGTATTTAGGCTGGGTTTAAGGAGGGATATAATACTACAATAGACTCATAAATCACTTGGGGAAGGAAGGTATGTATCAGAAGAAATAAATGCCAGTCCATGATCATTGGCTGCGCACACTGTATGAGGTGGTGGACATTTACATATTTTATTGCCTTTTCACCAAGCAGATGTCTTTATGTTTTCTCAGCTTTTCTTCTGGAATTGTCAGTGGCCAAATTATAACATTACTGTTTATAGAGACTTCCTACTACTAACACAAGAATACAAGGTTTTACTTAGCCAGCTTGCACCTGGAACAGAGCTTGTGAGTAAATATTTTCACTCTGTGTTCCCTGAGCGGATGAGAGAGACTGCTGTTCAGACAAGTAACAATCCATTTAGCCCTTGCTTTTTCGCTTTGTCAAAAGATGACCCAGGTGCCTTCTTTAAGGAAAAAAACTCATTGAGAAATAAAGACATCAAATATGAGAATGACACAACAGTCAGGCAACCTCTGGTATCATTGATTTTTCATTTTTGTGGTGTGGGAAGGAAAATCCCATCCCTTGAGACTTCAAAGTGGACTGGACAAAACTCTAGAAAATATATTGTATATGGAACAATCCTGCAATTAGCAAGGGAACAGAGTGGCTGAACAATCAGATCTTTTTAATCTCTCTGTGTTTGTGAGAGTTTGCTTTGGAAAGAGGAAACACTTCATTAAATATTTTCTCTCTGTACCTACAACAATAAAAATATAAAAGACTGATTTGAGCTGTGCATACTTTCCTAGAGAAATTAAATTACAAATTCAACCCCAAAAATTCAGGCTAGCTTTTCTGTAAGGTTTACAGAAATTCATGCAACTTTTAAAGAACCTGGTTTGAATTTTAAAAGAAACTGGGGCTTCATTTTGAGTGTGGGGCTCTGCTTCAAGCATTCATTAGTTCCATGTAGTTTCAATCTGAAAACATGCAGTTTTGGTTGTTTCACTTCAAGTTGTTGGGTCCATTAAGCTCAAAACCAAAAGGGGTTTGAGCCCTATGGAATCTAAATTTGAACTACCATGAACACAAAGCAACAAGTTTCATGTAGTTTCAACGTTGATTTTTTGCTTCAGTTATATAATTTGAAAAGGTATTCCTTGGGATGCCTGATTTTGTAGAAATCTGTGGGGAGTAATGTGGTCTTGCTCTTTGCTGGATTGCTGGAGATAGAAGTTGGAGCTGCTGGAGCTGAGTGGAGATACTCCAAATCATTCTGCCTATGCAGAATAGACCCAGGCACAAAGTCTCAGGAAGCACCGGTGGAACGTTCTAAAAGAGAATACCTCATATTTGCTGTTTGCAAAGGAACTCAGTGTGCTTTCTCCAGCAACTGCAGACACATGTTAGTGCCACAGCCTTGCACGGCTCTTTCCCTTGGGTCTCCAAAACATCACCGGGTATGCTCATTCCCAGCAACCAAGGGAGTGCTGGACCTTACCAGAGTCATAAGTGAGTGAAAAATTGGGAGGTCCATTCTCCCTGTTCCTGCTCTCTTCTGTAATGCACCTGCATAAGGGTACCCAAGATTTTCCCCTAAATGTTTTCTGTGGAGTCATTAACATTTGAGTTATAATGAGTTGGGGTGGGGGGGAGGAGGACTGCAGGGGAGTGATCTACAGTATTTCAGTATTTGTAACTTTTTGGGAGGGTTGTTTGTTTGTTTCTTTGTTTTTGCTCCAGAGGAAATCAGTGCAAGATCCCAATTCGTATTCATAGCTTTTCTGTCTCAATTTTAAGCCAGAGTGGGCAGTGTACACCTGATGCTGAAGCTGAAGTTTACATGTCATATGGAAGCAGACTGGCACATGGGTGAGGTCTATGGTGAACAGTCATCCAGGATTAGGAGAGAAGATCTTATAGTCACAGCTGAAATGTTAATAGGATCTTAATCAGTTCAAGATCTTTTCTAGCATAAAGTATGCATGTTATTACCACTTCCATTAACAGGATTCAGTGTTAACACATCAAGGGGAAAACAGACCCAGAGAGTATTAGCAGACATTATCTTGTATTAGTCTCAAATGAACAGTGACAGATAGAGCTGCCGTATAGGCTTTCTTTCAACAGTTTGCAAACGCTTTGGAAGAGAAACACAAATCACATAGAAACAACCATTTCATTAAAATACATAATCAAATGGTGGCTGCACATTTTATGTGTGTGGGTGCAGTCTGATCTATTGTTTAGTATGGTTAGTCTTTTCTATTGACTCACTGTGACCTTGGGCACTTAAAATGTGGTTCTACTCTTAACAGTGTCTCAGTAAAAATGGTCTTGTCTCCCCATGATTTACAGATTAAATGTGCTCAGTTTACAAGTGAAAAGATATTTCTTTTAACTGCTAGCCCTGCAGATCCAGCCTTCTGAAAGCCAAGCTAGGTTCTGTGCTTCATATACATTAGAGTAACATTTACCATCTTGACCACCACATCATGGATTGAACTGGGGACCTCCAGAGCTAAAACACATGAACTTCTACAGCTAGGGTTGCAATAGACTTGCATCCTAAAACGATTGGAGACAAAGGGGAACCTGTAGCATACAATCACCACTGGGTTATAGTGACACCAGTAAAAAGTGGTACAGAGTAAACTAGGCCCTCAGAGTATCTACAAACATCTTTATAGCAAGAACCGACTGAAAAGAAGTGCAAACGTGTATAGATGTCACTCTATAAAGCCAGAACAGATCAGCATGAATGGGGCAGAGAGTAATGCAGCTAGAACAAGACCCCAGAATGCCATTGTAATCGCCCCAGGCATTTTGTTTTTAAATATCATATCACCTCCCTCTGCCCAGCACTTCATTTTGAAATCCTGCCTAGGGAAGTTCAGGGAAGATCATAAATGGCAACAACAGAATCCTACATTCTAAGCCAGGAAGTGGGGAAGCAGCAGGCAGTCAAAGAAAATGCTGCATAGCCAGCAGGATTTGGAGCATATCAGCAAGATAAACAGCTTCCCCAGACAGCGCTCAGTGCTCAGGACTGAATACTCCAGCCCTGTGTTTGCAGGGGAATGTGGGGACAGGTCTCTTCCTGTTGCGGGTGCTGAAGGACCAGTCTGTCCCTCAGCATATTCAGCAGTTGTGATTGGCTGCCCTTCCCCAGAAGAGATGGGAAATGGAAAAAGGAAGCCAGTTAGAGGGAGACTTGTCCTATAGACTAAAGTGATTTCCATAGACATGGTAGGAGGTTCTGCAAATCCACACTCTAGGAGCAACAGCTAGAGTGGTCAGATCTTCTTTGATTACATGAAGTAACATTTGATTACATGAAGTAACAAAGTGCCACAGTGACTTCGGTAGTGGGGACTTAGGCCCCTAAGTCACACTGGAGCTTTTGAACATGTATCTATTGTTTTAAAATTCTCACCTCTGCATCAGCAACGGGCTACTTCTTTTCCCACCTGTCAGCTTTCACTCACAGTTGTGGTACCCAGCCTTCCTTCTGCATCCACCAGCCAGGCTACTGCCTATGCCTTGCTGCTCCTGCTCTCAAACAGCCTGTCTCTCTTTCTCTCTTCTGAGCTTGATCACCTCTGACTTCATGAAGTTCATTTTCTGGTTTGCTTGGTGTTATGGAGACCTCTAGTGGGTTGAATGTTGAACTGGGTAACACAATGTCAGCTTAGGCAGGGTGAAGGGAAGGAACCTGGCAATGAGTCAGCACTTATATTACACATTAGTAAGATTGAGGTAAAATCTGTAGGCCCCAAACCTCTATGACACTGGTCGAACACAGTTCAAGTTACCCAAGTTCAAATGTTGTCACTATTTGATAGCCTTCATGGTGGCCTTTGAGAAAGAAATCAATAGATCTCAGTGCAGATTATAGCAGACAGATGTCCACCTCATATAAACTATTACTATGGTCGTCTCTCCTGATAGTCTCAGGAGGGAAACCAAGGAGTGAATGGGCACAATGGGTTCTGCTTAGATCTCTTAACACTCCTTTTGTGTTTGTTTCTGTGGATGATAGCCAGAGTCTTACTGGTATAAATGTTCACAGAACGTGCATTTCAAAGTCACATACGTGAATATTCACAGAAACTGACTATGACATTTGCAAGCATTCATGCCTGAAGCACTTGACTGCTCATCCAGTTGAGGAACATAAACAACACCATGTGATTTAACTGGTCAATTCACAATTTAAACATTCCCTAAACATTTGCTAAATAATTATGGATAACAAATAAATTAGTGGAAATCACACTCTGCTCACCAATATTCCAACAGGAGAAAAGAAAATTACATTTCTCCAGTGCATTACTTGTTACAAACTATTTGTTCAGCTCTCTATATTACCAAGATTTTTCTGCCTAATTTTTCTTCATATGTTTCCCTTGTTTCAGTGCAGGAAACAAGAAGATTTTATAGGGATGGTTGATGCCCTTGATGTACTTGTCTGCCGCTAGTTCAGGCACAAGAAGGATGGATTTTGGCTGGGACTCCCCCTCTTCTCCCCCCCCGCCTTTTTTTAATAGCAGCTTTAACCTAGAAAGACAAACTTACTAAAATAGAGGATGACTGAATCTTACTTTTTCGTTGTTGGCAGAGTGTTTAGTTATATTCAGACATTTAATTATTTTAACCAGTGTTTCTTTAATATGTCAACTGTACTTCTGTCTATAAACTGTACATCAATGCTCCGGAAGTCGACGCTAGCCTCGTACTGTGGACGCGGTCCGCCGACTAGAGCACCTAGAGCATTTTATTGTGTGGACACACACAATCAGCTGTATACAACCGATTTCAATAAAACCGGCTTCTATAAATTCGAACTAATTTCGTAGTGTAGACATACCCTAAGACCAGCATTCTTTCTTTTAATCGTAATGTGGAATTTTACTTTGAACTCAAAGGAGGGGAAATATCATAACTAATCTTTTTCACACCTTTTTCTTCTGCTAGATGACGAAACAAGAAACACAGTCTTCCTAGTCCTTTCTGTGTATAGGAAGAGCAAACTATCTTTGGCAATTAACAGGTACATAGTAAGCAAAAAGCACTGTAATACTGGAAAGAAATGCTCATACAGTCCTGTGTACTTTGCAGAAGCTGCAGTTTAAATGTTAATTATACAATTATAGAGCTGAGTGAGTGAAATAGTCACACTGAACCTCAAATACATTCCAACTTAATCTTGGGTTGCAAGGTCAATGGTTTTATGAGCCTCAGCCCGTGCTCATGAAAATCTGACAAACATAAACTGTGGTTATTCATAAAGAGCCCCTTTCTTTCCTCCCTGTTTGGCCTCCCTCAGTTTTAGTCAGTGGCACCCATCCTTTCCCCTCTCAGCAAGACAGATGATTTCCCAATAATCTGTCACGAGGAGGAGGTTCTTGCTTTTTATATTCAAGTGGCCACCAGTGAAAATAGGAGATCGATGGTACTGGAGGTTTTCCATGGAGATTTGAATTCATGGCTTTCCATTTGAATGTTCAGCCAACTTTTTTATCCCTTCTGAAACCTCTTTCACATAAAAAGGTGGAACTGTTTCTTTACATTGGCAAAAGAAAGTGTGAAGTGAGAGGAAGCCAGACAAAACACTGCAGCTTATATTTGGCCACAGAGAGAGAGAGAGAGAGAGAGAGAGAGAGAGAGAGAGAGATAAACACACTCTTTTTCTTGTTACATGTTGGAACCTATTAAAATAATGACTTGTGCTTAGAGGAATGATATTGGGGTATTTAGGCCCGAAATGTAGATTTTTATGCAGGGGCGGGGGGAACCAAAACCAAACAAACATAGGAAAAGCTTTACTACACCTAAAATCCAAACCAAGAAAAATATATTTATTTTAATTTATAAAAGAAATCAATCTCTGTCTACTTTTTTGGAAATCAGTAGTGATCATGCAAATTCAGTTACATTTTAAGTCTTCATTTAAAAAAAATAAGGTATTAATAATAATACCAATAAAGAAATGTGGGTGAACTCCTGGCCCTAATGAAGTTAATGGGAGTTTTGACATTGACTTCAATGAGGCCAGGATTTCATCTTGTGTCATTTAAAGATATATTATATGTAAGTTGTCAGAATCCCTTTAAAAAAATAAAAAATGCCTCTTGTTGCTTTTCCTCTATGTGTCCCTTGCTTCAGTTACTAGCCCAAATCAATTTAAAAAGGAACTCTTTACGGGTTGCACACAAGAACCTTTGAATCAGGCTGAGTATTTAAAAACATGAGACTTGTCAGATAGAGGTTTTTACAGGGTCTGCATTGCACACAATTGATGTCCTCTAGTTTCATAACTTTATTTCCCTGAAACTCCCAGATGGGCAGGCTTCATGCTGTGGTTTCCATGAAAATTATGGAAAATTCACACTCTGTGCGTGACCCTCGGGAATTGTTATTTTTTGTGCATGCTTATATCCACTGCAAAGAAAAACCTACATTGACTCTAGTGATAAATCACCATATTACAACCATCAGGGCATTTAATTTACAACTCAAATCAATCGGGACTTGCTGATGCCAGACAGTAATATACTGTCAGTTTAAAAAACTGGATATTGCAGCTCAGTGTGGGATGGGCTGTCAGTCAGCAGAGTGACAAAGTGACAATTTATGGTTTATAAAAATCCAGCAGACAAATTGCAAGAAAAATGCACTTTGACTTCAGCAGCATACTGTGTGGGATATGCCTGTAGTGAAAGGACCTGAAAGGGTGGGAGAAAATTACACCTATCAAATTGCAAAACCCTATTTTCTCTCCCTTTTATATATATATTTTTTTATTTAAAAGATCTGTTTAAAGCCCCTGAGGTTAAAGAGAAGTTAGTAAAACAAAATGTTTCTGCAGGGCCAGCCCTTTGCGCATTGGTAATGTAGGTATGTAGACGTACATAAAGACATTAATGGCCAGATAGCCATTTGATATAAATCAGCGTAGCTACACTGAAGTCAATAATTGAGGTTTATAAAAAGCTGCAAGATGGGGTAGGGAGGTTTGTAGATGGATTTCACACCTCAGCCTGCATGTTACTTCTACTGCTTTGAATAGCCATGGAGGTGTATCAGACATTCTTTTCCTGGTCTTTGGGACAACAGGAGGGGCATGAAGCAAGCAGGAAGGACAGACATGCACTTGATCCTTAAGAGGTCAGCCAGCTGCAAAGAGGGACAATCCCTCTACATTGCGCTCTGCCCATTTCCTGAGCCATGGCAGCACAGATTGCTGATAGCCAGCCTGCTGGCTGGCCAGTCTACTGCTGCACTTTGTGACCCCTGTAAGAGTTTTAACAGAGTGCAAAGCAGGAGCTAATGCTGCTTTATGAAACTATACAAAGAAGACCATCCTGTAGAGATGGCTTCCTCCTTCACTTTGCTTCACTGCACGTTATTCCAAGATTTCATTCCTTTGCACAGAGCAGTGGAAGAAGAGTAGGGAATTAAAACAATAGTAATAAATAATGTACCTGTTCCTGATAATTTTTAGTCCTTGTAGAAATAACTTGTTTTAAAATAATGAAATTGGCAAATGCTTGCTCCATATCAGACCTGGTCAATACTGGGATAGGTATTTGCAAATTCTACTTCACAATATTGTCCAATTACTTTGTCATTTAAAAAAAAATGAACAAGATGTTGAACTTTGAAAAGAAGCAACTGCACATATGTACAAAGAGTTATGTTTACTGTATTACTTGGAATGTGCATAATTTATACCCTAAATACACTTTCAGTCATACAGTGCCCTTTTAGTATTGTTCTGCTCTATTGCATACTGTAATTCACATGCATTTTCCTTTCAGAGTGAATTTTAGTGCCTGTGAACGCTACTGGAAAGTAAAGTCCTTTACAGTAATTGCAGAACAAAGTATGTCAGGCAGTGAGAGCACATGCTTCCTTCCAGTGTATCTCATCCCTGACCTCTAGAGGCTCCATCTCTGTGTCTGAGTGAGAGGGATGTTCTCTTTTTATACTCATTCGGGACTTGTCCACTCTGAGAAGACAGCCAAGGCTGCTGACTGTGATAATGCTGTTTTTTGTTTTTGTGATGTGAATACACATCACCAATCAGCTGTCAGAAGTCCTATTAGAATGATACTTTAGCTGAGACCCTTTAATCCAAGAAGGAATATTATTATTTCTGACTATGGAAGGTCAAACTAAATAGTTAAATTCATGACCAGTCCTTATGTAATATTTTCCACCTTTAGATTTCAAAGCCATTAACAAAGCTGTTATCCCCATTTCACAGATAGGTAAACTGAGACACATGGAAATAATATGCCTTTTGCAAGATTTCACAGTGAGTCAGTGGCAGAACCAAATACAGAATCCATGTCACCAGTACCTTCCAAGCCATTGCTCTGTTCATTGGATCATGCTGCCTCCCCTATAAAAATGTTCTAACCATCTCTCCTACTATCTGGCTGATGAATTCTCACTCTGATCTCATGATTTAGGCCCATGGATTTAATCTGTGACCTCAAATGGAACTTGCCCATCAATATCTGCCTAAACAGATCTCTACCTCACAAAGCTTCTCTGGTCCATTGATTGATTAATATGCACAGTTTATAGCCTCTTTAAAATTTAGAATACAATCAGGGATTTTAAATTCAGTCACTGGCATAGAAGAAATAATAAAGTTGTGACACAAGATCTACAAAATTCTGGAAATTCAAAGTAAAAGCTGCTGGCTGTTGGTGCCCACTCTGCAACAGAGTTAAGGGTTAATTTTTGTGGGTGTGTGGTCTGCATGGGAGGTGGCTTCTGCTGAAGTCAATGGTAGCTGAGAGAGAACTGCTAAAAGTAGAATCAGCTCCCAGGGCCGGCTCTAGGTTTTTTGCTGCCCCAAGCAAAAAAAAAATTTGGCTGCCCCCCACACCAGCCCTGGCCTCCCCCCACATCCCTGCCGCCCCAGCCCTGGGCTCTCCCCCCCACCCGCAACCCCTACCGCCCTAACCCTGGGCTCTTGCCCCCACCCCACCTGTACTCCCTGCTGCCCCAGCCCTCGGCTTCCCCCCACCAGGGCTGACTCCTCCCACTCCCCCCTTGCCTCCAGCCAGTCCGGCGCTGGCAGGGTCGGGGTGAGCAGCGGGGGTCCCGGGCTGCGCCTCAGCTCAGGGTCCCTCCAGCCGGGGCTCCCACCTCCAGGACCAGCCGGGACCCAGGAGGGCAGAGCCAGGGGACCACCCGGCAGAAGGCTGAGGAGCCAGGGGAGGGCAGCCCCAGAGGGAGCGGAGCCCCGGAGAGCGGGACGCAGGCCCCACACGGCAGCAACCTGGGCACCAGTCCCCACTATGGCCCTGCTGCTGCTGCTGCTCCTGGCCTCCCTGCTGTAGTCCCTGGGTGGCTTGGCCCGCTTCACCCAGCCCTGGCTGCGGCGCTGAGAGGTAGCCGCCCTGCGGCACCTGCAGGCAGCTCCGTGAGCCGCTGGTCAGCCCCCAGCCCACGTGTCCCACGTTCGGAGCCCGCCCGGCCATAAGGTGCGGGCACTGCTCCCTGTCGCGAACAGCAGAGGCCCCAGTGTGCCCCCTGTGCAGGACGCGCTGCTGCTGCCAGGGCTGGCTCTAGGCTTTTGCCACCACAAGCGCAAAAACAAAAACAAAAAAGGCTGGCTGGAATGCCGCCCCTGGAAATGTGCCGCCCCAAGCATGTGCTTGGTTTGCTGGTGCCTGGAGCTGGTCCTGTCAGCTCCTATGGCTTTGATGAGTAGAAGAAATTAAAGATTTCAGGAGAAAATTTACAGTGAGATATTGGTCCAAAAATAATCCAATGTTTCTTGTTATCGATTTTCACTTAAAGATTTTGGAAATGTTTTATTGAAAGATAATGAAAGAGACAGTTTCTTTCTACTTTGTGCCCTAGCTTTTCAGGGGTACTTGAAATCCAGATCACATTTCCTTCTCTTCTTCTACCAGATCTAATGGAATTTAGTCAGCTCATTTGGATTTAGGGTCCTACAGATTGCAGCTTCACATCAATACTGGTCCTTTCTATTGTGAAATGACTTTTTCCACCTCATTTCATGATAGAAACTTGACAACCTTTTTTTCCCCCCAATTTTTAACTTCATTTCTTGTATGTCTTTTGTGTGTGTGAGAGAGAGATAGGGGTTGAAAAACTGATTTTTTTTTTATTCCTTACTCTGCAGTTCTACCATCAAAGTCTCGGGGTTTGCAGATTTTACTTGGGGGACACATGGGTCAGAGTTCCACTATTTTCATTCATGCTTAAATTAGGGTGACTGTATTTCCCCAAGGGAAAACGGGACACCACATGGGGCTAGCCTGAGCCATTCCCCTATGTGGGGATGGCCCACGTCACTTGCCAAGAGCCCCCCGTGCCGCCCTCCCCACCCTGCATGGGGCTGGCATCACTGCTTGCCCAAGCTCTGCTTGCCCCCCACCTGCGCAAGGCTGGGGCTGGTGTCACTGCTCGCCCAAGCCCTGCCTTGCCCACCTTCACAGGACTGGCATCACCATTCACCCCCCCACACACGTTCCTCCTCACCCCACTTTTTTGATGAAAGTGGGCATTTGTCCCATTTGTTCTTGCCAACTTGATCAGTTGTCAAAAAAATTGGGACAGTGCTTAAAAAAGGGACTGTCCCAGCCAAAACAGGACATATGGTCACCCTAGCTTAAATAGTTTGCAACTTCAGTGTCTATCATTGCTTTCCATTTTGGACCATGCTATGCATAGCATTAATGATTTGCAACCAAATTTGGTTGCAGTTTTCTGAAACATACATACCTCCAACCCAAATTTGGGGAGGAACATGGATCTGGGATTTTAGTTCTCTTATTTATAATTATTACAAAATATACCATGACAGTTTTACAGAATAATGAACAGAGCTTGTGTCAAACTAGACTGGGAGATAGAAGATCTACATTCTGTCCCTGGTTCTGCAGCAAGTCTCACCTGGGACATAAGAGACCCCACTTCATTTCCCCTCTCTGCCTGATAAGGAGAAGGAACCTAAATACAGGTTTCCTACTTTTCAGGTATTCCCTAACAACTAGGCTAGAGGATAATCTGATGGGGAGAGCTCTCAATCTCTCCTAGTAAATTGTTCCATTGTATTAAATATGCATTGGGCCAAAGGGAGAGAGTGAGTATGACTCTATAGGGCAGTAGTTAAGGCACTCACCTGAGAGGTGGGAGTTTAAATCCCTTCTCATCAGGCAGAAGAAGGAATTGAACTAGGGTCTTTCATCTCCTGGGTGAGGAGCCTAACCACTAGGCTAAAGGTTTATAGAGAGGCTACTGCTCCCTCTCCATAGTGAGCCATTTTGTATGGCATTAGGCACATGTAACTGCCATTCCAACTGATGACTCCAGGAGAGTCCCTGGACTCCCAAGCAAAGATAGGCACCTCCCTCCAGTCCAAACAGGCACCTAGCTCCCTGAGAGGGGCCAGGTTTAGCACACACCCCTCAGATTGGCACCTCCTATTGACTAGTTGAGATGGCTCCCTATCTACTGTGCTGGCTTTTGTGGATCCCATACTCCCCATCTATTATATCCCCAAGGTTTTTGGATTTCAGCGATTTTCAAACTGCATAAAAGTTAGGCAAGTTACTGCAATAACAATGGGATGAGGAGTACAAACACTTTGGGACTTAACAGGAGAACCCTTTTAGGACTGAGATACACCTACCCTTCTTTATATACTACAGAGCTATGCTTCCATCACCACCATGGCACAAGATATCAATGCGCTGGTAGTGTGGTGACAAGAAATTGTGCTTCCAAATCCTTATTGTCCTGGCCAGGATTTACAAATACCTTCCAAATATGCACAGATCTTTACAAAAGCAGCTGGGCCTCTTTAACAATCATTCAAGCAAGGCAAGTAGTCTCCACTTGTAGTAATGAGCTCATTAAGGGGTATTATAAAGGGAGCCTGAGCAAGGATGAGAATCTTCTTTAGGCAGGAGTGAAGGGATGTGGTTCAGGCTATTCTGTAGGAAAATTGCAAAGGTTTAGTTTTGTATGATAGGCTGCTCTTTAGACCCCATTTTATCTCTGCTATAAGAGATCCACTGGACTGGTGCCTATGTACCGTGCTAATGTAATTTGGAATTTTCTGAATACTGCAAATAAAACCTAAGCCATATGAGAGTGGGTTTACAAGTTGCTCGCTCCCAGACCTTGTGAGGCGTATGCCTGCTGTGCTGCACTGATTCTGCAGTCTCTTTTCATGCTGAAATGTAATGGGTTCTTCTGAATATTTTTCTTTTACTGATGGCTTGTAAATTAGAATCCTTGCCTCAGTTCCATCCTCCTGCCCCCACTAAAACAGGGATATAAAAAACCTGTGGGTATAGGTAATTCTGTAAACATCTCACATGCATAGATATTGAAGAGGGCAGGTGGGCTCTGTGGAGGAGGGTGTTGTGTTTATAACCCCAAACAAAGTCCAGCTTCTAATGTAAACTTTCTAGATGGTGTTGTTTGGTTACTGCAGGCTTTGATTCACAGCGGGGAGGGTTGTGTGCACTTTACTGTGCCGCTGGGATTGCTGAAATATCACAGGCTGACACATTGATGCAAGCTCCTGAAAGTGATAAAGAAAAATAGTCTGTAGCAAAAAAAAAAAAAAAAAAAAAAAGGTGAAGGGGTCATTCCTTTGTTCACTAAAGTAGAAGAAAGGCAAAAGTCCTACTGATAAGCTTTTGCTGTGTTTTTTATGGGGCATGCAGGCCATAATTCTGTCACAGTTACATAGCAACCACCCTCTAAATGCACTAGTTTAGTAATAATTACAGTGTTTTACACAAATTGTTTCAACAGAAATGCAAGATATCAGGAAAAAATGGATTTAGTCTCCAAAATTACAGCTTTCTCTTTGATGGACAAAAAAATGGCTACTGGGGTGGGGGTAGAACCAGTATTTCCCATCCTATAGCAAATCACTGATAAAGTCTGCTCTGTTACCTCCTGCAATGACCTCATGCTTCCAGCAGACCAAATTATTGGGCACCTAGCCTACTCTGTTGCACAGGTCTGTGCATGGAGGGGCAAAGGTAGGTGCTTCTGCAATACAAATAATATTTTTGAACCCCAGGGAGATTAGCATAATCCTTAAAGAGTGAGAAAGTTTGTCCTTGTTTTATCCCACAAATACAGAATCACTAGCCATCTGGATATATAAAAAGGCTTGTTACTAGTATTTATGCATAGTAATGGATTTAAAAAAAAATGCACATGTGCCACAATCACCTTCTATAGGGTACAATAAGGTTGAGAATAGAAGGAGGCCAGAGAGAATAGAGATAGACAGACAGAATATTTTCGCTAAGTGGATGCATCTGTATTAAACTTTTCACTCTAGCCCATCTTCGGAGGGGGAAACATCTGCTACAAGTTGTTATTCACCTTCCTTCCACCTTCCAATATTCTAATCCACAGCATCCTAACACATCCCCAGAATAATCTAACCTGTTTAAATGCAAGTCTCTATTGACCTGCTTTATTCCAAGGCCTGTACCATTCTAAGGTCTTACTGAGGCCCACAGCCCCGCCAGGCAAATGTTCAACTCAATGAAAATGGAGTAGAAAAGATCCATGTCTGTATTTACATTTAACTGTCAAGTTTTGTTTGTAGCCTTTTTATTTATGTAAGGTGAATTTAGTGATTTTATATTACACCACTGTGGGCTCAGCTCCGGTTGCTACAGTTTCAAGCTCAATTGAGTGAAAATCGCCTCTGATGCTTTTTTCAAATGTGGAGACTTTAGGAACACAAAAAGTCCCAGGATAGTGACCACAGACACAATCACAAGTGCAAAGTCTTATCTGTACTACAAGTTTTATTAAAGCAATAAGTAAAGTTACAATTACCCATGCACATAGAAATCCTAGAAGAACCCACACAAGAATTATAACTAGTCAGACTCCCATCCCCAAGAGATTCCAGGGTCTGATGGATCTTTCGCCAAATAATCATCCATAGAGAGATGATTCCTGCTGTGGTATCCCATGGGGTCATCCTTTGGGTCTTCCCACTTTTACCCAACCAGGGAACCTCTTTTTAACGTGTTATTCTGACCATACCTCATGTGTATGCATGAAGGTTTTAACCTTTTTCGTTTTCTGCACTTACATTAGCATCTATACGCAACATGTGTCTATGCCAACCTGTGGTCAGGACAGACCATTCAAAGATGTTACAATCAGCTATCTGGTGATCTTGGTCAATACATTGACTCTTGCAACCCATTTTTCCATAACATCACCTTTTGGCACAGCTTTTCCAGTAATCTTGTGACCTTACTGACATTGGGTTATTCCTTGATCACACACTCATGTCAACCATTTTTAAGCCTATGGCCTAGTCTATCTAAGCTAAAATCTTACAGGTCTCAGTCGGTAGGCCTTGTGTTGCAGCCATGCTTTGCTTATATAGCCAATACACACTCATCACTCCTAAATACTTGTCAGTCTTATATTTCTATAGATTTACAACTTAAATCTATTTAGCATACATTGATTATAAATGAAATAGCATATGAATTGACCATAACAACACAATGATAAATGGATAATAAAATGAACTAACTGGCTATATGATTACATCCACCTAGAAACCCTTTATTTTGGGAGTATAGGACTGGCAACAATGTTTGCCTATTGGAATCAGTTCATACAAATAAAAGGTCTATGTTCACCTGTGATTTTTTGTGTTTCACAAGGAGAAATCCAGAATGCAGAATTTTAGGGTCCTTCATTTATCTGTGCTTTGGCAATGAATACTTTCTCCAAGTCAATCACTAGCAAAACAGCAAATCCATTTATGAAGCATTTCACCAAATTCTGCTTGAAGAAATGTCAGTACTTGTAGGCTCTGAGATAAATAACAAGTGGATAGTATATATTACCGGCACAATGAAACACTGGTGGTTTTCGTTTTGTTTGCTTGCAATCAGTGAACTGTGCCAAATATCCGTTTCTTTGATTGAACATTCCTTTCAGTGAAATTTGCAACATAATTTGAATTGAAAAGGCGATGTTGGAATAATTTGTTAATTACCAGAGTGCTTTGGCAAACCATCTTCTACAGGAACACTTGCAGAGGAAATGAGTTTCGTTATTCTTTTTAAAGTAATGAGCTTGATTAGCACCTGAAAATAGCAATGCAGGATAGTTGAGTCCAGCTCTTCTCATTTTCTGCCAGGATTTAAACAGAGAATGATACAGAGAAAAGCATTTGGATAGCTTGACTTAAACCTATATATCTTTCTGCCTCCCAGAAATCCCTGACTGCCAGACCATTAGGTATGGTTGAAGAGCCAGGGATGGATGGGGAGTACAGACACAGTTTTGGGGGGCTTACAAAACCATTGTCAAGGGACAGTGGAGGAAACATGAGCAGATGAGAATACTCTGTATAGCCTTCTAGGTTGTTCCAGAAACTTACCAGATCATCTCTCACCTCTTGACCCCCTTTCATATGTACATGAGCAAAATCCAGATCCCCAATCCCAAATATATTGTTTATTTTCTTTCTTTCCAATCCAATGCGTTATAAGTGTTAACCAATATCATATTTCTAAAAGGCTTTCACTTATGTTAATTATAAACAGGACTCCCAGCATGCTTTTCACTTATGTCAGGATTACAGTGAACTTTGTATAACCCCAGTATATTGTACATGCAGGAACTGTCAGAAAGAAGACATATGTTTTGGTAAGACTTGCCAACTAATAATTAGTGCTCTGGGTACAGTTTGCACAAATGCCATGGATAATTGGTACAAGTGTCTCTGGACTAGATGCTAGGATAATTGGTCAAAATGTTCTATCTTCCTTGAAAAACAGGTAAAAAAAGAAGATAAGGAAAGGGATGGAATTAGGGGGCATTTTCTGTTTGCTGTAAACAAAGGGTGTATAAATATACTCTGAAGTGAGCTCATATTCTTTGAAACAGATTTGAGCTGAAGGCCTGTTTCCCAGGGAGTGGTATGTATTTTCTTCTGTTTGTGCTGATGTATGTGTGACTACTAAAACTGACTGAGCTGTATTATCTGACATCTTATCAGTAAAATAATTGAACTCATTGGTATCCTAAAGGTAAAGATACAAAAAAGATGCTTACATGTGGTGCCTTTGACAGAATGTAAAACAACCCATTAAAACCCAGCATCTAACTCTCAACTCAAAGGGAGGGAACTTTTCCCTCAGATACTCCCAACACTCTTAAACATCATTCCCATCAAGCCCTTCCCTCTGCAAATGCTAGCTTAAAAAATCAGGAAAACCCAGGCTATTTATGGCCAGGAATGGAATCTGATTCCAGAGCTCCTTAGAAATTTTTCTACCACTAGCTTCTTCTCTTTTAAATAAAAGGCAGTATGGAGCAGAGATAGAGGCAGTCTCAGCAAAGAGACCAGTGACTGAATGGAGTGTGTGGAGTATGAACTATAATCTTCCCTCTATAGTGCTGTGCCCTGCAAGTTAGGATAGAGGCACATTGGCAGGGTAACGTGGAGGAAGTGTATGTGTGGCCACTGCCTTTGCTGTGTGGCTAAAGAGATGGCTTTGTTTTCCAGAGAAGTTCGTCCAGCATCTTTTACCAGCACTAAATTCACTTAAGTGTATTGCTATAAAATAACACTTTAAGCAGAATTGTCCATTGTAGGATATGAGCGTTGCAAAGCAGCAGTATAGGAGGTACTCTGCCTTCAGCCTTGGTTCTTATTTGGCACCTGAGTTTGGCTAGTATCTGCCAAACATGTGCATACCCTTGAGTATTTTATTCCTCACTTGAGAGCAATTTAAATGTTCTATTTTCCTCAGGATGCCATGAGAAGCAATTTGCACTTTTTCTATTAAAAGGGCAGCCTTCAAATGAAAGAGCTATTCGGAGGCTTTGCAGACAACAAAAGGATATGAGCACTCTATGGGGGACCATATAAAAGCTCTTAGATGAGTTCCTGTCTCCACTCCAGTTTTTCTTTCAGTTTGGAGGTACACAGAATTGTACTGAATGTCTTGTTCTGATTCCTCAATTGCATTGAAACAGAGAAAATGGAGAGGACAGTCTTTGCCTCTGAACTAGCAAATTCTACCCATCTCCAGTGCTGTAAATCCTCTCCAGTTGTTAGAGTTCTTTCCTTAGATCGCTCAGATACTTCATTTTAGCAATGGGTAAAGCTACATGTTACATTATTCTGTCAGTTTCAGTCTTATTGCTTTCACAGCTAGTTGCTGAAATAAAGCACTGATTTCCTGCTAAGTGCTACAGTGCAAATGTAAGACTTCCAGGATTAGGGTGGGAAAACAAATAGTACTGGTTCAACTGGCAAAAGTATATTTTTCTAACTTTCCAGAAGAATTTTAGAGCCTGTAAGGAGGCACAATCTCCTCATTGGTTTCTCACTGTCACCAAGGATCAGAATCATGGGGATGATGAAGAGGGAAGCGTAGGGTTTGCTATCCTGGATTAGGTCACTAATCCATCAAGTTCAGTATCCTGTCACTGACATCAGTGGCAAATTCTGTGCAGTTTGGAGAAAAAGAGAAACCAAACTGACTAATGCTCTTCATGGAAGGAAATAAATCCTTCCTGAACCTTGCAATGATCATCTTCCATGCTGAAGCAAGTGATTTGATTGCTCTTACCTTAGCTAGTATAAATCTAAACATTATTTGTTATGAAATTGTTTTTCAAAACCAAGACCAAGAGTGGTGCCAAATTGATATAAAATTCTACCACCTCCATCCCCAGTAAACTGCTTAGTTTTCATGCAAATTGGGTTTTTTGCTTGATTTTTGTAAAACACATGAAGGACCTCAATGCCTTCAATTTCCATTGACGTTAGTACTTTGCAGGTCTGAGCTCTAAATTTGTTTCTACCTTCTAATGTCAGAGGGGTAGCTTATTCCCATCTAATTTTTCTGTCATGTAAACTGATCAAAGAACTTGATACAGATGAGTTGATCTTTCTCTTTGAGTTCTGGATGCAGAGGCAGAAATATTGAAGGAATAAAATCTTAAATTATTTTAAACCTTTGAAACACAATGAAACTTGTTTGAGTTTCATTTTAATGGAATGTCACCTGGTTCCTAATTAACTATCTATTAAACGTGGTGCCCGGTGAGAGTTCACTAGTGCACAAGGGCAGAGGCACAGCTGGATGTTGACTGATAGCTGCTGTAAGATAACCATTTTAAATACAAATGTTAAGCCATGCTTGAAAAAAGGAATTACATCCAACTGTGACTGGCATGCAGAGAGAGAGGCAATAGTAACAGAGCCAAGTGTACCTACTGCAGTACAAACTGTTAACCAATGTCATGGGGAAACCTAACCTACATATTGAGATTAGTAAGAGGCTTGGGTTTCTTTTCTATAAAGAATGGGTTGCACACAAGTGAACATAAAACATGACTATGATTTAAATTCCAATTTAGTAGAAAAAAAGTAGGGTGGTTTGGGGCAGAATTTGTGGTGTTTCTAGTATCTCCCTCCCAACAACCCAGGACTAGATCATTATACCAGTCCACAGATGAAGACATACATGTGAGAAAGAGTTAGTGATTATACCAAAGGACTGAATCAGGACTCCTTGGTCTCATTTGAAAAATAATAAAGCCAACTGACAAGCCTGTTATGAGAATTAATTAAATATTTGTAAAGTGCTTGAGATCCTCAGATGAAATTGCTATAAGGGAATTACTACTTACTCCCCCAGGGAATTAATGCATTTTAGAGATGTGTGAATAATGAATTATGTTGAAATACCTAATGCCTGCAAACATGAATCTTTGATGATTGCAAGAGGTGAGGGATCCTCCTGTTTTAGGTCTCATCAGCATAGCGTCTCACAACACCATGCTGAAGTACATTGGTGCTGTAGTGAATCACAGGGAAGAGTGTGCCATGTAGTGAACCACTACCATTGCACTCTGCAGCACCCTGTTTGTTTGTTTTTTGTTTTTCCCGGGAGGTGTCCAGCTTAGTTACTGAGCAATCTCCACTCTGCTCTGGTTAGCTTCTGACATCTGATGAGATTGCTGCCAGAAGCGGGAGGGCTGCAGAGAAATTGTCATTGACATCTATGATGATTCATCAGCTCCTATAGCAATGTAGGCTGTCTTGGAGGAGTGAGTCTAAGGCGTATATTGACATCTGGATAATGACTGGCACATATAGTTAAAGCTAAACTGTGTTGTGTTCCACAGCCCATGTGCATGGAAACAGGAAAAGCATACCCTTCTGTTCAAACATGGAGCAACATGTGGTCTGTGGATGAGATCACTCCAACATGCACATTTTTGTGTAACAACTTGTCATTGGTAATAGAAAATAAAATGCAAATAGATAAAAGGCAAATTAACTTGAGTGTTTCTAACATTTTATTGAGCAAGAAATATCAGGAAGACCAAATTTACTTTTTTATTTCTGTACTTTTCTGCACAATTTCCTCAGATCCCAAGAAAGTAATCTGTATAGTGGAGGGGCAGATGGAGCTGGGAAATTACTCTGCAGTGCATGGCTGCTAGCACAAGCTACAGATCAGAATCACATGCTGTTAAATTGTGGTCCCATGAGTCCCCTCCCACTGGCTGTATTTTACATTGTACTGAAAGATATACAATTCAGGCGGTGAATTCAGGATCTGTGAATTGGGATGAAAAGAAACCTAGGTATACACACCTCATCTTAAACCAGAAAAAAAAATAGTTTCCTTTCATCCCAACAAAAGACCTGTAATTAGTTAATGCACGGTCTTGATAGGGGCACATTACTACAAAACCCAGTATGACTATGATGTATAAATAAGCTTCTTAACATTTTTATTGATGTTTACAACAAATTGCAATTAACATTGAATTGAAATATGTTCCAGTCAATTGTCTCGAGGAGGATGAGCAAAATCTGTTACAAAAACTGGGTACAATTGTATTAGGCATTCCGGTACTATAAACAGGAGGAGATGTGGTTCAAGACTTTAGGAGTAATTTTTTTGACAAATGAACTGTATTTTCATTTTAATTTCAGTTTCCATTTCTTTCCATTAGTAGATAGTGTTCATGGCCCCATTGTGCTAGGAATGGTCCTTCCAGATAATGAAAAGATGATCCCTTAGCCCAATGCAATTCTTTACTTACACACTTATGGGATATGTAGTCCAGCCACAGAGCTTGGCCTGTAGAGGAGAATGGACACAAGAAGACATGGGTATTAGACACCCAAACTACAACTCCTATGACACCATGACACCACAGATGGACACAGATTAATATTGAATTGACCCAAAGTGAAACATTTTGATTCATTTTGCCAAATCAAAATGTTTCAGTTTGGGTGAACCAAACCCCAAATACAATATGTATTTTAGATTTTTCTAACAGAAAATTGAATAATGTCAGCAAAATCAAAATTTTTCCGCATGAAAACTGCATTTTCTGTTGAAAAAATATTGATGGAAAATTCCTGAAGAGTTCTATTGCTGACATTATGTATCTTTCCTAGTTAAGGGTTGCTTGGAAAAGTAAGCACAGTAAATGCCAGATTTGTTTGTTTGTCCAGGTTGCATAATGGTGGTACCCTTTCTGATTCTTGTTTAGCATTAAAAAGGGCCACATTACTATAAATACTCAGGATATAATTTCTAGGAGTCTGGGAAATCGCTGGATCTCAAAGAAAGCAACCTTGCCCATTTTTAGTGATGGCAGATGGAAGTAAAACACTCAATAACTATAGGGCAAACAGAATCCAAAGACTTACAAAATGTGATGAGATACACCGGACCCTCGCACGTCTATATAGCGTGAATTCGCATATAACACGGTTGCGGCCATGGATCCCAAATGTAATTACTTTAATTGAAATTCATTTTAACTCTGTCCTCACTATCACACGGTCCCTGTGTTAACGCGGTACCGCTTATGGATCCCAAATCCCGCATTCTAGCGAGGGTCCGGTGTATATACATGGATAAGTTCTCCTGTGACCCCCCTCCCCAAGAAATTCTCACATTCAGAATCTGCAGACAACAGGATACATTTAATAACAGCACTCTCTTTTTCCTTAATAGTCAATATATGGAAAGGTTCTTGAATAGTGTTCATAATATCTAGGAAAATATTGATTGGAGAGCTCCTCAGGCTCCATTTTTAGAAATCAAAGTCACCTACAGGGAACACGTCGTCTCCCAATGCCTTTCCTGACATATAAAAACTATTACTGTCAGCTGTAGTTAGCTGAAACAGTTGCTGCTATGAAAGTTTGACAATTTGTGCTTTAAGATTCATAAGCTAGACCTTCATGGAAAAAAATAATTTTGAGAGACCTATAAGTATCTTTTCTTAACCTCTCCCACTATTGAACAGGATTCAGAGGAAGAGATACAGAAAAAAAGGAATTCACTGGTATTTAAATGTTTATTAATGTGATCTAATTGTGTAATTAGAGGTGAGTGAACAGTAGGTAATGAATGAATTTAGTCTCTTTTCCTGCTTGTGGAATGTTCTCAAGCAGATTGTTACTTCCTCAAACTTTATTAAAATGTTGATATTTTTGACTAATTTTTAACTCTATGGATTAACCACAGAATAATCCCTGAGTATTCAGTAATCAATGCCTCCTGTTTGAGTTGTGTGGGTTAGTTGTGATTGTGCAGATAAGTCATGTGGGGTCCCAAGTTGGATGAATGTGGAAGCAATTCTGGACAAGTGCAACATTCAGTTTCCATAAATAGTCACACCTATCACATTGATGCTAGCTTTTCACAAACATTTGCACCAATAAAACTTGATCTCTCTAATGGCTGACAGAAAGAGAATGCAAAATGGGCTCAAACATGGCCAGGGTAAGTTTATTTAGGAATCTAAATATCTTGGTCAGGTGTTTTTTCACCATTTTGTCAACTCTAGCTGTAAAAAAATTCCTAATATGAGGTTTCTCATCCTGAGAAGGATCTCTTTGCATAATAGGTTTATGCATAAAGCAACCTTTTACACCTATTTCTGGTTGTTGTGTACAATAGGCATAGATGCCCCCTTCTTAATGAGCATATTGCCACCTCTGAACAGATTGGAATGAATGTGTATTGTCCAGACAAACTTCCAAGTGTCATTTTCAAGTACAACAGGCCACTACCATTCTCTGAATACAGAACCATTTCAGTTTCTGCAGACTTTGTATCTGCAGCTATGGTTGGGTGAATACAGCATGTTATGGCCGAGCAGATACAATGTGCTCTTACTTAAACAGATCATTGCTGGATTAATTTTGAAATTAGGGGGAAAAATATAATTGATTCAGTTCAACTGGCCAGTGACTGTGAAATCGTACTTGGCTCTGGTAGTCAGAATTAGTGTCCCCTTGGGAAGGTAGATAGAAAGAAAAGAATAATAGTGAATTCTCCAACTTGATCCATGCTTCAGAAAACCTTCATAGACATTAGAAAAAGTGTTTCTGTAGTCTCACTGGCTCAGCACTTCCCCAGTTCAGCAAGACCACACACAAATTTTGGGGAGCTGAACACTGGGCTACTTTATTGACTGACTAAACTGTGTTGTGCTATTCATTTGTAGAGCTCTGAACACACCCTCTCTTCACTCTGCAAATAATAAATGGATCTGAAAAGAATGCAGAGTTCTCTACCTGAAAGGTAGAAATTTTAACAAAATTTGTCTTTGAAAGAACACCTTGTCCCTATTGATTACTTTCTAGCTATTCAGACACATCATGTCAGTATCAAATAAACTCCTAATTTGTTAAATAAGAGCTTTCATCTTTCTGGCTCATGGAAGAGGAAAAACAAAGTCAAAACTGCTTAAAGAAATGCAACTAAAATGAATAATAGATCTGGACTTGATTTGATCTGTCAGATTGGGCCCATTTATGGATTTGTTGTACTATTATATAGTCATTTACTGCATATTCTTTGTATATTTCTGCCAGTTTAATAAACCATAAAAAGAAAACCAAAAATGCCCTTATCGCTCCATTAGTACCTATTATAAAATATATGTATTCATATAGCATTGTATTTTTAGGGTACTTTTCTTCTGAAAACACTTCACAAGCCGTATTTATTTAACATCTGTAATATAGAGGTAAGTATTGTATAGTTGGGTAAACTAAGATACAGCAGTCTGAAGTGACTTGGTCAAGTTTGCACACTGCATGAGTGATGAAGCAGTGTCGATTGAAACCAGGAGCACCAACTTGAAACCCTAAAAACACTTCATCATTTAAAAATTGACACTGGGCTGTCAGATTGAAAACCAAGCTCTGCATAGAACCTTCAATATGAAATCAGTGGGGGATGCCTTCACAAGCTAATTAAGGCAATCAGGGCACTAGGACTCCCTCACATGAGACTTCCTCCTATGGCTCTGCCCCGGCATCGTGGCCCACCTGTCTGTGAGGGGCCAGAACCACCCACACAAGACCTGTCTGCTAGGAATGTGGTATGGAGGACTGGGACTAGTAATGGAGGAAGAGGAAGGATGTGGCTCCCATCCAGCTAAACAGAATATTCTGTGTAACACATATGCCAAATCTACCTCAGCATAGCCAAAATAGAATGGTAATAGCAAGAGCCCTCCCACAATCTTCTGCTGGGATAGTGTTGGCAGTTGCCTTCAGTCCGTTAACACCCTATTAAGATACATAAATGGGACAAAACACGTCTCTTAGAGCTACTGTTTCAGATTATCTGCAGACTCAGGCAGGCATCAATGCATTGCCTAGCCTTGGATGATATTTTGAAGGTTTTTCACAACCATGAGGGCAAGAAACAATTTTTTAAAATGAAAATTAAGATTCGGATACTTCTTAACTTTTGAGGGTGTAAGCTTCTGAATGTGCCTATAGTGCTTCAGCTAGAGCTGGCTATGTGTGCAGATCAAAACACAAATGATCGTAACTTTTATAAAAATGTGATAGTTTCCTTAACAATTTTACAGTGTGAAATTGAGCGATTTTTCAGCTGTAAGGGTCAAGTGCATGAATAATCATTCAAAATGTCTTAAATTTTTACTAGATCTTCAAGCCAGACCTATTCTCATCTTCAGATTATATTGGATTAATTTTGCATTTATAGATAGCTTATTGTAAAGCGGTTATATAGGTTGTATAAATATTATCACTGGGAGAGCATAAAGAAACCATCTAATTCTATCTGAAATTATGGCAGTTAAAAGGATTCAGAGATTCAGACAGTCAATAATCAGTTGGTTAGAAACAGGCAGTGCAGAAAACATCCCTTCCCATAACCAGAAGGTTTTCAAGTTTGTTGGTGCTCATGTGTATTGCTATGCAAATGATGTGCAAGTTAAAAAAATCAGTAACATTGGGTGAGGAAAGCATAATGATTAGAACTTGTGACTGGTAGTGTAATATAATTAGACTAGCTAACTAGATTATGGTACAACACTTAAATTATGAGGTTGAAAATAAAATCTTTCTCAGAATAATGGAAATAAAGCAAAACACAGTTTAAAAAAATCTGTCTTTAAGATAGTTTACAGTAACAATCATATACTGCACTTATATAGAATCTTGTATCTCAAAATATTTTACAAGAATGCACAGATTAATCTTTTTAGCACCTCTAGAAGGGGTTGTATTCTGATGCAGGCAGGAACCAAGTGTACAAAGGGCAAGTGTCATTTATAAGTGCTTTATTAGAGATCATTTGTAAGCAACACAGTCAGTCAGCACTCTTTCTAGGAGCAGTGAGGTACTTGGAATCTGTGCATCTTTTGAGCACTATCCTTCACTACTACAGTTTGGGCCAGATTCTAGTAGGTGTAAATGACCACCGTTCTATTGATGTCAATAAAGTTTTGTCCATTTTCAACAGCTGAGAGTCTGGCCCCTTATGTGTACTTTTTATTTTAATGAAGATAATAGGGAAAATATACCAAGCCTTCCCTGTGTTGCTAACTTGACACTAAATGTCCCTAATGATTAGTTATCAGCCTACACACTGTCACATTGTTCCTCTTAAGCCCCAAAGAGCCTTTGCTGGGAGGCAACTACCTCTTATTAAGTTTGTGTGCCTTACTTTTCCCATAAAAACAGGCCCTCAGGTTGGCCATCACTGCTATGTCCTTCAGTTGCTAGTGAATGATGTATATTATTTGTTTAATAATGTGCTTTAACAACATTTCTGCATTATGGAATTTGCGATAGTGGAAGCTGATGACAAAGTTTGAAAATCTGAACAGATTTTGAAAGAGAAAAGAAAACAAAAAATGTGCAAGCCAACTTCATCTGCTCTATTTCCTCTATAATTCCCTTACTGACAGTTAAGAGGATCAGATGTTCTGAAATCTCTTGTTTGATACTGGCTGATTGTTTCTCCCTGCAACCCAGGTGAAATTCAGGTCAGTCCATTTTACTCCACCTGGTTGCTCAGCTGGAAAAACAACTGAATGGTGCCTCAGATGGCTCAGATTGAGCCCCAAGTGACATTTGCAGCTTGAAAATAACACTCTTATTCAATTAGTCTAGTGGGGGGAAAATGCAACTGCATTTAGTGAGCAAACCCGACAACTCAAGAATATTTTGTCAATTTCATGTCACTCAGACTTGTCCCTAAGGCCAGCAAAATGAGCTTTGGTTTGTTTTATTTTTCTAAAACAACACATGTATTTCTATTTGATACTTAAGTCAGTGGGCTTTTCCTTGCTGCATTGTTAACTCGAGGTACAACTTGGAATTTGGTCCTAACTTGACTGTCTGCACACACAAATATCTAGCTCATGTTAATTGGTGCTGTAAACCCAAGCTAGCTGAACTGTTGGGGGGAGGACTTAGTGGTACGCCGGAGTCCTGAGCGGGGCGTGGCCTCAACCAGAAGAGCGGGGCCTTTTAAGATTTAAAGGCCCTGGGGCTCCGGCTGTGGCTGGGAGCCCCAAGGCCTTTAAATCACCCCGGAGCTACCAGCTGCAGAGGTGGCTGGGAGCCCCAAGGCTCAGGGGCGAATTAAAGGGCCCGGGGTGGCAGGAGCCCCAGGCCCTTTCAATCCCCACCCAAGCCCGGCTGCCGGAGCTCCGGCGGTGCTTTAAAGGGCCCACAGCTCCCCACATTGCCTGGAGCCCTGGGCCCTTTAAATTGCCGCCGCAGAAGCCAGTCCAGTCCGGCACGGCGTACTGACTCTTGCCGGTATGCCATACTGGATCGTACCGGCTTATTTTCACCTCTGAAGGGAAGGAAAGGTATAGATTGATGCTGAAGCTAATAATGCTGCAGTGAATTAGTGAACCAGCTTGAATTACAACTCATCAACTGCTAGTCCCATCACTCCGTTCTGCTAATCAAATCACTCTGTGTACCTCCTAGGTATTGCAGTGTGATCACACTCACTAGAGTGTACTAACTTGAGTGTACTAACTTAACTGTTGCAGTGGAGACAAGCCGAAGGAAAGAGTAACTGGGAAATGGTGGTTATGAAATAAAGCTTGAACTATATAGAAAGCATTGTTGTAAACAGAGAGGTAGCATAGTCCAGTCGATAGGCCAGTTGACTGGAAGTCAGAAGATTTGGATTCTATTCCTGGCTCTGCCACTGACTTGCTGTGGGACCTTGGGCAAGTCATCACCTTTCTGTGCCTCTGTTTCACTTCCCATTCTTTGTCTATTTAGGGCATGTCTACCTGAGGATTGATTCCAGAGTAGCTGTTGCAGATGAACTCCATATGTAGATGCTCTTATCTGGCAAAAGAGTGCCTTATTCTAAATTAGTTTATTCCATTTTGGATTTTTTTAAATTCACACCCTATCTCATTCCAGATTAGCTTCCATGTGTAGGCAAACCAATAGAGTGTAAAGGCTTTGGGGCAAGGATGTTCTCCCAGTGTGTGTTTGTATAGTTGCTAGAGGAATAGAATTCCAATCTGTAATTTGGGCCTCTGGGCATTACTGTAAACAAGTGGTGTCAATTTCACTCTAAGTAGTTGGAGCAACTGACTCATTAGTGTGACATTTTCTTGGGGCGCCCAGAACTATGGGTCACCCAGTGGCGTAGCGAGGTTCTAACATCAGGGGGAGCGAACACACAAAAAAAGGCACAACCCGACATATCAAATTACTAATTACATACTTTTAAATTTGTTATACATATTTATTTGTACTTAAAATAAAAGCACAAGAATTATCCAGCCACGGAAGGGTTGCACAGCCAGCATTTCACAGGAGAACTTTAGATTATACTGCGATATACTTTAGATTCTAGAAAGTAAATCACAGAATACAGTAGTTTGTATTTGTCACCCCTTGCCCCCGGAGCAGAGCGACAGAGTCATTCCCCGGGCTGCCGCTGCTGGCGGAGAAAAGATGCCGCTGAAGAGAGACCACGAGAAAAAAACATCCCCCTCTCCCCCCCCCCTTTTCCTTCCTTCTCCACCTCCTCCGCTGGCACCAGGAGTTCTGCCCACCAGATTGTGGCTTTTGTGCTGTTCTGTTGAGGTCCCCTTGGATGTCCTGATGTGAGAAACTAAAAGCTTGGAAGCCATGTTAACTTCCAAGTGACAGGTGCCTATTGTAGTGCTGCACCGCTTGGTTTTCAGCCAATGGTTCCCTTATTTCTTGGTGGCATATTAATTATTATTAATAACAAGTCCAGAGTTTACAGAGGGTGGATGAAAGGAAGTATCCCCATGATTTGGGGTATGTTTACACTGGAAAAGGGAGGTGTAATTTCCAGCTTGTGTAGACATATCCGTGCTAGCGCTGATCAAGCTAGTGTGCTAAAAATAGAAACGGCGCCACAGTGGTGCAAGGAGCTAGCCATCCTGAGTGTGATCCCATCTGAGACCCTTGATAAGCACTCAGGTGACTAGCCCCTCCTGGTGCTCATGCCGTTACACTTCTATTTTTAGCACTCTAGTTTGATCCGAGCTAGCACCAGTATGTATCCTCCAGCTGGGCATGATGTCTCCAGCTCCAATGTAGATGTACCTACAGATGGAGAACAGAGGCACAGTCAGACTAAGTGACTTGTTCAAAGTCACCCAGGGAGTCACTGGCAGAGCTGTGAATTGAACGCATGTCTCCTGCTTCCATACAGTTGGATTGCCGCTTCACCTGGAGGTCTCAGGACAGTAATAGGCTGATTAGGCCTCAGCTGGAATATTGTGTCCAGTTCCGGGCACCACATTTCAGGAAGGATGTGGACAAATTGGAGAAAGTCCAGAGAAGAGCAACAAAAATGATTCAAGAGCTAGAAAACATGAGCTATGAGGGAAGATTGAAAACATTGGGTTTGTTTAGTCTGGAAAAGAGAAGAGGGGATATGAGAACAGTTTTCAAATTCATAAAAGGAGGAGAGAGAGGAGAGAGGAGGAGAAAGAAAAATTGTTCTTCTTAACCTCTGAAGATAGGACAAGAAGCAATGGGCTTACATTGCAGCAAGAGGTTTAGGTTGGCTATTAGGAAAAAGTTCCTAACTGTCAGGGTGGTTAAGCACTGGAATAAATTGCCTAGGGAGGTTGTGGAATCTCCATCTCTGGAGATATTTAAGAGCAGGTTAGATAAATGTCTATCAGGGATGGTCTAGACAGTATTTGGACCTGCCATGAGGGCAGAGGACTGGACTAGAAGACCTCCTGAGGTCCCTTCCAATCCTATGATTCCACTGTTGTAAATGTCCTGTGTCCCATGAGCATGGGCTATTAAAAAGCTGCATGTTCATGTAGTGCATTGTGATGGTGTCACATAATGACTAAGCCCCAGGACACACAATAGTGTCCTGCAGTGAGGCATCATCACAACTAAAGATGCAAACAATGCAACACAGTATCATGGTGCCCTGGCTATCATGCCAGCAGGATACCAGTACTTGCCATTGATGCACTTCATGAGTTGTGATTTATAAAATACAAACGTACAGACAGAGAGACCATTCATCCCAGCCTGAAATGCAGCTGCTTCTGGGGTGGAACTTGGCAGCCAATTTGCACCACAACGGTGTGACAGAGGCAACAAAGTGAAAAAATGTTTCCTCCTGTCACAACTGCAGGGACAAGATGGGTCAGCAGGATGCAATCGCCCACACTGGCCAGGACAGGAGGGTTAAGCAGTGAGGAAGTGGACTCTTTAGTGATCAGACATGGTCAGGATATTGGTTTTAAGCTTCCTCTGAGAGATGGTGGCACAGTGTCCCCTGAGCATCATGCATTGGCGCTGATTCAATACTGACTCTGAGGGAAGGTCTTGGCTTCCTGCATCACCAGCCCAGGAGCAAGAGCTCACCCAGGATGGTTCAGGAGGTGTTTGCCTTCCCCGCCATGCAGCCACCTCACTCTGCATGGAGCTGCTGGGGCTGGAGGGCCAACCGGGCTGCTGCTCCTCAGCCCCCCCCCACCCCGCTATGCTGGGGGGCTGCGCTGCTGCCCCTTCCCCTCCCAGCAGAGCCCACCCCTGCCTGGGCGGCGTGTGCCACAGGGGGGTCGGCTTAGCAAGCTGCAGGATGGGGGGGAGCCTCCTCCTCCTCTTCCTCCCCAGGGAGCCCGGCAACCAGCCGACGTCGCCTGTAGCCCCGGAGTGAGCGAGCCAGTTAGTTAGCCACCCAGACAATCTCATCCAAAGCTCTGCCAGCCTTTACTTTGCCTTGAAAATAAAACTTGGTGCACCCCAGTTCCCGGGCCCTCTGGAAGAACGTTCCTCTGGAGTATCTAGCTCTTGCCACTGGCCAATTACCAAAATCACCAATTTTGCTATTTCCAAAGAGACAGTGCACATACCAGTTTGTTTGATTCAACTACAAATTCACACTCTGCTGAATATTACACATTGGAGTTCTACTTATGATAAAACAAAGAGAAGTTTATTAACAAAGAGAGAGATTTAAGTGATACTGAATAAGGATAGCAGAAATAGATATGTTTACTAATAAAACTAAAGTATAACACGTTTCTAAGACACTAAACATAACTTTTTCAGGCTAAAACCTTTGTCTAAGATAAGCTACTCACCTAAGGGAACCTCTCAGCATCTCCAGCCCCCAGGGGCCCAGATCCAGCTTTTATGGATTGAAAAAACCACTGTCCTTTTTTGTTCCTTCAGTGATAAACAACAAAATGTCTTTTTGCTTCTCCTCATATCCCCACCCTCCAACTCATAGGCCTTGGCTACACTGGCGTGTACAGTGCTGCAACTTGTTGTGCTCAGGGGTGTGAACCCCCTCCCCCCAAGTGCAGCGAGTGCAGCGCTGTAAAGTGCCAGTGTAATTGGAGCCTGCAGCGCTGCACGCTCGCTCGCAGTGCTGCAAGCAGCTCCCCTCGGAGAGGTGGAGTACGTACAGCACGACTACACTCGTGCTTCACAGCGCTGCCGCTGAATTTCCGAGTGTAGTTAAGGCAATAGACAATCCTCTGTGATTGTAGTCTCTGTTGTCTTCCTATAATGATTTCACATCTCCTGTCAACCTGGATTTTCCTGTTAACTCATAAGCAAATAGAGCTCCCATTTGACTTTTACAATGATTGATTTACATCAGAAACCTAGGCAGACAGGTGAATCAACTTTCCTTTGTCTAGGACAACCTTGTTGATCAACCCTGCCTGGTTACAGAGTTTAAATATATTTAAATATTTTAGTACATACATACAACTTCTTGAATAACACTTGTACATACATCTTGCAATGCTTATGACCAGTATGATATAAGCTTTCATTTGACACTTCCTACCATGTTCCATATAGATAAATACAATGGCAGAAATGTGTTAGGTGTGGTAAGTTTGTCAGGCCTGATAGGAATTACTGAGACAGAGCAGTGAACCACCAATGGGTCTTTGTATCACGGTCAGAAAAGGCTAACATTACTAAATATTTAGAGCCTGATCAAAAAATATCTATGGAGCTAGGGTGTCATGATAACAATGTACCAGTGTAAGATGGGTATAAAACCTGACACTGAGATGTGCAATTATTTTCTCAGGATAAGGTTCTAAAGATGGAGAAATCTTGTTGACAGAGGTATCATGAGTAAAAGGCACATTTAGACTATTATCAGGGGACAGTTCCAAAGAGTAAGATATCTTAAAAAGGGGAATTATTTCCAAAGGGAAATGGTGGGAGCTCCAGCATTTGAGACACTTAAAATAGACTAGACAGGCCATGAAACAAGCTACAACAGGAAACACTTCTGCACCATCAAGAATGGACTAAGTAATCTCATCCATCTACAATAGTTATGCAGATGACTAGATACAGCACCACAGTGATGGGAACAATTGTGTATTTAAGTGGAAGACTTCCTGACACAAGATATGTAAATCATGCATATAACCAGATACCTCAGTCTTGTGGGCAACATTCATAGGTGAATTACATTGATAGAACGAGGAGTATTTGTGGCACCTTAGAAACTAACAAATTTATTTGGGCATAAGATTTCAAGGGCTAAAACCTACTTCATCGGATGTGTGCAGTGGAAAATACAGTAGGAAGATATATATACCCAGAGAACATGAAAAAATGGGTGTTGCCACACCAACTCTAATGAGACTAATCAATTAAGGTGGGCTATTATCAGCAGGAGAAAAAAAAACCTTTTGTTGTGATAATCAGGATGGCCCATTTCAAATAGTAACAGAAGGGGAAAAGGGGGGAAAAATAGCATGGAAAATAGTTTTTACTTTGTGTAATGACCCATCCACTCCCAGTCTTTACTTTTGAGAAAAGACTTTCCCAAAACAGCATGCAGCATTTAAACCAGTGGTTCTCAAACTGGGGCCACCACTTGTGTAGGGAAAGCCCCTGGTGAGCCTGGCCGGTTTGTTTATCTGCTGGGTCTGCAGGTTCGGCCAATTGCTGCTCCCACTGGCTGTGGTTCGCCGCTCCAGGCAAATCAGGGCTGCAGGAAGCCGCAGCCAGCAAATCCCTTGTCCTGCGCCACATCCCGCAGCCCCCATTTGCCCGGAGCGGCGAACTGCGGCCAGTGGGAGCCGCAATCGGCCGAATCTGTGGACCCAGTAGGTAAACAAACCGGCCCGCCAGGGGCTTTCCCTACACAAGCAGCAGCCCCAGTTTGAGAACCACTGATTTAAACCTTTGTATGCCACATCCTAGCTCTTATGCAATGCTTGTATCTATCATTTTTCAGTAGCCTCATGTTACAAGTTGGAAAACACCAAAAGCACCTGAATGGGTTTCTTTTATTAATAAATACATAAACTACTGTAAATTTACACCATGCAAATGGAATAGAAGTCCAATGCATCTGTCCATGCATAACTCCATGCAGCTTAACAACTATCCACTGATTTCTCTTGGCCAAGGTGTTATTCACAAAATAGTTGTAATGTAATTTGAAGCTTTCCCAATGATAAAAGCCTTATCACTGGACCTCTGAGAAAAAAGGTACTTCACATTTGGGAGCTCAAAGATGGGAAGGTACCATTTCCCAGTAAACACATTTGCATGTCCTGTGTCTCTTTGGAAAACAAACAGTTGGATCATTTATTTGTGAGGTGGGCTCACTGTTTCTTTTTCTCTGCCTGTTGGTAAAGAAGGATAAAATAGATAATCCCATGTTGGAACTAGATGTCCATGGTGTGATTTATTGGAGTGCATTCATCATTTCACTGTGACTGTAGACTGCGGGCCTGAGACAAATTGAGTCCGTCAGCCTTTATCTTTCCATTTCTATTTGCTTGTCAAAAAACTGAAATAATAGAAAGAAACGGGAATTGCCTAGGAAGGTAGCCAAGGTGAAAGTCAAGCTACAGGGAGTCTGCCTTTAAAGTATCTTTCCCACATTCTATTCAGCTGAAGCCCAAATCCTATTCAAACAGGAGACAGCAAATGTGTCCAGTTTAACATATATATATATATATATATATATATATATATATATATATATATATATATATATACACACACACACATGAACACAGGAATATATGTGTACAGTTTTTATATTAAGACTCTGCTTCTGTACTAGAAAATAATACTGGGGGTTAAAGGTGAAAAATTCAGCCCAAAGACACAGTTAACATTTTCCTTGCTTCAGCTGCATATTTACATACTATGCAATTGACTGTCAAATAGAGAGATCCTATTGCCGAGGGAATCCAGTGGACTGATTTATTTTATAACAGCTGGCAACAAGGGAAAGCAAGGCTCTATTTCTGTGAAACAAAATGAATCCAGCATACAAAGTCCAGGCTACTGCTATTGTTATTGCTGATGTACTAATTGCTACAATAAGTATGTTGGGTAGAGGGTGAGATAAAATTTGATGGATCTCAAATGATTCAGAGGTTAATTTCAGATACATTGCTCTAATCATAAGACCTGTCCTCTGAAATACTGAACACTTCCAGCAAGATGCTGACTGCCTTCAACTCCTATTGGCTTCAACTGGGTACAGTGTCTTTTTAACTTGAAAATCAAGGTGGAAATCTCATGAGATTTTCTCACAAGAATTTCCATTGCTTTCTAGCTTCAGTTGGTTTAAGTAAACTATGAAAAAACTCTCCCAATGGTCCTTTTTCCTTCCATCTTTCCAATGCTTTGGGGATGCTGCATTAATTTAGATGGAAAATATATATGGGCCCAAAGAGTCAAAACTGTTAACATAACCATATAACTTTCCAAAATTAAACAGTTTTAAACAAGGGTTGATATACAGAGTCCTCAGCCTGCTTATATTATGGCAAACACCGCATTATGCATCTTTTAATCTTTTATTAAATATATAGAAAAGAAGGAAAAAGTTAAAGCATTTGAAATGTAAAATATTAAGTAAGGCTTTCATTTTAACAACTTCCCTTGTTCACTTTCCCTTTAGAAAGAAACCCCCTGATTGAGAGTCTCTTAAATGATATTAAAGGTGATAATCACTGGACTTCTTGGGGGAAAGAGCAAAAGGTTGTTGAGATGGGCTGGAGCTCTTGTTATTGCTGTTGTTAAAGTTTGGTCCCATTTCCTAGAAGACAAAACAAGACAAACACATACAAGAAAAGAAAGAAGAGAACAGCAATGGTAGAAAATGCAGCTTTTGTCTCTGTGGTTGAGTCTCATTTGCAAGCTTCTTGTTGGAAAAATACAGACACGGTACATGATCTTAATATCAGCTACTGCTAGACCTGGCAAATTTGTAGTACAGTTGGGCTGTTAAGGGCATTGCTTTTAGCTGCCCCTCTCTGGTCACAGGCTTACAGCAATGTTGCAAAATAAACAGTCTTGGTGGGCTGAGTCAGACTCTTGTTAGATAGAAGGCAAAAGAAGAAGGATAGAAAAGAGAAAAAATAAGGTGCAAAAGAAAAAGGCCGTGTGTGTGTGAGAGAGAGAGAGAGAGAGAGTCTCACATCCCAGGTGATGATTGGGATTTAGCCACAGCTGGTGGAGATGGTGATGTCATCAGGTCCCACTCTCTTGTTCTGTCTGTTTATGACGTCTTTCAGTATCAGGATGAAGAAGGCATAATGGTGTCATGCTGGATCCCAGGGTCCCAGAGGATGGAAGGGGTTGCAGCCATGATGGTGAAGCCCCTTCCCCTTCTTTCAGTCAGCAATTGTCTGCATTCACTTCTTTTTGTATTTTGTTTCCTTCAAAAGTTTTATTTTTCCTTTTCTGTTTAGGAACCCCAAAGAGAGTGATACGTGGACTAGCCTGGCCTCTCATTATTTTGTCTACCAATAAGGCCTAATTTCTGACACACCAATTTTGGTCCATTGATTTCTGGTTCCCACCCTCCTCTTGTTTGTCAGGCACGATCTTAACACAGTCCTTGAATTATGTCAGGAGGCCTTTCTGTTTCTTTTCATTTTGTTTTTGCACCTTGTCCTAGCAACATTTGGTGATTTAGGCTATTGTGACATTTTGTGAACTTTCATTCACTTTTTATAGTTGAGCACACAGTTTTAATAATTGGGCTTACAAATTTATCCTAACGGGAATATACTGTCTCATACAGCAGAACCTTCTTATATTTAAATTATTGCTATTTATTTCTGAAGAACTTCATTCTAAATAGAGTGTCACAATTATCAGGATTGCAATTTGTACATTTCAATGGCTTAGAATGATTTGACATTTTCATTTTTCTTTACTATAAATTCAAAAAAGGGCTCAAATCAATATTTTAAACCAAACCACTCATGAAATTTCACTGAAACTCAGATCCAGGTCTTAACTTTATGAATTGGACTAATCTTTGCTATGTACTCTGGGTCTGATTCTGATCTCACTCAGGGATCAGACTGGTACTCTCCCAAGAGTCACCTCACCATGACACCAAAATCAGATGTGACTCAGGAAACAAATTTGCCAAAATCTCTGAAAAATGCAACACTGGATGCAGAAAACCTCTGTACCTCTCCAAACTCCCATTCCATTGGCAAACTTGTTGAAATGCAGAGATAACCAATCTTCAACAACATGTGACATCTGCCAACATACTAGATGTTTCAAAGTACGGCACAGTGCAGAGACTGCCCTAGTAACATTAACAAATTATTTCTTCGTGGCAATGAATAAGAAATGTACCTCAGTGCTCATACTACTTGGCTTCTCTAAAGGTTGCAACACAGTTGCAAACAATGTGCCGCTGATATAACTAAAAAATACCTTGTTCTTCCCAACAGAACACACACAGCATCCTGCAGGGATCCATTTTGTCCCTCTTCCTCATCACCCACATGAGAGCATTTAAAGAGATCATGGGACACTTCAGGTTCTGCTGCCCACGATTTGCTGAGGACCCCCAGCTGTATATATCTTTTCCACATATTCAGCAGCCAGCACTATCACAAAGATGTCATAATGCCTAACAGGGAAAAAACTCAAACAAACATTTATAAATAAAAGTTCATTTGTAGAGGATTTCAGAATGTAACAAATACTGTTTAAGGCTCTGCATTTCTGATCACAGATCTTGGTCCTCTAATACACACTAAAATTATATGAGTGATAAGCATACCATATCAATAGGAGCAATTTAAAATAAATGTGTGACAATATTGACTCCTCCTATCAGCCCCCATTTCTCATAGCAGAACAAAGCAGTACCAACTCTTTGGGCAGATTACTGATTCATTTTTAATATTTTGTTAACATGATAATTGGGAAAAATAAGTAGATGATGTACAAGCAATTTTTGACTGTATATAATGATACTTGGAGTAAATTATTCAATTTTGGCATTTTCAATATCTGCAAAAATATTCATAAATTTGAAAAAAAGTGCATTGTAGTTACATGTGTACACACTTTGTAATTCATTACAACATAATTCTCCATAATTGCTCAGTTACTGTAATATTTATATTTTCTTCCATAATAGATTGATCCTCAGAGATAAACAGTATTTGCATAATCTCCATCTCTGCTCACTGAATGGGCTGGCAAAATGGCATATGAAACAAAACACTTTTCAGAAAGAATTTTGAAGGCTGAATATTGACAATGGGGAAGGTAAATGCAATGGATCTCTATAGATTTTGCTTTATGTTTATTAATAAAGGGGTTGCTAGTATTTCATGATGAACTCCTGTTCTTATGGGGTCTATACATCATCTATTGTGTACCAAAGCTAGACTTTGGAAGTCTCCAAAGCCCGCAGTCACAGCCCCCTTGAGTTTAGGAGGAGACCAAAGAAAAAGTAAAGGGAATTTCAGTATTGCAGGATGTTTTGTTTTGTTTTAAGGCTGTGGTTCTGTTTTTTGGAATGAACCTTGAAAATTGCAAATTGTTGTAAGCCACTCACTAGGATTAAAAATCTAACCCTCATTTCCTCAGTGTGGGGTTTTTTCTTCTAGTTGCTGGTATGCAGAAGAGGTTAATGAGTCTACTATGGCTAACAACTAAGGGAATTAGTCCTTTAGCTCAAGTGGTAGATGCTCAAGCTTTTTAGTACAAAGGACCAGAGTTGAATACCTGCTGATGCATGGCCAAAGTGTGTTGTGGATTTTTCCTGACAATCACTGTTTTATTCACAGCCCAACAGAGTTGGCTGTTGGGATCTGGAAAACCCATAGCAGTATGTCCCTTTGGTTTTTTAGAGACCCTATATGAATCCACAGCAGTAGGAAGGCAGGAATCCTTGCTTTGGTGTCATCTGAAGGACTTGGGTTCTGCCACATAGAGCTCATTGGAGTATGTTTCCCCTAAATGTTTACAGTAATGATACTGTAGGAAACCAGGATCATTATATACTGCCATAGGTGTGAACAGAGCTTAACAGAGAATGAACATATGGTCCCTGTCTTGAGGGGCATAAAATCTAGGTTAGATACCACATGACTTGATGCAGGGAAAGATAATATATAGCAGTGTGAATAAACTGGCATGGCTCCCGAGTGGAGGTTAGAACTGGGTCACAGGCAGTGACAGAAAGGGACCAAAGCATTCTCATGAGATGTGGAGGTTTGCAGGATGAGGCAGCTGCAATCTGGTGCTCCTAAGCTCTGAAAGAATCATGTTCCATTTCTGCACAATAAAGGAGTTCTTATAGGTATGGACGGAGCCTGCCTTGTGGAGCTCTGATGCCTAGCATGAGTCAGAGTAGGAAGAGGGACCTGGAGAGGGAGTTTGCATGGCAAGTGGGATCAGGAAAGATAGTCCATGAATAGGGAGCATCCTGGGAGAAGGTGAAATATTTCTTATGGGAATAGGAAATGAAAGGGGCATGAAAGGAAACAGAGGTGATAAAACTTTGAGCCTGAGCATGTGTGGCTAGAAACAAGGGAAGAGATCTAGGAAATGCAGAACCATATGTAGGGAGTCGGAGTTTAATTTTCGTGAAGTGGTGGTAGTGTGGGGTGGGGAATAAGCAAGAAAATGGGTCTCAAAGAGAAAGCAATATGGTGTGAGTGGTGAGAGAGACAACGAGTTTGTTGACAGCATTGCAGATTGACTGGATGGTGGAGGAGTGCCTGCAAGGTAAGCCAGAGAGAAGGCTGCATTAGTCTAGGCAGGAGACATAAAGATCTAGGTAAAGGCTTTTGACAGTAGGGATGAGGAGAGAGAGGGACAAAAGGATGTGAAAGTTGGCTTGTGAGCTTTCAGGTCCACAACAATTTTCTGGCATGCTGATGGAACAGAACCCATTAATGGCACACAGAGTCATTTCAGTCTGGAGTGCAAACCCAGATTTTCAATTTTTACGCTGATTTTCTTTGCTTCTGTAAGTGAGACAATAAGGCCAGCTTTTCCCATTGCTGTTTTTTTTTTCCCCAGCTCTTGACACCAGGACATTTTTCATACTGCTAAGCGTAAAATGAGTTGACATTGTATTACAAACTCTTATTCTCACAGGTATAAATGAGAATATAAAAAAGTCCCATAGCTGTGCTTGCAAAGCCTGTCTGATTATTTGGCTTTTCAACACTACAGACATGCTAAGCAGGCCTGCTGCCTATTAAAACTAGAGTTAAAAATATTGATTTCCTTTCTTCTGTTTTCAATCCCAAATTCTACTTTGGAACTTTGTTATGCTACAGTAGGAATCATACAACTATTTCCACAGCAGGTTGGCCAATGCAGTTTTTCCTATTAAAATGTCATTGTTTCCTCCAGTAGGGCAAGGTGTTACTAATAATGCTTAGAAGGTTTTTTTCCTACATAGATCTCAAAACACTTTACAGAGGAAATGAGTATCATTAGCCCTAGTTTACAGATGGAGAATCTGAGGCAGAAAGGTTAAACGATTTACCCAAGGTCACACAGAAGTTCAGTGGCAGAGACAGGAATATAATTCAGGACTCCTGATTCCCAGTCCAATGCCCGGTCCACCGGACCATTCTATCATCATATGGCACGAATCTCATAGTTAGCATAAATAACTTAAGGATAGGACTTCTGACATGAGTGGGATGAACAGTATTTGTTCCACACTTTCTGTTGTGTAAAATGGTAGATCCTGCCACCAAAACGACCATGAGGTTCTTCAGCCTTTTATTCAATACACATATGGTGAGTATTAATGAAGGATAATGATGACCTTGCATTTATTTCATAGCTTTCATTCAAATTTTTCTCAAATACTTTATAGACTTTTATTGATTACACTAACTGTGAGACCAATGTTTGTGCTGAGTTCCCACTGAAGTCCATAGAATATCTACAGGCAGAGGGCTTTCAGGATCAGGCCTGAAAAATAAAGAAATCATTGGCCCAAAAATGAGGTGCAGACAGATGGACAGAAACATCATGACTGTTTAATATCCCAAAAGCATCACCACACCACTGCAACCACTAAGATAGAAAGTGAAGAATAAAGTATTCAGTTGAATGGTGCAGGACTCAGACTGGAGTTTGATCAGGGCTGTAGTACTCACAACCCTAACCTTGCAAAGAGGGATATGGAATCTTTAATGAATGTGATAATTAGGGTGACCAGATGTCCCGATTTTATAGGGACAGTCTCGATTTTTGGGTCTTTTTCTTATATAGGCTCCTATTACCCCCCACCCCGTCCCGATTTTTCACATTTGCTGTCTGGTCACCCTAGTGATAATCTATGTTACATACAGTATATGGGCCTGTTCCAAAACCATAAAGTCCATGGGAATCTCTCAACGTATTTCAGTGGGATTTGGATCAGGCCCTATATTGCTTAGTAAGTATATTATAAGAACATCCATAGCAAAATTCTGGCATTAAAGTTAAGAATGAAAATGAAGTATAGGGCCAAATCTTGCTCGCTATAGTCAGACAAGTAATAACACTGGCTTCACCTGAAATTCACAAACAGGATGTGTGTATGTACATATTGTGATTGTATCTACATAGTTACGCTACATGTGTTAGTCTAAGTATCTTAGCCAGTCAATAGCAGAAGGAAGAACATTGTACAAATCAGTGAGGGTCCTAGGCAGTCTGCAAAGGAGGAACACTTATAGTCATTAGCAACACATCTCATCACTCCACACCTGAAAAAAGAAGAACAGGAGTACTTGTGGCACCTTAGAGACTAACAAATTTATTAGAGTATAAGCTTTCGTGGACTACAGCCCACTTCTTCGGATGCATCCGAAGAAGTGGGCTGTAGTCCACGAAAGCTTATACTCTAATAAATTTGTTAGTCTCTAAGGTGCCACAAGTACTCCTGTTCTTCTTTTTGCGGACACAGACTAACACGGCTGCTACTCTGAAACCTCCACACCTGAAGTGATTGAGCTTTACCCAAAGCTGGGAGGTCAAAACTAGGGGGCTGGACTGTTAGATCTATCACAAGGTAAGAATTTGGCTATGTTTGTAGTTTGTTCTTAACACCTCGTATACCACTCAGAGGTGATACTAGGAGAATTGTCCAAACAGAGTGCCTTTAGCTAAGATAGTGGCTCAGTAGATTAAACATCTTTAAACAGGGGTAGATGTGGGTGTGGCATGACTAGCACCTTAAGGAGCAAATTCTTCCAGGCGACTTATAACCTGATGTCAGCAGGGTGATATTCAACAGGAGCAGCAGCCGGGCCATGTTAGTCAGTCCTTTTGGTACATTTTATTATACGCACAGTTTCATTCAGCTGGATGTCTGCTAATCCTGTGTGAAAAAAGCTGTGCAACACTAGGGAGCAATACTCTGCTGAAAATAAAGACAAGAAACAACTTGCTCAGCAAACTAGCTGGTTCTACATGGGGAGCCAATGCACAGATACTGAGAAATTCTGGGCTTGCCTTGTGCTGTTCTGTATCAAAGTGTTGTTAAAATGTTCCTTGAAAGTCAAGGTGCAGTTCAATATAACACCTAGACACATAGGTTTTTGGTCATGGGGTAGCTTGTTTCCTGAATGGTCTTGTTGTTTGGCCCTTGTGTGGTATAGATGGAAGCAGCTGGAAACTCTCTTTTTTGGTACTAGATTAAAGTCTCCATCTATTGCATGTCAGCATTCAGAACTTCTAGCTGACAGAAATCCTGGTCCTGTACTGCCAGACAGATGTCATCTGTGTAAACGAAACACCTGGCAGTGATGTTGGGAATATCATTTGTGAAGAGGCTGAAAAGTATCAGTGCTAGAACTGAGCCTTGAGATAGTTATTTTGAAACCTCCTGTAGTTGTTTTTTGTCCAAGTGAAACTTGGAACCTGTGGCCTCTCAGCAACAGTTTCATAGCCATGACAACCCACTTCAGTAGGACCAATGTATGCCAGTAGACCAGAGGTGGGCAAACTATGGCCGAGGAGCACATCTGGTCCATGGGACCCTCCTGCCTGGCCCCTGAGCTCCTGGCCTGGGAGGCTAGCCCCCGGCCCCTCCCCCCCGCTTTTCCCCTCCCCCTCAGCCTGAGCTCACTGCGCCACTGGCACAATGCTCTGGTCGGCGGGGCTGCAAGCTCTTGCCGGGCAGCGCAGCTGCAGAGCCCAGCCTGACCCGGTGCTCTGTGCTGCGCGGTGGCGTGGCTGGCTCCAGCCAGGCGGCACGGCTGCCTGTCCTGGTTCTCCACCGGTGCTACAGGCAGCGCAGTAAGGGGACAGGGAGCAGGGGGTGGGGGGGTTGATAGAGGGCATCATGAGAGTTCGGGGTGGTGGTCAGGGGTCGGGGTGTGTGGATAGGGGTCGGGACAGTCAAAGGGCAGGGAACAGGGGGGTTGAATGGGGACAGGAGTCCCTGTGGGGCAGTCAGGAATGAGAGCAGAAGTTGGAAGGGGCGGTGGGGGGCAGTCAGGGGCGGGGAGTCCAGGGGCGATCGGGGGACAGGGAGGGGTGGATGGGGCAGGAGTCCTGGGGCAAGAAGCAGCGGGGGTCAGATAGGGAGTGGAGACCAGGACACACCTGGCTCTTTGGGGAGGCACGGCCTCCCCAACCCGCCCTCCATACAATTTCGGAAACCGGATGTGCCCCTCAGGCCAAAAAGTTTGCCCGCCGTTGCAGTAGACCCTGTATGCCAGATCATGTCATAAGCACAGTAAGATCTAGGAATACTGTGCCTGTCTTCTGCCTGGTCTGAAAGCCATTTGGTGACTGCCAGTACTTGATCACAAGGACTGTGATTTTGCCTTGACCTGCACTGAGGATATCATCAGTGGTGGGGGCAATTCTTTGAAGCATACACTTTTCAAGTAATTTGTACATGCAGCTTAGCGGGGAGGGCGGGGGGGGGGGGGAGGAAGATGGGCGTTACTTGTTGCAAATCATTGGTTTTTCTCAGGTTTTGGCCAGGCTATTATTTTTGCTTTGTGTCAGATTTTAGGTATATTATTTTCCTGGGTGACTCTTGATAGAAAGATGTCTATCCATTGTCTGCTAGTTTTTCCCAGTTTCTTCAGGGATTTTGGGGGGGAGATATTATCAAGCCCCCAGGCTTTACCTGTTTTCAGTGTTTCAATTGCTCCTTCTACTTCATCTGCAGTGAAAGTGCAGTGTTCTTGGATTTCAGGTAGATACTGTTTATATTGCCACCATTACTACTTCAACTCTCCTTCATACTTTTTGCCCTTATCTGCCTTTGTGACATTTATCAGGTGGGTAGCAACGCTGTTTGGAGAGTCTAGATAGTGATGCATGCTGGGGGCTTCTGAGCAGCATCAAGTTTTCTGATTAGCATTCAGGATTTGCAACTGGATCTTGACATGTTTAATTCAATCATAGCCTGTTCCCCTCTTGCTCGCCTAGACCCATACAAGCTGTCTAAAAGTTGTGTGGTGATGTCTGGATCACCACTTCCTTCACATTGCTTGAGGAGTTCTGCACATTTCTCATCCAGGAAGGGAATACAGGTCTTATATCAACCTCCTGGAATTGACTTGGTGGCAGCTTTATCAATGGATTTTGTGAACTTCATGTAAGCTTCTTCTATAGAGATGTGTGGGATACAAGCGATGTAGCAGTTGGTGAATTGCAGCAAGCTGGGCTAGTTCCAGCAAGGGTTTTATTGGTGCTCACAGTAAGTATGGTTAGTCTACCTTTGATAAGGATAGGAAGATGTTGCCTATGTGGAAAGTTTTTTAAATACATAGCTTGTAGCTTGATATGGATGACTGCCTCTGCTGAGGTCAGGGGAGCAGTCTTGCTTCCATCTGTCAGAAAGAAAAGTACTCCTTGTTTTGGGTCATGGATAAGGTGAAGGTCATGGAGGGAGGCCCGGTTGATAACTCATCCCCATTTTGATCTCACTATCTGTATCCCAAGGTGGTGTGGTGATTATTAAAATCTTCAACATAGATATCAGGAAGTAGGAACTTAGGAAGAATATTTAGGGTCAGTCAGTGTTAGTTAGGGGGCTTGTACTCATTTGCCATTCTGAAATGACCAACTCTCACAATATAATAAAGGTCTGAATTAGATGGGAATGATTCCATGTCAGCATGATCTGTTCTGACATAGGTGGCATATTTCCTATGCACAGAGTAACTCACAAGGTCATAACCTTGGATGTTAAGGTGGCTGGCAGAAAGCGAGTCGACATGTGGGACACAAACAGTAAATGTATTTCAGTAGGAACACTTGTATATGGAAGGCAGCTAGGATTTGTCCCATATATTGTATGGGGAGTGGTAACACAAACTGACATACTGTGTCACTCTCATAAATCACAGCAAGCTCTAGTTATATAATTCCTTGATCTTGAATTTATTTCTATTGGAAGGTATTTTAAAAACCTAGAGGCATACCATACAATGATTCCCTGCAACTTTTCCACTAAAATATAAAAAAAGTTAAAGCAGCACATCACAAAAAGAACAAACAACTGAAACCACTAATCAATCTGTCATTCTCTCTTACTCATGTGCGCGCACACACACCCCGAAACAGAATGATTTAAGTGTGTATAAAATTGTTGGAGATCTGGAATACCAAAATCCTACTCAGCCCTTTGTGTATGTGTGTTGCATTATAAATCTCTAAAATGGAGGTTTACAAAAGAGATGCTGGCAGTCCATTAATTACAGTTATACTGGGGCTAGTGGTGTCTCTATAATTAAATGTAATTACTATGTATCTCCATCACTGAAAACACTCAATTGTAAATCTGAATTAAACGAAAGGCTCACAATTCTCTTGACAAATGTTTTGGCTGGCGGCCTTGTTCACTAATCTGAATTCCAAGGGCCCGATTGTCAGTTGCTATGTTTTTGCACTTGGAGCAGGATGGGTGAGAGGAGATGTCTCTCAGACAACTTTGCAGGCCCCATAGTTTGGGGCAGCCATGCAACTGTCTGGCTCCTTCTGTGGATTACATAAGCCTCAGGATTGCTCAGATTTACTTTCTGCTTTCCATGGGCCCTGGGAAGCAGACAATAGTAGTATGCTATTAGAACTACCAGTAGTAGTGAGTTCTGAGCACAATCCCTCCGTGCATCCAGCCCCAAATATGCTGCTGTGTGCACCAGCAGAGGACCTAGCACTCCCTTTTCTGTAGAACCACCACCTAACAGCTTATGAGAAAGGAAAAGAGCTTCCACACCAATTGAAAAGGCAGATGCAGGCAGGAGCGCCACCAGCTTTTCCGCCGCCGAAATACCGCTGCGGTCACCGTCCCCCAAATTGCAGTGCCCTAGGCGACTAGGTCGCCTAATGGGTTGCGCCGGCCCTGGAGGCAGGCCTTTAACTGTACATAAAGAAAGAGGAAAGAAGAGTCCCCACCATGCAGGACTGGAGCATAAGGGAACCAATAGAGGAGGCTCCTCTGCCCCCTTGGCAGTGGTGGGGAGAACAGACAACCTCTGCTGAGGAGACTGGACCCAGATGAGATGGAGGACAGGAAAAATGGGGGAGGGACATAAAACAGAGGAAGGACCATAGAGTGACACAGGGACACAGAATATGAGGGAGCATGTTGTGAGTGACACAAAGTGCTCTATATAAATATATGGACAGGCATATGCATACATACACTTACAGTTAACATGTAGAACCTGGTGCTACTGAGGGGCTTTCAGAAGGAGGAAAACAGCTCGTATGTGGAGCCATCTCTTTTTTTTTTCATTCGCCACAGCTTTAAAAAAAAAATGTTATTTGTGTTGTGGTTTTCTGTGTCAACAGGTGTCTGCTGCAGAGAGGAGCTTGATTTCCCGTTGAAACAAAAGTGCTTTGGTCACAGCAGCCTTTCTACCTTTGGAGCTATACAAAAAACTGCATTGAAAAACTTTAAGGTTGCAAAGTCAAGTGCTCAAAGTTAGGAAATGCCCCCCCCCCCCCCCTTTGTGCACATGCATATGGCACAGTCTTTACATAATCACATACTATTTTTTAAACCTGAACAATCAGGGGTTGGTTTGTTTTTTGTTTTCGTAATGGACCACTCAGTGTACAAGAAACACTCTTTACTTACAGTATGGCAGTTTGGAACATGCTGCTTTATTCAACTATATACAAACAGTGTGTGTGTGTGGGGGGGGTGACACAGTAACTAAAACAAGATGCAAAGGAGGTGTGGAGCATGGATCCAACCCATAATACTTTGAGTAGCCCAGTTAACTTCTCAATGACCACGTCACTACAGTTGATTTTTTGTTTTGTTTTGTTTTATTTTTCCATAAATTTCTGAATGCAGGGTCTTATAATGGAAATTGTTGGGCAACATTAACTATAGACATCTCTGCCAGCTCTGCTTCTAGTAAGAATAATTAAGGAGTGACCTTGTAGAGGGCCCTAAGAGTGATACATTTTTGAAAAAAAATTCCCCTGCTATTGGTACAATGTATTGCAGAGGCGTAAAAACAGCAACAACAAAAACCCTGTCTCTCTGATATCTGAAATAAATATATGCCCCAAGGATAAACCATCTCTGGCAGAGATAGTTTAGCAATACCAAGAGAGGGTGATTCCACCAATAGCAGAGAAACCATCCCAAACCTCCCTTCAAATCAATGGGATACATTTTTAAAAGTTTCTACCTCATCCCTAACTGCTGCTGATCAGTGACAGACATTTTTAAGGTCAGGTATTTTATCAGGCCTTTCTAAAATAAATGGCAGTTCATGTAAATATAAGTTATATGAATATTACAATAATTATAGGTGCTGGAATGAAATGGAAGTCGGACCCCTTATTGAAACTTAAGATGCAGAACAAGAGGTTTAGGAATATTTGTATTATTGTGTTTGTATTGCTTGTTGAGTTTAATTCTGATTTCCCTCCTCATTAATTCTGAAAGTCACAGGTATTCTTAACAAAATTACCCCCAATTTAGATTTTAAAATACGTTAGGAAAAAATGTGGAGGGAATACATGAGGGAAAAAAAAATCTTTCTCTGTTGCAGAAGACAATATGAATCTCAAAAAAAAAAAAAGTAAAGCATTTGTACTTCACAACAGAAGCCAGGTATAAGTGTCTAATTTCCTATCTAAGGTTTGGAGGGGAGGTTAAGGGATTGGTCCATTTTAAAGATGGATTGCCTCTAAAGAAACAGGGTCATTCTTAGCTAGTGTAAGTTGGTATAGCTCCAGTGAATCCATAGAGCTACACTGAGTTAGACCAGTTCAGGATGCGGCTCACAATATCTTCAGCATGAAGGGTCTTTTACATTCAGGCCTGGGCTACACTTGCGAGTTACAGTGCAATAAAGCAGCCCCAGGCGCCCTAGCTCACTCCCCGTCCACACTGGCAAGGCATGTAGAGCGCTCTGACTCCGCGGCTACAGTGCTGCTGGTACTCCACCTCGGCAAGTGGAATAATGTTTGCTGGAGCACCGCGGCACCAGTGTGAACGAGGTGTTGCATTACTGTGCTGTGATCAGCCTCTGGAAACGTCTCATAATCCCCTTAAGTCAAGTGACCACTCTTGTCATTGTCGTGAAATCGGCTGCAGGAATGCGGAAATGCCCTTTCAAAGCTCCGTTTTGGAGAAGCCAACTGCTTATCAGTTCTGAGAAAAAGCAAATATTTACTGTTAGCTTTGAGTGAGTGAGAGAGAGAGGGGGTGGAGGGAGGGTCTGAACTTACAAGACAGCATGCTGATGCACTCTCAGCACCCCAAAAACCCACTCTCTCTCCCCCCACATACACACAACACACTCCCTGTCACACTCCACTCCACCCCACCCTCCCCCATATGAAAAGCACATTGCAGTCACTTGCATACTGGGATAGCTGCCCATAATGCACCACTCCCAATGCCACTGCAAGTGCCGCAAACGTGGCCATGTCAGTGCACTTGAAGCTGTCAGTTTGCAGTGCTTTCCCTACTGCACTCTATGTCAAGTTTATAGCTTACCACTGCTTTGATATTCATTACTGGCAGTTCTCAGGAAATTAGCACTCAGTGTGTAGGGTCACAATCCCATATTGACAAGGAAAAGAGCATAGAAAATTCACATTCTGCAGACAAAAGAGACAATTGCTAGAAATATTTTACATGCACATATCTGCAGAGCAGAGATTGGAACTTTGCCCTTCAAAGAAACAAGCCCCTGTCACTTGCAATAAAGGAGTCCTCCTCTAGTTAACAATAGCAGTGGGCACATTATTCTCTCTGTGGGCCAATCATTAGAAGGTGACACTTCTCAAAATATGTATGTATATAGATCTGTTATATTTCTCTGTCTATGCATAGGAATAATCCAGATGTGTTTTTTCTGATGATTCAGTGCACCAGACTTATGCCAGATAAGTGTCAAGTGTGGATTGCTGCAAAATACAATTCTAAATAATTGCACATTTGGGTTCTGATCATGTAAGTTTATATGTATGGGGGCACCTGTGCACCTGTTCAGAGCCCAATAATGGGCTTTCAGAAATACACTTAGAAGGGAAAAGGAAGACTATTAATGGGGTTCTGTACAAGCACAGCATTAGATGAGTTTGCAGGACAGAGGCCTCATTCCTTTCCAACTTCTGACTTGTTTAAACCTAATATGCAAATACTCATTGATAGTAGAGCAATCTGTAAAAGCCACTGTCAGTCCAGCACTGCAACATGCTGTTATTTTCCTGACAACCACAGTGCCAACTAATTCTTAATGTAATTAAAATACATCCTTTCTTTTGTAGCACCAATAATGTGATTGGTGGCCCCTATAATGAAAAAGCATTATAAGATAAAGTAGTTAAAAGCACCATTCACTGTCATCCCCTGACACTATTTCCTCTGCTGCTTCTGCATTTCTTCCTCCCATTTCAATGGATGCAAAGAGAGAGGACATATGAAAAACAGAGATAATAGTTATTTCTGTCATTGCTGGGATCTAGATGTGTTCAAACTAAATGGAAGCTGTCTGTTTTTTGCAGATGCAATGCCTCAAGTATTTACATTCCTGACATCAGTATTTGTTTATTTATTTATTACCTCAATGTGTTCTGCAGTGTTCTGCATTTCACTTACCAATACCCCACAGCAGAGATCTGCAGTGTGGAGAATCAAGATTCTCGGCATCATGTCCTTGATCCCTGAAGGCTGTTGGGATAGACTGAATGAAACACCCCTAATGACTTCAAGGTTGCTTTAACTGCAGGATGGACCAGAAAGTTATGCATATATGGACAATGCAATAAATTTACTTCTTCCTGAATAAGTAATGAAATCATGCCAACTCCTGTCTGCTGGGCAGGAAAGCCCAGGGCATTCTTTGTGATTTAAGGGCATTTGTTGTTGCTCTCAGATAGGTGGGGTCAGGGAAAGAATAAATCTTTACATCGCCACATTGTTAATCAGTAAAGTACTGTACAGTTGCACAGAGAGCAGCCGCCATTAAAAAGTTAGTACTTACCAACCAACAGTTAGCTTGCGAAATAACTCATGGTAAGTGTATATCTGAGGGCCAGATTTACCTTTACACTTTACTCATCAGCTGGTTGATAATTCCCTTTTCCTAGGGTCTAACTGGCATTGTGAAATGAATGGTAGTTAGTTTGTTTGTTTGTTTGTTTTTGTGTTTGTTTTTTGCTTTTGACTTCAATGGAACCAAGATTGAGCACCAACCCTTTCTCAATGGCTTCATCTTGTTGCTATGCCCAGACAAATGGTGCCACTTGACGTGCCACCCTCCCAGCTTCCCACCATTCCATCCTGAATTTTAACAGTACTTATATTATGGGTATCATACATCTTGAAACTACATAGTGTTCTAAGGGTTAATGTCAGGACAATGTCTTGGTGTCCTTATAAGTAGGAACACCAATGCTCCCACTTTCCAGAATGAATGAATGATTGAAAATGGAATGCTTAACCCACTGTGAATTTGGAAAGTATGCTCAGTTCAATTGCACAACCAATAAAACCTTCCACATCAGCTAGAATATAAGAATGAATGTAGTGGAAGGTACCAGAGGAGATACGTGTGATGAAATCTGTGCTTTTGATTAGGAGAGTGTGCCCTCTTTTTATTATACATCATCTTATAAAACCCTTTGATACATCAGGATATCTGGAGAGAAGCCATCACCAAGCTTACTTTTTCCCCCATTTTGTGCTTAGCTGAGATATTTCATGTCTGGTATGGATCTCACATCACTGATCCACACCTTTGTCATCTCCAGATTAGATGATTGTTATGCAGTACACGTGTGGCTACTTCAGAAGTCCACTCATAAACATCTGCTAGTACAGATTGATGTTGCCCTCTTATTGAGCTGTACTTTTTAGGGACCAAATTACACTTGTGCTGAACTTGTGCATTGCCAGGTGTTTGTTTATGGTATTTGAGAGTATAAAACCTTTACCCTATGGGTCCTGTATATCTCAAAGAAAGTCTCCTGTTGTATCACTGCATTAGAGATCAGCTGGGTTCTGTACATCTTAGGGGGGGACCTCTCAATCTCTAGATTTGCACCTGGGACTAGCATTCTCAGTGAAGGGAATTTACTTCGCCCTGAGTTTTGGAGTCCTGCTTTCTCTTCCAGAGCGTGAATTTATTGAGATCTTCAGAATAGTTACGAAGCTTATTGTCTCTATTTACCCACACTTTGGGAGATGGGATGAGTGGAGAAGGTCTCTTAGTTTTGAAGGCCAAGGGAGTATTTTAGTGTTTTAGTTGTCACTGTATAAAGGTATGTTGCATATGTGTGTTTTAAATATTGTTCATGTACCTACAAGTTTGTGACTGGCATGATGAATAAATCAAAACCACAAATAATTATATAATGGAACCCACCATTAGTCCACCTAATTCAATATTCTACTTATTACGTGCTTATGTAAGTGGTGAGTATCTGCGTGGGGAGATGACCTGTCCAGGATATCAGTTTATTCCCTGAAGCATGATGTTAAGATAACTTTTTTCTTATTTTATCCCTGCTAAAATAATTGCAGAAATTATCTTAATTAGACTGATCTATATTTTCACAGTGTCCTCAATCCATCCTCTTAACTTGTGGCCACATTTTATCCACAAATATATCCAAGTGATAGAAATGGGTCCAGAACAAAACTCCTGATCCAAACACCAAACTCTTGGTGCTGAAGGCTGAATCAAGATCCAAATCTGAAACTTTCAAATTACCCCATTTGTTTATAATTTGTTTATATCCTTAGAGCCATGCAACCCCAAAGTTTGGAGTGTTAAAATGGATACAAAGACCGGTCTTTAAAAAAAATATGTTGAACATACAGTGTGAGTATATAGATGATGGAAGCCATTTTGAAATTTTGGTCTACGCTGAATGATTGAGAACTGCATTACTCTTTTGAGAGCAGGTGATGATGTAGAACTCTCTCAGGAACTAGCTTAACTCTCATACCATATTAAATTGCTTTTGCGTTTGAACCCATGCTGTATGTAATCTATACAGTGTTTTCTTTTTCTCTCATTGATGAGATGAAAATGGTTTTAAAGAAAAGAAGGAAAGTATCTGATTATTAAGTAAAAACCGGAAAACCCATTTCATCTTGATTTTAAATGTAGTTTAAAATTGTACATACACACAGCTAATTAATGCTATTCTTAATTTCTAGTGTGGATTACGAGTTTCTGAAGTATGTCATGTACTAAAGCATGAAATTAATAGAAATCTTGACATATGTGTCTGTCATTATCTTGAAATAATCCATTAGACAACAAATGGTGCATATGTTGAAAGGCTCAACATGCATTATGATTTAAATTAACTTTTTTAAACAAGAAATAAAACATGCTATTATGAGTCCTTTTTAACTTTAATTTACTTGATAGACAAGATTTTTTTATTAAACAGTAAGGCTTTGTTTTTCTTTGCACTGTGAGCATGTTGAACTCTTCCATATTGCACATTGGTGATGTAATTCTTTATAGTGATTCATTTCAGTAACTTCATGTACAGCAAGTAATAGACAATTTTGAAATGGGGGAATTTTGAAAACACCTGCACCATAAGCAAGCTGTTTTTTCTCTTTAATCCTGTCTATTTCTAAATTAGCCAGGTTTTATGCAAACCCATGGAAGATGAATTAAAAAGAAAAAGGAGATTATATACTGAGCAAAAATTAGGGCAGCAAGATACAAACAAACATTTAGGTTTTTAATTCTTTTCTGTAACATCACATAGTGAATAAACTCTTCATAGACAATTCTCTCAACTTTCCAGCCTAATTGTTCCTTTTACCATAGTTTTGTTTTGTGTATGTGTGCCTGCAATATTTAGATATAGTTAGTATGTAGGCTGCACTATCAAGGGGTTTAAAAGAAAGTCATTTTGAAATTGTCATTTAAATAAAAAATGTTAATCAGTTTCAGGGGCTGGGTCTGTCCCTGAGTCATCTTACTATTTTTTGTGGGTTTTATCCTCCTTTTCTAAACCATTATTTTTCCTCTGTCACTGTGTGCCCCCCACCCCCACCCCCTAAACAGCCGGGACACCCACAAGCAGCAGGAACAGCAGTGAAACTAGAAGTGTTGATTTGTAAATTGACTATGTCCCTCTACAAAAAAAACCCTACATTTTATTAGCTTGTGTTTTTATATAGCCAAAGAAAGTTCTTTGCATTCCCAAGGCACTTGTAGATTTAATAAGAAATTGTGTGCTTGAATAAGCATTGCCAAAAGATCATTTAAAGGTCTTGAGGTTCTCTTTTTTTTCTTTTTTGAATAAGGTATTCAATGCATACATTCATTTCTCTTTTTTAACAAATTAAAAAAAAAATCCAACAATCTGTCAGATTTGGAGCTACTCTCTACTAATTTATGAATACTGTATGTTGTCTTGGTTATTGGAATGTTTACTGTATGCATATATTCACAGGCGCCAACTTTCCTTGGCGCCGGTGGGTGCTCATGCCTGCCTGCCCCCGGCCCGGCCCCGACTCCGCCCCCTCCTTGCCCCTATTGGACCCCTTCACAAATCCCCGCCCCGGCCCTGCCTCTTCCCCGAGTGCGCCGCATTCCTCCTCCTCCCCAAACAAGTGCTGGGAGGGAGGGGGGAGAAGCAGGACGCAATGGCACGCTCAGAGGAGGAGGTGGAGGTGAGCTGGGGCAAGGCGGGGCGCTGCCGGTGGGGGCAAAGCACCCACCAATTTTTCCCTGTGGGTGCTCCACCCACGGAGCACCCAGGGAGTCGGTGCCAATGCATATATTAGGTGTCTGTCTGGAAAAAAAAAAAAACCCCAGGAAGGAAAAGAGTTGTCCAAGATAGCCACTTCTCAGCAAACACCTGAGGGACAATGTCAGATTTATTATCTTATATGTTGTGTCTTACAAAGTCCAGCCGACTTACAAAACTGGATTTGATCAGTACAGGATAAGGCCCACAAACACAGAAAAGAGAGAAGCAGTAGCTGTTTGGTGAAGCCAGACTGAGAATCCAATCACCCCAGCGGGGTCTTGAGGAACTAGGTTTGCCTAGGTCATCATAACAGGATGGCAGGACTGAAGGGAAGCTAGGCATGGATGTGGAATGTTTGTTTTTAAAATCCTGTTTTTGTTTAATGCTTTTTTTCTAAAATAAACAGTATTTTTGTTTTTTATAAGCCTGCCTGATCACTGAATACCACCAGTCACAGAGTCCTGAAGGGAAACATTCAGTTGGACCTGCAAGGTAACAGTTGATACCCAGGTACCGTAGCCCCGGGCCCTGTCTAAAAGTGGGAGAACTGTGAAATTCTGCCCCCAGGTTAGGTAAAGGTCTGAAACCTAACACCTGCGGGGATGGACTCAGAGGCTAGGTCTACACTACCCGCCTGAATCGGCGGGTAGAAATCGACCTCTAGGGGATCGATTTATCGCGTCCCATCGGGACGCGACAATCGATCCCCGAATCGACGCTCTTACTCCACCAGCGGAGGTGGGAGTAAGCGCCGTCGACAGGAAGCTGCAGAAGTCGATTTTGCCGCCGTCCTCACAGCGGGGTAAATCGGCTGCGATACGTCGAATTCAGCTACTCTATTCACGTAGCTGAATTTGCGTATCTTAAATCGACTCCCCCTTTAGTGTAGATGTACCCAGAGAGACTAGAAGGGGGGAGAGAGGTGTATCTAGTCCTGTAAACCATATCTCTCACACACACACACACTCACACACACACACAGAGTGAGCGAGCCCAAAGCTTTGTATAGCAACTGAAGTAAGTTTTTATGATTAAAAGTAGCAATGTTTAACACTCATCAGTTGTACTCCCCGGGGGCTCATGACTACATTTCCTTTGCTCTCAATTTAGGTGGGTTCCAGCCACCTCAAATTTTGCTTTTAGATTTAGCTTCAGATGACTAAAAAATATCAAGTTGGCAGTTTTCACCTGGTTTTAGTCAGTATTTTAGTGAAAAACTATAAATCAGCCCAGGTTCTCTGAAGACTGGTTATGGATTCCTCTGGAGTAACTCCAGATGCACACCAACTCTATTACACTAGTTGACCCTCTGTGCAAATGCAACATGCCGGGCAAGTGAAGTGTTGAATCTTGGTTATTGGGAGCCTTTGATTAGTGCACTCTTATCCAGTAATAAGATAAACAAGCAGCTTTAATCAAAACATCTGCTTTTAGTAGACTCTACCCAGTGTGCTGTCCCAGGGTGCTGGGGTCAGGTGGAAAACATAGGATGAAGTCTCTACTTTTGTTGCCTCTCACTCCTGATGAGAACATCTGAGGGGACCTTTCCACACAAGTCTCCACCTGAGGTGTTGGAGCCACTGATTTATGGATGTTTTCTTTTCAGTCTCTTAAAAAGAGTTACTGCTTCAAGCCAAGCAGGCCTTGGGTATAAATCTGGTTCCATGTGATGGTGTTATTTAACTGAGGAAATGTGGGCTAATTGTGAGTATTGAAGACACTGGAAGTCTGTACTTGTGGGATCTGTTCCAAGTGTTTTACTTCATAGTGGTCTGTGATGCTTAAGTAATTCTTTGTGAAGTGCTCTGATGCTATCAGATGAAAGGTGTTAGATGAGAAATATACAAGTATTATTACTGACTACATTTCATAGTGAAATAACATGGTTAGGAGGGTATAATGAGAATTTGAATGTGGCATCCTGTTTCATGTCAATACTTCCACTAGCTAGTTTAATATAATCTGAAAACCATTTAATTTTCATGACAAAATGCTGTTTGCAAAACTTTTTGAGTAGAAATGTAATCAATTAGCCAATTCTTTTACACTTTTATGTGAAATATGGTCTGTTCAGAAATCACATTAGGTATTTTATTATTCATTATTTGTATTACTGTAGTGCCTAAGAGTCTGAGTCATGGATCAAGACCCTATTGTGCTACAGGCTGTACAAACATAGAGCCCTCTTTAGGGCAGGGACCTTATAATCTAAGTACAGCACATTATAGTTACATTGGCATCATTATAAACTCAGGGTCCTATCCTGGAGTTTGACTGAGCTATGTTTGGAAAACAACCCTAAATGTTGGAGGCAAAAAGGAGTTTTAAGCCACCTTTCTGATTCCCACCCCTGTCGTTGGCTTGGCTGTGGGCCAAACCATACATGAGCCAACTCAGTTGTTATGCTGACTAGAACAGCTCACTAAGAACCACTCTCCTGTCTAAAGATCACATTGATCCACTCAGCAATGCCACTATCCTCGGTGGTGGAGACCGGATTTATTGATCCACACCAGATTTATGCCACCTGGGTTTTAGCTGCTGCATCTGGGGAATTCCTAGATACTTCATTATAGATGTTCTCTGTCCCCTTTGTGCTACTCCAGGGGCTGGAATCCCCACCCCGTATACCTGTATTATTATACTATTGTAACCAAACCCACTGCATGGAGTTGCTGTGAGTGTTTGGAAGCACGGCAAATAAAAAGAATCAAAACTCTGTTTTCTTAAAATCTTAAAATCTCATATCTTTAAGCCAATTTCATGATTCTTTTTGGTTCTGGCTCATGATTTTTGAATTTGAAGTTTAGGACTGGCAATACTGAGCAGTGTTCATCATGCTCACTCTATGAAAATGTGTAGGCACTTTGGGATCTTTTAGGATGACTGGTTGTTGTTATATTTTTGAACACTGAAATCCTCTTTAGTTTAACTTGTGCACTGTAGTCCATGAAGGGGAAGTGGACTATGGATCTTAACAAAAAGCTGGATGCAAGGAAAAGCTAATTTCATCCCAGAATTTGGCTCCTGCTGTAGCTTTGGACAAGTCATGTTACAAATCATATCCTGAATTACATACATACTTACATTCTCTCTTAATGCAAAGCCCCATAGAATCACCTCAAAATGAACAGTAAACACTGTTACACAGCATTCATTGGCCAGTAATCTTCCTTCACATTTAATGGTCTTCACACAGCCTTGAGAAGTGCTCCGTATTGTACCCACCCAGTCAGCCACATCATCGAACCATACTTGCCACGAGCACCTCCCAGTCTCTGCAAAACTTTCTCCATTCATCCATCTCACATGTCCCAAAAACTTCAGCTTTCTTCATCTTATTGTCTTGCTGATACCAGGTATAATCAGTTTTGCTGTAAATTGGGATGTTTACCTCCTTGTTAGTCATAACCCGGGGTATAGCTAATATGCAGCAGTCACCTGAACCATTTCAACCTGAAGGCCGAAAGCCTCTTAATGTCCTGTTTCCTTAGCATCCATGTTTCACTAGCTAGATGCTGAAGACAAGGGACTACAGGAATTTCATTTTACCCTTCATGGTAATAACTTTTGTTTCTCTGAACATGGCTGAGTGTTGCTAGAAATGTAGTCATGAATTCAACAGAACTTTCCAATATCATAGGTCAACATTTTAGCCTTAATTTAAATTCTAAGTTAACAAGTAGCATTTTTGTTACTTTGCCTATCTATAAATTTCTGTTATCATAAATAGAAATATTTGTTGTCGGTTTGTGTGTGGTTGGGGAAATCGACGTTTGTTGGCATTTACTACATTACATTACAAAAAATCTAATCCTTTCAAGCCTACCTATCCTCAAGCAAACCAACTGCTCTGCTCTCGTCCCACAAACACTGAAGCCGTTGTGCTTCCAGAGATGTGCCTTATTTCATTTACACCAACTCTGACCAACCAACTAAAGGAATGTCCAAATATATTTTGTGCCATATGCTGTCAAACTCCTTAGCAAAATCAGCACAAACATAGACCACCTTCCTAGAATTCTCCAGCAAGGTCTTGCATAAATCATGTAGATTATTTTCTGCACTGTGCCTATTTTGGGTCTAAACCACTTGTTCTTCATCCAGAAAATTTGCTCTCTTACACAATTCTTTTCGGAATGATGTGCAGCAGTATTTGCTAGGATGTGTCAATAATAAGGTTGTGCAGTAATAAAAAGGTCTCCCATTTTATGAATAGAAATCATCAGGAACTGTCCAAGTCTTGGGCCATCTTCCAGATTCTCCAGTCACATTGACAAACTTACAGTATGTCTGGATGAATGCCTCTCCACCACTTTTAATTAGTTCTGCTTGTACGTTATCCACTCTAGGGGTTTTATTGCTTTTCAGTGTCACACGACATCCTCAGCTTCTTCGATCATAAGAGGAAGTTCATCGGGATAAATCGAGCTGCTTGCATAAATTTTCTCTGCCTTCACTTCCAGTTTAGAATTAACTTTACTCATATTATGCAGTTCTTTGCAATAGTTACCCCAAGCGTTGAGTGAAATAGTATTTTTCCTGCCAGGGAAATCTTTCAGAAGAGTCTTGATGGTTTGGTAGGCATTCCTAGTGGCATTTGCTGCAAAAGTTGCATATATTGATTCAGTGTTGTTCAAGCCAATCTTCTTTAGTCACTTTAATCTGTGCACCTATTTCTCACATCATATAGAAATATTTCTCTCTTGCAGTTTCATCCATTTTCCTTTGAGCTTTTAGCTTCCTTCATGGATTGCACAACTTGATAATCTTCACGATTCCAGGTTTCTTTTTTAGGATCTGTTTCCCCAGGAGTTCATCCATGGTCTCGGTAATACAGCGAGAGATGTTATGCTCTGTCTGATCTAATTTACCAATGCAGAGGTCAGCAGCTTGCAGCTTTTGTCTTCTTGTATTCCACTAGTGTTTCACAGACTTTCAATATGTCAACATTATAATGGACTCTGACGGTATGCTGGTCAATTCTTGATTCAAAGTTTAGTCTCTGTGTTGACTATTATTAAGTTCTGATCAGATCCTATGCTTCTTGAAGGGTCTACTCCTCATCAGACCTGAGTGCCACCTCTTTGAGATCATGATGAAGTTGATCTGGTTCTGAGTCTGCAAATCTGGAACTGTACAAGTCCATCGCTCTGACACTTTGTGCTTGAACAAGATATTTGTTAATAGTAAGTCATTTCCAGTTGCAAATTGCATGAGCCATGGTCCTCTGTTATTTGTCATGCCATACCCAAACTTACCAACACAGCTCTGTCATTCTGAGGAATGACATTCCTCAGTGTATCCATTCCAGTCACCTTGTACAGAGAACGGCTGCTAGCTTCTTCTCAATGTTGCCACAGAATTTCTCAACTCCTTCATTATCACAGTCAGTAATTAGGGTGTAGCACTGAAAAACTGTTATTTTATAGGAATGGACTGCCAATTTGAGGGTCATCAACTGCTGCTGCTGACTGGTTTTTAAACCACAACACAAGGCCTGATCTGCTGCCAGATCAGCAGCACAACGCTATGCTGTCTTATGCTGATCTGGAATGGTGATGACAGAATGTCTCCTTCTGTAGTAATCATCATTCTATTCCAAGTCCCTCTGGACTCTCATAAACCATTCACATCCCACTTATTTGACAAGTGCTCATTTTGTATTAGCTGGAGGTAACTTGTTTTAATGGTATGAACATTTTGTGATCTGATGGAGAACACTTTCTTGGCCAACTTAATTGGCTTGGAATCCAGTTATTCCTTCTTGAATGCACCACTGGAATTTTCCTATGCAAATATGTCTGTTCCCCTGAACATGGTAGCCAATATGTCACTTCTACTGTGAAGTGTTGTCATGTTGTCATAAGTTATGGACAATACTGTTGGTGGCATCCATTTCCTCTCTAGAATCCACTGTCATTTTCATCCAAGGATGATTATTTGCCTTGAGGGGTGTGGCACCCTTGGTTGAATTCTGAGATTACTTCTTCTGGGTGGGCTGTCTACCAAGGCTGCAGAACCCCTCCTGTCCTCAGCAGTCTGTTGTTGTTTTTTCTAAAGGCACCAGACACTCAACTTTCACTCCCCACTTTTAGTAGAAACACCTCTGCCACATGAAGGCAAGTGACAGGCAGTTTGGCTGTCAGAGGTGATTTATTCTGGCAGCTATTTGGGGCATTTTATAGGAGTTGGGAGCTCATCCTTAACCCCACCCTGGCCATAACAGCCCAAATTACAGTTCAGAATTAAAGGACATGAGCCTCCATCCATGAGCCCCCATCCATGAGCCTCCTTGATTAAATCTAAACTTGTATCTTTGAGAGCTTTTACTATAAATCTCCCTAGCCAGGAATCATTTTTACGGTGGATGGAAATGCATGAATTCAAATGAATTTGGATGATGAATGGGAACTCAAAGGAGGAGACTAGTGAAGAGGGAAAAAATGTCTCTGAGTGATTGATTTGTGTGGTTGACTTTTGCCAGATTGTTCATTTTAAATCATTAATTTTGGTGTCCTGTAATGTTTCTGTGTGTCATCAAACAGTGAAAACAGCTGCAAACTGCTCTACCAGAAATGATTTCATTATCTCCTTTCTTTTCTCTCTTTCTCTCTCTTCCCCCAACCCCCTCCCCCAACATATTCCAGGAAAGCACAGTGGAATAAATCCTCTCTCAAAGGAATAATGATGCATTAGTTCTAGGGGAGTTTAGATTTAAATATGACAATATTATGAAGTTTGGGGGGGGGGGGAATAACCAGGACCATATTTGTCAGGAGGGTGGGAAATAACTTCCATTTGTTTTTATAGTACTAATTAGTAGGTAAAACTTAATTTTCAGAAATAGTATTTTGCATGGGTTTTGCTCCCCATTACTCTTTTTTGTTGAGGAAGCAGAAATGTGTAGTGGAATGAGAAGAGGACTGGGAAGAAAGAACTCCTGAGTTCTGTTCCCAGCTATGAGACTGTGACTCCGATAGCTTTAGCTGAGTCACTTAACCACTCTGTGTCTCAATTTCTCCATCTGTAACAGGAATGCAAGATGTAACCAAAGAGTATAAAGGTTGCTAATAAAAGTTATGGGGCCTCTCTGATTTGTGGAATTATTTGTTTGTGTTGATGTAAATGAACATGTTCATGCACAATTTCTGTTCTAGAGACACTACTATGTATTCCCCATTTCAAGTACAAAACATCTATCTGAAATCTATAATAGCCATAAAACCAGAAGGACATTTTATAAATGCATCTACCATATGGGAATCCCAAAACTTTCATGAGTAAGCCAAGCAAGCCGTTCATGAACACCTCCATAGTATGGGAATTATTTATCCAAAGTAATTGGTGACTACTTAAAAATGACAAATACATATGCAGAAATCAGGACAGGTTCACAAATTATTTATATCACAAGAAATAGGCTAAATTTGTAACAAATAATGGACCAGGTCCAGAGAAGGCCAAGATTTACAAAAGCAACTAGTGATTTTAGAGGCTCCCCCAACTTAAATGGGCTGATTTTCAGAAAGTGCTGGATGCCCACCTTCTGAAAACCAGGCCCATGTAGGGCCATGCAACAAGTTGTGCACCCTTAAGATAGAGGCACCCAAAGTCTTGACCAGGTTAGATTTCATTTCATTTGATTATTTAGAAAGTTTCTGGCTCAATCATACTGCAGGAAAGTTGGACAACTAATTCACTGTATGTTGTAATCTTGGCACACACCATTTTGTTCTGAAGAGTGCTTTGCTTGTGTGAAATAATAGCAGTAAAATAGGGAAGTGTATGTTCACTATGGGAAAAAGTCCTCCAAGTTTAGCTACAGTACATGCATTGACTTTGCCTTTGCCTTGAGGTTTATTTATGACTGTATAAACTACTTTGACTTTTACTGCCCCATGGGAAGATACTTAACCCAACACTTGTAAAGAGAGAAAACACATCATTTCTTCCTGCTATTATGGTAGTTCCCCATTTATCATCTGAATGTATAGTCACTGGCATTTGGGGGATTTTACTTGGGTGATGTTTTTTTCACACAGGAATTAACTGATAGGAAGCAGTGTCTATTTAATTTCCAACCAGAATCTAAACACAGTTCTACTGAAGCTTCTCATATATATTGCCTCAGAGTTAATTTTTTTTGTTGCATTGATTAAAAATCTAGTAGATTTTTCACAGAAGATCCCTTTTCACAAATGCATTTTAATGAGTTTCCACCACTAGGGGAAAGCTCATTCTCCCAGATGTTACAGCAGACCTGACAAAGAACATTCCAGTGGAGCTTTTAGAGAGAGAGGCAGTATTCTTAAAAGGAAGGAAAAATGGACAAGCATCAGAAGTAAAACTGAAGTCCTGACCACCTCCAGTGTGTAATATACCCACAGCATTTTTCTCAAGAATATGGTGTTGAACTCAATGTCCTGCCCAAATTCCAATTGAGTAATTATGTTTTCCTGACTTCTAATTTTCTTTGTACTTTAAATGGAATTTGTTGTTCTTTGGTATGGTGTTAAATAGCTGCCATGTTTCACCCCCAAGATGGCTACATTTTAACGGTAGGTGAAAAGATTCCTATATATACATTTTGGACTCCTTCTGAATGAAAAAGTCTATATGAGAGTCAGGGCCGGCTCTAACTTTTTTGCTGCCCCAAGCAGCAAAAAAAATGCCGCCCCCCAAGTCCCCGCTGAGCGCCGTGCCGCGCCACCCCCCACACAGCACCGCCCCCCCCGCCGAGCGCCGCACCGCCGGGGAATTACCCCCCCCCGAGTGCCGCGCCGCCGGAGCCCACCCCCTCCACCGAGCGCCGCCGGAACCCCCCCCCCGGAGCGCCGAGCCCCGCGCCACCCCACCGCCGAACCCCCGGAGCCCATCCCCGCCCCCCGCCGAGCGCCGCACCGCCGGGGAATTCCCCCCCCCCCGAGCGCCGCGCCGCCGGAGCCCACCCCCTCAGCCGAGCGCCGCCGGAACCCCCCCCCCCCCCCCCCCCGAGCGCCGAGCCCCGCACCACCCCACCGCCGAACCCCCGGAGCCCACCCCCGCCCCCCGCCCAGCACCGCGCCCGCACTGCCCCCCCGCCGAGCGCCGCGCCGCCGGAGCGCCCCCCCCCCCGCGGAATGCCGCACCGCGGCGCGCTCCCCCCGCCGCCCCTTACCAGGTGCCGCCCCAAGCATGTGCTTGGGTGCCTGGTGCCTGGAGCGGGCCCTGATGAGAGTAAGGTTATCCTCATCTAAACTTTTTTTCCCAAACTACCTTAGGCTGCCTGAAGTTAGATCCCAGCAGTTATTCTTACAACTGACCATTGCAGACATACAGAGAACATTGTAACTCACATCCGAGGGCCACATGGCCCTACAGATTTCAGTATATATGGCAGAACAGTTGCTAATGAGAAAAGTTAGTGGAGGCCTAGGAAATAAGAACTGAAAAGTTACATCTCAGCAGTGAAAGCAGGGGTGGGGGAGTCATTGCTGTGGGCTAGCTGTGATATAATTAACATCACCTCTCTCATTGAAATGTCGCTTATTCCTGGAGACATGGATCCTAGTAACATGTACACCAATGTGCATGTACTTTCCCACTGCAACATATAAAGAAGGGATACATTCATGAAGCACTACACAAGGTGGATGACATATGTGACCAGAGTCTAAAGAAAATGAGCAACAAGTGTCCCTATGATATCTGATTTTGAGGGATGCATAATAACTTGGTGCAGAGTCAAGTTTAATAACCAATAAAATTCCAAGTTTTTACATTAAGAAAGTTATGATGAGAGGGTTTTGACTTAGGATTTTGAGCTGAAGAAAAAAGCGAAGCCAATGAAAGTAGTATTGTGAATATAAAATAAATATCTTAAAAAATAAAATGCAAAAATTATTTAAATTTTGAATCACAGTGTATTATTGTGTAATATTTCTCAAAATGTTATATTTGGCTATGGTAAAATATCTTGGTATATTCAGGGCGGGTGCAAGGATGTTTCAGCGAAACTTCCACCTTGTGTCCCCCCTCTGTCCCCAAGCCCTGTGGCAGGTCTCTGCCTCCCCCTCCGCCCTAAGGTGCCCCCCCCGCTGCAGCTCCCCACCCCACCCCGCCCTGAGCGCCCCCCCCCTGCAGCAGCTCCCCCCTCCGCTCTGAGGCGCCCCCCCACTAAAGCTCCCCCCCCCTCCGCCCTGAGGCACCCTCCCCCCTGCAGCAGCTCCCCCCGGCCAATCAGCTGTTTGGCACCGCAAGTCTGGGAGGGAAAGAAGCAGAGCAGGGTGGCATGCTCAGGGGAGGAGGCGGAGCAGAGGTGAGCTGGGGCGGGGAGTTCCCCTGCGTGCCGCCCCCCCACACACACTTGCTGCAGGCGGCCCTCCCTGCGCCCCCCTGCCCCAGCTCCCTCCACCTAAATGCCGAAGACGACCGATGCGACCGCCTAGGTTGGCTAATGGGTTGCACCGGCCCTGGGTATATTTGTGGAAATCCATTAGGGCTCTGATCTAGCAGAACATTTAAGCACATGCTTAACTTTAATCACTGAATAATTTGAGTGTCTTCAGGCTTAAATATTTTTGTTGGATTAATACCTAACTGTGCTCCCATTGAAATCCAAGGCAAACCCAACATTGACCTTCAGTAAGGCATTATCATAAACGTAAAGTCTTATTATATTATTAGCTAATGAGTATGCAGTGCTCTGAAAACAGAAAGTGAAGTAACTGATATTTTATTATTATTTCTAATTTTTTTAGCATAAACATGATTTGGATAATGTCAATAGGAAAAATGCAGAGTTTCTTGGCCAATATTTGATTTGTACATATATTTTATAATGAAAATGTACCAAATACAATATATTTAAAATATTAGATGGTGGAAAAGTTATTCAGTTGGTTTCAGTGCCTCAAGATCACAGAAATCCCTGCAGTTTAAAACAACCCATTGTTCCAAATCTGAGTGTTAGAAGGCCTTCATGAATCTGGAGATGGGTTCAATTTTCCTGACTGTTAAACTTTAAAACCCCTTTTCAAGCCAGAAAATCATTGTTTCTTCCCACCATTTCCACCAAATGTATAAGAGCTTTCCATATGGATTGTCAGCAGAATTTGAACCCAGTACTTTCAGCACTGATGAACGTACCTCAGCCATTTGAGTAAAGAAGAAACTGGATTAGTTAATAATAATAGAAGACTGTTATCCCCTGCGTAGATTAGCAACTAGAAGGACACGTGATACACACTTAGCCAGTGTGTTATAATGAGGAAAAATGTTTTTCATTTTTTAAAAACATCCTGTATTAGCCTAAAACAAAAGATGTACTTGTGTTTCCTAGCTTGGACACACAAAACAATCTATTGCAAAAAAAATTGGAATTTTCCAGAGTATTTTAGGTCTGCTTACCCCAACCCCTCCACACACACACACACACACACACACACACACACACACACACACACACACACACACACACATATTAGGCCTGCAATACAGTAATTCTGGCTCTAGTAAGATGAACAGATAATTCTCTTGATATTGTAACAAATTTCTGAACATCTGATCCAAAATATTTCCCTTTTTCATTAAACTGAAAAAATGTCCATATTTCCAAATGTGTCCACTTTATCTTTTTTCCCCCTTATTGCTATATTGCCTTATTGCTCCTTCACATCCTCAACATTTTGTTATCTAAGATTTCACCCATTATTGTCAAAATATTTTGCTTTTTCATACACAAAGAGCAAACATACTAATTATCTGACTTCTATATTTAATAATGGGCAACAACAAACAAGAGAAAAAAAGTAAAGCCTCATAAAATGTCAGCTGCCTCATTAGCAGACAATAGACACTTAGAAATTTAAAAGTGCAGTGCACAGAAAAACAAGACCACAGGTTACATAGATATCACTTGACTGACCATATATATGTGGTCAGACAAATGATAAAAAATTAATTGGAATTAATTGCACTGAAAAAATAAAATAAAATACCATAACAAAAACCCTGCATTCAAAAATAAAATAGCATGCAGATTTGGAGCCTGCAAGTCCACTCAGTCCTATTCTCATGACTGCTCTTTTGCTCTCTGGGTTCCCACCCCTCCTTCTAAATGGAAAAGCACCAGGTTTAAGATGGATTCCAGTATCATGTGACAAACATGGTCACATGTCCAGTGAGACCCCTAGTCTCCTTTATTCCAAGGATGGCCGGCAGGTACCCAGGAAGATTTGCAAGTAAACAGAGCCATTTACAGGTGATTGATTCTGAAACAGCCTTAATGGCTTCCACTTAACATGTTTACATCAGTAATACAAGTTTAGATCTTATTCTTCTAACTCCAGACATAGAAATAATACATGCAAACACTCAGTAGTTTATAAGCTCTGTAATGATACTGTGGTCCGCGTCGACCCACCTACCCGTTAGGGGGCGGTGGGGAGCTATGAGGTCACTGGCCGGCCTGGGTCACACCTCCATCAGCGGGGAATTAGCGGCGGGGCGGCCGCCAGCCAGAGTCTGTAGCGCGCCCCTCAGGCAGGGGAGCGCCGGCTAAGGTCAGTAGCGCGCCCCTCAGGCAGGGGAGCGCCGGCAAAGGTCAGTAGCGCGCCCCTCAGGCAGGGGAGCGCCGGCAAAGGTCAGTAGCGCGCCCCTCAGGCAGGGGAGCGCCGGCTAAGGTTAGTGGCGCGCCCCTCAGGCAGGGGAGCGCCGGCTAAGGTCAGTGGCGCGCCCCTCAGGCAGGGGAGCGCCGGCTAAGGTCCTGGCGTGGCTCGGCCGGGTAGGGGAACGCAGGCCCACCCTACACCACTGCGTTCCAGCCCAGGGCCCTGACAGTGGCAGGACGAGGGTCCCGCCACTGGATCAGCGGCATCCTTCCGCAATACAGACTCACCACTGTGCAGCTCTGTCCCTGGGCTACTTCCTACCCGATTGCTCGTCCGAATCCCTCTGGTCCCGCCGGTGCGTCAGGGTAGTCCGCTGCTGGCAGCTCCAGCTCCCCCTCAGGCTCAGGCTCCTCCAGCTCCTCTGGGTACTCGGCTGCTGGCAGCTCCAGCTCCCCCTCCGGCTCCTCCAGTTCCTCTGGGTACTCGGCAGCGGGCAGTCCTGGCAGCCCCAGTCCGTCCTCCAGGTGAGGTCTCCACTGGTCCAGGGCCTCCCCTGGCGTGGCAGCAGGGTCTGAAGGGAGCAGCCCACGGTCTGCGTCTGCCTCCCTCCCTGGTGCTGCTCCAACTGAGCTAAGGGCCCCACCCTTTATACTTCCTGTTCCACCCCTCCCCTTCCGGGGGGTGGAGCGAGCTTGGGCTGGCCCCGCCCACTCAGGCTGAGGGAAAGGCCCTTTACCCTAAGGTTCGGAGGGCAGCCACCCTGGCCCCCTACATACCCCACCCCTCAAATCCAGCTCCTGAACCTCGGAGCTGGCGTCCCCAGCCTCCCCCAGATGGGAGAAAAAGTCCGCATTGGCGTTGTCCCGTCCCGCCCGATGGCGGATCGTGAAGGCGTAGGTTTGTAGCGTGAGATACCACCGCTGCAGGCGGGCATTCGCGTCCTTCATCCTGTTGAGCCACTTCAGGGGTGCATGATCTGTGACCAGTGTAAAGGGGGCCCCGAGGAGGTAGTAGCGGAGAGCATCAACCACCCACTTAACAGCTAGGGCCTCCTTCTCCAGGACGGAGTAGTTCCGCTCCCGGGGGAACAGTTTCCGACTGATGTAAACAATAGGATGCTCCTCCCCGTCCACCTCCTGCGAGAGGACAGCCCCAAGCCCCACGCCAGAGGCATCGGTCTGGACAATGAAGTCACGATCGAAGTCCGGGCTGAAGAGTACGGGCTCGCTACACAGGCGGTCTTTGACAGTTTGAAAGGCCCTCTCACAGTCGTCAGACCAGCACACTCTGCGGGGGCTCTCTTTGGTCAGGAGTTCTGTCAGAGGGGCCGTAATGGTCGCAAAGTGGGGTACGAACCGCCGGTAATAGACGGCTAGGCCCAAGAATTGACGCACCTGCCTCTTCGTGGTTGGCGCCTGATATTCCTGGAGTGCTTGAACCTTTCCGATGAGGGGGCGTACCTGTCCCCGCCCCAAGGTGTACCCCAGATAAGTGGTTTCTTCCCGCCCGATTCGTCATTTCTTGGGGTTGGCTGTGAGGCCGGCGGCGCGGAGGTCCCTGAGGACAGCCGCCACTTGGTTGAGATGTTCCTCCCAGTTACTGCCATAGATGACCACATCATCCAGGTAGGCGGCGGCGTACTTGGTGTGAGGTTGCAAAAGCCGGTCCATCAAGCGCTGGAAGGTTGCTGGGGCCCCATGGAGGCCGAAAGGCATCTGAGTAAACTGGTACAGGCCTGAAGGGGTGGCAAACGCGGTCTTCTCCTTGGATCGGAGTTCCAAGGGGATCTGCCAGTACCCCTTGGTGAGATCTAAGGTGGTGATATAGCAGGCTTCTCCCAGCCGGTCAAGGAGCTCATCGACGCGGGGCATTGGATACGCATCAAACTTTGAAATGGCGTTGACTCTCCGAAAGTCAATACAAAACCGCCGGCTCCCATCTGGCTTCGGAACGAGGACGACGGGGCTCCGCCATTCGCTCTGGGAATGCTCTATAACCCCCAGTTCCAACATGGCCTGGACTTCCTCCTCCACAGCCTCTCGCATTCGCCTAGGCAATGGCCGGGTCGTCTCTCGGACCACCACCCCGGGGTCGGTCTGGATTGCATGGTAGGCGAGCGTAGTCTGTCCGGGCTTCGTGGTGAAGGTCCTGGGGAATGCCTTCACTAAGCAGAGGGCCTGTTCCCGCTGCTCGGAAGTGAGCGTCTCGGCCAGCTGGGGTTCCCCATTATCAGAGTCTTCGGGGGGTTGTGGCCCAAGGTCAGGTTCAGGTGGGTACGGGGCAATTAGTAGTCCTTCCCGTTCCCGCCAGGGTTTTAAAAGATTTACATGATAAATCTGCTTTCCCTTTCGGTGATCAGGCTGCCGGATTTCGTAATTGACAGGCCCCACTTGGTGAAGGACTTCATACGGACCCTGCCAGCGGGCAAACAGCTTTGATTCCTCCAAGGGGAGCAGGAGGAGAACTCGGTCCCCGGGGGCAAATAATCGGACCTGGGTGTCCTGATTATATTGCTGCTCCTGGCCCCTTTGGGCCGTGTTTAAGTTTTCCCTTGCGAGTTCACCTGCCCGGGCCAGCCGCTCCTGCAGCTGCAGGACGTATTGTAAAAGGCCCTGCGTTGAGGATGGTGTATGTTCCCAAGTTTCTCTCAGGAGGTCCATCACTCCGCGGGGCCGTCGCCCATAGAGGAGCTCAAATGGAGAGAACTTCGTGGAAGCCTGTGGAACTTCCCGGACCGCCAGTAGTAAAGGGGGAAGTAGTTGATCCCACTGACGGAGGTCCTGGGTGGGGAAGCGTCGCAACATACCCTTCAGGGTTCGGTTAAAACGTTTGACTAACCCATCTGTCTGGGGATGGTAAACTGAGGCCTGCAGTTTCTTAATCCCCAGCAGGGCACATACTTGACGGAACAATTTAGAGGTGAAGTTGGTCCCTTGGTCAGTAAGTAACTCTCGAGGGAGGCCTACCCTGGCGAAGATCTTCACGAGCTCTGCCGCGATAGTGCGGGCAGTGATACTCCTTAAGGGGATAGCCTCAGGGAAGCGGGTAGCGTAGTCCATCAAGACAAGGATATACTGGTAGCCCGCCTGACTTTTCGGGAAGGGTCCGACCAGGTCCATCGCTACTCGTTCAAACGGAACGCCCACTGTTGGCAATGGAACCAGGGGGGCCTTCCGGACCCCGGCCGGGGCGGCGCGTTGGCAGTCTGGGCATGACCCACAATAATCCTTCACCTCGCGGTGGATGCCGGGCCAGAAGAACTTGGCCAGGACCCTAGCCGCAGTTTTCTCCGGTCCTAAATGGCCTGCGGCTGGGATGTCATGGGCTAGCTTTAGGACCGCCCGTCGATGAATGCAGGGAACCACGAGTTGGGTCCGGACCTCTTGAGTTTGCGGGTCCCGCTCCACGCGGTAGAGACGATCCCGATCAAGTTCAAATCTAGGCCATTGGGTCGCCCGCTGGGCCTCCACGACCTTCCCCTCTACCCGTGCCAGCTGTTCATAGGCAAACCGGAGTGTAGGGTCCTCCCTTTGGTCTCGGCTAAAGTCCCTAATGTCCACCGGGGGGCCCCCTGTTTCCTGGCCATCCTGCCTGGGTGAAAGGGATGGGTCAAGGCCGGGGTCGGGGCTCCGCCCGGGGCCTGGGTCCGTCGCAGAGGGGGCTCCCTCGAAAGCCTCTTCCGGAGATAGGGACCGGAGCACCTCGACGAATTCTAGCCAGTCCCGGAACCCAGGATGATTGGGTAGGCAAGGGATGGGGCCACAGCCACGTTCATTAACTGAGTTGCCCCGTCTACCGTGAGAGGGACCTGCACCGTGGGGTACGGTTTCACATCTCCATGTATGCACTGTATCCGTACCTCCCCGATGATCTGCTCGGTGTCCGGGAGGAGGGACTGGCAGACAAGAGTCTGCCCACAGCCCGAATCAACTAGACCCACAACAGGTGTCCCGGCGATGCTCATGGGGGGCCGTCAGTTTGGCCGTGGATGGTGGGCGGGCCCGGTGCTCCCCGGTGTACACCCGGCCAAAATCGCATTCCATCGCCGTACAGTCTCGTTGCAGGTGGCCGTACTCCCCACACTGAAAGCAAGGTCCTACCTCTGTGCGCCCCGGCCGTGCAGGGTCACCCGGGTGGCCGCGGGGTTGGCCGGGGCCCGATGGACGGGCCAAACGTCCGGACGGTGCGGGTTGTGGGGCCTCGGGCCGTCGGGGAAAAGTAGTGCCGCCACCGTTTGGTCGTCTGGCTCGAGCTGGCACATTGACTTTGGGGGTGGACCCCCTTTCTGGCTTCTGAGCGCCGGGTCCAGAGCTTGGGGGTCGGGTGGTCGGCCCTATCGGGGCCTCGGCCTCTAGAAAGTTCTCCATAAGTGTGACCGCTGCACTTAGAGTTTGAGGTCGGTGCCGCAAGACCCATGCCCTCCCTGGAGTCAGAAGGATGTGCACGAATTGCTCGAGGATGATCTGTTCTGTCACCTCAGCCACAGTTCGATGCTCGGGTTGTAGCCATCGGCACGCTGCATCCTTTAATTCCTGTGCCACAGCCCGGGGCCGGGCACCCGGGGGGTAAAGCTTTCCCCGAAACCGTCACCGAAAAGTTTCCGGGGTGACATCGAAGGCATCCAGGATAGCCGCTTTTACTCTGGCGTAAACACGGGCTTCATCGTCTGGTAGCCCCCGGTAAGCCTTCTGGACCGGCCCCATTAGATAGGGGGCAAGCAGGGTGGCCCATTGGTCCGGCGCCCAACCAGCTACTGCAGCAACCCGCTCGAAGGTCACCAGGTAAGCCTCTGGGTCATCCTCAGGCCCCATCTTGGCCAGATGGATTGGTGGAGCAGGCGGGTTGGGGGTGGTCACCCCACCCGGCTGGGCTCCACCGGGGCTCGGCCACAGGGCGGCAAGTTGCTGGAAACATTGGGTCTGTTGTTCGCGGTGCTGGGCCCCCAAGGTTTGAAGCAACTGCTGCTGGTGGGTACCCAGCTGCTGTATGAGTTGTTGCTGCTGCTGAGTCTCGGACAGCACCCTGATGAGCCTTTCCATCTCCATCTTCTGTTTAGGGGCTGTCGCTGCCTCCTTGCTCTAATCCCTTCCGGCAGGGATAGGGGGCGCTACCCGCATTCTCCACCACTTGTGGTCCGCGTCGACCCACCTACCCATTAGGGGGCGGTGGGGAGCTATGAGGTCACTGGCCGGCCTGGGTCACGCCTCCGTCAGCGGGGAATTAGCGGCGGGGCGGCTGCCAGCCAGAGTCTGTAGCGCGCCCCTCAGGCAGGGGAGCGCCGGCTAAGGTCAGTGGCGCGCCCCTCAGGCAGGGGAGCGCCGGCTAAGGTCAGTGGCGCGCCCCTCAGGCAGGGGAGCGCCGGCTAAGGTCCCGGCATGGCTCGGCCGGGTAGGGGAACGCAGGCCCACCCTACACCACTGCGTTCAAGCCCAGGGCCCTGACAGTAGCAGGACGAGGGTCCCGCCACTGGATCAGCGGCGTCCTTCCGCAATACAGACTCACCACTGTGCAGCTCTGTCCCTGGGCTACTTCCTACCCGATTGCTCGTCCGAATCCCTCTGGTCCCGCCGGTGCGTCGGGGTAGTCCGCTGCTGGCAGCTCCAGCTCCCCCTCAGGCTCAGGCTCCTCCAGCTCCTCTGGGTACTCGGCTGCTGGCAGCTCCAGCTCCCCCTCCGGCTCCTCCAGTTCCTCTGGGTACTCGGCAGCGGGCAGTCCTGGCAGCCCCAGTCCGTCCTCCAGGTGAGGTCTCCACTGGTCCAGGGCCTCCCCTGGCATGGCAGCAGGATCTGAAGGGAGCAGCCCACGGTCTGTGTCTGCCTCCCTCCCTGGTGCTGCTCCAACTGAGCTAAGGGCCCCGCCCTTTATACTTCCTGTTCCACCCCTCCCCTTCTGGGGGGTGGAGCAAGCTTGGGCTGGCCCCGCCCACTCAGGCTGAGGGAAAGGCCCTTTACCCTCAGGTTCAGAGGGCAGCCACCCTGGCCCCCTACAGATACCTTACATGAAGCATATTCCAGTTACATTATATTCACACTCAGTAGCATATTTCCATAAAACATATGGAGTGCAACATCACAATTGCAATTAATTTTTTTGAATTAATCACGTGAGTTAGCTGTGATTAATCGACAGCCCTTTTATATATATATTTGCAAGGCAGCACTGAAAGGGGTAAGACCAAAGTCACTTCATTTACAGAAAAAACTAAGCGTTTGGTACTCTTGCTTCTTGCTTCCTATCTATGACATATATATATATAGATAGTGACAGACCCAGACCAGTGGGGTACAGGAGTCTGGTCCTATTGGGATCCAGGATGTGGGCGGGCGAAGCCCGCCCACTGCTAAAGGATCCCCCCCAGCCTAAGGAGGGGATCCACAGGACCTGGAGACCAAAAAATTACGAGGGACAACTAATAAAAGAACAGGGACAGGAGTGAGGTCAAAGGGTCAAAAGAAGGAAACCAGACGGGGACACCGAGCAGAGAACCCCGGACAGCGCCCACTGCTCCTCAAAGGCGTCAAAGGAGTCAGTGGACGCCGCACAGAGGAACTCTGCCTGGATACGTGAACGAACGGAGGACCAGAAATAGGCCCCACAGTCACAGGAGACTCCATCGGCCAACCTCTTCACTCTGGTTTTATAGATGGCCAGTTTTGCTAGGGCCAGGACGAGGTTGACCAGGAGGTCCCGTGACTTTGTGGGGCGACGGATAGGGAGTGCATAAATAAAAAGGTGAGGGGAAAAGTGCAACAAAATCTTAACAAAATATCCTTGAGGACCCGGAATAGGGGCTGCAGCCTGGCGCACTCCAGGTAAACATGCGCCAGGGTCTCCCTCACGCCGCAGAAGGGCAGGTGTCTGGGATAGGGGTAAACCGCGTCAAGTACATGCCCGTGCTCACAGCTCCATGAAGGAGCCGCCAACTGATGTCCCCGATGGGCTTTGGGATACAGGAATCTGGTAGAGGGCAAATATACTGGTCACTGGATGAGTAGTTTTCTGTTCCCTGAGTGACCAGAGCAGGGGCTGCACTAGAGTAATCAGGAACCTGCTAGAAACCAGTTAAGGCAGGCAGGCTAATTAGGACACCTGGAGCCAATTAAGAAGAAGCTGCTACAATCAATTAAGGCAGGCTAATCAGGGCACCTGGGTTTTAAAAGGAGCTCACTTCAGTTTGTGGTGTGAGTGTGAGGAGCTAAGAGTGAGAGGTGCAAGGAGCTGAGTGTGTGCATGCTGCTGGAGGACTGAGGAGCACAAGCGTTATCAGGCACCAGGAGGAAGGTCCTGTGGTGAGAATAAGGAAGGTGTTTGGAGGAGGTCATGGGGAAGTAGCCCAGGGAGTTGTAGCTGTCATGCAGCTGTTACAGGAGGCACTATAGACAGCTGCAGTCCACAGGGCCCTGGGCTGGAACCCAGAGTAGAGGGTGGGCCCGGGTTTCCCCCAAACCTCCCAATTGACCTGGACTGTGGGTTCTTCCAGAGGGGAAGGTCTCTGGGCTATTCCCCAACCCACATGGTGAATCTCTGAGGCAAGAAAATCCGCCAATAAGCGCAGGACCTACCAAGGTAGAGGCGGGACTTTGTCAATATATATATATTGCTTCCTATCTATGACACACACACACACACACACACACATATATATATATATATATATATATATATATATATATATGTGTGTCATAGATAGGAAGCAAGAGTACCAAAAGCTTGTTTTTTTCTGTAAATGAAGTGACTTTGGTCTTACCCCTTTCAGTGCTGCCTTGCAAATATTTACAGTTGGGAAGGAAAGAGTTAACATACAATGATCCATCCAGTGCCTAATGGCCGTTGCTTGTGTCTATTGTTAGATACCCACCCCTCAGCATCCTTGAATGCCTCCACAGTTTTAAGGTCAGATACATTACAAGTGCCTGCACCTAAGAAGAACAGAATTATTGTACCCTGCACATTTAAGAGCTAAAAGAAAGCTGGCCTCTTCCACTCACAAAAACAAAGTCTACAGTTACAATTGTAGATGTATTTTTAGCTGACATTCAACAGAACTGTGCTGCTTTTCAAATGTGCCTTGAAATACCCATTTTCTTTAGCTGCCTCTGTGTCTATGTGCTTGCTGTTTGAAGATAAGTCAGTCATTTGAGTGACTTAGGAATCAGGAGAAGCAGCACTCAGCAGCATGCTGATGTTGGCAAAGGCAGTGAAACGAGCAGCTCCTGAAATGTTCCCCCTCATGTGCCACCTTATATCTTGGTTAGAGACATCTGTAGGAGGATAGACTCTTAAACACTGTTAGGGAATGTCTATGTACATAAGGGCAAATCCTGTCCCAGCCTCCCTGGTTGCAGTGGTTCCCTTGGCAACAGAATCAATAAAATTCTGCAGAATTCCAGGGACCATGCAGAGAGTGGGGAGTGTGCTACTGCTGTAAGGCACAGAGGCCAACTTTGCGGGGATACTTGCAGATAAGAACAAATCCTCTCCTACTTCCTCCTTCAGGGAGTGCTCCCAGTTCATCTTGTGGTGCAAACCTCCCTGAATTTGTAGGATGCATTTTCATAGCTTCATAGATTCTAAGCCAAGAAGGGACCACTGTGGTCATCTAGTCTTACCTCCTACATAACACAGGCCATAGGACTTCCCTCTTAATTCCTGTTTGAATTAGAGCATATCTTTTTGAAAAAATAAATTGAAGTGAGGTAGGCCAGTGGAGCTATGATTATGCAAATAATTATGCAAATTAAGCAGCTCTTAATCAGCCTCCACTATAACACGCAGTCTCAAGTGGAAAATTGGATTTTCCTGATCTCGCCAGGCCAACCCAATATGCACCCCATTTGCCTGATCAATATGTTCAGCCCAGGATATGGTTGTTAATGAATGCACCCAGTTCACTGAAGTAGTTTTTCAACTTTCTTCTTTCTCCCTCCAAAGACACTGTCAGTTGTTTCCCCACAGAACAATGAAGATCTGCCTACTCATTTTTATTATTTAACAAGTCTTAGAGCATATAGACATATTACTTTGAAATATTTTCAGGACAAATAATCTCAAAAGTAAATACAAGTATATAATGTTTTTTCCTATTTATATTGAGAGATTTTAATGGTTCTTAAATTAGATAATGAAAAGGAATAGTGATTCTTGATGGTTAAGGATATAATTCCTTCCAACAAAAGATAGTTGCAAAATGACTCTATACAGCTGTCTAGGTACTTTATAAAATGTACACGTACTGCTAACAATTTGACCGGCTGAATTCAGTGGTGCTTGATCTTTGCTATTCTGACAACACAAATATGTATCTAATTTGGAGGGTCAGCGAGTATTGTGGTGATTAACTTTAAAAAAAATATGCCTCTTTTCATAGCTGCATAAAGCTTTATTGTGATGAAACCACAAAATATTTTTTTCAAATTGAAGCAAATCTAACTTGGGTTTGGATAAGCAAACAAAAGCTGAAATACTAACTTGAATGTTATGAAGTGCACATTCTTCATAAATTGCACACACACACATACACACACAAAAATTGGCAGGTAACCAAGAACCGGTCCTCAAGTTTTAATCTTCAAATCCCAATGAAATATCCATGAAACAGTTCTTGTGATGCACTTCCAGTTATGCTCCTGGATAGAACCCAAGAGTATAAAGGAAGGAAATAATGAAGAAGTCTCTCTCTCCAAAACATGAAAATGTTTTAGAATCTCAAGGATTTTTCTAGGTCAAACCTTGGTTCAAGGGAAGTTTTAGTGTATCTATTTCAGCATTGCATGGCTGCACAGCGGTTTTGGGGATCTGAAATGGAAGTCCTTCCCACCTCTTCAAAGAAATTACCACTGAGGAATTGTCTACACTGGCAATTTACAGCGCTGCAACTTTCTCACTCAGGGGTGTGAAAAAACATCCCCCTGAGTGCAGCAAGTTTCAACGCTGTAAAGTGCCAGTGTAAACAGTGAACCAGCGCTGGGAGCTGCACCCCTGGTGGAGGTGGGTTTTTTTAGAGCACTGGAAAAGCTCTCTCCCAGTGCTCTGCCGTGACTACAAAAGCCACGTTAAAGCGCTGTCGTGGCAGCGCTTTAGCATCGCCACTGTAGACTAGGCCTCGGGAGCGGCCCCAATGAGAGACAGGGGGATGGGGTTGGAGAGGAACTTACCATGCTGCAGGAGCTCCTGTCCCATGGGCTAGACCTGGCTTCCCTCTCTGGGTGTTGTGACCAGGCACGTGAAGTTGCAGCCTCAGACATTAGGAAGAACTACAGACCTCCAGATAGCTCCCCTTTCCATTTTAATTGTTATTTATAAAGGATCTTCAGTGTGCTTGTTGCTGTACAAACTAAAAGTGAGACACTGTTCTTAGCCCAAGGAGCTTGTAATCTAGTTCAAACATTTATAGCATAACAAAAAGATGGCTCAATAAATTGTGCAGATGTCTTCTCTGAGGTCAACACTGCATGATTTTGTGAAAGAAATATGTTACCAGGAAGGATACGAAAGCTGAGAGGGAGATTGCTTGCTGTATAAGAAGTGGAGAAGTCCCAAACATGGAAGAGGTGATATGTAGTAAGGCAATAGAGGAGTAATTAGGAGGAGCATCAGGACTGATATAAGGGAAAAAATGAGAACACATACATTATATAATTGGCAGAAGTGTTTAGGTTTGTTTTACTTGGCTGGTGCTTTACTTAGTACTAAGAGAATATAGTTTTGTGTGTGTGTGTGTATTGGACAAACAGGTGAATTATACATCTAGTTCATGGAAAGTATAAATAGGAAGAGTGAGGTTTGCATGAAGATGTGAGACATATTTTGTCAGTAACAGGTAAGTCTTTTGGTCTCAATCAGCTACCCTAGACAGTACTGCTATTCATTCATAACGTAATCAACATTATTGATTATAATCAACATTATTGAAACAAAGTGGAATGACAAAAATCAGTGGGTTACCATAACACATGGTTATAAAATATACAAGGAGGACAGCTTAGGTCATAGAGAGTTTCATTGTACCAAAAGATTCCACAGAATCTAATGAGATAAAATTTGTGGGGAGAGACCTCCTACTATAATATACATGGATATAAATCCAAAGTGATAAGAATACAACTGTAATATAAGGGTTATGCTATCTGACTCCTGATCAGGAAAAGCATACTAAGTGAACAACACCGATCAGATCAAAGAGGCAACTATGTCTGACAAAACAACAATAATGGGCAACTTCAGTTACTAGACTATCAACTGGTCAAATTTCACATCACGTGTAGGGTTTGAAAAGCAATTTCTCAACACTGGTAACCAGTCTTTTCCCTTCTGTGACCCCCTGTTACAACAGAAGAAAGTTTCATGGCTTCCTCTCATAAAGAAATACAGAGAGTGGTCATTATCCATAGGTTTGAAAATTTATGCTTATAAACAATTGCTTCTTGGAATATCTAATTCTACAGCAGATGAAATAAGAGACTATTCTTATCTTAGTCTTGGAGTGTTAAGTAAAATTGAGCCATTGAGTAACAGTGTCCATAGTGTAGGTTAAGCATTTTGTGGAGAGGCGTTGTACCAAAAATAACCCTGGTAACCCTCACATTTAAAATAGGAGATTTCCACGTGGTTTATAGTCAACATAAATATGAAGTCAGTGGGAGCCGATGGTACAAAAATTGGTGCCCATGGTTAGGCTACTACATCTGTATTTAGGTACCTAAATAAGTGGCCTACTTTCAAAAGTGCAGAGCAGCCAACAGCTCGAATTCACTTCAGGGGAAGGTACTGGGTATCATTTCTTGAAAATGAGGTCACTTATTTAGGTGCTAAAGCATTAAATTAGAATTCTGCTTTTAAGCACTCGTTTTTTAATCTGGCCCAGAATGTTTTAACAGCAAATTCTGCCAGTTTCCCATTCTTCTATAAATATTAACATAGCAAAGGAATGTATTTTTTCCCATTGCACTTCTATTGTCATGTGTTGACAAGAGTTACAGTTTGTGTCTGTCTCATGCCAGCCATGTCCATGGAGAAATTCCAAACAACCTTGAATATAATGCACAGTGGTATTTTACATACCAGCTGTATGTTTACAGATTGTTTGCAAGCGCCCACTTAATTGTAATTGTTCCTGAACAATGAAGGCAGCAGCTCTGTTCTCATTCCTCCACTGACATTTGCATTGAAGGAGTAATATAAATGTGGTCTTGCTGGCACTGTTCCTCATGGGAAATAATGACATTTTTCCACCATCAAAAAACTTCACTTCATATTTTTCAATTCCCTCAACTAGAAAAATGTTTTTTTCTGCATCCTTTTAATTTTTTAGATATTATTCTTGCATCTGAAGACCTGGATAACCTAGAAAGTTAGGTGTTAGAGCCAAACAATAATAAATTAATATAGGAAAGTGAGAATATGTGTAAAAAGCATAACACCTTTGGAACACATATGACACAAGGACTGGTTCCTGTGTTCTTCAGACAAATTTTAGGGGCTGGAGATATTGAGTCTGATTCTCTACAGCCTTGTATCTAGTGTAGTGATTTACACCTGGGCAGAAGGAGGAAGCCCCCATGCTAAGGATCCTCCCTCTCTCCCCCCCCTCAAAAAAAAAATTTGGAGGCAGGGGCTACAGTCTTTTTAGTAATATTATTTGTCCAATGTCTAACACTCTATACACTGATCCTTGGTTGAGTTTCTAGATCAGTGGTGAGCAACCTGCGGCCCATCAGGGTAACACTGGTCCACAATTTTTGAGAAGTCGTCTGCTTCAGAGATAAAATGTGCTATTTATTATGTATTTTGATGTGCTGAATTCAAATATGACAATTAAAACAACTGGCTACTGTTTCTAAGATATTTAAGTTTTTACATTTTATGTCTATGTATATTGTGTAGATAGTAGAGTTTTAATCATAAATTGTAAACCTAGGTCTTTTCATGTGTTTATAGTTGCATTACATGATATTTCACCTGTCCTGTTTATGTAACACTTTAAAAATCAGCAAAAGGGTTATATAAATAAAATCTATTATGAAACAAAAGGCAAAAAACTATTATGTACATAGCTTAGTCCTATTCAGTGTCTACTCGGCGCTTCTTGGCTTGTCTCTTGTATTCATTAAATGGAGCATCTCTTGTCACTGTCCAGCAATAGTCTGCAAGCACTGATGGGCTCCATTTGCCCTGATAGCGTTTCTACATTGTTGCAAAGTCCTGATGAAATCGCTCGCCGTGCTCGTCGCTCACTGCTCCGCAGTTCGGTGGAAAAAAATCTAGATGAGAGTGCAAAAAATGTATCTTTAGTGACATGTTGCAACCAAGGCTTTTGTATGCCTTGAGGAGGTTTTCCACCAACAACCTGTAATTGTCTGCCTTGTTGTTTCCGAGAGAATTTATTGCCACTAACTGGAAGGCTTTCCATGCTGTCTTTTCCTTGCCACGCAGTGCATGGTCAAATGCATCATCTCGAAGAAGTTCACGAATCTGAGGACCAACAAAGACACCTTCCTTTATCTTAGCTTCACTTAACCTTGGAAATTTTCCACGGAGTTACTTGAAAGCTGCTTGTGTTTTGTCAATGGCCTTGACAGAGTTCTTCATCAAAGCCAGCTTGATGTGTAAGGGCGGTAACAAAATCTTCCTTGATTCAACAAGTGGTGGATGCTGAACACTTTTCCTCCCAGGCTCCAATGACTGTCGGAGTGGCCAATCTTTCTTGATGTAGTGGGAATCTCTTGCACGACTATCCCATTCGCAGAGAAAACAGCAGTACTTTGTGTATCCAGTCTGCAGACCAAGCAAGAGAGCAACAACCTTCAAATCGCCACAAAGCTGCCACTGATGTTGGTCATAGTTTATACACCTCAAAAGTGGTTTCATGTTGTCATAGGTTTCCTTCATATGGACTGCATGACCAACTGGAATTGATGGCAAAACATTGCCATTATGCAGTAAAACCGCTTTAAGACTCGTCTTCGATGAATCAATGAACAGTCTCCACTCATCTGGATCGTGAACGATGTTGAGGGCTGCCATCACACCATCGATGTTGTTGCAGGCTACAAGATCACCTTCCATGAAGAAGAATGGGACAAGATCCTTTTGACGATTACGGAACATGGAAACCCTAACGTCACCTGCCAGGAGATTCCACTGCTGAAGTCTGGAGCCCAACAGCTCTGCCTTACTCTTGGGTAGTTCCAAATCCCTGACAAGGTCATTCAATTCACCTTGTGGTTCAGAGGAGGAGGATGGGAGAAAATGTGGGTCCTGTGACATTGATGGTTCAGGACCAGAAGTTTCATCCTCTTCCTTGTCTGAATCAAGTGAGAATGATTCTGGTGCATCAGGACCCGGCAGTCCTTCTCCGTGGGGTACTGGGCGTATAGCTGATGGAATGTTTGGATAATGCACAGTCCACTTTTTCTTCCTTGACACACCTTTTCCAACTGGAGGCACCATGCAGAAGTAACAATTGCTGGTATAATCTGTTGGCTCTCTCCAAATCATTGGCACTGCAAAAAGCATAGATTTACTTTTCCTGTTCAACCACTGGCGAAGATTTGTTGCACAAGTGTTGCAGCATATGTGTGGGGCCCACCTCTTGTCCTGATCTCCAATTTTGCAGCCCAAATAAAGGTGATAGGCTTTCTTAACCATCGTGGTTATAGTGCGCTTTTGTGATGCAAAAGTCACTTCACCACAAACATAGCAGAAGTTATCTGCACTGTTCACACAAGTACGAGGCATCTCTGCTCACTTTGGCTAAACAGAAATGTGACCCTTTGCAAAATCAAACACTGACAAATAAGAGAGCACGACACAGTATGATTTCTAGAGCTGATATAGGGCAATTTGTTCAGCAGAGTGCTGTAAGCTTTGTTATGATTGCATCATCCATGATTTCTAGGAATAACATGATGCAATTCATATCATGTATGATGCAATACCAGCTTCAGATTGCATCATTCATTGTTTTGCCTAAAAAGCAAGTACTGTCCAAACCCAGTCATAGATTTATTCATAGATCCAGTCAAAGATGTATTTTAGTCATTTCTGGTTTAAATTGAGATCCCTTCCCTTTATAACTCACTTATCCTCTGCCATTCCCAAGTCAAGGGTCGTATATACTGACTCAATAGCATATCTTGAAAACTAGAGCCAATCAACAATTTTAAGCATCATTTTCATTCTCAGTGACCCAGAATTAGTAAAGTTTGACTACATGTATTTCAGAAGCATTTTGGCTGTAGAGCAGTGTAATCAGCTGGTGAGATGTGAGACAGTTTGTTTAAATTGACCATCTGCAGGTACGGCTGCCCACAGCTCCCAGTGGCCATGGTTCGCCATTCCTGGCCAATGGGATCTGCAGGAAGCAGCAGCCAGCCTTCGCCACTTCCAGCAGCTCCCATTGGCTAGGAATGGCGAACAAACCGCAGTCACTGGGAGCTGCGGGCCGCCGTGCCTGTGGACAGTCAATGTAAACAAACTGTCTCACGTCCCACCAGCAGATTACCCTGACGGGCCGCATGCTACCCGTGGGCCGCAGGTTACCCACCATAGTTCTAGGTGCTACCATAATACAAATAATAAATAATCTTCTTACCTAGTCACAGACCTCACCTGCAACATTCCTACCAGCCTCAGCCCCAGCCCCTGTCCAACTGTTCTCCCAGCCTGTCCACCAGACTCCTACACTAATCATCGCTCCTGTTCCAGCACTCCCACACCTGGCATGCAAAATCTTCCATGAGTTATTGCCATGACCCCAATGTCTCAATTCTCTGTGGGTAAAAAATATTGAGACTGGAGAAACAGCAACAATGGAGTTCATGGAAATGCAGCAGGAATGAACTTTTCCCAGCATTAACTGCTGGGCCTCTTTCTAATGCTTCTATATTTTAGGAAAAAAAGTTCTTCAGAAACATAAAGGAAGATAAGTCATGGTGATAGATGACTGATGAAATGAAATGATTTTGAAGACACACAAACTACACAGCTGTGCCAGTTACAAAGAAAATGCCTCTGATCATTTCAATGCTCTAGTTCAACCATTCGGACAGGTTAGCTTGATTCTATGCCATAACACTGTCAAAGCTGCTAGATAATATGTAGATTTCTCACCGATCTCCACAGGATATTGCTGTTATTTCAAGATTTATTACTTTGCAAGGAGAATGATGGACAATTATTCTCACAATACTAGCATACTGTCTGAAAATATTAAAATGCTGCTGTAATGATGCTGCCTGTGGTGGGACACTTCTGAGAGTATCAATTCAGGACAAATTGCTTAGAGCAGGGCAGTTATAGCCCACGGTGGGGGTTTCTCCACGTCTAAGGCACACCACACCAGACAGAGAGGACTTTGGTTTTACCCCACTGGCTAACCATAAGTCATACAAGCAATTCCCTTAGACACTCCAGTTTCCCAGTATCACCACCAGTGCCACTTGTTATGGGGAAAAATGGTTATGAAAACCAATACCCCAATAAAAGAAAAAAAGTTCTCCTGATCCCAAAGGACCAAGCCCAAGACCCAGGTCAATATACAAATCAGCTCTTACTCACAAATCACGCTGTTGCCAATCTTTTAGAATCTAAAATCTAAATGTTTATTCATAAAAGTAAAAAGATATAGATGAGTTAACTAGAATTAGTTAAATGTAATCAATTACATATAGTAATGGCAAAGTTCTTGGTTCAGGGTTGTAGCAATGATGAAATAAACTGCAGGCTCAAATCAAGTCTCTGGAGTACATCCACAGCTGGGATGGATCATTCAGTCCTTTGTTCAGAGCTTCGGTTTGTACCAAAGCTCCTCCAGAGGTCAGAAGCAGGATTGAAGACAAGATGGAGTAGATGCAGCTGCCTTTTATAGTCTCTTGCCATGTGGCCTCTGTTTTCTTTGTCCCAAAGGCAAACTATCCAGCACATGGCATAGAAAAACCTTAAAGTTCTGTCCATAGGCAAGTCCCTGCATGCCTTGCTGAGTCACAAGGTGTATTTGCCTTCTCTCAATGGGTCAATTGTATAGCTGATGGTCCTTAAGGGGCCATCAATCAGGGTAGGCAGTGCTGATCCCACATTATCTGTATGTCACCCAGGGCTTGTCTTCACTACCCGCCTGGATCGGCGGGTAGAAATTGATCTCTCGGATCGAATTATCGCGTCTTGTTAGGACGCGACAATCGATCCCCGAATCGACGCACGTACTCCACCTGCCCAGGTAGGAATAAGCGCTGTCGACGGGGGAGCCGCGGTGGTCGATTTGCCGCCGTCCTCACAGCGGGGTAAGTCGGCTCGGATACATTGAATTCAGCTACGCTATTTGCGTAGCTGAATTTGTGTATCTTAAATGGATCCCCTCCCCTAGTGTAGACCTAGTCCCAGAAGCATAGCACAAGTTTGAAATACAGACAGTGTAGAGCCAATGCTTATAACTTTAAATACAAAAACGATACATGCATACAGATAACATAATCATAACCAGCACATCATAACCTTGTCATAGACACCTCACACGACAACCTTTGTACAATATTTGCTGCAAATATTTTTAACAGTGGTTGCAACAATGATCTATATGATTATAGTTTATGTCAATAACATCACAGCTGAACTTTCAGAAAAAACCCAGTTTTTAAATATGATTGTCTTTATGGAAAAAAAACAATACTCTGAGCTTTGAGCAATGCTGGCAGACTCTGTGAAAGCTTATATATACAGCCTCTGAACTTTATTCTTGCTGTTCCATTCATACCCAGGCAATCCCTATGCTGGTATGGCCTCCCGGGGTATGAGCAGCTATCATATGGGCTCTTCTGTTTTATGCCAGTGCTGAAGGACCTGAGGATTTGGGCGACTTAAAACTATCTTCCCACCCTTCCTGAGTCATGCCTGTAGGACCAAGCTCAGGATCTGGACCTTAGTGTCTGGAAAGCTGCCTTCTGTATCAGTCTCCTCTGTTGCATTGGTAATAATCTCAGGTATTTTCAGCAGTTCTTATGTATATTCCATTACATTCACATGCCATAAGCCCTACACTGTTCTCCTACAACATGTGAGCTGTCCTATGCTTAATCTCTTTTCCATGCTGCCATCCAATGTTCTTTTCTACTTTCAGTCCTTATCAGTTGAAATGGTCATTTTCAAAATCTGAAATATGCGTTAGACCTTATTGTAAAATGGGATTTACATTTACAGTACTGTTCCTATGCTGATACTTAAACCTACTTCTGTATTTCTTTTTCCATTTTAACTACTGTAAATGGGAGCAAAATTTTAATGATGCTCATTGAATGTAGCATGCATAGGTAGACCAGGTACACAAGGTTGACCAGCTTCTGTTTGTTGAAAGTACAAGGATTGGAGCCACATAGAACTCTTCCTCAGGTCTGGGAATGAAATCAAAGTATCTGAACTAAATACAAGTTGGGACAAATATTTTATTTCTAGAATTTGCTCGTGTGTATAGCAAATTTAGGTATTCAGACACCATGGTGATGGAACATAGTATGAATCTTTAGAAGATAAAAAAGATGAATATAGATTTTGACTGGTTAATACTTCACACTAATGATACACCATTGAAACGGGATAACGCGATTTTAGTAAGAGAAGTCTGGAATGGTTTATTTTAAAAAAACAAACACCTGATTATGGTTTATTTAGATGACAGTAGCTCCTAGATGTTCCTATAGAGGGGGATCTGTGATATATATGTACAGACAGTTTAGTAAAAGATACATTCCCTGCCCCAAAGAGCTAACAATTTTCTCAAGACTCTTCCAAAAAAAAAAAAAGTTATGGTGAATGTATCCAAAATAACAGTTGTCAGAGGTACTGTAGAATCTTCATTACATTTTTATGAAACCTTCCCTTGATGTACAGGTGCATTTCAGATGAAACAAGAGCTTTGTTTGGAACTGGTAAGCACTCCAAGTTTTATTCCCTTTCTAACCTAATAGGTTTCTATTTAATGCTTACGCTAGTCCACCTGGATAAGTGTTCTCACCCTTTTTTCTTTCCCTTGTTTATGAACTTTCAAACATTAGGAAAGAACTGAGGCCAATTTTTTCAAAAGTAGCAACTGATTTGAATTCTGTTTTTTGGGCATCCACTTTGATACTTTGGGTCTGATTTACAAAATTGCTGAGCACCCACAACTCCAACTGGAGATAATGAGAGTTTCAGGTCCTACACCCCCCTGAAAATAAGGCCCCAGCTGTCCAAAACTGGGCACCTCAAATTATTGACTAGTTTTGAAAATGTATGTGAGAGAGATGATGACTGCCCAGATACAGATAAAGAGAAATAGACCATACACCATGGTATCTGAGTGTCTACTAATAGAAGGCCACTCTTTCAGTAAGTCAGATGCTCCCTAGACTATATATTTGACAATTTTAAAAAATAGCTAGTAAATATAACCACAACATTGACCTTTATCATCCTGTAATACACCAAGTGTATGCAGTAGTAAAATTATGCAGTTCTATTGAACTAATAATTTTCCTTTCAACTAGGGCTATTTGATTAATCACAGTCAACTCACGCGATAAACAAAAAAATTAATCGTGATTAAAAAAATTAATTGTGATTAATCAGTTTTTATCGCACTGTTAAACAATAGAATATCAATTGAAATTTAATAAATATTTTGGATGTTTTTTTACATTTTCATATATATTGTATTCTGTGTTGTAATTGAATTCAAAATGTATATTATTTTATTACAAATATTTGCATTGTAAAAACGATAAACAAAAGATATAGTATATTTCAATTCACCTCAAACAAGTACTGTAGTGAAATCTCGTTGTCGTAAAAGTGCAATTTACAAATGTAGATATTTTTTTTTTGGTTATATAACTGCACTCAAAAATAAAACAATGTAAAATTTCAGAGCCTACACGTCCACTCAGTCCTACTTCTTGTTCAGCCAGTCGCTAGGACAAACAAGTTTGTTTACATTTACAGGACATAATGCTGCCCTCTTCTTATTTACAATGTCACCAGAAAGTGAGAACAGGCATTTGCATGGCACTTTTGTAGCCAGCATTACAAGGTATTTATGTGCCAGATATGCTAAACATGAGTATGCCCCTTCATGCTTCGGCCACCATTCCAGAGGACATGCTTCTATGCTGATGATGCTCATTAAAAAAATAATGCATTAATTAAATTTGTGATGGAACTCCCTGGGGGAGAATTGTATGTCCCCTACTCTGTTTCACCTGTGTTTTGCCATATATTTCATGTTACAGAAGTCTTGGATGATGACCCAGCACATGTTGTTCATTTTAAGAACACTTTCACTGACAATTTAACGACACGCAAAGAAGATACCAATGTGAGATTTCTAAAGATAGCTACAGCACTCGACCCAAAGTTTAAGAATCTGATGTGCCTTACAAAATCTGAAAAGGACAGGGTGTGGTGCACGCTTTCAGAAGTCTTAAATGAGCAACACTCCGATGGGGAAACTACAGAACCCGAACCACCAAAAAAGAAAATCAACCTTCTGCTGGTGGCATTTGACTCAGTTAATGAAAATGAACATGTGTCAGTCTGCACTGCTTTGTGTTCTGTTATTGAACAGAACCAGTCATCAGCATGGAGGCATGTCCCCTAGAATGGCAGTTGAAGCATGAAGGGACATATGAATCTTTAGCACATCTGGCACATATATATCTTGGGACGCCGGCTACAACAGTGCCATGAGAACAGTGCCTGTTCTCACTTTCAGGTGATGTAAACAAGAAGCAGACAGCATTATCTCCTGCAAATGTCGTCAAACTTGTTTGTCTGAGCGATTGGCTAAACAAGAAATAGGACTAAGTGGACTTGCAGGCTCTAAAATTTTACATTGTTTTATTTTTGAATTCAGGGGGTTTTTTTATACATAATTCTACATTTGTAAGTTCAACTTTCATGATAAAGAGATTGTACTTTGGCACTTATATTAGGTGAATTGAAAAATACTATTTCTTTTGTTTTTTTTATAGTGCAAATACTTTCAATCAAAAATAAATATAAAGTTAGCACTGTACACTTCATATTCTGTGTTGTAATTGAAATCAATATAGCATCCAAAATATTTAAAGAAATGGTATTTTATTAATGTTGAACAGTGCAATTAATTGTGTGATTAATCACAATTAATTTTTTTAATCACTTGACAGCCCTACTTTCAACACTTAGTGCTGCTTATATGCTCAGTGACTAATATGCAGGTAGATCTTGCATAATCTTATGTGTATAGCTCCAGGACTATTTGTTATATCTGAAAAAGCATTGTCTCAGCTAATTTGCTGTGTGTGTGTGTGTGTGTGTGTGTGTGTGTGTGTGTGTGTGTGTGTGTGTGTGTGTGTAGTAAAGAGACTATATGCTTTATTGCTTTGTCAATAACATTTTGAAACAAACTAAAATAAATGATGTTGTGAACACACTCATATACTATAAAGCAGTGGATGTTGTCAAGCATTTCTATTCTTATTTTGTTCCAGCTATTTGACTAAATTATTGAAGATTTCTTTTTCAAGTTCATGTATTACACATTAATGCAATGTACCATTTAGCTTTCCCAATGGCAACAACGTAGAGGGTATAGTACTCCTCTCCCTATTATGCTGACTATGATGGGCATACTCCTGATTTATTCTAGCACATCTGTGAGGACAATCAGTCTATATAGTTGACATGTTTTGGCTATCCCATCCCTTTTTTCTCTCCAGTGTCCCCATGGAGTTTTCATGACACCACAGCATGTTCATAAAGCTGCTGCCCATGAAGCTGTACATGTACTAAGAAGTGCAACAGCATCACTTCTATCCTCAAAATACTTTGCTGGCTCCACATTTATTTCAAGACCCAGATTAAAATTGCTGCCCTTGGTTTTAAAACTCTGAGAATTTGGTCTCATGGGCTCAGTTCACAACATGGCAAACCGAGATTGTGCGCCTCTGAAGCATGGTTGCATCTGGTCCCCTTGCCTCTCCACATTCCCTCCTCTTGCACCAGCCTCCTTTCCTAGCCACTGGAGTCAGTCAACACTGAGCCCTGTCACATGACAGCTTCTTGACCTTGTGTAAGTCTGACTTACATCATGTGACTGGGGACAAGAAACAAAGCTCACTTAGAAGAATTCCTGTGTCACACCCTTAATACATACACATAGTACAGTCTTTCTATTTTTCATTGCAAAAGCCCTCTCTTCTATATCTTTAGCCAGATGAAATAGAATTCCTGTATTTCTCTACCTCCTGGACTCTGAAATTTTCTCTGCCTTGTTTATGTCTCAAATTATCTCCTTCTTCTGCTTCTTAATTAACTCTGGAACAAAGTTCACATGAAAAGTCTTTAAAATATGTTCTATGTTGTACATAGCCTTTGTGCACTTATTTTCTCTGTTGCTAAATCAGAAACTTCAGGAGTGAGGGATTAAAAAAAGAGATAATTGTTTATATTTAAAAGTCTCTTGATCCATTACATAAACCACTTCAATACCCAGTCCTATTAATAAGCTGATCAACTCTTGCCTCTACTCCCATAGTCTCACCTGCTTATATAATTCTGCTAGAAGTGAATGATTAAACAAAAAGTAAACACAAATTCCCTTTTTGACGTGTGTTAGGAGGTGGACAGGGAATAAATCATCAGATTATTTTGCATAAGGAAATAATTAAAATTAATAATTGACTGGCATAGTACCTTTATTTTAATCCAAAATCCCAAAGCTTGCATTAAACAATACTATATGTAATGGAATGCCTTCATCTATCAGTGTAATACAGCCACCTTTGGAATGTAAAGTGTCAGTCTTTAAGCAGAGTGTCAGTCTTTAAGCAGCTAATAGCTAGATGGTACTACAGTTCAGGACAGAAACTGAAAAACAATGTATCTAGTGGCAATTGCCAGGGAAATTTAGGTGGGGTAGAATGTAATTACACGCTTGGAATTTGGCCAGGACCCTAAGGCTAATGTTCTAACTCTTGCAGATAGTACTAAGGCTGTTTAATGACCACGAGTGATCAGGACCTTGGTTTTAATTAATTAATGTTTGAATAGTACTTTGAAGATGTAAACTATAACATTAATTTACATATCCTTCCAAAAAAGACACCTTGTGCAGGCAGGACCTTCTAACCCTTAATAAATATTGCATTGGTTGTGAAGTAAAGTTTGTGAAAAGATACAAAAATAGAGTAAAAGTTTAGGATAATGTCAACTGGTCTGGGGGGGGGGGGGGGGAAACTATTGAGGAATGAGAAATGACCCAAAACTAAGAATACTACTGCAGTTCTGGTAACTATGTGCTAGACTGACTTGTTTTGTGTTTGTGTGTATGTGCTAGGGAGTGGGATGGGATGGAGGCTCTGCTTTCTGCTGAATAGATTCAGAATTGCTCAGTTGTCTTTGGGTCTGTAGAGGTAACCATAAGTTTGTTACAAAATCTAACTGTCACATATCACTCAGGGACTTCTCCCCTTCCCCCCCCCCCCCCAAAAAAAAAGGGAAAACCAAACTATTCTTATTACTGTAAGGAGTGTAAGGTAGGAAACTGAGTCACGAGTCCACCCAATTTAAGTGTAACCAATTTTCATCTTTATACATTTTCAGACAGAATTATTGTCACATAGTTTCTGCTTATATATTTATGACAGAGCCTAACAGATAAAGCAAAACAGGTGGAGCCCAAGTTGCCAACTACTGGGCACCAGGAAGCTCTTCTGTATTTCATGATGAGTGCTTCAGTCATAGGTGCTGCCTTCCTCAGTTCCTGGGGGAGGGCTCGACCCCCACTCCACCCCAGACCCTGCTCCCACTGCACCCCTTTCCCCAAAACCCTACCCCATGACTCTTCCTGCCCCCACTCCTCCCCCAGCCTCTCCAGAACCTCCTGCACACTGCTGAACATCTGATCACAGTGGGTGGTAGGTGTTGGGGGGGAGGAGGGAGGCACTGATCCATGGGACTGCCAGTGGGTTCTGATCACCCACTATTTTTTTTTCCGTGGGTGCTCCAGGGATGGAGCACCCACAAGTCGGCGCCTATGGTCTCAGTCCCCGCCTTCTGGTATGGTCCTTCAGTTTCTGGTCTGGTATTTCTCCGACTTGGGCTCTTGTTCACTTGTTTCTTATACTTTTTCACCTTACATATTCATTAGCTTTCCCCCAATCAACATTAAGCATTCTTACATAACCTGTACAATATGTGCACTCAAGTTTACATAACTTTTGCTGTCTACACTGTTTTGATGCCATTATGTCTTTGTCACCTTACGCCTGATTTTCCCAAGATAGAGACTTTTAGCATGATGTTCTGTGTGTTTATTATGCTACTTGGTATCTAAATCCTCCAGGACAATAACAAACCATCACCTTTGTTCTGTCAGCAATAAATATTACCTAAACAAGTTTATGTAAGAGAAAGAGATTGGCAAGACAACACTTGTGCCAGCAGAAGCTAGCCTAAGGCCTGGACATAAGCCGTACCGATCATAACTATACATATTTATAAACTATTACATTAACCTAACAAAACTCTTATTTTAACATTCAGCAATTCTTCATATTTCGGTATAATGATTCAGCATATTTGAATAGGGAAGTTATGAGGCACAATGTGACCTCACCCCAATATACGTATTTCCTTATCTTCCCCAAACATAGGTTTTCAGAGGACTTTTGCTCAAAAGTCTAGCATCACTCTTGTAAATTTATTAACAAGCCTTGTCAGTAATTTTGCCTGTTGCATTTAGAAGGCCTAGGTAATTGAACAGAAACAGATTGCTTTAATTTTTTTTTAACAGGCATTTATTTTTTTTAAAGAGTTTAAATTGCTTCCTTCCATCTCACCCAGTTCATCCATCCAACATAACCGCTAGAGTTAATTAAGTAACAAAACCAGGAAAACTGCACTAAATATCTACCACTATAGAACCAAGGCACATAGCATTGATTAGAAGAGAGGTAGTTGCTGGCCAATGACAATCTTATTTTCAGAAGTGAAGTCATTGGATGCTGTAGACCAGGGGTCGGCTACGTTCAGCACGTGGCTCGCCAGGGTAAGCACCCTGGCGGCCCAGGCCAGTTTTATTTACCTGCTGACGCGGCAGGTTCGGCCGATCATGGCCCCCACTGGCCGCGGTTCACCATCCCGGGCCAATGGGGGTGGCAAGAAGCCGCGGCCAACACATTGCTCGCCCGCGCCGCTTCTCGCTGCCCCCATTGGCCCAGGACGGCGAACCGTGGCCAGTGGGGGCCGCAATTGGCCAAACCTGCCATGTCAGCAGGTAAATAAAACTGGCCCGGCTTGCCACGTGCCGAACGTTGCTGACCCCTGCTGTAGACCCTCAGTACTATGCAATTCAGACACTAGCTACTATTTCTCCTTCCCTCCCTCAATGATGCTGTTGTTTTATTGTTTGGGTTTTTTTGAAAATATGTTGGGTAAGGAAAATGTCAACAACCTTGGCAAGGCCTCCTTTATTGGCAAAGGGACTTGAGTTGAGCTCTAAGAGTAGTGAAGCAGGATTGCATCTGAATCTTCATCCATTGAAAGTTCCAGAGCTGAAGGCCCTTTATTGAAAGTGCTTCGTCTCCTTCCAAATAAGAGTTTCGTTAGAGGCTTTCTCAGCCATAGTAAATACCAAGAATTATACAGTCCACAGATCTGATATGAAAAGAAATCTAACCAGGTCCTAGCCTACTGAGGCCTTTATACATTGGGACTTGACTTAAAGGAAAATTTAAAATATTATTTTTAATCGTCTGGATTGCAGTGAAAAATTGCAGTCAGGAAATCAGTTAGGACAGATCCAAAGAAATGTTCATCCTTCTGAGATGGAATTAATACAACCACGAGCAACTTCTATTCAATCAACGACTCTGATTTAAAATTCTGGTTCTCCAGGTTTTCAAAGGGAACTGTTAGTTGGCACCTGATTAGAAATTTCAGCCCATATTTTAATGTTTAAAAACACACAAGATAGACAAGATATATAACTTCCTGAAATACAACCTATATGAGGGCCCTCAGTGGTGCATTGAATTCTTAACAAATTCAAGGACACTTTAAAGTCCTGAGCACACACAGGGGCAAACTTGTTGAGATGGAAGTCAGGTTTCCTAATTTCACTGAGAATATTTTCCTTGAAACAGAGGTCTATGCATGCTGTTTTTCAAACCCTTTTTGGGTATCTTTATGTGCTCAGTACAAAATTCAAAGTAAAGGACCTTTAAAGTTCAGGATTCCACCCCTATTTTGATTTGTTTTGTTAGGATTATTTTTCTTGCAGCATGAGTAATTTTAACTCTCTGGAAGGATAAGTATTTCCCCACCTTGCTGTCTTCCAAACCACAAACCATAAAATGAAGAAACTAAGGCTTATTTGACCTAATTCTTACTGCAAGTGTAATACATTAGTATTCAAAAGAAATTAGTTCATGCTTCCATCTATAGGAGCCTGGTTGTGCTGGTTGTGTGTGAGGGGCTTTTTGATGTGATGTTTTAGCATGTGATTATATCCTGTTTTACTCTGTTTCTTCCTTGCACCATTAGCTATCCCAGTTGCACCTGGATTCCCATGCTTTTTTGTTTAGGGCTCAGATTTTATTAAGTGCAAGGACGAACATTCCAAGGACAAGGCGAGGTACAGTCTTTTTTTTTTTTTTTTTTTTATATAGTGGTGGGGGTTTTAGAACATGGTGGAAACGTTAGATAGACATGATCAAAAAGTATGCTGAATACTTTTGGAACACTATGATCATCTGAACAAATTCAGAATAGTCTTCCATTAGGTATTTCTAGAGCACCATTACTGTAGTATCTTAGTTCTAAAGACGAGATTAATCAAAGTGTCCTCTATGACCACTGAACACTACTCAAATGAGGCTGGGTGGTATGAAATCAGGGAGATACAGCTGAATCTCTGATAGCCACCCCCACCCTATTTCAGTCTAGTGTGTCTCAGCTCTTCTAATAAGAATCCAACCCTAAGTTATTTAAATTTGTATTTAAGATTTAATAAGTAGTTTTGCTCAGAGCATTGTCCATACTGGACATCACAGTGGATTCTACTCTTCAACTGTTGGGTGAAGCACCTGCAACTCCACCAGAAAAAAAAAAAAAAAGAAGATTTTTACACATTAACTGAGAAAAGCTAAAATTCACCAGTTCTGTTTTAAAGGAAGGGAACAGTATACAGCCTGACATATTTTATCTACATCTTTCTTCAGAGGAGAAGGTTTAAAGAAGAACTGGCCTTTCTACATAGACTTTATGTAGTAACTATGTAAAATCAAAAAGGGAGAAAAGAGCTCATTTTCTCACTAACACATCTTCAAAGTTGTTAAACTACTATGTATATATCACATTTCTTTCTTTCTCTCCACTCCCCACTGTTCAAAATATTCCTTTGACTACCACCCAACACTGAGTTTAAAGTCTCTAGAAAGAATTGCTTAAAAAGGAACAGGGTTGTATAAAAATGGAAACTCACAGGAGTATACCTACAAAAGATTCCTTCATGTGAGTTTCCATTTTCTCTCCTTTCCCATACTCTTGATATTTAGAGTGTGATGAATTTTCTTTCATTCAATTAAAAAAAAAAAAGCTTATGACTCAGATTCCCATTGAAAAGTGGTGGAATTCAAATTTACTCTAATTGCACCATATATATTTGTACACTTATAATGCTCCTGTGAAATTACTCATTTTGAAATGGAACTAATGATTAAAATTTAAACTGGGAGAGGAAAAATACCCAGATTCTTCTAAAAGAGGGCCAATGTTGAGCAGTCAGCTCCTTGTATTTACTACTCCAATGTGGGACATTTGGCTTGTTGCAGCTGCTAAAGACAGGGCAGATCATTTGAAAAAATTGCAGATATGGTCTAAAACTCTAATGGTGTGTCCTTGCCCTCCTCCCCCCACTCCTCTCAGCTCTATCATGGAGACTTAAAAAGAAAAAAAATAGTAGAAAGCAATTAGCTGGCATTCCCGCTTTTCCACAGTTTAGTGAAGAATATTTTTGTGTTGTCACAGATTAGAATCAGATGCAATGTATGTCTGAAGACTTTTTTGGCCTCTAAGTGACCTGCACAGGAATTATTTGAATACGAGCATGGAGAGTCAAAGATTAAGATGACTGGTGCTTCTTGGCCAACGTACACAAACCTTTAGAAGCTAGATCTCTCTCCTCTGCATCTCCATAAAAAATATCAAGAGGAAATAGAAATCTTAAAGTCTAAAATTTGCCTTTAATATAGACTAAGAAAAATGGGTAATGAGTAATGACTTCTGTAGATGAAAACTGGTCTCTATTTGCTAGAATGTAAATCTCAGTAGGAATGGTGGGAAAAAGTCCACGATAGGGTGACATCCATTTATTGGACTATGTAGAACCTGCCTAAAGATGGTTTTAGATTGCAACAGTTCTCTGATCAATATCTTACTGATGAAAGAATACCATGTAGGTAGCATTCTGTCGGACTCAATTTTGTTCAAAAGACCTTTTATAGGTTTCTGCAAGGTGGTTGCTATGCCCTACATTGATGAGCTGGTTAAGATAATTTTGTTAGGCTAAACATGACCAGCTCCTTATGTCTCTTATCATAAGGCAGGATCTCCATTCCTGTGATCATCCTAGAAGCACTTCTCTGCACCTTCTCCAGTTGGAATTCATCTTTCTTAAACATGGGAGGCCAAAATTGCCCACAGCATTCCACATGAGGTCTCACCAGTGCCTTGAATGGTAATAACACTTCCCTATCTCTACTGAAAATACCTCACCTGATGCATTTTTGGATTGTATTACCATTTTTCATGTCTGCATCACATTGGCAGTACATAGTCATCCTGTGATCGACCAGTTCACCCATGTCTTTTTCCTCCTCTCTCTCTTCCAACTGATAAATTACCATCCTATTGCAAAAATTGTTCCAAAGTACATGACCTTGCACTTCACATTATTAAATTTAATCCCATTTCTATTAGTACAGTTTTCAAGGTTGTCCGAATCTTCTTGTATGATTTTCCGGTCCTCCTCCATATTGGCAATACCTTCCAGCTTTGTATCATTTGCAATTTTTTTTTTAGCATACTCCTACTTTGTGTGCTAAGGTCAATAAGGAAAATAAATAAGTTAAATAAGATTGGTTCCAAAACTTATTCCTGAGGAACTCCACTATTAATCTCCCTCCAGACTGACAGTTCACCTTTCAACATGACTGATTTCAGTCTTCCCTTTAACCAATTCCTTCCCACCTTTAGAGTCTCATATTAATCTCCATCTTCTCCAATTTAACTAATAATTTCCCATGTAGAACTATCTCAAATGGTTTACTGAAATCCAGGTAGATTAGATCTACTGCATTTCCATTGCCTAGAAAATTGGTTAGCTTCTTAAAAGAATAAAATCATGTTTGATCTACTTTTTGTAAAACTGTGTTGTATTTTACCATTTACCTCTATGTTTTTAATTACTCTCCAGATTGTTCTAAAACCTTGCATACAGTTGAGGTCAAACTAAGGGACCTATAGTTGAATGGATCACTTTTTTCCCCTTTCATATATATATATATATATATATATATACTATATTTGCAATTCTCCAGTCATAGAGTTTGTCCATTAACTTGGGGGTTTCATTAAAAATCCTTGCTGTTGGGCTTGCAATTTCATGTGTCAATTACTTTAAGCTGTTTGAGTTTGGCTTTCATCTTGGATGTGGTCATTTCCGCTTTCATATCCTTGTTCCTATTAGCCACCCTGCCATTTCCCCCAAGCTCCTCATGACCCTTGTTAAAAATTGAGACAAAGTATTTGTTCAGGTGTTGGGCCATGCCTTGATACTTTAATCTGCACCCCATCCTCAGTGCTTAGAAGTCCCACTTCTTTCCCTGTTTTCTGCTTATTTGTATGACTAACAAACCTTTAATGATTGTTTTTCATTTCCTTTGCAAAGTCCAGCTCTGCCTGGCTTTTGTCAATTCTCATTTTTTCCCATACTTTCTGACCTCCAAGAGGTAGCTTCTTGCTGATCCATCCCTTCTTGCATTCCTTGCTGGCTTTCTTCTTTCTCTTAATAACCTGTTCGAGATGCTTCTTCATCCAGTTTGTTCTGTAACACTTCCCTACAAGATTTTCCTCCACGCTTGGGCTGCAGGGTCCAGATAGTTTCTGCAGTTTTGACTAGAAATAATTCCAAGCCATATCCACATTCAGATCCTTGTTCTTCAGTCCAGTCAATTTCCCTAACTAATTCCTACACTTTTTTGCCCTTTTGGAATTAGGGACCCCTGTTTAATTTAAACAGAATTAATCATGATCATGCAAACCAAGGTTGTCTTCTACAACCAGTTCTTTTATGAGGTCCTCACTATTTACTAATACTAAATCTAAAATGGCATCACCTCTTGTTGGCACGGTGACTATTTGGTGAAAAAATCTGTTAGCTATCACATCCAGAAATATCTGGGCTGTATAATTGTGAATAGCATTTGTCCTCCTATCTATATCTGGAAAATTAAAGTCTCTCATAATCACACAATGCCCAGTAGTATTTATTTAATTAAATACAATAGAGATCTCTATCCATATCCAGATCAGATCCTGGGGGTCTGTAGCATACCCCAAGCACTATCTTAGTGAAGCCTCTGTTATCATTTTCCCCCAATGTTTTTAACCCAAATAGATTCCATTTTATCCATTCCATCACTCTCAATTTCTATAATCTACCTTGTCAATAATACAAAATACTACTCCACCACCTTTACCTTCATTTCTCTTCCCTGAACAGCACATATCGTACAATACCTGTATTCCAGTCATGACTGTTATTCACCATTTTTCTTAAGTGATCTTTAGTGGGATTCCCTATAATATCTGTTTTCACTTCTTGCACCAGTAGTTCTAGTTCCTTCATTTTGTTCCCAGGCTTCTTTTAAAAGTTTTTGCTTGGCATCCCTAGATTCCTCACCAGAATAGGTGCCAGTTATTATTCTGCCAGTATCACCTACCTGACTGTTACTGGCACTATACTTTCCCTTGTTGTCCATTCTCCTACCTTCTGTTCTTTTCTGTATTGCTTTATCCTCTTTTTACTTGATTTTCTTCCCAATCAATATTAGAATCAGGTGTGGAGATTACTTGAGCATCTCTCAACCCTTTCCCCTGAATTTCTAGTTAAAAGCTCTTTTAATCAATTGTGCCAACCTTCATTGCAGAAGTCTATTTTCTCCTTATTCAGGCAGGTGAAGTTCATCCATGAGAATAGTCTTCTGTCCATGAATGCCTCCCAGCGGTCAAACATTCCAAAGGCCTCTATCTAGCACCACTGCATGAGACATCTGTTTACCAACATAATCTCGTCTCACCTTTGTTCTCCTTCTCTAGTAGAATCCCACTAATGATCACTTAAGCTTCCATTTCTTCCTGGAGTAGTATTCCTTGATGCATCCCAATGAGAATCTAGCAGTATCATTTGTGAAGGATAATCAGTTGAATTCTTTCCTACTCCCATTAGGATCCTCTTCCAGCTCAAGTCCACATCCTGTATCTTAGCTGTCAGCAGACAAAACACCCTTCTGTTCTCCGGATCACTTTGGTGATAGGCCTCTCTGTTCTTTTTAGTAGGGAGTCCCCATTCACATAGACCTGCCTTTTCCTGGTGTGATTCTCAGGCCTTCCCTCCTCTGTTCTTTCTGGCTGAAAGACTTCTTTTCTTCTGTTCTCACTTGCAGTCTTCTGTCAGTCATCATCTGTGCTCCCAGGGCTCCAAATTCTGGCTATCTTCGCTGTCTTTTCTTTCTTGCAGGATTTGCCACTGTTGTCTTCTTCCTTGCTCTCTCATATTCAGTTATTGCCTGCCTCTCCCCTTCCAATTCCATTATCTAGTCAATCCTGCTCCCAGCAGCAAATACGAGTAAACAAAATAGAAAAGAGATTGTCAGTTCTGGATTTTTTATTTTTTTTGGTATACAAAGCCAAATGTAGACTTTCAGTCTGAATTACTTTTATTTTAGATTAAGAGAATCTAATCTAAAAAACCAAACACACAATAAAAAAGTCAACTCTCCAAGAGAGCTTGTGCCACATCTGAACTGAACACAAAATGGCAGCAGATAGTAGATTCCAAGGACGAAATCCTGGCCCCAGTTAAGTCAATGACAAAACTACCATTGATTTCTATGGTACCAAAATTTCATCCCTAGAGTTTTAAATGGATCAGACAGGGACACAATGCAGTGGCTTGATAAGCCAATACTTTCCCTTGTGGCCTCTATCCTTTTGCTTCAGAATCTAAGTCCACAGTTTGTTAATGGGGGGAAAAAATATTGTGATCTAATTTATACCAGTGTGAATCAGGAGTAACTCTACAGAAGCCAATATAATTACAAAAGTATAAAACTCTGATTTCACTTTCACCAATAAAGACCCAAGTCTGTACTAATGATTATAGGGAAAACAACTTCCAAACAATAGTACTTCGGAATGCTTGCTAGACCAATAGAAATACTATAGGTGGGGGTATCGAAAATAGCTCTTGTTTTGAGGTAGTGAACAGCACATCATTTTAAATAAACTTGGTACTTTATTTTTCATTGCATTACTTTAAACAAAATAATAATTTCCTGATGCAAAACAAAGAAAACATCCTATTGGGATCAGAAGATACATTTCTCACTGGTTTTGAACAAAGTGCTTGTATAAAAATGTATTTGTGGATAAAATGTTTTGGAATGTGATCAGGTGATTTTAAAATAAGGCTGGAGGCCCCATGGCAACCCATGGGGAGGGCCCCGAAGGGTCACATGACCCTCCCCAAAACATTGGGGGGTGGCAAGGCCAGCAGTCAGGGAGATGAAGGGGCAGGGCTAGAGCTGGAAGGGAAGAAGTGGGGCTAGAGCCTCTCCTCTTCCAGCCTCCCATTCTGGCCACGGTGCCTGGTGTGTCACGCACTGGTGTACTCTCCCAGGCAGCCTCACTGCTTGCCTGGCACAGCCCAGGCAGGCAGCAGTTGAAGGCTACCAGGGAGAGTGCAGCCACAACGTGATGCACCATGAGCAGAGTCCCAGGCAAGCAGTGTGGCCAGATGCTGCCTGGGAGATGCCAGGGGTACTGGAGCAGAGCCCCCCCTTCCACCAGGTAACATGGGATGGGGAGGGGACAGGAAGAGCATAGGCGAGGGTGTCATGTGTGGAGCGGGGCAGAGAGGAGTCACGTGAGGGGATCATGTGGGGGGCGGGGATGAGTCATGTGGGGAGGTCACGTGCCCCCCCTTTAGCTGGTGCCCCCTTTGTGTCCCTCCCACTAGTTGCCTCAATGGGATGGGGAGCAATTACTAATATTCATCACTAAGTGTAAGAGACAGGAAACATTTTCTCCATGGATGGATTTTCCTTCTCCCATATGTTATCTTCTGACAACACACCTGCAATGTGATGCATGGGTATCAAGGTATATAAAAGGGCTTGACATAGTTTGAAGTCAGAGACTTAATGAAATTCTCTCCACTTTAAAATATATATCCTTCCTGTAGTTTATCTGCAGGGATGCCATACTAAAGAATAAAGAGAAGATCAACACAAAACCAGCAGAAGTCATTAATTAATAGTTACTTATGCTTTTAATAAAAGATAATTTACATATTTAAAGGAAAGGGGTAGTGATTGAGAAAAATTATGGTGCCTATGTGTTTTAGGCTTAATAGAACCTGAAAGTTACCATGCTTTGACTATTAACAGTTGCCTGTAGATAATGAGCTTATTAAGTGATGCCCATAAAATAAATCTATGGGAATAGAGCTTAGAAAATAAACTAGCTTGCTGCGCCAAAGTTTGACTTGCAGCATTTTACTGTATTCTAGCATCACTATCCACAGGGCTTGAGTTAAGGCTGTGCCAATAATTTGAGTATAAATATCCATTTTCAGGAGGTTTATAATGAGCAGTAATATATTTCTACTCTGTATGTGCCCCATAATTTGGCAATAATTGGCAAAAGCCAATGGGTCAGAACTTATTTTATGTATTAAAATACTCAAATGAAGATTAACTTTCTTGACTCAATTTGCATTATTGTCTCACTTACTGGAAAATCAGAACAGCCAGTACTTTTGATAAATGGATTGAAAGGTGGGCTAGCTTCACAACATCTCCTCTAAGTACTTTAGTGTCCTCGTCTGAAATGCTGTTTTGTAACTCCTGAGAGAGAAACTCCATAGGGAATTCAAAACAGATAACCCTCCAACTCTTAGAATAACCATCTCCTATGGAAGTTTTTCCAGAAGCCCTATAATTTCACTATCACAAAGCAGAGCTGAATCCTGGCACCATACATTCTCCACACAGCTATTGCTACGTGGCCACAAAGTAGCCAAACACAGCAGAAATGTTGCACATACACTGCAGAAGCTGGATGTAGGGAAGATATGGAGCCCACATAATAGGAACTTTGTAAACACAAGTAAGCTTCACAGCAGTTGCCTGCACAGGAGCAAGGGGATTCTGGGAAATCTTGCAGTATAGCCCCGTGTAGTGGAAAATATTACAATACCCATTTTACAGAAGAGGAAATGGAAACAGAGACAAGACTGCTGGGTTCTGTTCTCACTGCTTCCTCCACCTGACTTTACAATGTTGGGCTTAACATTTCAGTGCCTCAGTTTTCTCCTCTGCAAAATTAGGATATTGCTGTTTTACCTGTTGTTATGCCAGGTGCTGGTGAAACCTTGTTGAAGCTGGTGAGTGAACTAATCACCCTTCATTCAGGATAAATATTAAGAATCAATTAAGCTCCTTTATGGAATAAGATGGCTGATACAATAGCAGCCGCTTCCCAAAACGCATAAAAGGCCAGTCAGGAATTTGAGCTATGTGTGTGGCGAGCCTCCACAGGTGGGCTAGGTATTGCTTGAGGGAGATTTGGGTGTCAGAGAGAATCAGGAAAAACCCTGCAGAAGCGGGCAAGAAAAGAGCAAGGAAGCACCAGAGAAACACTTGTATCATGGCCCTTAGGAAAAAGTGGAGAGAGAGCTTTTTGGGCAGACTGCTGGCTGGGCTTGGAGATGTAAGAAATGAAACTGCCCCTTGTTATTTATTTGATTCCTACTGTGTTCAGGGGGACGCTGGGGACTCTCTTTGTACATAAACAGGATTCCATCAAACAAATGCTGACAGTATCATCAATTTCTCCTCCTAATAGGAACACCTGCAATACCCTGAATATTGGCTAACTGCTCAGGTCAAAAGGGATATAATACCATCTTTGCAAAATATTTTGAGAATTTTGGATTAAAAGTTCTATGTATATGATCATGATTATTTATTATTATTATTATTATTTTATTTGATGGTTTGTAGAGGATAAGTGTTAAAACTCCTGATATGAAGACCATGTTGAAACAATCTGATTGTTAGCTACAGAGTATTAAGAGATATGTTTCCAGAGGCACATTTATAGTGTAAATCCCACTCCTTCTGAAATGTGTTCCTTCCTTCTTCATGCACTACTCTAAATATGTTTTATGACCTTATGGGGTATTATAAGTACATTTTCAGAATTAAAGCAAATCAATTACCAAATCATTTCTGTTTTCTCTTTGAAAAAAGTCCTCATTGAAAACAGAGGTGCATGTATGGTGGATTTTAAATGCTAATTTCGGTATTGTTTCAAAGAAGGCATTTATTTTAAATGTATTGGTCTCTTCTGCATTATTTGTGTTTAGCCAGCAAAATTAATTAGGCTTCTCATGAAAAGGAAATTCAAGGTAAAATAAAATGTGTTCTAAGCCAGTCTGGGAATGGAAGACAGCCAAACTGACCAACCAAATTGGCTTGTTGTTGTTGTTGTTGTTGTTGCATTTTGTGAGGGATTTTTACTCCATGAATTTAGATTCACCGGAGCTAGCTGTTTACAAAATTTAAGCTGTTGCTTGATAAGATAGATGGATTGATCTTGGCTAACTACTTGAGACAAAAGGAGTAACTTTATTATACTGTTTGTTTCTTTCCTTCATAATTCTTTTTTTGTATAACTCCTATGCCTCTGTTATAATTACTTAAGTAGCCTCCCTGCTGAACTGAAAGATTTTAATATAATTATTCTTCAGTTTAGTTATTTATCTTGCTTCCTCTTTTCTAAAGTTTAATACTAGAGTGTAGGGTATGTACTAATGAGCAAATCAGTTTTTTCCAACTACAGTTTCTATGATGCTGTGATCATTACATGATACTAGTTTTACAGATGGTGAAATTATAAAAGCACATGAGAAGCTATGATTTATTCAAGGTCACAAACAGACAGGGCTGGGAAGAGAACACAGAAATGCTGAATCCCAATATCCTGCTAAAACCATTGGGCCACAATGGAATCAACAACCAACTGCAATATAGGACAGAAAGTACAGGCTATTACTGTCTGTGTGGCATATATTTTACTGAGCATTGCATTTAATGGGCAGGCATGTCAGGCTACCTGGCCTTTTACTGTTCCTAAAGTGTCTTTTGTTCCTACATATTTGATGCCTCAGTCTCTTAATGAGAAAGCATAACAAGAAAAGAAATTCCATTCTTGAGATGTAGTTATAACGTGAGTGGCAAGGGGTACAAACTAAATCCGTTTTTCATGTAATCTCCAGGCATGTAATTTTGTGATGCCTGCTCTGATAACATTGCCATACTGGTTATCTGACCCCTGCACTTGGAATGGAGGATGAATGATATTTTATTTCTAGTCAGCCCTCAAAATCTCCTATGGAAAAATGTCCAATTGTTTCCAAATATAGTCATTTTGTGCACTGTACTGATGGTAAATGTTTCGGCTATTTTTCAAAAATCCTTTTTTTATGGCCATGTTCTCCACTTTTAACTCTCACTCACTCAATAGACTTCACACAGAAAATGGAAGGTTTCCCTCCATAAGCAGTGAGGTTATGAGTGTAAAACAGAGCCTATATTAATATGATTCTATATTCACATGACTTTGTAAAGGTTTTTTTTTTGTTTACAAACAAAATATGCATAAAAGAAAAGCCTTATCCCTAAAGAAAAATAATGTTAACTTCTAGCATGTTGAATAGCCTCATTCCTCCCCTGGGATAAGGTGCCATTCAGTGGGATGTAAGATGGAAGAATCTCACCAAGCAGGTTTTGGTAAAACACATTAATTTTTGGAGGGTGGAGGGGTCTCCTGTTCTATTAAATCATAATGGAGTAATGTTTTGTTTGTTTGTTTTCCCACTGATCAAGAATTAATTATCATGCACTGAAGGCCAAAATTCTTGTCTCCTGAAATATACAACCTCCTGAGGGTGTAAGAGGGAAGGGAACAGAAATTAAACATCTTGTTCCTCTTGGTTTCCATGCTCTTCTTATAAATGCATTATCTGCTCTCTCTCTCTGCCAGCTACCACAGGGATCGAGGAATCGGAGCCCTCATAACTATCTATACCTGCCTCTTGGGCATCTATATTCCCAGCATACAGCAGTATTGTTCTATCCTAGACAGTGGCCATTGAAGGGAAGCAGCTGCTGTAGTCTGTGCCTAACTAGTGAGCCTTGTGACTGACTGAAGAAAAAAAAAAATCTCAGACACAAATGTTCTCTTCATCTTCCACCAACTCTGCTCACTTTTCACAGTTCACTTTTCAAACCCTACAGTACCACTCAAAACAAAAATCCTTCTGATTACTTTATACTCATTGTGTCTTCTTCACAAATAGTGAGTAGTGCTAACATAAACATCCACTTCTATGGACTCTGCATCCCTACCCCACCAGTTCCCCTGTCACAGAATTACCAGAGAGAAGAATTAAAGATGCTATCACACTCAATGGTACAATTATCCATTCTTCCCCAGTTTTCAGACTCACACCCTCAAAAAGAAAAAAAGACTGTACTTAATTCTGATACCTTCTGGTGTCTCCCAATCTTACTATCAGTTCTGACCTGTCTCCATGCCACAGAGACTGGCCCATAAGCAGGGCCGGCTCCAGGGTTTTGGCCGCCCCAAGCAGCCGGAAAAAAATAAAATAAAAAAGCCGTGATCGCGATCTGCAGCAGCAATTCGGCGGAAGGTCCTTCGCTCCGAGCGGGAGTGAGAGACCGTCCGCCGAATTGCCGCCGAATAGCTGGACCTACCGCCCCTCTCCAGAGTGGCCGTCCCAAGCACCTGCTTGCCAAGCTGGTGCCTGGAGCCAGCCCTGCCCATAAGTGTCCCACCAAGGTATTCTCATCTTAACCGTTTCCTACCCTGATGGCACCTCTCACCCCAATAACATGCTAATTGTTCCTCAGCATAAACCATCCTCTCTCTCTCTCTCTCTCTCTCTCTCTATATATATATATATATATATATAAATGAATCATTTTGACTTTCTTGATTTTGTTTGTATAATGTTAAAAATAGTTTTTAATTTTATTATAATTATAATGCATTCATATTTAATATTTTGTATTAAAATGCTTTGACAGTGTCAATGATAAACTACTCCATGTTTTCAAATCTATTTTTTTTACTTTCCATTCCACATTTCAATTTTTCAAAGTTTAGCGTTTTTGTTCTAATTTGGAATGAACGCAGATTTCAAAATGTCAGATAGAATAGGACTGATTCTGTTTTCTAACCTGCTCTATGTAAGCCATTTAGCTTCTTCTTCACTTCTAATTCAAATGCAGCCCTGGTTAATATTAAAGGAAAGCCACTACTATGTAAAAGGCTATGTTTTGCTGGTGTATTTGAAAAAGATTCAACCTTAGTGCAGTTCTCAATGGACAAGGGTCTACAGCACAGAAATCATTATTCACTTTTGCTGGAAATCTCAGTAGAGACATTGAGGAATAACTGACCATGGAGACCAAACTCTACCTATTCATCCTTAAAAATGGGGACTGCAAGGTCCATGTTGACTCATATTTGCATTGCTGCTGCCCCTTCATATATAGACTATTAGGAAAATATTTATTTACTTATTTCTATTTTGGTCAGAAGTAATCTCCATACCAAATGATGTCCATTCCAAGTTCCAGTCTTCCTTGAGATACATTTAAAAACAGATTCTTCACCCTCAACTCATCAGACCAAGATGGTTTAAAACCTTTGTTTCTCAACACTCTTTACCACCAGAGAGAAACTCCACCCCCACCTGCCTCACCTCTGTGCGGTGCCTACTCATGCAGATTGGAAGGCTTTCATGTTCAAACACCTTCACAAGCATTAAATTCACTCCCAGTTTAAAATAAAATAATATTTTGAGAGTTATCCAGGCCTGCTGAGAAAAATATAATTTGAGCTATGCAGCTAACAGTGTTTTGATCTCTCACACAAAGGGGGAAATTATGATTAAAGCATTTCCATGAGAAAGCACAAGGGTTGGTCTAAAAATGAACATGGATAAGGCCAAAGTCATATCCAACCAGCAGTTTCAATTAAAATAAATTGTCACTGAAGGATTGAATGGATGGCTTTGTATACCATAGAAAAGTGGATATGTATAGACCAAATATTGAAAGAGATTAAAGGGAATGATGATCACCTCAAACTGGTGGGAACACCTTTGGAAGGCTTTGTAACCCTGAGACACAAATGTCTGATCTCCCTGAACAGCTAGAATTCATGTATCCTGATATCCATCTAGTAAGACAAGATCAAAATAAAAGTTTCCCATTAAATTCAAAATTATTACGAAAGAGTATTTCAAAATTTTATCTGGAGAAGAGATGGATGCTTACATATTTCTAAAACTGTAAAGCAAGTATGGGGGAAAATCAAATGATGATGCACCCATTGAACCTCATTAATTTAAAATCATCCAGTGCTCCTCATCTGATTTTCAGTAGCTGTATCCCTGCCTCTTCATTGCCAACACAAAAGAGAGAAAGGACTAATATGCATTTAAATAGTTACTAAGGGAACAATATTGCCTCTGCATGTAACCCTCAGTGGGCACAGCAATGAGATACTGATGGAAATTACAGAGTGGCAACACATTCCTTCATTTGTGTTGTACGTTCCTAAATTAAATTCACTCACAAGACTCCATAAACTGTGTACAATTCTTTGTTTTGTGTTATTTTAACTTGTTTTTAAAAGCACAGACATGCAGTACTATTAATAATACTGCCCTATGTTTATAGTTTATTCCCAAATGCTATGTCTTTTCACCACGAAACAATAGCTTGGAAAGACATAAGTGCCCCACATTCACTTATTGTTTGTTTCCAATTAATGTTAGGGCCCATTGTGTGAGAGCTACTGTTCATGCAAATGGATTCTTTGATCAATTAACAAAAGAGCTTGTATCTTAAAGGTAAGTAAATTTCTTAGCTGCTCAAAGGAGTATTTTGAGAAGTGATTTTAAGTGCCTTGGGATCCCCAGTATTACATAAATGTAAAGATTTTAAAGATGTTGGAGGTTCAATTCTCCTATTATGCCACCATTGCTGACTGCTGCTCTGGCTTCAGTATATTCAGCATCATTTTGAAACTAGCTTATCTTAAAAGCACCCTTTTCTGGATACATTACTTTTATACATGAGAGGGGAGTTCTGTCTCTCTGATCTATTCAATCGTTGGTGTCTCTTCTATGGCTACCGACAAACTTGCTGTGGACATAGATAATGTGATGTGAGCACCTTTCTAGTAGGAACTTGTACGCCAACCAATGTGAAATTAGTTTATTGTTTTCAGATAGAAATCAAATGGTAATGACTTTGTAAGTCCCTTCTAACTTGGATATTCCATAGAAATCCACAATAAAAACAAAGGGTAGCTGCAGTAGTATTCTCGGCTGGCAATTCATATTCTGAGCTACTTTAAAACATAGCAGTTTGTTTCCCTGTATCTACTCTCCCACACTATTACTTTCCTAACATAATACTTTGTACAGTTGACTGTTTAACACGCAGAAGGGAACTTCTTTCCCCCAAGACTGTATTTCGTTAAAAACTACCATTAATCAAATGAGTTGCAACTTAAAACTGTGACTTATTTATAATCTCCTCATCCAAAAATACTGATTGTGGGCCATCAAGATTATGCCAAGCACAAATACATCATATGCCTTGTGTCAACACTACAGCATGTTAACTATGCAGCAAGGTGCCAGCGCGGTTATGCAAATAGCGGCACTATTGGCTTATCTGTCAAAAACACTGCCCGAATGCCTGGGAGACAGATTTCAATAAAAGGAGATAGAGTGTGTATCAGGGTATTAATAACTTATGATTAATAAGTTTATAGAAATGTGCTAACAGAAGGATTTGGAGAGAGGAAGATGGATCTCTTGTCTCAGTTTCCCCCATTGCTTTTCCTCCCATTGTGACTCCAATCGTTTGAGAACCAAATATAGGGCTTCACCCTGTCCAGTGCAAATGTGTGGCGCATCATGTAGAAACAGAAGGTAAAAAATGATGAGCAGGAAGAGGAAGTGCAGAATCACCCTGATCATGCACTAATGGGTGTTGCTGAACTGCTGCCACGTTACCCTACTGAGCAGGAGGACTCAAGCCTGAGGAGAGAATATGTAACTAAGAGCTTCATTAGCATGATGTGAAATTTTTGCAACAGAATTCAAAACTCTTGAAATCTGAGTGTTGGCAGATTTATCATGAAATGTGAAGTTCACACACAAACCACTTTGCCCCCAGAAAAAAAAAAAACATACATTTTTCACTCAGGAATGGACCAGATTTAGTTTTTAAAAAAGAGACTCATTTGGAGCCCCAAAAAGCAACATTTTATTTTGAAAATGATCAATTATAAATATAATTTGTAATTCAGAGGCAGGTAGTATCTGACTGAGTATCTTGAATGCTTTTGAAAACCCCACTGTTAGAGTCCCAACAATTAGATGGAAAATGAGTTCAGCTAGTGACTTTTTTTTTTTTAATATCAGGGTTGGAAGGGACCTCAGGAGGTCATCTAGTCCAACCCCCTGCTCAAAGCAGGGCCAATCCCCAGACAGATTTTTACCCCAGTTCCCTAAATGTTCCCCATAAGGATTGAATTCACAACCCTGGGTTTAAGCTGGCCAGTGCTAAAACCACTGAGCTATCCGTCCCTACCCTGCAGAACCAGGACTGGGTACCCAGATCAATGTATACCTACCTACAGAGATTACTGTAATAAATTGATGTATATCCTGTTGAGCATTTCACTGATATATACTGTTTGGTGCACAGGCACCATTTTTATGTCTTAAGTAGAGCAATGTGTTTTGAGCATAGGTATATAACATGTATTCATCAGTGTTTTGGGGACATTGTTAACCATGGTTAGGTAGTGGGTGTGAGCTTCACTTTACTCTCTCTCTCTCTCTCAGACTCCTGGAGTGCTCTTTTAGATTAAAACTGATTCCAGTGTGTTCTAATGATTTAACTCGCTGGTGAAATTAGAATACACCTCACTTTCCCAGGACAAAAAAGTCAAAAAATTCCCATTCCAGCTCTTAATCCTCCTGAAGCCAAACAAAATAGCTGGCTTACCCCAGCCAAAGATACAATGGGAAAAAAGCACTAATTTAGTCCCTCATGTCATTTTCTACTCTCCTATTCTGGTTCAAAGAAATTAACAAGAATAGACCATCTAGTCTTCATGGTCCCTCTCTCTGATTGCTTTTCTTCAGGTTTCCAGGGGTCCTGAATTAAACAGGTCAGATGGTTCAGTCCTTTGGAGAGTTCACCAGGAAAGGGATGGTAGAATCCCTCTACAAACCTTCTTTCTTCACCCAATAACTGAGCTCTTTATATAGTATGGGAGAAGCTCCTACCTCCTTCTGAGTGGGGACGCTTGCAGGGCAGGGGCCTGATGAAAAGTTCTGCAGAAACAGAATTAAGGACTCCTCACCCATAGGCCATACCTTCTCACAGACTCTCCCTTCAAGTAGTGTACATAGTTGTTGTTCCTCCAAAGTAAAAGTTTTTAAACCCTTCCCTGTTAACCCAGAGGACATCCCTGAAGCCCGCCACTTACTGCAGCTCCCATTGTCTGGCAATGGTAAACCACGACCACTGGGAGCTGCAGGAGGCCGTTTCTGTGGGTGGTCAACGGCAGCAAAATGTCTCTCGGCCCGCAATCAGATTACCCTGATGGGCCACATGCATCCCCCGGGCTGCAGGTTGCCCACCACTGCTCTACAGTCATCACTGATCTCCCATTGGTAATTACAATTCCCTCCTAATATATGGCATAGCATATATCCCTCCCTTGAATTGTGTTTACTCAACCAATGAGCTCACTGATCACAGAATTTCTGTGTGTGAACCCAGGTTATGAAGGCACTAAGTACTGAATTCTACAAGTTGTTGAACACTTCTGCAAGCTAGTGAGCATGTTCAACCCTGCAATGAAGTCAGAGGTAGTGGAGGGCAGACCATTTCTCACAGGAGTACTCATCACCTTGCAGGGTCAGGGATGTTCTATTCTGGCTCTGTACTGCTTTTACAAATTAACTCCACAGACATTGCAGGATGTTAAATACGCCATCCTTAATGGCCCATTCAAGCATTGTAAGTATTCTAGCAAAAAACAAGTACTTGCCTATCAGCGTTGCTGTGGAACAAGTTAGGCCATCTGGACTCTCTCTAAGGGCAGATTTTTTTTTTTTGGTTGTTGTTCAAAGGATTGAACAAATCCTAATTAATTGTGTCTTTATAAATGAATATTTCCAATAGTGTTTAGTCTAGTTATGGTTCATGACACTATAACCTTTCATTTGCATAACTTGATCTTGTTATGTAGTTTCCTCACATCTTTAGTGCTCAGCATAGTACACTGCCGTAAAACATTTAAAGAGTGAAATGCTTACCAAAGTGCAATATGTAAGTCTTGAATCATAAAATATATCAGCATGAAAATCTGAGCATATTTTATTATACTCTTGTGTGAGTTTTAACATTTGAATGTCCTAATTTATACTTTCATTTTTTGACCTGAATATAGCTTATTATTATTAACCTCCTGAGATTTCTCTAAGTGCCTTTAAGCCTGTGCTAATAAACTCTGGTGTAATTAAATTGTGCCACATTGCAATGCATGATACTTCTGGAACCTACAGTGGCAAAACTAATTGATAAATCAACCAGTAATTGACTTGAGATAATGAAACTACTCTTGGGCTGGAGTGAGATTGTCACCTAATTAACTACTTAGAGAACTAAGGCTGTGTTTACTAGATGAGTGGTGGGCAAGTGATTGATTCCAACATAATCAAATTAACATGCAAGCTGATAACATTGTATGACATGTACTGTACAGTGTTATCTTCATGCAGCAAAAGACTTAGCAACCTTTCAGTTCTGTCAAATTTATTTTACTGGCTTATTCATTCATATACATCAAAAGATAAATTCATATATTACATGAAGCTTTTAGTTGTGTGTGAGATCAATAAGAGATGAGGGGCACAAAATTACCTAAGGCATATTTTAGATTGTTGGCTGCATTTAGTGTCCATTCTTGCAGTTCTCACTCAGGTAATTACTCCCATTCATTTCAAGATTTCTCATATGAGTAAAGGGCTGATCTTTAGGGAATGGTCTTGCAAATTCTTAATACTGGTAGTAACCCAATTGATCTCAATGAGACTCCTTCTGTAAGTTAGTGCTGGATCAACCTTTATTGCTGTGTACATGAACCTATTTGAGAATGCGGGATTGAGGTATTGTCTGACATTACCATTCACATGGTCAGGTCCCTCAACCTGCTATTACTGCCTGTTGCTAAGTACTTGGCAAATCAATTGACCAGGCTTTACATCCCATCATCTAGAGGGAGCAGTTTATTAAACCACCTCAAGTGCAAGTTGAAAGAGCACATTCCCTACAATAATTCAGGGTTTTTACTCTTGGCTTTTCTGTGAAATGGATTTATTTTACACAGGAGTCCTATCTACCATCTAGAAGGTGGAATCAGAGCTGTTGGAGGGGCATAGGGATTCTGGTAGTTGACAAAGGGGATTCAGACTAGCTTGCTTCCTTTGACTACCTGTATACCGTAACTGCATATCTCCCATCCCTCTGGATTGCTGGAACAAGCAGCAAGACAGGCATACTTTTACATCCTCGCAGGCCCTGGTACATATCCTGATAGCACTCTGCCATTAGCAATGACCTGCACATTATTGTCAGGGAAAACATTGCCTTTTGGGAGATAGGAACTAAATGGTTCTGGAATGGAGGCTGAGGATTGTTGAGGGTAGGGAAAGCAAGATGGATGAACGATGGAGAGAGGACAAGGGGAAGGAAGTTTGAAAACTAAAAATAAGTTTAAAACAGTGAAATTTAACTCTATGGAAATGGAATGCGGGTTATAGAGCACTGGGGACAAAATATATACGTATTTTATTGTTTCTCATTATATTGTTGAGCAGCCAGTTGTGCAACTGAGTAACCTAATTCCCCTTCCCCTGTTTTGTTTGCTGCCAGCAATTGTTCCTATCAATCCAATGTGAGTACTGCAAGGAGGCCTGCAAACATGGACTCATTTGGTCACATGGAGGCTCATGGAACGTGGGTGAAAGAAGCCGTGCTTGTGGATTTCTTTGCAGGATCGTGTCTTACATTGTAAGCCATTCCAAGAAAGAGGCTGTGTTTTTTTCTGAGTTTATATAGCACCTACCACAATAGGTGCTAAGCCTCACTGTTACTGCTGAATGCTGGTGCAATATACATAAAGAATGAAAATTAGAGCTGGGAAGGAACTGCTTTTAAATAAAAAAAAAACACATAGCTTATAATTCATTGCACCTATATCAGATATCTTGGCAAACAATTGGTCTTTCTTACCTATCTAAATCTATCTGCTAATGTTCATAAAATAAAGTCAGTATAAGAAAAAAATTGTGAACACTTATTTTCTCTTAGTTAGAAAAAAAATTAGTGCCAGAAACTTTAGCTCAAATATTGGAGGTACTATACATGCTCAACTAATGATTACATTTATAGCACAGAAATAAAATCCAAATCCAAAAAGCCATTACTCTTTCTATAGCTATGTTACTCACATCCTCAAACAATTTCATTAGCTTCCAGTCATTTCCATATCAAGCTATAAATTGCTCACGGCTCTTTTTTTAAAATCCTCTAGATTGTCCTAGCCTATGTCATGGTACCCATCTCTTCTCATGGCACCAACCTCCTTCATTCAGACGGTCTTTACATGGTTGGCGTGAGAGCCTTCTCTGCAGCTCCTGTCATCTGTAACAGCCTCCATCCCCCTGTCTCATCAACTCTACACAGTACAAAGTCTGATCACAGTTACCTGTAAGTAGCCTCTGTGAAGTATTTGGTCAGCTTCTTGAGAAAGGACTATTCTCAGTAAGTGCCCAATCAAGAAACACTTAATTGGCAATGGACTTTGGGAGACACCAATCCACATCTGATCTTTCAAACTAACTTGTAAACAACGGCATCAGCCTGCAAAAAGCTGAATAATTCATGGACATGTAACTTGCCCAGGCGGCTACAAACGTTGTGAATATCTCTCTATCAGTGTTATAGAGGGTGGACAATTTATGAATTTACCATATATAAGCTTTATACAGAGTAAAACAGATTTATTTGCAGTTTGGGGCCCACTGGGAACTGGGATCTGGGTGCTGGAGACAGGAGTACCTGCTAAGTGGTTTTCAGTTAAAGCCTGCAGCTTTGGGGGATGTGGTTCAGACTGGGTCTGTGTTTGCAGCAGGCTAGCAGACAGGATTCTGAAGTCCCAAGCTGGCAGGGAAAACGGGCTCAGGGGTAGTCTCAGCAGGTCAGGTGGCAGTCCCAAGGTGGTCTCTGTGACCCAGCCCTTCAAACTCTCCTTCCTTTACCAGCTGCTCAATGCATTCTACCCAAAGTTACTCCCCCAGGTTCATTCTTTGAAATAGATGGGAAGAGCTGATGGCACAGAAGGAAGACTGATTGGCTGGTAAGTGGAAGGTACGGAGGAAGTCTCGCCACTGGCTTCCCTAACCTGGAAGATGGCTAAAGAAGCCTGATACGCAGGGGTTGGGGATAGAGAAACTAAAGTCTCTAGCTAAAAGTCAGATTTGCCAGGGTGGTCCAGGAATCTGGAGAACAGACCAAAATCCTACAGCCTCTGGTCAAAAGCTGCAAACTCAAGCAGGGGAGTCTGGAGAGCTGGAGAAGAAATCAAAAAGCCTAACTTATCTAGAAGTTCTCTTCCCTGTGGATCCCTATATATGTAGAGTTTATGAACGACATTCCCTGGCCACTTCTTCCTAAACTCCTACCACCTGAGGGGATGAATTCCTAGAAAGTAAGTGATGTCTGAACGTCTAATAATTACCAACTAGTTTATATGGTAATGAAAGAAGCACCTGAGCTGCCAGGACCACTCCTAGATCCAAGCTCTCTAAGTTTGCAGGCATTTAGTTTAAGAGGGCAATCACAATTTTGACTGCTGATTAAACTTCTCCCTAAGCTCAGGAGTTGTTGGATTTGGGATTTTGTGTCCATCTCTAATAACATTACACACAGACAGTTTCTGACTGCAGTGTTTTTCACAATTCAATATGTTTGCAAAGATTTGGGTTCCCACTTTTCCAGTAGAATTAATGTTAAAGCTTTGTTGCAGTCTTTGCTGACCTACTGCAAACATGCTGCAATTACATTAGAGCCTTCTATTGCCCAAGCTAATGTTGCTATTCATATGTAGTTTTAATAGCATTAGCAATGATGATTTTAATACAGTAGGTCCACCAGTGTTCTTACTACCTTTGTTCCAGAGATGAACTCTTCTCTTGGAGCTCAAGTCAGAGGCGCCAACTGCATGGGTGGTCTGGGGCTGGAGAACCCATGGGGAAAAATTAGTGGGTGCTCTGCACCCACCTGCAGCCAAGCTCCCTACCCCACCTCACCTCTTCCTCCGCCTCCTCCACTGAGCATGCCACGTTCCCGCTCCTCCATCTACCTCCCACCGCTTGCCACTGCCAAACAGCTGTAGCAAACTCCGAGAGGGAGGAGCGGAAACATGACGTGCTCAGGGGAGGAGGCAGGGAAGAGGCATGGCCGGGGCGGGGATTTGGAGAAAGGGAATGGAATGGGGGCGGAGTTGGGGCAGGGACTTTGGGGAAGGGGTTGGAATGGGGGTGGCAGGGAAGGGGTGGAGTTGAGTCGAGGCGGGGCCTAGGGCAAAGGGGGGGGCCGACCACCCACTGGCACCAGAAGAAGTCGGCGCCTATGGTTCAAGTAAATGCCAGGCTGCTACTTATTTCAGTCTAGGCCAGATTAGACTAGCATTCATGTTTGAATTTAGCCCCAAAGTCTGTAAATTTGAGCTTAACCCACAAAGTTTATGTGTACTCTGGGATGCTTTGGGATTTTTTTTCCAGATTGTTTACTCAAGTGATGGGTGATCCTCAAAATATTCGAGGGCTTGAGTTGAGATCCAAATGCTTGGCTGCTTGTAATAGTCAGTCATATTAATTGAGCCTGAGCCTGCAAAATCATGCTGAAAAATATCTCATAAAATTTATGCTACCTCTTATGTTGGTTGAGCTGGGCATATTGCATATTGTTTCCTAAGTGCAGAGATGAGTGCTTACAAAAAACAATAGATCAAAAATGAACCAAACTTTTTCATTTTTCAATAAAGATGTGGCCTGAGATTTCCATAAAGGTTTTGATTGCACCTTAATATGCCCAGCCCTAGTGGAAAATAAAACTATCTAGCTGTTAGAGAAACTCTTATTTCCCACATTCAGCAAAGGATATGCTGTAGCTGCATGAGTCATACACAGGTTTTATTTTCTCCCAGAAGTGGTTAAAATCACTCATCATAAATCTACACTTTGTTGGTGATTTTAGCAGAGTTTGAATTTTAGAACTTTCAAAGCAGCTGTTTCTTGAGTGGAGGAAGCAGCTATTTATGAGTCTTAAATTATTTTTGTTGTTGTTTTTCCATCTTCCCACAAATACTGAAGAAGAGGAATTTGTCTGTAATAAGTAATAAGCAATACATCTTACCCTCCAATCCCCATTTAGTAATCATAATACTGATACTAATAAGCAATTATGATATTTCTTGTCCATAGATCTTCCATTCCTTCACAAAGGTGATTCAGAATTATTAAAATCACCATTTTTAAGATGAGAAAAGTGAGGCAGAGAGAGGTTATTTCCCCAAAGTTACACAACGAATCAACGGCAGAGTCAAGAACTGAACCCAGATGTCTAGCTCTCTAGTCTGGTGTCCTAGCCATTGCCTCTTTAATTAATGTACTGATAGCCAGTATGAATTCAAAATGGAACTAGTAATTGAGGTACTAAGAGAAACTGCGGGAATTGTATAGGAAAGCAAAATGTCTGGTGTATATGGTTAGTAGACCCTACTTTTGTTAGAATTAGGGAAGGTGGATTCCAATTAGAACTTGTCCCATATTATTCATCAAGGAGCTGATCCAAACCCTGTTGAAGCTAATGGAAGAACTCATATAGACTTCAGTAAGCTTTGATCAGACTCCAAATAAATTTATTTTATTAATTTTACAATTTTTCATCAAATAGCACTGGTAAAATTAAAAACCAAAATTCAGCCCATGCTGGGCCAGATCTTCAGCTAATGTAAGTAAGAGTAGCTGCTTTGACTTCATTGCGGCCTGCTAGTTTACCCTAGCTGAAGTACTAGCACAATGAATTCATAACAGGTCAATTCCAACCATGGGCGGCAAGTTATATACCCACGTGGTGCTTGGGCACCAGCAATATTCGGAGCCCAGGGGCCCAGCTCCAGCAATATTTGGGGCCAGGTCTCCCCCCTGGCCCCACCTGCCGCCCCCCTATGTCTCCCCCGAGTGTCCCCGGCTCCTCTGTGCATGTCCCTGGGCCCCGGAGGGAGGAGGGAGCAGAGTGTGCCTGCTTCTTCCGTCTTCCCTTGCCTCCCTGCAGCAACTGCTGCCGCAGGGTCCTAGTGCCCCCCATCTCGACTGCCAGGGCAGACTGACTGTGAGCCTGCCCTTCCCCCTTAGACCCTTCCCTTTTCTGGCAGGACCCTCCAGCAGCACAGGGGACCCCCCTGCCCACAGACACCGCTCTTGCCCCATGCTGGGCAAGGGGCAGCCCCATCCCTCACCCCTAGTGAAGCTACAGTCAGGGGCAACAGCAGGGGAGGAGGTGCATGCAGCACCCCCCCGGCACCCACCACTGGGGAGGCGAGGGAGATTCCTGGACCTGAGAGGGGCCCTAGGAACACATGCAGTGACAGTGGTGGGGGTGAGTGTGCTGCTGAGGGGCAGGAAGGGGGGGCTTGTCCCCCAGAGCTTGCTGCTGCCGGCAGGGAAAGGGCTGGGGGGAGACCCGGAGCAGCCTGCCTGCACCCCAAACTCATCCCCAGCCCTGCCCCACCCCAGAGCCCACACCCGCAGTCAGAGCTTTCGCCCCCCACCGTACCCTCTGCCCGAGTCCCTCCAGCACTGCAAACACCTTATCCCCAGTCCCAGCCAGAGCCCTCATCTCCCTACACCCCAAACCTCCCATTCCCAGCCCCAGCCCTGATCCCCAAACTCCCCAGCCCCAGTCAGAGCCCTCACCCCCTACACCCTTACCCTCTGCTCTAGCCCTGAGCCTCTCCAACACCCCAAACTCCTCATCCCCATCCCCAGCCAGAACCCTCACCCCCACACTCCTACTCTTACCCTGAGCCCCTCCCACACTCCAAACCCTTCATTCCCAGCCCCAGACAGAGCCCTCACTCCTTACACCCCACCCTTACCCTGAGCCCCTCCCACACCCCAAACCCCTCATCCCCAGCCGCAGACAGAGCCCTCATCCCCCCGCATCCTAACAGTCTGCCCCAACCCTGAGCCCCCTCATGCATCATGAACCCCTCATCCCCAGCCCCACCCCACAGCCCTCACCCCACACCCTACCCCTCTGTCATAGCCCTGAGCCCCCTCTCATACCCCAAACCTCTCATCCCCAGCCCCACCCCAAATCCAGCCCCAACCCTGCACCCCCTCCCTCCCCCAAACTCCCTCCTAGAACCTACATCCCCTCCCTCCACAATCCCTCCCATCCCCAAACTCCCTCCCAGAGCCTGCACCCCAGACCTCCTCCCCCACCCAAACTCCCTCCCAGAGCCTTGGGCAGGTGGGGGGCGGAGTTTTGGGAGGGCTGAGTTTGGGCGGGGGCGGGTTCTGGGCACCACCAAAATTTCTACAAACCTGCCACCCATGATTCCAACATATAGTGATTCCAACCATATAGTGCTTGAATCAACATTGTGGGTTACTGCAGTCAGTACAGTACTTTGTTTATTAACTAAGTAATTAAACATTACTTATCTTTCACCACATACCACCACCACCAAGTGTATTTGAAGGAGATTAGTTCATGAATAAAGAAGACTGAAGCATAGCTCAAGCAAGTCTGAGGTTATTCTGGTGGGCATGGGAAAGCACATTGAGGAATTTGCCGCACTGTGAAGTTTCCTTTAGGTTGAAGGTACACACCCACAATTGGCCAATTCAGTCTGTGGTTGAGCAGTGCTCTTGGATTCCTCACTGATGCTAAGCTCTCGTATATCAGCCTCTGTTAGGAATGTTTTCTCCCATCTGGTGGTCTAGGAGACCATCCTGGTGGGGAATGGCCTCAGTTAAACACGTCTCCATCACCTTTCATCTGGACTACAACAATGCAACATACCAGGGCATGAAGCCCTCAGCCCTTAGAAACTCGAGGGATTATTTTTTGTTCTGCTTGTACAGAACCTAGCACAATGGAGTCCTGGCCCATGGCTAGGGCTCCTAGGTCCTATGGTATCACAAATAATGAATAATACAGAACATTGCAGTTTGTCTTCTCTGCAACATGAGGCCTGATTCCAGACTGAAAATTGAACTTCTACAGAAACACTCCTCACTTCAAGTACAAAACACATTTCCTTGAATTTGCATTGACTAGTATAAACACACAGAAGTGTGTATGTATTGGAGTGGGCTGTGGGAAAATACTAGAGTGCATAGACCACTTTGCCTCGGGAGAAAGGACACGAGAAAAAACAAACCACTTGTGAAGTTAGTCATGTCACATTGCACTACTAGAAGGCACTCATGGACAGATTTTTAAAGTAGACGCAGACAGGTGCTGAGTGGGATTTTATTTATTTATTTGGCTACCTAAGTCCCATTGATTTCAAAAATATGTCCTGATGATCTTATTTTCTTTCTGTTAAATTTCATATTGGTTCATTTTAAACTATTTGAATTAACTGACTTATCAAATGATACATTTGAACTTCATTTTGGCCATGCAAAAGCACTACATGCTAAGTACTATTTCTATTTGAACATATCTGTCTTGCCAGGAAAAATATTTTCTTTTGCAGCTGTATCCCTGTTACTTCTTGAGTCTATTGCGGGACAGAGCAGGGGATCTGTTTCTATTTAAAGTCTTCTGTTGGTTTTGTATTATTCCTGTGGGTAACACCATTCATTTCCCTGGTATGCAGTGGAATATAAATACTGTTTTGACATAGATAAGATGCCTTATTCCAGAAAATCCACACCAAAGATTCTGAATTCTAAAGACTGCTTTCTCTGAGCAAATCTTGGAAGCCCTTTACCTATTCTTTAGCTCATTGGAGACAAGATTGATTTTTTTATGAGTCACTTCCTCACCTAAATTACCTCAGTCACTGGTTGTGAGTGACACCTTAGGTGATGGTCCATCCAACCATAAATTCAATCTTGGAGATAATTAATAAACCTTGTTTTGGGCCTGTCATCACATAACATGTATTAATATAATTTAGAGCAGGTATTTGAGTCATTCATCTCAAATGATTGAAGATATGGCTAAAATATAGATCACTAATGCTGATTCAAACTTTCTATGTATCACTTTCTTCTGGGAGCGATCCCATACTGCCTAGTAGGTCAGAAATTAATTTTAAGATTTGGTAATTACCAATCTAATATATCTGTACTAGTTGTTTTATGACACCCATCAATTTGGTATTAGAGTGCATATTTTAGGCATCAGATTTTTAAAGAAGCCATAACCAAGTTTCCCAATTTGTGTCTGAAATTTAATGTAGTAAGTGTCGGTGACATGCGTCCAGGCACAATCATCATTTGCAGATAGAAATGAGGACTTCCCCTACTGGGTAAATGCAAGTAGCCATATCTCTGCCTGCCATCCTTTGTGCCCCCCAAATATTTGTGCAGGTCTAATAAGGAAGGCTTGTTTTTTTCCCAGCAATATATGTTTGTTTGTGTTTATATATTCCCAGGCAAAAACTATGCTTAAATAAAATTAAGATTGACAGTACATATCAGAAATTTAGGGTAAAATACAGTGCGAGGATACTGTAATTATCATAAACAGGCACTGCAAATCCAGGAAATTCAGTTAATGTTAATCTTAGAAGAAATCCAAATATGTAAGGGGCATGCACAGTTAGGACTCCCTAACAGCCTTAGCTCTCCCCCGTAGTGAGACCATGCAATGACCATTTGAGTATGATTAAAGTATTTTGGTATCTGTAGTCCCAGATTAGGCTAAGCTGATTTTTAAAGTCACATTACCATTCCCCCCCCCCAAATGTGTCATATTGTACCTAACTTTAAATATCTGAATAGTCCCATGGGGCATAGGAGGTGCTTAAAATTAGGCATGTGCTTAATAACTTGCTGAATTGGAACCTTTGATGTTCAAGGGAAAGCATATATTACTGTCACTATGGAAAAGTTAGCCAAATAAGTACAAGAGAAAAGCATGTGGTTGCCAGATAGTCCTCTATAATGAGCATGATTGAAAAGTTTCCTACGTCCTTTTCATGTGTATTGTTATTTCAGACAATTTGCTCTTCTCCAGGAATTCAGCTAAAGTAATATTTTAAAAGATAAGTAGAAATGGATGTTACGTTTGCAAATTCTAACAATAAATTTAATGTCTAATTCTATTTCGAGTACTTCATCATTCTTCTCAACTTCCCCTCTATCCTGTTGTGTATTAGTTAGCCCTTGTTCATGTTTCGTTGTGCTTACCAGTTGGTTCATTTGCTAGTCCATTTTTTTGGGGGGGGTGATCTTGTGACTAGAGTCATTTATTTCTTTGCCAGATTTGGTGGCTTGTAGATAAATCTTTTGCTTGATAACTCTTGGCAGCCTCCTGCCTTTCCAAAATCCTCTGTAGCCTCTTGCTATTGCAATAATCCAGACTGATCTTTCATTACTATTCTTTCTCATGGAAGTCTGGTGATTAAACAATTACACCTATCTCAAAAATCTTGTATCATTATTGTATTCAATATGCTTGTGAAGCAGGAACTATTATCCCCATTTTACAGATGGAAACTGAGGCACAGTGGCTAAGTGACTTGCCTAAGACCATACAGGAAGTCTGTGGTACAGTAGAAACTTTAACCCAGGTCACCAAAATCAGCACCTGCCTTACATACTGGTCCATCTTCTTCTCTCCTTCAGCAGATATTGCTTGCGATTATTGGAGGCTAGTTTTCCTCTTCTTTTCTTTTTCCTGCAACAGTCACCCTAGTTTTAACTCAAGTTATTATCAGACTGCTTTGGGTAACATTTGTATTGAATTTGATGAATTTGTGTATTTGTCCCACAAATTCTGCAAAGTGTTTGATAAGGGTGGTGAAACCAGTTCATTTTCCACAAGTACTTCCTTAACTTTCCATTTTTAGAACTGAAACTCAAGCAAACCTTTAAGGTTCTGAAAAGTCTGTATGCATTATTCCATGTGCAGTTTACAGTTGAGACCGAAAAGCACACGTGCCAGGAATATTGCAGCAAAATTGCACTTATGAAATTTGCAGCCTAATTTTGCAGACACAAGGAGGGCAGAAAGGATTAACTTCCGATGAGCATCCAAACCCAACTCTGAACTTTTCTGAGTTTGCGCCTCACTGTTATCTGTATTTTGTTGATTCTGTCAATTAGCAGAGCAAAATGATGGACAAATTTAATATCAGATATGTTTTCCTATTGCTATGTGACAGAAGTAAAAATCTGAATTGTTTCCTTTTAACACTGAAAAATGATCAGTATAATTCCTGAAGTTATTCTCTTTGCATGTTTATTAAATTAAACCCTTAAAACAATAACCAAAAATCACAAGAACAGTACTCAGATATAAAAGACACCCTATATTTAGGTTATGTTTACACTAGAGCGCTTACAGAGGCACAGAGGCACAGCTATAGCGGCTCTAAACTGACTGGAGAGAGCTCTCCTGTCAACATAATTAATCCACCCTCAATGAGCGGCGATAGCTGTGTCGGTGGGAGAAGCTCTGTCTGCACTGGTGCTTAAGTCGGTATAACTTGTGTTGCTCAGAGGGGTGGTTTATTCATCCCTGAGTGACATACGTTATACTGACATAAGTGGTAGTGTAGATGTGACTGGGGTCCCGGGGGGCCACACTGAGACTGCTCAGTTAGGGCACACTGCAAAGAATGGAGCACATGATTCCCAAAACTGTAGGTTTCTAATTATTAGATTCACCAAGTCACCAACAAAACAGCTTCTACAATACCTTACCGGTTACCAAAGCACAGCCCCCTTAAAGCAACCCAGCCTTGGGCTCCCACCCAGACAGCCAAGTCAAATATGATGAGGATTACTGAAAATCTTGTTCATCATATAAAAAGTTCTACCAATTCCAAAGGATTAGACACATTACACACCAGGTCAATGAATATTTCAGATCTTACCTGAATATACGCTTACAGCCAATTCCTATTAACTAAATTAAGATTTATTTAAAAAGAGAGAGAGTATAGGTTAAAAGATCATTATACATACAGGTATGAATAGAGTTCTTAGGTCAGTTTCATAGTAGAGATGGTGAGCTTTAGAGTTGTAAAAAGTTCTTTCAGAATAAGTTCCATAGGATATATAGTTCAATGTCCAAAATCAGGGGGGAACGTCTGTCTTGCGACTCAAATTTCCCCTGATGAAGCTGAAGCAGATCTGAGATACAGGATCAGGGCCCAGGAGTTCTTTTTATAGTTCTCTGGCAGCCTCTTGACAGTAGGTGAATGATAGGTGAAGCATTGTAGCTTTGAAATAGACCTCCTATTTCCTAAGCATCACCAGTAATTAGCTACATGGATTTGCATAAGGCAACTGCCCATTTCCTGCCATTTACAGGTAGCGTATTACATACTTCAAAGAGAAATGAAGACAATGATATTACTACATTCACACTTCATCTAAATGTTAATATTCCCTTTTGATCTTTGAATCAATAAAACATAGTGACAGACAGGAACCATCTGGTTACATTGTTAACCGGTAACAATATATAGGTAAACACAGACTACTACAATCATTATCTTCTTCCAATTTTTTAACAATACAAGTCTACATTTCAAAACTCTAGTCTGTTTAACAGGCTTTGCTAGCTATTTATAAGGAATAGCCCTAATTACCATTTACATACTTTCCTAATAGGTCTTAACTCTTTCCGGCTCAGTGTCACAACAGACATAGCCTTATCTCAGTACTCCAGCCCGCTCTCCATAGGCCCTGATGCTAACTTACATCTTTCCTCACTCATCCATTTTTTCTCTGCCATTACTAATGATTGAATGGTGCAAAAAATAGTTCAGACTAAAGTGTTAAGTTATTCTTCTAGTGCCTGAAAACAAGATGTGCACCAGTTCTGCCATAATAATATAAAAAAGCCTACTTCATTAACTATTGCAAGTATCTCCAAGACCATTTTTGGAAAAGTCCATCCTTCCTTATAGAAGTAGATGCACAGTCCTAAGGAATCTCGAAAAACACCAGAACCAAGCATCCATAAGAAAGGCCATGGAAAAGTTTTGTGGTCAGCAAATATGACTGTTAATGTAACAGGATAGTGGAAAGGGTTCTATAGTCTCCCCTGATCCACAGCCACCTTTCCATAGACAGGCTTTATTTATTATGTTCTTGCTTCGGGCTCATAGAGTACCCCTTACATGCAATTTTCCATAAAATACCTGCTTCCATTCATCCCTATTTCTGAATGGAATTTTCTTATTTTGTAGGTAAAATAATCATCTGAACAAATCAAAACTTCCAAATGACATTCAGAAAAAAATATTCCTGCAGGACTTCCTGTTATAGCACTTTCCTAAACTGTGAGCCAACCTGCTGGAATGCAGTTGCCTGAATTTGACAGAGGGAAATGCAACATAATGCTCTTTGTAAGTAAAAAAGGGCCTGCAGGTTGTTGTGAGGAAATATACTTTTTTAAAGGCTGCATTTCTTTTCCCCCCCCATCAGTTCCATTTCTTCTGCTGTTACCTTTTCCAATAATGTTGGAAAACAAGTGACAATCCCTTATGCATGCCACAGGAACCCTATGAACATTTTTCAGAGTAGCAGCCGTGTTAGTCTGTAGCACCTTAGAGACTAACAAATTTATTAGAGCATAAGCTTTCGTGGACTACAGCCCACTTCTTCGGATGCATATAGAATGGAACATATATTGAGGAGATATATATATATACACACGTACAGAGAGCATAAACAGGTGGGAGTTGTCTTACCAACTCTGAGAGGCCAATTAATTAAGAGAAAAAAAACTTTTGAAGTGATAATCAAGATAGCCCAGTACAGACAGTTTGATAAGAAGTGTGAGCATACTTACAAGGGGAGATAGAATCAATGTTTGTAATGGCTCAGCCATTCCCAGTCCTTATTCAAACCGGAGTTGATTGTGTCTAGTTTGCATATTACAACAGAAAAACTTCAAAAACAGACTCCAACGAGAGACTGCTGAGCTAGAATTGATATGCAAACTAGACACAATCAACTCCGGTTTGAATAAGGACTGGGAATGGCTGAGCCATTACAAACATTGATTCTATCTCCCCTTGTAAGTATGCTCACACTTCTTATCAAACTGTCTGTACTGGGCTATCTTGATTATCACTTCAAAAGTTTTTTTTCCCCTATGAACATTAAAAACCACAAACAGGCCACCCTCTTCTAAGAACTTTTTCCAGTCCCCTGAATGCACCCCATTCAAATGGAAGGCTTGTACCTCCACTTCTCTTTGGGGTGGGATCCTGTAATCCAACCACTGTCTAACTGGATCTCTAGTTTCACCTCTCTAAATACCAGTCATGTTACTTAGTGGACTCAGGTAGACATGGACCCTGCCAGAGTTCTCTTCTGGAGACCTGTAGACAGTAATATTATGTAGTGAAAAGGAAACAGTGTCTCCAAAACAAAGTATGATTTATTTGTCCAAGTGGTATGCAGAAATTACAGAAGTAGATTTAAAAATAACAGAGACCTATATGCATATTGTCTTATGCTTGGCATTTCCCTCAAGCACCTAGGTAAACATGACTTAACCTTGGTGTTTCCTCCCCACCCCCAGTTTTCTTTGGGCACCAAATTACAGCCTGCTTAATACAGGCCATGGCTCTCAAGTTGCTGTGTCAGACTCCTCCATCATGCTTACTCTGTGTCTGTCTGTCAGCTTCCAGATGAGTTGGCTATTCCCTGCACCTTTCTGTTAGGGGGTACCATTTTAACCCGCAGGGTCTCTCAATATCAACATTACTCTTGGGAAGAGAAAAAAAAAGATGTTAATTTGGGTAGTGCTAGTGAGGTATTTCCTTTCCCCAACTGCTGGCATATATATTGTTATCTTAACTCTTGCAATGGATACCTGAGAGGCTGTCTTATCTGTGTCATTGTTTTACCTTTGCTGGGTTCCTTAACAACCTCTCTTTACAGCCTCCTTTGATTTGATTATCACTCTCAGGGATGTAACAATATCAACTTGAAAAGGGTCATACATAGTATTAATAAGAAATAGTACAGACATTTTTCCAATTTGTCACACCAACAAGAAAGTTTCTGAGCATACCATCCCCAAGGCCCTTTCTTTAACTGGTAGATTAAACTATACTTCTCTTCACTATGTTACCTTTATTTCCCTCCAGCATCTGAAAAAAATAACCGACAATTTAATCGACAATTTGCCAGAAGGAGAATCCACATATACTAAATAAATGCAGAGAGGTAACAAGAATGTTTTAATTAACATCACCCTTCCTGCCAACCTCAATGTAACGCATGGCTAGAAAGGGTTAAACAGCTTGCAGGCTGAATGACCCAAAGCCCACCTTTAAAGTCATGTTAGAAAGGTATGTGAATGATAATTAGGGCCATTCATGCTAAATAGACTAGAACTTTGAAATGCAAACCTATATTGTTAGAAGTAATTGTGTGTATCTTAGATGCTAACCATAAACGGACGGTTCCTGTCTGTCACTATAACTATTGATTCAGAGATTAAAAGGGAATATTAACATTTGGATGAATCTTGGGTAAAATAATGTCATTGTCTATATGTCTCTTTGAAGTTTGTAATAGTTTATTAACATAAACTGCCCTATGTTAATTTGTGTAACTAATTACTGCTGGTGTTTAGAAAGCAAAAGGTTACATCAAAAGCCTAACCAGTTTTACCAGGCCTGTGCGGTCAAGTGGATTCTAGGACACTATAAAAAGACCCGGAGTCCTGATCCTGTTCAGATCTGCTTAAGTTTCACCAGGGGAAGTTTGAGTCGCAAGACTGAGGCCCTAGTTATGCTGGTACGCCCTGAATATGATATTTGGACATTGGACTATAACCTATGAACTATTTCTAAAAGAACTCTTTGCAGGTACAAAGCTCACCATCTCTGCTATGAATCTTCACCTAAATGGATTGAACTCATGTCTGTATGTATTGTGACAGACCCAGACCAGTGGGGTACAGGCGTCTGGTAGAGGGCAAATATACTGGTCACTGGATGAGTAGTTTTCTGTTCCCTGAGTGACCAGAGCAGGGGCTGCACTAGAGTAATCAGGAACCTGCTAGAACCAGTTAAGGCAGGCAGGCTAATTAGGACATCAGGAGCCAATTAAGAAGAAGCTGCTAGAATCAATTAAGGCAGGCTAATCAGGGCACCTGGGTTTTAAAAAGGAGCTCACTTCAGTTTGTGGTGTGAGTGTGAGGAGCTGGGAGCAAGAGGCACAAGGAGCTGAGAGTGAGAGGGTGTGCTGCTGGAGGACTGAGGAGCACAAGCGTTATCAGACACCAAGAGGAAGGTCCTGTGGTGAGAATAAGGAAGGTGTTTGGAGGAGGCCATGGGGAAGTAGCCCAGGGAGTTGTAGCTGTCATGCAGCTGTTACAGGAGGCACTATAGACAGCTGCAGTCCACAGGGCCCTGGGCTGGAACCCGGAGTAGAGAGCGGGTCCAGGTTCCACCCAAACAACCCAATTGACCTGGACTGTGGGTTCTTCCAGAGGGGAAGGTCTCTGGGCTGTTCCCCCCAACCCACATGGTGAATCTCTGAGGCAATAAGTGCAGGACCCACCAAGATAGAGGAGGAACTTTGTCACAGTATATTGATCTTTTAACCATACTCTCTGTCTTTTGTTTTTTAATACATTTTTAGTTTAGTTAATAAGAATTGACTGTAGCATGTATTTGGGTAAGATCTGAAACATTCATTAACCTGGGAGATGATGTGTCCGATCATTTGGGAATGGTAGAACCTTTTCTTTTATATGATGAAATAAGATTTTCAGAAATCATTATATTTGACGTGGGCACCTGGATGGAGGCCTGAGGCTGGATCACTTTAAAGGAATTGTGATGTTTGGATTTCTGAGTAACCAGTAATGTAATAAAGAAGCTGTTTTATACTGGCTTGGTAAATCTAAGTATTGGAATATCCACCAGCTTTGGGGGTTTTAGCTACCCCATTCTCTGCAGTTCACCCTAACTGAGTGACCATAGCTGACCCCAGTCATAGTCAGGTTTCATCCCTTCCACCTCATCACCTTAACCTGACAGGAGGCAAATCACTTCTTCCAGTTCTACTCAGCTGAAGGTTAATGTTAAAATATCTATAACCCCAGGATGGCTCCTCATGATCAGTAAATCTTCTGGTAGAGCAAAGGACCCCCCCCCCCCAAAAAAAATCTCCACCCGCACAGCTTTGCTTTTATTCATCTTGATCACTGCTCTGGCTGCAACTGAGTAATTGTTTAAGAGGTCAAAAATATGTCCCTGTAGTGGAAGAGTTGAGTCACTTGTGGTGCATGCCCTCATGGCTGGGCATGGCATAGCTAGTTCTCCTCTTCTAGTGCCCTGTGCCAACTGTCACTGTGGTCTTGTGGTGATCTCTCTTCTCATGACTTGGCCTTTCAGCTAGGTCATCTTTTGTTCCCACCCCTTCTGGGGTAACAAAATCCAACACAAAACAAATGTTCTTATGTCAGGTTTTCATGCCCCCATTATGAGCCCTGTGCCCCTCGCTCTTCGTTCGGAGTTTGGTCATTCTTATACTCCTCTCCAAGGAGGTTTCCCACCACTTTTTCTGTAGTCTGTATGGAAACCCCATGCCATCCTTCTCCTCAGAGTTCCAGCCCAGGGACCCTGTAATGGATCAGGCAAGGGCTGTCTATATTCAGCCTTACCCTCTGCTACCTTTCTGGGCATATTTCTACCATAGCCTGTCAACAGTGCTTTCCTACAGCCCCTTCCTGGGCCCTCTGTGTACTTGTGTTTCTTTCAAGCTCCCCCAAGTTTCAGACTTCACCCCTCCTCCTTGAAAGCCAGGATTCTTTCCTGACATTCTTCAACAAATCCCCAAAACAAAAATACAAACCTAAATCACTTTCAGCCTTTCTGGCTTTGAACTTCAGTTCTTCCCCGATATTACTTCTCTCAGACCAGTCTCAAAAAGCAGGAAGTCCCAGCCCTGTCTCCCCTGGGTCATCGTCCAACTGATCTTTCTCTGGATATGGTATCAATGGTAACATAGTGATACCTCACAGTCAAATAACAGAAATCAACCAATAACCCCTCCCTCAGTGAGCTTTTATTCCCCTCTGCCCCATTACTGCATAGTTGAAAAACAGTATCCCTTCTCCATCGTAAGTATGGGGAAATGAGCCAAAAAGATGGGCCCCAACTCCAATCCCTCTGGATTTCACACTTAAAAGAACAAAGTCTTGTTTTCTGGATCTGCACTATATTCAAATCTTGCCCCTCCAAAAACTGAAAGAAAATCTTCCTCCAGTGAACATTCAGGATGGAATCTCCACATCCATCTGTGCCTAGTTGGCAACCTTGTTGCCATTGCTTATGCCTATGTTTTACCTCTTTTGTTATCTCACCTTTTCCTTTTCTTTCACCATTTTGTTCTTGTTTACTGACACCTTACTCTCAACTAAATGGTCTCCTGAATTCCTAAATCCTGATATCATTTTGAATATTTCTTCCTTAATCTGTTTAAGCAGAGCAACATCCCGAACACCATCCTCCAATAAATGTGTTTGTAATGCATCCACAGGTTCCTCTCTATTCTCTCCACTGCCTGAGGCAGTGCCTAATAACAGGTTTTTTATATCTGTTAGAACTGTGAAAATGCCCTGTGATTCTGATGCAACAGGCCACTCTCAATTCCTATAATCCCAGCATTCTCATTGATTCCTTACTTCCATTTCCTTTATTGAGAATCTCTCTCTCTCTCTCTCTCTCTCTCTCAGCTGGACAATGGACAATCTGCAGTCTTCCTATCCATCTTAATTTTTTGAGATTCCTTCGAAATCAGTGGATCCTATGGATGTTTCTTATCCAATTTCTCTTTTCCGTACCCCATTTCCCTTTCTCTCTGAATCGGGCTTCCCCATATCATTAGTGTTCATGCCTCAATCTGTAACATCCTGACTCTCAATATTTCCCAGTATTTTTCCATAACCCAATCCAGCATTTGTACATGGTGGAGTCCTTCTCCCAAAGGTAGGTAGATCCTGCCACTCAAACTGGAGGCCTCATCAATCTTGAAGGGCTACATGGAATCCTCAGACCCTCTGGCTCAGGGAAGGAGGAAGGATTCTTGTGCAAACTGGGATCTTTCCCTATTGTGCCATGCTCCTGGGCACTGTCTATAAACATGGCCAAAGTTCCCAGGCATACAGCATCTAATGAATCCTTGCAGTCCTCTGTCTTGTGAGCATGAGCTCCACAGCATATGCATTTCCTGACCCCACAGCCAGCACTAAAATGTTCAGTAGAACCACAGGTAACACAAGTATATGGCTACATGGAATACCTACAATAACCCTGCTCAAAACCTAAATACTATAATTGGGAAGACATCATACTAAGTTATTTACCTGGGAAAATTCAATAGTGCCTTTAAATTCAACATTCCAAACATCTACCGTGGTCTTGTCTGCAACACTTTAGTATAATGAGACACCCAATATAGAATGTCCATTTCATGTATACTTAAATTTTGTAAAAAAATTCCATTACTATTTCATGTATGTTTTCATAGTGTAAAAATTGTAAAAAGAGTTTTGATGGAGGCCAAAATAAAGAAATAATCACTACATCATCCAAGTCCCTGGTCCCCTTCTTAATTACAAACTGTTCCCTGCAAAATCCTCCATCACTATAAGAGTAAAAGTTGACATAAAATTTTCTGCTGCCAGACAAATGCATCATTCCTTTCAATGTGCAGGAGAGAACCAAAAGATTTTAACAGGAGAGCTCAACTACACAATCTGTAATGGACACTTGTCCATGTCCTCCGTGCAAGGCAGTGAAATCATACATCTTTGTTGAGGCATCCTAGGAACATGCTTCCATTGAGAACAGTATTCCCCAAAGGTCCAAGCCTGAGAAGCTGTGACTGCCTCGATGACCTCTTGGGAGACCCGTGAATGAAAACAAACACTACAAGCTGCTGCCTTATTGTCACTATTCCTCAGATGCTCATTCTCAACAGATGTCTGGGCTCCCTCATCTTCACGGAGGCTTCCCTTTGTATTGCCAGGAACCTCGGGTTCAAGAAAAATAAACTCTTTTGGGCAACTTTTCCCTCTGCTTAGTAACTTCTTGAGTAGAGTCCCTTAAAGTAGATTGAGCCATGTAGGAAGAACCCTTCTGCCATGATATTACAGGAGATCCTATGTTTGCAATAATTTTTTAAGTCTTTCTGGGAGTGTCCTAGTCAGGCTGTTTTCATGTGGACACTCCCATGAGCTCAATAGGGGAGAGGTTATGGTCAGACATGTAATCAACCTATGAATATTCCAAAGAGTCTCCTGGGACAGCAGTTGTTGTTAAAAGTTAATGGTCTGGTTCTTAGTCTCCAGTGTATCTCCAAGGTTCACGTGTTGACAATTTTTGCTAGTTTATTCAGATCAACCCCCAGACACGTTCTTGTGACCGACAATGTGGCCTTTTTGCATCCCTACTCCTTTAAGAGACCACTCTCAGAATTTGCCATGAGGAACATGCCCTGCAAACCTTTCCCCAGAGGGCACAAACCTGTTCCTGTTGAACCCACATCCATTCAATACATATTCCCTGGAGCAAGCCTGTCTAGAAAGAAGTTAACCCCTTAAGACCAAATAGGAAGAAATAATAATAATTTTAAAAAGTGTGGTTAAAGTAAGTTAAATAATTTTCATAAAAATTTCCCACATTCTCCACACCTTCATATTAACTCCCTCCCACACCTTTCCATTTACAGAGAAAAGGTCAAATATAGATGCAGCTGCTAAGCCATTCTTGGCCTCTTACTCTTCTGATTCTCCCTGACCATGGCAAAACCCTTCTGCATCCTACCCCTTTAAGAGACCACTCTCAGAATTTGCCATGAGGAACATGCCCTGCAAATCTTTCCCCAGAAGGCACAAACCTGTTCCTATTGAACCCACATCCATACCAGCTGCACCCTCTGGCAACTCCTCCTGACCAGCAGGGACACGTAAAATAAACTTTTTTTCTTTATGACAACTTTCACTCCTGCTGCCTGTCCCTTTACATCAAAACTTTCCCTACCCCCAATAAAGTTCTCAGATCAGTTTCACCACTCTAGGAATCTTCTCCCTGGGGTCACAAACCCCCAGGCACCACAGGAGAAAGCTTTATAGTATCAATCACTAAGCCAGATGATAGTGCCACTGTGTGTTTGTTTGGAGTCTCCTATGGTGTTTATTTTTCACAGTCTACTACTACTCCATTATCATATCCAGAAAACTCAGGGGAGGAAAAATGCCTCCTCAGGTCAAACCAACTGAGGCTGTATTTTGACAGGAAAGAAGAAGTGAGAGCACTCTGTCTGCTCACTGTAGAACTCCTGTCTGGAACTTTCCTCAGCTACTCTAGAAAAGGGAAGAACCCTTGTACTTTTCAAAACACAGGGCTGCAATTCTTGCTTGCCTCTTGTCTGAGGTAGGAATTGGGGGTGCAATATGAACTGAAAATCTGTGTAACATGTATGAAAGAATTATTCTTTAGTAAGATAGTTCTGACCCCAAAACCCAGTTCTGGAGACTGCCACATTTTATAGAAATTCTTATAAGCTCTGAACATTGTGGTTAGTCCTGTATTTATAACGAGCCAGCTAAAACTCTTGATCCAAAATTTCCACCTTCCCCTGCATCCCACTGTGATGTCGTGCAGTCTATATGGTTTTATAAAAACATGATAATAAGTTAATATAATGTAACTGGGATATGCTTCATGCAAAAGGTCTCTTGTAATGTATCATTACAAAGCTTATAATCTACTGAGCGTGATCATCCTATTTGTAGAAATGTACCACTCTTGTATCTAAAACTAGAAATATAAAATATAACTCTGAGGGCCTATTGTAATTATGCAAGGTGTGGGCCATTAATGATGGTTTCGAATCTTGATGACTCCCATTAACAAGGACCATTGTCTGCAGATGGCTATGTTTACCTGTTAGTCTTCCTGTGTATGTGTGTGCTGGCAAGTGGGCAATGAAGTCTTGCAGTGACATGTGATCATGTCACCTGAAGTGGAATCCATCTTTAACCTGGTGCTTTTCCAGTGAGGGGAGTGGAAACCCAGAGGGACAAAGGGTTCCCGCCTTATGCAAAAGATATATAAAGGGGTGGAACAGAACAGAGGGGAGAGGAGCCATCATGAAGAATCCCCTAGCTACCACCTGAGCTGCAACAAGAGCTGTACCGGGGGAAAGAATTGTGCCCAGGCCTGGAAGGTGTCCAGTCTGAGAAAAAACTTACTGAAGCATCTCTAAGGGTGAGATTATCTGTATTTAGCTTGATTAGACATAGATTTGCGCATTTTATTTTATTTTGCTTGGTGACTTACTTTGTTCTGTCTGTTGCTACTTGGAACCACTTAAATCCTATTTTCTGTATTTAATAAAATCACTTTTTATTTAGTAATTTACTCAGAGTATGTATTAATACCCGGGGGAGCAAACAACTGTGCATATCTCTCTATCAGTGTTATAGAGGGCGAACAATTTATGAGTTTGCCCTGCATAAGCTTTATGCACACACACCATACCCTGTGCCTAAGCTCTGATAACACTGCTCTACAGCCAAAATGCTTCTGAAATAAATGTAGTCAAACTTTACTAATTCTGGTCACTGAGAACGAAAATGATGCTTAAAATTGTTGATTGGCGCTAGTTTTCAAGATATGCTATTGGGTCAGTATATACAACCCTTGACTTGGGAATGGCGGAGGATAAGTGAGTTATAAAGGGAAGGGATCTCAATTTAAACCAGAAATGACTAAACTACATCTTTGACTGGATCTATGAATAAATCTATGACTGGGTTTGGACAGTACTTGCTTTTTCGGCAAAACAATGAATGATGCAATCTGAAGCTGGTATTGCGTCATACATGATATGAATTGCATCATGTTATTCCTAGAAATCATGGATGATGCAATCATAACGAAGCTTACATCACTCTGCTGAACAAATTACCCTCTATCAGCTCTAGAAATCATACAGTGTCGTGCTCTCTTATTTGTCAGTGTTTGATTTTGCAAAGGGACACATTTCTGTTTAGCCAAAGTGAGCAGAGATGCCTCGTACTTGTGTGAACAGTGCAGATAACTTCTGCTATGTTTGTGGTGAAGTGACTTTTGCATCACAAAAGCGCAGTATAACCACTATGGTTCAAAAAGCCTATCACCTTTATTTGGGCTGCAAAATTGGAGAGCAGGACAAGAGGTGGGCTCCACACATATGCTGGAACACTTGTGCAACAAATCTTCGCCAGTGGTTGAAAAGGAAATCTATGCCTTTTGCAGTGCCAATGATTTGGAGAGAGCCAACAGATCATACCAGCAATTGTTACTTCTGCATGGTGCTTCCAGTTGGGAAAGGTGTGTCAAAGAAGAAAAAGTGGACTGTGCATTATCCAAACATTCCATCAGCTATACGCCCAGTACCCCACGGAGAAGGACTGCCGGTTCCTGATGCACCAGAATCATTCTCACTTGAGTCAGACGAGGAAGAGGAAGAGGATGAAACTTCTGGTCCTGAACCATCAATGTCACAGGACCCACATTTTCTCCCATCCTCCTCCTCTGAACCACACCTCCTAACACAAGGTGAACTGAATGACCTTGTCAGGGATTTGGAACTACCCAAGAGTAAGGCAGAACTGTTGGGCTCCAGACTACAGCAGTGGAATCTCCTGGCAGGTGATGTTAGGGTTTCCATGTTCCGTAATCGTCAAAAGGATCTTGTCCCATTCTTCTTCATGGAAGGTGACCTTGTAGCCTGCAACAACATCGATGGTGTGATGGCAGCCCTCAACATCGTTCATGATCCAGATGAGTGGAGACTCTTCATTGATTCATTGAAAACGAGTCTTAAAGCTGTTTTACTGCATAATGGCAATGTTTTGCCATCAATTCCAGTTGGTCATGCAGTCCATATGAAGGAAACCTATGACAACATGAAACAACTTTTGAGGTGCATAAACTATGACCAACATCAGTGGCAGCTTTGTGGCGATTTGAAGGTTGTTGCTCTCTTGCTTGGTCTGCAGACTGGATACACAAAGTACCGCTGTTTTCCCTGCGAATGGGATAGTCGTGCAAGAGATTCCCACTACATCAAGAAAGATTGGCCACTCCGACAGTCATTGGAGCCTGGGAGGAAAAGTGTTCAGCATCACCACTTGTTGAATCAAGGAAGATTTTGTTACCACCCTTACACATCAAGCTGGGTCTGATGAAGAACTTTGTCAAGGCCATTGACAAAACACAATCAGCTTTCAAGTACCTCTGTGGAAAATTTCCAAGGTTAAGTGAAGCTAAGATAAAGGAATGTGTCTTTGTTGGTCCTCAGATTTGTGAACTTCTTTGAGATGATGCATTTGACCATGCACTGCGTGGCAAGGAAAAGACGGCATGGAAAGCCTTCCAGTTAGTGGCAATAAATTTTCTCGGAAACAACAAGGCAGACAACTACAGGTTGTTGGTGGAAAACCTCCTCAAGGCTTACAAAAGCCTTGGTTGCAACATGTCACTAAAGATACGTTTTTTGCACTCTCATCTAGATTTTTTTCCACCGAATTCCGGAGCAGTGAGCAACGAGCACGGCGAGCGATTTCACCAGGACATTGCAACAATGGAGAAACGCTATCAAGGCAAATGGAGCCCATCAATGCTTGCGGTCTATTGCTGGACAGTGACAAGAGATGCTTCATTTAATGAATACAAGAGACCAGCCAAGAAGCGCCGAGTAGACACTGAATAGGACTAAACTATGTACATAATAGTTTTTTGCCTTTTGTTTCATAATAAATTTTATTTATATAACCCTTTTGCTGATTTTTAAAGTGTTACATAAACAGGACAGGTGAAATATTATCATGTAAAGCAACCATAGACACATGAAAAGACCTAAGTTTACAATTTATGATTAAAACTCTACTATCTACACAATATACATAGACATAAAATGTAAAAACGTAAATATCTTAGAAACAGTAGCCAGTTGTTTTAATTTTCATATTTGAATTCAGCACATCAAAATACATAATAAATAGCACATTTTAGCTCTGAAGCAGACGACTTCTCAAAAATTGTAGACCAACGTTATTGAATGTTTGCAGAGAGCATTCACATATTTGGTTTAGACAACATGTTGAAGGAAATAAATATATTGAACTCTGTTCTCTATTCATACTTGGTGATAATTTCTGCTGGCATGAAAGGGCATGATTAAAGATTATGAAAGCAAATTGTACTCCAGTGTTTCTGATCACTACTAACTAGAAACAGCAGATAAATAATACTGGACTTTATCACCTTGAGCCCATCAAATAATGTGCTGATTCCTTAATCTCCTGGTGGCTCTTCTCCATTTAGTACTCAAATCCAGGTCACCCCCAGTTTCAAAACTGAATTGCATGACTGGGACACAATAACAACAGACGGCAGCACAGAAACTGTCTTTCTTAAAGAATTTATAGATTTCAGAGAATGCTATCTGGAATGCCACCTCTGCTCACATCACTGATTCATGAGTTCATCTCCAGTAAGACAGCAGCAGAATTACTTTGCTATAGAGAAGTGATAACATCTTGGGGGAGAAAAGGGTCATACTGTCACTTGGTGAATATCATCTAACATAAAACTCAAATACTATAACACTGTAAAAACTCATCACGTATCTCTCAAAAGGAGGGCCTTGCTGCTGGGATTCTGTCAGGCAACAATTTTTACTTTGATTACCTAAAGTCACTTCATCTGTCTCTCGGCATTACAACACCTGTGACTTCTCCTTTCCCACCTCCCCCAAAGGTTATTGGATGTATTGTCAATCTTTCTCCAGCATTTCTCAGTATGTACTGTATGATCTTCCTTTATAATAAATTAAAAAATAAACTTACACACACACAGAGTTAGCCAGTCTTCAAAATAATTGTAGTGACCTTTGGATGCATTTCATATTCACCTCTATACTTGAAACTCGTGTCTTCTGCCGCTGCATGTTCCATTTTACATTTGCCTCCTCTAATTTTGTTCAGGTCAGGGTCAACAGCAGTGACAAGACATATGACTTGCAACATTAGTATGCTCTGATCTTGCCTCAGTGGGCAGCTTTCTATACATGAAGCACAGCTAGCTGTTTCTAGGAAAAGAGTGAACTGCACACAGAGTTGAGAAAGCTGTTTCAAGAGACAGTACTTAATGTGGTCAAGTCATTGAAGGTATAGGTACCGTATACGCACAACATCTCAGAAGTCTTCTTTCATCATATTACCATTGATAAGCATTTTCTCAGTAACCCAACGGGAAAATGAGAAATAGTCAGATTTTACATGCTTAAAAGCAGAGGTGCTGGAACAATTTGTATAGTGGGGGTGCTGAGAGCCAAACTGTAAACCGTGTATATAATGGGAACCACTTCAGGCTAGGGGGTGCGGTAGAACCCCAGCACCCCTTGTTCCAGCACCTATGCTTAAAAGTGTGCACAACTATTTCTGTAATATGACATTTCTACTATTTATTGTATATATTCATCCATACACTGTATTCACAGCATCTAATAGCACTTACATACTCTTTCCATGTTTAAAATGCTATGCAACTATTTACCAGTTAATTAGTTCTTGACATGATTCACAATATTATTATTCCTGTTTTATAGGTGGGGAAACTGAGACAAATTAAGACTACATGACATGCCCAAGATGACAGAGGGAGTCAGTAGCAGAACTGGCACGATTTTCGAGGACTTTGGTTTAAGTCTTAAAGCAGGGCCCCTCAAACTGGGGGTCCGGGCCCCTTAGGGGGTCATGAGGTTATTACATGGGGGGTCAGGAGCTGTCAACCTCCACCCCAACCCTGCTTTGTCTTCAGCATTTATAATGGTGTTAAATATATAAAAAAGTGTTTTTAATTTATAAGGGGGGTCTCACTCAAAGGCTTGCTATGTGAAAGGGGTCACCAGTAAAAAAGTTTGAGAACCACTGTCTTAAAGTGATTTTAAAGTATAAACCACTTTAAAAGATGTAAGGCAGTTTAAGAGTTTAAATTTGTAACATTAAGAAACAAAGCCATCTTATCTCCTTACAATGCTTTGAGCATAAATTGCATTAAGGATTAAAAGTGACTCAAGTGCTGAAGCCACCTTAAACAGTAAAATCACTTTTAATCCCTAAAACACCATTTAATCTTAAATTGTTTTGAGAATTTAAGGGTGAGGGGTCAGCCTGTGTGCACAAGAAATGGGCTTTGGTTGGATAACAAAGCTTCAATCATAGAATCATAGAATATCAGCGTTGGAAGGGACCTCTGGAGGTCATCTAGTCCAACCCTCTGCTCAAAGGACCAATCCCCAACTAAATCTCTTGCTTGAGTTCAGCAAGAGAAAGAAGTGGAAAAGGCTCTGTCCTGGGATAAGAAGCTCTATCCCTGGGAGCAGGGACTCTGCCAAGAGCCCTATTTTGCTCTCAGTTCCTCACTTGGAGACTCTGTGCCTGTATGAAGAACTCCACAGAGATGCCCAACCAAGCTGGTGGTGGTGGCAGTAAAGTGCTCACTTCACAGGACTCCAGCTTACCTGGCTGGCAAAAGCACAGCTGAAATCACTGAGCTGGACCAGGTAGCTGCTCATCAGAGCGGGACCTGACAGCACAGTTCCATTAGGATTGAACAAGACCAGCAGCGGAGAGTCACCTTGGATGCGTGCTGGTTACCACTGAGAATGACTTTATCCGTGAGTGGGGTTTATAACAAGACAGGGCTCTAGACCTCCATTGCCTGGCAGATCACGTATTATTTTGGACTAGGAAGGTTTCCCTTCTGCTCTGTTAATTTTGGGTTGCTTGTATGACTATATATATATTTTCATGTTTCTTTTAGCTCTGTTCCCCTTTTTTCCTAATCAGAGACACTTGTATTCCATGTCCTAACAGACCACTGAGTCCTTGCAAGTGGGAGAAAAACCAATTGCAAAGATGATCAGGGAGGCTTTATTTGTATTTTGCCCTGCAGATATATGAATATGGCACTGGATGGGGGCTTGACCCAGAGTTTTATTTATTATCCCAGAAGGACCCCTAGATACATTGAACCCAGCTCTTGTTGCTGCTATTGGCACCAGCAAAAGGGAAACACCCTGCAGCACCTCACTCTAGACATTAAGGGATTTTCATCTAGTTGAGGTTCATCTGCGTGAAACACCCATGCAACAGGAGTTTGCTTAAAAACAAGATTAAAATAGAGTGAAAATGGTTTGCATAACATACCTCATCTGAACAGATTGCAAAATTCCAGACTCCCCTTAATGTAGTTACAGAGAAGAAAGGAAACCCATACATGATTAGAAATCAAATCTCTTCTCTGAGTTCCCATGGTCAGAATGAAAGCCTCTTTCTGCTGCACCTATATATCCCACTCATTTCTTCTCCCCACCTCCCAATTTATAAATCTATCCACCAGGGCAATAGCCCCCTCCTCCCCCCATTTTCTGTAACAGCTTTCTGTAGATAAAATACAGGACGGGGTTGCCTCCTCTATTCTACTGAGCATGAGGTAAGGACTTTTGGCAAAGACCAGTAGCTGTCTTTGAAATGCCCAACCAAAGTACACAGTGTTGTTGTAGCTGTGTCAGTTCCAGGACCTCACCAACCAAAGTACAGCCTTTCACAGATAATTAGAACGGTCTGGCTCCAGTTTATTCAGACCTCTTTTTAAACCCATTTTTAATAAAATTTTCCTGCCATGAATTATAAAATTAATGACAGACTCCAACCCCTGTCATAATAGAACTCCCAAACTACCTACGGGAGGTAGCTGTCATTTGGAGTTTCAGTTCAAGATCATTAATACTACACTCTCTCATGGAGAATTTTTTTTATTTTTTTCCCTTCACCTAAGATAAATATCACTCAGGCTGAAAGTATAGGAATACTATTATTTTTTAGGTTGCTATTTGTTCTTAGAAAACATAAGTGAACAACATTTTCTACCTAATGAAAATTAAGTGCTTTAGGATTGTCTGAGGATCTTACTTGCAATAGTCAGCTAACAGGAAACATTTTTTCCTATAGTTAAATAAGCAGGGAAGAAGGGGTGGCTATCAACCGAAAAATACAACTAGATTTTTATAAAAGGTGTTTTTAAAAATACGGATCCAGCTCTTCACCAGAGATGCATGCTATTAGGAAGTACATAATTCACACTGTAGTTACTGTCAACCTAAAGATTAGCATAATTCCTTTAAAAATAAATAAATAAATACAGAAATAAATAGTTTGCCTCATAGTGTGCTGGAGAGATGGGAGAAAAGAAACATTTGAGCTGAGTGTAAAACATTTTGTTTCTACTAAGCTATTCAAATTGCTTTTTCTGCAAGATAACTACCTTTCAATTTTTGTAAAGTTGCATATTTTTGGGTAGAAAAGTGATGATATTTTGGAAGAATTTTAAATTAAAAGGATTTTTTTTGTCATTACTTCTTTTCACGCTGTCTGTTTAAAGCAAAAAGAAAGCCTTTCAAGCTGTTGAAAGATTACTTTCATTTTTAAATTGTCACACAGTGCATCCAAAAAGTGGTGTCAAACTCCCCTGCGTGCGAGGAATTAAGAAAGATGTCCTAGCTTCAAAGTGCCATTGTCTGATAGGAACATGTTTTCCTATCCATTTGTGTCAGTTAATTCAGCAGAAAAGTGTTTGTGGGGAAAATAATTAACGCTTGAAATACTTGCAGGAAAAGAACTTCTCTGGCTTTTGTTTCAAATGAACCACAACAATTTAATTATTGAGTCCTTTGGCAGCAGAAAATCACCCTGGCCAGTACTGTTAAATCACATAGAATGGTTTTATAGGCTTGACTGCTGCTAGATGAGACTTAGTCAAAGCTGTCATATTTACTGGGGCTGGGCTCAAGCAGACAGCATCCTGGGTTTTCTTGGAAGGAACTTAACCCACTATGTGTAAACACCTGGAAGTCAGCATGGTCCATGGACACAATACAGGACTAGGAGACCTATGTTCTATTACTGGGTTTGCTAGAATTTTCAAAGCCTGTTAGTGTATGTCTTCACTGCAGTTAGACACTCACGATTGGCCCTTGCCAGCTGACTTGGGCTCATGGGTCTTGGGCTTAAGGGGCTGTTTAATTGCAATGTAGACATTTGGGCTAGGGCTGCAGCTGAAGCTCTGGAACACTGCCACCTCACAGGGTCCTAGAGCCCATGCTCTGGCTGAAGCCCAAATGTCTACACTGCAATAAACCGCCTCTTAGCCTGAGCCCCATGAGCCTAACACAGACCAGCCAATCTCAGTGTAGACATATTCTAAGATGCCTAAGTGGAAGGTGGGTGTGTATAAGTGACTTTCCAAGAGTGACCTCTCTGGGTTCAAAGAAAGACTTGCCTAATCTCTGAGCATTGGGAGTATGACTGAGTATAGACAGGCAAGTAGAATTTTCTAACTGGACAAGGTGGTGGCTAGCAAGAATTAGGCATGTTAAAGTTAGATCTGTTCATAGCGCATCTAGACTGATAGGCACTGATCCAGGTTATCCACTTCAGAGCCAAGTGCGTGCTATGGAGAACACCTGAGGTTTTCTGCTAATAGAAAAAGGGGTTAGTGAAGAAACAATACACACATCAGTGTGATGGAAATGTGATTTTTTTTTTAAGTATATTGGGTATAGGATAAAAGGCACATTTAAGGGAAAAAAAAACACATTGGCAAGAAGGGTAGAAGAAATACTTGCCATTTTCTCTTAGTCTTTTGGAGGATGACTCTGGGGTCAGTTAAGAGTGTACCCTAGCCAGTTGAGTGTTTCAAATGGAAGACACATCATTTAGGAATTCTTATAACATCAGAACAGAGCATTTTCACCACCAGTGCCTTTTCACCATCAGTGACCAGCTCCTGATGCTCAGAGAAAGGTGCAAAGCTCATTTACTGTACAAAGGAAGTTTCTTCCTATACTCCTTCAGTTATAGGATGGCTTGTGCCTTGAAGCATGTGGTTTTGAATATTCATATTTTATCCTATCTAATATAAGTGTTGATGTTCGAATTATCTATATATATGTCAAATCATTTTTAAAATTCTGCTAAACTGTTGGCCTCAATGGTACCTTGTGTCAAGGAGTTCCACAAGTTAATTGTGTTAAAAAAAAAAAAAAAGGGACACTTTCATCAGATTTTAATTTGTTGCCTTTCAACATCCTCCAAATCTCCCCTTAGTTTTGTACTATGAAAAAAGAGTAAATAGCCAGATTTACTTTCTTTCTACCATTCATTATTATTTGAGAAACTCTATCATGACCCCTTTTATTTGTTTCCTCTCTAAAATAAACTGCCCCAGTCTTTTCAATCCCATTTGGAAGTCTTTTCATGCATCTAGTCATTTTTGTTGCCTATGTCTGTCTGAATTCCTTCTATTTCTACTTCTTTGAGATGGGGTGACCAGTGCTGAATACTGAATACCAGGCATACCATTGATCCATATAATAATGTTAGAATGTTTTCAATTTTATTCTCCAACCTAGTCTTTAATGCATCCTAACATTGTTTGCTTTTATGACATCAGAGGTTTTCACTGAGTTGACCACAATGGTGCCCAGATTGGAATTTGGAGACTTATCAGAGGAAATAGCCTGGTGGTCCATGACCAGTAAAGGCAGGGGTGAAAAGGGTTGAAGGACAGAGGGTTGTGATGATTGGTCTGTGGAGATTATTCTAGGGGAATGGTCTAGAATAAGCAGAGCAAGAGACAAACTCATGAAGTCAGCTATTCCAGTTAGGTTCTGTGCTGACATGGTGAGGGAGTTAGAACCCCACTTTCAGTTTCTGCAGTCATGCAGGCTCAGATTACTGATCACTGATAGATGAATACCATCTATTCTTTGATCTATGCTGTGAGCATCAAATTCCCTGCAAAACGATCCTGTAGGAGGACATTAACACCTCCTCCTCCTTGGTCAAGTCCTCTGGGCCCTGCCCTCCACAGCTACTTTTGCAGGACAAGGTATCCTGATATGATCCCTGTAGTGGCACTGAGAAAACCATCTTCTTCCTCTGCATACGGGTGGTGCCAGTTCAGAACTCTGTGTGCCTCCTGCTGACAGGACAAGGGGAAAGGATTATACACTGCCCTTTTGGCTCAGGTCCATAAGAAACTGGAGTTGGCTTTCCAGTAAAGAGTTGTCAGGGAAGAGTCAGGACATAGATGTTTTATGCCTAACACAATATTATCTCCCTCATTTGCCATTTCGGGTGTATCCCCTCTAGGACTGGACTGAACTTTCCATTGAAAGACCTGGTTTGCTCTGGTTGACTCCTCTTTTGGACTGGGGCATTGGAGGGAAGGGGATGCGTGGGGAGGAGGCTCTGGTTGTCTTGATAGTTCTGTGAGCAAAGAACCTGTTACAAGGTTTCTCTGTTTTTTTTCATAGATTCCAAGGCCAGAAGGAAGCACTGTGATTATCTAATCTAACTTCTGTATAACACAGGCCATAGAATTTCCCCAAAATAATTCACAGAGTATATCTTTTAGAAAAACATCCAGTCTTGATTTTAAAATCGTCAGTGATGGAGAATTCACCATGATCTTTGGAAAATTATTCCAATGGTTAATTACTCTAAGTGTAGTTTTTTAAAAAAAGTCTTGTTTATGTCTGAATTTGTCTCATTTCACCTTCCACCCATTATCATGTTATACCATTGTCTGCTAGATTGAAGATCCCATTATTAAATATTGGTTTCCCATGTAGGCACTTATAGATTGTATTCAAGTCACCCTTTAATCTTCTCTTTGTTAAGATAAATAATTGAGCTCCTTCAGTCTATCACTATAAGGCACATTTTCTAATCCCTTATTCATTCTTGTGTCTCTTCTCGGAACCCTCTCAAATTGTATTAATATCTTCTTGACTGTGCGCAGAGCTGGACACAGTATTCCAGCCGCAGTTGCACTAGTGCCAAATACAGAAGTAAAATAACCTTTCTACTCCTACTTGAAATTCCCCTGTTTAGGCAGGATCCCAGGATCACATTAGCATTTTTGGCCACAGATTCACACTGGGAGCTCACGTTCAGCTAATTATCCACCATGACCCCAAAATCTTTTTCAGAGTCACTGCTTCCCAGGATAGAATCCCTCATCTTGTAAGCATGGTCTATATTCTCCATTCCTAAATGTATACATTTACATTTAATGATATTAAAATACATATTGTTTGCTCATACCCAGATTACGAAGCAATCCAGATCACTCTGAATCCTTGACCTATCTTTTTCAATATTTACCAGTGTTCCATTTTTTGTATCATCTGCATATTTTTTCAGTGATGATTTTGTTTTTTTCTAGGTCTTTAATAAAAAATGGTAAGTAGCATAGGGCAAGAACCGATCCCTGTACAACTCCAATGACAACACACCATCTCAATGATGATTCCCTATTTACAATTACATTTTGAGACCTATTTGTTAGCCAATTTTTAATCCATTTTATGTGCAGCATGTAATTTTATATCATTCTAGGTGGGCTGTCAATTAATCACAGTTAACACAAGGGATTAACGCAAAACAAATTAACACTTTTTTTTAATGAGTGTTAATTGCACACCTCTGTTTTGACCCTCTTCACTTACTGCATTTCATCACTTGGAGGACATTGGCACATATCTACCGTGTTCTCATGATTTGGAATGATTAAATATCAGAAAAAGTTAATGGAGCAAAGCAACAAAACTTCAGGTATTTTGAATGGGTATTTATGATTCTCTGGTTAAAAAGATGATTATCTGTAGCTATTGCAAGGTTGAGTTTCAATACCATTGGAGTACTTCAAGTATGTAGTACCACCTATGCACTAAACATGCTTTCACCTCCAGTTCTTGTGCTACAGATAACCCACCAAAAGCAAATTAATCCTACCAGCAATGACAGAGTATGCTTACAGAGTTTCAGGATCACTATAAACCCATGGATCAAATAAAGTACAACAGCTTAACCAAAGCTATTGCAAAATGGATAGCTATGGGGGGCAGACCACTCAACACTATAAACAAGGAGGACTAAGGGATGGTATTCAAATTGCATCTTCCAATCAGTCATACACCTTGCCCTTCTGAGGAACCATTGCATCATGAATACATGACCTATGTCAAACTAGAAGACTACAAGTTGGAGCTGCTGAAAAATGCACTAGCTCTTGCTTTGACTAGTAATCACTGGACATCCTTGAGTAATCACATCTATCTTTGACTTGTGGCACACCTGATTGATGCTGCATGGACATTGCAGTCGTTTGTTTTAACAGTAACTCCTACTGAAGAGAGACATACTGAAATATGCAGCGAGTTTCTTGGATGTTGCAAAATAATGGAATATTCAAGAAAAGGTAACAACAATTAGTACTGACAGTGTACGTAATATGATAGCAGTAGCCAGTCATTTGTCTGTTGAACACATGACATGCACTGCTCACAGTCTGCAGTGATCCATTACAGTAGTGCTCAGTGATGATGGCTTTGAAAATGCGGCTGGCAAAATGTAGAAAACTTGTGGGCCATTTCAAACACAGTCCAGCTAACAGTACAGTGCTAGAAATACAAGCTGCAAATGGGTAGAAACAAGAACCTCTTATATAAGGTATTTCAACCAGATGGAACTCCACATTGGGTATGGTTCAGCGCCTGCTTAGAAATAAAGCTGCTATCACAGCCACATTATTTCTTCAAAATGACAATCTATCAGTGCCGACAGGTAGAGATTTTGAAAAACTGCAAAAGCTAGATACATTAATTGAACCCTGCAGGTTTGTGACTGAATTCCTTTGGGAAGTTGTATGTCTCCTGCTCCATGGTTTTACCTGTATTCTGCCATATATTTCGTGTTCAGTCAGTCTCAGATGATGACCCAGCATGTGTTGTTCGATTTAAGAACACTTTCACTGCAGATGTGACAAAATGCAAGGAAAGTACCAATATGAGATTTCTAAATACAGCTACAGCGCTCAACCCAAGGTTTAAGAATCTGAAGTGTCTTTCAAAATCTGAGAGAGACGAGGTATGGCACGTGCTGGCAAAAGTATTAAAAGAGCAACATTCTGCTGCTTAAACTACAGAACCCGAACCGCCAAAAAAGAAAATTAACCTTCTATTGGTGACATCTGACTCAGATGATGAAAATGAAGGTGTGTTGGTCCGCACTGGTTTAGATTATTATCAAGCAGAATCCGTCATCAGCATGGAAGCATGTCCTCTGAAATATGTTCGAAGCATGAAGGGGCATACGAATGTTTAGCATATCTGTCACATAAATACCTTGCAAGTCGGCTACAACAGTGCCTTGCGAATGCCTGTTCACACTTTCAGGTGACACTGTAAATAAGAAGCAGGAAGCATTATCTCCCGTAAATGTAAACAAACTTGTTAGTCTTAGTGATTGGCTGAACAAAGGGAACGTCTACATGCCCGAAGGCCCAACAAGGCTTCAAGTCCTAATACTCTGTCATGATGCCCCTCTTGCAGGGCACTTCAGCCTCTTCAAAACTCAAGACCTGGTACCTAGGAGCTTCTGGTAGCTGTCCCTATGCACTTCTGTAGCAACTTGCATAAAGTCTTGTGATCTCTATGTCTAGACCAAGATACTTCATACTAAACCACTTGGGTTCCTTCAGCCCTTACCCATTCTGCCTAGGCCTTCGTCCACCATTTTCTCAGACTTTATTGTGGAATTGCTACCCTCCCAGGGGACCACTACAATTTTTGTCAAGATTAACCTTCTAAGAAAGATGGAACATTTTGTCTAGTGTCACACTCTTCCCAATGCCTTGCAGACAGACAGCCTTTTTGTGGATAACATCTTCAATCTCCACGGGTTACCAGTGAGTGTAATGTCAGATCTTGGGTCCCAGTTCATGTCTGGCTTCTGGCAGGAATTTCTGTCTCCTGAGTATCAATGTTTCACCTTGATTGTGTATCATCCAAACACAAATGGTCAAGCAGAGCAGGGCAATCAGGTCCTCGAACAGTATCTGCACTGCTTCCTTAACTATCACCAAGACAACTGGCTGCCCCTGATTCTTCACACTGAATTTGCTTACAACAATGCTACACCTGCCTTGACCCATCAAATGCCCTTTTTGTGTGTGTGTGCTAACTATGGGTTCCAGACTCACTTTCACTCTGAAATCCCCACCATATCACTGCTGCCCTGAGCTCACCACTTGCATCCACCAAAGACAGCATACAAATGGTGTGCTGACTGGCACCATCAGCTGGCTCTCAGCATCTTTGTAGGGAAAAAGGTCTGGTTATCTGACTGAAACCTTAAATCCACTCATACACCTGCGAAGCTGGGCCATCAGTACATGGGGCTCTTCCATATCACAGGACAGAGTAATTCTGTAGCATCCAGTTTGCAATTACCAGAATCTTTTAAGGTCTTCCCCATGTTTCATGTCTCCCTTTTAAAACTGTATGCTGAGAATACCTTCCCACAACACACCACTCTTCCCTCCTGTTAATAACAGTTTGGGGCCAAGAGGAATAGATGATCTGGCAAATTCTGGACTCCTGACGAGTCCAAGGAAAACTCCAGTATTTAACAGATTAGGCAGGATGTGGCCCAGACAATTCACCATGGTAACTTGCAGAAAATGTCCACTCCTCAGAATGCCTGCTCACCTTTCACCAAATACCCTGAGAAACCCAGCCTTATGGCTCTTGGAAGACCCCCTCAAAAGGAGGGGATGCTGTCAGGGGTCAGGCTAGCGAAACCGAGCTGCTAGCCTGCTTTCCTGCTAACTTTGCTACTAGGCAACTAATAAACCAAAATGTTCTGCTCTGGAATGATCTGACTGGCTGCAGGGCCAGCCGCCTGGTTTATAAGCTCAGCAGCAACAGCAGAGCACTGTCTGCTAAACATGCCCTGGCCCCTGGCATCAGGCCTCAGCTCTCTCCTGGTTTTGAACTCTCAGCTCTGATGCTTAGCTATGCCTTGTGGCCGTGAGTCTGGTTAATCTTTTACTTCAGCTTTGGTTTCTGACTCCTGGCTCTGACTCTTGGCTTCGCCTTTTTACTGGGCCTCTTTGGCTTACCCTGGGGCTTAGGCTTTGGCTTCTGACTCCCAGTTCTGACCCTGGGCTCTGCTTCAGGACCACCCCTTCTGAGTTCAGCTCTAATTGATAGGCCAGACTCTTGCTCCAACCATTAGGTCAGACCACACATGACTTGGTCATTGACACAGGTATGGCTCAGTAACTCCAACTGGGTTATAAAGGAGAAGGGAGTGGCTCTTGAAGGAAAGAGAAGTAGGAACTAAGATAGAGGAGGGTCCTGGAAGGAAATTCTAGTTACAATCCAATTCAGGGAAGAAACTTAGGGCTTAAATTTATGTTTTAATATACCAGCAAAGCCAAGTCCTAGATAGGGAGTGAGTTTTGACCCTGGCTCAGAATCTCTGCTCTCAGCATGTGGTAGGAATTCATGCTTTAAAAGCCATGACCTTGGTTTCAGCATTATCTTCTTCTGTTTCAGCCATTCGGCCTTTATTTTATCCTCATATTGCTCTATTCTTTGTGGCATATTATTTTATCCTTTGAGTCTCCTCTGCATCCAGCCTAAGTTCACTTCAGCCAAAACAAACAGCTGTAACCTGGAGCTGTGTGTGAATAGATTGCTGGAGTGGCACAATTATTGGAATTAAAGACTGGCTTCCCAGTGAATTTTCACACATATCTTGTTCTCTCCACTGTTTTTGAAGTGATTATTGAGATCAGGAACAGCAAGTGCCAGGTTCAGTAGAGAACATGTTTCAAAATAAAGCTCTTATGGTATTGAAAAATGGGGGCTGGAGGGGGAGGGAGGTGGAATTTTGTGAACAGTGGCTCTTTCAATTAGAGCAGGCAAAACAATGAGACTCATGGCAAAAAGCATTGCCGAACTGCTGTGAGCCCCTGAATACAGGTTCAGAATCAGTTCAGAAGGATTTTTTTTTCTGAAGCAGCTACGGGGAGGTCACCCAGCCTAATATCTTCACAATAAAATATTTTCTATCATTACCAACAAGGCAAGGACATTTAGAGTTATTGCTTCCTTCTGCATTCTTATCTCACCCCATTGAGTAGAAGGATAATCAAGCTTCATAACGTTATCTATGTATAGTGTGCCACACACCTCATAACAACTGAGTTAAAGATGGAATGGAAGCCTTCATCACTCTACCCCTCTTCACATTGGGTAGGCTGAACTCCTTAAGAGTTATTTTAATAACGTTTTAAAAGTTAAATACTTTCTAAAGCTTATTTTTAAAATAATAAAGGAGACTGCTGAGATAAGCCTCAACTCTAGCCATTTAGACTAGTCATTGGTTTAGGATATAATTTAACAAAAATATAACCCAATTGGCAATGTGATGCAAAACCATCTCTAGCTATCAGGTAGTTGAAAAATCAGAGAACAGAAATATTCATAATAATGCTGCGATCATACCCTCTGCTTCTTCTAGTGGGGATGATGAAAATCAAGCTGATCTTTCCTTGAGACCCATGGCATCACATGCTCTTTCTCTTACTCCTCCTCTCCCCCATCTCCTGGTAAACAAGGGAGCATTTCTACTGAAAAATTAGTTCCACGGAGCATCAATATGGGGGCAGATATGAACAGTATCATATCCTGTTAACCACATTGTGCTCCATTTAGAAATCCCCACAGGAGTTAATCTGTGGGAAATGAAATGAAACATGCTCAAACTTCTATTCAGATACCCAGCTGAAATTAACAAAATATCAGCAAATGCAAGAACAGCTACAATTGCCATGGAGATCCATTCTGTGGTCTCCAAAAGGAATAAGAATATGAAATTTTACTTCCTGCAACCAAGTAGGCATGATCAAACAGCCATATAATGTAAGGACAGGGACAACAGATAAAACATATTTGATCATTAAGGGTATGTTTACACTGCAGCTGGGAAGGAGTGCCATGGGTCAAGCGAGCATGCTAAAAATAGCAGTGTGAATGCTCCTGCCTGAGGCTGGAGCTTGGGCACTCAAGCCCAACTGACCCCTTCTGCTTGACACCCTAAGCAATTTTTAGCATGCTGGCTCGAGCTCTAGTCGCATAAGTCTGGGAGGCTCACTCCCAGCTGCAGTATAGATAGGCTGTAAGGGGGGTTCAACGTGAATAACAATCCAAAGTGTTACTAACCTACTCTATGTAACTGCCGTGACATCAGCTGAATTTGCCTGATTGAACATGTGCGCCATTTACATGATTAACTGAAGCTGGTTTCGACTGAAGTATTTAATTTGTGGTGCAGTGTTGTATATTGTCCATATTCAGAACAGTTTGTTTAGATCTAGGGTTTTGATTCAACCTATTCTGTAATTTGGGAACATATGTGAAATTCCAATCTAGAACTAATTTCTTATTTCCGACACCCTCAAAGTTCTCGGGAGTTTAAATGAGGCTTATCTGTAATAGGGATATCCCTCTCAGTCTCTTTTCAGAATGTACATATGTAAGAAACAACTATGAACATGAACATACTAACCATAGATACAAGGGTATTTTAAGATTTTGTGTGTGATATATATACACATACTCTATGAGCTATATAATTCTCCCATGATATGTAGTTTTAATTAGAGCTAGTTCAAAAAATGCAGTTTTCATATATTTTTTTAAAAATATATTTCACTAAGACATTGTAGATATTTCAACAATTTTCAGCCACGCTAGTTTTTGCATCTCCAGTCTTCCTGTTTTCAGAATTTTATCAGCCAGCTTTCTAATATATCTTTGTATATTTCATATGCTTTACTCTACCCATATTATTTTCCGAAACCCCATTTTCTTTTGATTATTTTCCAACCTGAAAGTGGTGCATATTGATTTGACTATTTGACTGCAAACTGTGGGGCAAGGACAATGTCTGTTTCACAGTACAAATGAATAATGAATTTCTTGCATTTCTGGAATGGGAAGTAGCTCCATTTGTTTTCCAGCTGTGAAAATAATGCTTTTGGAGTATTGTAAATATAGGGAGCACAGTTTAATGGTTACACCAAAAGAAATGAGAGTCAGAACTTCTAGATTCTATGTCCAAATTCTGTCTCTGACCCATTGTAAGAACCTAGTCAAACCACAGCCTCATATTAATCATCTAAAAAAATGTATGTTATAATATTTAGCTAACTCAAAGGAACATTGTTAAGCTTAATTAATATGCTGTGAGTCTTAGATAAAAGGTGTTATACACAAGTGCAAAATTGTTTATTGCAGACACACAGCAGGAAGGCTGGTGTTTAAAGCTTTTCTGAAATTGGAATCTGCAGAATTTTATATAACCTGTGATAAGCTGTAACTTTTCAAACTGCTTTTTCTTTAAACTTTTATTTATATGCAATAAATAGGTGCAGTATTTTAAAATATAGTAGAGATAGCCTGAGAGATTTTAAGAACTAATCAGGAAGAGAGTTAAGGATCAAAAAGTCTAACAGTTCTACTTTATAAGTATCAAAAAATCATTAAAGTTTTTGCCATAAGGTTTAGGGCCATATATGTAAAATATGTAGAGTAACCATAATGAACAACTTGATACAACTGCAGTAGAAATGTGTATGAGTAGCAGAGTGGAAAACTGTCATGAGAAAATATTCACCAAGCTATTTTATTCCTACGTTTTCTTCTAATGGTACATTAGTTTTCTACTGTATTAATTTTTTCAACGACCAAATGTTGTTTTGACGGATCTTAAGGCTGGAGGTATTATGTGCTGGCTGATGGGGCTGGCATTGTACTCATCACGTCATTTTGATGGGGAAGTCTGGAGCATAGGTTCTGTCGTGTCTGCCAGTGTCCTTTATTCCAAATACTCTTTCCTTCCTTCTAGATTTGTGTAGGTCACATGTGGCACCTTATAAATAAAAGAGATGGGCATGAGCTATATTTAAACATTACACTGGTCTACAATTTTTGAGAAGTTGTCTGCTTCAGAGATAAAATGTGCAATTTATTATGTATTTTGATGTGCTGAATTCAAATATGACAATTAAAACAACTGATTGGCTACTGTTTCTAAGATATTTCAGTTTTTACATTTTATGTCTATGTATATTGTGTAGATAGTAGAGTTTTAATCATAAATTGTAAACTTAGGTCTTTTCATGTGTTTATGGTTGCTTTACATGATAATATTTCACCGGTCCTGTTTATGTAACACTTTAAAAATCAGCAAAAGGGTTATATAAATAAAATTTATTATGAAACAAAAGGCAAAAAACTATTATGTACATAGTTTAGTCCTATTCAGTGTCTACTCGGCGCTTCTTGGCTGGTCTCTTGTATTCATTAAATGGAGCATCTCTTGTCACTGTCCAGCAATAGACTGCAAGCATTGATGGGCTCCATTTGCCTTGATAGTGTTTCTCCATTGTTGCAATGTCCTGGTGAAATCGCTCGCCGTGCTCGTCACTCACTGCTCTGCAGATCGGTGGAAAAAAGTCTAGATGAGAGTGCAGAAAATGTATCTTTAGTGACATGTTGCAACCAAGGCTTTTGTACGCCTTGAGGAGGTTTTCCACCAACAATCTGTAGTTGTCTGCCTTGTTGTTTCCGAGAAAATTTATTGCCACTAACTGGAAGGCTTTCCATGCCGTCTTTTCCTTGCCACGCAGTGCATGGTCAAATGCATCATCTCGAAGAAGTTCACGAATCTGAGGACCAACAAAGACACCTTCCTTTATCTTAGCTTCACTTAACCTTGGAAATTTTCCACGGAGGTATTTGAAAGCTGCTTGTGTTTTGTCAATGACCTTGACAAAGTTCTTCATCAGACCCAGCTTGATGTGTAAGGGTGGTAACAAAATCTTCCTTGATTCAACAAGTGGTGATGCTGAACACTTTTCCTCCCAGGCTCCAATGACTGTCGGAGTGGCCAATCTTTCTTGATGTAGTGGGAATCTCTTGCACGACTATCCCATTCGCAGGGAAAACAGCAGTACTTTGTGTATCCAGTCTGCAGACCAAGCAAGAGAGCAACAACCTTCAAATCGCCACAAAGCTGCCACTGATGTTGGTCATAGTTTATGCACCTCAAAAGTTGTTTCATGTTGTCATAGGTTTCCTTCATATGGACTGCATGACCAACTGGAATTGATGGCAAAACATTGCCATTATGCAGTAAAACAGCTTTAAGACTCGTCTTCGATGAATCAATGAACAGTCTCCACTCATCTGGATCGTGAACGATGTTGAGGGCTGCCATCACACCATTGATGTTGTTGCAGGCTACAAGATCACCTTCCATGAAGAAGAATGGGACAAGATCCTTTTGACGATTACGGAACATGGAAACCCTAACATCACCTGCCAGGAGATTCCACTGCTGTAGTCTGGAGCCCAACAGCTCTGCCTTACTCTTGGGTAGTTCCAAATCCCCGACAAGGTCATTCAGTTCACTTTGTGTTAGGAGGTGTGGTTCAGAAGAGGAGGAGGAGGATGGGAGAAAATGTGGGTCCTGTGACATTGATGGTTCAGGACCAGAAGTTTCATCCTCTTCCTTTTCCTCTTCCTCATCTGGCTCAAGTGAGAATGATTCTGGTGCATCAGGAACTGGCAGTCCTTCTCCGTGGGGTACTGGGCGTATAGCTGATGGAATGTTTGGATAATGCACAGTCCACTTTTTCTTCTTTGACACACCTTTCCCAACTGGAGGCACCATGCAGAAGTAACAATTGCTGGTATGCTCTGTTGGCTCTCTCCAAACAATTGGCACTGCAAAAGGCATAGATTTCCTTTTCCTGTTCAACCACTGGCGAAGATTTGTTGCACAAGTGTTGCAGCATATGTGTGGGGCCCACCTCTTGTCCTGCTCTCCAATTTTGCAGCCCAAATAAAGGTGATAGGCTTTCTTAACCATAGTGGTTATACTGCGCTTTTGTGATGCAAAAGTCACTTCACCACAAACATAGCAGAAGTTATCTGCACTGTTCACACAAGTACGAGGCATCTCTGTTCACTTTGGCTAAACAGAAATGTGTCCCTTTGCAAAATCTAACACTGACAAATAAGAGAGCACGCTGTATGATTTCTAGAGCTGATAGAGGGCAATTTGTTCAGCAGAGTGATATAAGCTTTGTTATGATTGCATCATCCATGACTTCTAGGAATAACATGATGCAATTCATATCATGTATGACGCAATACCAGCTTCAGATTGCATCATTCATTGTTTTGCCTAAAAAGCAAGTACTGTCCAAACCCAGTCATAGATTTATTCATAGATCCAGTCAAAGATGTATTTTAGTCATTTCTGGTTTAAATTGAGATCCCTTCCCTTTATAACTCACTTATCCTCCACCATTCCCAAGTCAAGGGTTGTATATACTGACCCAATAGCATATCTTGAAAACTAGCGCCAATCAAGAATTTTAAGCATCATTTTCGTTCTCAGTGACCCAGAATTAGTAAAGTTTGACTACATTTATTTCAGAAGCATTTTGGCTGTAGAGGAATGATAAGCCTCATAACATTTCTGTTAAAATTGTGCTAATATGCCTACTTTAAAGATAATACCAATAATAGTACTCAACATTTACATGCTCAAAGCATTGTTCAGACTATAAGTAATCCTTACAGCACCCTTGTGGTATAAGTGGGTAGGTATCATTATCCTTATTTTACAGATGTGAAAACCGGGACAAAAGGTAAAGTGATTTGTCCAAGGTCACACAGTACATCTGTGCCAGAATGATGATTAGAATTCAGGATCCTCTGATTGTGAACCCTGTGCTCAACTTCCTTCAGCATCAAAAAATGTAAGATTTTAAGCTTTGACTGAAAGCGGATAGACTTTAGCATTAGAGGGCTCCACTGACTAGAAACTGAGGCACAAGGAGACAAAGTGCCATGCTCTATGCCACAGAGAAAATCAGAGGCATATCCAAGGCAGAGAAGGATTCCTGATTCCTAAGTCATTGTCATATCCAATACAGCACTTCCCTTGACCACTGTTCACGTGGATGAGTTTTCCTATTAATTCTTTCATTGTTTGTTTCTCCTCTTGAGCTGAAGCTATAATCTACTCTAGACCTGGGAATTAGCTCACAGAAAGCCCTTCTAGCTTTTTGTATCTGTTTTCTGTAGAACCACTCATATTGTGAAGAAGTGAAAGATAAATTATCAGTTCTTGTTTGCAAGTCAATATCAAATATATTTACATAACATCTAGAGGAGAACCATAATGTAATGTGACTTTGTGTTAGTCATTTTAGTTATTTTGTTTTTAAGATATTTAAAAATATTTTAATCTATAAAGGACGAAGTTTGGTTCCCTCTGATTCATAGGTTTCCTTATGTGTTATTCTCAACTAGTATTTAGGCATTTGGCATTTGCCAAAAATGTTCATGAATCCTGAAAATGTCACACATTTTTGAAGGAATGATCACTGATGTGAAAATTCAGACTGGAAAGCTACTGTATTTTATTCATTTATCCTCTTGTTTATAAAGCTTGGGTCACCCAGACAGAGAACATATCATGTGACTTAGGTGACATCAGAAAACATTAATAATTAATAATGACTAGTCTGTGAAAATCATTCATGAACAATCCATAGGCTGAAAATTATTCCTCCATGCTATATGATGAGAGCTTGTGTATACAGTCCAACAATTTGGACTGGTAAATGCACAATTGCTAACCCCCCAAAAAACAGGGGAGAGGGCTAGCTCAGTGGTTTGAGCATTGGCCTGCTAAACCCAGGGTTGTGAGCTCAATCCGGGGGGGGGGGGGTCATTTAGGGATCTGAGGTAAAAAACTGTTTGGGGATTGGTCCTGCTTTGAGCAGGGGGTTGGACTACATGACCTCCTGAGGTCCCTTCCAACCCTAATATTCTATGATAACTAAATCCAGCCAGATCTACACTTAAGAAAATGGAACCATTTTCGAAAGCTCCATGAAAATTCATTTCCAAGCTAATTTGGTTCAAGAAGGAAATGTACTGTAAGTTCGGTTGCTGGTGAATGAGCTCAGATGGCAGTCCACATGCTGAACTGCAGCAGGTAACAGAAATAAAATGAGCGTGGGGTAAAGATCAGAGGGCTATACTTAGGGAGAAGATTATAGACTGAATCAAGCAAGTATTGACTAATTGAGAATAATACCAGCCATTCATTCATCATCAATATAACTTCCTGTAGCACCATTTGTTTTCCTTTGGAGATACTCAATGCAACTATTAGCTCAGCTGAGCTTGTGAGATCTGATGGAATCACAGAACATGCTGGCATTATTAAACAATTTTATTCCAGCTGAAACATTTAAAAAAGTTATCCACTAAGCTCAACATACTGTGTAGTCTATTTACTGCACTTATGCTTTAAATATGACAAGAGAGAGTGTGTGTGAGAGAGAGATTGTTCTTGCATTGCTTAGTACAGTAGTTTCTAATTTACTTTGCTTGTCAGGGGATTCTTGTAAATAAAACATTACATTTCAGGAGCTCCCTTCTACTCGAGAAATATTTTGAATAATTAATAAAGCAGCAGCATTCCATTTCCCAGCATTTAATTTAATGTTTACTCATAAATGCATTGTAGTAGATGATGACATATCACACCTTGCCATGGGAACATGAAGGCTAGGATTTCTCATTTGGTTTCTTTTCATACTATATTTAGTGTGAGCTCTTCATCAAAATCTAAGTATTGTGGGTGAAAAGGAGGACAGTGTGACTAGAGTTTAAATATTATAAAAGAAGTAACCTTGTCACCTCTTGTAGAATCCAACTTTAACCATTACTTAGTAACTATGTGCAATGAAAGTGAGTGGGTTTGGAACCTATTAGATCTCATCCTGTTCTCTGCTGAAGCTGTCGCAATATTTACAATTTTTTTTTTTCTTTCAGTGGTTGGCTGGAGATGATAAAGCACCAGAATGGACTTAGCTGCTGGTCCGGGTAGACCCCTGAACCAATGTGGAGTTACATTAAAGTTATTTGCAGGATCAGGTCCCTAGTGACTATAGGTGGGGGAAATGGCTAATATTTTACTTGTAACTGTTGCTTATCTAAATTGATATTTCATGGCAGGTACTGTGGTTACAGCAGGGGATTCCAATTAGACTAGACTAGACAGTGCTCACAACCATTTGTTGGAATTCAAAATGGTTCCTCAGTTCAACTATGGTAAACAATTCCAACCTCACCAATTTCAGTTTGCTGTGATAGGACATAAGTGTAACAGGCAGTTCCTTCATTACCACGAATTACTATCACAAATTGCCTAAGCTTATACTTGAAAAATGTAATCATTAGCCTAAATTCATTTCGGGGCTCATTCTTGGTTATCCTGGTAGAGGCCTCTGTCAGCACTCACTGAGGAGGTCCCAGTGATGGAAATGAGTGAATTTTTTTCTCTAAGGGGCCAAGGCAACCCACAATGTGTTTGGTGCTTGTGGGAAGTGGGGTAGCCAAAGCAGCAAAGGGCTACTCTTCTGATTGGGTACATTCCCTTCAAAAGTCTTCTCTGGCAGGGTTGCAATGAAGCCATAGTTATGAATTAAAGATGCCTTCAACTGGCAGTAATCCTAAAAAAGAGCAAACTCTGGCCTTGTCTACGCACAAAAATTGTACCAATTTAACTATACCGATATAGTTCCCTATGGGAATAACTATACTTGTATCTTGATACCTGTATAACTGTGTCAAAACCTAGGAATTGTAAAAATTGTTTTTATATCAATTTAACTATTTTAGTTAGGGCTAGAAAAATCACACCACTAAAAAAATAGTTACATTGATATGTAAAAAAAAACAAAAAAACTGTGTAGACAAGACCCAAAGTAAATTAAATCTCACTGTATCAGCTTTACATAATCTGGCCCATTATTTATTAGTTATGTAGGGAATGTGTTTTGCTGATAATACTGAAAAAATGAACCAACAATAATTGCGTATTTATGAAGTGCTCTGCACTGCAGGGAGTCAGTTAAGGCCAGTTGTCTCTTCTCACATTTCAAGTATGTTCTTATTAAATGAGAACTTAGGCCTTTGAAGCTAATTGAGGATCATATGGTTGATGCACTAATAAAATAGTGTTTTACTGACTCTGTGTTTGACTAAGGTAAGATGTGTTTTTTTGGGAGGGGGAGCAGGAGGGGTATTATTTTCCTTCTTTTCCACATTGGAAATTGCTCATCACTGATATAGAAAAATGAGAATAAAAAGGCTATAGTGGATGTCTGCGATAGGTCAGCCACTTTTCTACTTTGATTACAAATTAGGAACTCTGTGTGTGCTGGCAAAATGAAAAAGAATCAGAGTTCACCAGTCGAGCTTTAACTAAAGGATACGAGAAGACAAATCAAAACATCATTATGCAACCCAGAATTAGAGAATGTAATAAGTTATTTTAAAAAAATGCTTGTTACTGTAGGGAATATAGAGGCAGGTGATATATCTGTGTGGTAGAGAGATTTCAGCTGAAACACAGAAAGGGGAAGTTAGAAAACTATCACACAGTTATGCCAATACAAAAGGTTTATTCAGACAGACAAACCAGGGATTATTTTCATTCAAGCAGGATCAATGGTTCCCTTGGCTAGATTCACCCACAGTTCTATGTAGGCAAAAGTCAGTGTATGCCGTAATCATGATAAGATACAAAGATACGCTGAGTTGTAACAGTGGGGACACACATTGCCTATGATCTCCTTTCCACCAGAGGGCTTAGAGGATGGGTAGAATGATCCAAAAAAAAAAAAATTGGTGGTACTGGCTGAGGATAGATGGTGAATATGGCAGCAGGAAGATGGAGGAGATTCAGTGCATCACCATTGCTGTATCTATCAGTAGGGCTCCTACAGGTAGCCCAGCTTAAAGCTGCCTGTCCCATTAGGAATCTCCAGTCAAAATTTGGCTGCCCAAATCAATAGACAGCATATGCAGAGATGTTTCCAAATACAATGTTTTCCAACTGTTCGCCATGTGGGATCAGCCACTCTAACAGAAGATGCATGTAGAAAAAAGAGAGTGAGAGAGAGACACAATACCCTTTTAAATATGATGTGCTTTTTATTTTACATCAGACTTGATCGTAAACTGATTCACTTTAGTCTACCTTTATGCTCTGAGAGAAGCATCTCATTGACAAGTTCTAAAAAAATGCCTGGTTCACTAACCTTTACCATACATTTACACATGCTATTAAATTGCTGATTCTCAAGAAGGTCAAGACCGAGAATGAAATCATCTCTTTGATAGGCTTGGTGTGGTTCACACTCTGCACTGCCAGGTGGGAGGACCAGGTTTGATTTTCTGTCCTGGACCCTTACCACCTAAACCAACATCATGGGAATCATCATGGAGAGAGGGAGAGCATCCTACCTTGTGATGTAGGACTTTAAGCATATAGGCTCTTAAGTGAGGAAAATTCATCACAGAGGCCTATAAAGGAAGCAAAGGACACTTCCAGAAATATTTCATCCCTCCCCAACTGAGTCCTTAATCCAACTACAGACCGGGATATATTCTGCTCAGCTACCCAAAGCTTTATTAAGGCACTTTACATGTCTACATATTAAGTCAAGACTATTACCTCTTTCTTCGATATCTGTCATTTGTATCTCTGTATTTCTGTATGATGGGTGGCAAAAGGGATGTGGCTTGGTTTGAGAAATATCTAATATAAAATAAAAATCAGTATTTTGGCAAAATGGTCAAGGTTATACTGAGAAATGCTTCTAAACCTTTACAAACGTCATATGATTTCTAGAATATACGGAGATGAGTTTCTTCACACAGAATGACGCCGATTGTATGGTCACCAGCAGGGATCTGTCATAAAGCAATCTGGTTTGCACACCTGTATTAGCAGCCCTTGAACTTTGCTTATAATTTTATGTTTGAACCAGAGATGGGCCCAAACCAAAATGGCAGATGTGATCTCCCCTAAATGTTGGGCTTTTTCAAAGTCTGATTCTGGATCTGAATTTTGCAAGTGGCCTTCTGTTTATAATAAAAGAAACCAAAACCTCTTCTCCAAATATCCCTAGCTTTAGTGGTGCTCAAAATCCAGATGTGATGTTTGCAGTTTGATACTGTAATTTGAATTAAACTTAAAGCCTGAAAGGAAAGCTCAGCTATAACAGCCAAGTCCATGAATATTTGATTAAAGAAGTTCTTCCTGGCATCAATTTAGGTCTAGAAGATACATATTTTACCTTCTTTAATGTATTAATTCCCTCTTTGAGTGAGTTTTTATGCTGGTGACAGGTGTGGGTTTGACTGCTGTGAAGACTGAAGTTCTTGATTTATTCACAGAGCAGCTGCAATGCATGCAGGAGCAGAGCAAACTCCTCTCCACTTCCATCCACAACAATCCCCATCAGTGTGGTTCAAACTGGAGCTGGAGGGACATCATGAGGGCTGAGAAGATAGCTCAGTGTACGTGTTCATTCATTCCTTGGTTTCTCTGCTGAGACCACAGATCAGTGTCAGTTGTCAGTGATTTTGTGGTGTGGAAGTTCACTAATGAGATCACCAATTCATTTCACTGAGGTCACCAAACAGCCACTTTATCCTCAAGTGACCTCATGTAGGGTGCCGCAACGATCAATCTTATTCCATCTCATTTTCAAAATATGAGGATACAAGCTGTACTTGACCAATGCATTTCACAGATGCATAGTGCTTGCAGTAGATAAATAGATGTACAAAAATCAGCTGGCTGTATCCTATTAGGGAAGGCAAAATGCTGCTTGCTAGGTGAGGAAAACACCTCAAGGAACTAGCTAACACCTAGACGTACCCTCTACAGAAGACTTCCATTTGATTATCAGAGTAGTGCATGGCCTCTGGGTATTTCTAGATTTCCATTGGTTCATTGCTAATGAAGTTGCAGCAGAAGTAAGGATCTCCTTTTTCCACCTCTGGAGAGCAAGTAGACTGTGTATTCCTCTTGGGTAAGACCTAGCAACACCTCAAGTCTGAACTATTGTAACTCTCTACCTAGGATTGTCAGTGAAGACTAATACAAAACTCTAGCTATTATCCCACTCAGCAGCCCACCCTTTGAGCAGGCTTGTCACTGAGAGTGCATCATACAGTGCTCCACAACCTTCACTAGCTCCCTATTTGACTGTGGCTTCAGTTCAATTCCTGGGCTTCATCTTCAATGTTCTGGGACCAGGCTACTTCAGAGATTCATCTAATCCATCGTGGCCCACAAGGAAGCTGTGCTCACCAGTGATACAGGATATTAGAAAGACCCAGGATTAAACTTTGGGGAGATATAAGCCCACAGGATTCTCCCTATTGCATCCGTAATGCCTGAGCAGCCTACCTGTAGAAATCAGAGTGAGCCCTAATATTATTTTCAGATCCTGATACAAATTCCACCTATTTCAAAAATGCTGTACAACAAGAGACGGATGGGGGTGGAGTAGGGAGAAGAAGAAGAAAAAAAAGCTTAAGCAGATGAATACCAGGAATGCAGATACAGGTGAAAGTCTTAATTTTATTGCTAATCTGTTTCAGATAGGAGCCTTTGGTGGATTTTTGTCAGTGTCAAATTGACTGAAAGCTGCAGCATATGGCCCTGATGAAAGCACAATGATAAAATGTGTCTTGTTTTTACCTGTCAAATTAATTTCTGCATTCATTCTACTTCATTCTTCATTTATTTCTCAATTCCAAGAAAGTGCCATCTGCCTCCGCACACACAAAATAGCAACTCACTGTACAAATTTTCTGAAGTAAAATTCATAGTTAGAAAAAGAGAGGGGGTCAACAAATAGGCATTTCACCTTACCAAAAGGCCAGTGAATGCTCTTCTACCTCATGAGAAACTCTGCCTCATTCAGGGCACAATCCAGTTCTTGCTTAAATCAATGGCAAATCTCCCATTGATTTCAGTAGGTCCTCCCCACATACCTTCAAAGAATTCTTCACTGATCAGCTGGGCTAGAGTAGAACAGTCCATGTTTTCACTCAGTTCACCCATCACTCAGTTTAGACAGGCATGTGCTGAGCTCACATTTTTGTATACAATTTTTATTAATTTCATGGGAATTCATCATATAATGCTAATTAATATGTAAGAAAGAAAGCTCTCACCAAAAGTTCAGGTAAATGTGTACCATCATTCATTATGCCCAATTTAAAAATAAAAAACCCTCTATAGCAGTCTTCATATTGTAGAAATTGGCATTTTGATTAATAAAGCACTACAGTATGAAAAGTGCAGTTATGTATTTTGGGAATTCTCTTTGAAAAGCAATCCCTACACAAATGTAGTTAAATTACGTAATTTTTTTCTGTATATATTATTAATGGTGTTAAAGGAAGTAAACAAGAATTAATGGATAGCTGGAGGAGAATAAACCAAATTAAAAGTTCCCTAGGAATGGCTGAACCATTTAAGGTGTAATATGAACTGACTCAAAGTTTCTCCCAAACCTCAAATTAAGGCCCAAACTTGTGAGAGATTTGGAAAAGGAAAAAAAGGAAAAACATCTACAATTTTGCTTCCCCGCTGACTTCCTAGTTTTGGCCAGAAATTAATCAAAAAAGGCTGTTCTTGCTATAATTCCAACCATATGATAAACTCTCTTTTCACAAAATTTCCAGACGTTGGTGAATGGTGACTCACAGGAACAGATATGCCATAAACTCATTGGTGTATCACTTCTTATTTGATAAATGTAAAATAGTCACAGCCCTCTAATACTGATAAGTAACTTAATATTTTGATCTGATTTTAAGAGAGCTGAACAGCCACAGTGCCCACTGGAATTACATGGGAATTGCTTGGTTAAATTCTGATATTCAGGGGTGCTGAGCGCAAAGTGGAAGAGAACTACCTGTGCACATTTCCATTATCTAACATCTGTTGCTAATGCAACATTCACAGAATGGGCTTTTAACAGCATCTTGTAAGAAGTGAATTATCCCATTCATTTTGTTAATACAAAATCCTGCTAAAGATACACACCCTCGCTAACCCCCTTTGGAGTGTAATATGTTAGTCTCACTCAGGGTACAAACTCTTAAGCCTGGTCCTGTGTTTATTAATACTAATGAAATTCAACAAATGGCTGGTTTCAGGGAAAGCAATGAAAGCAGAGAAAAGGGCAATAACAGTAATGAGTCTGTAATTATTTCTAGAAATGAAAGAGGGAGAATTCACAGAGAAGAAAGAAATATCATGTAAAGACGATATTAATAGACATGGTAAAGAGACATGCAAGTTTATTCAAAGTTGTGTAATGAAGAGAGAGGATTAAAAGAGGAATTAGCAAAAGCTGAAACAAATGTTATTCATGAGTTAAGAGCATTAACAGAGTCAGTACATTATCTGTGTTACCACTCATCTTTAATGTAATGAAATAGAAACTTTATCTCATTAAAGATCAAGCAAAAGGTTCTTTATCTGCAGCTTATCCCATGCATTGCAATACTCCAGCTATTTCAACCTGTTGCACTCAAGAGAGAATTCGATATAAAGACAATTTGCCAGACATAATGACACCATAAGAAAAAACTGACTAAATTAAATCACAAACAGAAATAAAAGGATAAAGAGACTGTTTAGCAATTAGTATTTAAAAAGTGAATATACCTATATATAGGTATATTCACTTTTTATAGATATATAGCTATGTGATGAATTATGGAACCATGCAATAAATCAGGGCTCGGCAACCTTTGGCACACGGTCCGGGCTCGGCCGGTTTGTTTACTTGCCACATCCACAGGTTCGGCCGATCACGGCTCCCACTGGCCATGGTTCACAGTCCCAGGCCAATGGAGGCTGTGGGAAGCGGCGCAGGCAGAGGGATGTGCTGGCTGTCGCTTCCCACAGCCCCCATTGGCCTGGGACAGCGAACCATGGCCAGTGGGAGCCATGATTGACCAAACCTGCAGACACAACAAGTAAATAAACCAGCCCGGCCCGCAAGGGGGCTTACCCTGGTGGGCCACGGGCCAAAGGTAGCCAATCCCTGTTCTATAATTTATTCAATTATAGAATCATGTAATAAATGAAATTTGGACTCACCTCTGGGCAAGTCACCAGCCTACCACCCATTAACTTGTCACTCCAGGGCTTATTTTAACATTTCAGATTTGCAAACATTTCTAATTTTGTGAATTATTTTCTCTTTATTTCAATGCTATTTCTCTTCATTTTTTTTAAAATGATCCGTCCTAATATATCAATTCTCACTTCAGAGAGTTATTCAACCATTTCTCTTGCTCTGATGAGACCCATATACCATATGGGAACCAGACTTCCCTTTTTTGTGGGAAATTCTGCAATTTTGATTTTTTTTATTTCAAATCGGACCAAAACCAAAGAATTTTGAATTTCCTATGAAACAAATTTAATTAAAAAAAAACAAACCACACACATCTGCAGTCAATTGAAATAAAAACAAAATAAAAGTGTTTCCATTTTAAAAGATTTTTACAATATAATTTTTTTAAATGAATAGTCATTTTGTTACAAAAATCAAACCATTCTGTTCTGAGAATGCTGACACTATTGGGAGCAGGAGCAGGCACATAGGTAAAATATTAGCTACAGCATTGCAAACTATCTCTGTAGTGTGATCTGAGGCCTCATGAAGATCTAGTTTTTCCCTTTATGTAATCTCCCCATTGTTGTACTATTCATGTGTCATATCACTTTAACTCTCTTTTCGCTGAGAGAGCTGAGCTTCCATTGAAGTTGGGTTAATGTCACTCTATCAGCCAGTGCTGTGAAATGATGCAAGTCTAAACCTCCTCCTGGAGGCTGAGGTCACTCCCTAGAATGATGAGAATTTGTTCATACCAAAAACACGTTTGTTTGTTTGTTTTTTGTTTTTCAACAAATCCAGCTAGGAGTGAGAAGGAGTTTTCACAAATGGAATAACCCCCCTGCTTTTTCCACTCAGACATTTCCAATCAGTGGGGAAACTGTAGGCTGTGAAGGTCTCATTGAATGGAATATAAAGGAAAGAGAGGAGCTTCACAGGTTTAGTCAGTGCTGATATAATTAATAAAGTTCATGGGTTTGTACATCACTGTTGAGTACCAGGGATTTTAATTTTTGAAAATCTGCTGAGTAAAAAACACCAGACAGTGAGACCTAAGTAACACATGAGACAGGATTTGGCATAGAAATAGTGAAAGTCATCTTCCAATATACCCTCCAGGGAAAGCTTTTAAAGAATAACATTGCTTCAGACTTGAGCCTCTGAGACCATCATGACACTTCTTGTGTATGGGCTAGGTGTAGACACATAATGGCACAACATTTTGGAGAGAAAAAGCAGCCATAAACAATTTTGCAAATTGAAAACAATACACTAGTTCGATCACCTACTTGGCAGTGTTTCCCAGTGTCTGCCAGCTTTGAAAGAGAACTTGAGTACAAATTTCAAATCTTGATCTCTTACTCAGCAGCATATATCCTAATCCTACTGGCCTTTGCTTTCTATTTCTAGATGACTTCATTATCTGGTGGAGCATGAACAGCAATATGTCTCTTCTCTATATCTCCAGGAGTGATAGGAAACTGGCAATGTCATATAACTCATATATTGTTTGGTCCTGAGGCCAGCTATCTGTCAGAAAACTCATTTAGAGCAAATGGGTCAATGAAAGCTTTGTCCAAGTAAGAACCACAGGATTTGGTCCGTATTGATTAGTTGTCTTTAGCAAAATGTCTATAAATAGATCAGTGTACTGACTAGGGAAACAGCCTTATGATTACGCAGTCTTCAAAAGTTATTTGAAATATGGCTTTACTGAGAGAGCCTACGTGATGTAGTATTTTTAACCACGGGAGGAAAACCGTGGACCCTTTGTGTTAGAGGCTGTAAATCCCTTTAACCTCTTGCAGAGATTTAAAATTGTCTATCAAATCTATATCACATCTATATCTTTAGCAAATAAGTTCGTCTTGCAAAGTCAAGAAAAGGAGTCTTATTCCATAAATTGTGTCTGTTGGAAAGTTTTGTTAGTATACTCTCTCTCTCATTTTTTTTTAATCATAAACACTTTGTAAGGGGGAAAAAAAAGATGACAAGATAATTTTGGCCTTGTAGCACTTCCCTTATCTACTGCAAATAATTATTCAACTATTTAATTCTTCTAAATTTGTCTGAGCATCTATTTGGCTGCCCACACATTTTTTTTTTTTTACATAGAATTGCAACTGAACAACTAAATCAATAGACCTGCCCATATCCACCCATTTCACTATTGTTAATTTTAGGCTATGTCAAGATAATACATTCAAGAAGTCTATTTTTAACAGTAACTTGTCCACCCAGTTCCCCTCGACCCACACTGTTAATTAATTTTCCCAGATCTTATAAGGATGTTTATGACATAAAAAATTGAGGCAAGGTTAGAGGTAAACTGAAGGTTAGAGGCTAAATTGTTTTATTTACTACCCCGGTATTAGCAAACAAAAACTACATTTAGTGATAGTTAAGGTTGTGGCAGGACACATTCCATCATCCATACCTTAAAATAATGAAAACAATAAGTTAAAGGGAGGACTTGTGTTTTCTTTTCCACCTTCACATTGTCTACAATAGTGTCAATAACATGTCCCTGTGCTCCACATGGCTTTCACTTCTATCTCCAGCAGCCACACAAAGTAATACGTACCCCAGTTTCATCCCATTTGCACTCAGAGGAAGAACTTTAACAGGAACCTCACATGCTTTAATATCAGGAAATCAGCATATCTGATCATCACCCAGTTTGTGCATTTGGGAATAATTTTGCATTAACACTGCTGAGGTGACTGTTCATATTTTGTGATACGGAGTGCACTAAGACACTTTGGCGAAAAAATTGCCAAAGGGGGTGATTTTTAAACTCCTATTACTCTTTCTATATCAATTCATTTTTCATCAAACCACCATGAAAAATGCAAATAGAGCTCAAATAGAGCTGTTTTATGCCATTCCAAAGAGATTTTTTTACAAAATGAAGATGTAAAGCCCCCGTTAAAATTGAACTCTTTAACACACCCTTAGCTTTGGCTACATCATCACTACAAGCAAGGGGTGTGATTCACTTAGCCATCCTGAGTACAAACCTGCTGGAATCCCTTGGATATGTACTCAGAACGGCTAGTCCATGTCACCGTTGCCTGTGTTACTGTGGCTACATTACTGTTTTTAGAGTGATAACTCAATGAGATCTAGCGCAAGTATGCCTATGTGAACAGTGCATCCACACCCTTAGTTCATAGTCTAGACCAGGGGTTGGCAACGTTCAGCATGTGGCTCGCCACGGTAAGCACCCTAGTGGGCCGGGACAGTTTATTTACCTGCTGACGCGGCAGGTTCGGCCGATCGCGGCCCCCACTCGCCGCGATTCGCTGTCCTGGTCCAATGGGGGCGGCAGGAAGTGGCGCGGGCTGAGGGATGTGCTGGCCATGGCTTCCTGCCGCCTCCATTGGCCCGGGACGGCGAACCGCGGCCAGTGGGGGCCGCGATCGGCCGAACCTGCCGCGTCAGCAGGTTAATAAACTGGCCCGGCCCGCTAGGGTGCTTACCCTGGCGAGCCGTGTGCTGAACGTTGCCGACCCCTGGTCTAGACATAACCCTGTAATGCAGCTACTACTACACCAAAATACAGGACATATCCATAAAAGCAGCTCCTGTAAGGTTCTTTAGACCTATGTCCCTATCAGCAGGGATGTATGAAACTGAAGAAAATGTTTAATGAATTTTTTTCATAATATTTTTTTCTTATTTTCCACCCCTGAAAATTTGAAGAAATTGTACAATAACTGCAATTTAGCTAAAATATATATACCAGAGCAGCATAGGCATCACTCGTAGTAGCTTTCTCCCCTGGGCATTTCCCTAAAGCCCATGTTGATTCAGTAGACTCCCAAGAAGAAAACAGGAGAAGAACTTTAAAATGGAAGCTTGGGCAGCCAGACAAAGGGGAAGCAAGATTAAGGATGGCGGGAAATGGTTGTCTCTGATCATTCTTGCTAAAGTATAGTAGGTGGGCAGCCAGCCTGCTTCCCAAAAGGCTTCATAATAGACACCTAGTGCATTCTTTCATTATGACATTAAAAAGAATAAAATATGAAGTCTATGATTCCCATTTGTACTTAGGTCACTTCACATCACTCTGACAGTGTAAAGAGACCTTCAGTTACATTTATACTTTACCCGAAAGCCCTTTTTACAAGCAGAGCAGTGTAAAGTGACCTTGGTATAAACAGAAATCAGTCCCAATATATTTATTTTAAAAAGACATGGAAAGACTAAAAAAAAAAGTAAATTTCATGAAATATTTAAAATAAAACATTCAACTAAGATTTTTGTCATTTATCATTGCAGAAATAAGTATCAGTCTATTAACTGGGCTATTTCTAAAAGCTTATCCTTTGGCTGGTAATCTGAACTATTTAAATCTAGGTATGATCCAAATGCTGTTCCATGCAGGTGTTACCTGGGGTTCCAGTGAACCTGAAGAACTCAGTACTCGGGTTCCAGTGAACCCAAAGCTCTTAGTAAATTTACTCTTTGTGAGTCAGTATCAGGACAAACCAAGGGAGATGCAGAACCTCTATCTGCTATATGGCTGACACAAACAAATCAAAACCACGTTTCACTTAAAGCCAGTACTTTATTAATTCCCTGCACTCCCAACATAATGCCTCTACTTAGTCACTGCTTTATCTAGTGTCAAGTACAAACAAATATAATAGGTTATAGAGTGCCCCCAAACTGCAAAATACCCCTCAGGATTACCCCTTAGGAGTTTGGAGTGGTCTTCTGGTGATTCAGCCACAGATTTCCAGTGGCCAGTTTTCCATCTGCAGCTGGAGATCTTCTCAACGTGTTCACAAAACGCTTGACCCAGACCCACAGTCTCCCTTTTATACCCCCAAATTACAAAGACATGTCAATCAAAGGTGTTACATAGCTGATCAAATGGAATCAATTGCTGGTTACAAAGAAAGTCAAAACAGGATTCAGTTTTGTGGTTTCCAGCAGTTAGTAGGTGTAATGTAGCAGGTGTAAATATTTCCAGACTGCCGGTTTTTCACAACCTGTCACCCCTGCACATCAAGAAAAGGGCACAGAGAGTCAGGTTCACCTCTTCTCCCTTCTGGCTTGGCCTTAACTAAGCCAAGTTACTACAAAGATCTACTAAATAATTATTCCTAGCAATAAGCAAAATAATTGATAGTCCATCCCAATAGTTGGCAGTGGTTAGGCACCTGGTTGTTTATTAAAATACCCCTATACACATATGGACACCAAAGCCCCACTGAAGTCAATGTAGTTGCACACAGCGCAGAGTTCCAGCCCCATGGAAAAGCTTACAGGATCAGGTCACTATGAAGAATCCATCAGGATACACAGTCACCTGTTTCAATACTTCTCTCTCTCCAACTAATCCAGCAATTGTTTCTCTGCTGACAATATGTTCTAATGCTATTGAAACAAGTGTCAACTGCTCATCTCAATAAGATTATCTGAGAGGGAGAGACTGTTCCTGGCCATTGGACAAGCCCGGGACAATTGTAATCCTTGCACCCTGAGGCACAATTTCTTCACAATAAACCATGACATGGTGCACATGTGCACCCCCAATACTGGGCAGTACCTTTTAGTTTCTAGGCCAGATCCTCAGCTGCCATAGTCAATGGAGCAATACTAATTTACACCAGCTCAGGATCTGGACCTATATATTAATCTATCCCACAATGAATAAAATATAGGATTTTTTTTCCAGTGAAGCACTTACTCATATTTGGAAATCTACTTCTCTTAAGTGCAGTTCATTATCTCTGTTTCCTTGTAGTATTAAAATATATGGGTGTGTAAGAAATGTAATTTAGGCTCTGGTACAAAACATTAAAGAATTTCTCTTCACAATAGAAAGGACTAAAGTGTAAAATCCCCTGAAGCAAAAGAGCTCACTCTTCCTTTCCTTTGATATTTCACTTTCTCATTTTATTTATTTATTGAAGTGTTGAATTTCTATTAGAGTTTTAAAGATTTTGTAGCTGGCTAGAGGAAAACATCTGAAGTGAGCTAACATGGATAAGACTGGCTTTTTTGCACCCTCTATAATTATCCACTGACCTGATTTCTAAAAATAATGCCAGATCCCCCCTCCCCCCTTCTAAAGTCTTCACCTTTGTCAAACAAACTGGTCTGAGCTACAGCTAGAGACTGCTGTTCTAGCCTACAAAGGCTGGAAGTAGCATGTTGCTATTTAAATAGTATAATACAGTCTAGAGTTATAACAAGCATTGTCAAACAAAGTCACCCACCTGGGTGTGTATATGAGTGGAAAATGGAAAGAGTGTTAATCCAAGTGTGCCATGTACTACCTCTTTCAGAGGAAACCCTTTGCTTTTCCCATAGCTATGTATGCTAGCATGGGAGCTGCTGCTGCTGAGAAATCAGAGGCTAGAGATGGCAACCATGCTTGCATGTGTACTGCCTTTGTATCTCATCTGAAATCATCCTGAACAACTAAAGAGTCCATGAGCAATAAGAACCCCAAATGAACTTTAGTAGACCAGTAGTAAACTGTGTATCAGTGTGCCAGAGTGCTGAGATCTGACAGGTGGGTCAGCACACTGATTACTGTAGCCTCAATTAGTTCCCCCAGTGATGGCCGATTGAATAACTAGCTAATCAGAAGGGAAGGCTGTGGAGGTAAGGAACTAATTAGCCCTCAGATGACCAACCTAACAAAACCCAGTAAGGCAGTGGTATAGGAGGAGAAAGGAGGACAGGGGTAGGGAAGCCCAGGCTGAAAGAGCTTCTTAGAGAGGAAGATCTCTTCTCCACCTAATGCCCTAATAAAGAAAAACTGAAAGAAGTAGGGGTTTAAAATCTGTGGTGTTGCACTGTACTGGTATGGATGCAAGGGTGTAAGCCTGAACACTAAAAGAAAGTGGATCTCAGCAGTTTCTGGGGCATCAGAAGATGAGAACAGGTGTGATCCCATCACAACAAGGAATCCAGTCCAGGGTAAAGAGAAAACCTTGTTGACGTTTATTTTATCTGGGGTATTGCTAAAGGAGTCCTCCAGATTGTCCCTATGACATACAAGGGTATAATCCAGACTAATGAGCAGCAATATTACCCCTGCCCTGCAACCTTGGGTGCCTTGCCATGCTTTCCTGAAGTAGCTCCTACCTGAACTGCTCACAAACAGCTTTCCAGCATGCAAGTGTCTGTGCGTAACTGCAGCCTGTCAGCTACACTTGGGTTACACTTTGGATCTCCCAAGCCTTTGTTATACTGCAGGGTGACCCCAACACATCCCAATTCTTAGATTTACCCCCAGAAATGTATGTCCTGTACTGCCCAGCCCTCTCCTGGACAATATGAATTATATTAAGTCTGTTATTTCTTTAAAATAAATAATACGCACACAACTTGTCACTCCAAATGGAGTTACCCAGACACTTCAATTTAAACACACTGGATTAGATTAAAAACAATATAGTTACTATCTAACTGAGTACAAGTACTGAAGCACAAAAGTCATAAATGGTTACAAGAAAAATAAAGATAAAATGCTACTGGTACCTAACTTAAATTATGTAAAATTCAAAGTTTTCACACCACATGCTTTCAGCAGTCTTACTGACCAAATTTCTTAGGTCAGGACCCCTTCTCCCAGAGTCCAACAAAGGCTTTCTTTGTTGCGTCAGGTGCAGTGAATGTGACAGGCAAAAAGAGAGAGTGCCTTGGAGTGTTTGTCCCTCCTTTTTATAGTTTCAGTCCACCTCCTGAAAAAAAATTTCAGCTGGACATCAGGAGACAACACGTTTGTGTGGCAAAATGTCTACCTATCTCTCTAAGTACTTATAGGGCATCTCTCACTGTGTTATCTGAGTGACATGCCTAATTTTTAGTGGACAAGTGTCCACGTTAAAATTTACACTAATTGGCATTTGTCTTAGCAATCTCCAAAGGACTGAATAGACGTGGAACTATCTTCTCATCCTGAGGGTGAAACCTCCAGAATATAGGTTAAAGGAACGTTGGTTGGAGAGTGTGGGAGCAATCATGTACTGTCATTTATTGTGTTGTATGGGTTCTGTAGATAAAAAGAAGGCTTTATCTACAGCTTTGTTTATTTCCACCTCTCAGCAACACAAAATGTAGTTTAAAAACTGTTAATTTACCAAGACAAATAAATCTCTCTTTGCAAAATCTTACAAAAAGCCCTTTTAATACTTACAAATACACAGTGTCCTTTCCCAGCTATTATCCCGGTTAAAAGAATTCATTTTCAGTGAGCTAAAATAAAATGCAATTGAAAGCTGACTTGCTGAAAGAAATAAAATTGCTAAATAAACACACATCTTCCTGTCTACAAAATCCAAATATATTTCATAATGTCCTCAGCAAAAGTCTGTTAAAGGAATAGGTGTGCTGAAAGAATGCATTCTGTGTCCATGAAACAAGGTTAGGCATTCAATAGACTGCCATTATATACTGTATTGTGTTGCCGAGACTGATTGTCAGAAAGAGAGAACATTTTCTAAATAAGTTAAAATGGTACCTAACTGAAGAATACAATAGTGCGAACAACCTGACAGTGTCTCTTCAAATTCTAATTCCTTTAATTTAAGTAGTGCTTGCTTGTGTTTGTATTGCACTTCAAACATGCAAAGTGATTTACATGAGCGAGTGTTGTTACTTATTAAAATACAATAATGCATTTTTCAGAGCTTACGCATTAATGTGTATCTATTAATAAAGCAAAATTATTTAAAGGAACAAGAGGAGGAGATACTAAGCTCTCTCAAAGAAAGAAAGAGAGAAAGAAGGAAAGAATTGCAAGGGTAATTTCTAAAGAAAAAGAAAAAAAAGAAGATATCATCAGACCAGACTGCTGAAAGCTAAGTGATGGTATTTTAGAAAGTGGCAACATGACTTTGAAAAAAAATAAGAACATCAACACCCTTCCCCCCTACATGAAATGTCACCCAAAATATAAAGTAACCCCCAGGAATACTTTTTAAAAACTTTGAAATAAATAATTCTTGTTTTCCCTCCTATTTTTCTATGTTGTTATCTTTCTTGTCCCCTTTGTAAATGGCAGTGCTAAAATAGCTCAAAAGAAGTTGTATGTATGAGATTTGCTGTCTACTTTGGCAAATCCTGGAGGATCAGCAGCCATTACAAAATCAAAATTTGAAAACTGGCACCAGAGAATTTCCATAGATAGTTCCTATTCTAAGAAAAGAAATGTTGGCATCTCTGTGTGGCAATTATTGGCAAATAATTTTAATGGCAACTACTGTAGTTCGATACATTTTCAGAAAGTATCTAAATCAAACTTCCAAGCTCTTTAAATTATTTTATATTATATATTTTAATCTTAAAACAGAAAAGTTAAGAATTGTGCATTGTCTCAAGATCTTTCAGCAGTGGGGAAATTTCTGAAAATTGGTAAAATTCAGAGCCTCTTTGTAAGAGTTTTGGGGGTGGGAATGGGTGATGTGGTGAAATAGTCAGGGGTGGTTAATTTGTTTTTGTTATGGGGGAGATGTGGTTATTTGCTTCATTCTCTCATTTTCATTGTACATGTTATTAATCAAAGACTAGAACCTTCAGTCCCAAAGCATCAACTCCCTCTTGTAAAGCCATGACAAAAATGAGAAAAAAGGGCATCCATCACAAAACTAGAAGTGACATTAGGCACTGTGACAAAATTCCAGTGTAGATAATTACATTCTGTTTTCTCCCTGAAATTTCAGCTGGAGGCAATATCCCTCTTAATTTTCTCTCCAACGGTCTTTATTATAGTTAAGACAAGGTAGGTGATATAGTATGTTGTGACAATGCGGTTCTGGTGGAACCCAACTGAGAGTGCCAACTCAGGACAAATTGCTCAAACAGGGCAGTTACAGCCCAAGGCTGGGTTTTTTTCCACCTCCAAGGCAAACCAAACCAGCCAAACTAAGAGGACTTCGGTCTCACCCCACTGGCTAACCGCAAGTCTCACAAGCAATCTCCTTAGACACTCCAGTTTCCCAGTATCACCACCAGTGCCACTTGTTATGGGGACAAATGGTTATGAAACCAATACCCAAGTAAAAGAAAAAGGTTCTCCCGATCCCAAAGGACCAAGCCCCAGACCCAGGTCAATATACAAATCAGATCTTACCCACAAATCACGCTGTTGCCAATCCTTTAGAATCTAAAATCTAAAGATTTATTCATAAAAGGAAAAAGATAGAGATGAGAGTTAGAATTGGTTAAATGGAATCAATTTCATACAGTAATGGCAAAGTTCTTGGTTCAGCAGCGATAGAATAAACTGCAGGTTCAAATCAAGTCTCTGGAATACATCCCCCGCTGGGATGGGTCCTTAGTCCTTTGTTCAAAGGTTCAGCTTGTAGCAAAGTTCCTCCAGAGGTATGAAGCAGGATTGAAGACCCAATGGAGATGAGGCATCAGCCTTATATAGTCTTTTCCAGGTGTAAGAACACCTCTTTGTTCTTACTGTGGAAAATCACAGCAAAATGGAGCCTGCAGTCACATGGGCCAGTCCCTCCATACTTTGCTGAGTCTGAAGGCATATTTGCCTTCTCTCAATGGGTCCATTGTATAGCTGATGGTCCTTAATGGGCCATCAAGCAGGTTAGGCAGAGCTAATCCCAGCTTGTCTGGGATGTCACCCAGAAGCATAGCATAAGTTTGCCATACAGACAGTATAGAGCCAATATTCATAACTTCAACTACCAAAACTGTTACACACATATAGACAGCATAATCATAACCAGTAAACCATAACCTTGTCTTAGACACCCCATTTGACCCCCTTTATACACGATTTGGGTGCCACTACAAGACCTTGGTTGCAACAATGATCTATATGGTCCCAGTTTATGTCAATAACGTCACAGCAATATCCCTCTTAATTTTCTCTCCAACGGTCTTTATTATACTTAAGACAAGGTAGGTGATATAGTATGTTTTATTGGACCAATTTCTTGGTGAGAGGAACAAGTTTTCAAGCTTATATGGACCTGTACTTAATTGGTGATGTTAAACAGTGCCATCTTCCACTCCATACTGGCTGTATTTCAGTGATTTGTGAAGTAAGTATGTAGCTAAATTAGGGCTATCTCTTCAGGGGTGCAAATAAGTGGACCGATCACATGAAGCCTCTTTTCCCTCTGGGAGCAGTCATGTGGCTTCTTTTGCTCCCTGAGCACAATGGAGGGGTGTGTGGTGTTGATATGTTGGACCCGTGCTTTGCTAGGCCTTTTAGCTAGCCTAAGAGCCATAATATCACAGTTCTTTGCGGTTATGCTAAGGAATGGAAAAATACCAGCTTGAAGGTAGTATCAGGAGAAAGATACAGTGCTCTTTTGATTTAGTAAGCAATGTACAAAGCACAATAGATAGTGAAATATATAAATATTATGTACTAACAGTAAAAATAATGAATAAGCAACAAATGTCTGACTGTGCAGTTGGAAATTTATGAAATGTACTAAAAATAATGATATGTCTGTATAAGAAAAACAGGAATGAATAAAAACTGAAACTGTAAATAACCTGGGGTATAATTGTACCAGGCTATAGGCAGACAATCAGAACCAGACAGGACCGACATCACTGTCATTACTACAAGGACTAGTTCCACAAGTTATGGTAACTATACCTTTATTACGTGCTGTTACTTAACTGATTGTCTAATATATCCATTCAAATGGACTTATTTGAGGTCTCTCTGATTATGAATGACTCAAACCTGTGGATATATATTTCCATCAATTGACTGGTTATGTAACCCTTACAAAAAATGACAATTGATTTGCCACACTTATAATGTTTATTATGAAAAGTCAATCACAGGTTCTTTTCCAAAATGAAACTCATTTTCCCTTAGAAACTCATTTTCTCTCTGGGATTTAAGTGACTGCCAATAAAGTAGTATAGACTCAACTATAGCCTTACAAAGAAACCATATAATAGTACTACATTTAATTATCAAACAGCATAAACCTATTCAAATAAGCCTCATACTAATACAACAAATCCTTAACATAGCAAGTTTGATAATCCAATTACTTATGTTCATTTATTTGCCCCCATGCATGTTTCATAGTAAAAGCTTGTGCTTGGGGCGGCACCTGGAGTGGGGCGGTGCGGTGCTCCGGCCGCCGGGGAGAGCAGAGTTGCGGCGGGCTCGTCTCTCCCTCCCGCTCGCGGCTGCGGCTCCTTCCCGGCGGGACGCGCTCCCCGGCCTGCCCTGGCCACATGCGGCATACGTCCAGCTGCTCCTTCCCGGTGGGAGGGAGAGTAGGTGCGGGGGATGCGTGCCGCATGTGGCCGGGGTGGCAGGAGGTGCGTCCCGCCGGGAAGGAGCCACAGCCATGAGCGGGCGGGAGAGGCGCGGGGCTCCCTGGCAGCAGCGGGGATTCAGCCCCTGCCGCACACCCGGCTCCTGCCCGCTCCGCGCTGCCCCCGCCCGGATCCACCGTGTGCCGCATATGCCCGTGGCGGGCCGGGGGGCGGGAGGCTCCATGGGGAGGGCAGCGCGCGGGGCACGGGGGTCTGCTAATGCCCCCGGCCCCTTTTAAAGCCTTTTTTTTTGCTCCCCCCCTTTTTTCCCCTCCCCCCCCGTCCCGATATTTTGGACTGCTGATCTGGTCACCCTACTTCCCCCCCGGCACTCCGGCCGGTCGGGGAGAGTGGCCCGCGGCCGGGCTTGGTGCCCTCCCCTGCCGCGCTGGAGCGGCAAAAAAGCCAGAGGCAGCCCTGATAGTAATAAGCAGAATATCAGTGTTAGTCATATACTGCTTATAGCATCATTGCACTTACTGCAAACAGCAAATGCAGAGGAAGCAGTGGAAAGGTGGTAGGTTAACAGTTAAGTGTACTAGCACTATCTGAAGATCTCAGTACTCAGTGTGAACATAACTGGGTGAAGTAAGAGAGTGGCCAATTCCTGGCACTCCTATGTACCAGCTTGTGGTTGGAGTGTTGCACTGAGGGAAGCATGATCTAAAGTGCCTTCAAAGATATAGATATGTTACCCTCAGAGCATATATAAGCATTATAGCTTCTCCTATTCTGAATCCACAATTTGTAAAGTGCTTTGGAAACTTTTGGTATGACGGAGGGTATAGAAGATAAATAATTAAACACTTACTTTAATTTGAGGGTCACTGCAGTAGAAAAGTTCACATCCATAATTAGCAATTCTTATTACCCTGGTAGACAGCTGGGTTGACCAGTATCTCTGAGAGACTTCCATTAGTTTCTAACACACTTAAACAATATATAAAACACATTTAAAACAGCAAAGCTGAATGAGAACTGTTGCCTCTACAGACTTCTGGCCCTCTGCCATTCAGGGTCGTACAGAGGCTTTGGGGGCTCCCAGACAATTTGAAACTGAGGCCCCCCCACTCTTCCAAAACACTAAGAGGAGGTGGGGGGAGGGAGAGATGGAGAGTGAACCCACCCTGCACTCACCTCTCAGCAGTGGCTTCTATCCTATAGAACTGGGCTAGGCTCCCCACTCTGGGTGTTGCGACCTGAGTGGCACTGTGATCCTGTGCACCAGGTTGCAATGCCACTCAGTTTGGGGGTCCTTCAAACTGCTCCTTTTTCTCCTTCTCCTTTGGTGGTTCTAGAACTCTCCCCTCCTTACTGGGCTCACAGGGAACAATTCATTACACTAATGTGAGTCAGGAGCACCGCCAGCTTTTTTGCCGCCCTAGGTGGCGGAAGGTCCCGTCCCTGAAATGCCGTCCCCAACTGGGGCGGCCGAAGATCCGCCGTCGCGGTCGCCGCCCCCCAAATGTTAGCGCCCTAGGAGACCGCCTAGGTCGCCTAATAGGTTGCGTCGACCCTGATGTGAGTGCAGTAATGTGCACTCATGGGTAGTGGTGGGCTCAACGGGTAGTGATCAATGGCTCCATGTCTAGTTGGCAGCTGGTTTCAAGTGGAGTGCCCCAGGGGTCGGTCCTGGGGCCGATTTTGTTCAATATCTTCATTAATGATCTGGAGGATGGCATGGACTGAACTCTCAGCAAGTTTGCAGATGACACTAAACTGGGAGGAGTGGTAGATACGCTGGAGGGTAGGGACAGGATACAGAGGGACCTAAACAAATTAGAGGATTGGGCCAAAAGAAACCTGATGAGGTTCAACAAGGACAAGTGCAGAGTCCTGCACTTAGGACGGAAGAATCCCATGCACTGCTACAGATTAGGGACCGAATGGCTAGGAAGCAGTTCTGCAGAAAAGGACCTAGGGGTTACAGTGGACGAGAAGCTGGATATGAGTTAACAGTGTGCCCTTGTTGCCAAGAAGGCTAACGGCCTTCTGGGCTGTATAAGTAGGGGCATTGCCAGCAGATCGGGGGACTTGATCGTTCCCCTCTATTCGACATTGGTGAGGCCTCATCTGGAGTACTGTGTCCAGTTTTGGGCCCCACACTACAAGAAGGATGTGGAAAAATTGGAAAGAGTCCAGCGGAGGGCAACAAAAATGATTAGGGGGCTGGAGCACATGACTTATGAGGAGAGGCTGAGGGAACTGGGATTGTTTAGTCTGCAGAAGAGAAGAATGAGGGGGGGATTTGATAGCTGCTTTCAACTACCTGAAAGGAGGTTCCAAAGAGGATGGATCTAGACTGTTCTCAGTGGTACCTGATGACAGAACAAGGAGTAATGGTCTCAAGTTGCAGTTGGGGAGGTTTAGGTTGGATATTTGGAAAAACTCTTTCACTAGGTGGGTGGTGAAGCACTGGAATGCGTTACCTAGGGAGGTGGTGGAATCTCCTTCCTTAGAGGTTTTTAAGGTCAGGCTTGACAAAGCCCTGGCTGGGATGATTTAGTTGGGAATTGGTCCTGCTTTGAGCAGGGGGTTGGACTAGATGACCTCTTGATGTCCCTTCCAACCCTGATATTCTATGATTCTATGATTTTGCAGGTCTATGATTGTTAAACTCAGAGTGAAATTCACCCCAGTGCAGAGGGCCACACAAGTTCTATAAACCACTTAAGTCTTTGACTTAGCACGTAAGGGGGACATAGCCCTTTCATGCTGACAGAACATGGTCCCTTCAAGCTACAACGAAGCTTAGGGAAAGATCACACCCTGCCAAACATCGGAACAAGAGTGTTTTGGAGTAGATAGCTTAACTGACTATCAGATAATAGCTCACTTGCAGCATAAACATATCAAGAATCTGTACTCCAAGTTATTTTCCTTTTCCCCACCTCTATTAGGAAACATTTTTCTTCCTCCTCATTTCTTCCCTTCCTTCATTGCTTCCCTTGCTTTTCTGGTGTTAACTGACAAGTGGTACTAGCCCTTTAAACACAGTGGGCCTGATTCTTGTTTACACTAAAGACTCTTTACACCACCCTGGCTAGGTAAAGAGATCTTAAAGGAACAGAAATGTAATTTATCTGCGGGAACCTTAGTTAATAGGTTTTTTTCAGTTCCAGCCCGTATCAAATATTAACTCTCTTCAATCCTCAAGGATTTTTTAGCCTGGGCTGAATAAAACTGCAGAGATAGCTGCTATTGCTTATCCAATTTATCTTCTTATCTTTCTCCTGAATTTTGATGGGGCCCTGTGCATTCTGCACTTCAGACATCTCTGATCTTCTGATAATCACCATTTAAAAATTATTGAGATAATTCATTTCCTTTTTCTTGATTATCTGATTTCTAAGTGAACCTTTGTCCTATTGCTCTGTAGCATTGGATGCACAGTCATTCACAGCATACTTACTCTCTAATGTGGCATGTACTCTGTCAGAAACAGAAGTGTGCCAATTAAGCAATCATCTTAATTATCAGAGCCTCATAGCAAATGAAGAATATGTTGTGCAGGCAGATTTTTAATTCCTTTAACTGTTTTTTTAAACACTAACCCTAGAAGAAATTATTAAGAGCAAGATTGTGACCTTGTCCTACACAGTTGCATAAAAGAGTAAGGGAAAATAATACTCTCACCTGCCACTGAGAGGCCATACAGGTCTGCCGAGGTCTTGGGTCCAGATGTATGTGAGAGAGCAGGAATGGCATGCTTAATATGCCTCTTATCCTCCTCAAGCAAGTGGTCAGAAAGGCCGTGGAGAAGGGTAGGGAGAAGATGGTGCGATGGGTCCACCCCCTTATGTATAATGCCAGCAGGATGAAGGGAGGACTATGCTGTATCAGGTAAGGAGTGAAGTGGCCCACCCTTCTCTGTCTAGAAAACAGGAACTTCAAAGGAATTGTGCCTGTAACGATGTCTCTGAGTTAGAATTCCTTTCTGAGCTCCTCCTGGGACAATGCAGCTACATGCTACCCCATACACTCAGGGCCGGCTCCAGGGTTTTGGCCGCCCCAAGCAGCCAAAAAACCCAAAAAAAGCCGTGATCGCGATCTGCAGCGACAATTCGGCGGAAGGTCCTTCGCTCCGAACGGGAGTGAGGAACCGTCCGCCAAATTGCCACCTAATAGCTGGACCTGCCGCCCCTCTCCGGAGTGGCCGCCCCAAGCACCTGCTTGCCAAGCTGATGCCTGGAGCAGGTACCAGCCCTGCATACGCTGAGCTGAGCCTAAAGGCTCAATCTAGTCTTAAACCTTATACATATACCATCAGATCAATTCACTTACAACCCATAAGAGAGAGTGGGGAAACAGCTATTGAACAGAGGGCTGCACATTGCATAGTTTATGCCACAGCACACCAATCCATACCTTATAACTACTGTGATTAGACTACAGGCAACACTAGGTTCACTATTTCTCTATTTTCCAGTGTCTCTGAAATGCATTGAACACACCAAAAGGTTCCATGACAATGGTCCCAATTCAATAGTTATGCCATTTATCAGTTCAAATGTCACCTGATATCTATTTCTCTGTTTATAGGTACACTTTTTCTTTGCTTGCTTTTCTAGACTACAGTGTATTGGTTCCACGATGAACCAGCAATAGTTTCCTTTGTGGTCTACCTCCAAGTGCAGTAGGTTGCAGTAGTCCAGCCTGCAGATGATAAAAGCATGAATTGACATGGCTATGTCTGAATCTGAAATCAAAGAGCTGTCTCTTGGCTAGCTGAAGATGTCAGAAATGCCCTCCTTCAACTGTTCTAATATAGATGTCAAACAGTAGCATTAAACAGAGCAGGACCCCAACACTGCACACGACTTTGACCATTGGTGGGGTGATGTCCTCGCTGGATGGCACAGGCCTTCATATTTTGTAAGAAGGCTCAGTTTTGTCTATTCCATACTGTATTGCTCTTTGGCGTTGCACACATTTCATTTTACTCGTGTTTCTAAAAGGCAGTTGGATTGCTCTGACTGCATTCTGTTGCAGAGGGCAATGTGAATAGATGCCAAACCTGGAGGGAATATATATTTCAAGTGGCTCAAAGTATACGACTGACATTAGGCATAATTAGTTATTCTCTCAGCACTTGCATGGGTAATCATAGCTCTTCTGCCAACTACTTGCCACAATGCTGTTAACTTCCGCAAGACAGACTAGCATTGGGATATTCACAAAAAAGTAGCATAAATTATGTACCTGAAATTGTATCCACAGCACAATTTATGTGGCTAAAGTGATCATCCTGCATTATCCACTAAAGAACTTACACCTAAACAAACATCCCAGTGAGTTTGTACTGAAAATATCTCCTTTTGAATCATGCGGGGACAAGAATCCAATGTATGAGTTACCATGCAGAAATCAGCATTGTACACAGAAATAAGACTCTGAGATCCAGAAGCAAGAGACAAGTATCACATTTCAGCATGATTTCAGTATTCCCTAGCAGTTTTATGTTGCAAAATGTATGAGGTGCTGTACAAATACAGGATGTTTTCTCTCCTTAGTTAAGTGTAGTCACTTTTGGGATTAAAAGTGTTTACCAATGCATAGCTGCAAGAGTTCTGTACATGAAGTAAAGAAAAACACTGTCTCCAGCTGAAACTGCAGAGGGAATTTAGGTTGGCAGAATATTATTAACCCTGCTGGGTGATAAACACCATTGCTTTTATGAAAAGTGCCATGGTATCTTTAATGGCCACAAATCATCAGCATTTCTGTATTATATCTCATACAGAAGTCCATATTTCCAGCTGCACAGCACACTCTAATGCTGTGCTGGGGCACTGGTTCAATACTGACTCTCCAGGAAGAGTAGTATCTACTTAACCACCAACACACCACACAGCTGTGACTAATTAGAGTGATGAGAGAGGTTTTTCTGAGGACAAGATAAAAAAAATAAAATAAAAACAAACAAATTAAAAAAAGAGCAAATTTATGTGGTACATGCTTTTATTTTCAAAGATCTTACTGGACTTCAGTTGCAATAGTCCAGCTGTTTCTTGGAGACAAGAGGAAAAAACGGAGAGACCTCTAAAACTTCATATTTAAATTCATTGTGGCAAGAGATTTAATTTCTAGTACATTTTCTTAATTTCTTGCTGCTCTCATGTTTTTTCTGTTGACTATAATTATGCAGCTCATCTTGGCTTGTAAGCTTCAGTAATTTTTTAAAAAGAAAAAAATACGCATCATTCATCCAAGAGCTTGATCGTGCACTTCTTTTTTGGCCAAACATCTTTGGAAACAATAACATCCCACAGTTTTTTACATAAGTAAGAAATGCAGGATTGCACTCCAAATGTATTTTTTCCAAGCTCATGTGTCACCGTTCATTTGTGCTTGGCTATTACATTTAGTTGTTTTGGGCTCAATTGACTTTAAATGAATTTAGGCCTATGCTTAAGTACTTTCCTGAATAGGATCTTTTCCTGAATGAGGGCCTTTATGAGGTCCAGTTCATCAGCCTTATTACACAACACCATGTTTGTTACAGAGAATCATATAAAAACAAAACAGTTTAGATTCTGGGAGCACTTTTACCTATTTGTGAAAGAGTCTAATAATACCATATTTGTGGGAGTGTTGTGTAAGGTGTTTTTTATGGAGCTCATAGAGAGAGAGAATCAAAGGCTCATTAAATTGATCATGCCCTCCACTTTTTTATTAAGTAAATGCAAGCATACAATACACACAGACACAGCTCATTATTAGTCTATAGGCTGAAACATTCACATGAAATATTAATCAGGTAATTTCACTAACAATTTGTGGACTGAAAAAGGGTGAGTTTTTGAATGAATTATTTGTTGACTGTGAATTACCATAGTTCACTCAGCTCTAACATAATGGGTGTGACACTGAAGTCTATTATTAAAACAAGAGCAGACCAGTTAGTGGTCTAGCCCTTTTTATTTCAATTAAATTAAATGCTATAGTTAAACTACTAGCTCCCAGTGTTCAAGTTTGCAGTATCACCTTCCTGGACAACTATATTTTAGTTGCTTTGGATGTCTGTTTGCTTCCGTCAGGATCCCTATATTATACTGAATCTATATGAGCAGAATTAGAATCTCTTATTGAGATGCTGACTGAAAATTATCCTGCAACATTTTGTTTTAGGTGATCTTTATACCAGATTGGGTGTGGAAGAAAAGGAATTGCTAAATTTATCAAATAGTGCATTTAATGTTGTTTGCTCTTCCCCCATGAAATTCTAAAGATAAAGTAATAAATTCAGCAGGCTAAATATTTTTGGTGATTTTGGATGGATTCAGGCTGGAAGACCTAAACAATAGGGGAAGTGATGACATCGAGGGTCACTTCATCTACACCTCTCTTAGAAGCGGGAGAATGATTGACTGTATTGTAGTTTCTGTTTTAAGTTGGCTTTGTTTTTCTAACTTTTCAGTGGCCCTTAAATCTGATAGTGACCATCAACCCTTCCAGGTTAAATTTTGCTCCCCAAGCTCCATTACATCAGTTGATCGCAGTTGGACTATATTTCACTGCTAATTTCGAAGCCTTATATGCAAGGTGAATTAAGTGGAATCCATTAAATTGAATTAAAGAGAATCCATCCTTCAGTCATCTGTAGGGTTAAAATATGAGTTTTTAGATCTTAGTGATGCGAGTCTATGCCTTAATGTATTTAACAATATTGTACATAAATTACAGGTTGATCTAACTCCCCAAAAGGACTATTCTTTCCCTTTGAAAGATAAAAGAATTTGGTATGATGGAGATTTTTTTTTTTAATGATGAAAACAAACAGCTACAGATTATGGCAAGGGAGGTCAGGAAAGATAGCTCACTGGATTCTATCCAAAAGCTAGTTAATTTTAGAAAGCTTTACAAAGATTGCTGAAAGGAAAAAGTTGGAACATTGCATGGCACTGTGAAAGGAATTCAAATTTGCTACCAAAATGAAAAATTCTGTACAGTAACTCTTCACTTAAAGTCATCCCATTAACGTTGTTTCGTTGTTACGTTGCTGATCAATTAGGGAACATGCTCGTTTAAAGTTGCGCAATGCTCCCCACTTGCAGGAAGAGCAGCCCATTGCAGCTAGCTGGTGGGGACTTGGAACCAGGGTGGACCAGCAGCCCCCCATCAGCTCCCTGCTCCCCTAAGTTCCCTGTACAGCAGCCACCCAGCAGGCTACCAATTGCCGGCAGTTCAGCTGTCCCTCCCCCCACTGCCCAGTGCTGCTCCTTCCTCTGCCTTGGAGTTGCTCCCGGGAGCCTCCTGCTTGCTATGCAGGGGAGAGGAGAAGAAGGGGGCTAATGTCGGGGTGTCCCCCTCCCTCCTACTCCTGCCCCCCGCTTATCTGTTCTCCATATAGAGCAGGGTGGGGACAGGACAGGACTCAGGATGGAGAGAGCTTGCTGGCCGCAGCTGCTGTCTCAACTTCCTGAAGTTTTTAAAGGCAATGTACTTAGAGTGGTGTCAGCGTATTTAAAGGGGCAATGCACATCTCTCTCTCTCTCTCCCACACACACAGGGTGTGTGTCTCTGTCTCTGTCGGCCATGCTGTCTCCCCTCCCTCCATTCATGCTGCCTTGTAGAGTGTAAGGCTACATTAATAACAATGTGTTAACTCTTGAGGGCTCAGCCAATTGCTAGTTCATCATTTAGCAGTAAGGCAGTCCCTGGGAAATACCCCACCCTCTGACTTCACCACCTAAACCAAGCTATATATATAATATTTTTTTTTTTGGTCTGGTGAAAAAAATGTCCCTGGAACCTAACCCCCCATTTACATTAATTTTTATGGGGAAATTGGATTCACTTTCCGTTGTTTCACTTAAAGTCGCATTTTTCAGGAACATACCTACAACGTTAAGTGAGGAGTTACTGTACATCTTTGGAAATTGGTAGCTTTGGGTTCCAAGAAGATAATCTATGGAGATATACCTATCTCATAGAACTGGAAGGGACCCTGAAAGGTCATTGAGTCCAGCCCCCTGCCTTCACTAGCAGGACCAAGTACTGATTTTGCCCCAGATCCCTAAGTGGCCCCCTCAAGGATTGATCTCACAACCCTGGGTTTAGCAGGCCAATGCTCAAACCACTGAGCTATCCCTCCCCCCAAGATCAGGAGTAATATTAAAGCTCTGATTCCCAATCATAGTTAGGAGAAATATTTTTCTGTACTATATAATCATAGGCCTGAATTAACTTGTTGGCACAATCTGGTAGCCTCTATTCCCTGTTCCCTTCCAGACTGGTCTCAATATCCAGTGAGAATGTTAGATTTGTATTTGTTCAGTGTTGTAATAAAGTGCCAGGAGAGGATTTTAACCTCATGGAACTATTTAATTTTGAATGGTGGGTACCTGTTTTGGCTAAACTTTTCTCTAATATAAACAATACAGAGATTTTCCCCTCAGGTTGGGCTACCAGTATTATCAATCCACTTTATAAAAAAGAGAATAGGAAAGACCCAGAGAATTACCACCCAATTTGTTTATTGGATGTTGCTTTAAAAATTTACTTTACCTATCTTATGGGAAGATTAGAGGATTGGGCAGGAAAATGTAATTTATTTACAGAGGAACATGCTGGTTTCTGAAATGGCTGTTCTACTGCAGGTAATTGTTTTAGTCTTTCTTATCTGATCAACAAATATGTGCCTCCTCAGGGGGGACAACTGTATGTAGCTTTTGTTGACCTAAAATCATCTTTTGATTCTATTGATAGGGGCTGTCTGTGGGGCAAATTGGAGATTGCTGAAATAGAGTCTTAGTTCCTTTTTATTTTAAGAGCTCTTCACAAACAAACAGTAGCTAAGATTTGGATAGGCCTGGATGGGAATTAACTGATTACAGCCAATTACAAAAGGGTGTCAACAGGGCTGCCTTTTAGCCCCTTTTCTTTTTAATGTTTAGCATTAAAAGGGGATCAGTATTTTCTCCCTATAACTATAAATCATCCTTTATCTTTCTTATTAATTGCAAGTGACTTGGTTCTACTATCACAAAACCCTTGGACTGAAACATTTATCAAATGTGTTTTGTTGATACTGTCAATGGGAGGGCCAGGGCCGGCACAACCCATTAGGCAACCTAGGTGGTCGCCTAGGGTGCTACAATTTGGGGGGCAGCGACCGCGGCGGTATTTCAGCAGTGGGACCTTCCGCTGCGTCTGTGGGGGCCGGCATTTCGGGGTGGTACCTTCCGCTGCCTAGGGCGGCAGAAAAGCTGGTGGCGCTCCTGGGGAGGGCATCTTGATAAATTATTAAAGAACGAGAATAATTGTCATTAGTCAGAGGTTGAATAAATGAAGGATAAATGAGCAATATATTGAACAAGTTAGCTCTTTCCCACAACCTGAGTATCTGGTTCACACAAAATGGTATGTGGAATAAGCATATCCAGGTAACAAAAGAGACGGCCTTGAATTCAATGCAAGTTGGGCTACATTTTACCTGGATTCTATGACAAATCTGAGGAACTGTCACAAATTGAGGTGTCAGTAGGGGGAGGTTTTGGAACATAAGTCATAAATTAAATAGTAATAAGATTCCAGGACCAGATGGAATTTGCCCAAGTGTTCTGAAGGAATGCAAATATGAAATTGCAGGACTACTAACTGTGGCATGTAGCCTGCTGCTTAAAATCAGCCTCTGTACCAGATGACTGAAGGATAACTAACTTAATGCCAATTTTTAAAAAAGGCTTCAGAGGTAATTCTGGCAATTACAAGCTGATAAACCTAACTTCAGTACCAGGCCAATTGGTTGAAACTATAGTAAAAAACAGAATTATCAGACACATAGAAGAACATGATATGTGGGGGGGGGGAATCAAGATGACTTTTGTAAAGGGAAATCATGCCTCACCAATCTATTACAATTCTTTGAAGGAGTCCACAAGCATGTGGACAAGGATGATCCAGTTAGTATAGTGGATATTCTTTCCACAACTGTGAGAGGTAAATAGCGGAGTCTCCCAAGGATCTGTACTTGGGTTGTGTTGTTCAACATTCATAAATGATCTGGAAAAAGGGGTGAACAGTGAGGTGACAAAATTTGCAGATGATACAAAAGTACTCAAGATAGTTAAGTGCAAAGCTGACTGTGAAGAGTTACACAGGGATCTTACAAAATTGGGTGACTGGGCTACAAAATGGCAGATGAAATTCCGTGTTGATAAATGCAAAGTAATGCACATTGGAAAACATAATCCAAACTATATAAAGTTTATAAACTATATAACTATATAAACTATAAAGAGATCTTGGAGTCATTGTGGATAGTTCTCTGAAAACATCTGCTCAATGTGCAGTGACAAGCAAAGAAGCAACAGAATGTTAGGAACCATTAGGAAAGGGACAGATAATAAGACAGAAAATACCATAATGCCACTATATAAATCCATTGTACGCCGACATATTGAATACTATGTGAAGTTCTGGTCACTCCATCACAAAAAGATATACCAGAATTGGAAGAAGTACAAAGAAGGGCAATAAAAATGATTAGAGATATGTAACAACTTCCATATGAGGAGAAATTAAAAAGACTGGGACTGTTCTGATTAGAAAATTGAAGACTGAATGGGGATATGATAGAGATCTATAAAATCATAAATGGAGTGGAGGAAGTCTTATTTATCCCTTCACATAACACAAGAGCCAGGGGTCACCCAATTAAGTTAATAGGCAGCAAGTATAAAACAAACATAAAGAAGTACTTCTTCACAACGCACAGTCAGCTTGTGGAACTCATTGCCAGGGGACGTTGTGAAGAACAAAAATATAACTGGGTTAAAAAAAGATTCAGATAATTTCATGGAAGATGGGTCCATCAATGGCTGTTAGCCAAGATGGTCAGGGATACAATCCCATACTCTGTGTGTGTCCCTAAACCTACCAATGGGGGCTGGGGAAAGGGCGGCCAGCACATCCCTCGGCCCGTGCCGCTTCCCGCAGCAACCATTGGCCTGGAGCGGCGAACCGCGGCCAGTGGGAGCCGTGATCGGCCGAACCTTTGGATGCGGCAGGTAAACAAACCGGCCCAGCCCGCCAGGGGCTTTCCCTGAACAAGCAGTAGACTGGCTTTGAAAACCACTGCTCTAGTGTTTCTTTACATCTTCAAATACTTTCTCAGTGGTTTATTAGAAACTCTGAGAAGTATGACGCTTTCATACTGGATGGTCAGTTAGTGGAAAACATGTCTGACATAGACATTTTCCAAGTGAAGTTGTAGGCTTTGGCAATATAATAAAGCCTTTCTTTGCCTTCACATTGGACATCAAGAAATATGAAAGCCAAGGGCTTGATCCTGCAAAAAACTTAAGCAAATGCTTAACTTTAAGCATGTAAGCAATTGCTTGGGCATCAGTGGGAACTTCTCATGTTTAAAATTAAGTGGTTTTGATCAACTGGAGCCAGCGCACTTAAGTATCAAAGCCTCAAAAAAAGGGAAGCAAAATCAACACAGAAGTGTTACTATCTCAACCACATAAAACTCAGCGTACTTACTTAAACATTGAAAAAAGAAAAGATTTGACAAAACTGATGAAGCACAGATTACATGAGAGTGTATTCCAAGCATGCATTTTCCTCGCATATACTTAATTTACTAATTTAATAAGAACTAATTCTGTGCTTCTATATAAATAACAAAGCAAATTACATATGGTTTCTGAAATACAGAGTATGGTTTGTAATGGAAGAAACACACCCATTTGTAACATGGAAATATACATACTGTATTTTCTGGCGTATAAGACTACCTTGTAACCCAGGAAAATCTTCTCAAAAGTCGGGGGTCGTCTTATACGCTGGGTGTCGTCTTATAGGGTGGGTGCTGAAACTTCCAAGCCGGACTGGAGAATCTGCGGTCACCGCATATGGTGGGGGGAGCTCAAAAACAGCCGCGGCCGCATCCCCGCCGTATGCGGCGACCGTATGAAAGCAGCAAGGGCGGAGCAAGCTGCAGGCGTCCGGGACGCCCGGGGTATGGAAAAAAGAGAGAGAGCGGCGCTGTGCCCAGAAAAACACGCGGTAGCGCAAACACACCTCTTTCACCCGTCTGGCCCGCCCTTGTATCCTATTACCTCCTTCTCTGCCTCTCAGATCTCGCTCCTGAGAACTGCAGTGAAGCGGCACAGGCGCGCATGTGCGAGATCTGAGAGGCAGAGAAGGAGGTAATAGGATACAAGGGCGGGCCAGATGGGTGAAAGAGGCGTGTTTGCGCTACCGCTCTGATAGTCTTGGAGACAGGGAGGGCTGGGCAGGCAGGGAGAGCTGACCAATCCAAGCAGGCTTTGTATACAACAACCAGCCAATCGCCGGTAAGGTACATCGCTGTTGTATACTGGGTACCACATACAGTACAGCACCAGTATCTGTACCTGTTCATACAGTATAGCACCAGTACATACAGTACAGTATACAAATTTCCAACAGTCAAAACCCCATCATGGCTCCACCAGCAAGAAGAAAGAAATATGAAGCCAGTTTCAAACTTAAAGTTGTAAACTTTGCCATGGAACATAATAACTGCGCTGCTGCAAGACAATATGGAGTAACAGAAAAGATGGTTCGGGACTGGAAAGCAAATGAAAAAGCATTAAAGAGTATGCCAAGGGGTAAGTGTGCATTAAGAAGAGGCACCCCACATTGGCCAGAACTCGAAAAACATGTAGCAGACATGGTGAATGAGCATCGCCAAAACGGTTATGTAGTGACATGAAATAAAATACGTTTGTTTGCACTTCAGTGGGCCAAATCTAACCCAGATCACAGCAACAGATTTAAGGCCACTGTATCCTGGTGTACTAGATTCATGGGAAGGCATAATATGGTACTGAGGCAAAAGACGAAAAGTGCCCAAAAATTACCTGCAGATCTTGATAGCAAAGTAAATAGTTTCCATCGATATGTAATACAACAGTGCACTAAACATGGCTATGCGTTAAGTAGTATTGGAAATATGGATGAAACTCCAATTAATTTTGATATGGTTGGAAATAAAACTGTCCATCAAAAAGGTGAAAAAACAATTTTAATTAAAACAACAGGACATGAGAAGTCCAGTTTTACAGTGGTACTAGGATGCACAGCTGATGGCGCCAAACTGAGACCAATGATTATTTTTAAAAGAAAAACAATGCCGAAACTCAAGATCCCTGTTGGTTGTTTTGTACATGTGAATGAAAAAGGCTGGATGGATGAAGAAGGGGTAAAGCTATGGCTTGATAATGTATGGAGCAGGCGACCAGGTGGACTTATTCAAAAATGTAGTCTACTGGTGTGGGATATGTTCAGGGCTCATTTAACTCCCAGCACCAAGCAAAGGCTTGCAAGACTAAACACAGATGTGGCAGTTATTCCTGCAGGATTGACATCGTTGGTACAGCCACTGGATGTGTGCCTAAACAAGCCATTTAAAGATCGCATTCGAGAACAGTGGAATGAATGGATGGTTAGCGGCGAAAAGTCATTCACAAAAGGAGGAAACATGCGTGCTCCACAGTTGGATGTTTTGTGCAAGTTTGTCATAAAAGCCTGGAATGATATTGATGCAGAAACAGTAATCAAGTCTTTCAAGAAGTGTGGCATATCAAATTCATTAGATGGTATGGAGGACGACTACTTGTGGCAAGATGAAGAGGAAGCTGAAGCTGAGACCACACCATCTGATACGGAATTCGATCCATACGATGACTGCCTTACAAATGTATCACAAGATGTCATTGATGTACTTATGATATCAGATGACGAACAGGAGGATTTTGAAGGCTTTTAAAGGGAAACTGTCATGCCAGCAAAACCTGTAAAAATACCATAGCTTGCAGTTATGATGGGCGTTGCTAACTCGCCAGGGACTTGCCCGGCACTTGCTCTCTCTCTATTGTTTGTTATCTTCCTCCTATCATCATCAGTTCCAGTTTGGTTGACAGCTTAGAAAACAAACAGCATGGCAGCTCCCATGGGTTTATTGTCTTATCCTTCCTTTCAGCTTTAAAGTGAATTAGGAAAAGTTTAATCCACTTGCACTGTTTTATGTTTACATGTTTGATGACAAACAGCCTTATGTTTATAAGTGACAGTTTTCCTGCTAAGTACCTGCATGTCATAAGCATTTGAATTAAAATTACCATATTGAAATCAAATCTGATGTTTTTTTAATTTTTATTTGGTGTGCGTTGGAAGAGGGGTAGTCTTATACGGCGAGTATATCCCAAACTCTATATTTTAACTGGAAAAGTTGGGGGTCGTCTTATACGCCCAGTCGTCTTATACGCCAGAAAATATGGTACATCTTTTAAAATTATTTATGGCCCTGGATTCTGCAGTTATGGGTCTCTACTGTTCTGTTCATAAAAAGTGTTGGATTTGAAGGGATTAAGATGTTTTAAAACCCTGTCTACAACATGAAACAATTAATTAAGGTTCAGGTTTTGTGTAAATGCCAGCATTCCCCTTTCTGTACCATACGGATGCAGGGAGTCCACCCATGTGTATCTGATCTCAGGCTGGGATCTTTAAGCCTTAAATCTGTGTGAAATCATCAAACAGTCAGGGTTCTCAAGACAGCTTCCAAAGGTGCACTGCTTGTTGGTGTGATCCTTATTTTAGCAATTACATTGTGCTACAAGCCTCTGTTTCATTTCAAAATTGCAAGCTTCTGGGTTATTCGGTTTGAAAATATAAATCCAACCAAAAAAGAGTTTTGTGCCCTGTGAGTAATCCCAAACCTTTTATTCTTCTTTCCAAAGCTGGGGGGAGGGAGGTTAAAATAAAACCCACAAAAGTAAGCACCTGAGTATATAAGTGAAAAAATAAAGGTGCTTTTTGGAGCCCAAACTTTTTCATTTGATCTTTCAGTTTCATATTTTTCTCCTTCTATTTGGCAATTTTGAAATAATGAAAGTGCATAGCAGCAGTGGAATCTATTTTTCAGCAATGTTTTTACACAGGTACATCATTGATATTTCCTATTTCACTTAAAAATTAAAGGTTATCTGGAGACATTTCTCTCTTTTTAAGATAGAAAACAGTTAATAAAACTCATTTATGCAGAACCAGGCTTTGCTGCTGTTGGTTTTTACTATCTTTCCTTTTCTCCTCCTGCCATTACTTCTTTTTTTTTTACTTAACAAAAAATGTTCCACAATTGTTTACATGTTTGAAACTTTTGTCACATATAAACCTGTTGGGCTGAAACCAAAAAATGAACATAGGATTTCTCATACCAATAGGCTCCATTCTCCAGGAATAAATGTATATAGCTTTATACTTAATTTCTTTTATTTCTTAACAAGCAAGAGCCAGATGAATTGTGAAAGCTCATAGGAGCTTCTTGCAACATTAAAGATGGAGAAACAGCCTAAAAATACATCTTGTAAGTATTAATTAATTTCCGTTGTTTATAAACCAACTGTTCCAAACACACCCATCAGAGATCTCACAATGATAAAATCAATGTTGTTCAGGAAAAGGTTCCTTTTGTTTTCATTTTACTTCGGGTGTGAATGAGACCCTGAGGCAGGCAGGCAGACACTAAAGCATTTGCAATTCATCTGCCACAGCTGTAGCCACTGACCCTTGAAGGATAAAAGGCAAACAGGGAATTTCAAGGTCTTACCGCAAATTATTAGAACTATGCAATCATGGGAAAACACACCTAATGAACAGTCTCTCTCTCTCTCTCTCTCTCTCTCTCTCTCTCTCTCTCTCTCTCTCTCTCTCTCTCTCTCAAACATAATATTCTCCAAGATTGCATCAGTTTATATAATTAAAGCAATAGATAAATTACACCATGAAAATAAAGGTGGGCAGCTAAAAATAATGATGTAAATTTTAGAAGTTGAACTCAGCCTAGAAGGACTAAATACATCAAAAATTGGGTCAAGGTCGCTAGCTATGTTGTAGTAGAGAATAATGGATCTACTGGTCTACTGTTTCTTGAGACTGTTTCTTGGAGTCTACTGGCCTCATAGTTGAAACCAATATTTCAATAAGATCCTAATGAGTCTACTAAAATTTCCACTAGGAAGGATAGGAAAGCACTTGATAAATTGTTTTTCCAGAGAAATAATTGATTGCAAGGAGTCTGCACTATATCTGGCCCTAATTCAGACTTAATTAGGTTACATTTTTCACAGAATCATTGTCAGTTGTGATGAGGATAGACCCATTGTCTCTCTCTCTCTCTCTCTCTCTCTCTCTCTCTCTGATATACAGACATCAGAACTCGAAGTCTAGGTTCCATAACCAAAAGATGGCTTCTGTATCAAGGGAAGCTAGATATTGTAGACCGTCCTCCAAATGTCAGTTTGGGCACTATCTTCCACATGAGTTATTGTCTCTGATACTGCCCTGAAGTCACAGCGTGACTTCTATTCTTTCTGGATCCCCTAGCTGGAAAAAAAACCAATTGATTTCATGAACATACATTTATTCAGAAGGGAAAAAAATAATCTCTGCCCTTTCAGAAAGTCAAAATTGTAAAATGAAGCTGGTTGAAATATCTGGATTAAGCATCACAAAAAATGTCTATAGCAGAACTAAACTTTGAATTTTCATAGCTTTGTAGAGTTTAAGGCCAGAAGGGACCATTAGACCATCTAGTCTCACCTTCTTTATATAAGAGGCCAATTAATTTTCACCTATATATCCCTATATCAAACCAAAGATTTATTTAAACTAATGCATTTTAATTCCCAGAAGACTACATAAGGCACCACAGGCAGAAAAGGGAGAGATCAAGGTGCTACCAATGCCCGAGACCCCTCAAATGGCTGGGAATTGGTTAGGTGTGATATGCCCAGATGATCCCAGCAAGTGATGCACGCCCCATGCTGCAGAGGAAGATGAAAACCCCCAAGGTCCCAGTCAATATCACCCCAAATGTGGTGAGAAGTACGACACTGAGCATGTGAGCAAGACACACTAGTCAGGCATTGAATTTTGCAAAAATGTTAAACCTTGCCTCATATCACTGACTTTTTCCAGCTTGATATGTTATCACTATTTCTTACTTTCATTTCCATTAAGTTTATTATTTTAATTTCTTTATTAGAGCTGGTTGTAAAATTACATTTTTCATGAAATATTTCTTTTTATTTTTCATTTTAAAAGCTTTTGATAAAATTTGAAACAGCTCTATTAATTGTATAGCTTTATGCAAAAAGAAGAAAAAGCCAAAATTTACTAATTTTACTTTTTACTCAAGATTTAGGACCAAACTATGTGTAGGAATGCACAAGCAGCTCCTACCGATGGCAATTCTGCTTGAATCAGAGAGCATCATTTCTCCCTTATTTGTTATTGTTGCTCAGATGTCATAGAATTCTTGCTACACATAAAATTGACTATACTGTAGCCTTGCCTTTCAAGCTGACTACCCTATATACCCTATATACTCTCCTTCTTGATAAGTGATGTTTATCTTTAAAAATGTCTTGATGTTTATCTTTAAAAATGTCAATTATGGTAAACTCTCAGTAACAGGTTTCAGAGTATCAGAGTGGTAGCCGTGTTAGTCTGTATCAGCAAAAAGAACGAGGAGTACTTGTGGCACCTTAGAGACTAACAAATGTATTTGGGCATAAGCTTTCATGGGCTAAAAAGTGGGTTTTAGCCCACGAAAGCTTATGCCCAAATACATTTGTTAGTCTCTAAGGTGCCACAAGTACTCCTCATTCTTTTTTCTCAGTAACAGGAATTTCTGATTGGTTCCTAAATCCTCTTAAAATAGGTTTCAGAGTAGCAGCCGTGTTAGTCTGTATCCGCAAAAAGAACAGGAGTACTTGTGACACCTTAGAGACTAACAAATTTATTAGAGCATAAGCTTTCGTGGGCTCTTAAAATACTTCCTTAATGGGACAACTGGATGGCACAAGAGAACTGGAGAAGACTTTCACTTCAAGATCACTTGTTTAAATCCAGACCCAATGAGTAGTAATTAAACATTGCTCCTTTTTTCATGTCTGCTTGGTAGCCTATGTGCCAAAATTCATAATTTTTTCTTTAATTGTACCGATTACTCAAGTAAAATAACAATGACTCAACCACATGTTTATAACAATTTCTGGGAAGGACACCTTCCATTCCTCCTGAATAGCTAATTATAGCATGATCCATTGAGCAATAGATGGCTTAAATATAATATAATCATAATATATTATCTACCTATATAGCAAAATAATTCCAAACAATGTCTTTCATATATTTCTCAGGTTTACTCATTTCATCCTACTTTTGTTTAGAAAACCTAAAGCCTAAACTAAGTTGACTGTGTCCCTTTAAGAAAAACAATCAGGTTTTACAGTATTTACAGACTCCAGAACCTCAACTGCTCTTATATTTTTGACTTGTAATCTGTTCTCAATTTGATTTAAGTTTGCCCTTGAGTCCTGTGTGTTCCTGAATAAATTGAGTAAACGGTGATTCATGACCCTTTGGGATGGCCTCGAGAGTAGCAATTTTACCGTTCATACCAGAAATGTTAACAACCAGATCTGTGTAAAGTTATTATTTTTCACAATAATAACTCCTCCTGGGGAATTGAGTACTTTATTAACAGCTACCTTGCTGTAAATTATCAGGTGTGATAATCTTTTAAATTCAGGATCCTTTTGCAGTTTCTCCAATGGAATGGAATTCTAGTAACATTCTTTTGGGGCAGTGGTCTGAATTGGAAAAAAAATAGACGACCTAATACACATTTCTGTATGCTGAGCTATTGTAGCTATGTCAGTCCCAGGATATTAGACAGAGCAGATAGGTGAGGCAATATCTGTTATTGGACCAACTTCTGTTGTTGAAAGAGACAACTTAGCTTTTAAGCTTACACAGAACCCTTCTTCAGGTCTGGGACATGTACTCAGATTGTCACAGCTAAAAACAAGTTGAACAGATTGTTTATTTCAAGGGACCATTCTAGGTAAAGTGGCCTGTTAACACCCCTCCAGTCATAGGGGGAAAAGGAAGGGGGGTGAATGCAGCTGAGGGTGGGTTGTTAGTGGATTAGAGTGTTGCAATAAATTTAAAATCCAGTGTCTCTATTTAGACCATGAGTTTTATTTCTGTATACAACTATATTCATACTTATATGAACTATATTCATAGATTCGGTAACCATCCCAAACACACCAAGAAATCTGTTATTTACAGCCAGGCATTCAGATACCACAGAATATGCTCCAAGGAAAAAGTCCGGGATATACACCTTAACACATTCAAAACCACCTTCACAAACAAGGACACTCCACCAGAGAAGTAGATCACATCATGGAACAGGTTTCAGAGGGGTAGCAGTGTTAGTCTGTATCAGCAAAAACAATGAGGAGTCCTTGTGGCACCTTAGAGACTAACAAATTTATTTGGGCATAAGCTTTCATGGGCTTCAGATGAAGTGGGTTATAGCCCACAAAAGCTTATAATGGAACAGGCCACCCAAATACCCTGAGAGAATCTGCTTCAGTACAGAAATAAAACCTCTTCCAACTGTACTCCCCTAGTTGTTGTTACCTGCCACTGCACTATAACTATAACCCATACCAAATAGGGATCCTATCCTGAAAAAAATCTTTTCTCAACTTCCTCTTCTGCCTTCAAACAATCCCCCAGCCTCTCCATCAGAAGGAAGCTCCCCACAGTCCAGGACACACCAACTGGAAGGACACCAGACTCTGCCTAGGGTTACCATCCGTCCGGTTTCCCCGGACATGTCCGGCTTTTTCAGCTTTAAATGGCTGTCCGGGGGGGGATTTCTAATACAGTAGAAATGTCCAGGATTTCCCCCTTCCCCTCATGCAGAGTGTGGCGTGGCTGATTGGATGGCTGGGCCTGATTGAAAGCCACTCTCAGCCACTTTGGACTCTAACAACCAGAGTCCCTCCCCCTCCCCCGCTCCCTCCTGCTCCGCAGAGCAACGTAGTGTTTGGCTCCACATGGAGCCCGCAGCTCTCCCTCTGCCGGGTGAGTGGGGGAGCAGGGCAGGCGGGGAGGGGGTGCAGAGGCTGCAGGGGCAGGGCAGGCGGGGGGGGGCGGTGCAGAGGCTGCAGGGCGAGGAGGAGCAGGGCAGGCAGGGGCATAGAGGGTGCAGGGGCTGCAGGGTGAGTGGGGAGCAAGGAAGCACTTAGCAACCCCCAACCAAGATCAGAGCGGGAGGGAGGAGGGGGAATGCAGGGTGCTCAGAGGAGGGGGCAGAGTTGGGGCAGGGATTTTGGGGAAGGGATTGGTATGGGGGTGGGGAAGGGGGCGGGGAAGAGGCAGAATTGGGGCGGGGCCGGGGCCCCATGGAGTGTCCTCTTTTTTAAATGTTTGAATATGGTAACCCTAACTCTGTCAGAACAACAGATGCAAAACCTGCAGACATATCTCCACTGATCAATATCCCCACAACACACCTTTCAAGATCCATGGGTCCTACACATGCCTGTCACAGCATGTGGTGTACCTCATCTAATGCACTAAATGACACAATAACAACTATGTGGGTGAAACCAGACAATCACTGTGCTCCTGAATGAACTCACACGGGAAAATGATAAAAGACAAAAACACCCTACCACCTGTGGGTGAACACATTTCACAAAGCAATCACTGTATATCTGACCTACCAGTCCTTATCCTCAAATAAAACCTGCACAACAGTTTTGAAAGAGAAGCCTGTTTAAATTCATTACTTTGCTAAACACTAAATATCATGGACTGAATAGAGACTTTGGATTAGTGGTTTATTACAACAACCTATAATCCAGTAATAACCCCACCCCCAGCTACCTTCCCCCTTCCCCACTTCCTTTCCCCCATGACAGGAGGAGTGTTAACAGGCCACTTCACCTCAAACAGTCCCTTGAAATATGTGTTAACTACTTATGCTAAACAATCTGTTCCACCTTGTATTTAGCTGTGACACTCTGAGTATGTTTCCCAGACCTGAAGAAGTTGGTCCAATAAAAGATATTACCTCACCCACCTTGTCTCTCTAGTAACCCATTCTAGCATTTTAAGCCCCCTTCTACATTTACAGCCCGATGCTGCAAACATTTTATATATTGAACATAGATCCCACCAGGAAAGCACTTACAGCTAAAGATTTAATGTTAAGCATTTCCTGAATCGGGGCCATAATGCTTATAGTATTTTGAATAGTCTTCAATAGGACTTCTTACATTAGTAAGCACTGGATAGTGAATGCCTCTCAAGTTCAAGCCACTAAGCACTTTCTCAGATTAATATTTGATGAAATGAGACTCTACAAAAATTCCAAGAAACCCTTAGAAATTACAGAAGATGGCAGAAATTAAACAAGGCATGAGTCTGATATACAACACTTCTCTCATGAGCTCTGCTGTGTATCTTCTGTTTTATTTTCTTAAAGACAAATGCTATGGAAGAGAAATATTTTTTTGAGGTACCCATATTATCTGATATTTCTTCCTTCTCTCCCACCCATCCCTGAACTCACTCTCAAATGTCTTGAGGTAAAATTAGCATTTTTTTTAAAGGAGTTCAGTGCTTAGGATGCCAGCGTGAGACTCAGGAAACCCGGGTCCAATTCCCTGTTCTTCTGCAGACTTTCTGTGTGACCATGGACAAGTCATTTAATCTCTCTATACCTTAATTTCCAATCTGTGAAGTGGGGATAATCCAAGCTGAAATCCAACATGTGTTGATTACACTGGTCTACAATTTTTGAGAAGTCGTTTGCTTCAGAGATAAAATGTGCTATTTATTATGGATTTTGATGTGCTGAATTCAAATATGACAATTAAAACAACTGATTGGCTACTGTTTCTAAGATATTTACGTTTTTACATTTTATATCTATGTATATTGTGTAGATAGTAGAATTTTAATCATAAATTGTAAACCTAGGGCTTTTCATGTGTTTATGGTTGCTTTACATGTTAATATTTCACCTGTCCTGTTTATGTAACACTTTAAAAATCAGCAAAAGGGTTATATAAATAAAATTTATTATGAAACAAAAGGCAAAAAACTGTTATGTACATAGTTTAGTCCTATTCAGTGTCTACTCGGCGCTTCTTGGCTTGTCTCTTGTATTCATTAAATGGAGCATCTCTTGTCACTGTCCAGCAATAGTCTACAAGCATTGATGGGCTCCATTTGCCCTAAGAGCGTTTCTCCATTATTGCAATGTCCTGGTGAAATCACTCGCCGTCCTCGTCGCTCACTGCTCCGCAGTTCAGTGGAAAAAATTCTAGATGAGAGTGCAAAAAATGTATCTTTAGTGACATGTTGCAACATGTTATACTGAGCTTTTGTGATGCAAAAGTCACTTCACCACAAACATAGCAGAAGTTATCTGCACTGTTCACACAAGTACGAGGCATCTCTGCTCACTTTGGCTAAACAGAAATGTGTCCCTTTTTAAAATCAAACACTGACAAATAAGAGAGCACGACACTGTATGATTTCTAGAGCTGATATAGGGCAATTTGTTCAGCAAAGTGATGTAAGCTTCGTTATGATTGCATCATCCATGACTTCTAGGAATAACATGATGCAATTCATATCATGTATGATGCAATACCAGCTTCAGATTGCATCATTCATTGTTTTGCCTAAAAAGCAAGTACTGTCCAAACCCAGTCATAGATTTATTCATAGATCCAGTCAAAGACGTATTATAGTCATTTCTGGTTTAAATTGAGATCCCTTCCCTTTATAACTCACTTATCCTCCGCCATTCCCAAGTCAAGGGTTGTATATATCCTGACCCAATAGCATATCTTGAAAACTAGAGCCAATCAACAATTTTAAGCATCATTTTCATTCTCAGTGACCCAGAATTAGTAAAGTTTGACTACATTTATTTCAGAAGCATTTTGGCTGTAAAGCAGTGTTAGTTGTGAGTGGCCATACAGTATTATTTCTGTTCTCTGATTGGTTGGTCATAATAATCTTAGGAGTTCAGAGAATCATAGACTATCAGGGTTGGGGAAGGGACCTCAGGAGGTCATCTAGTCCAACCCCCTGCTCAAAGCATGACCAATACCCAGACAAATTTTTGCCCCAGATCCCTAAATGGCCCCCTTAAGGACTGAACTCACAACCCTGGGTTTAGCAATCCAATGCGCAAAGCATGAGTTATCCCTCCCACCGCCCCCAGGTCCTAAGAAGAGATAAACTACTCCTGTGAGGTAAAGCATTCCCTTGACTTTCATGGAAGCAAGTGTCAGGCGCTCACACTTTTTAAGACTGGGCCCATAATCAGGAGAGATGAAGTAGCCAGTGAGGCTTTGAATCTCTCAAGAAGAAATTGGTACTGGAGAAGTAGCAGATGTGTTAGAGTAAGGAAATAAATATATTATATTGTGACCTTTCTGAGCCACACATGCATCAAGCTTACAAAATAGGCTTCTATGAGATATATTGTCTAAAGTGCAGATTTATAATGACTTTTCTCCCATCTGATTCACAGAAAGTAATTAATTGCTTTGTCCAAGTTGCAGTCAGATTCTAGTATAAGCTCATTTCATTGCTATTGTGCCAGAGCTTCAGTGGGATTAGGAAATACTGCCCTCCATCATATCAGGTTGTGTCCCATCCCATATAAAATGTCCTATTTCCAAATACTCAACCATGTGAGCTAAAGATGTGTTTTATGTCAGCATTAGAGTTGTATGTATACAACTCTATCACCTATAAATTCACAAAAAGCAAACCCAAAAACAAATCCAACCCAAATTCACTTTTAAATTCAAGCAAATATTTTTTTGCTTTTGGTAGTTTTTGCCTAGTTCTAGCTATTATTACCAGTGAAAGTACTGTTTGTTTGTTCACTATGTGGGGATTTCAGAGTAGCAGCCGTGTTAGTCTGTATCCGCAAAAAGAAGAACAGGAGGACTTGTGGCACCTTAGAGACTAACAAATTTATTAGAGCATAAGCTTTCGTGGACTATAGCCCACTTCTTCGGATGCATATAGAATGGAACAAAAATTGAGGAGATATATATACACACATACAGAGAGCATAAACAGGTGGGAGTTGTCTTACCACCTCTGAGAGGCCAATTAATTAAGAGAAAAAAACTTTTGAAGTGATAATCAAGCTAGCCCAGCACAGACAGACAGTTAGATAACAAGTGTGAGAATACTTACAAGGGGAGATAGATTTCAATGTTTGTAATGGCCCAACCATTCCCAGTCCTTATTTAAACCGGAGTTGATTGTGTCTAGTTTGCATATCAATTCTAGCTCAGCAGTTTCTCGTTGGAGTCTGTTTTTGAAGTTTTTCTATATTACAACAGAAAAACTTCAAAAACAGACTCCAACGAGAAACTGCTGAGCTAGAATTGATATGCAAACTAGACACAATCAACTCCGGTTTAAATAAGGACTGGGAATGGTTGGGCCATTACAAACATTGAAATCTATCTCCCCTTGTAAGTATTCTCACACTTGTTATCTAACTGTCTGTCTGTGCTGGGCTAGCTTGATTATCACTTCAAAAGTTTTTTTCTCTTAATTAATTGGCCTCTCAGAGGTGGTAAGACAACTCCCACCTGTTTATGCTCTCTGTATGTGTGTATATATATCTCCTCAATTTTTGTTCCATTCTATATGCATCCGAAGAAGTGGGCTATAGTCCACGAAAGCTTATGCTCTAATAAATTTGTTAGTCTCTAAGGTGCCACAAGTCCTCCTGTTCTTCTTTATGTGGGGATTGTTACCCACATACAATATGAGTGAAATTTGGACTAAGATTTTTAGCTTACAAAAGGAAATGCCTCTTTCAATAAAAACAATATAAATCTACGCACTAGAAACTGTCTTTGGCAATGCTTTTGTTCTGTTTCATTTTTTTTCTGACAAGTTTAAAAGCCTTGACTGCAGTTCTTGTTCCATAAAGCAATAGTCACAGTTTTTTGAATTCTTGAGCATTCATAGAGGTATCAATTGATAGCCTCTCTTTTATCTTTACACTGAGGCTCTGACATTACTTGTTGGTATTATTCCTTCAAAATACTTTTGATGTTAGCCTCAACAACAGCAACAAAAAAGCTATAGCTAAAAATGGCTGGGGGAGAGGTTTGTAAGGGGAAGAGAGGGAGATTACAGTCTACTCGGCAAACAGAAATGGCCTTGAGAAATATTGTGACTCCAGGTCTTTTGGAAGTAAATAATTCCATTTATCAAAGGATGCCAGAAAGAATAGCTCACATTAGAGGAGCATTCCCAAAGATAAAAATGAGTTTCTTTTTTTAGTTTTTAATTTTTGCAGATTTAGGAGGGGGGAGGATGATGCTTTGAATAGCTGACTGCCAAAAAATGTAAAAAATCTGTGAAAATGAGGAAACATATATAGTGCCAAGGAAAGTTTCACATAGAGATCCCAGTTTTATATCTCAACCTTGAGCTGCAATCAGTCTCTGACTGCTAATTGGAAAATGGACTGCACCATCAAAGAATATCTTTTTAATGTATAGGTAATGCAGTGTGGACTATATTATAGACTATAATTAGGGAATAATGTTGGGTATGTCAGGCTCCATGGCAGCCTGCAAATCTGTCACACACACTGTTTTAATATCTAGAGGTGAAGACATTTTAGAATGATGCTTGAAACGGCTGCCCTTGTTTTTTGACTTCTTTTCCTTTGCACCATCCACTAAATTGTGATGCCTTAGTCTTGTTGATTTTAATTGCCATCTCACCTTAAAGTGGGTCTCTACTACTTTAATTGTAGCCATGAGGATTATCCTGAAAAGGAGAGAAATAACTACTTTTCCAGCACATCAGAGAGGCTGTCTGAGATAGATAAAACAGAAACATTCTCTAACAGACACATTACAAAAACAGTATAAAATGTGGTGTTTTGTAACAAATTGTAGTTTAGGTACTGTAATCTGCTGACTGTGTGTGTTGGGGGCAGGGCCGGCTTCAGCGTTTTTGTCGCCCCAAGCAGCCAAAAACAAAAAAAAAAGCTACGATCAGCGGCACTTCGGTGGCAGCTCTACCGCTGCTCCTTCATTCTATTCTTTGGCAGCAATTTGGCAGAGAGTCGAACATGCCGCCCCTTCCCGTTGGTCGCCCCAAGCACCTGTTTGCCGAGCTGGTGCCTGGAGCTGGCCCTGGGTGGAGGAGTGAGAGACAGACAACCCTTGTCCTCTACTAGACAGAATCAGAACAGCTCAACTGTGCATCATAGGTCTATAGTGGTACTAGTTAACAGAGATTCCCCTTTGCCTCAAGTGGCAATTACTTTGGTTTTAAAGCAAAAGGAATCTGAGTTCAAATCCTGCCACTGCTGTACATTCAGAATGGCCTTGGGTATATAGTATAGTGGTGATGACAAAATCCTTGCTGGCCTCAGATTTGACACAATATTATTGGAAACCCTTCGTTTTCTCTATCTTGTGGTAATAGACAAGAGACCTTCAAAATATTTGTTTAGCTAGTTCACTTCATTGATGTTGTTAGGCTAATATTTATTTACTTTTATGTTTTTTCTCTGCATGCAAAGTTTTTGCTGTTGCTGTTTGTTTCTTCTCTCTCTTTCTCTTTTCCACTTGTCTCTTTTAGTTTCCCTGTTTTTAAAAAAAAAACAGGGAATTTTCCTGCGTGGCATTAATCATTAGCTTTCATTATAATATTGTTTCATTCTACGACAGTGGGTGGAAAACTATTGTGCTTTTCAAACTCAGACTATGTGAAAACATATGAATGGTTTGCAAGTAAAATCACAGTAGACTAAAATTTTGTCAGGTTTCTGCTAGAACATCCACTAAATCTGCATATACACCCATCTGTGCACACATAAGCCGGTATTTCACAAGTTCTAAATAAATAGGTACCATGCTTCACACACAACTCAAATCTAATCCCCTCCAATTCAAAAAAATCCAGCCTGTTGCTTTAATTCCTCTCATTACTTCCTGTTTTCTACCATGAACAAAACAATACATTATGAAATACTGGCAGTGGAATCTGATCTCATTTCCCCCTGTGTTACTCAGTTGCCTGCAATGGAGTTACTCGTGGTTTACAATACTGTAATGGGTTCAGAATCAGGCTCAGTTTTTCTGACTGATTGAAAGCAAGAAGCACTGAAAAATCTCACAAGCTTCTTCTCTTGAAATTCCTAACTTTGAATAAGCTTGTCCATGCTGGGGTTCTGAACTGTTTGAAATTCCCCTGTCTCTATTCTCTAGCAGGCTTACTGTGAAGACTTGGTAGAACCACACATGAATGCATCTTTATGTCAGTGCAACTTCCAGTCCTATACACCTTCATCTTTAAAGAGACAGAAAATAGATGATAAAAAAGACTGCAATTCAACACTGTATTACACAAAAAGTGCTGGCTTGATTATCCTCCCCACATATTTATTTGAGGGACTTATTCAAGAGAGGGAATGATTCCAAAAAGTGTTATGAAAAACTCTATTGTAAATTAAAATGTGATATCAAGAAAAGGATGGAGAACCCTCCACTTAAGTCAGTTTTATCGCTTCAACCTTCTTAACCTTTGTCCTCCATTGCTGACCAAAATGGGCCTCAAGCCTCAGTTTTACGGCTATTCTAAAGTGCACTTGTCAGCTCCCATCGTAAATCCTTCCTGTCAAATCCCCTAAGAAGCCTGACACGAGATGCTGTGAATGATCCGACCTGGTTCTACAATTATAAATAAGCATGCCATGCCAATAAGGTGCCACCTCAAGTAAATGATGACTGAGTCAATTAGTGAGTAGGACAAATGACATTAAATTAAACTGACATAAGATAAACAGTATGGGATTCTTTAGACTGGGAAAATGGTGCTTTAAAATGTGTTAGTTATTGTGATTAACACCAGGGGGACCTCTGACAAGGTCCCTTTTAAACAAAACAAGAATAAAAAAATATAGGGCTAGATTTTGTTCTCTACAACACAGGAGTACAAGGAGGAAAAGTGGTTATAGGGTGCATTTTTGTCTTCAGTGCATTCCTTGCATAAGTGGCATAGAAGGGATACCTCCTAGCATTCAAATGCCCACTAGGAGGTGCACTGCAGAACCAAGGGGAGTGATCTGCTAGCTAAGGATCCTGCACTCTAGTTATCCAGTGGAATAACTGCTGGAAGCAGCCACTAAACACGGATATGCACTGCTCTCAACTGGGCTAGCAGTAAGTAGTGTGTTCCGGCAGCCCACCCTGAGCCAGCTTTACTTGCAAATATAGGATAGATGTTTGAGCTGAAGACAGAGACAGCATAGTTCTGCTTTGTCTCACTTGCATATCTCATCCCCAGTATTTCCATCCATAAACATTCAAAATTAATGAGTAATAAGTGAACAAAATGCAAATGGATGGTTAATAAGGGTAGCAACTAATGTTTGCATTTGCCTTTGTTTTGTGATTTCAGCTGCAGTCTGCATAGTCTTGCAGAGTGCTGCACTCTGAACTGCCTTTGAAAAACTCTTTTTTTACTTTAGAAAATAAATTATTTCTCAAGTGTCAAGCTTTTCATTGTACCTTTTAAGTCCCTGTACAGATCTGTCCCAGCAGATGTCTCTTCCTTCATTTCTCCTTACATCACCTCTGCTCTGCCTAGGCTTCTTCTGTCCATCACATTCCCTCATCATCTTCTCCTATTCTCATCTCCCTGTAATTCTTCATGCTGCTTCCTGTGCTTGAAAAAGCCCCCCCCCCCCAATGTACCAAGAGTCATCCATTTCCACCTTTGATTCTCATCTTAAAGCTCGCTTTTTCACCTCATCTAGCATTGCTGATAGACTATAAGTATGTCTGATACCATCCTCCTCCTTTGTTTGAACTGTATCCATCCAATTTAGTCTCCTCAGGGCAACTTACTCAGCAATTCAGTGTTTCTTATGAAGTGCACAGGAGTCAAATATTTATACATGACAGCAGGATTGAGTGTATATAAGGATGTCTATCTGTTCTGTGCCACACAAGTATGTTTCCAAATATTTTGGCAGTTGTCAATGAAGACTTATTGTTGAATGTATAATCTCTGAAGTGGATATGCATTATGAGAAATAGCCAGAGAGCCCAAAGCTAAATTCACATTCATTTATTTAAGAACCAAAACAATACTTTGTTCTCCAGAAATCTCTAGCTTCACAAGAGATACCTTTGTGCATAAATCCTGGAAAATTAATGTGTATTCTGTTTGTCTTAAAGCACATTGGACAAGATTCTAAACTGCCTTTCACCTTGTGTTATCATTTCACTGTGCAAAATGGGTGTATATCACAACTATTTTGAGATGATGGTTTACACTCTCTTTGCACAGGATGGAAATAATGGCACCAGTAGAGAATCAGGCCTGTAGGCCTGAAGGGTACACACCATGTTATTGCCCAGTTTCACCAATCTATGACATTGTCATTCTGCCCATTTCATTTTATTATTATTGACTATTATTACTTTTTTATTTCTAACATGCCCATACCATAGAATCTTTATTTCAATACATAACTTTAGAATAGTATCATTTCCTTCTAGGAAAGAATTTCCCCCTTTGCATGAAAGCCATTTATTTATCACAATGTTTATGGGACTGCACTAGTGCCTTAGTTTTGTAGAAAACAACAAAAAGAGTCTTGAAATTCTCCCTGAAGGTTGCAGGACTTGGGTACAGCATGGTCCCTGATTATAGTGAGTTCCAAAGCTGGGACTACAGCATTGGGAATAAAATGTTCTTCATCCATGTCAGTTAGAAGCTGAATCCCCATTAAATACAGCTGACAAAATAAGGTGCCAAGGTCTCTTAGGTCACTGGGTTTTAGTCTATTTAAAACTTCATAATTATTTGAAATGGATCTGGACTGGATGCCAATTTAATCATGGATCAATGGATTCACATGTTTTCCTATCCACTCCACAAAGCAAACGGAATTTTGAACCATCTGTAGCTTCTGGGTGGCATAGAATCATAGAATCATAGATTATAGGACTGGAAGGGACCTCGAGAGGTCATCGAGTCCAGTCCCCTGCCCGCATGGCAGGACCAAATACTGTCTAGACCATCCCTGATAGACATTTATCTAACCTACTCTTAAATATCTCCAGAGACGGAGATTCCACAACCTCCCTAGGCAATTTGTTCCAGTGTTTAACCACCCTGACAGTTAGGAACTTTTTCCTAATGTCCAACCTAGACCTCCCTTGCTGCAGTTTAAACCCATTGTTTCTGGTTCTATCCTTAGAGGCTAAGGTGAACAAGTTCTCTCCCTCCTCCTCATGACACCCTTTTAGATACCTGAAAACTGCTATCATGTCCCCTCTCAGTCTTCTCTTCTCCAAACTAAACAAACCCAGTTCTTTCAGCCTTCCTTCATAGGTCATGTTCTCAAGACCTTTAATCATTCTTGTTGCTCTTCTCTGGACCCGCTCCAATTTCTCCACATCTTTTTTAAAATGCGGCGCCCAGAACTGGACACAATACTCCAGCTGAGGCCTCACCAGAGCAGAGCAGAGTGGAAGAATGACTTCTCGTGTCTTGCTCACAACACACCTGTTAATGCATCCCAGAATCATGTTTGCTTTTTTTGCAACAGCATCACACTGTTGACTCATATTTAGCTTGTGGTCCACTATAACACCTAGATCCCTTTCTGCCGTACTCCTTCCTAGACAGTCTTTTCCCATTCTGTATGTATGAAATTGATTTTTCCTTCCTAAGTGGAGCACTTTGCATTTGTCTTTGTTAAACTTCATCCTGTTTAACTCAGACCATTTCTCCAATTTGTCCAGATCATTTTGAATTATGACCCTGTCCTCCAAAGTAGTTGCAATCCCTCCCAGTTTGGTATCATCCGCAAACTTAATAAGCGTACTTTCTATGCCAATATCTAAGTCGTTGATGAAGATATTGAACAGAGCCGGTCCCAAAACAGACCCCTGCGGAACCCCACTCATTACGCCTTTCCAGCAGGATTGGGAACCATTAATAACAACTCTCTGAGTACGGTTATCCAGCCAGTTATGCACCCACCTTATAGTAGCCCCATCTAATTTGTATTTGCCTAGTTTATCGATAAGAATATCATGCGAGACCGTATCAAATGCCTTACTAAAGTCTAGGTATACCACATCCACCGCTTCACCCTTATCCACAGGGCTCGTTATTCTATCAAAGAAAGCTATCAGATTGGTTTGACATGATTTGTTCTTCACAAATCCATGCTGGCTGTTCCCTATCACCTTACCACCTTCCAAGTGTTTGCAGATGATTTCCTTAATTACTTGCTCCATTATCTTCCCTGGCACAGAAGTTAAACTAACTGGTCTGTAGTTACCTGGGTTGTTTTTATTTCCCTTTTTATAGATGGGCACTATATTTGCCCTTTTCCAGTCTTCTGGAATCTCTCCCGTCTCCCATGACTTTCCAAAGATAATAGCTAGAGGCTCAGATATCTCCTCTATTAGCTCCTTGAGTATTCTAGGATGCATTTCATCAGGCCCAGGTGACTTGCAGGCATCTAACTTTTCTAAGTGATTTTTAACTTGTTCTTTTTTTATTTTATCCGCTAAACCTACCCCCTTCCCATTAGCATTCACTATGTTAGGCATTGCTTCAGACTTCTCGGTGAAGACCGAAACAAAGAAGTCATTAAGCATCTCTGCCATTTCCAAGTTTCCTGTTACTGTTTCTCCCTCTTCACTAAGCAGTGGGCCTACCCTGTCTTTGGTCTTCCTCTTGCTTCTAATGTATTGATAAAAAGTCTTCTTGTTTCCTTTTATTCCCGTAGCTAGTTTGAGCTCATTTTGTGCCTTTGCCTTTCTAATCTTGCCCCTGCATTCCTGTGTTGTTTGCCTATATTCATCCTTTGTAATCTGTCCTAGTTTCCATTTTTTATATGACTCCTTTTTATTTTTTAGATCATGCAAGATCTCGTGGTTAAGCCAAGGTGGTCTTTTGCCACATTTTCTATCTTTCCTAACCAGCGGAATAGCTTGCTTTTGGGCCCTTAATAGTGTCCCTTTGAAAAACTGCCAACTCTCCTCAGTTGTTTTTCCCCTCAGTCTTGATTCCCATGGGACCTTACCTATCAGCTCTCTGAGCTTCCCAAAATCTGCCTTCCTGAAATGCATTGTCTCTATTTTGCTGTTCTCCCTTCTACCCTTCGTTAGAATTGCAAACTCTATGATTTCATGATCACTTTCACCCAGGCTGCCTTCTACTTTCACATTCTCAACGAGTTCCTCCCTATTTGTTAAAATCAAGTCTAGAACAGCTTCCCCCCTAGTAGCTTTTTCAACCTTCTGAAATAAAAAGTTGTCTCCAATGCAGTCCAAGAATTTGTTGGATAGTCTGTGCCCCGCTGTGTTATTTTCCCAACATATATCCGGATAGTTGAAGTCCCCCATCACCACCAAATCTTGGGCTTTGGATGATTTTGTTAGTTGCTTGAAAAAAGCCTCATCCACCTCTTCCACCTGGTTAGGTGGCCTGTAGTAGACTCCTAGCATGACATCTCCCTTGTTTTTTGCCCCTTTAAGCCTAACCCAGAGACTCTCAACACTTCTGTCTCCTATGTCCATCTCTACCTCCGTCCAAGTGTGTACATTTTTAATATATAAGGCAACACCTCCTCCCTTTTTCCCCTGTCTATCCTTCCTGAGCAAGCTGTACCCATCCACACCAACATTCCAATCATGTGTATTATCCCACCAAGTTTCAGTGATGCCAACAATGTCATAGTTGTATTTATTTATTAGCACTTCCAGTTCTTCCTGCTTATTCCCCATACTTCTCGCATTTGTATATAGGCATCTAAGATACTGGTTTGATCTTTCCTCCCAGTTTTGTCCTGACTCTCCTTTCTCTCTGCCAGTATAGCCCACACTCCCTCTTGTTTCCGACCCATCTCCCCTGTCTCCATGTTCCCCACTTACCTGTGGGCTTTGCTCACCTGTCCCCGTCGAACCTAGTTTAAAGCCCTCCTCACTAGGTTAGCCAGTCTGTGTCCGAATAGGGTCTTTCCTCTCCTCGAAAGAGTCTTTCCTCTCCTCGGCATTATAGGTCACTCAAGTGTAGATTCTCCTTGTTAGGCTTGTTGGAAAATATTTTTTCCCACATGAACAATGTTTTGAGTTTTTGCTAAAAAACTGAAAACCTAAGATCTGAAAACATTTTGTCTCAATAGAAACTGAATTTTTTCATAGAAATTCCCGTTTTGTCCAAAAGCCATTTTCCATATAAAAAAAAATCTTCTATGGAAGTATTTTGGCAAGCTGTACTATTAATTATTGAGATGTCATTTTAGATACATCTGTTAAATAAAGCATGCTGTTTCCAGTAACTCTAGGCTAGATTGTAATTTTGTCTGGGGTGCTGTCCCATGAGCAGATTAAAGAACAAATTGTGACTCTGAATCATGGCTCCCCTTTCCCCGCCCAAAGTCCCCTTTTAAGTTACTTCTCCCCTTTTGTTTCTACAACAGCATACTCCACTCTGTGTGCCCAGCCAGCAACTAGGCCCAGGGAGTTGTACCCTCCGATTTCCTGCCCCTTTCCATCCCCTCCCAGTGGGGACTATGAGACAAATAGCTCCTGCTCTTCTTACTGAGGTTGGAGGGCCACAGCAGGGCCAACCATGGGAATATAAAGGGCTCCCTACTCACTCTTACTCCCCTGTGCAACCCAGTATGGGCTGTGACAATCTAGCTCTGTGAGAGGGGATTAGTCGGCAGAGAAAGCAATTTTCACTGTGATTCTTTGTACCATTGTCAATCATAATTAAATGCTATTGCACATTAGTGTTCTTCTCACATAATTAGTGCTGTCTGATATGTCGAATGTCCATAACACACATTCACCAGAATGTCTTTCCTTGTTGCTCTGTCTGCAGTTGTGCTCCTAACCATGTCTGCTTCCATGTTCACCATGGGAATAGAGGTGGTTATTTCAATCCCTGGTGCATTTTTAGAAATCTATGTCTCTGACCTTTTTGCAGTTCTCTAGTTTGATTGGTCAGCTGCCTCTCTTATCGCCTTTTACAACCTCAGCTGTAGGTGTGAGAAAGCAGAGGCTTCACGAACCAATCAACTACAGAATATGGAAAAGGTTAAAGCAGAACAGCAGACTATTGTCTTTCCTATACTCTATTGGGTATTAACATTCAGAGGCCTCCTTCCTGTGACAAAGATCGTAATAAGAACAGATAAGGGCACAGCTTGAATCTATTCTGGTGACAATGATAATAAGCAAAATGTGAAACTGTAGAAACTTTGGCCATTCTCATGACAGTCTTAGATTGTTTATAATTGAGTGGCCCTTCCTGGATGCCATAAAAATGGTGCAGGTTTTACTGATTTGTTTCAGCACCACAGAGATTCTTACTAGCCTTATCTATATGTTATCCCTTTACATTACATACTAGTTTGTGGTGCTTTGTTTTCTTTTTTTTTCTTTAGTTTCTAGCAAGAAAGTTTTCTGCTCCTCACAAACGTATGCTTTAGCATATTATGAAAATCAATGTAAGCAGTTTGTTCTGTTATCAAAAAGACATATTTATGTACTGTCTGCTGTTACAATAGTGTATGTACCCTGGCTTACTTCAGTGACTGGTCATCCTCAGCAGGTCTTTCAAGTCAACGAGGCCAGATCTTTGCCCCGCATCAGATTGCTTTATGCTTTCTGAACTGTGAAAAGCAGTTGAAAAGTTGTCCTAAATGGGCAGCTAAGAATTTCTTAGGAATAGGGGAATCCTCTGGTGGCATGAAGCTGTATGCCATTCATTTCCCCTATCCTCATTATTGGGGTTAGACGAGGCCTAATTGCAGGTGGAGCCAGAGCATACCATTACAGCCAATTCCTGCTAATGAAATGACACCTAGGGAAGCTATCACAAAGCAGAATAAGTTATAATAGCCTTTAGCCTGCCCAACTTGTTCCTGTCTCAAGATCAAGGTATGTGATCTTTGTCCCCTCTCCACCATCTCAACGGCTTATTGAGCCCAGACTTTGGATCCAGGCTTTGGTTCATCTCTCATGATTTGTTCTAGTTTGGGGGGAAGGCATCAGAACTGTTTCATCCATCCACATTTATCAGCAATGTTTTCCTCTGACCCACTCATCCATGCAAGCATCATTGAGTTTGTCAGAGGTTAATTAGAAATGATAGCAGATATATAGGCCAGGGTTTATAAATGATACAGGTGACTCTGAGGCCTATAATAGAAGACAGGGCATTCCACTATAGAGAATGTGGAACTGAACAAAAGAACTCGAATGCTGTTGATATGGGAAAAAGTCAACAACTTTTCCAGAGTGAAAACTATTCGTACCTCAAGGGTTTTATCTCCAGAGAGTTGCTTTTTTACAAATGGAAATAAATGTTTTGAAATTAGTCAGTGCTAAGAGGCTATATTTCCTTTCAGAGGCTATTCTTTGACTTCCTGCACCTGCTTATCTACCTTTTCCACTGTATTTCCATATGGGAAACCATGCTGTGTTGAAAATTGGCTTGCAATTGATTTTTATAAAGCCACAGGTGTCAACAGAAAATACTCAGTTGAGAGGCAATATAAAATTGAATACCGTGACTGTGAAATATATATAAAACATTTAAAAACACACATTGTAGACTGAAAAAACTCAAAATGAACCAATATGTGTATTCTTATAAATTCAGATGCCAAGATAATAGAATGTCTGCAGTGTTGTTGTAGCAGTGTTGGTCCCTTTTATTGGACCAACTTCTGTTCATGAAAGAGAGGCACTTTTGAGCTACACAGACCTCTTGTTTCTGTTATATAAACAACACATTATTTGTCAAAATCCAATATTGATGGGTGAAAAGTTCCAGAGGCTTGGTTTAGTTTTGATTCATGTAAGCACCCAAAAATGTAGATAGTGATCCAAACCCTTTAGTCTGCAAAACTGTGCTGGAAAGTTTAGAAGAACATTGTTCCTCCAGGGGTAACTAATTCTCACATTTCTGTCCAATAACAATCACAACATTCATGGCTGACCTTAAATAGTCCATGACCTCACATTAGAAAGCAGCATGAGTGGGAATCACAGTGTCACCCAGTCACCATTGCTGATGTAGCCACACCATTACAGACAAGTATAAGGCAATCATGGAGGCAGCAAAACACTCCATTCCTGCCCAATCCTGAAACCTTCAGGAAGACCAGTCTGACTGCTTCCAACCAAAGTAGAGAATGTGTATTCTGAAGACATAATGATATTTTACATTTCTATCCCTAAGAATCTCAAATCACTTTACAAACTGTACACATGACCAACCACTGACATGCAGTCTTCTCTAAGGAAGGCTATGGTCAGCGGGCAGATAACCAGTGCATATTAATGGGAGAGTAAAGAAGGAAACTTCTGGAAAGGGGGACAAAGGGGCAAAATTGTGAAATGCATTCTGGGATAATCCTACTATCTTAAAAAAATAAAGGTATGAACTGACCTTTTGGGAATCAAAATTGTGGGCCCAAGAATTCTGGGTATTTAAAACCAAGTCTTTTAAAAACAACTAGTCAGCCCCACTGGCATGTGGATATCTGCCCCCAAAACCATTACTGACACTAAGCTAAATTATGCTTGTTTGACACTGCTCTCCACTTGGGGCTGCACAGAGCTGTCATGTCCCAGGAGGGGAGCAGTGCAGGCATTTTGATTCAGAGACTTGTTCTTGGACCTCCCAAGTGCACTGTGGAGAGTGCAATGTATTACACTTCTTTAAGAGGTTCAATGTACACATCCTTCTCTTTCCGCAGCATGGCCAGCCATGACTCCAACTATGTCTTGCTCCTACTTATTCCTTCTGAAGTAACACATTCTCTGTACAGAACACTCTCTGTACAAAGCAAGGGCTGTAAACCTGGCTGGCTCTTAGTCACATAGCAGGGAAGGCACCTTACATCCTCCCACACCACTGCCTGGCAGCATAGGGGCTGTCCAGAAACCATTGTGGTTTCATGGTGCGGTGATCACTCTCCCAAGCATTGATTTTCAAACAGAGCTCAGTATGTCAATTTAACTGAAGTATTTCTCAAAGGGAAGACAACTCAATTAGTAATGTTCTTCTTTTATTTTTAAATTGTAATTGATCGATTATCGACAGTAACAATTATTTATATGTGCAGAGCCAGAAAGGTCTGATGCTTCCTGTAGGTTTTTTAAACGATTTTCCAGTTAAATCTTATGTCTGAAATAAGTGACACTCATGCAACCAATATACATTCTTAATCATTTGATAAAGTCCCCATGGATAATAAAAATCAAAGTGCAAAATAATCTTTAAATAGGTATTTTCACAGTTGCATTTTCCTTTTGGCTTTTTTATTTTTGCTTGAGTTTCTTGTCTTTTATTTGTGTTGGGATATAATAATAATAATTAATAATGATTAATTAATAGTCAATCATCAGATTTAGGATACAGCGGCTGGAAAATGAAAGGGGTGGGATAGATGACAATTTCATCTGTTTCATCAAAAAATAGAAACCAAAAAGGTTATGGTTTTTTGATTAAAAGATTTCAGATTTTTGACAAAAGATCTAAATTTTCTGTGGAGGACAGATTCTTTCCATTAAAAAAATTTGTTTTGCCCTCCTCTCCCTCTAAAAATAAATTCTTGAACCAGCCATAATTCAGGATTTGTAAAATTTTACTTTCTCAGCTAGAAATGCATGGGGAATTGGGTAGCATTTTAAGAAGTCCCCTCGGAATTAGCAAATTGAGAGATAAGAAACTCTATTCATTCAGAATATTTGTTAGATACAAGGGGGAAATTCACAAACATTTCGAAGGGTTGGAGATTAGCACCTACTTACATATAATTAATACCTTGCATTTCACTCTCTTGTATACGTCAATCTCAGTACTCTAATGCTTAGTTAGGCACATGGCTTAAAGAACAGGAGTACTTGTGGCACCTTAGAGACTAACAAATTTATGCATAAGTTTTCGTGGGCTTCAGCCCACTTCATTGGATGCATTGAATGGAACATACAGTAAGGAGGTATATATAAGTATCTTATTGTATCTGATGCACAGACAGAAGGAAGAAGAGTATTAACACTTGAGTATAGATTTCTAGTTTACAATTAGAGTATGTTATAACATATTAATATTGTACTTTTTAGAACTGACTACCTATGTAAATTGCCAGTCAAGACTTTGGTTTCCTGTTGAGCAGTGGCAATTTGCATAAGTAGTCAGTTCTTAAAAGCACAATATTAATACATAACTAGAAATCTATACTCAAGTGTTACTACTCTTCTGTGAATGTTAACACACATACTTAAGTGTTTGCAGGATCAAGGCCTTAGTTTTCTCCTATAAATAGCCCTATATAGGCAATAGCCTTGGGGGACTAGGAGGTCAATCCTGTGAGGTTCTGAGTCCTAAAGGCCTAACACTTCAAAACACTGAGTACTTTCAGCAAGGTGATGCTGGTATTCAACTTCTATTAAAGTCAATGGGAGTTGAGGACACTAAGCACCAATCAGCTAGTGTTTAGCACCTTACAGGAGCCACGTCTAATGCTGTAGAAGCATGAAAGCCCTATAAGGATCCGGGATCTGCAAGGGTTTGGACACTTGGAGATGTTATAACCAGGGGAAGGCAAAGTGAAGGAGGCACAGACATGATGTCATTTGGCCAAAGTGTTTTGTTTTTGGTCTTTGAAACCATAAGACCCAGAAGCTTTGTACATTGAAATTAAGCAGTTGTTGCCAAAACCAACTATTTGTTTTCTGAAATAAATTTTGCAGAAGTCACTGATGAAATATATGATATATGTGGAGAAAAGTGCCAAAATGACAGTGTCGCAGTTGCAGGGTTAACTACATCTTTGCCCCACCCCACCCACTCCTGGTCTTTCTTGAGGGCACCAACTTAAGGTTTCAGGCTCCAGGCATCCCCTAACTTGGGTGGTGACCCACGTCCCTCTCTTCTCACAGAACAGGGTTGTAGGCTTGCAGTCCCTCTGCACTCCACTGTGAGTTCCCTAGAAGGTCTGAATAGTGGTTAACCTTTCCCCAGTGTACACCAGTTACCAACCAGCCTTTACAAAGCAAAGTTCATTTATTCTTAGGGAAAGCGCATTAGAGAAAAAAATGTAAAAACATAAATGAACCTACAGACATAAGAAAAGCTTAACAGAGGTCACCTCAAGTTCCAACACAGGGCTCTGGTAGGTATCAGTCTTTCAAACCTTTCAGTTGGGTTTCCTTTCTTGGCCACCAGTTCATATCAAGTGTCAGATCAAGAACTAGAATAACCTTCAAACAGTCCGGCCATTTCTTTATACAAGTTTGGGCCATTGATCTCTGGTATCCTATAACAGGTAACCATAAGCCAATGGCCCTCTCCTCAGGGTAAAGCTTCAAGAAGCTGTGTTTTTACACAGGGTTCAAAAAAGAACTAGTTAAGTTCAGGGAGGCAATGGCTATTAGCCAGGATGGGCAGGGATGGTGTCCCTACTCTCTGTTTGCCAGAAGCTGGGAATGGGCAACTGGGATGGATCACTTTATTATCTGTTCTGTTCATTCCCTCTGGGGCACCTGGCATTGGCCACTGTTGGAAGACAAGTTACTGGGCTAGATGGACCTTTGGTCTGACCCAGTATGGCCGTTCTTATGTACACAACTGGTGTTGGAGAATTTGCATTAATCACCCACTAGTGATGCAGTATATTATGCAGCTCCTACTGAGGTACACAGTAATTTTTTTAAAAAATATTGATAAGGGATAGGATAACCAGATCAGAAAATCTGTACTAAAAACATTAGAAAATATATGCTATAAGGACGAATCCTATATAGGCAGGAAGACTGACTGATAGGTCAGTGCTAGATCTTGCCTCCATTTCTAGCATCTAGATTTCGATGAAAATAAAAATCTTGGCTATTTGCTAGGATCAAAACTGAATGTGGACCTAACTAAACTTTTAATGAAGTCTATTAAAGTTAGTTGTTACCTTGTATCTATTCCCCACCTGCCTCCTCCATTTTAATATATTATTATTTATTTGTATTACAATAGCATCTAAAGGTCCCAAGCTGGTTGTGACACAACTGGGCTAGATGCTTTGCAAACATATTGCAAAGAAGTACATAGTCATATTGTTTTTCAGGCTTGTGACATTCCCCAGTACAATAAGGGAATATAAGGATTTCAACAGTCAGTTGCTAAAAAACAGGTGTAATTACAAGAAACCTAATAGCAGGTGTCATGCTGTCTGTAGTGGCTCACAACTGTGAGAGACTACTACAAGGCAGATACTCCAAAGTGGTGGTATGTTCTATAATTAGATTATAAAATTTCACCAAGCCAGAAGCCATAACAAATGTGAACTCCTGGATCACTATAACAGCCTCACCATGGAGTCACAGACAGTGCCCTCTCTTGCCACCCAGACAAGCTGGACTGAGTGATAAATGGTCACTTACACCAAAAATTACAAAATATTCAGGTTGCCTCCAGTCCCAAGGGACCAGTCATTTACTCCAGATCAATTTGTATCTTAAATTTCACAACAACAAAAAACCTGAAGCCGACCCTGTAATAAATTAACTTAAAGGTTTGTTAACTAGGAAAAATAAATCACAGTTATTTGCCGGTTACAGCAAGTAAAGATATACACAAATAAATTGTACTGTAAATCCTGAGAGTAACAGAGTTGAGGTGATCTGTCAATTCAAAGTGTCTTTCAGGGCAAACCCAGGTGTAACCCTTGAGGATTTCTGGCATCAGTTTGGTGTCTCTGGCCCTGTAAGAGTTCAAGCAGCAAAGAGATGGAAAATTTTCCTGTGTCTTTTATTTCCTTCATTCAGCCGCCAAGGCCATAGGACAAGCTTCCTTGCATGTAGCATTTCCAAGGTGTGATAGGGCCATTGAGCAATCCTTTGTATTGTCATGTTCCTTGATGGCCCAACTGATTCTGATAGTTCTTCTGGATGGGCATGGGGAAACACTCTTCTCATCTGAGTTCACAAGATTAGAGCAAACATTTTCAAAGTTATAAAGCAAAACTTACATATTTCTTATTTGTAATGTCTGTATTCCATGCTATTAAGAGTAATGCACGCAGCAATTTACAAACTCTCTGTAGTCTATACATGAAATACATTCTGCTAAAAATAATTCCTATTCTGAGCACCCTAACATGAGAGTGAACTGGTCTGATCTCCAGCTATGATTTTGTCAGTTCTTAGCAAATGCCTGCAGCCTTGGCAAGAGCTGGCACCTGGGCTGCCAGCCTCACAGGAGGTTCTATCTTTTTCTTAACTACTACTCCGTTATTAATTGTCTCTGATTTTTACTTTTATTTTTGATTTGTATCTGCCACTAGAAAAAATGAATGAATACATGATATAAATTCTGACAATCCCACCATATATTATGAAACTGCCTTCAAAGGCATTATTGCACTAGCACAAGTCTGTGTTCAGCCAACCCATTTTGTATAATTTTTTATCTCCCTGGTGTAAATTGTGTGTGCTGTGAAGTCTGGTTCTGGGTATATGAATGATTTGTACTTATGGATATTGATACAATGTCCTTCCAGATTTTCCCACAGAATCTGTCAGATTTGTTGTCACAGTTGTGATATCTAGCTCCCATTTATCAATATGCTGTACTGCTTACAGGTTGGATTTGTAGTTCTTAGCAGTATTGCATAATGTTTTGAATTGTTGCTGTGATAATAGTCTTTATAGTTCTGTTAGAGTGAAATTCAGGAAGTCATTAAAAGACCTGTGTACGATTTATGTTCCACTTGAGCTTTCAAAATAGGTTTTGTGCTAGTCCTCTGCTACAGGACTGATTTTCAGCCCTTAACATGTTAGTTAATTCTTTGTAGTTATGAACATGCTGTTGAATTTAGAAATATTGAAATACATCTCTGTGAACCTTGTCTTTTAAAAAAGTGTTTCATTGTATTAAATTGTCTTTGTATCTAGAAGTCGAACAAATCTGGTATGCCCTGGTTGGGTTGACTTTATAATATTGATGTTGATGGAAATGTCTGGAAAACAATGGGTTAAAATAAAATCTGCTGAGAATGCTGGGAGTTGGCCCAGACTGAACTGAATCATAGCGCTTTCCAGGAGCAGTAATGAAAGAGGTTTCCTTAGAACCGGCTGGATGCATTTGTTTTCCCAACTCATGGACAGTGGAAGATATATAAGAGAATTGCCTCTCCCTTAGGATGAAATTCACCTAGAGCAAGGTTTGGAATAACATTTTGAACATCACTTAAGGGCCACTTATGGCATTAATGACTCAGAGCTTATGCACTGAAGTGAATTTCAGCTCCAAGGGAATCAAAACCTCGCTGTTTTGGCAGTATCTCTCTCTGCCTTTCAATTAGTGATGGATCGAAGATGGAAAATATGAATATGGATCTTTGAGCTCCACGTCTCTATGTCAATGTTCATGGTGTTTGGATCCAATAATTTTGAGGCTATATGTAAAATTATGGTATGGATCTGTTTGTGAATTCTCCCTCCCAAACGACTCCCAAATAAAAAATTAGAAGGATTAGGTTTTTCTATCCCATTTTTACAGACAGAGAAAGAAGCCAGTGGGGGAATGAAACAAACAAACAAACAAATAAACAAAAATAAAAAACAAAATCGCCAAAAAAACCAGGCGTTTTAGTAAAATTGAGTTTCACCTTTTCAAACAGAATTGGCTGTCAAATAATTTCCTCCCTTGCTATTTCTTTAGGAATCTCAGCAAATCTCTGGTGCTAACTAATGTAATTTTCAAAGAGGCCAGCCTGTTTGTTCAAATAACCAGGAATGCATTTTGCACTTGGCATTTCCATGGCAGAGTGAGTTGAAAGTTAGATACTTTGACCATTTACGTTTCTGAAAGATAAGCAAGCTTGCACAATTTCTTATGTATTCACATGGATAAGGGAATACATAGCACTTTAGATTAAGTTCCAAATACTGTTATGTAGTTAATAGGTATGTTGCACATGCATTATTAAACAATGCTGGATTGGATACACATCAAATAAGTTCTATTAAGTTTAATTCACTACTATGCAATTAATTGTTACAATAAGTAATTGATACATTATTAAATAGGATTAAATAATTATATACCATTAAGTAATTGTCAGCTACCTATAGCTATCTTGGTGGCAATGGCCAATTGCTTGCAACATGCCATTTTAATTCACCATTTAATTCACCATTATTGCAAAAGAATCCTACTTGTGGCCTAATAAATAATCCTCTTAGAAATATAACGTGCTGAACAGATGCAGATGATTCAATAATAACAATACTTTGCAATTTTATAACAACTTTCAACCAAAGATTTCAAAACTCAGAACATTAATTAGTTCTCAGCAACACTCCATGTGAGTTAGATCATAATAAACTAGGGGTTCTCTAACTGCGGGTCGGGACCCCTCAGGGGGTTGCGAGGTTATTACATGGGGGGTCGCGAACTGTCAGCATCCACCCCAAGCCCTATTTTGCCTCCAGCATTTATAATGGTGTTAAATATATTTAAGAGTGCTTTTAATTTATAAGTGGGGGGTTGCACTCAGAGGCTTGCTATGTGAAAGGGGTCACCAATTCAAAAGTTTGAGAACCACTGTAATAAACCTTTGATAGAATGGGAAACTAAGGGACAGGTAGGTGAAATGACTTGCCCCAGCTCAGTGGAAGATATGACAACAGAGCACAGGAGGGGAATCTGGTCTCTACTGGTATTGTCATTAAGTTATGCTGACTCTGTGACAAAAAATCTTTGAGAAAGAAAAAACTATGGAGAGACATTTCAGACCCAGCACTTTAAAAAACATAAAGCCAAAGATCAAGCTTGTGAAGAGTGTATTTCAGCATCAAAAGATATGGAACCCCTCATAAAGCTCATATAATAGCTATGATACTTTGCACTTAAATTATTCTTGTTATATAGTAATTGTTGGCAGTGTACTCAGTGCCGTACAAGACAGTTTGTAAAGATAGTTCCTGCCCCAATAAGTGGTCATAGTGTAAAAGACAAAACACACTGCAAAACAAGGAAAGGAATAATTTTAATTACACACAGGCATGCCGGCTATCCCCTCCCCATACCCAAAATATATAGATAGATTAGATAGATAGGGGTGTGTGGCAGGCATGTCTGTGTGTAATTAATATATATAATTATAATTTCTATCTATCTATCTATCATGTGAAATGCCCGCAAATATATATATATATAAACTCTGTTTTGAAACTCTGGTCCTAAGTGATTTTTCTACCACAGCTAGCACTTGGCAGATTTAGGAATAAAAAGAAGGGCGTCCTGACTTTCAGATTCATTACTCTGACCACTACCTCTTGAGAGTAGTCTAGCTACTGTTTTATTTTGAGGGAAAGAGATTTTTTCATATAAAGCACTTTATAAAGATGTTACATATTTTTGCTCAAAAAATGGGCCCAAACAACACACCCAAATACTTTGCATGGGAGAGACTCTAAACTACAGTTTCTGCTCAGTCAAATTATTATGCAGTGTTCCTATTTCACCTTCGTTTATGCATTAAATACATTTAAAACAATAAAAAGCAGCACGAATCAGTCACCGATCATTTTGAAAATTCAGAAGCTGTTTGTTGGTGGAACAGATTTCTGCCATGATGCTTAAACATCTGTTCATGCCCCATATAATAATTTGGACTCTTTCAACTGGGAAATGGTCATATCCCTGGACGGGTGGTCTTTTTCCATGAGGGAAAAGGATTCAGAAATCCAAAAACTTTCCATTGACAAGAACATTAAGGATTCAAAAGAATTGTCAACAAGAGGAGCACGAGTTATTGGATTGGTACAATCTCTTTGTAAAATGTTGTTGAAGGGATTTCACTATCATTTGATTTCTTTTTTTTTTTAAATAAACTTTGTATTAGTCACATGAATTCTTCTTCTAAAGTCATTTGTTTTCTTCGTAGGGGGTGTAATCTGTTTACCAGCAAACAGGGGATTAAAACAGCTGTTCAGAGTGAACAATGAAAGAGGCCTGGGGAGAGATGTTATGTCCACACTGCAATGTAAGACCAGGCTTATTAGAACTCAAGTTAGCAGACATTGTGTTTGTTAACCTAGGGCTTGAGCATCCACACTCATTTGTAACCCCAGGTTAGGCATTGTTGAACCCTGGGTCCCAAACTGGGGTTACGGCATCTACACTGAATTATGCAAGCCCAAATCCAACTGTCCATCGGTCTTGATTGTCCAGAGGACAAAGAAAGTTAGCTTGTGGGATTGTGGAATGCTTTTGGCAGATTCCCAGAGCACAAGTCCAGTGAAGCTGCATCTACACTACAGAGCAATACACAGCAAACCCTGTGTCCTGGCTTGACCCCATGGGGGTCCTGAGACCCTGGGTCTGATCCCTGGGTTAGCATGATTTATGTGTAGACAGAAAAGGGGCTAGGTTTGATCTTGAGTTTGAACCCTGGGCTTACATTGCAGTGTACACATACCTTAAAAAACCAATCAAGCTCTCTTAGGCAGTGCTGGAAAGTCTATAAGGAAAATAGTTGGGAGAAAACATGAGAAGATTCTTTGAAGATGGGAGGATGTACTCCTATCTAATGATGTAAAACTAGACTAGAGCTGTTCTTTCTGTAAGCAATGGTCTCTATAATCCTGAAGCATGAAAACTTTGAGGGAGAAATCTTGCAGTGCTTCTATATCGTGATGCCAACTTTTCCCAACCTAGCGCTAAAAATTTCCCAAATTTGGTGAAAAATTCCCAGATAAAGTTTTTTACAGTGCTTCTTTATCCTGGGAAATTTCCCAAAACCTGGGAATTTGTGAGTAAAATGTTTCAATTTGGGAAATTGGGAATTTTCATTCAAAACATTTTACTCACAAATTCCCAGAATTTGGGAAATTTCCCAGGATATAGAAGCACTGAAATCTTGCTGCCTTGAAACATTGTTAAACCAGCTGATCCACTCTTCCACTTGTCACTTCCCTCTGTACCACAATCCTATTCAGCCAACAACCTTTTATCTGAATTGCAGCTATGTCCATTCAATATGAGTAACTTTGCCAGCCACTGTCCGTTTTATCCAAATTTCATGAAATTTTCTGGATGAAAAATGCATGCATAAACTAGGGTAGCATGTTGCTACTTTGACTACCCATGCTACCCATGCTACCCATGACTTGCATGTTTGTTTATTTTAGAATCATAGAATATTAGGGTTGGAAGGGACCAAGGGGGTCATCTAGTCCAACTCCCTGCTCAAAGCAGGACCAATTCCCAACTAAATCATCCCAGCCAGGGCTTTGTCAAGCCAGGCCTTAAAAACCTCCAAGGAAGGAGATTCCACCACCTCCCTAGGTAACGCATTCCAGTGCTTCACCGCCCTCCTAGTGAAATAGTGTTTCCTAATATCCTAGACCTCTCCCACTGGAAGTTGAGATCATTGCTCCTTGTTCTGTCATCTGCCACCACTAAGAACAGCCGAGCTCCATCCTCTTTGGAACCCCCCTTCAGGTAGTTGAAAGCAGCTATCAAATCCCCCCTCATTCTTCTCTTCTGGAGACTAAACAATCCCAGTTCCCTCAGCCTCTCCTCATAAGTCATGTGCTCCAGACCTCTAATCATTTTTGTTGCCCTCCGCTGGACTCGTTCCAATTTTTCCACATCCTTCTTGTAGTGTGGGGCCCAAAACTGGACACAGTACTCCAGATGAGGCCTCACCAATGTCGAATAAAGGGGAACGATCACGTTCCTCATCCTGGTAGCAATGCCCCTACTTATACAGCCCAAAATGCCGTTAGCCTTCTTGGCAACAAGAGCACACTGTTGACTCATATCCAGCTTCTCGTCCACTGTGACCCCTAGGTCCTTTTCTGCAGAACTGCTACCTAGCCATTCGGTCCCTAGTCTGTAGCAGTGCATAGGATTCTTCCATCCTAAGTGCAGGTTTCTGCACTTGTCCTTGTTGATCCTCATCAGGGTTTTTTTGGCCCAATCCTCTAATTTGTCTAGGTCCCTCTGTATCCGATCCCTACCCTCCAGTGTATCTACCACGCCTCCCAGTTTAGTGTCATCTGCAAACTTGCTGAGAGTGCAGTCCACACCATACTCCAGATCATTAATAAAGATATTAAACAAAACTAGCCCCAGGACCGACCCTTGGGGCACTCCGCTCGAAACCGGCTGCCAACTAGACATGGAACCATTGATCAGTACCTGTTGAGCCCAACGATCTAGCCAGCTTTCTATCCACCTTACAGTCCATTCATCCAGCCCATATTTCTTTAACTTTAATTTTGCATATCACTAATTGTGGGCCAATGTGCTTTGCGTAGTGATAACAATCCCTATTTTTAAAGAAGATGCAAATTTGTATAAGCTTGTGTTCATGTTAAATGTAGAGTAGCAACTCGACTTAGACTTCTTTTTAGGGGTTTGGAATGTTCAGATAACTTTTTATTTAATATTTTAGAAAATTTGAACTTCTCAGTTCTGAACAGGATCTAGAACCAGAAATACCTAATGGTTTGTCTATACTTAAAATGACACAGTGACACAGCTGCTGCTGCAGCTGTAGCACTTCAGTGTAGACCAGGGGTGGGCAAACTACGGCACGGGGGCTGCATCCAGCCCCCCAGATATTTTAATCCATCCCTCCAGCTCCCACTGGGGAGCAGAGTCTGGGGCTTGTTCCAATCTGCACAGCTCCTGGAAGCAGCAGCATGTCCCCCCTCCAGCTCCTACATGTAGGGGCAGCCAGGGGGCTCTACATGATGCCCCCTCCCCAAGCGCTGCCCATGCAGCTCCCATTGGCCGGGAATCACGGCCATTGGAAGTTGCTGGGGCAGCACCTGTGGACAGGGCAGCTTGCAGAGCCATCTGGAGGCATCTCCGCGTGGAGCCAGAGTGGGGACATGCCACTGCTTCTGGGAGCTGCTTGAGGCAAGTGCCACCCAGAGCCTGCACCCCTGACCCCCCCATAAGAACATAATAAGAACATAAGAAAGGCCGTACCAGGTCAGACCAAAGGTCCATCTAGCCCAGTATCCTGTCTACTGATAGTCGCCAATGCCAGGTGCCCCAGAGGGAGTGGACCAACAGGCAATTATCAAGTGATCTCTCTCCTGCCATCCATCTCCATCCTCTGACAAACAGAGGCTAGGGACACCATTCCTTACCCATCCTGGCTAATAGCCATTAATGGACTTAACCACCATGAATTTATCCAGTTCTCTTTTAAACACTGTTATAGTCCTAGCCTTCACAACCTCCTCAGGTAAGGAGTTCCACAAGTTGACTGTGCGCTGCGTGAAGAAGAACTTCCTTGTATTTGTTTTAAACCTGCAGCCTATTAATTTCATTTGGTGACCCCTAGTTCTTGTATTATGGGAATAAGTAAATAACTTTTCCTTATCCACTTTCTCCACATCACTCATGATTTTATATACCTCTATCAAGTATATAGATACCCGCGTCCCAACCCCCTGCCCCAGCCCTGATCCCCCTCCCACCCTCCGAATCCCTTGGTCCCAGCCTGGAGCACCTTCCTGCACCCCCAAACCCTCATACCCAGCCCCACGCCAGAGCCCACACCCCCATCTGGAGCCCTCACTCCCCCCAAATATCCCACACCCTTGCCCCAGCTGGGAGCCCCTTCCTGAATCCTGAACTCCTAATTTCTTGCCTCACCACAGAGACCACACCCCCAGCCAGAGACCACACCCCAACTCCCAATTCTGTGAGCATTCATGCTCCGCCATACAATTTCCATACTCAGATGTGGCCCTCAGGCCAAAAAGTTTGCCCATCCCTGATGTAGACACTACCTACACCGATGAGAGGGATTCTCCCATCTGCATAGATATTCCACCTGTCCAAGAAGAATTCTTCCATCAACCTAGTGCAGTCTATACTGGGACTTGGGCTGGCTTAACTATGCCATTCAGGGGTGTGGATTTTTCACGCCCCTGACCACCATAATTAAACCGCCCTAATTTTCTAATATAATTTTTGAATTTTCTAACTTGCCACAGGAAAAGCTATTGTTGCATATTTACAGTCAAGACTGGAAGCAGTAACACCAAATCAAAATCAGTTATCTTGTCCAGCCCAATTTTGCACACAGAGCACTTTTGGACAATTTGCATAGGGTTCACAGTTATGATTGAACCGCAGCAGTTAAAGATGAAGAAGATTCCATTAGATCACTGAGTCAATTCTTGTGCTGGTGCATGGGAATCGGTCCCCCCTCTTGAAAGATCATCAAATCCATCCCATTGCGAGTGCAAATTATAGTCATCCAAGAGTGGTCCAACATTCTTGACCTTACCTGAAAAGTAAAATCTGCCATTAAGCACACACTTCTTCTAATGTTTCCCCAAACCAAATCCAAACTCTAAATCTTTTGAGGTTGGCCCCAAAAGTGGTGTGTGTGACTGGTTTACTCACACAATAACTACTTGGCATTTTTTGCAGTGGAAAGTTTTGGTGCCTATGAAAGATTTTAGAGAAAAGAGTGAGGGAAATGTACCATATTTATGTCTCTTTGTTATTTCGTTCTCTCCTTTCCATTGTTCTCAAAGGTTACTTTCACACTGTTTCCTGAGGGAGATCCCCGCCTTGAGGAGTGGTGACCTTTGTGTTGTATCTCTTTTTTTTTCTAAGCTGTGTTTTACATCTTGTTGTGTCATCAACCAGTATATCAAAAGTATTACTGCAGTTGACTTTCCTTATTTTCTTTTGACAGTGTCCTCAGGGTTGATAAATGGTCCTGCTTTCATGTAGAGGGGAATGTATTTATTTGGGGGCTATATATAAGTTTGTGAAATCATCGCATTCTGCAGCAGTGACTGGAATAGCAAGCAAAGGCTTACAGAGAGGGTTTGGGGGTATTCTTTTCTTGCCATTAACCCCTTGATGTTAGGGATTAGATATTTTTTTAAACGTCAAAATGATGCAAGTGAACATTTGCCAAGGAAGCACTGGGAATCACTGGCGTGAAAAGAATTAATTAATTCATACTTTTGTGTTTGGATTGGAATTTTTTAATGCATCTAAAGTGAAGCAGATGCCTCTGAAAACCAACACCTAACGGAACTATTGCTTATGGCCGGTGTGAGGGGAGGGAATTGAAAACAGAAAATAAATCAAACCCTCCTGTCTTGCTCTTACACTGTCCTTTTCTCATAAAACTTGATGTAACTAATTCTGGTATCTCAGTAACATTTAGTCAAAGAATTATGAGATGTGCCTCAGGAAGTGTAAAGGACTGGAAGACCCACATTACTTTTTTAAGCAAGTTTCATTTAACATTCGCTAATTTCAGCCCATGCAGAAAAATCATAACAGCATTGGCATATATGTATCTAGTGTGAAATTGGAGCAAATGGCCAAGAGTGGAACACTATGATCAAACTGTGAGGGAATAGATTCTACCCACGTTACCCACATGGACAGGATTCAGGTCCACTACCCCTTCATCCCCCTATACGTTGGGGTTGTGCCCATTCTGTCTGTTTAATCATGGATCCAATGGTGGTCATGCCCCTTCCTTCCCCTATCCCATTCCAAATTCTCCTCTACATGCTGGGCTACATATTAGGATCCTTTCACAGCTGCTACATCCATTTATCTCCAACAGCCAGAGTTTCAATGGGCCTCTAAAAATGTACCCACAAAATGTAGATTGTAAGCTCTTTGGAGCAGGAAGTATCCTTTATTATATGTGTACACAGTGTCCAGAGCTAACCTAGCCTCCCCTTTAAAAGAAATAACAAGTGCTACTAATAACTGCAAACACATTTGTTTTAAGGATGCAAAATCTGAATTGGCATATCCAAAACAGATAGATTCACAAATCTGTTGGCTGAGATTTTAGCGAGACATTGAAATATTGACCCCATGGGGAGGTGATATAGAGCCCAGCTCTATCACGTGGAGTCCACTGAGAGCCTAATGAAAAGCAACCCACTCTCCCTGCAGTGAACCTATGCAATGGAATCATAGACTCATAGACTTTAAGGTCAGAAGGGACCAGTATGATCATCTAGTCTGACCTCCCGCATGATGCAGGCCACAAAAGCTGACCCACCCCCTTTCCCTTGACTCAGCTGTTGAAGTCCCCAAATCCTGTGATTTAAGGACTTCAAGTCGCAGAGAATCCTCCAGCTAGCGACCCCCACCTCATGCTGCGGAGGAAGGCGAAAAACCTCCAGGGCCTCTGCCAATCTACCCTGGAGGAAAATTCCTTCCCGACCCCAAATATGGCGATCAGTAGAACCCCGAGCATGCAGGCAAGGTTCTACAGCCAGACCCTCATTGACCATTGATACTATTTACCTGCGATGGCACACTGTTGATTGATTGACTAAAATCACGTTATCCCATCAAACCATATCCTCCATAAACTTATCAAGCTTAATCTTAAAGCCAGAGATGTCTTTCGCCCCCACTGTTTCCCTCGGAAGGCTGTTCCAAAATTTCACCCCTCTGATGGTTAGAAACCTTCATCTAATTTCAAGCTTAAACTTCCCCACCGCCAGTTTATATCCATTCGTTCTCGTGTCCACATTATTACTGAGCTGAAATAATTCCTCTCCCTCCCTGGTATTTATCCCTCTGATATATTTAAAGAGAGCAATCATATCCCCCCTCAGCCTTCTTTTGGTTAGGGTAAACAAACCGAGCTCCTCGAGTCTCCTTTCATACGACAGGTTTTCCATTCCTCTGATCATCCTAGTGGCCCTTCTCTGTACCCGTTCCAGTTTGAGTTCGAATCAAGAAATCATGCACCACCCTGGGTTCTGTAGCCCTGTTCACCTGACACCAATAATCACATGTTTCAGATTATTATTGTAAGCTATCCATTGGTGCTGATTGCTGAGTCAGTGCCAAATTCATGTTTACTAAGTGTTTGTCTCCAAATGTAACTGAATTAGGAAATTTGTTTTTATTTGCGGTGTCATTTTATTATATAAAGTAATTGGGTTTCATACAGTATGTCACCCAGGGGGTTATTTGTACTTAAAAGGAGAGATGTTGAGCTCGATTTCTCTTATGGAGTGTATTAATGAAATTAAACAGCAGTAAATAACTTGATGTAATTTGCCACTGCATATAAATTTCCATATCAGGGTTGCTGGAAAACAGATCCAACTAACATATACAGTCACAAAATAATCAAATACCACCTTTTTAGAATGGCCTAATAGATAGTATAAGTAATTAAGTCAGAGCTTTGAATTACTTTACTTTTGAAATATTTTGGAAACGGTGCCATTTATTGTATAATGTAGCAGTTCACTCCTTATAAAGTTTAATTCAGCTCTTCCTGCTGTAGTCAGTGTCACTTTAGAGCCCACACTAGTGGTTCAGGTAATTCATATCAAATAACCTATTATGACATATTCCTTCAGCAGCCATCTATATCATGTGATAAGCTGATCCTCAGTTTTGCTACCGTAACACAGTGTCGGTGGCAGTAAATTTGCTGGGATGAATTCCCTGCGGTCGCAGATTTGTTCTGCCAAACAAATGGCCCTGCTTGCAGCCAGCAGATGCTGTCCTTTGTGCAATATAATAATCAGTTGAATCTCATCCTCTTTGACTGCAGATGTGAATGTTTTAAATATATATAAAATTGAGACAATGTGTCTATATAATCCAGGCATTTCAACACTCACTGCTTTGTAACTGTTAGTCCTGTGCTTCCATTCTTCCCCTCCATAGCTCTTTCCGCACCGCACTCATAGTCGCACCATGCTACCTGCTACTGCATGCTTTATTTAATGTATTTTATTTATTTATTTGGCTGGTGGTTTTCTGCCATTGAATAATTCACAGTGCTGTAGTTTTGCAAAAGTGTTGGCTCGGCTGGAGTTTTTAGCAAGTGCCTATGGCTTCTTTTTGCTCCACGTGGATTCTCTCCTGACCCAGCTGTCAGAAGTTTAAATATTACATAGGACACATCCCAAATGGTAAATGTGTGTTACTGTAGAACAACATGCTTAGTTGTTAGCAGTAAACAGCCAGCCCTGTCTGCTTCTGCAGGTTCCTTAGCAATCTTTTTTATTTCCTTCTCTGTCTGTTCTGGATGTACCCCATCTGGCTGGTTTTCAAAATGTTAATAGCATTTTGCATAGGGTATAAGAGACTCCTAAATTGGCTGGGATTCTGTGTCTCTTTAATGACCTTGTTAGCTCTTGTTTTATAAAAGAAATGAAGACATCATTCATTGACACAGTGATAAACTGATGGGGGAAATTTAAACCATTACAATGTAAATTCCTCTGTCACCAGTCCCCAAAGGGAATGTGTGTGCTAAACCCAGTTTGGACTTGTTCCTCATTCATTGTGTGGTTATTCATGGACAATACTGCTGAGCCCTGATGCTTTCATTTTGTATCAAGTGTATGCAAGCATTCTGGGAAACTTCCCTGGCTATTTTGAACCATAAAGACAATTACCATAAGGACAGCAATCAGTGTTTGACTAGGAACTTTGTCCCTAAATGTCTGCTATGCAGGAAAGTATAGGGCTGCAGTCAGACCTGCTTGCTGGAAGCTGCACAGCCAGGTGAATGAGCTTAAGGTGGGGCTTTGATGAAGAAATCCCAGCTCCTTTGACCCTCAGTCAATGATCAGAGTGATCATTGCCAGGGAGATGCAGTGGAAATCTCATTTCACCCTTCTGGTTGAATTTAACCCTTTTATTTATAAAATGCAGTGGGTCAAATTCATAGCTGATCTGTATAAGGTGTGTAAATTACGGGTCAGTGAAGCTAAGTTGACATAATTTACATGCTAAGGAAGAAGTTATAAATTACACTAATTTTAGTACCTGCACCAAAGGCCATTGAAGTGAATGAAAAGATTCCATTTTTGGATCAGACCCTTATACTTCCTTAGACCAAAGGTTAGGTTTAGATTGTGGGTACTTTTTTTATAGGCCCAATGGTGACAGATCCTGATTCTTAGCAGAAGGGATCAAACTTGGTACCTCTTGAGCTTAGTGCCTGAGCCTCCCCTGCCTGAGCTAAAGGATGGCCAAGGCTATAGCAGGCTCATCAATCTCTGGGGGGTTTAGCCACCACAACAGAGTACCACACTGAGCAGACATGGGTTACATTGGGGTTTTAGGAATTACTGACAGTGCCTATGTGAATTTGGCTGCTTAGCCTATAGGGGAGTGTTGGGGAGAGGTGGAAACTTGTGCAGCAAGTGTTGAAGACAAGTGAAGAAGAAAGGTGTAGGGGGAAGGTCTGGTCTGAAAGTGCCTCCCACTTACTTAGTATTCAGCAGAATTTTCCCAAGTTCCTTCCACATCACCAGATTATGGAAACCTGTAGCACTGGGAATACAAAGTGCTAACAGTGCCCGCCCTATGGCTGGAAATGGATGCCTGATTTACACCGAAAAGTGTAGTATGTCTGATGGTGTGAATAGAATCTTTTCAAACACTGAGCTGGATCTGCACAGGTGGTAAACAAACCTGGGTTTTCTTGACAATATGGGTTTGAAAAAGGCCTGGAACATGTACTACAAAAGGCCTGGTACATGTACTATATTTTCAAGTCCACACAACACCTAAAATATATTAACTAATATTCTCACTTACAGGCATGTTATAGGTCTATTAATGGTGCTATAGTTTCCACAAAGGAAATGCAAAAAAATACCTGCATAGATAGGTAAACAGGCTCTAAAGGCTGTTGAAGTAAATGGAGGTGCATCCGTTTACACCAGCTGAAAATCTGGTTCATAAATAATACTTAATTTACTACAGAGAAGGATTATCAGTTTGGAGTAGATAATGATTTCAATTGCAGTGGTTTCCTATAGCATAACCCCCCCCACACACACACACACACACACATACACAGTCCAACTACAGAACTGAAATGCAGCAAAATGTTATTTGAAGTGGTTAGCACTAAAGATGGAGCCTCCCAAAACCTTCGATCCATACACTGTGGAACTTTGAGGGATGTTTTGATCTCTGATCCTAGGTCTTTAATTTTGCACCTTGACCCATGGTCGGTTAGTATATCCAGAAACGTGTCTGCCCACTTCCTGTTGCAGAGCGTCTGCTAGGTTATACATCTTAAAGGGATTATGTCCAACAAACATCAACTGTATTATCTTGCATTATACTCAACTCAACTCAATTCAACTCCCCTCCCCCACACAAAGACATCCATACTTTCAGTGCTTATTGACTTGTATGTAGAAGTAGGGCTGTAAACCTCACAGGAGCAGTGTTTCTCACATCATTTCCGATTCTCCTTGCTCCTAATTATGTCTAATATATGAGAACAACCTTGCTCATGGCGGATCAGCATTTATATTTCCTCTCTTTAGCACCAGAAATAACTCTTATATGAATAGTACAGCAAGAAGAGAAAAAGAGTGTGAAGTTATATATGTATATTTGTTCTGAATCTCAAAAATGTCTCCAGTTTGAATGTGCTTGGAGTTGGGAAGAAAATTTCCTTTTTTTTTTATTTGAAATTATTATTATAGTAACTTTCCTGCAAAATTCTGAGTTGATGGGTTGGGAAGAAGCAAAATCTCTTTGTTATATTAACATTTAAACCTCTCCTAAGTGACTACTCAAGAGATCACCAAACTCCAGTTTCTTAATAGAGGAAGGACTTCTAATAAAGGTGGAACATAACTGTAGTCAGTGCATTTGGGGATACTTTGGGACAGTCTTAATAAAACTATTTCTTAAAACTCAGAAGTATATAAAGTTTTGTCCCTTGAAGATGCAGCCAACCAATTTTCCTCTAGCTCCATCCTGTGAGCAGGAAATAGGGCATGCTTTGAGAAGGTACTACCAAGAGGCTCACACATTTTTCACAAGTTTATAGCCTAATTGATCTTTCTCAAATTGTCAAATAAGGCTGACATAATGTAATGAAGACATCACTATGGGAAATGTGCACTGGTTTACTGCTGACTGGAAAGCTAAACTTCACCTCCCGGATCGTGATTCCAAACAGTAAATGTTCATTGTTAGCAGCCAGTCTGGCCAATAAAACATATAGAACACAAGAGTTTGTAAAGGCTGATCACTTCAACAGGACTAGAAAGGAATTGAATGGCATTAAGAGCCCTTCATTATATGTAAATCCATTAAGAGATCTCCTGTACCATAACACATGATATAAGGAACATAGCCAGAATCCATATAACAAAACATCTCAAATGTCACAAGAAAAAGTTTTTTATTCACCTCCGGTAAATTACATTATGATTGGGTAGGATGACACATTAAAACAAAGAGCAAGCTTCAGCTGAATTTGAAATTAGCCACACTCTGTCTTGTAGCAATTAACAATGACTGACTGTGTTTCAATGCTGGGGGAAAAAAGTATCCACCTCCAGCAAACTACAGGCAACATCTGCAACGCTGCATGCAGTAACCCCTATAGAGGGATACCTGAGACAGGAACAGCAGTGATGTTAGACAAATGTTACAATAACAACAGGCCAAATGATAGGACCAAGAGGTACAGGCTGTAAATTAAAACTTTAAAAGGGCATATGGTAACAAAGGGACATAGGGCAGAGTAGCTAGCTATTTTTGCTTGGGAATCAACACTAACAACTGTCAGATGGCATTTATTCTTCTTGCTTGTATCTATAGGACAGATGTATCCACTGTCAGTTCCACCTTGAGCTGTGAGAGCATTATTTTAGAACGTTGAGTAAATTGCAGCAAAACCATGGAAAAAGTGCTGGTGTGGCAAACTCAGTGGAGGGGGTCAAAGACTGAACTGGGATACTGAGCTCCCAGAAGGTGATGTCTGTATATCAGGGTTGAGGCACACTTGGGGCTGCTTCTCCTGCTGTGCATGTTCTGTATAAATGGAGGACGTCACCCTCCCTGGTTGTGGAGCCAGCATTTTTCAAAAGTATCAGTCATTAGTATGTTATAATGCTTCTTTTGGACAAAAGTCTCTGAACAAAACACCGTCTGTCTGGTCTTCATCACCATAGTATTTGATCACAATTATTTATGGTTGTTATCTTCACAGCAGCCCTGAAAGGTAGGGAGTTATTATCCTCACTTTACTAAAGGACAGAATAGATATGATTTACCTTCGGTCACAAAGGCAGTCTGTGGCAGTCTTTCCTACATATCGGGTGGGGGGAAGTAGACTAGCAGGATGTGCTTTGGTGAATGGTGATTTAAATTTTTCCACAATGGTCATGTATTTAAATTTTTAAAATGTGCTAAGTGTTGGGGTTTTCAGGGTGGTGGGAGATGACTGTTGAGAGGCTACCTCCCACATCACACACACCATGATTGTTGTGATGAATGGCGTCTTTGAACTGATAAACCCCAGACTCCACCCATAGGGGACAGCTTCATTTTTGAGTTGTCATCCAGACACTATTAGAAATGTTTCCCTGTTTTTGATTCAGCTGGGGAAGAAGGACCTGCCCTCACATATGAGTCAGGAAACTGCTACACATGTTCATTGTCTACACAACAAAATCCCCTGACGTGGGAACATTCCTGAACAAGGATTGGTGGCAGCATATGCTATGAGGTTATCTATCAGAGGGTCTGTTCTTCAGGATCTCTGCTTCTGCAGTCAGGCCAGACCACCAGTTGTTACAGGCTCCACACTGCAGAGGCTCTATAGCTGAGAGTTTCCACAATAGATACTGGATTCATTAATAATCATGTATGTGTTTGCTACCTCTTTGGCCTTAGAAAGAAAAAAAAAGTACTGCATGCCACAAGTACAGTGTATTTCCTTCTCCCACTCCAAAAGAATGTTCTTCTTTCCCATGTATCCTAGAGATGTGAAAGCATTTTTTTTAAGATGACACAGAATTCACAATCATTATTTACACCTAGGGCTCTTCAAGACAGAAATTAAAATGAAGTGAAAGTCAAAATGAAGGCACTGATTTATGACAAAGCAATTTCACACATTAAACTTGTAAAACGTTAGCATCTTTTGTGAAACTAAAATCAAGGGAGCTCTTAGAAGGGAGGTTGCTGAGTACTAATTTGAGAAGCATTGCTGTATGAGCAGAATATAAAGTCAACAGAAACCATGTTCCTGTATCTCCTACGTGGCACTTTTTGCTTAATCGAAGAGTATGAGGAAAGAGATCTCTTCAGGAGGGCATGTCATGTTCTGGGTCTCGTATACTTCCCAGCACACTGTCAGTGCTTAACAAATAATAAGAGTAATAAATAATGGTTTCTAAAAAATCAAAAGGTCTTTGTTAAATCCAGATTTAAAATGTGGTTCTGCTCTGAAAAGTGACTAACATGACATCATTTTCATGTTATTGCCTCCTAATGATTTTAGATCACATGTGGGCCTTGGCTACACTTACTCGCTAGTTTGGCGGCTGGCAATCGAACTTCTGGGTTCGACTTATCGCGTCTAGTCTGGACGCGATAAGTCGAACCCGGAAGTGCTCGCCGTCGACTGCGGTACTCCAGCTCGCCGAGAGGAGTACCGCGGAGTCGACGGGGGAGCCTGCCTGCCGGGTGTGGACCAAGGTAAGTTCGAACTAAGGTACGTCGACTTCAGCTACGTTATTCACGTAGCTGAAGTTGCGTACCTTAGTTCGAATTAGGGGGGTAGTGTAGACCAAGCCGTGCTTTGTTTACAACTAATGCCCCATGGTGGCTGGATTTCTTCCCTAAGCACCAGCCGTGCAAATCCAACATGGTGTATGGGAGTCAAGCTTGGTTCTGTGCTTCTTGCATATCAACACCAGTAACAAAGGTTCTGCAGGCCAAATTATACGCTCAGTAACACCTTTGCAACTCTATTGCCTTCAGCAGGTTTGCACAGGTATCACTGATAAGAAAATCTTGAAACATGCAGAAGTGTCTCTTGAGGTGTGCTGAAGGTCCTCAATTACCATTGAAGCCAAAAGGAATTGAGGGCCCTCAGCACTCTGTAGGCCTGGAATTGTCTAGATTTCTCCGCTCCTGCATGGAAGGGAGTGCTGTTCCCTTTATGCAGTGGAGTAGGCAGCCCCACATTGGATCGGATAAGAACCTGGAAGATCCAAATTGTCTTCCCCACTGGCTCCACAGAGGTTACCTGTGAAAGATAAGACACCCTAGGATAATTCTTTCCCATGAAGCTCTCTTCAGGGTGGGTATCCTCTGACATCCTAAAAGTGGCTGTGGCTGCACAGAGATGCTATGGAAGTACAAAGGGATTGTGGAAGGTCTTAACCTTTTGTAGATCACCAGGGAACTAGCTGAGAGTTTGTGGATGCATCCCACAACCTCTTCTGTGCAGTCATCATCCTTTCCCCATAGAATGATCCAGAAAGAAGATCTCAATGGAGATCTTCACAGAACTTACATCCCTCTAAATTGATGAGTTTTGCAGTGGAAGGGAGGAATCAGCCCAGGATCAGCCCTTAATAAGCTGGTTTTTTGATAAAGAACAACAAGAGCTCCCTATGATTTGCTGGCTCTTCAGGGAAAACAGAAGTAAACCCCAGTAAAACTTACTTTAGGAACTAAACTCAGCTTATTTAACTCTGTAAGCCCATGGAACAGAACCGCTTCATAACACCACTGGGCTAATAGTGTTTACAGTTAATGTCATTATGTCAGCTATAAAAGTTGTGAATTCTCATTGGAAATATTGCATTCACAGGACATTTCCTTGAATGTAAATAAAAATCAAATAAATGCTGCTAAAACAAATTTGCACACAGGTTGAGCTAAGCTACAAAATAAAAAAACTGATACTGCACATTTCCTCATAATTGCCTATTATTTCTCAAAGAAGACATTAGCTAACAAAAGTCCATTATTTTGCAGAGTACAGAACATACACATTAGCTGATGTTCTCTGTCTTGGGGACTCTGTGACCTCTTTTACTCCAAGGAGACTTGCAATTTTTTTTTTTTTTTTGAAACTTGGTGAATGAAAAATTGCTGACTGAAACTTAATGAATACTAATGCCCAGATAGACGCAATATCAATTACCTAACTGGACTATTTTTTCCATTGTCACATGAAAACAGCAAGATAGGAACAAGGTTTTCCATTTTCCACATTACCGATGTGTTCACATTGGCATTTTCCTGATTGCTGACCAAACTGATGCTTAGAAGGATATATACACCATCTATACTCATGGTCTCAAAAAAGAAAATCATAGAGGATGGATAAAGCTCACTGAAATTAAACTTGACTTTAAAGGGGGGTTTTGCTTAGAGCCATTCAAACTATGTTGGTTTGGATTACAAATATTTTGGTTTTGAGCTTCATGGGTTCTCATCCCCTGAGTTTTGCTTTGGGATTTGGGTAAAAATAAACTCAAGGACTCAAACTGAAATACATCCACTGTGTTCCAAGTCATTTAACACTAAAAACAGGTGAAATCTAGAATTTCACATGCCTTTGATACAAAACCATAACATTTTTGAAGAATTGTTCAAAAGGAGGCCTTATTCAAAAGATTCTCACACCTTAACAAACCTCTCAACAAATCTGATATGTATTTGAGGTAAGGTTCATCGGTTTTGGATTCATTAATATTGATGGTTAAATTGAATTAATTATACATTAAACATTGATAAAGATTCTTGAGGAGGAAACTTGAGGAATTTGATAAGACAGCCAACAGAAAGAGCTATTTAGATAGAAAATAAATATATACCAAAATGAGGTCATGCAGAGGGTACATGAACTCATCTAGGTATTTGCCTAGTTTTGCAACAGGCTACATAAAAAGCACTAGCGAAGTCGTCAGTACAAACTAAAATTTCGTAGACAATGATTTGTTTATATTGCTCTGTATACTATACACTGAAATGTAAGTACAATATTTATATTCTAATTGATTTGTTATATAATTATATGGTAAAAAGGTGAAAGTAAGCATTTTTTCAGTAAGAGTTTCATACCGTGGTTGAGAACCACTGCCTTAGGTGATAGGCCTGGCTTCCTGCCTGTCACTTGGGTTGGCACCACACAGTCCGACCACCCTTACACTGGATCTCTAGGCTGCAGTCCCCTGGTTCCCACCCGTGCTAACCTGACAGGCCCAGTTGAGTTTGGCATAGGTTGACCAAATGTCCCGATTTTATAGGCACAGTCCTGATATTTGGGGCTTTTTCTTACATACACGCCTATTACCTCCCGCCCCCATCCAGATTTTTCACACTTGCTGTCTGGTCACCCTATGACCCCTATCTGGCACCTGTAGCCCTTTCACTCCTGGGACCACAGAGTTGATTAAAGTGAGTCAAAAGCAGCTTCTTCAATACAAAGCATTGTTTGTTCCTCCCCCCAAAGGTACACAGCATGTAGAGCAAAGGGTAAAATCAATAAAAGTCCTATATGCATGAGTCTTATTTACATCTTACTCTTTCCTTGCCATCTTTTGTAAATTCCCCTAAACCCAGTGAATCCCAATCTCTGGCTGGCTAAATGGACTGTTCTGCTCACAGCAGGTTCTCCATGTCTCTCTTTAACTCTTTGCCAGCCTGTCCATTTTCACTGATAACCTTGGCAGTATTCCTGGCTGTTCACTCAAACACCATCCTTCACTAGTTCCCAGGATCCTCTATTGGTTTAGTGATTTCTTTGATCTCTCTCTTTTCAGCCTTGGCAAAACAGTTGTGTGTCAGTCCACTTGGGCCGAGGAGTTGCCTCTTCCTGGCTATACACTTGGCTAGTCTGGTTGAGTGTCTGTTAGGCTGCTCCTTCTCTTGGCCATTGCTTTACCTTTCCTTCTTGGTTTCCTTTAACTACCCCTATGGATCTAACTCCTTGGCAAGTAACCTGTCACAAACACACACTTAGGCCTGGTCTATTCACGTCGCTAAAGTCAACATACTCAGACCTATTCACTGCGGTGTCTTCACTACGGTGAGTCAACTGCTGCCACTTCCCTGTTGACTCTGCCTGTGTCTCTCGCCGAGCTGGAGTACAGGAGTCGATGGGAGAGCACTCGGGATCGATCCCTGCCCGCCAACATACCCAAAGAGGCAAGCCAGTGGGGAAGACTCTATCAATAAAAAAGAATTCAGATATTTCCCAGCCTGTCATTCCTCTCTATTCACAATCCTCAGATGTTTTAAATCTCTAAAAAGGAGTCCTTTAATAAATGTTTTACCCTGAATTTTGAGTGGATGTTCAGTTGAGTGTTGATATTTTATTGGAATTGTTTTGTCTATTCCTAATTGAAAAGTCAGCTCTATAACAAGAGATTTGCTTGTTACATGTTATGAAGCATTCATGTTCCACAGACTTAGAACTCTTGTTTTATTTAATAGGAACATCTCTAAAATAAACATGCTGCCAGTACTTTTTAATTTTCAATTTTCACATAACTCAACTCACAGCCAACATCCCCTCTCATCGGAAAATTGTTTATCACTAAGTAAACATCATATTTTTTCCTCTGCAAGGCAGTTTTACTGAGGGTGAAGATTTGCTGCCTCTAAATGAAAGTGATACACTGTTCATACAAAAACTGAAGAAGCCTGTCTTAGAACTTCATTTTAAATAAATAGAACTTACATCCCCTTAGTGAGATGAATAAGCTTTTTGCTTTATTGCCTTTTGACAAAGTTGTAGCTACAAACAGATATTTGCTGAGGCAGCAGAAAAAAATTGCAATTTTGTAGTTCCAAGGTGCATTGTATGGTACTTGGTACAATGCACACAAAATCTAATATTCCTTTCTCAAATTAAACGTATACCATCATTTTAACAAAAATGTTCAAATAAGCACTGTCACACTTGAGCAAACTTTAAAAATTATAGTCATTTGCTAAACCCCTGTTGAATTGTCACATATTTCTCCTTTGCCTATTACCCATTGATCCTTATTACCAGTGTATTTGTGTGTAAATAGAAGCTCTCACTTAATATTCCTCCTCCTTCTGCCTGATTCAGCTGGTGATGTTGCAGATCCAGTGTTTGAGATCTTACCGTTCATCACAAACAAAGGAGAAAGTGTCACTTCAGACATACAGTGATGTGTTATCCTGAAATGGGTAGGTGCACAGGCATAGTAATCAGGAAGGGACCTTTTGTTTGGTGAGGAGTGACCATATGACAATAAATGTAGAAAATCTTCATGTTGGTTAGTTGGGTTTTGATGGAATATTATGGACTCAGTTGTTCCTGGCTTCTTCGCAAGTTTGTAGAGGAGGGAGGAGGAGACACAAAGGCCCTGATCCTCAAAGGTTTTTAGGTGTCTCTAACCCCCATTGATTTCAATGGGAATTTGGTGCTTAAATACTGTACCTTGGAGGATCTGGGCCAAAGAACTTTCCCACCACCAGAAACAGTTTGCCACTGACTTTCGGAGAAGCCATTTCATCCACAGTATTTATACTCCCATGAGCATTAGGACTGTTCCAGAGCCCCAGCACCAGCCTCTCCAAAGGGACTGGAGAGGGTAGGAAAGCATCGTTGACTTCCAAACAGCAAAAGAGGCACATTCTCACTCAAGGAATTGCTCTTCTCCTGTTCTGCATGGACCTTTTATGGTGGGGTTGAAGTAACCACGCATTAGACAGGGGTAGAGAAAGATCAGGAATCTATTTTGCATGAGGTCCATGATCCCTCCACCCTCTGAGTTTCAAACCACAGAACAAGTGCAGAACCTTCCTCCTCTTTAGACCAATATCTCACTCATGTTCAAGGTCTGCTTGCCAGTGCAGACTAACCTGATGTGTGGGTTACAAGTTTGTGAACCCATTATTCCTTCTTAACTGGGCCTGAGGATTTGGTCCCATATAATTTTATTGTCTTTTGCTGGTTATTAAAACTGACAAAAAAATCTATTATACTTTAATCTTGTACTACCATTGTTGCCAACTCTGTCAATTTTATTGAGTCTCCTGATGTTGTTTTTCTTAGGCCCCAGCTTCTAGAGTCAGGTTATTACATGAGAATCTCAGCTGGCTTGTTTTCTTTTTTTTTTTAACTGAGTTTCTAAGTTGTAGAAAGAAGTTTGAAAACATAACTCAGGTACACCTGAAAGTCTCAGAAAACGGAGGCAACCAAAATAAATGCAAAATTTATTATTTTTTAAAGCTCAGGATTTTTAAGCCATTCTTTTAGATTCAGGATTTTTGAATGTTTACGTTTGACAACACTGTATTCCATTTCCTTTGAATATTTTGGTCCCTCTGGCAAATGAAAATAGACTTGTCAGTTTTAATATTGTTTCTAGCTAGTTTTACTTCCTGGCTGTCATGCCATTAGCAAAATGCAGTTTTCTCTGTGTGCATAATATTAAAGGGGAATGTTAAATTAAACTGTAAATTGTGTTAAATCTGTAAATATTTATATTAGGATTGTATTTAAAGTAGGTTTTATAACATCCCCCCCCCCTTTTTTCTCTTTTGTTTTTCTTTTTTTTCAAACCTGCATTATGGCCATGCATTATGGCATGATAGTATCTCTTTCCTTATGGAAACTCCCATACAATTTAATAGAAAATGATATTTATAGGCTTCTTGGACAATCCATGGAATATAATAAAGAATTATATATCTGCTGTAAAATTATATAAAGTAGTTTAAAAAAAACTACAGAAAACATAGTGTCTATAAAATTCTATAGGTTTTTGAGTAATTCCTGCAGAAACCTATAAAAATAGGTTTGATCCCCATTAAATACTGTATGGCAAATTCCTAAATCTTTAAAGAAAAAAGTGTGTAACTGCTGATGAAAGAAAGGGGCATGTATTTCTGTCTTGAACAGAGCCACTTCAGCAATTTGAGCAATTCAGACCATTTTTTCTTGGCTAACCTCCCACTAACTTTAGCAAAGGAGTGATCTCAGTACTGAATATAGAGCAGAGGACTTTGTAACAGACAGGAAATATACAAATGATAATTCTTGTGTTTGTACATCTTCTTGAAAATTGAAGTCTGGTCTACACTAGAGAATTAGGTTGATGCAAGGCAGCTTACATCAACCTATCTATTTAAGTGTCTACACTAAAATTTTGCTCCCATTGACATAACTGTCCTGCTACACTGACTTAATAACTCCACCTCCACAAGACGCGAAGAGTCAAGGTCGATGTAGTTAGATCAACACAGTTTCAGTGGTGACACTGTGATGCTTACATTGACTGTTACTGGCTTTCAGAAGCCATCCCACAATACCCCACACTGACAATACAATTGGTACAAGTGCTCCTGGTGAGGACATGCAGCACCGACACAAGGAGCAAAGTGTAGACACGCACACACTGTGGTGGCTATATTCTGACATGAGCTAGTTTAACTAAATTTGGTAGTGTGGACATGCCCTGAGTTACCAAAATGGGAAGAAGTATTGAACAAGAAGAGAAACTTTCAGGGTTCATTCACCAACTGCTACCATAGGAGATTTACATAGATACATTGCATTAACATATAGCCCTTCCTCTGAGGTGTGACTCAGACTCCTCCTTGGTGCTTGGTACTTGGAATGGCTTCTCCCCTCTCCTGGCATAGGCTGAAGTCTAGGTTCTTTATTATGATGCCTGGTGCCTCCGCCCACGGTGGCTCCTCACTATGCCCAAGACAAGAGGGATGCTATCCTTTGCAAAAATGAATAATGTAACTACTGCTAGCAAGGAGTATAAAACCCAGTGCAGAAGAAACAATAAAGTACATCAACACAAACCCAAGCAAAGAAATGAAACACCTAGAAATAACAACATTACAAAGGGGAACTTTTTTGATAACAGGAAAATAGGATCTGGGGAAGGAAATGGTTAAGGTTAATATGTACTAAACATTAATAAATCACCAATTTCTGCATCTCCCAACACTCACAATTTATCCCAGACCCCGCTCCCTTCCTGGCACATTCCCAAGAAGGTGGTATGCTGGGGATGCATCCGGAGATGTTTAAGTGCTATGAATGTTGGCCAGGTTAAACACAAAGCATCTCCTTACAATGTCTTCACCTTGGGTGGGGCAGGGTCCTCTCCTGGTTACCTAGTCTGTAGTCCTGTGGAGGTCTCGGCTGGCTTTCAGTGCTGGGTTGGATTTCTCACACTCTGGATGCTGGTCTCTGCAGGGCCGGAACTGCCTGACCCATGCACTACATCCCACAGCACTTCAAAGTCTCCCTTTGTGAGGAGTTCGAGTTAATCAGAGGCTCCCTGAGCTGTTCTGCTTCTCTCTCAGATCCCTCAAAACTGAAATCAAAACTGGTCTCTTGGTCTCTGAGTCAGACTCCCATTGAAGGCCTGAGCAGTCCTGGCATATCATTGGTCCAGTAAAGTGCTGGTCTTCCAGATTACCTCATGCAGAAGCCTCCCTATTGGTCTCAGCAGGAATTTCTAGCCCATTCTGTCCCCACCCTGACTCCAAGCATACTGGGATATGGCATTGGAGGGCTCTGGTAAGCCATTTATGTCATAATTAAGGCTACAATTTGGTCACGGAGGTTGCGGAAGTCACGGAATCCATGACTTCTGCAGACATGCATGACTTCAGCTCTCAGCGGCTGGGAGCTGCAGGGTACCCCTGCGACGCGGAGTGGTGGGGCCCCGGAGCTCCACAGCCCCCATGGATGTGGAGCTCCTCCACATCTCCCTAGCCGGAGGGGGGGAAATCCCCCAATGCTCCCCAGTCCCCAGGCGATCTCCCCCACCACTGCAGGTGGGGGTCCTTCTTAGCTCCCAGGCACTGGGCAGGGGCAGGGTCCACAGCTCCCAGCCATAGCAGGGCAGAGTGCTGGACCCTACTCCCTCCCCATTTTTCATGGAAATTTTTAGTAAAAGTCAGGGACAGGTCACGGCTTCTGTGAATTTTTGTTTATTGCCCATGACCCGTCCGTGACTTTTACTAAAAATGTCCGTGACAAAATTATAGCCTATAGATTAGGACCCCACCTAGACGTTCAGTTTGCAGTTCCAGGAGCTGGCACACTCCAAGTGGAGGTTACAAACACTAATAGCTGTTATGCTTGTAAATCCATTCTTTCTCTTTCCCCTTTCTTCTCCCAGTATACCCCCTGGCATTAATGTGATAATATACCTCTTTATAACTGAAATGAAAAGAACCAACTCACTAATTACCCAGCCGCTGACACATCATTATCTATTCTAATGAAGACAGTACTGTATTGAAATTCTCATGTCTCTCCAAGACTAATGATTCTCATCAGAAACTAATATCACTGAAATACGGGCACTCTCATCTTTTAGAGGTTGCACCACTCTGCCTGTTATAGCTCTCTGCTCCACCATCTTTGCTACAGATGCACCTTCAGTGATGAATTATACATTGTGCCTTTTATTTTTTTTAAGCATCAACATTAAACCCTTCTTTTTTTCTGCAAGTATCAACTGATTATCAAATGTAGTCAATTATTCAGCTGACAAATGTACTGAAATGTGTTTTTCACTTGTGCTTAAAAATGATAATGAAGCTCTTAGAGGAACTATCCCATTCATTCTTAATTATAGTATTACTTCCCTGCTTGCTTGCATTGTAGCATAGCTCAATCACAAAGAATCCATGGTAGCAATGTAAGAATGTGTATACACTATTTAGTGGAGCTTGATTGGGTTCTGCAGTCTGGTCTCCTATTGTCCACTCCATGTAGTTATTTCAATCAGCATTTAAGGATGAGTTAAAGATTATTTCTACAGTGATGTCCCTCCCAACAGACAGATAGAGACATTTTAAACTACACCATTAAAATATAGTTAATGTGTATTTTATTACTTTAGAAATACAGTGTTAAGTTTTAGAAGTTTTTTTTTTAATTTTGATTAACACTCAGCAAACTTAACACTCAGTGAAATTCACTCCCAAGAGCACCCTTTTTTAAAGACTTAAGGGGGACTCTGGTGCTATATTCACAGAAGATAATTTAACTTAGTAAATTCATATATTAAACATAATACTTGGCATTATGAATTAGCTTTTTCATTTTAATTTTATTTGTATCCTGTGATTTATACTACAAATGTTATAAGGTCCTTTATGGAAAATTATGTTTCTCAAACAAAATAGACTGTAAGAAATGTCTGGCCATCTTGTCAAGACAGTTCTATTGTTTGCCTTTCTGTTTATAATGTACTGGACTGGGGCTTAGGACACCTAGATTCTAATCTTGACCATCTCACAGGCCTTGGGCAAGTAATTTCACCTATCTGTTCTGCTTTTCCTCCACCTTTACAGTAAGGATAATAATACTTATCTGCTTTGTAAAGGGTTTTGAGATCTAAAGATACAGGATGTTGTATAAGAGCTAGGTATTTATTATTTATTTACTCCAGTTGGGGAAAATACCTTAGCAAGTCACGTAGACCAACTGCTTGCAATATGAAAACATCCCTACTCTATGGAATAAGTACTTTATCCAGCCTGCTTCTAAATATTTGCAGGGACAGGGCTTCCACCTGACCTTGGAAAACTATTCCATGTTCTTTGACTCTTCTATTTAAAGAAAATGTGTGATGGCAAGTGTAATTTCTCTTTTATGCAACTTCACACAATTTCAATTTTCCATTTCAATAGTTTTATTGTCATGGCAATGTGTACAAGTGCTGCTGAAGTTGAAACCTCAAGTAGCTGTTTCTAGGGCCTGGTTTTTAGTGGCAAAGGGGATCCATTTTGTATTACTGCTCATTTCTAGCTGCTACACATTATGAGGCTGCTCCTGCAGTCTCTCTCTCTCTCTTCCCCACCTTCCCTCATTCCTTGTCACAAAGTTATACAGGGTTTTTCTTTCTCACTTTTTAGCAGTCCTCTATTATTCCTCAGAGCTTGATGAAGCATCTATCTCATATTACTTTGTACTTTGCATAATGAAGTGGAAATTTTCAAGTGGAAATTTTCTTCTCTGTCACAATGATTGCAAACTTGGGTTTCTATTGTAACTGGTACAAAATGATTTCTTTCGTCATACCACTATCTCCTTCAATGTTGATCCCATCTAGATGAGTGGTTCTCAAACTCCATGGGTGGCCCATTTAGTAATGCTGAGAATCTATCCGTCTTCATTCTACCTGTTCCAGTTGACGATTTATGGGGGTTGTTTAACCAACTAAATGTATTTAAAATCATGTTCCTTTGGTGTGAATTCAGCATGGTTCAAATGTGCTGATATCAAAATTGCAGGGGTGTCAAACACATGGAGGGACAGAACCAAATGGCAAAATGACCTGCAGAGATGAGAGCAGTGGGGGCTGCAGGCAATAAAGGGAGTTTTACCACTAACAAATATGAAGCCATGAACCCAGTGGAAAGAAGATAAACATCCTTGTGATGGGGCGTCTGCCCCACACTAGCCCATAAGGGTTAATAGAACCCTAGGGAGGCTGTGCAACAGGCAGCCAATTGGGGAGAACCCTAGGGAGACTGTGCAGGAGACACCCAATTGGAAAGGGATATGAGGAGTATCCAATCAGGGATGGACAGGCCCATATAAGAAGAGCTGCAGGGCAGAGCAGATCAGTCACTCCCTGGAGCTCGAGGAATGAGGAGGACTGGCTGCCTTGCAGGCAGAAGGCAGCTCGCACTGTGGACAGAACAGTCCTGGGCAGGATCAGAGGAGCAAGAGTGAGCTCCCGGCTGATTGCTGACATGCTGGGGCCCTGAGACAGGGGCAGAGAAGGTATGGGGATGCAGGGAAGTGGCCCAAGGAAGTAGACTGAGGGGTTGGAGGGGACACAGCACGTAGCCCCAGGCTGGGACCCCACCATACTCCCCCACTTGCCACTGGGGAAGTGGCTGGACAGTGGACTATGGTTCCCCTGGAATGGGGGAGAACAGAGTATGATGACACAGCTGGAGGGTTGTATCCTGAAGAGGATGCTGTATGCTTTGGGATGACACACATCTTGGAGGAGAAGTGACAGCAGTGAGATGTCACCAGACAAGGGCGCACGGGCGGACTAAGATAATACCCAGGACAGCCAGCAGGAGGTGCCACAGCAGTGAGTGGCACCACATCACAATCCCCTATGTAAAATGTGAGAGGGATGCAATCAAACAGCTGGGTACATCTCAATAAGGTCAATAGTTTCATTTCTACTTATCATAGAATCATAGAAGATTAGGGTTGAAAGAGACCTCAGGAGGTCATCTAGTCCAACCACCTGCTCAAAGCAGGATCAATCCCAACTAAATTATCCCAGCCAGGGCTTTGTCAAGCTGGGCCTTAAAAACCTCTAAAGATGGAGATTCCACCACCTCCATAGGTAACCCATTCTAGTGCCTCACCACCCTCCTAGTGAAATAGTATTTCCTAATATCCAACCTAGACCTCCCCCACTTCAACTTGAGAACATCGCTCCTTGTTCTGTCATCTGCCACCACTGAGAACAGCCAAGCTCCATCCTCTTTGGAACCCCACTTCAAGTAGTTGAAGGCTGCTATCAAAGCCCCCCTCGCTCTTCTCTTCTGCAGACTAAATAAGCCCAGTTCCCTCAGCCTCACCTCATAAGTCATGTGCCCCAGCCCCCTGACTATTTTTGTTGCCCTCTGCTGGACTCTCTCCAATTTGTCCATGTCCTTTCTATAGTGTGTGTGTGGGGGTGACTTTGCACTCCATAATGTTTTATGGAAATATGCTTATGAGTGTGAATATAATGTAACTGGAATATGCTTCAGAATCAATGACCTGTAAATGGCTCTATTTACTTGCAACCCTTCCTGGGTACATGTGAGCCAACCCTGGAAGAATGGAGGCTGGGGTCTCACAATTCATGTGAACATGTCAACTAGAATCCATCTTCAACCTCCATTTAGAAGGAGAGATGGGGACCCAGAGAGACAAAAGATTCCCGCCTTGTGACAAAACTATAAAAGGGGGTGGAACATAACAAAAGAGGGCTGCCAGTCATGAAAACACCCTGTTTTCCATCTAAGATGTCTGCTGGAACTAATAAGGACTGTACCAGGGGAAAGGATTGGGTCCAGACTAGAAAGGAGTCTAGTTTGTGAAAGAAGCTTATTGGAACATCTCTGAGGTTGAGAAACCACTTAAATCCTACTTTTTATACTTAATAAAATCACTTTTGTTTATTAATGAACCCAGAGTAAGTGATTAATACCTGAGGGAGCAAACAGCTATGCATATCTCTCTATCAGTGTTATAGAGGGCGGACAATTTATGAGTTTACCCAGTATAAGCTTTATACAGAGTAAAACGGATTTGTTTGGGGTTTGAATCCCATTGGGAGCAGGGTGTCTGGGTGCTTGAGATAGGAAACCTGCTGAGCAGTTTTCGTTAAAGTCTGCAGCTTTGGCGGCATGAACCAGACCTGGGTCTGTGTTGCAGCAGGCTAGCATGTCTGGCTCAACAAGGCAGGGTTCTGGAGTCCCAAGCTAGCAGGGAAATCGGTCTCAGAGATAGTTTCAGCACATCAGGTGACAGTCACAAGGGGGTCTCTGTGACTGAACCCATCACAGGGGTCCCAAAACTGGATGCAATACTCCAGATGTGGCCTCACTAGTGCCAAATAGAGGGGAATAGTCACTTCCCTTGATCTGCTGGCAATGCTCTTACTAATGCAGCCCAATATGCCATTAGCCTTCTTGGCAACAAGGGCACACTGCTGACTTATATCCAGCTTCTCATCCACTGTAATCCCCAGGTCCTTTTCTGCAGAATTGCTGCTTAGCCAGTCAGTCCCCAGCCTGTAGCAGTGCATGGGATTCTTTCATCCTAAGTGCAGGACTCTGCACTTGTCCTTGTTGAACCTCATCAGATTTCTTTTGGCCCAATCCTCCAATTTGTCTAGGTCACTCTGGACCCTATACATCCCTCCAGTATATCTACCTCTCTCCCCAGCTTAGTATCATCCGCAAACTTCCTGAGGGTGCAATCTATCTCATCCTCTAGACCATTAATAAATAATTAATAATGTTGAACAAAACCGGCCCCAGGACCAACCCCTGGGGCACTCTGCTTGATACCGGCTGCCAACTAGACATCGAGCTGTTGATAACTATCCATTGACCCCGACAATCTACCCATCTTTCTATCCACCTTATAGTCCATTCATCCAATCCATACTTTTTTAACTTGCTGGCAAGAATACTGTGGGAGACCCTATCAAAAGCTTTGGTAAAGGCAAGATATATCCCATCCACCGCTTTCACCATATCCAGAGAGCCAGTTATCTCATCATAGAAGGCAATCAGGTTGGTCAGGCTTGACTTCCCCTTGGTGAATCCATGTTGACTGTTCCTGATCACCTTCCTGTCCTCCAAGTGCTTCAAAATGGTTTCCTTGAGGACCTGCTCCATGATTTTTCCATGGAGGTGAGGCTGACTGGTCTGTAGTTCCCCAGGTTCTCCTTCTTCAAAGATGGGCACTATATTTGCCTTTTTCCAATCGTCCTGGACTTCCCCCAATCACCACAAGTTTTCAAAGATAATGGCCAATGGCTCTGCAATCACATCAGCCAATTCCCTCAGCATGCTCAGATGCATTAGATCTGGATCCATGGACTTGTGCATGTCCAGCTTTTCTAAATAGTCCTTAACCTGTTCTTTCACCACTGAGGGCTGCTCACCTCCTCCCCATACTGTGTTGCCCAGGACAGCAGTGTAGGAGCTGACCTTGTCTGTGAAGTCTGAGGCAAAAAAAGCATTGAGTACTTCAGCTTTTTCCACATCATCTGTCACTAGGTTGCCTCCCCCATTCATTAAGGGTCCCACACTTTCCCTGACCTTTTTCTTGTTGCTAACATACCTGTAGAAATCCTTCTTGTTACCCTGCACATCCCTTGCTAGCTGCAACTTTATTTGTGTTTTGGCCTTCCTGATTTCACCCCTGCATGCTTGAGCAATATTTTTATACTATCTAATAGTCCTTTTTCATTTGACCAAGCATTGTAGTTTCCACAGGTATGTATGATGCAGAATTGGTAGGCTGGGAGGAGAGGTGGCCATGAAAGGACCTTTGCTAATCCACAGAAGGAAAAAATCTGCAGGTCTGTTGCTTAAGGATCGGACTTTACAACAATTAATCAGTGGAGTTTTACTTGCTCACTCAAGTAGTCCCTTTGAAGTTCAAGGGGACTACTCTTGTCAGTACATTTTCCTCCATATTGATAGGGTTGCAGAAGTAGGCCCTTAGACAACTGGAGATGGTTATCAGGTATTGATTTTGTTTCATGTCAGGAGCACACTATATAACAGCCAATGGTCTTTCAGGTAGTCTACTATCATTTCAATACCTTTCAGTATAGATAAAAAAATGAGTTAATGAGAATTCTGAAAAGATCTCCAGGCTAGACTCTTTCCTCAGATGCATGGGCACAGCTACCATTGACTTAAACTGATTATTTAAATATGATTTTAAGTGTATGAGATAGTGGAATAGTTTTATACCATTATAATTGTTTTGCTCAAAGATGCTAGTGTCTTTCTATTAAAATTATTATCTGGTTTAGTAAGTCTCTCTCTCTTTAGAACTCTCTTTAGTAATTCTCTTTAGAATATGCAGAAGTATACTGCTTAAATACCATGGGCCAAATCATGAGCTTTTACACAACTTAAGCAAATGGACTGTATGACAATGGAGAGTTATGAGAGGTGTGCAGAGGTGAATCCTTTCTCTAGGGCAAACAATGGCAACAAATCGATCTTAGGGGAAATTTGGAACACATTTTTTTTTAATGAGATGATTGAAAAATGGCAAGAACTTTTTCTGAGAAATTTTGGAAAAAAAAGAAAACAAGATTTAGAATCCCCACCACTACCACCCCTTCTCACAAAATCAGTTTTTGTATTGGAAAACTGAACACTGTAAAAAAATCAGTTTTCAAAAAAATGTTTTGGGTAAATGTTGTGGGGTTGTGGTAAAAAATAAATTGTGTTCAAAATCCAAACATTTAAACCAGTTTTATAGTTTCTGGGTTTTTCTAAAAAACTGCAAATTTAAAAAAAAAATCTTTTGGTTAAAAAGTTATTTTTCTTCAACAACAACAAAACAAAGAAAAAGTCAACCAGCTTTTAAATGATTTATTTATTTGTGTGTGTGTTTGTGTGTGTGTGTGTGTGTGTGTGTGTGTGTGTGTGTGTAAGTAACTTATAAAATCTTGAAATTCTTTGAACATTATTACCAGAAACAAATGAGCAGAATACAAGAGATACGCTTGAGGGATGCCAGAGCTGAATCTTGTAATGAATGATTCCTCAAAAAACTTGAGGCTCTTGTGCATTTCAAATAACAACATATCATCAATCTGGGACACTGTCATTACTCAGACAAAAGAAAAGGATCACTCCTTTTGACTTTAATGATAGATGGGGTGCTGATGAGAATAGAGCCCTTATGTATTACTTTTCTTACCTCTATCTCCTGTGACAAACTGTCAGTGTTTGGGACATATTTGCTGACCTTTGTCAATATGCTAGAAAGACTGCATTGCAAAAACTCTCCTGAAGACATCTGGATTCTATCAGAGTTTGAACTGTAGAATAGAAAATGATATGGATTGTCAATGAAAGGGTTTTTTTCCCACTGCCTCTGATGTGGATATTGTGGATTCTGTAAATATCCCATTAGGGGGAAATGTTAAAGTCATCCCTACCAAGATGATTTTTATCCTCAGATCAAAAAGTGTTTTAGGAAATTCAAATGATTTGCTTTGGGAATGCACCAGATTGCATCTAGAAACATTTCCTGGGGGAAGGATAATCCCAGGGTCCATACTACAGCACCTCTGGCACAATATGCATTTTGAACCAGAAACTCAAACAAGTTGGATGTCAAACCCTGCCCACTGGATAATTCTGCTTTCACTCCCTTCTTTATTTTCTCTTTCACCTTTTCAAGCAGTTTAATTATAGATTAGGCTTTATTATGACATTGTTTTATAAATCTGCATAGAGGCCAGTGACATCAGTTGGAGATTTTCTTGCTTAAAGAGTACTGAATTGGACCCATCATTTCTCGATCCCCAATTTTCCACCCTGAGTAGATTTGTTTAATGTTGATTTTGTTATTGATAATTTCATTGAATTTTCATAAAAGAATAAAGAAATGTATTGCAAAATCTATTGGTAATGGTCAAACTCTTGTGAAATCTTGATCAAGAGCCACATACTCCATGCAATTTAGCAAGCTGATATAACTAAAGACATTGGTTAATGCATCAGATGTTTTAAGTTCAGTTCAACATCATCCTATAAGCTTGTAATTTAAAAAAAAAGAAAAAGAATTGCTGATCAACAAAGTGTCTTGAAACACTGATACCTGATTAATGATCTTGTTAATAAACTAATCTAAATACATACTTCTGGCCATCTTCCAAAGAAAGGGAGGTTTTTAGGATGCTAGCAGAAGAAAAACAACAACAAAAAACAGTTAATGAATAATGGATATATTTGTTGGCTTGCATCTCAGGTCTTTTGCTTCTAATTATGTGTTTTGATAGCTGTAAATAGCAGGGATTTGCAGATGAAACAAGCTCCCTACCACAACATATTTCACCATCTGACAGATTATTAAATCATCTATGATATCAAAATCAGTAAATGCTGCCTGACCTTGAGGTCTGAAATAGGAATAATTGTCTAATGATTTTCGTAGAGATAAGCATTTTTCAGCAGTGTAGCCATATTATTCTATTGGGGATAAGTGGCTCCAAAAGGAGAGTGATAATTATGAGCTAAACAAAGGTCAGTGATGTGGGTGCGCTTTATGACTAGTCCATTGTCTGTTTCTGCTGCTGTTAATAAAATGCTTCTAGCAATGCATGACTAAGGATTAATCCTATAAATGTTGTAACCATATGAAAAATATACAACTAGAAACATTCTTCAAATATTCCTAAATTAAATTTCCAACTATGTGCCAAGATTATTTAGTAAGTAGATTATTCATCATTTTCACATCTCATATTTTCATAAGCTGTCATATTAGTTTGTCTGAAAGCCTCATCAACAGTGTATTAAAAATGCCATTAATAATAAAGCTCCATGTTATGTAATAACACTTGTATTTTAAGATCAAGATTAATTTTTCAGAAACAGAGTTTCCCTTGTCCAGCAAATAATGTTAAAGTTGAGTGAAGTTTTTTGAACAAATAGTTCATTTGTTGAAAAATGCAGTTTTGAGTTGACTGAAACTATTTGTGAATTTGAGTTGAATTAAAGAGTTTCAGCCCCCTCCAAAAAGTGGTGAAAAAATGACAAAATGCTTTGATTTTTCATTTCAAAATGACATTTGGTTTCAAAATTTAGCTAGATTCCATTTAAAAAAAGAAAAAGGATCAAAACTTTCCAAAAACGACATGAAATGAAAAAGAAAAAAAGGGAAAAAATCATTTAAGATTGAACAAAACATTTTTGACCCAAATTTATTATTTTTTTGTTTGTTCTGGAGAGAAAATATGAAAAAAAATCCATTTTATGTTGACCCAAAATGACTTTTTTTTGGTGGTGGTGGTGGTGGTGGTCTTGGGGAAATTATTCAGTTCAGTCACTGAATCAAAAAATCAATTATTCACTCAGCTTTAAATAATGTGACCTCTAGAATTACTCTAATGTTATTTCTTTTTTTAGCTTCATAGGATATGAGTGTAAATGGCATATAATTCAGAACGTCATCATGGACAGTGTATGGGTGTATAGGCCCCTTTCCTATATATAGTATTTCTTATTTGGATCAGTTTATTTAATATCACTTGAAGAACCAATCCTGAACTCAAATCTTTTTGAGCTTGCAAAAAGCCCTGTAGAATCAGAGCAGTGGCCCATCTAGTCAAGTCTAGTCTCTAATACTGGTCAGTACCAAAGGAAGAAACCTTGCAGTAGGCAGTTATGGGATAAAATATTCCCAAAGAAGATTTCTTCCTAATACCCAATATTTAGAATTTGGTTTATGTCAAAGCTTAAGGGTTTACTTTTTGGGCAAGTTGACACATAAATCCACCAAAACAACCAGCTTCCTGCCATCTTCCAACTCCTCATCTACTTTACCCACCATGACATCTGCCTTCTCTGTGTCTGTGGTTTTTATTGTGTTTCCCTCCAGTGGGAGCCAACTCTCAAGCTGTTGCCCATATAAGGACCAGTGTTAGAAGGGAATCTGGAATCTGGGACAATAAGGACAGCAGCCGTGATTAGAGTGACTGTCCCACCCCATATCAGTCACAGGGGCTGAAAAGGGTGAATGGTTTAGGAACTGTGCAGCAAGTGAGGGAAGGTGGCTGCCATGCAGATTTCCCAATGTTTGTAGGAATAGAGCTTCACTCCTGTGCAGTTTAGGAGCTACAGATAGCAACCACCGCCTTCTACAAGCCTATGATCCCATGAAGCAGTACTTCAGGTTGACCCTTCTTTCTGTTATGCTATTCCATTCCCACTCCCTACATACACAGACACAATTCAAGGAAAGGTTCTCTCCTTTGGAGCTTTTAAACCCTATAGCAGTTGTATTCCTTAGCTGCACTGCAATTAAACAATATGCTTTAGTTTTCTATTCTCGCTTCATGCTCCATTTTTACAACCTTTTCAATGCAATTGGAACAATTTCAGACTCCCTTCATATTGCCACCAAATTAGCATTTTGCTGCTGAATTCTATGCCACTGGGCCACATAATACAATGGCTTGGCCTCACGATTTAAGTCTAGTACATTGCATGGCACACTGACTCTTTATTTAAAGGATGCAGCACAACTGAATGCTTCTTCACTGCTGTTCACATGAAAGCATCACAGAATGACTCTCAGTTTGTCACAGACTAAAAATCATTTTATCTTCTCCCTTGTAGCCAGCCCCTTCCAGCAGTGGAATCAGCATGCAGGGCCCTACCACAGCACATAATTATCTGGGCAGGGTGGAAAACTCCAGCTGTGAAAGGTTCTCTTCTACAGGTAACAGATGGCTGTTTGGAGTGTCCCTCCTGCAGTGGCTTCAACAACTGCAGATTGTCACATAAAAGGCTTCCAGTGGGCTAAGTGTCTTTGCGCTCTGGTCTCCTGTCTTCCCTCATACTGTTTTCTGTTTTGATAAAGCTTTGATTCGGTACAATCAGCACACTAAGCCACAAACCATTTCATGACTGTAAAGCAGGTGGTTAGAAAACAGTGTTTCTATATTTAGTGTGAATCCCACAGCTATTCCCCCCTCCCCATGAAATAACATACCTACATTTGGTAAAAGTTTTTTTAGGCAAAACTGTGTGTTCTTAACTTCTGTTAGCTAACATGTGGTAACTAACAGGAGGTAAAATCCTAGTGAAGGTGGGACAGTTTGTAGCTTTCACATGTATTAGCAGGTGGAAACAAAGACTATGGGGGAGCCAAGGGTTTACCTTGACCTGTAACTTGTGCGTCAATTATTCCATGTTAGCTAACATGAGTTAAGAATACACCTTTTTTTTCTACGAAGACAAAGCCAAGCCTATATGTTTATACCCATCTTCCTTTACCTGAATTTTAATTTCTGCTTCTCAAATTATCTTCTTTTCTTTGGCCAAGCAACAATGTTTCATGTGACATTGCTCTGCAAAATAAGAATATTTAAGATTCCTTAAGTATTATGATGTATATATAATGTTTGTCCAGATGAGAAAGTTGCTTTTTTTAAAATCAATTGAGTTTAACTGATGCCAACTCCTTTGTGTATACACTTATTTTGGTTTAGCTTAAACCAATTCCTAATCAACATAAACTAAACCAATATAAACCGGGTTCAAACCAAAAGAATTGTCCACATTGACTTCTACACCAATTGAACTCAATTGCTTTAAAATCATAACTTCATTTAAACCGATGTAACTTTCTCATGTAGACAAGGCCCAAATGACCTGTGTTCAAGCAATCCGGGGCAGCTGGGAAAACTGGTCCCAAAAAAATTTCTGACATTTTTAACAACCACTTCATACAGTTTTAGAATCTTGAAATTTTAATTTGGAAGGACACATTTTTTTTGTTCCAATTGTCTGGTGAAATGCATCCTATTTTAGCTCAAAAGTTTGCCCAAAATTAGGCAGGTGCCATGTTAGGCAACTGTCATTTGGGGAGAGAATAAAGGAAGAGAAAGAACACAGAGACACATTTATTTATATATATAAGCACCCAGAGGATGAGAAGTATCCAGGAGTCTCTACATTCCAATTCTATACCTGGACATGTCCTGGTGAGCCATATAGGCTGCTATACTCCCAATATTCCCATGTGGTTTGCCCATAGCAGAGAAACAAGGTCTGGTGATAGAGTGGCAGCAGCAGCAGTGAGAAAGGTGGCAGCAATCAGTTCTTTCTTCACTCCCCAAAATAATAGTAATCAATCTATAGGGTTCAGTTACAGTATCAGCTTTCCATTATAGCATGTGTGGACTATTTTTCTGTATTTTCCCTGTATTAGCCAATCATCTAAAGGGCATTATAAATAATTAAGTACTCTCCCTCCCCTCCATCCCTCTTCAGTGGGGAGCATAATGAGTTGTACGTGTTGCTAGACTTGATGGTGACTTGAAGAAGCAAAACTGTGCCCCTTGGACTATGACGTTAGGATAATGGAATTCTGAATAATCAAAATTCAACGCCATTCTCTTTCCTTGTCAGATTCAAAGACCTGTAAGTCAAGGGCAATTACCTCAAAAACAATGTTCTAGCTTTAATGAATGCAGAAAATCCTCATAGCTTTTCCTTCATTTGCCTCTTGTGGCTCTTTAAAAAAAAAAAAATCATGTGTTCTCTAAAGCAGAGGTTCCCAAACCTTTTTTTTTTTTTTTGTGGTGCCCCCTTTCCGAGATTTGTGTCTCATGCATGCCCCCCTCTTTCTAAGAAGCAGAATTTTTGCATGGAGAAGAGGATTTTATTTTCTCACCTGTCATACCATACTGATTAAGACAGAAAGCAGCATAAAGAGAACAGTATCGCTACTCTACTACCAAATAAACTTGAACATAAAAGATCTTTTGATGACTCACTGTTGTCTCAGTGACTTGGATGAGCCTGTTTGCTAGCGCACAATTTTCAGATTCTTGGTTTAATTTAAAACAGGCCTTGTCTACACTGGCAAGTTTCTCTGCAGTAAAGCAGCTTTCTGCGTTGTAACTCACGGGGTGTACACACACTGCCAAGCCACTTAGTGCACAGAAACTGCACAGTTGCAGTGTTGTCGGAAAACCACCCTAGCGAGAGGCGTACAGCTTTCTTCAACAGGGCTACAATGCCGCGGTGCCAGTGTAGACACCCTGGTCGATTACAACGTTGCAACTGGCCTCTGGGAGGTGTCCCACAATGCCAATTTTCACTTCTCTGGTCATTTGGTTTGAACTCTACTGCCCTGCCCTCAGGTGACTAATCGTGAGTCCCACCCCTTAAATTCCTTGGGAATTTTGAAAGTCCCCTTCCTGTTTGTTCGGTGACACGTGCAGTGCTCTCAGCGCATCTTTCCAGGTGACTATGCCTGCTCCACGCACCAGGCGATACCCTGCTTGAAGCAATGCCGAGCTGCTGGACATCATCAGCATTTGGGGATAGGAAGCTGTCCAGTCCCAGCTGCGCTCCAGCTGTAGGAATTATGAAACCTATGGACAGATTTCACGATGCATGACAGAAAGGGGCCAGGACCGGGGCAGTGTAGGGTCAAAGTGAAGGAGCTGCAGAAAGCCTATCACAAGGCATGGGAGGCAAACCACTGCTCTGGTGCTGCACCCATGAGCTGCTGGTTCTACAAAGAGCTGGATGCGATATTCGGTGGCGACCCCATATCCACTGCAAAGGCCACTGTGGATACTTCGATGGTTCGCATGCCAGTCGCCAATGGACTAAGCCAGGAGGAGGAAATCTTGGATGAGGATGTGGAGAGGGAGGGGGACCCAGAAGCAGAGGACAACTTGGAGGTCAGAGATGCATGCAGCCAGGAGCTCTACTCTACCCTGGAGGAGGCTAGCCAGTCATAGCTGTTGGAGCTTGGTGAAGCGCAAACAGGAGAGGAGGCCCTTCGTAAGTGGCTTTGATTTTTGGAATCGCTGAAGCGCGTTGTTGGGGGCAAGAGGATTGCAGAAAGCAGGCTTGTGTCTATATGATGCACGTACCACCACATGCCTAGTCTGAGCGGCGGAACAGGGTGTTAATTGACTCCCTCACTTCATGGGAATCTGCCTCTGAGATCTCCACGAAACTCTCATGGAGATACTGGGCAATCCGCTGCCACAGGTCCTTTGGCATGCACCTGGAGAACCATAGAGTAATACCCCTTTCAATTCTGATGTACTTGGTGGCTAGGTGATCTGGTGCCAGAATTGGAATATGCGTGCCATGTATCACCCCTCCACAGTTAGGGAAGCCCATTTCTGCAAAGCCATCCACAATGTCACGCACATTCCCCAGAGTCATGGTCTTTCGGAGCAGGATGCGATTAATGGCCAGCACACTTCCATTAACATGAGTCCAACAGTTGACTTTCCCACTCCAAACTGGTTAGCAACTGGTCGGTAGCAGTCTGGAGTAGCCAGTTTCCGCAGTGCAATCCCCACACCCTTCTCCAGCGACAGGGCAGACCTCATCTCATGTCCTTCTGCTGCAGGGCTGGGGCAAGCTCATCACACACTCCCATGAATGTGGATTTCCCCATCCGAAAGTTCTGCAGCCATTGCTCATCGTCCCAGATGTGCATGATCAGGGCCGGCTCTGGCTTTTTTGCCGCCCCAGCCACACCCCCCCCCCGTTCCCCGGCGGGGAGCATGGCAGGGGAGGGCGCCGAGCCCGCGGCAAGCCTGGCTGCAGCCCCGCTCTCCCCGGGTGAGCGCCGCCCCCCTCCAGAGCACTGGGAGAGGGCGGCCCCGCTCTTCCCGGCTCGCCGGAGTGCCGGGGGAGGGTGGTGAGCCTGCTGCGGCTCCGCTCTCCCCAGCGGCTGGAGCGCCGGGAGGAGGGCGGCGAGCCCGGCCGGGGCCTCCCTCTCCCTGACTGGCCGGAGCGCCGGGAGGAGGGCAGAGAGACTGGCCAGCCAGAGCACTGGGGGGAGGGCGGCGAGCCTGGCCGCGGCCCCGCTCTCCCCGGGTGAGCGCCGCCCCCCTCCAGGTGCCGCCCCAAGCACATGCTTGGAGGGCTGGTTCCTGGAGCCGGCCTGTGCATGATGATGTGATCCCACCCCTCAATGCCTGTTTTCCAAGCCCCCAAACAGCGTTTCACTGTGGTCAGCACCTCCGTGAATGCCATAAGCAATCTCGTGTCGTAGCTACTACGTGTGGCGAGATCAATGTTGAACTCACCTTGCCTTTGTAGTTTAAGGAATAACTCCACTGCTACTCATGACGTGTTAGTAAGAGTGAGCAGCATATTGGTCAACAGTGTGGGATCCATTCCTACAGACTGAAAAGGCAGAGCGCGCAGTACACAAACAGTTGAAAGATGGCGCCAAATGCGGACGGAAGCACAGGGATTGCTGGGATGCAAAGCAATGCAGCAGGGGGCATTGGGACAGGACCCAGGATGCCCCACAACCTCCTCTGCCTTCCCACAACTCTTATCTGCAGAAGAGGAAGAGATGCTCTGTGAGATAGATGCCCAGAGTGTACCGCTCTGAATACCACTGCAAGTGCTGCAAGTGTGAACACGCTATTGCGCAGGCAGCTGACAATGTGAACACACCACAGCGGTTTCCCTTCAGTGTTCTCTGAGTGGTGATGTAACTGTCGGCGATGTAACTCCGCCAGTGTAGACATACCCACAGCTTCAACCACAAATCTGTCTCTACATTCAAGTGGCTTATCTATTTGTTTATGATGTAGTCAGTATTTCTTTGCTTACTTACACCCAGAAACATTCACACAGAGTGAACAAGTATTTTGATAGCTATTTGGGACAGGGAAAACTTTTGGAACTGAGAACCAGAATTGATCAAGAGACTTGGCTTTAAAAGTATCTCTCAAAACCGATGAGTAGCAACATTGATCAAATTATCTTTTAGTCTCACAAAAATCTTAGCCTTTGCTATGAAGTCCTCTGAAATGGATTTTGAACTCAGGTGAAATCCTGCAATTAATTTGCATCTATTTTGGGAAAATAGTCACTGAATTCTGTGCAAAGCTGAGACAAATACTCCAGAATTACATCTTTAACTAGAACCAATATTTCGTAGTCCATAAGGATAGAAAACAATGTCAAGAATATAGTTATATTGTCTTGTAGTTCATAGCTACTCTAGAGCAAAGGTTTCATGCATAATTAAAATGTTACAGTTCTTACCTTGCAAAGAAAGTTTAAGTTCATTGAGTTTGTCAAATATGTCAACAAGATAGCTAGTAAAGCCTGGAAATATGGGTCAAGGAAGTGATGGTGATGTGATGATTCAGAGTCATTCAAAAACTTACAGCACTCCTCCCTGAGTTTACCATATGACACCCATCGGACTTCTGTATGAAGCAGAAGTTGCAGGTGCAACGATTCCATCTCTTCACATAGCATGGAGAAGAGGCATGAGTTCAGTGGTCAAGCTTTTATGAAGTTTGCAACTTCAACAGTAGCAATCAGTACATCAGACAGCTCTTTTAACATTACCTTTGCACCTAGCGCCTCCCTGTGTATACAATGGCTCTCACCCAAACAGCAAGCCCCTGGCTGCTTTTGTCCCATACGCACAAATCTCAACACAACTATTCCACTCAGTTTTTATCATTGGGACATAACAGAAAAATAATAAAAAATAATTTCTCCTGCATGGGTGCAGTCAGTATTCTTGTCGATTTGTAGTGAGAAAAAAAAAGGGCTTTACCTTAGCTGCTCATTGACACCTCCTGCCACATCAGCAATTTTGCAGCTAACCATGTTGTGAAATAGTGGGATGAGGTTTAGGTGATCTGCAACTTTCCTTCCACATACTGCCAATGCCATTTCAATCCCTGCTGGCAGTGCAAAACTGTCACCAGTTGCATAAGATTTTCCACTTCTCGCTATTTGGTATGAGACAGCATAGGATGCTTCAAGTGCTTTAGAAGGAGTAGCACTGCATTCTTCAGTTGCCTTAATCTATCCTTTCAGTTGAAAGAGTTTTCCTTCAAAAATATCTTGTGGTTTATCTCTAAGGGCAGGACGTTTGGTCTCCAAGTGGTGTTTTAGGTTTTTTGATTTCATGGTATCTTGAGCAAAAACTTCAGCACAAACAACACATTGTGGTTGAGGATTTTTATCTGAATCAGTAAGTGTGAATTCTAAGTCCATGTATTTCCTATTTTTCTTTTCTCCAGCTCTACTTGTTCCTTCCTCTGGATCAACATCCTCAACTTTACACTTCACAAAATGCTCCATTCATTCACAATTATTGAACATCAAAGTAATTAGTGTAGAAAGGACATCTGAGTGAAATGTCATGCTGAAATCAGTCATATATCTCATGTGGAAGCTAGAGGACACTAATGTCATGTTAGCACAGTGGTCAATCAAGCTTTGGTACTATGAACAAGTAGTCTCAGGATCTGAGGGACAAAACCCATGTGTGATAGCTTCAGTAGAATATTTCTGAAGAGGAATTTTTATGTTTTCAACAATATTTTGAAGAAACCAGTTCTTAACCAGTTAGGTCCCCATGTCTCCCACGCCTCCCCAACAGACAACCTCATTATGTCTCACATAATGCCCCATAGTTTGGAAACCAATGTTCTAAAGGATCTCCCATTGCTATTTTCCACTTTGACATTTCAGATTCAATTTGATTTCCTATTGAAATGATGTTCCCTTTCAGTGATACATTTTTATCTGCCCTGAGACCTAGCATCCCTTTTGCAGGAACAGTGGAGTTGAAACCACTTGCAATGGGTCATAAATTGGCCCTGCATAGCATCCTCCAAATCTTGTTTGGATACCTTTAAAATATCACTTTGTGTAGAGGGATGGGGAACAGGGTAGAAATGGCCTGTGTTAATAATAATTTTTTATATTTTCAAACTGAGTAATTTTTCATATTTTAACTACAGTAAATAATGGCAAGACATTAAAATTACAAGGCATTAATATCATATAATCTCTTGTTCTGTATGTATATATTTAATAACATGTTTATAACAATTAGAGGTTGAAATTGCAAGCATCATGAAATTACAGGGTAAATAAAACTCTCTTTTCCTCCTCAGTGATTAAACGTCTCTTTCAGATGAAGTCCGATTAATCAGCTTAGCTACCATAACTGGGATGAACTCTTTAAAGATCTTTAGTGATGTTTGCCATGGCCTATAGAAAAAACAGTGCTGTTAATTCCACTGTATGAGTTTCTTACTCTGGTGGTTCATTCAGTACATAAAAAAGAATGGAACCCTTGCAATAAGATATAATGCTCTACAATTGTAGCTCAATACAAAAAGTAAAGCCTAGCACCTATGACAAATGCAAGCTGCTGGTATGGAATATTTGCAGTTTAATAAACCTAAATATATGTTCCCTTAATCATAATTCTTTCTTAGTTGTACAGCAATGTTCTAGAGGGGATAAATTGGGCTGTGGTAAACACACTAGTGTATCTTTCTCTCTGATACTTCTCTCTGTTACACCTCTTATTAAGATCAGTTAATACTCCTGAGAAATTTAGCAGCACTCAGGCAAAACCAAGGAAGTATCTGTTTTGATATGTTCTTTCTTTTTTCCTAGTTTAGCCAATGATCTGGGGGTATAGCATGTTTCGTCCAAACAAATCTGCAATAAGATATTATGAAGCCTCTAAAATCAAAACTCACATGGCTAAATCCTTATCACCTGTGTAAAGCTCACATAAATAGGCTTTTACTTTGTATCTCAGCTGGTGAATGGGTAGTGGAATGGCATCCTACCTGCCCGCCAGCTCCCAGGCTGTAGAGGTGTTCAGATATCAATCACAGTAGTGGGCATTTTATGTATAGAAAAAAGAGAGCACCAGCCAGGAAAATGACTCGCTGATGTTAACACAGCATTCATCAAGACAGAGGGAGCAGGGTGGGGCAATACCAAGGGTATGTCCAGTGGCTCCAGGACTATGTGAAACCACTGGTTAATAAAATATTTTGGCGAGCATCCCTTCTGGAGTCCTTACCAAAAAGAGAATGCTTGGAAATGCATTCCAGCTGTTACACTGAGCCCAGCACATGCTGGGATAGGACTGCAGGAGTTTAGTGCATGCTGAGTGGACACTCACATGGTGAAGATGTGGTCAATAAAGCTCGGAGTCCCATACCTTACTATCGAGACTCAGTGCTTTTATTTAAGGAGCCCCCAGCATTTTGGGATATAAGAGTCAAAGTCAACTGCTGGAACCAGCAAAGAGCTGCTGTTACTATAGCTTTTGGCTATAGGAGCTGCTTCTGATGTAGTTTTCCCTATGCAGGTAACTTTTGCCTGTGGATCTGTTTTCTTGTGGACCTATGGTTCAAATCTCTGTCTAACCCCGGCTTTGTCCCACTCTCCCTTTCATGCTGCTGCTGATAGCACTGCCGGATGGATATACACAAGCACACACGTAGCAAATCATTGAGGTTCCACTCAGATTTACATGTTCTTGGGCTTTGCATATGCATACAACAGGTGATGAGATTTACCCCCACACTGATTAAATAGCATTTTGCACCTGAATGAGCAATGTGAACGCTCAGTGAAGCAACCTGAAGAGAGTTCAAAATATTTAGAAGAAGCAGCTACTACACAGAATTTACAGGGGGCGCGGGTGGGGGGGGGGAGGTCAGTTCCGATGAGAGGTGAGACTGTGAGGGTGAAGGTGGGCTATTATGGCACCATAGTAAAAACTGAAAAATGTTTCATGACCATTTTATTAGATTTAACTCATGTTTTAAAATCATCACACAAATTAAAGTTAGCTACTCAAGCCTTCTATGTCGCACTACATCTACATCCTTCTTGGTTTCTTGTTATAATTTTGCACAACTCTGTTAATGAACTTCTTGAATCCAATGTGTTCATCTTTGGTGGCTTCTTGTGTGTCTGGTACTTCCATTCCTTCAATTGATATGCTCATTAATTCATTTACATGATCAGGCAGAAGGCGACTTCTTTCAGAACACAAAATTCTATTCAATGATGAAAAAGAATGCTCAACTGTAGCTGTTGTGACTGGGAGTAGCAAGAGATGAATTCCTACTTCTTTCATTCCAGGAAACAGAACATAAAGATCGGGTCAAGCCACTAGCGATGATAAAAAAGAAGTTGAAGTCAAATCTTCATTCATTCATCATATGATATTCCACTCTGTGTTCAAATTCTCTGTTCTGTCCTGATCACATGGCAGCTTCATTGCTGGTAGTGCTTCACTCCACTCAACTATTGGTGTTTTATAGGACAGGCATCTGTAAAAATTACGGAGAGGTTGAGTAGAATCTAGAAGTCGCTGTTGTAGATTTTTAAGAATCAAGCCTGTGTACTTTCAGTTGTCTTAACAAACACTTCTTGTCTTCTTCACTTAACGATTCAATATAAATGCCTTCATTAGTCAGCTTCTGGACTGAAGTATTTGCTTCTTTCAGTACTTTTTCAATGGATATCTCTCTGATTGATCCAAATGTAGCTTCTATTGCTGGATAAAGATCTACTACTGTTGTAGCAGATGCCTGGATGGCATTGTTTAATGACCCAAGTGGTTTCAACAGTAGACTTATGAGAGAGAGAATGGCAATAGTCTTCTCTGAACGTAGTAGCAAAAGCAATCCACCAGCCTCACTATTTAGATCCATCCCATCTTGGTAGATACTTTCGAAATCCAGTAATAATGGCTGGAATAATTTTAAGACAACAGCCAAGGATCACTCATGAGAAAGCCAGCGGGTTTCCCCAGTTTGGATTAATTTGAACTTCAGTCCCAGTGTATCTTCTATATTTTCCAAGATATTCAGTATTTATGGACTCTTGCTGAAAAAAGAATATAATGAAGACATTAAATTTATATCTTTTTAAATGTCTTCTGAAGATTCTGCAGCTCGTGCTAGTGCTAGTTGGAGTAGATGGCCTCTGCAGTGCGTATAGGAGAGATTAGGGTTACACTTTTCTCTGAGCAAAGCTTGTACTCCACCATGTCTTCCAGAGAAGTTTGCAGCTCCATCAAATGCACAATCAGCCATCTCTTTGGGGTCCAATTGACAAGCATTTAACTCTTCTAAGATGTGGGTTCTCATAGATGCAGCCGATGTGTCGTCTATAACTTGAACATCTAGAAATGCATCTACTGGCCTACCCCTAACATCAAGATAACATATACAATGACTTAATACTTGATGCCCATTTGCATCAGTGCATTCATCAGCCATGTATGCACATTTTTTGAATGTGGTGAGAGAGTTCTTCACTTTTTCAACTGTTGAGTCTTTCACTGTTGCACCGCATGCTTCTAGCCAGTCAGTTGAGTTTCTTGCAGAAAGATAGTGAGCATTTGCTGGTCTTGTTCGGAACCAGTGTTCAACTTCAGGATGAACAAGTGACAATGGACTTAACATTGGCCTCCGGTTTGTAGTGTGTGGTATCTCTTGCTTAAATAGAAAGTAGGATGCCACAGCCATGTTTGTTCGCATGAACTGTGTTGTGTCTCCAGCATTCTTAACAGCCTCATTAAGAACTTCTAAAATTGGCTTTGAAAGTGGACTTATAAGGCTTTCTGCATGTTGATGCACTCCAGAGGCCTGGTGTTTTGCAACCTTTTCACGTAGTTTGTCAGCATTGGCTTTGCTCATCGGTTTGACAAACCAAACTCCTCCACTTTTACCAATTATAGCATTGGGAAGCTTTCCTTCTTTGTAAGCTTTTTTGCAAGAGGTGCACCAGTAGCCATCTTTTGTAACTTCAATAAATGAGAACACTTTGACCGACAAACATCGGAAACTGCCTTTAGGTTTTGGAGACACTGTTTCTTCAGTAGGTAGCTGTATTTGTGCTTTGGGCTGGTTGGATGTAGATATACCACTTGAACCTTGAGATGACATGTTGATATATTCTTGGTTCTTGATGTGTTCTTCACCTTGGTTAGTTTTTGAGGCCTTTGAGTGGAAAAATTGTTGTATTTTTTTTTGTCTTTTCATTTTCACTTTGACCTGCAATTTATAAAAGAGATATGAATAATGTTTTGTTAGGATAATGCAAATTTAACATAAGGCTAATGCAAGTTACACCAAAACACATAACAGGTCTAGATTTCTAAAAATATATAAATTAAAAAAAAGATGTATTTAATTTAAATTTACTTTTGAAAAGTAAGCCATCATGGGATAAGAGTAGGGTGACCAGATGAGGGAAAGACCATATCGGGACACATGGGGAGGGGGGAGGTGCCCGCTGGCGGATCCAAAAACAAAAAGCCGAGTCAGTCCCGCCGGCGGAGCAAAAAAAAAACCAGAAGATCAGTCGGGATGTCTGGTCACCCTCTCATGGATCAGTAACTGGTTAAAAGATGGGAAACAAAAGTTAGGAATAAATTATCAGTTTTCAGAATGGAGAGAGATAAATAGTGGTATCCCTAAGGTGTTGGTACTGGGACCATTACTGTTCAACATATTCATAAATGATCTGGAAAAATGGGTAAACAGTGAGGTGGCAAAATTTGCAGATGATACAAAACTATTCAAGATAGTTAAGTCCCAGGCAGACTGCGAAGAATTACAAAGAGATCTCACAAAACTGGATGACTGGGCAAAAAAACAGTAGATGAAATTCAATGTTGATAAATGCAAAGTAATGCACATTGGAAAACAATCTCAACTATACATACAAAATGATGGAGTCTGAATTATTTGTTAACACTCAAGAAAGAAATCTTGGAGGCATTGTGGATAGTTCTCTGAAAACATAGACTCAATGTGCAGCGATAGAATGCAAACAGAATGTTGGGAATCATTAAGAAAGGGATAGCTAATAAGACAGAAAATATCAAATTGCCTCTATATAAATCCATGGTATGCGCACACCTTGAATACTGTGTGCAGATCTGGTCACCCCATCCCAAAAAAGATATATTGGAATTGGAAAAGGTACAGTGATGGGCAATTAAAATGATTAGGGGTATGAAACAGGAGGAGAGATTAAAATGACTGGGAATTTTCAGCTTAGAAAAGAGACGACTAAGGGGGCATATGATCGAGGTCTATAAAATCTTGACTGTGGAATCTCCGTCTCTGGAGATATTTAAGAGTAGGTTAGATAAATGTCTATCAGGGATGGTCTAGACAGTATTTGGTCCTGCCATGCGGGCAGGGGACTGGACTCGATGACCTCTCGAGATCCCTTCCAGTCCTATAATCTATGATTCTATGATTCTATGACAGGTGTGAAGAAAGTAATGCTATTTAATCCTTCACATAACACAAGAACTAGCAGTCACTCAATGAAATTAATAGGCAGCAGGTTTTAAAAAAACAAAAGGAAGTACTTCTTCACATAACATAAAGTCAACCCGTGGAACTCTTTGCCAAGGGATGCTGTGAACACCAAACTATAACAGGATTAAAAAAAGAACTAGATAAATTCCTGGAGAATAGGTTCATCAGTGGCTATTTGCCAGGATGGGGAGGGATGCAACACCATGCTCTGAGTGTCCCTAGCCTGTTTGCCAGAAGCTGGGAATGAGCAACAGGGGATGGATCACTTGATGATTTCCTGTTCTGTTCATTCCCTCTGAAGCACCTGGCCTTGACCACTATCAGAAGACAGGATACTGGGCTATATAGACCATTGGTCTGACCCAGTATGACCATTCTTATGTAAAAATTAATTATTATAATAAAAATATTAGTACAGAAACTCCCCAACATAATGGCCTCTCAAGATAGCAATGATGTGAGATAACAACCTTGGCAAATAATGCATTTTAAAAATCTTGGCCTACTAGGAAACATATTTATATAAGTTTCCATTCCCAGTCACAAATCTAGCATTCTGGAGCAAAGTCACTAAAATATAGTCCAATGAACAAATGTTTATTTAACATGTCCCTCACTTTTCCCTCTACCGCATCCCACTCACCGGTGTTGTCCTTGGTCAGTGGAGACTCAGAGTTCAGAAGTGCTTTCAAGTGAGTACACCTCCCATGTGGTGGACAAGATGGCACCTGGCTCGTTCCTCCAGCTGCTCACTGTTTGCTCTGGCCACTGCTGTTTGTTGTGCCACTGTTCACTCCACCACTCTGTTGCCAATGGCCCTGCACAGTCACCTTCTGCTGCCACCTGCCACTGTGACCTCTGCGAGTTGGTCTCTTGAGGTTCCACCGAGCTCTGAGTGATTTCAACTGAGCTCTCAGTGGGGGAACCTCCCTGCTAGTGCAGTCTGGGCTGTCTCTTCTACAGAAACACTGTCCCCACAGCAGGACTAAGCACTTAGACCTGATTATCAGTGATTTCAGCTGCAGTGGTCACTTAACAGAACAAAAGACTATCTATGGAGCCTAATCAGCTCTGTCTTTAAACAGCGGAGAGGGACAGGTCAGAGGGACAGGTCCCCACCTGTCCCTCTTGATGCCCTCAATGCCCTCAATCTCTCTTGATGCCCTCAATCAGCACAGGCTAAGTACAGTTCTACTGCCCTTTACTCATACAATAAGACTAACAACATTTCATCCCCTCCCCAAGTGATTTGTAACCCAACCCCAGCCAAAATCTATCACTTTGGCAACACAACTCTGTTTGCTGGATACCTAGGTAGATTAGATGTGAATGTAAATACAATCTGGTCCTGAAGCCTTTCCCCGCAACCCTAGCTCATCACTAGCTGTCAGGGAGAGCTCATTTAGACTTTGCATACAAATCATCATTTGAAATTATTAGGTTGGCCACCATCACCGAAATGAATGCACTGACATTGTCATAAAAAACAACAGCAGTATAAGGAAGCTAATCTATGTTCATACTTTTCAAATCTATTATACTTTTTCAGATACATATTTTAGCATACACTGTATATGCTTTTAAAATGTGTATCAATGTTTCAATTTCAATTCAAATTTCCAAACAGTCACTAAATTGGCATGTAACTAGTTCACAAAACTGGGGGGGGGGCGGTGTTGGGGAAATTCAGGGCTGTGTGTAGGGAAATCACTGCACAGAACTGAACACAACACCTTCTCAACACTATGGAAATTCCTTTGGGCAGAAAAGCTCAGAGGGAAATGCAGTGCTTGTGACCTTTAAGAACACCAATGGTGCAAAATCTCATGAATTTATTGTGAATCTAGTGAAATCTGGTGTGCCATCTCCACCCCCTGACTCACTCAGGAGACCACCCAGCCTGTCTGGGCTGTGGGGGGATGCAACCAAAACATATAATTCAAAGGGGGGACTCAGTTCAAAGAGCTTGAAAACCGCTCAGGGTGCAGGCAGGGGGTAGTTAGGGACTGTGTGCAGGCAGGGGAGTAGCTCAGGGTGCAGGCAGGGGGTAGTTAGAGGCTGTGCAGGCAGGGGGTAGCTCAAGGTTCAGGGAGGGGGTAGGTAGGGGCTGTGTGTAGGAAGGGGAGTAGCTCAGGGTGCAGGCAGGGGGTAGCTAGGGGCTGTGTGCAAGGGTGTGGGGGGGGGCTCCCAGTGTTGCTCCCAGCTTTGGGGTGGCAATGGGGCTCCTGGCTTCACCCCTTCTGCTGCTCCTGACTTGGGGGGGGGAGGTTTGCCAGCTTCAGTCCCACACCACTCCCAGCTTCAGGGTCTTGAGGGTGTGCTGGCATTAGCCCCACCCCGCTCCCAGCTAGGATGCGGGGGCTTCCGCCTTTAGCTCCACGCTGCTCCTGGTTGGGATTGGTGAGCCACCCCCTTTAGCCCCACACCACTCCTGGCTTGTGAACCCCATGGGGCCGCAGACCCCCCGCTTGAGAACCACTACCTTAAAGGCTCAAAAAGAAGACAAAGAACAAATAATTAATTAATTTTATTGATAATCTTGTGATTTCTTGGACCCTGACTCATGATTTTTGAGTGTTTGGCATGCATATGAACATTACTGCTTCTGATGACTTCTTTCTAACTTTGAGAATGAAATGGCTATGGATGCAGGACATATTTTTCTGTTAATCTAGCTCCTATATAGCTTTTTTTTCATCAGTAGATATCAAAGCACTACAGTCTTTAATATATTTATCCACACAACACACTATTAGGTACAGAATTAATATTATCTCCAATTTATAAATGGGAAACTGAGGTACAGACCGGCTAAATATCTTGTTTAAGTTCTCAGAAGATGTCTGCAGCAGAGCAGGACATTTAACGCTGATCTTCCAAATCTTGAGGTAGAGTGTTATCTACTGGAATATCCTTCCTTTCCATTAGTCCTGGTGAACCATTGGAATGGTTCTTTGGAATGGCTTGGAAGCTTCAAAGGGCTTCTGTACTCCCACCATGGAAGGGACAAGGTTGTGCTGAGGAAAAAGAGGGCTCTTGGCAAACAAAAGGGGTGTCATTCCAAGCAGAGGAGGGAAAAGGTGTGTAAAGGTAGAAGGAGCTGAAGGAAGCGGTAGGGAGAGGACTGAAGAAGAGTCTACAGCCTGAGAGGGACAATGGTGAAAATGAGGGCTGATGATGGAGACAAGTTTACAATAATCAGGATGGAAGCTAACCAAGATGCATAGAAGGGTTTTAGCAGTGGGAATAATAAGAAAAGAAAGGATGAGATAGGATGTGGTAGATAGATACTAGGAGGAAAAATAAATTCAATTTTAAAGGGGGCATTCAAAAGCAGAAGTTTAAAGGTACATAGCAACTGGGAGATGTAATTCCCAGCATGGGTAGATACACTAGCCCTGTTTGAGGTTTTCCTGAACTGAATCCACTGCTCTTTACCTTATTCGCCTCCCCAGGTCCCCTCTCTTCTTACAACAATACTGAATTGGCAGTGTTGCACACAGCTGCAGCTCCTCTTCCCACATGACCAGCTATCACATCTACTTAAGCTAGTGCTGTAAATAGCAATTTGGCCACAGGCAGCAGCTTGGGGTAGCCACCTAAATACAATCCCATCTGACCTCTTGAGTAGATACTTGGATGACTAGCCCAAGCCACTACCCATGCTGCTGTGGCCACACTGCTGTATTTAGCAACCATAACTAGCTCATGTATATCTACTCAAGCTGGGAATCACACTTCCCAATTGCTGTGTAGACATACTATAAAATGCATACTTGAAGATAACATTTTACAGGGGGAATTGTGAAAATACATTTTCTATTGCTATTGGCACACATAAATGTGTCCTATGTGCAGAGATTTCCAATGCGGATATCTGTTGTGATATCATTGTGGAGATAGGCAACTGAACTGAAACCATGAAAGTTGTTTCACACAGACCAACAAACCACTCATCAGATATTCATAAATACTTTTGGTCACTACTAGTTTAGATGAGATCCAAATTGGTGGAGATTGGGCCCATATTCCTTTATTAATTATGTTGATGTTGTTTAAAACTGTGTACCCAGTATTTAGTGTACAAAATCCCATAATCTCCATTTGGAACCACTAAAGAAAAACGTCAAATGCCCCTCCACCCTCCACCCCCAAAAAAACCACAAAAACAAAAACAAAGGCAATCTCAGCATAGGTCATAAAAAAGACACTATAAGAAAGACAGAGGAAACAAGACTCTTTGATTTACAAATGCTTTTCTGCAATGAATTTGTTTCATGAACAGAAAGCAATCTCTTCAGAGAAACAAATAAGCAAAAAGCAAAATAGAATAAAGAGCTGGAATGTAATCTGAACACTTGGCTGGCTCAGAGCTTTCAGTTTGACATCTCAGGTTATAAATAATCGAGGGCCCTTGTATTATCCCTGTTGTAGAGCACTGGTATTCATGAATACTTAAAAATCCACTGACAACTGGTAATGTTTCATCAACCAGAAAGTACAAAAGGGAAATTAGTGTTGTTTTTTTTGTCACCCTTTATGGGGAGAGAGATCAAAGAAAAGATTTTCACACCAGCAAAGAGCCTGCCAATCTTTTTCTCTCCTTATACATAAAGATGCATGTCCACAATGCAATAGTCTGCAGGTTCACAAATACATCACAAACATCGATGTTCAAAAAATAAGCAACTTTGGTATCCCATCCATCCTATGAGAAGTTTATATGGGGATTCACTACTGACTGATTGGTTTATTTATTTTACATAGAGAAATGGGCATTTGAATCAGTGTTCCAGGCTACTTCATAGGGGTTGATGGTGGGCTTTCTTGTATGTAGGCACAAGAAGTTATTGAAACTGTCACAGACCATAACTCCCTGAAAAATAACAAGTATATAGTGATTAGTGCTGGATTTTCTTGGGGTAGGTACCATTAGAGGGACAAAGCTGGGCGTTGAAGCTCTTTTAGGGGAATCCTTTGCCACTGCATTGTCAGAATAGGATTTATGAGTTTTCAGGATTTCAGATGTATGTTCCCAAATTCCGATAGATTGTTCTGAATAAGTGATCAATTTAAAATGGTACATGCTGTGCATTTTGGGTTGTACTGTAATCTATTTCTCTTCTGCCTGTACATCCATTCTCTTCCAGCCCTCTGCCAAAATGTACTCATGCCCAGGAATGCACACACAATAAAGAACCAAACAGAAGCATGTGAATTCAGAGAATCGCTTTCCCCAGCCTTTATTTCTGTCCTCTGCATATAGGATAAAACCCACTTCTTGCCTAAAACTGAATAAGTGTAGGCAGCTCAGGGAGATGACATCTGTTCCCATCCCCAGCCTCGAGCTGTGGCTCAGGGCCGAGGCATCTCATCCCATCTTTCCTCATAGCTGTTACTCAAAGTTCTTTGTGCAATGTGTTGAGGTTGCTGGATCTACATACACTTGGGTCTCATGATATTTACAGAGTGTTTCAGCAGGGCCAGTCCAGGAGCAGAGAGGCTTCAGAGAGCTTCCTTTGTGGCCACTCAGGGTTGTGTGGGCCTTCCATGCCACTGCTGAATTTAAACCAAAGCCCTACAGTGGCACGATATATCAGCAAAGAGTTGCTGGTTGTGACTGAGAGCAGTTCACACACAACTAGCCAGGCTCATCATGCACTAAACATTCATCTGACAAGTTTAAGCACAAGTCACTGGGACAATTAGCATGTCTCTGTCTCTCTCATTTTGAAGAAAGAATATTAAAATAACAATTTAGATTTAGAATGGCTGAAAAATTACTACAGTGCATTGAGGAACCATTGCTAGGTATAGCAGAATTATCTGAAATATACAGAGAGATTGGAACTGCCTTTCCCATTGTATCTATATAGGGATCAGTCATCTGCCACTGCAATTCCGTCACTTCTGGGATGGAATATGATAGCTCTTCTGTGCAACCAACATTATTCAAGCATGGCTAGTTTTTCCTGTTTAGGAGGTATACTGAAGAATAACTTCCCTAACTGAAACTATAGGAGGTATTCTAGATTGACAACAACTGGAGCCAAGATAGCAGAGTTAACACACCAGCTCCTGAAGAAGAAAAAAGTGACATGAGAACTTTAAATGTAACATACAAATTAGGATCTCTCCATTTTGGTCATTACAAAATTATTTTGCCAAATTCCTGGCCTGATTCTGAATGATGAAACTAATGTTAATCAGAAATTTCTGACCTTCAGCCTATTTTATAGTTAGAATGTATTCTTGCCATCATATTTTATTTTTTAAGAAGTAAAAAAAAAAAATGCACTAGGTTCATTGAAAGGCAAAGTAATGTACCTGTTCCAGGACAGAATGTATCTATTCTTAACTGAGCATTTGATGGAAGTAAAGAATGTTCTTTTCTGAATGATTGCTCATAACTGAAATTCAGAGGATTGCATTATTCCAACCTTTGTACTATTGTCATAAAATGTATACTAAAACTCTAATTTCCAGACAATTATGGGTTTCTTTAAAAAAAAAATCTCATCTGTATCTCTTGTGGTTTAAGGATGTGAATTTTTTTTTAAATAAACTGATGAAAAATGTAAGATCCCCAAAACTAAATAAATATGGAAATGAATTGCAAGTTGCTGACAGCACCCAGAAAATTCTGGTGGAGGGTTATAAAACATTTTTAAATTCTCTGATGAATCTGGAATACTATGCACAGGATTTTACAATGATTAAGGTTACAGCACATTAGATAGCAAACATCAGAGATTTTCTATCCCTAGAAAAAAAGGCACTATTTAGTCGCTAATCAAATTTGAGAGGAGAGTTAGACTTGGGGCTAAGGACATGGGGTTAGGAGACTTGGGTTCTATTCCTACCTCTGCCACAGACTTAAAGTATAACTTTGGGCAAATCACTCCAGAACTGATACAAAGCTAATTGAAGTCTATTGATTTCACAGAGCATTCCATGGATACAGTTCTTCAGACTAGTGTACCGAGAATTAGACACTTACGTCCAGTTTTGGCGGTCCCATCACAGTCAAATAAAACCCATTAATTTGCTCCAGTGGCATTCATGACCCTTTTCATTTGTTTCCTGCAAACATTCATAAAAGTGATTTTTTTTTTGCCAGCTTGTTTATAGAAAGTTTGTGCTCAATTTTTTTATCCGGCCACTTAGAAATCTTTCTAGAAACAGAAGGAGGGAAAGAAAAGTTTGTTACATCCAATCAGAGAGCAGAAAAAATACCATATGGCTTACATGGCCAATCACATACTAATCAGGTTCCATAAAGGTGTCTTAAATTGGATACCCAAAAATATCTTTAGTCAGTTTTGAAGAGCTTGGCTTTGAATTCTAATCCCAGCTCTGCCACTGATCTGCTACGAGACCTTGGCTAAATCAGTTTAAAACAAGCATCATAAAACTTACACATCTTTATAAGGCACTTATATATCCTTGGAAGAAGAACAGTATACAAATGCTACATTTTGTTGTTGGTTTTATACTATAAATTTACTTATTGTCCCAGTTAGCCGTTCATTATAGTATTCTTGTTTATGCTTTTCTGTTTAAAATTTATTTGGTTATGTTTGTTGTTGAAATATTTATTGAGGATTTTACTTTCCACCTGTTATATTTCTCTGCCATATTTTATGATTGTTTCTTGTTATTGATTTTATTTTTGTCTGGCATCTTCCTGGATTTGCTTTTTTTAAACTTAAAATCCATCTGTTTTAAAAGAATGTTTATATCTTTCTAGAGCTGTCCCAGGTGCCTGGGGAAACAACGGAGATATATCTAGCCCTTTTACCTGGTAAATTAAACAGCAATTAAATGGTTAGTCTCGTCTGTAACAAGAAATGTCCTGGGTTATGCTGCAGTGTGTGCTTACTTGCATTTACAGCTTGAGCCAGAGCCACTGAAGTCAAGGGGGTCTTTACAATAGGACTCAATCCTGCAAGGTATTGTGCACCTCCCACACTGAATTCAATGGCAGTTACGGGCATTCAAGAACAACATGGATTTGCAGGACTGAGCTCTTAACCCTTTAAGTGAGGACACAGCGTTAGTGTGATCTCACTTGTTTGAACAGAATGCACTGACATATAACGTATGTCCACGGGGCAGTGGAGGAAGTAATAGGATAAGATTGGTTTGCTGAAAAGCTGATTTCAGAAATTCTTTCAGGCAGGTAATTACTCCTTGTACTAGCCTTATATTGAGAGTGATGTCTGCCAAGTAAGTACTTGCAGAGCAATCGTGCCTTCCTCTTCCTTATACTAGAGTACTGGAATTGTTTCATTGTTAACCAGTCATGCAGCATTTATTGGTTAAAGACTCACATATACTACATGGAGAAAATTATAAAACATCAATTGAGGGAGAAACACAATAGTGTCTTGGTCTATGCCTGGGGTCCGAGGTGCTACAGCAATATAATACTTCTATGTGTCTTCCAGGCTGTGTTAACATAAGGACCGCTGCATGAAAATATTAAGTTTGTTCCTTAAAGGGCACATTTTATTTAAAAAAATGCATTTGGCCTAAACTATCAGTTTTGACTATCTAAGTTAAGGGGACCCAATTTTTAAAATGTTTGCCTTACATTGCACCTGCTAAATATGAGTGTAAACAAAATATGCATATGAGAATGCAGTGATATATTCACAGCATGTACACAGAGAAACCATCAAATGCTCTTGCTGGATGGTTGCATTGTAACAGGTGTGTTGCATTAACAGGTGATGCATTAACAGGTGTGTTGTGAGCAAGACACGAGAAGTCATTCTTCCGCTCTACTCTGCTCTGGTTAGGCCTCAGCTGGAGTATTGTGTCCAGTTCTGGGCGCCGCATTTTAAAAAAGATGTGGAGAAATTGGAAAGGGTCCAAAGAAGAGCAACAAGAATGATTAAAGGTCTTGAGAACATGACCTATGAAGGAAGGCTGAAAGAACTGGGTTTGTTTAGTTTGGAGAAGAGAAGACTGAGAGGGGACATGATAGCAGTTTTCAGGTATCTAAAAGGGTGTCATAAGGAGGAGGGAGAGAACTTGTTCACCTTAGCCTCTAAGGATAGAACCAGAAACAATGGGTTTAAACTGCAGCAAGGGAGGTCTAGGTTGGACATTAGGAAAAAGTTCCTAACTGTCAGGGTGGTTAAACACTGGAACAAATTGCCTAGGGAGGTTGTGGAATCTCTGTCTCTGGAGATATTTAAGAGTAGGTTAGATAAATGTCTATCAGGGATGGTCTAGACAGTATTTGGTCCTGCCATGCGGGCAGGGGACTGGACTCGATGACCTCTCGAGGTCCCTTCCAGTCCTATAATCTATGAATCTATGAATCTATGAATGAAAACACTACTTTATTTTTTAGAATTCAAATTGATAGCTCACAAGAACCCCAAAACAGAGAGAGACAAAGCAGGCTGCTGCCTAAAACAAAGAGGCACAACTCCCTCCATCTTACTCTATAGCAGAACCAGGATAGCAGGGGAAATAGCACCCCCACAATGGAAATATTGTGTGGGCTGATCTATGTTTCTGCCCCCACTTGGATTCACTTCCCCTTTGACTCTGCCCCAAGTCACCAAGCCCCAGTTGCTACCTTCTCATTGGCTGATTGACTGGGAACTGAGAGCCAATCATATTCTGGACAGGCCCCCTTCAGCAGTTGGCAGGGCAATGCACAATTCCACCAATTGTGAGGCAGTAACTGCAAGCACCAGTGCAGGAGTTAAGGCGAGAGCAGGACCTGGAGGTGATGGAGCATCTGCCACACAACCCATATTTGGGCTGAGACACATGTAGGAGCGACGGTGATCACTCCCCTTACTCCCTCTCTGCTCTAGATAGGCTGTCTGTAGGAAAGCATGTGAGCAAAGTCTGCAGACAGAGTCCCTTAGCCTACAAGTAGGACCAGGAAAAACTCCTGAAATGTAAAGTGACAGCAGGTATTTACATTCCCAGTTACCTGTTTTCCATGAATAAATGTGGAATTCCCTTTTTGGATGAGTATTTAGCAGTGATAGTTTAGTGTCCATCTTATTTTGGTGCTTAATTTCCCCCCTTTAGTCACAGAATCAAATTTGGCTTTCAATTCTATGGGTGCAAATCTCACTGGAATCAATGGCGAACTGAAGCCCAGAATATTGTGTTTATGGCATCACCCTTTGTTGCAATGGAAATTAATAAGACATCACAAGCAGAAACTTTTGATTTTGGATGAGGACTAAACAGAACAGACAATGTACTTTTAAAAGTTTATCTTGTTTGTGTATTATTCCTCCTAGTAAAAAAAAAAGGGACAAAACACTTTCTTGTATCTAGATACTTAACCAGCCCTCATCACCACAGTATCTGAATGCCTCAGATACTACTCTGAATTGTTTTCCTCACAATAACCCGGTGTAGTAGGTAGAATAGTATCCCCATTATACAGATGGGCAACGAAGGCACCAGGTAAATCAAATGACTCGCCCAATATCACAAAGGAAGTTCGTGGCAGAGCCAGGCATCTGAGTCCCAGACCTGTTTCCCTTCCACTGAACCATCCTGTCTTCTCTTTAAAAAATGGCATATAGGTCCAAATAGATAACAACTCCTGCTGTAATCAATAGAAGGTCTGCTATTTCAGGCACAGGATGAATTAGGCCCATCATGTTACCACTCAGATCCAATCTTTTTCTTCAGTTACATGGAAAAGAACTTGCCATTGATTTCAGTGGATATTTTATCAGGACAGATTTCTTTTCTAAACAAATCTGCGGATATTTAAGCTCAAGGATTTGTATTTTGATTGATTATTTTATGTGCATTTTCGATGAAGTGTAAAAAAAAAAAAACAGTAACGCCAATCACTAAAGTTAGACACTTTCTCTTCATTTTTCTTCCCAGAAACATTTTCAGAATTTTTAATCATTCTTTTGTATCCAGCAAAATGAAAATAAATGTGTCTGTGATGGTTCTATTCAGCTAATTAATCAGAATTGTGCAACTTTTTCTTGGTATTAATAAAGTATAATACAATGTACAAGTGCTGAATAATGGATGAAACCAGCCTGATTCCTTAGCAAAGGAGTACAAGGTCCTATCTTATAAATATTGAGGATGGTCATCAAGTGCTCAGCGGGGTCATCGGAGAACACGTCAAAACAGTATATCTGAGTAAATGCCATTTTTATTGTTTACATTTCTGAGTAAAATCAATGGATTCTACAGAGGAATAAAATTGAATTATGGGTCCAGATACCTGTTTCAACAGCTCTTTCTTTTGCCTGCAGTGAATCTGTAGAGACATTCTGGATGCATTATCCTGTAAGAAAGCCAGTTAAAAGTTAGGGCAGTGGTGCATAGAAAAATCCAACAACCAACATTTGGGAAAGAAGGATTTGGCATTGGAAGACTATGAGAGATACAGAAAAGATGAAATCATAGGATTCTAGGAGCTTGTTCCAGGGAAGGGTAATTGTGAGCCATCATAGAACTGCAGCAGTGCTGTTATGATCAGTCAGTGAAACATGGACCATTACTGGGTGTGAGGCTGTTGGAGATTTCCAAGTTTCTGCCACTAAAATAGCAGCATATCTAATCTGCTGTGCATGTGCATTCTCATACTATTGGGTTAATTTTATATTTTCCCACAGTTAGGATCAGGGAGAGGTTAAGGCAGGGAAGTCAGTGGAAAGAAAAGGAATATAAGTCTAGAAACTACATACTATCTCCTCCTATGCTCTATGGCAAGGAACAGAATATGACTGAGAAGCCCCCATTATTATACCATTATTTTACCTCACTTTATTTCACATAATTCCTTGGTACATGTACCTATATAACTAAAAGAAGATGTTGTCATCGTCGTCGGTGATCTCTTGAGGTCGAGGATGATCTCTTTCATGGGTTTTATTTTTTCATGGGTCTTTTGGTGACTGAGGAGTCTGACCCTTGAGCCACAAGCTCGTTGGCAGACTTTGCAGGTGGTGTTTGAAGACAGGGTTGGGCCGCGATCGCTGCGTGACCATTGCCGTTCCTTTCTTTTCTGGCATTTGTTTGCAACCAGGGCAAGGCAATTTTCCTCCAAAGTGGACATTCCCTCTCTGACAAGTCTTTGCCAGTTATCCCTATCCTGAGCTGCTGTCTCCCAGTGTGTGGTGTCGATGCCAAACCTCTTGATGTTTATCTTGAAGGTGACTTTAAAGTGTTTCTTTGGGCCTCTCCATTTCCTCTCTCTTTTGGTAAGTTGGGCATACAGCAGTTGTTTTGGTAAGCATACATCAGGCATGCTCCACCTCAGCTGGTGCTGGATAATCAGGGCCTCAACACTGAAGACGTTAGCCTCTGTGAGGGCACTGACATTAGTGCGATGATCCTCCTATTTTATGTTGAAGATCTTCCAAAGAAAGTGCTGGTGCTGGCATTCCAGGTTTTTCAGGTGTTTTCTATAGATCACCCAAGTCCCACAGCCATAGAGGAGAGTTGGGATTACCACCGCTTTATAAACTAAAAGTCTACTATGTGTTTTGATGTTGTGATTGTTGAACACACAGCGAGACAGTCTGCCAAAGGCAAGGCTGGCACAGTGAATTCTGTGCTGAATCTCGATGTCTATATCTGCCCTCTGTGAGAAATGGCTGCCAAGATAGGCAAAGTATTCTACATTTTCCAGTTCTTCTTTGTCGATATAGATATTCCTTGCTGAGTCCAATGATTGACCAGGGACTGGCTGGTGGAGAACTTTTGTTTTGCCGATGTTCAAAGTTAGCCCTAGGCTTTTGCAAGCTTCAGAGAAGCAATTAAGGGCTTTATATAGATCCTCCTTTGAGTGTGCAACTATAGTACAATCATCTGCATATTTGCGTTTGGTTATTGATATTGTTATTGTTGTTGTTGCTGATACTACTTTTAGTTTCTGCACGGAGATGAGAAAGGTTGAAGAGGTTGCTGTCAATCCAATACTGGATGCCAGTGCCCTGTGGTAGACGATCTTGGGTTAGTGTTTTCATAGCTGCTAAGAAAATTGAGAAAAGGGTGGGTGCCAATACACAACCTTGTTTTATGCCAGTTTGGATGACAAACGGCTCAGAAGTAGAGCCACTGCACAGGATGGAGGCAGTCATCTGGTTGTGGAGGAATCCTACAATGGTGATAAATTTGCTTGGGCAGCCAAACTTTGACATGATTTTCCACTGAGCCTCACAGTTGACAGAATCAAAGGCTTTGATCAGATCGATAAAGGCCATATACAGCACCTGGTGTTGGAACTGCCTGGCTGCGGAAATCATATTGGTGATACCTCGTGATGGTCTGAAGCCACACTGGGACTCTGGAAGTACTTCATCTGCAAGAGGGAGCAAGTGATTCAGTAAGATTCTAGCGAGAATCTTTCCACCGACGGATAGGAGGGCAATGCTTCAATAGTTGCCACAGTCATCCCTACCTCCCTTTTTGAAAATGGTGATGATGTTATAATTACATAAGTCAGTGGGGATTTCTTCGGTGCGCCATATTTTGAGGAACAGCAAGAGAAGCTTGTTAGTCAATGTTTCTCCGCCCATTTTCAGTACTTCACCTGGTATGCCATCATGACCTGGTGCTTTATTGTTCTTCTTTTGTTTAATTGTTTTGCAGACCTCCTCAGGTGTTGGTGGGTTGGCAAGAGTTTCCCAGATTGGGTGCTGAGGGATGAAGTCAATGGTGTGTGTGTTATGTCTACTACACCTTTAAATGTAGAGGAGCCTCCATACATGTTTACTGAGGTAGCTGGGAGACAACTGCTCTTTTGCATTCATTTCAGATTCAGAATGTTGTAGAATGAGTTATTGTGTTCCCCTTTATGGGAACTTTATATGGTTCTTTCTTTGTTTCTTGTTTTCCTTAATCTAAAAAAAAGTCACCTCATTTGAAAAATACATGTTTGCTTTTGTGCATGAAATAATATAACAATTAAAACAACAAGCTAACCAAAAGTAATGTTCCCTATTTATACACACACTCAGGCCCCTCAGGGCCTGATCTAAGTCTCACTGAAACCAGTGGAAAAACCCCTATTGTTCAGTTCCTCCATCCCAACCCATGATACATTTCTTCTAAACTGACACCTCTCTTGATTAAAGACTACACATTATATACTGAGTTTTGGCAAATGCAGGCACTAGTTTAATAAGTACATGTATAAGTGAAAAAAGCAGAGAATTCTACATGCCTTAAGAATACATCGTTAATAACCTCTGGAGGAGCTACTGGAGTTATCAAGCATAATGCAGCCATTATGTGCCTAGTGTCCTGTAGCTTTCTCAATAAAACTACACTGAATGATTGTTTACAGTGTATTATTGGGTTTATTATCTCACCATATTACAGAATTTACAGAAACCCAGGTTCAAGCTTTGGCCTTGGATTTCATGTTTTTGTGGCTAGGGAATGCCTGATATCCTTCTCTAATACAGTATTCTAATACAGTACAGAGGACACACTGGTTTATGTCATCAGTAGTAAGATACTGCTGGTAACATTGAAAAGAATCATGATCAATAGTTACTGTTTTACTTCAAGGACGTTGAGTTGAAATTCCTCCCACCTATCCGCTGATACTATCAATTTGCCAATTAAAATGTTTTTCCTTCAAAAATATGGTGTAAAACTTAAACGTAGCCTGGCAAACGGTTTTGAAAAACTGCCAGTCACAGTGGGGGTTGTCCTTTAGGTGGAGGACAAGGAAAAAATGGGTCATGAAGAATGACCAATCATCTGTCCCCACATATACACCACCGACTGAAATGGTCCTTCCAAAACCAGGTTCATTCCAGTGCTGGAACAATGTGGGAATATCTCCTCTTCAGCTGCAGTTCATGACTATCATTGGCATAAAATTCACTACAATTTTGAAAGCTAAAATAATTAAAATCCTGTCTTCCTAATAAAGGCCTGGAGTTGGGATAATAGATCAGTATATGCCAGCAAATGGCATCCTAAGTGTCCTTGTTACAATGTTTTTTCAGTTACAAAAGCACTCACTTAGCAGCAGTACTAACCCACTGTGTTAAGCACAGCACTAAACCTTTTAAAGTGTCACTTTTTCAACATTAATCTCAGGTTTCCAACTCTAATGATAAGAGAGAAAGACAATTGTGTAAGTCATTCTTAACTACACCACTCCGCTACCCGAAACTTCATCAAAACCAGGAGGGGCCCCTTTCCTGCTCTGATAGTCTGACCTAGAAGCAGGGCCGGCTCTGGCTTTTTTGCTGCTCCAGGCAAAAAAGCCTCCCGCCGCCCCCCGTACCCCAGCGGGGAGCGCGCAGGGGAGGGCGCTGAGCCCGGCCGCGGCCCCGCTCTCCCCGGCTGGCCAGAGCGCCACAGGGAGGGCGGTGAGCCTGGCCACGGCCCCGCTCTCCCCAGGTGAGCGCCGCCCCCCTCCAGGTGCCGCCCCAAGCACATGCTTGGAGAGCTGGTGCCTGGAGCCGGCCCTGCCTAGAAGCTCTAATGCCTTTCATTAAAACCATACTGCTTTGATTCCTCACCAGTTGCTGGCTGAGCTTTTACAAATCACCAGACACAGATCCAAAACAAAAGTGAGAGTTCTACTATACCTCGACTGCCATATCCGGATGCTAGAAATCCACACTGGAGAAGATCTTACTTTTGAATGAGACATAAAACTGATATTCTATTGACCACTTTTATTCATTAAAATCTCATTACACTTTATGAAGCACAGGCAGCAGTAACTCTATGCCGTCTTCTGGTTAAATTCAAATTAAGTTAATTAGGCCCTGCTTACTTTGCGGTGTCAAATCTCACTTTTACATTGCAGGTTAAACACAACACCTCCAACATCATAGCACCCCTTACTAGCATGTGGCTCTGACTCAGAATTGAGTCAAACAGCTACCTAAACCAATTTCACTGGTGCCCAGTTTTCTTCTTGGAGGTCTCACATCCAAATAATAAACAAGTCTGACTCAACATAGTGTTGAGATCTGATGTGATCCCAGCCAAGGTGATACAATTGCATGCTCTAAAGTATAAGGATATGACACTCAGGATTGCTGGTAAGAAACTGCTGATTATTTCCTTGCTCCAGTCACATTACTTGGGTCAGAGCAACAAAAAAGTTATACTCTTGTCACATAAGCAGGGGTTAGTACCTACAGGCCCTAATACATACTGTTACACTGTCATAGCTATAAATCTCCACAAATATACTCCAGGGTATATTACTGGATCAGCATCAATGCACCACAGATGAAATTGTCAGAAGTAGGTCTGGATAGAAAACAAGAATTCCATATAGCAAAAGTTTTTGAGGTTTCATAATTTGGAATTTCCATAATTCCAATATGGAATGAAAATGAGACCTTTTGAAAAAAACATATGAGAGGGAGGGAGGGATGTAGAGTGAGAGAGAGAGAAAAAAAATCCACCTCAGCATACCAACGGCCTGGAAACTAGGGCATTCATCTGGGATATGGGAGAGCCAAGGGTTTATAGATTCATAGATTCCAAGGCCAGAAGGGATCATTATGGTAATCTAGTCTGATCTCCTCTACAACACAGACCATAGAACTTCCCCCAAAATAATTCCTGGAACACTGCTTTTAGAGAAACATCCAATCTTGATTTTAAAAATGCCAGTGATGGAGAATCCACCACAATGCTTGGTGAACTGTTCCAAAGGTTAATCGTCCTCACTGTTTAAAATGTATGCCTTATTTTCTGTCTTAATTTGTCTTGCTTCAACTTCCAGCCATTGGTGCAAGCACCACCAACAATTATGGGGTAGTCCCACAAAGTATCAATCTCTATAGAGGAGGTGATAGAAGCCCTGAATAAGATGAATGACGGTAAAGCGGCTAGTGAAGATGAGATAACAGTTCATATGATCATATGAGCAGTTGGAGAGACTGGAATAAACTGGCTTCACAGATTACTGTGTATTGGCTGAGATCAAGGTAGGATACCAGACAACTGGAGAATGACATTGATTGTGCTTCTTTGGAAGGGTAAGGGTGATGTAAATGATCCAAATACTTACCAAGGCATCACTCTGTTAAGTCAGTCCCTTAAAGTCTTTGAGAAAGTTTTAGAAGCAACGTTGAGGTGCAACCTGGAGAGAAGAAACATGTCTTTAGGAAGGGAAAGAGTACTTTGGACACAATATTTGCAATGGGATAAAAATTTGAAAGAATGATACATGGAGGCTGTAACTACTATGTAGCATTTATTTATCTTGAGAAAGCATATGACTTAGTCTCAGAGTGGTGCTTGGAGTATTGAGATGGATGGGAGAGAGTCTTCCAGAAGTAGAGATGATAGAGGAGAGGAGCTGTATAAAGGGCCAAGAGCTAAAGTGGTAATAATACATGGAACTTTCGAGAATGTTGAGGTGATGGTGGGACTGAGACAAGACAGAGTGCTGATTGAGTCCACTTCTCTTGATACGTTACTGAGTTAATTAGTAGGAAACCAACCCTGTGGAGACACTGAAAAAACTAATGTATGCTAATGACCTGACCCTTTTAGATGACAGCAAAGAGGATTTGGTAAATGTGATATCAAAGTGGGCATTTGTGTTTGAAGATCATAGTTTGAAGGAAAGAAAACAGAAATTACACAAGTATGGAAAGTGGAAGAAGAGCTGTTGATTGAAGTTTCAGGAAAGAAGTTGAATCAGAGGGGAAAATTGTATATTTGGGAAGTACATGTTGTGCCATCAGAGAGAGATCTGGAGAACTGAAAAGAAGAACCCAAGGTTCAAGGGCAACAGTGAAAAAGATGGCAGGAGTACTTTGGAACCATCAATTAAGTAACAAACTGAAAGGAACATGTATGCTGCCTGTGTTTGTCCCTGCCTGATCTCTAGTTTGGAAATGGTGGGTCTTATGGAAATGGAAGAAAAGAAGATCCAGGTAGTAGAAAATAATATACTGAGAAGAATGCCAGCAAAGGGTAGACAGAGTGAGCATGGAAGAAATTACAGGGAAAATGAATTTAGGACTCTCAGTGATAGGCTGGAGAGTGCACATTTGAGGGTATACATGTGGTAAGAATGGGAGAATGACCAGCAAAGGAAGTGTAGGAGTCAGAGGGTAGCAAGAAAGGACATGGAAGTCTGAGGATATGAAGGAAAAGCTCTCTTAAGAGAAGATTGAAGAGAAAAGGACTGAAATTCCAAGAGTTACAAATCTGTGCCATGGACCAGAAGGAGTGGTGAAGAATTGTGACACCTCCAGCCCCATGTAAATAGGAAAAAGAAAAGAAGCAAAGTGAAGTGTCAACTTTCAGCCATTGTATTGTGTTATAATTTTTCTGCTAGATTGAGGAGCCCGTTATCAAATATTTCCCCCCATGGTAGGTACTTATAAACTGTGATCAAGTCACCCCTTAACCTTCTCTTTGTTAATCTAAATCAATTGAGGTGCTTCAGTGTATCACTATAAAGTATGTTTTCAAATCCTTTGATCATTCTTGTAGCTCTTCTCTGAACCCTCTCCAATTTATCAACATCCTTCTTGAATTGTGGACACCAGAACTAGACATAGTATTCCATCAGTAGTCAAACCAATGTTAAATACTGAGGTAAAATAATCTCTCTACTATCAAGATTCCCTTGTTTATGCATCCAAGGATTGCATTACCCCTTTTGGATACAGCATTGCATTGGGACGTCATGTTCAGCTGATTATCCTTATACTAGGACCACAAATCTTTTTCAGAATCTCTGCTTTTTCCGATAGAGTCCCCCATCTTGTAAATATGACTGACATTCTTTGTTTCTAGATGTACATATTTCCATCACCTATACTAACATAATGTTTTCTTGCACTCAGCTTAACAACTGATCGTTCTGTATCAGAGTCTTGTCCTCTTCATTATTTATGACTCCCCTAATTTTTGTGTCATCTTCAAATGATGTGAACCTGGTATCTCCCTCTCAATGAAAATGTACTTGAAACTAATATATTATCCCAAAAAGTTTCGGTTTTGACAAATTGGCATTTTCTGATGAAAAATCTTTTTGTCAAAAAATTCCCAGTCAGTTCTAATTAGAAGCCCCTATAAATCATGTGCTCATTGGATCTGAAAAGAAAATCAAAATGCATATTTTTTCTAGATTATTTATTTCATGATGTTAAATTATTCTTGTACACAAGTATATATCATCAAAATGTAGCCTGTTATTAAAGTATTGTATATGTTTCAGAAAACTGTGCAGCAAGGAGAAAATAAACAGCTTCTTTCTTCAATTTACAAAGTCTCTATTAAATGAAGTTTAATTCCTTTCATTGAACAAATCGTTAGGATGATAAGGACTCTCAATAATGCATCAGATTAATAATCTGTCTAGTTCAGTATTCTGTCTATGGCATAGACCAATACTGCTGCTTCAGAGGAAAGTGCAAGAAATACTTCAGTAAGGAGGCATATAATAACCTGTCTATAAAGGAAGTATCTTCCTAGCTCCAGGAAATTAGGGGTGGGATTTACTGCAAAACATACCCCTCCGATATTTCTCATTTGAAGGGATGTTAGTCAGTTTACTCCTAGAGTTACTACAGAATGCCTTCAGTCACACTAATGTAAAAGTAATACAATAGAAAGGAAAATCAGCCTTTAGTCTATTCTGCTTAATTCTCCTCATCATAAAGCACAGAAACCCACAAAACAAATGAGAGCAATGGACACACCAAAACTCTAAGCACATTATAAGGAAATTCTAAAATACTGTACAATCTTCTTGCTAAATTCAAAGTTAGTGTAAGTGGATGCAATTCCATCGAAATCAAGGGAGTAACATCTGGTCTGAATCAGGCCCTTTAACTTAAAACTCAGCAGAACATTCAATTAGTACAGAACTGAATGCTATTGCATGCTATTTTTCTGAACAATCTCAAGAGCTGTGCTTGCCTTGTCATTCATTGCACTTTCAACTCTAAGGATAATTTCAGGAATCCTTTTCTACTTCTACCAAGAAACAGGCAGAAGAGTCCTGGTAAATATATATAAATATATTAATGAAAACAATAGGATTCAAAAGAGTGAAATCAAAAGCTCATAGAAGAGGCTGAATCTGTTAACAGAAGATTTTATACCTCATCTGTAAGCCAAATGGAAAACGAGTGTCAATTTCCCTCATGCTTATAACTAGCCTAGGAGATTATTTATGATACCATAGTGCAATACATTGATAATGTATATGACATGATTATTATATCCCTCTTGTAAGTAAAAATGTGTGACTTTGAACAGTTTCATGTCCAGGGGATCATGCAAGCATTTCACTTCACATGGGTTCACAGCCCTAGAATTTCACTGAGCCTCAGAAAAAACATTAGAGCTCAAAATAAAACCCATCTGAAACCTCCAAGCTACACCTGGTTTTGTGTGAGAATCATGAAACGTTGAACATTTCACATAGTTTTGATGCAAAACCATAAACTCATTCCAGGCCTACTTGAAAGTTGCATATTTTTTTCTTGATCTTCTTACTGAGCCTCGAGTGCATTTGGTGTTTGTAAGAGAACAAAAAGCCAGACCAGTTTCACGTGATCTTTGGTGGTAGCCACCACTTTTCAGAGATCCGTTTGTATATTTTTTGCAGTATACTATATATTTTGGTTTGGGAAAAAAAAGAAACACACTTCTCATGCAAGAATGGCAACACAGTAGGGGCCAAATCTCCAGAACAGCTCAGCACCCAGCAGAATCACTACGAATAATGGAAAACAATGAAAACTGGGCAGCTTCATTTAGGGGCCTAAAAAGGGGACTGAAATCTTTAAAATTTGGAACACTGTGTGTTATTTTAACCCTTGGTAATAAACTCCTTACTTAACACTTTCTAAATGTCTCCTGCTTTCCTTTGTAACCTGAAGAAAAGAAAGATTTGCTTGCCTTGGGGAGGTAAGCCTACCTGAGACCTACAAATTACTCATTTCACTATAGCTCGGCAGACAAGCATATTACAGTCCAGTCAGGCATGATGGCTACATTGTCATTCATGAGAGAAAATAAATCCTGTGCATTGCTGAACCAATCTCTTTCTATTTGTGTATTGTCCGGCTCATGCTTTTCCTCCTCTATCTCCCCCACCACCTACCCCCCCCCACACACACACACACACTCTTCACTATATTTGTTAATGAAAAAAAAAAAAACCTGAGAAGCCAGTTGTTTTCTTATATGATTGTAGGCTCTGGATGCTGTGCATTTTGGCTTTGTCTTTCACCTTCTCCTTGGTTACTGCTGGGCCATGTTGCCTTTGAATTTGTACTATTTTATTTACTCTATTATGTTGTGCAAGCCAAGGCCTTCAGGCAATGGATGCCTTGTAAATCTGTATTTATTATTGTCATTACTGTAGGTCACTTTCCAAGGAGTCTCTACAGAAAAGGTCTGACCACAAAAAAAAAAAAAAAAAAAAAAAAATGGAGGGTCACCAGTCAAGCCATTGTTGACCCACATGGTGTAGGAGTGCATGAAGGAGCAGGCTGTACATATGAACTTGGTTCTCCAGCTCCCAAAAGCACCTTTAGTAGCACCATGTCCTATGTTCATACAGTACATGTGTCTGTGTGTGCAGCAATTCCCTCCACATTTTTGTGTCCTAGTAGCTACCAGCTCTGCTTCCTCCAGAGGATTCGGTGTCCTGGTCTGTTCAGCCCCAGTGCTATGTCCCCTAACACTCTGTGTCCTCTGTCTCCCACATTCTGAGTCCTCCAGGAAACTGTGTCCCCATCTCCTCCAGGAGTGCTCTGTCTCCTCTCCTCCCCTACTGTTCTATGACCCTCTGAATCCTCCACCAGGGTTGTCTCTCCTCACTTTCATGCTCGCTGTCCTCCTCCTATGAGCTCCAGGCAGACCTTTGGGAAGGGGACAGCTTTCTTTAAAACAGTCACAACATATACTGGTTAAGTGATGGGGCTTTTTAAGGGTAAGTCTTGACGGGAACTTTATAAGATATAGAGATGGGCCTGAACTATAAAATTGGATCCATATTTCTAATCTGTAGTTAGTGATATAAGGGTCATCTGTAAAATTAGTATCCAGACCTGGGTTCAGACTGGGGAGTGTTTTGAACTGGAGTTTTGGTTCAACCCCTGAGGCCTGGTTTTCCTTTCACATGACTGTAAATCAGGATTAGCTCCATTCACACCAATGCCAGTGTAAGTAAGTGCAGTCAGGCTCCTAATTTCCAAGAATGATGTCTGGATTCTTTGACAAATAAACACATCCAGTAGCCTTTGTTAAACCTGCTGATACAATAGAAATTGCCACATTAGAGCAGACTTACTTTGCTCATCCATGGCAATAATGCATACCATACAATTCAGAGGAAAACTAAAAACTCCCATGACACACCTGGTTTGTTTATGAAGTGTAATGCTATACTATTGTGGGTGAGGTAAATAGTGTATCAAATCATTAGTCACCTAGAACTTTACAGTTGTCAATATCCTGTACACCGTGGCCACTCAATATGTCACGGTGACAGCAGGGGCTGAATGCAGACTCTGCTGCTTCCAAAGCAGAGGCCCCTACCACTCCTGGTAAAGGAAAATCTCTATTTGCTGTTAGTATTGTAGGGCCTATGCCACACAGTTGATCAGTTCTGATTCCATCCAGAAGATAGCAAAGGTAAACATGCATGCCAGTCACTTCAGCAAAATAATTATCACATTTTACATCCAATATTTTGCCTATGATATTTAAAGTGCAACAAAGATTTTTTTTACTTTAACATTTGAGTAACAGAACAAACAGCCGCCCTAGAAAAAAAAGTTACATCAGAGAAAATGTATGCCAAAAATGAAAGGTAATAGACAATGTCCTGAGATATTAGCACTGATAAGAAACAAAAGACAATAATAATTTCTTGCATGGAAGAAATGAATGTCCCTCTATCTGTCATGTAAACTAAAGGTTCGCTTCAAAATGAGAACACCTCTTTGACAAGACACAAAGGCAGTCTGACGCATTCCTTCCTGCTCAACCTTTGATAAGGAAATCTTTACACAGGAGCTGACTGTAAAATGAACCATAACTTTCAATGCTATCTCCCTTCACCTTTGACATTTGCTCACTGTCACATTAACATTAATAAAATCCAGTTCTTAAAAACCTCATACAAATCCTCCTTTAGCTGCAGTCTATGACCTCTACAAGAGAAATTGTTTGCTTCATGTTGAGAGAGCATGGATTAATGGAATAGAATTTTGGCTCTGATTCAGCAGAGCACATAAGCATGTGCTTAAGCCAGTCAATATTTAACAAAGCATTGAGGCCCTGATTCAGGAAAGTATCATATTCAGGAAAGCACAAGTGTCTGCTTAACTTTAAGCATTTGTTTAAGTCACTTTGAAGTCAATTGGGGCCTATGTCCATGGATTTAAATACGTGGTCTATTTCTACCCACCATTCTATTTCACCTTGTCCCTTCCTCTCCATTCTCCTTGTGTAATACCATAGTCTATCCTTTTGCCATGTCACGACTCTCTTAGGGTCTGCTCCTGCAAAGCCTTTATTAGTATGAGTAGCCCCATTGACTTCAATTGTCTTAGTTATGTGAATGAGGCTTTGATTGTAAGCTTCTCATTGCAGAGACCTGTCTTCTGTTTGCCTGCAAAAAGCTGAACACACAAGTGGTGCTGCGTACAATAAATAAACTGATTAATAGTAATTTGTTAGATTGTAAGCTGTTGGGGGCAGGGACCAGTTTTTGTTCTCAGAATGTACAGTGCCTAGCACAACAGTGTCAAGGTCCATGACTAGGTCTCCTAGGTACTAAGACAATATAAATAATAACAACAACAATAATAATTAAATATGAATAGCTGGTAACATCTTCATCAGCTGGAACATTATGACTTGTATATTTTTGCTGGGTTTTTGCTTTTGGTTTCAATAGCAAACAATTATCTTTGGAAGTGCCCCTAAGTCAGAAACATACATGCAGCCCATAAACAAGTAGGATGCTTTCAAAATGACACCAAAAAATGACTGGCAAGTTTCTCTTTCATCTTTAATTATATCAGATACTCTGGGAAGTTTTCTTGGCATCTTAACTCAAGGCAGTCTTTTTCCCAGTCCCTCACCTTTGGTCACTACTAGCCTTTTGACTTCTGCAGAGGTCTATTTTCAAAATGTATGCTTATTTTTAAATTTCATTAATAAAATGTATAGATTTTGGGGCAGAAGGGACTATTAGGTCATCTAGTCTGGCCTCCTGTAGAACACAGGCCACACAATGTCATCCATTTAACCTTATATTGAGCCCTTTGACTAAAACAAGTCTTCTAGATGTGTAAATCGAAGCTTGATTTTCAGATGAATGCCGTGTTCATAACGGTTCTTATCTGATCTTCATATCACTGGTGTGGTAGGCAATACAGAAGCTAGTTATTATCAAGCTGAGAAAATAGGGAAGGATTCAAAAGACAAAATGTCAATTAGCAAAAGGAGTGGACTCACCATGGCAGTTAACATTTCCGCACTTTAACCACCATCACCACTAACATGCTTCAGCCATGATCTGCAAGGACCATTTGCAGGGATAAGAGTAGTTCAGTCTCCTTTGGCATCTGGACTGCAACTGCCAACAGGGGAGTCAATTAGTTCTGAAAGAAATGAAAACTGTTGTGACTTAGATGTTTGTCTTCTAAGGACTGGACTAAGACAACTTATTTATTTTCCACATTTTAAAGTGTGCTAGAATTGTTATTAGATCTGTTGTTTTCATTTTTAATTACCGTATAATCCTATGATCCTGAGGAGAACTTGGCTAGCCAATGTATTGATCAGGGTGGGTTACTGTCAGTGTTCTGATCCAAAGCTATTGGACTGGATTATTTTTTGCCCTGCTTCTTGTGTAGTCATTAACACCAATGCAAAGTGAGTGCAAAGTAGGTATGACATGCTACCATCAGGGTCTTGGTTAAACCATCACTCTCGCTAGGCAAATATACACTTCTAACAGTCTACTGGCCAGCTAAAGTAGATGCTCCCAAACAAAATGGATGCATTTATGTTATTCTTCTGATGGCCAGCACAGCTGCACTAGTGCTCTATTAACCCAAGCATGTCTGTCTCCCACTTCTTGGCTGTTGCTTAGTTAACGCTCTTTTATCCTAGTCAGTCAGTAATAGGGTGACCAGATGTCCCGATTTTATAGGGACAGTCCTGATATTTGGGTTTTTTTCTTATACAGGTGTCCATTACCCCCACCCCCTGTCCCAATTTTTAACCCTTGCTATCTGGTCACCCTAGTCAGTAACTGGCTCTTTCTGCATGAACACTGCCCTATTAACCCCTTCATTTCCCCCCCCCCCCGAACTCCCTGCCATCCCTCTCCTGGACAGCTCCTCTGTGCAGACACTTATCTCAGCTCTTGGTATTTGTAGTACATCTTGAGGCAGTCACTGAATGAGTCCTGTGTGAAGAGCAGAGGGGACACAAACTGCTGGAAGCAGGATGTGGCCGGGCAGGCTCCTGGGAGATGAAGAAGTCTGGTGCGTGTGCTGGCTCAACAGCAGCAGCACAAGAAGCAGCACTGATCATCACAATGTCCATTCAGGTTTGGCCCAGCCCCCCCTCTCTCATACTCATTCCATTACCCCCTGGCAGCGATGAGGAGCAGCAGCACTGGCCAACCCACTGCCCCCTCAGATTTGGCCCAGACCCCCTCCCACCCATCAAAACAGAGGAGAGACTGGGCCAGAGGGGAGACCAGGTCACCTGTGAGAGAATGGCTTTGCGAACTGGTGCACAGGGTCTCAGCATCACTCAGGTTGGGTCCACATGCTTGAACCTGGGCCATAGCCTCATGCCTAATTTGCCTATGCATTAATCAGGCCCTGGTTACTATTCTGAACTTGTAGCATATTAAATCAACATTGTACTCTTTTCGTACCAGGGTAAATCATTACTCATTATTATTTTGCCTCATATCACATTTTAATTACTGCAACATTTACAGTTTCTGTTCCATGCTGTGGTTTTCTGTGTATGCCTATGTAGTTTAATAGAGCACACCCAAGGTCCACACCTGAGAAAGGCCATTCCTGTTATTTTCAATGCACCATCAACTCACACAACATACTGTATGTCCATATGGCAGCATAAATACCCCTTTCCTTGGACACACACCATATGTCCTAAGGTACTGGATGGTTTCATGTACTGTTACATATTGTCTCCAGTTTCCCAAGATTTCCACATTGCACTTATGAGAGAAAAGGATCACCTCAGTACTTACCTGTTACCATCTGGTTCGTGTGATGTATAATATAGGATCTAACCTGCAAAGTCTGGTTCAGCATACAGAATTGTTTTTTCCATTTCAGTTTTCTTTCCATGTCTTTTTGTTAGTTTGTTTTTAATCCCAATCACGCATTCCACTTGCTCACATGTAACTGTATAACCAAATAGCTAAGGGCCAAATTCTCTCCCTAGCGCTCAGCCCATTTAGGTGAGATATTCAGGAAGTGGAGAAAGAAATCCTCTTCACTCTAAGACCACAAAACAGATCAACAGCCTCTACTGTAGCATTACTGTACCACCTCTGAGGAGACACGGATGGGAAGACACATGTAGCTGAACCTCCTGTGCAGCACCTCCTACAACTTGTCCCTTACCTCTCTTTAAGCAGTTGATTCAAACTGCAGCACTGACCTTCTTGATTTGTGGAAGCAGGGGGTTGGGTTGATTCCCCAGTACATTTTCAGAGAGAAAGAAAGATGTTGGGTTGGCTTAAGGGAAACGGAAGCAAACAATGGCTTTGAGGGCATATCTTTGAGACATCAAAGTGATGCACTGAGTCATCCAGTTGCCTGCTGTTCTAATTTCCCTCAGTTGCTTCACCAATAGGACTACAGGGAAGTGGCAACTGAACCCTGGACACCTCTATCTAGCATCTTGAACCTCACAAATGATGAGGCAGGCCCTGAACAAATATGTATATCTGGTGTCTGTCTACAGGGTGGGGGGATCTGGACTCTTGGGGTTTATTCCCAGTTCTTCTAATGACTTTGGGAAAGTATCACAATCTCTTTGTCACTCAGTTTACCCATCTGTAAAAAGAATACAGTGAATACTCATCTACCTTATAAGTTGCTGTGAGCATTAGTTGCTTGTAAAGGCTGAAGCACATTATGTCAGTATTGTTATAACAGTGTCTGAGACCCCTCTGGGACAGAGACTATTTTTAAAACTAAAAGTAAACCCACACACCCAACAACTGCATAAATCTTAAGACATTTCTCAGATATATGGCAACTTGTGGTCTGACCTCTTGTAAAATCAAATACCAAGCTGGAGGACTGAAACATCTATGACTAAGGGTGTTATATGAAATTGTTTATAGTATTGTAAGCCAAAAAAGTATGTATATGGATCACTTTATCCACTAATGAAATGCAGCTACCTTTGAGTTGAAACGCACTAACTATTGATAAGAACACACTTAGCAACCTGAAAGAACAATTGATGACAAAAATGAAGAAGAATACTGTAGCCAGGAGACAGGAATTTACAGACACATAGTGTAATTACCTATATTGCAATATGGACCATACAACAGAGGTTAACATTCTTACTCTTACGAAATAAATTATCAGATTTTCAATGAGCACAAATGGTCAGATGGCTTGTAGTCCATCAGCTCTTTCTGATATGTCTTATTTACTTGTTTATTTATAAAGTATATACTACATATATTTAAAAGTAACCAACTCAAGATCATCTAGGTGTGCAAAATATGGCCCATCCTCCTTGCACCTTCTGATTATTTGTTACATCCACTCATTGTCTCTTACCTTGTATTATATTATAGGCTCTTTGGAGAAGAGATCATCTTTTATTTTGTTTGTACAGCTCCTGGCACACTGAGGCCCTGAACGCAAATGGGACCTGAGTACTACTGTATTCCTACTAATAAATAATAACGAATAATAATAACAAACACATATCTAACTTACCAATACAGGATGAATTAGAAAACGGAATATTCACAGTTTACTGTTCACGAGCTATTTATGTAGGGGGAAACAACTGACAAAGGGTGACATTCACTCCTGTGTAGAGGGCCATCACAAGGTCTATGTGCCCTCTTAAGTCTCATTTAAGCCCTGAGAAGGAATTGTACATTTTGACTTATTTTCTCAGCTGTAATTAGTTATTATTGTTTTGTGTACTAAAAATGAAGATGCTATGTTATCAGACTGCTTTTTTCCTAATCCTCAAGACTTTATTAAAAAGAGACTGCTACTTTAGCAATATTTTTTTTAGGGAAAAAAGGACCACCTTAGCTTATATTAACTCAACAATTTATCAGTTATGATGGAGAGTTTAAGAGACCAAATTTAAAAGCAATGTATTTGACAACCTAATGTTTGTTTTTGCTTTATCTCTTCTGTCTCTCCTAGCTGATTTTATCCCACAGGGATGTGGGGGAGAAACCATGTGTCTTTCTCACTCCCAGTATAACTGCAAGATGTAAATCAAAGTCACTTTGCTCTTTTTATAATGCATTACTAATGCACACAGGTGCAGAGAAAAAAAACCTAACTGATATCATCATTTTGACATCTAATTTTCTGTCCTCTGTGAGAAAGTGAATCAAAAATGTCTCAATCTGCTTTGAAAGGTTATCATGTGACAGCATAATTCTATTACTGTTGTTGGATTTCTTCACATGATGTCACTAGTTGAAGCTGTAAATCCAGTTAAACCAAAGGACTCACAGCACTGTAGCAAAATCATAGTATCTTGGATGTGGATTGTCAAACAAAAGAAAAATTAAGCATGTTGAAATACATGTCTCAAGGTCAAAGATACAAGGACATACTGATAATATAACTACTATATGTAGCTAACATGATAGAATGAAAACCGTCAGGCTCCCCAATGACTCTGTAAAGCATAGTGAAACCAGAATTCAGTGATGGAAAAGAAATAAGACTGACACATATTAGGAGCCATCTGGGCTTTGCATCTACTTTTCAAAAATAAATGCTGCATTTATCCCCACTTGGAAAATATGAGATATTGAATTACTGACATAAATGACTCCCTTTCCCCCTGAATTTTAACAAGTCATTCAAGCCTCACTGATTTAAACAATGAAAGAGAACAATTGATTGATCTTTATTATATGATTGAGCTCTATAATAAAATATAGCTGTCACTAATAGATCCAAGCAGATGTCACAATTTTTACCCACCATAGGGGTAGTTGGAAAAGAATATTCAGCAGTGCAGTATAACTCTGGTTCCTCCCATCTCCTGCTGAGTTAGGGTCTGTCCATTTTAGTCAACTAAAATCTTGCTATACAGGCCAATAACAGCAGGTCGATATCTATAGTGAGTTTGTTTGGCTATTTTTTTTTCTTTTCTCTTTCAGGTTATTTGAGTTACAGAGTCAGTTGGGATTGTGTATCTGGGGACTGTTTGAGCCTTTGTTCCCTGGATCATCCTTGATCATCTTTGATCAGCCTCAATCAGCCTTGTGATCACCCCTCCCCTGTGTGATTAACGAGGGGGTAGGGCTGACCTAGGAGAGAAGGCCTTAAAAGCCAGAGGCTAAACAACCAAGGGGAGCTAGCAACCAGGGGACCACAAACAAAGAGTTTGAGAGGGAGTTTGTGGGAGGGAGATGTAATATAATCGCTAGGGTTAGGTAGAGTGACCAGACGTCCCGATTTTATCAGGACAGTCCTGATTTTAGAGGACTTGTCCCGCGCCCTGACCTTATATTGGTCGGGATGCACTTTGTCCCGATATCGGGGGGACCGTAGCAAGACGGCGCCACTTACATCTTCCTCCTGGGCCCTGGGGCAGCACAGCTAAGCTCCCGGCGCAGCGGTGCCAGCCCGCCGGCCGGCAGGAACCTGCAGAGTTCAGCCCTGCTCCAGACACAGAGATGGCGAGGAGATCTGCTGCAGTGGGGCGGGGCTTGTAGACCCTGGCAGCAGGCGCCGGGCAGAGAGAGACACCCCCCCCCCTTCAACCCGCCCAAACCCGACCCGCCTACCCCGACCCGCGACTCAGCTCCTGGCACGGCGGCACCAGCCCGCTGGCCGGAAGGAACCTGCAGACAGAGTGCAGCCCTGCTCCACAGCACCAGGCACACAGAGGCGGCAAGGAGGTCTCCACTCCGCTGCGTGCTGCAGCAGCTTGTAGACGGGCGCTAGGCAGAGAGCCCCCCCCTGCCCCTCTCAACCTGCCCCGACCTCACCCGTGCAAGCGACGTGACATGACATGACGTGATGTGACGTCACCCTACCCTAGGAGCCAGAGGGAGGGACCTGCCTGCTGGATGCTTCCTGGGAGCCGCTCCAGCAAGTAAGCACTGCTGGGACTCACCTGGCCCCCTGGCAGGTCCCTCTGGGGGGGCTCCTGGCCAAGCAGGTGTGAAACCTTACCTAGTGGCCAAAGGGAGGGACTCCCAGGGAGTTCGGGGCGAAGCTGCAGAGAAGGGAGTAGGATGGGCTCAGGGAGGGGAGACCAGCACCAACCCACTTGCCTTTCTCCCTGTCTGCAACAGATTTGGGTTTATCTTTATATTAAGGGGCAAATTCACATGCAGATTTCTCACTGAATTCAATAGGTGTTCCATGCATATAATGAGGCCTGGAGATGGCCCATAATTTACACACTGACAGAGGCAGACATGGGGCTTTATTACACTACTGAAGAAGAAAGTTTATCTAATATTTGTGCAAATCTCAGACACTTGAATGTTTGCCCATGCCTGTTGCAATAGATGACAATCTAGATAGGTTGTAATCTCTGCTCCTTTGTTTTCTTTCAGTTTATTTCAACTATAACACTTTATTGTGCTCACACATGGAAAAAATATTGTAAATTTAATTTACAGCCTTATTAATGCTTCCTGTTGGACTTCGGTAAACTGTCATGGATATTTTTATGACCTTCATTACTGTGGTATCTGTGCACCTCACAATCATAGAATCATAGAACTGGAAAGGACCTCGAGAGGTCATCTAGTCCAGTCACCTGAACTCAAGGCAGGACTAAGTATTATCTTGACCATCCCTGATAGGTGTTTGTCCAACCTGCTCTTAAAAATCCCCAATGATGGAGATTCCACAACAGCCGTAGGCAATTTATTCCAGTGCTTAACCACTCTGACAGTTAGGAAGTTTTTCCTAATGTCCAACCTAAACTGCCCTGGCTGCAATTTAAGCCCATTGCTTCTTGTCCTCTCCTCAGAGGTTAAGAAGAACAATTTTTCTCCCTCCTCCTTGTAACAATGTTTTATGTACTTGAAAACTGTTATCATGTCCCCTCTCAGTCTTCTCTTCTCTAGACTAAACAAACCCATTTTTTTCAATCTTCCCTCATAGGTCATGTTTTCTAGACCTTTAATCATTTTTTTGCTCTCCTCTGGACTTTCTCCACAATCTTTAACATATTTATCCTCACAACTCCCCTCTGAGGCAGGGAAGTGCTAATATACCCATTTTACAGATAGCCTCTCTGTGCATCAGTTCCCTAAGGCCCAGATCCTCAAAGGTATTTAGGCACTTAACTCCCATTAAAATCAATGGTAGTTAGGTGCTTATTTACCTTTGAGGATCTGAGCCTTAAGTGGCTTACCCAAGGTCTGTGATGGAGCAGGGAAGCTGGGTCTCCCAAGTCCTATGCTAGCACCTTAACCACTGCACCCTCGTCTCTCTTTTATGTTTCATCCTAATCTGTGACTCTCCATACTTTCATTGTCTGTCATTAATGTAATATTCTTCTAAACAAGATTGTAGTAGGTCAGTGCACTGAAATAACTGACACCTCTTTTTTTAACACACTCTTTGCTAATGATTTCTACAGGTGCCATGTTACTCTTCTCATCGAATGAAATGTTGTTCAGATTGATGAAAGGGCAACAGATATGTAATCTATTAATTTACAATACTTGGCTATGAAGGGCTAGATTGTGCCTTTATACCTCAGTCCTGAGAAGATACATAGAGCTGAAATGCCCCTATGGGAGCTCAGCAAGGGATTTCACCATGGGGAGACACAATCCATCCGTGAACTTCCAGATAAGCCTGCTACCCTTAGTCCTGTGCTTATCCTGCTCTAGTCCTTCTCTTCCTTTGAGGAGATTTATCTTCCTGGGATGTGCACAGGGGGATCAGTCTCTGTGGCCCCTCAAATGCAGTGACTATGGCTGGCCATTTGGCAGGGCTTCATTGGGGAAAGGTTTTGTGCCTCCACCAGAATCCCCCCACAAGGGCAAGTTGCAATCTGGTCTTAAGCAAAGGTGTTAATTGGACAAACTTGTGTTCAGTTACTGGTAATAGTTGAAGGCCTGATCCTGCAAATGCACATGTGAGTAACTTTACTTCTGTGAGTAGTCCCACTGAAAGTCAGTGGACCCACTCACGGTACTAAGCACTTTGCCCCTAGGCTTCAGTCACTATAATGTCCTAAGTGGGCCATAAGCCTGAGCCTTCCAGAAAGTCACTCTAGGCTTTAGTGGTTAAAGGACTAGCTATTCTGTCTGTTTTTAGAACTAGAAGTCACCAAATTAAATTAATAGGCAGCAGGTTTAAAACAAACAAAAGGAAGTATTTCTTCACACGATCAATCTGTGGAACTCTTTGCCATAGGATGTTGTGAAAGTGAAGGCTACAGAAAGGAAAGAATGAGACCAGCAGAATAAGGACAGTGCACTTCAAAAAATGCAGACTTCAACAAATTCAGAATTTGTATGGAAGAAAATGTGGTGGGAGGAAATCTTAAGAGAAGTAGGTGTTCAGGAGAGCTGAGGGTTTCTCAAGGAGACAGTATTAAAGGCACAATGGCAAACTATCCTGATGCACACAACGCAATCAACCTGTGGAACTCTTTGCCAGAGGATGTTGTGAAGGCCAATACTATAACAGAGTTCAAAAAAGAACTAGATAAATTCATGGAGGATAGGTCCATTAATGGCTACTAGCCAGGATGGGCAGGGATGGTGTCTCTAGACTCTGTTTGCCAGAAGCTGGGAATGGGCAACAGGGGATGGATCACTTGATGATTACCTGTTCTATTCATTCCCTCTGAAGTACCTGGCATTGGCCACTGTTGGAAGACAGGATACTGGGCTAGATGGACCTTTGGTCTGACCCAGTATGGTCATTCTTACATTCTTTTCTCTGGCATAGCCCTGGTCTACATTTAAAATTTAGTTTGATTTAGATCTCTTAGAGGTGTGAATTTTTCACACCACATAGCGCTGTAATTAAGCCAACCTAGACCCTGGTGTAGACACGGCTAAATCGACAGAAGAATTCTTCCAGTAACCTAGCTGCCACCACACTGGGAGGTGGTTTACTAGAGTGATGGGAAGCCCCCTTTCATTGATGTAGAAAGTGTCTACACTATGGTGCTGCAGCAGGACTCACTGATTCCAGACCTCTGTGATGTAATTTGCTTCAGCTGTCAGTGGCTGAAGCTGGGGGTGAAGGCAGGACTGGGGGTCTCCCCTCTGTGACTGTGGCTGGAGCCAGAGCTAGAACCGGGACCCTGTACTCCCCTGCCCTGCAACTGGATCTGACTTTGCAATCAGAATCCCGCGCCCCTGACCTGCAGCTTCAGCCGGGGGCTGGAGCCGGAGCCCTGTGCCCCTGGCCCTGTGGCTTCTACTGGGGGCTGGAGCTGGGGCCATGAGTTCTTTCCCTGTGGCTTGTGGTGCAGGCTGCAGCAGGGGCTGTACAACCCCTCTTGCAGCTTCCTAGGGCCCCTCTCATGGCTCTGTGCACCTGTGTCTGTCGTCGTCATCATCTCTCTCCCCGCCCTCCCCGCTCGCCCAATGTGTCCTGATATTTCACTCTAGTGATCTGGTCACCCTATGGTTAGGAAGGGCCACATGGCCAGTGCCAACACTGCTCCTGTCTCCTCCACCTGTATCCAGACCCTGGATGCCTCTACCCAGAGCCTGGTGTGGATTTGCAGAGACTGTGGCCTGCATTTCACACTCACAGAAAGCCAAGTTGGGAGGACCATCCAGTGCAAAAGGTCCTTGCTGGTGGAATCTCTCAGGAAGCAGGTGGGAGAGCTACAAGAGGAGGTGGCTGGGCTGAGGAATATCCGTGTCCATGAGGAATTCCTTGAGGGTATTCACATGGAGACATCCAAGGTTGAGGAAGCTATCCATCTACAGAGGATTGCTGTCACACCACCAGGGAAAGAATATATGGCTCTGTCACAGAGGACACTGGCTGCTGGTTACTTCTGGCAGCTGGCAGTGTTCCACCCATACTCCCAACCCACTCACCATGGTGATGGAAAACAGATATGCTGCCCTGGCAACAAGTGATGAAGAATGACCCCCGAAGGTGGAGGACGGAGGCATGGCCGGCTCTAGGATTTTTGCCGCCCAAAGCAAAAACAATTTTGGCCGCCCCCCCCCCCTTATTTAATTACCCCACCCCCGGCCCCACCTCAACTCCGCCCCTTCCCCAAATCCCCAGCCCTGCCTCCTCCCCCCAGGCTCTCAAGCCTAGGAGGGAGGGAGGGGGAGACTCCGAGTGGCCGCGGCGCGGGCGCCGCTTCTCCCCCTCCCTCCCAGGCTCCGAAGCCTGGGAGGGAGGGGGAGCAGCAGTGCGCGAAACGGTCGCTTGGGATCTCCCCCTCCCTCCCAGGCTCTCAAGTCTGGGAGGGAGGGGGAGCAGCGGTGCGTGAAACAGCTGTTTCGCGCGCCGCGGCCGCTCGGGATCTCCCCCTCCTTCCCAGGTTTGAGAGCCTGGGAGGGAGGGCAAGTAGCGGCGCGCGAATCAGCTGTTTCGCGCGCCGTGGCAGCAGCAGCGGAGGTGAAGTAGGGTGGCCGGGGCACATTTTTAGGAGCGGCATTCTGGCGCCGGCCATGCTGCTCCTAAAAATGTGCCGCCCCATGCACCAGCTTGTTTTGCTGGTGCCTAGAGCCGGCCCTGGACGGAGGATCACAGCCACGACTCCCAGGAGGAAACATAGGGTAGTGGTGGTTGGTGACCCTCTTTTGAGGGGGATGGAGGCACCCATCTGTCACCCTGACATGGCATCCCGCGAGGTATGCTGACTGCCAGGGGCCCATATCCAAGACGTTATGGAGGGATTGTTGAGGATAATTCAGCCCTCTGACTACTATCCCATGTTTCTCATCCATGTGGGCACTAATGATACTGCAAGCTATGACCCTCAGCAGATCAGAAGTGACAACAGGGCTCTGGGAGTAAGGGTGAAGGAGTTGGGAGAGCAGGTGGTGTTCTCTTCAATCCCTCCGGTCAAGGGTAGGGGCCCAGGAAGAGATAGATGCATCCTGGAGATGAATGCCTGGCTGCGAAGATGGTATCGCCAGGAAGGCTTCAGCTTCCTTGACCATGGGATGCTGTTCCAGGAAGGACTGCTAAGTAGAGAGGGGGTCCACCTATTAAAGAAGGGGAAAAGCATATTTGGATACAGACTGGCTAACCTAGTGAGGAGGCCTTTAAACAAGGTTCGAAGGGGGCAGGTGACCAAAGCCCACAGGTAAGTAAAAAACATGGAGATCTGGGAGAAGGGTCAGAACTTGGGCTGTTATAACATGGGATAAAGGAGATACAAGACAGAATGTGGGTGGAATAAAATCAGTATCTTAGATGTCTGCATACTAATGCAAGAAGCCTGGGGAATAAGCAGGAAGAACTCGAAATGCTAGTAAATAAACACAACTATGATGTAGCTGGCATCACAGAGACTTGGTGGGATAATCTGCATGACTGGAATATTGGTATAGAAGGGTACAGCTTGCTCAGGAAGGATCAGCAGGGAAAAAAGGTGTTGCCTTATATATTAAAAATGTATACACTTGGATTGAGGTTGATATGGAAATAGGAGACACTTGTTGAAAGTCTCTGGGTAAGGATAAAAGGTGTAAAAAAACAAGGGTGATGTCATTGTAGGGGGTCTATTATAGGCCATCTAACCTGGAAGAAGAGGTGAATGAGGCTTTTTTTAAACAATTAACAAAATCTTCCAAACCACAGGACTTGGTGGTGATGGGGGGACTTCAACTACTCAGACATCTGTTGGGAAAATAACACAGCATGGCACAGATTATCCATCAAGTTCTTGGAATGTATTGAGACAATTTTTTTTATTTCATAAGGTGGAGAAAGCTACTAGAGGAGAGGCTGTTTGATTTTGATAAATAGGGAGCAACTGGTTGAGAATTTGAAAGTGGAAGGCAGCTTGGGTGAAAGTGATCATGAAATGGTCGAGTTTATGATTCTAAGGAATGGTAGGAGGGAGAACAGCAAAATAAATACAATGGATTTCAAAAAGGCAGACTTCAACAAACTCAGGGAGTTGGGAGGTAAGATCCCAGGGAAAGCAAGTCTAAGGAGAAAAACAATTGAAGACAGTTGGCAGTTTTTCAAAGAGACATAGTTTTCTCTTGTGCCCTTAATAATCTCACTGAGTAGGAAAGATAGGAAGTATGGCAAGAGACCACTGGCTTAACCAATGGTCTAAAAATCAAAAAAGAGTCCTGCAAAAAGTGGAAACTGGGTCAAATTACAAAGGATGAACATAAACAAATAACACAAGTATGTAGGGACAAAATTAGAAAGGGCAAGGCATAAAACAAGATCAAACTAACTAGAGACATAAAGGGTAACAAGAAAACATTCTACAAATACATTAGAAGCAAGAGGAAGATCAAGGGCAGGGTAGGCCCATTACTCAATGGGGCGGGGGCGGGAGGGAACAATAACAAAAAATGTGGAAATGGTAGAAGTGCTTAATGACTTCTTTTTTTCTGTTTTCACCAAGAAGGTTGGTGGTGATTGGACATCTAACATAGTGAATGCCAGTGAAAATGTGGAAGGATCAGAGGCTAAAATAGGGAAAGAAGAAATTAAAAATTACTTAGACAAATTAGATGTCTTCAAGTCACCAGGACCTGATGAAATGCATCCTAGAATACTCAAGGAGCTGATTGAGGTAATATCTGAGCTATTAGCAATTATCTTTGAAAAGTCATGGAAGATGGGAGAGATTCCAGAAAACTAGAAAAGGGCAGATATAGGGCCAATCTATTAAAAGGGAAATAAGGGCAACCTGGGGAATTACAGACCAGTCAGCTTAACTTCTGTACCTGGAAAGATAATGGAGCAAATAATTAAGCAATCGGTTTGCAAACATCTAGAAGACATAAGGTGATAAATAACAGTTAGCACAGATTTGTCAAGAACAAATTGTGTCAAACCAACCTGATAGCTTTCTTTGGCAGGGTAACAAGCCTTGTGGATGAGGGGAAGTGGTAGACATGGTATATCTTAATTTTAGTAAAGCTTTTGATACTGTCTTACATGACCTTCTCATAAACAAACTAGGGGAATGCAACCCAGATGGAGTTATTATAAGATGGGTGCAAGACTGGTTGAAAAACTGTTCCCAGAGAGTCGTTATCAGAGTTTCACAGTCATGCTGGAAAGACATAATGAGTAGGGTCCCACACAGATCAGCTCTGGGTCTCGTTCCGTTCAATATCTTCATTAATGATTTAGATAATGGCGTAGAGAGTACACTTATAAAGTTTGTGGACGATACCAAGGTGGGAGGGGTTGTAAATACTTTGGAGGATAGGATTAAAATTCCAAATGATCTGGACAAATTGGAGAAATGGTGTGAAGTAAATAGGATGAAATTCAATAAGGACAAATGCAAAGTATTCAACTTGGGAAGGAACAATCAGTTGCACACATACAACATGGGAAATGACTGCCTAGAAAGGAGTACTGTGGAAAGGTATCTGCGGGTCATAGTGGACCACAAGCTGAATATGAGTCAAGAATGTAACACCATTGGAAAAAAAAAAGCAAACATCATTCTGAGATGTATTAGCAGGAGTGTTGTAAGCAAGGTACAAGAAGTAATTCTTCCACTCCATTCCACACTTATTAGGTCTCAACTGGAGTATTGTGTCCAGTTCTGGGCACCACATTTCAGGAAAGATGTGGACAAATTGGAGAAAATACAGAAAAGACCAACAAAAATGATTAAAGGTTTAGAAAACATGATCTGTGAGGGAAGATTGAAAAAATGGATTTGTTTAGTCTGGAAGAAAGAAGATTCAGAGGGGGCAGAAAAACAGTTTTCAAGTACATAAAAGGTTGTTAAAAGGAGAAAAACTGTTCTTAACCTCTGAGGATAGGACAAAAAGCAATGGGCTTAAATTGCAGCAAGGGAGGTTTAAGTTGGACATTAGGAAAAACTTTCTAACTGTTAGGGTGGTTAAGCACTGGAATAAATTGCCTAGGTGTAAGGATATAAAAGAAGGTACTAACAGTGATTCCCCCAAGTGACAGTGACCCCCTCATAATTTGTCCCCCACACTTTAAAATCCAACAGTTTCACCAAGTACAAAAATCTCTTGGGTCTTCTGTTAAAACTTGTAAGCTATTGTCTGTAGAAACCATTGATTATATATATCCTGTGAAAGATACTTTATTACTATGTAAAACTTACAAACAAGTTAATTGACTTTGTTCTTGAAGTAATTGATACAATGTAAACAAACACTATAAGCTGTTAAGTGACTTTCACTTCATTCAACGGCTCCTAGGACAGACCCCCACCCTCTGTGATTAAAGGGCCGGGAGTCTCAAATGAATTAGCACACACCCCAAAAGTGGTGGAGACAGTAAATTAAAATATGGTTAAGATATGGAATGTATGTTGATGAATGCTTGATGTACATAAATGGTTAGGGAGGTGCCAGCCTAGAAAGGGAGTATCCATCGGCTGAAGAATGTGTCAAGTAGGACCACCAGACAACCCCCTGAGGGTAAACTGGGATCCACCCCATCACCTGGAAGGATGAGAAACAAAAACTTTGGACAGTGTGGAGCCACCAGGAATGTGCCACTTTGGACAGGAATGTGCCATCTGCTGATTGAGTAGGCAACAGCAGGATGAAACAGTTCCCATAGACTAACATAGGAATTAATTCCTATAAGAATGGACTCTAAAGACTGATGACTTTGAGTCTCTGGTTCTGCTGCCAGCCTAGGAGCATCAGGTGCACCTGACACAGACTCGGCTCCATCCTCATGACCAAGCTACCTGACCAGTAACTTGGCATGAGCAACTTCTAGGCTAGTAACTATAACACCTATACAGAACTTGAATGAATGATTATGTGAATGAATCTCTCTCTCTCTCTCTCTCTCTCTTTCGCTATATGTATGTGTGTGTGTATAAGAAATAAGTAGTCAAACAACGTTGTTTACTTTTATCTTTTGCTTTATCAGTATATTTACAATAAATGTGGCATCTTTGCCTTATCCCTCTTAATAAGATCCTGCTGGGTTTTTTTCTATTGGTATAACATCGGGAGGCTGTGGAATTCCTATCACTGGAGATTTTTAAGAGCAGGTTAGACAAACACCTGTCAGGGATGGTCTAGATAATATTTAGTCCTGCCATGAGTGCAGGGGACTGGACTAGATGACCTCTCAATGTCCCTTCCAGTCCTATGAGTCTATGTTTCTATATATTTTAAAAAATTCTTGCCTTCCTCACTTACTGTTCAACTCTCTTCATCACCTATCTCATTTGCATTGATGAAAGCAAGGCACTGATGAGCAAAGATGGTGGTTAAAGCACAAAACCAAGAGTAAGTAGATGTGGATTATAATCCTGGCTTCAACACAGACTTCATAAGCAATGTTTGTTGGTCATCTGATTTAAGACAAAATACTTTTCTGAATCCTGATTCATGCGGGTTGACCCTTCTATCCCCACAGGGCCCCATTGCCTTCAATGGCGCTGTGCGGGGAGCTACATCTGTGGATCTCTCTCTCTCTCTCTTTTTCTCTCTGTGTGGCTCAGTTTCTTCATCTGAAATCCATTAAAGGCATTACTTCCATCAACCCATGCTGGAATTCCCATGACTATTAATAGGAGTTGCGTCCACATGGCCTAAATTGCTGGAACAGTAGAGAATCTTATAGTACCAAATAATGCAGGATTGAAAACTGTCCTTTTGGTATTTCATGGCCATTTGGTGCTCTCTATTGAAAGCTGAAGTAGGCCTGAGCTGAGAACTCCAAACCAAGATTCCAATTTACACAACAGTTGGTGGAGATGCAGTTTTGGTGTTCAGATTCAGATCCATATTTTTACAGTATATTTTTATTTGGATTCAGAATACAAAAATCATAGAGTTATATAATGAAAAAAATATTAGTGCCAGATGAACATAGCATATTATAACTGTATGACTAATAAGATAAGATGAAAACAGTATCTAACAAGTAGGATGAAGTATAATAGTTCATAACTCTGAGGTTCTACTGTATATAAACACCTCGGGAATGGAGGTTGTTTGTAACTGTGAAATATTCGTAACTCTGAACAAAATATTATGGTTGTTCTTTCAAAAATTTACAACTGAACATTGACTTGATACAGCTTTTAAAGTTTGCTGTGCAGAAGAAAAATGCTGTTTTCCCTTTATTTTTTAACTACTTTCTATTTAACACTGTGCTGTACTGTATTTTTTTTTTTTTTTTGGTCTGTGCTGCTGCCTGCTTGTGTACTTCTGGTTCTAGATGAGGTGTGTGGTTGACTGATCAGCTCGTAACTCTGGTGTTCATAACTCTGAGGTTCTACTGTAACTACGGGCTGCATAAGACTGCCATTAATTTTTTTCCTACTTTTAAAAAGAAGAGATAAACTGTTTCTGAACAGTATATCAGTTGCTTCATTGTATTATGATGTAAAGAAAGAATTATGGATTTACTATTATATGCTCAAAAATAGTATTTCAGGAAGTCGTATTGATCAGAGAGAGACATCTTTATACTTGGGCCAGTTACCAATTAAGTTCATTCAAAATAATTCCAATAGTTCAGTCCAAAGGTTACTATGTATAATCCATTGATTTTGTAAAAAAATGTTGTAACGGGATGGATTCAAGCTGAGGAATTCAGCTCTAGTTCAGAATCTGAATTTCCCCTTGGTTCTAGGGAGTGTGGATCTGGTGTTTGGTTTCAGAACTATTTGTAATGCAGAAAACTTAATTGTGCAAATTGGTCTCTTTTGGTCAAACCTATTAATGTTCAGGATAAGACCTACAACGTGAAGCTCTCTGTACCAGCCTGTCTCAAAGATTATTCTATTAAAACTGCACTGCTGACTTCTGCTTTCTTTTCTTCAAATGTCTAAAATCCAATTTATGAGATTCATTGCTGAAGTCATCAATTGTTCCTCCCAAGAGAAGAAAAAAGGGACAAACCAAGATCACCTTGAAATCCATCTAAAGGGAAGATGGAATTTTCAAGTGATTTAAATTGATTTACATTTAATTTTTCACACAGTCCATTGTGTAACAGCCATATTTTGTGAAATTAAACCTTTGTGCTTTTTTATGGTCAGTCCAACTCTGAGCTGCTATGGGACTTTTAAAGTTTGAGAGAACAAACTTGAGATCATTAGCGTTACTCTTATTAGGCCTCTTATAAACATACTGGTCCAGGGAAAAAACAAACAAGTAGCTGATACTGTCGAAAGCTTCACAACCCAAGGCCACCCATTTGTGATGCTAAATTGTGATGCCATTCATAGTAGACTGAGACACCATTGTGTCAGACACAGAGTAGTACATGATCCTGGTCTCAAAGAGCTTACAATCCAAATAGACAAGACAGACACAGGGTGAGGGAATGGGTAGAACACACAAGCAGAGTGAACAATGGGATGGCAGAAAAATATAATGTTAGTTCCACAAGTTTTTGCGGGGAAGGTGAGGGGTGTGTGAGATTACTTAGGGAGAAAAGCTAATTGGAAAAAAAGGGGAAGTAAATTATGGGAAGGGACAGGGCAGGAGGGAAGAAGGCAAGGGAGCAGGAGGGAAGTGAAGCTCAGGTGAAGTGACTGTGAAGGAGAGAGTTGGAGCAATGCACCTTACTTTCATTTTTGATCCATAATGAAATAGCTAACCATGTTGACTTCTAAATCATCAGCATTAGGTTTCTGAGGTGAATCAGGAGAGACCATTCTGACCTCTCTAGTGTTACTTGTCATGGTTCAGGGCTAGCTGCACCTCTGACCATTTCACTCGTTTCACTGAATACACACCCCTTCAGATGTGAGGTTTCTTATGCCTTCACCTCTCTTGGGATGAAATCACACAGTTTTCCCACTTACATGGAGCCCAGGGCTACAGTACTTGTGTATCGACTGTACTTACCACAACAGGTCTGACAGGATTCAATACCTGCAGTTCTTCCCTTCAAGAGTTTCAAAATACAGTGACCAGGCAGCCATCTCAAACAAAGTATTCTTTAATCTTAACAGCAGGAATAAAGTATAACATAAAAGAAAAAAATATTTTAAAAACTACAAAAGGTCTACAAGCATGTCTCTCTTGCCTAAAAGCTTGTCATCTCTTGGCAGAGATTCTAGGCAGATCTCTCTTTCCTGTCTCTAACAACAATTGCACCCTCCCTCAAGAGTATCATTTGTATGCCCCCAGGTTGCTTTGTCTTACTTTCCCAGGCTTTATTTCTTCTAGGTTTATAAACTGGGACACACACATACTACCTTGAGGGTATGTATAGACTGTAATATAAACCCATGGTTAGTGAGATTCAAGTCAACTGATCTGGGTTAGAGAACCCTGGGCTTGAGTGTCTACACTGATTCTTAACCCTACATAAAGACTTTTCTAACCTTGACTCAGACCTGGCCTCTGGCATCCACACTGCAGCACACTGACCCAATTCAAACCAGCCATTTCCCAGAATCCTTAGCACCCTCCTGAAATGTGCCTGCTCTAGCCTTTTGACTATGACGCACTGTAGAAAAACTTCATTGTGCACCCTGCACATTGCAGGAGGTTTGAACAGCCCAGCAACACAGTCTTCTGGGGAGTCATTTTGGTCTGAGCACTCCCAGGTACTGAAGCCAGCAACATGGAGGAGGCATCTTTTGAAGAACTTCTCTTTCTTGCACTTTCACTCCTGTGTCAGGAAACAGGCAGAGATTCCAAGGCATGGGTGAACATTTTGAAAGGTACTGGACAGATTTCATGAGGAGGAGGAGGCGGAGGAGAAAGAGTACCCTGACAGGCAGATTCGCACTGTCATATGCTGCTCAGTACAATTAGCATAGCTCCTGATGCCCCCTACATAGACCATCACTTCTGGCGCAGTATGACACAACCCCCTACCGCTGCATACCCCTTGGCCCCACATTCTCCTTTCCCTTCTTTTCCTGTTTTCTGTGCACTAGGCACCCCGGGAGGGAGTGGAGGTGTCCATAGAAGAGAGGTTCAAGAAGGAAGGCTGCATGGGGTTTTGTTGCCCTGTCCAGCCACTCACAGGGCTTGAATGCATGGGCCATTCCAACATGGAGTTGTCCAAGCTGCTTCTGGACTGAGGGTACATTGTAGAGGGATCAGGCCATGGTGTGGGAGAGGCAGAAGGAGCTGGTGCTCTTCCAGCCATGATGAAGATGAGTGACTCAAACAATTCTCTCAGTTGAGCTTTGTTGTCCTCCCTTATCTGTGGTTCCTGTTCCAGGTACTGCGTTTCAAGTGCCTGCTCCCTCACTGAAGCCCTGTCCTCCAGCTGCATGGTGAGCCTCAGTCTTTGATCCTGCCTCTGAGCATGCCATTGATCCAGTCTTACATACTTCTGTGTCTGGTACTGCATCTGCTGGTCAGCCTTTCAAGAACTTCAACCATAACTTCATCATGGAAACCCTTCTGCTAGGAACAGTCCATGAAGGTACATTGGCCCAGGTGTTAAGTTCTGGATGTACAGCAGCCAGTGGAGATTGAGGGGCCTGAAATAGGACAAGAAACAGAGGGTTACTGTCTAAAGTAAGTCAGTGCAGGAGCACAGAATTAATTCTTGTGGAGTCTCAAGGACATAAAAAGTTACATTTCAAAAGTGAACTAAAATATATTGTGAAAAGAATGCTTCAGTCCACAGAATCTCTCTGGACAGAGCCTGGTTAATCACAATTTTAGAAGATTTGTGTGTAGACAGAAGGGGAGTTAGGTTTGAGCCTGAGCCTAGGTTTACATTGCAGCATAGACATACCCTGAGAAGCTTACGATAATCAAACTTATAGAGCATATAGTATTCATAATGTATTACAATGCAGACCTAAGCCCTGAATCCTTTTCCAGACTGTCTGCAGACTCAAACTGAGAGCAGTGTACTGGTTTATATCCATGTGAAACACTGACACTACCATTTTTTTATGAAATCCATCTAAAATTTGGAAGCTTTTCCTTTCAACCATAAAGGCAGGAAACTTTGGGGGTGGACTTTTCTAAAGCACCTAAGGAGTGTTGGAGCACAAGTCCTATTGATTGGTAATGAGACTTGTGCACTGAAATCCCCTAGGGACTTTGAAAATCTCCCCCTAACTCTTTAAATGAGATCTTACATTCTGGAGCACAAGATTCAGTTTTGGGTAAAGCAAAGGCTCATGAAGCAAATGGAAGCTGGAAAAAATGTGACTCTTCTCTGTACTGCTCTCTCTCTCTCTCTTCTCAATCACAGTAATTGGATTAGCTGAAATCATAGAATGCAATCTCCATAATCTATCATGTGTCACCCCATCCTCATAAATTCTCATTGAGCAAACGTGTTTTGTCCTATATGATGTTCTGTTGAAGAATGCAGCCCAAGTAGACAGTGACTAAAAATTAGCATAAGACGGTTATTTGCTGTCTATCTGAAATGTGTTGATGGTACCAGCCCAAATGTTCACACCACAAAAGCCACTACTACATGTGGCTTTGTTGGAATTCTTCACTTAATGGCAAAAGGATGGACTGGACCCATAGAAACTAACTTACCCTGTCAACCCAAGCAAGGGTTCTTCAAGATCTGAAGTCTGAAGAACGTTGGCAGGGAGTAGTGACAAAAAACCTTCGCAGCCATTGCCCATGTTGTGTGTGACCTGTGAATGCAGTGAAGACTTCAGTCTTTTGTTAATCCAAGCACTAAACTGATGCAAACATTTTTTTGTAAATCTTGCATTCGGGGACTGGAGTAAAGTTCCCTAAAGAAATGAGAATTAATTTTTAAAAAATTCTCCAGTACACACATATAGTATCATTCAAAGAACATTCAGAATTAATTATTTTTCAGTTGCTCTATAATGTAATGTGCTTGTCCTCCACTGAGATTTATCACTTGATAAATTGTGTGGTAACCTATATAGTCAAATGTAATTTGCCACTGGAGTTTTTAATGAGTCATTCAGTTTTTGAGTGGAAAGTGCATAGTTTATTGAATTATGGCCAGCAACTGAAAGTTTTTTTTGACTTCTGCACAGGAAAACTATTATTCTAACTATCCAGGAGACTTGGCTACAGTCCAGTCTATCTTTTACTCTAATTAAGTACACACATTTTATTTTGTAAACATGCTTTGAATGTTCAAGTTACAACAATAGTATTTCTGTGGGCCCAGCACAATTATCTGTCAGTATAACAATATCAGTACTTTTTTAAAATCCAAAAGCACATTTTTCTTTTAGAAGAGCTCAGACTACTGCACCCTTCTCATTCCTGGCTTTCCCGTATCTCATTGTATTCCCTTCCGGTCCATCCAGAACACAGCAGCAGCCACTCAAACAAATCTCTCTGTGAATAAAGTAGCAGATTCTAGTCTTTACCTTCAAGGCTCTGTACAACTCAGCCCCTAGCTACATCTCTGCTCTTGCCTTTTAGGCATTTAGCCCAGGTGATCAGCACCCATGTCTGAGCACCCAGGTTAGCTTGTGTGCAAGCAGCCACACGGTAAAGCCATGTCTTCACTGCTGCAGCCCTTCTTTCATGTATCTCTAGGAATCCTGGGGATATATCCCATAGTTCTTTGTACTGCAGTAAGCTGAGCAGTTCTATCATTCTTTCCTAGTGAAATATGGGAGAAAATGTCTGTCCTTCTGGACACATGGGGAAAATTGGAGGACTATTAGCACTCAAACAGTTTAGCCTGTGTCCTTACTGCAAAGTGGGTAAGTTACCAGCTTGAATGAAAGTAGCACCCAGGCTCTAGACTACACCCCTAGGTTGGTACAGCTAGCCTGGGTTTAAAGCACCACCTATTCTGGGTGAAATGGTTGTGTGTGTGGACAGGAGGAGGGTTAGAGACAACAACTGAGTAAGTACCTGAGTTAATTCTGCAGTGAAGACACGCCCTTGTTATGTCCTTCATTTCCAATTTAGCTCAGCCAATGGTTCACCTCATCACTCCCTTTATTTGCTTTTCTTTTTACTACATGACTAAAATGGCCTCTAGCACCCATCTTCTCTTCATTCAAATCACTCCTACCAACACACCTTCTTCCTCGAATCCCAGAGACACTAATCCATCTTGCTCTTACACTATCGCTTTCCCAGCTGTGTGGAGCAGCTGTTATTGCTGTGTAAGAACTGTGTGGGAGGGGTGGCTGTCGAGGCCAATGTCTATCCTCCATCAGTGCTCTGGACTGCAGGCATCAGGGAACTTCAGGGTGCAATCTATGCTATGCTCTGGTTGTTTTTGGATTAAAAATGTGGTATTTAAATAAAGGAATTTAATCCTTAAATGTAAGCTCCTGCTTTAATGAGAAGAACCAGGAACAAATTAATACAGGATTGTTGGTGTCCAAGCCATGAAGTCAGAGGGTGATGTGGTGTCAGAATGAGTCCAAGGTAGAACACCGGGGCTCTGAACAGCACATCGAGCAGCTGATAGCTGCAGGCTATGGGGGGTAGGATGGGCTGCTGTACTTGGAAAGAAGTTAAAGGATTCAGGAGAGATAGCCCATTTCAAATGAAAGGGAGAAAGAATTGTTTGGGGAGTTGGTTGAAAGAGATTACGGAATAAGGAAAAATACACTGCCTTCTCCTCATTTCTTTTTTCTTATTTGTATTGCAGTAGCACCATGGATCTCCAGTCATGAGAACCTTAATCCACCTTTTAACATTGGTAGGATCATTCAGCCAAAAATGTCATCTACCTTTAACTTTGTTTTGTTTTCCTATATTTTACTGTGCTAATGAAGTACAAAATAACAGAAGAGCCATTCAAATGAGGCTGAAACATTTGTCTACACACTGCTGTGATCACCGATTTGTATAAATAACATTGAACTATAGCCAAGAATTGCAACCCTATGTCACTGGGGAACAAATCATGACCTGTAGGCCCCAATTCAGCCAAGCAGTTAAGCATGTGCATAATTTAAAAGACATGCTTAGCGCCTATTGAAATCATTGGGTGTTATGCATGTGCTTTTCTGAATCGGGGCCTTAGCCCCTGGAAGGATCAGGGGGCATTGTCCCGTGAAGAGTTTAGGGAGATGCATTGTGCCTCACATAAACATAATCCCTCTCCAAGTGGCCTGATGTGCAGGGAGATTGTGCAGTCTGCATTGTACTTTTAGATGGTGTTGTCTGCTCTCCTCAGTGTACTCAGTCCCCTCTGTAGGCTTGGACAGAGAGACATGTCTATGGCTCTGTATCCCCATGCAAGGCAACATGCATTACAGGGGGAAACACTCCCTCAAGCATAAGGACTGCAAAGATTTTAGGTCTTTACATAGACTGTGAAAAGGGGAGGAGGCTCCATCTTAACCCCATCCTCTAGATAGTACCTGAGTATAAGGTCCAGTCACAATACGGACCTCCACCTACACGTATCATTTTCTTCTATTAATGAACATTGCCCCAAACTCTGTTTTAACAACAGTTATTAAATTAAGTAATTTGCAATGAATCAATGGACATTGAGCAGATTCCCTTTAACATAAAAAAGATTAATCAGCCAACAAAACATACTTTGAAATCACATTGCTTGTAAGTGCAATGAATTTTAGTACGCAGATGAAAGGACAGGGCACAATGTTGATGATTCGTTCTCCTGACCAATTTTAATCTTTTGAAAAAATGATATAAAGTCTTACTTCTACCTCTGCCTTTGGAATTATGGGGACATCATCAATAATGCTTGTAAAGAATTTTTTTCAGGGGATTTCTGAGGTTCTGATGAAAGCTCTTGATCTGGTTATTCTTCATAACTAACAACAAAGACATCCAAATATAGTTCTCAGCTTTTCCTGATTACAGGAGATCACCCTTCATTTTTAATCCAAATTGACCTCTGTCCCACACTAGTCTAGCCTTATTTTACATTTGTTGATAAATTACTATCATAAAAAAATCTGTACTGTAAAACAGAGATTACAGAAAATGTTATTTTTGCTAACATATATCCATGCATCATTTAAAGAAGTCTTCAAGAATTGTTTACTTGTGTACCTCATTTTTGTATTATTTTAAGTTTGGGTGAAGAGGTGATGATCATTTTATTCCTAAAGCCTTTGAGCATGGAAATTTCTAAATTAAGGCTCAGATTTTGTAAGGAGCATAATGCAGTTATGTGCCCAAATCTTACTGGGTTCCTAACTCCCAGAGGATCCTTTGAAAATCCAAGCTCAACATATTAGGCATGGCATTATTGGTGCAAAGGGCATTCCCTTAACAGAGAGTGGGAATACATCTACAACCAGAAACATTTAACATAATGGTAAATAGATAAAATAAAATGCTTTCATTGTGTTCATTGGTCTGCTGTACCTAACATAAACATAAGAACACACAAATGGGCCATACTGGATCAGATTAATGGTTCATCTATCCCAGTATTCTGTCTTCTGACCATAGCCAGTGCCTGATCCTTCAGAGGGAATGAACAGAACAGGGCAATTAACAAATGATCCATCCCCTGTCATCCAGTCCTAGCTCATGGCAGGCAGAGCTTTAGGGACACCAAGAGCACGGGGTTGCATCCCTAATAGCCATTGATGGATCTTTCCTCCATGAACTTATCTAATTCTTTTTTTAACCCAGTTATACTTTTGGCCTTTATAAGATCCCTTGACTACAAGTTCCACAGGTTGACTGTGTGTTGCATGGGGAAGTACTTCCTTTTAAACCTGCTTCCGATTAATTTCATTGGGTGACCCCTGGTTCTTGTGTTATATGAAGGGATAAATAACAGTTCCATATTCATTTTCTTCACTCCATTCATGATTTTATAGACCTCTGTCATGTCACCTCAGTTGTCTCTTTTCTAAAATGAACAATTCCTATTTTTTAATCTCTCCTCATATTGAAGCTGTTCTATACCCCTAATCATTTTTATTGTCCTACTCTGCAATTCTCAATTCTCATAATTTTTTTGAGATAGGACGACCAGAACTGCATGCAATATTCAAGGTGTCGGTGTACCATGGATTTTTATATAGTGGCATTATGATATTCTCTGTCTTCTTATTTATCCCTTTCCTAATGGTTTCTAACATTCTGGTAGTTTTTTAACTGCTGCTGTACTGAGCAAATGTTTTCAGAGAACTATCCAGGATGACTCCAAGATATCTTTCTTGAGTAGTAACAGCTTATTTAGACAGCATTATTTTGTATGTATATTTGGGATTATCTTTTCCAATGTGCATTACTTTTCACTTATCAACACTGAATTTCATCTGCCATTCAGTTTTGCGAGATCACTTTTTGTAACTCTTGGCAGTCAGAATTGGATTGAACTGTCTTGACTAATTTTGTATAGTCTGAAAATTTGGCCACCTCATTGTCCACCCCTTTTTCCAGATCATTTATGAATCTGTTGAACAGCACAGGTCCCAACACAGATTCTTGGGGGCCCTCACTATTTACCTTGCTCCATTATGAAAGCTGACCATTTATTCCTGTCCTTTGTTTCCTATCTTTTAACCAGATACTGATCCACGGGAGGACCATCTCTCTTATCCCATGACTGCTTACATTGCTTAAGAGCCTTTAATGTGAATCTATATGGTGGATTACTAGAGCTGGGCTCTATCTTCAAAATTCTGATCTGAATCTAAACTTTTGCAAAGTTCTGGGCAATACTGATCAAGTGTTTTGAATCAGGGTCATGTCTATTATTTGCATCTTCAAAGCATTGTACTAGTGAGCATGGTCTAATTTATTCTCACAAATAGCTATGGTCCTGAAATTTAATATAGACAAGTTTTTATTGTCTTAAAATCAACTCTGGTGTAAATGCCAATGGGTTTATACCAGCACTGAATTTGGCCCACTACCTCCATTTTATAGATGTCAAAAATGAGGAAGAGAAGGTAAGTGAATTGTCCAAGAGCAGAGAAAGGAGTCATTGCCAGAGATGGAACGTCTTATCTTGATCATGGACCTCTAGACCAGCCTTGCTGCAGTTATTAATATTATTAGTATTTGTCCTGACATGTTATGGTTTGGCTGCTCGTGTAAGAAGTTTCATTATGTAGTACAGTCAACTCCAGACATTCAAAAATTGCCAGTCGGGTCCTCCAAAATCATAATGTGCAACCAAAGTAAACAGGGACCTGTGCAGCAATTTAAATTTGACCACTTTTGGAGTGGCATGTTCTGTGCCGCCGCCGCTGCCCTTTGGGCAGTGTTCTCTCTGCCTGCTGCAGCCCTGGGACTGGAGGAGCTTGCTCTCCCCACCACAGCTCCAGGGTCAGAGGAGTGCTGTGCCCCTGCCAATTATTGGGGGTTCATGCCCCTGCTTACTCCCCCGGTGGACACCCTGAAAGTAAAAAGGATTGGTAAAAAGTGTAAGTTTCCTTAAAACATGCACATTTGGATACATTACAAGAGAAAGCACCTTCCCACTTAAAGGGCTATTAGTAGAACTCTGATATAAATAGGCAATATCTGTAGCACTATTAACAAGGGTACTTCTGTAGATAAGATGTGGGATAAGATAGAAAGGATCAGTTGTAATGGGATTTATCTCGCAATATCAAGATTAATTAAAGGTGATTTGAATACATGGAAGATATATGAGGATTGCTAATAATAGCAGTGATACTGACTATGGAGTTGTTTTTTCCCTGCATCAGGATTGATTTTTTTTAAATGTTTAATTCTATTCTTGAAAATTGGAATGAGGATGATTTATATTATAATGTTAGAGTCACCATTAATGAACCTAATGAGGTATAACCTGGTTTTAGGATTTCTTCCTTTGACATGAATAATTTCTTATGAAATTTTAAAGCGTATAAATGACAGATGTTTGGAGGTAACTGTTACATTGTTTAATTTCATGTTGGAATAAATGTTGAATCCATGCCTTTTGAAGGAATGCAGAAGAGAATGTATGTCTATTGCCAACTCCTTGATCTTTCCAACACTTTTTATCACTTAAGCTAATTACAGAGGTGGACAAAATGTTCATTGTGAACAATTTGTCCAAGAGATGCAGCCCTTTTTTTTTCTGATTATGAATTACCAGTGAATAGACTTTTATTTCCACAAATTTATCTGCTATTCAGAATTGTTCAATGAACACTTTATACAAGTGAATTACAGTAAAAGCTGTTCACAAGCTATTCATTTAGGGTGAAATTCATCTTTGCACAGAGAGGCAGCACAAGCCTATGTATGTCTTAAGTTCCATTTGGGCCTTTAGTAAAACGCAAGTGAAGCATGGACCTTGTGCTGGCCCTCTGTACAGGGATGAATTTCACCCTTTGACAATATTGGACTATTTGTTACTCATTATTTTATGGTTAATGATTGGTCACCAAGTCCCATTATATTGTTTCTACTCCTTGTTTGGATGACTGAGGCCTTTATAAATAGGAGATGGTGTTTTCCCCACTACCCAGAATGCAGAGGTTCAGAGATAGACTCTTGAGCTGAAGAAGTATGTCATTTACTCACTGCTTCAGTGAATAATCAGTCCTCTGAAACAAGGTACAGCATTTTAAGTGTAGACATACCCCCATTTGTCTGAGGAAGTCAGTGTATCTAAGTTAAGGACAACATTACCAAGTGTGCTATATGCTGCCAATTGCACCTATGCAAACTGATGGCTTAGTTTTCATCAGTCCTTGACACAGACTTGTGTATACATTTAAAATCTCCTTTTCTTCTTCACTAACTTTCTGTATAAGGTTTACAAATGTAAAACATTCCATTTATTGCTTGCTCCTTCACTGGCAGGCTTTGGCCTGTGGGTGGTTTCTTAAGTGCTTCACTGCTTTTCAAAATGACTGTGGTTTAGTCTTACCATGGCAAGGGAATCTATAGAGAATAATAATGAGTTCTTTTCTGCATTAGGCAAAGGACTGAAACATGTTGATAACATAAATTACAAGTATTCAGCATTTATAATGAAAGAGTTTAGGATGAATAACACATGCAGTGAGGCAACAATGCTAATTCTGCTCTTGATTTTCTGAAAGACTGATTTGAATACATGAGGCAACAGCTGCCTGGTCAAATACCTTCAAAAATCAGTCTAGTATTATTAATCAGAGCTTTCAGTGAAGTGCATCATATATAGCACCATGAAGCTGTCACCATTCCCCAGTGTATTACACTAAATGCTGTTCAGACATGACTTGCTCCAGTGAAATTCTTCAGTTTCCTGCAGTAAAGAAAAAGAAACCCAGGTGGGTAGTGTGAACCAGCTGGCAACTCTTTAAATTAGCTAGGCATGAACTACTTATAAGATCGGACATTCCTCCGGTTGCTGCCACAATTAAAAAACAAAAGTTTTTGTTATAACGAGACACCCACATAATTTCTGGCTGTCAAGAAACTGACATATTTTGACAATTAAACTAAAATAGATGCTTATAAGAAAAAAAGTAAGAAAACTGAAACTTCTCTTGTCAAAGAACTATGTTTTTCTCCTCAAAATATACTATACCAGAAAAACAGGCTGTACTGTGATAACTTTAATAGAAATTATTAGACTTGCTCAGAATGTAACAGCAATGATATTGTCTCTCCCCAAGGTACATATTGCTGTGAGGAAATGGAAATATTCACCATCTGCTTTTTGCATATTCTTTGTTTAGTATGTAGATTGGTGATGGGAAAATCTCAGAAGGGTCTAGTGCCTTATTTTCATTTGCATTATCTATCCTAGGGTCATTGGAGGGATGTGAGCACTGGTATCACCAGCATATGTCATTTCCATATTTAAATATATGAAGACATTTTTGATCAAGTGAGAAGGTCATTAAGATTGGAAATGCATTGCACCACAGTGAGGAAAGGACAAGGAGGGTTGCAAAAATCTGATGTATTCACCTCAGTTAGAGTTACTTGGGGTGTTCATGGGCATACAGGAAATTTCTAGCTCCTATGCTGGGTCTCCTCTCTGATTATTGCCCTGAAGTATGGTTCTCAGTGGAAAAACATATGGCTACATTGTTGAAAGTTCCATCTTTTATTAAGGCAGCCCATCTCTTGGGACTTCCATGATGAAATTTAAAATCTTATGGTACTTATAAAAATAAAATAAAATAATTTAAAAACTAAAAAACAGAGATAGTCCTAGTGCCCTGGACAACAGTCACTTTCTCAGGGAAACAAGGTGTATTATCAAAGGATGTGCACATACCATTGTAACACACAAAGTGGCTGCTTTGTTCACCTACATAGTCCCTGCATGGACCATTTTCTAATCTACAAATTTGTGAAGTGTCCTGAAATACCTAGACCTTAAAAAGCATTGCACAAAATAAAATTCCATTCCATTCTGGTTTTCACTGTTTGTGAGAGAAATGGTACTACCACTATCCAAGCTATGACATTTGACACACCATTCTAAATTAAAACACTGCAGATACCTCTTTTAGTATTGTGAAATCTGAGGCATCTTATTTGCATTGTTGTGGCCTCTGCTCAGCACTGATTGATTTGTAAGCCAAAGGCTGGTGTCAGGACTCAAACAACAACATTAGTAAATTACTTCAGAGTCTAATAAGCCAGCGTGAATTTACCTGCATTATAGCAATCAGTAACCATGAATTTTAATAACCTAAACCTCAATGAACTTTGTTGTATACTAATGAATTTATTTATAGTGTTGTCAAAAAAGAGGAATGTTCCTAATATGGGCTTCATGTCAGCCTGTGGGATTGCACTCTGTTCATGTAGAGACCTATCCGACAGCCCTTACCCATGTGAATAGTTCCATTGAGGTCAGTGGGAACTGCAACATCAGGTCCATAATCCTGATCAACTTCATGTGAATTTTGTGCCCCAGGATAGTATGAAAATATATCTCAAATACTTGCACGGGAATGTCATTGGGACTGCTGTGTTTCCTGTGTTGGTAACAGACAGAAAAGTTTACGTTTGCTTTTAAAAGCAGAAAAATCCAACCTCACAGACTGGGACTCACAAAGACAAGGTTAAGTATGCAATAGACAGTGGAGAACACAAACATAGATCATCAGTTGAGGATAGCCTGTGGGAGACTATTAACTCCTGTAAATAAACTGGATTTAGTGTTGAGACACTGCCATCTGTTAAAGATGAAATAATTCTGTTCTTATGCTTTACATTTATGTGAACATTAAATAAATGTGCAACCATCAATTGTGAAAATAACCAAACAAGTAAAGTCTTGGCAAGCTAGGTTAGTAAGTGACTGTAGGTGGAATAGACCACTGAGAGCAGAATGATTTTGTTTTAGTGTTATGCTTCATTTCACATTGAATGTGTTTTTTTTTTTAAAAACAAGCTGGTTGTTCTGCTATGACAAGTCAAATGTGCATTTAAAGCACCAAGCACCACTCTCAGGACAAACTTTTTTTTTAAGAAGCTTTACTTTTTGGTTCCTTAAATTATTGAATAATCTCATTCTGAAATAAAACTATTAATCAAACTCTGAGTCAGCAACTCCTCCATACTGCAAACTCCACGAGGACTACTCCGTGACAGCCTCAAGGTCAGCAGACTTGATTGTCTCTTCATCAGTCCATTCGCTGCAACTCAGAAATGTCAATCTTCCCAAAGACTCATTTAACACGTATCCCCGCACACTCGCTGACTGCTTTTAATGTTCACAACATCTGTTGTCAACAATGAAAAATAAACGGATATGAGTTTTGATTTGCATCCTTTTATAATAAGACATTCCAAGCACGTTTTGTCTCTCCTCTCTATGCTGATGGTATTGGCATTTGGACCTTTATTTGTTGTTTCTTTTTGTTCAACAAATCTGATTGTTCTCCTTCTTCTTACTCTTCTCTTTAATAGTTAGGTCCCCTACATCTCTGAAAGTGATGTCTAAACACACCTTGTTAAAGATAGCAAACTGTGAGATATCTCTTGAGGATGCGGCAATGTGGTTTGCAAAAAAGCATGCTTCAGGTAACTGTCTAGGGTAATAAACTCAACCTAAGTAATTTTTCTGAATTAGACGCCATTAAAGATGAGATAAGTGACTCTCCAGTAATATCAATTTCAGACTAGCAAAGTGGAAGACTGAGGAATATGTGGTGTAGTGGACTAGGAATCAAGCTTTCTTACAACTATGTTTCTGTAAAATAGAGATAATAATACATATCATGCATGCAAGTCTTAATTCATGTTTGTAAAATGTTATGAAATTATTATTATTTATTATTTGTATTGAGGTAGCTCAAGATCAGGGCTCTGTCATGCTAGGTGCTGTGCATACATAACAAAAAGAATTTTAATTGTAAGACAAGATAAAACATGTGGATACAACAAACAGATGGGGAAGGGAGTACAAGGTAACAATGAGACAACAATGGTCGACATGAAAAGCAATGAACATACCACCACCATTGTCAAGGTTTCGTAGGCATTGAGGCAGAGGAAAGAGTTCAGGAGGGAATTTAAAGACGATGAGGTGGCTTTGTGGTGTTTCCCAGGAGCTTCTCCCATGTGCAAGGGGTGATATGGAAGAAAGCACAAATGTGCCTGGTTGACATTGTAGCATCACTGGCAGAGTGGTGGTGGGAGTTGACGTCTTTAATTAAATCCCTTTATGACACGTGCTAGAGAAGTATAAAGTGCTTTTGTAAAGATATAGCTACCTAGGCTGCTTGAATTCTGGCACATTACTCTGAGGCTATGTCTATACTACCACTTATGTCAGCAAAACTTATGTTGCTCAGGGGTGTAAAAAAACACAGCGCTAATTTGGTGGGAAAGCTTCTCCTGCCAACATAGCAAGCGCCGCTTGTTGCAGGTGGTTTAATTATGTTGACAGGCGAGCTCTCTCTCGTCAGCATAGAGTGGCTACACGGGAGATCTTACAGCAGCGCAGCTGCATCGGTACAACTGTGCCACTGTAAGATCGCTAGTGTAGACATAGCCTAAGTCTGACCCAGATAAAAGAGTCCATAATTTCTAAATGATGTCAGCAGCTTGCTATTATTGGGACCTATGCTAATTAAAAAAACCCAAACCCTATATGTGAGTACCTCTTGTACTCCCTGGGTGAAATCTTGTCTCCACTGGTAGCAAAACTCCCACTGACTTCCTTGGGGCCAGAATTTCACCCCCTTTTATTTATATTTCAGTTATATTTTCATTTTGTATGTACTGATATATATTAATACTTGCATCTCTATGCTACTACCTAAAAATTATTTCATATTTTTTAAGGACTAGAGCTTCTGCTGCATTCCAAATTAAAATACTAGGAGAAGAATATGTTTCTTTTCTGTAAGTTTGTAAAACTAAAGGTAGAGAGATCAAAGAAAAAAAGTAATTCACATTTATTTCAAAATTTAGAGGAAATACTATAACGTGTAAGGATTAGAATTGAGATCATTATGGAAAACTTATGCAAGGGAATGTGTGTGTATTTATTATTAAAAATGGAAGCCAGATCAAGACATCTTGTCTCTGAAAGGAATTTGAATAATACAATATGTTCCTCAAATTCTCGGGAAGCTAGAGAGTGGCAGTTATCATTGATGTAGCATTTGTCAGAATGCGCACAAGGCTTTCCTATTGTCACTTGGTTAGCATCATTTGTCCTTTCAGCTGCAGCGTATGCAGTGATATTCATATCTTTTCAGGTTCCTTTGGCACATCTGTAATTATAATCCTTATTAGGGTTGGTAATGAGCTTGAATCTCACTAATGACTTTGAAATGATCTGCCTAAGCTGCCAGCCCCCTCTCATCAGTTGCTAGATTTGGAAAGCTAACCCTCTCCCTTCTTCTCTTCACCACATGTCTGTACCAGAAGACAGTAAAGGGAGGTTGTGGGGAGATATGTGTGTTGGTGTGTGTTGAATTTAATTCCGTTGTCAATGGTGAAAAAGAATTTTTGTTACTATGACACCAAGGTACCTAGTACTGAATCATTTAATATAGATCACTCTAAAGAAGGGCTGGCATTCAAATACTACATCCAACCAGCAAACCAAAGAGACCCACCATGTGCTTATTGCCTAATCCCAGTGCCTGCATTAATGTGGGAAACAGAGATTTAAGGCCAAATAAAGCTCCTTACAAGGGGAGCTTTGCTGGATTGGGAAAAAGTCTAGCACCCTGCATGGGGCCCTGGAGAAATTACATCTGTAAGATCCAGATGCTAGGAAGATGTCTCCAGGCGAACTGCACGGTGCACGCTCACCGGTGTCCCTTCTGACAGCTCTTCTAAAGAAGGGTACGGACTTGTTCCCCACAGCCCAGATCCCAACCAGAGTGCTAGAGTGGAGCCTTGCCCCCATCCTAGCATAACCATGTATAGCTCTGGCCAGAGCTCTGCCTGGCCTTCACCTTGGGCTCTTGTACCCACGGAACCAAATTCTGTCTGCCTCTTGTTTCAAACTAAGCTTTGCACCCTCATTCTTTTGAAGCACCAGAACCACAGACAATGGAAGGAAAAGGCATATTTAAGGACCTTTTATTTCATGCATAATCCTTGGGGTTTGGTGCTCTGGGAAGGCACAGAGGCAGTTAAATGGCAGAATTTCTCCATTTGTTTCTACTGATAGGGCCAAAATCAGCCCTGATATAAAAAGATTAAATGCTCTAATTTGGAATTGCACGTGCTTGCATAAAAGGCTGTATTTAATTAACAGTTCTTTGCTTCCCTGCCTCTCTGGGCTATTGTGATGCTTAGTTAATAAATATTTGAAAGCACTTCGATAGCTTTGGATGGAGTGCAAAGTATTATTTAAAAGCATAGGTACTTAAAACTTTCACATTTACAATGGGCAGGATCAAAATGTATGAGACGTATTAAACCCTCATTCTTCAGTGCATATTCCAACTATCAGTTTCCTGGGGTTAGGAAAAAATTTCCCTTATGGACAGATAATACTACATTATGAGGGTATTTACACCTCCATTGAAGCTAATGATTCTGGCAAGTGTCAGAGACAAGATACCAGACCAGATGCACTAATGTGTTATGGAAATCCCTGCATTCTGATTTTTTTATTATTCTAGCCCTGATAGTCAGTACAGAAATAGGCATTTAAATAAAAAAAGTGTTCATTGTTGTTACTGATTTTGATAGACAATCATACTCACATCCTCCCCGCTGTATTATTGCCTGCTATTTTCAGAAGGAATGCTGAGCACAGTGTATGACCGTATCGGCTTCTTTTTTTCCCCCAGTAGTGTTTGGTGAATAAGCATGGTGGCATCAGAGGGTAATCCCCACAGATGAGCTACCTTTCCTGATTCTCTTGCATTGAATTCATTCTGAACATTATTTTAAATATTTTTTTAAAATGGCTGACTCTCACTTTATGCTGTATCTGTTTTTATCCATTTTAATGAGAGGATTATAATTTTAATTTAATTTTCAGATCAGGAAATTCAAGACCATCCTGATAAATGACTCTTCAGTTTCTTTATTGGATTCAAAACTGAAAATAGAACTATTTGGAATACAATCTGAACCACTCTATATAGGAAATGTATATAGTCTCATTCCTCTAGCACCTTTCATCTCACAATCTCAAATAGCTTTATACACATTCATTAGATATCACAACTTCCTATGACAGGGATCGGCAACCTTTGGCATGCAGCATGCTAGGATAAGCGCCCTGGCGGGCCGGGACAGTTTGTTTACTTGTCACATCCCCAGTTCAGCCGATCGCGGCTCCCTCTGGTCGCGGTTCGCTTTCCCAGGCCAATGGGGGCTGCGGGAAGCGGCGGCCAGCATATCCCTAGGCCAGCGCTGCTTCCTGCAGCCCCCATTGACCTGGGACAGCAAACTGCGGCCAGTGGGCTCTGCAATCAGTTGAACCTGCGGACGCGGCAAGTAAACAAACCGGCCCGGACCGCCAGGGCACTTACCCTGGCAGGCCGCGTGCAAAAGGTTGCCGATCCCCGGCAGAGAACCTAAATCTCCTGATTATTAGTAGCAATAAACACTTAGAGAATTCAGAGATGAAAAATGGGATTAATTCCCCAGTGAGTTAGTACATCAATACTTTATACATTACATATCCTGAGTGAAAATATTAGAGAAGAACTCTCCCAAAATTTAAGGTTGTTCAGCGCTGGGTATTTATTTCAGCTCATCACAGAGATGGGGCTCAGCTGCAAATTACAAAAAAATAATTGAATTTCAATCCAAACTTTAGGGAAGTTTGGATCTGGAATTTTGGTTGAGAGCCGTCTCTAGAATATTCATTGTTAAATTTAGAATAGTCCTTTCCATGATCTTGTGCACATTACAAAAAAAATGACTCTGACACAATCTACAGATTTTGCTTAGCCAAGACAAAGGAATGGAATGGTCAGGGTCACCCTTGGGAAGTGTTTATTGTAATCTTTATAGTTTGTACAAACAGACAAAGGCCTAAGCCCAGATCCTCAAAAGTATTTAGGTCCCTATCTCCCATTGAAATAAATTGGCACCTAAATACCTTTGAGGATCTGGGCCCTAGTGTCTCACAGTAGATTTAAACTATATTGGGCCAGGATCTATGAAAAATATAGAGTCATGGCAAATCACAAATCTTGGAGACCCAGCAGAATACTGTGCATATTCCAGCTGAATAGGAGACATATGACTCCTAACTGCTGCTTGCCATTCTCCACTTCCTTCAGGTCACATTATCACCTGAGAGGTTGACAGGAGCACCATACAACAAGCTTTCCTCCTATGCTGTCAGGCAACTATCAGCTATTCACTGTGTTGTCTGCTGCTAAGTGCTGTAATAGGACCCTCTCCGACTTACCCCCCGTGGCTTTTATCATTATATCATTTTGTCTATCTAGAAAACTCCAGGCATGCCTATGGTGCGGTAGAAATATCACTCCAACATCATAATTATCATCCTTGTGCATCTTGCAGTACTACCCACTTCAATATCCACAGTGATGGTGCTTTGGCAACTTCCGTTCCACTGTCCAACGGCGTTCATGCTTGAGAACTGCCTCCTGCTATCTAGTGTGATACCCAGCAAGGCTATGGGCTTGATCCAAAGCCCACGAAAGTCAATAGGGGGCTTTGGATCAAGTCCTATACGTGAAGGGAAATAGGACAGGGAGCAAGGCCCTGCCCTTGCAACATGTCTGCAACAATATACTGGCTAAATGCTTCTTTATTTTAATCATCCCATTCACATTTTTTCTACGATTTTCTTGAAAGCATTTGCCTCCCATCCCACTCTGAGGAAAGCGAAAGGTATGTAACATATACTGCAGATGGATAAATGCAGCATCAAGCACAGAGAAGCTTCACTCTGCTCTTCGTGTCTTCTGCAAAATAAAATTGGGTGCTGCAGATGGGCTAAGTAGAGAAATAACAGCTGATGGCTGTGGAAGAATGAAACGAGAATCTGATTGAGATTACATGTTCCTGCAGCTGGTGTGGCAATTAGGTTATGCTGGTGGCTCTTTTTAATGGAGGTGGAAAATGCTTGCATCAACTACAGCTGCTGTTTCATCAGGTGCCATTGCAGTTTTGTGTGTACTGCTGCCATAAATGTAATAGCCACCCTGCCAAGGTTGCTTCCATGACTTCTGAAGCTCCTCTTATCTTTGCTGCTACTTCTGTCTTCCCCTGTGTTCCCCAATTCTGTGTCTGTGACTGCTGTACTTGCTTCATTTTCATTCATATGCTGCAGGTACCATAAGTGCAGTATTTGCCATCTCGATTGCAGCCCCAGACCTGCCATACCCGGCTATGCCCCTGTTGTTTCTAATTTGCAACATTACCCACATCTTACTTTGCTGTTTCACCTCTTAAACAGAAGGAAGTACTGGGGGTATACTGCTTTGTTATACCATGAGAAAGGAGGATGCATCTTTCCTTAGCTTGTATTTTCCCATACTGTGCATCTCCTTTGCGCTTACTGAACATTTTGATGTTGTACAACTTACATCTGCAGTCTCTACACTTCATCCTCTTTTATATGTGGCCAGATCTAGGATACTAACTGCTTTAACTGGGAACAGGATATTATTCACTCTCTATTGCTAATTTGACTTTAATTCCCAATGAAGTCTTGAATAATAAACCCTTGACACATTCTATTTCTTTTCCAAATTGCCAATATTCAAACATCCCCCGGCTACAGTTTCAGGGGAAAAAATTACATCATGCCTTTAAATACCTTGGCAGACAACGAAGATGTCAAAATCATATCAGTCATACTGTGTCATACAGTGCTTGAAACTGTCCTTTGTAATGGGTGACATAACTAAGATGTACCGTTTAAAGTAAATATTTTTTCCCTAACAATGGCTGATAGAATCTTTGAAACTAAGGGCTTGTCTGCAAGTCCAGGACTACAGCTATACCAGGGCAGCTGCGGCGCTGTAGCACTTTAGTGAAGACACTACTATGCCTACAGAAGAGTTTCTCCCATCAGCATAGTTAATCCATCTCTGAAAGAGGCAGCAGCTATGTCAATGGGAGACGTCTTCCCATCAACATAGCGTTGTCTACACCGGGAGTTAGGTCATTATAATTATGTCGCTCAGGGATGTGGATTTTTCACATTCCTGAGTGATGTAATTATCCTGATGTAAGTTTGTAGTGTAGACCTGTTCTCAGTCATGCCTTGTTCATATCCTGCATCCTGGACCAATGAGAATTGTTCAGTGTTCCCATATATACTACAGGTTTTTTTCTGGTACAGTTTGAAATGGTTTGAGGAGCAGAATATTGGCATTTCCTCAGCGAAACGCTTAGGAAAAGTTTTCCTGATATTCACTTTAAATTTACTCTGCCCAGCTTCTTCATTGCTTCTAATTATTATGCCTAGGATCATCCTAGATGCCTCTCCTCCCTTGGTTCTTAATCTTTCAAATACTTGCACTTAAAATAATCAAGTATTTTGTTTTCTGACCAAGATGGACAGTACCGTGGCTCGCGTCGACTTTCGGAGTGTTGCACTGTGGGTAGCTATCCCACAGTTCCCGCAGTCTCCGCCACCCATTGGAATAGTGGGTTAAGCTCCCAATGCCTGATGGGGCAAAAACTTTGTCACAGGTGGTTTTGGGTACACGTCGTCAGTCGCCCATCCCTCCATGAAAGAAACGGCAGACAATCATTTCGCACCTTTTTTTCCATGCAGATGCCATACTGCTTTCAGCAGACGATGCAGTAGGACTGCTAACCATCGTCATCGAACGACCTCTTCCTCTGCAACTCTGCGCTCCTGGTGCCATGAATCCACCTCGCAGGTCCTCTCGTCATTCTGAATAAATATCTATTCTCGTGGCATCCGCTGCAACTCTGCTCTCCTTCTCTCCTGGTGCCATGAATCCACCTCGCAGGTCCTCTATATGACCGTTGTCATCCACCACTTCTGCGGCAACTCTGCTCTCCTGCTCTTGTCTCACCATATCATGGCAAACATGCAGCCCGCTCAGCTAACGGACACCGCCGCTGTTGTGTCTTGGTGCTGCTGGCAGCAGACGGTGCAATAGGTCTTCAAAAATGGTCTTCCAACTGCCGCTTCTGCTGCCACTCTGCTCTCCTGCTCTTGTCTCGATCGATAGTGAATTTCTCCATGTTGGCTGTCATGGGCTCCCACTTCCACTGCAACTCTGCTCCCCTGCTCTCATGAATCCACCTCACAGGTCCTCTCGTCGTTCTCTATAAATATCTATTCTTGTGGCATCCGTCGTCAGCCACTGCTCCACTGCAACTCTGCTCTCCTGCAGACGCCATACCATGGCAAGCATGGAGCCCGCTCAGATCACCACAGCAGTTATGAGCATTGTAAACACCTCGCGCATTATCCTGCAGTATGTTCAGAACCAGAACCTGCAAAAGCAGGCGAGGAGGCAACGGCAGCGCGGTGATGAGAGCGATGAGGACATGGACACAGACTTCTCTCAAAGTATGGGCCCCGGCAATGTGGACATTCTGGTGGCAACAGGGCAGGCTCATGCCATGGAACGCCAATTCTGGGCCCGGGAAACAAGCACAGACTGGTGGGACTGCATAGTGTTGCAGGTCTGGGATGATTCCCAGTGACTGCAAAACTTTCGCATGTGTAAGGGCACTTTCATGGAACTTTGTGACTTGCTTTCCCCTGCCCTGAAGCGCAAGAATACTAAGATGAGAGCAGCCCTCACAGTTCACAAGCAAGTGGCGATAGCCCTCTGGAAGCTTGCAACGCCAGACAGCTACCAGTCAGTCGGGAATCAATTTGGAGTGGGCAAATCTATTGTGGGGGCTGCTGTGATCCAAGTAGCCAGCACAATCACTGAGCTGCTGCTATCAAGGGTAGTGACTCTGGGAAATGTGCAGGTCATAGTGGATGGTTTTGCTGCAATGGGATTCCCTAACTGTGGTGGGGCGATAGACAGAACGCATAGCCTTATCTTGGGACCAGACCACCTTGGCAGCCAGTACATAAACGGAAAGGGGTACTTCTCAATGGTGCTGCAAGCACTGGTGGATCACAAAGGATGTTTTCACCAACATCAACATGGGATGGCCAGGAAAGGTACATGACGCTCGCATCTTCAGGAACTCTGGTCTGTCTGAACAGCTGCAGTAAGGGACTTACTTTCCAGACCAGAAAATAACCATTGGGGATGTTGAAATGCCTATAGTTTTCCTTGGGGGCCCAGCCTACCCCTTAATGCCATGGCTCATGAAGCCATACACAGACACCCTGGACAGTAGTCAGGAGCTGTTCAACTATTGGCTGAGCAAGTGCAGAATGGTGGTAGAAAGTGCATTTGGACGTTTAAAAGCACTCTGGTGCAGTTTACTGACTCGGTTAGACCTCAGCGAAACCAATATTCCCATTGTTATTACTACTTGCTGTGTGCTCCACAATATCTGTGAGAGTAAGGGGGAGACGTTTATGGCAGGGTGGGAGGTAGAGACAAATTGCCCGACACCACTTACCTGCTGTGCGCTACCCTCCTCCTCCTCATCATCATCTTCCTCATCCCCAAAATCCTCATCCCTGCTTTGTGAGACTCTCCCCTTGCAGGAGTCTAAGAACAGGGCTGGGGTAGTGGTGGGGGCACCCCCTAGAATTGCATGCAGCTCATCATAGAAGTGGCATGTCTGGGGGGTCTGACCTGGAGCGGCCGTTTGCCTCTTTGGTTTTTTTGGTAGGCTTGCCTGAGCTCCTTAAGTTTCACGCAGCACTGCTGCGGGTCCCTGTTATAGCCTCTGTCCTTCATGCCCTTGGAGATTTTTTCAAATATTTTGCCATTTTGTCTTTTGGAACGGAGTTCTGATAGCACGTATTCGTCTCCCCATACAGCGATCAGATGCAGTACCTCCCATTCAGTCCATGCTGGAGCTCTTTTGTGATTCTGGGACTCCATGGTCACCTCTGCTGATGAGCTCTGCATGGTCATCTGTGCTGATCAGCTTGCCATGCTGGCCAAACAGGAAATGAAATTCAAAAGTTCGTGGGGGTTTTCCTGTCTACCTGGCCACTGCATCTGAGTTGAGAGTGCTGTCCAGAGTGGTTACAATGGAGCACTCTGGGATAGCTCCCGGAGGCCAATACCGTCAAATTGCGTCCACACTACCCCAAATTCGACCCAGCGATGTTGATTTCAGCGCTAATCCCCTTATCGGGGAGAAGTACAGAAATCGATTTTAAAAGCCCTTTAAATCGACAAATGGCTTCGTCGTGTGGACGGGTGCAGGGTTAAATCGATCTAACGCTGCTAAATTTGACCTAAACTTGTAGTGTAGACCAAGGCTAAGAGTTACAAAAAATGACAAGTCATTTTGGGTGAGACCACATAAGACACATTAAATGAACCTGTTTTTTTTTTTTTTTCCAAAAAAGTGCTGGATGTCCACCTTCTAACAATCAGACTCTTTGAAGTGTCTCGAGTTGGATACTCAAAAATGGAGATACGGTACTCAGTACCACTGGTGTGACCCTAAGAGCATCCCAGTGCCAAAGGGCAAAGTGCTCAGTGGTATCAGGTAATAAGTTTCAGGTAGCCTGACCAGTTCAGTGTACCCCAATTCACTTATGTCATAATCTGTATTTAATTGATGTAATGTAAGGTTTCATTTGAAAACCAATAACACACTAATCATTAATATTCTTGCATAGTGTATGTGTGGCAAATGCTAATAGGACTGTACAAATATGAAGGAAATATGGCACTAAAATGTCTTTGAACCAGAGAAGTCTGCGGAGTGGTAAACAGTTTTTTTCCAGACAAAGGAAAGGCCGATGCCTACCCAGGTGCCATCACAGACGCTTGGCAATCACACTCAAGTGGCCATTCACTATCATATTGGAGGCTGCAGAGACAGATCAATTTGCATTGTAGAAGCACCAGCAGGGAAGAACCCAGCATGGAACCTTCTCTATCAGACTCCACAGCACCTTTCCTCACAGCAGGGGCACTGGACCTTGAGAAGGATACATTTCGAAAGTTCACTGGACTATAAAAGAGAGGGGCAAAGAATCCCAGGTTACCTTTAACCTAAGAAGACAAAGGAACTGAGCAGTTTGGACTTTGAGGAAGATCCTGATCAAAGATCTGGTCAGTCATCTTGCTGGAAGGAGGTGTAGTAAGAATCTTACCTACGTTGATCACTAGAAAGCATTTTTCAGTTATAGTTGCTTGTAACCATTTCTGACTTTATCCCTCACAATTGAACTTACTTAAAATCCACACTCTTGGTAAATAAACTTGTTTTACTTTTGCTCTAAACCAACGCAGTGCTGTGTTTAAATTGAAGTGATTGTTAACTCCAGTTAAACAACAAACTGCTGTGTTTTTGTCTCTTTAAAGGTGCAACAGACCTTATTACTTCCCTAAATGTTCCAGTAGAGGCAGACAGTTTTGGGGAAATTCAGGACTAGGGATGTGTTGGGGCCATTTGTCTGGTAGTAACCGAGGCTGGTGGAGACTAGAGTGTGGCTGTGGTGCAACAAGTAGGCTGCTGGATTCAGAGTTACTGAACTAGGGCTGCTTATCACAGAGACAATCAGTGCATGTTTGTATGCTGGCCAGGACCATCCAGACAGAAAGCTACAACAGCAGGGCATTTTAAGGCACTCAGGGTTACAGGACAAGCAGTGGCCCAACCGCCGAATGGTCTGGATTGCACCCCAAAATGTGACAACCGGTCACTTTTTAAAATCTTGGCCAGTTGGATTTGGAGTGAAGACCAGATAGAGAAGTTGCTGCTGCTTGATGAAGGTATTGAACTGGTGGCTGGAGTACTGAAAGGGGAATTATCTTCCTGACGCTTTGCTGTGGCTCTGCTGCCTTTATTTAAGAGTATAAACGGTTGTGGTAAAACAGACTGGAAGTCTGTTACTCGGTTTCTGAGTTTACACTTTTCTCCTCTTGAAGAATCAGCCCACATCAGAAGTCCAACAATCTGGGACTTCTTGGAAGCTGGAACAATATAGTGGACAAGGGCTAATATGGAAACAATTTCCACCCATACCCACCAACTGTGAGGATACTATATGCTATGTGACTGTTCCATATAACATCTGGTTTCAAGTCTTCAATCTCTACCTCTGACTCATCTTCTCTATCCTTTTTTTTATTTATTTTCTATTATGTTTTTCCTGATAACACAGTGAAGAAGAAAACTGCATCAGTGAATTTCACTATCAAATATTCTGGAGCTGATTTCCAGTTACATATTGCAGCACAAGACTGTGCAATTTACATAATGGGGTGGAGGGGGGGAGTAACATCCATGTGTGCACAGGCAGAAGCTAATAAAGAAAGTCCTGAGTTAATTCTGTTTTTACTTGGTTATGACCATGAGTAGTAATTAATTCCACCCAAATGCAATCACTTTGCCCTACTACCTATATGCTGAAATATGCTTTTTAAAGCCACAGCTGTCTCAGAAATAAAAGTTAAAATTATTTCCTGAAGTATAGTAGGATCTCTAGAACTTTTTATTTTCCTTTAAACAAAGCTAATCTATTGAAAGAATTTTTTTGTTTGACTAACATGACTCTTGGCCCTATTTCTATGATTTGGTGAAAGAAGTGAAAACAGTGATGTCTAAACCCAACATGAATGGACAGATCAAAGGGCCAGTTGAGGAAGTACGTGGAAAAGGAATAAAGGGTTGAATATTAAAGGGAAATGGTTTTGGAAAGAGAAGGGACTTTCCCTTCAGCTTTCTCCAAATGGGTGGCTATGTATGCACCTCTGTGACCAATTTATTATTTATAATGGCACTTATACCTAGACTGGAAGTTCTTTGGGGGCAGGGTTGTTCTTTGTTCTGTGTTTATATGTTGCCTAGTACAATTGGGTCCTGGTCCACGCTGGGCCTCCAAGGTACTAGCACTAAATAAATAAATAAACAAATAAATGATGTTCACATGCACAAATAAATAACTGTGACCACTTGTGTGCACATTAGAAGTGCATTTTGACACCAAACTATTCTGAACATCTGGACCTTAAACTTTAGAATGAAGAGCAATCCATCCCTCTCTGGACACCTCAAAAAAGCAACACAACTGCTGATTCCTCTCTCTCTCTCTTCCTAACAAGTCCTCTTCTGACAAACTCTTTTTACCTCCTAAACTACCAAATCCTTTTTATTCAAAAGATCTAATGGAAAATATGCCTAGAAATCTCCATGCATCAAATGAGAATACGATATGCTCCAAAAGAATTTAACTTGTACTAGGTACTGGGAAGCAACAAATCTAAATGGGACCACAGAAGGGCACATAAAATGTTTGACAAGGACTAAAGAAACCGAAGATAAAATATTATGTGATTTTAAATAGAAAAATCATCATTTATAAAACTATAGGCTTTTCTGCTTTGATTAAATCTTAATGCGACTAAGATAATTATATTCCTCTGTTGAAAAAATAAAAGACGGCTGAGAAATTAACAGAGTGAATTTGATTGTGAACATATATTAGACTTAGTCTGATCCAAGAGCTTATTTGTTCTCTGTCTTTCTTGCATTTCATTATGAAATGTAATTATCTGCTGGTCATCCTTGTATTTGATTAATCATCTAAGTTTTGAAGAAAAGTCCTTTCTGACAAACAAAGTAAAATCTGGCATTCAGCAAACCTTTTTATTCTTGAAAGAGAGTCTATGATATATAATGAGATCACTGAAGTCTGGAACTTAAAGCATGACTAAGAGCAGAAAAGGGACCATAGAAATGGACATTTTGGTGTTCCTTCATTATTCCTGAGCAATCAAATCTCCATCCTATCCTCATCATTAATAACAACACATGTAATATCATATTTCTTTCTAATTACCACACCACCATGTACGTTATTCCATAGTTGGCAATCTATATTATGGGATTCTAATATTTGTCTTCTTCTGAAACATCAGATATTGACCACTGCTAAAGGGAGGAAGCTAGAATACCTAAACTAGAAGTATTGTATTGCAAAACCACTGCTCCTAAAGCATTAAGGAAACCTAAGTAACTCATTCCTATTCCTGAAATATCACCAAAAAATGGAGGAGGATGAAATGTCTCATCACTTCCCTTCCTGGTGGTGAAATATCAGAAAATCTATGGTTAAATGGGCATAATGCTAACTATCTTTTATGCCTTTTTGGAAAGGTGCTAAGAGCAATACATACTAAAAATATGCTTATTGTACCAGCTTATTACACCAGCTTATTATAATGGGAGAGGCTGGGTGCTCTTATAATGGTATTTTAGTGATCTGTGCTTACTATGAACAAGCAAAGTTGTTCCTTACAAGGTGCTTGAGACCAGAAGAAATAGAGGGTGGTAAAACATACAGTATCTCCATACTTGCAGGCAGTCAGAATGGATTCCTAAGAATATTTATTTTAGAAACCACTTATGAGACAAAAGTGCAATTTAAAACAATTGTCCTATTTGTGTGCATTTATGAGTTGAAAAATGAGAGTACATCCTGTATTGTAGCTTCAAATAGTTACTACATAATGCTAACTATTTAGGATAACACAGCTGGAAATATCAGTGGCATTTTGCTCTTATCAAAAGTATATTATTTTGTCATAAATATCCTTAGAGAAGTGACTGTTCACTTCCTTACAGGAGTCTTGTGGTTAATAAGAGAAAGTCCCTTTTAAACTGTGTGTGGAAAAAAACATTTGGTTTATTCCCTATGGTGCTAAGAGAACTTACAGTTAATTTGCAGGAGGTAAAACAAACTGAAAATAAAATGGTTAAACACACAACTAATTACATAAAATGAGCTAACTTTGCTGTTGTTAATATAGCTCCCCCTAGTCCAACTCCCTGTCTGCCTCTCACATGCTGAGGAACAAATGATGATATAGAGTCGAGAAAGCAACATCTCTTTGCAGAGAGATAAACTCATTTTTTTTCTGATGCTACTAAACTAACTGAAAGGATGTGGCATGACTTAAACTTAATGGAGATATCCTATCTCCTAGAACTGGAAGGGACCTTGCAAGGTCATTGAGTCCAACCCCCCGCCTTCACTAGCAGGACCAAGTACTGATTTTGCCCCAGATCCCTAAGTGGCCCCCTCAAGAATTGAACTCACAATCCTGGGTTTAGCAGGCCAATGCTCAAACCACTGAGCTATGCCTCCCCCACAATTCACAATTGTGAATGACACTTCACAATTGTTAAAAGCCAGGTCATTTGTGCAGTGGAACAGCTGCTGAAAAGAAGTTTTCAAGGCACTAATTTATTATTCCTACCCCCCTCCCCTTCTGACTAAAAGGTAGTCATATTATTTAGGGGTCCTCATTGTAAAACTTAGCAGCTAATAACAGTCTGTGTTGCCTTCCTGAGGCCCTCTGCACTGATCTGCCTATGGGAGTGCCCCCTTTCTGTCATTTTGCCTCCTCACTTTCCAAAAGAAAGGCAATAAGAAAAGCAAAAACATTCTGTAGGTTATTTGTGAAATAAATTATAACATTCAAAGGGATACATTCCCCAAGTTCATATAGACACTGTGAACAGTGACACTTAGCAGTTCATGACATAGGAAAAACTGGGTGCCTGGCTGCCTTCCCCACCAGTTATTATCAAATGCAGCTGCCACGGTAACCCTGCTAGTGCTTGAACAAAAATGGCTCAAGGGTGAGGCCAAATAGCTAGCACTGGTGCTTATAAGACATGTTTACAAGTTTTTTTAATTGATCCCTGCAGGGGACCCTGCAGTTAAGATGGCTTCTACCCCCACTGGTATATATAGGCAAGTCATCACAAAGCCAGATAATGCAGTGATGTTTCTAACTTAATCCCAGCAGAAGTTATCAGACTCAGATCAGGGTGGCATGCCAAACTGGGAGGCAATTAGATGCAGCTGAGCCTTGTTAGGCTCAGAACCTTTAAAAGCCTATGCTGGCGTTAAGGAAGAGAAAGTTAGCTGTCTATAAGGCAGGATAGGGAGATAGAAAAGTGCTGTTTATTGATTTGTGTTTATAGATAGCTGGTGGTGGGGCTGTTTGTTTTGTTTCAAATTAATGTTTAAGGAATGGGGCAGAGACAGTGATTGGTTTTGAGGCATTTTAGCTGTGCTAGAATCATTTAAAATAAAACTAAAAACCTCAGAGGGGTTTTCTGCTTGACCTAGGTCTCCTGTGAAGTTTTCTTCAAGCAGACCTTAACCCTGCCACCAAGATAAATGACTGAGAATTCATGATGGAGGAGATGAAAATCAAGGGGAACAATCAAATAAACATTGATTAGCTCCAGAGACAATTGTAGTAAAGAACTACTCCTCAGAAAAAAAAATTCTACCCCTAACAGTATGATCTGGGGACTTATTATTCCCCCTCTCAGGATAATAATCCATTCATATTTTCTATTTCAGCCAGATCATATTTGTAATATATACTGTCACCACATGGTGAACAATCTAAATGCTGCATCTTTAAAAAAGCAGCATATTTAATACAAAATTAAATACTCATTATCATAAGATGACTTTCTTTGTTTTTGTGCTTTGAGTAAGCCAACAGCCCAAATGCCATGGTTTGAGATTCATATGAAAATAGTATGGTCTGTGGACTCTGTGTATCAGCTTCATTTCTGAGTACTCCAATCCTCATTATGTTTCCCTTCACAAGCATTTCCTATTGTTTGGTCTATGGGGGCCATGACATAAAATTAGCTTTTACCAAATTGCCGGTCTAATTATACTGCAATAAAAATTCCCTCAGGGAGAAGCAGAAGAGCTGAACAAATGGCACAAAAAAGTTCCCACAATGAAACCACATGAGACAAAGCTAGTCTTCCACAGACCATGTTTACTTCATTGTTCCATATATTATTGTTCAAATTGTTTCCCAGTCAGCACTTAGAGACAAAGTATTGTGTTTTGCCATGTCCTTCACAAAGCTAGTCTGATCTTGATCTTTGGATGGGGATAATACTAATAAAACAAGAAGCTAGCCCTAACAGAGAATTAAAAGGATAGCAGACTCTTAAGGTTCTTGCTAGTGATATATTCATATTCAAGTTACTTAACTTTGTAATTTAAGCTTCCTCTTGTCAGTCCTAAAACATGGAGCTTAGAAGTAGCACAGCTAGTCAAGAGTTTCCTGATGGTTTCATAAACCAGTCAGATGATTAGCAAAGTCTGCTTCAGTCTATAATTGATATGATATCAAAAACACATTTGCCAATCTTCTGTCGTTCTTTTGTGATATATTTACTTCCTGCATTCCTCTACACTGGCAAATGAAACTACCCAAACAGTATTGTCTACAGTCTCCGGATTGCCAGCTTCCTACTTGACAAAATGACCTTTTTCATTGACATCTGTGATTTTCAGTATTTGTTCAGTTTGAAGGAATCCCTTTATGTTGTTCATAGTGTTGGAGTACTCTCTTTAATCTCTTCCCTGATATACAGAGAAAATATGAGTTAATACAAAGAAAATATGCCCAGTTTTTCCAGTCAGACAGTAGTTAGCTATCATACATATTGAAAACACGGTGCTGACCTCTAATATACACATTCCTGTGATTTTAACAGATCCCCTATGACCCATTGTACTTTACCATTATGGAGTTCAGGAAGTGGATATTGTCCATCTCCCCAACAGCAGTTCCAGGATCAATTGAATATTATAGGAATAAGGAATTGCCTACCACACTAGGGATAAGTGAACTTTGCAAATGTCTAATACTAACTATATGACATTCATAGAATCATAGAATATCAGGGTGGGAAGGGATCTCAAGAGGTCATCTAATCCAACCTCCTGCTCAAAGCAGGACCAATCCCCAACTAAATCATCCCAGCCAGGGCTTTGTCAAGCCTGAACTTAAAAACCTCTAAGGAAGGAGATTCCACCACCTCCCTAGGTAGCCCATTCCAGTGCTTCACCACCCTCCTAGTGAAAGCGTTTTTCCTAATATCGAACCTAAACCTCTCCTACTGCAACTTGAGACCATTACTACTTGTTCTGTCGTGTGCTACCACTGAGAATAGCCTAGATCCATCCTCTTTGGAACCCCCTTTCAGGTAGTTGAAAGCAGCTATCAAATCTGCTTTCAGAGAATGATCATGTCCCTCGATCTGCTGGCAATGTTCCTACTTATACAGCACAAAATGCTGTTAGCCTTCTTGGCAACAAGGGCACACTGTTGACTCATATCCAGCTTCTCATCCACTGTAACTCCTAGGTCCTTTTCTGCAGAACTGCTGCCTAGCCACAGTGCATGGGATTCTTCCATCCTATACATTCACTACATATAGCAACTATCATCCCAGCTGATCCCAAAGTATATGAGAAATTTGACATCCATATGTGCCATTTCAACTGGTACTGCAATGTAGCCAGCTCGGGGGTGATATGAGGTCAGGAGTCAAATAGCTCACATCAATACTACACAACAGGTGAAGAATATTTATTTTATCAGGTGTGTTATCACCTGTTATTGGGGGGGGGGAGATGTTTTGATTTTTTTTAATGAGCTATGGTTGAATAGTAACATATCCAACTGAAACTGCAGGAAAAATTTAGGTAGGCAGAATACAATTACCCAAATTACAATTTTGCAAGAACACTAAAATGAAATCCCCATCTCACTTAAATGCCACAGCCTCCAGTAGTGAATGATCCTTAATATCGTTCCTGGGGCATTTGGTTCAGAACCACCAGAACCATTTTCTGCAGCACAAAGGCTTAACAACAGTTGCTGTCCTGACAAGCTTCTAGTCTAAATAGTCTTTATCATATTTAGACTTATTTGAAGACCGCAGTCTAGCATCGAAGAGGAAAATGAAAGGTCATCAGTCACACAATCTTACCCAGTACTTAAGCAGTCCTTTCTGCATAAGTCTCATTTGCCATTTAGAAAATATAACTTTTAGAAAATAAATTAAGTTTTGTGGCTAATATGCAGTGTATCATGTATGAGATTTGATTGCAGCGCAAGTGTGGCACAATTCAGACTTAATAAAAAGTGTTCTATTCGGCTAAAATAATTTCTAAACAGAGAAAAAAGGATCACATTCAAAGTTTGATGGCACATAAAAATATAATCAATAGATGTTTAAATGAGTGTGTCATTACGCATGAACAGTCAGGTGGTGTTGTTTTTTTTTGTTTTTTGTTTTAAACAAAAATCTGTTTAAGGACAAACTTTAATATAAGTCTATTCTTTATATTAGACATGGACAAATCTGGAATATCTGGCCCCAACAGGTATGCCACATTACTCTAGACTGTCATGTCACTCACCTCTACAGTACATCTGAGACTGAGGCCTGGTCTACACTATGACTTTAATTCGGATTTAGCAGCGTTAAATCGAATTAACCCTGCACCCAAACCCCCTTGGGAGCTGCCACCCGATGTACAAAAGACTACCCCTGCTTCTGTTTTCCCTGCCAGCTCAGGACTCCAGCACCCTGTCTTGCTGAGCCAGCCACTCCTGTCTGGCTCTAACACAGACCCAGGGTCTGAATCACTTGCCCCAAAGCTGCAGGTTTACCTGAAGACAGCTCACAGTAGCGTGCTTGTCTTTAGCACTCAATGCCCAACTCCCAATGGGGTCTAAACCCAGATGAGTCCATTTTACCCTGCATAATCGAATTAACCCTGCACCCATCCACACAACGAAGCCATTTATTTAGAAATAAAGGGCTCTTAAAATTGATTTCTGTACTCCACCCCGACGAGCAGAGTAGCGCCAAAATCGATATTGTCATTTCGAATTAGGGTTAGTGTGGCCGCAATTCGATGGTATTGGCCTCCGGGAGCTATCCCACAGTGCACCATTGTGACCGCTCTGGACAGCAATCTGAACTCGGATGCACTGGCCAGGGTAGACAGGAAAAGCGCCGCGAACATTTGAATTTCATTTCCTGTTTGCCCAGCACAGGAGAGCACAGGTGACCACAGAGAGCTCATCAGCACAGGTAACAATGCAGGCCGATAATCGAAAAAGAGCACCAGCATGGACCGTACGGGAGGTACTGGATCTGATCATTATATGGGGAGAGGATTCAGTGCTAGCAGAACTTCGTTCGAAAAGACGAAATGCCAAAACTTTTGAAAAAATCTCCAAGGGCATGATGGAGAGAGGCCACAATAGGGTCTCAGATCAGTGCCGCGTGAAAGTCAAGGAGCTCAGACAAGCCTATCAAAAAACAAAGGAGGCAAACAGTCGCTCCAGGTCAGAGCCGCGGACATACCGCTTCTACGCCGAGCTGCATGCAGTTCTAGGGGGGGATGCCACCACTACTCCACCTCTGACCGTGGATTCCGAGGCAGGGGTAATCTCATCAGCTACACCTGAGGATTCTTCGGATGGGGAAGAGGAGGAGGAGGAGGAGGAGGATGAGCTTGCAGAGAGCACACAGCACTCCGTTCTCCCCAACAGCCAGGATCTTTTTCTCAGCCTGACTGAAGTACCCTCCTAACCCTCCCAAGCCAGTATCCAAGACCATGACCCAATGGAAGGGACCTCAGATGAGTTTACCTTTTAAAATATAAAACTTGTTTTAAAAGCAAGCGTTTTTTTAATGATTACTTTGCCCTGAGGACTTGGGATGCATTCGCGGCCAGTACAGCTATTGGAAAAGTCTGTTAATGTATCTGGGGATGGAGCGGAAATCCTCCAGGGACATCTCCATGAAGTTCTCCTGGAGGTACTCCAAAAGCCTTGCCACAAGGTTTCTGGGCAGTGCAGCCTTATTCCGTCCTCCATGGTAGGACACTTGACCATGCCATGTTAGTAGCTAGTAATCTGGTATCATTGCATGACAAAGCCTGGCAGCGTATGGTCCCGGTGTTTGCTAGCATTCAAGCAACATCTGTTCTTTATCTCACTGTATAATCCTCAGGAGAGTGATATAGCTCGTGGTAACCTGGTTGAAATACGGGAATTTAATTAAGGGGGCAGAGGTGGCCGTTCCTACTGGGCTGTTTGCCTGTGGCTGAAAAGAAATCCTTCCCTGCAGTTAGCCAAGCGCAGGGGGGAGGGGGATTGGCCCTGAGCTTTTCGCGTTAGGCTAGCTGGGATCTTCCCTGATACCAGCCACGCAGTGGGGGGAGGGGTACAGCGATCATCCCAGATAATTCAAGGCGGGAGGGGCGGGGGGTTAGTTTGGTTTCTGCAGGGATCTTCCCTGATACCAGCCACGCGGTGGGGGGAGGGATAAAGCGATCATCCCAGAGAATTGGATGGGGGGGAGTTTAGTTTGCCTCTGTGATCTCTAACACCAAAGCCACAGACACTCAATATTAAGATGGAAAATGTGACCTTGTACTGAAATCACACGTGCTATGTAATGTGAATAGTGTTGTTCATCATGAAAGAGTATAAGCATTGTTCTGTAAAATGTATCATTTTAAAAACTTCTCTCCTTTTTTTCAACCCTCCCTCCAGCAACTGCAAATTTTTCAAGCCTCCCTCCTCCGTCCCGAAGGCTCTCAGATAAGGTGGCAGAGAAAGAGGACGCGAGATGAGATGTTCTCGGAAATAATGGAATGCACCCGCAATGAAAGAGCTCATTTGAATGGGTGGAAGGACACGGTATCTAAATACAGGAAAGATGCCAATGAACGTGAGGTCATGAGGGACGCTTGAGATGAGAGGTGGCAGGCTGCAATGCTGGGGCTGCTGCGTGATCAAACGGACATGCTCCAGTGTCTGGTGGAGCTTCAGGAACAGCAGCAGAATAATAGACTTCCACTGCAGCCGCTGTATAACCTCCCTTCCCCCTCACCATGTTCCATATCCTCCTCACCCAGACATGTAAGAACGCAGGGGGGGAGGGGAGGCTCCGTGCACCCTCCCACTCCACCCCAGTGGACATTCTTTGAGTCGGAGACGTCGAAAGTAGGATTCTAGGTCACCGCAGAACTGTATCATATTCATGGGTCTGGAGGGACAAAAGGAGAGGCCCCGAGATAGGACAGACTCTTCTGCTGGGCTAAGAGTATAGCTGGAAAGATTAACAATATTGCTGGGTGGGTTAAGGGAACTACTGTTGTGGCTGCTTGTGGCATGTAGCAGTTTAGATAGTTTAGTGTCCTTTTTCACAACGCTTCCTTAGCTCTCGTCCCCTAACGCCCCTACTCTACTTGCGCTACATTGATGACATCTTCATCATCTGGACCCATGGAAAAGAAGCACTTGAGGAATTTCACCATGATTTCAATAATTTCCATCCCACCATCAACCTCAGCCTAGATCAATCCACACAAGCGGTCCATTTCCTGGACACTACTGTGCTAATAAGCGATGGTCACATCAATACCACCCTATACCGGAAACCTACTGACCGCTACACTTACCTACATGCCTCCAGCTTCCATCCAGGACACACCACACGATCCATTGTCTACAGCCAAGCTCTAAGATATAACCGCATTTGCTCCAATCCCTCGGATAGAGACAAGCACCTACAAGATCTCTATCAAGCATTCTTAAAACTACAATACCCACCTGCTGAAATGAAAAAACAGATTGACAGAGCCAGACAAGTACCCAGAAGTCACCTCCTACAAGACAGGCCCAACAAAGAAAATAACAGAACACCACTAGCTGTCACCTTCAGCCCCCAACTAAAACCTCTCCAGCGCATCATCAGAGATCTACAACCTATCCTGAAAGATGATCCTTTACTCTCACAGATCTTGGGAGACAGACCTGTCCTCGCTTACAGACAACCCCCCAACCTAAAGCAAATACTCACCAGCAACCACACATCACTGAACAAAACCACTAACCCAGGAACCTATCCTTGTAACAAACCCCGATGTCAACTCTGTCCACATATCTATTCCAGTGACATCATCATAGGACCTAATCACATTAGCCATACCATCAGGGGCTCGTTCACCTGCACATCTACCAATGTGATATATGCCATCATGTGCCAGCAATGCCCCCTCTGCCATGTACATTGGCCAAACCGGACAGTCTCTACGCAAAAGAATTAATGGACACAAATCTGACATCAGGAATCAAAATACTCAAAAACCAGTGGGAGAACACTTTAACCTGTCTGGTCATTCAGTGACAGACCTGCGGGTGGCTATATTACAACAGAAAAACTTCAAAAACAGACTCCAACGAGAGACTGCTGAGCTAGAATTGATATGCAAACTAGACACAATCAACTCCGGTTTGAATAAGGACTGGGAATGGCTGAGCCATTACAAACATTGATTCTATCTCCCCTTGTAAGTATTCTCACACTTCTTATCAAACTGTCTGTACTGGGCTATCTTGATTATCACTTCAAACGTTTTTTTTCTCTTAATTAATTGGCCTCTCAGAGTTGGTAAGACAACTCCCACCTGTTTATGCTCTCTGTATGTGTGTATATATATCTCCTCAATATATGTTCCATTCTTTATGCATCCGAAGAAGTGGGCTGTAGTCCACGAAAGCTTATGCTCTAATAAATTTGTTAGTCTCTAAGGTGCCACAAGTACTCCTGTTCTTCTTTTTAATAACAATAGGGATATTGGTTTGGCTGAGGTCTGAGTGAGTCAGTAACGAGCGCCAGCGACCTTTTAAACGGCCAAATGCACATTCTACCACCATTCTGCACTTGCTCAGCCTGTAGTTGAACAGCTCCTGACTCCTGTCCAGGCTGCCTGTGTATGGTTTCATGAGCCATGGCATTAAGGGTTAGGCTGGGTCCTCAAGGATAACTATAGGCATTTCAACATCCCCAACAGTTATTTTCTGGTTCGGGAAGTAAGTCCCTTGCTGCAGCCGTTTAAACAGATTAGTGTTCCTGAAGACGCGAGCATCATGAACCCTTCCTGGCCAGCCCACATTGATGTTGGTGAAACGTCCCTTGTGATCCACAAGTGCTTGCAGCACCATTGAAAAGTACCCCTTGCAGTTTATGTACTGGGTACCCTGGTGCTCCGGTGCCAAGATAGGGATATGGGTTCCATCTATCGCCCCACCACAGTTAGGGAACCCCATTGCAGCAAAGCCATCCACTATGACCGGCACATTTCCCATAGTCACTACCTTTCGTAGCAGCAGCTCAGTGATTGCTTTGGCTACTTGCATCACAGCAGCCCCCACAGTAGATTTGCCCACTCCAAATTGATTCCCGACTGACCGTTAGCTGTCTGGCATTGCAAGCTTCCACAGGGCTATCGCCACTCGCTTCTCAACTGTGAGGGCTGCTCTCATCTTTGAATTCTGGCGCTTCAGGGCAGAGGAAAGCAAGTCAAAAAGTTCCATGAAAGTGCCCTTACGCATGCGAAAGTTTTGCAGCCACTGGGAATCGTCCCACACGTGCAACACTATGCAGTCCCACCAGTCTGTGCTTGTTTCCCAGGCCCAGAATCGGCGTTCCACGGCTATAACCTGCCCCATTAACAGCATGATCTCCAAAGCGCCTGGGCCCACGATTTGATAGAATTCCATGTCCATGTCCTCATCACTCTTGCCGCCGCGCTGCCGTAGCCTGCTCCTCGCCGCCTGGTTTTGCAGGTTCTGGTTCGGCATAAACTGTACGATAACGTGCGAGGTATTTACAATGTTCATGACTGCTGTCTTGAGCTGAGCGGGCTCCATGCTTGCTGTGGTATGGCGTCTGCACTGTTCACCCAGGAAAAAGGCGCGAAATGGTTGTCTGCCGTTCCTTCCCTGGAGAGGGGGGAGGATGTACCCAGAACCACCCGCGACAATGTTTTTGGCCCCATCAGGCATTGGGATCTCAACCCAGAATTCCAATGGGCGGAGGAGACTGCGGGAACTATGGGATAGCTATGGGATAGCTACCCACAGTGCAACGCTCCGGAAATCGACGCTAGCCCCAGTACATGGACGCACACCGCCGAATTAATGTGCTTAGTGTGGCCGCGTACATTCAACTTTATACAATCTGTTTCCAAAATTCGAATTATATAAATTTGGATTAATCCCGTAGTGTAGACATACCCTGAGTGACTTCAAGGTGGTGGCACCCACTGATTCTTAAGAGGTTGAGGTGTTCAACATCTCCAACTTGCGAACAATGCTCTTGCTACTCCCATGTTTGAAGGTACCTCTCTAGTTTATCTATCCCAGTTGAACAATTATTTCCTTTATAACAAGATTACACTTTCAGAGGTATCTTCTGAAAGTTTTACTCAGTTACCTGCTGAACTCATAATATAGATGTGAATGCAGCACCATTGTGTATAGAGACTTGGATGCATCCCAACTTGTTTTGATTATTTATTGTACTTTGTGGGGAGGAGAAAAATCAAATCATCTGTCTTTCTTTCATTTAAGATAGAGGGGAAACAAACCACAAAAGATGGACCTCGCTAGTTTCCTCTGCTGTATTTAGAATGTGAAATAAGATAGCCATCAGATACTATTGTGCTGGGCCCCTTAGAAATAGACGGATGGATGGACAGAGAGACAGATATTTACTGTTTGTAAATGCTGAATTTTCCATGAGGGTCACTTTATTTATGATATTTATGGAAAAGTGGAAAGCTCCTTTCATCCATGTGACAGCCCACATTTGTGCTCCTTATTAATGCATACATTCATTAAATAAGTAAAATAGTTTTTACAATGTGTCAACTCCTGGTTCTTACTGCCATTGAATTCAGTGGGTAAAAACTGGGTCATTATGTGTTGATTTTTAATGAAATAATGAGTAAATAATTAGGGAACTGAATTAGTTACGCCTTAATAGACTAGTCACAGTGATGAAGCATCCAAACACAAAGTGTGACTCTGAAGAAGGATCATCTTTTGGTTACTCAATGTAGTCTATTAAATATATTACCTCTTTCCTGATAGTTCAAAAGTCATTTTTAGCAACCATAAAGCTAACAGCACCAATATTTCTACATTCTTGGCAATTGCATTCATGGTGATTTGATATGGAGTCCTGTTTAATATTGCTCTATAGGCCTGATCCAAAGCCCACTGAAATAAATATCAGACCCTTAATACATTTCTCCTTTGCAAAGAGGATACCAATTCCTTTGAATTATATGGGGTTCTTATTCCATGCTGCCTTTATTGCTTACAATGTGCTACCAGGATAATGTTAAGGATATTTAGATTAGACTTTGGGTTGCCTTTGAAACATTTTCCCTGGCCCTTTTGGGAGTGTTTTCCTTGGTTCACTTGGCCACAAAGTATTCTCTTAGGCAATCTCTCACTAACATTGCAGATTTTGTGGCTCATCTCACTGTCAATAGAACCCTTCGGGGTAGTAAAAGAGTCTCATGCTTTCCTCTCATGGCAAGTACGCTTGGGATTTTATTCACAGATTCCATTATAAAAAGGACATGCCTCATGATCTATGAGGCTGTAATCCAAAGGGAAATTTACAAATCCAGTATTAGACTAACACCCTACCATTCCCAAGACATCCAGACTCAAGACAGAGTGACTAAAATGACAGCACCACAAGCCTACTGTAGGTGTTCTTAGGTGGATAGTAGCTGTGAGGGGTACAATTTAAAAAAATGTTTAACAGATTTATTGTTGTTTAAATGTTTGTATTGCTTCTGCTTCTCCTACATCCAGACCAGGCAGAAAGTGAAATTGTCCAAAGACAGTAACTCATAACTCGTCTGTCCTAAACATAGATCAGAAATATCAGGCAATGCAAGAGAGAGAGCCTGTTCTCATGAGATTCCCAGCATTGGACAATTCTAATATTTTTCAATTTAAACATATTGAATATTTAACAGAAACAAACTCTCACACTTTTCAGCATAGCACAATCTAGGTAGCTAGCAGCAGATGTAACAGCTTGTGGTCTCAGTACTTATCCAGATCCAAAACTGTTTGGCTAAAATCCCCAAAGAAGAACAAACTTAGTTATTCAACAGAACATTTTTAATATCTTATGTGTGTAGTAAGATCCTTAACTGAGGCTATGTCTACATGGACCCACAGTTCAGTCTATGGGGGTGTGAATTTCAGCCTGCACTAGCATGCTGCAGTCAGTCCCCCAAGTGGATGCTGCATGCACAAACTAAAAGGTACCCCTAGTTCATGTTAACATAGTCCTCTTTAAACAGGACTGTGTTAATGCAAACTAGTTTGCACCTGTAGGGTCCACGTGGGGGAGTTGCAGCTAAGCACACTAGTGCAGACACTGCAATTCACACACCCATAGTCCAAACTGCAAAGCTGTGTAGACAAGCCCAGGGACTACAAAGAGAATATAAATAAGAGTCCAGGCAGGCCTTTCAGTAATCGTATGTAGATTTATTAGCCTGGAGCTACTCCTGATACCATCTACCACTTTCTCCACGGAGGAAAATGACTGATGAGCAAACACAGTGATTCAAGGCTGAGGAATCAGACTTCTCCTTAACATTCATTCATATGAATTTAGGTTCACCATAATGCACACCTGGTCATTAAAATGTGCACTCCATGGGCTTAGACCAGTAGTTCCCAAACTTGTTCCGCCATGTGTGCAGGGAAAGCCTCTGGTGGGCTGGGCCAGTTTGTGTACCTGCCATGTCCGCAGGTTCGGCCAATTGTGGCTCCCAGTGGCCGAGGTTCGCTGCTCCGGGCCAATGGGATCCGCGATCGGCCGAACCTGCGGACGCAGCAGGTACACAAACCAGCCCGGCCCACTAGGGGCTTTCCCTGCACAAGCGGCGGAACAAGTTTGGGACCCACTGGCTTAGACTATCTGGTGTGCCTGAGTTCTGCTCAGCATACCTGATGCAGGGGGCAGGGAGAGCATAGGCTTTCTGGCACAATTTGTCCTCATGACCAAAGGAGCCAGAACAGAAGCAGCCCTCAGCATAAGCTAGAATAGGCTTACCACTGTTAGCCTAGGCTTAGGATCATCAGAGTGCAGCACTACCATTCCCAGCCAAGCATGCCCCATAACAACCACTAAGTCGAGATGGGCCAGGAGAAGATAGCACAGAACCAGCTACACCAGCTTTCAGTGACCCTGGGAATCCCTTACACAAGGGGAATCACTAGCTGCCCTGTAAGGGAAGTTTTCTATCTCCTTAGTGCTACAGCTACTACTGAGACTCAAAAGGAAGGGAACGAGGAACCTGTGAATAGGTGTCTCAGCTGTAGTATGATGAGCGGAAATAGAAGGAGTATAAGAATTCTAGAGGGGCCTAGTTTGGTGAAGGACTAAAGGCTAATGAATGCAAACCTTAGGCTGGGTGGTTAGGACATAATCAGCAGAGCTTTGACATGTTTAATAAAATGATGCATCTTATGTCTGATTCTTGACTTCATGCCTCATGTATTGCTAATGAAACAGCAGTAATCTCTGGGTTATCCAATTCTCAGTTTAGCCTATAACATAATATTTTGATATCATCTAAAATATGCCATTTTATATCTCAATTGCCATTCACATAGTGTAAACACTTCAGTAGTTATCACAGAAATGTCTCAGTGTTACACTGTGGTTCTGGCTGATCTTCGTTTAGTGCTTGAAATCAGGCAAACACCCTTTCCTCCTCAAAGTATTAAGGAATTGTGACAACATCTAAACACAAGTATCTGCATTAATTGCATATTTTGATCTGTATCTGAATATGTAAATTCTGTGCTTTATCTCTAAGACTTGACAGTTTCAAATCAGTCATCAGACCAGTGACTGCAGCTGGTTGAGACTGAATGAGTATAACTGCCCAAACAATGGAGCAGCCATCACCTGAGCATTCTCCAGGATAGGTCCTTTCAACTGAGAGAAAAACATTCTCAGGTTCCAGGAGACATCGCAGGTAGGACCTGGAACAAAGGAACTATGAAGGAAATTGGTAATTGTGCCCAGACAAGCATAGGGATGAAGGAGGGCATTCCTTAAACCCAATGACCTTGAGAGAGAGAGCGAGAGAGAGCGCCAGACTGGCTTGCTAGGAGAATAGAAACAGATTCTGTTCTGTTCCTGTAGTTTAAGAAAGACTATCCAATCTAGCTTGTAATGAAGTAGAAGATTAGCTAAGACTAAGGCCAGGCCTAAACTACAAACCTTTGTCAGCATAGCTCTGTATACAGAAGGTCATCAATGCACCAATGTTTATCACTCCTCAATTTCCTGTGTGAGAAGTACATAAATGGGGGAATAGATTTAAAAGAAGAACAAGCTTGCAAGGAACTGTTCGTCTCTAACAGAGTTCATTATTATCAGTGCTTTTATAATGGGAAATGTTTATTTTTTGTAGCAGTGAGTTCTTTTATCGCCTCAACAAAGCAATATAAAAGCATTAAAGATGGGCCCAAAACAGCAAAGTTTGAATCCAGATATAAATTATACCCAAATTTGAGGATACTCACATCTCTAAAATGGCTGGAATAGTGTGGACCATGATATATGAAGCAATATTTACAATGCAATATTGATCAGAATGTAACCCACTTTGGAGGAGACAATTCATTTCTCTTTAGCTGATAAAACAAAACATTCTTGATGCCAACATCTAATACAGCCTGGTTAGAAGACATCTTCTTGGCATCAGTCATTAAGCACAGCTAATAATGTTATTCAGTGAACTAATAATACTTACCCATCTTTTTAAAATGCTTTGAGATCTTTTGATGAAAGGTGGTAAGTACCATTATCCCCATTTTGCAAATGGAATCCAGGGAGGTAAAGTCGCAAAACATGTCACTGGCAGAGTCAGGCCCTGATTCCAGTCTCATGAATCCCCGTCCTACACACTGACTCCTATGCCCACTGTCTCCTCAACAAACACTTGTCTTTTATTTCCTGATATTTACATTATCTTTAGAAAAACAAATAAAAATAAATAAATGTCAGCTCTGAAAAAACCAGGCAAACATTCCAGGGATGCAATGTCTACTGAGATTGCAGGAGGTCAAAGCAGACGATCAGTGGTCCATTCTGGCCTTGGAATCTATATGGAGACTGCTTTACTCTAATGGGAAACAAGAACCCAAAACTGCAAAAGAAAAAAATCCATTCAGACATTTGTAAACCCAGTCATTTTGTGGAGTTCTGTAAATGCAGCCTCATCATAAGTGGTTAGGTAATACAGCACCTGGTGGTGATGATTTGCTAATTATATTTCAGTTGTGAAAAATTATATATAATTAGCAGGAAAGTATTCACCATAATTGCAGTGTCAGCTTCATAGTCTTGATGCCTGTCCCAGAAAAGCTAAATGTAGTGATGAATTTTCACAGAACAGCTTTCCAGATTTCTGCAACAAGCTATCTAACATGCTTACAGGTGTAATGAGCAACCAAATAATTGGAATGATTTGAAATTTGTTAACACGGCATCTGCTGAGATCACTCTCTGTTTCTAATTGCAATTAGCAAGCCTTTTTTTGACTTAGTCAGTTTCCAGTTCCAATGGGTTACCTACTCTGATCTTTCATTGTTATTGCCAGGGCCGGCTCCAGGCACCAGCTTGCCAAGCAGGTGCTTGGGGCGGCCACTCCGGAGAGGGGCAGCACGTCCAGCTATTCGGCGGCAATTCGGTGGACGGCCCCTAACTCCCGCTCGGCGCGAAGGACCTCCCACCGAAGTGCTGCCGCAGATCGCGATCGCGGCTCTTTTTTTTTTTTTTTTTTTTTGCGCCGCTTGGGGCGGCAAAAACCCTGGAGCCGGTCCTGGTTATTGCTCTTCCTTTCTCAGATTCATTTCTTTTGAATTTGATACTAGGGATAATTGATTGAGGCCTGACTCACTTGAAAGATGGTTAATTTTAAAGGCTGCTAGGCAGTCTGTCTAGAAGAAAAGCCTAGAGTCTGGATTCAAAGCCTCTGTTCCTAGCATCACTGCTGATTTACTGGGTGACGTTGCACCTCTGTTTCTCAGTTCACCCATCTCTAAAAGGTGTTAATACTTCTTTGTCCCTCAGGGGCTCTGTGAATCTTAATAGTGGTCAAATTTCTTTATGGCACTTGCATGACATAGAAAGTAATTTCGTGCTTGTTGACTGACAGGGGTGTGTTTCATACCTCATATCATGTTCTTCATTGGATATTTAGTCATTAAAGACCAGCACAGTAAGGTCATATCTACACTAGAAACTTTACCAATATCAACTTTAGTGGCATACAGCTGCCAGCATTGCAATGTTACTAGAGCATATACACACTTGGCTGCCTTTGCTGTGTCTCTTAGATGCAAGAAGCTCTATTGGTGAAAAGGACATGGCACATAGGTAAGCTGATGGTTGGCATCCAAGTATACCTCTTTGCCTTTTGGGATATTTTGAAAGTGCATTGCAGGATCCAGCATTCCTCTCAGGGAATTGTGGGAGCTTGATACTCTGCTCCATTCCTTAAATCTTTATGCCTTTTTAAAAATTCCCATGCTTCCTCACACTAGTTTTCAACCTTTTTATACCATCTCATTGGCAGAAGCCTGGATACCAAAGAGATCACAGAATTTTTGTGTCTGTTTTACAGACAAGGCGCCTGACCTACTGTATTTGCGGAACTTCAGCAACTGTTATAGTGGCTGGGCATGCAGTAATGAAAATGAAAAAAACTGAGGAGGAGTGGGATGGTGGCAAGGAATGAAAATCGCCAGGTGCTGATGCTATTCACTGACCAGCTCTATGTAGTGGTGCAATCAGATTGTGAAACAAATTTGGGATGACTAGCAGTAGCTGCAGAGTATTTGGATATGGGAGACTGCATTCCTGAAGTTGTGTCCTGAGCTCATCCCAGCCCCCCAGTGCAGAGACACCAAACTGAGAAAGTGGAGAAACAGCTGGTAGACATCCTGTGACAACTTGCAAAACCAGATTGCCACTGACTGATAGCAATCTGTTTGGTGTTGGGAAGTCTCCAGTGGAAGTTGTCATCATCCAGGTGTGCAAGATCATTAAGTATGTCCTGCTGCCAGAAATGTGATTCTGGGCAATCTGTAGGAAATAATTGATGTGTGAGATGCAATGGGCTTCTTGAACTGTGGTGTGGCAATAGACGGGCCACACATCCCGATGCTGGTCTCCTCCCCACCAAACATACACACACACACCTTGCCTTGGAGTATATAACAAAAATGGATACCTTTGTGTGGTTATGCAAGTGTTTGTGTATCACCAGAGATGTGGCACTTATTTTCTCTCACAAAATTGTGGGGGCTGATCATGAGATGATGGGTTGAAGATCAATCTCAACATCAGGTTGTTGTCTTTTAAATGAAAGATAACTGTGGTACCTCATGTATTTTCATTCTGTACATGCCCCTTTTGGAGTGTATGTGAAGCGAAGCTTTCAGAGCAAATTTGCCAATAAGCATTAAGCATGTGTATTTGGATTTAATATAACAACATAAAGAAAGCTTGATTGCTAATGGAAACAAGCTGATTAAAAACTCAGAATTCATTTCTCTGCAGTTGATGACAGTGTGATATCACTAATCTAGGGCACTGTGTACCTGAAAAGTTCTTCAGGGTAATTATTCACTTATTAATGAAAGACACAGCTTACTTTGCAAGAAGTAACTTGATTCAAATCTAACAGCTCCCAATCATTTGAGTAGCAGCAAAAGCAACATCACAAAGTATTTCCACGTGAAATCCATTTGGATCTCAATAAAGTAATAAAGAGACTATTTTACAGAAAAGCATAGCTGCTGATGATGCTAAAACAAATCCGCTTCTTAGCACAGACTAGTCAAAGGGTACTCTTCAAAGTTTATTTAAAGCTATTTCCACTTACATTATCAAAGCACACACAGTAACTGCATAAATAATCCAAAGCCATGTTTACATGGTATTAAGAAATAAATGGGGGGTGGGTTCTTCTTTCTTACATTACATGTTCAGATCCTGTCCAGCCTGGAAGGCTCTATGATGGCTCGAATATTGGTAAAATGATACTATCCCAAGTATCAAAAGAGTGAAAGCTGAGCAGTTGAAAGGGGAAACAAGTTTTAGTCATACAATTTAAATCTCTGTATTTTCATTTGGTTTTTGTTAATAGCTATTAATTTAAATAACTAATTAACTCTGGCAAATGGATGTGCTTGTCAACAACCTCACACTTCAATTTGGGTGTGAAAGCTTATAATGTATATCCTCTGATATCCCCAAACTAATCTTCTAGCAAAACCAGGAAATATCAGCACTGGCATTCCTGGTATTTCAACAATAAAACCAAGAAAGAAAGAAAGAAAGAAAGAAAGGAAAACCTTTGCAGAAACTCCTTTCAGGTGCTTTTTATATAAGGTTATGTTGAAAGTAGCGAATGGCTGCCAACAAGGGGGGTGGATTTTAGATTCACAATCAATCACAGTTCTCATTAAAGTCAATGGTTGTGCCAAGCACTCTTTCCAGATCATCAGAAGGTACAATTAAGCCCCCAGTATGTAATAAAGATGGCTGCAAAAAATGGAAATTACTGCCCAAGACAATAGGCCTCATAGCAGGTCAGGGCAAGACTGTGTGGACCTGGTCGCAAATGTGGGGGGGTTAGAAAAATGGATTGTAGCTTCTGTGTGTTGAGGGAGAAAGCCTATAGAGGAGTTGTAAGTGTGACCCAGGGAGGAAGCAAAGAAACAAAGCTTTATTGGGCACAGAGCTTGTTGGAGTAGCAGATTTGGTGATTTCTGAGCCAGGAAACTGTCTGGTGTTGTTTGTTTCTTCTGTGTTCAGGGAAACAGGATTTGAATACATGTTTGTAAATAAGGATTTTCCTGACTTGTATTACTGATTTCTCTTCCTAGTGGGAAAAAACCCTGCAAGGCTTCAAATATTGGGCCAACCACGTAGGCGAAAGGGGCAACAACGTCATGAAGAAGCTCAAAAAGTCACAAGCCCAACGTTTTTAGAAATACTTTAGAGGCCACCATTAAGGACAAAGAAATGACCATATCAGACCCAGACCAATGTCCCAATCTTGTGCTAATCCTGGCTCTAGAAGGGATCTAGATATTATGTGTCAGTGAAAGACCACCCTCATAACTGAGGGAAATAATTTCCTGATCTCAACTGGGGAGCAGTATGAAGATAAATAGACCTTGTGACTTTGTTCTTGCACGTGTAACTCCTTTTGTACAGAAGTGCTTCATGAATCTAAGAATTAAAAATTTCTAAACAACAGGGAATGTTTTCTGATAGTGAAATATATTTGGCAGTGGAATCCCATCCTTAGGAACTTTTAAAACTAGATTAGAGAAAACACTAGAATGTGTGCTGTAGGGAATAAGTCTGCATTGGCAAAGGCATTGACTGGGTGATCTAGATTTTGACCCAGTAGGTGTCAATAATGGAAAAGGTCAACCTGACCATAATTGTGGCACCAATGTGAACAGAATGAAAATAAAAAATAATGATGTAATTAGGCTTTAAGACGCCCACATACTCACGTTGATTATTTGTGACAATAAACAAACGTGTTTATTGCAAGCTGAGGCAGTCTCTTACCATCCCATTGAATTGCACTGATTCCTGAAAAAATTTTATATGCATGCCAGGATTTAAGTGGCCAGGAGCAGTTCCTGGAAAACTGCAAAATATTCTGTCTGGGATTTTCAAAGGGGCTTAAGGATAGGTGAATGGGAATTGGGCATCTATCGCTGTGACGTGGTCCCTAGGGTACAACCTGGACTCTGGGACCGCTGAGCCCTCTGTCCCACCAACCTGCAGTATCCCTCTCACTCTGTGATGCTGTGTCAAGCCACAAACCTCTGGAAGGTACTGCACCTACAGACATCCACAGGCAGCGACACACCCAACTGAGTTACATGAGTGCTTTTGCAGCCACTCATGAACCAACAATAGAGAGGCTCCAGACAATTCCCCCCAGCTCCCCAGTCTTGCATCCCAGAACTGTATTCTCTTGCACTGGTCAGAAGCCTGGCCAGTATAAATTCATTACACAGTCTGCCCCTTCCTCGATGTGAAGATGACACACACTAGCCTTTGTAAACTGAGCTGAGATTTCCCAAGCATTTCAACCAAAACACACTTTTAAGTAAAACATAAAACAGATGTATTGACTACAGATATATAGATTTTAATTGATTATAAGTAGTAGGCTTGGAAATCAGAGTTGGTTACTTAAGAAACAAAAATAAATTCATAGTCTGAGTTCTACAAACTAAACAGGATTTGAATCAAGCAGTGTCTCACCCTGACAGATGGTACAAACAGATCACAGATCCTCAATAACAGCCTGGAACCTGTTATTGTCCCAGACCACCCTCCCTCCATTCAAAGTCTTTGTCCTCAAGCCGTGTTTCCAGGTGTTGAGTTGTGGGGGGAGTGAGGCCAAGTAATGATGTCACTTCCCCTCTTATAGTTTCTTCCAGCTTGCTGGAAAGATCTTTATTGTGAGTTGGGTTAGTCATTACCCATTGGTCAAGCAGACTCCATTGTCTACATGTTCTCTCTGAGAAGTCTCCATTGTATGCAGTTCCTGGGATAGTAGATTCTTTCCTTGATGGGTGTTGATGCTCTATTGATGTACCTAGTCCCAACCTCACAACATATTTCAGTAAGACACTCACATAGCAAAACTTCATAACTTTCCATACAATGATAGCACATACAATCCAACAGAATATTAATGTTCAACAGATTAAGACTTTTAAAATGATACCTCATAAGGCATACTTTGTAGAAAACATATCATAATTATATTATATTTTTTGCCAGAAGCTGGGAATGGGTGACAGGGAATGGATCACTTGATGATTACCTGTTCATTCCCTCTGGGGCACCTGGCATTGGCCACTGTTGGAAGACAGGATACTAGGCTAGATGGACCTTTGGTCTGACCCAGTATGGCCGTTCTTACAAGTGGTGAATATGGGTGTTCTAGGGTGCTGCTTTGAGGTACGGAGTGTCACAATCCCCATTAGGCTCCTTTGACCATCTCAGTCTATTTGGAAACAACACTGAAAATATATGTTTCTCCCTTTGTGTGTGAAGGGGTTTGGTTCTGCTTAGTTTTATTTTTATTGCTAAAGATATTTGTATGAAGATGGGATTTATATTTCTTGGTTCATTTCCTTTTGCTGCTTATTCCACATGTGAAGTCACAATCCTCTGAACGTGCTGTCCCTCTGTAACTAACTGTGATATCGCAAGCAGAAGATTATGGCTTCAAGGGAAGAATAAACAGAAAAACAGATAAAAGCTTACAAAACAAAGATCCTGGTTGCATGAAAACACATCTTGTGTGTGTGTTTTAATAAAGCAAAGGAAGAGAAACACAAAAGGGGCAAGAGGCCCATTTAATCAGAGATGTGGTGTGATAATGGTCTTAATAGTCATTGGGTTAGAGAAAGAGAGTGTGAGAATGATTCCATAGTCCAGTGGTTAGGTCATCCTGAGAGATGGGAGATGCAAGCTCCAGTCCCCCTGCTCCAATCACTCTTTCATCATTTATCCACAGTGGAACAGCTTCAACAGGAGAGACTGAGGGAGCCCCAGATCAGAATATCCTATAGCTCAATGTTTAGAGCACTCTTGTGAGAGACCCCTCCATTCAAATCCTTTGTTTCCCTCTGGCAGCAAGAGGGGAATTGAATCTGAGTCTTGCACATTCCGGCTAAGTGCTTTAACTACTTGTTTAAAAGTTAGAAGGTGGGTACATCCTCTTCCTCTGGTTGGCTTTTGAATGAGATTCAATCTGGTAGGTGCCTCTGAGCATGCTTACCAGATCGGGCCCCACACGCGACTTAGGCAACCACATACCTGCCCCATACACCTGCCTTCCCTGGTTTGTGGATTGCTGTGGGAGGGAGATAGGCATCCGGGAGGCAGCAGTGTGCATGCCCAGATGCAGAAACATAGATGCCTAGGGAACTTTTACCTTGAAAAACCTAGGCACCTACAGAATTTGGTGGGAGTTTTGTGGAATACAGTAAAGTCAAAACTGGGATTTAGGTGCCTAAATCTGAGGTTTAGGTGGCTACATATTTTTGTGGAACTCACCCAGAGTCCCTGTCTAAGCTTCTCAGGGCAACAGGACGGTGAGAGTTTGGAGAGGGGAAGGGGCTGTTCTGTCCCAGGTTGCCCCAATACAGACTATTTAGGCCATAATTCCCTAATTCAATCCACCACTCTCATTACAATTAATTCAGGCCATCCACCAAAATATTAACTTAGGACAGCCTTTCCTCTCTCCAGAGCTGAACAACTGCTGTCCCCAGGAAGGTCCCATCTATTGCTGCTCCAAGAGTAGCTCTGGGACCAACCCTGTTCCTCTGTGCCCTTCCCCACCCCAGTGCTCAGAGAGGAAGTTCAGATGCCCAGGAGCTGACCTGTTTTCCATGAGAGGAGACTGGAGTCAGAAGGAGTGGGCTAAGCAGGGTGGAGTAGTTCAGTCTGAGTGGGATTCAACTGCTCAGGGCTTCCTCAACTGCTACTATTCCTTCCCCACTGTGAAAATAAAGTGGGCCCATCTGCTCTTTCTCTCCTCACCCCATTCCCTCCTCAAAATCCTGTCAGCCCCTGGGCTTCCCTCCTGGGGTGGTTCTCTCTCCTCCTTGGAGAGGCAGTGCATAAGAGAACAGGGAACTCAGAGCTGATGGAGAAGGGTCGCCTCCTTTCCTCAACCTCCCAGCCAGCTGCTGCCCCATGTAGTGTCCCTGCCTTAATATGTGGAGCAACAGGACAGGGAGGCAGAGTCAGCTCTAACACAAACTGAATGATGCAGAACATTGAGAAGTCTGATTTACAGATTGATGAATTAGTGTAAATTAGTGTATGCTCATGTACTTTATAGCCACAGGGCTGGATTCACTCTTGCCCAAAGCTGAGCTTGGCACAGGATTAGAAGCAAAAGCTAGGTCTGGCTGCCAACAGCCCCACTGGGCCATTTTAGCAGTCAGGAATAGCTGGAGCATAGAAATGACCCAACAATACCACAATGACCAAAACCAGCCCTGCCATGTTCCCTGTACTTGGGGTTCCTGTGCAGGTGGCAAAAAGCCAACTACACTGTCCACACAATGCCTGTCAGGGCCTTCCCTTATGTCAGGAGGATTTGGGGGGGACTGTTATGGCTTTTTTATGCTGGCTGAAGAAAGTAATCCTGGGACATTGATAAATCAGTCCCAAAGCACCTGATTCTCTTTTCACTCATACTGGGTTTTAATGTGTATCATTCCTTTGACTTCTGCACAGTTACTCCTGCTTTTAAGTGAGATCAGTGGGGACAGGGGCAGAAGCCTGGATTGTAGCAAGAAAAACAGCAGGAGGGTATATGATAAAGCAGCTCCACCATCACAACATCGCACACCTTACATTCTCCTTTTGGATGGTTCTCCTGTTATACTTTAGCCTTTTGACCCCTCAGCATTAATGTTACAGCAGCTACCATTCATTCCTACTAACTTACTGATATGTAACTTACATCACCTCTGAACTTGGCCTAGAAACTGGAAGGCATCAGCAGCTCTACAATATTATTTAGACTGTCAGCTCTTCAGGTGAAGGACAGTCTTTTGTTGTGTGTTTGTACAGCCCCTATCACAATTGGGCCCTGATCCTTGACTGGGGTTCTTAGGTGCTACCACAAAACAAATAATATATCAGCAATGCAAAAAAAAATCCTAATTTTTCTCTTTTAAAAATTTAGCCTAAGGGAAGGCTGTAGCCTGCCAGTTACAAACCCCAGCTTTGCCTCATTCCGGATATTCTCTTATCTGAAATTTCAGCATGACTTGTTCCTTGCAATGTTTATTTTTGCTCATCATCTCTCTACAACAATTTTGGCATATGCAAGCAACTCCTACGAAAAAACAGGTGCATGCACTGGCGGCTTTCCTGCTAAAAGGGATTCAGTCAGATGTTTCTCCCACCTGTGCACTGGCTGCCCAATCTCAGCCAGTTCCCATGAATATAATTATCATGCTCTATTTCAAAAAGCCAAAACAAAATAGTTCACGTTGATTGTGTCTAAAAATTCTGATGCCATCATTTTTCTTCCCCTGCAAGGCACCATTATGAACGACATGATTTCTCTGGTTCTCCATTTTACATTGACTCAAGGAGCTAGATTCAGATCATAGTTACTTTGGTATAAATTTGGGGTAACTCCTTTAATCTTATTCTACAGAAACTGAGATCAACATCTGTCCCATAAAGTCTGAAATGCAAATAGGTAATTATTAACTTATGTTTTTGTATCTATGACCTACTGTCTTTCCTACTCATTGAAGTTCTCCTCCTGCTCCCTGAGGTGCGTTTCAGAGGCAGCCACTTATGGAGACCACATGGATGTATAGCTTCTGCCATGTGCCATGGGAGAAGGTTTACAGGATGAATTCACCTGATCCTCCATGGATCAGTCTGAGAGGCCTTCCTCAGTTGTGAGGAGAGAACACATTTCCTGAAAGGACTGTAAACACAAGTCCTTACCCCTAGGGTGCACCCTTGTGCCCAGATGTTCCATTGCAGCGGACTTTGCCTCTCACTCATTCTGTTGGCCACTTCTTCAGCCACGATGGTCAGTTTGAGCCAGTTCCTTCTCTTGACTGCCTTATTGGGTCTTCTGTGCTTCAACCCTCTGGCTAAGTCATGCACAGTTCAGCCCCCTTCCAGGGTTTAGTCCTAAAGGTTTTTCACCCCTCCTGTGCTCACCTCCAAACAGTAAGTCCTTTGCTCCTCCTGGGCTTGACTCCGATCCTTCCCCCTTTGTCAGGGTGCTGGCCAACCAGGCTTTTCCCTATAGGGAGTCTTAAGCCTATAGGCTTTAACCTTAGAAACCCATGAGGGGTGGAAAGTATCTCATTCCCTAGTTTTCATAGACCTTATTAGCACAGAGCTCCCCACCACTCTAGGATCTGCACCACAGGAGATAACCCTACTCCTGTCACTCTACCCTGGCTCAGCCAGACCCAACTTGTCAGATCTTCCTCCAGATCCTTTATCAGGGAGAGAAAACTCTCCTTAGCTACTCTCTTCTGGCTCCCCTCCTGAACTACTATTAATAATTCTTCCTCTTCTTCTTGGACTTTGTACAGTAATAGACTCACTTCCAGAGTCTATGACCACCATGCAAAGAACTTCTAATCTTGTTCATGGTTTAGAGTCTCACATCTTTCCTGGTATACTTAAAGAATTGCAGAAGAGCTTTTTTTACTGAGCCCCATTCCTTATATTCTTGATAGAAGTTGCAAGGAAACTTTTATTATTTTAAGACCGCCGAGTTTCCTCCTGAGCTGGGTTCTCTCTCAGTTCCTTATACCACCTAGCTCTGTCTCTGCTGGCTAGGAGGCATTCAGTTAATCACCCCCTGCTATAAAGCATCCCTAATTAGGTTTTCTTTCTTGAGTTACAGGTGATTAGGATTAGGCCCTTTCATGGGGACAAAACAAAGAAGACTCATGGATTTTGTAGGAATAGTCCTGTTCCACACGTTCCTCCAGAGAAAAGGACCATAGTCTGATGAGAAAAAACCCTTTAAAAATATGAAAAGATTAAAAAATGAAATAAAATGCCATACTAAATGAAATTAGAAAGCTAAAGATGAGATTCATCACATTTCATCTTTATTTCCTCTCCTTCTAAACTTAATTGGACACATTTTGTGTTAATGGACTGGAGCTCACAATTTCACACATTTAACAACTAGACAAATATCACTCAATCCCACTGCATTGAATGAAAGCACTTAAGTACAAGATGGAAAGGGTCAAGTGTGGCATTCACAGCAGTCTGCACACAAAGGCATTCACACACCGATCAGTGTAGTTACAAATTGGGAGCAGAGAAAAACTACATGAGCACAGACAGACCCTACAGATTGCAGTTCTGGAGTGATTAGATGGGATCAGGTTCTTCTAAATTCATAGCTTGAGATTCTAAAGCTAGAAGGGACCATTGTGATCATCTAGTCTGACCGCCTGTGTAACATGAGCCACAGAACTTCCCCCAAATAATTCCTAGACCATATTTTTTAGAAAAAACATCCAATCTTGACTTTTAAAATTGCCAGTGATAGAGAATCTATCTTGGTAAATTGTTCTCATGGTTAATTAACCTCATACATTTAAAAATGCATGTCTTTTTCCAGACTGAATTTGCCTAGCTTCAACTTCCAGCCCCATTGGATTGTACTATACCTTTCTCTGTTAGATTGAAAAGCCAATTACCAAATATTTGTTCCCTGTGTAGGTACTTATAGACTGTAATGAAGTCATCCCTGAAGCTTGGTTTTGTTAAGCTAAGTAATGAGCTCCCTGAATCTATGACTGTAAGGCAGTAGTTTTCAAACTGTGGGTCGTGACCCAGTACTGGGTCACGGAATGTAATGCACTGGGTTGTGGCAGCTGCGGTCAGCACCGCTGACTGGGCTGTTAAAAGTCCTCTCGGCAGTGCTGCCCGGCTAATGCAGTCTAGTCCCTACCTGTTCCGACACCGCACTGTGCCCCAGGAGCACCCCTAGGTGGCAGGGGGAGAGGGGTCATGGGGCTCTGCACGCTGCCTCTACCGTGAGCACCAGCTGGAGAGCAGTGCCTGTGAGCAAGAGCCATGCGGAGCCGCTCTGCCTAGGAGCCAGCTTTCACTTTGACCAGGGCATGGTGCAGTCTGTGGTGCCAGGAAAGGCAGGAAGCCTGCCTTAGCACCCCCGCTGCAACACTGACTAGGAGCTGCCTGAGGTATGCCCGTGTCCCAATCCCCTGCTCCAGCCCTGAGCCCCCTACCACACCCTCAACCCCTCATTCCCGGCCTACTGCAGCCCTCACCTCTGCTCCCCAATCCTCTGCCCCAGCCCTGAGCCCCTCCCACACCCCAAACTCCTCATCCCCAACTTCATTGGGTCACAGGCATCAACAATTTTATTCAACTGTGTCACCAGAAATAAAGTTTGAAAACCACTGCTGGAAGGCATGTTTTCTAATCCTTTAAGCATTCTTGTGATTCTTCTCTGAACCCTCTCCAGTTTTTCAGCATCTTTCTTGAATTGTGGACATCAAAACTAGACCCAATATTCCAGCAGTTGTCAGACCAGTGCCAAATACAGAGACAAAATAACCTCTATATTACTTGAGAAGCCCCTCTCTATGCATTAGCTCTGTCACAATAGGAGCTCATGTTCAGCTGATTATCCACCATGACCCCCAAATCATCTTCAGAATCACTACTTCCTGAATGGGCTCCCCACTCCTATAAGAATGGGCTACTTGACACAGATTAGATTACCCTCTTTAATTGTTTTATGTCGAGGCTGATGTGGGACAATAAACAGTAAAACAACAATGTGCCCAGGATTGATCACAGACTGACAGTCCTATAATTACCTGGGTCATTTCCTTTTCCCTTTTTAAATATTGGCACAATGTTAGCCTTCTTCCAATCTACTGAAATTTCCTCAGTGTTCCAAGACTTATTGAAAATCAACCTTAACAGCCCAGTGAGTTTGTCAGCCATCTCTTTTAAAACTCTTGTATTGAAGTTAACTAGACCTGCTGATTTTAATATGACTACTAGTGGAATGGAAAGAGTGTTATCCTCAAAACATGAGATAACTACATCATTTGTTTTTCCCCAAATAAAAGAACAGATATATTTATTGAACACTTCTGCCATTTCTGCATTATTTCTGGTAATTCTACAATTTCCATCTAATAATAGACAAATAAAATTGTTGGTATTCATTTTGTTCCTAATATACTTTTAAAAATCCTCCTTACAGTCCTTAACTCTGCTGGCTATAGATTTTTTTCCTTGTGTCCCTTTGCTTCCTAGCTTCATTACTATAATTGTATATATCTGATAGTATTTATAGCTGCCTTCACTTCCTCTTCTAAATCAGGTCATTCTTTTAACCAAGATAGCCTTTGTCCTCAGTAGTGAGATTGTGGCTTTTAAGGCATCTATTAAGTGTTCTTAAACCATTCCCAATTATCATTCACATTTTTCTTATTCAATTCTTCCTCCTGGCTGATTTGGCTTATTATTGTTCATAGCTTTGTGAAACTGAGCTTTTTAAGAAAACTAAAAATACTGAGCTTCTTGAGTCTTTCACTATAAGGCTTGTTTTCCAATCCTTTAATCATTCTTTTGGCTCTTCACTGAACTCTCTCTAATTTTTCAACATCCTTCTTGAACTGTGGACATCAGGACTGGACATAATATTCCAGGAGCAGTCATACCAGTGCCAATATAACCTTCCTAGTCCTACATGATATTTCCTATTTATACATCCAAAGTTCATATTAGTCCTTTGGGTGACAGTGTTGCACTGGGAGCTCATGTTCAGCTGATTGTTTGCCATAACCCCAAAATCTTTTGCAGAGTCCCTGCTTCCTAGGATAGAGCCCCCCATCCTGCAGGTATTGCCTACATTCTTTGTTCCTTAAGGTATGATCTTATAGTTAGTTGTATTACAAAACATAACCTTTGCTTGTGTCCTGTTTACCAAGCAATCCATATCGCTCTGTATCAGTGATCTGTCCTCTTCATTATTTACCGCTTCCCCCAGATTGTGTGTCATATGCAAGCTTTATAAGTAATGATTTTATGTTTTATTCCAGGTAATTGATAAAAATATTAATTAGCATATAACCAAGAACAAATCCCTATATGGGATTCCACTAGAAACACACCCACTTGGACAATTCCCTGTTTACCATTATATTTTCTGAGACAATATTTGAGACAATTTTTATTATTCTAGTTTCTCAATCAAAATGTCATATGACCAAGTCAAATGCCATACAGAAGTTTAAGTATATTACATCACCACTATTACCTTTATTAATGGACCTTGTAATCTCACCAAAAAAATTAAGTTCGTTTGACAAGATCTATTTTCTATAAACCAATGTTGATTATACCTTGATTACAGGTTATGCGGACATCACTAAGAGAGCAACACAGAAGCAGTCCATGTGGAGAAAAGCAGGGTATATCATTATCGTGGGTGTAGCATACCTTTTATGTGGTAGTGGTGGCAAAGTGATATGGTCCTAGGTGAGCAAAGGAGGAAAAGGGACTTTACTGCAAAGTGACATCACTTGAGAAATATTAGTTGTAGCCTATGCCCACGATCCAGCATGGAATGGTGAGAAGACCACAGTGACCTTTTTCCCCAGGAAGGCTGAATCTGTTCTGTTCTGTGCACTCTGCTCTTTGCTGTGAACCAGCAGGTCAGTGCAACTGCTGTGATTACAGTTCAGGACAGAGAGATAAAGTCCAAAGAAACTAATGAAGTACTAAGGCTATGTCTGCTGCCTCATCTCCAGTGCAACAAAAGAAGGTTCAGGGTAGCAGCAGATGTTATTGCACTGGAAATAAGGATTGTGATTGTGATTACGGCCTCAGAAGGGGAATTGGAGATCAAATACTTTCCCAATTCTGACACACATTGCGTGACCTTGGACAAGCATGTAACCTCCCAGTGCTTCAGTTTCATCATGCATAAAATGAGGTTAATAATATTTAACTATATCACAGGGACGTTGTGGTACAACACTAATAATTTGTCTTAAATCACATTGGTATCCTTTGATGGTAACTGCTATACATGTGCAAAAATATCTTCATCTAGTCAACTGAGAGTATTCCTGGTTAAACCATCTTTTTCCTCCCCCACAAAGAGAAATTAAAAAAATTAAAGAGGTTACAGACTTATTAACAGTAACTCATCCTCTGTGGAGAAAAACAGCAGAAGCAGCAACACTGAAAAGACTAGTAACAGAGCTGGTTGAATAACTCATTGTGAATTTTTTCTTGTCATGAAACATTTGCTAACTGGCCCATGTTTCTGCTAATATATTTGTTATTCATAAGTATTCATCCGATAATTGGCCTGGACAAATGTCTTATTGGTGAATACCCTTTGACCATTCACTATGTGACTGGTTACGCAATCACTTGGTGTCACGCTCTGACTGAATGATTAAAATCTTTTAAACAGATGAATAACCAATCCTGAATAATAAATAGTGAATAATGCACATGCTGGTATGAATTATTTCAATCATGATGCTAAACCTTGTGAAAGTTTTGGAAATAGCTAACATGTCTATGAATATTTTGTGGCCATCACAGTCCTTGCAGACAACAAATAATATGACACCATAAATTATTGTGAGCCCAACATACTGCTTTTATTCAACAAAATATTCACAAATATCTTGCTGTTATTATTCAAGCAGCTCCAGTTAGTAGCCTACTACTGTTGAATTACCAGTGCTCCTGTCTGAAGTTTTCCTATACACTAGTGCTTACAGCTGAGGGAGATTCTCTTGCAATCTAAGTGGTAGGACAGTTGCTTTTGAGTCCCTTGTTCAGGCCCCAGCAGCTAGTATCAACTGAAGTAGGCTCTTACCAAATTGTCAAGGAATAAAGACCAGGAGTAATATTCTGGCTCCATTGAAATTAATAGCAAAACTCCCATTGATTTCAGTGGGACCAGGATTTCACCCCAAAAGTTATTCAGCAGGGGTTTGGCTGGTCATGTTAATACAAAGGGCATAAAGCAAACAATGTCATTTTTGCCATTCTCTTATCTGGATTGGTGGAATTTATCCTGTTTGAGAATGAAAAAGGACTAATATAATAGCACATTTGAAAATAAAAATAACCACAGTTTAACATTAAAAATAGAATAATAGAAATGTAGGGCTGGAAGGGATCTAGAGAAGGCATAAAGTCTAGCCCACTGTACAGAGGCAGGACCAAGTATACCTAGGCCATTCCTGACAGATGTTTGTCCAACCCGTTCTTAAAAACCTCCAATGATGGGGATTCCACAACCTTCTTTGGAAGCCTGTCCCAGAGTTTACCTATCCTTATAGTTAGAATTTTTTCCCTAATATCTAATCTAAATCTCCTTTGCCGCAGATTAAGCCCATTATTTCTTGTCCTACTTTCAGTGGACATAGAGAACAAATGATCAACATCCTCTTTATAACAGCTCTTAACATATTTGAAGACATTACTAGGTTCCCCCTCAGTCTTCTCTTCACGAGACTAAACATGCACAGTTTTTTTCACATTTCCTCATAGGTCAGATAATTATATGTGATTTGTACTGGATATTTGCAAGTTTTCCAGTCTGAAAAGAAGGGATTAATAAGAGCGCTCAAGCTTAAAATCATTATAATTTACAGTAAAACATGTTTCTTTATTATAGCCTACAGAAACTATCCTGCGAGTTATTGTCATAAATTCTCACTGTACTAAATTGATATTGTCTGCTCTTGACTTTTTTATATATAATTAAAGAGGAAGAAAACACATTTGGAAACATTTGATGGCTCTTATTAGATACTAAACTAGTTCCGCAGCTGATGTAAATCAGCCTAACTCCACTGGAATCAATGTAACTGAATTTATTTATGCCAGTTGAGCATCTATGATATTCCAGGGTGAAATACAGACCAGTGAGGTATTGTTTCACCCCTGCCCAGCACCCTTGGGTGCCTCATAAGCTTTGCCGCTATAGCTCCCACCTGGGCTGCTCACAAACAGATGCCCAGCATGCAGATCACACCTTGCATATCTGTGTATAGCCAAAGCCCTGGTCCAGCAACTTTGACCCCAGCATCCTGTCAGCAACACACCAGTCACACTCTGACTTCCAGCAGCCTTGGTTACTACTTGCAGGGTTACCCCAACACCCCCCCCAGTCATAAATTTCCCCCCCAAAATTATGTGTTCTGCACTGTCCAGCCCTCTCCTGCACAGTTCAGGTATTTTAGGTCTGATGCCCTATAAGGAAATAATATCTAACACTTTAAATGGAGTTTCCATGCAGCCCAGTTCAACCACAGCACTGGATTAGTTTTAATTAAAGAATAAAGTAAGTTTATTTAACCACAAAGAGAGAGATTTTAAGTCAGTACAAGTATAAGACTAAAGTCAGAAATGCAAGAGAAATAAAGATAAAACACTTAGTATGAAAACTTAACAAACTAGACTTGGTTCAAGGTGAAATCCCTTACCATGTGTTCCCAGTAACATAGCTGACCAAATTCTCATGCCAGGATCTGCTCCTGAAGTCCAAAGGCTGTTGGTTTTTTGTTTGTTTGTTTGTTTGTTTTTTAAGGTTAGCTGAAAGAGAGAGGGATAGACAGGGCTTCCCTTCACTTTTTAAATCCAGTCTCCCTTTGAAATGGGTTCTCCTAAGGCTTACCTATCACAGCGAAGTTTATTCAATCAGTAAAGGAAGCATCGTGTAGTCTGGAGGAGAAGGTGCCCCCATTGTCTTTCTTCTCCTCTGTGTATATTTTCATCAATTCAGCATGCAAAAACCATAGCATAGGATGATGAGGAATCACAAAGGTAAGTACATAGCTGAACATTTCCATGACACACAGACACAGATTTAGCTATAGGCTCCGAAGTGTCTTGTCTTCCTCTTGCTGTCTCAAGGACCTTGTTTGCTACATATATGTAAATGGAGATAAACGTTGTTTAAGATAGACCTGCTTGACCACTGCTGCCTAATCAGGGCTATGTGGGTTACAACATGTGCTACCAACATCATTCATGGTAAATTCACAGCTTTACATATAATGTTGCTATATACATTTCACCATGATATAGTTGCGAGTCATTAGTTTTCAAATGATTCCTCATGGCATATTTTGTACAAAGATTATTACAATAGTGTGTAGGATGTGAAGAAAGACACACTAACTGAATAATGTGTTTTCACCAGCAGAACCCTGGGACCTCTTTGTTCCCTAAAGTCTGTTTTGCAGATGGGCTAATGTCAAGTTTAATCCACTGACTGCCAAAAATATCCTGCACAGCAGCCCACAATACATGAAATACTTTGCACCAAGCTGGATTGCACTGCAGTCTATCAGTGTGTTATTCCCTGTGTTTGTCCATACTATCCTCTTTGTGCAAAAGCAAACAGAATTTATGGACTGTATCAGGGGGTAGCCGTGTTGGTCTGTATCTACAAAAACAACAAGGAGTCTGGTGGCACCTTAAAGACTAACAGATCTATTTGGGCATAAGCTTTCGTGAGTAAAAACCTCACTTCCGAAGAAGTGAGGTTTTTACTCACGAAAGCTTATGCCCAAATAGATCTGTTAGTCTTTAAGGTGCCACCAGACTCCTTGTTGTTTTTATGGACTGTAGTTTCTTATTTTTAATTGGTTGATATTAACAACATGTTCCATTGAATACATGTGAAATGTAAGTAGACATTTAAACAGCACTTAGACTAATAGAATCATAGAAGATTAGGGTTGGAAGAGACCTCAGGAGGTCATCTAGTCCAATCCCCTGCTCAAAGCAGGACCAACTCCAACTAAATCATTCCAGCCAGGGCTTTGGCAAGCCAGGCCTTAAAAACCTCTAAGGATGGAGATTCCACCACCTCCCTAGTTAACCCATTCCACTGCTTCACCACACTCCTAGTGAAATAGTGTTTCCTAATATCCATCTTAGACCTCCCCTACTGCAACTTGAGACCATTGTTTCTTGTTCTGTCATCTGCTACCACTGAGAACAGCCTAGCTCCATCCTCTTTGGAATCCCCCTTCAGGTAGTTGAAGGTTGCTATCAAATCCCCCCTCACTCTTCTCTTCTGCAGACTAAATAACCCCAGTTCCCTCAGCCTCTCCTCGTAAGTCATGTGCCCCAGCCCCCTGATCATTTTCGTTGCCCTCTGCTGGATTCTCTCCAATTTGTCCACATCCTTTCTGTAGTGGGGGGACCAAAACTGGACACAATACTCTACGTGTGGCCTCACCAGTGCCGAATAGAGGGGAATAATCACTTCCCTTGATCTGCTGGCAATGCTCCTACTAATACAATCCAATATGCTGTTGGCCTTCTTGTCAATGAGGGCACACTGCTGACTCATATCCAACTTCTCGTTCACTGTAATCCCCAGGTCCTTTTCTGCGGAACTGCTGCTTAGCCAGTCGGTCCCTAGCCTGTAGTGGTGCATGGGATTCTTCCGTCCTATGTGCAGGACTCTGCGCTTGTCCTTGTTGAACCTCATCAGAGAATTTAACCATAGAGTGCACACACGTTTCCTCTCTAGATTATGAGTATTGTTAAACAGGAAAGTTCAAGATACAAATAATATGTTTATATCTATCAATGATATTTGCATCCCTCTAAGGTCACCTATCTGAAGATCTTGATGTCTTTTACAATCCTTAATTAATTTAGTTTCACAATACCTCTAAGAGAGGCTAGGTATAATTTAGCTCCATTTTACAAATAGGGAAATGAAGATAGAGTGGGCAAGATTATGTCTCTGGCTGTGCAGCCATGCCAGAGTGGAAGACACTGTCCATGGCTGCATTAGATGTGTCATGACTGTGGCACCAGGCACAGAGGAGAGTGCAGAGGCTTCCTGCCTAATACATTTCCCTGCGAGCAAGTGGGCAGGGAGTGGATGGAGCCATGGCAAGGTTATGTAGCCATTCTCAGAGTAAGAAAGAAGCAGGAAAAAATTGTACCTCCTGTGTTGCAGTTCGAAATCAGACAAACCTTAGGTATCATGGCTTAATTTTGTCTGAGCCTAATGACTCAGTCAAACCCAGAGAGATTAAAGCATTTGCTTATAGTCACACAGAGAGTTTGTGTCAAAAATAGAACCTATGTCCCTTCTATTCAGGATCTATTAGCCACAGTCCTCACCAAACTATGTCTAACCAGCTTTGATTCCTGGCCCTCTGATCTAACCATCTTTCTTTTTCACTGTAACCACCCTCACCTTTTGATTTCATGGAACTATCATTGAGGGCTCCTCTGCAGACAACAAACCATAACATCAGTACAAATTAAAAAGAAAAATGAAACAGCAAGCAAACTGTTCCTGTAGTATTTTTTTAAATTGATTTTGCTAGTATAAGGGAAGAGCAAATGATTAGGACAGATGGCAGCAAACAAACAGTGTCCCTATAAAATAAAGTAAATATGACATTCTTAACTCTGTCTCCTTTCTCTGTGCTGAAGTCTACAGCTTCTTTTCTGGTGCAATGTCTTGACTGAGCAAGTCCAGCTTCTTGTGGTACATATAACTAAGAAGGGGTTTTGACCACTCAATCTGTCTTCCCAGACTTGAGGTACTCAGACATTATAGGGCTTAGGGCCTTAAAATATCCAGATAGAATCAAAGCTCCCAATCCTGAAATCCACATGCAATCAAAACTCTCAATAAAGACAACACTAGTTTTGCCTGTGGAAGGCATAGAGCTGGGCAAATCATTTTTGACATAATTTTTCTGTTTATGAATTGTTGACAAATGTGAATTATTTAATTTTTGAGACCTTCAAAATTATTTGCCAATCATTTTCTGGATAATTCTTAGTTTGCAGCTTGTTTGTAAGCAGTTTACTGAATTATTTGATATTTGAAATTCAAGCAGTGTTTATTAGACCAATACCAGTTTGTCATATGGTATGTATCTCTTCCCTGATTGGATGAGCATAATTATTAGAATCAGGTTTCTGGAGCAAATACTCATCATTACATATTCTAAATTTGCTTTCTGTTCTTATTCTGCAATGTTTGCTTAAAATTCAGTATTTCAACAAACATTACATCCAGCAATCTCATTCACTAGTGTACACAGGCAATTAACTGAAAGGTTGAAGACCTAAAGAAAGTGAATTCATTTTAAAATCTGAACCATAGACCAATATTGTTTGCCATATCCACCCAGCTCTAGAAATGAGTATGGAATTGGAGCCCAAGTCAGTACAGTGAATTGATCAGAAATCAGTCAGTCATGTGGGTTTTCCAATATGAAAATATTCAGTCATCTTATACCCAATCAAAAATCATCTTTGCTTCTTCTACATTCTTTTATGGATTCTACTGCTTGAATCTAGATAGAATCATTCTTACCCAATATGTACATCCCTCTTATTTGAACTATGTAGTTATCTGGAACATCAGTTCAAGTCCTTGGTCTTTCACTCTTGATGTTTACCACCCACTTTCTGTCAGTAATTGAGACCTGTCTGTTTCCAGAATGAATTAACTTTTATAAATGAAATAAAGATGTATTGATATTTGTTCATGGTTCATTTGGTGGCATGGAGCCATAGAAACCAAGGAAAACAAGACTGAATCCAGCCTCTGATTGTATTTATTTGATGTACAGCTCAAAAGGGCCATCCTGAAAAAATAAGCAGTAAGGCAGTATAAGGTCTGTGCTTTGGTTGATGACTATGGTGATAATAGGTTTCCCAACTGTTTCAGACCAGAATGTAAATGTAAAAAGAAAAAGCTATCAATCCCCATCCAGGTGTGCCTGTCATAAACTAAAGAACAAACAGCACATCTGCAGCTGGCATATTGGGTGATATCTTTTCAAGTGCCAGGCACCTACCGGAGCTAGCCATTTATGTGATGTTACTCAGGTGGGAAGAAGCTCTGGATGCTGCAATTTTGGGCAGTTGTGCTCCAAACCACATTGAGCTAACCAGCCATCCCCCACTCTATCTTACCTGATATATTATGTATGCTGATAAGCTAACATTACTGTGATATGTTACCACCACTACCACCTGAAATAAATTTTAGTCAGCTTAATAAGTTCAAGTTAACAAGACAGAAACCACTGCCCAGCAATGTTTTTTTTTTCTAGGAATGCAGCATTTTAGAGCTGTTCAGAATATTCCACACTGAAAGAAATAGCTGTTGAATTTCACCTTCTTGATGATTTTAAGCCAGGCCAACCGACTGTGGAGGAAGAGGGTTCTGGCAGTGTGTAAATCATAGCCCATGTTTTGCTTACTTCAGACCTGACTTGAAGATTGTGATCTGTTCATTTTGTTATTTTGGTGTGTGGCTAAGGCTCAGTTAATAGTCTATTGATTCTATTACATGTGCAGCATTTGGAAAGGGTTATTACATGGCGTTTGGTCTTTGATATGCTAGTTCATCATCGGGATTTACTTCTGATTGACAGGATCTCTGAATACAGTGTTCATCCTTGGCTTTCAAGTCTTGTTTTTATCAGCTTGGAATGGTGACAGTGACATATAAAATGTAAATGAACTATTGTCAGTTGTGTGCTGTTTTTTTCCTACTCATTAGACTCTCCATATTTTAATTTGTTTATTAAGGCTGCAGCCATCAGTAACAAAATTCACATTGCACTCTTACTTAAAGATGGCCTTGTCCACAGACATTGGGTCAAATTCTGCTTCCACTTATACCGATGTAAATCAAGAGTAACTCCCTTGGCCCACTCCCTTTTAAAAATTGCACCAGAGGCTTAAATGGAGTTACTCCAGATATACTCTGATGTACCTGTGAGTAGAATTTGGCTCCAGAGATTAAATTATGCTGTGGTGTAAATAGTGATGTAATTTCCATGTTTGGTGTAAATTAGAAAATAGGATATAGTTCCAAAATAGTTGCACCAATTTGGAATGGTGCAGTAGTGTCTACTCTACTTTGGTGTGTGATGTTGCACTCCATATGTTTATGGAAATATGCTTATGAGTGTAAATATAATGTAACTGGAATCTGCTTTATGCAAAAGGTCTCTTGTAAAGTATCATTACAAAGCTTATAATCTACTGTGTTCATCCTATTTGTATGAATGTATCATTCTTGTATCTGAGGCTAGAAATATGAAAAATTACTCTGAAGTCCTATTGTAACTATGCAAAGTGTGGGCCATTAATGGTGGCTTGGAATCTTGATGGCTCCCATTAACTAGGACAATTGGTTGTAAATAGCTCTGTTTGCTTGTAAGCCTTCCTGTATAGTGGGCGCCAGCCAGTGAGTAATGAAGTCTCACAGGACATGTGAACATGTCATGATACTGGAATCCATCTTAAACCTGGAGCTTTTCCATTTAGAAGAAAGGGTGGGAACCCAGAGAGAAACAAAGGATTCCCATGTTGTGCCAAATATATAAAAGGAGGTGGAACAGAACAAATGGGGAAGCCAGTCATGAGAAATCCCCTAGTTACCACATGAACTGGAACTAACAAGAACTGTGCCAGGGGAAAGGATTGGGCCCAGACTAAGTAGGAGTCTAGTCTGTGAACAAAGCTTATTGGAACATCTCTGAGAGTGAGATTTACCTGTATTCAGTTTCTTAAAGGTATTAGGATTATACTTGGGTGTTTTGTTTAATTTGCTTGGTAACTTACTTTGTTCTGTCTGTTATTACTTGAAACCACTTAAATCCTACTTTTTATACTTAATACAATCACTTTTGTTTATTAGTAAACCCAGAGTAAGTGATTAATACCTGGGAGAGCAAACAGCTGTGCATATCTCTCTCTATTAGTGTTATAGAGGGTGGACAATTTATGAGTTTACCCTGTATAAGCTTTCTACAGAGTAAAATGGATTTATTTGGGGTTTGGATCCCATTGGGTGCTGGAGATAGGTTATTTGCTGAGCAGTTTTTGGTTAAAGTCTCCAGCTTTGGAGGCATGGACCAGGCCTGGGTCTGTGTTCCAGCAGGCTAGCGTGTCTGGGTCAACAAGGCAGGGTTCTGGAGTCCCAAGCTGGCAGTGGAAAATGGGCTCAGAGGTAATTCTACGTCAGGTTACAGCCTCAAGGGGGTCTCTGTGACTGAACCTATCTCAGGGTGTTCAAAATGTGGTAGGGAGACATAGCTGGAAATCAAGGTACGATCTATCAAAAAGAGGTCACACCATTGGCTTATCAATGGAATGCTGCAGTGATGCAACCTGTCAAAAAGTGACTAACAGGAGGGAGTAAGATAAAGCAACCTTGACACACATACTTTGGGGACAATTCTGCCATTTGTTTCAGAGGTGTAACTCCTACTTGGTCTGAATCTCTAGATTTTACACAGCCGTAACTCTACTGCCTTACTTGGAGGAATGAAGCCTATTGACATCATTGGCTAATGCAACTCAGGAAGGAACTGGGCCCTTGTAGTTAAATCTGAATTGTGGCAGCATTCCAACACTTCCAGCAGTGCACATAAAGTATTACATTGGCCCCCAGTGATCCTGTGTAACCCAGTTTTGTTCTCTAAGGGGTTCCTTTAAATTGTAGCTTGATTAGTTGTAATAGTTGATTTTTTTCTCTCTCTCTTTTTATCTTGTTTCCTCTGGATTCAGCTGCTTTGCCATGAGTACCATGAACTGTGTCATTTTTGCTGCTGTTGTGAGTTGTTGTTTTGCAGATAAGCAATTATTCAGCTATCTCATACCCACAAATAGAAAATTTCCCTTTGTTTCCTATCCATTCTTTCATGGATTCCACTCATTGACCTTAGACAATATCACACTTATGAATGTGGACATTCCTTTCCTTTTGAGTATGTAGTTATTTGGCATATCAGTTGGTTGCCTTGGCTTTTCACCTCCAATGTTTGCGGTCCACTTTCTCTTAGTAATTGAACCTTGTCTGTTTCCAGTGTAAATTAGCTTTTAAAAATGAAAGAGTAGAGAGGCATTGATATTTGTGCACAGACTATTTGACGGCATGTGAGGAGATGAATCATAGCATTTGAGGAAAGCAAAATTGATTGCCAATCCTGGGGCATAAAGAGAGTTCTTGGCCATGCAACCCAAGTGATATCCCTTAAAGATATCCCAGAATGCATTATTCTGTGCCATCACTGATAACATAGTTTGCTGAATTTACATTTCACAAAATATAATATGGATAGAAATATTTTCATTATTTTTTAATTGAAATAAAAATGATGATGATGATGATATAAAGCTTACACTGCAGAATTGGAAACCTGAACACAACAGCCTTATGTTAGCCAAGAAATTGTAAAGTGAAAGGTGAAAATTATAATATAACAGCAAGAGAAATGTTTAATTTTTATGTTAAACATTTGAAGTTAATTGTTGGTTAGGAACCTTTTGTATTTGAGGGGAGTTAATTATTACTATACTGTTAATTATTAGTATACTAGACTTGGGGGGGGGGGGTATTTATTTATTTGTATTCCAACCACCACCCACCCAAGGCTAGTGTACTAATTATATATATATATATATATATATATATATATATATATATATATATATATATATATATATATATATATATATATATATATATATATATATATATATATATATATATATAGCATCCTCTGGTGAGCTGGGGGAAATAAAGTTATTTTGCTGATGGGGCTGATTAGCTGTAGCATATTGTGCACTATTTCTTCAGATAAAGTTTCCAATTTAACCTACTTCTGAGTTCTTGTTTAGGTAAAGAGTATGTTAATTGAATTGCTGTAGTTTAATGATGTCCCCTGATGGGATGAGAGAAACCACAGTAAGGTCTGCAGCAGCTGTAGGTTTTTCTTTACATGCATCTACTCCATACTGTAGGAACATCTACTTTAGAATTGTAATCTCATTCTTTCCCACAGGAAAGAAGAAGACTTGAACACTGGGGGACATCAAATATTAGGAAAAGGCTTCTTAAACTGGCTCTGTGGATATGGGTAAAGCAGTGGACATCATATATCTTGTCTTTAGCAAAGCTTTTGATATGTCTCCCACAGTATTCTTGCCAACAAGTTAAAGAAGTATGGATTGGATGAATGGACTATAAGGTGGATAGAAAGCTGGCTAGAGTGTTGGGCTCAACAGGTAGTGATCAACGGCTCGATGTCTAGTTGGCAGTCGTACTCTGCTTGTTGATACCCCCAGGGGTCTGTCCTGGGGCCGGTTTTGTTCAACAGCTTTATTAATTATCTGGTTGATGGGATGGACTGCACCCTCAGCAAGTTCACAAATGACACTAAGCTTGGGGGAGAGGTCAGGAAGTTGTGGCAGAGTTTGCAGACAGTAAGGAAAGCTCTCTAGATAGAGAAGCCTTGGAGAGATCCTGATCAAGTAGCAGAGGGACTGCAAAGGTTCCAGGCAGGAGGGCCTGGGAGGAGGAGGAGGAGGAGAAGGAGAAGGAGAAGGAGAAAGAGAAACCTTATGTTTTGTGGACTTATGAATGTACTTTGCTTTGGTGTTTTAGTGACAGTTTATTTTATATTAATAAACCTGGTCCCTATGGAGGGGTATTTTTTGATCAAGAAAAAGTCTGAAGTGAAGCTTATTTGAATGGTTCAAAAGGGAAAACTGAGAGACGCTACCTGTAGCATGACCCTATGCAACAGGAATGGTGCATGGGAGATAGCTGGGGCAGTTACAAAGAACATAAGTAGAAAGTGCTTTGCCTGTTCATTCTCATGCTGTATTGTTTCACAGTACATTTAGAAATCCTTTTTCAATCACTGGGGGCCAGTGCTTTGTATGAGTCACTTTTCCTACATATTTATTAGTCTGTACTACTTTGATTTGCCATATGAGTCAGCATGTGTTTATATAAGCAGAGAGCTTTTTCATTATACCCCTTCCAGCATGTAATGTGCTTCTTAAAGAACAAAAATTATAGAATCATATAGAATGAGAGGTCATCTAGTCCAGCTACCCAGGCTGAGGCAGTACCACATATACTTAAACCATCTCTGACAGGTGTTTGTCTAACCTGTTCTTAAAAACCTCTAATGAGAGGGATTCCACAACGTCCCTTGCAAGCCTATTCCAGTACTTAACTATTCCTTTGGTTAGAAGTATCAGGGGGTAGCCGTGTTAGTCTGTATCTACAAAAACAACAAGGAGTCTGGTGGCACCTTAAAGACTAACAGATTTATTTGGGCATAAGCTTTCGTGGGTAAAAACCTCACTTCTTCAGATGCATAGAGTGAAAGTTACAGATGCAGGCATTATATACTGACACATGGAGAGAGGGGGATTTCTTCGCACGTGGAGAACCAGTGTTGACAGGGCCAATTCAATCAGGGTGGATGTAGTCCACTCCCAATAATAGATGAGGAGGAGTCAATTCCAGGAGAGGAAAAGCTGCTTCTGTAATGAGCCAGCCACTCCCAGTCCCTATTCAAGCCCCGGATTAATGGTGTTAAATTTGCAAATGAATTTTAGTTCTGCTGTTTCTCTTTGAAGTCTGTTTCTGAAGTTTTTTTGTTCAGTAATAGTGACTTTTAAATCTGTAATAGAATGACCAGGGAGATTGAAGTGTTCACTAACTGGCTTTTGTATGTTACCATTCCTGATGTCCGCTTTGTGTCCATTTATTCTTTTGCGGAGGGACTGTCCGATCTGGCCAATGTACATGGCAGAGGGGCATTGCTAGCACATGATGGCATATATAACATTAGTAGATATGCAGGTGAATGAGCCCTGGATGGTGTGGCTGATATGGTTGGGTCCTCTGATGGTGTCGCCAGAGTAGATATGGGGACAGAGTAGGCAGGAATAGCTGCCTTTTCTTATTCAGGCTGATAAAATTCAGCACAATGCAAAGCTCCTGAAGTACCAGTCTTATTTTTTCCACTACAAAGAAATAAATTTCAGCCAAAGCAGGCAACAAAAAGTAATTCTTTTGGTATTTCTTGAATAAAAGGCGATTTCTAATCAGAGGAAAGTGCAATCATCCATCATACATGTGCAGGGTGAGACGACTATGGAATTAAATTAAAGGTGGCCTAACTTGCAAATTTTTTTCCCTTTAGACAGTGTTGTCGTATCCTATGGGGAGAAAGTGTGAGGCACAGATCCACATGAAAGTAAAGGACATTTCTGATATGCAGCTATAAATCTTCAATAGTTATAAAAAATGTGTAAGATCTGTAAACACAAGTACATCAGAAGAATAGGAAAAAGCCCCTACTAGATCCATTCAAATTTGAGGATTTTTAGACTATGCATTTACTAAATCAATGTGCAGCTTTGGTTAATAGCCAGTATTATGGACTGTTGGTGATTAATATGGGGCCTGCCTGCCTGCTGCCAATTCTTAGCAGTTCATTATTAATGTGTGTTTTTAAAACAATTGTAAATGTGCCCAGAGGCTTATGCACATATTTTGTAGATGTAGGTATAATAAAGAATAATGATAATCTTTCATAATAATACATTTTAGTGCACTACTGTAAAAAGACTTTACTTTGATCATTGGCTAAACATGTACTAAACAACAAACATCAGTTTCTGCAGCACCTACATTTTCCTTGAAGGCCTCCCACTCAAGAACTGACCAGTCTACTTCCCACTTAGCAATCAATTAGAAATCTGATAGCTAATACAACCCACTTAGTAACATGATGGTTCTAAGGCAATATTTCAGATGACTGGGTACATTAAATACTATGCTGTGCCTATTCTCAGGTAGGTACAGAGAAAATCCTTAGGAAAATTGTATTTCATTTTATAGTTGTATTAGTATTTATTAGCTTAGTCATATCATGGATCAGATCTTTGTGTCAAAGACTAGGTCTACCTAGGTGTTTATATAGCACCTAGCGCAATACGCTCCTTATCCCCACTTGGGCTTTTTAGCACAACTGCAATACAACCAATAAATATTAACAGTGAATCAATCACTTGCTGAATGTGAATCTTTAAATACAAACTTTTTTGGTGTTAATATATATGCCTGAACTCCCCATCAACTGACTATTTTTAGAATAAGTAACTAATATTGGATTAGGCAAATCAGTCAGGACTGCTCACAGGAGTTAGAGTTTGTGGATCAGGATGCTAAGTATTTTCACACTAAGAAATAGAGTCAGTTTTATAAAGCATATGCCCACTCTATTTTCTTTGCTTATCCATATGTTTTGTTTTTCTTCTGTGCTAACTGCCATGATATTATTTATGTTAAATACACCCGTGTGTTTGCTTTCTATTTCTCCACCTATTACTGCAATAGGAAGTCATTTTTTTAGCTCATCAGACTTCTGGTTAGTTATACTGTTGGGGTTTCTTGTTTAATTTTATTGTAACTTTAACTTTTATTTAAACTATTACAAGCTTAACTACGCCTTGCCCTCTGCAAGCATTCAGAGGGACGAGAGAGGGCATGAGGAATCCTCCTCCCTTACACCCTGCACATTGGTGGGGCACAACTGTATCCTTGAAGTCAAGAGCACAGTGTCTGTCCTCATCTGGTGCTGTTTCTTGTGTTAGACTTCCTTGGGAGTTGGGGGAGACCATATACTTGTTATGCATAAGAAGCACACAGGATCTTTTTCCGGGGAAAAGGCAATATGCTGCATTTATTGGAAATACAACAATTAGCATATGCATTCAATCACACACACACACACACACACACACACACACACACACACACACACACACACTGTCCCACCAGTCGATGTTATAGTTACCAGTCCAGAATCCGGATCAATCTAGTGGCCAGCTAGGTTGATCACGGGTAGGTAGGAGCTGGATTCTGTTGGTGATCTTCCTTCATTGGGACCAATGAGTTTTGCACCATCATGCTGTAGTCAATTGCTGTTTGACAAGTGCTTGTTTTCTTAGATTGTTCTTCTCATCCTCTATCTTCTTTCATCAGTCTCTCAGGGAGTTACCCCATGCTGGTTTTGATTACAGCTATCTTGTCCCCATTGATGGGTGCCTGCCACATCTTTTAGAGTCGTCCTAGACGTCATTTTTTAGATGCCCTCCTCTGACATCTCAATAGGGGCCTGAAAATAATCATTGCATTCCCTTACTTATTTCAAAAATACTAAACCTACAACAAAGTGGTGAACCTAAAGGTCTGTCACTGCCTTGAAATCAGCTTCAGACACAAGATTCTGGTTGATGCATCTTTACCAATGGCACACTAGGCCATTCCTTTCTGTTTTCAGAAAGGGTGGCTGGCAGGAAATTATTAAATCATACATCAATACATTTAATGCATGCTAAATTATTATTCTTTATCCTTCATTCTAAATTATACAAAATACAAACATTAAATCCTACTACTACATACTGACCCATATCAAAGACACACTCTATAGCAGGGGTCGGCAACCTTTCAGAAGTGATGTGCCGAGTCTTCATTTATTCACTCTGATTTAAAGTTTTGCGTGCCAGTCATACATTTTAATGTTTTTAGAAGGTCTCTTTCTATAAGTCTATAATATATAACTAAACTAATGTTGTATGTAGAGTAAACAAGGTTTTTAAAATGTTTAAGAAGCTTCATTTAAAATTAAATTAAAATGCAGAGCCCCACCAGATCGGTGGCCAGGACCCGGGCAGTGTGAGTGCCACAGAAAATCAGCTTGCGTGCCGCCTTGGCGTGCCATGCTCTATAGCTATGCTCACCCTGTGCCTCTGGAGGTATTGGAACAGACTCTCCTCTCATATGTACTGGAGAAACCCCACTGAAGACAGTGACATTCCACTGCTGAAAAACTGGTCTGAGATCAGAATCCATGTGGTACAATGGGCCAGATTTTTCCCTGTGCTGGCGCTGAGACTGGCAAAGGGACTGAGAAGGGAGACAGTGTGCCTCCCCTATTCCTAGCCGGTTTGGCTGCCAGCACAGATTAAAGGAGCCTGGAAAGCTGCCCTAAATATCCCCCGAACTGCAAAACTCTCCATACGCATAAGAGAGTAGAAGAGTGCACTCACTGCAGAAGAGTAGAGTAAAATCCTTTCAATGTCCACTCCATTCCAGCATGCCCCCTGTGCAGAGGATATTTCCTGGAGACCAACAGCTGCTTCATGGCCCCTTTTCACTAGTGCATACAGAGGAGGGGCTGAATTTCCCCAATGCCTCTGGGAGATTCCTGGGGATGTGTGACACAGCAGCCCTGCCTTCCCACCCAGGGTTATTCCTTAAAGAGACAAAATAGCTCCGTGGCTTTCCTACCTTCTTATGCTCTCTCTCTCTCTCTCTCTCTCTCTCTCTCTCTCTCATATATGTAAGATAAAATCAATCTCAAGAGCCTAACCAGACATTTCTACCTATTGCTTTGATGACAAACACTTCACAAATAAACACCCCCATCTTGCACTGTTGCTTGGTGTTAGCTATTATGGAACCAGCATTAAATGTTAACAACAGCTAGAAAATATATATCCTCGGCTTTGTGGGGAATAACAGAGGTTAAAGGACTGTAGTAATTATGGACAGGGAGAAGGAAATCCAAATTATAAGTTCCTGTAAATCACCTCTGTGAAATATTGTTTTACTGCACACAGTCGCCTAATAATATATCCATTGACATTGACAAGCTGTGTAAAGCTCTGTGCCCTAATTTTTCTTGACTACAAGATTATCTGCAGTAAATTGCAAGAATCATTGTATGACCATTTAGATGATCAATCTTTTTCAAGGTTTATAGATTAATCACAATCCTTTTCAGTGTTGGGATCAAAATGGGGTTTGTAATGTGGGAAGAAATGTAATGATGATAATTTATTATTAATTATTATTTGAAATGCATCACAGTTTGTTAAAAGCAGGTATATCCCCAGGTCAATTCACACCACTGCATGAAAACTTGTGGGAGGAGTACATTTAGGAGGAATCCTCAGAGGTTGTCATGGTTGATGGTGCAGCTCTGCATCTGCTCTAGATCAAACTCAATCCCCCTTACCCTTTGCCTTTGCTCATCCCTCCTTACACATAGATCTTCATGGGTCTACAGATTAGGGCACATCCACATGAAGTAAGGATCCCTGTGCATGCAGACCTATGGGGCAAGATATGGCCCTTTACTAAGGCCTGAACCAACATCCACTAAAGTCCATACAAGGTTTTCCATTGATTTCAATAGGCTTTGGATCAGTCCCTTAGGGTATGTCCACATAGCAAAGAAAAACTTGCAGCTGGCCCATGCCAGCCGACTTGGGCTCACAGGTGCACAGGCTGCGGGGATGTTTCATTGCGGTGTAGACTTCCAAGCTGGGGCCTGGGCTCTAGGGCCCTGCAGGGTGGGAGGTCTTTGCTATGTTGACATAAACTTAGTCACCAGTCACCCTGTTCACTAGCATTGGGTAAAACGGGCATTATCTCCTCCCATTAAGCCTGTGGAAGTTTAGCATTTGTGTTCCATGGTAGTAGAACTTGACATTGGATGACTAGGCAGTCTAAATGCTAATAATACAGACCCTATTCTGGTGGGACAGGAATCCAAACATTCGGAACTATCCAAATGACTTGGGTCTGCACAATTGAACTGGGAGTCTCATGAGAACAGTCTTTTTGCAGTATTTTTGCTCTTCCACTTATGATCCCAACCTTTATCCAAGAGGGGGAGATTTGGAGAAAAACAAAATTTAAAAAGTTCATTTTTTTTTCAAACTGCAAAAAATGTTCAATTCAGTTTGTGTTTAGGGCAAAAGTTTAAGATAGTTCTCATTTTATTTGAACTTAGGTGAATCATTGAGCTAAGTAAAGAGGTACAGGATTAGACCTAAGTCTGGGATGCAGGATCAAATTGATCCATCCCCTGCTGCTGCTTTATACAAAATGGACTGGATTTGAAATTTGCAGAAAGAGTAGGTTGCAACTCTGTTGTTTCCCATTGCTTGTTATTTGTGTCACAAAAAACAAGATATAAAATGAGTTGGTGATACATAGATTAAGTTCTTTGTTTTGAAAGCTACAGTGGGTTTTATATATACACAGAGAGAGAAAGGGAGAAAGTATAGATGAGGCAAATCAACTGAAAGCAGACACCAGGAGAATTCAAATTTAAAAGTGTTAGTCTCCAATATTAAACTAGTTTTATGCCAGTGTAACTCCACTTATTTCAATAATACTGGTGTAAAATGGAGTAATAGGGAAGAGAAGCAGTCTTTGCCCCTGATTTTCCACTGTCCCAAATTTTGTGTTGTCACTTACACTTGTGCAAAATAAGTGTAAAATTCCTGTTAAGTGTTAAGATTGTGTAAACACAAGCTACCTTATCAGAATGGTAGCTCTTTTCCCTGTGTACTGGTGTAAATAATGACATAAAGTGCAAGGTAATGAAGAATCTGGCTCATAGACACTAGAAAATTTTGTATTTATTTAATTTCTTTTAACCTACTGCTTCTTTCCCTTGAACTGAAGTGTAATATATTTCACATATTGTGAATTACAGCAACATTGCTGTAGTGAAAATTGCACAACATTAATCCATTCCTTGGCAACAATCACAGCAAGAATGAGAAACAGTGCAGTAAACATATGTAACTCATTCCTGTTACAAACTGAAGAATGTCTCCTCAGGGTCCTCCTCAGGTGGCACAATCCAAAGATACTTCAGTGGTTCTGTTTTATGAAAGACTGCAGGAGAAAAAAACTCAACCAAAGTATTTCCATATTTAACTTTAAATGATACCAGTTATTGTATTGCTACAGTTACTCCAAATGATTTGACTAGTAGGAGAACAACAAAGCTTAGTTTAGGCATGCAGCCTGGAAATATCTCTACAATTGCACACAATGCGGCATATCAGAAGATTGTTTTCAAAATGAAGTACTATCCTTATTATTTTGTTTTTACTTCAGTACCTATAATGAGACACTGGCTAGGGCAGAGGACTGGGAATCAAGACTCCGTCATTCTATTTCCAACTCTGCACTATCCACCTGTGTTATGCTATGTTATGTGTGACTGTGGCAAGACACAAAAGGTGAAATCCTTGTGTCAGTGACAAAACTCCCATTGATTTCAATGGGGCCAGATCTTCACCCAACCTCTGTTTACATAGGGATCACAATATTTATGGGTTGATACCTTTTCAGAAAATACTTCTGAGTAGCAAATACTGAATCACGGCCATCAGGATTGGTCCAAGAATGATTTTCTAACAAATGCATATACTTCACTTTAAACATATAAGTTGTCCCACTGACTTCACTGGACTATTCAGGTGCTTAAAGTTACACATATGTTTAAGTGCTGTGTTGGCTTAGGGCCTAAATGTCTCTACCATTTTAAATATCTTTTATGTTACAAACCCAATATATTAAACTTATTTAGCTAAGTTTATTTTTTTTAAAGTTAAACCATGTTACCTACAATTGAACTTTAACATTAAAAGCATCTAAATACATGTCCATATTATACTAATATTCTCTTTTTAAGATAATGGATTTAAACACTTTAGAAAAATTCTAATAAAAATAATTCACATTTGGGCTGATGTGAATAACACAAGCTCAAGCCTAATTTAATTGAATTTAATTCATGGAAAAGCCAGCTAAACCTTAATTATAATGTTCTTAGAGTATTCCAAAACATAGATTAAGTACTATTAATGATAAAAATATAGTACACGTTGTTTATTAAATTTTCTTTATTTCAATCTTCTTTTAAGTGGCCTTTAATTTTATTTTTAACAATATAGATAACTTTTTTTTTCAAATAAATATCCCCTTTAAGAACAAGAACTTCTAAATTGCTAATTCACTGGCAGTATTCTTTTTTGACAGACCCCAGAATTAAGACTGGAAGACAATGGAGAATTCTACCTGCATTAGCAGGGAGTCCAATTATACTGTCTAGATTTTTGAGATTCTAAATGATGAGACAGAAGTTGTTCATTGCAAGTGACTCTGACTAATGCCAGCCTTGGGACATACTTCTTCACCACTGTTATGTATGAATAGTGTCCCTTATTTCTCAGAGGTTTTGTTGCTATTCCAAGTTCTGCAACTTGCCGCACTAAAAGTGTCAAGGCAGGCAAATGTGACCCTTGTAATGACAAGACAATTTCTATACAACTGCCAGTGGTTATCTTCTTTTGCATGTTGGTATTTTTTTCCTGAGTTAGGAATGGAGAATCTGTTTTCCTTTTAATAAAGAAAGGACTTACACATAAATCCCTATTCACACAAGTGGAAGGGATGCATATAAATGTTCTGAAGGGTGATGTGAACCATTTAGAGACTTATGACTTAGCATTATTATTTGTATTATGGTAGAGTTAGGGGTCCCAGATGAGATCAAGGACCCATTATGCTAGACACTCTAGAAACAAATACTGCCACAAAGAATTTACAGTCTAAATAAACAAGACAGACAAAGGGTGAGAGGGGAAACCAAGGCACAGAGAGGTGAAGTGATTTGCCCAGGGTCACACACCAAGTCAGTGACTGAGCCAGTAATAAAATGCAAGTCACCTGAGCCAACACCCAATCCATTACTAGACCTTGTTGCCCTTGGAATCCTGTACTCATTAAAATCAATGGCACTTACCATGGATTTACCCTGGTGCAACCGGAAGAATTTAGCATCCCCATTAAAATATTATTCTAATGTTATTTAGCTCTTGATAATACCTAAAGGCAGCAGTAAAGTAAACTGCATAACTTGTATATGATATTTCTTGAGTATCATATAAAATATTGTACATGCAACATTTTCCTGATGAATTAAAGAAAGAGTCTTTCATTTACTAAATTTCATTTAAAATTAGGATGATCAGAGATTTTGAGGACTCTAACCTTGTACATATTATTCCACAGGTAATGAGATCCCATAACTCGTTGATAACAGAGGATGGTAAGGTAATTCCTGTATGAAATCAAATAGACTACTACGGTAGTATTTTCTAAAAGTGCCTGGTGATTTGAGCGCAAATCTCATTGGAACGTATGGGTAAATCTATCCCCGCTAGTGTAAATTGGAAGTAACTCCATTTATTCAAGCCAGTGAAGTTACAGCAATATGAAGCTTCTGTAAAATCAGAATCTGGCATCTAACCTTTTGACATTAACCCAGTCCATGAAGCCTGCAGCACAAGTGTCACTTATTAATGAATATAATTTGGTTTTCAATGGACATTGCAGTGGGATTTTTGTACCTTACTACTCCCACCCACATGCCAAATACACACACTTTGCACTTCTCACCTCACATTTTTGTTTCAGAAGAAGGAAGGTAAAAGAAAGGAAGTCTTTCTAAAAGACCTGGCAAGATCAACCACAAGCTTTTAGGCATGATGCAGAAGTCACTGGGTAAAATCCTATGGCCTGTGATATACACAAGGTCAGGCTAGAGATCACAATTGGTCCCTTGTGTCCTTAAACTCTACAAATCTATGAACCTGTTGTGCGTGGGTCTCAGTTTGTGGCTCAGAGCCTGATTCTTTTCTCACATGATGTACATGAGATCAGAACAGTGCCCTTAGAGTTTGGGTAGCAGTGGGTTAGCAGTGGGTTAGCAGTCTATTAGCCTTCTGCCTTTGTTCAGCATCGTGAAGAGCAGAGTTTCAATAAGTGGGAGGGTAAAGAATGCCTGATATGGGAAAATCTTTTGAAGTTATTTCAGGATGAAATGGCACTTAAATAGGTCACCTTCTGCCAGCTGAGGCTGTTGTCATTCGGATTTTGGATTCTGCCTGCAAGGTTATTTCTTGAGGCAGATGGAAACAGCTGGCAGGAGCTGGAATATTGCATCTTTTTATTTTTCTGTGACTGCTAGGAAAACATGAGAGAGACCTCGAGGTATGGAAAGTGTTCCCAGAGCAATACAATGAGATATCATCATAAGGATACAGCATACACAGAAGGAAGGGGGTTTTAGCATCCGTTTCAGAGGATCATAGTGTACAAGCCAAGAGTCTTAGATTCTGGTAATCAAGTATAAAAATGGATATCAGTTGCTAGCATCAGTTTTGATTGGAGGACACCATCTGAATAGTAATCAAGTTTTGTTTCCTTCCAGCACTGTAGTGGTGTAAAAAAACAATGAATTGGCAGTTATTACAATTGAGCTTGGTGCATTAAATAATGAGAGCTCTTTTACTTTGTTTAACTTGAAAAGTTCACATAACAGTGTGGCGTAGAGGTTAACTCTGCAGTATGAGCCAGGAGACCTGTGTTCTATTCATCTCATTTCATCTTTCTGTGCCTCAGTTCCGTATTAACGTTTGTGAGGCACAAAGATACTATGGAAATCAGTACCATATAAACACATAAATAAATAAACCCGAATTCATCTCAAACTGGTGTAAACCAGAAATGACTCAACTGAAGTCAATAGAGTTGTACTGGTGTCAAACCAGTGTCATAACAGAATCCAGGGCCGGCTCCAGGCACCAGCCGAGCAAGCTGGTGCTTAGGACGGCAGCTTGTAGGAGGCGGCATTCCGCCCAATCCTAGGGCGGCATGGGTGCTTTTTTGTTGTTGTTGTTCCGTTCCGGCTGTCCTGTGGGGGGCAGCGGCGTGGAGTATGGGAGCGCCCTGCAGCAAGCCCGGCAGGGCAGCCCGCGTCCTTCCCTCCCAGCCGACCGGAGTGGTGTGAAGCCCTCCGGGCAGGGGGCACGGCAGAAGGGGCCACGTGGTAGTGCCCCACTGAAGCCCTGGCCGCCCCCCTTTTCTCTCTCCCCCCGCTCCCTCCCCCTCCCCCTGCTAGCCGGGGCACATCTGCAGGGCAGGGAGTCCCCCTGCACCCTGGCTCCTGCCGCGCCGCAGGTTTTGTTTGTAATGTTATTTAAGATCCTCAGATGCAAGGCTCTACAAAAGCACACTAAGACACATATACAGTTTAGTACAGGGAGTGGGACTATATGGGTATTAATATTTTGGTATAAGTTAGTGAATTTTCCTCTGTTTTACACCAAGTTGTAACTGCATTGAAATCCATGGGACAGCACCAGTGCACAGTGAATTACCTCTGAGGAGCATTTGACCCATTGTACTTATATACCAAACTCATGGAGTGGAAAGGAGTGGACAGTGCCAGTTCCAGGCTACATGGGAGTTTGCATGCAATGTTGTAGCTGTATTGGTCCCAGGATATTACAGATACAAGGTGAATGAAGTAATACCTTTTATTGGATCAACTTCTGTTGGTGAGGGAGCTCTCACCAGCAGAAGTTGGTCCAACAAAAACTATTACCTCAACCACCTTGTCTCTCTACATGGGAGTTTGGCAGTTAAGTGCCCTTAGCAGTCTGTGATTCACAGTAGTTTTCAGGCACATAAAAATAGTTCAGAAACATTTGCTAGAAGGGCAGATTGTGTGGATTTTGGAGACTGAACAAGCAATGGTCCTTTTAACTAGAGCTGCTTGATTAATAGGTATTAAAGGCTATTGGCACTTAAGTAATTCATTATTGTGTTTTGAATGAGATAAAGGTCAGAGGAATAGGAACGAGGAAGGAGTTGAGTCGAGATGTCTTCCAATATCCATTGTGCTGCAGACAAAATTACCCTGGCTTCTAGCAAGATGCACTCTGTGCTCAAACTCCTATGAAGTGGGGATTATCCATCCTGATGCTGGAATGGTAAAGATATGTTGAGTTCATCAGTGCATACGCAGACCGGTGTGTTGGCAGAAAGAGGCTGCAATAAGGAGAGATGCTTGCTTACATATTTCAAGCTACAGCTAGAAATTCTCCACCTCCAACTCCGCATGCAGTTTTAATTATTATACGCTTTATTAATTGTTAGTTATTAATCACGTTGTTGCCTGTAAATCAGACTGCTTTATAAAGTACCAACCTTCTGCAGTTGAGGTGTGTTGGCATCAATTAATGGATGTCTGGGGTAAAGACGTAATTTTACAAGAGACGTCACTTACCTGGACTGACTGCATATGGTTATCTCCTGCTGCTCTTCAGTTCAAAAATAGCAAAGAAAAGCTGATTTGCTTACAACATTCAGAGATGTGTTGTTATCAGCTAATGATTCAGAATTCAATAGAACCTATTGTGTTCCTCCAAGAGACATTAGGGATGCAAAGATGAAGTCTATTCTTGCATCAATTTTCTGATAAAAGGCAGATTCAGAAACCAAATAAAAATAACAAATGAATATAAAGAAAAAATGAAAGAAAATTGAGTGATTAACACATAGCTGCAGATCTAGTAACTTCAAAAGAGGATTAGAGATTTTTATCAGAGCTATGATTTTCAAGAAAATAATTAGCAATTAGACAATGCAGCAAGTTGTCAAATTAATCCAGTTACTTCACTGCTTTAGACATTACATTAAAAATAAACAAACAGGATTTACAATTTAGTTGGACAACAATTAATTTATAACATTCAAAATAAGAGAATTTTTGAGATACCCACAGCCCAGTAAGAATCAATCTATCATCTTTTAGCACTCTGTCACTGCCTGAACTTCTTAATTCTCTTGTGTCAAATTTTTATTTTGTTTCAATACCGCAGGAGTTGGGACTATTGAGTTATATCTTTGACTCTGCTATTGTCTTGCTTAGAGGACTTGGCCCACTTCATTTCTCTCTGCCTCAATTTCCCTGTCTATAACATATATATATATAATCCTAAAATGAATGGGTTTTTGTAAGTTGCTTTGAGATCTTCAGATGAAAGGCGCTATAGAAGTGCAAAATATTATTAGGGAAGGATAGAATTCCACAACGTCCCCAGGCATCATCATCAGAGCATCTCAAATGGATGAAATTCTTCCAACATAAACCTCACCCCTCTCAGAGCAACAGTGGGCATATTTAAAATATTTATTTCAGTTGCAGAGATCTTATTGTTCCAGTGGTATTCAGTGTTGAAGTATATGGACTATTGCTGAAATAGGGAACATCTCTAACCCAGGAATTAATTTCTTAAGTGTGCACATTGTAAATACAGTATCCAGCTCCCACAATATTACCCAAGCTTCCATACTTTATCTAAAAAAGCCCAAGCCTGCATCTTGTCAACAGGAGAAAGAGAGAGAGAGAGAGAGAGAAAGAGAGTTCATTGTTGTCCTTTCTACTTGTGGGAGATGCTCAGATACTATAGTGATTGATCCATAAGAACCTAGAGAAAGACTAGGCCAAAGAAAACATCAAATAAAATATTACACTTCAAAGTGAAACACAATGTACAGCTGAAAGACCAGATGATGAAAACAACAATACAGTCTCAAAAGTACGATAGCTGTCATGTTAGATAAAGACCATCATAATTCAGAATAACTGGGCTACATCAACAATGGGCCATATAAATGCTCAGAGAAAACATAAGAATCCTAAACCCTTAACAAACCACAACAATGGTAACTGCAATACCATGGAGTCCATCTGAAACTAGATTCTGTTACCTTTCAAAGCTTACATCCTGCTCACAAAATTGGTAACATATTTTGACTGGTAAGGACCTGACTGTAAACCCCTTATTCTCATTGGTGAGATGTTTCTTACATGAGTCATCACACTGATTTCAAGTGAAAGGAGGTTAAGAGGGTTTAGCTACCTGACAAGTGTGGTGTTAGGATGCATTCACTAATGCACTGTTTCCCAAACTTGGGACGCCGCTTGTGTAGGGAAAGCCCCTGGCGGGCCGGGCCGGTTTGTGTACCTGCTGGGTCCGCAGGTCCGGCCGATTGCGGCTCCTACTGGCCGCGGTTCACTGCTCCAGGCTAATGGGGGCGGTGGGAAGCGGCGGCCAGTACATCCCTCGGCCCGCAGCCCCCATTGGCCTGGAGCAGCAAACCGTGGCCAGTGGGAGCTGCGATAGGCTGAACCTGCAGACACGGCAGGTAAACAAACTGGCCTGGCCCGCCATCGGCTTTCCCTACACAAGCGGCGTCCCAAGTTTGGGAAACACTGCACTAATGCAAGGAAAGCCTTAACAAATTGTGCTATATAGTCCACATTCTTATTTGTGTCTTTCTGATCTACCGTCTTGCCTGCTACATACTTTTGTGAAGGATGAAATCATGGTTGTGCTTAGTAGTAACTAGAGCAATAGAAAACTGGTTGGCTCCAAATCCCCAAATCCAACCCCTACCCCTGCGTGTTTTGGTTTTAGATGGATCCAAATCCAGGAGATCCTAATTTCTAGTTCCTGTTTGATGTAGACAAGATATGATGAGAACAGCACTTGTGATAGAATTTCATCATTAAAAATGACAGAAATAACCCAAACAGCAGTGTGCACTGAAATCTCATGAGCAAAGTTCATGAGATTTCAGTACAACTGAATTTGATCACATATTCATTCTGATCTGGTTTCATATCTGAACTTTAAACCCAATCTGAAAATCACTTCAGCCTATTTCCACGTTTAAGTATTTTCGTTATCAGAATAATCAGAGGGGAAGGAAGAAGAGATTGAAAACATGCACTAACACATCATAGAATGTGATACTAGAACAATAAACCTCAGTTGTTGCTTGGCTCTCAGGAACTTTTTCCAGCATATTTTTGTTGCCTGTTTGATGCTCTCCTATCATGTATAGAAACCCCCTGCACATCCTAACACTAACATATGCAATAGTGATAACTGCCAAAAAACTCGTCACAACTTCATGCTTAAGTTTATCTTCTTTAAACAAGAAAGCTGAGTTCTAAAGACTGGCTGCTTTTTTTTTCTTAAATACCGAGGGTTGATGTCAGTGTTGCTGCACCAATTTACATCAGCAGAAAATATAGCCCTTTTTTTATTAGTCAACATTTGAAATTGAAGATGTTAGCCTGGTCACTTTTTTTTTTCATTTACAATTGTGCACCGAAAATTAATTGTACTCATATGTTTTTGTGGTTAATCAATTGGCAGAGATTTCATTGGATGCTGAAGAACTTGTTTTATGCATTTTGCTCTAGTAATTGAAACAATGCAGTCAGCTAGCAGAATGAATGCACTGAAAATAAATAATTATAATAATTATAAATAATTATCCATGTGAGAAAAACCAAACAAATGCTTCTAGCAGAGATAATTGGAAGCCATGAAGTATGTATCCAAGTCCAATTTTTCCAAAAGTTGAGGGAGTTTGAATCTAGGGGTGTTTATTCAGGTCTGATTTTCAATTTTAATGTTCCAGCATCACTTCCTGTGTATGTCTCATGTACCTAAAAGCTTATGCTACAGGGTTTCAGCCTGCCACATGAAGGGGTTGTGAAGGGATTCCCCTCTCCCCCCAATTCTTGGGTTTCTTCGTTTGCTTGCTTTTGATCTCCTTTGTGTGAAGCATAAGGGATGGCCACAGCTGGAGATGGGGCATTGGGTTGCGAAGGCCAGGGCTCTGAAGTGGCACTGAACATTCTCTCTCTAAGGTGGTTGGCTGCTGGTTCTTGCTCACATGCTAAGGGCCTAACTGATCACCATATGTGGCATAGAGAAGGAATCCCCGCTCCCCCCCACCCCCCCAAGTCAGATTGGCAGGGACCTTGGGCTTTTTTAAAATCTTCCTCTACAATGTGTGCATCCAGGTGACTTGCCAAGATTATCTGTGTGTATCTCTCTCAATCATTTCTCTGCTGTTCTGAGGCCTTGGCACCAGTGCACCATAGTCCCACCAGTTCTTTGCCTGTGGAACATAATAGTCTAGTCTCCCGAGGGCTGTAATATTTAGGTCTAATTTTGGTTGTGGGGCTTAGTGTTCAGGTGCTAGGTGGTGTTTTTGGCCTGTCTGCCAAGTCAGACTAGACAATCTGGTAATCTCTTCTGCCCTTAAACTCTATGGCCCTCTCGCTATGACAATGGATGAAATCCTGGCCACACTGAAATCAGTAGCAACATTTGTCATTAATGGAGCCAGGATTTCACCCCATGCCTCTTCTTCTCCCCATTCATGTATTCTCCAGGAAGTGTTGGTTTAACCTGAGTTCCTTCTCTGCCTCAAAAACTCCTGTTACCCCTGCTCATAATCATTTTTAATTCCATAGACTGCAGAATTATATCCTTATGATATGGGGCAATGTTCATGTCATGCCTCTGTTAAATTCCATGCCACATTTCATAACAACATGTCTTTTACCCATTCCTCTGTTTCAGTTTGGTCTTTTATCTTCACTTTGTGAATTATTATAATATTACCATTGTGACAGGTTCCCCCTGGGGTGCCACTTGGAACTGGGGTACCACTGAGCCCCCTGGACCCACCATCCTGGGGTCCCTTAACACTGTACGGCTGTGACCAGCTGCCAAGCCCTCTACAGGCTCCAGCTTCACTTTTACCAGCACTCATACTGCTAAGGACACACCCAGCTGCAGTTTCATACAGACACTGTGATCAGCTCTGCATGGGGAGGCTTCAGCTAAGGCACTTCCCAGTTACTCGGGTACACACCTCCCTCTGGGGTGTAAACCCAAAATTATACCGTTTTGCATTGCACAGAGAATTGTGCAGTGTAAGCTCATGAAATTCGCCCCCTCCCTTAATGTGGAGAGGAATATACGACAGCTTTTTGCCCCAAGTTATGACTCCCATGCACATTGGTTTTAGACAAAGCAAAAACAAGTTTATTAACTACAAAATATAGATTTTAAGTGATAAGGGATAGCGAACAGATCAAATTCAGATCAATTCTCACCTTAAGAGATGATATAAGCAGTTTGCAGATTCTAAAGGGACAAGCTGCACTAATTTACAGCTTAAAATCCCCAGGTATTTCATTCACAGGCTAAAAATCCCTTTAGCCTGGGTCCAGCACTTCCCCCCAGTTCAGTCTTTGTTCCTCAGGGATTTCCAGAAGTCTTCTTGGGTGGGGAATCAGTGAAGAAGAACCACGATGATGTCGCTCCCTTGCCTTATATAGCCATATGGTAGGAACCCTTTGTTTCAAAGCTTGGTTCCCATGCCAGCCAGTGGAAAAAACACTGGTATCCCAAGATGGAGTCCAGCATCAGGTGACCTGGTCACATGTCCCTGTAGTGTCACATCAGCCATGAGTCAGAGGCTGTTTGTAGCATCCTCAGGAAGCCCCCCACTCTCGGAGATAAGCTTCTTTTAAGGCCTATTGTTTTCTCCTAATGTCTCATTAACCTGAACGGGACCTTCCCAGCCAGCCATCTACGTTGAGAGACTTTTGCTTAGTAGGCGTTTCCCATGTGTAAATAAATTTATTATAGATACATAGACAATATTCCTAACTTCAGAATACAAAGGTGATACATTCATACAAGTAGGATAATCATATTCAGGAAATCATAACCTTTTCAATGATATCTTACATGACCTATCTTGCATAAAATACATCATAGTTGTGCCATAATCATATCATAATATCTCTATGAAGAATGTGGGGTGCAGTGTCACAACCGTGGTGAATGTTCAGTGTTATAGACAAGTTGTATTAATAAACAGTCAGTTAAAGAAAAAAAGTGTATGCAGTCTGGTCATATGTAGAATATTGATAAGTGGTTTTAAAACCCTAAGCAGTGAGGAAATGCCAGGCGACAGGGTTATTTTTGCATTTTTTCACCATATCTATATTTTATGAATCTTCAGTTACCATCAGCATTCAGAAAAAGTGCCACAGACATGCATTTGCAGGTTGAATGAAATATTCCAACCAAATTAGAATTAGGGTGACATCTCTAAGAGTGAAAGTATGCATTGAAGTAGTGGTTACATTATAAGGTTCAGTTAATTACATATTGTCCAGTGCTTAAGAAGGTAGTGTTTGGGAGAGGCTTCTTAGGTCTTTCAAATTATGCTACAGGAATTCAATGCTGACTCCTTCACTGGATTTCTGGCAGGCAAATATTAAGTTCTACCCTTAAAGCAACTGTTGAATCCACATTTGTAATTCATTCACTACTGGTTTTGGTTGCTATGTCTGATTTACTAGCCGTTCAAATGGAATCAGAAAGACATCTAGAAGAACAGTGTGAAGACAGTATGTGATTGCTACTGTTCACCAACAGCAATATCAATTTTTGGGCCATTTCTACAAAATTAATGGTGATTTTTTTTAATAGGCAAAACTGGTAATTTGCTCTCTCTATCCCCACAGACCAAATGTAAACAATGCCCAATTCCTTTCACAATGAAATTTTACTGCTCTCATTATACAGACAAACAATAGACACACAAAAATAACCCCAAACTGTGGTGTAAATCAGCATAACTCCATTGAAGCCAATTTTTATTTTTCCTTTTTACACCACTTGAAGATATAGCCTTGTGTTTACTGAAGGCAACAACAAAAATATTCATCCTTTACTAAACTGGTGAATTTCTGTTAAAATTTCTGAAAAAAAAATATTTGTTTGTGTTAAAAATCTCCAGGTGAATAATCGTGCATAGCTCATTACTGACTCTTCTTTGCCAGATGCCATCTCTCTCTTGAGTAATAATTTGCTTTACAAAATACAACACGTGAATGAAGAATTTGGGAATCTGGAGGGGAAATTCAAAGCACTGAGTTCAATGTCATTTCCAGGTGTTTTCCAAGCTCTTCAAAGCATATCTGGCTCCATTTTTTTTTCTATTTCTTTTCCAAGTCCATTTTGATCGCTTTAAAAATAGTGGCCTAGATGCCAACTTGTGCCTGAGTAGTGTTCAGCACAATTGAATCAGGATGTAAGGGGGGCTTCAATCTACTTCAATTTACTTCAATTATACTCTCTTAATTCTTGGTCAATGTGTTTTGGGAAGCAGCAAGCTTCTTACTCTGAAAAAGATGTGGGTGTTGTAGTGAATAATCAGCTGAACATGAGCTCCCAGAATGACGCTGTGACCAAAAGTGTTAATGAGGTCAACAAAGGAATATCAAGTATTTATTATTTGTATTATTGTAGTGCCTATGCACCCCAGTCATATGGTTGTCCTTTAGGAAGTTTCAGTCATCCAATCAGGGAGCAAATGTAACCCACACACCTTCGGGGTGTGGTGTTCTGTCCCATCTAGTGGCATTGAGACCACTTAGAGAGAGTTAAATGAGTTTGCTCTACAGCCTTAGCTAACAGCCAGTTGGCTTTTAGCTCATGTGGTAGAGGCTCATGCACTAAGCTCCAGAGGCCCCAGGTTCCATCCTACCCGCCAAGGAACAGGGTCTGGCATTACACAAACACAATGCCATGTTACTTTAGGTGGCCAATTACATGCCATGAATTACAAAGTACAAAGAAGTGAAATGAATATACACACCCTTTATGTTTAAATTGTTTACATAAATTACCCATGAATATCTAGGAATATTTCTGCAAATGTAAGGGCTGCTTCAGAAACAAATAACTGACCAACTCTAGAATTAGTATTTGCAGATAGCAGCACAACAATAAGGAATGAGCTACAAGGTGCAGTTTTCCAATGTGGAGGCCTTAAGGGAATTTATATTTACATATTATAATCACCCGTAATATAGTCCCTATTCTAGCTTCCTCTTCTGAAAGCCTCCCACTGAAAATAACTTGATGCTCTTTATGTAAAAGAGGCAGAGGCCAACAGTCAGGATAGGTATGTGGATTTACATATTCTGCTTACTTTGATCCAGCAACCGCAAAGAAATTCAGCAGACAGGCATGGTGTCTCTTTTTTCTCACGTGCCTATCTGTCTCTGCTTGACCTGAGTTTGACTTTGGAGCTGCAGCAAGCCAAAGTAAAGAGGTATTAACAGCTGGAACAGGTAGTGCAGAAAGAATTAGAAACAAAATGACTGATTAAACTATTGATCAGCCTCCCTGTTTAAACTAACATACTGTTCCATTTAGAATTAAACCATAGAAACTGCATTCCAATGAGGTGAAAGGTCTAATTCAAACACACAGTAGCCAAGGAGATTTAGAGTTCAGGAAGAGCAAGGTCAGGGAAGAGAAACTTGAGGCCAAGCCTGGAAGTACGGGATTGTGAAATTGGAGAAGGATCTGTTTGGTCTGGGGGGAGATGGGGCATGTAAAATGTTCAGACACATTTCTGATATACCTTTTAAATATTCTGGAGTTCTCCCTTCACTAGAAATCATAAGCAGATTCAGTAGAATTAGGAGTGCTGTGACACACAGCATTTCCACTGTGGCTTGTACTTATAAAGCAAGATATGTTGATGGTCAGAAGCCTTTATATAGTTAATCCCCATTCTGGTTCCCCAGCTCATCTTTCCTGTCTATGTTCAAATACTTCTTAAAGACTCACTTCTTTTGCGATGCCCACAAGAAATGAGTTAATGTTCTTTTTTAAAATGCCAAGTTACTACTACTACTGGGTTTCCCACTGTGTCCTGTCTTTTCTGCATCTGTCTTTTAGACAGTAAGCTCTTTAAGCCTGGAGCTCCCTTGAATCTTGTACAGGGTAAAGCACATTGTTGTCACTTAAATAAATAATAAGACTTAATAATCCCTCCCTGCTGACAACCATTACAGTCCTGAGTTCTACTATTCCACAGGCTCTCAAACTTTTTCATAGTGTGCACCACATCTTAAACAGAGAAATCCCATTCACAGTTGTGAAGATCATCTCTTCCAATCGTGTTCAAATAACACAATTGCTTATATGGAAAAGTAACATTAGGAAAACATTAAATTTACTCTAGCTATCCTTTAAGGTACTTCAGCAGCTGAAATTGGAACAGAACTAGCACCATATGACTAGTGAGTTCACCACAGACTGCCAGGAAGGGGTCTATGGACTACAGTTGGCAACCAGTGTACTATTGCATGCAATTAATAATTTATCTGAGGAGAGTTCTGAGACAGCCTCTTTATTTTCCCTACACCTCCACCTCCACCCATTATCTATCCATCGAGGCTACAGAGCTGAAGACTGCAGAATACTCTGGAAATCACAAAAAAATATTGCTGCTGTAGCGCATGGATGTTGTTCATCTTTGTAATTATGCTAAACAGCTATGTTGAAGTTGGTCCTCATTAGATGGAAAAACTCAGGAAGAATCACTTTCTATGAATATGAACCTAACCTTACTGAGTACATTTCTTAATTAATGTTCCATTAACAGGTTGATGATAACTTGTAAACTAAATTAGCTGATCTGAATGTAATTAAAACTTCAGTAAGTGGTGGGCTCCCATTTACTGTCATGACCTGTTTCGTGTGGAGAAAAACAACAACAATGCAAAACAAAATATATTTCAGTCTTACCTCTGTGTTCTCTCAATTGGTGCTCACTTTAATTAATGGAAGGTTAAAATAATGCAGTAATAATCAGTTTATTTGATTTTTAAGCATGTGGCATAGAGGCTTTGTTCATTATGAGGATACTTATTAAAGCAGTTTGATAATAATCCTTTTTGCGCAAAGGACTTAGCAAAGCACTCTATTATCTATAGAATGAAAGAGAACAAACAGGAACTAGTAATCTCGGGAGAGGAGGAGAACTTTGTTTCGATTCCAGGGGCTTCCTGTTTTCTTTTGGGTCATAATTATGGTGATAAGAGCCACTGTCAAGCCCCATTTATGTGAAACTCTCAATACAAACAAACTAAAGCAAAGGTATTCAAACTTTTTTGGAACCAAGCATAATTTGGGTTTGGTTCTTAGTGTTTTATCTAACTAATTTAACTAATTCATCCTCTCTGTTTTAAACACCACTGGCGTTTTGTCCTTGTTGACTCTGCGGATCTAACTCTTTCACTATTTGACATTAAAAGTTCCATTTGTAACAGAAGTAAGATTCACACCAGAATCTGGAGGTGATTACTGCATTTTGAGGACCACAGTGATGCAGAAATACTCTGCTTTTCTTGTCTTGTCTTGTGACATATGATCTGTTTACTGCCATATGATCTAAATGCAGAGCTAAATAAAATGGAGGCATAGGCCCTGCCCTCAAGAAGTTTACAATCTAAACAGGGCCGGCTCCAGGCACCAGCCCACCAAGCTTGTGCTTGGGGCGGCACCTGGAGGGGGGCGGCGCGGCGTGGCGCTCCGGCCGCCGGGGAGAGCGGAGCCGCAGTGGGCTCGCCGCCCTCCCCCGGTGCTCTGGCCGCTGGGGAGAGCGGAGCCCCGGCTGGGCTCTCCACCCTCCTCCCGGCGCTCTGGACGCTGGGGAGAGCGGAGCCCCGGCCGGGCTTGCTGCCCTCCCCCCGGCGCTCCAGCCGGTTGGGGAGAGCGGCCCGTGGCCGGGCTTGGCGCCCTCCCCTGCCACGTTCCGGGGGGGAGGGGAGCGCGGCGGGAGGCTTTTTTGCCTGGGGCAGCAAAAAAGCCAGAGCCGGCCCTGAATCTAAACAACAAATGAAACAACAGTTTATCAAGGGCCATATCAAGGGCCTGATGCAAAGTGTACCAAAGTTAGTGGAAAGACTCCCATTAACTTTAGTGAGCATTGGGCAGATCTACACTAGAAGCGCTACAGCGGTGCAGCTGCTCTGCATCTGGTGAAGACACTATGCCAACAGGAGAACGCTCTCCCATCAGCATAATTATGCCACCTCCACGAGAGGCAGAAGCTATGTTGCCGGGAGATCACCTGTGTGGACAGCACTTAGGTTGCTTTAACTTGTGTCACTCAGGGGCTGGGGTGTCTTTTTCACAGCCTAACATGAGTTAGATCAACTTAAACGATAGTGTAGACCTGCTCTTTGACTCAGGGTCTAAGAGTAGACCTGGATGAATGCTGCAAACAATTTTCTGTGAATATTAACTTGATTTTTTTAAGTGAATTTGTTCCAAATATTTATTCCCCTTTAGTGGTTACTGTCTGCAACTATGGTAGCCAATATGGTTACAATAGAAAGTTTTAAGCAAATACTGAAGAATATTCACAGAAGGCAAATTTTGAACTTATCATAAGAATGAGGACTTGCACCAGAAACCTGACTCTCACAGATTCACCCATTCGATCAGGAAAAAGAAACATACCATGTATGCCATGTGTCCAATCAAACAGCTTGCATTTTGAATATCAAATGTTCCTGCTCATCTGCTTTAATAAGCTACAAATCAACAATTCTTTGCAGAAATTATTTGGTGAATCATTTTAAATAATAAATCTGTGAACAATCACGATCTGTCTGTGTATAATTTGCAAATAAAAAAGGAGGGGATATTTGTTGAGAACATAATTTGTTGTGTAAATTATTTGTTGTTTATTTACCCTACTGTACTTAGGACTTTGTTAAATAGGGTCTGCTCCTGTCAAGTGCTATAAGTAAGTTGCTGAGAACCCTCTAGCTGTTGAGAATTGAATGGTTTTGGTGTATGTCTATCTATCTATCGTATTTAAGGAGTGTTATTCTCCCTAGCATCCAGTTGTCATCTAAAATATGGGTCCCTAATTTGCTTGTATTCGGTGCATATAACTGGGCTATATGGTTATAAGAGACGTTGTTTTCTTTCTTTTTGTTGGTGGGAGAAGGGCACAAATGAACCTATGTCCTGATCCAACATCCACTGAAGCCAATGGATTGACTTCAGTGAGTGTTGGATCAGGACCCTGGCCATAAAGTTGCTGGGTATGGAGACATGTTAGTCTCCATGTTAATGCCTCCAGAATTGCTAACCTCTTCAAAAGGGATGGGGTGATGTGGCCTGAGGGTGAGGTGCAGTGAGGCCAGTGGAGCTAGGGAAGCTTGGGAAAGGAGAGCAAGGGCTACCTTTCCTTAAAGTGACAGGGCTCTTGCTAAAGCATGGCCCATCTGCATACGCCACAGGCCTGATCCTAAGCTCATTAAGGTAAATGGATAGGCTCCTATTTCGTTAAGTGGGTTTTGGATCAAACTTACAATGTGGAGCTGTTCTGTAAAGTACAATGTGGTCCTGTGTCTGTCCTGTAACTGGACCCATATGTTCTCAAACTCCCAGAGAAACTGGACAGTATTCCATATAGAAGACACTAAGTCTGTACCAGCTTCTAGCACCAGAACCCCTGGTCTTAGCTTATTAACTAGCCCATCATTAAACAATGTTAAAGGTCTTTTTCTCCAAGATCATTGTGTGACTCTCTTACATAAAATTGCTGCCTTTTTTATTCCAGTGCACTAAATTATAAGATCAGTTTAAAGTGTGATGCTCATGCACTGTGTCTTGCCAGACAGAAGTTTATTATTAAAATATTATCCCAAAAGATATTAGAAAGTATATATATTTTCATTTATAAATGGTGTTTCCAGCTAAAGGCAATTTAAAATGTATCTGTGAGTGAGTGAGAGAAAGAAAGAGAATGCAAAAGTAGTTTGTTCAAGAAACATGGGTAAAATTCTGTGTCACTTTCTTAATAACCATTATTTTCAGAGAGCAATCATAATTTGGCTGACCATAGCACACCATACTGCCATGTGTTTGTCTCTTCAAGCACATGTAGGCTAGGACAGAGATCTCAAAAATACTAGGTTATGGGACAGTAGTTCTCAAAATTATATCTTTTTAAATTAACATTCCTATAGCCTTAAAATTCCATTTGCTGCCCTGCAAGATGAACACTATTGAATTACATTCCGTTCCTGCAGCAAAGACCTTTTTTTTCTGTATGACTGGTGGAATTTTAAGGCTCTCAGATTATAACTAAAAAAATAAATCATGCATAAATGTTCCATTTTATAACATTCTTTCTAAAGCTGGCTGTATACTCAGTGATTGGTCTATATGTGTAGATCATAGCAGGTCCAATTATTAACTGAAAATACAGAGTGTGTGTAACAGGATGGCCTGCCTCTATCATGGTCTGGAGCCAGTCAGCCCTGTTCAATTATCAGACCCAACTGGGAAAGGGGCAGGTGTTTTCTATAAAGGACTGAGAGAGCACTGTTAGGAGGAGAGCTGCAGGAGAGAGGTTGATTCATGTGACTACCCTGGAGTAAAAAGAAAGGTGCAGAGTGAAAGGCCCCATGTCCCTATGGCCTGTGTTGATTGGGGAATAAGCAGTCAGGTATTGCTACTCCAGCTGAAATAGCACCCACAGTTTTACATTCATGCCACATTAACAAGGCTATTTAAACATAAAATATTAAGTATTAGAGGGGTAGCCGTGTTAGTCTGGATCTGTAAAAGCAGCGAAGAGTCCTGTGGCACCTTATAGACTAACAGACGTATTGGAGCATGAGCTTTCGTGAGTGAATACCCACTTCGTCGGATGCATGTATTCACTCACGAAAGCTCATGCTCCAATACGTCTGTTAGTCTATAAGATGCCACAGGACTCTTCGCTGCTTTTATAAAATATTAACAATTCCATACAATGAAAACAATATGGACCCCATTTCCATGGAAGATGTAGGTATTCCAACTTTTGGGGGCTTGCCACCTCAAAATCCCACCTGTTATAGTCAGTTGTAGCATTGATCACCTTAGCAATGATAACCTATAACTCAGACTAAACTATCTTTCACACTAACAACAAAAAAAGGAACTTAGTGTAATAAACTGACTAGTATGAAAGGCCACTGCCCTCTACTGGGAAAATTAAGAACTGCTTGGTTGTGTTTCACAGAACCTGTATTGCTAATTGCTGATCGTTTCTCCGTTAGCTAACACAATAAGGATCCAAGCTTTCATTGCAGTAAGATCTGAGTTCCATCCCTTCTGCTGCCGTGAAGTTCTGAGTAACTATAGTGTGCAGCATAGCGAGAACTATGAAGTGGTAGAGGGCCACAGACTTGTTACAATATACTGGTGCCAGACTACAAACACATTTATACAAAATAGTAAACTTATGTCAGCAATTGAATGTTTCTGCCTTTGTTTGACAGAGCCTTAACTCATTTGTCCTGCTGTAAGGGTCACAGTGCCGTGCTCTGAATTTACAAGGGAGTACACACCTACACAATTTCTCACAATGACAGAAGGAATTGTTACACCATAAGGATTAAGTACTGGAGTTTTGTAACTGTCTACAGAAGGAAGAAAATGGAATCATTGGATTCTTCCCTGTATGCACTTTATGATAACTCATTTGTAGGTACCTGATGATGAAAAATATAAATACATTAGCCATTTCTTCATATTAAATCCTTTTAAAACCACTACACACTATGTGGCTTTTCAAATGAATCATCCTGAACCATGTTCTAAGTGTCACAGATTTCTGAGTTTACACCAGGGAGAGCTACTTGCTGGCAAATTAGAAGCGTCCTTACGTGTTTTCCCTTTCATGTTTCTTTTTCTGTTCGGGCACGATGTCTTCCCAGCATTATTGATGGGCTGTGTGACTGACATCTGCTGAGGAAATCAATAGAGACTTGCTTCCTATAAATGACAGGTAAGTACATCAAAAGCTCTGATTGGGCCAAACTCAGCTGTCAGAGGGAAACAAACGCCCATAGTGAATTGTAAACTAAACATGATAGATTTCTGCAGACACTTTTCAGCCCAACTGCTACTACTTTAACATACTAAACAGATTCAGATTTTGATATGAAAACCAGAAGCAACTAGATGTGTGTGTGTCTGTGTCTGTGTCTGTCTTTCTCTTCCACTGGCATTGTCAAGCTAAATAAAAATTATGAGCCATATTGTGGAATGCACAGAGCACAGATCAGGGATGGTATATGCAAAAACTGGCTTAAAACTCTTCTTTGCACTCCATTGATCTCAGAGCAACCTCTATTCAAACCTGTCCTCCCTTGCTTCCTCCCTGTGCAATTAAAGCAGATGAATTACACTAGCTACAAAAAGCCACAAGAAACTGAAAACACATCTGAAGTTTGACATGGTTAACAGGCATTCTGGCCACACTCCCCTTTCTCCACCCACAATCCCCTTCCTCCGCTATAGCAACAGGGAGATAGAGTTGCATAAAAGCCTGTACACGGGGCTGTACGTTACCAAAGGATTACCCTTACTCTGGGTGGATCTCATAACAAACATTCAAAAATCATGAGTCAGGCTCTCCAAATTAATGAAACTGCTTTCAAAAATAACAAGAGTTTTTGTTTGTTTGTTTGTTTTAAATATGCTTTAGTTTTTTGTTATTATTTATAATTTAAGCTTCTTGTTTCTGGAACTTCAGGGTGCACTCAGGTTTTTCTCTGCATCCAGGAGGACTAGAAACTCACTTTAAAAAAATGTAAGTTAAGATTCTCATTTGCCTCCAGGAGCTGGGGCTTTAAGAAAAATACCAACTAGCATAAGACTTATGATAAAATCATGAGAGTTGCCCACACTGCTGTTCCAGAACCAACCAAGCCAATTTAAAGACTACATGAATGTGGTCTGCTGCAAATCAGCCTCCCTGCATCAGAGGCTCTGAGCTTTAGTTTCTTCATTATGTTTACTTCCCCCATTCCATAAATTTGCAGGCAATGACTAGGTCAGAGACTGACAGATTCCTCAACAGAGACCTTGATACAATAGTCACACAACAGTGTGAGGGATAGAGGCAAGTTGCAAACAGATTTACTGGCATTGTTATCTAACAGAAAACGAGCCAAATTCGTCCTTGTTGGTAACTCCACTGTGCGGATCATTTTGAAGAGGAGTAAATATGTTATTTTCTTACCCTTATATTCCTGCTTTTTGAAGAGTGGAGGATGATTTCCAAGTTGCCATGTATTCTTGCAGCTGGTATGTGCTGTGCTCTTAGGAAGTTGTTCTAAGAGGTATGGAGTTTATTGTGTTAGAAAGAAAGCAAGTTGTGACAGCTGCCAAATGAAAATTTTCTCTGGTGCTCACATGGGTCACATGTCCAGTCAGTTTCATGCACTGTTTCACACAACAGCCAAGCCCAGCAAGGCAGAGAATATCTGAAAATCACTTACCAACTCTCCCAGACATGGATTTAGATTTCCTGCTTAACATGACATCCTTGTTTGGGAAATAAAGTCTGAAAATAAAATGGCAATTTTCAATATAGGCTAAGGGTCTGATCCTGTAAACACTTAATAACAGACATTGAGTCAGATCCTCAGTTGGTGTAAATCACTGTAGTTCCATTGGAGTAAATAGAGCTATGACAATTTACACCAGCTGAGGATTTGGCCCAGAATGCTTGCTACTTACTGCAAATAGTCTACATTGAGGCCAATTGGAGCTATGGGTTCTTAGCACCTCTGAAAATCAGGCCTCTCCATTCATACCCAAGTGCCCAACTATATACTTAGACGCCCACATTTGAAGATTGTGTCTTTGGTGACTAGACAGTGGTCCTGAGTAATGATGGCCTAATGGGGCTCACCCTACCTGTTAAATCTCCTCTCCTTTACTTCTTTAAACAAACAAAACCTCAGCTTGACAGCTGCCTTTCTTTCCCCTCTTCTCTCCAGCTGCACAATGGAGAAAACAGCAGGGGTGAGCAGAAGGAAGGAAGGAAGGAAGGGGCAGAGGCATCTAGTTTCTTCAGTGCTGCAAGATAGACTGCAGCCAAGGGAGGGAGAGAGCAGGAGTGTCTGGCACCTTCAGTACAGCAGCATCACAGAGTGCAGGCAGGGGAAAGGAGCAGGTGAGCTTGGTAGCCTCCAGCCCATAAGAAAGCTTCTCCTTTCATTGAAAGTATAGAGCAGCCCTGAGATCAGTGCACACTCACACGCTGCCTTTTCAGTCCTCTTTGAAACTAAAGAAAGTTAACCCCAAAGAGTATGAGCACCAGGAGCAGCCTCAATGCAGAACTCAGTCCCCTCCTCAAGTGGAGCTCAACTGGGGGATAGTAAAGGCAGAGGAATGAGGAGCTGGCCAGGGAGGCAGCAGTTACAGGCCTGTGACCTGGAGAAAGGATGGGAAAGGAAGTGGGGGAAGCACAGCTCAGGGGCAGCTGCCTTCTGCTTTTTAGGAGAACAGGGGGAGCAATGTGGAAGCTACAGTAGAGGAGTATTGTGGGGATGGCCTCAGATCAGCTAGCCTGGTGGCTGATTTTATTGGAAAAATCTTTTTGTGTGAGAAGGAGCGTCAAAAAAAGTGTTGTAGTGGAGTATCTAATTATCTATTTGCTAATCCCAGGCCCAACACTTATTTGGGCATCAGCCATTGCTGTAACCAGGATCCATTTAGCAAATTAAAGAAAGTAGGCAAAGATTTACTGAAGTGTCATAGGGGAAATGTTCAAAAACTAAGTCTATGAACTAATGTCAGGCAGATGTAGGGAAACCCCAGCACCAGCTCCAAATAATTTATTAGGTGAGCATTCTGCAATTTGGCCAGTTGGTGCTCAGAGCATGATTGGAAACAGGATCAGATTAAGGTGCGCTAGGCTTGTATATTTCAAGGACCCCAGCTTCTGGAGACATGATTATTTTACATTAAAATCTCAGCTTTCATTTTTAAGAAGTAAGTTTCTATGCCTGATCTTTGAGAAGAAAAACGTTAAAATATGACCCAGGTGTAACCACTACAGTGATGGTTGCCTAATACAATAGCTCTGAGGTTAAAATATGACCCATGTGTAACCACTACAGTGATGGTTGCCTGATACAATAGTTCTGAGGAGAACTGTCCCATACATCTCAATGGGGTGTTAACTCTAAGACCCACTACTTTGGGATCCTCACCAGTACCACCCAGCAGAGGATTCTATGTAGTAAGAGGAGAAGAGTGCAGTGGGTCTGTCCCACCCACCCAAACAGATACGGTCTAGCTACCTGGGGAAGTGGGGAGGAGGCGAGAGCCACCCCTCCCTTTGTGAGGCTCTCTGGTGCCACCTCTGCTACTCCTGATGGGAAGAGAGGCCCCTGATTTCACTTCTGGGGGAAGAAAGGGGCTTTTGCCTCCACCTCTGCTTCTCTGTCAAGAGAAAGCAGGCTCACTGCCACCACCTCTTCAAATATCACATGGTGTCATGGCACAGTAGGGCACCCTGTGTCTTGGTGTGCACAGGGCCACAGACTGCCTTCATAGTAGGGGAGAAATTATTCTAATATGCCTTTGTAGACTCCTGTTCTTCATCTGACTCAATACCAGGTGGATCTCCTCTCACAGATTATAACAGCTTTAAGGTTGCTCTAAATTGCATCATCTACAACTGTCCCATGGCCCATTCTAATGGCTTGAGTCACTGGGGCACAGGAAAGCACCTGACTATTCTCCAGACAATACCCCCTTCGTGTTGGGCAAAGAGGAGAGGTGGTGGTGGAGTCCTAATCCTAAATCCCCAAGGATTCTCCTACCCAGGAAGTTTCCTTCATCAGCTGGACCACGACAAGAGACCTAAAATCTGTCCAATGGAGAAAGGAATCTGGCCTTTGATTTTCAGTATGTTTGGGGTGGACTGTTAAAAAATTAAGTTGCTTTCTTAATGCTCTCTCATACAATTGTCATGAAATGTATTATAAAATGAAGATATAGGGACAGATCCTTAGCTGGGGAAAACCAACTGGGTGAAGCTGTGTCAGTGTGCAACATCTGATCTATAGTCCCATCTTGGGAGACCAGAAAAGACATTTCATCAGTGGAATAGCCATCTCAAAGTAGCAGACATTCTTCTTGGCTTTCTAAATGGATTGCAGTCACTCCTCAGCTTGACTGTATTTAGGTAGCACACTTCCTCTCTGTTAATGGTGGTCTTGGCTCCTCAACTCCATGCTATGGATGTACAGTACAAGAGTACACCAAAATAATCCACTTAGCATTCACCAGCCCACTGCAATTATGCCATTGCTTTGCTAATTATGCTGGCAGAGTACTTGCTAATGTCTCCTCCATCTCTATTTGAGTATTTAAACATTTTAATGAATATGTTATTTACTATAATAAAGCCAGAGTCTGCTATTAAATTAATAGAGCAGTGCAACCAAGAATCCCATAAAAGCAATTTATTCTTGCTTTCCATGCAACTGATCTCCAAGTACCACCAGTTTGGCCATTTGAATTCCACACTGTCCCATGGACACTGTATACATACTATCCAATTACAAATGGTTATCATATTAAAGTTAATTTGATTTTTTTTCTTCTTTCAGCCAATCACTTTAAACAGCAGTTGGTAATTGGATCTCTGTTGATTTCATTCCTGGATTTATTTTCCTTGAGGTTATTACTTTTCATTTTTTAATACAGATGCAAGATGTGTCAATGTGTTTTCAGTGCTACTGTAAATAATCTTATCAGGAAGCCAAGTTCTTTCCCAAGTGCTAAGCTTGAGTAAACAGGCTTACACTGTTTCTCCAAGGGGCTTGGAATCCTCCCCACTGGGCTGTGAAGAGTCTAAAATTCAGCTGTTAATACAGTAGCCTCCCCTGCACCTGCTCCAACCACCATAACATCCCTCTGAGCTGATGCAAATAGAATCCTGCGGGTGATCCTGCAAGTTGCTGAGAATCTGAGTGAAGTCAATGGGAATGGTGGGTATTGATCCTCTCCCAGGAGATGCTGCACACCTTGCAGGATCAGGTTTCTGCATAACACATGTGTGAACTCACTATATGGACGCCTGCATGCTGCCTCTTCCCTATCCCAATGGAATTGCACCATTTCACTGCTTGTTTGGCATTCTCACCTATGCAAGAAGAGGCATAAGTTTCCACAATAGGAAAAGAAATAAAACAACTCCGTCCTCCCCCAGTGTTGCGTATAACTGGTGAAAAGTTCCCATGAAAATTTGTACCATTTTGTTTCTGTTGATTTTGTGTCCCGTAGATTTCATTTTTCACTATAAAATGAAATGGCTATTTTCCAACTGCAAAGATGGACAAATGCAAATGCTGAATTTCAAATGAGAGATTCTGAAGCCCTCTTTTGCTCAGAATGGGCTGGTTTTCACTGGGAAAGATGTGTGTATGGAAAAGGAGGGGTCATCTTCAAGCAAAGAATTTAAGGCCTGGTCTACACTAGGCGTTTATGTCAAAGTTAGCGCCGTTACATCGAATTAACCCTGCACCCGTCCACACTGCGATGCTATTTAGTTCGACATAGAGGTCTCTTTAATTCGACTTCTGTACTCCTCCCCGACGAGGGGAGTAGCGCTAAATTCGACATGGCCATGTCGAATTAGGCTAAATGTGGATGGAAATCGACGCTAATAGCTCCGGGAGCTATCCCACAGTGCACCACTGTGTTGACGCTCTGGACAGCAGTACGAGCTCAGATGCTCTGACCAGCCACACAGGAAAAGCCCCGGGAAAATTTGAATTTGAATTCCTTTTCCTGTCTGGCCAGTTTGAATCTCATTTCCTGTCTGGACATCGTGGCGATCACAGCAGCAGTGGCAACGATGCAGAGCTCTCTAGCAGTGATGGCCGTGCAGTCTGTGAATAGAAAGAGGGCCCCAGCATGGACTGATCGGGAAGTCTTGGATCTCATCGCTGTGTGGGGCGATGAGTCCGTGCTTTCTGAGCTGCGCTCCAAGAAACGGAATGCAAAGATCTATGAGAAGATCTCTAAAGACATGTCAGAGAGAGGATACAGCCGGGATGCAACGCAGTGCCGCGTGAAAATCAAGGAGCTGAGACAAGGCTACCAGAAGACCAAAGAGGCAAATGGACGCTCCGGATCCCATCCCCAGACATCCCGTTTCTACGAGGCACTGCATTCCATCCTCGGTGCGGCCGCCACCACTACCCCACCACTGACCGTGGACTCTGAGGATGGGATAGTGTCCACGGCCGGTTCCTCGGACATGTTAGGGGACGGGGAAGATGAGGAAGGAGATGAGGAGGGCGAGGCAGTCGGCAGCGCTCACAACGCTGATTTCCCCGACAGCCAGGATCTCTTCATCACCCTTACAGAGATCCCCTACCAAGCGTCCCCAGCTGTTACCCCGGACACAGAATCTGGGGAAGGATCAGCCAGTAAGTGTTGTAAACATCTAAACATTTATTTTTAACAGAACAGGAATATTAACAATTAAAAGAATGGGTTGTTCATGATTACTTTGCCCTAGGCGCTTAACGGTTCAGTCATGGGCAGTGCAAGTTTTGAAAAAAAAATCTAGTAATGTCCGGTTTTCCGTGATTGTCCTGCCCAAGCCGCTCTACTGTTTAGTCCCTGCTACTGCAGCTACAGTAAAATGCGGTCTATATGTCCGGGGATAGAGCAGTAATCCTCCTGGGACATCTCGATGAAGCTCTCCTGGAGGTAATTGGAAAGCCGTTGCATGAGGTTCCTGGGGAGAGCGGCCTTATTGGGTCCTCCGAAGTACGACACGTTGCTGCGCCACGAGACTATCAAGTACTCGGGAATCATTGCTCTGCACAGCAGGGCGGCATACGGCCCTGGTCTTTGGAGGCTTTCCCGGAGCATTCTCTCTCTCTCGCTCTCAGAGATCCTCATCAGGGTGATGTCGCCCATGGTGACCTGCTTTGAATTAGGTAGGGGAATGTTAGTGTTGGGACTGCTTGCCCGTTCCTTTACAGAACTGTAACCGCTGGTTTGCAGCCACGCGGTGGAGGCTGGAGAGGGGCAGCCGAAAGGGATCATTCCCGGGGACAGCCGCGAGGGGGTGGGACAGGGGCAGAGTTCCCGCTTGCCGGATTGCTGGCAGCAGGGACTGACATTGCTTTAAATGTGAAATGAGGCCAGTGGTAATATAAAAGTTTTAAACTGCCACAAGTGTACGGCTTACCATGTCTGCCTGCAACAGAAATTCCGTTGTGCTGCCCCGCTTCTCAAATGTGCTGTGCAAGACCCCAGGCACTGAATGCGAAGGCCGAGAATTCGACCTTGTGCTGAGTGCGCATGTGATAGGTGCTGTGCATGGTCTTGTTCACAGAGAAAGACTATGTTCTTTGTTCACAACTACATTTATCTTTCTGAGGAATTCACTCCCTTTTTCCCATTCCCACAGCCAGGGCCGGCTTTAGGCCGATTCAGCCGATTCGGCTGAATTGGGCCCCGCGCCAAGAGGGCCCCGCGCTGCAGCTGTTCACCCTGCCCACTTCCCCCTCCTCCCCTGCCCTGCACGCCCCGCCCCCTCCCCTGCTTCCCGTGAATCAAAGATTCGCGGGAAGTCTGAGACTAAGCAGCAGGGGCGGGCCGGCCGGCAGCACGAGGTAAGCTGGGGTGGGGTCGGGAGAAGGGCTCCGGGGAGGCGTGGCCCGTTCCCGCAGGCCCCAGCACGGCCCCCGTGGCCCGGCTCCGGCCCGGGCCCCCCCATCCCCCCCGCGGCGCGGCTCGGGGCCCCCCCGGCCCCCCGGCGGCGCGGCTGGGCTCGGGGCCCCCCCGGCGGCGCGGCTGGGCTCGGGGCCCCCCCCCGGCCCCCCTGCGGCTCGGGTCGGCCCCCCCCCCGGCGGCGCGGCGTGGCTCGGGTCCTGGGGGCGGGGCTTGCAGCAAGCCCCGCCCCCAGGAATCGGGCCCCGCTCTTGCTAAAGCCGGCCCTGCCCACAGCCCCATCTGCGACTGTCTCACAACCTAGCCTGGCATCACACTCCCAGAGGCTAGCGCGGATTAGGCGTAGGAAGAAGAGGACACGGGAGGACATGTTCTCGGAGCTTATGGCCTGTTCCCAAGCCCAGGCAGCACAGCAGACCCAGTGGTGGGAGAACTTGACCCAAATGCACCAAGCAAACATGGATCGGGAGGAGAGGTGGCGGCAGGAAGACCAGCAGGTGACTCAAACGCTGCTTGGACTACTGAGGGAGCAAACAGACACGCTCCGGTGCCTTGTGGATGTTCTGCAGGAACGGAGGCAGGAGGACAGAGCCCCGCTGCAGTCCATCTCTAACCGCCCTCCCCCACCACCAAGTCCCATACCCACCTCACCCAAAGTGCAAAGAAGGAGAGGCGACAGAGTCCGTGCTAACTCTCACTCCACCCCTGCAGAGAGCTCTAGTAGCAGAAGGCTCTCATTCCCCAAAATTTGAAAAGTTCTTTCCTTCCCGCCTGACACAAGCCCCCGTCCAAGTTTCACCTCCCAGTTCCATGTGTAGTTGATAATAAAAAATAAGTTTCTGTTAACTACTCTTTCAATCATGTTCTTTTGGAGGAGGGGGGGAAAGGGGGTTGGTAATTGGACAGGACAGTCACCTTTGGCAGGGTACATAGGCGGGGGCAGGTACAGCAGCAGGGCACATACACAGTGCAGTGATGCAGTGACTAGTTACCCTGGTTAGTCTGGGAGGTGGTTTTCATGTTATGTGGTGGGGGGTGGGTTGCTCTGTGACTTTGTGGCGGGGGAGGGCAGTTACAGATCTTAAACGGCGGTCCTTATGCAGGATCACAGAGCCACGCAGCAGGGGATCTGTAACCGTCCTCCCCCTGCCACAAAGTCACATAGCCCCCCCATACACACAGTCCCGATCAGGAGGGGTGACAGGCTCCGTTGAAACAACCATCCCACCGCAGCGGAGCCTGTCAATCCTTGAGTTTAGAAGCTTCATTCGCGTCACTACACTACACCCGCTCCGCACCACAGTCTGCGTCCCAGTTTTAAAAAATTCCCGCGAAAACAGTGTTAAAGAAAACGGTGTGCATTAACAAAGTAGAACTATTTTCATTTCGAAACGTCTGTTGGAAGGGGGGTATGTAACTGGATAGGATAGTCAACATTAACTGGGTAAAGAAACGGGGGCAGGTTCAGCTTCTCTGTACACAAACTGTAAAGTCACAGGTTACCCTGCTCACTCAGGAACTTTGCTTTCAAAGCCTCCCGGATGCACAGCGCTTCCCGCTGGTCTCTTCTAATTGCCCGGCTGTCTGGCTGTGCGTAATCAGCAGCCAGGCTATTTTCCTCAACCTCCCACCCCGCCATAAAGGTCTCCCCCTTGCTCTCACAGAGATTGTGGAGCACACAGCAAGCTGCTATAACAATGGGGATATTTGTTTCGCTGAGATCACAGCGAGTCAGTAAGCTTCTCCATCTCCCCTTGAGACGGCCAAAAGCACACCCCACCACCATTCTGCACTTGCTCAGCCGGTAGTTGAAGAGTTCTTTTTCAGTGTCCAGGGCACCAGTATAGGGCTTCATGAGCCAGGGCATTAGTGGGTAGGCTGGGTCCCCGAGGATGACTATAGGCATCTCCACATCCCCAACAGTTATTTTGTGGTCCGGGAAGTAAGTACCTTGCTGCAGCCGTCTAAACAGACCAGAGTTCCTGAAAACACGAGCGTCATTAACCTTGCCTGGCCATCCCACGTAGATGTTGGTAAAACGTCCCCTGTGGTCCACCAGTGCTTGCAGCACCATGGAAAAGTAGCCCTTTTGGTTAATGTACTGGCTGGCCTGGTGGTCCGGTGCCAGGATAGGGATGTGAGTTCCATCTATGGCCCCACCGCAGTTTGGGAATCCCATCGCTGCGAAGCCATCTATGATCGCCTCCACGTTTCCCACGGTCACTACCTTTGGCAGCAGTACATCAACGATTGCCTTCGCTACTTGCATCACAACAACCCCCACGGTAGATTTGCCCACCCCAAACTGGTTCGCGACTGACCGGTAGCTGTCTGGCGTTGCAAGCTTCCAGAGGGCTATGGCCACTCGCTTCTGGACAGTCAGTGCAGCTCGCAACCGGGTGTCACTGCGCTTCAGGGCAGGGGACAGCAACTCACAAAGTTCCAGGAAAGTTCCCTTCCGCATGCGAAAGTTTCGCAGCCACTGGGATTCATCCCAGACCTGCAGCACTATGCGGTCCCACCACTCAGTGCTTGTTTCCCGTGCCCAGAATCGCCGTTCCACGGCATCAACATGACCCACTGCCACCGTGATGTCCTCGGCGCTGGGTCCCGTGCTTTCTGAGAGGTGTGTGCTACTCTCAGACTTCAGTCCATCACCGCGGTGCCGTAGCCTCCTCGCCTGACTTTTCTGCATCTGCCTCAGGGAAAGGTGTATGATAAGCTGCGAGGCGTTGAGAGCGGCCACAACTGCAGCGACGGTCGCAGCGTGCTCCATGCTCGCAGTGCCGTGGCGTCCGCGCTGTCACTGACTGGAAAAGTGCGCGAACTGATTTCCCGCCGGCGCTTTCAGGGAGGGAGGGCGGGAGTGATGGACGAATGACGACAGTTACCCAAAAGCACCCTCGACACATTTTCTTACCCAGAAGGCATTGGCGGCTACACCCAGAATTCCATTGGGCAGAGGGGACTGCGGGAACTGTGGGATAGCTGACCACAGTGCACCGCTTTGAATGTCGACGCTTTCACCGTTAGTGTGGACTCACAAAGTCGAATTACTGTCCTTAGTGTGGACACACACGTTCGACTTTGCAATATCGATTCCAAAAATTCGATGCAAGTAAAATCGAACTACTCTCGTAGTGTAGACAAGGCCTAAGAAACATAGCAAAATTCTCAGAAAAATGGACTCATGTTTGAGTTTGTAAATAATGAAAAATGCCTCCACTTTTGGGGGGGGGAGGTAATTTTTGTGTTTAAACACTTACTGCATCTCCACTGAGAACTAATAATACCAACTCTGCAATAACTTTCAAAGCTTCCACTGCTTTGTGGTGACATAAAAATGAATGTTATGTCTGGAGTTTAGGATCTGGAATAGATCTGAAGACTTTGGCCCAGATGCACCTTCAAGGCTGGTTTTTGCCTAAACAGATCCTTCTGGGAAATCAGCTGGGGTGAGGAAGATGCTGTGAAGAAAAGCAAACACACCCTCTTTTATAGCATTTATGGGGGGGTCCAAACTACATCTAAGGTGAGTGGTGTAATCGTTGGTATCTTATAATTGAAATTTGCTTCACCAGTGGAAATTCTAAAGGAGATCAGGTGGCTGCAATACCCCTGCTGTGTGTATCTGAAAAGCAGACTACTTCTATTTTGGTGATTAAATATCCATTGGTACCTAATGTTAGGTCCAAATTTGGAAATTGTTAGCCTTATTTGATTCTGCTCACTGTGGTGTCATGAGAATTGTTCTACCTACAACACTGCTGGAATAGTTTTGTGATCTGGAGAAATTATCCCTAGGGTCTAGGCTGAGAACAAGTGTTTAATTCTCTTCCGTGTGCGAAGTTCTGAGAATATGGTCTATTTTCCAGGGAATTCCACAGAAAGGGAGGGACAGAATCCTACTCTCCTCTAAGCTATAGGCTGCTGTCAGAACCAATCCATGGCAGTGGTAGCCTCCACAGCTGCCACACACCTCTAACCCAGGAAAGCGTTTGTCTAGTGGATACGCTGTGTTCCAGCTCCACTGACTATGTCCCCACCTTATCATTGGCATTCTGGTCCTCAGCTTGCGGATAGTTCAACTAGCTCAGGAGTGGGTTTTCCACACCTCATTGTTCACATGTAGCTGAAATGCTCCAGCTCCTCTGCTTTCAGACCATTATACAGACCTCATTTTGTGCTGGAAGATTTTCCCCCAAGATTGGACCTAACTTCACTTGTGCAGCAGATCAGATTTGAATGCTTAGTGCCACTCTCTGAGAAGAAGGTAGAACCCAGAGGTAGTTTCCACTTCAGACTAAATTTGGTATCTTCCATTGTTGGGTACAGTATTAGCTGTCTGAAATGGAAACTCCACAACATGAAGAAAAAGGAAGCAAAACTTAAAGCAACATCTACTTCCTGAGCCAATGCAAGAAACAAAAAACTATATGTTATACCTTGTATATTGCTGTTACACTGGGAGTACCTTTCCCAGGCCTGAAGAAGAGCTCTGTGTGGCTCAAAAGCTTGTCTTGCTTACCAACAGAAGTTGGTCCAATAAAAAATATTACCTCACCCACCTTGCCTCTCTAATATCCTGGGTCCAACAGGGCTAAAATTACACTGCATACATATCTACTAGTATGTAAGCTGTTTGGGATAAGGAACTGTGTTTTTACAATGCATAACAGACAGGGTCGTTCCTAAGCCTGGGACAAGCCCCCGCCTCCCCTTCCCGCCCCTGCCTTGCCCCCCCTCCTCTTTCCAGCTTTTACCCCCTCCTCCGAGTGACGCTGGGAGCCAGCGGGATGGAGTGGAGCAGGGCAGGCTGCAGATGGGTCCCTCATTGCTGCTGGCACCAGGCCCCCTGCTAACCTGCCAGGCCTCCCTGGACCCCGCGTCCCGAAGCACGGGGACCCCCAAAGAGCAGGGCCCGGGACGGTTGCCCCAGTCCGTCCTATGGACAGGACAACTCTAATAACAGAACAGGGTCCTGTTCCATGACTGGGGCTCCTATGCACTACAATAATACAAATAATTCTACATAGAAACAAAATCCTCTTTCATCTCCTTCATTCAAGCTTTGGGTCCCATGATCAGTCCCAGCACCAACCATGCATTAGCCAAGAGGGGAGGGATAAATGGAAGAAGTTAGGCAGCTGGTGTGCTAAGACCACCACCTATCATGCCATCCTGGGCTAGTCTACATTAAAAAGTTTGGTGGCATAGCTATGTCAGTTAGGCATGTGAAAAAATCACATCCTTAAACAACATAAGGATGCCGACAAAAGCCCTGGTGTAGATGCAGTTATACTGGGGGGGAAAAGGTCCTTTGTTGGAATTGTTTATTTAATTTGGTATAAGCTCAGGGCCGGCTCCAGGCACCAGCTTAACAAGCAGGTGCTTGGGGCGGCCAAGGGAGAGGGGCAGCACCTGCGGCAATTCGAGGGCGGCAGGTCCCTCACTCCCTCTAGGAGCGAAGGACCTGCCGCTGAACTGCCGCCGATCGTGGCTTTTTTTTTTTTTCCCCAATTGCCGCATGATTGCGGCTTTTTTTTTTTTGGCTTGGGGCAGCAGAAATGCAGGAGCCGGCCCTGTATAAGCTGCATCTCCAATAGGAGAGTCTGCCCGTATAGATTTACAGGCAAACCCTTTCTATTTAGATAAGACCTAACATTGTTTCATTATTTCCTTGTGTGACCACATCTGTCTGTCTGTGCCACATGTTGTTTCTTGTCTTATACTTGTAATCTCTTTGAGGGCAGAGACCATCTGTTTGTTCTGCGTCCAAGTCACTACCACAATATAAAATAATGATTAAAAGTCTAGTTTCTATGATACCAGCTCTCTATCCTGACTGAACAAATGCAATGAACAAAACTCTGACTTAAACCCTCATTTACTCACTGGCATACTTGTGAAGCGTGTGTCTATGCACATTTGAAATAGAGTCCCTGGTGGATGATTTACAACCAGTGTGTCCATATACATAAATTTTACTATCATCTGAATCAATATGCAATCCAGTCTACTGCTAAATCCTTTCCACTTTTATTTTGTATGAATTTATTACTCTTCACACAGTGCTCTGAAGTTTAAGTCAGGGGCTGCATCTTGATTACTCTAATTATTCTGCATTCTGATAGTGGTGTGCTTGCACCAACACAGCTAAACGTGCATCAGAGTTACTATTCTAAATCCCCCTACTTTAAGGGGTTTACAGACACTATCCCATCATAACCTGTTCCTAGCTGATTTTCAATAAACAGGGGGCCTGCTTTTCTACCTCATTTCTCATCCATTAATACTCAGTGACTTCAATGGGAATAAGAAGAACAGGAGTACTTGTGGCACCTTAGAGACTAACAAATTTATTAGAGCATAAGCATAAGCTTTTCGTGGCTGTAGTCCACGAAAGCTTATGCTCTAATAAATTTGTTAGTCTCTAAGGTGCCACAAGTATTCCTGTTCTTCTTTTTGCGGATACAGACTAACACGGCTGCTACTCTGAAACCGTTCAATGGGAATATTAGACATGCAAGGAATGCAGGATCAGCCCTGAGGCATCAATCTGAGAATGATTTTTTTTTCAGTGAATTTGAAGGTTTTTGTTTTGTTGTTTTTCCTTTGCTTTTTTAAGTTACAAGACTGCAAATAAAACCAGGTGTTTAGATGCCACCACTCTGGAGACGAAGGCAAGTGATTAATTCAAAACATAACAATATCTTATATTTCTATAGCACCTTTCATCTCAAAGAGCACCTATCCGAAAGCACTTTATAACCTAAATAAAGTAGGCATCATTACAATTCAGCATTTGCCATTCATCAGGGATTGTAATATTATAGCTCCAGTTTTAAGTATAGGATAGGGTTACCATTTGTCTGGATTTACCCAGACATGTCCTCCTTTTTGTGTTAAAAATAGAGTCCGGGGGGGAACCTGTAAATCGCTAAAAATGTCCAGGATTTCCCCCACTAGGGTGACCAGATTACAAGCCTAAAATATCGGGACGGGGGCGGAGCCAAAAAAGGGGGCGGGGCCAAAAAATTTAAAGGGCCTGGGGCATTAGCAGGCCCCGCGCGCTGCCCTCCCCGCGGAGCCTCCCACCCCCTGGCCCGCCACGGACATATGCGGGGCAGCGCGGAGCGGGCAGGAGCCGGGTGGGTGGCAGGGGCCGAATCCCCGCTGCTGCCAGGGAGCCCCGCGCCTCTCCCTCCCGCTCGCGGCTGTGGCTCCCTCCCGACGCGACGCGCCCCCCCGCTGCCCCGGGCACATGCGGCGCGCGCCCCCCGCGCCTAGTCTCCCTCCCGCCGGGAAGGAGCAGCTGGATGTGCGCCGCATGTGCGCGGGGCAAGCCGGGGGGGGGGGGGGGCGCGTCCGGCCAGGAAGGAGCCGCGGCCGTGAGCGGGACGGAGAGGCGCGGGGCTCCCCAGCAGCAGCGGGGATTCAGCCCGCGCCACCCACCCACCCCCCGCCCGCTCCGCGCTGCCCCGGCCCGGACCCACCGCGCTGCCCCCGCCCGGACCCACCGTGCTGCCCCGCGGGCTGCAGGGCTGGAGCAGCCTCCAGGCTGCACTCCCGGCCCCGGGTGAGGCAGCCCGCGGGAAAAGAAGCCCTCTGGCGCGGCGGGGGGGCTCACAGCTGAGCCCGCCCTCTCCCTCCCTTGCCAGGCCCCCTTTGCCTGCCCGGTGCCCGGGTGCTGGAGCTGACTTACCAGCTCCAGGATCCAGGCACCGCCGCCGCCAGTCCCTCCCTCCAGGCTTGCACCGCCATGCTGCAAGCCTGGGAGGGAGGAGGAATGCTGGGGAAGAGGCGGGGCCAGGGCGGGGATTTGAGGAGGGAGCCAATGGGGGGAGAAGGGGGCGGAGCCGGAGCGGAAGGGAAAATTTCTTCTTTGTCCCGCGTCCCGACCAAACATCGGTCGGGACGCGGGACAAAGAAGCAAATATCGGGACAGTCCCGATAAAATCGGGACGTCTGGTCACCCTATCCCCCACATGCAGAGCAAGGCGCGGCTGGGAGGGCTGCAGGAAAGTCAGCCGTTCGCATGGGGCTCTGGCAGCTAGAGCCCTTCCCCCGCAGCTTGCCGGGCTGGACTCCGGAGCAGCTGTTGAGCTCCTCCTCCCCCCCTCCCTGCATTCTGAGCTGGCCTGCCTGCCGGGCCGTTTTCATCGGGCCTCGGCAGCTCCTCCTCCCCTGCAGCCCAGCGCCCCGCTCCGGCAGCACTGTGCAGGGGCAGGGACCGGGTTGTGTGTTGCGCTGGGGAGCGCAGCCACATGTCCGGCTCCGCACAGAGCCCAACACCATGTTCTGAGCAGCAGGGTAAGGGGGCCAGGGGGCAGGAGAAGGGGCAGGGAGATTTTGGAAGGGGCAGTCAAGAGACCGGGGGGGTCGGGAGTTCGGGGGGGCTTTTTGGGGGGGGGGTGGAGATGGTTTTGGGCAGTCAGGGTACAGGTAGGGGGTAGGGTCCTGGGGGGCAGTTTGGGGGGGGTCTTAGGAGGGGGCAGTTAGGGGACAAGGAACAGGGAGGCTTAGGTAGGAGGTGGGGTTCTGGAGGGCAGTTAGGAGCAGGGGTCCCAAGAGGGGGCAGTCAGGGGACAAGGAACGGGGGGAGGGTTGGGGGTTCTGAGGGGGGCGGGAAGTGGGAGGGGCAGGGGCGGGGCTAGGGCAGGACGGGGGCGGGGCTCCTCCCGTCCTCTTTTTTGCTTGCTGAAATATGGTAACCCTAGTATAGGATAGTTATTGCAGATACCTAGAGTGATGTATGTTGAGTTTTCACTGACAGCCTGTTTGTGGGTGTGTAGAATGTGAACCAATTGTCCCAAAGCTGAAACATAGCCACCTGGGGTGGAACACAACAGCAGACAGGAAAACTATGCAACAGTTTAAAAGAGGCATTGAAAATTACCACATCCATTTGAAACTGAAAGATAAATTTTAGGTAAGTCTGAACTGGAACTAGGCCAGATATACTGACATTAACAACTTCTTCTCTAATGAAAAGTGATATAGGTTCTTTAATAGTTGCAAGTAATCAGGACTTCTGTTTTAAATCTGAAAAAATGATTTTGTCCAATGCCCCTTCTGGTGCCCTACCGGGGTACTGACTCCAATGTGAGTCAATGGATGCAGTGCCCCTTAATAAGTCACTAAAGCAACACCCTCAGTTATCTTTAGAGATTTCCATCTCCTAGTAGTGACAGGTCAGCTCCTGCTTAGCTTGGGAGATCTAACGAGACTACAGTACATGGTATGGCTGCCAAATATATTAGAATCATTTGGTGTATTTAGAAAAAGTGAGTTTGCTGAGGTAGGCAATGTTTCTTAAAAGTTACAGTAAGTTCTTGTCAAAGACATTTATCAGAGCTTGTAAAAATGGATAAACGTGTATTTACACAATGGAGTGAAATACAGTAGCTTCAGAAAGAATAATTGTCTTGAACAGTGCCTTAAAAATTGTCTGAAAATGCATATACTTACCTGTGAGACTAGAATAACATTTTAGAAATCTGCAGCAATATATCTATGCTTTAAATGCTCAAATGTAAAGGGGAAGTACGTTGAATGTGTGTGAGTCTAGCACAAAGATGCACAGAGGTGTCCATGATAAAAACCCAGAAGAGCTAGTTGACCACAACTTCAGAGGGCAGGTCTTCACTACGGGGGGGGGGGGGGGTGTCAATTTAAGATATGCAAATGCAGCTACGCGAATAGCGTAGCTGAATTCAACGTATCGCAGCCGACTTATCCCGCTGTAGGGACGGCGGCAAAATCGACCTCTGCGGCTTCCCGTCGACGGCGCTTACTCCCACCTCCATTGGTGGAGTAAGAGTGTCGATTCGGGGATCGATTGTCGTGTCCCGACGGGACACAATAAATCGATCCCCAAGAGGTCGATTTCTACCTGCCGATTCAGGCAGGTAGTGTAGACTTAGCCTTAGTCATCTTCTCTTTGTTTCATTGCCAGAGTTTAGAGCAGCAAGAACAATAGCTGCCTGAATGATCAACTAACGTCGGCAGTGAAAGATAAAAATCTGTTATCCGTTTTAACCGCTAGAGATTCATGAGAGAGATTCCATGAGAGATTCACTATGATGTTTAGGATGGGATTACAATGCAGAACACAAAGATGGGAGAAGAGGTCCAGTTGCAGCTATCTTGCCAGTATTATCAAGCATCAGATATTCATGCTAGCTGCCTGTCCTTCTGTATTTTTCTAGGCTGCAAGTGGATGCTGTCATGTAGCATCCCTACTCATAGAACATTTGATCCTTCACATCAGGCTACTTTAAATGACTGCTAACTTCTGCTGTTTGTTCTGCAGGACAAATGTATTGTGATGTAAGTCTCTGGGTCGGCTCCTTAGCTACACACACAATACAGGTCAGGGAGTGCCATGATAATGGTGCTGCTTGGTTTCTTCCATCATGCACAGTGCATTAGAACAGTTTCAGGGCTCCTTCAACGTCACATCACAAGACACTGAATAACCAGACTAGGATCAGGGAAGCATGATGCCATCTCAACCACACCCACTTCCCCTCTACACTGGCAGCAAGGATGTAGGTGACATATGACTCCTTGTATGTCACTGAATGATCATGCTTCTTTAGTGATCTTTCCAAGGCCTCTTAGCAAGTGTTTGTAGCCATAACACACTGGCAGTGTGGCACATAGTGATTATGGTATGACACCACATGACACCAATGTGATGCTGTAGCGTTTTATTTTATTTAAAGTGGATTTAGTAATGTTGTATTACTAACACCGTGGCTTCAGCTCTGGTGGCTGCAGTTTAAAGCTCAACAGAATTAAAGTCACCTCCCCTACTTGTTTCAGATTTAGAGACTCTAGGAACACACCGAGACCAAGGATATTGACCACACATACATTTACAAGTACAAGGTCCAGTCTGTTTTACAAGTTTTATTAAAGTTACAATTAAAGTTATGATTACCCATGCATACAGAAATCCTATAAAGACCTATGCACAAGTTACAAATATAGTCATACTCACATCCTTAATGATATCCTTCGGGTCTGACGGATGCCTTGCCAATTGATCATCAGTAGAGGGTGGTTTCCTGCTGGAGTTTTCCCATAGGGAACTCATTTTACTCAATCTGGGAGCCCTCTTTTATCTTGTGATTCTGACTACTCCTAACACTTTGCGCATGTGTGGGAAGGTGTGCACCCTCTTTTTCCTTATTTGTATTGTATTCAGCAAGAATATTGGGGTACCCCGTTTTTCTTAAGTTGTGTATAGTTTTTATTCTCATTAACATTGACACACAATCTGTACCCTGTGGTTAAGGCATGTGTTAGGAAAAAAAGTGCCTCTAGGGCATTTTGTGATTTAAAAAATTAATCTTTCGCAATAGCACCCATTGGTATATCTTTTCCCATAATCTTGTGGCATGAAGTTATTCTTTGGTCACTTACTTATTTCAAGCATTTCTTAACTCTAAGGCCCAGTATGGCTAAGCTAAAATCTTACGGGCCTCAGCCTGTAAGATATTTAATACATACTTATTCCTTCTAACTACTGATCAATCTTATACTTTGATAATCCTACAATTTAAATCTATTCAACACATAATGATTATATCTGACATGACATATTAGTTAATAATAACATCACACAATAAATTAATTATAAAATGAAATAATTGGCTACAATGCCAACACTTTCTGGTCATAACTCCACATCAAGTTGTGGTGGCAATGCACAAGCCTCAAGTAATTTTGGGGATACCAATGTCCCTGCAAACCAAACAATAATGCAAGTTGAAAATTGGGATTTCTTTTTTGTGAAAAAGTTATCTTGTTTTTCATGAAAATTTTGAAATTCAGAAAATTTCTGCCAGTTCTAAAGCTGGTTGAAAAACACCCATTAGCTTTAACTAAGTTAACCTATGCAATGATGTATTTAGCACTGTTTATGCTAAATATGGCATACTTTGGTTGCCCAGCTCTTATATTAATTTCTGCCCTGTAACAAATTTTAATAGACTTGAGGGTAAAATGGGTGGGAATTAGAGAAAGGCTGGTGCTTCAGAAATGAATAATGCAATTTACACAAAATACCAACTTTGACCAAAATAGAGAATGCATATTTTTAGAGAAGTGGAGGGAAAAAATAGCAATTAGCAGTCCAATTATTAATCATAACTACATTAATCATCCTTCCAATAGAGCAAGCAAGAAATGAATAAGATGAATTACTGTTTGTAACATATGAAATGTGTTAATATCTGTTTTGGCTGAGTTTGGAGCTTAAGCCTTAATTCCACCAGTCAGGCCAAATTCTGACAGTCATTGGAGTAATGAATTACCATGCAGATTGGCTGTTACAATTCTTGCTTGGTGTTCAGTAGATGTTTTAATAAAGGATGGAAAACTGCCAAAAATTCTCTGGAGTTGGGTTTAAAAAAAAATCTGAATCAATAAGGAATTATTTTAAATACACTTGAATTGAAATACTGCAGCTTGTTGGGAGAACATGCTTTGCTCACACCTAAACTCAGTGACAACAGACCCACAGCCTAGAAATAAATCTGTTTAGTTGGCTTTCTCTAAGCACTTGAAAACCTCTTTGCTCTATTGTCTTGACTCCTGTTTTCAGAAATGAGGTTACAGAGAAGAAAGATTAATACTTTCACACGATCTTTGGCTCTGGTTTTAGAAAATTCAAAAAGAATAAATCTTTGTCATTAAGAGAGCAAACAAAAGATTAAAGGTAAGCTGATTACTGCTACTGCAAATGAGATATTCTTTTATTTTACCAAATTCTTAAAGGAGCACAGATAAGCCTCTTCCTGTGCTGAAAGGTCATTGTCTGGCTATGCCAAATGAATGACAGGAGACATTAGATATGGGTTTAATCAGGCCGCAACCTTATTATTAGATAGATGTCTGGGGTTAACCCAGCGGATAAAATGTGCAGTGCAGGTGCAAAATTTATGTCCCTCCAGCAGATCCACTGCCGGGACCCTCCAATTCCAGCCAATTTTGGGGGGGAGGGCTTCCACCAGCTTCCTCACTTTTCATCCACATCCCTCCAGCAATTCCCTTGCCAGGATCTTACTAATTCCAGCCAATTGGGGAGGGGGGACTTCCTCAGCTCCCACACTATTTATCCAGGTCCCTCTAGCAATTCCCTTGCCGACCACACCCCCCCCTCGTAGGAGGGGTTAAGGTGGACTATAATGATGGGGGTTTGGCTCCCTGCTGTACTAATCATAGAAGTCCCCAACTGCCCCCAGCTTGTTCAATTACCAAGCACTTCTCCTTAATTCCTTTTCCAAGCCATTTTTCAATTCTTTTGTGCCTTAATTTATGGAGTACCTGCACTGAACATCCGCCACAAGGAGGCACCAGCCATTAGCTTGGCTGCCTCCTCCCCACACCCAGCTGGGTTCCCAGATTCCCTCTTTTATATCAGCCAAAAATATGGCAGCACCTGAGTCTGACAGGTGCACCCCATCCTCCTGAAATAACTCCAGTGCCCCATAGAATATGCCAGGATGTGAAATTACTGTCCCCCCACCGACTCCAAGGGCAACAAGAATGTGGCTACTTCCCTATTTACATACTTCCTGGTTTTGTCCACCCTGGCGGGGTTCATGGCTCCCCGCCCGACCCTGTGCTGAAGCATATCCAACCAGACAATGTTAAGGCCTGGAAAAATTGCCAGGATGAGCATCAGGTCCCTCCTAGTTCGAAGAATTAACTCCACCCCTCTTAGTGTTCTCAGATCATTTTCTCCCAGGTGTATCACCAATATATCTGGTGGCCACTGATACGCCCGCACAGCATACAGCAGCGGTATCAGTTGATCCCATAACATGCCCCTCCGTTCATGCCAGCTGAGTACTGCTTCGCCACCGAATCCCAGCTGGGAGCCCTCGGGCAACCTGGATGTGTGCCTATGCACTAAAATCACAATACTGTGCCCTCATGTGCATAGCCGGCGGTCCTGTATCTGAAATGAGAACACAACCAATTAATGTTAATTTTCCACCTGCGGTCTTACATGTTCGGTATGCATTAGACTGCCAGTGCCCGATTGCCTGAATAGCCTCTGCTTCCATATCTATCTGTGTTGCTGCATTAGCCGCCCCTATTCTGAATGAGTGGGAACCAAATTCATGGGCTGGCAGCCCCAACCTCGTTAGCCCCTGTCTTAACACGTGTCAGGACTGAGATCCCCACTTTGAACTTTAGGGTACAAATGTAGGGGCCTGCATGAAAAACTTCTAAGCTTAACTACCAGCTTAGCTCTGGTTCGGCTGCCACCATCAATGGATTCCCTCCCTGGGAAGCCTTGAAAAACCCTCACCAAATCCCTGGTGAAAACAAATCCAAAACCCCTTGGATCTTAAAACAAGGAGAAATTAACCATTCCCCTCCTTCCTCCCACCAACTCCTGGTGAATCAAGATCCAAAACCCCTTTGGATCTAAAACAAGGAAAAATCAATCAGGTTCTTAAAAAGAAGGTTTTTAATTAAAGAAAAAGGTAAAAATCATCTCTGTAAAATCAGTATGGAAATTAACCTTACAGGGTAATCAAACTTAAAGAGCTCAGAGGACTCCCCTCTAGTCTCAGGTTCAAAGTACAGCAAACAAAGATAAACACTCTAGTAAAAGGTACATTCACAAGTTGAGAAAAACAAAGGAAAACTAACCCGCCTTGCCTGGCTATTTACTTACAAGTTTGAAATAGGAGAGGCTTGTTTAGAAAGATGTGGAGAACCTGGATTGATGTCTGGTCCCTCTCATTCCCGGAGAACGAACACACTCCCAAACAAAGAACACAAACAAAAGCCTTCCCCCCCCAAGATTTGAAAGTATCTTGTCCCCTTATTGGTCCTTTAGGTCAGATGCCAGCCAGGTTACCTGAGCTTCTTAACCCTTTACAGGGAAAAGGATTTTGGAGTCTCTGGCCAGGAGGGATTTATAGTACTGTACACAGGACAGCTATTACCCTTCCCTTTATAGTTATGACACGCCCCCCAAATCACAGATAGTGTTGGATGTTCGGTTCCACACTGGCTGTGATTTCTTCCTGGAGTTTTAGGAGAAAACAGAGTTAATAAGACACATGTACCTTTAGACATACTACTGATTATATAAAAACTAACAATAAGTTTCATTCCAAAAACAATTGTTAACCAGTTAACTCTGGGAAACTTTCCCGGGAGAGTGCATCAGCCACTTTGTTAGAAGCTCCCGAAATGTGTTGTATTTCAAAATCAAAATCTTGGAGAGCTAAACTCCACCGAAGAAGTTTTTTGTTATTTCCCTTGGCGGTATGAAGCCACTGTAGCGCAGCATGGTCTGTTTGTAGTTGGAAACGCCGTCCCCAAACATATGGGCGTAGCTTTTCCAGCGCGTACACAATGGCATAGCATTCCTTTTCGCTGATTGACCAATGGCTTTCCCTCTCAGACAGTTTCTTACTGAGAAATACGACAGGATGGAATTCTTGATCCGGTCCTTCCTGCATTAAAACTGCTCCCACGCCTCGCTCGGACGCATTTGTGGTTACTTGGAACGGTTTGTCAAAGTCTGGGGCCCTTAGCACAGGGTCAGACATGAGTGTTGCCTTAAGCTGGTTAAAGGCCTTTTGACACTCATTAGTCCACTGAACTGCATTTGGCTGTTTCTTTTTGGTTAGGTCTGTCAGCGGGGCGGCGATTTGGCTGTAGTGGGGTACAAATCGCCTATAATATCCAGCCAAGCCTAAGAAGGATTGGACCTGTTTCTTAGACTTTGGAACCGGCCACTTTTGGATAGCATCCACTTTGGCCTGTATGGGATTTATAGTTCCTTGACCCACCTGGTGCCCCAGGTAAGTCACTCTGTATTGGCCTATTTGACACTTTTTAGCCTTAACAGTTAGTCCTGCCTGCTGAATGCGCTCGAAAACTTTTTCCAGGTGCTCCATGTGCTCTGCCCATGAATCAGAAAAAATGGCCACATCATCGAGGTAGGCAACTGCAGATTCTCCCAATCCCGCTAGGAGACCATCTACAAGTCTTTGGAAGGTGGCGGGTGCATTTCGCAACCCGAAAGGGAGTACATTGAATTCATACACCCCTGCCTGGGTGACGAAGGCTGACCTTTTCTTAGCGGGTTCATCTAGTGGTACTTGCCAGTACCCCTTGGTTAAGTCTAAAGTAGAGATGAATTGGGCATGTCCCAATTTCTCCAATAGCTCATCTGTGCGTGGCATTGGATAGTTGTCAGGACGAGTTACAGCATTTAGCTTACGGTAGTCCACGCAAAAGCGTATTTCCCCATCTGGTTTGGGAACTAGAACCGCTGGAGATGCCCATGCACTCTTAGAGGGGCGGATTATACCCATCTGTAGCATGTCCTGGATCTCCCTTTGTATAGCAGTTTTGGCATGAGGTGACTCCCGGTAGGGTGGGGTTCTAATAGGGTGAGCATTACCTGTGTCAATGGAGTGGTATGCCCGTTCGGTCCATCCTGGAGTGGCTGAGAAAATTGGTGCAAAGCTTGTGCACAGCTCCTTGATCTGCTGTCGCTGCAGACGTCCAAGGGTCATGGAGAGGTTCACCTCTTCCACGCCACCATCCTTTTTTCCTTCGTAGTAGACACCTTCAGGCCACTCCGCGTCATCTGTTTCCTGGGCTGTAAACTGGCAAACGTTTAATTCTCTGGAATAAAAGGGCTTAAGAGAATTAACATGGTATACCTTAGGCTTTATGTTGGAGGTGGGGGAGGCTATGAGATAGTTAACAGCTCCTAGGCGCTCCTGGACCGTGAATGGTCCTTCCCACGACGCTTCCATTTTATGGGCCTGGATTGCCTTTAAGACCATGACTTGGTCTCCTACTTTGAAGGACCGTTCTCTGGAATGCTTATCATACCAGGCCTTTTGCTCTTCCTGAGCATCCTTTAGGTTTTCTTTAGCAAGGGCCAAAGAATGTCGGAGGGTGTTTTGTAGGTTGCTTACAAAGTCTAGAATGTTTGTTCCTGGAGAAGGCGTAAACCCCTCCCATTGCTGCTTCACCAACTGTAATGGCCCCTTAACCTCACGGCCATACACAAGTTCAAATGGTGAAAACCCTAAGCTGGGATGTGGTACAGCCCTGTAGGCAAAAAGCAACTGCTGCAACATGAGGTCCCAATCATTGGAGTGTTCATTTACAAATTTACGTATCATGGCCCCCAAAGTTCCATTAAACCTCTCCACCAGGCCATTGGTTTCATGGTGGTAAGGGGTGGCAACCAAGTGATTCACCCCATGAGCTTCCCACAGGTTTTCCATGGTTCCTGCCAGGAAGTTAGTTCCCGAATCTGTAAGGATGTCGGAGGGCCAACCTACCCTGGCAAAAATGTCTGTTAATGCCTGGCACACACTTTTAGCCCTGGTGTTGCTTAAGGGTACTGCTTCCGGCCATCGGGTAGCAAAATCCATGAAAGTCAGTACGTACTGCTTTCCTCTGGGTGTCTTCTTTGGGAAAGGACCCAGAATATCCACAGCTACGCGCTGAAATGGGACCTCAATTATGGGTAGTGGCTGGAGAGGGGCTTTAACCTGGTCTTGGGGTTTTCCCACTCGTTGGCACACCTCACAAGACCGGACATAATTAGCAACGTCCTTGCCCATTCCCTCCCAGTGGAAGGACTTCCCCAACCGGTCTTTGGTTCTGTTCACCCCAGAATGGCCACTGGGATGATCATGGGCTAAGCTCAAGAGCTTTACCCGATACTTAGTGGGAACTACCAACTGCCTTTGAGGATGCCAGTCTTCCTGGTGCCCACCAGAAAGAGTCTCCTTGTATAAAAGTCCTTGTTCTACAACAAACCGGGATCGGTTAGAAGAGCTGAGAGGCGGTGGGGTGCTCCGCGCCGCCGACCAAGCTTTTTGAAGGCTGTCATCTGCTTCCTGCTCGGCCTGGAACTGTTCCCTTGATGCTGGAGACATCAGTTCCTCCTTGGACTGTGGACTGGGGCTTGGTCCCTCTGGAAGCGATGCAGGTGCTGGGGCTGTTTCCATTGACTGTGAACCGCTGTCCGCTGGTGCACTATGTGGTAACTCAGGCTCTGGCTGAGCCTCTTGGGTAGGGTTATCTGCTGCTTCTGCCAGTTCAGGCTCGCTGGTGCCCTCTGGCATTGGAGTTGTAGACGGGTTTGCAAGCGCTGGACTCAGGGCTGGCAATGGTTCTGGTGCTGGTTGCGTTGCCAGTTCCGGTTCTGGGACTGGCTGTGGCTGGGTCTCTGGGATTGGATCCACTACGGCTGTTGCAGTCGTTGGCAGGGGATCCAGTTCCACCACCTTTGTCTGGGTCTCCGGTAACACAGACGGGGCCCTGGTGGACGGCTCAGGAACAGGGATGGGGGTGAAAGCTTGCTTAGCCTGGCTGCGGGTGACTATTCCCACCCTCTTGGCTAGCTTCACATGGTTGGCCAAGTCTTCCCCCAGCAGCATGGGAATGGGATAATTGTCATAGACTGCAAAAGTCCACATTCCTGACCAGCCCTTGTACTGGACATGCAACGTGGCTGTAGGCAAGGTTACAGACTGTGACACGAAGGGTTGAATTGTCACTGTAGCCTCTGGGTTGATGAGTTTGGGGTCCACTAGGGATTGGTGGATAGTTGACACTTGAGCCCCAGTGTCCCTCCAAGCGGTAACCTTCTTTCCGCCCACTCTCAAGGTTTCCCTTCGCTCCGAGGGTATGAGAGAGGCATCTGGGTTTGGGGATCTTTGGTGTGATTGGGGTGTAATGAACTGTAATCGGTTGGGGTTCTTGGGGCAGTGAGCCTTTATATGTCCCAGTCCATTACATTTAAAACATCGCCCTGCTAAGGTATCACCGGGACGAGGTTGGTTGGTGGAGACTGGTGTGGTGGGGTGAGAAGGCGTCTGGGGTTTCCCTTGGGATGTGGGTGGGGCCTTGGGTTGTCCCCGGTGGTAAGGTTTTGTTTCGGCTTGCCCCTTCTGATATTCGCTCCAACTGCTACTAGTTTTTTTTCTTTTCTGCCACCTCCACCCATTGGGCTCCAATCTCCCCCGCCTCAGTTACAGTTTTGGGCTTCCTATCTAGGATGTACCTTTCTATTTCCTCAGGAACACCCTCTAAAAACTGCTCCATTTTTACTAGGGAAAGCAGATCTTCCAGAGATTTAACATTTGCTCCTGATACCCAGGCATCACAATTTTTGTCAATGTGGTAGGCATGACGGGTAAATGACACATCCGGTTTCCACTTTAGGGCTCTGAACCGCTGACGGGCATGCTCGGGTGTTAGCCCCATTCTGAGTCTGGCCTTGTTTTTAAAAAGTTCATAACTGTTCATGTGTTCCTTAGGCATTTCAGCCGCCACCTCTGCTAAGGGTCCACTGAGCTGCGGCCTCAGCTCTACCATGTACTGGTCTGCAGTGATGCTGTATCCAAGGCAGGCCCTTTCAAAATTTTCTAAGAAGGCCTCAGTATCATCGCCTGCCTTGTAGAGGGGGAATTTTCTGGGATGGGAAGTGGTACCTGGAGGGGGGTTGTTAGCATTGGCTGGTGCATCCTGCTTAGCCTTTGCTACTTCCAGTTCATGCTTCCTTTCTTTTTCTCTCTCCTCCATCTCTTTTTCTTTCAGCTCCATCTCTTTCTCTTTCATCTTCATCTCTTTTTCTTTCAGCTCCATAGTTCTCTTGTGAGCCTCCTCTTTGGCTTTTTCCAGCTCCATCTCTCTTTCATGGGCCTCCTTTTTGGCTTTTTCTTCTCTTTCTTTTAGCTCCATCTCTCTCTTGTGGGCCTCCTCTTTGGCTTTCTCCTCTCTGTCTCTCAGCTCTATCTCTCTCTTGTGGGCCTCCTCTTTGGCTTTTTCTTCTTTGGTAGTCATTTTCCTGTTTTCTTGTGCTGGGTCACCCCCTTTGCAGTTGACAAACTGGGAAGCTCTCAGCTCTGGCTGCTGCAGAGTTAACAGTAACTTTCTAACTAGCTACTCCCGAGGATGTAAAAAGAAAAAAAAAAACAATTCAGCTTGTAAATACCTTTTACCAGTCATTTGCTAATTGAACCCTTCTCTTAACAAAGGACCTGTAAAAAAAACTTAACACCTCTGCCTTCAGGCAAGGAGAGATAAGATATGCATCTATCTACTTCCAGCTCGGCTTTCCAAGCAGCTAGAAGGAAAAAAAAATCTCACTGGCTTTTGGGTTTAAAATGATCCCACCGCTATTCACCATGTCAGGACTGAGATCCCCACTTTGAACTTTAGGGTACAAATGTAGGGGCCTGCATGAAAAACTTCTAAGCTTAACTACCAGCTTAGCTCTGGTTCGGCTGCCACCATCAATGGATTCCCTCCCTGGGAAGCCTTGAAAAACCCTCACCAAATCCCTGGTGAAAACAAATCCAAAACCCCTTGGATCTTAAAACAAGGAGAAATTAACCATTCCCCTCCTTCCTCCCACCAACTCCTGGTGAATCAAGATCCAAAACCCCTTTGGATCTAAAACAAGGAAAAATCAATCAGGTTCTTAAAAAGAAGGTTTTTAATTAAAGAAAAAGGTAAAAATCATCTCTGTAAAATCAGTATGGAAATTAACCTTACAGGGTAATCAAACTTAAAGAGCTCAGAGGACTCCCCTCTAGTCTCAGGTTCAAAGTACAGCAAACAAAGATAAACACTCTAGTAAAAGGTACATTCACAAGTTGAGAAAAACAAAGGAAAACTAACCCGCCTTGCCTGGCTATTTACTTACAAGTTTGAAATAGGAGAGGCTTGTTTAGAAAGATGTGGAGAACCTGGATTGATGTCTGGTCCCTCTCATTCCCGGAGAACGAACACACTCCCAAACAAAGAACACAAACAAAAGCCTTCCCCCCCCAAGATTTGAAAGTATCTTGTCCCCTTATTGGTCCTTTAGGTCAGATGCCAGCCAGGTTACCTGAGCTTCTTAACCCTTTACAGGGAAAAGGATTTTGGAGTCTCTGGCCAGGAGGGATTTATAGTACTGTACACAGGACAGCTATTACCCTTCCCTTTATAGTTATGACAACACGGAAATCAATTGACGTGCTGTGAGGGGACTCCCGTCTCCATGTACAAAAGGGGGGCCTTCTCCCTTCCTCCGTATTGCCATGTAGGCCCTCAACACCTGAATGGGGCAGACCACTCTCACCACCCTCCCATAGGGTAACAAATGTACCCCGGCCAACTTGATCAGCCTTTGACCTTCACAAGTGTAACGTCACTGCATGTTTGTGACAGCTTATGTCACGAAATTGCAAAGTCTTTTCCCGTAGAATCCCTGACACTAACTCACTGATCCTGAAAGCACCAAACAAATGCTGTGAAGAATGCTGCCCTGAATAGGGACACCTCCTGTGCACTATGGCCTTCCAGCTCCTGAAATTTTGTGAATTCATTAAAACATTTCTCAGAGCTATGCCACGTGTGTGGTGCCACTGATCTCTGGACCACACTGACAACTGTCCTATGCCAAGGTTCCCTACTGTGAACAGCAGTTATCTGGGTTCATGGATGGCGATCCCTGCCCTGTGCATCTACCGTTGCTCCTGAAATCACATGAGCGGGATGTCCTGGATCTGTGTAACCTGTTCCGCTTTCTACAGGTGGTGAGTCATCCACCACGCTGACTGCTCATCCAGCAGTTTACGTCTCCCCTCCTCCCCCAAGCCAGAAAGCATTGCCCTCTTCTCCCGGCCAGCTAGACAAACCCCTCCCTGCTTAAAGTGCAGGGTGGTGAGTGTAACGAGATATCTTGTTTACTTCGCAGAGTGGTGGAAGCTGGTGCTTGGATGTAGTCATTTGTCTACAATGGTGTGTAAGATGGTGTGTACTGATATTCAAAACATAATTCAGAATTTTAATAGTGCACCAAGCACTGACTTCTCTCTTTAATAAAAAAATCAGATTGCATCTGAAATTTATGAGAACAAAAGGAAATGTGCCACCTTCTAATGACACCCCTGCTTGTCTAATTACACCTTGGTTACCCAGTCTGCAAAATTAGCACTGATATGGGTCATGCCTCTAGGCAAACATAGTACACTCCATCAACTATTCTTCACAAGAGTATAGTACTTAAGTGGATGTATCATGCTGGGCACCCTTCTGAGTTCTGCAAAATCGTAGAGAGGTTTCTAATTTGGTTTCCCTGGGTTCCATTAGGCTATAGCCTTTTTCAGTTTTGTTTTGTGAAGTACTTCACAAGGTTGTTTGCTCTGCTTTCCTTACAAATAGAAAAACAATTTGTTACGATATAGATGTTCAGGCCTGTTTGTAAAGGCTTATACTTTAAGAATTTAGGTATATGTTTATCACTTAGCTATTTATAGAGTATAAAACAAAGAATCAAAATCACAGTCCACTTGTGTATGAGCCTTCTCTCACTAGGATAGTCTGAGGCCTGGTTCTTAGGCTAAGGCCTTTGGCTAAGCAGCAGAGGCAGCCATAAACTGGGAAGCGTATGGTCACCTCCTCACATTCCAAACCAGTCACATTGAAATAAGGTGCTTCTGGGCTGTTAGGAATACAATTCTGTCCCGATAATGCCTATCACCACCAGATAAAGATGGTTAAAGAAAACTTAGTTTGATAGCATCCTGTCTGGCAAGAAATCACTTCTCAATAGTTGTGGTTGTGAAACCCTCATTTCTGTATGTTTTATCTTTATGACCCCCCACTTTTCTATTGTTAATCTGTCTGGTTCTTTAATTGTTTCTGTCTGCTGTATAATTAATTTTGCTAGGTGTAAGTTAATTAGGGTAGTGGGATATAATTGGTTAGAGAATTACGTTACAATATGTTAGGATTGGTTAGATAGATTTCAGTAAAATGATTGGTTTAGCTGAGAATATTACTATATCAATTAGGGGTAAGCAGGAAGTAAATTGGGATTCGAAAATAAGGAAAAAGGAACTTGGATTTAAGCTGTACGTTCACCCCAATAAACATCTAATTTTTTGCACCTTCAGACTTCGGGTATTGTTGCTCTCTGTTCATGCAAGAACCACCAGGGAAGTGGGAGGGTAAGCCCTCTAACACAATTGTTTCCCTGTCATTGGCTAGAGTAGAGAATGTTAAATTTTGAGAATGTTCATTTATCCAATTTCTACATGTGTCTGGATTTGGGTGTTTTAAATAACAGCTTGTCAGTTATGACTTCCCTGACTAAAGAACAGATAACACAGTATTTATTTGAGATGTTAATTGGACCCTGCCAAATAGTTGGGCTTGAAATTTGATCTATTGTACCATAAGGCTCAAATCCAGTACTGATTTACACTTTACTGCGTGCATGGTGTATAAAGCATGGCAAAAATAGGCCATAAACTGTTAAAATTATGTGAGACATGTCTCTGACATTCTAAACATCTTTTTTTTAATTGACCATTTTTCTACTTAGAAATGTTTTAAACTTAGCAACAACTGGCACTTGCAATCCAGAACTACAACCTTGCAATATTTTTTGTCATTGGGATTGGAATATAGCTAGTGAGCAGAAGTTGACTAAAAAACCACAACATCCAGATATGTGTTGATACAACTAATAATGACATTTAAATAGGTGATTCATAGATGTAAGGCAAGAAGAGCTATCATCTATTTATTAAATCATCTATTCTGAGCTCTGTATAACACAGCTCATTGAATTTCAGCCTGGCTGAATTGAGCCGAATAACTTGGCTGAAGCAAATCATCCATGAAGGCATCTACACAAAGGTACAAATCATATATTAAAAATGTATCCTTACCTTGTGAATAATTGTTCTGTGAATTAATAACAATTAAAGAAATTTTAAAATCTTCTCTAAACTGTGCTTTGTGCTGATTCTTTGCTGCACTTCACTCAACTTGGACAGTTAAAGTAGATTGATCAGTTTTGCTTTTATTTCCAGTCAGCTTCACTTTCTCGATATCATTAGTTGGACCATGTTATTGTGTTTGGGTTGCAGAGACTCAAGAGAAATCTTTATTATTTAAATCTATTGACATTTTTAAAACATTCATGAAAACCTCCTTTTTATTTTTTTTTACTAGACTTGTAAAATTATTTCTAACAAAAACAAACAAACCTGCACTACATTTTGGACTCAGTGTAAGTTGACATTTTGTCCCTTTAATGAAGCTTTTCTGAAACAAGGCAATAAACAGTCTTTTGCCAGATTGACATTCTTCCCAAAATAGAAGGGGTGGGAGGGAAATAAGTGTTTGCAAAATTACAAAGGACAAAACTGGTTTGGAAAGAAATGTTACTTCCACGCTTTTTAGAGAGTGTTACAAACAATGGAGAGGAAAAAATATATTCTATCAAAATGTTCTTAACAATGTCCTGTTACACCGGCTCACGCTGAAGACAATTAGAGACACTGTTGGCCTGGCCGTACCTGCATACAGCCAGGTGGGTTGTCCATGTGGCTTTGTTCAACTCCTGGGCCCAGTCTGCTACTCGTCAAGACAGCAAGGCCGAAGGGTGGTATGGAAACAGTGGGGAGATTCTGCTTTTAGTTACACAAGTGTAAATCTGGAGTAACTGGACTGAATTTGTTGGATTTACTCCACATTTAGCCTGATGTCACTGAGTTTGGATTTGGTCCAGTGTACTCAGCCTGTAGGAGGCAGAGAGCAAAAGGATTGCCTTCAAGGTGCAGGCAGGGTGAGGGGAAGGTTTTTCCCAAGGTACTACTTGGCTATTTGGAGGTCTATGGTTTTTGATGACCTAACAAAGTGTGTCCTTTCTGAGCGTGGTCTGCCTCGGACAGGGATTATAGAGCAATGAACTACAAGTCCTGGGTATACACTGGTAACTTCTCTGCAATCAGAAGCCTTAAGTCAACAAAGCATTTAAGCATATACTTAATTCCTCTCCCGCTCCCCTACACCCTCCTGGACTGCCCTGGGTGACTGCATAGGGGAAGGCAGCCATGCTTTGTGTGGTGCTCACTTAGACTCAGGCAGAAGCAGTCAAGCTCCTATCCTTTTTGCCCTGCGGCAGGGAAGCCAGCAAAGGAGTAACCAGAGCTACTCTATCCTCTGCATTGCAGCAGGCAGCCAGTAGAGTTGCTGATGATGAGCTGCAGAAGGGAAGGAACAGCAGCACCTGCTCAAAGCATTCCTGGCTCAGACCAAAGCCTGGGGCTTCTGGTGAAGCTGTGGGAAGAACTGGGGTAAGGAAGTGCCCTTTACCTCCTCCCTGTAGCAATGAGGCTGAGTCAAACACTGTTTAAAAATTGCAGAAGTAGGTTCAGGGAGCTCATTTTCAATTCATAATCAAATACAGATGTTCTTCTTAAATGATTTGCCCCCTGAGGGCCACCATTTAGAGCCTTGAGGGCCACAAGTGGCCTCCGAGCAGCAGATTGGACATCACTATTTTATTCATTGCTGTGTTATGCTACACGGTTCTAAATCATCACATATTTGAGATCTCTTGGCAGGTTACAAATTCCCAAATGTCACTACTTTAAATTTCAGCATATGAATAGCCTTAGTGCTAAATCCAATTTTTAAAAAGAGAGAGAAAAGCAACACCTATATCCCATTCCCTCTCTGACAACTTCTGGCAGGTTGTTATATTGCTTCATGGTGTTCAAGACTAATCACAACATAGACCTGTAGGAAATATCTGTCTATCTGTCTGTCTGATTCTATCTGTGTGTGTTTATGTTGCATTAATCACCGTTGCAATGCACATACATCCACAGCCACATCTACAGGGACTAGCAGAGGGAGGCAGCTCATCCATCAGAACATACCAATGCAATATTGAAAGCTATAGTGATGTAAATTGGCATCACATATAAACTGAATTAAAACCTTTAAGCATGGGGTCTGCTATTACTGATCTAAAGATATGCAAAATACTGACAGACAACTTTGCTGCAACAAAAGAACCTGCTACTAAGGTACTTACTGATCGTGGACACTCTATACTCTAAGAGCCAGATTCTCAGCCTCTTTGCACCACCTCGGCAGATGAAAATTCCTCCCATAGCAGGGGAATTCTCAAATCTCATCAACTGCCCCTGCCTCGCAGCATAGGGGTAAAAACAAGTGGGAAAGGAGCTCTGCTCTACTCCAATATGCCAGTTTTCATCCAATGTGCAGTCTCAGAGACCATAGCCAGCTCTCATAAATTAGAGCAGCCTTGTGTTTATGGATGTCAATAATCAGCATTTCTAAACACAGACAATGAGATGGTCAGTGGTCCACACTACCATGCTAGGAATGTCTGTCTGGTCAAGAATTTAAAAATTTGAAAGGAAGTCAATTTAATACCCAAAGACCAGCTTTCCCACAGTGGACAATCACGGAGAATGTCACCAATGGCACATTTACAGACACTTGGGACCAAATTCTCTTTGGGTTTAAAGGGGAGCAGCACCATTTAAATTAAATATTTTCTATTTATAGTAACAAAGAATTTGGCCTATATTGTGTATGTATACATTCAAAAGACTAGTTGGGGGGCTAGAGTGAGGGAGGAAAGTTCTAGAAATGGGGGATAATTATCACTGTATATAGAAGAGAAACTATTTTATAGACATGATCCAGTGGTATTTTGTTGAAAGGCAGATGTAACTTCCTCCTCTGTGACAATGGACTCTCATACCTTCAAGATGAAACAAAGTACAGAGAATAGTGTAGGATAGGATGTGGAAGTTCCCTGGGTCCAAATCTTTAAAGGTATTTGGGCACCTAACTCCCATTGAAATCCATGGGAGTTAGGCACCCAAATACCTTTGAGAATCTGGGCAAAGATCCTTGAAGCACAAAGGGGAATAGGTGTTTCAGTCTGCTTAGCAAAGAGGGTCAGGGAGGAATCCTGGATTTCTAGAAATGGAAAGTATTTCTTTTTTTTTTTAATTTTACACTGGAATTAAGGAGAGGTTCTTTATCTAGATTAGTTTCTGCAATGTTTAAAAGTAGATACATTATTCAAACTATTTCTTTTGTTTAAATCATCTTTTAATGAGACTGTTGAATTCTTAAAACTATTGTTTGGATTGTTTCTCAAATGACCCTCCAAAGAGAGAAAATAACTCTCAAAAGTTAGAGCCCCATGAATGGTCTTCTCCCAGAAGTGTGTCATGTATGGATTATGGTTTGAACAATTGAATGAGAGATACATAAGGGCCATATAGGAGACATGAATTTAAGGGAGAACAGGTGATACCAACATCATCCTACATTAGCATGCACAAACTATCATCTGAAAGGGCATATTGGGTACATACCTCATTGTAGCTGTAATTATCCAATTTCTGCATGCAAAATGTGTGGGTTGGCTACGTAATGGGTATTTTGACATTTTAATATTACTGGTTGTGATGGGATCTATCAGGTCTTCTCTACCCCCTACTGGAGGTGTCAACCCCCGGACACCCCATCCTGAGGGGAACCTCTTTAAGACCAGGATACCAACAAAATTTAGTCCTCCAAGAAGGGAAGAGACAACCAAACAGATTCAGGAGCCAGCAGGCCAGTTGAAAAGACTTGCCTGCTTCATCTCTGAGGAAGCACTGGGTGAAACTGGGTCAGAGGAGGAGTTCAGAACCCTGGGGCTGGGTCAAGGCTTGTGCTTAGGTACTGCAATCATGTAGTTACTTTGTTTTGTGTTTATTTGCAAATTTCAAGGCACAAAGAGCCAAATTTTGAGTTCAACCTTAATCAACACTTAAAGAACTGGCAGCGCTTGCTGCAAGAGTTGCCTAGCTGTGGACAGGATGTTGTACTGATATTTAAAAATTCCCCTTCAACGATCTCAAAATGTTTTGTAAATAATTAATTAACACTCTCTGTGAAGTAGACAAGTTCCCATATTACAGATGAGAAATCTCAGAAATGGGCGAGTAAAAGTGATTTGCCCAAAGTTACATAGGAAGTTTGTGGCAGAGCCAGGAATAGAACCCAAATCACCCATGTTTGTATCAATGGGAATTAAAGACATGTAACAATGAGTCAATTCCATTGTAATATCAATGTTCCTAAAGTGCATGGACATTGTAATAGCTAATTGGCATGATCCGTTAGTAAGAAGAGTAGTTAAATCTACTATCATGAGAGACTTAGTTGACATTTCACATCATGTACACACTCTTCACATCTCAAAATGGTGAAATTAGCATGCAGATTGGATGACTTAATATTTTCTACAGTGACACAAACCATCAGGACCCTGAAATAGTCACCTAACTGGATTTCCTCAAATGGCTCTGCAGTGACTGCATTAAAAATGCAAGTTATTAAAACACACATGCATTAATGGAGACCACTGTGTAAACTGCAAAGCTACATTTACCGCAGAGTACAATTAGACTCCAATTTAATTCATTTACATCTCCCTCGTTCTGCACATCAAGCATTTTTGGAATTTAATTGGCATGAAAGGCAGAGTAAACTATGCACAACAAATTGAGTGTGAAACAATGTTAATTTAGATAATGCCCATTCTGCAAAAGTGCTATTTCAGCAATACAGTATTTGCAAAGTGACAAGAAGAGAAGTCGCTGGCTTTATTTTCATGTCATTGACTGTGCTGTGTCATAGCTGAGTTTTCATGAGTTATCAGGTTAGCGTTTAACATTTTAACACCAGCTTTGTTTGCATTTATTTCCAGTAGGTGCCAGTTCCAGTGCATCATGATATCAAAAGCCATAGGTTAAGCTACAAAAATATAATGTATATATTCCAAATTACCCTTGCCTGGAAGGAACAAGGTTTGTATAGTTATACTGGTCCTCATTACAGTGAGTTGTTAATAACACAGTGACAGAAACAGTTAAGATATATAAGCTAGCTTCTCATTATAAGGTTGGGTGAGAGAAGTAAATTGGAAAGGATGCTAGTGAGTGATGAAGGATTACTTGGCAATAGAGAACCAGCTGGATCCCTTAACTGTTCATTCTTAGTGATTTTACAGTTTCTTTTTAAGGTACAGAATTTTTGTAAAGAAAGTACAATATTGTGGTTTGGATGTTAGCCGGAATCCATGTAAACACACTTCCAACTCTAACTTACTTTTAGCAAAGATTTTATTCACTCATATCATATATGTCTCCCTCTATCTTTTTATATATATGTATATACCTTACACCATATTATTCAGAGAGCAAAATATGAAAATCAGGAAAGCCAACTTTTATGCATGACTATTGGAAATGTACCCAAATGTACTTAGACTAAAATTGGTACTATAATAGGCAAAATATTTGATATTGTCCTTCCAATGGATTTGAAGATATGCCGATTAGAAATAACAATGGATAAGAAGATTACCAATGTTAGCCTGAAATGAATTACATTTGTGTTAGTCATAGATAAAATTGTATTTTAAACTACTGGACTGCAGAAGTTAACTCTACATACACTATGTGGATCGTCATTATTCAACACCAATTTCTACTAGAACAAATTATAGTATACACTGGATTTCATAAGGTAAAGACATATTTGATAGTAAATCAATGCACATAATGAGACTGAAGACATTTTTGTCTTTGCACTGTAGGAAAGAGAGAAAGGAAACACATTCATGTTATACACTATTTTATAGTTATTAATGCACTGAAATGTATGGGGTCAGATTAACTTGTATGCTCTAGCTGCTTTGTACTGTCCTGGTGATTTTTTTTCCAGCTGGATGATGGATCTCAACTACAATGCCGCATCTCTGAAAAACTAAGTGAAAATGGCTAAGGGTGTTGCAAAAAACCTCACGTGGCTGTGAATCTCAGAGCAAGTTGGGCTCATGCTATGGGGCTAAAAATAGCAGTATAGATATTCTGTCTTAAACTGGACCCTGGGCTCCAAGACCCTCCCCCCTCACCAGATTTCAAAGCTCAGGCTATACCCTGAGCCGGGATGACTCTCCTTTATCATATGAGATCAAGTTAGCCAATCTGAGACACAGAAGAAATATCATGCACCTTCCATTATATGATTTACTCCATATCATTTCTCCTAGTTAATTAGGTATTAGCTTGAACCACCATCTGATAAATGGCCAGATCCTGTGAGATACAGAGCACTTCCTGAAAGGTACTAAGAGCGCATATCACTGTAAAGGATCAGGCCCAAAATTCCTGGCTATCCAGATAGGGTCTAATGTTCTCAAACAGCTACTAAACTTGGTTCATAGACCCTAACAATGAATGAGCAAATTATAGCTGGTTCACACATACAGGTTGAACTCAAACCAAAGCTGATTTTGAGTACTTTAATGCTCTGAGTCAGTTTACACATTTCTTCTCAATCCTTTCATTCAGTAGTTGGTAGAACTCTGAAGGATTTCAGACTGTAGTTGGTAGAAATTAAAGTTCCTCTCATCTGTCACTAAAAGATAGTTTATCAAGATGCTACAAATGAATTAATGTAATCCTTATCTCCTAATGTAGCCTGGCTTGATACCTTTACTGGAATTAGTTCTCAGAACTAAGAAGCTTAAAAAATGTTAAGGAAGAGAAATGTCAGCTATTAATTTGTAGTTGCAAAAAAAATCACATCTAATAGAGAAAAAAATATGAAGGGAATAGCTTCAGTGTATAAGCAGAATCCTATGATTCCTGTCTGCAAAGCAAATGTCAGCCTCCAAATTTTAAATATAATGCAAAAGGTATATGAACTGGTTTGTTTTCAACCATGGTTTTGCTTTGGTATAAGGTAATATGTGGTGGCAGAACCTTTTGTGTATGTGTGAGAGATTGAGAGAGAGAGAGAGAGAGAGAGAGTGCTTTGGACTATGCCATGTGCCATCTGCTTTGAAACACTGATATTCTTTTTGAAGAAGTCGTGGTAAATCAGACTATCCAGAAAGGTATTAACTTCAAATGTTTGGCTTTCATTAAACTTTTAGACAAACTACAAAGTAGCAGCCTCTGGTTTCCAGTGGGGTTTTAAACTGTGCCGTATTTCATCTGCTGGAGATACGGGTTTGAGTTTGTCACACTGCTTATGCGCCTTGAAAAGATTTTGCTAATGTACTTTCCAAAAGATTACTTCTCAATTCAGAAATGTGCTGGGATGTAAAGAACAGCCATGTCAAACTCATAATCAGAGTCAGGAGTGGAGAAGGAGTGAAATGGGGTAGAAATAGATGTTTATAAAACTTTCCCTTTTTAGCTCACTGCTAAACAGAGCAGCTAATTCACAACCTTACTGTACTGAAAGAAAGAATAATATTAATTAATATGCAGGCTTTTTCTTTCTCTCTCCTCATATTTTGCACTTTGAAATCTTCCCCCCACCCCTCTTTTTAATACCAAAATGAAAAGATGCATGCCAAGGTGAACCCGATTTGTACATTGCTGGTGAAACTTGAAGGTTCATTGAAGGACTGAATCACAGCCCATTGGGAGTCTTTGAATTGACTTCAAGGGGCTTTGGATCAGGCCCTATCATAGGAGAGGGGATGGCTGAAAGGCCTCAGTATCATATAAACAAGCCATACCAGTTCAGACTTGCCGTCTAGCTCATTGAGTTTCCTCTGTCTTTGATCAGCTGCTTCAGAGAAATGTGCAGGAAACCCTGCTGTAGGCAGTTTTGGAATAACCTAATATGGGGAAAAATTCTTCCTACCTCCATCATTTTGCAATTGATTTATGCCCTGAAGCCTAATATAATAAAATAATATAACAATATAATAATTAAATCCTTTTCTGAACTCATGCATTATTTTTTGTGTTTGTTTTTAACCCTTATTATTCTTACTATTGAATGTTCAGTACCCATATAAACATCCATTTTTATTTTTTAATCCAGTTAAACTCTTGTCATATTTTCAGACATCTACCAAACTGGTAGTGCCTGAGTCTCCTTTTACAGACACCAGGTTTACTCAGATGTAACTCCAGTGACTGTGGAGGAGGAAGAACTTCTGATTACCCTGTCTGAGTGGGGAGTTAGGCCCCAACCCCTTTCACTGTCCTATATGCACCCACTTAACCTCTATGGCTGAGATTTTCAAAGCCGTCTAAAGTATTAGGACATCCACATCCTATTAAACATAATGGGAACTGAGCATCCAAATCCCCTGGGGAGCTTTGAAAATCTCAGCCTATATATATATATAGAATTGTACATATAAAATATATAACAATTGATGATAATGTTAATTTTGGTAGTGCCTAAAGACTAAAAAAGAATGAGGCTCCATCTTTCAATAGAAAGAGCCTGAACCAAAACCCTAGATCCAAACACCCGCATGTTCTGGGAGAGTTCAGATCTGGAGCGCTGTCCATCCTTTTTTATAATGGGAAGAAACAAAGCCCCGGATGCAAACACCCTTACATTTGTGGAAGTTTGGATCCAAAATATGAAATATGTGGTTCAGATCCATCTATGGGGTGGAATTTTCAAAAGCACTCAACATAGGGAGTCAATGGGGAACTTTACTGTTGACTGTAATGGGAGCAGAATTAAGCCAACAATGATTATTTTTTAAAATCACACCCTGAGTTTTTAGTATAATTAATTATCTATTATTTTGCTATGTATTTCACCTGTATATTTGAATAATCACTTTAAACTGAATTCCTTGCTGTATTTATTTTGTCGCTGTGCTATTTCATTCACAGTTTCTCTGTACGCTTGTGGCCATTAAAAGTTATGCCAACCTTGTTTTTGTGGTATCCTAGTAGGAACTCAGCTAGTGCAGACCTACTACCCAGCTAGGTAATAGACAGCCAGGTGGAATCAGTACTTCTTCTCCTGGAAGGAGTGGTTCTAGCTGCACACAAGGCAGGGACAGAGGTGAATCAAGTAATGAATGGAGATTGCCTGGGTCCTCCTGTTCATGTTCAAAGGCAAGCTGCAAACAGTAGGAGAAAATCCACCCACAGTAAGCTCTGAGCTCAAGTTGCATCACTGTATTTATGCAGTTGGCCGAGTTACTGTATAGAAAGTTGTATGCAGTGTAGTTGTAGTTGTAGCTGTGTCGGTCCCTCTGTATAGAAAGTTGTGATATATTAATTTTGAAGTACTGGTAGAACACAAAGCTCCTTATCAAGAGTAGAGGGATAGCCCCAGTAATAAAATGTTCTTAAACAGATTCATTCTCCTTCCACATCCAATCCCCAGATAGAATCTCTTGGAGTTTTGTCCCAGCAAGATGAGGACAGAAAAATACCAGCAATAGTGTCGTAGTGATACAGAGTGAAAGCATCTCTATTTTCTCAAATTAACAGTCAGACCGATGAGTGCAGCATTAACAAGGAAGTTTATTTGCCTCCTGTCCTATCCACTGTACCTGTGGTCTCTGACGGACATCTCAAGATGATTTTTTCCCCTATCCTGTCCAGTCTAATATGACTACATATCTGACCTAGTGTAGTCTGCCTGTATTAGTAGTCATTGTGTTCTCAATTTAGTGAAATTATTTTAATTATCCTGTGGTATGTTTACTTGGAGACATAGAAATAGGAGAGCAGGAGAAATTATAGCAAATATTTGAGCTTATCTGTAAAAGCAAAGGAGGAAATGGAAAATAGTTGTGTTCACCTGCCTACAGGAGGCTTAGTACATAGAGTCTAGAATGAAAAAGAAGCACTGCAGTAAGTAGGCCATCCAGTCCATCTCTCTTCCGGGTGCAAGATTGTTCCATCTTATACACCGAGCAGTATTTTGACCAGCCCAGTTTTAAACCTGCCAGGCTATGGAGTTTGCATTCCTTCCTGTGGGAGACTATTGCACAGGCTAATATATTTCAGTATCAGGAAAGTATGAATGCACCATAACCATTTTTGTAGCTCTTCTGTGAACTCCTTTCAGTTTGTCAATAGCCTCCTGTTAATGAGATATTCAGAAAATAAACACAGTATTCTAAGTGAGCTCACACTAGAGAGAAAGTGAATTCAGCATACAACTGTTAGCATTTTTTTACTTAATGATCATATTTTAAATGCATGTCAAAACTAGCATTCAGAATTACTTTTAGGTTTCTTTCAGCATTTCTTTGTCCATTTCTCCATCCTAGTCAATTGGAAGACTCAAGCTCTCTGAAAGTAGAGCTGATTATGGGGTACTTAAGCTATTAATTATCATGAATTTTTTACAAGTTTAGTAGATATTTCTTTTAGTAATTATCAAGTACCACAGCAAAACAAAATTATGCAATCTGGAATTTGGTCAAGTCATCTGCTTGATTGACCTAGGCGTTGAGAAAAATGCCATGAGATACTTCATAACTATAGGGTCTTGGTTTTGCTCCAGAAGCAGACCATCCACTAACACCAAATTGGGGCAAAGTTCAGTATGACTCAATGGGTTTTGTTTTTCTTATGGTGGTTATGCACTACCTCTTGTTTACAGCCCACAATGATACACAAGTACTTTTCAAAACCTTCGTTCCTTACAGTTCAATTTGCCCATATGCTTGCAGATTTGGGCTCAGAAAATTAACAGAAATGTTAAGCTTGCAATAATATAATTCATTATTTATATATTTGGATTTTGTATGTTATACCCCTAAAAAGATATATAATAAGATTTTTTAACTTTCAAATTATCCTACACTGAGCACATGCTATTTGCCTGGTGTATTCCAACATTCCTGCTGCCATAATGTACGGGGAGATTTTGGCAAACCAGTAAAGTGCCTGAAACCATGATCGCTTATTGCTAAAAGCAGCCTAGTCAGCAGTTTCAGCTTGACCAAGGCAGGAGGGGAGGGGGTTTTGGGGTGCCACAGAAAGGGCAGCTTGACCCCGCGTCCTTCCTGGTAAGAATTGTGTTGAATTTGCTGATACATGCATTTTAGAAGAGCAGAATGTTCCCCAGGAATGTCTATTGGGGCTTCAAGGCTGCAAACTCTGGAAAAACTCACACCTGGTTAATTAATAATCAGAAGGAACTTCTTGCTTGACCATTGAAACTGCTTTCTTAACAAGTTTTCTTTAAGGGACATGTCATTCTATTGAGGTATTTGGACTCTTTTGGGACATGGTTGGACTCTCCCTCTGTATACATCTTGCGGTCTCCACTAGCACACGGAAGATTTGGCCACTGGAAGCCTGCCACTGTGTCACTCGAGAGCCACACTCAGCTTTGGTAATTATCAAGGGTTGGGGATGTTTTACTAACCTTTTGCGGATGTGTGTAAGTGCTTGAGACTAAGTAAAGTTTAGCTTTAAGTGAAAGCACTCTTGTCCTGTTTGTGCAAGCCATCTATCGGTCAGATGGCCGTGTCTTCCCTGATTTATTTCCTGACACCACCTCACACAGAGTAAAAGTTACCAAGAGCTTTGGGTTGAAAGAACCCCAGGTAACAATAAGAGTTAATAAATGATTGGGCATATTGTATTTTGGCTTAAGGGTTTGTTTGCTCGGTTTGATTAAAAAATCCTATTGGAAGTTTTATAATTTTATCTGTAAATTACAAGATTTAGGCAGATAATATATGTTGACTGTATGTGGTCATAAGGATATGCAAATCACAAAAGGATTTATGTGGCACAAGACACATCTCTGCTTGGAATAATTTTCCAAATGAAATAAGCTCTGACCATTAATTAATGACTTCAGAGACACCTTCAGTACCTGCATAATCGCTCTGTGACTATGAGTGAGGCATTAATTCTGAATGATACTGCCAAGGCTTTGAATTGCTGGCATCAGAATAAGTAGAATCCTTGAGAGAGAGAAAAAGGTGGAAGTTGCTCCAAAATAGGGATGCTAGATTTCTGAGACCTTTCAAAGTGGAATATTGCTATCATCAGAATAAGAGAGTTTGACATCCAATCTTATTTTTTCATGTATATTTATTTATTTATGATGTCCTTAACTTAGCTTATGTCAAGATAACAATAATAATGAACCTGATCCTCAGCTGGTATAAATCAGTTTAGCTCCGTTGACTAATCTAAATCAAGTGATCCACTAATTGGAATGATCACGTATATCATTCTTTCTTCCAAGGACCCACCAAAGCACAATACATTGTGCACGTATATTCTACACATGAGCGAAAGGCAGCCACCAATTAACAGCACATAGCAACATTATATAGCAATTGACAAATACCTAATTGATTAACAGGTATAAGTTTTGGTCAAAAGAATAAATTATCCACTTGAAATTTGGTCAAGATGTTGGGGACCATATACTTTTGTATAAAGTGCCTTCTGATCTTTAATAACCACAAGTAGTCTGGACTTAATTTTTCATTTCAGGTGAAAGACAGTACCTCCAAAGTCCCGAGCACTATAGTAGAATGTTGGTTCATCGCTAGCTCAGAAAGAAGAATGGCACTTATATTAATTTATTGACTACAATTCCTGGAAATATCTGGGTTTACCTCAAAGCTCTCTCATGAAAGTACCAGCAACTACTATTTTTCACTGATGAAATCACTAGCACCATATCAGCATACATTGTTCTGAGTCCTAAAGAACGAAGTAAAGAATGGAAGGAGATATGGAATTTCACTGTGTTTGTGGGTTTGTCAAAAAAGCAAATGAAAATCTCTATCAGTCTGATGCTGTTTTCAAGACCCATTGATTTACTGTGGCTCTTGTTGGCATCAGAAATCAACTTCCATTCACTCAGGTTCATAGCTTTGCCCTCACTACACCAGATAACACCAAGTTCACATTAGACTATCACTCATAAATCCTAACCTTAACCTCTCTTTGATCCTCTGTTTGCAGTGCAAATATCCTTTTGGCAGCATATGCTATTCTGTGCTTGTAATTATTGTGTCACAGCAGCCAGCTACTATAGCCCACCCAGTGTGTATGTTGTTATTCAGCGGGTCTGACTTATGTACAGTGATCTGCACTGAAAGGGCATACCCCACGTTAATTCAATGTTCCATCCATTTTCTGTTCAATTTCTCCAGTTTAATTCCCTCGCTGTTGCACATTTGCCTTAATTCAATTGGATGCATGATCTCTCCATCGCAGGCTGCCACTGAATGACTGTGAGCCCCATTGCAATTATAAGTAATCCTAGAAAGAAATGAATAAAGACTCAATTATGGAGTGTGTTAAATGCAGGCTGCACTGTGGCTCTGTTAATACATTACCCCCTACCAGCTCTATTCAATGAGAATGGAGATTGGGTCTCTAATATAAATTAGATTTCCACAAGCTCACTTAAGAGTCCATTCCTCCCCTCCCCCCTTCAAACCCACTCCAGAGGCAATTATCTGTTTTTTTCCCCCATTTAATTTAATTTATTTTAAATTTCTAGGTGTCTTTGCCAGTTTCTGTAGATTGCTCCTTGACAAACTGAAGAGGTCATTTTAGTTTCTGGCTGACTTATATTAGTAACATTTCATTTTTAAAGAAAATAAAATCCTGTCCATTGGTCTGAACTATACTCACTGATCATTTGGATAGCAATAACCATGTTAGGGACTGGAATGTTGCAGCAATTATTTTGGTTGGGACCAGTGTGTGGATATCCCTATATGACACATAAGCTGGAGGAAAGGACTCAGGTGCCACCCTCCTCCGCCTGCCCTGGCTCCCCCCGTCTGGAAGGAAGGATGTTCTTGTGGTTAAAACATTAGTCTAGACCTGTGTTTAATTCCTTGTTCTGACAGACATTTTTTGTGTGATCTAGGGTCAACAAATCTATATCATGGGGACCAGAGGAGCATAGAGCAACACAATGACTTGTGAATCTCGAAATGCACTCCCAGATAGCTTGTAGTGATCCCTCACTCTCCATTGGGGAGGAAGGCCACTCTGCCTTATTGTATGGGGCAGTAGTCCTCGGGCTTGGATCACACTGACGGGGCCGAGCCATAAGTAGTCTATAGTCCTGGGACCGTCTAACAGAGGCAAACAAACAACAATAGTCTGGTGCTCTTGTCCTCACCCTTGGGCAGGGCAGCACACTACTTAGTCTTTAGCTTGCAGCCCCCCAGCTGGGACTGACAGTAATTAACAGTTGGGGCCCTCGCCCTCTAGGCGGGGCCAAGCTGGGAGCAGGCTGTAGCCTAAGTCTCCTGGCCAAGGCAGCCAGCAACACACACAGTCTATGGCTCTAGCCCTTGGGGCAGGGCAGAGCAGGCTTTAGCCTAAGTTTGTGGACCAAGGCAGCCAGGAAACACACAGTCTTGATGTTCATGCAGTGATGAGCACTCACACAGTCTAGTGTACTAGTTTGATGGACAGTTGATCCACAGCCCTCCTGGCCTATGGTGGGAGTTTGGCCACCCCAGGGATGGGTAGTGGGGTTAGGAGGACACTGACCCACCCAACTCCACCATGTCCAAGCCCAGGGTCCTAACAGCGGCAGAGTGCTCCGCCACTGGGTCAGCGGGGATCCAGCCGCAACATGCTGACCTAGAAGCAGCCCACTACATAGCCGGACCATCGTTGGCTGCCCTTGGGCTACTTGCTACCTCCCCGGGGTTTGGTATCTCTGGAATCCACAGGTCCTCTTGCTCCTCTGGGTACACAGTGGACAGTAGTCCCAGCAATTCCCCTTCTGGGTCCATCTCCTCCAGGGGCAGGGTGCTACAGGGTGCAGATTCAGCTCCCGGTTGCTGCCGCCGCAGCAGCGTGAAAGCATCCATTTCCTTCCATGGCTCCCGCTCAACTGAGCTTCAGAACTCTCCCTTTATACTTCCTGTCCCGCCCCAGTACTTTCGGCGAGGGGGGTGGGGCAGGTTTGGCTCCATCCAGGGGAGTGTAGTGATCCCTCGCTCTTCCATCAGGAGGAAGGCCACTCTGCCATAACTGTATTGCACTATTGTAATGTAAATAATCAGGGTCAGGGGTGGCTCCAGGCACCAGCGCACCAAGCGCGTGCCTGAGGCGGCAAGCCACGGGGGGCGGCTGTCAGGGAGCCTTCGGCGGCATGCCTGCGGGAGTCCGCCGGTCCCACGGCTACAGCAGCAATTCGGCGGCGGGTACGCCGAAGGCGCGGGACCGGTGGACCTCCCGCAGGCGTGCCGCCAAATCCGCGTTACCAGCTGGACCTCCCACAGGCGCACCGCCGAAAGCCGCCTGACTGCCGTGCTTGGGGCAGCAAAATACATAGAGCTGCCCCTGATCAGGGTAGCACAGCTATTACACTAAATTAGAGCTGCTGGCAACAACAGCCTCCTCAACAAAGGGTGGAGAAAAACTGTAAAAAATAATTTTTTTTTGTTACTGTTTTTTTTAAATCACTGCAAAAAATGAAAAGTGCTTTTTAGGTGAAGATACTTTTACTATGGCTGATATCACCTACCATATTTCAGCCGCCTTCCAACTGAGCTGGGTGATTAATTCCACATGAATAATATACTCACCAAATATCACATCGTTTTCTGTTCATAAATTATCTACGAACATGGCACAATTTATTTAAACTTGTTTATTATTTAAAAGTAGTTGCTGCTAATTTGTCTTGGTCTGTAGCTCATTTGCAAGGTAAGTATTTGATATCTGAATTACAAAATTTTCAGCTGTTTTGACTGGACACATAGATCACATGTCAAATGTCCCTTTTCTGATTGGTCATTTGTTTATGTTCTCAGTTTACTTTCCTTAGAAGTAAGTTTCCAATGCAAATACTCATTATTGCAAAACTGAAATTGAATTTCAGTGAATTTTCTGCAGTATTCACTTATAAAACATTGTTGCAATGAACAGTCTAGCCATTTAATTTGTGAACACAAACTAACCACAAAACCAGTTAAGATTAATTTGTTTTAAAATCCAAATCAATATTAGTGCACATTTTTATGTATTTTATTTTTTATGCATTTGGTTTTTAAAAATGTGTTTGTCCTATTATATTTGCCAACAGTGTAGTTTTTTTAAATGATAAAGCCTTTTTAAGTATTAAGTTTAAAAATGGATGAGTCAGACCCTCAACTGGTGTAAATCAGAATTGCTTCATTGACATCAGTGGAGCTACATCAGTTTACACAGCTGAGTACCTATCCCACAGTACCATTCCACTTTTCTGTCCCCAGTTCATCTAGACTGAGCTTACAAAAGTTTGAGGTTAGGTTTCACTGGAAATTTTGCAGATCACTGGGATTAAAAGTGATTTATGAGTAATATTTTTAATTCAAATGTGTTCTAGTCCTTTCCTTTATCCACTTCCAATACTGCTGCTCCATTTACAGAAGTAGATAATTAATATTGTGACAGCAATTTCTACACAAATGGGAAAAAATGTTTATTGCATCTTGTCTTATAATCATGCTGAGATATGGGATAACAACTCCCTGGCAAGAAGTGTTTCATTATTTTCTGCCTAGAGTGCCCCCACCACTGATGAGCTTGTCTTCAACTCCGAAAGAAACAAATGCAATTAGGCCTTTACAGATGTAGATCAAGTGACAGATATCATTAGTTTAAGATCTAAAATGGATTTGAATTTCTGTATGACTTCCAAAGCTTTCTGGCCAAAACTTACTGGAGAGTTTGTGCCACTCCTTTACCTTGGCACAAACCCTCCAATAAGTTTATCTAGTAAAAAGGTTCACAACTGTTTTTTCTAGTGGATCTCCCTCTTGTGATGGACTGCTAGATGAGTACTTTTCTACTATGTTGCCTCATATAATGTCCCAGAGCAATGGCCACCACCTTTTTTTTTTACAGCCATTCTCTTTTTGCAGTCCTTTTCTGCCTTTCGTTTTTTTTCCCCTCTCTCTTACTTTTCTTCTTTTCCTGTTTCTTTTGCTATTTTTGTTAGGATGTATAAGGAACAGAAAGGAATATAATATTGAAAATACTATTATTATCTAAATCAATAGCATGCCCTCACCTGGGATACTGTTTTTCAACTCTTTTTTTTTTTAAAGGCAGAAATAGAGGAAGGGGTCAGAGTTGGGAGACAAAGATTATTAGAGGAATAGAAAGATTTCTGGATGAGGTGAGAATGAAAGATTAGTGTAGTGTGGAGAAAAATAAGATGGGACATGAGAAAGGTATAACCAATAACCAGTGACATAGAGAAAGTAGATCAGGTGCTTCTACTTACAGTACAGGAACAGAAGGACATTCATTCACTAAAATGAAAGGCAACACATTTAAAACTGATAAGATGCACTACTTTTGTACACAATACATAAGGAGTCACAGTCACAAGGAAACTATTAAACTAAGATTATAAAAAAAGATTTTTTAAAAGGATTAGACATGTATATGTGTCATGAGAACATCCACAGTTACATTACATAGAAGGGTTTAATTAGAAGGGGTAGAAAACCTCAGGATTGAGTATGTAAGCCAGTATCTAATTGACAGGGGCTAGGAACAAACTTTCTTCCTGGGCAGATTATTCTATAATTGTCTAAAACTAGGTTTGTCTCATCTTTCTCTGAAGCATCTGGTTCTGGCCACTGTAAGAGACAGGATCCTGGACTTCACAGAATGTTAATCCGACTCAGTAAAAAAAAAGTCTATGTTCAAAATACTAGACTCGACTTCCCTTAACTTCCATTTGCCTGTCTGTAAAAATAGGCATAACACCATTTTCTTCTTGTGTTGTTATGCTTATTATTTTTATATATGGGGTGAAATCCTGTCTCCACTGAAGTCAATGGGAGCATTGCTATTAACTTCAGTGATGCCAGGATTTCATCCCTGAGATGAAAGATTGTATGGGGAGAATGTTTTATGAAATTGCCACTGAACGCTAATGTTTAAGCAATGAACAATCGTTAAGCTGGGAATGATGGACAGTACCAGCAATTGAGAAACTCTAGCCACTAAATGGAGAATATTATTAAAGAAGATATAAATACTGTCATTATAGTAAGTAAGTGCTTTTCATTGCCATATTTAATCTATGCAGCAGAAATACCCCTTTTCAGATCTCTTTCTCATGTTGTACATATTTTAAATACCAAAATTAATTATTGACATCCAGGTAGAATACATTTTGTCATTATTTTTTAAAAAGTAATTAACCTGAAACAGCCTCTGAAGCAAACATCCTAATTATTAATCAAGAATAAAATAGGCTAGTGAAATAAACCCACCGAAACAGAAACTGGGATTGGACGCAGTGTTTTGGCCATAAGGCTTTCTGTGGGCTGAGGAAGAAAGAGCAAGGCTATGTACTGCTAATTTTCTTCTACCACCAGAAGAAGCCCTGACAGCTAAACATCATCTTTAATCTTTTATTTCTTGTGTTAACTTTAGTTAACCCCCTTTTAACTTTCAGCTCATGCATTCAAAGAGAATTAGCCAGTTATTCCAGCCACTACCATTCAACACAAGCTGCTAAAGCATGGTTGGAGTGGCTGTTCCATTGTCAGGGTTCTTGATTAGCTGCTGTTCCCATACTCTAATGCTCAGGACTTTTATCATCCGTTTTGCTACCTTTGGAACTTCCTGCCTCATCTTGGGCATCAAATGTCCTTCATACCCACTTTCAAATCTCTCTCTGAAGACACATTTTTGCATACCTAGATCCTGATCTTGCTGTGTCTCTTTCTGATTTAAGTAGTGTGTTCCAGCCAATCAAGGAGGATGGACATCTCGCCCAGTCAGGAGCTTCATGAGCAAGGCCCTTTCTGAGCTTTAGTTTTGTTAATGCCCTTCTCCAGGGGTTTAGGTGAGTTGCTGGGTGGCAGCAATGGTCTGAACACTGCCTGGGACCCAAAATCCTGGATTCTCATATTATCAGGTCTGACTGACTACAGCTTTGCTCCTTTCATTGTCTGTGTATTCTGTCCATCTAGCTGCAATTATAAACTACTTGAGTGGAGAGTTATCTATTCTAAACTAAGGCCTAAAGCTCCTCTCACTTACAATACACTGGTGTTAATGAGGAATAACACCAATGCAGTTACACTGTAAAATTGGTGTGAGTTGACAATCAGGCTCCTTCACATTTTGAGAAGTCCTTTGCACATCTTGCTGGCATATGAATAATAAATAATAATATATATTCAGACCTGCACAAAGGTAAAAACAAATTTCCACAAAATAATAGTTCCATGAATATGAAATGGTATAATTTCATGCGTCCATAAGTGGCCACTCATTCAAAGCCCCATTGAAGTTAATGATGCTCTGCCCAGGCTCAAAGGCCCATTCACACAGATCAGATTGCAGGAGTAGGACCTACATACACAGTATTTTCATAGCAGATTTATATATTTGTATACCAAATATCATTCAGAATTTTCTGAATAGTGTTAGAGCCTTCATAAGGTTATGTCAACAGAGTTTAGAAATTTCCATTTAACTATACAACCTTAAGTAACGAGGATAATGGACCAAATTCTCTGCTAGTGTAAGTTAATGGAGGTAACATCAGCTGAGAATTTGGCCCAGTGCTGACTCACTTTAATGCCTTCCCCTATTGTATCTCCTAGAGCTCTCAGAGGTGCAGTCTTCATGAATCTTCATGCATTTGTTAGTTTAGTGTCCTCCTTTTATTAATGCTGATTTTGTATGTGCATTGTCATCAATAAAATGTTCTCCTGGTTCAAGTAGTTACAATCTTTGCACATTTGTGCATTTATTAAGACTTTCATTAAAGGCAAAATGGTGGAAGCAGATGTTAAAAGGTGTCTGTGAATAAATTGTAGTCCTTTTCATCACATCTCTTGGACTCACTTAGGCTATGTCTACACTATGCTGCTTTTAGCGACAGGGCTGTGTTGCTACAGCTGTGTCGCTAAAAGGTGCACAGTGTAGCTGCTGTTTGTCAGCTCTCCTGCCGACAAAAAACTTCCACCCCCCAATGAGCGGCATTAGCAATGTCATCAGGAGAGCGTTCCTGCCAACAGCGAGCTGTTCACACCAGTGCTTGTCATCAGCAAAACTTTTGTCTTTCGGGATATGTGTGTATGTGTGTGTTTTAACACCTCTGAAAGACAAAAGTTTTGTCATTCAGCTGCCAGTGTAGACATAGCCCTAGAATCTCATTGCTAAACAAACAGTTCCTTTTTCCTCCTTCAACCCCTTCACTTTTCACCTGAAAAATCCCTGAAAACAAACAACTGTTCACCTAGGATCACAAGGGCTCCAAATGTGGCCTGGCAGTTCACCCTCCTTTTGTGCAGCTGCTCTGCAACACAAAGGAATCTAAACAGAAAGGATTTAGCTATCCATCTAGAGAGCACTCTACCCTCTAAATGTCTCTTTAATGATTGCTTGGGTATGGCTCCGGCGTGCTGCTTGCATCCACACAGGACATGCGGCAGGGTTTCGTTTGCATAGCCGCACTTCCTGCAGCACTTGTCCCGGTTGCCGTGGCGGATGGCACAGTTGAGGGGAACGCAGTTGAGTCGGGCCCTGTGGACGAACCGCCAGTCAGCGAACCTGGTGAAGCTGCCCATGGGGAGGAAATGGTTACAGGCGATTTCCACTCACGCCCCATTTGATCCTGAAACCAACTCACTTACAGGAATAAGCTCTATTTATGTTAGCAAGGCTTTGCAGCTTCCGGGGTCCCAACTTTACAAATTTTAGTGCCCAATCCGGATGCTGTCAGTTTCTGTTCTTTTCATCGGATGCTGAAGTTAAGGGAGCTCTGCCCCTGACAGTGAACCTAAGCGTTCAGTGAATAGAAATAGAATCAGATAAAATAAATTGTGGTGTGAGAACAACAAGCAGATTACAGGGGAACCAGTCAGACTTTAGGTCAACTGACTTGTACCCACTCCAGGCCCTCGAAGTTTCTGGAACGTTGTTGTTTACTGAGTGGTTCACATAACCATGTGGTCATTCTCATCACTTTAGACTTCCCTTCCACTCGCTGGGCCAGATCCTCAATGCACTAGAGGTCTGCTCAGCAAATCTGAGACTAGGGAGAAACAAAGATGGCTTCACCATCTTTTGACTCTACTGATTTGGCTGTCTTCCAGAACCTGGGTTGGAAGCCCTAGGATTACTCCAAGTTTATCTCCCATGAGGGAATTGAAGTAGCTGGACTCGCCAGAGCATAACAGTGCTCTAACTATGCCTCCTTCCATTGACCTGCCTCTGACATTTCCCCAGTGCCTGAAGTGCTTAGATTGTAGAACACAGAGTCTTCTATGGCCCTGTGTCAGCCAGTGACTCTCCACAGAAGGGTAATTCTATGCTGTAGGTCAACTGTCTAATCCCTTTGGACCACCAGAGTGGCAAAAGGGGCTGGAATGGCAGCCAGACTCTAATCTTTTGAAAAATCTTTGAAACTCTAATATAACATCTGGTCTTTCTCCTAAGCAAACCTCTTTGTTTAGAATTTTTTGCTTTATTCCTCAATATGTGAAAGATTTAGCATTTAGCTTCTGTGAGTTATACTGGGTACGTGGATTACAATGCATCATCACACAACCTAATATGATACTTTATGATTCTTCACATCAGACAGGGAGTTTGGAGAGCATAACAACCCAGTAGTTTGCCAAAGAATGTTGATGGAGAAGTTTCAGCACTGAAGAAATCTTAGAAGAATTTAGTTTTGTTTTAGTCATAAAACTGAAAAGCCCAGTTTCCTTGCAAAGATCTTTATGACAGGAAGAATGATAATAGCTACTAAATAGAATGAATAATAATATAAAAGAAGCTGCAATTATATAGCATCTTCCAAATGAGGATCTCACAAAACTCTACAGACATTGAATGAAACCTTACCCAATATACATTGTAGCCAATAACTTATTTTTGTTTAACTGTTGGCTTAAGTGATTTTCTTTTGGTATTTTATAACCCAGTTCAACTTCCACTGAAGTCAACAAGAGTTTTTTTTTCATTTACTTCAGTTGGAGCTGTACTTGGTCCTTAGTACCATACATTGCATATACCATACCAAATTGGGTCCTAACTCCTGGAATCTAGGAAGCAAACATTCTACTAAATCTAGAAGGACATTTTCCAGAGGAAACTGCAGGAACAAGACCCAAGAGGATAATGAATTGCACAGAATAAGAATTTCAAAACTGGTCTCAGGAGAGGCTCAATGTCCTTGTTTATTTAGTTTTGCTTGGTGACTTTTGATAACCCTGCAATTGGCACAGACATATCCACAGAGATGTGTTGGGGCTATCACAGTCTGGGTGGAGCTATCTAATTTAATAGCCACAATTTCTATATGATAAATTTTGCTTTTGCATTAAATTCTGGCAGGGTGCATTGTGATATGCTCCATTTAGCACCACATCACACAATTTCAGCTAATTGGACTTCATTTCTGACATAATAAGGCTGCTCTATTATAAATTATTACCGCAAGCATTTTGCTATTTAAAACGTCTAAGATCCTCTAATGATTTTAATTATTTAGAAACCTGGTGGTTCAAAATAGAGACTGTGTGGTTATTATTCTTGAAGATGCATTGGAATAAATGCAGTTATTACCATCTGATACATGCTTCATACATATTCTACAATCTCAGTTATCCAGAATTGGTAAAGGTATATTAAAAATAAAAATAAAAATGGCTCTGATCTTTCTTACTGAGGATTGATAAGACAAAGAGGGCCTGATCAAATCATCACTTCTTCTAAAGTTATTGAATTGCATGGATAAAAGATAGAAAACAATGGGCTATATCCTCAGCTGTGTCCAAAATAGGCTTAACACATCTGAGGAAAGGCCAAGGTGGTTCTAAGGGTATGTCTACACTGCCATAAAACACCCATGGCTGGCCCATCTCAGCTGACTTCGACTTGCAAGGCTCAGGCTCTGGGACTAAATATTGTGGTGTAAACTTTTGGTCTCAGGCTGGAGCCCAGGATCTGAAACCAGGCCAAAGGGGGTGAATCTCAGACACAGGCTCCAGCCTGAGCCTGAACGTTTACACTGCAATTTTTAGCCCTGCTTATTGCAGTGTAGACATACCCTAAATCATCTTTATTGTTTTCAACCTCTAGGGCTCAGTCTAGTTCCCAGTGTAATTCAGAACACCAATTCAGGGTTGCTTTAAATTATGCACTGCTGTCTAGCAGCTGGGAATTGCCAACACCTAGGGAAGTCTTTCTCCTAGCAGCAGGCTGAGAGGAGAGATAGTTCTAAGTTCCTTCAGTATTCAACTTGAATATATATGAATAAAGTAGGCAGGGACATCTGAACTATCTACCCAAAGTACACTGGCAGTTATACATGCTATTGCTATCATAGTCACAGGATATTGTTTTCTAATTATACTTTTATTATTCTATTCAGAAGGTCTGATTCAGTTCATAGTAATAATTAGGTATGTGATTTGTGTGTAACAGTATCCTCTTTTACAATCAGCAAGCCATATGTGCAAGTAGAAACAACACTTCTTTTAAAGGTGACTGACACTCTGGATTTGATTCTCCACTCTCGTTGTACGGTCATTTATACTTGTGTAAAATGGGTCAAATGTTATCATTCTGAATTGTGGAGGTGGTCAAAATATTGGGGGCAAAAATGTTTTCCTACTGAAAAAAAATCATCTTTTTTCTCTGGGGAAATTGTGATTTTTGAGTTAATGTTTCAATTTTTGAATGAGAAATGTCAAAATGAAACCAAATAAAACATTTCATTAGTTTCACTTAGGTCTATATTTTCATTTTATTTTTCGAAACCCAAATTGAATTAACATTAAAATTTCATTTCAAACTAAAATGAAACAAAATATTTTGGTTTGGTTCATTTTGAAATTTTCCTACAAAAAATATGGTGGTGTAGCCCAGTCAGTCCCAGGATATTAGAGAGACAAGGGGAGTGAGGTAATATCTTTTATTAGATCAACTTCTGTTGGTGAGAGAGACAAGTTTTCGAGCTTACACAGAGCTCTTCTTCAGGTCTCAAGCTCTAACATTTGTCTCTCTCACCAACAGAAGTTGGTCGAATAAAAGATATTACATCACCCAGCTTCTCTCTTTACAAAAAAAGAATATTGAAAACTGAACAATTTTTGTTTATAATTTTTTTAAACATCTATGCTAATTTTGGGAGATTCTAAGCCACTTTGCACTTACTTTGCTCAGGTGTAAATGACTACATAAGGTGCAAGGCAGGAGAGAATTAGGTTCACTGGCAGATTTGAAGCTCTTGTCTTTTGCTGTGATGAATGAGGTGTGAAAGATGTATGATAAGGTGTCTAAGGGTACGTCTTCACTACCCGCCAGATCAGGGGGTAGTAATCGATCTATCAGGGATCAATTTATCACATCTCATCTAGACACGATAAATCGATCCCCGAACGCGCTCCCCGTCGACTCTGGTAAGCCACCAGGGCAAAAGTCGACGGAGGAGCCGCGGCCATCAATCCCGCGCCGTGAGGATGTGAGGTAAGTTGATCTAAGATATGTCGACTTCAGCTACACTATTCTCGTAGCTGAAGTTGCGTATCTTAGATCGATCCCCCCTAGTGTGGACCAGCCCTAATAGTCTATGGCAGATCACATGCCCACAAGTGTATGCAGAAGGGTAGGTCATGACTCAGGTCTTGTCTACACTGCCACTTTCCAGTGCTGAAACGTTTTCGCTCAGGGGTGTGAAAAAACACACCCCTGAGCACTGCAAGTTTCAGCACAGGAAAGTGGCAGTGTAGACAGTGCACCAGCGTTGGGAGCCACACTTCTGGCACTGGTTGCTACTCCCCTTGTGGGGCGCTCTCCCAGCGCTGGTGCCACAACTACCCAGCCACTTTAAAGCACTGCCGCAGTAGCACTTTAACATTGCTAGTGAAGACATACCCTAACACTGCACAGGTGTATGGGCTGAGGTAAAGACCACCTTTCCTCCCATAGAGGAGCTAGTCAAATTCACAGTCTTTGTGCTTCCTGCAAACTTACAAAGGGTGCAACAGAGGATGCAACTCCCAAAGCCCGAAGAGGCATTATTCCTGAAACAGGCACATTACCTCTGTAAGATCCTATTTGGGTTGTGCACTTCTGTGACCCCTATCACAGGAGTGCAGATTTAGAGCAACAATCTAGCCCATAACTTCTACCATATTTCCTCAGATGTCTGCCTCAATGGTAATTGATGTGGGTTAAGGTGCAGCACAAGGTTTAAGTTCCTCGCTCATTCTTCAGTTTCTCAGGGGCCTGTGACTGTGATAAAAGTGGTAAAACAGGAAAAGGTTGACTTTATCTTGTAATACTACACAGAAAAAAGAGTATCCACTGCAGTGCACAGCCTTTGCCACAAAACAGGAGTCACACAGAGGCACAAAAAAATTGAGGTGCAATGTTCTGTTTGCAATATCATGTAGGTTGACCAGATGTCCCAATTTTATAGGGACAGTCCTGATATTTGGGACTTTTTCTTACATAGGCTCCTATTACCCCCCACCCCTTGTCCCAATTTTTCAAACTTGCTGTCTGGTGAGCCTAATATCCTGGGAGCCACCTTGAAATTCTGAATGTAGCCCAAGAGCTATGTGTTGAGAATCATCACAATTTTGCTAAAATATTATGTCCACCACACTTAAGAACCACCTGGCAACTTAATGAGAATGGTACCAAACTTAACTATCTGGAAACTCCTACTAGAAGTGGGAGAACCTGAAGCTCCTTTAGATTAGATTGGATGAGACAATTTTTTCCTTTCAAACACTTAGTAACTGTTTCTCACTCATTGTTTAAAGGTGACTTACATGTTCTGTTACATTTATGCAGGCAGACAGGAAGAAAACAAGAGACAGCTTGGTGACAAAAGTTATTGTACTGGTAATACTGTCTCCTTTAGAAGTATCTCCCTGCATCCAAATGTATTTTATCAGAGCAGGAGGAAGTTGCCTTTATTGAAGAAATGGTGAATCGTAGTGTCTTGGATGAAAGATTCCTGTGCATATGATTTTTTTTAACATAGTGTGTCGTATGCTTCAGATGACGCAGAAAGGAAAGGACAAAGACTGCATACTGAGGGAACGTATCACACAAACAATGGTTTTCAAATCTGTCAGGAATAACTTCATGTAAGTGTAGGCGCCGACTTCCCCTCTTTCCCCTGGGTGCTCGACCCCTTCTCTGTCCCCGGCCCTGCCCCCACTCCACCCCTTCCATGAGGCCCTGCCCCTGCCCCACCCCCATTCCAACCCCTTTCCCAAAGTTCCTGCCCTAACTCTGCCCCCTCCCTGATTGTATTCCAACTCCTTCCCCAAATCCCCACTCCAGCCCCGCCTCTTCCTCGCCTCCTTCCCTGAGCATGCCACGTTCCCCCTCCTTTCCCCCTCCCGGAGCATGCTTAGTGCCACCAAACAGCTGTTTGGCGGCGGCCAGGCGGGAAGCGCTGGGAGGTAGGCAGAGGAACGGGGACGTGGCGTGCTCAGGGGAGGACAAGGGGGAGGAGGTGGCAGGGGGTGAGGGGAGCTTGGCTGCCAGCGGGTGCAGAGCACCCACTAATTTTTCCCTAGGGGTGCTCCAGCCCCAGAGCACCCATGGAGTCAGTGCCTATGCATGTAAGAACAGTTACCCTCATCAAGATTCCTGCTTATGGAATTGCTCAGGGAATTTAATAGATATTGTTACACTGTAAGCCCTGCAGCATACTCTACACAGAACAAGAAAGACCTGGGACTGACATGGTTACAACAACACTTCATATACAGTACACAGAACTATCTTTCTTTGTTACTGTTTTATGGGTAAAAGCTAGATTTAAGTACAAAACTTAGCTTTAAGCAAGGAGTCATAACCAGCACCTCATAATGCATATGACACATTTAAATTCAAAGGGGGACTGCCTTGCCCAAAACATTGGTAATAGAACTTACACATCTAGGCTGCCTCTTAAAATTTAGCCTAGATGTGTACTGACTGAAGTTGTCACTGTGTGATGGCTATTCAGCAGCCTGCTGCATGTGAGATGATGTTCATTCTTGTCCCTAGCGGGCAGGTGCCCATCTAACAAAAAAGAAACATTTCAGTTGGCATTAAGTGGCACCTTGGTCAAGAACTGAGAGGAAGGGCATGGACATTCACTCCCTTCTCATATCTGCAGGCAGTTCCTTCAGGACAGCGTCGACCTTGAGAAATCTGAGTGCAGCAGTGTGAGGAAGCTGTCAATGCTGCTACCTGTTTTGTGAATAAAGGATTTCAGTCTCCAGGGTTGTCAACTCGATACCTTTCACAAACAGTAAATTCACTGAAAGAAGAAACAATAGGTGGAAAATCTTCAGAGTGCTGAGTTCTTCAGTCTTATGTTATTTTCTTTCCTATTCCCTTGTGACATTACAAGCCCCTCAATCCTACTGACAAAGAGTTCACTGACATGTAACAGCAACTCCTATCAGGCCTGACAAACTCACTACACCTAACACATTGCTGTCATGGCTTTTGTACAAGAATATAGTGTAAGATATCAAATGAAAACTTGCAATACATTGGCCATTAATTTCGTTATGAAATGTATGTATTACCACGACAGGCGGAATTATGGATACTTACTGATATCATGCTTTAAAGTCTGTAACCAAACCAAAGGAGAACAGGTTTTCTTCCAGACAGGAGGGGAGTCAGTTATCTCCTTGTCTCTATTGTAACTTAATTAGGGTTAGCCAAAGACAATGGGGACTATCTTTGCATATTGAGACAACAGGAAAAGAAATTAACAGAAGAACAATATAGATAGCATGGTGGCTACACCCCAAAGAACAAACAGTATGGGAGAGGAATTTTGTCTGCTGGTACTCGTCAAAGCATACGTTTCAAAGATGTGCTGGGCTATAAGGGTGGGGGGAGAACATGGTGTTTATCTATTTACCGCAGAAATCCTTTGTAGGGTGTAGGGATGAAAATCTGGATCCCGGTACAACTGAATACCAGCAAGCTCTACAGAAAAGCTTTTAGGTGAGAAACTGTTTTAAATAAGATTAACTTGTTAGAGTTAAGTTCTGGTCTTATAGCAGTGTGTTATCTTTTTATTTTATTTATAACCCTATCTGTTTCTTAGTTTCTTCCATTATCTTTGCTTAGTATCACTTGATTCTCTAGTCTTCATTAATAAGCTTATTCCTCTTTTACTATAAATTCTTCTCAGTCTTATAATACTAAAGTGTGACTCCTCTGCTGATTGTAACAGGCTGGTGTGCATACAGTTTCTTTGGAGAAAGCAGACATGGTAATTTCTGTGAGTGTCCAATGATAGGGGCTGGATATGCAGGGGAATGATCTTCCAGGGAATTTGGGGATTGGGATATATCAAGTGTTATCTGCAAGGCAAACCTGGCAGGGCTTTGGAGGAGATTGTTTGGCTAACAGATTGAGGTGACAGGGAGCTGTCACCTAGGTTAGCTCTAGCAAATCTCTCATTTGCTATGACAGAGGGGTTGCGAGGTAGTTCTGGGTTCCCTGAAAGTGTCACATCTTGTGGCATATTTTTTTTTATTCAGTAATGGAGATGGCATCAACAGCTACACTTTCTATTAGTGCTAGCAGCACATGGCTTGTTGCCATAGATTTGTACAGCCAAAGTGTCACATTGCAGGGTCCCAATACATTGTTGCACAGTCCCTCCTAAACTAACTCTGTGGTCTGCCAGGACTTGAAGTAGTTTGCTTTCAAGCCATCATCATTACGTTACGGTGACCACCACCACTCACACTTTTCCAAACAGCGAGAAATGCTATTGAATTATCCCATTGATGTTATGCTCCCTAGGGCAGTTGGAGAAGAAGCCATGCTATAAGATTGTCAGATTATGTGTTGCAGGTGCTGGAAAATGGTAGGCACAGAGTGAGCCTATGGTTCTACTAGAAAGCCTTTAAACAGCAGCCATAGTTAGTATGGGAGGGTGGGGGGCAGTAAAGCAACAGGATGGGCAGTTTATAGGTAGAATTATAAAGAATATTATTCACCCCCTTACTGGGAACACAGACAAGGCACTGCATGCCAGCAAACCACTGTAGTACCCCTGCATAGGGGACAGGCTAGGATACCAGCCGCACTGGAACAATTGTGCACCATGGAGGTGTGGTGAATGGCAGCCCTGAAGGAATGCAGAGCGGAGTATTGGAGGGTGTGGACTGGGGAAGAGGTAATTGAATCCTTCTATTTACACAAACCCAGTGTCTGGGAACTGCCACACAGTGCCCGAGCTCCACGGCCTGGCACAGGCTGGGAAGCTGGATTTTGTTCCCGTCAGTATAATTTGGCTTGCAACATGACTTTATTAATTCTTTCTTAGTGCATGCAACGGCAAAGTGAGTATAAATGAATAAAGCATCTGTCCTTGATGAATTAACGTAATCATAAAAATACAGGGAATTCAAGATGTCACATAATGCATCCAGTATATTTAGACCATCCCTGATAGGTGTTTATCTAACCTGTTTTTAAAAACCTCCAATGTGAAGATTCTACAACCTCCCTTGTAAACCTGTTCCAGGGCTTAATTATCCTTACACTTAGAATGATTTTTTCTTAATAGCTAACCTAAATCTCCCTTGCTGCATATTATCTCATTACTTCTTCTCCTACTTTCAATGGACATGGAGAACAACTGATCACCATCCTCTTTATAATAGCCCTTAACATATTTAAACAATGTTTTCAGGTTCCTCCCTGACCTCCATTCTCATTTTCTCAACACTAAACATACATACTTTTTTCAACCTTTCCTAACAACTCAGATTTTCTAAACCTATTATCATTTTGGTTGCTCTGTGTTGAGACTCTCCAATTTATCCATATCTTTCTAAAAGGGTAGCGCCCAAAAATGGACACAGTACTCCAGCTGAGGCCTCACCAGTACTCAGTAGAATGGAACAATTACTTCCTATGTTGTCTGTAAATACACACCAGTATTATATGTATCTTTTTTGCAGCTTCATCACATTGTTGGCTCATGTTCAGTTAGTGATCCACTACAATCCCCTGATCTTTCTCAGCAGTAGTATCCCCAAGGAAGTTATTTCCCATCTTGTAGTAATGCATTTGATTTTTTCCTTCTTCAATGAAGTATGTTTCACTTTTCTTTATTAAATGTCATCCTGTTGATTTAATACCAATTCTCTAATTTATCAAGGTCATTCTGAATTCTAAACCAAAGTCCCTGCAGCCTCTCCCAGCTTGGTGTCATCCACAAATTTTATAAGCATGCTCTCATTTCTGTTATCCAAGTCACCAATGAAAATATTGAATAGTACTGAATCCAGGACAGACCCTGTGGGACCTCACTAGATACATCCTTCCTAATTGACAGGGAACCACTGATAACTACTCTTTGAGTACAGTTTTTCAACCGGTTGTGCATCCACCTTATAGTAATTTACTCTACACCACATTTCCCTAGTTTGCTTATGATAATATCATGTGGGACAGTGTCAAAAGCTTTACTGAAATCAAGATAAATCATGTCTACTGCTTTCTCCCTGTCCACTGGACCAGTAACCCTGTCAGAGAAGGAAATTACGTTCATTTGGCAAATCCATGTTGGCTATTCTTTATAACACTATTATCCTATCCTAAACAGAACATTTAATGATTTGTTCTAGTATCTTCCAGGTATCAAAGTTAAGCTGACTGGTCCATCTAGTCAAGTATCCTGTCTTCTGTCAATGCCAAAACTCAAAGGCGGAGAAATCCCACTGTGGAGCCCGCACTCCACAGTTCAGCAATAGGGCTGTGAAGGTTGGCTCTGTCCCTGGACCCTTGATTGGCTGAAGATAGGCAGACAGGGCCTATCCATCCCACCAGAGCTCTTTTTGTCTAGAGAACTGGCAGGAAATCGCACCTCTATCTCCTATCAGCTCTCCTTTGATTGGCATAGGAAGGGAATGCACAGGCTGCAGCAGATAGGGCACATGCTGTGCTGCAGGGCCACAATGAGTTCAAATGGAGCCAGAGTTCAGGTTGGGGGGCGCAGCTTGAGTGTGTTGTCCCTGTGATAGTCCCCAAAGATATTGAATGCTTTTGCCATACCTATGTTCTATTAAGTTTATGAATGGCTTAGGTGTCACTGTTGGCCAGGGATTGTATGCAACGCCAGTGGGGGAGGGATTCCACAGCTCCACCAGGAATTAGGTACAGTGTGGGATGATTAAGGTGAATCACTCAGGGTGTAAATACTCCAGAGAGGCACTATCCCCTAGGCAGGCTTGAATGTACTGTTTCGGACTTGGTTTGCTAGAGCCCAACAGACAGAGAAAGGGCTATTGGCATAAAAAAACTTCATTTAAACTGAGTCAGGGTCTTCTGTCTGAACAAGACAGACAAGAAACAGACAAAACCTTGTGTACAAGAGCCCCTACCCTTGCAGAAGAGATGGAAAAACTTTGGCTTAGTAAGGCCTGATGAGACTGATGGGTGACCTCTGCTAAGCAATTAGCAGGTATAAAGGAACTTTGATTGTTTTTTTATGTTTGGTCTCTCTAATGCTTTTGCCCTAAGAATAAATGCAGTTTGCTGGGTGAAGACTAGTTGCTAACTGGTGTACACTGTTGTCAGGGTTCCTTTTCCACTCTGAACTCTGGCATACAGATGTGAGGACCTGCATAAAAGACCCCCTAAACTTATTTTTACCAGCTTAGGTTAAAACTTTCCCAAGCCACAAGTTCCACCTTGTCCTTGATCGCTGCCACCACCAAGTGATTTAAACAAACATTCAGGGAGGGCCACTTGGAGCTCTACCGCCCCCCAAAATATCCCCCCCCCCAGCCCCTACACCCCCTTTCTTGGGGAGGCTTGAGAATAATATCCTAACCAATTGGTTACAAAGTGAGCACAGGTCAACGCCCCTGGGTCTTTAGGACACTGAAAAACAATCAGATTCTTAAAAAGAACAGGAGTACTTGTGGCACTTCATCGGATGCATAGAATGGAATATATAGTGAGGAGATATATATACATACAGAGAACATGAAAAGGTGGGAGTTCCCCTACCTACTCTAAGAGGCTAATTAATTAAGATGAGCTATTGTCAGCAGAAGAAAAAAAACTTCTGTAGTGATAATCCAGATAGCCCATTTAAGACAGCTTGACAAGAAGGTGTGAGGATACTTAACATGGGGAAATAGATTCAATGTGTGTAATGGCTCAGCCATTCCCAGTCTCTATTTAAGCCTAAATTGATAGTATCTAGTTTGCATATTAATTCAAGTTCAGCAGTTTCTCGTTGGAGTCTGTTTTTGAAGCTTTTCTGTTGCAAAATTGCCACCTTTAAATCTGTTACTGAATGGCCAAAGAGGTTGAAGTGTTCTCCTACTGGTTTTTAATGTTATGATTCCTGATGTCAAATTTGTGTCCATTTATTCTTTTGCGTAGAGACTGTCTAGTTTGGCCAATGTACATAGCAGAGGGGCATTGCTGGCACATGATGGCATATATCACATTGGTAGATGTGCGGGTGAACAAGCCCCTGATGGCATGGCTGATGTGATTAGGTCCTATGATGGTGTCACTTGAATAGATATGTGGGAAGAGTTGGCATCGGGGTTTGTTACAAGGATAGGTTCCTGGGTTCATGTTTTTGTTCTGTGGTGTGTGGTTGCTGGTGAGTATTTGCTTCAGGTTGGGGGGCTGTCTGTAAGTGAGGACAGGTCTGTCCCCCAAGATCTGTGCCACAAGTACTCCTGTTCTTTTTGTGGATACAGACTAACACAGCTGCGACTCTGAAACCTATCCAGTTCATAAAAGAAGTTTATTTTAAAAAAAGATAAAAGAATCACCTCTGTAAAATCAGGATGGAAGATAACTTTACAGGCTAACAAAAAGATTCCAAACACAGAGGATTTCCCTTCTAGGCAAAACTTTAAAGTTACAAAAACAGGGATAAACCTCCCTCTTAGACTATCTTTTGTTTTAGCTTGTGAATTTTCCCTGTGCTAACACATTTCTTTGCGATTACTTACTATTTCTGCAATACTAGAGGCTTAGTTCAGATATGGCTTAGGAAGATGTATTTACCCTGCCCTGGTTCCTTTGCTGACTCCGAGAGAACAAAACAAAGACACAAACAAGAACCTTCCCCCACATATTTGAAAGTATCTTCTCCCCTTATTGGTCCTTTAGGTCAGGTGCCAACCAGGTTATCTGAGCTTCTTAACCCTTTACAGGTAAAAGAGGAATTAACCTTTACAGGGTAAAGAGAGATTTTATGCTACCCTTAGCTGTATGTTTATGAGAACTGTTCTGGCTCCCGGAGAAAGAGTTAACCACAGACACTGGATGATGGTCAGCCCTGCTGGGAAATCACAGTGGAGTGCAGAGGGACTGCAAACCTAATCCCTGGCCTGAAGGAAGAAAGATGTGAGTCTGTGCTCCAAGAGAAGTGACAGCAAAGAGGCCTAAAACCTTAAGTGGTGCTCTCAAGGAGGCAGGTCAAAGATGCAGTCAACCCTGAAAATGTGACAGTCCTTATGAGCCATCACTGCATATAATAGACCATTTCTCAAAAGGAAGGAAATACCTTAATCAGAATCTAAGAATTCTTCTGTAAACCTTGTATTGTCTATATGGAAAACTTAGATCGGCTTTACTAAGCCACTCAGGGGTGTGGATTTTTCAAACCCCTGACCAAATTAGTTAAACTGAGCTAATTTTCTAGTGTAGACCAGGCCTAAGGAGCCAAAGCTGGAGGGGCCACCAAAACTGTGACTGGTGAAGGCAGAGTTCCTTTTAGACATCTTGCATTTATGTCATGTTCGTACTGCCTGGCCATTCTTTTCAATGACACGGGAGTTCCTTCTATGCTAATAAAGACATTGGGATAGATTTGTGTATTGGAGTGATTCCTGGGTGAATTCCTATTTCCTCAATGGTTGTAAGATTTTGGAACATTGTAGCAGGGAGATGAGCCACCCCAGATAATTCATTTAATTGTCCCTTGAGGAAGAAAAATTTATTCCAGACTCCAGCTGGTTATTGGCTTATGCTCTGAAACTTGATAGCTCTTGTAATCTGAATCTTACCTTGTTGAACTGTAGATGCGGTACTATTTTGAATATGAAGTTCTCTATAAAATGGCCACAATAAATTCCATAGTGATTTCCAGATGGCCTTTCACTTATTCATTGTTAATGTCTGAATACATACTAATATCATCCTCATTTTGTTTTATGTAGCTCAGTTTATAAGCAATGCGCTATCCAAATTAAACTCACATACAACAAAGCTATAGTAAAGATGAGCCAACAGTGAAGACATAGTAATGAAGGCAGCACTATAAATAAGAAAGTCTTGGGTCTTCAGCTAAAGATGATTCTTGCAGTCTCAGTTGTCTGAGTGAGTTTAGGAGCAGGACAGTGAAAACCCACTTATAGCATTTTAAATGGAGCGGAGGCAGCACAAGAGAATCCAAACTGGATGACTTGAGAGAAAGACATGGAGAACATGCTGTGATTTTACAATTCAGTCAAAGTAAAGTGGAAGCAAGACCTGGTAGACTTTGAAATGTCCAGGTGAGAATTGTAAAATTGTGCAATGTTGCACAAGAATCCAATGTAATGAATAAAGAGGAGAGGAAATATGATCCCAGAGTTTGCAACAAAGACCCACCAATAAGGGCCTTTGAACATGCTACATTCTTGCAGTATGAATTTAAAGGAGATTATATTAGACTACGCTGGTCAAAACTGGAAGGATGCCAATGCATATCTCAGCCTCTCTATTATATTGGAGAGATATCAACAGCTCCAGCAATGAGTGTTATTAGTTACGTACATGCAGAATGACTGTCCTGACAGTGTGATTGATGTAAGCATCAAGAAAAGAATCAAATAAAAAAAACTGTGTTACACACAGTTGGAGACAAAAGTAATACAATCAAAGTTTAAAAGTAGTGTGTGGACAAAGATGAACAATTTTTGAAGAACAATCCTCCTGGACATCACTCAAACATAAAGGGCCAGAGCCTCAGCTCATGTAAATCAACCTAGCTTAATTGACTTGAATGGATCTATGATGATGTATAGCACCCACGGATCTGGCCCTCTAGTTTGGTCTACAACACCTACTAAGGGGTTCTTTATTGTTTTATTTTGCTGTTTCTCTAGCCAGGGCAGAATGCTCTCCCCTGTTGAAAATATTTCTTAGAAATTAGTATGCCCAACATCACAGCTAAAAAAATAGAGCTGGTCAAAAACTTTCTGACAGAAAAATGCCATTACATTGAAACTGAAACTTCCTGCAGGAATGTGTAGATTCTGAGAAAAAAATGTTTAAAAAACATTGGGGTAGAGGGGGGTTCCAACAGGGTCAAAATGTTCCATTTTGACATCTTTGGAATGGAAAATGATTTTTTTGTTTCAGAATGAGGACAGAACTACCCACTGTCAGTAAGGGTTGTAAAATTTGGCCCTGAATGTTTCTAAAGAATTAAACCCTGTCCCTTTCACCAACACACCTAGATTGGTTGCTGGATTATTAGAAACACTGAACTTCAAAATTAAGGCAGCCAATGGACTTCCAAGGTTGTCCTTTTTCAGTGTAGTCTCACACCAATGGGACAGTTAAAGGATTTTTAGGTTATTCCCTTCCAAAACTCTACTCACAAATTCTCTCTGAGCTACAAGATAGAGATGAGTGAATACAATGGATTAAGATGGATATTTGGTCAAACTGCTACATGAATTCACTTTGACTGTTTTTGCACACCTTTTGTGCTTGCTTTTGGCAGGTATTTATGCACTTGAGCTTCACTAACAATGATATTCAAAGAAAGTAATTTTTAAATTAAAGTCAATGAAGTTATGTGAGAGATGACTTTGGCCCTACATGTTTAATAAGGTCATACTTTCACTGCTGCAACTTTAAAGACAGAGTAAACCTAATGACCATTGTATTACAGAAATGTGGTGGATTTATCTCTTGGCATTTTCCTTGAGAATCTTTGTGAGTGGAGTCGGAGCTATAATGCTAATATGTCATCAAGGAAGAGGATGGAAGTCAGGAAGAAAGAATGGGCACTTAAAATGGAGTAGCAGTACATTTAGAATTAATAAAAGGAAATACTTCTGTATGCAGTGTGTAGACAACCTTTGGAATACTACGCATCAGGTGATTCAGTTTTATGACTTTTAATATGAATGGTAGCTACCGAAGCTAAAGCCAGGACATAAACAGTCAAATCCCTGCTTCAGGGGTTAGCTAATGAGTCAGGAAGGAAACATCCATACTCTTGTACCAGGTACAGTGCTAAATATTTCATCTTCTCTGAATCAGGTGCTTGATGCCAGAGACAGCTACCTGACAGTATGAAAGCATTGGTTCCTCTACTCTGGTAACCTATTACAAATATCCCTAGGACATTTCTTATCTATTGAGGTACTAAATTGCCACCTAATTGCCAAATTTACTGTGTTTCATGAATACCCTTCCCTTAATCATAATGGGCCCAGTCCAACTCCAGTTGACAGCCATGAAAATTACCATTCACTGCAAGGGAAGTTGAATCAGGCCAACAGAAAGAAATAGAGATGCCACTTCATTAACTTCGTGCGGAGAATTGCAATTGTCCTTTAAAAATGAATGGTACCCCATCTCCTAACCGATAAAATGTCATTTAATTTCTGTTGGCATTCCTACTCCTCCTGCACCTGCAGAGACAATATCTTCAGGATTGAATAATATTTAGAATAAAGACAAAAGCAGAATATTGGTAGGTAAAGTAATTTGGGTCTCATATTGACTGGAATAATTTGGGTGAGCACTGCTGTGAATTAGATGAATGATGGCTGGGAAAGGAGAATCCTTGCAGCAACAAAAAAATAAAATCTATTTGTGATGGGCTGGACCCCCGGGGGTGTCACCTGGTGTTCTGGGATGCCACTGAGTCAGGCTATTCTGCCAGCCTGGGCCCCCTTTGACCTGGTATTGCTCGGCTAGGCTCCGCAGCCTTTTCCAGCCAAGCACACAGGCAGGGCCACACCCAGATGCACAGAGAGACAGAGATCCGCTCTGGGAAGGCTCAAGTTAAAGGGCTTCTCACAGCCCCCAGATGTCCATCCCCCCCCCCAGCCCTCCTTCAGGTGCAAACCCCAAATTATATGAAATTTGCCTCTTCCCTCAATATGGAGGAGGGTGTACACAACTTCTCTTTTTCCCCCGCCCCAGTTAGTAATCACATAAATTGGGTTATATTATAAACCACAAATAAAGACAGACAGAACAAGGCAGATTACTAAGGGTATGTCTACCCACCGGATCAGCGGGCAGCGATCGATCCATCGGGGATAAATCGACCCCCGAGCACTATCCCATCGACTCCTGTACTACAGCGCTGTGAGAGATGCAGTCAGAGTCGATGGGGGAGCAGCAGCAGTCGACTCACCGCGGTGAACACACCATGGTAAGTCGATCTAAGTACGTCGACTTCAGCTACATTAGTCACGTAGCTGAAGTTGCGTAACTTAGATCGATCCCTCCTCTCCCCCCCCCCCCAGTGTAGACCAGGGCTAAGAAAATAAAACAGAGCACGCAAAAGATTCACTAAAGAAACTGGTTACAAATAATAATTCCTCACCCTAGATATTGGTTCAGGTAGAGTCCTTCACAGCTCTTTTCTAACCTGGGTCCAGCAGGTCTTCACCTAGTTCAGTCTTAGCTGTTTCCAGCAGTCATCTTGGGTGGGGAAGCAGGGGAGAAGTGACCACCTGAATTATCTCACTCCCCACCCTTAAATAGGATTTGCATAAGATGGGAGTCCTTTGTTTTCTAGTTTGATCTCCCCTCCCCAGCTTCTCATAGAAAAATACAGAATGCAAGATGGGTTCCAGTATCAGGTGACATGGTTACATGCCTCTGTAGCGCCCTTGTAGCCATTCTTCACAGGCTGATCCACATATTCACAGGAAGACTACGCTCTTTTACAGTTCATTGTCCTTGTTGATGGGCCAACTGCCCTGTCTGGCTTTTCCATTTTTGTACTTGAAGTGTTAGCAGTCGGCATCACCCAAAGTAGCATGGTTGAAATACAGATACATAGTCAATATTCCTAATTTCAGATACAGAAATGATACATGCATACAGATAAGATAATCAAATTCAGTAAATCATAACCTTTCCAATGATATCTCACATGAGCCATCTTGCATAAAATATATCTCAGTTATGTCATATTCATATCATAAGCATATTTTCATAAAGAATATGGAATGACATGTCACACTATTTATCTGAGAATCATGTATAAAGAAAATTTAAAAAATAAATAATGATTAGCTTCCTGTGGTTACCTGTGTAGAAAGATCTCCCTGATGAGTGTCTTTCATACAAAGAACACACTAAAAAATTTCCAGAACCTGTTACGTTTCCCTTTTTCCTATCTGCAGTACATGTACAACCAAATTCACCACAAGCACGAGCAGGTGAAACTCTAATGGCATGGTTCATTGATTGGCTGTGAGCCAGTCATCAATGAAACATGGAGAGAGAAAAATATAGTTCTTCAGATTTGTATGCTGCCTGAAACTAAAAGCTCAGGAAAACATGCCTGATCAAAATACGTTTTTTGGAACAGGCAACATTTATTATATTAACCACCTTCATTTCCCCCCAGATTTTTACATAGAATGGAAAGCACACTTTGGGTACCCAGTGGTGGAAATTTGACCTAATAGGAGCACAATGGTATATGCTCTGCCTTATCCTTGTTCTGCTAGATGCCCAGAGATAACCAGTGCTGCCCAGAAAGTGGTTGGGGTATGGATGGGACCAAGTCACCTGGGAGATGTGCTTGTGTAGCTCTTATGGAACTCGAGCCATAAATTAAAGTGACTTCCTCCAATGGAATTATACAAGGGAAGGTGGTATAGTGGAGGAAATACCAAAGTAGACCTTCCCCAGGGGTGAATCCTCCTCCAAAACAGTAGCCCTATGCACTGGGAAGCACCCACCTGAGTCTGCAGAGTGAATCATATCCTTTCTTGGGAAAAAAACTCTTCATATTTAGCTGGTTTTCAAGCTAGGTTTCTGTAGCAAGAGGAAGAACTGCCTCAGTTCAGTTTGATATTTATGAAGCTCTGGTTTTCTATAAATATAGAAATCCTCATTCCAGATAGTGATGTGCTGGGGCCCATGTGCAAGTCTAAAAAATCATCAGTGTAGTAGTTGCCTCTCTTATGAGTCTAGAGACTGAGAACTACCCCTCTCACACACACAAAGTGGGCACTCCCAGTCACACATAAGGTGATCCAAGACAAGCTTTCATTGCTGCTTCATGTGCCATACCTGGGGTGACCTAGTGAATTCAGCAGCAAAACTTCCATTGATTTCAAGGGGGTCAGGATTTCACCCTGATCTGTAGTTTCCTTTCCGCATGCTGCCAATCTTGTTCTTTTCAAGGGCATGACTTTTTAAAATACATTTGTTAATTTACAGTGCAATAGCCTGACCAAACTCAATACATGAATGATGAATAGGAATGTTATTTCTTGGTTACAATTCAAAAACCTGAAAAAATACCCTTTTTTTTTATGTCTCTGCATTCAGCCCAGCCATTCAACATTTGAAATAAAAAAGACAAATATTATTAAATGTGATTTACTTAAATCAGGAAATGGATGAAATATCACTCTTTCTAGCCCTAATTCAGGACAGTACCTCTTTGGGACATCCCTTAAGCACGTCCTGAATACAGAAGGACTTCATCAGCATGCTTTCCTGAATCAGGGCCACATTGAGAGGAAGTGTCATCTAGTGGATAGAACAATTAACTTGGAGTCAGGTCACCTAGGTTCTATCCCCTGCTTTTTTGTAGACTTTTTATTTGACATTGGGAAGGCCACTTAACTTCTCAGGGCCTCAGCCTCCCATCTGTAAAATGAATAGAGCTGGTCATTTTGGCAGAATGTTTCTCCATTAGAAACCACTAATTCAACAAAACTGGAACATTTTGCAGGGATGAATCAATTCTATAGAGCAGTGTTTCCCAAACTTGGGACATCGCGTGTGTAGGGAAAGCCCCTGGCGGGCCGGGCCGGTTTGTTTACCTGCCCTGTCTGCAGGTCCGGCCGATCACGGCTGCCACTGGCCACGGTTCACTGCTTTAGGCCAATGGGAGCTGCTAGAAGTGGCGCGGGCCAAGAGACGTACTGGCTGCCGCTTCCAGCAGTTCCCATTGGCCTGGAGCAGCGAACCACAGCCAGTGGCAGCCGCCATCAGCCAGACCTGCGGACGAGGCAGGTAAACAAACCGGCCCGGCCCGCCAGGGGCTTTCACTACACAAGCAGCGTCCCAGGTTTGGGAAACACTGCTGTAGAGGATTTTCAAAGCAAAAATATCATAAATGTTTCATATTGACAAGGTCAAAATATTTTGTTTCACAAATGCTGAAGCATTTCATTTTCATAAGGTCAAAGCTGTTCATTTAGGCTTTGCTTTTTGACATTTATATTATCATTATATTATTTATAAAAAATTGAATATAAAAGTCAGAATGGTATAGTCTAAAAGGAAGCACTTTGACCTTACCAAAACAAAATGTTTCAATAAGATCATTTCAATATTTCAGAAACATTTTTTTTTCAAAAAATTTATTTTATGGGAAATTTTGAAAAAATTGCTCTTTGGTTCTGATTTGGGCCGAAAGGATAATTTGAAATGTTGGAATATCCCGTGGAATAGAAATTCTGTGTTTTAACCAGCTCTAAAAATGAGTTTAATACTCCTGTTTACCTGCTGTGAGATTTTATTAGATAATGTTTTTTAAGTGCTTTGAGATTGCCTAATGAAAGGTGCTCTGTTATGTCAGTATGAAGAGTTATTATTGTATTGGCTCATAGAGCTAACACGGAGAGCAACTCCCATTCCAACAGAGGCAATTTGCGATCCTCATCTAGGCAACCAACTTACATACACAGTTCTCCACTTCAGGGAATATATTTTCTCTAAGTATTTTACTGCAGTTAGATTTTTGTTTAGTTTTGTTCTGTTTCTTGCTAGTAAAAGGTAAACTGCTTCTGTGCAGTAAGCAGTAAGAATGACACTTGAAAAAGTCTGGATTGTTCAAGCTTCACTCAGTTTCTTCAAAAACAAAGCACTCACAATGGTACATAATGAGTTTTCATCTCTGGGGGTCAAAAGTTGCCATGTTATTTACTTCGGTATGTGGAGAGTAGGGGAGTGTTTTATTCCAAGTGTATAGATTGAATCAATAAAGCTGGACTCACCCAGTCGCAAGCAGCAAAGGACAAGATCCCCCTCTTGTGACTCTGCATCCCAGTGCTACTCTCCAGGTTGACGCATTACAGTGAGGACAAAATATCCAGTAAATAGGTCTTCCTTTTTTAATATAATTTTATTGGCTGCACTCATGGGAATGGGCAGATGGGTCAATTGCAATTCTTGAATGAGAAGAAGCAGAGAAAATGTACAGATTTAATATAGATAGATAGATGTAATATAGATGTAGGGGGGTGACTTTATCACTGATGAAAATAAGGAACTGAAAGCACAGGTTACTGTCAGCAGCAGACCACTAGCTGATTACGTTTAAGCTTCCTATGCATAGCTCTGCCAATGCATTTCAGTTCTGTCCTGCAGCAACCTTCACATTTCCAATCTGTGCTGAGTCTAGCTCATGTTATCAGCCCCTAATTTACATCTGGACTAGAACCATATACATCAGTGTACAGTGAGGCAGACTTTTAAAAGACATCAGTTCCCATTTAGGCATCTATAAAGTTTTCCAAAAATGCTGAGCATCCAGCAACTCCCAAAATTTGGGCCAATATGCAAGACTAGTAGTTTTAAGCAGGAGTATGGCCTGTGTATTTCAACTCCAACCCCTTTCCAGTATCTCTGTCTCTAACCTAAGAGTAGAGATGATTGGATGTTCCACTGCAAGTGGGTGTTCCACTATGTTGTTCAATGAAAAAAATGCCAATTATTCATGAATACATTTTTCCATTATTTGACCAGGTCTACATTCTCTGATACTAGGGATATTTGTTAGTATTCATACTTTCCACTTCTACCTGAACTTTTAACCTAACGAAAAAAATGAAAAAAAAAAACAGGTGAAACATTCCAGACGGTTATTTTCTCTAGAACACAGTGGAGATAATGGTAACATTCTGATACATGAACAGGAATGGATATAATGTATTATTTTCTGGAAAGCTATGTCTACCCCCATGTAACTTGAATGGCATACAGATAAAGTAATAAATAGCAAGCTAAAAAATTATATGGAATGCTTTTCTTCTAAGGACGCTTAGTTGGGGACCTATCTGTACCATTAGCGTTGGTCCTATGGTGATTAAAAAGTGTATGTATGCCAAGGTCATCTTCCTTCATACTCTTTTCAGAAACAAATTGGATGGAAATGGGAAAAGTGGAAGAGGATGCCAATAACTTGGTCTGGAACAAGAATAGCTCCTATCTGGGCTGACATTTAAAGTAGGAAGATTTGAAAGGCGCTTCCAAGCCCCTTGGGATTAGATCATCATTTGTTGTAAAACATACAACGCAAGGCATTTATTCGCTAAAATGACACAATCAAAAAAGCACAGAGAAAACATTGTGCATGGAATTTCAAACATCTCCACACACAAGCTGTTCCGCACTCTTTCCAGCGCTGCACTAATGGGGAGGATTTGTTGATTGCAGATGATAAAACAGGCTATTCTTTTTCACTGTATTGTCAAAAGGTGAAAGAAAGAGTTCTCATCCTGTTCCTCAACATCCAATAACTCTTAAAATACCCAGGGAATAAGGGCTGGTACAGGGGGGAAAGCTATTGGTTTTCTTTTTATCTTTTTGCAATAATAGGTGATTATATACCTAACAGGAAGAAAACAACTGTACTCAAGTACTGCAGCACTTAGTGGGTTTTATGTTGACGATTATTGTATAATAGCACTTTGCCTGCAGAATGATACGGTTCAAACAAGAGTAATAGTGGACTCAGTTGAATAGGGTAATTATCTACATGTGCAGGATTTGAAAGTGGGTGAGGAAATATTCTGACGAATGATCTTGTTTACATTCAGTGTTTCAAATACCAACACATTCTGTAAAACAAGTGTAGAGTTGCTGAAGGACCTGATCCTATGAAATACTGCTTGCTTCCTGTGAAATGCTGAGAAACCTCAACTCCTACTGATTTGAATGGGAGTCAAGGGCAACATAGCAGCTGGCATGATGAGTTAAAACTGAGCTTTGACATGATATAGTCAGACTGTATTTCATATCAGAAAGGTGTTTTTCAACAAGAGATTTTCTTGTCTGCAAAGGCAGAGGTGATTGGTCCCACAAGGCTTTGGGAATCAAACCTACCAGCCAACCAACCAAAAACAGATGCTGACTGGTTATATTACAAAATAAAGAAAAACTCTGCTCACACCGATGTTATTGGAGCAGTTTTCAATTTCACACTCCCTCTGAGAAGGATTGCAATCATCAGCATTTAGTCAACTGCCCCAAATAAATTTTTAGTATATAGAAGATGATGGTGATCCGTTGCATGGCAAATCTTACAGAGAGTCAAAAAAAATGGAAGCTTTGTAAATCACAAGCTTTCTGGAAGATAGGACCTGATTATGTATTCATACATAATTAGCTGCTTTGTCTTTCATTTGAAGATCCCAAGACACTTCAGAAGCATTGATTAATTCTCACAGCTTCACCCCTTTAATATGTTTAAGTATTATCCCTATTTTAAAGATGGACAACAGAAAGGTTAAGTGATTTGTACACTTTCACATAGTGAAGCAGTGGCAGGACTAGGAATGACACCGAGTTCTCCTGACTTCCACTGGTGTCTCTTAACCACCAAGGATAATATGTGGGTCTTTTTAACCTTGTCATTTCTGCTCCTTTCTTTGTGGGTTGTAATCATATAAGTAAGAAAAAGTCCAGTGTTTGAGGTAACCAGATATTCTCTGGTCATTTCTACTTATAGAGGAATGCTCTGCAGAGAAACATGATTTATTCATTCTGGACTTGCAGGTCACACCTGATGCAGCTCTTTGAATTAAACTAATCTGTGCCTTCAATAATATCCTGAAAGAAGAGAAATTAAAAGAGAAAGAGGTCTCTTTCCTATAGTCATAACCAATACCATCTGGAGGCAATGCCTAATAAAACCTCCAGGAAGATGTACAGTAATATTTCTACACACAATATATATTTTAATTTGTTTTTTAAAAATTGTTATTACTACTATACAAAGAAAGGACCAGATACTGCCACTTAAGGGAAGAATGATGTTGTCTAACTGTCTGACTGTCTATTAGATCCATTCAGGTAGATAGATAAATAATCTGTTCATAAGATAGATAGTCAGTCAGTCAGTCTGCGGATGGAGGAAGAATGTTCTTCGTCTCTGTCTTCCTATCAGGTGGATAGAATAGACTGTCAATCTAATCATTTCAAATTTATTTGCACTCAGAATGTGAAGGGCATGTGAATCCATTTTATGCATATTTTGATCTCCTGCTTAACAATCCACCTGAGGCTTGTATGTGTGTATTGTTTTGTCTCTACACACCATGTCGGGTGTATCGCTAACACTACATAGTTCGCTCATTTGGTATATATTTTTAAATATATCTGGGTGGGCACCATAACTGCTTCATAAAATTGTAGATTAAAATGGAGCTAGTGTTTTGCAATACAAATGAAATCATTAGAATGCAGCATTTTCATTTCATGTCAAATGATGTGACATGATGATGCTTTCAGCTCACTGTAGGCTGGCATCTTGCACAGAAACGTAGCAGAAAGGCTAACTCATTTGGATTGCATTGTCACAGTTTAAAAGCTAAAACCTTGTAACATAATTTCAATGAGACCTGAAGAAAACAATAATGAGTTTTAATGTAATTTAAATTAACTGGACACATGCTTGCAGTGACAATTATGCAAACATGCTCAAGACCCCATGGAGCTAACAAGGAAATTAGGACTCTGAATGAACAGTGCTTGAAATCCCTTGAAAAATTACATGTTCTGCAAACAAATAGTCATTTGCTTCCTAATCTGTTTTAACAGTAATATCGAAAGGGAAGATTTTCCAAGCACATTGAAACATTTTGTTTTGGTAAGGTCAAAGTGCTTCCTTTTAGACTATACCATTCTGACTTTTATATTCAATTTTTTTATAAATAATATAATGATAATATAAATGTCAAAAAAAAAATTTATCCCGGTGTAACTCCACTTACTTCAGTGGAGATATCTAAGGCCTTGGCTACACTTGGGGATTCACAGCGCTGCCGCGGCAGCACTGTAAAACGCAAGTGTAGTCGCGCCGCCAGCGCTACAAGAGCTCTCTCACAGCGCTGCAAGTACTCCACCTCTCCGAGGGGAATAGTGTGCAGCGCTGCAGGGGCTGATTACACAGGTCTACAATTTTTGAGAAGTCGTCTGCTTCAGAGATAAAATGTGCTATTTAGTATGTATTTTCCTGTGCTGAATTCAAATATGACAATTAAAACAACCGATTGGCTACTGTTTCTAAGATATTTAAGTTTTTACATTTTATGTCTATGTATATTGTGTAGATAGTAGAGTTTTAATTATAAATTGTAAACCTAGGGCTTTTCATGTGTTTATGGTTGCTTTACATGTTAATATTTCACCTGTCCTGTTTATGTAACACTTTAAAAATCAGCAAAAGGGTTATAGAAACAAAATTGATTATGAAACAAAAGGCAAAAAACTATTATGTACATCATTTAGTCCTATTCAGTGTCTACTCGGCGCTTCTTGGCTTGTCTCTTGTATTCATTAAATGGAGCATCTCTTGTCACTGTCCAGCAATAGTCTGCAAGCATTGATGGGCTCCATTTGCCCTGATAGCGTTTCTCCATTGTTGCAATATCCTGGTGAAATCACTCGCGGTGCTCGTCGCTCACTGCTCCACAGTTCGGTGGAAAAAAATCTAGATGAGAGTGCAAAAAATGTTTCTTTAGTGACATGTTGCAACCAAGGCTTTTGTATGCCTTGAGGAGGTTTTCCACCAACAACCTGTAGTTGTCTGCCTTGTTGTTTCCAAGAAAATTTATTGCCACTAACTGGAAGGCTTTCCATGCCGTCTTTTCCTTGCCATGCAGTGCATGGTCAAATGCATCATCTCGAAGAAGTTCACGAATCTGAGGACCAACAAAGACACATTCCTTTATCTTAGCTTCACTTAACCTTGGAAATTTTCCACGGAGGTACTTGAAAGCTGCTTGTGTTTTGTCAATGGCCTTGACAAAGTGCTTCATCAGACCCAGCTTGATGTGTAAGGGTGGTAACAAAATCTTCCTTGATTCAACAAGTGGTGGATGCTGAACACTTTTCCTCCCAGGCTCCAATGACTGTCGGAGTGGCCAATCTTTCTTGATGTATGGGAATCTCTTGCACGACTATCCCATTCGCAGAGAAAACAGCAGTACTTTGTGTATCCAGTCTGCAGACCAAGCAAGAGAGCAACAACCTTCAAATAGCCACAAAGCTGCCACTGGTGTTGGTCATAGTTTATGCACCTCAAAAGTTGCTTCATGTTGTCATAGGTTTCCTTCATATGGACTGCATGACCGACTGGAATTGATGGCAAAACATTGCCATTATGCTTTAAAACAGCTTTAAGACTCGTCTTCAATGAATCAATGAACAGTCTCCACTCATCTGGATCGTGAATGATGTTGAAGGCTGCCATCACACCGTCGATGTTGTTGCAGGCTACAAGATCACCTTCCATGAAGAAGAATGGGACAAGATCCTTTTGACGGTCACAGAACATGGAAACCCTAACATCACCTGCCAGGAGATTCCACTGCTGTAGTCTGGAGCCCAACAGCTCTGCCTTACTCTTGGGTAGTTCCAAATCCCTGAGAAGGTCATTCAGTTCACCTTGTGTTAGGAGGTGTGGTTCAGAGGAGGAGGATGGGAGAAAATGTGGGTCCTGTGACATTGATGGTTCAGGACCAGAAGTTTCATCCTCTTCCTCATCTGACTCAAGTGAGAATGATTCTGGTGCATCAGGAACTGGCAGTCCTTCTCCGTGGGGTACTGGGCGTATAGCTGATGGAATGTTTGGATAATGCACAGTCCACTTTTTCTTCTTTGACACACCTTTCCCAACTGGAGGCACCATGCAGAAGTAACAATTGCTGGTATGCTCTGTTGGCTCTCTCCAAATCATTGGCACTGCAAAAAGCATAGATTTCCTTTTCCTGTTCAACCACTGGCGAAGATTTGTTGCACAAGTGTTGCAGCATATGTGTGGGGCCCACCTCTTGTCCTGATCTCCAATTTTGCAGCCAAAATAAAGGTGATAGGCTTTCTTAACCATAGTGGTTATACTGCGCTTTTGTGATGCAAAAGTCACTTCACCACAAACATAGCAGAAGTTATCTGCACTGTTCACACAAGTACGAGGCATCTCTGCTCACTTTGGCTAAACAGAAATGTGTCCCTTTGCAAAATCAAACACTGACAAATAAGAGAGCACGACACTGTATGATTTCTAGAGCTGATAGAGGGCAATTTGTTCAGCAGAGTGATGTAAGCTTCGTTATGATTGCATCATCCATGACTTCTAGGAATAACATGATGCAATTCATATCATGTATGACGCAATACCAGCTTCAGATTGCATCATTCATTGTTTTGCCTAAAAAGCAAGTACTGTCCAAACCCAGTCATAGATTTATTCATAGATCCAGTCAAAGATGTATTTTAGTCATTTCTGGTTTAAATTGAGATCCCTTCCCTTTATAACTCACTTATCCTCCGCCATTCCCAAGTCAAGGGTCGTATATACTGACCCAATAACATATCTTGAAAACTAGAGCCAATCAACAATTTTAAGCATCATTTTCGTTCTCAGTGACCCAGAATTAGTAAAGTTTGACTACATTTATTTCAGAAGCATTTTGGCTGTAGAGCAGTGTTACACTGGCACTTTACAGCGCTGCACTCGCTGCGCTCGGGGGGGTGCGTTTTCACACCCCTGAGCGCAGCAAGTTGCAGCGCTGCACAGCGCCAGTGTAGCCAAGGCCTCAGTGATGTATTTGTCCTACATGCTTAAGACATTTTCCTTGCAAATTATCTAGTTTAGTAAATAATTTTGGATCTAATCCTAAATATTGATCCTAACATTCAGAGCCTTCTGCTGGCTAGGATCTGATGCTGAGTATTTTGATTCCTGAATTTGGTGCCTAAATATTCTAGAGCTTAGCCCAGTGTAAACAGACAGCCATATAAATACTGTACACTATTAGAAAAAATGAAAAGTATCTTATTCTCCAATGATGCATTCAGTCCACATTAAACACTTTGTTAGCCATTGATTAGTGTTTGCATTGTATATTCTTTACACTGGTTTGCTTCATGTTGTAGGATTTTCTGCCTAGTTATGATGCTATTTGTTCTAATCCTGTAGTCATTACACAAGCAAAACTCCCATTGGGGTTCATGGGTGATAAATTACTTTGAAAATACACAAAAGCTACATGAAGGATGAGAAATCAAAGAAGGTCACACTCAAGAACGAAAGTACAAGGATAGTTTTGAGGTTCCAAGCTTCTTTGAACTTCTTTGAATTAATTCTTCTTATGTACAAGGATTCATCCATAGCGTCCTGTTAGTTTAGAAATATACTGCAGGGGGGCACTGGTACTATTATACAGAATTGAACAAAGAATTGCTATCTAAGATGATACAGATAGATATATTAATTAAAGAACGAACCTGGGCTGTTCACTGTCTTAGTGAAGTCTTATTCTAAAACTCAAGATGAACTTTATAGATTGCTATAGACCTACATGAATATTACACCCTGTGTTGGATCAAATACTTTAAAAAATAAGTCTTTGGGGATAACAAAGAATGTAGTTAAAAAAAGAACTAGATACATTCATGGAAGATAGGTCCATCAATGGCTATTAGCCAGGATGGGCAGGGATGGTGTCCCTAGCCTCTGTTTGCCAGAAGCTGGGAATGGACGACAAGGAATGGATCACTTGATGATTTACCTGCTCTGTTCATTCCCTCTGGGGCACCTGGCATTGGCCACTGTTGGAAGACAGGATACTGGGCTAGATGGACCTTTGGTCTAACGCAGTATGGCCGTTCTTATGTTCTCACGTAGGCAATTTTTATTCCTTTAGCCAGAGTGTTCTGTAGTTGGTGATAAAAACACAACAACCCACAACATCACCACCTACCTGAAATGGGCAGGACCCAAAAATCACCAACAGTTGATAATACCCATACATATTCTCAAAGAACCCAATTCAAGTATGTACTACAGTGCATATATGGTTATTTTTCATTATGTTGTTATTCACTGTCTCCCATGTACCCATCACCATGGAATCCAGGTGCCAAATACAAGAATTAAAAATCTTGTCATTATTCAAATATGGATCAGTTCCTCAGTTCCTCCCTTGATGAGGTATTAGACAAAGTGAGAGTGCCTTTATACATTTTATAGGTAGATCATATTATTCCATAGACTCTACTATGAGAAGGTTGTCTAGGAGCAAGAAGGGAACTTCCTGACCTTACACTGCTGTCTTTATTGAAGAAATGTCTTTACTATGAGGTGTGGCTTGCTCTGTGCTCTACAGAGGCAAGACAGAATACAGTCTGATCTTTCAACAAGGCAAAATCTCTCCTGTAGCTCCCAGCATGCAAGGTCTGCATACCCACCAGACCATCCTGTATGAAAATGAGGCATAACCCCTCCTACAAGTCTACCCATTCTCTAATGGTAGGTGTAGAAGTCATCCCCCTGGAATGCTAGGAGGGACCAGTCCCTGCTTTGAGGAGACCGCAGCATGTGTAGTTGGGCCTGGCCCTCTACAGGGAATACAAACTGGGGTGAAGGCTCCTGTCACCCTCCTCTTACCCTGCACACCCATTCATGGACCAGACTTAATCTTGCCATAATCAGTTAATTCCACATTTCTTAATTTATTCCTTGATGCAGGGCTCTGTTACTTTTGTTTTTATCCTTATTTCAATGACATACATGCAATCTGCCACAGGCATTTGGAACAGGCCTGGCTATCATCCATATAAATAGGATTAGAGAGCATAACGTTACTGATGTAAAGGCAAAAAAGGGGTCATATGACAACTTCTGAAAACATCTGTCTTGCTAGTTTGGGAAAGCTGTGCCTTTCGCAGCCAGCCAAGCTCTTCTCCTTTTAGTCTTCTCAAAAGTGATACAATTCAGAATAAGAGCATTACATTAAGAAGTCAACTGGCAGGCAAACAATGCAGGAACTCATGCCAAGGGAAGAAGTGCAGCACACTATTTCTAGGACAACTACAGTAGTAGAAATGTTGTTTGAGCAAAAATAACAAAAAGCACTAAACTAGTGGGGAGAGGAGCAGAGAACAAAACCAAAGAGGCTGGATAGAATCTGACACAGTCGTTTCTTTTTCCAACTTCTTTGTGGTGTGCATTAGGGCATCTCCAGAAATAGTTAAAAGAACTCTTTCTGATTTGAATAGGATTTCAACCAGAGAATTACTGATGTTGACAGATACTAAATTGAATTACTAACAGACAAGAAGAATAAATTCATCAGGCAAGTTTCTTTTTGGTTGATTCACTGCTGGCAGTCTATTAGGCATTACCAAGTACATCTTAGAAGCTGTCTTATTTCCATGGCTACTGACTTACCAGCCTACCCTGAATTTCCAGTGTCCCATCATGTTAGTGAAAAAAAATGTGTCATAAATAGGCTTAGAAGGATTACACTTGTATCTGTAAATGTGAGTAAATGTTGTTTTCAAAGTACACACACAAACCAATGAAAAAAATATTTCCATAGAAAATAATTGAAATTTACTGATAGGCAAAGTAAGAAAAATGCTCCTTGAGAACTAGAGTTTGATTTAAGGATATTTACTTTATATTTTGACATGTGCTGTTGATTATAATAGTGATAAAGCTTTAACTTCTTGAATCTCAACACCTATTGTCATTAAACTATTATTGTTTCACCTTCCCCCATAATTTCCCTCAACTGTAAACATTTAAATCAATGAAAATTGAAAAAATGCTTAAAACCCATTATGTCACACAGCTGTCAAAATTTAGATCAATAAAATTAAAAAATGCTTTAAAATAACCATTGATATTAGCCATCAAAATTATAAAAAAATAAAAAAATGAATTCTGTCAAGCATAACTGTACCAATGCCGCAGGTTGATGGTGCCGGAGGAACTGTGCTGCCTTTTGCATGAGATATAAAAGTGAAGTGGGGTTATTGGCAATCCCATGGCACTTTTCAGAACAGTGAGGGTATGTTAACCCTAGTTTACTGGCTGAACTCCAAGTTGGTTAATTATATTCTGCCTCCCTAAAGTTCACCCTCCAGTTTCAATTAAAGAAGTTATTAATTACTTCCTCTCCTAAAAACTGTTAGTAGTACTGCTGACCCAGAAAGACTGCTGCATTCCAGCAGTGCTGTGTTTATACAGCAAAGTGCTTTGGGATCCTTATGATGAAAGTCTCTATATAAGTGTGAAGTATTATTAGTTTTATTATTACCAGTGTGTCAACAGCAATGCTACAGGATTGTTATTACTTTTAGCAATTAATAGATTTTATTTTTATGGCAACCTGGGCACTTTACAATCAAAGAATGCAGCTCACATTCTAATTAAAAGTCCACATCTTAAAAATAATAGATAATATTGTTAACTATCAGGCTGAAATACCAAGGTTTGTTGTTTTTGTTTTTTGTTTTGTTTGTTTTGTTGTTGTTGTTTTGTTTTCAAATTAAAGAGTCTGGATTTACAGACTAAACAATGGAGTTTAAATCACTTGCCTCTAGAGACTATTCTGAAACCCAACACATTCCACTGGCTGTAATTCTGCAGTGAGCTCTGAACTCCTCATGAAGAGGTCATTTCAGGATCAGACACATTGTTAGGAAATTTCCCTTTTTTAATTATTTTTAATTACTCTTAGTCACACCTCTTTGTATCACACTAAAGGCTTGTATACACGTCGAGGTAATGAACTCTACACAGGTGTTATTTCTAAAGCACACTAATGTGTTGTGCATTCGTTGGTCCATGTAGACCCTGCTGGTGAGAACCAAAGGTTGCCTAGAGTGCTGTGATGTACCACTGTTTCAAACAGCACTACATTAAAGTGCACCAGAGGGATCATCACTCAGGCATAGTTTAGCTCTTTAATCGTTTCTCTTAAAGTAATCCCTGTAGGACCTTATCATTTCTGCTGTTCTTCTCTCTGTCAGTATAAAGGCCTTTCAGACCTGAAATCCCACCACCCTCTGACCTGAGAAAACACAATAGCAAAGGGTACTCAAAGTTAGTGAGATACTTGGTAGGAATTCAAGTATGCCAGCTGGCATATTCAATCAAACCATTGGAAACAGTGAGTCTGGAACTCTTGCAGTTAATACATAATATGTTAGACATAGTAATTGGAACCATATTGGTTCAGCATGGAGTCCCTACTAGGAATTGAGTAAATTGGTTCCATAAAGTTTAAAGCACACTGTGGCAAAGCCCCTCCTTTTCTGCCTTCCAAGTTTCATAAATAAGTAAATGTTTAGATCACTAAGGCTCTATTCTTTCTTTCCAAAGAAATAATCAATATAATATTTTAGAAGTATTGTGCAACTTTTTTTTTCTCCCCGAGTATGGATAGAGCAAACTAAAGAAGCTCAGAGATTTGGATAAATATATGGAACTAACTGTAGCTAAATAAGCACTCAATCCTATACAAATGATCTGGACTTCCTGATAATGGCCTGGAAATGTAACTAGAAAATGCTTCCTCATAGTTCCTATGCATACTGTTCCTGGCGATGCCTGAAAATACTAGTGTGAGGCAGCAAATGTGCAATGAAAAATAATTTCAAGGAAAAGAGAGAAATATTTAAGAATTTCGTGAAAAATGTTCACATTTTCTAATCAACCCTAGAAAACACTATGGGCCAAACACAGAAGCATGTGCCACAAAATAAAACAAAACAAATGGTTAAAACCCCCATAATCTACCCAGGCAGTTTACTCCTATCCACAGGAAAGGAAGAAAAATAAATATTGTTATTATTCCTTAACACTTAGTAAATGGCTCAGGGTGTCATATAAATAAGGAATATATTTTTCAGGGTTATTGATTTCATTTTGGGGGATTCTTTTTAGCAATTGTTGAGCTTTGTGTAGATGTCAAAAATTCAACATTTTTGAGTGACTTTGTACATACTGTAATGACTAATGTATATTATATCTGCTTCTTATTATATGGCATCTCCATTACTGAAGGTTTGCAACCATGGTAGCCCATTCTGTACAATCCTCTGCTAATCTCTTTGTAGACAAATAGTCCATTTGATCCACCCAGGATACTACCTTGTCCATCCAAGATCTTCTTTTTTCTGCCTCGTGTTCTTCTGCCATCAGCTTTCCCTTCCAATGCCCGTAAACATGCATTGCCTGCAGAAAACCATTAAAAATGCCCTGCAAATTAAATCTTTGTTTTCATAGGATTTCTGACTAGCATTTGCTGAGGTCCCATATTTTTTCACTGGTTATGCAGTCTACACAGGATATTTTCAGAATTCTTCTATAACACTATAATTTGAAGGATTGTAGTTTCTTTATTATTGATTGCTTGAATGTCAGTATTTCACAACCGCAATTTAACACAGACCAAATATAAGTTTTTAAGAGTTGGAATTTAGTTGTTAGATTTATGTCCCTTCAGATGTTTATTCTTCCACTCCCTGGGGTTAAGCCTATGACTACAGTGTATAAGGTGTTCGGATTCCTTCCGAGACTTCTTTCCACTTGGATTCCCAAGAAGTCAGTTTGACTCAAGACTTCATCACTCAGGTATCTTTATCTGGCATACAGCAATGCTATGCTGAGTTGATCAGATTCAAAGATAGAGGGGGGAGGGGGGTGCAGGGTACACCATAGATCCAAAGTTACACAGAAACCCTCTCTCTTTATTTACATTTACACATTACATTCCATTTATTATATATTACATCACAAGTTTTTTGGATTGGCTTGGTTACTTTGCAGGAACCAATCCCTGTGCAGCATGCTCTGTCCACACATTGCCCATGTTTGACTTACTCTTCAGCCCACCTCTACATTCCTAACTTATTTTATCCGTTGTTATCTTGTTCATAGTAAATGGTTCCCTGGGTGTTCTCCCTCTTATCTTAGCTGGCTTAGACATTCTGTCTCTTTACCCTACTAACCTACTTACTTATTTTTGCTAGCACAAATGTTCTGTTTTCAGTCTGATTATTTATTTACCTCCCTAATTCTAGCTTTCAGGGAATAAGGCCACCCTTCACGTGTTTAATTACTCATTAAACAAGTCAAGCCAGGCCTACCTACCTTCCACTGATTTTCTTTTCTTTTTTTCTTTTTTTTTTACGTTACCATTACTTTAATTTGCTTCATATTCCTGTCTTTCTGTGCTTTCTTTTTCATGTTTATTACCCAGCAACACATACTCAAGCCCACAGTAGTTGTAATCATTTGAACCACCATTAAAATTAAGCTCAAAGTACAAAGGGGGTGCAGGCTCACTTCCCCTGATATAGGTTGCTAAGGTGTCTCCACTGCCTGTACAATACTGTCCCCAATTTCCAGATGCTCAGCTATTAGTTGAGCAATGGGCTCCAATTACTCTCGTTTTCTTTGTACCAAATCAGTGGTATTAATGGACAAGGGAGGTATGGGCACAAAGAGATTGGCACCAGTAACTCCCATTCAGTGGTGTCTGTCACAGCCTCTGTCACGTTCTTCTTCCTCTGTGCACTTGGCCATAGGAAATAGGTCCCAATCTGAGTCAGAGAGCTGAGGTTCAGACAAAATCTATCCAGGCACCCTCGGTATGGTGTTGTCCCACCAAAAAGTTGTGGTGTCCCAGAGCAGATACTGTGTCTCCGAGCCATACCATCTCCTTCACTCTTTCTTTAATGGCCGGTCAGGCATAACCTCCCTCACTTGTGCTCAGGTTTCTTCATGCTGAGCACTCACAGAACCATCTATTCTTTGATTTGTTTACATCAGGCTGTGTTGATTTCCAAACTTTTCCAAGTGGAATCTGGCCCCAGGGTCAAGAGATTCTGGTGGAAGGGACGGGAAGATCAGGAATGCGAAAGACTGTAAGTGCTATTTTAGCAGCTTTAGAAAAAGAAGAAAAAATGGAAGAAAAAGCTCTGCAGGAGGGCCAGCCCAATGAGTACACTCACCCAGTAAATTCCCAATAGGGCTGCCAGACCCCCTCACCATAGCTGTCTTTTGTAGGGCCCCTTTCACAGGACAGTTGGGGACACCCCATGGCAAAAACCATGATAGCAGGGGTGGTAACTAAAAAGTGTCTAGACAGCAGGGCAGCAACAACTATAACAGGGTGCTTGTCAAAAGGGACAAGGGAGGACATAGCATGTCTGCATGGGTACCACAACTAGTGAAGACCTTTTCAAAGGTGTGGGCAAAGTCCAAATTGAAATGTGGTCAGATGGACACTGAAATTGTACTTGAAGGAGAGGACCCATGCACCCCAGCAGCTTGCAGCAGAAGTCTGAAGTCACAGAATGAGTTACCTTAGATTCTTTATGGTGACAGCATAGTCACAGATTTAGCACCTAGTCCAACTCCCATTGAATTTAATTAAAGTTAGATATTGACTTCACTGGGAGAAGAATTGAACCCTAATTTTTATCTGATTTTCAGAGGTGCCGAGATTTCAATCGGAATTACAGGTGCTCAGCACCTTAGAAATCAGCATGAGGCTATGTCACCTCTGCATTCCATACATGATGACATTGCAACTATGGTCACTAGGGGAATCTGTCTGTACAATTTATTAATTCTATTTGAGATCATAAACTCTGTATATGTTATGCAAATTCCATGGACAAACAGGAGAAATGGTCTGAAGTAAATAGGATGAAATTCAATACGGACAAATGAAAAGTATAAACATAGGAAGGAAAAATCGGTTGGACAAATACAAAATTGGAAATGACTGCCTAGGAAGGAGTACTGCAGAAAGAGATCTAGGGGTCATAGTGGATCACAAGCTAAATATTAGTCAACTGCAAAAAAAAAAAAAAAAAAAAAGCAAACATCATTCTGGGCTGTATTAGCAGGAATGTTGTAAGCAAAACACGAAAAGTAATTCTTCCACTCCATTCCACACTGATTAGGCCTACCCTGGAGTATTGTGTTTTGTTCTGGGCACCACATTTCAGGAAAGATATGTACAAATTGGAGAAAGTCCTGAGGAGAGCAACAAAAATTATTTAAGGTCTAGAAAACATAAGCTATGAGGAAAGATTGACAAAATTGGGTTTGTTCAGTCTGGAGAAGAGAACGGTGATGGGGGACATGATAATAGCTTTCAAGTACATAAAAGGTTGTTACAAGGAGGAGGAAGAAAAAATGTTCTTGTTAACCTCTGAAGATAAGATAGGAAGCAATGGGCTTAAATTGCAGCAAGGGCAGTTTAGGTTGAACATTAGGAAAAACTTCCTGTCAGGGTAGTTAAGCACTGGAATAAATTGTTTAGGGTGGTTGTGGAATCTCCATCATTCAAGGATTTTAGGAGCAGGTTAGACAAACACCTGTCAGGGGTGGTCTAGATAATACACCCCACCTCGATATAACGTGACCCGATATAACACGAATTCGGATATAACGTGGTAAAGCAGTGCTCCGGGGGGACGGGGCTGTGCACTCCGGTGGATCAGAGCAAGTTTAATATAACGTGGTTTCACCTATAACGCGGTACGATTTTTTAGCTCCCGAGGACAGTGTTATATCAAGGTAGAGATGTACTTAATCCTACCATAGGTGCAAAGGACTGGACTAGATAACCTCTTGAGGTTCCTTCCAGTCCTATGATTCTATGATTCTTATTGTGAGTCTGGTCTTCACCTTCTTACTATCTTTTGACCTGCATCTCAAACTAGACTTCCAAAGGGCTCACAAAAGAGGATTGTTAAACTTTGAAGATTGGGTATCCAGTGACAAAGAGATGGCTGCTGCCCAGGACAAACCAGGAACAATCTCAGTTCTTATACTCCAAACTGAGAAGAACTCTAACACCAAAACTGGTACTAGGAACCAGAGGTGATGAGAAGGAAAAAGCGCATGCCCCTACCCCTGATCCCACTCCACTGGTCCAGAGTGAAGGGAGAACATTCTTCACCCTGTAAAAGGGAGTAGCAGATGCTGTAATTCTTTGTACTGTGCCAGCACTTTTGGAAGCATTGGGCTTGATCCTCGATGGCTGCCATTGAGAGTAATTCCATTAACTTCCCTTGCCTTAGACAGAAAACTGCTATCTGGACAGTGCATCTCTGCTCCCCAACTCCTCCCCTTTGGCTTAACACTGTAGTCTAACCTGTTATATAAATGATGCATGGTTCACACCTGTATGTCCTTAAGAACAGGTCCACGTTTGCTGAACTAGAAGCAGGATGTAGAATATGTGTCAAAATAATAAACCATACAGCAATATTGGACCTTACATAAGTGGTTTTTGTCTTCCTGTGAAGCTTGATTAAAGAAGAGAGGCAGAGGCCTAGAAATGTGCTGCTTCAAATAGATTTTAACATGATTTGTTGAACTTATGCTGGCCTTGGAAAGAAAATTCTCATCAGAATCTAAACAAACCTCATTAGCTGCGAGGTTGTAATAGAATTGGAGTTGGGCAGATTAGCTTTGGGTTGCTTTAAATAGTGCTGATCAAGTATAGCCAAAACCCTGCAGTTTAAATCATTCTGGACAGCCTGTAGAAAATCGTTTTGAATTTAAATATTAACTTTAAACTGGACATGTGGTGAAGAATTTGGTGCCATACAAAGTTTAGGTTTAGTTAACCCTCCACTCTGGCAGGATTATGATCCAGATGTTGTCTCCCTGCCTCACTGGGTAATCCAAGCACCTTTCAAGATTCATCTAATCCCAGAGCGCCTCCTTCAGTTGACTAAATCTTTTCTCCCTGATTGCTGCTAAATGTTTCATGGTCCATCCAATTAGACTACTTCTGCTGTTATTGCAATTGCTTGGATTAAAACTCCCTTGAGCTCAATGGAATATTACTGGATAACAGAAGTAAGGCAATGTATGTTGGAAGGGAGATTGTGAAAGGGTTAACTGCATTGTAAAGCATGCTGGATTGTAGCATTGCTAATCCTTCTGAATTTGAATGCCTACTGCAAGAGCACTGATACCAAAAAGGTGAAATAAAAGGTGCTCAGAAGCTCCTGGGATCATAAAACAACAAAACTAATTTTGCCACTGAGTGAGTTCTGCTCCACCAAAGATGAATTTTGGTGACTAGAAGGAAAAGGTCGAACATCCTTATAATTCTCTATATCACAATATCTATCATTTTGCTTACAATCTAAAGGACTTTACCAGAAATAATAGCTCAGACTGCTATCTTAGAAGCACACCTAATAACTTTAATGAACTTCTGCCAGATGCAAAAAAATACCCTTTTATGACTAATTTAGCCTTAAGATATAAACTCGCCCAACTCTCTCCAATGAACTGCCTGGTCTAGTAACTGCCATCATCTTCAAAAATCTCCTTATAATGAGAAAAAATTGAATTAGACTTTAGAGCCTGGGGCCATTATAATAGTTAAATCCTATTTCTCTATTTTGAAGCCAAGCATCTATATTTCTGCTACATAAAGGCACCAGAATTCAATGATGAGATAGGTAATAAATGAGAGAATATTGTAAGGTAATAACTACAATTCTCTTTAAAGGTCATTGATAGATGAGAAATTATTATGTTCTGTTAATGTTACTTCTCATGGTCTGACTGGGCTCCATCCCTTGTCAAAATGTAACCTGGAAAGCTACTCATTCTCCCATTTAAAACAAAAACTAAAAAAAACTAGATTAGTATCTGACAAAACATTCATAGCAAAGAATGCCTTGCTTTGTAAAGTAGTTATTTAAAAGGAAAGAGAAAGTTGCTGAGCAAGTGACATTTCTCTCCTCCTGAGTTTGGGAATTGGAGTCCAACTTGAGTTTCTTTTGCATGCTCCTGGAGGGAAACCAGAAAAAGCTCCCGAGAATGCTGACCATCCTGAAATGGTGCTGTAGCAGGGCATGCTTCACTCTGTTCCTGCTCCCTAGTGCCATAGAAACTACTCAGACTTCACTGGTTAGGTATCCCACTGTGCTGTTTACTTCAGATCCCTTAACCAACACCTTTACAGTTCCATGCTTCAATACTGTTTACAGTATCTCTTGTAACATACTATCAGCCCTTTCCCCAGGGCCCAATAAGGGAAGAGATCTCCCTTTCTTGAAATCTCTTCAAGTCTGGGCTCAGTCAGCCCCATGCCTCTCCCCTGCACGTCCTTCCTGTAACTTTTTATCAGTCCTCAGCGGATGGGCTAATTAATCCTTTATCTCAACTAGCTTGCTAGCTTGATTAGCTAATTACACTCCATTCCCCAAATAGGCCTCTCTAAGGAAACTAATTAGTGCCAGAGTGATCAGAGTGCTGGCTCACCTGCTAGCTCCCAGCACTCTGTCACAGGTGCCCTTTATATAGGTTGTATCCTCAAACTACTAAATGTTAAATAGCACAGTTACAAAATCAACTAATAAAGGACAGCAGAGGGAAAGTAATTAAGAGGGATAAGCAAGGGAGGAAAGATATGTGATCAGATGTCTCCTGAAAAGCAATGGCGAATCAGTAAAAATAATACTTGCATTTTAATTTGGCAGAACTTTTTTTTCCTAACAATTGCAAAACACTTTCCAAACACGAAATAATGAAGCAAAGAAAAATTCCTCTGAGATAGACAGGTATTTCTGTTTCCAGTTTTATAGGGGTAGACTGAGGTACCATAAGTCACAGATGGAGCCTAAGATCCCTGAATAGTGGACTCTTTCTCTAACCACTAGATAACACTTCCTTTGTTGAAGCTGTGAGATATGGGAAGGTTGTTCTGGAGTCTCTAGATGCTAGGAGTTGCATAGGAGAAGACTCTCATATGAACTTTGGTAAAATTGTTTAGAAGGACAGAGACATGCTCAGTGCTATACAAGTATAATGCTGAAGCAGTATGAGATAAGGTCCATGAGACAGGCAGGATGAATTAGAGCAAGAAGAAACATTTAGGCCACAATCAGCACCTCTGAAAAATCAAGCCACTTATTTAGGTCCCTAACCTTTGACACACATGTTGGGAAAAAATTCAACTTAGGGACTTATGTGACTCTTAGTGAACATGTCTAGCTCTTATGGCTGCCAGTTAAGAACTGAATATGTGGGAATAAGTTAAGTCTAACTCTATGGTGCTTGGAAAGTATCAAAATAATAATGAAGGTCTAGATTGTGCCCTTGCCAGAAGTACAGGATTTGTAACAATTTGGGGAATCCGTCTGTACAATTTATGAATTCTGATTGCTATTGTGAGGTTGTTCTTATTAAAATTTCTATATCATGGAATGCCTGACAAGCCTAAAAACATGTCTCTCCCAGTCTAGGTACAACGGAGAGTAATTAACCTTAACAAACTGTACTCTGATTGGTCAATAGGCATGCTAAGAAGGTTGGCTGGAGCTGGAAGAAGCCACTTCCTCCAGCGTGTCAATAGGAGGCTGGAGTTTGGAGAGAGAAAAATTACAAGAAGCAGGACAAAGAGATCATGTGGTGGTGATGGGACATATAAACTCAAGGAACTCACAGAGAGAGTCAGGAAACTTTGGGCATGAGAGAGAGAGAGAGAGATGGGCATGTTTTTGTAGCATGGGGGGGTGAGTTTAGCTTTGGGCCAATAACGTCAAAGAAAGCAAGTTGACCTAGAGCATGAGGCTCCATGGAAGTCTCGCCATGGCCTGCAGCATAAGAGTCCTAGACCTCCAGAGGACCCAGACCCCAGTACAGAGTATGCTCCTGAAGAAACTGAAGCAGTGAAATGAGTGTAGGGTTTTGTATAGATCTCTGCATATCTCATGCTGTTAGAGAGCAGTGGTGTTTTAGAATGCTGTGCAAAGTCTGCCTGTGCATGTGTTTTATATATTACGTCTATCACATGCCCCTTAGCCTCATAGACTTTAAAGCCAGAAGGGACCATAATGATCATCTAGTCTGATCTTCTGCACATTGCAGGCCACAGAACCTCACCCATCCACTCCTGTAATAGACCCATAACCTCTGGCTAAATCACTGAAGTCCTCAATCATGATTTAAAGACATCAGGTTACAGAGAAAACACCATTTACTCTAGTTTAAACCAGCAAATGACCTGTTCCCCACCCTGCAGAGGAAAGTGGAAAAAACCCAGGGTCTCTGCCAATCTGATCTCGGGGAAAACTCCTTCCTGACCCCAAATATAGCAAACAGTTAGACCCTGAGCATGCTGGTGTGACCTACCAGCCAGACACCAGGGAAAGAATTTGATGTAGTAACTCAGAGCCATTCCCATCTAGTGTCTCATCTCCAGCCATTGGTGATATTTGCTACTAGCAGTCACAGATGGGCACATGCCATTGTAGGCAATTTCATCATACTATCTGAATACTTATCAAGCTCAGCCCTGAAACCAATTAAGTTTCAAACCCATGAATAGTGAACCTGTGGACCCTGAACTCCCACAAGATGGAGTTTAAACTTCAGGGGATCCTGAGGGGTCAGCACTAGTAACACAGGCTAGTGGGGTGTACAAAACATGTTGCTCAGCCCCAAGGTATGGCACAACAACAAAGGGGAACGAATTCAGAATCTTACTCTCCCTGATGCCCTTATCCAAACTTGCAAGAGTTAACCATGACCTGGTCCTAAATAATACCTTGTACTTATATAGCACTTTTCAGTGGTAAGTTTCAAGGTATGTTATAAAATTGATAGGCATCATTACACTCATATTTACACATGTAAAGCTGTAGGTAAGAGGAATGCCCAAGATCACACAGTCAAGTCACAGACAGAAAGGATGGTCCAGTGGTTAGGCTCCCACCCCAACTTCCTGTGTGAGTCTGGGAAATCACTTAGGCTTTTTGTGCCTCAATTCCCCATCTGTGAAATGGGGTAGTAGCACTTCTCCACTTCAAAGGGGATTATGAGTGAAGGGCCAAAATCCATTTGCTGTGGATGTAAGATCTTAACTACAGTTTCTGCTAAGAACTTTTCATATAGGCCTGGCTGAGGACTAGCTAACAAAGAACAATACATAGCTAAGAGAAAGCTGGGGTAAAAAAATAACCCTGTGTGTTTCAAGTCAGTGAGCAGAGTCAGCATAACTCCGAATGTAATTGGGCGTCCTTATCACGAATTATAGACACATGAAGCGCTAAAAAAGGCCTCATGGCTACTCCCTGATGCAGGGAGGACATAGTGGTACAATACCCCTCAGATCCCAGACAGAGTTTGGGGAGAGGCCTAATATGATTGACATGAATTATGACACCCTCCCCACACAGATGTTTGCCAATTGTAGCCCACAGAAATGCAAGGGTGAACTTATAAACAATTGTTATTGTTAAGTACTAATTACTACTTTTTTGCTTTAAATCTCCAGGAATGTACCTGTTGGTCAACCGGGAGAGCTGCTACCTCATTCCCCTGGATCCCAAAATTAGGATTTAACCTATACACTTTAATAGACATAGTTTGGGGGTAATTACCTGTGTGTCAGCAATATGTTAATTTGAGCCTTGGGTGGAGCCATTATGTAATCTTTTAGACCATTGGCTTATTGTGCTTATCGTGTCTTGCTGCTAGAACCTATCCAGGGGCTTGGGAAACCCATCCCCATCACTTCTCTCCGCCCAATGAGCACCCTATATAATCTATTGTAATTAATTGTTCTGCAGTGTATCTGAGCCTAATAAGCAAAGTGACACTCTGCCAGCGCTGTGCGTGATAAACTCCTGTGCTTGACCCTACATGGTGTGGATTACTGTTCCTTCAATGAGGGTAAAAACATTAAAGATTATGAATTGCTCAGACACTGGTGGTGAGAGGGGCATGTAAGTACTATAGATAGAGGAGGGGATGGTCTATTCTGACTCCTATCTTTTGGATAATGCTGCTTCCCCGTGAAGAAAATTCACTTTTTGCTACCAAGTACCACATAGGCATGAATATATTCAAATGAAATGATGTTCAAAGCACACATAAAATAGTTAAATATCAAATATTCACAATCATTTCTGTGTTTGCCTGTTAGTACTTTCCAAGTGAAACCTTGTATATAGAGCTTTAACAGTCATCAATGGGACTTTGTCCGTCCCTTTACTTTATTTTTAGTCCATGCTGTTTCTGTTGTGCCCATGTTCTCTTTGATTTCTAAATTTAAAAACTACAGCTTTAGTCAATTAGGGTGAAATTCACCCTGCGTGACGGATCAGCACATGGCCTATGTCCCACTTCAGTGCTCAAAACAGCACTTAAAAGATGTGAAAGTTTTGTGCTGGGTCCTCTGTACAGGGATGAATTTCACCCTAAGAGAAGTTTCCATTTCCTGAAATTAAAGTTCCAGCCTTGTTGCACTGTCTATTTTTACTCCTTTGCTTGTGTGACGGAGCAGGGAGCAGGGCAGATTTGACCTGGGAATGTTGCAGGGGGATTGCAGTGAGGAGGGGGGACTTCCCTTGAAGGAAGCTACCTGAGCTGTAATCTGAGCCAGGGACGGGGGTGGGGAGAATTAACACCTTCTGCCCGGGAGACTGAACAAAGGAGAGGAGCAGCAGGAGGAGTTTGGAGTTTAGTTTCGGTTTGGGCTGGGTGGTGCAACGCAGGGAACCCCAAGCTGGGGTCTAAGCTCCCTGAACCTCCCAGAGGGACCTAATTGAGGGGATCTGGTCGTACCTACACGCTCTGCTTGAGACTGTGTTCCTGTCCTTAAATAAACCTTCTGCTTTACTGGCTGGTTGAGAGTCGCAGTGAATCTCGGGAAGAGGGGTGCAGGGCCCTGACTCCCCCACACTCCGCAACAGCTTGAGAGAGTGGCAAGTTTAACCACAAAACATAAAGCTGCCAATAATGACATTTGGTTAATTACAGCCCTCAGGGATATAGCGCACTTAGCGGATACAGACTAACATGGCTGCTACTCTGAAACTTAACTAATTCTGTGAGAGAAGAACTAGTGTTGTTCTCATTTTACATTCCAAGAGCAGAGAGATCTGGAGAAACTTTGGTATTCTGCAGCCCAAAGGGTGCTATAGCCTGAATGAGAATATATCTGCCACTTACTCAAGCAAGAACCTGGAAGCCTAAAGAACAGAAAGAATTCAAGGTTGGCCCGTTTGCTCCTGCGGTAGGATTTCCAGCCCCCAAATCCACATTACATTAAAACCAGGAACAACCTTAGGTGCCCCTTGTCATTCTCTCAGTTCCTGTCCTCTCTCCAACCCACACAGTCTCTTCTCTATTTCATTTCCTCTTCCAAAAGGGTACATATGTTTTATGGAGGTAGGGGGTCTTTAGGTGCCCAACACCCCTTTGAATTCTCTGCAACATAAGACTGGTGATATATAACCTTGAGGTAACAAACACATGTATCACAGTTGCCAGGTCTTTTTCCAGTAGGAATGGGCAGAGCATCCAGGAGGCACTTTTTAAAAAATATATGGAGATATACCTATCTCATAGAACTGGAAGAGACCCCTAAAGGTCATCAAGTCCAGCCCCCTGCCTTCACTAGCAGGACCAAGTACTGATTTTTTCCCCAGATCCCTAAGTGACCTCCTTAAGGATTGAACTCATAACCCTGAGTTTAGCAGACCAATACTCAAACCACTGAGCTATCCCTCCTCCTTTTTTCTAGTGTTATTATTTGTGTGTCCTAGAGTAGTGATGTGTTAAACATATCCCTGAGACTGCATCATGCCTCAGTCATGGGAGAGAGGATATTCTCTCAGTGGCAAGTGAGACTATTGTCCTCACAAACTCCTTGAAGTGCTTTCCTCTTCCCACCAACATTATTTTAGTCTTCTCTTGAGCCAACTGCTGCTCTTCATCCATATCCATATTTCTTTCAGGCTTTGTAATGTCTACATGACAGCAGTTGTCTTATTTCTTAGAAGCCAGAAAGCTGTATCTCATCCACATATTGGTGACATTCCATCCTATTGTGTCTTACTACCACTTCAAAGCCTTTAGATACATACGTTTTTCAGGGCCGCCATCTTAGTCAACTCACTGGGGATTGAACCAGGGATCTAAAAGCATAAGTCGATACAGTTTGATATAAAAAGCCACATTCTAAAGCAGAGTACAGGAAACAATGGAAGAGAAGCTGAGGTGGAAAATGCGGTATATTCTGCAGCCTCCAAAAGGGGAGTGAGATGACTCAGCCAGTCAAGCACCCCATTAGTAGCTGCAGCCTAATGACCAAGGAAACTCAATAAGAGAAAAAGAGAGAAGAGGAGGAACAATAGACGAAGAATATAATTCTGATTTTTTTAAGTGCAAGTACTCCACCCCTGCCAGACTCAAACCAGCATAACCTCACTCTGATGGTGTGATCACACACACACACAGTGCATTTCTGTATAAAATGGCATTCTCCATGCAACATAACTTCACACATACAGAATATGTGAGGTCAAAAGGGTTCCCTCAGGTTCCCACCCCACTACCTTACTGCATATATGGTATACCCTTCCTGCAGGCCTGAACCAGGGCAGGTTTGCATGTTGTCTCTAGTCTGCTGTATTTGCCTTGGACACTGAAGTCCTGTGCTTTTCAAACACAGAGGTATAATATGGACACCAGTGGAAGGTTCTCTATGCTACTTAGCCAATGTGCTTCATGCTTGAAAAGAGTACTGTAGAGAAAGACAGATTAGTTTACTTTCCTTGGACTATCTGAGGAGACAAGGGTGGTTATATTGTAACCCTTCTGCCCAGCTAAGTTGGCAGCAACAAGGGCCGGGTTCTGTATCTAGGGGTTCCGTTTCAATAACGCAATGCAAAACCGGCTCGAGCCCCCACCCAGTGACCTGGGACAATTACATACCACCCCCTGGGCGCCTCTAAGAGGCAATACTTCCCCTCTCGCAAGCACAGAGTCTGAGTGTAACAGAAAATGTTTAATAACATGAGGTAAACGACATCAGCATTAAATTGGAAAAACAACACAAACAGGCTTCATGAGCAAAAAACCCACCCCAGCAAATTGGGCTGTGTCCTTTCCCGTTGGTTCTTGAAACCAGCAACCCAAGAATCACCAAAGTCCCAAAAGTCCAACAACCCCAAAGTCTCTTGGGTCCAGCAACCCAAGGATCACCAAAGTCCCAAAAGTCCAACAACCCCAAAGTCTCTTGGGTCCAGCAACCCAAGGATCACCAAAGTCCCAAAAGTCCAACAACCCCCCAAAGTCTCTGTCCCTGGTCAGTGCAGCCCCAGAGTTCAAGCTGGGGGGGGAGGCACGCAGGGTGTTAAGGAGCACCTTACGTGATCCGAGGCCGACTGGCTGCCTCTCCGTGGGGTTCCGCCGCAGCCTTCTCCACGAGCCGCTCCACTCCACTCCACCAGCTGTCCCGTGAGCCGCTCCTGCCATCCACGAACTGCTCTGGCAGCTGCTCCGCTCTGCTCACCGACCTGTGAGCCGCTCAGCTCTGCTCCACTTCAGCTGTTCCTTGGGCCGCTCCCACAAGGCTCCACTCTGCTCTGCTCGCGGCTTCTCCAGCCGCTCTGCCCTGCTCACCGACCTGTGAGTCGCTCAGCTCCACTCCAACCATCCCCGTGAGGCTCCACTCTGCTAGCTGCTCCGCCAGCCGCTTAGCAATTTAGCTTCAGGCTCCCCCACTAGTTAACACAGTCTCAGTGATCTCAGCTCTTAATGACTTTAGCTCTTTTGTGATTTCAGCTCTCAGCAATTTCAGCTCATAGTAGGGGAGCCCCAGTGCTAGTGCACCATTGGCCCAAAGTGAATTCAGCTCAGCAGCCTGTAACTAGACTCCTAATGGAATCAAAGTTAGCTCTGACATTCAACAGTGGAGAGAGGAGGTAGTGCAATTGGTGTTTCAAACCCTCAAAGAGGGCCCATACCATCAGGTATAAATACCTGTCCACATCCTCTCTCTATTCACTGGGTTTTGTAACCCATGCCCCTTGTCAAGCAAGTGCTACTTAGGTAATGGTGAAGGACTCACTCAGTCCTTCTGTCATACAACAGTTCCACTGGCCTTGATTCACAGAATCAGGGTAACAAAACTTTATTCTTTCTGCCCCAATAATAGAGAAACTGGAGATCCCACATCAGCCAAAGTAACCACTTTGAGTTGCTGTTGTTTCATGCCAGGCGAGTGGGTGTGCCTATGCAAACCAGATCAGCCCCTGGAGTTCTTTTCCACACTCGCCATAATTCACCACCAGATGTCAGGGTAGAGCTCATCCTGACTCTGCTTACATCTTATATACTTATCCTCCAGAGACTAGACTTTAAACACACTTCAAATGAAAACAAATGTTCAGCAACCTGTTGGCCTACTGCATATTCAATCCAGAGTGACTTAGATGTGGAACGTTCTATATCCCATTGCCAAAGTACTGAGGAGAAAAAGTATTAGGTCTCATTTTAATAAGGGTTTTCAATACTTTCCATACTTTACTCCTACTGGCAGTCCATGTGTGAGGTATTTTACATGGGCTGTACATTAAAGGAGCAAATGTATGCCTATTATTAGAAGTCCCATAAAATACTTTACCAAAAGAAAAAGACAGATACAGATTATCTGAATGGAATATATCTGCTTTGCTAGCTAATGCCATTTCTGACAGGAAGGTTCCTTTCATCCAGGAAGTTGAACCTATGGTCAGGTAACCAGTCCCTCCAGCATTACAGATTATTATGAAGTCATATGCAGCAATGCCTGGTATTTTTATATGTAATTATTGAGGTACTTGTGGACACACCAAGGGATACACAGAATAGACGCAGAAGCAGAGGGGCACCTTCCAAGAGGTTGCTCTCAGCAGGATAGTGTTTGATTCAGACACCATTCCTCAGAATATTTGAGAGAGCACACACTGGTGCAATTTGTGATACAGGAGCAGCATGTGTGCCCCACCAGAGGAGGCCAGCCTAGGCCATCGCCAAACCAATAACTGATTCCTCTGGGGAAGTTAGTGCGACTATAGGCACTTAGGCTAACAGTCTTTGCACTCTCTAAATACAAGGGTGAGATTCTGTGCTGTGCCTCTAAGAGGTACAGAACTCACAGCCCAGATGGAGTGGAGAGCTAACATGGTTTTAACCCACCAGTATAATTTAAACACCCCTGGGGGGCTATCTAAACTATGGCAGTCTTCCAAAGCTGCCTACGGGCTCCAGTATTGCAGACTCCAGGCTGCTCCGCAACATGTCCCTCCCAGCCTTGCCCTTTGAATGCCCCCTAGACCTAGACTGATCAGATGTCCATATTTGCTGGAACTAGGGGTGCTGGGGGTGCTGCCACACCTCCTGGCTGGAAGTAATAATAACAAGCCAAATAAATGGTTTCTGCCTTCAGCACCCACACTATAAAAATAGTTCCAGCACCACTGCAGATGTCCCAATTTTATAGGGACAGTCTCAATATTTGGGGCTTTGTCTCATATAAGTGCCTGTTACAACTCCCCCCCACCCCACAATCGCATCCTGATTTTTCACACTTGCTATCTGGTCACCCTAACTAGGCCATGTGAGGAATCCTCAGAGAATATTCTTGCTGCTGGCTATCTTCTACAGTAACTGTACTAAGGACATCCCTGGCTAGAATCAGGGCTTTGGGGGCCCCTTTACACTACTCCAACACTTTCACTTGCCAGGGCAGAGATGAAAATTCTGCCCAAGGACAAGAACTGTGAATAGTTCCTGTGCAGAGGTTCAAGGAGATGAAGACAGCTCCTTACACACTCTTCCCCCCAACTGCATACCCACAAAGGACCATATTCCATCTTGTTCAAATTTTTGTACATGGTTGCTTCAGTATCACAGTCGAAGAACCTCTCTGTTATTTGCGTTAGTAAAGTAAACTTCAAATAAGGACAATTAACTCTGCCAAGCCTTTTCATCAGTTTGTAAACTCCTTGGCTGCTAGTTCCAAATTGAAAATAAGCACTACTTACATCCAATATGTTTTTCTTTTTCAGTTACTGCATGAAATATTTAATACGCAGCAGGGGGTTTTTTTCTTTCCATAAAATATTACAGACAAAATGTGTCAATTTGTCAAAATTTGTACCTTGAGGCAGATGTTCAGCTCTGAAAAATAATTTTTCTTTTTTCCAGTAATATTTGAAGAAAGTGATGTGATTATGGCACAAGGCGCTTTGGTCAGAATTGAACCAGATTTTATTAAATTATATGCTTGTCAAACCGTTTTAAGCCTAACACTTTCTTATATATCATTTTGATATTAAGTAGTTTATATATCATAACACACACGTGAACATGCACTCACGCACACATCTCACTCTAGGAAGCATCCTGCATGTATCCAACTTTGCAGTATGGAGATCTGTAGTATTTTAATGTTACATTTTTTTGTCTAGATGTATTTTTATCCCTTGTTTACTTTTTTTTTTTAATTTTCTAGCCACATTGGAAGGCGAGAGAGGACAATCACTTTAGGCATTAGTTATTCTATGAGATTAATCCTAGTGCACAGCATGACCCAAATATGGTTTGTAAACAAGACACTGTATTTCTTATCATTGGGAACACATTAAATAGTTTAGCTGTACTTGAAAACATTTTCTATAACCGCCAAAATCATTTGACTGCCATAGGCAAGAAGTGAAGGGAAGGTGGAAACCATTACAACAAAGATAATAGGCCTTATTCTCCACTGCCTTGAACATTGTGTTATAGTCTACACCTTTGAAAAGTAGGTATAAAATGCTACCATACATGTAAGTGAGCATAGACTTCTGATTTGCTAGCATTTTGCACCCACTTTGCACAGGTACAAATGACATAAGGACCTTCGTTTTCTGTTTTTACCAATTTTTACTGGACATTTTCTGGGATTTACATAAGTCATTATTCAGTTTTTACCAATTTTCACATGAATTATGGAAGTGCTGGAACTTCCTGGACACAGCTCCCCCCTTGGGAAGACAAGATAGCAGATCAGGTTATTGAGCTGCCATCTCTCCATCCACAGCAGGCCTGGAAGCAGAAGAGGTGGGGGAGCCAAGGGCACTATCTCTTCATGCTGCCTCCTCCCTCCACCATCTCTCCTGCCAGAGTGGGAAGCCGGGATAGAAGTACCTGAACGATTTGAGCACCGGTGTACATACTGTTGTCAATCCCATGCCTAACACATGCACATTACCAGCTTTACAGATAACACAGATAGTTATCAGCATTCAAAGCAAATAAAAGTTAGTGAACTACTTTTCATGCTAAAATGGGTTTCAAATGTAAATCTGTATCCATCTATGTTTCAGAACATAAGGTTTAAAAAAAAAAAAACAGGCGAAGAGAGTGATATTTACCCTGATATTTACGCAGAAAACTGCAAAGTTATTTTTGCACCAATTTTCACACATTTTTTGAAGTTTTTTTTAAATAAACGCTGATAAATTCTTTGGACTTTTGAAACAAAAATCTGAAAAGAAAGGGCCTTAAAATGACTTTACAAGGTGTAAGGCAGGAAAAAATCAGACCCAGTGTGTGTTTATTGCAGCTTGCACAACCTAGAAACATAAGAGGAAATAAGGAAATGGATCTGTAAACTTGGGCATTTTAAAATAGCAATCAGTGCTTTTTTATTAGTAATTGTGTTACAGTAGCACTAAAGGCCCCAGCTGAAATTAGGACCCATAGTAGGGTTGCCAATTTTGGTGGGACATATTCCTGGAGGTCTCATCACATGACATAATTTTTCATGAAAGATTAATCTTTAATTCCTGACCAATCCTTGAGGGTTGGCAACCCTCACCCTAGTAAAAGACAGTCCCTGCACCAGGGAGCTTACAGTCTAAATAGGCAAGGCAGACAAAGGAAGGATTATTATCCTCATTGTATAGGTGGGAAAACAAGGCACAGAGAAATTAAATATTTTGCCCAAGGCCACACAGAAAGTTTGTAGTGCAACTGGGAACTTACCCCAGATCTCCTGAGTGCTAGTCCAGTGCCTTAACCACAAGATCATCCTTCCAGTCTTGTTTTTGAAAGACGTGTAAGCTTTTGGTGGTTATTGATATCATCTGAATAGTGGACTGTGAGGTTATTATTAAATAGGGTTAAAACTCTGGCTTCTTCCTTGGTCTGGTAGATCTCCTCACATAGAGGAAGAATGAGCATATTTGGAATTTCCACTCATTGCAACATTAGGAAAAGAGATGAGGATTGTAAATTTATCAGAGAAGATATGTAATTCAGTGATAAAGAATAAACAGGGAACTCCCCCCAATGCCATTATATTTAGTCACTTTTCTAAATCACTTAAACAGTTGCCTTCATACAACTGAATTCGAACAGAACAGCTGTTAGTAGTTCCTTATGCTTATACGGACTGGCTATAAGGAAGGATTACCCTATGACTGGCATTGATGTAATTCATATTGCATCTCCTGAAGAATGCCTTTGAAATTCAATATTAATTAATGTACCATTAAGCCGACACTTAGTGCCTCAGCTGTAGTAATAACTATATTTAAGCACATTTTTTATTTATATTTTCAATATGCAGTTTATTTGGCATTGTTAGACACTCCACATTGGCACTAGCAGAAAGGCTTGAAAAATAACTATCCCGAGAGTACAGTAGAAAAGTCAAGTGAGTTCCTCCACAGATGGTGCAGCTAGACACAATAAGCCATTTTAAACACTCCAGCACGCATGCTAAATTACTCATAAAGTTTTTTATCATCCAAATTCATAAACATTTTAAACATCAAAATTAAAAACCCTGTAGAACCCCCCCCAAAAAACTAGGCCCATGCTGGGCAATCCAATAGAAACAGGTAAGAAGCGAAATGGACAGTCATGTGGAGCAGTGAGATGACAAACTCAGAGTAGGCAGCTGAGCAATCACCGATGACAAATGATTATATCAGACAAATGCATTATTCAGCAAATTTTCAAAGTCATAGCTCTGACCATCTGGAGATTAGGATGAACAGGTGAAAGCATAGAGGCTATATTATCACCAGTGGGCTTTTTTAAACCAAAAATGCAGAACTCATTCTCAAAATTCTTTATAGAGATCCAGCGATGGGGGAACAGACTAGCCAAAAACAAAAACAAAAAGCACTTTCTGATAAAAAATAAAGGCTTTGGTGCTGAAATTATATAGGGCCAGAGCCTTCATCCATTCAAGTCAACAACAAAACTTTTCACTGAATTCAGTGAGGCCAGCATTTCACCCAAGGTGTTTCTTTTCCTTTTCCTTTACTGTCAGGCTCTGTGAACAACCCGGAGAATTTTCCTCATCCTCCATTAGTTCAGAGGCAACAGGCATTAGAAAAAACCTCCAAGAGTTCTTCCTCCTGAACTATCCATCACTAATGGCAGATAGCAGAATGATCAGTGGATTTCATGGAGCCCAGAGCAACTAGAATGCAGTTTGATTTTCACTGACTTGATGATGCCTAGATGGAAGCAATAATACAATATTTTATCCAACTTGCATTGCAAGTTATAAGTACATGTCAAGAGACATTAGACCCATGCAGGTGGACCCTTGCTTCCAAATAGAGCCCGTTTTTCTACACAGATGCAAGAATCTGCTTGGGTTGATCTCGTTGCAAGATTAGGGTCTTGCTATATAAGGCATACTGGTGCAGAAAAAATAAGAACTCATAGAATTCTAGGCCCATATTTGAATCAAATAGTTGTAATGGGTCTGAAAAGTTTGAATATGTTTTTTTCATATCCCCTTTTCAGATGACTCTTTAATAGCAAGTGCCAAAAACCCCTCTCCTTGAAGTGGCTCTAGCCATGGTGAAAAGCAGACATGCCAGAAATCTGCTAAGAACCCATGCTTCTGTGAGGTTTCCAGCCCAGTTTTCCAGATCCCCAAAGTGTCCAATTTTGGGTGCTTATGCAGACAAAACCAGAACTCTCTGCCTATTCCTGATCATTGCTTTAGCAATCCATTTTCACAGGTTAGGATGTGCTGCTGCAAGTTAAATTGTTTTGCCAGTATAAGCAGATGTTTATAAGCCAAGTCTTTTCTGAAAGCGAGACATTTCCAGCTCTACCACAAAAAGGTTTTACATTTTTCTTCTATTTACTGTACTAAAATTAGGTGCCTTGTAATTTAAATTACATTCATTATAAATTTCAAAATATAAAACATAGATCTCTAATCTATATCTAGATCTATTTCTAGAAATAGATATAATCTGCTGCCTGTGGAGCAGAGAAATAGTAATGAGCTGCAGTCTGCCAAACCGTGAGCAGTAATGATTTCAAGGTCATGGACTGTAATATCGTGGGGGGGGGGGGCAGGGAAGGCTGGTAAATATCAAAGACACAAATGAAATCTCCTTATCCTCAGGATCCGCTGAAATCATGTTAACTACAGGAATTTGTTTAAATAGCTTGGCAAGAAGGAAATTAGTGAGTTTGCTAGAAATGGCTTTGCATGGACATTTTCCCTTCTCTATTGATTCAGAAACTAACTACAAAAGGGAAAGAAATGAGGGAATTAAATAATTGATTTTTTTTCCTCCAGATTTAAAGGACATGTAAAGAAAAAATTCACACTTATATCTGAACTTGTTTGACAGCTGCATCCATATTGGCTCCAAAGAAATGAGATGTCATCTGAACTACCCTGTTTCCCCGAAAATAAGACATCCTCCGAAAATAAGGCCTACTTACAGTTTTGCCTCTCGTTGTAATATAAGGCATCCCCCCGATAATAAGACCTCCCGGATAATAAGGCATCCACCGATAATAAGGCATTTTTCATTTCTGAAAAATAAGACATCCCCTGAAAATAAGACCTAGCGCATCTTTGGGAGCAAAAATTAATATAAGACACTGTCTTATTTTCGGGGAAACAGGGTAGTGAGAAAGGCAGCATGGTCTGGTTTTTGTGTACAGCATTAGAAGCCAGGACTCCTGGGTTCAGTGATTGCCTGTGCCTCAGTTTCTCCATCTATATAATGGAGCAAATCCATAATATCTGAAACCCAACTGTAAAATGGTAAGTACTTGCTCTATGTGTTGGTGTATTATGGGGTTTTATAAATCACTTTCAGACCTTCCACAGAAAGGTCCTATGGAGATTCACTGTGTTGCTGTTACTATTCAGAAAACATATTTTTCTAAGAAAGTTCCTTTAGAATCCCTTCATTTTCTTCCATGTTTATTTCCTAGCCCTCCCCCCAGGTTTTTGCATTTCAGTAAGACTCCCTCACATGAGAGGAGGGCTTCACATAACCTTCTTTGGAGCTTTCGTACCCTACCTTGCCTGGCAGCTAGAGAGAATCTGTGGAGAATGATGGCCAAAACCAGCTAGTTGCCACTCTCTGATCTTTGACTACCCAGTCATGGAGGAAGTTAGAGCAAGAGGGGGTCTACTCTCAATCTGCTACTGCCATAAATCCTGTAATGTATCTTACACTGGCTGAGGATCAGGGTGTGCCATGTCCCTGCCTGTGACACCCCCCCAAGCATAGGAAGAGCAGCTCATGTACAAGACAGCTTCCCTGGTGGGAATCTTCACCTGATTTAAAGCTATTTTATGCTTTGTAGTGGCTTTATAAGATCAGAGAATCTAGCCTTAGATACTCTTCTTTCAGAGACTGACTGCATTGCATCTGCAGAGCCCCCAGCACAAGAATATAAAGTTTACCATGTCAGATCAGACCATTGGTCCATCAAGTCCTTAGGTAATGCTCAATATCTAATAATTAAGATGAAGCACCTATTTGTGTAATGCTGTAAATGTGGGGAAATAGTTCTCCCTGATTCCTGCAATTCTGAGCTTAGAACGTGAAGTGAGACCTTTGATCACCCTGACCTGCATGCATAAACAGAAATTCAAATAATGGTTGTAAATTTTTCCAGCCCTTAGGTACATTATTTGAGTCAGTGACCTCCTGTTGCAGTGAATTTCAGATGTTTAGTCTACTCTCCATGAAGCAGCCTTGCAGATTTGTGATAATATCAAGTAATCAAACACATACTGCAACAATAGAATGACAATTTTTCATAAAATATAGTTTGTTCAATTGTCGTTAATATTACTTAATTTTAATTACTTATCTTTGAAGATGAACCCAAGTCACAGAGTTTAGAATCCAATAAGAATTTCAACTCCCCATAAATTATTGAAGTTTAGCTCTGAGATTTCAGTTCAGGCCCATTATAGTAATAAGCTCATGAGTTATTAAATTCAGATCTGTATCTGGACCTCATGAGTAGTTCCTCAAAGTTCAGGGAGTTCAGATTTAGTGATCTGGTTCAGGCCCATCTCTGTTTACAGCATGTCATAGTTCACTACTAAATGTTCTGCAGTGAATTTTGTAAAAGTAATGATGTTAGAGACATTAAGGGTAACAAGAAAAACATTCTACAAATACATTAGAAGCAAGAGGAAGGCCAGGGACAGGGTACACCCATTACTCAATGGGGAGGGAAAACAATAACAGAAAATATGGACATGGCAGAAGTACTAAACGACTTTTGTGCTTCAGTTTTCCCCAGAAAAATTAGTAGCGAGTGGATGTCTGACATAGTGAATGGCATTAAAATGAGGTAGAAGCTAAAACAGGGAAAGAACAAGTTAAAAATTACTTAGACAAGCTAGATGTCGTCAAGTCACCAGGGACTTATGAAATACATCCTAGAAATTGAAGTAGCTGACTGAGGGGATATTTGAGCCATTAACAATTATTTTCAAAAAGTCATGGAAATCAAGATAGATTCCAGAGGACTGGAAAAGGGCAAACATAGTACCAATCTATAAAAAGGGGAATAAGGACAACCTGGGGAATTACAGACAAGTCAGTTTAACTTCAGTACCCAGAAAGATAATGGAGCAAATAATGAAGCAATCAATCTGCAAATACCTGGAAGATAAGAAGGTGATAAGTAACAGTCAGCATGGATTTGTCAAGAACAAATCATGTCAAACCAACCTGATAGCTTTCTTTGACAGGGTAACAAGTCTTGTGGATATGGAGGAAGTGGTAGATGTGGTACATCTTGAGTTTAGTAAGGCTTTTGATACTGTCTCACATGATCGTCTCATACGCAAACTAGGGAAATACAACCTAGACAGAACTACTATAAGGTGGGTGCTTAACTGGTTGGAAAACAGTTCACAGAGAGTAGTTATCAGTGGTTCACAGTCAAGCTGCAAAGGCATATTTAGTGGGGTTCCACAGGAATCACAGGAGTCTGGTTCTCTTCAATATCTTCATCAGTGATTTAGATAATGGTATAGAGAGTACACTTATAAAGTTTGCGGACGATACCAAGCAAACTTGGTTGCAAATGCTTTGGAGGATTGGATTAAAATCAAAATGATCTGAACAAATTGGAGAAATGGTCTGAAGTAAACAGGAAGAAATTCCATAAAGACAAATGCAAAGTGCTCCACTTAGGAAGGAACAATCAGTTGCACATATACAAAATGGGAAACTGCCTGGGAAGGGGTACTACAGAAAGGGATCTGGGGATCATTGCTAAATATGAATCAACAGTGTAACACTGTTGCAAAAAACAAACATCATTCTGGGATGTATTAGCAGGTGTGTTGTAAGCAAGACACAAGAAATAATTATTCAGCTCTACTCTGCACTGATTAGGCCTCAACTGGAATATTGTGTCCAGTTTTGGTCACCACACTTCAGGAAAGATGTGGTCAAATTGGAGAAAGACCAGAGAAGAGCAACAAAAATGACTGAAGGTCTAGATAGCATGACCTATGAGGAAAGACTGAAAAAACTGGGTTTGTTTAGTCTGAAGAAGAGATGACTGACAGAGACATGATAACAGTTTTCAAGTACATTAAAAGGTTATTACAAGAAGGAGGGAGAAAAATTGTTCTCATTAACCTCTGAGGATAGGACAAGAAGCAATGGGCTTAAATTGCAGCAAGGGAGCTTTAGGTTGGACATTAGGGAAAACTTCCCAACTGCCAGGGTATTTAAACACTGGAATAAATTGCCTAGGGAGGTTGTGGAATCTCTATCATTGGAGATTTTTAAGAGCAAGTTAGACAGTCACCTGTCAGGGATGATCTAGATAATACTTAGTCTTGCCTTGAGTGCATAGGATTGGACTAGAAAACCTCTAGAGGTCCCTTCCAGTCCTACAATTCTATGATTGTCGTCATTGCAGAATTAGGCCCTAAGATAGGCATCACTAAAGCATTTGTCTATTTTATCTTTGCTGATAAGTGAGGAGAGGCAGATGAGATTTTGGTGTGTACATGCTGCAATGGGCAGATTAGCAAAGTGTAAATCCAAAGGGTTCTACTCTGTTAAACTTCATTTTAAGGCTGTCAATTAATTGCAGTTAACTCACATGATTAATTCAAAAAAATTAATTGTGATAAATCGCAGTTTTAAATGAACTGTTAAATAATAGAACACCAATTGAAATTTATTAAATATTTTAAATGTTTTTCTACATTTTCAAATATATTTATTTCAATTACAACATAGAATACAAAGTATACAGTGGTCACTTCATATTATTATTTTTTATTACAAATATTTGGACTTTAAAAATGGTAAACAAAAGAAATAGTATTTTTCAGTTCATCTCATACAAGTATTGTAGTGCAAACTCTTTATTGTGTATGTGCAACTTACAAATGTAGATTTTTTTTTGTTACCTACCTAGAAACAAAACAATGTAAAACTTTAAAGCCTACAAGTCCATTCAGTCCTACTTCTTGGTCAGCCAGTCACTAAGAGAAAGAAGTTTGTTTACATTTATGGTAGATGATGCTGCCAACTTCTTATTTACAATGTCACCTGAAAGTGAGAACTGGTGTTTGCATGGCACTTTTGTAGCCTGCATTACAAGGTATTTACGTGCCAGATATCCTAAACATTTGTATGTCCTATCATGCTTTGGCCACCATTCCAGAGGATATGCTTCCATACTGATGATGCTTGTTAAAAAACAATTTTTAATTAAATCTGTGACTGAACTCTTTGGGGGGAGAATTTAATGTTTCCTGCTCTGTGTTACCTGCATTCTGCCATATATTTCATGTTATAGCAATTTCGGATGATAACCCAGCACATGTTGTTCGTTTTAAGAATACTTTCACTGCATATTTGACAAAATGCAAAGAAGGTGTCACTGTGAAATGTCTAAAGGTAGTTACAGCACTCGACCCAAGGTTTAAGAATCTGAAGTGCCTTCCAAAATCTGAGAGGGACGAGGTGTGGAACATGCTTTCAGAAGTCTTAAAAGAGCCACACTGCAATGCAGAAACTACAGAACCCGAACCACCAAAAAAGAAAATCAACCTTCTGCTGGTGGCATCTGACTCAAATGATGAAAATGAACATGCATCGGTCTGCACTGCTTTAGATCATTATCGAGCAGAACCCGTCATCAGCATGGACTCATGTCCTATGGAATGGTGGTTGAAGCATGAAGGGACATATGAATTTTTAGCATGTCTGGCACATAACTATCTTGTGACACTGGCTACAACAGTGCCATGTGAATACCAGTTCTCACTTTCAGGTGACATTGTAAACAAGAAGCAAGCAGAATTATCTCCTGCAAATGTAAACACACTTGTTTCTCTGAGTGATTGGCTGAACAATATGTAGGACTGAATGGACTTGTAGGCTCTAAAGTTTTACATTGTTTTACTTCTGAATGCAGTTTTTTATACATAAGTCTACATTTGTTAGTTCAACTTTCATGATAAAAAGAGTTTGCATTACAGTACTTGTATTAGGTGAATTGAGAAATACTATTTCTTTTGTTTTTTACAAATATTTGTAATAAAAAAATAAATATAAAGTGAGCACTGTACACTTTGTATTCTGTGTTGAAATTGAAATCAGTATATTTGAAAATGTGTAAAATATTTAAATAAATGATATTCTAATATTGTTTAACAGCGTGATTAATTGCAGGATTAATCACAATTAATTTTTTTAATTGCACGATTAATTGCAATTAACTTTTTTAATCGCTTGACAGGCCTATTTGATTTGTTTAGTTCCATTCATTTCATCCAGTGACTCTGTTTTCTGTTATGGGGCAGGGTTAAAAAGAAGGACCTGATCAGTTTTCATTAACCATCATAATATTTATCAACAACTCTAGCTAGCTTTACAAGCTCTGAATACCTAAAGAAATAGATTCATCATCTCCTATCTCTAGTCCCAGTACCAAAACTGAGGGAACATCTTTTAGTTCTGAAGAGCATCTCTTGATCACTCAGCCTATAACTACTTATTTCTACACTCTTTTTTTTATGGGCTCATCAAATCTTTTGAGCTATTATGTCCGCCCTTATCTACTACATTATAAACTATTTCAGATACCTCAATGAGGTTAGCGAGTCCCAGTTTCCCCTTGAAAGAGCCAGGTTGGTGTGACTGTGCCAGGCTATATACATACTTACTTCACTCCTTAGAGACTCTGTGAATTTCCCCAGAGCAGAGCTGAGACTTGCCAAGCTATATATCCCAGGATTTTCCCTGGCTTCTGTTTCAGTACAAGGAATCACAAAAGTGACATTCCCATCTTCAAGACTGGTTACTGTTTTAAAGGTACACTGCATATCTTCCTCATTAACTCTGCCACTTCACTTTCTTTACTTCAGACACCTCAGATGAATACTGTGCTGTCCTAGTTGTTGAGTTCCTCCATAACTTCCTCCTTAGAGACTTCAGTCTCTGTCAAGGCCACGCTCTGATTTCCAGTAAAAAGTGTCCTTGGAATAGGAATTTCCCTGTTGGCTTCTACAGTAAAGACTAAATGATTTTATTTTTTGCATCAGCTTGTCTGCTACTCCACTCTCAGCTTTAATTGCCTACATCAACTCTATTCCCTCATTGGTCTAGAGAATCCTCAAGTTACACATGCAGCTTTCTTTTCTCTAATGTATTTAAAAAATGTTTTATTGTTTACTGTGACATCCTTGCCTAAATGTCTCTGACTTTATCATTTCTGCTTTGCATCTTGCCAGCATAGGCTATACGAAAATCAACTTGTGTTGTCTGAGCAATCAGGGACCCACCCCACCCCCCGTTAGTACAGCTACAATGCAGCCACAATGCCAGGGAGCTGGGGGGAGCCACAAAAGTCTCCTTCTAAGGCTATGTCTACAATTAAGTGTATGTCCAGGGGTTCTCACAACATATTTTTTGGTGGCCTCAGAGTACAGCCACCAACTCTTGCTGGTGGCCACTCTGAGAATTTTTCTTAAAATACTTAATTAACTTTAGGAAAAACCAATAAATATGCACATATACATGTCCAGATCATAGTAATTTATTTATGTAGGGTTTTTTTTTGCAGACTCAATAATAAAAATAATGTACCGTTGTCTCTATTCTTTACCCGACCTAAACAGAATAGAAACAAAGGTGCTTTGCATGGGTATTTTTTTTTTTTTTAGATTGCTGGTTAGTAAGTCTGCTACTCTGAAAAGTGATATTTGTATATTTGTTAATATCACATTTCACAGCAGACTTACTCAGCCCTGGCATGCTGGGGGACAAATTAAGCCCTGGATGAGGAGGTGGGTAAGGAGGCAGGGGGGCCAGGGGTAATGGGGGTCTGGAGGAGGCAGAGGGGGTCAAGGTGATGGTGGGCGGTGAGTCTAGGGATGGAGCCCCAAACCCTGTGGCTTGGGGGCAGAGTCAGCCGCCGCATGGCCAGAGCCTGCCACCCACCACCCCAGGGCAGAAGCCTGAAGCCTGAGCCACACCACCCCTGGGAAGGTGGGGAATTCAGACTGGTTGCCTGCTCCTACAGTGTTTGTCGCTACAGAATGGGGTAGGGACCAACCCCTGCAGGCAGCCCCAAGGGAGGAGCCGCTGCTTTGCTGTCCCCTCCCCCATCACAGCCCAGGAGGCTCTGGCCACAAGAAAAACCTCTGGTGGCCACATTTGAGAAATGCTGATGTAAATGCTTCAGTGAAAGGAGGGGTTCTCCCATTGGCACATGTAATCCAGCTCCCTGAGAGATGATAGCTAGGTCGATAGAAAAGTTATTCCATCAACCTAGTGCTGTCTACACCAGGGGCTAAATCAGCTTAACTACATCTCTCAGGGGTGTGGATTATTCACAACCCTGAGAGACATAGATATGCCAATGAAACTTTTCAGTGTAGACCAGTCCTAAGGGGATCAGCTAAAGCAAAGTAAGGTCACTTTACTTCCACACACAAGGCCCACATAAGTTTCACCAACAAAAGCGCCAGTGTGGACAGCGCTATGTCAGCGGGAGATGCCCTCCTGCTGACATAGCTACTGCCACTCGTTGGGGGTGGTTTAACTATGCCAGCCACAAAGGAGACCTTACAGTGGCACAGATGCAGCAGTACAGCTGTGCTGCTATAAGGTCTGTAGTGTAGACATAGTCTAATTCACTTTGGCTAGGTCTACACTGGGGGGGGGGATCAATTTAAGATACGCAAATTCAGCTACGCAAATAGCGTAGCTGAATTCGACGTATCCTATTCGACTTACCCCGCTGTGAGGACGGCGGCAAATCGACCGCCACGGCTCCCCTGTTGACGGCGCTTACTTGTCCTGACGAGGTGGGAGTACGCGCGTCGATTCGGGGATCGATTTATCCGTGTAGATGAGACACGATAAATCGATCCCCGAGAGATTGATTTTTACCCGCCGATCCGGGCGGGTAGTGTAGACTAGCCCTTTAACGTCACACCTTTATTTAATTCACTTTTACTTTCCTGAAGCCTGGTCTACACTAGGAAATAAGGTCAATATAACTATGTCTTTCAGGGGCATGAAAAATCCACACCCCCAAATGATGCAGTTAAACTGACCAGTGTAGACAGCGCTAGGTCAACAGGAGAATCCTTCCATCAGCCTAGCTACCACCTCTCCAGGAGACGTCGGTAGCATTTTCATTGAAACACTATAGCAGCACAGCTGCAGCAGTGTTTTAAGTGTAGACAAGCCCTGAGTGTCCCCATGTAGATGAGCCCTTATTTCCATGGGGAATTTCTGAGAGAGAACTGGGTAAAGACTTCAGGATTTGATGCAATGCTTGTAATTTAGTCAATCATGATCTGCAGGAGGGTAACAATAAACAGTAACAAAGCTACCACAGTTAATTTAGCCATGCACATTGGGAGACAGTGGCACTAGTCTATTGCATTGTTTTTATGAAATAGCATCCATAGTTTTCTGAAAGCTGCATGAGAATTACCCAGCCATTATCAATAATGCTATTGATCTAATGATGCAGTGAGGGTGAGTGATCTCTCCCCATTTAATTGATGGTGTTTGTTCACTATTGCATGCAGTGTTGTAGCTGTGCTGGTCTCAGGATATTAGAGTGCTGGGTGAAACCAGACAATCACTAAACTCTAAAATGAACTCACACAGGAAAATGATAAAAGACAAAACCACCACATCACCTGTGGGTGAACACTTTTCACAAAATGATCTCTCTATATCTGACCTATCAGTCCTCATCCTCAAAGGAAACCTGCATAACTCTTTCAAAAGACAAGCCTGGGAGCTTAAATTCATAACTTTGCTAGACACTAAAAATCATGTTCTTAATAAAGACACTGGATTTATGGCTTATTACAACAATCTGTAACCCACTTACCCCACTTTTGTTCTATGACTGCAGTTAACAAGCCACTTCACATTGAATGATCCCTTGGAATATGTGTTAACTACTTATGTTAAACTGTTCTACCTTGTATTTAACTGTGACGCTCTGAGTACCTTTCCTAGTCCTGAAGAAGAGCTCTATGTAGCTTCAAAGCTTGTCTCTCTCTCCAACAGAAGCTTAATAAAAGATATTACCTCACCCACCTTGTCTATCTTTGTCCACTATTGGTGACTTGTATTTATAATCTACAGATACTGTTGGCTCCTCAGATGTTGATCATATAGCAGCCACAGCCAGGATTATCATTAATTAATTATTATTGTTAATAATAATCTGCATCTGGGTAGGAGTTTTCAGCCATTCCCTTTGGATACCATTGTTGCTACCATAACCTATGCCTTTGGCACATTAAGATTAGATATTGCAATGTATGGTATACGAGGCTACATTTTAAGGCAGTTCAGAAATTTAAGGTAAAGCACACTGCATCAGCCTGTATAGTAAGTAGTACTTCCAGCTTATTCCACTTCCCAGCTACCATGACTTACTCACCTTCTTCCAGTGGAATTGGAATAAACTAGATGTTGTGGGTTAAGAAAGGTATACAAGGAGGATGGGAGAGCTCTGTAAACTGGAGCTCATGATCAGGAGACAGGGGAAGAAGTTTTCTAAGGCTTAGTCTACACTGGTACTTTTGTCAGCAAAACTTTTGGTGGTAAGGGATGTGAAAAAAACACACCCCAATGGACATAAGTTTCACTGACAAAAGCACCAGTGTGGACAGCACAATGTCGGCAGGAGAGCATCTCCTGCTGACATAGCTACAGCTGCTTGTTGAGGGTGGTTTAATTATGCCAATGGGAGAACTCTCTCCTGCAGGCATAGATCGGCTACACGGGAGATCTTACAGTAACTCAACCACAGACGTACAGCTATGCCGCTCTAAGGTCCGTATTGTAGACATAGCCTAATAGCAGAACCATGCCATATCATAAGCAACCTGTAGATGGGCTCCTGCTTTTGTATTCTTAACATGCTATTTATGTATCATGTCAGAGTTAACTATTCAACATCTTCCTTATCTTATACTGGACATGCTTATTTTGGCATATGGCTCATGGTGGAACAGTATAAAATAATTGATTAAGGTATTGCATATCTCCTTCATAATTTCTTAGGAAAAATATAAAGATAAAGGGTGCTGAAATTTTGGTTTTCTCAGAAGTGCCGAATAAACCACAGCTCCAGGAAAGGAAACTGTGGATGCCTTTAAACTCTGAAAATCAAGTCATTAGTATTCTAGGTACTTTATAATTAATGGCATTCCCAAGTCTTGACATCCAAAAAGGGAGTGTTTCTGCCCAGTGTAAAGCACTCCTGCTCTGCAAATTCAAATCTGTATTCCTTTTGAAGTGACTTCCACATACGCTGGTACCTGAAAAATAAGATTAAAGTAAAAGCCATAGGAGAAGTGTCAAATTCAACTTACAGAATGTGCTCACACACTAAGCCTGGTCTACACTGGGAGGGTGGAATCGATCTAAGTTACGCAACAACAGCTACGTGAATAAATTGACTTAATTTAATTGACATATTTAAATTGACTTACTGTGGTGTCTTCGCCACGGTGAGTCAACTGCTGCCACTCCCCCATCCACTCCGCCTGCGCCTTTCATGGCGGTGGAGTACAGGAGTTGACAGGAGAGCGCTCGGGGATCGATTTATCGCATCTAGACTAGACACGATAAATCGACCCCTGCTGGATCGATCGCTGCCCGCCAATCCGGCGGGTAGTGTAGACATCCCTAAGGTTATATTCACACTACAGGAGCAACACCAGCATAGCTGTAGTGTGCAGCTGTGCCACTGTAGTGCTGTACAGTAGACACTAGCTACAGCGATGAAAGGATTTTTTCCATCAGTGTAGTTAATCCTCCACCTCAAGAAGCAGTAGCAGTTCTCAAACTTTTCACATAGAAAGCCTGTGAGTGTGACCCCCTCCTGTTATAAATTAAAAACATTTTTTAAATATTTAACACTATTATAAATGTGGAGGCGTAGCAGGGTTTCGGGGTAGAGGTTGACAGCTCGCGACGCCCCACATAATAACCTTGAGACGCCCTGAGGGGTCATGACCCCCCAGTTTGAGAACCCTGGAGCTAGATCAACAGAAGAATTCTTCCTTCAGCCTAGCCACGTCTACGCTGGGCGTTAGGTCAACCTAACTATGGCATTTGGGGCATGAAATGTTTCACAAGTGGCATAGCTGGGTCAACCTAAGTTTTAGGTGTAGACCAGGCCTGAGTGTCACCAGTCATCATTACAATCCTACAGTGCAGGCCCATGGAAACGCACATGTCAATTGGTACAATAAAAAAATGAACATTTGCATGTACTCTCATACTGTTTTCAGCTCAGCTTTAACTAAGTCTCTGATGTTGTCCCTGCACATTTACAAGCTCTATATAGGTCATTTAAACATCTAACCAACTAATTTCCAGGTGCAGTCATGTACCTAGATATTTACATTATGCCAGTTACCACCTAAAAATATAACATATGCATAATTCTGTCCTTAACTTGCAGTGGCAAAAACAGAAGCTAGTATTTCCCTTTGTTGCTCATTATTTTATATATAATCATTTGAATACTTATTGACATTATAAGCAGAAATAAAAGTATGTGATCATGAAGTTAAAAACTATCATAACACATACACACATGGGTGCCATAAGTCTGGCATTTCCTAACTCTTGAGTGCTTGACTTTGCAACATAATGTTATTTTAATTTAAATTATTGGATTAATATATTTACAGTCTGGTGTATTATATCTTAACTAACATGAATGGCTTATTTCCTATATGTTGCCCTGATCCTAAATAATTTTAACGACAGTGCAGGACAACATAAAAAGGGCATATTGATCAAATTCATAGTATTATTATTGCAATATAACTCAATATAACTTTGTATGTTGTCTAAACTAGCTAACTTCATGGCTGCCATAGAGAGACAATCCATAATCTCCTATTCCAAGAACACACCCCTTTACATTTTAGCTAGCGACTCTTGGCTAGCTGTTAATATAGGGTCTATGACAAACAGTTGAGCAGTTCAGATACCATTCAGTAGAGGGCAGAGGTTCACATATATTGGCTGATGCATTCAAGCATTTCAGCCTTCTTTCCTGTCTGTTCTGTACTTAAATTCTAGTTAGTAATAACCCCCACTATAATTAGAAAACAAGAATTTCTGCAGGTTGTGCATAGGGATAAATCCTAACACATATATGGGAAGGCCCTCTTAAAGGACTTTGTTGTCCCCATAAATATATGTTACTGATATCTGCAAATTGTATCGCACCTTCTTTAACACTGACAATCAGTATTTCACTACTGGATTTAGGTTTAAAAGTAGGGTAGGAAATAAATTCATATATGACAATGAAATAATTACAAGGGCATATGAGAGCCACACAGAAAGGTGGGGGGAAACTCCTGGATGGCCACACGTGGAAACGAAGTATGAGGCTTTGAGGGGAAAGCTTTTGTGTGCTATCTGTAAAGAAAATCCCCCAGCTTTACTTTATACAAGAGTTTTCAAAAGATCCCTGGCTTTTGTTGAAAAGAAAGTCTAATGAATAGCCTATGTGAAGTCATTTACAGCTGGAAGACATGCAGATTCTTTGGTAAATTCTGCTAATAGTGCCAAATACTCTTTCCATTCAACATATGCTTTGGTGGCTACTCCTCTGAAGATTCTGGGAGCCTTTATCTCTTGATATTTTTAATTACCGACTGGGCCAGTCACTGGCTGATGCTATTGTTCTGGCACAAGAATAATAGTACTTGGTACACAGTGTTCCCTCTAATTTTTTCCATCCATGTGTGGAATACATTTTGTTATGTGCACCGAGGTATGTGCGGATGTGCGCCACCAGTAGAAACAACAAAACCTAGATATAATATATATTTTTTAAAAGTTACCACAGGGATAATTACTCCAGCCAGAACAGGTTAGGCAAATAAAACACTTTGAAAGAATAAAATTACAGAGAATATGTGTGCATTGCAGGAAGTATCAAGAAGTAACAACAACAATAATAAAATTATGTGTTGGGAGGTGAGTGTGAAAAAGACTCGTGTGTGTGAGAGAGAGAGAGACAGAGACAGAGAGAGAGACAGAGACTGTGTGAGCTGGCTGCTGGGGAAATCTCAGAAAGAGTGCACTGTCTCTTTAAGAAAAGCACTCAGCTCTGAGTCCTGAGCCAGGCTGTGTCCTCTGTCCCCTACTCCACAGAGATGAGGTACAGGGGTGGAGGGAGGGGGACACCCTGACATCAGCACCTTCCTTCCAACACCCCCTCCTCTGTACAGCCAGCAGGAGGGTATCGGGAGCAGCTGGAGAACGGAGCAACGTAGGGCAAGGGCACCTGAACACACACTGCCGGCTGTGCGTGCTCTGCTAATCAGCTGGGAGGCATTTGAATTTCTCCCGGGTGGCCGCACAAGTGCGCAGCTTACAGGGAACACAGCTTGGCTGTTAGATAGCACATAAAATTTTCAAAGGCTGCAAAAACATTATTTTTCACAACACCCCAGTAACTATTATTAGCTGCATTTTTCAGAACAAGACGTTGTGAATATAACAAGGGAAAGTTACTCACCCAAAGCCACGCACAACAATTTAGTGGTAGATGGGGATAAGAACTTCGTAGTTTTTCACTCTCAGATGTGTGTTTAGCCCACTAGACTGTGATTACATGTTTCAGAAGCATGATGACCTTTCTCTTTACAGTTTATCTACACTTGGAGATTTACCAAAATAGCTATTCTGGAATAATTATTTCCGTATAACACTCTGTGTGGACATTCTTATTCTGGAATAGCTTTTTCAGTAACTTTCCAAATGTAGACAAGCCTTTAATGAAGCTTCTGAGTTTTGCTATGAACTGATAACATTTGATGAAGTGTCTGGGAGCTTTGTAGCAAGCCCTATAGCTATGAAACTCTCGGCCTGTTCTTATTCACACTAAGGGTATGTCTACACTGTACACTGAGTAGACATGCCCACACTAGCACTGATTGAACTAGCATGGTAACAACAGAAGTATAGCCATGGTGGTGCAAGCAGGTAGGCACCCTGAGTACGTAACTAGGGTCTTGGATGAGATTGTACTTGACTCTCTAACTGCTTGTGCTGCCACAGGTACACTTCTATTTTTAGTGCACTCAGATCTAGTGCAAGTATGTCTCCTCAAGCTGCAATTAAATCATCATCTCTGGCAGTGTAAGGAGGCCTTAAGGTTGGAGTAATTTACATTTACATCCACTTTAAGGCCCTTTTACACTGCCAGGGATTTAGGACCTCAAACAAAGATAATTAAAGTCAATTGAGGGTCTTTCCATTTACTTCAGTGGGCTTTGGATCAGGCTCTTAGTGTAAATGAGAATCAGGCTCTCTATGTCCAAATGTCAATCTTGGGTGCATGAGTTAAGACACATAATTTTGCATTTGGGAATTAACTCCAATGCTTAACGGTGAATTTTGGCCCTGTTTAAGTCAGTGGGTTGGAGTTTTGCCGATGAGTCCAACGGAGCCAAGATTTTACCCCGATTCCACATTTAGGTACCCTCCTCAGTTCATCACCTAGATGCTTTAAACTGCTGTTTGGGTATGTGAGTGTAATAATAATCATTGCTCATTTACAATACATAAACAAATCATTTGGATAATGTAAGAAGCAGTCTGCACTTTCATCCCAAATTCAAAATTCAAACTCAGCAAATACCAATCTTTACTTATAGATTCATAGATTCTAGGACTGGAACGGACCTCGAGAGGTCATCGAGTCCAGTCCCCTGCCCGCATGGCAGGACCAAATACTGTCTAGACCATCCCTGATAGACATTTATCTAACCTACTCTTAAATATCTCTAGAGATGGAGATTCCACAACCTCCCTAGGCAATTTATTCCAGTGTTTAACCACCCTGATAGTTAGGAACTTTTTCCTAATGTCCAACCTAGACCTTTCTTGCTGCAGTTTAAGCCCATTGCTTCTTGTTCCATCTATCTTAGAGGCTAAGGTGAACAAGTTTTCTCCCTCCTCCTTATGACACCCTTTTAGATACCTGAAAACTGCTATCATGTCCCCTCTCAGTCTTCTCTTTTCCAAACTAAACAAACCCAATTCTTTCAGCCTTCCTTCATAGGTCATGTTCTCAAGACCTTTAATCATTCTTGTTGCACTTCTCTGGACCCTCTCCAATTTCTCCACATCTTTCTTGAAATGCGGCGCCCAGAACTGGACACAATACTCCAGCTGAGGCCTAACCAGAGCAGAGTAGAGCGGAAGAATGACTTCTCATGTCTTGCTCACAACACACCTGTTAATACATCCCAGAATCATGTTTGCTTTTTTTGCAACAGCATCACACTGAATTATGACCCTGTCCTCCAAAGCAGTTGCAATCCCTCCCAGTTTGGTATCATCCGCAAACTTAATAAGCATACTTTCTATGCCAATATCCAAGTCGTTAATGAAGATATTGAACAGAGCCGGTCCCAAAACAGACCCCTGTGGAACCCCACTTGTTATGCCTTTCCAGCAGGATTGGGAACCATTAATAACAACTCTCTGAGTATGGTTATCCAGCCAGTTATGCACCCACCTTATAGTAGTCCCATCTAAATTGTATTTGCCTAGTTTATTGATAAGAATATCATGCGAGACCGTATCAAATGCCTTACTAAAGTCCAGGTATACCACATCCACAGCTTCTCCCTTATCCACAAGACTCGTTATCGTATCAAAAAAAGCTATCAGATTGGTTTGACACGATTTGTTCTTTACAAATCCATGCTGGCTATTCTCTATCACCTTACCACCTTTGAAGTGTTTGCAGATGATTTCCTTAATTACTTGCTCCATTATCTTCCCTGGCACAGAAGTTAAACTAACTGGTTTGTAGTTTCCTGGGTTGTTTTTATTTCCCTTTTTATAGATGGGCACTATATTTGCCCTTTTCCAGTCTTCTGGAATCTCTCCCGTCTCCCATGATTTTCCAAAGATAATAGCTAGAGGCTCAGATTCCTGCTCTATTAGCTCCTTGAGTATTCTAGGATTCATTTCATCAGGCCCTGGTGACTTGCAGGTATCTAACTTTTCTAAGTGATTTTTAACTTGTTCTTTTTTTATTTTATCTGCTAAACCTACCCCCTTCCCATTAGCATTCACTATGTTAGGCATTCCTTCAGACTTCTCGGTGAAGACCGAAACAAAGAAGTCATTAAGCATCTCTGCCATTTCCAAGTTTCCTGTTACTGTTTCTCCCTCTTCACTGAGCAGTGGGCCTACCCTATCTTTGGTCTTCCTCTTGCTTCTAATGTATTGATAAAAAGTCTTCTTGTTTCTCTTTATTCCTGTAGCTAGTTTGAGCTCATTTTGTGCCTTTGCCTTTCTAATCTTGCCCCTGCATTCCTGTGCTGTTTGCCTATATTCATCCTTCATAATCTGTCCTAGTTTCCATTTTTTATATGACTCCTTTTTATTTTTTAGATCATGCAAGATCTCGTGGTTAAGCCAAGGTGGTCTTTTGCCACATTTTCTATCTTTCCTAACCAGCGGAATAGCTTGCTTTTGGGCCCTTAATAGTGTCCCTTTGAAAAACTGCCAACTCTCCTCAGTTGTTTTTCCCCTTAGTCTTGATTCCAATGGGACCTTACCTATCAGCTTTCTGAGCTTACCAAAATCCGCCTTCCAGAAATCCATTGTCTCTATTATGCTGTTCTCCCTTCTACCCTTCCTTAGAATTGCAAACTCTATAATTTCATGATCACTTTCACCCAAGCTGCCTTCTACTTTCAAATTCTCAATGAGTTCCTCCCTATTTGTTAAAATCAAGTCCAGAACAACTTCCCCCCAGTAGCTTTTTCAATCTTCCGAAATAAAAAGTTGTCTGCAATGCAGTCCAAGAATTTCTTGGATAGTCTGTGCCCCGCTGTGTTATTTTCCCAACATATATTTGGATAGTTGAAGTCCCCCATCACCACCAAATCTTGGGCTTTGGATGATTTTGTTAGTTGTTTAAAAAAAACCTCATCCACCTCTTCCACTTGGTTAGGTGGCCTGTAGTAGACTCCTAGCATGACATCACCCTTGTGTTTTACCCCTTTTAACCTAACCCAGAGACTCTGAACACTTCCGTCTCCTATGTCCATCTCCACCTCAGTCCAAGTGTGTACATTTTTAATATATAAGGCAACACCTCCTCCCTTTTTCCCCTGTCTATCCTTCCTGAGCAAGCTGTACCCATCCACACCAACATTCCAATCATGTGTATTATCCCACCAAGTTTCAGTGATGCCAACAATGTCATATTTAAGCATTTGCTACAACAATTGTTTTCCTTTCTCAAACCCCCACTTCATTGCTGACTTCCTTGCAGTAGCGTAGCTGGGGTGGAGCGTCTGCTTTCCCACTGAGCACAAGTGGCACCTTGTCAATTTCCTGGCGCCTTTGTACTCTCCCGGGGGAGCGATAAAAAAAAAGGTGCAACCCACTGCGGCATTTCTATTTTACTCACCCGGTGGCGCTCCGGGTCTTCGGCGGCACTTCGGCGGCGGGACCTTCACTCACTCTGGGTCTTCGGTGGCATTTCGGCGGTGGGACCTTCACTCACAACGGGTCTTCGACAGCACTTCGGCGGCGGGACCTTCACTCACTCCGGGTCTTCGATGGCATTTCGGCGGTGGGACCTTCAGTGCCGCCGAAGACACCCGGAGCTAGTGAAGGGCCCGCCGCCGAAGTGCTGCCGAAGACCCAGAGCGCCGCTGGGTGAGTAAAAGCGCTACAGCAGATGGCACCTTTTTTTTTTTATTGGCCCCCTGTTCCCTCCACCTGGCTACGCCACTGCTTCCTTGCCTGTTATTTTGGGCTAGTTGAGAAAAACTTTTTATCACTAAAAAGACTCAATGCTTGTGTGACATGAGGGCTCTTTTTCATTTGTCATTAAGTTTCATAGTTCCAGTAACTGAGGTGTTTATCCTTCTGGATTGGGCTGCTGCATGAGATTTCATCATGAAACATTTTATATAATGTAACAAGACAGACATGGAAGAAACACAATAGCTAGCATCTTCAGTAGGGCTCAGCATCCTCAAAGGGGTTTTTGAAATAGCTCAACTCCCACCAAAATAAGTGGCCAGATTTTCAAGTGAACATAGTATAAGAAATTATGAAAATTTAGTCTCAGCTGTGGGTACTGAGTACTTAAAAATCTGATCCATTGTGAAAGAAGAAAGTAGTAAAAAACCATATACACAATTTGATACAGTTAACTAGTACTGTGGGATCTACATAAGAGTCCATTGGGGCACCATGTTCTCTGGTTTCCGCATGGCTGTGTCTAGACAGACCATCATTCGATGATTAAGATCTGTGGTCCTATTTGAAGGGCTATAAAACAGCTATTCAATGAGTCCAAAGGTAAGCATATTACAGTTTTGACCTTATTCCCACCTGCCACTCAATGATATCGCCTGATTGATCATCTAATATAAAGAGAGATTGAATCTATAATGACGGATTCAAGTAAAATTACTCCCACAACGAGTATAATCCAAGTCAATATTTTATAAACTTTGACTTAGGTCAAAATTTTGTTTGCCTTCTTTTTCATAAAAAGATTTACATGCCCCATGATAGCCTTTTCCTTAGATAGTTAGCACATCTCTTATATTTAAGTAATTATGTGACAAATCTCCTAAATTATTATATTTAAAAAGGATGAACATATATCAAAATATTTAAGGGACCCCTCTGTACAGCTATCCATCTTTGTCCCCTTCTCTTTTATACCTGACTGATTATGCTACATCAGTTCAAGGCTCTTTGGATCTGGTTGTCATTGCCTGAAATGGAGTTAGTCCTGGTTTACACTAGTGTAAAAGCAGAATCAAGTCATTTGTTCCCAGGTTCGAAATGTCTTTCACACCATGAATCAAGAGCAACTACAGGCCAATTCCTTAATTCCTTTCTCAAATTTCACTCAGTCCTTATTCAGCCAAAAAAATTCCTGTGACTGTTTTAGTTTCCCATTGTGAGAAGATTTGCTGCTTTCTCCTGGACTAGGTTCATGTATTCATTGGGGGTGAAATTCATTCCTATTCAGCAGGCTAGCAGAAGGGCTGTGCACCTCTTAACCTTATTTTGAAAGTTTGTGATGGATTTCAGTGGTGCTTAGACCAAGCCCTAATCCTCTGTACAGGGTTAAATTTTTCTCTTGAAAAATTTACAAAACTTACATGTGTGGTGGTTCAGGGATCACCCAGATCAACACGGAGTTCTAACACCCCATGCCTTGTAACTGTCGATGCCTTAATGCTCTGCTGCTATGGCTCCAAGCCCTGACACCAGTAGCCAGCCCAAAATCATAAAGGTCTCACCCTGGCTTCCACCAGCCTAGTTACTCCTTACAGGGTGACCCCAACAGCCCTTGTGGTCCCGAATTTCCTCAAATCCATCTTTTCCCAGTTCTTAACTCCAGGCGTTCAGACTTTTCCCCTCTGGTTCATCACTGCTAAAGGAGTGAAAACAATCTCCAGTACTTAGTTCACTTTGGGACACATGCTCCACAGCATTTGCACAACAGAGACTTGCTTGGGGTAAAAATAAACAAAAAATTCATTTAATAGGAAAACCATAGATTCACAAGCTGAAAGAAAAGGAAAAAGCAAACATACAAGTTGCACAGAAAACAAACAAAGAGGCAACTTCAAGATTTTACACTTCTCTATTGAATAAATTATTTTTTCTAATGCAAGTTATCTACTATCTTTGAACAGTTTCCTAGCATGCCCCCTGTCATAGAGGGGATCCAGCATTTCATGGGCATCTTCCTACTTAAAGGTTCCCCCTCAGTTTCTGGATCACCTTCACTTCAAACCATGACTCTCTTAAAGGTTTGCAGGTTTGTTTGTTTTGTATATTTCTTTCTCACAGGCTATGGTGATTCATGCTAGGGAAAATTGCCTCTCAACTTGGCAGTTGGGATGTCCCAATGTCTTCCCACCAACAGTAATGGTCCATCATTTTTCTCTTCGGCGGGGTTGTACCATGGATTGTTACTTGCATCTGGGTTTGTGTAAGCATTTGGCTTTGGAGAAGTGCCTCCCTGCTGTGAGATGTATAGTCATGAGCATAGTATTCTGTATACTTATATGCACAGATTTATAACCACAATCTATGTATCAAAATGACCATCAAATTCAGAACATTGCAGGCTTTCATAAAAGACCTTACTCAACATATTTTTATACACAATTACCTTTTATATAAACAGTTGATTCAATTGCATACTCTTTCGGGTTCAGATCCCCTGTTCTCCCACTGGGGTGTCTGGACCCTAACTGTCACATGTATACTAGGCAATGGGTGTACTGGGTTGGTAAAAAATAAAGCCTTCACTCATGTAATTTTGTCCATTTGAATATCTGAGAGCAAAAGACAGGGTTGTTCTTTTAAGGGTATGAAAAGTTCATTTGACTTTTTCTTTCATGTTTCTGGTGCCTTGTAGTTCAGATCTGAGATACTGTGCTGCCCTCATATCAGGTGATGGGCGTGGTGTAAGAAAGTTAATAGAATACTAACATATAACATGGGGAAGAAAATTGGTCTAGTCATTTCACCTCTTTGTGCTTCAGTTTACCAATCTGTAATATTGGGATAATATCCACATCACAAAAGTGTCATGAGGTTACAATTTTTATTGTTTATACAGTGTTTTCTGAAAAGGAGGGTGTTTTAGAAGGATTAAATATGTGCATGTGTCTACACATGTATAATCTTTTACAAACAGCCATTGTTAAAATATGGAGTAGAATGGAAAGATATTTGATGCTAGCAAATTAAATGCATTTCTCAAAAGAATTTACCGGTATGTACCATAATAACAGATGCTTCACAATTTTTCTTAATATGAAAACAGTTTTGTTACTTGCAAACAATGGAGATCTTGACTTGCAAACTTGTTTTTTGTAATAATTCTTTTCACCAGCCTAGAAAAGAAAAATACCTTCCATTTAAAGTAGTAATGTAATAATAGCAAGTTTGTTTATAATTCAGTTTGTAAAATCATGCACCTGATGCCTAGACCTTTGGGCACATTTACATGAATAAAACACAATTAAACTAAATTAATATATAACCTCTTGTTAAGAAGGCAAAGGATTTCCCATGTATTTGATGGTATTTTTCAACTTACAGTTGAGTCCACGCTTTTTTTCACTTTCTGCTTTCTAACATGTTCCCCCATCTAACCGGGACCTGCCATGCCATGCAGTCTGTACCACAATAACTACGGTAGAGAGACCAGTGTTAGATATAGTGGATTATTAGCAAAATGTTCAGATGTATCATCTTAAACTGCAATTTTCATCTACTGTACTACAGGCTGTAAGATACCCATGATATAGACAGAGTGCCATATTGCTGCACACAACAAACTCGACCGGAGAAAGTAGCCTGAATACCAACCACTTGGGTACTTGGCCTTTTCTTTTTCAGCTTCATATGCTTCATGTTTTCTGTCAGGGCTCACACTATACAGCTCAATTCTTCTTAGCACTTTTCCATGTCACATCTCACAACTCTGTGGAGAAATGAAATCAAAGTTTGGCTTTCTCATATCTCAGAACAGCCTGGAGATTTTTTGATCTGATCCATTAGGTTATAGTGTTAAATGAACCAACGTATTTTTTTCCCCCCTGATTTCTTCAGTGGAGTTTATAAGAAGAAAGAAAAAGTTAATTCAAATCATACTCTGTAACCATAAGAGGAAAAAGAACACACAAATATTCCCTACTAATCAAATCTAGCTTGCTCTATGGCCAATATAATGCATTGACTGAAAATATAGGGACAGGTAACTGCAAGTCCAAGAATTGGATTCCACCAATGATTACATTAGAGGTAATTAAGGAACAGGTCCCATGGCAAAGGAAAGTTCATCAAGAAGGTGGTTGTAGTGCCACAAATTGTCCATAAGTTCCTCTCCAATGGAAATGCTCTCAGACACCTAACACAGCCCCAAAAGTGGACAGCACTGGCCTGGTTAGAAGGGGAGGACAGACAGCTTCCAGCAATTGAGACCCCAGTAGTTATTACCTCCCCAGGCAGAAATATCAAGGGCAGGCAGGAGGTGCTACTTTTGCCTGTCCTTCCTGTAGGTTAATCCCTAAAGAGATGTAGCAAATGAGGCAGCTGGAGGGAGGTGTATTACAGCAAAAGAAAATCTGACCAGTATCCTTAGAAAGATGAATGAAGCAATCATATTTCAAATGCATATGAGAATAAATAAATAGATAAAATCAAGACATAACTAGATAGATGCTAGGTAGTTTAACAATTCACAGTATCCCAAACACTCCTAGAAGATTGCCCAGTAGAGAACTTTATAATGGCCAATATAATGCATTGACTGGTCTCTGCATCAAGTCTGAGTAAATGGGTTTGGCACAGCAGGTGGACTAGTGATTTAAGTGGGGGAAGGTCCAAAATCCCCCTCAGACACCTCAGTTGCCACTGCAATAGCTTCTGGCTGCACTCCCTAGTGGATTATACGAATGTCATGGCGGTAATGGATCCAGTGGCTGCACTCTCACCAAGACCATCCAAACACCCCTATGCTCCCACTATGGCAAGAATAGAGCCCTGACAGAGCAGAGTTCTCTGACATGCATTTTCTTGTAGTGCCCACATCTGCCCCCACCAGTCACCATGCAGTGGAATCCACTAGTTACTCTGCCCTATGGGAAAGGTAACAGGATTTGCTCTAGGATAGTTATGTTAATATCCTGAAATGCTCATGAAGTTGGATTGGAACTATCGCTTTGTAACCTATGTTGGTTACATAAAGGGAAACATTTCTGAATATATTCAAAATTCTTCAGGTCACTCAGATATTCACATATTTATATGTTTCCAACAATTTTTAATTAGTTGGCAATTACATTCTTCTTCCTCCTATAGCTGATGCCTGGCCAGACATGAGTAGTTAACACATGAAGGGAGACTTCATTTCTTAGAGGATAGAATTAGGGAGGTAAACAGATCATTAGTAAGGCTAAGATTTTGTCATGAATATTTTTAGTAAAAGTCAGGGACAGGTCACAGGCAAAAAAGAAAAATTCACAGAAACTGTGACCTGTCTGTGACTTTTACTAAAAATATACCTGACAAAATGGGGATCTGCGGGTCCCCACATTGCCTGAAGTGGGGCAGGTGTGCAGGGGCTATGAAACGCCTGCAGCAGCTGGGGCCTGCGGGGTACCCCTGCCACTCCAGAGGCCCCCGCTGCCCATGGGAGTCAGGAGTTGTGGGATTCCCGTGGCGGCCGGAGGCTCGGGGGTTCTCCTGCCACCGTTGACCAAGGCCTCGGGGATTCCCGCACTGCCGCCACTGGGTTCCCCCACCACAGCTGCCACCGGAGGGCTTCCCTCGCCGGGGGTCCTCTGCCAGGGGCTCATGGAATCTCCTGCCACCCACGACAGCCGAGGGCTCCCACAGCAGCCGGGGGCCCCCACAGCAGCCGGGGGCCGGGGACTCGGGGGTTCTCTGCCAGGGGATTCCCCCTCCACCTGCAGCGGTCGGCCGGGGGCTCGGGGATTCTCCCGCCATCGCCGGTGGCAGCCAGGGCTCAGACCTAGGGTTCCCCCACAGGGGGTCCTCTCCCGGGGATTTGGAGATTCCTCCACTGCCGCCAGTGGCTGGGGGCTGGGGTGTTCTTCCGCTGCTGCCGGCGGCCGGGGGGTTCTCCCACTGGCAGCCCTCTGCCAGCAGGGATTTGGGGATCCCCTCACCACCTGCAGTGACCAGGGTCTTGGGGGTTCCCCCACCACCCATAGTGGCTGGGAGCTCCGGGGGGCCACCAGAGGTGCCAGGGGACCCCACAGCTCCCTGCCCCCGCTGGAGGCAGGGGACCCTGCAGCTTCCAACCACTGCAGGCTGAAAACACAGAGGTCTCTGGAAGTCACAGATTCCATGACTTCCGCGACCTCTGTGACTAAATCGTAGCCTTAATCATTTGGCTAAAGTAAATAGGTCAATAGGCTAAAAAGACAGAATGTCTGAACAAGCTAAGATAAGAGGGAGAACATCCAGGGAATTATTTGCTAACAATGAACAAGATAAATTAGGAATGTACAGAGGAGGTCGAGCATGAAAAATGCCTGGACAAAGCATGCTGCACAGGGATTGGTTCCTGCAAAGTAATCAAGCAAACCCAAAAATGTGTGATATAATGTATAACAAATGCAATGAGATGTGTAAATGTATATGAAGGGAGAAGGTTTCTGTGTAACATTGGATGTGTGGTCTATCTTATACCCACCCCGTATACTTGAGTCTGGTCAACTCAGTGTAGCTTTGCTGTATGCAACATAAAGAAACATGGGTGATGAAATCTAGAGTTGAACTGAGCTTTTTGGATCCCAGAGAACTGGATGAAGTGTTCTCCCAGAACTGAAGAAGGTGTTCTTGATAAGCTGAGTGGAAAAGGTCTTGAAGGGAATCTCAATACTGCGCAGCCCAGTCAGATATTTTCCCTTTTCTCCCAATTTGACTGATCCCCTGAATTCCCCAACCCTGTTTTTCTCCTTCTTAACTCTGAGCACAATCATCTCTTCAGTTGATTTCCATGATTTGGATCTAGGGGCTTCCATTCTCCTTGGTGTTTGTCCTTCCTTTCTCAATTTCCTTCTCCTCAAGCTCCATTAGCCCATTTCTGTAGTCTTGGAAAGCTTGGGCTAGTATCCACAAGTTGGGGTACTTCCTCAGGTATGTGTAGATGAGGATGTCAAAAATGGGGATAGCCTATTTGAAATATACCTGTAGCTATCATGTTGCACATTGCATCACTTCATCTCCTCAGCATACACAAAATGTGGACATCTCTCTCTTTGTTAATGAGTTTGCATAAATGCAATGAAACAGATATAGTTTCTTCTCCTCCTCCTCCTCCATCACTCCAGAGCAGCAAGAAGAGTGGTAAAGTGAAAACCTTGAAATCTCTATCAGATACTGAATCATAGGGCTTGTCTACACTACTGCTTAAATCAATGTAACTTATGTCGCTTGGGGTGTAAAAAACCACCCTCCCTGAGCAACGTAAATTACATCAACTTAAAGCGGTGTCTACACTGTGTGTCTTCACACTGTGCCTATGTAGAGCAATAATGAAGACAAGCCCACAGTGATTAGTTGAATCTTTCTATTCATTTCTAGAGCCTTAGCATGGTAGTAATAAAGATCATTTCAGCTGCAAGAGTGCTCTATCAGAGTGACAGAGATAGTAATGAAAATGTTACCTTCTGGGGTTTCTCAACTCCACGTACTATAAGACAGCTTGAAGAGAGTCCATGACAATGATTCATGGCTTGAAACTCAGGACCATCTGCTCTCTCAGAGAGTTCCCTAGCCAAGGTAAAAAGGTGAGGCTTAACAGCTGTATTCTCTTTGCTTTATAACGTTTATCTAAAACTGTCCAATGATCAGCAAAATTCTGGCACTAGTACGATTATGGCAGACTCAACCTTCCATATGTTTCAGTATCAATGAACTCTCATACAGCAACTCTCCTGTGTCTGGTCATGTGTTGTCTAGGCTGTTGACATGAAATGTTGATCTGTTGCTCTCTCTTTCAAATCTCAGCTTTTATTCTATGCCACCTTTTGCAATGTATGTACTCCCTTTAGTTTGACTGGAAGCGTTACCACATAACATGGGCTTTGCATAAAATCTCCAGCATGTGATACTAGAACTTGTTGTCTATAGTTTATCACGTAAGTAACTTCTGCAGAGATATTACAGTCACAGTAGTTACCATTGAGACACTGGTTTACAGCTTTGAAGCAACTATTTGACATACATAGGTCATGGTGAAAATGTCAAATGAATGGAGTCCACATTTATTCTTTCATTACTCTCATGAAGAGAGAAATACCACACTGTCTTTTTTCTTCCTATTTTAGGTAGCACTACGCCATTTTCCCCTCCAAGTTGAATGCAAAGACAATATAATTGTGCTGTCTGTATAACAAAGCAACAATGCCAATTTTTTAGCTTTATAAGTACTTTACAAACATGACATGAAAACTAAGCAAATAATAATGCTTAGTATTTATACAGGCTCTCTACACAGGAGCAGGTAGTATGCTGTCACTAGCACTCCTTCAGAGCTATAAGAAGGCTGGCTAGGTCACTAGTTGAAAACACACCAACCATTTCTTGAAGGAATTTTGTTTTTCCCTAAATTTCTTGTGGTGAAAAAAATTCCAGCAGAGAATTGAAACTGGAAGCTTCATTATTTTGGTAAATATTCACCTCCACACAGACACACCAAAAAAAGAGTAATGAAAATTTTCTGTGAAAATTTTTGTTTAGGTGAAAAAGTCAGGTTCTGTTAACAAAAGGGTTTTGGAAAAAAACCACAAACACACACCCTCCCCCACTCTGCTATCATTCCATAGCCCCAAGGGGCCATAGTCAGTCAAATGTATGGGAGTGACCAGGGCCAGTCCCTCTGATTCCCCCTCCCCTTGCCAATACTAATACTGGCGTTCAACTGTAGCAGGCAATGGAGGAAGAATGTGCTGATTATATCTAATGGTATATGGGAAATCTCTGTTCAGACAGTATTTCGCCGATGAAAAAAGCCAACATCTGATTCCATTTTTAACCCTATTAAAATAGTACACGGGGAACAACTGGGAAATGTCAAAGAGTTACAGGGCAAACTTCTCTCTGTACAGAGCCAGTTCTTCAATTCCACTACTGACTTCTGCTCTTTTCCTGAAGGCTTAAAACATCTTCCTGGCAGCAATCCACTTCATGTACCTGCAGCTGCCCCCTTTCAGCCAGCTAGCAAAACTGCAGCTGCATTGACTGACTGTTCACTCCTGCTGGATCCCTCTTCTACTGCTGCTCCCCCATAAGCTCACCTCTATGCATTGATCCAGCCTCTACCAGACATCTGCTCCTGATTGTTACCTCTTTTCTTAATTTTAAAGGCTAAGTAGAAATGAAGGGGCTAATGGTACTATACATTGGCAGGTAGAAATGATGACACAATAAAACCCCATTTCTAAACAGTGACAAGCATGTGGCTGGAACTCCCAATAGCAACACAAGCTTGTCACAACGGGTTACAAAAATTAAAATGCAGTGGTCCGGGAGAAAAGACACTGCATATGGGTAATGAACAAGCTGCTAATTGGGTTAAGTGAGTGAGACTATAAAGGAAGCACAGGTGCTACCTGCAAGGTTTGTGCTGTGACTAGAGCAGTTTGGAGGGCTGAGAGCTAGGAACAGTCTTAAAACTGACTGAACTGTGTTTTTCTGAACCCTTTGTTACCAATAGCGAGCAGAGACAGAGAAACAGTGTGTGTTGTAAACAGAGAGCAATAGGACTCTTTGAGAAGAGAGGAAACAGAATGAACCCTAGAAACAAAGGCAGAGTCTTGGAAAGGAGAGAGGCTGTTCCCTAAATAGCTAAACTAAACTATTAGTGTAATAGAAATGTGAAGTAGAAAATCTCTTAGCTTTTTAGCTTGTCCCCCACCCTAGCTAGTGGAAGATTTTTTTAAAATTAACTACTCCTTTGTCCATTTCAATTTCAAATATCCTAATGAATGAGGCTTCCACCTTTTCACTTGGGAAAACCCTTTCAATTTAATATGCAAAGAAATCTTTGTGATATATTCTCCTTAAATTTCCCCCTTCTTATTGTCCTTTCATTTTTATTTAGCTATCCTTCCTAATTTCTATCCTAATTTCTCAGGGGTTTTTTTTTTCAAACCATTTCTTAACAAAGTCTTATGAAGACTCAACACATTAAAGGAGGTAAAATAGTCTATTGATTAAGGATATGACAGAAAAGACCCAGCTGCTTATGGACTTTTTTGTGTCAAAGTAGACCTAAACTGCTGAATGGCTATCAACTCACATGTAGGAGCATGCATCTACCACTCAGGTTATGATGCTGATATGAGCTGGAATTGTATTAGGGCAAATGCAGTCTCTTGGGGATGTGTGCAGGAAGTTAAAGAAACACAAGAACTATACCTGAGCTATTTTCCTTCTCATTTTTCAGGAATTCATCCAGCTGGCATGACCCCAGGTCAACCATACCACAGACAGCCTCTTCATTTGTTGTCACTAGCTTGTGGTATTTCGGGAGTGGTCAGGGTTTTTGGGGGGAGGGTTGTTTTGACCTCTTTATGCTGCTCTGAAGATCTGATGAGAGATGGGCTCTGAGAGAGGCAATACCCAGGATTGCAAACCCTCCAGGATTGTCCTGGAGTCTCCAGGGATTAAAGATTATGTTTTGGGATGTTACATCCAACCAAAATTGGCAACCCTAGCAGAACCTGATAGCCTCATGATCTCTTCTTACACCACAGTCAGCTTCCTCCATTTCAGTGGCTCCAATTAGTGGTGACTGGGAGGGGGCTTTTTGCCCCTTTCTCCCTCTCCCAAGATTTTTACCCTTGCTCAATGTTCCATAGGCTGTGGAACTCGGGGGTGTGTGGGGTAGGGGACAGCGACCTGGTCACTTCTAAGCAGTGGTCCCATATTAAATCAGTATGGCTGTTGCTGGAGCAGTCAGGAGCATGAGTGTCGCTCCAGCTGTGTGGTCACTACACCATTGATATTTGACCCAGCCATCCCTCCACTCAGATGCAGTGGTGGCTTGGCCAAATTTCTGCAAGTGGCATTGCAACCTGGCACATAGGATTGCAATGCTGCTCAAATCTGGGGGGCCAGCTGTTCCAAATGGTGTTGTGACAACATGCAGAGAGTCTGTACCTGGAGGGCAGAGCGCTGGGGAATCCATCAAGAACTTGACTCCTGGCAACACCAGCCCATGCTCTGAGTGGGTAAGAGAGGAGTGAACCCCAGCAGAAGGTCCCTATGGGAGGGGTGAGAGGGTGAGCAGAGACTGGAATGGGATCCCTGCTGATGGAGGACACCAGAATTTCCCATCACCCAAGAAACATCTGAGTTGGCGCTGCTGCTCCATTTGACAATTAATTTTTCTTCCTCAGGTATAGTGTGATTTATCCCCCCACCTTGGTCTTCACCTGAACCTTTCCTTAGGTCAGATCATCCCGTATAGGCTTTGAGTGGGGGACAGGAAACTGTAAGCAAAAACTTTGTTGTTTCTTCCTAATGATTCTGTCAGAGGGACAGGGAATGGGTTTTACTCTTAGGGCTTGGCTATACTGGCACTTTATACTGCAATAAAGCCTCCCAGAGCGCTCTACCTTATTCCCCGTCCACACTGACAAGTACATACAGCGCTCTGACTCCCTGGCTAGAGCGCTCCTGGTACTCCACCTCCACAAGAGGGGTAACGGCTGTTGCATATTGGCTGAGATGCCTCAGGGCCAGTGTAAACGGGGAGTTAAGTTACAGCTGACTGACCTCCGGAAACGTCCCATAATCCCCTTAAGTCATGTGGCCTCTCTTCTCTTTGTTGTGAAATCGGCTGAGGAATGCAGAAATACCTTTTCAGAGCTCCGTTTCAGACAGCGGCTGCTTATCTGCAACGGGGCAAAGCAAACATTTACTGAGTGAGTGAGAGAGTGAAAGGCAGGGGGACTAGGGGGTTCTGAACTTACAAGATAGCGTGCTGACACACTCTCAGCACTCCAAAAACCCACTCTCTCTCTCCCCTCAACATACAAACAACACACTCCACCCCATCCCCCTCATTTGAAAAGCATGTTGCAGCCACTTGAACACTGGGATAGCTGCCCATAATGCACCGCTCCCAATGCCGCTGCAAATGCCGCAAATGTGGCCATGCCAGTGTGCTTGCAGCTGTCAGTGTGGGCAGACTGGAGCGCTTTCCCTCGTGCACTCTCTGAAGGCTGGTTTAACCCAAAGCGCTCTACAGCTGCAAATGTAGCCATGGCCTTAGTAAGCCTTCCCATGCCATGCCCCCTCCCCTTCCCACAATGAGTGCACAGCTCTTGTGGTCCCCACCAGCAACTGCTTCTCAAATCTCCCACTTCCTAATGGTGAAAGGTCACTGTGAGGAGGAGCAACCCAGCATAAGATTTTATGATCTGAAGGGGAATGATACTGCAAAGAGCAATCTTCCAACTAGCCTAAGCCCTCCTGACCTGCACAGATGCAACATCTTGGTCCACTTGCAGGGGGGTCTAGCATGTTCGGGGAAATAAATGATGATGCTCTGGATCCTCTGCTATCCCTGGCCCTTCTGACTCCAGATATACCTGGCTTTTCATGCATGGAAGTTGAAGGAACAAACCAGGCCCAGTGACTAAGAAAACTGAAAACAAAGGGATTAGATTAGATTTTAAATGATCCCAGAATGAGACAAGATGTAAATGTAAGCATCAGTCACATGATCCTGTCATTTGTATTTCAACAGAAGGTTGTTAATTGCTTTGTTGTACACCTGAAGAAAGGCCCTGTCTATGCATGCTATAAATCGTGCTGCTAAAGAATGCATGCCAGTGGTCTCAATCTGCAAGAAGATTAATGAGCAAAAATCTGAAGAAGGGGAGAAAAAAAAGGTAATGAGACTTGAAATATATGGTTCTGTAAATGTCATTTCTTTTCTTTAAGACAAGGTGGGTGAGATAATATCTTTTATTGGACCAACTTCTGTTGATGTAAGAGACAAGCTTTTGAGCTTCACAAAGCACTTCCTTTCTTTTGGTGAATACTGAAGCTAAAATGAATGAATTAACCAAAACTGAACACCCAGAAAAAATAAATGTCATTGTATTGCAACATTAGTAGTAGTTCTTTGGATATAATTGTGAAGAGGGGCACTTATATAAGGCCCTATGCACCCATCTCACAGATTACAAGGCTGAAAATTTAATAGCAGCATGCACCCAGGAGATAGCAGAACTCAGCCCCCAGTAAAATACAAAACTCCCTTCCCCCATGTAGATCTAACCTTCAATTAGCATTAACAATCCATGCAAATGGATGTTCCTTGCAGTATAAGTATGACACCCAATAAAAGGTTAAATTATATACAGCTAAATCATCCACTAGCAACTAGCAATAACATCATATCCTTTAGGACATGACTGACCAATGGGAGTTTATTCCAGTGATGTGCTTTTGGCTTGATATCCAGACAATGTTCCTTTGGACCCAGATGGAACTGGAATGCTCTCTCCTGCAGTTTTAATTAACCTCTAATGTATACATCTCTTACTTTTAATAAAATCACCAGTTGTTTCCATTTCCTTCAAATTTTGAAATAGGATCAACTGTCCCTAGCTGCCATTTGATTTGATTTCACTGCCTGATTTCATTGTGAAATCAGAAATGCCTGATCTGAAAAGATGATAAAATGTCAGTTACTCTTTATAATTATTTAAACTTGCTCGCTCTCTCTCTCTCTCTCTCGCTCTCTCCCCCCCTTGATCTTGGAGGTTGGAATTAATATAATATTAATGAAATAACAATCAGTTAGAATTGGAGCTGGGTCGGAACCCCAAATTTAGTTCTTCATAGAATCTAAACTGTCCCTAACATATACAAAAATTCCTAATGCACACAGTTGGCGGATGTTTAGAGATCCTCAGGCAGACCCTAAAGGCAACTAGCATCCAGCTTGAATGTCTCTGAAGGTGATTTTTGTTGCCTTTTCAGACATATTTTATTATCCAAAATGCTTTGAACAGTATACCCAAAATAATACAATCCTGTCAGTATACATGAAGGGTTCAACACAGAGTTAATGACCGAAAGCTCAGCATTCTTGGTCAAGGAATGAGGCTATAGAATGAACTTCCAGAGGAGAATAGATGTTTTATGACATTTAGGTTATGCTGCAATATCTCTTTGAGAGAACATTTCCATCATAACCAGGATAACAGTTACAAGAAGTGTTCTTATTCCCCGACCTTCCAAAAAAATCCTCTACTTCAAGCATTTCTTCCAATAGTAACCAGAGAAGGGAGAAGAACCAAAGACTTCATAAACTTTTTGAGGGATTTTGTTATGCTAATCTAATGAAGATGGGATACTGAAGATAAATAAAGTCTCTAAACAACCTCTATGAGATCCATTTGTACTCTCTCATGTAAACAGGTCCTCCTCATTGCAGAAAACCTCCATAACTATTATGTAACAGTTTATGGGACATTGTGGGACTCCTGGTGGAGTTTATAGGTTACTGAGTTTCCAGTGATTTTTAGGGGAACTATACCAGTTAGATTAGTTCTATCAGTGGAACATTCTAAGTGAATTTATGAGGTTTCAATAAATGGGAAATACAGCCTATGAGACTACAGATCAGGGAATGGAAACACCATTAGCAGCTGTAGGGGACTTTCATATGATCAAAGTGAGTTTGAAAGCCAGCATAATGTGTCGTATACAAGCTGCTTTGTGGTGACTAGGCTGTATGAGGATAACTGGGACCTTCGTGAAAATAGGGATGTTTCTTCCAATTGCAGCTCCAGTGGGGGAGCTGGCAGGAGTATATCACAGGTTTCCCTTCACATACATCCTCCTCCTGTTTAGAAAGAAATCTTGATCTACTATCCCTTTGCCCCCTGCATCCTTAAACACATGCAATAGCTACAGGCATAGTCCCTGTCTTCTCCCAGCTTGCACATGGCAGAGCAGTTTGGGACAGATCACACATAGAATCCTGGATCATGCAGAAGGAGAGCCCCATTCAAATGACTTTGCTGGGAACCTTGAATTTACCTGAGCCAAACCTTGGTCCTAATGATGACCCATATGCACATAGGCAGATTGATATATGCACGCTTGTGCTACAAGTACCTAGTCCCATGGCCCTTCCTCACACAAAATGCCAATTGAAATCAATAGTTTTGCCTCAGGTAGGAAAGCAAGGTCAGGTTCAAAATGTATTATTCTAAGAAGTTCTAATAAAGAGCTTGTGCAGCCTACAGTTTAGGAAAAAAAAAAAAATACATCAGATTAGAGCAGCAGCAAGTGGCAACTGCTTTTCTGAAGGAAATACAAAGCAAAACGATTTCCTGCGTGCAGGATAATTTGCAAACGCTAAAGACATTCATCCTACCAACACCCTCACTGCCTAATTAGCAACTCATGCTTCATTGTTCAGCAAAAGGCAGAGGGTGATTCTAACCTTTGTATTTAGTAATGAGTGGGAAATGAATGTACAAAACCCCCCCACCATACAAAATCCCATTGTCTCTGGGAATCCTGCTCATACCTGCGCTGTACAAGTGCACAAACTTCCTGCTGGCTCCACAAACAGCAGTTGCTTGGCAACGGGAGCCCAGCTCCCAATAATAACCTGAGCAGTTTTACAACTGCTGCTAGCCCCCGTCTTCCTACACCCAAATTTATTTATTTATTTTAAACAGGAAAAAAAATCTTGCCTTATCTACGGTGGAGCAAGTTGAAGATTCTTAATGAATTCAAAGTCAGATGAAATGTTAATCAAGTGGAGGAACAAATAAAACCGAGACATAGATGTGTCCTTTTCCATCTCTTCTTCTCCTCTGCTCTTGAAGCATTATTATTTAAAACACCTATCCAATTTGGTGCAGGGGCCTAGTACACTGTGGTGTCATAGCCCATTGAAATCCAAGAAGGACAGGTCTGACCCGGACCAGCAAGCTAATTAGAACTGCCGCAGCAGCAGAAGCAAGGACCTGAGCTAAACTAACAGGCAGGGTGGGTTAATGTGCAGTTGGGATTTGTAGCTAATATCCTCTGAAAGAAATTAAATCTTGTTTGAGTGAGTCGGTAGGTGGAATGGGATGGGGGAGGGTTAGAAAGTGAGTGAACCAGCCATGCTGTGAAATTAATAGATACAAAATAGACTGCACCACTAGAGCAGCTAAACTTCCTTCTATAATAACTTTGGGAGAAGGCTGGCATGAAAGATGTGGCACAGAGCAATATAAATGTTTAACGCCTAGGAGGGAGCTTTTAGAACTGTGTTAGAATAACTGTGTTGAATGTAATGTAAAAATTTACTGTGTGCTGTGGAGGTGAATGATGTAAAACAAACTTCAGTTTCTCTGAATATCTGGCAGATAATGACTTAAGCGCAGGTACAACCATTTGAGACTTTTTTCATATCACAGATGATCCATCTGCATGCATGTCACTTTGATTCAATCCCCGAGTTTATCACATTGCACTCGGAGCCTTTTCCTCCATTCAATTCCTTTTTTCCTTATTCTCCTCTACTAAAGGCAGATAACACAGCATCTTCTACTAACTTAGAATCATAGAAGTTGTCAAAAGTAGCTTTGGAAAGAACTGTGTTCTTGTCACTTATTAAAAAGTAACTTCCTTGCTAGGTGGGTATTTTCAATATCCAAAAACTCTCCCACATGAGTACCTGTGTGGAGAAACTCTTTGGCTGTGAGGTATATTGGGGAACAGGGGGAAAAAACAGCTTCGCATCTTTTTGAATGAAATTAATTGAAATCCAAGTGCATAGCTATGATAAATAGAACAGGGGGAAATATCAGTGCAGAATGAAGCAGTGATGTGCTTGGCTTTCATAATGGCTGTTCTAGAGCATTAGGTGCCTGTGCGCACATCTTCATTTTTAGTATTTCACACTGTAATCTTTCATCTGCGGGAGAAACCCACATTAGTGAGATGCCTCAGTAATGTAATATCAAGGCTCTTTTGTTCAGGGAGACTCGATTCTTACCACTCTTACATTTTCGTTTCACAAATTCCTTTTGTGGAGTGGTGGGCAGGAGAAGTGTGTGCTGTTGCTGCTCAGGAGCAGAAATGCTTGGCAAGTCACATCAGATCAGGCTAGTGTGGCATTATTCGGCTGTACCCGGGGGACGACAGGAGACACTGGATGTGGTTTAATTAGACCGCAACTTTATTAACAACTGTCTGAGAGTTGCTGGCAGATAAGTGTACAGTGCAGGTAATTCTATGATCATTTCAATATATACCCAGGGGCTTCGGTCACTCTCCCCCTATTTTCCATCCCAGTCCTCAGCCAACCTGCTGCTGGGACCTTACCAGCCCCACTCCTCGAATGAGGGTAAAGGTAGGCTACAAAGCAGGGGGGTTGGCTTCCTGTTGTGCTAGTCATAGGAGCCCTGAACCCCTCTACCCCCATTCCCACTCCTTTTAGTGAATACCACCTTTAAATCCTTTACCAATTTCTTTATCTGGTTACTGTATCCCTTCCCTACAGAGTACCTGCACTGATCAGCCTCAATTAGCTTGGCTGCCTCTCACCCTATATCCAGCTGGTTTCCCAGACATTCACTAATGCCCCTTTAATATCAGCCAAAACCATGTCAGCCCCCAAAGTCTGACCAGTGAACCCCATTCCCTCTGAATAATTTTGGGGCCCCATATGCTATGTCGGGATGTGAAGTTACCAACCCCCCTTATAACTCCCATGAATTTAGCCACCTCCCTATTCACATACGTCCTAGCCTTGTTGACCGTGGGGGCATCACAGCTCCCACCACACCCTGCATTGCAGCATGTCCAATCATAAAGTGCTTTTGCACCTGGGAAAAGTTCCAAGATCTGTCCCAAATCCCTCTTAGCACTGAGCATTAAAGCTATCCCTTTACATGTTCCCAGAGCATTTTCCCCAAGGTGAACCCCAATTATATCTGGTGCACACTCACAGGCCCCTACGGTGTACAGAAGGGGCATCAGCTGGTCCCATAATACACCCCTCTTTCCATGCCAGCTCAGGATGGCTTCATCACTGAGACCGAGTTGTGAACCTGGAAGCATGCCTATGCACCCAGAAAGCAATACTGTACCCGCAGATCCACACCACCATCTGCCTGGCCTGTCTTCCTGCATCTGGAATGAAAACGCAAAGGAAAATTAACACTGATTGCCATTGGCGGCGGGTATAAGAGGCGATGGAAGGCTTAGCCTTCCCTGGTGCTGCTGCTAACCCACCACCAGACACCTGAAGCCATCCTTCCCCAAGACCACCACTGCCTCCTCCACTCCACACGCGCACACACACACACACACAGTCCCCACTGCTCGCCGCATCCCTCCTCCTTGGAATGGTAAAGTCAGCAGCTGGCGGTCCAAAGAGGGTTGAGTGGCTGGCGGAGGTGGCTCAGCCCAATGTGGCTGAGGTGGGCGGGCCGGGGCCCCTCAGAGCTTCTCCTTTTATGGGCAGGGAGGGTTCAGGGCTCTGGCTGTGTGTGTGAGGGCCTTAGATGGAAGGGGTGGGGCCTGCAGGTTAACATCCCCAAAGCAGGGGTTCACCCACTGCCCATGCTAATTGCCCACCTGGGGTCTCATGTATGTTCTGTATGCTTCCAAATGTCAATGCCCAATTGCCTGCATTTGCATAGTCCCCATACCTATCTGTGCCGCTGATGTTGCCACCCCAATCCTGAATGAGTGGGAACCAAATTCATGGGCTGGGAGCCCCAATCTCCTCAGTCCCCATCTCAATACTGTAACAAACTCATATGCTGTGAGGGGACTCCTGTCACTGTGCATAAAGAGGGGCACATCCATCCCCATTCTTATCACTATGTAGGCCATCAAAGCCTCCACTGGGCAGACCCTGGGCTCACCACCCTCCCATAGGATAATGGATTCACCCCAGCCTCCTTGATCTGTCTTTGTCTTCCACAAGGTTACTATAACCATTTTCCCCTCCCAGTTGTTAGCAGATTTGCCCGTTACTTTGGGGTATGTTCATTTATTCGGGTTACACTTCTGGGGGGGGGGCAGTTCTGTAATTCTATCAATGTACTGCTTGTGTCACATGTGTTTTCATATGTGTTTCTCCCTGCTGCAAGTCCCCTCCCAATGGAGCTATCCTGCAGGACCTAGGTTCCCTAGGGCTGGGTTCCTCCAGCCCCAGAACCGAATGAACACACACACACACATACAGTAACAGAGCAAGTCTGAGTGGACCGGGTTAATCAGCACTGTCAAGCTGACCCCTTATATGTCCCTGGACTCAGTGGGCTGGGTCAAGCAGCACATTCAAGCTGTCACCCTTATGCGTTCCAGATTCAGCACGTCCCTATCCCCACTCTCACATCACAATTGTACTGGCAGTAACCTACGTGACGAGTAAACCCCACAGTATTTTGGACGCTGCAGGGATCTTTAGCTTAAGTAAAAGAAGCATTGCTGTAGAGTAAATGGGGGGAAGCTAAAAACACAAAAGAGTAAAGTTCAGCAAGAGCGAGAGAAACAACCAGCTTAACCATAAAAGTTATTTAGTGATAACTAGACGAGGAGAGCCTAAACCAACATAACATACATTATTAAAGGTCAGGAGTACTTGTGGCACCTTAGAGACTAACAAATTTATTAGAGCATAAGCTTTTGTGGACTACAGCCCACTTCTTCGGATGCTACTCTGAAACCTATTATTAAAGGTTAATACTTTAGGTAGAAAGGAAAACAGAGAGAGAGAAATAAGGGGATCTCACCCACTCCATGAGGCTTGAACTGGTCGGGGTTCCCAGGTGATGGTGGTAGCTCAGGGTCTTGAGTGCTGGAGACAGGCAGAGCCCCCAGCACAATCAGTCTGAAGAAGATGGAGTACCAGTGGAACTGATGCATAATTTGGATCTAAGCATCAGAACACTTACTGGAGGGTGAGTAGGGATTTTTGTAGAGAAAATACAATGGTTCAAGGGAGAACACTAGATTTGTTTACGGGTAAAGTGATGACTCAAGGGTTTTCTTTAGGCTAGACAATAGGAGCTGATCACTCTTGGCTGTGGGTGGTGTTTTCTTCCAGGGAGCTCACAATGCAACTAGGCTGCTTCAGTATTTTGGATATCAATCAAGGATTCATTACTAGAATTGGTCTGATAACTGCTGAGCTGGGTGTGGGCAGTGTACGTTCACTAACTGGAGCAGAGATTCCCATGATGTAGTGCTTCCCTGCTTTTTCTGGTCCCAGAGTTCAGTGCAGTTCCCTGTTCTCCATTCTGTATGCAAATTGAGATGTCTCCCTGTCCCACCTTTGATGCAGATGAGGCTAGGGGAATTGTCTCTGTTCTTCATTCTGTATGCTAATGGAGATGTCTTAATCTTGTCAGGAGGGGTCTAGGTGTGTCTCCCATCCTCCCTTCATTGCTCTCTGCAAGTCTTTTCTCTGAGGGGTTTTGGTTTAAGCAGAGGCTGGTGCGGGGGCGGGGAGGTTCTTTCATGAGTCAGACAGGCTGGATACTGAACCCTGGTTCCCCAAGAACACAGAGCTGACTGGTATCACGGTGTATATCCAACAGTTCCAAAGTCCTTCCAGAAAAATCCCTACAGGACCAGGTACAAATTCTCTGATCCTAAAAAATCCAAAAAGTGATACCAAAAATGCCGCCCTGAACAAGGCCACCGCCTGTTCATTGTGGCCAGGATATATATGACATATATTCTCCAGCATCCCCACCAAAGCCCTAAGAGTACCAACTGTGATGGGAAAATGTGTATGCTCACTGGGACCAGGGGTCAGTGCTTCATGACCACCCCGCTAGAAACCGTTGAACTAAAAAACTGCTGCAAGAGTATGGGGTAACCCTTCAGCCTATTTACAAATGTCAGGGCTGATAGGTGATTGGAGATAGTTGAGGACGCCAGTTGTCGGGTTACTAATGCTACCATTTACTGCAGCACATGTTCCTCTATAATGGGCCATGTAGGTAACTGGCCTTCCAGATCCTGAAATTGCACAAAATCATTAAAGCTTCTCCCACAGCTCTGCAGTGTTTGTGGAGTCACTGACCTCTGCACTACACTGACAGCCATCATATGCCAAGGTTCCATTGGGCTAGCTATATCCATTCGGGTTCCTTGTTGGCTCCTGGTGGTGGTTCCCAAAATCTGTCCATCTGAAAATGAGGCATCACATAACCCCTTTTCCCTGTAAAGATGATTCTAAACCCCACAGTAAACTAATCCCACAAATATGCCCCATCTACCTTGTCAGGGTAATCCCAAAGGAGAACCCTTAACACCTCCAGTTTAACTGAGGAGGGTGTCTTTGTCCAATCCACTGTTTTCAGCTCACCCGCCATCCTTTCCTCTGTTTTGTCCCCCATCTCCTGCTCCCTCCTGTGCCTATGTGCAGCACCTGACCTACCCCTATTCTGTTCCCGCACTGCGACCTTCCCCTGCTGATTTGTCAAGAATGGGCTGTATGGACCCCAAAGCACATTTTGCAAGCATGCCTGAATTTGCAGATGCTACAAAAACAAATGCTTTCATTGAATGCCCAGCAAATATTGTTACATGCCTCAGGCCTCTGTTGGGCTTGTGACAGAATGAACAGGCCACTGTCCATGTGGACTTCAGGCTCCCGTGGCATCATTCACTCCAACCACAGAGTATGATGTGATATGTCCCACCAGATTTCAGTTTGTGTGGCCATCTCAATCTAAACTGTTTGTCATAATTAAACCAAGCCATGTTCCTAAACTTATTATATGCCAGCCTGATTAGATCCAAGGGGGGAGGGATAGCTCTGTGGTTTGAGCATTGGCCTGCTAAACCCAGCATGAGTTCAATCCTTGAGGGGGCCATTTAGGGAACTGGCATAAAAATCTGGGGATTGGTCCTGCTTTGAGCAGGGGGTTGGATTAGATGACCTCCTGAGGTCCCTTCCAACCCTGCTATTCTATGATATATTTAATCAATGTTGGTGCTTCTGTCCAGGTAAGCCTCTGTAATAACTCCTACATAGATCAGGAAGGCAGTTTCCCAATTTTCCCATGTTCTAGCTATCCGTGCTTGCTTGGCCATTTCATTGCCCCAGTTGATATGTGTACATATTCACCTCTCAACATTTTATCCCTGGTAGTACTGAAAAGGTGAACTCCATCGAGTCAGCCACCCCAGCGTAACCATACTCCAGGGTGACAGTTGGGGCACACTCCATGTCCTGTTGCCCCCCCAGCAAGCCCTGGGGCAGCAGTTTTATGCCATGAATTTACAGTCCCTGTCAATGGGTGAATCAAAAGGTGCCCAGAAATCTACCCCCCATTAGGGGCTCACATCTCCTGGTGAGGGGTCTGCCCTGCCCTGCTTGTCTCCTGTTTCCCAAACTCGGGCCCATGCTGGGCTTCCATTACTACCCGTTCCAGACTTCCGCACCCACGTGTGGTCCCAGCGGCTGCAACTGCAGATTAGCTTGCAGCAGCTATGTAACACCATTAGGATCCATAGAAGGTATTTCTACCCCAGACATCTCAGATACAGTTCCCAGGACACCCAGTGCTCCCCGTGGCCTATTTATTACTCCCCTAAGTCAACCCTCTGCTCCCCTGTGTAAGTGCCCCAAGTGGAAAAGTGGGCCAGGTCCCTGAACCACAATTGGATTCCACCTACAACACCTATTGCCACACTGGGTGACAAGGACTCACCTTCACACCCTGCCCATGCAACCCCCATTTGGTGCCGTCATGAATATACAGGTCCAGTGCTCTGTAACAGCTCTGGAACAATCCCTAGGAGGACACCTTCAGTGTGTCAGACCCACTTAGTGTCTCACTCTGTCACTTGGATAAGCTGCTAGGGTACTTATCCTTGGACTAAACCTCAAAGCCTTCAGAACCTCTTCAGTCAGTCCACCTGAGTTGAGCACCTGAAAGAGACTTGTACACAGAGGTGGATTAGAGGGTTGTCAGGCCTTGCACCAGAGCAAGTGGGGGTCCCTCCCTACTCCTTCTGCCTGCAGTCCCCCCGGCACTCCTGCCGGGGAGTGGGATCAGGACGCAGGGGCTTCCCCTACTCCTTGGCGATGGGTGGAGCAGATTGGGGCACAGGGGCACCCATTTTTCCGGAGGGGCCCCCAATTGGCTGGTGCCCCTGGGCATGGGCTCTGTTGTCCCAATGGCTAATCCACCATTGCTTGTACAGCCAAAGGGAGCAAAACACCACCACCCTCAGCAGCTGCAGTGACTCTCAGCCAGTATTGTAAAAGCAGTAGGTTTATTAGATGTCTGGAACACAGCATAGAAAGTTCTTGGTTAGCATAGAGAAAAGAAAGTTATAGCATGGTCCATTCTGGATACCCAGAGCCCCAGCCAAACAGTGTCCACCCTTGGCTTCTGCTCTGTCCCTTTTGTCCTCTTTTTCAAATTCCTGAGCTAGTCCCACCTGGCCCCTCCTCAGTCCTTCGTTGTCCAGCTGGTCAAACATGGCTGGCTTCCAGGCAAGATGGGCTATCCAGAGTTCTTAGTTGTTAGGTAGTAAATGTCATGCTGATTGGATTGTCATTGTCTTCGTGGATCCTCCACTGACCTGGGCCACAAACCCCAGATAGCTAGACTCCACCACCAACCCTGGTAAGATATGCACTAGGAACTATTTTCGATACGTTCTATGGCCTGTGTTATATAGGAGGTCAGATTAAATGATCACAATAGTCCCTTCTGGCCTGGGAATCTACAAATCTCTTCATTCCTTTTTACACAAATTAGGCCTAATTCCCAACATATCAGTTTTTGGTCCATTAATTTCTGGTTCCATTCTCCTGTTATTCAATAGTCAAGATCTCAACACAGTCCTTGGGGTGGTATCAGTAGACCTTTTAGTTTCAACTAATCCAGTCTCTCTCTCTCGTAATCTTTTTTTCTAAACAATTTTATGTAACTTTTTAAGCTGGACATTTTGTAGACTTGGGCAATTTAGAGTGCAGGTAGCTGCATAACATGTGGACGTGAATGGGATTTCTCATATGCCAAAAGTTGAACATAAGAACGGCCATAATGGGTCAGACCAAAGGTCCATCTAGCCCAGTATCCTGTCTACGGACAGTGGCCAATGCCAGGTGCCTAAGAGTTAATTATCAAGTGATCTCTTTCCTGCCATCCATCTCCACCCTCTGACAAACAGAGGCTAAGGACACCATTCCCTACCCATCGTGGCTAATGGCCATTAATGGACTTAACCTCCATGAATTTATCTAGTTCTCTTTTAAACACTGTTATAGTCCTAGCCTTCACAACCTCCTCAGGTAAGGAGTTCCACAGGTTGACTGTGCGCTGTGTGAAGAAGAACTTCCTTTTATTTGTTTTAAACCTGCTGCCTATTAAGCACCTAAGCACACATGCTTAGGTACCATGTGGAATTCAGGTATAACTGCAGCTCTTTCAAGAGAGGGCAAACTGTGATAGTCAGTAAAACATATTTTCCAGTTTAGAGCCCAGAGACAGTGCATGTATGTCTTTGCATACTGACTCTGTGTATTACCTTTGGGGGACCTTTCAGTGCTGTGCCATCATAGAGAGGGATTCCTCCCCGGGATGCTTGTGGGGTTCAGGGTACTATGTGGAATGTCAGATGGAATTATTGCAATATTCTTTTCTGTGCACATTGAAGCTCTGGGAGATGCATTCCTTACCACTTTCTTTCATGAGGAATACCTTCCAAGGTATCAGATCCGCTGGTCTTTCATCAATTTCTAAGACATGGCTACTCTACTAAGTACTGAATACTGGCTATTGATGGAATATGAGGTTCACTGCAAGATTCTGCAGCTTTTATATAAGTCCATAGCTAGATGGGACCAGATTTGTTTACAGGACATACAACCCTTCCATTTCTTATGGCCTTTTCTTTATTCCTCACATGAAAACTTGATAGGTTAATCACACGATGCTCCCCGGTATGACATCTCCAAACTTCTCCTTTCTGTAGTTCTTCTTGGAAGAGCTTACAAAGATTTACATCTAACTCCAACACCTGCTTGTCAAGTCAAACTTTTTAAAAATTCAGTGTTGCAAAGCCTTTTGACATTGCTTGGTAGGAAGATTCTGTGGAGAGAGAGATGAAGAGAGGAAATAACCTGGTGATACACATTAGCAGCCATGAAATATAGCGCGGATTGACAGTGAATTGACTGCAGATTCTGGTGGCTCACTGTGAATTACAATAAAGTAGCTGCAGTATTACTATTGGGAAACAGTGGTAACTACATCATGGCTATCCCACAGCATAGCAAATAATTTGTGCCTCACTGTATTTCTCAGATTATAATTGGTCTAGGGGTTTTTTTTAGTTATTATTTTATGGAAGGGAGGAAGTCAGCCTGCTAGGTGTGGACTTCAGTGGGAGCTGAGGTCACTCAGCATCTTAAAGAAGGCTCTCAGAGCCTTCATAGAGATTTTGAAGGGTTTTTGTATATCAAAGACGCCTCTGGATTTTTTTTAGGTGATTTCCAAAATCAGATCAGCCAAGTAATAAGGGCCACACTGAGGCCTTTTAAGATATAACAGTATTCCTATTTTGATTTTATCCCTTCCTTTGTGTCACTTGAAACAGGAAGAAGGTCTTCCTTTGTATTTATATAGGACCTGATCCTGATCAGGGTCTCTGGGTTCTACTTCAATATAAATACTCAATATAATATTATGATGAAAGGGGCTAATGGCCACCAGCAGGTGAGTTTTGGATGCAAAGACCATCACAGATCTCATTAAAGCCAATGAGTGTGCCAAGTACAACTCTTTCAGGCTCAACAGGAACAATGAAGCCTCTTTATTTAGTAAAAACAGCTCTGGGTCCATGGAGCAAGCAACTGCCCTTGGCATGGTAGGTTAGAGCTAAGCCACATAGACTAAGGGGTTTTCCTGGTTGCAAATACGGGGGCTAGGAGCCTGGGTGTAGGCTGTGTATGTTGGAGTCAGTGAAAGCCAGGAGAAACAGTTGTGAGTGTGACCCTGAGAAAAAGCTAAGGGACATGGATTGTTTGAGCACAGAGCTCACTGGAGTAGCTGATTTGGGGATTTCTGAGCAAGGAACTGTCTGTTGATATTGGTTTCTCCTGGCAGAGAAAAATGATTTTTGTATCTTTTCAAAACAAACATGATTACATTGTGAATATACCTGTCACGTCACCAATTTCTAATTCTAATTGAAGCAACCCGGCAAGGCCTCAAATTTTGGTTAACTGCTTGGGCCAGAGGGGCAATAATCATAACAATAATAAACATAAGCATAATGTAAGAAATTTGCTACCATGTTGTAAAAATAAGTGTTGATGAACTTCCTTAGTTGAATTTCTCTAGCCAACTCTTCTTCTAAGGAATGGCCAGCAACAGTCTTAAGCCATCCCTTTGCACTTCAGTATCTGCAGCAAAGTGTTCTTTTAAACAAAATGACTTTTATACAATTGCATTAGGCTCAGAAATGAAAGTGCAATATATTAAACTCAGATTTTAGAATGCCCTGGGAATACATAGATTCAGTCCTTTTATTGTCGTTAGACAGAGACAATTTGTACAATTGCTCTGCTGAGCAGCGCTCCTGTGCTAGACAAGAACCTATATTTCAATATTAGATTTGGCATATGAAATATATCTGAGGGATTTCTTCCATTCTCCCTCTTGCCTTGTACACTATTGTTGTTGTTGTTGTTGTTATTAGTTTGTTTCCATTGGAGAGTCGCACAGTAAATCTATAGACCTTACAAACCTACAGTCCTTGAAGAGAACAACCAGGAGCTAAATACACAGCCTTGTGTTATGGAAACAACTGTGAGGCTGAAACAGAGGAGTCTCCAGGAGGAATTCTGGGATTGTAGCTCGTGGGAGGTACAGGTCTGTCGCATCTTACGCGCATTTAACATGCGCGATTTCAGCTTTACGCAGTTGGCAAAAACAAAACCAAAAAAAGAGAAAAATAACAATTTTAATACTATATCTGTAGTGCGGGCGATTCTACCCACCATTGAACTCAATGTAATTTTGACTATACGCGGTTTTCGCTTTACACACTAACCGTGGAACGGAATCCCCGCGTAAGATGAGACAGATCTGTATGGCTAAAACTAAAAGCCACCTTTCTGTTCTCCCCCAGTCCTGATCTAGCCAGAAGCCAAAATACCCACTGGTATAACTGAAAGCAGTTAGCTGCTGCAACAGCTGACGATCTGGTATATACCATGCACTCTGACCTTCCCCCAAAATACACCCCTACTCATGCCCAGTGCACTCTTACCCAGCGATCTGAGGAGAGGAACAGCCTGTGGTGTAAAGTTGACTACTTGTGGCTTTGTGCAACCCCAGTGCTCCCTGGCAGGATCCTCTGCTGCCCCTTTCTGCCTGAATCAGAGAGAATTCCTCCTGGGGAGTGCATGCAGCAGCTGTGCCGCCCATTAAATAGATCCAGTGTGTGTTGTGCAGCCCAGATGCAGAAGGGAATGAGGCATGGTCCGACCCTCATTTCCTTCGCTCCTCTGATAAGCTAGTGCCACTGCTGGGGCTAGCATGGAGCAGTGTCAGTGGTCCCCAGCCACATTGTCCAGAAAAAAATAGAGGGGGAAGATTCCTGGGCCCTCAACTCTCAACCCTTTTCACACTATGGCGGGCCAGCTACAATTTGGCCTGGTAAATTTAAAAGGGTTTGATAAACTGTTTGATCAGCATGTGCTAATTCAGTTTTGCACTACATAAATGCAAAGGGGTAAATCTTCAGATGGTATAAATTGGCATAGCTCCATTGATTTCAAATGGACCTGCCTCCAAATATTTATATATTTTCTCTTCCACTATTGAGTTCTAAATATACTGTATACGGAGCACTGTCTCGTGGATTAAGAAGGTGTGGTGAACCACAAATCACCATGGCCAACAGATGGGATTTAGATCTGAGCTTTCTTAACGTTTAAGGATGTTTGGATCTGGGTTTTGGTTCAGGACCATCTCTAACTAAAATTTTTCTTGATTTTTTTAATCAAGTTTTTACCACAATTAAAGGTTTCTCAGAAAGATGTACAGAACAAAGGACTAATTCTGATCTCACTCAGGTCAGTTTTACACTAATGTAACTTTGTAGATACCAGTGGAGTTTCTCCTAATTTCCACTGGTAAAACTGAGATCTGAATCTTGCTCCAACAATGTGTGGACAGAAACTGTACAGCATGAGTTGCACTTGGAATAATCTAGAAGGAAAGTGCCACAGTATCTTAACACATATCCCTTATAAAAGATGTAAAACCACTGCAGTTCATACACAAGGTAATTCAGTCAGTTATCAAATTGTAGGTGATACTCCTGCATGAAAGTTAGCGTTGCTGACATTTTTCCTAGTCAAGACAGCAGCAGATCTAACAGCTATCTATTCAATCACCTATTCAAATATAGTAAAGAGTTTTGAAGCCTCTCAAAAGCAAACCTTTTTTTTAATCCCTTTGGGAAATCTATGTCTTTTCTAAGTCACTGGGAAAAAATGAACTAATAGGACATTTTGGAATCTGAGTTACGAATGCAGTCTCATGGGATTTTTTCAAAATTCAGAGACTAGATAGAGAGAAGCACATTAGAGAGTGATGAAATGAAGAATGATACTCACCTTTGTTTGACTGTCAGATCATACATTATTCAAAACTTTGGAGTGATGAACCTGTGAAGCACAGGAAGCAGTCAGAGAACTGTGAGCTTCAAGGTTCCATCTGAACATAAAGCTACATAAAGAACAGAGCAATGAAACAAAGAAGGCTACACACATTAACCTAGCAGAGTAATGGAGAATAATGCAGCCTCAAGGTAAAGGCCTTATCTACACTACAAACAAAACCATCTCAGGGGGTCAATTTGAAATGTAGTTGTCTCCTGATACAGTTAAAACACTCATCCATTTTGCAGCCAAGATGGATCCTTCACTGTGTTAAAGCCTTGGACTAGCTAGCAGTGGCAGAGCTAGATTTCCACGCTAATAGGTGCTTCCCAGCTTTCCTGTTGTTCAAGATGCTATGGGAGGCTTTAGTTCAGTCCAGAGAGGTCCAGTGTACACTATCAAATGAACTGTGGATTAGCCATGTCAAGGACCAGGTGCATTTTAATCAGATCCCCTAACTAGTTTGTATTTGAAGTGAGCAAGGGGGAAGAATTTCATTTTGGATAACATCTCATGAAACGCTAAAAAATTCCTTTTGGGTTTTTTAACTCTTGTCCAAATTTCAGCTGCCTGAATTTTGGATATAGTCAATTTCAAGTTCTTTAGCTGTCACCAAATGCAAGTTTTACAACTTGATAAGCAATTTTAATTCCTCTGCACCTTTACCCTGAACTGTGGGTGAGGAGGTTCACCTCCCGTTCCCTCACACTGCATCTGTATGAAGTCCTCAAGTCTTTGAGCTTTAGGTGGATAGAGTGGATTTCACTCAATCTGAACGCAGAAACAAATCACATCTAAGTGAATAAAGAGGACAGATGGCATAAGAAAAAAAAAAAAAGAAAATCCTTTTCCAGGTCTGGAGCCAGTCAGTATTCCCAAAGATTTTATAACATACCCCATTGTAATCTATACATATAACATATAAAATGAACTGTAAATCTAAGGACCAGTGAACACTAAATTTTCCCAATATGTCACAATTACAGAAATATCTGCACTAAATATCTTTTAGCTGATCCAGCAAGAAAACATAAAGAGTGTTTGCAATCCCTCAGAATAAAGCCTTTTGTTCCTGTGGTGGGATGGCTCTCTCCTTGATTCTCACATAGACTTCCTCTGAAACCCTGGAGAACTCATTTATCCCCTCTCTCTCACTAATCCATCCATCTGTAAAATTAAGGTAATATTTCCCCCTTTCCCAGACTCAATTCCTGAATGTTCAAAGCACTCTGAATTTCTGGGACGGAGGGCACAATATAGGCATGAAGTTTTGTTATTATTTATTGGAGGGTGTTAATGTGCTTAACAAATATAATCCAGGATTAATTATCTGTTTCTGTTGTACATATAAATAAAACAAGTGGTGCCTGCTGTGCCCCTATTTGCTCAAAGCACCTGGAATGGGATAAAAATACAGTGCCTTGTTGAATCTAAAGTTGTAGCATTCTTTTGTGTTCATCCTTTCAGACGATGTCATAGCATCCTCTCATGCTGAGGATACCCCTCCAGGCAAAAGAACCCCAATTATTAGAAAGAATTGGGTAATAGTAATGAGGGATTGATTATTACAAATATAGATAGTTGGATTTGTGATGACTGGGATAACCGTCTGGTAAATTCACTGCTGGGTGTGAAGGTAGGCACACAGGATCTGGTTCAAGAGATAAAAATAGCTGAACTACTCAGTAATAACGACTACAATATCATTAAATTTAACATCTTTGTAGGGGAAAAATACCTAAGAAACCCATCACAGTAGCATTTAACTTCAAAAAAGGGAACTACAAAAAAATGAGGAAGTTAGTTAAATGGGAATTAAAAGGAACGATCACAAGACTGAAATGCCCACAGGCTGCATTGTAACTATTTATAAACTCCATAATAGAAGTTCAAACTAGATGTATATCCCCAAATAAAAAAAAGAAAAGCAGTAAGAGGACCAAAAAAATGCCATCATGGCTAAACAACAGAGTTAAAGAGTCAGAGACAAAAGGACATCCTTTTAAAAACTGGAAGTCATATCCTAATAAGTAAAATAGAAAGAGAAAGTCAAGTATAATATACTTAAGCAGGTCAAAAAAGAATTTGAAGAGCAACTAGCGAAAGACAAAAAAATTAACAGCAAACATTTTTTTCAAATATATGAGAAACAGGAAGCCTGCCAAAAAATCAGTGGGGCCACTGGATGATCAGGTTGCTAAAGGAGCATTCAAGGAAGACAAGGCTATTGAGAATAAGCTAAATGAACTCTTTGCATTGGTCTTCACTGCAGATAATGTGGTCACTGAGTCATATTCTTTTTCAGTGACAAATCTGATGGACTGTCACAGATTGAGAGTCAATAGAGGAGATTTTGGAACAAATTGATAAATTAAACAGTAATATGTCACCAAGGCCAGATGATATTCACCCAAGAGTTTTGAAGGAACTCAGATATTAAATTGAAGAACTACTAATAATTGTATGCAACCTATAACTTAATTCAGCCTCTGTACCATATGACTCAAGGATAGCTAATGTAACATGGATTTTCAAAAAAGGTTCCAGAGGAAATCCTGGCAATTACAGGCCAGTAAGCTTAATTTCAGTACCAGGAAAATTGGTTGAAACTGTAGTAAAGAACAGAATTATCAGACACACAGATAAACATGATATGTTGGAGAACAGTCAACACAGCATTTGTAAAGGGAAATCATGCCTCGCCAATCTATCAGAACTTTTTGAGGGTGTCATCAACCATGTGGACAAGGGTGATCCAGTCAATATAATGTTTTTGGACTTTTAGAAAGCCTTTGACAAGATCCCACACTAAAGGCTCTTAAGCAAAGTAAGCAGTCATGGGATAAGAGGGAAGGTCCTCTCATACATCAGTAACTGTTTAAAAGACAGAAAACAAAGGGTAGAAATAAATGGTCAGTTTTCACTGCAAAGAGGGGTAAACAGTGGGGTCCCCCAAGGGATCTGTACAGGGACCAGTGCTTTTCAACATTTTCATAAATGATCTGGAAAAGGGGATAAACAGTGAGGTGACAAATTTGCAGATGAAACAAAATTACTTAAGATAGTTAAGCCTGAAGCTGACTGCAAAGAGTTACAAAGGGATCTCACAAAACTGGGTGGCTGGGCAACAAAATGGCAGATGAAATTCAATGTTGATAAGTTCAAAGTAATTCACATTGAAAAACATAATCTCCCCAATACATACAAAATGATGGAGTCTAAATTAGCTGTTACCACTCAAAAAAGAGATCTAGGAGTCATGGTGTACAGTTCTCTGAAAACATCTGCTCAATGTGTAGTGGCAGTAAAAAAAGTGAACAGAATGTTAGGAACCATTAAGAAAGGGATAGATAATAAGACAGAAAATATCATAATGTCATTATATAAATCCATTGTGTGCCCACATCTTCAATACTGTGTGCAGTTCTGGTTGCCCCAGCTCAAAAAAGATATATTAGAATTGGAAAAAGTAAAGAAGGGCAACTAAAATGATTAGGTATATGGAACAACTTCCATATGAGGAGAAATTAAAATGACTGGGACTGTTCAACTTAAAAAAGAGATGACTAAGGCGGGATATGACAGAGGTCTATAAAATCATGAATGGTGTGGAGAAAATTAATAATAGCCCCTTCACTTAACACAAAAACTAGGGGGCACACAATGAAATTAATAGGCAGCAAGTTTCAAACAAGTACTTCTTCACACAATGCACAGTCAACTTGTGGAACTCATTGCCAGGGGATGTTGTGAAGACCAAAAGTATAACTGGGTTAAAAAAAGGATTAGATAAGTTCCTGGAGGATAGGTTCATCAATGGTTATTAGCCAAGATGGTCAGGGACAAAACCCCATGCTCCTGATGTCCCTAAATCTTGACTATCGGAAGCTGGGACAGGATGATAGGATGGATCACTCAATAATTGCTCTGTTCTGTTCATTACCTCTAAAGCACCTGGCACCAGCTGCTGTCAAAAGACCCCCTTTGGCCATTCTCATGTTCCTATTAATTACTCTAAAAACAGTCCTGCAAAAGAACAATTTAAGAGGTACAAAGGAGAGGTGTGTTGGCTTTGAGTAGACTTCTGATTTGATCTTTCATTTAAAACAAATCTTTTTCTCTGTATAATAAATGTTACAGAAATCTTTGCTTTGAGATTGTTCAATATAATGTGGAATAAAATAAGCTTCACCTAGATAAGATCATTATAAGTTCTCATGACAGTCATGGAAATGGAAAGAGCAAGGGAAAGAAATACAAAAGGTCAACCGGGGAAGGGGGGACAAAAGACTCAGCAATCTTAATACAGAGGCCAAAGACTGAATAAGCCTGAAGACAATTACAAATGATCTTTCAGACCAAGGATGAGGAGCAGCCAGGGATGGACTGCAATTGCTTTGTGTTCTGTTCTAGCCTGTCCTATAATGGAGACTCTCATTCTGTATATAAGTTTTCATCACCACCCATTTAAATTTTAGACATCTGCGCTTTTTTAGCAGTATATTTAACAGTGTTTCTAAAAAATGCCCAGGTTTATGGTAAATCATGTGTGTATTCTTTCCTACATTTTTTTAGTCCATTTGGTTAATTTAGTATGGTGCTGATTAGACAACCACCTAATGCCCAAAATTCTCTATATCTCCTTAGAACAGGTGGTTGTATTACCAAAAGCTTCAGATCATTATTTAAACTTTTGGCTGATTATTATAGCCCACATCTCTGAATCTTTTGAGGTTACTGCTTTCAACCTCAGTTGAATTAAAAACTGGGCTTCCAAAGGTTAAAGCCTACCCCAGTAACCACTGGATCACCCAACAATATGTCGAGGTCCGATTTTCAATAATCAAAGCTGGAAAGTTTTATGGGAAGATTTCAAAGGCGCCAATGGGAGTTAGGTGCCCAGCACCCAGTGAAAGACTTGATTAGACATAATTAGACTTTCAATGGAAGCTGGGCATTTGTGCCTTTGAACATCTCCCCCTTAATATCTAATTTTAACTACCAATTTTGTTTGTTGTTTGTATGTTTGACTATCCCCATTCAAGTGCCATAGCAAGTGCTCTGAGTTACACTTTCAGATTAAATATATGGGGGTAATTCATCCCTGTGAGTGCAGGGAAGGGCAATTTGTACCCTTTGCACACAAGGGAGCTGCAACACGTAAACAGGTTTCTACACAGTGTATAATCCCTGTCCCTACCTTCTACCAGCAGGGGGTAACTTTATATTCTGACTAAGGCTCCCTGAGCCTCCAACAACAGAGGCTGCAGGAGAAATCTGCTGTATCAGCACATCTCTCATGTGCACTTACCAGCCTACTCAGTGGGTTGTGCCAGTCAGCTCCACTCTCCTCAACAAAATAGGGCTTACGAGGTAACTTGCACCACTTTACCCCTGCTTCAGGTAGACTTTTTATCATCAGGAGCTTACAGTCTTCATCCTCCTAGCAGTAAACTAGTCCATCATTGTCTTGATGTCCTCTGGAGACATTCTAAGTGACTGGCTATGCATGGGGGGGAGGGATAACTCAGTGGTTTGAACATTGGCCTGCTAAACCCAGGGTTGTGAGTTCAATCCTTGAGGGGGCTACTTAGGGATCTGGGGCAAAAATCAGTACTTGGTCCTGCTAATGAAGGCAGGGGGCTGGACTCAATGACCTTTCAGGGTCCCTTCCAGTTCTATGAGCTAGGTATATCTCCATATATATATATATTTGCTGTTTCTAATGTTACATGATCATCAAACAGCAGCAATGGCATCTGAAATGCACAGTAAGTAATATATGATTCAGACAAGAATTACCCGTGTTCACGCTGCTATTTATAAAATACACTGACAATAAGATGAAGTAGTCAGCTTCCTGTATGCTTCCACTGCCAGTGCATCTATAACCAAACCCAATAAGTACATACACTTGCAGCATTAAATAGATTTCCTTTTTTGTTCTATTACGCTGTGCCCTAAAGCTCCAAAGCTGGGATGTAGGAGTTTAGATACAAGTCAATTGGTAGCTGCCAGATAAATTGTGTCTAAATAAATAGAAGTTCTAGATAAAATTAAACAGCCTATGGCAAGACACTTGTGGAAATAAACCCACTGATACTTTGTATATGATATATGAAAATTGTATTTGTCAGACCCAAAAGAATGAACACATATTGTGCATGCGAGCACAAAAAAAGGCAACTCGTTTAGGACAAAATGATGTCATTCAATAAAAAGATTTATTGTGTGACTAAAATTAAAATTAAATTCCTGTTAAAATATTTATGTAGATGTGGCTGAAACGTTCTGCTTAGAGATAAATCAGGGAGGCCTTTGGCATTTCACAGGGATATAATTCCACTATTCTTCTGCTGCAAATTTAGTGCTTACAAGATGTTAATGGCAGTTCAGTTTTCAGGACAGTCTCCAAAGACTATTTTTGTTCAGCAGGTGGTGAGGATTTGCATCCATATTTCAAATATACTTCTATCTCATTACTGGCTTCTTATTTCTGTGTGATTTATATCTCTATAAAATTCTGGCTTGCTCAATGGGGAATGGGATTTCAAAAAGGCAAATTCTGCATAATGTGGACATTTATCATTTTCCTTTTTTTTTCTTTAGACTTCACTTCTTGAGAGAGAGTGGGAGAATGACGTGCTGCACTTAACCAAAAAAAAGGAAGAAAGAAAGAAAAAGAAAAAAGACTTTTCTATCTAAAATTCAACCACTTTAAAAAAGCTTTAAAAATTGGGGTACTGTATACAGAAATGATACTCCACAGTGAGTGGCAATATTATTTTGCTGTTACCTCTGTTAAACTGAACTGTAATCTTTAAATAATATATGTACATTGGAAAGTGAGTGCACTTGGGTAACTGTTAATTTGTAAGAGTTGTAATCAGTACAAATTCAGTAAGTGCTTTTTGTAATAGGGCTGAACATAATGAATCGATTTGGTATTCATGCAGATGTCACAAGTAATTTCAGAGCTGTTACACTGTAATTTTGTAGCACTTAATAGAGATTATGGTGGTGGCAATTTTGTCACTGTAGATAAGGGGCTCTTAGTGTTTCCTTCATAAATTTTCAGCTCCTGCTTTTCCGGTATTTATGATTTAGGCCAAAGTTGAAATCCTCTGGCCTAATAAAACCAGGGCATAATTGGCCAAACCCAGAAGCAGAGATGGGCCAGCAAAATTTAGAGCAGATTTTGAACACCACAAATTTGGGAAGAGAGTTCAGATCTGGAGCTTTGGTTCAACCCATTATACAATCAGATATTCAGAATCACATTGAGATTTTGGAAACTCTGCATGCATTTCCTTGCAACTCACTACACAAAGTTTGGGGTGTTTGAATCTAGAGGGCAAAAGGTCCAGCTATTACATTTGGATTTGAATGTCAAATCCTTCCAACATCCCACTCTGGAAAAAAAATTCTCTCCCATCATACCTCTCTCCATTCCTTTACAGAAAAAAATGTTAGTGTTGTTTGTACTCATTTCTCTCCAGGAGATAGATCATTTGGAGATGACAGGAAAAAGAAAGCAATTCTCCTTATATATGAAACAAATTAATGACTTTCTTTCAAGTATCTGGATAGCAAAAAGAAAATAAATTCAAACCTGAGTATTTTCAGCATCTGACCTTTAAAAATAGCCAGGTTTGTGAAAAGGGATGCCTCTGCATTTCCCTCACCTCTGAATTTGCCTGGCCCTTAACATTATTTTCAGTGCATGTGGATTTCTTGTTTAGACTATGGAACTCTTCGGTATAGGGCTTATGTTCTTCACACACTACCTATTGTTTGTGTCCCATGCAATTAAAGTGCTATAGACAAAATAATAATCAATAAAAAGGGAATTTAGTACTGTGGCAGCCCAAAGACCAGAGTCCTACATCCACAGAAAAACAGCAGAGATGCAAGGTTCACCACACCACATGGACCATTATTTACAGCTTGAGGTAGAGTTCAGAGAATAATTTAGTCTCCACATTTTTCAGTCCTGCCCTCTCTGCTAGACTGGAAAGTAAAGTGCCAAGTGGTTCCAAATGTGATGGTCTCTTTGTGTTAGAGAGACTAGGAACGATTTGAGCCTACTGATGCATTTCACCTAACAAAGCAAACAGCAAAGAGAAGATAACTTTTGATCTGGCACAGATTCAAATGAATAACCTAGAAACGAAAGTTTCCATACCCTGTTACCACTCACTGGAGCCAAATATGCTTTGGGGATTCATATATTTATATATATAAAGAATTAGAGATGTGCAGCAGAGCTGCTAATTTTGACACACAACAGTTTACAGTTTGAATTTGATGCTCCACCAGAGTCAGGATTTCTGTTCTAGTTTGACAGCATCCAATTCTTGTAACACTGCTCTATAGCCAAAATGCTTCTGAAATAAATGTAGTCAAACTTTACTAATTCTGGGTCACTGAGAACGAAAATGATGCTTAAAATTGTTGATTGGCTCTAGCTTTCAAGATATGCTATTGGGTCAGTATATATGACCCTTGACTTGGGAATGACTCATAGATTCATAGACTCTAAGGTCAGAAGGGACCATTATGATCATCTAGTCTGACCTCCCGCATGATGCGGGCCACAAAAGCTGATCCACCCACTCCTGGAAGAATTCTCTCCCTTGACTCAGCTGTTGAAGTCCCCTGATCATGATTTAAAGACTTCAAATCGCTGAGAATCCTCCACCAAGTGACCCCTGCCCCATGCTGCGGAGGAAGGCGAAAAACCTCCAGGGCCTCTGCCAATCTACTCTGGAGGAAAATTCCTTCCTGACCCCAAATATGGCGATCAGCTGGACCCCGAGCATGCGGGCAAGATTCTCTAGCCAGCCCCTTTGGAAAAAGTTCTCTGTAGTAACTTTTAATATCCCATTATTGACCATTGTTACTAATTACCAGCGATGGCACGTTATTGACCTATTGACTAAAATCACTTTATCCCATCAAACCATCCCCTCCATAAACGTATCAAGCTTAATCTTAAAGCCAGAGAGGTCTTTCACTCCCACTGTTTACCTCGGAAGGCTGTTCCAAAACTTCACCCCTCTGATGGTTAGAAACCTTCGTCTAATTTCAAGCCTAAACTTCCCGACAGCCAGTTTATATCCACTTGTTCTCGTGTCCACATTAGTACTGAGCTGAAATAATTCCTCTCCCTCCCTGGTATTTATCCCTCTGATATATTTAAAGAGAGCAATCATATCCCCCCTCAGCCTTCTTTTGGTTAAGGTAAACAAACCGAGCTCCTCGAGTCTCCTTTCATACGACAGATTTTCCATTCCTCGGATCATCCTAGTGGCCCTTCTTTGTACCCGTTTCAGTTTGATTTCATCCTTTTTAAACATGGGAGACCAGAACTGCACACAGTACTCCAAATGAGGTCTCACCAGTGCCTTGTATAACGGAACCAGCACCTCCTTATCCCTACTAGAAATACCTCGCCTAATGCATCCCAAGACCTCATTAGCTTTTTTCACGGCCACGTCACATTGCCGACTCATGGCAGAGGATAAGTGAGTTATAAAGGGAAGGGATCTCAATTTAAACCAGAAATGACTAAAATACATATTTAACTGGATCTATGAATAAATCTATGACTGGGTTTGGATAGTACTTGCTTTTTAGGCAAAACAATGAATGATGCAATCTGAAGCTGGTATTGCATCATACATGATATGAATTGCATCATGTTATTCCTAGTAGTCATGGATGATGCAATCATAACGAAGCTTACATCACTCTGCTGAACAAATTGCCCTATATCAGCTCTAGAAATCATACAGTATCATGCTCTCTTATTTGTCAGTGTTTGATTTTGCAAAGGGACACATTTCTGTTTAGCCAAAGTGAGCAGAGATGCCTCGTACTTGTGTGAACAGTGCAGATAACTTCTGCTATGTTTGTGGTGAAGTGACTTTTGCATCACAAAAGCGCAGTATAACCACGATGGTTAAGAAAGCCTATCACCTTTATTTGGGCTGCAAAATTGGAGATCAGGACAAGAGGTGGGCCCCACACATATGCTGCAACACTTGTGCAACAAATCTTCGCCAGTGGTTGAACAGGAAAAGGAAATCTATGCTTTTTGCAGTGCCAATGATTTGGAGAGAGCCAACAGAGCATACCAGCAATTGTTACTTCTGCATGGTGCCTCCAGTTGGGAAAGGTGTGTCAAAGAAGAAAAAGTGGACTGTGCATTATCCAAACATTCCATCAGCTATACACCCAGTACCCCACGGAGAAGGACTGCCAGTTCCTGATGCACCAGAATCATTCTCACTTGAGTCAGACGAGGAAGAGGATGAAACTTCTGGTCCTGAACCATCAATGTCACAAGACCCACATTTTCTCCCATCCTCCTCCTCTGAACCACACCTCATAACACAAGGTGAACTGAATGACCTTGTCAGGGATTTGGAACTACCCAAGTGTAAAGCAGAGCTGTTGGGCTCCAGACTACAGCAGTGGAATCTCCTGGCAGGTGATGTTAGGGTTTCCATGTTCTGTGACCGTCAAAAGGATCTTGTCCCATTCTTCTTCATGGAAGGTGATCTTGTAGCCTGCAACAACATCTATGGTATGATGGCAGCCCTCAACATCGTTCACGATCCAGATGAGTGGAGACTGTTTATTGATTCATTGAAGACGAGTCTTAAAACTGTTTTACTGCATAATTGCAATGTTTTGCCATCAATTCCAGTTGGTCATGCAGTCCATATGAAGGAAACTTATGACAACATGAAACAACTTTTGAGGTGCATAAACTATGACCAACGTCAGTGGCAGCTTTGTGGTGATTTGAAGGTTGTTGCTCTCTTGCTTGGTCTGCAGACTGGATACACAAAGTACTGCTGTTTTCTCTGCGAATGGGATAGTCGTGCAAGAGATTCCCACTACATCAAGAAAGACTGGCCACTCCGACAGTCATTGGAGCCTGGGAGGAAAAGTGTTCAGCATCCACCACTTGTTGAATCAAGGAAGATTTTGTTACCACCCTTACACATCAAGCTGGGTCTGATGAAGCACTTTGTCAAGGCCATTGACAAAACACAAGCAGCTTTCAAGTACCTCCGTGGAAAATTTCCACGGTTAAGTGAAGCTAAGATAAAGGAAGGTGTCTTTGTTGGTCCTCAGATTCGTGAACTTCTTTGAGATGATGCATTTGACCAAGCCTTCCAGTTAGTGGCAATAAATTTTCTCGGAAACAACAAGGCAGACAACTACAGGTTGTTGGTGGAAAACCTCCTCAAGGCATACAAAAGCCTTGGTTGCAACATGTCACTAAAGATACAATTTTTGCACTCTCATCTAGATTTTTTTCCACCAAACTGTGGAGTAGTGAGCGACAAGCACGGTGAGCGATTTCACCAGGACATTGCAACAATGGAGAAACACTATCAGGGCAAATGGATCCCATCAATGCTTGCAGACTATTGCTGGACAGTGACAAGAGATGCTCCATTTAATGAATACAAGAGACAACCAAGAAGCGCTGAGTAGACACTGAATAGGACTAAACTATGTAAATAATAGTTTTTTGCCTTTTGTTTCATAATAAATGTTATTTATATAACCCTTTTGCTGATTTTTAAATTGTTACATAAACAGGACAGGTGAAATATTATCATGTAAAGCAACCATAAGCACATGAAAAGACCTAGGTTTACAATTTATGATTAAAACTCTACTATCTACATAATATACATAGACATAAAATGTAAAAACTTAAATATCTTAGAAACAGTAGCCAATCAGTTGTTTTAATTGTCATATTTGAATTCAGCACATCAAAATACATACTAAATAGCACATTTTATCTCTGAAGCAGACGACTTCTCAAAAATTGTAGACCAGTGAAATATATTCTCACAAAATTCTGGCTACCTCCAAGTCACAAACCAATGATATGACCCTTTAGGGTTTAGAAGTGACCCAGAACCAAACCTATGTGACAGGTTTGGGTCACCTTAGTCCTTGAAACTCATAGACTCATAGACTCATAGACTTTAAGGTCAGAAGGGACCATTATGATCATCTAGTCTGACCTCCCGCATGATGCAGGCCACAAAAGCCGTCCCAACCCCTTTCCCTTGACTCTGCTGTTGAAGTCCCCAATTCCTGTGGTTTAGAGACTTCAAGTAGCAGAGAATCCTCCAGCTAGCGACCCCTGCCCCATGCTGCAGAGGAAGGCAAAAAACCTCCAGGGCCTCTGCCAATCTACCCTGGAGGAAAATTCCTTCCTGACCCCAAATATGGCGATCAGTAGAACCCCAAGCATGTAGGCAAGATTCTTCAGCCAGACCCTCATTGGCCATTGATACTATTTACCAGCGATGGCACGCTGTTTATTTGACTAAAATCATGTTATCCCATTAAACCATTCCCTCCATAAACTTATCGAGCTTAATCTTAAAGCCAGACAGGTCCTTCGCCCCCACCGTTTCCCTCGGAAGGCTGTTCCAATATTTCACCCCTCTGACGGTTAGAAACCTTCGTCTAATTTCAAGCTTCCCCACGGCCAGTTTATATCCATTCGTTCTCGTGTCCACATTAGTACTGAGCTGAAATAATTCCTCTCCCTCCCTGGTATTTATCCCTCTGATATATTTAAAGAGAGCAATCATATCCCCCCTCAGCCTTCTTTTGGTTAGGCTAAACAAACCGAGCTCCTCGAGTCTCCTTTCATACGACAGGTTTTCCATTCCTCTGATCATCCTAGTGGCCCTTCTCTGTACCCATTCCAGTTTGAGTTCATCCTTTTTAAACATGGGAGACCAGAACTGCACACAGTACTCCAAATGAGGTCTCACCAGTGCCTTGTACAACGGAACCAGCACCTCCTTATCCCTACTAGATATACCTCGCCTAATGCATCCCAAGACCGCATTGGCTTTTTTCACTGCCACGTCACATTGTCGACTCATAGTCATCCTGCGGTCTACCAGGACTCCGAGGTCTTTCTCCTCCTCCGTTACTTCCAACCGATGCGTCCCCAGCTTGTAACTAAAATTCTTGTTAGTCATCCCTAAATGCATCACCTTACACTTAAAGGGGTTTACATTCAAGGTTCAAGTTTGGAACATCTCTCTAATAATATTGTAATTAAATGGCTACTGTGTGTATGTCACCAGTGCCCTGCCCTGTGTGAAATTAAGCTGGTCAAATTTGAATTGTATGGCCTATGCTATTAACAGCTAATGGAAATTCACTTTTACATCAAGGGATAGGAAAGAGCTATTATTTTTGAGGCAATGGAATTTGGACTGTCAGCTCTTTCCTTGTTGCATCTGGGGAATTCCAAGTGACCATAGTGGACACCATAGTGACAAGTCAACCATGAAGTACTTAGCTACATATCTGCCACAGTTAGAGATGGATAACTGAATAAAATAGTAAATAAAATTGTCATGTTTTTACTGAAAATATTTGTCAATGGAAATTTTCCAGACAGTTGTAGAGCAGGTCAGAAGCCCTTTTAAAAATCACAAAAATATGTATGGCATTTGTTTCACATTTTGGGTTAAAAAACCTTTTCAACAAAAAATTCAACAGGTTCTAGATACAAGGGTAGCTTTTTGATGTATCTGGTTTGTGCATGCTTAGAGAACAGATAGCCTGGGGATGGTTTATTATATGAGAACATAAATAGAACAAATTAGAAGAGAAGTAGATTATTTATATAATTGTCCTTTTAAAAGAAGTTGTGTAGCTAGTGCAGTCATTGTGTAATAATCCATAAAGAATAAATGTTAAGCATTATATTTCCATGTAGTTATATTTTCCTTATAACGATACAACAGAATCAAGTGACTTGTCTAATTATTTTTTTCTTTCCCTTTAAAATATTATTTTGTCATCAGCTAATTTTCCATATTTAACTTATACCAAAAATTTCTATGAACTTCCTTTACAAATGAGCCTGTCTTACTGCCATCCAGCAAAAGAGTCAGAAGGCAAGGATTTGAGCCACTAAAATGAGACGAAATGCTTTAATTTATTACTCACCAATCTCTGGGGCTTCTATGCCACTCAGACTTAACTTCCTTCCCATATTAATTATTTGACAATTTACTGTTCCACACTGGTAATGAAAATGACTTACATTTATATACCACCTTATTTCCAGAAGGAACTCAAACAGTGCCAGCGCTAGGCATAAGCAGACTAAGCAATTGCTTAGAGCCCGAAGCAGCTCAAGGTGGCCTCTTATTCACTTTTTATTATTATTAAGGCTACAAGTCGGTCACGGAGGTCACAGATTCCATGATTTTATGTGAGCTACGCAACTTCAGCCCCGTAAGGCAGAGCTCAGGCTGTCAGTGTTGTAGGGGGCATCCAAAAATATTCCTGCTTAGGGTCCCTAATGGGCTAGCAATGCCTTTGATCTCAAAGCACTTTACATACTTGAGGCTTGAGCCAAAGCCCATTGAAGTCAATGGGAGTCTTATGATCAGACCCTTACAGATCATATTCTGTTCAGAAGAACAAACTCTCAGTATATTTGAGGAGAGAAATTGGCCATATGTACGGAACAACTCATCTATCACTGGCAAGCAGTCTCTGGTGTGAAAGGCAACAGCAGTTAGGCAGTGCACAGTGACACTACACAACAGTTCAGGATCAGAAATGAAGATACATGAAATGATCATTACAAGGACAAACAGAAGAGGCACTGTTCAGTAGAAGGTAAAATGATCTTTCCATCAGTCATCGAACCTGCTTCCCCCCACCCTGCCAAACCCCAAAGTTAATCTTGTGAAGAAAAATCTCAAAGCACTTAGAATCAAAATCTGATTTCAGTTACACAGGTGTATTTCTTTTGCCTTCTGCAAAACTACTTTGGATTTACACCAGCATAGTGGAGATCAGTTTTTGGCTCTTAAAGTTCTCAATTTTATGACAAGCTTGCATCACCTTGACTTTAATAAAATAGCCGTATATTATGCACTGTATAATGAACTCACCACTACAGAATATTTAATGAGACATATAGCTTAGGATCATCTTATTCAGGCCGCTACATATGGTGAGTCCCAGAAGACCAGATAAACTGCCTGTGCAGTAGGCTGATCTACTGAGGGAAAGATTGGCCCAACTCACAGGGACAAAAGCCCAACACCACCAGTCCACATAGATTGGTCGTAAGGAAACAGTGGGAGAGAATACATGCAAATAACTCTTCCCATGCTGCCAGCCACCCTGCTTCTAATTCTCTGTTGCCTTCTCTCCATTCTCCTGGGGTCACTCAGTTTTTGGGTTGTTCTATGCAGCTGAGATCTTACATTTTTTTCTCTATTATTGATTAGCATATACTTTTGGTAAGAATGTTTATTTAGAACATGTCAGTGAGGAAGCTAAATAATTATGTATGGGAATACAAATTGCTTCTGTTTTTTATTTGCTCAGGGAACATGGAAAACCCTTTGTGGGAGCTAATAAAAAAAAGAGAAAATGCATTCAAGTTTGCAAAAATATTAGTCTGCATCATGAAACTTGGCACCTATCAAAAATTCCACTCACTAAACAAAGCAATTCCCTCCCCTTCATGAATCAAATTAGTAAAAAATAGAAAACAATGTATTGTTTACAAATTGTGTAGTCATGCTACTTCAAAATTTAGTGAGAACTCTTTCCAATTTCTAAGGTTTTGTCATAGCTATATAAGATCCTTCCATTTGTAACACTGTCAGAGGGTTATATCTGGAGCTGTAGTGAGCCACAAGACCAAGATTTTTAAAAAACAGTAGTCTGCCTGCTTTTTGAAAGCGCTGAGCACCCAACAGGTGCTCAGAACATGCTGTTGAGATATTGGATGTTCTACGCCTTGACAAATTGGGCAGATACCTAAAATATACATTCGGGAGCCTAACATTAGGCGGCTGTGTTTCAAAATCTTTGCCCCAAATTGTTCAACAATATTTATAAGGAATATAAGAATAAAGAGAATTTTTAAAGGGATTTTGTATTATAAGGCACTGTAAACCTCAAAAAGTCTTTTTGGTTTTGTTCTATACCATGTTGTGTGCCGGTGGGCAGAACCATCAACCAGAGAAGATGAATAACACTCTCACCAGCAGCAGAGTTACAATCCTTTTCCTCAGGGCCTTCTTTTATTGATTCCTAAACAAAGGATTCCAGACAAAAACAAACCATTTAGAACAGTGGATCTCAGTTGCCACAGACCTTTCCAGCTTCTTAGGTAGCTGGAAGGGGAAGGGCACACGCCCTTTCCCCCTAAGTAGCCATCACCAGTGCTGCATCATCTCTATCTTTATATTCTCATCCCCAATCACCTATGTGACAGGCAGGGTCGGGGGTTATTTCCTCATCCACTGGGGCTTTGGAGCACCTTTCTACCATTTACCACATGTCTCATGTAGTTTCCTGTGAGACATCAGTTATTTTCCATGAGAAGTATATTTATTGAATCTAGTAATGTTATCCCTTTAAGACTGAGTCAGAACTGCTATGTAGCCCTGTCTTTCCTTGGTGGGTAAAAGGTATACATGAATGCCTGAGAGGTGGAGCTGACTAAGCCTGATGCTGGGAAGCAAATGCTGGAGGCTGCGCGGAGTATTCTTGAGTCTCGGACAACTACTTCTTAATTCTCTCTATGGACTCACCATCTATTGCCACTAAGTGCTGCCTTGTGGGAATTTGATGCTTGTGCAGTGTGAGAAAAGTTGGTCTCTGCTGGAACTGGCTGTAAAGAACCTTCTTCTACAAAGAGCAGGAGACTGGGTAGCTGGATATACTGAAGAATTGACACTCTCAACCAGACAGCATCTTTTAGTCCAAATTGCAGAGTTTAGACTCTGGATCCTAATGTCTCAAGGGAGGGGTTAGGTCAGATAATAAATAAATAATAATAATAATAATAGAGATATCCCATCTCCTAGAACTGGAAGGGACCTTGAAAGGTCATTGAGTCCAGCCCCCTGCCTTCACTAGCAGGACCAAGTACTGATTTTGCCCCAGATCCCCAAGTGGCCCCCTCAAGGATTGAACTCACAACCCTGGGTTTAACAGGCCAATGCTCAAACCATTGAGCTATCCCTCCCCCCGCTCTAGATATTCTAGTATGTGTCCATCTCTAACATGTATTGCTCATACACTAGCATATATAACCTGCAGGAATCGAGCACTGGTTATTAACTGGATAGCTAGGTCAATGGAGATAAAGAGGTGCCTTTCATCTTTAGAAGGCAGTTCTGAATCCAGCCCACATCGGTAGTGGCTAAAATATGTCACCATTTGATGGCTCTTCAGTGTTATGGGTTATCTTAGTCCAGTCCCATCTTGCCAAAGGAGATGTGTTCACGTCACAAAATCTACCTCCAGCAACACTAATCTAATTGGCAATCTTTGCAGAGAAACCAGGGACTGAATGAGTCAGGAAAGTAAATGACCATCTTTCTCTTAGAGGCGGTCCCTCCAGAAAAGGGGGCAAGGCACATTTGCAGGCCCATGTATGGGGAACTGGCACTGACACTGCCCATGTTGTTCCTAGAAATTCAGTCTCCAGAGCACTCTGTCCAATACTATAACTGGTCAGAAAAGTCCAGTGAAAATGAAATTTTGACTGAAACCTGTTCAGAAGCGAACTTTTGTGAAAATTATTGTGACAATATTTTTCTGTCTTCTGACCAACTCTGCCCAGCCAATGTTGACAGTGGGACCACTGGAGAGTCAGTGGGATATCTCTATTATTATTAAAAACAACGAGGAGTCTTTGTGGCACCTTAGAGACTAACAAATTTATTTGGGCATAAGCTTTCATGGGCTAGAACCCACTTCATCAGATGCATGGAGTGGAAAATACAGTAGCAGGAATATATATACATAGTACATGAAAAGATGGGAGTTGCCTTACCAAGTGGGGGGTCAGTCTAATGAGACAATTCAATTAACAGTAGAATACCAAGGGAGGAAAAATCACTTTCGTAGTGGTAATGAGGGTGGCCCATTTCAAACAGTTGACAAGAAGGTGTGAGTAACAGTAGGGGGAAATTAGTATGGTAAAATCAGTCCATTTTTTTCTATTGCTAGAGACTGTCTGGTTTGGCCAATGTACCTGGCAGAGGGGCATTGCTGGCACATGATAGCATATATCACATTGGTAGATGTGCAGGTGAAAGAGCCTACTACAAGACAGGCCCAACAAAGAAAGTAACAGAATGCCACTAGCCGTCACCTACAGTCCCCAACTAAAACCTCTCCAGCACATCATCAAGGATCTACAGCCTATCTTGAAGGACGATCCCTCACTCTCACAGACCTTGGGAAACAGGTCAGTCCTCGCTTACAAACAGCCCCCCAACCTGAAGCAAATACTCACCAGCAACTACACACCACACAACAAAAACACTAACCCAGGAACCAAACCCTCCAATAAACCCCGGTGCCAACTCTGTTCGCATATCTATTGAAGGGACACCATCATAGGATATAACCACATCAGCCACACTATCAGGGGCTCATTCACCTGCACATCTACCAATGTGATATATGCCACATCTACCAATGTGACATGTGCCAGCAATGCCCTTCTGCCATGTACATTGGCCAAACCGGACAGTCTCTACACAAAAGAATAAATGGACACAAATCTGACATCAAGAATTATAACATTCAAAAACCAGTATGAGAACACTTCAGCCTCCCTGGTCACTCAATAACAGACTTTAAAGTGGCAATTCTTCAACAAAAAAACTTCAAAAACAGACTCCAACCTGAAACTGCAGAGCTGGATTTCATTTGCAAACTGGACACCATCAAATTACGCCTGAATAAAGACTGGGAGTGGATGGGTCACTACAAAAACTGATTTTACCATACTAATTTCCCCCTACTGTTACTCACACCTTCTTGTCAACTGTTTGAAATGGGTCACCCATTGGTATTCCTCCCTTGGTATTCTACTATTAATTGTTAGTCTCTAAGGTGCCATAAGGACTCCTCGTTGTTTTTGCTGATAGACTAGCACAACTACCACTCTGAAACCTTTTTATTCTGTGTTTGCATAGCACCTAGTGCAATGGGATCCTGGTCCGTGACTTGGGTTCCTAAGCACTATGGTAAATACAAATAATAAATAATAATTTCAAGTGCTTTTCCAAAGGAATTATTGTCTGACCAAACAAAAGGACAGAACAAAGCAACTCAAAATATTCTCAACTGCCATTTAGGATCTTGTCCCAGCCCTCATCTCTCTCATACTTAGCTCAGACTATCCTTTACATAGTTCCCAAATATGGTCATCTTCTTCCCTAGCCATAAGCAACAGAGGGTCCTGTGGCACCTTTAAGACTAACAGAAGTATTGCAGCATAAGCTTTCGTGGATGAATGCCCACTTCATCAGATGCAAGTAATGGAAATTTCCAGAGGCAGGTATAAATCAGTATGGAGATAACGAGGTTAGTTCAATCAGGGAGGGTGAGGTGCTCTGCTAGCAGTTGAAGTGTGAACACCAAGGGAGGAGAAACTGCTTCTATAGTTGGATAGCCATTCACAGTCTTTGTTTAATCCTGATCTGATGGTGTCAAATTTGCAAATGAACTGGAGCTCAGCAGTTTCTCTTTGGAGTCTGGTCCTGAAGTTTTTTTGCTGTAAGATGGCTACCTTTACATCTGCTATTGTGTGGCCAGGGAGGTTGACGTGTTCTCCTACAGGTTTTTGTGTATTGCCATTCCTGATATCTGACTTGTGTCCATTTATCCTCTTGTGTAGTGACTGTCCAGTTTGGCCAATGTACATGTACAATGTAACACTCTGATACTTCCCCAGCCATGTGACTTCTAGACTCTCAGTCCCTCCTAGGAATCTACATTTCTCAGAGTGCCTGTTCTTAAAGGGACCAAGGCCTGTAATAGGCATTCTGAAACCTGCCCATCACCCCAAGGCCTAGTGGAAAAAAACCTAAAAGCTTTTACAGTTCTATGACCCTTTTGAGGACTAGGACCCCTACATTTCTTAAAATATATTAGTTCTGTGTTTTCCCATCTCTGATTAGAACTGAGCAAAAAAGAAAACATGACAGTGCCACAACAAACATTTCATCAGAAACATTCCACTACACCAGAACTCTTACATCGGGACAAAGCCTACTTGTCTTACTCATGCAGGAAATCCCAGTGAAGTCAGTACAGCCCCAGACTCATCACTGCACTTAAGCATAAACTTGAGTCCATTTCTATTCAGTAAAGCACTTAAGCACATGCCTAACTTTCTCATTGATTTGACATCAGTGGGTCTTAAAGTTAAGCAAGTACTTAAGGGCTTTGCTGTAGCAGGCTCTAAATGGTATGAATAGTGCCATTGAACCCACTGGGACCACTCTCATGAGTTAAGTCAGGCAGGATGTTGCCTGTACATATAAGTATGTCTCTGAACCAGATTAATTTAGGAAATGGATAAACAAGCATCCACTCCATTTAAGTAGCAAAATACGTGGAAACCTGGTCCTGGTTCCTATTTTCAAAAAAGGGAAAAAAAGTGATCCGGGTAACTACAGGCCTGTTAGTTTAACATCTGTAGTGTGCAAGGTGTTAGAGAAAATTTTGAAGGAGAAATTAGTTGAGGACCTGGAGGGTAGTGGCAATTGCGATAATTTACAACATGGTTTTACGAAGGGCAGATCGTGCCAAACGAATCTGATCTCCTTCTTTGAGAAGGTAACGGATTTATTAGATAAGGGAAATGCGGTGGACCTAATATACCTGGATTTCAGTAAAGCGTTTGATACTGTACCCCATGAGGAATTATTGGTTAAACTGAAAAACATGGGGATCGATTTGAAAATCCAGAGATGGATAAGGAATTGGTTAATGGGGAGAATGCAGCGGGTCGTATTGAAGGGTGAACTGTCGGGTTGGAGGGAGGTTACCAGTGGAGTTCCCCAAGGTTCGGTTTTGGGACCCATTTTATTTAATCTATTTATAACTGACCTCGGAACCGATTGCAGGAGTAGGCTGGTAAAGTTTGCGGATGATACGAAGGTGGGAGGCGTTGTAAATTCGGAAGAGGATAGGGATATCCTGCAGGGAGACTTGAATGAGCTTGTGAATTGGAGTGTCAGAAATAGGATGAAATTTAATAGTGAAAAGTGTAAGGTGATGCATTTGGGGATGACCAATAACAATTTTAGTTACAAGATGGGGACGCATTGGTTAGAAGTAACGGAAGAGGAGAAGGACCTAGGGGTCCTTGTAGACCGCAGGATGACTATGAGTCGACAGTGTGACGTGGCGGTGAAAAAAGCCAATGCTGTCTTGGGATGCATTAGGCGAGGTATATCTAGTAGGGATAAGGAGGTCCTGCTTCCGTTGTACAAGGCGCTGGTGAGACCTCATTTGGAGTACTGTGTGCAGTTCTGGTCTCCCATGTTTAAAAAAGATGAACTCAAACTGGAACGGGTGCAGAGAAGGGCCACTAGGATGATCAGAGGAATGGAAAACCTGTCGTATGAAAGGAGACTAGAGGAGCTTGGGTTGTTTAGTCTGACCAAGCGAAGGCTGAGGGGTGATATGATTGCTATCTTTAAATATATTAGAGGGATTAATACAAGGGAGGGAGATGAATTATTCCAGCTTAGTACTAACGTGGATACGAGAACGAATGGATATAAACTGGCCGTGGGGAAGTTCAGGCTTGAAATTAGACGAAGGTTTCTGACCGTTAGAGGGGTGAAATATTGGAACGGCCTTCCGAGGGAAACGGTGGGGGCGAGGGACTTGTCTGGCTTTAAGATTAAGTTAGATAAGTTTATGGAGGGAATGGTTTAATGGTAAAACATAGTTGTCAAGGAAAACCAAGCAATGGTAGGTAAATAGCATAATGGCTAAAAGGGGTCAGGATGGAGACTCTTGCCTATATGCTCGGGGTCTTACTGATCGCCATATTTGGGGTCGGGAAGGAATTTTCCTCCAGGGCAGATTGGCTGAGCCTCTGGAGGTTTTTCGCCTTCCTCCGCAGCATGGGGCAGGGATCTCTAGCAGGAGGGTCTCTGCCGATTGAGGTCACTAATAACAGGATTGGGGACTTCAGCAGCAGAGTCCAGGGAAGGGGCGGGGATGGTTTTATGGCCTGCAGCGTGCAGGGGGTCAGACCAGATGATCATAATGGTCCCTTCTGACCTTAAAGTCTATGAGTCTATGAGTAAGGAACAATGAACTGTACACATTTATTTAAAAGTTTTGAAAGCAAATATTTATCTAATATTGTTCTCAACGTTATCAAACAGTATTTTCTATCACATTGTTCACGTTTGCCACAGAGTAATAGTTCTTCTTCATCTTTATTTATTATTTTCTGATTTCAAAAAACACAAAGAAGTGAATAATTTAAGGGTAGAGTCCTTGACAGGCGGGTAGATGATTACAAGGCTACGAGGTAACAAAGGCAGACGAAAGGTTTGGAAGGAAACTACCATTTGCTGTACTACCTTCAGCTCCCCTACTTGCTTCTCTCCAATTAAAAAGGCCCAGATGCTGAACTGCAGAACATATTGTGTCAAGCACAGTACCTAGCTCCCTTGTGGATGATGTTGAAAGCTGCCCTGGCAGCTTTGGAATTCATGCTTCAGACATTTCACACCCATGGGAAGGCCATAAAGCCTGCAACACGCTGCCACTACCTTCTGGACGTATTTCGTCTCGATACATAGGAAATTGTTGTCTGGAAAATGTGGTTGCTCTTAACGATTTATGCAGATGGTCATTGTATAGCAAACAGGAGAGGCAGGAAGCTTCAGGAAAGCCTCTTATTGGAGTCTCGTAGTTGCAACACTACAAATAAAGTTTTCTCAATGTGTTTATTATTATTTTATTACTATCTATTTGGCAACAGTGTGCTCTAGAGACAAAATAAAGACAACCCCTGTCCCAAGAAGTTTATAATAAGAACATAAGAATGGCCATACTGGCTCAGACCAAGGGTCCATGTAGCCCAGTACCCTGTCTTCCAACAGTGGCCAATGCCAGGTGACCCAGAAGGAATGAACAGAGCAGGTAATCATCAAGTGATTCATCCCCTGTCACCCATTCCCAGCTTCTGGCATACAGAGGCTAGGGACACCATCCCTGCCCATCCTGGCTAACAGCCATTGAATCCTGCATAGAAACAGAGAAAACTTCAGCACATTATGAAACCAAAAGAAAATAATAATTTAATTTTGTTGTTTGGTTTCTTGCATGCGCCACAGAACTGAGGATCAAGGAATTTAACTGCAGAAGATGTGTTGGCCTGGTGAATCAGTATATGGACTATATATTTCCATACATATGGGGAGGTCCAGGAGAGGGGTGAGGCACCCAGGGTTGGATCAGTGGAGTGGATGGTAACATAATTTAAGACAAGATCAAAGGTAGAGACTAGAGTGAACTCAGGTAGGACTATTAGTGTCTCATATATTGAGGCATCTAGAACTCTTTGAAAAACATTTCCTTTTTGGTTGAGAAGTGACTAATAGAAATCTTAACCAGGAAAGAGATTATTTCTACAATTTGGTACAATCAGTTGATTTATTTTTCTATTAAAGGAGAGTTATCCAATAGATTTTCATCTGTTAACTGCTAATGATAAGTCGTCTGTTACTCACGGCAGATGGGATCCCAACGAGAGTGAGAAAATTCATTTTCCTCCTACTTGTTTCCCACACAGGTACAGGCACATTAGAATCTGATCCAATCCCCCTTAACACATCCAGATGCCATAGGGATGTCAAGGGAAGAACTGAGTGAAATTCCATAGGAAAACTCAAATATGTCTTCTTCTAAATAAACAAACAAACAAAAAGAAAATTTCCAAATGTAGGACTGTCGCACAAACCATTAGAAGTAAAAGGCACAGCTAATGAGCAAACATGCTGTACTGCGAGACAGATTATGATCTCAGTTACAGTAGCACAAATCTGGAATAACTCCCTGAACATCCATTGGAGTCAATCAGAATTGACACCAGCACATGTAAGATTGAGATCTGGCTCTGTTTGTCAGCTTCTACCCGCTAATATTGGAATCTGCCTTAGCTGTTTGACTTTCATTTTGTTTCTGAATATGGCAAAATGCCTCCATTTATGGAACATATCCCTCTTAATTCTACCTTGTTTTGCATTTATTTGTTCAGATCACTATCTCAATATTCTTTTAATGATTTTTTTGTGTTGTAATAAAAAAGAGCTTGAAAAAATTGTGCCTAGGCTAAGGAAAAGTAAATCTAGTATTTTTTTCTGTGCGTTCTTTTCTATTCCACCTCAAAAATTTCTTCAAAACTGAGGTATTGGACACAGAATGGAAAATTTCAGAGAAATAGCAAACATTTTGTAAAACACATGTGTCACCTAAAGCTTCATGGTTGTCCTTCTGGGCCTCATGGCCACTTGCAACTTCATGGTACTATAGCAATCAGGATGAAACCTAAATCTACCTGCTACAAACATACAGGGCTTCAGCAGCTAAAAAAGAATCCCAGTTAATCATTAGCAGTCTAGGGGCAATGGTACACAAGTGAACATTTCTCATTCCATCCAGCAGATGGCTATGGCTCACATATACAGTTCATTACATTCTATTGGATTCTTGTCTGTCCACATCCTTTTGTAGCGGTGTTTTACATATATATACTTTCATTTCTTCTGTGAGGCTACACTAAATTCACAGCCTCCCAATGAACTCATATATTTTTGATATGCATGCACACAAGCTCTCTGTTGGAACAGGCCTTGAATTTCCCCAGCTAATCCAAATCATTTTAATAATTACATCTTGTCCAACTTTTCATTTTTAATTTATATTTTAGCCTCAACTCCATGTCACTCAAGTGATTCCTTCAAAGAGAAAATGACTTTGCTGGCAAGAGACTACTTTCCCCCTTCCTCCAGCCATAAGGCTCTTTAAGTATTTCCATAATCTGATATTCTGCAGCTAATGTTCATTTACATATCTGCAGAGATCTTTGTAGGGAATTTAACAGGGCTTGCAGCTAAGTCATACATTTCCTTCAATCAAGATGGAAGGGAAATTGATTGTGGGATAAGGTACATTGCTGAGCCGCAGGACTATGCCAAATGCATGTAGAAAGCAAATGGTTCCCTAACTGTGATGTATTCCCTCTCCTGTGAAATCTGATACTGTGCTCAAAGATCCCACGGAGCCTGGGAAGGTTAGAGGTTACCTGTAAAGGAAAGAGGTTTGTCATATAGCTATTTTATGATATAAAGAAAAGCACAAAGGCTGAATCTTTTTCTAAGCATGGTGGGCCAAATACTTCCCTGATGTAACACCCCTGTTATGTTTGTCAGCAGAGGATTTTTCATCTGCTGTCCATGGTGATAACCATAGGCAGTAAAAATTGGCGCTACTAATAAAGATATTATAAAGGGAATGTATGCAATTTAGTAGAAAACCATTTTAAGAAGCAGCAAATATTATACTAATGTATCTTCTTCTTGACCCCACAGTCTATTACCGTGTGTGCAAAGAGACAATTATTTCCATGAGTTTTTCCTACAGGCTTTCATGACATGATGTCGTTGATTTTAACATTAAATATGATTAGTTTTCATTTTGCTTCTTTCCTATGGCTTACTGCCAAAAGATCAATAGTGTTTTAACTTCGTGTTTAAACTGAAGTAAATCAAGTCTCCGCTCCACACACACCTCAGAATCTCAGATCAGTACCAACTGCTTACCATGGGACTAAACAGGCCTTTCTTCTTCATATGAAATTATTCCAGCTTCTGAAATAAACTATATTATTTCTCTTACTCTGAAGTCAGGCCATCTCCAGCTGTGACTGGTTAAGATTTCTTAGGCCATTGTGTTGCCTATTCACCTAGCTTGGTTAAGTCCCTCTGAAGTTCTTCACTGTCTTTTCTAGACTTGACTAATCTAAATAACTTTGTGCCATCGGCGAATTTTGCTACTTCACTGCTCACCCCCAGTTTCCAGAGCATTGATAAATATATTAAAAACAGGACCTCCAATAGAACCATGACGCACCCAGCTGCTAACCATGATGAAAACTGGCCCAGCAATGCAAAATGGATTGTGCATGTTTGTGTATTTCACAGAGTGAGAATTTCTATGGGTGTGTTATATGCATACCCATCACATTTGAAGAAATAATACTCTTTATTTCCTGTTTCTTAGCCAATTTTGGATCCATGACAATACTTTGCTTCTCACCCCAAGACTAGGAGGGATCCTGTGGAAAAAGTAATAGGCCATCACATAATTAAAGACTGTATCATAATGCACAAAAGGGCTGAATTAAAGTTGCTCACACAACATTCCTTCTGGTTTTTCCTAACTTTTTAGTTGACTTTGCAAATTTAATTCTTTTTTTTTAACATAGTTTTTATGTTTTTTATAAAATTAAGTTTTTACTACTAATTCCAATAACTTCACCTCTAATATTCCCTGAAGCATGAGGACTGAAAACTCTTATATTTCAGCACAGATAATGTAATTGCTGATACTGTTTTTATTCATATACATGATGATGTTTTCTATTTAAAAAGTGCAAAGCAATTTACTTCAATAATATCCTGCTGTAGTAAATTCCAAAGGTTATTCTTGACCATTAGTCCAGAATAGCAGTGTTGATACAATCAGAATTAAGATTATACATAAAAAATATTTTATTTTGTTTGTTTTGTAGGTAAACTATTTAGCATCCTTTACTCCTAAATCTATCCTGAATATTTGTAAAATGATTTTGTGTGTATATGGATGCTAATGTGTCCAGCAACCCTCAGATTACCATCTGGGCAGCCTTCCTTCAGAGTATTTTCTGACTGTCATTTGTGTACTAACAGAATGACATTCAGTGGTTACTTTGGTTATTCACAGACATTCACTCTGTGTGATGAAAAACAAAGCCTTATCCTCTCCTCCCTGATAAATCTCATAAGTGGATAGAGTTGCTCTCTACATGTGCAATTTCTTTAAATCCAGAGACCAAATGAGATTACAGATTTTGGAATTAAGACTGGGAAAAGCATCATTCAGACAAAAAATCTTCACTGATGGATTTTTATCATTAATTACTACTTGAAACAAAAATGAGCAAATCCCCCATTAGCTAGGGCTCTCATTTTGAGGTGATAGTTGAATTTGATACCTGACTCAATCTACCCAACCAATGTGATATATTCCTAATTTTGAAACTGGGATAATATAGCCTTTAGGAAGGATATTGAAATCTTCGATATTACATCTTTTTTCTTTGACTTTTCTATACAACTTAAGGTAACTGTAGAACAAACCAAGACAGGGAAATGATATTTGATGTGCACATACGTGTGTGTAAGGAGGTTGGATGGGAGGTGGTTGGCTGAGTTTTCAACCCTATACATTCTGTCCTAGATTTTCTTCTCCCTAATTAGTTGGTTTGTACTACTTAAGGGGCACAAGGTAGCCAGAATCTGTCAGTATCTAGTGGGATGGTGATGGGTGTTAGTTGATGTAGGCACGCAGTATATCAACTACCCCCTTTTTTCTCCTTGGCCCCTGTGTAGGGGATGTTGTGGGGGCAGCAGCGGAGTGCAGCTATGTTCTGCCATTCCCATCTGACACATGTGGTCCCTTGGGACTGGCGCAGACTGACCCTCAGGATCATGGAGATGTAATGGTGGCCCCCAAAATCCTACTCCCCTGTATCGACTGGATCTCAGCAAAGCTGGCTGTTGTTCGTGTTAGATGCAGTTGATGTTTAAACCAGTAAAGCAAAAGGGATCACAAAGAGAAAAATCTGTGTGTGCGCATATACTATGCATACACACCACGAATAAAGAAGTAATGTCCATGTATGGTAATTTTCAGAGCTGTGTAATACATTGCCTTTCTTGTGGATCTTTGACCACTTCTCCTGCCATTTCAGATCCAACAGTACTATTTCCAATATTCTATACCTCCAAGGACCTTCCAAAAATTCCCACCCTCCCTTTTTAAGATAAATATTTACTTTTCTCCTTCCCCAACATGTGGAATTTTCTCCTCTTCCCTCATACTTCAACACCATTCCCCACTCTCCTCCAAAAAAAAATCATGGGTCTGAGAATAAGGACAGCCACTATTCAGTCCCTCACCACTGAGAGTTTTAAAGTCAGTATCTAGTAACATATTTGGGCTAGAAATTGGGTGCCATAAAGCATTGTAAAGGATGGTTCCTAGCTTTCCAGTGCAACACACAGCAGGAAGAACCTGAGATACCAAACCATATACAAGGTATTGTGGGTGAGATATTGTGGGAAGAGGTCTCTTTTTGAAGACTATACAGTGCGAATCATTGGTAACAAAGCATCTTGCTGTACAGACAGAGGGACATAAAATTTAAACATAAGATCAATTAAACTCTAAAATATTTATAAAAAAGGGCTTTTCTGTAAAATCTGTAGCTTAGTGAAGGCATAAGAAACATGACTGTGGTTCTAACATTCTAGCTGTGTGCAGGGCCAGATTTTCACCTTACGTGCCCCTAGGCACAGCATCTTCAGCACCCCCATCTACAGCTGACCTTTGTGTTGCACAGTTTTAGAGAGATGAGGCACCCCTAGAATGCCAGCACCCCTAGGCAGGTACTGTGTGTCACCTTGGCAAGTCACTTAGGGTGAGAGCTTCACAAATGTATTTAGGCAACTTACTCATTGATTTGAATGGGAGTTGGGTGCCTAAGTATCTTTATGAATCCCACCCTTAAAAAAACCCTGTACCTCAGTTTCTCCATTTCTAAAATGAGGAAGATGATACTTTCTTTCCTTTTGTGTGTTTTGTTTAGACTGTATGCTATTTGGGGCAGGAACTAACTCTTAGCATGTGTTTGTACAGTGCCTAGAACAATGGGGACTTAATCTCTACTGAAGCCCGTAGGAGCTACCATAATACAATTAAATAACAACAATAATGAGGTGTGATACACTTGTTTGGGCTGACCTGCATACCTCATTTGTGGCTTTGCTATTCGTAAATAATGCAGCTTATTCCAAACCCATCAATCTGATAACAACTATAACAGTGTGTCACCCCAAACTCATATGGATAAAACCTTTATACCATAATACATGGGTATATGGTTCCTAGCGAGAGCAAAAACACCTTCGTTTTTCTTTCAATTTTTTTCCACAGTTTACAGACTGAACTCCATAGTGGATGAAATCCTTCCTGGGAATGGGATGGTAAAAAGACTGGCAGCTGGCGTTTTACAGACTTAAAGGATTCAGTGTCTGAGTAAGCAGCATTAGAAAGAGCCATATGAGAAATGAGAGCTACTAGAATGGACTGCTTCTCTTTGAAAATATTATAAATGGAAAGAATTGCTCTCTCCATGTGCAATTTCTTTAAATCCAGAGAGCAAATCAGATTAACAATGTTATAGTTCTTTCTGGAGGAAGCGGCATTTTGGCCATAAAATCCTGTGTGATTAATTTTGATCCCTAAATATTGCTGTATAGAAACATTCAGCAGTTATCTTTTAGCGGTGCCTCACTTGAAGAGTAAAGACCTCAGCAAATGCAAAATTAAAGGGGCTAGACTTATACAGCCCACCTAGAACCATTCAGTTCTGTTTATAGCGATTTCTATGGTAAAATAAAATGAAATAATAATTAATGATGGGGAGAACAAATTAACTTCCAGGAATTAATCCACTAAATTGCTGGGAAAGCAAAGGAATATCTAAGATAGTCTTTTCAATTTATCCCATTGAAGAGAATGAGACCACATGCTGTGCTATCAGTGCAATAAGTTGGAGAACCAAATGAGTCTTTGAAATATAAGAAATGGACAACTTTCATCCACACACAGAACTTTGCTAAAGTACCATTACTCAGTGCTTTGATGATTAATTGCAACCAAAGTTATAAAAAGCAAGGACCTGTATGTGTTATAGTCTGTTTACAAATTGGACAGACCACTATTTTATGCAAAAACACCCCTACACATCCATTTGTTTGTTTCAGCTATTTGTGCATCTTGCCTTTACCCAAGACTGTAAACTCTTTCAGGCAATGGATGTCTTCTACTATATATCTAAACACCCAGGGCCAACGAGAGGGGGGGGAAGCCGGTACAAATTACCGGGGCCTGGCAGTCCAGAAGGGGGCCCGGGGCCCGGCTTCCCCCCCCCCCACCTATCAGCCCTGTTTAGCCAGTCCGCCCTTGCTGGCGGGCCCCAAAAGAAATTTTCACCGGGGCCCAAACCCGCTCTTGGTGGCCCTGTGAACAGCACCTATCACAATGGGGCTCTCATCGCTTTGGGGTCTCTAAGCACTATCATAATCCAAATAAATCTTGACAATAATGTGAATATCCACACGTAATCATTTTATGATTCCTTAGTCTTCCTTCAGTTTATACATAAAGGTTTGAAAGTAGATTTTTATTGAATGGGGACAACTAAAATAAGAATAAACCTGAACCTACACCTAACCTTGGACTGAAACTTTCTTGGGTTTGTGAATGTTCTTTTTGTACTGACTGTGCATGGAGTGGAAACAGGCTGAAATATCACAAGGGAAGATCTCAACATAGGATTTATGGCCCTGTTATGGACTGGGCCATGGCTGGCCTTGCCTAATGAGCAGGGTGGGAAGTTGTCCTAGTGGTTGGAACTGGGATGATTGGGCCTAGTGGCCAGAGCCCAAATCTGGAGTTTAATTACCAAGTCCAGGACACAAGCTAGAGTAGGGGACTAGGAACCAGGACTCAAGGATCAGAGTTGGGATCAGAAGCCAAACATAAAATCTAGGGAGTGAGCCGGGGCCAGGAGTAGGAGGTCGGAAACAGAGTATCAGCTGGAGCAAGGGCAGGAGCAGGAATCAAGAACCAAGAGCAAGGATAAGGAGACCAGGAGTGGTAACAACAAGCTGGAGGAAGTAGCAAGGGCCAGAGTGAAGAGATTGTTGAGAACAGGAGCAAGAAACAGGAAGTGGATCAGAAATGCAACTGTGGGCCTGGAATACTGTTGAGCAGCCAGGGACCTAGTGCTGCTGCAGGGTCTAAGATTGTACCTTCTGGAATCTTCAGCCAATCCAGAGACCAGACTCATTAGCTGAATCAGCAGAAGGCAATGAGCTGGGTCTGGTTCAACTGTGGGTCTCTGACAGGCGCAAGCAGAAGTGGAAAGTATCTCACATGAGCCTTTTTACTGGAGATTTTCATCTCAGTTTTGCAGATTGCAGAGATTCAGATGCTTTGGAGAATAGTCAGAGACATATTCAAATTTCTGGATGATATCATGAATAGAAGCCACAAGCCTTTGAGGATCATTTGTCAGCAGATCTGGACAAAAAAAATTAATTGAAACATCTTTTAATGAAAAATGGTGGCTTTTTTTACTGATTTTTTTTCTTCAAATTTTAGTTTTGGAGCAAATTTTTCAGTTTCTTGATCAAAACAAGTTTTTTGATTCAGTGGAAAAAAGATGAGGGGAAAAAAAACCCTAATTTTCTTATTTAAAAAAGTTTAATCAGCCTAAAATTTCTGCAATATTTTAACAAAAGAAAAATATTATATTTTCATTTTTAGCACAATTCTGACCAGTTTTACTTGCTGTGGTTAGCAGCAACCCAATCTCTTCCTTTATCACAGAATTTGTTTCTAAGGTGAAGTTTCACAATAGACACTAAGGTAGCAATAGCTACTAAATCACTGCAGATGTTCAGTGATGATCTATAGAAACTATTTAGCTGTGTGAGAATTGTCTGCTCATTTTTATACATGTGTACACACAAAAGAAATCCTTCTCCTCATACTATGAGTTTCTGTTTCGAGCACTCATACTATGAGTTTCTGTTTCTTCTTACTCACATCGGTGATCCTATTGATGTGAATAAAGGCTACAGGATTAAGGCCTGTATGAGAAAGAATAAAGTTTCCGATTACCCACTTTGTGAGCAGATTCAACCCAACAGGTGCCGGCCATCAAGAATGAGAGTAAATCCCTGCTGTATACAGTGTGCTATGTGATGTCCTCCTCTATGTTGTCCAAAATCCCATTTCCCATTGTATTTGTATTTCAGCCAGCAGCCACTGAAGTAGTATGGTTCTTCATTTACTTTCACTTATCTTAAAAATTGACAATGATCTTTCTGGATTTACTAAGACATAAACTCCCTAGGTGACATGATGATGTACCATGTGTATTTGATAATGATAGTTTATCAAAGGAACTAGAAATGCACTAACCTGTCCTCAGCTGCCATGCTTTCAACTACATTCATTGGACACTGAAACTTACCTCACTGGTGGTGAACTGGTCATCTACTTGTTCTTAGTCCAAGAGAGATGCTATGAATAGCAAAAACATGCAGGGGGTTTTCCTCAGGGAAAATATGTATTATTAGTGAAGTGTTACTGGTGATAAGAATCTACCATAGCAGTTGTGCACAGCACTTAATCCAAGGCAGTGTGGCTACTGCTTAGAGCAGGGGACTAGCACTTGGAACTCCTGTGTTTATTCCTTGATCTGCCACTGACTCACTGTTAGACCTTGAGCAAGTAACTTACACATTATTTACCTCAGTTTCCCCTAAAATATATATATAAAATAGAGGTAATACTGCTGACTGGCCTAGCCATAGGGGTGTTGTAAGCTTAGTTAATTATAGTTTGTAAAGCACTTGAGATGCTTGCTACTAGAAGGGGACACATTTATAATTATTGTTTGTTTGTGTAAGCATATGAACTGTAAACATATGTAAGATTCTGGGCTAAAAGAATGACCGAAGGCCTCTGTTTACTCACAGAGTCAATACAAGGTTCAGACCTGACTTGGATGGACTCCCTTTAGTCATGAGATGATAGTTAAGTTTTTATGTCCATTTAATCCATGGCATCTTCACTCTTTTATTCTTATTGTGAATCTGGCATGTAGGGGGTAATGAATAAGTAATAGCCTCCCCGTGCCATTTTTTGATCCAGTCTCTTTTAAGATGTTAGGACCAGTTGCATACAGTGTGGATGATTTGTTGGTTTCGACTTCCCTTAACTTATTCAATATCTCTGCCTCACTAGCTCTGAAGTCATCCGTGATAGTGGATACAACAGACAGTTTCAGTCGGCACATCTTTTAGTGTTCTTGCCTGTAAAGTATTCATTTAATGCTTCAGCTCTTTTCACATCCACAGTGACTTCATTTCCCATTCATTCCTGTACTGTTGCCACTTCCTCTCTGGCCACTGTCTCATTTCAAAAGAGCCACAAGAACCTAGTTAATCTTTTCAATATTTCAGTCCATCACTCAAAGACTTTTTCAGCTTTTTTTTTTCAACCTCCTCCTGCATTCTTGTTATTGTAATTAATCCTTTAGTACGAGACATTCTAAAAACAAAAGCTATACATTTCAGAATACGTACTCTGCTATTGAGAGCATTCTGCAGAATGACCCATTGTAATACTTTGTGTGAGTATGTATGGATGTATATGTATGGATGTATTGAATATAAGATTACAGTACAGGACATGAACTCAGGATTCCTGAATTCTGTCACTACATTGTGTCAAGTTGGGTAAATCTCTTAGTTTCTCTATCCCTTAGTTTACCAATAAACTGAATAAAGTGGGTATACAAATGCTTAATATTTCACAAGGATATTGTGATGCCTCAATATTGTTGGCAAAATGCTTTGAAATCCTTAAAAGGTGAAATATATTGTGCACCTGAAAATATGATTATTTCTAATATGCTCTCTACATTTAAAATGTCCTGTACACCACAAATTCATTTCTGAGCCTCCATATAACCCCTTTGTGTTGCTATAAAGCTAGTATAAACACCCTCCCTGGTGTAGAAGGGAATGTAAAGCTGATATGGCTGCCCCTACACCAACCCCTTCCCAGTTCCAAAGGGGCCCTGTTGAAGGTGAGGCATTGCTTAGAGCAGTTCTGCAGCAGCCCTGAACTAGCCCCCAAGATCAGGGACCTGCAACAGGTTCCTTTAGGGCTCGCCCACTTTTGCCACTCAAGAGCAACTGGGTACAGTAGGTGAGTGAGTCCCTGTGGCTGGAGCTGAAAATGAACTTCTTTCCACTTGCAACACCAGCGTTTTCTGCATAACCCAAGCACAAATAAAAACAAAGGGGCATACCAAAAAAGATACAAAATATTGTTCAGAATGAGTGTGCCAAAGAAATGTGCAAAGCAGAAGTTCTGTGGCAACAGGATAAGAGATTAATATCTGTGAAAGCAGTATAATTAGCACCGAAGCAACACTGGAGATAAATTAGTAACAGCAATTCCCCTGGGGTAATCTGGTTTGTCATTACCACAGACTGGGTATAGCCATGTAAGTCTTATGACATTGCAGTAGTTACCGTTAAAAATACTGTACACAGCTGTTGGGCTTACTACTGCCATTCATGGCCTGCTCAGTACTCAAGACAAGACTCCTAGTGTTTAAAGCTCTCACTTTGCCCCAGAGCTATTCTTGCTCTTCCTGCTGCTTCCCATGGCACTGCCAGCTACGCCCAATGATGTTTGTGGTGAATAAAGCCCATAGGTTGTATTTGGTGCTTGGGATTCTCCTAGCCCAGTCTACCATTCCTGAGGATTCTCCTGACATACAGTGCCCCTGAGCTAAGTGTGTGTTCTCCTCACTTACCTCTGAGTTCACTGAGGGAAAATGTTATATCTGATGCATGGGTGATGCATGGATGAGATTGTAAGTATATGTGCTTGTATTTGTAATTGATCAGTGGGTACATGTGTATGCATGGGTAAAACACACATAATTTCTATTTTTGTCCCTCATCATGGCACTGTAAGCAGCCCATCTTGTTCTTGATTTGTTTCCCCCCATCTCCATCCTGCCCCCTGTCCTTGTCTCCCCCACCCATAAGAATAGCAGCTATTAGCTATGAAGCAAAACCGCTTTGGTGCATGGGCAGTGATCCCTGAAGAGGGGAGCCATTCTCTATCTCCCCTCTCAGGGGATGGAGAAAGAGGACATGGCTGGATCTCCCCCATGTCCGGCAATCCCCAGGTGTTCAAATGATTCCAGAGTTCACTAGGCAGCAGATGTGAATAAAAACAGGTATCAGGCTGCTCTAATGTATGCCAGGGACTGACCTAGAGCATGGACAGCCTGAGATCAGAGAAGCACAAAGTGCAGTGTTGGACCACTTTGTCAGCTGTACTAAGTGCCCCTTAGCCCCTTTTTTCATTCGCAGTGCCTTCTCACCAACAAAAGACAAACACCTCCACACCCTTCCTTTCTTTCTTTTCCAGGAAGCAGGGATACACTGCTTCTCTATCTCTAGAAGACACCAGAATTTTTTTGTGGTGAATCCAAGAAGGCAGAGCTTTCATTGCCTACAAATATCAAGTTATAACTCTAGACTAATACATTAGAGGTAAAAAAACCTATTAGATCAGGTGCTCTTGTCCACCATCCTAGAAAGTCCCCCAGGATTCTCCAGTGCTTGGTTCTGACAAGTTTTGAGTGATTTGTGGGTTTAGTTTTCCTGTTCTTTAATGGAAGGAATTTTTTAGAGGACTTGTGAAATCTTTTTTTCCCCCATCAAATTTGTTCTAAGTATTGTATTTCTCTTGGGATGTCATCTAGCTAGTTATTTTAATTTTTGTCTCAGTAACCTGTTGCGCTGTAACACACATTTGTATTATTCTTTTTGTAAGAAAAACTGCTTCCGACAGTCTGTTCTCAATTCATTTGTCTTTCAGTTTCCATTTAGGGCTCTTTGTTCCACTATCCAATAGCGAGGCACAGTATGAGCAGACACAAAGGGCCTTGAGATTGCAATCTTTGGAGTGTAATGAGAGTAGGAGAAATTGATACCATTAGGCCTTTCTCATCTCTTATCCCAAGGATGGATTAATGCATGGGGGTCATTTTGTATTCCCCTTGCAATCTTTGTCATTAAATGAGACATCAGAATGTAAAAGCCTTTATACCTTGGGTGAAATATAGCAATGGGCTGTACTTCTCTGGCCTTTCGGTGTTTGATAGTTTAATTGACTGGCAATACCAACCCCATCACTGCAGCTTCAGGGGTTTAAAGGAGGGAGAGAAGAAGGATGGTCCAGCAGTTAGGGTGCTTAGGCCCACATGTTTGAAGATATTTAGGCATTGTTCTGTTAAGCATTGCAATGCCTAACTGCCTTAGTATCCTAAGGGACAGATTTTTAGGCTCCTTACTCCCTTTGAAATCATTGGCAGTTAGGCACCTAAATACCTTTAAAAAGTTGGCATAAGTATCATTGCCAAAACTCATTTAAGAAATTAGGAGCCTAATTCTTATTGAAAGTCAGCAGGATTTATATAGCTCTATTGGCCATCAGGTCTGAACACCTCATAATTTTTAATGTACCTATCCTCACAATGCCACTGTTAGGTAGGGAAGTGGCATTATCCCCATTTACAGATGGGGAACTAAGCCACAGACAGGCAAAGGCCCAGATTTTTAAAGGTATTTAGATGGTACTCCACTCAATGTTGCAATGTCTAAATACTTTTAAAAATCTCAGCTTTATGATTCTAAACCTCAGTTCCTGATCTGTAAACGGGGATAATAGCACTTCCCTGCCTCCTGAGGGTGTTGTGAGCATAGGTAAATTAAAGATTATGAGGTGCTCAGATACTATGTAAATGGGGCAATATACATATCTAAACTAGATATCTAGATAGACAGGAGGGGGCAGTGAACAGCCAACCTATCATAAATGGTTGGAGAAGTCAAAGTTCACAGCATGGCCATGAGAACTCCCTGGGACATTAAAATGACATTCCAATCTCATAAAAAGGCTTAATGAAAACAGAAAATGGCACTATGTTAATCCCGTCTTGAGACAATGACGGTAATGGGAACAGGAACTGGCTGAGATTTAACCCATTCTTGTTATGCTCTTAAAACTGTAATCTCATAATCCTCTTTAGAAGATGGACTTCGTGAGACTGGAAATAGTAATTTGTGATGACATTGTCTAAACCATTTAAGAATGTATGTACCTCAATAGAATGCCACATGTCACTATCTTTTTCCAGGCTGCAAAGAGTTTGGGATTATTTTTGTTTTGTCTGTTTTTGTGCTCTCAGCCTTTTTATCCCCAAATCTAATCTGCTGCCTGTTTTCCCTATGTCTTTTTGTTCCAAAATGCTATCACATCAACAAGGACATTCTGGGTGCTGTTCTGTCTCCCTGAACACCAAGGACCTGATGTAATGTCCATAGAAGTCTATGGGAATCTTTCCATTGACTTTGCTGGCAATTGGGTTGTGTTCAAACCATTCCTACACTACCCCAGTAAATTGACTGTTACAATACTAAATATTACTGACCCTCTTATTCATGAAGGTAGTGGTGGAGTTAGGGAAACATGAGAATCCAAAAAAAAATAGAATTATTGTGAACCTTTGAGAACTTTTTTGAAAGTTCTGGGGTAGAAGATATAGCCAAAAATACTCTGAAAATGAGGTGCACAATTTATGCACAACTAGCCCCCTCTCCAATATGTGTTCAAGCAGTGGCTGTCATGATCCCTGACCTGAAGAGTTTATAGTCTAACTAGGGTTTGGCATATCCATACTGGAGATCATGGAGGTACTTTAAAAAGGTCTCTTGGAACAGGAGGGTGCCTAGTTGAGTGGAATCCTTCACGGAGGTTTCATTGTATTACTTTCTTTAGCCCAGCTTTTGAAGGCTTGCACATCTTGTTTTCCCATCTGGCTCAGCCCTGTTTGTAGCGCTCCTTTCACCCTTTGGTGCTCCCCTAGGCTAAGCACCTGCACAGAAGGAAGCCGATGTAATTAGCTACAAAATATTCTTCCATGGTATCTGCACAAATCTGACATTTGTTTTTTCCCCATGAAGCCCTTAGTTAAATTATCATCAGACAAAAACTTCTGTCAAGAATAATTTATGGATAAGGGAATAAAGGGCAAAGAAATAGCTTTGAAATAATAATAAAAAAAGACTAATAATAGTATTTTTTAAAAGTAACAATGCAGCTTCCAGCACAGAAGACCAGCTGTCAGTTGAATTTTCAATAGCTGTGAACAAAAAAAAAAAAAAAAAAACCTCATGATGAAGACATTCAAGGAGAATCCAGCTTTATATCAGGTGTCCAATATATTCAAGCTTGTTAATGTGGATTGAAAACATGATCTGCTTAATTTTGAATTGTAGCATTGTTTGGACATGAGAAACAGGTCACTCTGAGATACTGTCTCTTTGTTATCGATGTATGTGGAAACTGGAGGGCTCCAGTCAATTTATGAGAGGGACATGCACAGCCCAGATGAAGGTCCACATTTTAATCCCAAACTTGGATTCCTCCTCTTGAACAATTAAGGCCTGCATTCCTGTGGAAATAGTGTACTTTTAGCTGGGGCAGAGAATGGAATTCTGACCTTATATCCATATACACAGCAAAACAGTGCCACATAACCTCACGCTAGGATGTGAGCTGTCACAAAAACTTCCAACCTTTAGGTTTGACCAAAATTCAAGATATAGTACTGGAGAAGGTGTATGAATCCCTACTGCTCTCTGTTGGAAGGAATTTGAGAGCTGCTTAAACCACAATTTGAAGTTGATAAAGTAGATTCTCCTTAGGTGCTAAGTGATAGAAACCTGCACTTGTGCAGAAGGAATATATCCCTATTGTTGACTGTGAAATTCTGGATAGTCGCAGATTATTTTTTTTAATAACTCTGCCCATTTGGAATCTTCCAAAGCCCACTGGTGTCAATAGAGAGATGCCTGTTGTCTTCAATGGACTTTAGATCAAGCCCATATTGCACATGACTATAGTACCAATCTCAAAATCCATGCTTCTGGTGAGCATACAAGTTAGAAGGAATGACATCATTCAAAATGGAGAAAGGTCAGACTGCATGTCCCCAGGGAATTTTTCTGGCACTACTATCTAAGATTAAGTGACAAAGTGACTAATTAATAAGGCTGATGGATGATATTCTACGTAAAAGCTATTCCCTCCCTACCTTTGTATCAGGAAAATTAAATGTAGGTTATGAGAAGTACAGTTGTGATCTTCACATCTGGAACTTAATGGCATTCCTGTAAGCATGATGTTCCATTGGAATGTCACTGCCCTAATGATGAGATTCCAGAACAGCACTGGAGGTGTGTTTTGCCACATTTATAGGTGTGTTAGACATCATTAAGTGCTTATTGTTGTTTTCATATTGCAGTAAAGGTGGAAAAACTGGCATGGATAAAATAAAGACTGAACTTTTATGGGGTTCAATATTCAGTCATCTCTGTTTTCCATTACTTTAAATTTTGTTTCATCATTGCATTCTATTGTTGTTCTTATTTATTATTTATTTGCTTCAGATGGAATGTTAAGAGAAATGCCAAAGTACTCAAAGTACTTATCCTGTGAGAGTCCAATTTTGGTCCCACTGAAGTCAATGGAACCAGGATTTGACCCACCATTGCATTCTGACAAACTTTGGGATGAAATAATTTTATCTGAATTGAATCCCTTGACTTCTTCACTCTGGCATGTCACTGAACTGCAATGGCTAGAAAATAATCCTGGCAATGATTTTTCACAAATTATTTACTAAATTATTTCTTTGTGAATATGTTGATTTAGATTGGAATTATATTGCCAGATTCTCTACTACTTGGGCCCATCTGATGTCACTAAGTTCATAAAGGAAAGTAGTTTTCTGGGTACAGTGGAGATAAATAAAGAGAAAAAGCCTGCACTATGCAGATTACTTACTGGAGTATTGTACAAGGAAAAACTAACACCTAACCATTTATAAATAAGGATTCTGCTAAATCTAGGTTATACTGGGGGAGGAGGGGGTTGGCCTGTTTTAACTATCCCTAAAACATGCATTCTCTGAAGGTGCCTAATACAGTTTATAAATAAACAATAGTTGCACTGTGTGCCAAATCTTTCAGGATTTAATGATCATCCGCTCACATCCGCTCCATATATCTCCATTGCCAAATCGAAGGAGTTTTAGTTTTGGGCAAAGGAAACCCATTAAGCTCTTCAGTTCATAGTAACATTAAAAAAATACTTAAAAAGAAATGTACTTATGGGAACATAGAAATATGGCTGCCTTAATAAAACAATACAGTTGTAGCACAATATATTAGCTAATATCTGTAAAGCAGATAGTAAAGCAAAACTAAGGCAATAAGCAAAGTATATGTAGCTATACCACTTTGACAATTATGATGGAGGTCATGCAGATTCCCTCCCCCGCCTTCAATTTGCACCCCTGTGCCCAAAAGACTAGCAGCATTTCTGGAAGGCAGTTGTTCACAGGATACCTCCACCAGGGAGTTCCAGTAGGACAGAGTGAGAAGCTTTAAAAGCTGGCCAAGGCTCCATTGAAATCCCTCCAGCTGAATCTGCCTGGAAAAGGCACTGAATCAGTGTCTCTTCTTTGTCCCTGCCCATGTTTACTGATGCACCATTTTTCAGCCAGAACCTGGGGTGTGCTGACTTCACAAACCTGATGCTTCAGGGCAATGGCCTGAAGGGATTAGAAAGCCAGTTGTATTATGGGTTTGGTTTGGTTTTTGTCTTCCTCTGAATCATAAGGTATTGGCAGCTGCTGGACTTGCTGAACCAGTGGTTGGTTATGGTATGGAAGATATTATATTGCTATATGTAGCAGAGAAATACAAACATCAAGTAATTCGAAGTGGAATTTAAAAAAGCAGTTCTTGCCCAAACCACCTAGCAGTCTAAAAATAATAGCAGCATAATACAGTGCGTGACTCATCAATTAAAGGCTCTCATAGCTCATGGTCCAATTAAGCCAAATCAGAAAATCTTTATGGAAACATTACATTAGAAGAGAAATACTTAGCAGAGAAAAAATGAAAAAGAATTATTCAGTGAAAATATTGCACCAAACAAGCAATTATTCCACTGAGACATTGCACAAAGCCATCAATTATTATTTCATAGGACATTATGCAGAATGCATCCCATGCTTTCAGTAAGAAAGTATGTCATTTACTGAGCAATAATGATACCCCGGGAAGGCTGGTCTTTGACTTGAACGCTGGAAATAATTGTACAGATTAAGCAATAGCAAACACCCCAAAAATTCAGATTTGGAGGGTCTGTTACCTGGTCAGTCAGGAGAAGATTCAGATTAAAGAAGTATTATGGGAGTTAACTGGAAAAACACTTACCATACTTTTGGGTATTATAGGCATCGTAAATAATAATGATTAACTATAATAGGATAGGTGGTGGAGTGAGGGCAGCAGCATAACAAAGGTAGGAGGGATGGGGATTTGGTTCTATTTTTCTTTTTAGTAGGTGTGGAACTAGATACACGTGAATGAAATTTGCCTGGGTCACATGACTGACAGCCTAACTCCAAGCACTTATTGTCTGGAATGCTTTCATGAGACTTGGAAACTTTCCCTGCATTTATTTTGGCACATGCTCTCCCAGATATCAGCAGCTGAATGCAATAAGTTCCAACTGACATTTGGAAACTTTTGGCTAGCTGAATGGTGCTGTACAGCAAATTGAATATTTAGGACCTGATCCAAAGATCAGTGAAGTCAATGTGAGCCTCTCCAGTCAATGAGAGGCCTTAAGTTTTCTTGGCCTTAACAGTTCCTGTCAACCTCTGTACTCCCATGACTTTAAAAAAAAGGGATAAGCAACAAGTGATCTGTACCAGCAAAACATTCCCTGAGTTACTTCTACTATTCCTTTACATTTTCTGTGAAAAGGAATGGAACTCCACCTTTGAAAATTGCAATGAAATACTTTTACATTCCTCTAACAATTTATTTGAAATACCCTTTCCAAGAATCGATCCTCTCTCCCTGATTCTCCTCTCAGTTTACACTGTACAAATCAGAACTAAATCCACTGAAGTCAATGGTGTCAAAAGACTGAGAAGAGACTCGGGCTCTTTTACTTGCCTTGTAAACATCCTACTAGTTAGTTTCACTTAATATCAGATCATATTATAACTAGGTGCAGTGTTTCAAAATCTCTAAGCCAAACTGAACATGTGGACACAGTCACTAATCATCATTCTGCCAAAGAAAGGCAACCTGCAATTGTGTCAAAATTACCAGACCATAAGCTTAATTAGCCATCCCAGCAAAGTGATGTTGAAAGTCATATTGAACAGATTGAAGCCACAAGCGGAGAATTTCATTGCTGAAGAACAGGCTGGCTTTCATGCTGGAAGAAGTACCACAGAACAGATTTTCAACCTTCCTGTTCTGTGTGAGAAATACTTACAACACTAGCAGGACATTCACCACATCTTTGTTGACTTCAAGAATGCATTTGACAGAGTATGGCATGAAGCTCTCTGGGCAACCATGAAGAAGTATGATGTTGGATGTAAGCTTATTCTTACCATTAAACAACTGTATGCCAAGACCAGCAGTTCTCGTCAATGGCACAATAGGAGAGTGGTTTCGCACCACTGTTGGAGTCCAGGAAGGCTTTCGCCCACACTGTTCAAATCTACTTGGAGCGCATAATGACTGATGCCCTGGAAGATCACAATCAGTATTGGGGGTGAACAATCTCAAATCTTCGGTTTGCTGATGACGCTGGCGGCGAAGATGAACTTGACAACCTTGTGAAACAATTGAATGAAACCTCTGCAAAATACGGCATGGAAATCAGTGCAGAGAAAACCAAGCTGATAACAAACAAACGTATCACTGTCAGTGGACAAGAGCTGGAGACAGTGAAACAGTTCAAGTATTTGGGGGCAATCATCACTGATGAAGGATCAAAGGCAGAAATTCTGGCAAGAACTCCACAAACACCAGCAGCAGTGACAAAGCCAATTTGGAGGAATAAGAACATCTCCCTGGAATCCAAACTGAAACTGCTGCATGCATTGGTCATTTCCATTTTTGTGTATGCGTGCAAGACATGGACCCTCACGGCAGAACTTGAATGGAAAATACAGGTAGTAGAGATGAGATACTTCCGTAAAATCCTGGGCATCTTCTACTTCAACCACGTCACTAATGTTGATGTTGTGGACCTCTTCACCCAATATGCTGGGTCATATGAAGGCCTCCTGACGACCGTGAAGAAGCGCAAGCTGAAGTGGTACAGCCATGTAAATAAGATCTGGCCTATCCAAGATCATCCTCCAAGGGACAGTACAGGGGAAGAGAAAAAGAGGTAGATAGAAGAAGAGATGGATTGATAACATAAAAGAACAGACAGGAATGGACTTCGCAGAGACTCAAGCACTGACATAATCATCAGGGGTGGAGAAAATTGGTTGATTGCTCATTAATGATGGTGCCCCAATGACCAATGCGGTTATGGGAGTGGTGATGATGATGATGAATTTGAATTGGCTTTTTGGAGATTACACTTGTTTGAAATCAGGTGCCAAAGGTGAAAGGGCAATATTCCAGATCTCTAAAAATGAACTTCTAGCCTAAAAAAGCAGTTTAAACTTCAAAGCTGTATGAATCATATTTCTACATATGGGTGATAAATATTAGATATCCTACTTCCTTGTAATTACAAATAATGTTTATTTTTAAAAAGGCACTTCTAGACCAGCCTGCAATAAAATGATAAGATGGTTTATGCTGTTAATGAACCACCATATCCCTATAGCCTTTATTCTTAATATATTCAACATATCCCTATACAACTAATTGGACCTTGGAAATAATGGAATAATTGTTACTTTTAAATTTCATTTTCTGGACCAGGGGTTATCAAACTTCATTGCACCATGATCCCCTTCTGACAACAAAAATTACTGCATGACCTAAGCCTGAGTCCATCTGAGCCCCGCTTTCCTGGGTGGGGCTGGAGGGGAAGAGCCCCAGTGTTCTAGGTGAAGGACAAGAAGGACTCTACACTGGGATGAAATGGTTTATTAAAAAGAACTGGTGAGATGTTTACTCAGAACTCCCCAAATTTGGAGTTGATTTGACTGTGAGATTTTGATTCGCTGTATTACAAGGACTGAGAAACAGCCACAACATTTGGATCTGGGAGCTCTGACATTTGGAGGAGTTTGAATCTGGGGTTGTGGTTGGGTCCCATCTTTACTTTTGAAGTTAGAAGATGGTGAAAGGGTACAATTTAACACAGACTAAAGAAAATTACTATAAAATACATTATAAGACTTCGCAACAAATCCTCCATACAAACCAAACTGCTCACTCACGCTATATTTCAGGTAAAGAAGTCTTTTTTTTTTTAATTATGCTCTGTGGAAATTATCCTATTCATTTTTCCTATGGACAGCACAGTTATTTTTTTGCTCCAGTCTTGGGTTCAAAATGTGACAAACACTAACATGCTTCTCTGTAACATGTAAAAATAACCTGAATCAAAAGACTGACTGGCTGCTAGTAAATCACAAGAAATAATACATCAATAGCCAGTCTGCAGAATTAAAATGGCACAGCAAGTGTAGCAGTGAAAAGGGAGTGCTGAAAAGGATATTGTGAGAAGCTATATGAGATACTTCAGGGTATCTGAGACTTTACCTAAAGTAAGGCAATCATCTTCACAGTCAGGGAAGAACTTCTGATTTTGTAAGCCAAGATTAAAAAAGCTCCGACAAGGACAGATACCCAGCAGTGTTCCAGCTAAGCTCATAAAAGAGGCTCAAGATTGCACAGCCACATGAGCTCTGACTTTCTGGCTTAGAGCAGACAGTGAGTGCAGAGTGTGAAAATGAACATACTTCACTCTACCTTGCAGGGTGAAATGGGTTGGAACATTGTATTTTATGCACCTGCTGGGGCTGTGTCTGCACAGTGATACAAAAAATGCATTGGCAGTGCTTAGGCATCTCATGCTTTGAGGTCATTCCTTCTAGAGCCGCCGTTTGGAGTTAGACAACTACAAAAAGCAGTACAGAGGTTTATTTGGAAGGCAAAAGACCATTGTGCTCTGAAGGATCTGCTAGATCCATTCCTCTTTAAAAGATATCCCAATGAAACCAAAGTTTTTCAGTTTTAACATAGTATTCAAATATGATCCCTATTGAAGGAGAGAAAAAAATAATTTCAATATATACTAACCCTGAAAGTTCAATAGTCTAAAGGACTGAATACATATGAGATTAGGACCTGATTTTCCACTGTCAGGCATGTTGCTCAGTCATTTATACATGTGCAAAGTGAGTGTAAAACACAATCATTCTTTAGCATCTTATATTCACTTTGCATAGCTGTAAATAACTTAAGGGGATAATTTTCAAAGGCACGAATGGCAATTAGATGTTGAACTCACATTAATTTACAGTGGAAGATGGAGTTAGGGGCCTCACTGCCATTTGTGCCTTTGAAAATATTCCCAAAGAAGCAAGGCAGTTAAAAATAAGTCTTAGATTGTCAAAACAGAGGAGAGATGAATATCCACTGGTGACAAAGAGCCATGCAGTTAGCCAGTGTTCAAAATGAAAGCATTTAGACTTTTCATGTTCCAGTTGTCTGTGATATTTCTAGAGTATCCATCACCAGATTCTAAATACAGAAGTTTAGACTAATCTGGATGTCCATAGAGGATTCTCCCCTTTGCTTCTTTTGCATTAGGAAGTTTTTGTTTGATTTCTTAATAATTATTATTATTTATTTGTGTGCATTAGCAATTCCCATCTTTGCATATGGTGGGAAGGCTAGGGCCCAAAGTTGGGTTTTACAGCGGGCAGAAAAGTGTTGATTTAATCAGTTACACATCATATTCTGTGTTGAACAAGCACCTGGTGGATATTTCAGTAGTATTGGCTGAATCCTTTAGCATGTCTTCATCTCATTGTTCATATGCTAGCAATAACATGTGGGACTAAATTGAGTGCTTTTCTACAGTAAGGAAAAGAGCAGGAGTTGTGGAATTAGGGATAGCCACTACTGGTGAAGAGGGTGGGGGGAGGGGGAGAAATAATCAGCTGTTTAACACCTTAATGCAACTCTAAATGACAGTTTAGGACAGGAAGTAAATAACAGAGGTCCTGATACTCCCATCTGCTACATCAGTTTTAAGCTGGTTTAACATACTTGATTTAAGAGAGGTTATACCAGTGTAAAACTGGTATAATGAAGTGTACAATCAAGTCTAAAAAATTTTTTTTTAAATCCTGCATTAGAAATTTTATTTTTTGGCAGACTGCAAATACCCAGATTACAATTTGGCTAGGACACTAGAGCTAACACTTCTATATTTTGTGAAAAGTGCCATGAGATTGTTAAGGAGCATAAGTGGTCTGAGCCTGTTTTATGTCTCATCCCAAAGCCTGCCCCTATCACAGCATAGTGCCTAGTATCACAATACTTGGGCATTGATTTTATACCAATTTAGAGGGAAGAGAGCCACATACTGAGGGTAATTCACCTTCCAAAAGCACCCTCAATTTCCTTGCGTGTCTCCATCTATTATTGGCCATGCCCAATTGTGAGATCTGAGCGTGATGTGGTTTCCCTTTGCACAAAGTTAAACCATTTCATTAAATGTTTATATAAAAAGTTAATTTTTCCCAGCCTCCTCCCTTCAGGCTCTTGGGTTTACCGAGGAATTTAATCCAGGGTAATTGCCAGTACCTTAGCAAAAGTCATTACTTTCTCCTCCGTACACATGGTCAGGGGGTGACCTGAGGACCTCATGATGTGACAACTGTGTGCTTGGTTCTGAATCCACCTGTGAATCAGTCTATCTTTGGGCCTACTTATAGTTTGTCTGCCAGTTTGCAGTTTAATATGATGTCAAAATTGTCATCTCTATAAAAACATGTTTAACAGCCACATATCAATCAATAGCAAATAAGGATGACATATTTACTAGTTATGACTTTTATTACAGCAAAGAATATCCCAGAGGTCATTCAGCACTACAGGAGTGATGGTTTCACAGAACTCCAGCTCTGCCTCTTCAGAAAATGAGGCTGTAAAATGGAAAATTGATTAAAAATGTAAGATATACTGCTCTGGTTATATTTCTATTGAAAGTAATATAAAAATACTGCAGCACATCTGTTTGTAACTGTTTCTGTATCACAGGAGGTCCCCCTAATGGTTTGTATTTGTGGTGTTGGGCACCTGAATATATATATATAATACATATATAATTTTTTTACTCTCTTAAGAGTGTCATTTTTCAGTCTTTGTTTCAGTAGAATTATTTTTTGTTTTTTATTTTTGAAGGGGAAGACTCAAGGTTGTATCAGCATACAGAACATGATTTGTGATTATATTCTACCCTGAAAATTCAGGGTAGAGTGGAAGACACAATGCCTTCTCCTCCCCTCTCCCTCTCCAGCCTGATAGCAAATGATACCCCTGCACGCACTGAACATCAAATGCTTAAACTGCTCTTCTTCAAACAATAGCACAGCACAGTCATGGGCACTCACCCATTTGCTCCCAGTCACATCAAAGATGCACCCAAGCTCCTACAGTCACCTGTGAGCTAACATTCAGTGCTCAAAGTGCCAGGCTCAATCACTTTTATTCCCAGCAGGAGTCAAGTACCAACACTTCTGAATTTAAAGAAAATAATCTGACAGTTTTGCTTGAATAAGGAATGTAGTATGCCAGGATTCCCAGAATGAAGCAGGAGATTAAAGGTTATAAAATATGAATGAGAGAAAAAGAGACAATTAATTTCTCCTCTGGTGTGCACACTGCAGGGCCATATCCCCAGATAGCTTGCTTTGTGGCTCAGAATTGTACTGCAGCAGTTAAGAAGTTTGCTTATTCCACCGACATTCTGCGCTCTGAAGTTTCTTTCAAACCTAGGCTGCTGCTCCCTTCATAAATTACTCCCTGTGATGGGTGGGGCCTTGCTGGTTGAGCTGGGGCGCCCCCATCAGTCCAGCATGGGGGTGGCCCACTCTGCCACTTGGTAGTGGGCTTCTCCATTAAGCGGGTTAAGTGCCAAGTGTGGCCCGGACCCCAGACAGGGTCACCTAAAAGGGTGGTACATGGATTCTGAGCGGCAAAACAATCAAACAGTCAGGGGAATTAGCCCCCTGGTCAGGGTGAAGCAGCAAGCAGACTGCAACCCTGGGGTGGGACAAGGCAAGCAAACAGTCTATAGGCCTCACGTCTCTCAGGACTGGTGCATAGTTTAGGCAGCTTCCTCAACAGGCGGTGGCTCAGCTTCCACGGCAGTGTCTACAGTCGGCAGGTCATCTGGCTTTACTGCCAGGAGCGCTGCAGGTACCCCTGCAAGAGCCAGCAGTGTGCTCCCTTCCTCCTTTGTCCATCCCTCCTCCCTCCCCCTCCCCCTCACCTCCTGGTGGCCTGGCCTGGGCTGCCTCCTTTTAGCTGAGCTCTCCACTTGGAACATGTGCAGCAGCGAAGAGGGGGTGTGGCATCCTGGGCCCACAATGATTGGTCTGCCCCTGGCGGCCCAGTGCGGGGCTGGTACACTCCGTCACACACCCGTTCAATATGAGCTCTATCATGCAAAGTGCTGAACACCCACAACTCCCGTTGAGCTCCAAGGAAATTAAAGGGGTGCACAGCTCCTCCCAAGAGACATGCAGCATCTCCCAACAGCCCCATTGTTACAATGGCACTGCAAAGTTTTGTGTTAAGCTTCATCACATTAGACCACTACATTTACTTATGGGAACTTGCCCACAGCACTTGCAGGAAGCCCTACCTAGATATCTAAAATAGTTTTGTGACTTTCCAACATTAAACTGATATTGCTTTATATTAGAATGAAGCCAAATTTTATAATGTTCCTGGCACAGACTACTCTGCACACAAACCTTGCCATGCCAGGTTTCATCCTGGATTTGGATTCCCAAATCTCTTTCCCATTTGTTTTTTATCAGCAGGGTTGGTCTTATTAGATTGAGGCCATAATATTAGTCTAAAGAACTGTTACCACCTACCCTAAGTGATGTTTCTTTGGCCAAGGAGTCTATTGTAGCTGTGGTTATTATTTATAACTAATTCTGTAGTGCAATGTGCTTTATAAAGAATTTGAGAGAGAGGTCACTGTCCCAAAGGCCTTAACATATAAGTCCCATGGAAGTTTTATCCTGTTAGTTATCCATTCCTGGAAATAACTTTGGCCCAACCATCACCTGTCCACTGTCTGCGAAAACCCATGTTGTGAAGTCAATGGAGCTACATTGATTTACCAGCTGATGATTGGCCCCTTAACTAAAGTTACTATCAGACCTTCTCTGTGCAATCCCTCAAACGAAAGGTATTATAACAATGGAGTTTTTGAACAAAATCATCCTCTCCCACAAGATGCAGAATTGTTGGCATCTGTCACATAGTTATCTGAAATAATATTGACCCCCTCATCCTTTTTCTTTGGCTTTCCATATTCTGAAAGTGCTTATTTTGGAGAGTTTAAATTCCTTTGAAAGCTTTATCAGAGATTACTGATAGATCTACTGCACTTCCCCATGTTTCAAGGTGGACAGATATATAACGTAACATTCTCCTCTGGGTTTTTTCCCCTCTATTTTCATGGGAGGGATGTTTTTTCCTCTGAATTTCTAAATTAAAGTCTAGCAGCATAGTGATTCATGCTCAGTAATAGAACCTTGTAAACATGTAGTAAAATTAACTATCATGAGTTAGATAGGAGCAATTTCATAATAATAGGCTGCATCCACAGTAGTGGTTTCTTTGAAGTCACTTTATGGGCTCTCTCATTTGTAATAGATAGGAAATTCCCCCAGTCTTTTCAATTGTGTGCTGTAGTAGAGCACTGCACAGATGCAAAATTTGTATCCACATCCAATCCATGATCCACAAACATGGTCCACAGATATCCGCATCTGCCGATATAAAGTGGATATCCACAGATTTGCAGGGCTCGACATATAAAATTTGGATCTGCATCCATCTGCGATCCACAAACATGGTCCAATATAAAGCAGATAGCCACAGATTTCCAGAGTCTGCACTGTAATCTTCTTCACATCCTGTCCTAAATTGCCTTTTCTTTTCTTCTGTGTATTGATCTCAGAATGTTGTATTACACTTCAAAAGTTGAGCACAAAATATCCTTATATATAGTTCATTAAAGCATTTTGGAGGGGATCATTCAGAAGGAAAGCACTAAATATTAGATATTGTGTTACTATTATAACCTTAGGCAAAGAATTGGGCTTCCAGCATTTCAGAAGATTGCTATTACTTAGTAACTTTCACCCTACAGTGTTCATTTACCATACACTCAATATTATGATCATATTCTTCCTTTTATGTGCATTGAAGAAAATCTACTCATCAAAAAGGGAGAAGAAAAGATACATTATTTTAAGAGCAATAATGTTGTGAATCATGTGTCAGAAGACTATTTTGCCATCACTTTTGTTGATAAACACTGTAAACAACCAGGATATATAGTCAGACTCCATAAAAGCTTAAGAATACCCAGGGGGGAAATAGTACCATAAAGCTATGACGAATTGTAATTTACCAGAGAATTTCTATGGTATCTAGAACAACTTCTACAGTAAAATCTTTGAAAAGGGTGCTACAAATTGTGACATTTTCGGGATCATCCAGACCAGTAAGGGGTTCTGTTACTGCCCACCTTGTAACCTTCAGTGCCTTAATACTATGCTGCTATGGCTCACAGCCCTGATACCAGTAGCGAGCCCACAAGCATAAAGTTCTCACCCTGGCTTCCACCAGCCTAGTTAGTCCTTGCAGGGTGACCCCAACAGCCCTTCCGGTCCTGAGTCTCCCCAAATCCATCTACTCGAGTTCTTATCACACACTCAGGGCATGTCTACACTTACCTCCAGAGTGATTGATCCAGTGGGGGTCAATTTATCGCATCTAGTGAAGACGCAATAAATCGACCGCCGAGTGCTCTCCCGTCGACTCCGGTACTCCACCGGAGCGAGAAGTGTAGGCAGAGTCAATGGGGGAGTGTCAGCAGTCAACCTACTGCAGTGAAGACACCACAGTAAGTAGATCTAAGTACGTCGACTTCAGCTACATTATTCATGTAGCTGAAGTTGCGTAACTCAGATCGATTCCCACCACCACCACCACCAGTGTAGACCAGGCCTCAGAATTTCCCCTTTGGTTCATCACCCCGAAAGGCATGAAATGTACCCCTCAGTTATCACTCACCTTAGCACGCACTTCACATACAGACTTGCTCTGGGCAAAAATAAACAAAATGTGTATGTAGTAGAAACATCACAGATTCAAAGATAAAATAGTAAGGGAAAAGCAAATACATACAAGTTACACAGAGAAGAAACATAAAGACTCAACTTCAGGCTTTACACTTCCATATTAGCTAAATTCCCTTTTCTTCTACAAGTTACCTATTGTCTTTCAACAGTTTTCCAGGGTGCCCCCTAACTCTAGGGGAGATCCAGCATTCACAGATAGCCCTCTGCCTTAGAGACTGTCTCGCAGTTCTGCATGAAGACTTCAGTTTCAAGCCTTCTTTTAAAAGGGCTTTTTACCTGTTTCCATTTTTTTGCAGGGGGAGGTGGAGTTGGTCGTTTTGTTTTGTTTTTTTATTTTTTTTCCTGGCATGGTGACTCATGGTTACTTAGGGTGGGGGAATTCTAGCTGGGATGTCTCAGTGTTTTCCCATTAACCCTAATGACCCTTCATTTGACTTTTCCTGGGTTGTACAATGCTAGGAGCTTGTCTTGTCTGTCTGCAGCCCCTGCCTGCCTGACTGTGGCTATGTCTACACTAGAGACTATAAAGCGGCACAGCTGTACTGATGCAGCTGTGCTGCTGGAAGATCTCCCATGGAGCCACTCTATGACGACAGGAGAGAGCTCTCCTGTCGGCATAATTAAACCACCCCCAATGAGCGACAATGGCTATGTCATACTATCCACTGACATAGCACTCTGCACACTACCACTTATGTCACTCAGGTAGGTGTTTTTTTCTGACCCCTGAATGACATAAGTTTTGCCAACATAAGTGGTAGTGTAGACATGGCCTGTGTCACTGGCCTGTTGTGAGGTGATACTGAAGTTGCACCACATTACAATGACAGTTTCTGCATATATGTGTGTGTGTGCATGTGTGCATAGATTCATAACCATAACCTGCACATGTATTTCATAATGCCCATAAAGCTCAGAACGTTACAAGCTTTCATTAAATACTTTACTTGACATATTTTAAACACAATAACATTGTACGCAACCAGTTGATTCAACTGCTTATTCTTTGGGGTCCAGACCCCCTGTTATCCCCTTGGGGTCTCTGGATTTTTATTGTCACACACCCCTTGTGAGTCTGATGCTGGAGTTTTGGCCATGGCCATGATGTAAGTTTCACCTCTGCCCCCTCTTTTCTGGACAAGGTGTTTGCTACCTTGTTCTCCAACTCCTGAATATGTTTAATTTGCATATCATAGTCCTCCAAAGCTATGCTCCATTGTAGCAATCTGGAATTGGTTCATTTTGTTCTAAGGAGCCAAACTAATGGGTTGTCTGTTACCCTGTACATACTGAATCACTTATTAACAGATAGGGTCTGAGCTATAAAAAGGGAAATAAGGACAACCCATGGAATTACAGTCATCTTAACTTCAGTACCCAGAAAGATAATGGAGCAAATAATGAAGCAATCAATCTGCAAACACCTAAAGATAATAAGGTGAAAAGTAACAGTCAGCATGGATTTATCAAGAACAAATCATGTCAAACCAACCTAATAGCTTTCTTTGACAGGATAACAAGCCTTGTACATGGGGGGAAGTGGTAGATGTGATATATCTTGACTTTAGTAACATTTTTTATACTGTCTCACATGACCTTCTCATAAACAAACAAGAGAAATGCAACCTAGATGGAGCTACTATAAGGTGGATGCTTAACTGGTTGGAAAACAGTTCCCAGAGAGTTGTTATCTGTGGTTCCCAGTCAAGCTAGAAGGGCATATTGAGGGGGGTCCCACAGGGATCAGTTGTGGGTCTGGTTGTCTTCAATATCTTCATCAATGATATAGATAATGGCGTAGAGAATGCATGTATAAAGTTTGCGGATGATACCAAGCTGAGAGGGGTTGAAAGTGCTTTTCAGGATAGGATTAAAATTCATATATGGACAAATTAGAGAAATGGTCTGAAGTAGATAGGATGAAATTTCATAAGGACAAATGCAAAGTACTCCATTTAGGAAGGAACAATCAGTTGCACACATACAAATTGGGAAATGACTGCCTAGGAAGGAGTACTGCGGATAGGGATCTGGGGGTTATAGTGGACCACAAACTAAATATGAGTCAACAGTGTAACACTGCTGCAAAAAAAAGTGAACATCATTCTGGGATGTATTAGCAGGAGTGTTGTAAGCAAGACACAAGAAGTAATTCTCCCACTCTACTCCGTGCTGATTAGGCCTCAACTGGAATATTGTGTCCAGTTCTGGGTGCCACATTTCAGGAAAGATGTAGCAAAAATAATTAAAGATCTAGAAAATGTGATCTATGAGGGAAGATTGAAAAAACTGGGTTTGTTTAGTCTGGAGAAGAGAAAACTGAGGAAGGAACATAATAGTTTTCAAGTACATAAAAGGTTGTTACAAGGAGGAGAGAAAAAATTGTTCTTGTTAACCTCTCGGGGTAGGACAAGAAGCAACGGGCCATTTAGGTTGGACATTAGGAAAAACTTCCTAACTGTCAGGGTGGTTAAGCACTGGAATAAATTGCCTAGGGAGGTTGTGGAATCTCAGTCATTGGAGATTTTTTAAGAGCAGGTTAGACAAACACCTGTCAGGGAGGGTCTAGATAATCCTTAGTCCTGCCATGAGTGCAGAGGACTGGACTAGATGACCTCTGAAGGTCTCTTCCAGTCTTAGGAGTCTACAATTCTATTATATACCCCACACAATAGCATAACATTTGTCTATTACAAAGTAGTTCTCTTCAGTGTGAGACATTTTTGCTCAGAAATTCAATGTGTGTTTATTGTTATGATTCCTGGTCTACATCCATACAGGCTTGAGACCTGTATTGGATGCATCAGTGCACAATTAAAACATCTTCAAATCTGGACTGGCCAAAATGGGTGTCTTTGATAAAATTTGTTTCACTGTAACAAAACCCTTTAGACAGGCATCTAACCAAACCACTTTTTCTGGTTTTGTTTTCTGACATAGGCTTGTGATAGGAGTGACTGTGTCACTGAAACCTCCCAGAAATTTTCAATAATAGTTAGCCAGACCTATAAAAGATTGACCCCTATTTAGTTTTGGAGATGGGCCAATTCACAATAGCTTCTACTTTCAGGGGATCTGAGTGGACTTTGCCTTGCCCTACCCTATGGCCCAGGTAAAGGATCTTCGCTGTCCCCACCATACACTTTGACATTTTGACTGTGAGGCCTGCCTCCCTGAGGCTTTTCAATACCTTCCTCACATGTGTTTAGTGTTCCCCCCAGATGTTGCTAAATATAGTAATGTCATTTATGTAGCTGAAACCAAAGCCCTGGAACTCCGTGAAATACCTGAGTAAGCAGCTCTCACGCTGTCTTGCAGTGGCTCAAGAGCATGAGTACCTACCATAGGGCAGACTGTTAGGAAGTGGGGCACAAACCCCAAATTGGTTGTGAGTTCTGTACTTAGATTTCATCAACCAATTATCAAACATAAATGCCTCATGCACTGTAAGAGCCTCAACATGGAGTCACAGGCAGTCCCCTTGGGTAAGTCTACTTTTGTAAAAGATGGTCCCTTATATCAAGACTCAGAGCAATAGGTTATTTCCATTCCAAAAGGACGAGTCACTTATCCCCGGTCAATTACTCTTTATCTCTCATACCAAAGATAAAGCAAGGTTAAAGCAGGTGAACATGCACACACAAATAATTTTCAATAAAGTTTCAAAAGAAAATAGAAACTTCTGTAATAAGCAAGCTCTATATGCCCTTTAGGACTAACCCAGGCAAAGCACTCTTGCTTATGCCAAGAAAACATTGCCCCTCAGAGTCCAAGCAGCATAGAGATCCCATTCCTCCTTGTTAGAGGGTTTTATCCCCTTCTCCACTTCTCCTCTGAGCTGCAAGCGCAGCTGATGGGAGGAATTCACTTGCATCACTCATCTTCAAGGAAGGTAAACCACAAAGTCTTTTGTCCTCTTTAATGTTCCACATTCATCCGTCTGGTGTTGATGGGCCTTCCTTGTTGGGCAGGACATAGCACCTTCTGTTGGAGACCAGCATTTCACATGGGTTAATGTCTGCCTTCTTCTGGTGATTTACACAGTCACAGAGGCTTACAATACAAATGGTTAAATATGATTTCACAATATGGGATACAGAAATTATAAGTGAGATTAATGCATGCATGAACTCACAAGCATTCAATAAAGTCTAAACACATTCATACAATCCTAATGCCTATTTTAACAATAATAACTCACAGGTGAGCTAGACTGATTCAAGCTATGCATTTGTCAGTGTTTAGTTGAGACATGGGGATGTTGGCATGAGCTGGAACTTGGTCTTCCAGCATCACACCAGCCTCTTGAATGTGGCTCCTGCATTAATTAATCTGAAGGGCAGTACCTTAATCTGACTTTCCCCGTGACTCAGTTTCCAAGGAAATTTAGTTAAATCTAAAGTAGTTAAATATTTAGGTCTATCTAACATATGATCCATGTGAAGCATAGGGTAAGCCTCTGGGACTATAACAGAATTAAGTTGTCTATAAACCACACAAAACCTTACTCTCTGGTCTTTCTTTGGGACTAGAACAACTCGGGGAGTCCAGGGGTCATCTAACACTGCTATGATTCCATGTCTAACATGCTTTGCACCTTCTCCATAATATAGTTCCTCTTTGGCCCTATGGTCCTGTAAACACTACTAGTTACAGGGTGTGCCTCACTGCTGTTAATGTGGTGTTTTTTCAGGTGAGTCAGACTAGGTTTGTTAGAAAATACCTCTTTTGGCTTTGAAACACAGCCATGACTACTCTCCTTTCTATAGGGGTTAGCCTTCATTTAAATTAATGATTTCTAAAGGGATCCTTTCCTTACTCTAACACATTCAGTCTAGAAGAGACAAAACTTTGTGGTCCTCATCTGCACAGTACATCATGTTTTCTATAGTCCCCCTGGTATAGTAAGCTTTAATATATACATTTGGGATAAGCCCAGACCATCCTCTGGTTTCTGTACATGGTAAGAGACTTCATTTAGTCTCTTTATCACCTCACAGGGACCCTCCTGTGAAAGCATAGCTTGTGAAGATAGTATTGCTTTGGTGCCATTGTTGCTCAGTTTGCCTTTTAAAAGTTATTTATCTAATTTCTTTTATGCATTTAGATTAGGGTTACCACCTTTGAAATGCAAGCCCCTGGCAACCTCAGCCCCCAACCACAAGGCAACTTCACAACCCTCCTCCTTCAACAGCCACTTATAGTATCGAGAGAGAACACATATGTAGATAAGACTGATAAAATTCCAGCATCTCCTCACTCGTGATGCAAACCCTTTCTCACCCACACTTGCGGTGCTCCTTGTGTGTTGGTGGGCAGACAGTTGTTGTATTTTCAACAGTTTTGATCTGTTATTGCTTAAACTGCAGAAGTGGGAACACTGCGGGGGAGGGGGAGGAGGCATGGTCTAGTGCACTAGGAAATACATTAAATTGTCAACTTATCACATACAGGCCACTGAACTGTCATAAAATTGGTCCAACCTGTGACCTAAAGGTTGAAGGCTGCATTTGCCATTACTAATCTCCAGACCACATGCATTTTCCACACCAAATCTGCAGCTTTAAAGTGATTCAGACACAATGGATAAGGTTAGGACAAATTTCCAGTCACCTGGCACACTAGTGTCTGCACATGGTCCAGTTAGTGCACACATCTTGGTGCATTGTAGAATTCATGCCCTACTAGTGTGCATTGAGGAGATTGTGTAGATAAGCCCTTAGAATGTATGGTGCTTACCAATTTATCACAAATCTAAACCTATCCTGGTGAAAAATGTTGCTAAAAGTTCTGTGTATATGTCTAACAAAATTGGTCCCATTTTTAACTGGGAAAAAATGGGTTTCACATAGAAAATTCATGTTTTTGATGCCAAACAACAGTAATTTATTGAAAATTAAAAGTTAGTTGAAATCTAGGAGGTGGGAGGCAACAATCAGAGCTGAAAAATGGCAAAAAAGTTTCATATGATATTCCACATGTAAGTAGTGTCATTTTCATACCTCTTTTTCTGAATTGTCCTCTCTAACTCTCTCCTAAAAGATGTTAGAAAACAAATACCTTATTGATGGATAAAGAGCTGCAAAGATGATCTGCAGACATGAACAAAGTGACTTCTTAGTAGTTAGATCTCAGTGCTCTCTTTGTAGCAGATTAATGTATTTTATGGTCAGAAGAGGGACCATAACCATCATTTGATCTTCTAACTTTCTACATAGTACGGGCCATAGTACTTCACTCCATAATTCAGTGGGATACTTGCAGAGTAAGGTACTGCTCAACAGGAGTAAGACTGGCAGAATCTGGTCCTCTCCAGTTAGACTAATCGAAGTTCATATTTGATCCTGCAATACAGCTTTGCCTTTAAGATTAGAATGGTAAGTTAATCATTTTTATCCAGTACAATTCCATATAAGATACTTTTAATTAGCACATTTCCCCTTGGCTTTGTTCCTGCTTGAAACTTCTCAACATGTTCTTGACGGCACAATTGGTCTTTATTAATGTCTGACAGCTCAGAGCTGCAGTGAGCTGTTTGCCAGATGTTTGAACTCTGGTGAACTGCTGTTCGCTTGTCAGGCTGGCAATGAGGAGCGAACAAATACCGCGCTACTCAGCGTCTTCCCCCCTGAGCTGCCAGAGAATTTCAAACCGCTTCAAATGCTGGAGCCAAGGGATCTGCTGAGAAAGAATAAGGTATGTTCCTAATGAGATCAGTGAGCCATTACTTTACTTGGAAAGCAACCTTATTTTTTATTTTGTGCCCTGTGTGTGAGAGAGAGAGAACTGAAGGTTTGGCATCAGAGGAACCAAGAAAGGAAGAGACAATAGAGACAGAGAGTGAAAGAGAGAGAGAAAGAGGCCTCAACAGGACAACTCTTTCATGGATTTCCTCTCTTCCTTTAGGCACTGATAAGCAGAGGAGGGAATGGGGTAGGTTTGGACTTGTGTAAAACATTTATAGGTGGGAAGATTTGATTTTGAAGATCAGAAGAGGGAGAGATTATGAGTGAAGCACACACATTAAAAACTTGTCTACTGACAGTGCTTGTGCTGGTGGAGGGCAGGGCTTGGGAACCCTAGGGGTTCTTTCCAGTTTGTCTTTTGTTGCTAAGAGCTCATACTTCAGGTCAGCTATCACGTGCAAGGGTCAGGAGGGTATTCCCCACCCCCAATGTACTCTGGTTGGGTTTTTGTTGTTTGTTTGTTGTTGTTTTGTCTCCTTACTCTGAAACATCAGCAATGATCATGGCTGAAGATGGGATACTGTTCAGAACATTCTCTCTCTCTCTCTCTCTCTCTCTCTCTCTCTCTCTCTCTGCTTAGCTGGTTGATTCTTGCTCAGAGTTTAACTGATTACCATATGTGGGGTCAGGAAGGGATTTCCCCCCAGGTCAGATTGACGGTGACCTTGGGAGGTTTCATCTTCCTCTGTAGCATGGGGTGCAGGTCAATTGCTGGGATTATCTGGGTATATCTCAATCAATTCCTGCCATTGAGGGGGCTTCGGGCATTGTTGCACTTTGGTTCCGTCTATTGTCTGCCTGTAGCACACAATTAGTGTAACCTCCTGTGGGCTATAAAACTTTGGTCTAATTTCAGTTGTTGGGTTTTAATGTGTGCATGCTGGGTACTGTTGGTGGCCTGATGTACAGGAGATCAAACTAGATGATCTGGTGGTTCCTTCTGGCCATAAACTCTATGACAGAGGAATGGAATATTTCTTGTAAAGCTACTTTGAGTTGTCTTTATTTTGAGATTTCTTCCTCAAATAGCTGGAAAAAGTTACCTGATTCATTAAAACATGGAGGGGCAACTTAACCATGGATCTCTAAAAGGATCATCAGTTATTTGAGTAAACCGGACAGGCTAACGCTAAACTCACTGATCTCCATCCTTCCATGTTTAAGATGTGTTAAGTACTAATGTTCTGGAAACTGTGCAGCAAAAGATTGGAAAGTATGTCACAATGTATCAGTTAATATCGCAAGATGACTTGTAGTTACATCTTGGGGAATTTTATCTTGACCACAGGTTGCCATGGAAACTATTGAAGTAAAGGTTAATGAGCAAAAAGGGAACTAATGTTGTTTGGTGTTAGTGTAATGGGGGGGATAGCTCAGTGGTTTGAGCATTGGTCTGCTAAAGCCAGGGTTGTGAGTTCAGTCCTTGAGGGGGCCACAGAGGGATCTGGGGCAAAATCAGTACTTGGTCCTGCTAGTGAAGGCAGGGGGCTGGACTCTATGACCTTTCAGGGTCCCTTCCAGCTCTATGATATGGATATATTATTATATGATACTAATTGCATTGACTACAGTAGGAGTTGGGTCAGGCTTCTTGAGCATATGTTCCTTTAGAGGCTGGTCTTAATGATTGTATGTCTTACTACCATCTCACAGCTAAAAGAGCTCTCCTTTGGTACAGATTTCAGTTTTAGTGTTGAAGTTCCTGTATCAATCATTGAAGATGAGCCTGGTATGAGGCCATGGTTCTTTATATAAAGCAAAGAGTTCTATGGTTTTGGTGCATCTGGGCCCCATTTTGTTTTAATCCAGTGCTGAAATCAGGAAGCCATATTGCTTAATCCATGATTTTATGAAGCCTTGTCAGCGTTAAAAGGATTAAAATTGTGACCGCTCAGTGTTACTACCATATGCTGAGTGTCTCACACTATATTGTTTACACTGCACTGAAGGATACTTGAACAGCATTATGGTTGTAGTCCCCTGGGATGCTCGTGGAAACAAAATGTGTATTTCCTGAGGCTACGCCAGTAAACACAAATTTTAAAAGTGTTCAGCATTGGTATAAACCCAAAGCAAGTAAAATAGGCAATTATTTTATTGGGGATTTGTTTTTCTTTTTATTATGACTTCACTGAAGAATTCAGGCAGAAGAAGGATGACAGGTTGCAAAGTAACAAGGACTCTCTAGTCACAAATACCCAAAATAAAAGCAAAGAAAATGATTGGCAAAGATTGAGGGGTTTTGTTGTTGGCTGTGGTGGGGGTGGGGGTGCGTGTGTGTGTTTGTGTATCTCTATCTCTGCTCTCCTTTCATGTTTATTCCAGTGTGATTTGGAGGCAAAGGGTCCATTTTTCTAGGCACATATCCTTTGTAACAAAGAGAGGAAAGACAGGGTGTAGGGGAAATATTTTTAAATGTGATATTTTTCATTTCAAGATTTGTTTCTTAGTTGGACTTGCAGCAATGTTACGTATTATACATAGCTAAGAAAATGGGAGCTACAGGAAAATTAGGGGGGATACAGCAATAATATGTACCATTTTAAGACAGGAAGGAAAGAGTGCTTTGTCTATCTGATAGCACAAGTAGAAGGGGATATTTTATTGGAATGTTCTTATCTAGATTGGATTTTATCCTGGCTGCCAGTGTTAATACCCCCACTAGAATGAACATTGCAATTGGCCTTGGTTGTACACCTCACTCGATTCTGTGCTGTGACTCCTGGTGGCATAGGGGTGAAGGTGAAAAGTTGGCTTCAAGGAGCTCCTCCCTGTTCTGAACTGCTTCAGGAGCCAGTGCAGTCCCCAACCAACCCACCTAAAATAGAGCACCCAGGAGCTGCTCTACATTGCCACATTACACCACATACACCCAAGATGCCAATGGGCTGCTCTGCAGTATAATGAAGAATCCCTATAGCCACAAGGATTTCTCCACTGGGGCTTACAGGGGACCTTTGTGGTGCATCCTACAGCTGTTTTACATGATGGCTGATCTGGGGGAGTGCTTCCACAGCTTGCCACCACCACAGAAGCATATTGGAGAATCCCTCACATAAATGTGAAGGAAATTTTGAAGCAGGTTTTAAGGAGCTTTGCAAGATGTGCTATGGTTACTATGAGTTCACCTAGTCCAAACTCCATTGATTTTCATAATTATCTGAGAGAGATCAGAAGAAATTGTAAATGGGACTAAGATTTCACCCAGCATCATTTAATCCAGGTTATGCCTGGGCCTAATAACTTGTGTTAATGGGGTAGCTAATTATATATAATCATATAATTATATAATCAATGTATGGTTAATATATTAGGTTTGAGTTGTAGGTTAAAATGGTAAGGTAGAAGCATGTCTTACTGATCAGTGTGTATTAAATATGTAAGTAAGATAAGCTGTAATGCAAGGCCTACAGTTTTTAGATTTATAAGATATGTAGTTTGGCCATAGAAAGCCTCTGGCCTGACACAGGCTGGGATGACTGACTGAGAGATAACCCTGTACTGGTAAAGTGTAAGATTATAGCAAAAGATGTGTTAAGTACTAATGTTCTGGAAACTGTGCAGCAAAAGATTGGAAAGTATGTCACAATGTATCCGTTAATATCGCAAGATGACTTGTAGTTACATCTTGGGGAATTTTAGCTTGACCACAGGTTGCCGTGGAAACTATTTGAAGTAAAGGTTAATGAGCAAAAAGGGAACTAATGAAGTAGCCTATGAAAAATTGGGCACTCCTAAATTAGTGGTGTGTGGATGTATGGAAAAGGAAAAAGGGGTTGGAACCCTTATTCATATGTCAGGTTTCAGAGTAGCAGCCGTGTTAGTCTGTATCCGCAAAAAGAACAGGAGTACTTGTGGCACCTTAGAGACTAACAAATTTATTAGAGCATAAGATGCATCCGAAGAAGTGGGCTGTAGTCCACGAAAGCTTATGCTCTAATAAATTTGTTAGTCTCTAAGGTGCCACAAGTACTCCTGTTCTTTATTCATATGTATGAGCCTTAGTAGGTAAATGTGTACCTCAGGATAAAACTTATTACCCGGCCTCTCTTCTTGGGGGAATGCATGCCAGGATGACAATCACAAATTATAATTGGAAGATAGTGATTGACACTCTGGGGTTCTCCAGCAGGAGATGGAAGATGGGAATGAGACCAGTCATAGGGCTAAACACTTTGCACTCTCTCTCTATCTTCTATTACACTTCGGTGTTTGTGGGATTGTTTATCTGCTTAGAGGATTTGTTAATAAAGGGACTTGTGATAAATTGAAATTGTTTCTCGTGTGCTTCTAGGGTCTCTCATTCTAATGATACAGCACTGATAATATTCCTGATGCTGTAGCCCTCAGGAGACTAAGCCTTTATTGACCATTGCAAGCTAAGACATTAATCAATAATCAGTACCTCAACCAATCAAATAAGGCTACGCTGTGTACAAAAAAATCTTTTCATAAGTACTCTCTGAGCTGAGATATTGTTTCCTTACTTACAGTTTGCAGGCACTCCTGAAGCATCAGCAATTCTTTGTTATAGTTTGCATTGCTCTGGGTCATTTCATTCACTTCCAGCTCTTCAAGGAAGCTGTGTTTAAAAAAAATATGCTCTTGAAGGTGCTTTTTGACTTTCCTAAATTGAAGTGGCCATACAAGTAATAAAAATCTTCTTTAAAATCCTGTTTTCTTAGACTTTTAATTAGCCAGAGCCTGATTACCAACAATACATATCAGAGATGCGATGTATCAGAGTGAATAAATCACATCACAGTGTTTTCTTTTGTGTGTGCCTTGATTTTTATTCTATATCCTTAGGTGCTTAGCTTCAGTTATAATGCATGGGACCTTGTCAGCTGTGTTTTAATTGAAGATCCCTCCTACAGACATCCACAGCAAACCAGATGAAACTGTGTGTGGTAAATGAAGTAATTACGTTCTTGTTTAGTGGAGTTTTGTGTTTTGATAGAGTTTAAAGGAGTTCTAAGGCAATATTATCTTCTCAAAGGCTTCATTTGATCTAGAAGAAAAAATAATTAGCTTATATTATGTAACTTTAATAGCCTCCATGCTTTGCAACAGTCTGGCCATGAAGCTTGTTCTGTTGTTGTTTGCATCAGAATTGTGTTGTATGCTTACCATATCAAGAATGGGTTCTTGCATGCTCTTCAGCACTTTTATATGCCAAGATTACTGGGTACTCTCAAATTTCCTGTATAGATTGGGAATTAACATTTCTAAAACCATTTTGTTTTGAACAATAATAATCTACAGTAACTCCTCACTTAACGTTGTAGTTATGTTCCTGAAAAATGTGACTTTAAGTGAAACGACGTTAAGCTAATCCAATTTCCCCATAAGAATGAATGTAAATGTGGGGGTTAGGTTCCAGGAAAAAAAATTTTTGCCATACAGTACACTACTATATTTGGGAAGTGCCCTTGCCTTACCCCACACAGGCACAGCCCACTGGCACTGGAGACAATAAGGCAGGCAAGGAGGCTGAAGGTGCTGTAGGCTAGGAGAAGCACATTGCACAGCCGCAGTTAGGGGCGGCTCCAGGCACCAGCGCAGCAAGCCGCGGGGGGCGGCATGCCGGTTGCCGTGAGGGTGGCAGTCAGGGCTCAACCCTCAGCCCGCCCACTCCCCCTTCCCTCAGGACCCACCCTTAACCCATCTCTTCTTCCTCCCCCTTTACTCCGCACGCCGCGTCCTCGCTTCCCCCCCCCCCGCCTCCTGCCCGCAGCAATCAGATGCCTTGCGATGTTCAGGGGGCAGGAGGGAGGGAGGAGGAGCGAAGACTCGGCGCACAGGCTCCCCCCCTCCCTCCCCTGCCTCCTTCCCACAGCAATCAGCTAGTTTGCAGCATTTGGAAGGGAGGGGGAGCCTGCGTGCAGAGTCCTCGCTCCACCCCGCTCCCTCTTGAATGCCATAAGCCAGCTGATTGCCGTGGGCAGAAGGTGAGAGGAGGCGGGGAAAGGCACTGATCCGCAGGGTCTGCCGGCGGGTGGGAGGCGCTGTGGGGGGGAGGGTGTAGGGGAGCTAATGTGGGGCTGCCAGCTGTGGACAAAGCAGGCAGCCAAACGATGTTATAGTGAAGCATTGTACAACTTTAAATGGAGCATGTTCTGTAACTGAGCAGGGACATAAGATCAAAACAACTTTAAGTGAGAGGACGTTAAGAGAGGAGTTACTGTACCATGATGCCGTCAAAATTTGACAAAGGTTAGGAAGTTGGTGTGTTGCAACCTTCTTACATTGTTTATAATTATCTCACTAATACCATGTGGTTGCCTCCTCCCCTCATCTGTCATTCATATCTTCTGTTGTCTCTCATCTTAAAGTTTAGATTGTCAACTCTTTTGGGCAATAACTGTCTCTTTATCCAGTGCCCAGCTCCCACAATAAAAATAAATAAATAATAATAATAAATAAATAAAAGCCTATTCCAACCCTAGCCTTTTCTCACACTCCTCTCGTGTATATTAGCTTTAATGTTAGCCTGGACTTCTTGCCAATGCTACTGGTCGCACTCAGGCACCAAGGAAAGAGTGTGTCTGGCAGAATGAAAAGTTTTGTGAGTTAGTTTACCAGCAGGGCAGAGGATTTGCGGCTGTTCTAATTGAAAGGAGCATCGACGTTTGTTTTTTTTCCCCTTCCCTACCCTCCCGTTAGTTTCCGTTAAGTTCTATTGTGCTCTTCCCAATGCAGTTATTATCATCTCAAGATATACAATTTACATAATTGAGGCAGTCCAGCTAATTTTAGGAAAATTACCACTTTGTGGGGAAAAAATAACTTATACAATAATTACGGTGAAGATGTTCTGCTTTGTGTCAGGAACAGTGAAATTAGTGGGTTTAAAAATTAAGAACAAGGGCCACAAAGCTCTCAGTGGCATTTTTAAAATAAGAGTGAAGACTGTTAAGAAACAGCTTTGCATGTTAATCACAGTAGTTGGGAACATTTCATGTTAAGATATACGATTTTCAACATTGTTAAAAGAAATATTGAAAGAAGGAAATTGATTTTTTTACAGTAAAATTTACCTGTCATGTAGTAAGATAAGTTACCACTATATGTGTCCATTAAAGAAGATGATTATATGAAAAGTCACATACCAAGGAGAAAGAAATGTTAAGTCCATGTTGACTTCATCCAGGATTTATACAATCTATTTCAATTCAAGAAACCAAGGTTATAAGTGGTTTTCTTCTTATTAATATTCCATTCAAATATATATAATATCCATGTCTCACAGAATAAAAGAAAATTATAGTACAGATTGGAAAATGTATCACTGAAAAAGAAAGGCTTTTGGAAACTTATGTCCAAAAAATAAAAAACTAGAGATTGTGCAAGTCATAATGGACCATGCTGCATGATGGGAACAGAAAAGCACAGATAAAAGCTATAGAGTAGATACTAGAGTTGTGAGAACCAGTATGGTTAAAATAAAAACAGACCTGGGGTGTATCTGGAACTTGGAGCTGTGCTTTGCCAAGCAATGCAGGGTCTGAGTTTTGAACAATGCTCAATTCTCAGCTGCTGTTTTCTCTTAGATTTATTATTTGTTATTTCTGTTACAGTAGCCTAGGGCTTAAATTCAGCCAGCGCTGTCCAGAGCGGAAATCCGATAAATACTTCAAAACCACATGGCTGAAGCCCTGAGCCCCAGTGTGCTCCATGGGGCTAAAGCCCCAAGACCCTACACCCTGCAGTTGAAGCCCGGAGTCCCAAATGGGGGGCAGGCATGGTGAGCTCCAGGAAATACTCTATACGAATTTAAGCCCTGCAGTAGCCGCATTGTGCTAGGCACTGTACAAACACATAGTAAGTTACAGTGCCTACCTGAAAGAGTTTACAGTCTAAATAGATAAGACAGACAAAGGTGGGCAGGGGAAACAAGTAAAGTGATGTGCCGAAGGCAAAGCCAGGAATAGAACTCATGTTTTCTCAGTCCCAATCCAGGTTCCTACCCACACTGTCTCTCAGTACATGCTCTTTTATGTAATAACACAGGTTGGAATGATTTTTTTCCTCTTATTAAATTATGCTGCACACCAAATGTTAGCAAGGGACATAAAATTCAGAACTTCCTGAGCACACACCCAAAAGCATGCACCCAAACAACTCAAGCTAATGGTGAATCTCCTCAATTAACATCAGCTGTTAACATTATAAGGCCTACTGCACACAATTTAATGGTTGTGTTTATGTCCAGTAGAGGACAGTCACACACAGCCAGTTCATTATAATGTGTTTTTTTTTAATATCCCAGTTGTTGCTCTCATACAGACATGGCATAATTTCTGTGTATATATATTTTAATTATACTAATGAGAAGGGAAAGCCAGTTTCAAGTTCTCTAGGATCATCTGTTCTTCCCCCTCTATGGTTATCCAGATAGCTTCACTGTTTTCTTCTTCAGACAGAACACATACTATGATGTCCCCATTATCACTACACAACAAATTTCACATACCCTTGGCCTTTCCTGTTAATAAAAGCTTGTGTTTTATATATAGCCACATATTTAGTCCTGGATTCCCATAGTGTGATCAGCAGGCTGTCAAAGTATTGCCCATTTTCCAGTGAGAGAAATATGTTTTTATTTCATCATATTAAGATAAACAGAAAACCTTTCCCAGATTCTAGGCATTCCTGACAGATAACTACAAATACAACCCCTCTAGGACAAAACCCACAGCAAAGGGTCAACTTTTTTTCTACAAAAAGGAAGTAAGTCCACAAGACAAAATTTCCTTTCCTGAGCACCAACAAACTCCTAATCCAAGCCCCATCTGAACCATCCAGGGCTTCCTAAGCACCTTCCGAAATAGGTATACTTGCAGCATATCTTTAAATGTTAAACTTTTGGCTATTTCCAACCAAGCTGGGGAGTGAATTCCAAGTCAAGAAACCCTTTTCAAAAATGCCCTGTTAGCAGCCACCTCTCTTATATATCAAGGGAGCTTCATGTTGCTTGCCCCTGCTGATCACATGTAGGCAGGTTCAAGCCATTTAGAACTGTAAGAGTCAGCGTTAATTCTTTAAACTCCTTCCAGAAACTAACTGGCAACTGATGCCGATTCTGGCAAGACACACTGTCTAACAAGCAGACTGCTGCCTTCTGCACAAGCTTCCATTTCTAAGCCCTGGTCTACACTACGAATTTAGGTCAAATTTAGCAGCGTTAGGTCGATTTAACCCTGCACCCGTCCACACAACCAAGCCTGTTTTGTCGACTTAAAGGGCTCTTAAAATCGATTTCTGTACTCCTCCCCAGCGAGGGATTTAGCGCTAAAATTGACCTCACTGGGTCGAATTTGGGGGTAGTCTGGACGCAATTCTACGGTATTGGCATCCGGGAGCTATCCCAGAGTGCTCCATTGTGACTGCTCTGGACAGCACTCTCAACTCAGATGCACTGGCCAGGTAGACAGGAAAAGCCCTGGAACTTTTGAATTTCATTTCCTGTTTGGCCAGCGTGGCGAGCTGATCAGCACAGGTGACCATGCAGTCCTACTGCACCGTCTTCTTCACCAGTGGAGAACCTCAATTACCATAAAGCTCACTCCACTCCACCAAGCTGTCAAAGTCCGGCAGCGGCAGCAGCTCGCTCAGCCAGACAGTGCGCCAGGTGCCACTCAGCCTCAGCACACTGCAGCCGGGGAGCGTCCGGCCAGCCCAGCCCCATGCCGCTCAGCCGGGGAGTGCCCAGCTCAGCCCCACACCTGCACGTGGCATGGACTCTCGGGCCCTCTTTCCGCAACTCCCCCCGCCGCACACCTTTTAGCCTTCCTGCCAGGCTCCTCTCCCCCCCAGCATTCGTCACTGCTCCACGCCATGTCTGAGCAGCCCCTGGCCTCCCACAGCTCCCCACACCAAGTCGCTTGCAGCAGCCCCCTTCCCAAGTTGTGTTGTGTTGGGGGGGGGGGATTAGCTCTTTATTCCCTGCTCTCACTCTTCATTCTCAGTCACACGTGCCCTCCCCACCCAATGCTATCCTGGCTCTCCCCCGCTTTTCTATCACAAGTGTTTTCCCCACCTCCCCCCATGCCACAACATGGCCACTTTTTAAATCTCATTCACAATCGTCCTCAAGTGGAAGATTGCCTGTATCCCCCCTCTCCGAAACACACTTTCCACTTCGCTCCCCCCCCATACTTCGTCCCTTACCCTTCAGCCCTTTCCCCAAAAACGTCTTGCTCCACATCGCAACACTCGGCTTCTCATTCTCACCACACACCCCTCCACTGGACTGCTCTACTTATCCCCACATTTCCCTTCTTATCCCATTTCTCCACGGCTACCTTTCGGTGTGGAAATGCCACCCTGATTATCAATCTTTTGCCTCATCCAAGTCTGAGCCTCCTTAACACATTTTCATAGCGTGTGAATTGTTTGGAATTAGTGGGGTGGGTGGCGCATGAAGAACGCAGTTGTCCTTCCTGGATTTTCTACTGCTGATTTAAGATTTCTGCATGGCTTTTGGAGCCCTTCAGTCGCTGGGTTGGTGGTTATCTACTGCATCTATTTACTTTGGCAGTGCAGCTTTTGGCTCAGGCAGCTCAGCTGGTAGATTTCATGTTCATAACGCTCGACTTGACAGATACTCATACATTTGGTTGCTCTGCGTTAGCAGTATAGTTATATATTCAATACGGACACAATACGGACACAAAAGGTATTAGTTCATAAAGGTTTATTTTTACAGGAGTGGCTTATCTTTAAAGGTGGAAAAACAGAAGTTCCCTAAAGAAGACTGGACTAAAAAACAACTGACGTTGTGACTCTTGGTTACCAACAGTGTTTTACCGGTCAGATAAAAAATAAAAAAGTTCTGACAATAGAGTTGGTATTCTGTGAGATTTTATTCTTACTGTTTTAGCTTTCGGAATGTATCTATTTAAAAATATCGTCTCTTTCAAAGCCAAAGTGAAATATCAACTGTTTGAAACCCGAAACTCTAGACACACAACTGAATAGCCTTTCCTTGGAGCCTCTAAAAACAGCTGATGCAAATGAAATGGGGTTTGTAAGCAGCACCCAGGACACAACAGCAGCAGTGATGGTGAGCTGAGCTGAGCGGGCTCCATGCTTGCTGTGGTATGGCGTCTGCATGGGAAACATGCGCGAAACGATGGTCTGCCGTTGCTTTCATAGAGGGAGGGGCAACTGACGACATGTACCCAAAACCACCCGCGACAATGTTTTTGCCCCATCAGGCATTGGGAGCTCAACCCAGAATTCCAATGGGCAGCAGGGTCTGTGGGAACTGTGGGATAGCTACTCACAGTGCAACGCTCTGAAAGTCAATGCTAGCCACGGTACTGTGAATGCACTAATGCGCTAAGTGGGGACATACACAATCGACTGTACAAAATCGCTTCCTAAAAATCGACTTCTATATATTCAGCCTAATTTCGTAGTGTAGACATACCCTTAGTTGATTTTAAGGTGTGATGCCATGTAGACTGCATTGCAATAGTGTGATCTTGAAGATGATTATAGATGATGGTAGCAAGGTCCAGGCCAGAGAGAGACTACTGTTACATGCAGTGTACAAATCCTTTCCTGCAGTAAAATCAGGAAGTAGTTACAGACTTCATACATTATTTTATTAGTCATGCAATGCTGTAGAGTTCTTTGCTACTGTTTCCATTGAAAACTCCACCTCTATTCACCTCTGAAAGCCAGCGTTGCTGAATAGTTTAGCTGTAAAACTTACTAGACAAAACAGTCATACAATTAATCCTCATTCAAATACATCATGAGACTGAAAACTCAAACCAAACCAAATTTCAAACAATTTTTTCCAAGTCTACATTTTATAATCTATACTTCTCTTTCTTTGGTTTTGTAATGAATAAATGTTAAATGCTATATTTTTTCCTGTGTAAACACAGAGAGAGTCTTCTGAATAGTACATAGACTCTTCATGCTGAAAAATACCATATTCTGTGGGTGACCCTACTAAAGTCAATGGGACCACTTATGAAATAAGGTTATATCAGATAGGACTAAATGCATCAGAATCTGGTCTAAATGTAGCAGTACAATGCCTTTTATTCAACTGATGGTTAATCTGATCTTTTATCTAATTTGATCCAATCATTCAAATGACAAATAACACGTCTACCTTTAAAGCAGGTGTTACTGTGTAATTTGTTCACTGGGTAGAAAAAGATGCTATATTTTAATTAGTTAAGAAGGGTCACCTATGTGGATGAAACAGGGAAAAAAAGCTTTTGTGATTAGCGTTGTGTTATTTAGACATTATTAGCGACAAATTTCTAGACCTTATAAGATCTTGACCTTATAAGTAGTGGTGTGTAGTGTGCAAGCTGCAATATGCACTTCAGTTAATCACATGAATGTGATCACCTGCTTATTTCAGCCAAAGTGACAGGAATGGATTAGATCCAAATAAGAGGAAGGCTGCTATGTATCTAAATGTTTCAATACTTACTGATTGGCTCACTTCAAGACAACACTCTAAAATGAAATGAAAATATAGAGAAGGCTGTGAGAAAGGAAAAAAAATAGGAGAGGACTGGGACATCAAAGCAGTTTTAGCTCTCTTTCATTTTTTTATTATATTATATTATATTATATTATATTATATTATATTATATTATATTATATTATAGGTGAAATTTACCCTTGTGCAGCAATGGTATAAACTTATGGAATTACACCAGGGATGAATTTGGTCCTATATGCCATATATGGATAGGCAGTGAGTATACGTAGTTAGAGAATATCCCAGCGAATACGCTGAAGAGCCTGTGGCAGATACTACTTCCCGTAACTAACTTGAAAAAACAAATACAGAGTAATTTGGTAGAAAAGCACCAATCACAGTTTAGAATTCTAGTGTAAAATGTTGCAGAAAAGTTCACTATAGAAGAATAACAAATAGCGTTCCCAGCCGCAGGGACTTTGGAAGAACTGAGTCAGGCAGTGGAATGAGATTGGATGAAGGCTACAGAACTCCTTATAAGACTATAACATACCAGTGTTGGTATAGTTGTGTTGGTCCCAGGATATTAGAGAGACAAGGTGGGTGAGGTAATATCTTTTATTGGACCAATTTCTGTTGGTGAGAGAGACAAGCTTTCAAGCTACACAGAGCTCTTCGTCAGGTCTGGGAAAGGTACTCAGAGTATCACAGCTAAATATAAGATGGAACGGATTCTTTAGCATAAGTAGTTACCATATATTTTAAGGGCTTGTCTACACCACACAGCTTTTAGCAACCAGGCTGCCTTGTCGCTAAAAGCTGTATGGTGTAGACAAGCCCTTAAAATATATGGTAACTACTTACGCTAAAGAATCCGTTCCATCTTATATTTAGCTGTGATACTCTGAGTACCTTTCCCAGACCTGTGTCAGCCTTGTCGCTAAAAGTCAGCATGTGTAAACGCTCTTTGTCAGTACTTTGTCCGCACTTTTGCAGAAAAAATACTTCCAGCCCCGCAAGCGGCATTAGCTTTGTCAGCAGGAGAGCACTCCTGTGGACAAAGCTGCGTTCACACAGCCACTTGCATTGGCAAAACGTTTGTCTTTCGTGGGAGGGCTTTTTTAAGTACCTGTGAAAAACAAAAGTTTTGTCGACAACTTTGCAGTGTAGATATACCCTAAGGGACCATTCAAGGTGAAGTGGCCCATTAACAACTCTGTAGTCACAGGAGAAAAAGGGGAAGGGGGGCTAAGTGGGCTACAGAGTGTTGTAATAAACCATAAATCCAGTGTCTCTATTAAGACTATGACCACAACTTCAGCAACCACCACCCATCCATCAAACTCTCTCTAGAACACTCCCACACCAGCTTCAAATTCCTGGACACCACAATCAGCTTCAGCAATGGAACCCTACAGACAACTACATAAGAGAAACCTTCATAGTTGCAGTAACCATCATAAACATATCAAGAAAACTGTGATCTACATCCAGGTACTCGGATACCAGAGAATATGCTGCAAGGAGAAAGTCCAGGATATACACCTTAATGCACTTAAAACTGCCTTCACCAAACAAGGACACTCCATCAGATAAGTAGATTGCTTCATGGAATGTGTCACCCAAATAACATGAGAGAACATGATTCAGTACAGAAACCCCCCCACCTCCAACTGCACACCTCTTGTGGTCACCTACCACAGCACTGGAACCCATGCCAGCTATCATTAAGCAATTACAACCTATACTGGATGTGGACCACATCCTGAAAGAAATCTTTCCTGTACCACCTCTTCTGGTCTTCAAACACCCTCCCCCCTCACCCCCCGCCTCCCCTGCACACACACACACCCCTGTCCAAGCTCATCATAAGAAGCAAGCTCCTCACAGATCAGGACTCACCAACTAGAACAACAGTCGCAATACCTGAAGACACATCTCCAGTGCTACAATGATCAATACTCCCCACAACACAAGATCTGTGGTCCTATACATGCCTATCACAACATGCAGCATATCTCATCCAGTGCACTAAATGCCCCAGTAACAACTATGTGGGTGAAACCAGACAATTACTACAGTCTTGAATGAACTCACACAGAAAAATAATAAAAGACCATGGCTGAACACTTTCCACAAAATGATTGCTCTATTTTGGACCTCTCAGTCCTCGTTCTCAAAGGAAACCTACACAAAACCTTCAAAAGACAAGCTGGGAGCTTAAATGTATAGCTTTGCTAGATACTAAACATCATGGTATTATTACAACAATCTGTAACCCCTTTTTTCGTCCTATGACAGCAGAGTGTTAACAGGCCACTTCACCTTGAATGATCCCTTAACATATGTGGTAATTACTTATGCTAAACTATTTATCTGTAAAAAGAACAGGAGTACTTGTGGCACCTTAGAGACTAACAAATTTATTAGAGCATAAGCTTTCGTGGGCTACAGCCCACTTCTTCGGATGCATTATTTATCTGTGACACTCTTGGAGTATCTTTCCCAGAGCTGACGAAGAGCTCTGTGTAGCAGCTCAAAAGCTTGTCTCTTTCACCAACAAAAGTTGGTTCAGTAAAGGCTATTACCTCACCCATCTTGCCTCTATAACATTCCAAAGTAATCATCTCCCATCCTAACTGAATGATTGACAACTGCAGATAAAGCAGCAGTTAAAGTCAAGCCTTCTTGGTTATTGCCTCAGATTAGCCATCAAGAGGAAATAGCAGATCTTTTTTTGGCATTCACCTGTCTTAAAACCCTGCCTACTTTGCCCAGAAACTCTGCTGAGCATTAGCTTTGTAATTCAGACTAATATTTACTTTAATCTTCTTTTCAAATGAGTTTTCCCACTTCTCCATACTTCACTCTCAAATGCAATCTGCTGATTATATTTTGGATAAATCTACTGAACTCTTGTTCCCCATAGCAGGGAAGTATTTGTTTTATGTACAGGTATTCTTTTGCTTGGTAATTCAATTAGCAAAATGCAAAAGCAGTTTACATTATACATCAGTTTCTACCATTTGGAATTAGTGACAGATTATCGAGCCCTGTTCTGTGAAAATTCATTTCATGCAAGATGTTGCACGCAGTGTCCTCCTACAAACTTCTATAATCGGTCTTAATGTATTTGATGTAAGTGAGTACAACCTTGTAACATATGGTTTAAGGCCTTTTTACATAACCTCCTTCTTGCTGATGCATTTTGAAAATAGCTCTAGGGGGACAATCTGGATAAGCTATGGCTAAGTGCTGCAGTTTGATACAAATCCTCGTGTTTACCCCGTAAGCACTGAACAGTTTGATTTCCTGTCTATCTAGTGTTGATTAGTGTTACAAATGGAATACAGTGATAACTCTATATTGCAGAGAATAACTTCTAGCCTAAAAGGGCTAGTTACCCAATTCTAGTCTTAGGGCTTTTTACATCAGGGATGTCTGCACCAGCATAACTACAGTAAGGTACCTACACCAGTTCAAGTCCCCAAGGCAGAAGGGCTGCGATGGTGCAAAGAGGGGCTTGCACTGATGCAATTTGCCACCTACTAGTGGCAGCCTAGCTTAATTTGGGAAGAGGGGGGCAGAGGCAATTCTTCTATTACTAAGACAGAGCAAACTGCCAACTAATAAGAAAAAGCACGTTAAAAAAAATTAATTACATTAAATTTAGATATAGGTTTAAATTTCAAAATTGGGTTCACCAAACTTGATGTGGTTTTGTGGACCCTGAGTATTGTAGCACCCACTTTCTTGGAGTAATTAGTTCTGGGGACATTTTTTTAGTGGATCCTCTCTTGTATGGAGCCAAAACAAAACCAGTTCCCACTGGTTTGTAAAACCTCTGAAGGTTAGACATCCCTACTTTAACACGAACCCCTTTGCCAAGTGATGACATATTTTGTGGCCTTGCAGATCAATTCCCTGTTTGGAGCAGAAATTGAGCATCAAGTATTTTCTTAGTTCTGTTTGTTTATTTTCAAATTATGCACTAGTCCTGTTCCCTGGATCAGTGGTGGTAACAAATGGCACAAAGGAAACTTGCTATTACACAGGCCACAGGTTAGGCACCTCTGCCCTGTCCCAAGTAAACACCTGCCTTGTGTTGAAGGGTATGTCTATACAGCAAAGAGAAACCCGTGGCTGACCTGTGCCAGCTGCCTCGGGCTCAGGCTGTGGGGCTGTTTTATTGCTGTGTAGACTTTAGAGCTTGGGCTGGAGCCTGGGCTCTGGGATCCTCCCACCCCTCAGGGTCCTAGAGCTCAGGCTCCAGCCCAAGCCCAGAAGTCTACACAGCGATGAAACAGCCTCACAGCCTGAGGCCTGCGAGCCCAAGTAAGCTGGCACAGGCCAGCCATGGGTTTTTCTTTGCTGTGTAGATATACCCTTAGTATCTCTCTAGGACAGCATTTCTCAAATGCATCCACTGTTGCCACATGCCGTCACCAGGGTCTTTTCTTGCGTCCACAGCCTCCTGGGCAGTGACCGGGACTGGGGGGTTGGGGGAGGAGGAGGTGGCGAAGCAGTGGATTGGGCCCTGTCCCACTCTGGAGCCACAAACACTAGAGGAACAGGCAGCCAGTGAGTTCCGCACCTTCCCAGGGGCAGTGAGGCAGGCTCCGGTCCTGGCGCTTCAGGTTCCAGCTGTCGACCTTGGCCGCACGGCGGCAGATGCCGATCCCCAGCTCACCACCACCACCACCTTGCATTGCCCCTGGCCCCTGCTGCCTCCCTACTTACCTCCCCATCTTGGGCTTAATTTGTCCCCTGGTGTGCTAGGGTTGAGTAAGTCTGCTGTGGAAATTGATATTTGTATGTTTGTTAATATCACTTTTCCCATCCTCCCAGCTAGCTAGTAAGTCTGCTGTGAAAAGTGATATTAACAAACATACAAATATTACTTTTCGCAGCAGCAGACTTGCTAGCTAGCAGGTCTTTAAAAAAAAAAGCAACCAAAAAGCAAAAGAAACAACAACAAAAGACAAGAATGTGCAAAGCACCTTATTTGTGTTCCTATTCTGTGTAGGTCCAGTAAAGAATAGAGACAACTGCACATTACTTTTATTATTGAGTCTGCAAAAAAGAAAAAACTCTTCATAAAGAAATTACAATGATTTGGACATCGATATGTGCATATTTATTTGTTTTGCTTAAAGTTAATTAAGTATTTTAGTAAAAATTGTCAGAGCAGCCACCAGCCATTGGTGGCCGCACTCTGAGGCCACCGAAAAATTTGTTATGAGAACCCCTGCTCTAGGGTCTCAAACCAATCTGAAAGATTTCAGAGTGGCAACTCTGTCCACATATCTATTCAAGGGACACCATCATAGGACCTAATCACATCAGCCACACCATCAGAGGCTCATTCACCTGCACATCTACTAATGTAATATATGCCATCATGTGCCAGCAACGCCCCTCTGCCATGTACATTGGCCAAACCAGACAGTCTCTACAAAAAAGAATAAATGGACACAAATCAGACGTCAAGAATTATAACATTCAAAAACCAGTCAGAGAACACTTCAACCTCCCTGGTCACACAATTACAGACCTAAAAGTCGCAAAACTCCAACAAAAAAACTTCAAAAACAGACTCCAACAAAAAATTGCTTAATTGGAATTAATTTGCAAACTGGACACCATTAAATTAGGCTTGAATAAAGACTGGGAGTGGATGGGTCATTACACAAAGTAAAAACTATTTCCCCATGTTATTTTTCCCCTACTGTTACTCACACCTTCTTGTTAACTGTTTGAAATGGGCCATCCTAATTATCACTACAAAAGCTTTTTTTCTCCTGCTGATAATAGCCTACCTTAATTGATTAGTTTCATTAGAGTTGGTATGGCAACACCCATTTTTCATGTTCTCTGTGTATATATATCTTCCTACTGTATTTTCCACTGCATACATCTGATGAAGTGGGTTTTAGCCCACGAAAGCTTATTCCCAAATAAATTTGTTAGTCTCTAAGGTGCCACAAGTACTCCTGTTCTTTTTTCAATCTGAAAGACTAACTCTAATCTTTCTTCCCCAGTCCCTGAGCTTTTCACCTTAGGGCTTGTGTTCACATGCAGCACTACAGCTACAACCACTGCAGCGCTTTAGCGAAGATGCTCCTATGCAGTGATGAGCTCCCAAAATCCTAAGAACCGGTTTCCTACCAGGTCCTCGGCGGCACTTCGGCGGCGGCAGGGGGGGTCTTCACTCACTCCGGATTTTCGGCGGAATTTCCGCAGAAGGTACTTCACCCGGAGCGAGTGAAGACACACACCCCCACCACCGATGTGCTGCCAAAGACCCGGTAGGGAACCGCGCGGTGAATACAAGCCCCACGTGCCTGTCTCCTGCCCCACCACCCATCCGACCCCAACCCACGTCCTGCCCCCGACTGCCCCCCTCAGAACCTGCAACCCATCAACCCGCCCCGCTCCTTGTCCCCTGACCACCCCCTCCCAAGACCCCCCACCCTAACTGCCCCTCCAGGACCCCACCCCCTACCCAACTCGCCCTGCTCCCTCTCCCCTGACTGCCCCATCCCCATCCACCACCACCCCGACAGATCCCCAGAACTCCCATGCCTACCCAACCCCCCCCCCCCCGTTCCTCCGTCCCCTGACCGCCCCCCCCCCGAGCCTCTGCCCCCTCCAATCGCTCCCTGCCCCTTATCCAACCCACCCCTCCTCCCAGCCCTGGCCTGGCCCAGCCCCCTTACCATGCTACTGTGTAAGGATGCCGCGCGGCCGCTGGAGCTCAGCCCCACCCCCTTACCATGCCACTCAAAGTGGCAGGAGCTGCAGAGCTGCCCAGAGCGCTGGCGCCGGCAGCGCTGCGCGCTGGGGCTCTGCAAGGGGCTGGGAGAGCCTCCCCAGGTGGGAGCTCAGGCGGGCCGGGCAGGACGGTCCCGCGGGCCGGATGTGGCCTGCGGACCAGAGTTTGCTCACCCACCCCTTTAGGAACCAGTTCTACACCGGCTTCTAAATTTAACAACCGGTTCTTGTGAACCAGTGCAAACCGGCTGCAGCTCACCACTGCTCCTATGCCTTGTCTTTCTCATATCCTGGGACTGCAAACATAAATACTAATTGTCATTTTTCACAGCATCAGGTATTCAGAACATTATGAGCCTCCTGGTTTTTTAACTTAAAAGTTCCTGAGGTAAGGAAAATGGATTTACCTCTCCTTTAAGGGAGCCAACAGGGCTTTTGAATATTACAGCATTCAGAGACATTTATGCACAGTGGCAGCCAAATGTGAAGTGTTAAAAGGTTGCATTGGGGCCAATACAGAAGCAATTTGGTATGCAGATTATTTGCAGGGGCGCTGCAGTTTTTCATGTGTTTGATACATCGCTTTGGGATGCTGGGGTGAAAATTACACATCTTTTAAGAATTTTAAACTGACTTCTCTTGCATTCTAATTTTTAGTAGAATTCATTGCTGAAATACTAGCTATGATTGGAATTTCTTTATCCTGTGTGTGGGGGAGGGCGGGTTTCTTAGGATTCCAAATCTTCGTGACACCAATATCCTGTTATTACTGGAATCTAAATATTCATGTGATGAAATACAGTTAGTGTAATTATTAACAATCTGTGATCTTTAACAGTGAGACTGCAGCTTTTGGAAGACATTTGATTTTGATGTGAAATGCCACAAGCTGAACAAATGCTCCAGAGCAGAAAAATAAAGTAAGCTTTCTTCCTTTCTCATTGCTTGTCCCACTCTGTTCTGCTGGCAATGCTCACTTTTAAAAGAGTAATTCAGAGAGCTGTGGTTCATTATTTTTCACCTATAACTATTACAAATATGAGTTTTGGGGTCAGATGTATTTGAAATCAGGATTCATTTAAAAATAGAGGATAAAAGAATGTCTTTTAGTGGTCAATACAGGGGACGGAGTCAGGTATCCTAGGCATGGTCTACACCTAAAACTTAAATGAACCTAGTTGTGTCAGTCAGGGATGTGTGAAAAATTCACACCCCTGAGACACATAGTTAAGCTGACCGAAGCCTCCATGTAGACACCAGTTACACTGCTCTGTGGATGGAAAAATTCTTCTATTGATTTAGCTACTAGCTCTTAAGAGGGTGGATATAATTCAGCAATGGAAAAACCCTTTCCATCATTGTAGTCAGTGCCTACACTAGAGTACTATAGCGGGATAGCTGCCACACTGAGGCTGTACTGCTGCAGAGTGTGTAGTGTACATACCCCTACTTTCTATTCATGATTTTGACCTAGGCTTTGTCTTCACTGCTAAAAAAACAGGTGTGTTTTTACCACAGAATGATTAACAAGTGTTAGTTATCCCTCTGTAAAATCCCAGTGGAGACAAGGCCCTGTAGTTTTCCTGTGAGATAAACTAGGCAAGAACGCCATCGGCGGTGGTACAATGCTGATCTGCCTAGCTACTTGTGGTAACTACAGGAGCCTTGTCTCCATTAGGATTTTACAGCAGGATAGCTAAAGCATGTCAGCTATTTCACTGTAAAAAAAAACGCCTTTTATGCTAGTGAAAGATATAGCCCAAGCCTCTTAATTATCTGTGCCTCAATTTCTTCATATGTAAAATGAGAGTAAAAATACATATCTGCATCACAGGGAGCTGGTGAGTTAACAACTGCAAAGTGGTTGGAGATTTCAAACTGATGGGTCTGTAGAAATGTAAATTAGCATTATTATTTATATAGCTCTAATACAAACATGGGTCTTTATGTCAAACACATCTGAAATCCCAGATAGGGAGGGAATCATAAATAGGAGACCCCAGGCTATTTGCCACCCTCAGACTAAATGTAAAGTGAAATATTCCATACAGAAAACACCATATCTTGCATGATCCTGTTCTGCAAGCAAAAAAAGGCAAAGCTACCATGATTTACAGTTTTCCTTTGACAGTTTTACAGAACAGGCCACTCTACCTTGAACGGTTCCTTAGAATATGTGCTAACTACTTATGCTAAACTTATCTGTTTGATCTTGTATTTAGCTATGACACTCTTCCTTTCCCAGACCTGCAGAAAAACTCCGTATAGCTCAAAAGCCTGTCTCTTTCACCAACAGAAGTTGGTCTATAAAAGATTCTACCTCACCCACCTTGTCTCTGTAGGTTTCATGGAAGGGCAGTTTTGAAGACGGATGAGATTTTGACTTGCCATCTACATTTTAAAACCCTCCTAAACTGTTCAAGCTCTCTTGTGCTTTGTCTTCACTGCAGAAAAGATGTGTTTTTAATATTGAGATAACTATCTCCATATAAAATCCTAGTGGAGACAAGGCAGACGTAGCTTTTACCTCAGAGTGGAGCTATAACCCCCACCTGTGGTTATCTTGACTTGCTACATCAAGGTAAAACCCACAGTGCTTGCCTCTGCTACGATTTTATATTGATCTAGCTATTCTGGTATAAAAACATACTTTTTTTTTACTTCACTTTTGATGGTTGATTTTATTATGTGCCATGATGAACAGTACTTCACATCTCTAATGGATATTCCACAGGGATATCTTCATACTAGTATGTCTACTAAGGACAGCTATCAAAAGTAATGGTACTTCCTGTAGACACCAGAAGGTTTGCATTTTTCTAAACAATCTCTTATGGCTGTGACATAAACGTGAGCATGGCACATTGCCATGTTAATTAACACAGCACAAAATGACAGGTTTCAGAGTAGCAGCCGTGTTAGTCTGTATCCACAAAAAGAACAGGAGTACTTGTGGCACCTTAGAGACTAACAAATTTATTAGAGCATAAGCTTTCGTGGTCTACAGCCCACTTCTTAGGATGCATATAATATAAATAATATATAATATATGCTGTAGCTCACGAAAGCTTATGCTCTAATAAATTTGTTAGTCTCTAAGGTGCCACAAGTACTCCTGTTCTTTTTACAGCACAAAATATTTTTTCTAGATTCTCCACTTCTGTTTTTAAAAGAAAAAAATAATTATCAGAAGAGGCAGAAACACACAGCTCAGAATAAAAACATTTTCAATTGAATAATGAAATGCAGAAGAGATGCAAATTGCCATTTCAATGTCTTAAATATAAAAAGTAGAACAAAATAATAAATACAAATGATTTTGGTTCAAAATCCACCTTAGAGTATAGTGACAGAAGGTTATCATCTGACAACTCTTCAATGACCTACATGCTGCCTGGTAGTCAGGGCCGCCAGAGCAGGTTCAGGCCTCGGTGAAAAAAATTTGCAGGCCCCCCAGCAAGGATGGACCGGCTAAACAGGGCCGAGGAGCTGAGGGGAAGCCGGGGTAGCCGGGGCCCGGGCCCCCTTCCGGACCGCCGGGCCCTGATAATTTGTATGGGCTTCCCCCCGTCTCATCAGCCCTGCTGGTAGTATTCAGTCCAGTTCCTTGGCCCTATATCACACTATCCACCACTATTATAATTAACACTAGTTGGCTCCATGCTTGGTAGTCTCATCAGAAAGGCCAGTAATTAAATGGAGATGGAGAGTGAATTCCTCCTACTGTATCAGCCCTAAAAAGTGTCTTATCCAAGCACTCTGGTGCTTTACCTAAGTTATGATACTGTTACCTAAGCTTATGCTTTCAGTTTTCAGGGTTGCCAGTCTAATATCTTTCACCAACACAAAGTGTACTTTAAAGGAGGGGGGAGAAAATTTTGGGGAAAAAAATGTAAACATGGAGATTAACCAAAGATTCCATATTTGTGTTTACACTCCTGTACTCCAGAGAAACACTTTAAAAGTAACTAGTAAGACAGATGTTAGTTTCACTTCATCCAGAGAGAGAAAATAACCTTTCCTGCACCTGGAAGGGAGATCTAGACTAGAGCTCTTTGGAAAGAGTAGCCTAAAGAAATGGAACAAGCTGCAGAACTGGAGCTAACCATAAAGGCTGCACAAGCAAGGAACCCAGCCCTGAGGGCACAGTTCCCTGAGACCAAGCTAGAGGTAAATGCTGCTACACAAAGTATAGGGGATTTGAGCCTTCATGAGACTACAGCAATGCAGCTTGTTGTCACAAGTTAATATCATACTGTGACACTCATTGTAAAACAACTTTTAGTGCTACTGGATCTGATTCTGATCTCGTACCAATGCACATTGGGAATAACTCCAGTTTAGTCAGTGGAGTTACTCCAAGATAAAACTAGCATGAGACCAGAATCAAGTCTATTAAATTGTAAAAAGAACCCTCCTATCACTACAATTTTATGGATGAACATTTTACCATAGATTCAAATAGGGCTAGTTTATTTGCTGCATGTAGGAATCATAACAGATACATTTAAAGTTTACAAAACCTGGGGATTATTGCAACAATTATTTTAATTCTCATTAGACTCTAGGACATTTCAGGTCAGGCGTTCCTACTACCCCTTTTTGGGGTAACAGGAAAGTGTAATTAACTATTGAAATTCTTACATTTAAATGTATGCGAAAGCTCAGAGCTAGTGTGTCAAGCCCACTACGTGTCTGCACATGTTGTGACGCTGTTGCAGACAGTGTGTGTTTTATAATTTTATAGTCATGGAATCGATAACATAAAATGTGTCTCAGTATAATCCTACAGTGATTAGTGCCCTTCTAGTGACTAATGAGAATTAGTCTTTGTCATTAAGATCAGCTGGAATGCACTTGCCGTTGGTGCCTTGATGTTTCTGTGGGACCAATAGCAGTGGGCTCTCCTTGCATGCCTTTGGGATCCAGTCTCCTTGGTGGATTGGTGGATTGCAATATTTTGAGTCTGGAGGCGTTTCAGGGCACAACATAAGGACCATTTATTTTGTTCAACAGTCGGCTCATTGTGGAGTTGGGCTGAGAAAGCAGTGTTAAGATCTGGATCTAGATTAGATTTTGTGGTTGTCCATCAGGGCTAGGGCTCAGAACTGAATCTGACAGTGTCAAATCTCAATAGTTGTTGTTATGATATTTTAGTCCCAAATGGTGAAAATCTTACAAGATCACTGATCTCCCTAGATTTCTACCAACTTGGCAGAAACCGTTGTTCTCACAAAATGTTGGTTATATCTGAAACAGAACTGGAAAATGACTCTCTTCTGGATAGGAGCCAGCCAAAACCCAGAGGGCATGGATTTAGCTAGAGGGAGTTGAATCCAAAAACCTATGGAAACCAAATGGATTTGAATGTGCAGTGTTGGGTTGTTGTTGTTTTTTTGGTGGTGGTGGTGGTGGTGCAAATTTCTCCTTGATGGTTTTCTTTTTCTTTCTTTTCTTTTCTTTTTTTTTTTTTTTTTTCCTGAGCTACATTCTTCCTACTCCCTCGATCCTGGCCTGGCCAAATGCCAAAACTGCTCTAAGTTATGCTGACTTCATTCAGCCACTATGTCAGCTGATGATGTGGAAGAGTCAGCAGGAGTTCCAGATTATCTTTTTAGGGCCCATTTCTGGTTGTTTGCCTTGCCTAAAGACTCAGGGAGTGGGGTTTGAATCTTTATTATTTTGTTGGTTGGGGTTTGGGCTGTTCTTTTACAGTGTCTAGCACAATAGGCTCATGAACTGTGGTATGCTATACTTCAAATAGGAATTAAGTCAGGGAAATACTAAGGCCAAACTAGGTCAAACTAGATCGGGGTTCTCAACCGGGGATCCATGGCCCCCTGGGGGTCTGCAAGCCCTTTCAAGGGGGCCACAGGGCCCTGCAGCTGAAACCCCAAGCCCCATCACTTCCCATGGGGCTGAAGTCAGGAGCCGGAGCTGAATCCCCGATCCCCGGCACCCCCATCGGGGCTGAAGCTGAGAGGCGTGGAGCTGAAGTCCCTATTCCTGACACCCCCCACAGGGCGGAGGCCCCTATTTCCAGCACCCCCTGTGGGGCTGAAGCTCCCCCTGGCACACACCCCCGCAGGGCTGTTGCTGGGAGCTGCAGGGCTGAATCCAGGAGCCCGAGCCCTGGTGCTCCCCATGGGGCAGAGTTAGGGGGCATGGAGGTGTGACATTGCACTCCATATGATTTTATGAAAATATGCTAATGAGTGTGAATATAATGTAACTGGAATATGCTTCATGCAAAAGATCTCTTGTAAGGTATCATTACAAAGCTTATAATCTACTGAGTGTGTTCATCCTATTTGTATAAATGTATCATTCTTGTATCTGAAACTAAAAATATGAAATATAACTCTGAAGTCCTATTGTAATTATGCAAGGTGTGGGCCATTAATGCTGGTTTGGAATCTTGATGGCTCCATCAACTAGGACAATCGGTTGTAAATGGCTTTGTTTACTTGCAAGCCTCCCTGAGTGTCAAGCCAGGAAGAATGAAGACTTGGGGTCTCACAGAACATGTGACATGGTACTGGACTCCATCTTAAAGATGGCGCTTTTCCATTTAGAAGGACAGGTGGGGACCCAGAGAGACAAAAGATCTCACCTTGTGCCAAAGCTATATACGGGGTGGAACAGAACAAAGGAGGGTCCAGTCATGAGAAATCCCCTAGTTACCACCTGAGCTGGAGCTAACAAGAACTGTATCAGGGGAAAGGATTGGGCCCAGACTAGGAAGGAGTCCAGTCTGTGAAAGAAGCTTACTGGAACATCTGAGGGTGAGATTTGTATCTGAAATCAGTTTCTTAATGTATTAGGCTTAGACTTTTTTTTTTGTTTTATTTTTGTTTTATTTTATTTTGCTTGGTAACTTACTTTATTCTGTCTGTTATTACTTGGAACCACTTAAATCCTACTTTTTATACTTAATCTAATCACTTTTTGCTATTAATTAACTCAGAATAAGTAATTAATACCTGGGGGAGCAAACAGCTGTGCATATCTCTCTATCAGTGTTATAGAGGGTGGACAATTTATGAGTTTACCCTGTATAAACTTTATACAGAGTAAAACAGATTTATTTGGGGTTTGGATCCCATTGGGAGATGGGTGTCCGGGTGCTAGAGACAGGAGCACTTGCTAAGCCATTTTCAGTTAAGTCTGCAGCTTTGGGGGATGTGGTTCATACCTGGGTCTGTGTTTGCAGCAGGCTAACACGTCTGGATCAACAAGGCAGGATTCTGAAGTCCCAAGCCGGCCGGGAAAACAGGCTCAGAGGTAGTCTCAGCACATCAGGTGACAGTTCCAAGGGGGTCTCTGTGACCCAACCCTGCACAGGAGGTTGTTGCCTCCTCCCCCAAACTGCAGCGCAAGAGCAGGGCAGTCCCAGGGGCAGCGCCACACGTCCCCTCTCCATCTCCTTCTCTCCCTGACCCCTGGCCAGGTCGGAGGTAGGAAGTCTGAGCCGGGCAGTGCACAGCAGCTGCTGCTCTGGCTGGTGCCATGGAGCAGGCAGCCGAAGTGTTGCCTCGTCTCCTGCTGCTGCTGGTGCCCAGGGTCGAAGTTGCCCCTCAGCTCCCAGCACCCTTTGCTCTTGCAGAGGCAGCCGGTAAGAGCCACCCGGGTTGGGAGACCTAGCTCCATGGCTAGCAGAGTCCTCTGGGAACAGGGACCACAGGGGAGCCCTCCCAGCACACAGCTCCTAGTACCCTTCTCGCTGCACCCTGAGATACCCCCCTGTCTGCGCACAGCCCCTAGTTACCTCCTGCCTGCACCCTAAGCTGTTTTCAAACTTTTTGAGCTGAGTCCCCCACCTTTGATTTATACTTTTTGGTTGCCCATCCCCCCAACCCAAACAGGCTGGGTGGCCTGCTGAGGTGAGTCAGGGAGTGGAGGTGGCACTCCCTCCCTGGACCATGCTGTGTGGACCTAACTCGAGCCCCGCTGGCCCTGCTCTCTCCCCCCCCCCCCCCAAATAGAAGTCAAACTACACCTATGCCCAAGGTCCCTGCCTTAAGTCCCTGCTAGGCCCTGGAGTTTTTATAGCATATGCAGGGGGAGGGGAGGCTCAGAAAGAAAATGGTTGAGAATCCCTGAACTAGATGATCACAGTTGTCCTTCTATAAATAAATAAAATAATCTGGCTTTATACTCTATGAATCCATGAATGACTGGGGTTCCCAGGCACTACTGCAATACAGATAATAAATATTGTGCTGGAGGGTGTTGGTGGCTACCAGTAAGCAAGTATTTGATCTATGCTGATGGGCAGTCACCTTCCACTCAGGCTAAAGGGAAGAAACAATTAACCTCATCTGTGGAGTAAGATAGCTGAAACAATAGAAGACATCGCCCAAGCCACAGGGCCAATTGGGAAGGCATGAGCAAGAACTAACAGAATAAGAGAGGTTTCCTTGGGACTGATTGAAACCCCAGGAGCTTGGGCATTGATTGGTGGAGCTGTGTGTGTCAAAAGCTAGACTGAAAGCCAACTGACAGTGAAAGAAACAGTCTGAGTGTATCCCTGGAGGAAAGGCAAGAGAAAGAGATTTTTTTAATGGCACAGGACTGGCTGGGAAGTAGGCTTGAACTTCTGAACAAGGAACCTGGCTGCTGATTTTGTTCCTACTGTGTTCAGGGAAACAGGATATTATGTACATTCTTTGTAAATGTACAGGATTGCACCAAAGATATACCTTCCCCTGAATATTGACTAGCCACTCAAGCCAAGCAGCATCACTAGAAATCTTACTAATAAAAATGTGGTTTTGTATCTTGGGTAACATTTGACTTCCAAAAGTTTGCTGATGGCAGTTATGCTAGTGGTAGTTTTAGTTTTCATGCCAGGCCCTGTCAATGTAGGGAGAAGGTGGCATACATTACTTGTGGTTTTATTTTATTTTTTTAATCAAAACCCTTAGTTGCTATATTGATGGGAGATGTACAAAAGTAAATAAATGCAAAATAATAAAAGAAGTGGGCCAAATTCTAAGCTCACTTAAGTGTCTCTGACTCAGGAGTAATGCCAGTTAATTTAATAGATTTGCCTGTATAAAAGCAGTGTAAGTAAGGCCTTGTCTACACACATATACTGGTACTCTGTACTGGTATTATAGCTAGAGTGTACAACCACTCTAGTGTGAAGCCAGTTCTAACAATATAAACCCGCTTGTACTGGTATGACTCATTCGCATATGGTTTATATAGTACTGGAGTTTATAGTGATGTAACTACATTATGGGATGTATTAGTATAAATATTACACCCCTGAACAAAATGGGTACCAGGCATGAAAGAAGAACCATCTCTCTATTGTTTGTTGTTCTGCCAATGAAACAAAAGCAATGTTAATCACATTACCCTAAGGTCTTGAACACAATTAGTAAGCATGCTGAAGTGAACAAGAATTCACTTTAGTGCCCCTGGAAGCCTTATTGCACTTAGCAAGTGATCATTTTCATAATAATATAATTGCCAGAATGGGAAATTACAGATAATTGCTGTTGTTGTGACCTTGCTCCTTCAGTAATGAAATTAATGTAATTGTTACTATTTAGATTCTTACTAATTTAGGGGCTGCTGCAAAGTTTTTTTCAGGAGAGCATAGACATGTATTTTTAATTATGTTTCTCCTTTTCCCAGATGGATTAACAAATGGAACGAATCTTTCACACTTCTGACACAGGTTAATTTTGTTTCTTGTTCTTCACTGGCTTACTGCTGTCTACTTAAAAGTATGGCGTCTACCTACTGGTCTTTGTGAGTGTCATGGCAACTAGAATTATTGAATCCATTTAGAATACCATGGAATCATAGAAATTAGAAAATGCCTTTGATATATTTCTGAGTGCTTTGTCTAATCCATTTCCAAATGACTCATAGGATGGGACTAACTATTTCCTGAGGACACTATTTCATGCTCTAACAGATCTCACCATTACAAGTGTTTTCCTGATATTCAGCCTGTTTTAAATTTTCCCTTAACTAATTTAATCCCTTCGATCATCCTAAACAATTCCTCTCTCCCCTTGATCTTTAACTTTTTCAAATATATGAAGACACCATAAGAACCAAATTTTGATATCCATTAGACTGCTGTAAATCTGGAGTAACTAAAGTGAGTAACTCAAATGAGCTCGGACATTTATTTCAAGTTCTTTTTTGTTTATTTTTCCCCCAATTAATGTATTTATATTCCAGTTTCCCAAAAGGACTGGAATCCTAAAATAACACTTTATTTTAACACTGATGACAAACCTATAAAATAAGTATGAACAAATCAATAAAAATGTGATTAAATAGCCAAAAAATCGCACAAATTGGGTTTAATTACTGGAAAATCCACTTTGCACTTCTTTAGATAAATATTATTATGGCTTTTTCACAGATGAGTAAATTGATATAATGAAAGGTTAATGATATATTCATGGTCACACATCAAAACTATGGCAGAACTAGCCATTAAGATCCAGGAGTCCTGACAACCAGGGCCGGCTCCAGGCACCAGCGTAGCAAGCTGGTACTTGGGGCGGCACATGGAAGGGGGCGGCAAATCCGGCTCTTCAGCGGCAATTCGGCGTGGGTCCATCACTCCCTCTTGGCGGGAAGGACCCGCCACCGAATTGCTGCCGAAGAATGAAGCGGTGTCCGTACAGTCGTGGCTGAAGTGCAGCAGATCGCGATCGCGGCTTGGGGGGGTGGGGGGTTGCTTGGGGCGGCAAAAACCCTGGAGCCGGCCCTGCTGACAACCACCATGCTCAAACCAAAAGATCACACTCATACCTGGACTCAAATGATCTGTTTCATCTTTAGTTTAAATCCTTTCTTTCTTATCTGGTGTTTCTGTTTGTTGTATGTCCTGTCTCTTTAGGTTAAGTTATCTTTCTTCTTCCTGACATCCTCATCCACATCACTGTCATACCATCAACAAGTAAGAGCCAGGCTCTGAGCTGCTGGAACACTGATTCTTACAGATAGATACCACAACCTTAGCTCCCAAGTTTATGTGATTCTATCACTTCAGGAGAAAAACAATCCTGATCTAATTCCAACCCATTCATTCTTTGTCATTACAGCTTCCTCCCCTTTCATGACAGTTTTTGGAATCATGCCATAGAGGAACAGGTTTCTAGCATGGTCGTTCTATTTTTTAGCGAAGTCCCATTGTAGTCTGTATCCACTCAGATCAGCCCAAACGCAGTTAGGCACAGACAGGACTGATTTAACTGTGTGGAGAAGTTAATCGAAGGAGCTAATGACAAAAAGGCTATGGGACAAAAAACAAAACTAAACAAAACCCACCTTGTAATGGAATCTAAGGGCCAAAATGTATCCTTAGAAGTCTGTTGGTGGCTGCCAAGGAATTCACCCGCAATTTCATCTGAGAGAAAGATCGTGGCCCCTATTCAACCCACTTAGCACTGTTCCAGCAACAAAAAGCAGGCAGAAAATCCAGCTTAACCAGCTATCTGCTGCTTCCACCTTCATGAAGGTATTCCCAGGAGCAAAGGGCCCACATGGGGCATTCTAGCACTGGTGGCATAATGAAGAAAAAGGAGGCATGGCCAAGGAACTACTACATCCAGCCAATCCTCTTCTACTGTAGTATTCATTTGGGCCATTGTAACTTAGAGCTGCCCCTACACCAGCAAAGTAACCTCTTTATGCCACCTCACCGTCTCCAATCAGGAGCATCTTTTGTGTGAGATTTCCAGTCTCAGGGATTTGGGGTAAATTGTGAATAAGCATCTTTCTGTCTATTTAGGTTATTATACCATATACATCATGATAGTATATGATCTTGGTGTGGGATATGTTGTGAACGTGTTGCATGTGAGTGTAGTGATAGTATATGATCATGGTCTGAGTGTATGATGCAAACCACAAACTGAACCAAACCTTTTCACCTCCTGTGGTCTGCTCATTGCAAATGGAAATAGGACAGAAAGAACATATGTATACTCATAATACTCATACTAGGAATTGTCTGCTACTTTTCAGCTACTAGTAGAACTTGTTTGATAAACAGATGGAAAGCTCTGAAAATACACACAGTCCTGCTCGAGGGAAGTCTCAACAAATCCTACGCAGAATAATAAGGTTTTTGTGAAGTTATAAGAGGTACATTCACATTAACTCCTCACAGTCAGAGACACAGGAACTGTTGTAGTGTTATGTAGCAATGTCATCTCCTTCTTGTGTCCCTGTTTCTCGCCTTGTCACTGTTAAAAGTTCCTTTTTCTCCTGCTGCACCAGCAACCTGGTCCCTTCACTGTCTTCCTCTTGGCTGACATATCAAGTTCAAACTTCTCATCCTCACTTTCAAGATTCTGTGCATCCTCTCTCTTGTCTACACTTCTCTTCTCCTCTTCTTAGTCACTGTTTCATTCTCTTCCTCTCACCCAAGGCATTTGTCCACTACTTCATTCTTCACTCCTTTGTCCAGCTCACCACTTAGGGCCTGAACTCACTGTGTTCCCTAGTGCACCAAGCAAGCCACCACTTTCTCTACATTCACATTCCAGTAAGTGAGTTTAGTTGGTATTATAGCACTATACTGTATTTCTTAACAACAAAATAAATAGAGAGCCATAACTGGGTTTTCCTCTGTGTTTTGTACAGCACCAAGTACACAGCTGTATAATAATGGGTCAATTCCCCAGGGCTTACTCTGTTTTTAATCACCCAGAACTCCTTCTGAAATAAATTCTGCTTCCATTTACACTTCTGTAAATCTGGAAACTTTACTAAAGTCAATAGTTATTCTGGATTTAGTCCAGTGTAAATGGAAGCAGAATTGAGCCCAATGAATTCAAAGCAAGTTTTGCATGAGTTTGGATTTGGCCCCATAAAATCAGCTCATTAACATAGAAGATGAGAAATGAACTGGACCTCAGATTGAATAAGCAGCACAGAAGTTTTCCCTTTCCCCAATATAACTCAGAGATATAGCTGATTTTTTCAGACATGCACAGCAGCAGCTAACGCTCCTATTTTGTGTGGGTTTATGATACCCTATTGAATAAGAGAATAAATTTACTGATCAGAATTGATTTGGTGCTACTTTGTTACAGAAGAAAAATCTCAAATTTCCATCCCTTCTGAAAACAGCCACAGAAATAACTGTGCTGATTTTAAATCCATCCTTCACATAATTGGTCAAAATGAACCAGGTGAATATTTTGGCCGCTACTTCTCTGAGTCATGTTCTAATTCCAGATGTACTTTTTATTTAGACCTACAACATGCCTGAGATTAGAATGCATTAAAGTGTTGTGTGAGCCCAAACACTAGTGGTTGGGGGTGGGGCGGAATATGTGCAGGTTCCAAAGCCCTATTTTGTATTTGTGGTGAGGAATTTATACATTTTTTGTGAGCATTGTCTGTCTGGAAACAAGTGTAACATCATCATTCTGAATTCATCTTAAAACAAACTTCACCAGGGGCTAGTCTACACTGGCAATGCTGCGGCAGCGCTTTAACGTGGCTTGTGTGGTTGCAGCGCAGCGCTGGGAGAGAGCTCTCCCAGTGCTCTAAAAAAACCACCTCCATGAGAGGCGTAGCTCCCAGCGCTGGTGCACTGTTTACACTGGCACTTTACAGCGTTGAAACTTGCTGCGCTCAGGGGGGTATTTTTTTCACCCCCCTGAGCAAGAAAGTTGCAGCACTGTAAAGTGCCAATGTAGACAAGCCCTAGTTTTAAGCTTCAAGTGGGATTTGTCTGGTAAACAGCTCCTGTCACGCAGAATGTTCTTCCATAGTGAAAGAAGATTATGTCAAGTATTCCACTATCAATTCTATGAGTTCTGAACACATCATTTGCTGGAGGTAGTTTTCTTTAGGTCAGCAAAACAATACTAAACAATGGCTTAGCATGGATTGTGTAGCAAAGAGGAGGATTTAAGGTGGGCATATTTGTGTTCTGAGACAACCAATAAGAGCTGGAAAGAGACTTGCAATTAATTCATACTGGAAAAGTTAGCCAAACAGCGTACTTTCTAAAGAACCCTCAGATTATTCAGTTACAATGCCTGGTTGAGATTTTGCCTTCACAGGTGACTATGTCTCAGGACTCGTGGGTTCTGGTCCTCGCTCTTTTACTGACTTGCTATGTGACCTTGGGCAAGTCACTTGGACACATATTTTTAAATGTTTGCCCAGAAGTGAATGCACATTTTTGCACTTTGTAAAATAGTCTCTGGAATTTTGTCATCTTTTGTAACAATACCTAATAAATTCTGTCATGTTCCAGCCTCCAGGAAATTACCACCCATAAAGCCCTAAAAAGTAGAGGCAAAAGGCCATATCCTGTGCTCATAGTTTCATACATGGATTGTTTGCCTCCAAGACTAGCATTCAAGTCCAGCTCCTGGAAGATATTTAGGCACCTAACACCCATTGATTTCAGGACCTGGGCCTCAGTGCCTATCGTTATTATTATATATACTGCAGTAACATCTAGAGGCCCCAGTCTCTTGGGGAGAGGTGCTGTACAGACATATGACAAAAGATAGTGCCCCAAAGAGCAAACGGTATAAGTTAAGATGAGAAACAACATGCAGATACAACAAACCAATGAAGAGGGGGAATTGCTAGGTAAGAACGAGATGCTTGTGATTTTGTGTGATAAGTGATGGTCACATAAAACCAGCTGCCTAACTAGTGTCAAATTTGGAATGGAAACAAATGCCAACTGACTACCCTAATGTTTGTTGTACAAATGGCGCCTCTATAAATGTGTGAGCATCTGTTCTCCCTCTACCTGCATATAGCTGTAAAGTAAAGGAGAATTATATGAATGCACTGACAAAGTAAGAAGGTCAAAAGTTTCAGTTTGATTAAGCACCCAACCATTTGGATGCTTTGGCTCATTACACAGACCCTATGGCTCTGTAAAATTTTGATTTGAAGTCTAACTAAAATGCCTTTTCATATGGGATTTTGTCAGTTCATTCCTGGTTGCAGTCAGGATGCTCAGAAATGCCCTGGGGCAAATGAATTGAATTTTTCTGAGGTTCAAAAAATGTTCTCCTTGAGATCACAGCAAAGTTTCAGTTTCTTATCTATTGAAAACCATAACACCAATCCCCAATCACGGAGCGAATAAAGCCCAAAGAGATCAGAAAAATGAAAAAAGAGCGACAGAGGAAAAACAAAAAGTGAGAGAAAGATTTAATTTGAATTCATTCAGTAATTCTTCATCTATATGCTTGGCTGCCACTTATGACAATGCAAAGATGTGCAGAAATATTGCTTAAGCATTGTACGTGCCATTTATACTAATCGGAACAAAAGTTCACTAGAATACTAAAATATTTTCCTTTAAAAAAAATACTAATAAAATTCTCCCACAAGCACATGAAAGGAAACATTTTTAATTTAATAAAAAGCAACAAAATTGGTTAAAAAGAACTCCAAAAATGAAAATGATAAAACAGAAGATTTGCCTGCCACTAACCCTCACTTTCAGTTTGATTATGTTATTTAAATGACACCTATCCACATTTTAATCCTTGTGCAAAAGTCTGCTGGCAGAATTAATAATTATGATAAAAAAACATGAAAGTCCATGCTAATGATAAGATAAAGAACTTATTCCCACCACCTACTGTGAGAAGCTAATCTTCCTCCATGTCCTAATCTACTGACATACAGGATTTGATCTGAAATAAGCTGTTAATAATGAATAATCTGGCCATGAATATGATTCTGCCGAGCAGAAAATGGAGGATTAAAGAAGGAGCTCTAGAAGAATTAGTTCTCACATTTTTTCCAATTTTAAGGGTTTTTATTTCCATTTAAATACTTTTTTGATTGTTGCTGCCACCTTAAGGATGCAAACTGTAGTGGCTATTCTGATGATGCACTGGAAGTGTCTGATTTAAGACATCGCTACTTTGCATTTATCTGGGGAAGGGAACAAAAACAGCAAACTGACACTTACTCAAGTGCACAGTCTCTTTAATTGAGGGATGTCTGGAGAGCCAAGTATGTATATTTTAACACACAATGAGTTTGAATTAGGCACTTCTGGGAACAAGCGGCCTGCCCGTTATATATTAGAAAATCAAACTCGGTGTGGATGTGTTTGTATTTTAAAAAGCCAGGTGAGATAAGACAAATCACAACTCATATTTATTTCCTTATACATTGCAATGTAAAAGAAGATGTTTGTTTAGCAGATGTTTCATCATTGCCACAGACTTCCTGATTTCTTGCCATGTAAGGCAGGCTGAATACACAACTGAGGACAATGAGTTTCAAAAATGACTAAAGATTTTGGATGCCTTGGTTTTTTAATGGCAAGCTTGATACACCATAATGGTGTCTGATTTTCAAAAAATGTTGAGCACCCATACATTAAATTACAGGCCCCGTTAAGGTGCCTCGAATTGGGCACTCAAAAACTGAGGGAGCTGAAATGACTATTCACTTTTGAGACTCCCAGTGAAAATTCTGCTCTCTGTTTGGCATAGCAGATCTCAGTTTCAACTATGTACTCCATTCTCAGAAATGCCATTTGCCAGGGACCATATAGTCCTGTAGCTAAAACAAAGGGCTGGACATTAGCTGTTCATGGGTTCCATTCTTGACTCTGCCACTGCTGTGTGATCTCATCTTCCTGTGCCTCAAGTTTATCCATGTGTGAAATGGGTACAATAATAATATTTACCTAACTCACAGGGATGATTTGAACCCTAATTATAAAGCACTTTGAGATCCTCCAGTAACAAAGGGCTAAGAAAATGAAGAAAAAAATATTAAACCAGAGAACACACTGCACTTTACAGATGAAAAATAGGCAGTGCAGAGAGCAGAATTCTACATATTTCTACAGCTGTCATATTTTTAAAAATAAAATACCAAAGCAGAAAATCAAGTAAATATTTAGCTATATTACATTTGGTAAATATAGTAGAAGCCCTAATTTATCTGCAATCCAACCACAAAGGTTACAGCATCTCTCTACTTGCAGTATATTCGCCCTTTGGGCTAATGTCATTAAAGCCATTGATTCCTTTCAAAGACTTTTTGACAAATTAAATTCCTAGAACACAGGACTCCATTAGATGTTTCAACAGCATTTGTTCCATTCCAATATGGTAATTATTTAAGGTTTGATTTTTCCAATCGTCAGCTGGCATGAGGGTCCTCAGTTTGTCTTGGTTTTTTATAAGCACTCTGATCCCAATGTATATAAAAGAATATTACATAAGCTTTTGCTCCCAGGAGTTTGATTCCAAAGATTTCAAGAACATTCATTTTAAAACCATCCAAACAATTCCATTGTTCATCAATGGAAATATGAGAGAGGATTGCACCACCCCACCAAGCAAACGTAGGACTAAGTGCTCAGGTGTGCTGAATTTACATCCGTGCATCTTGGATGGGGAAGAGGTAGCACTGTCTCACCTTTCCATTTCTATAATCCTGGGTTGCCAAAATCACCCCAGAGAAGTCTAAGCTTTGTGCTTTCCACCTCTACCCCAACACACCTCTTATGCCTGAGGGCAAGGCATAGGAGACATAAACCCTATGCCAATTGAGGATTCAACCACACAGGGGCATGGTTAGATTAAGGGCAATTGGGACCCTAGACACACCACAGCATAGAGCCCCACCCCTCATGGCCTCATCCCCACAATGTGGCCCCATCCCCTACGTGGAGTGGCAGAGGCCCTCGTCCCTTAAAGGCAAGAGCAGCAGCAATCCACACACCCCCGCCACCACCCCCATTAATTAGATCAGCAACCAGGGTATGTGCGCTAGAGTAAGACCTGGTCTACCCTTAAAATTTAGGTCGACATAGCCACATCACTCAGGGTGTGAAAAATCCTACATCCACACTACAGGTATAGTCCTCATAGTGTAAAAATTACCTCAGTGAGCTAAGCCTTTTGCACTCTGCTTCTCCTGCAACACAGAATCCCTTGATAGGGTGGCGTTGGGTGTGGGGCGGGGATCTCTCTGGGCAGTTAAACCCCATTCAGATGCCTGGGGCAAGTCACACATTCAGAACTATAGTGCTGACCCAGGCAGACATCTCCGCATTGGTTTACACTCAGTTGTGTTTTCAAGTTTTTCATTGCAATTATGAGAACTAAAGACATACTTTAAAAAAAGAAAAAAGCAGCTGAGATTCTGATGTAATCATGTGATTCCAGGAGCTGGGGTCTAGAACCATCTCTATAGTGCCTATGTCTAAGGGCTTGGCTACACTTGCAAGTTAGAGCACATTAAAGCAGCCCCAGGCGCCCTAACTCCTGAGGTGTCCACACTGGCAAGGCACGTAGAGCGCTGGAACTCTGCAGCTGGAGCACTCCTGGTAATCCACCTCCACGAGAAGCACAGAGCTTGCTGCGCCCCGGCTGAAATGCCCGGGTGTCAGTGTGAACGACATGTTGCATTACTGTGCTGTGATTGGCCTCCGGAAACATCCCATAATCCCATGAAGTCAAGTGGCCACTCTTCTCATTGTTTGGAACTTGGCTGCAGGCATGCAGATATCCCCTTTCAAAGCTCCATTTCTGACAGCCGGCATGCTTATCTGCTCTGGGACAAAGCAAACCATTAGTGTGGAATGATGCTGCTGTGAGAGAGAGAGGTGGGAGGGTAGGGGGATCTGCTGCTGTCTGAACTTACAAGACAGCATGGTGACACACTCTCTGCCCCCCAAAACACACTGTCTCTCCCCCCATATACACACAACACACTCCCTGTCACACTCCACCCCGCTCCCGTTTGAAAAGCACACTGCAGCCACTTGCACACTGGGATAGCTACCACAATGCACTACTCTTTGTGGCGTTGAAAGAGCTGTTAATGTGGCCACGCCAGTGCGCTTGCAGCTGACAGTGCAAACACATGGCAGCATTTTCCCTGCTGCAGTCTCCAAAGGCTGGTCAAACTCTACATCGGCAAGTGAAGCCAACCCCTTAATTTGGCCCTTCCCAGAGGGAAGTCTCTTTTTTTTATTTATTTTTTTATTTGGGTTTTTATTTGATGCAGCTTTAAAATAAGACAGAACTGAATTTCTGGCCCAAATATTTCAATTCTGCTCTCTTAATAATTATTTTATTTACAGAGCACATTTCACCCAGGCATACCAAAGTTGTTTGCAGACAGAATTAATTGAAATCTGCAACAATCTGTGAAGTTAGATATCGTTAGATCTGTTTCACAGATGTGTAAAATGAAGCCCAGAGGGCAAGTGATTGCTCAAAGTCACAGAGTCAGTGAAAGAACTGGGAATGGAACCCAGGAGTCCTGTTTCCAATCCCCTGCTCTGTCCACCAACCATACTTGAGGGCAATTTAACCTACATATCTGCAAATATTTTTTAAATATTAGCTAACAATGAGTGGTTATATCCCACCCACTAATAAGATATTTCATATTGCCAAGCAACTGGATGGCAGGCACATCACAAGAATTCAGAATGAAAGGGGCTTGGAAAGGGAGTTAGCTTTCTTTCAAATGGTGGATCAGAAGGGAAATGATTCATTTGGGAGGTGAATTTCAAACAGGTGGATGAGGCAGGAGGAAAGCACCACCAGACACTGAACAGGCGAGTGGCATCAGACAGCCAGGGAGATAGGACAGCGTAAGGGCAACACCAGTCAATCAAACAGCTGCACAGGGCACTGGGAAGATCAGCATCAGTCACTCAAGAGTGGCAAATGATTGTTAGGCAAGTGGCAAGTGAGTCAGCAGGAGAGCAAGGAAACAGGAGAGCAGAGTCACTTGCTGCTCCTTTTGATGTTAAATGCACCTGCTGGGATTCTGCAGACTTTTTAAACCATTCGGCAATTAAACTAGTCAACTCTGCATGACACTTGCTTTTGCCCTTCTACGAATGTTAAGAATTTTGGGAGGAAAAATATAGAAGCTTGATGAACAATGTTTCTTTTCATTCTATTTGAGTTGGTGCATTTTGATAGTAATGAAAAAGCAATCATAACAATATTAATGCAACACTGGCACTAGGAAACACACCAAACTGAAGTGTAAAGTGCTACAAGCTTTGTCCATTCCCTGCTGACTGAGTTGTGGGCATCTCTGCTCTGAGCACTGGTCTTCAATATTCTCAACATAGGCCACCAAACTAGGTCACACGGGCTATCACCAAAACGCACATACATGCTCCACCATAATAGAACCAACTTCCATGACAACAACCCCTACATTCTGCTGCAGTTTTAACCCTGTTTCCTCTCTTCTCCACCCTGACAACCTCTCCCATACATGCATCACTATGGCTCGTAACTGAAAACACGCATTCATGTAAAATCAGGTGATAACCCTTTTCGAGTGATTATTTTTGTGGATGTGTTTTTTGCTGTTCTTTCCAGGCAGCTGACTCCACTCCCACTTCTCAGCTCCTGCAGTGTTCTCCAGGTGGTCTAGTTCAGAGCCTTCTTCCACAATGTGTGCCTGGGAAGGAGGGAGCTCATAGCTAGCTAGATCAGCTCAACCCCCACAACTCCCTGTGCCCTGCCTGCTGTGGTGTTCTACTTGAAACCAAGTTCACCCACATATGCTTCTGATCCCCACCCCCAGCCTTGGCACAAAAAGGACTCCGTCTCTGGTTCCCCAGCCTCCCAATGCCCTGGCTCTATGTAACTGCTGGGAGCATGCAATTAACTCCTCCTTGGGGAGAAAGCTATAGATAGGGCCCTACCAAAGTCACGGCCATGAAAAACGTGTCATGGACCGTGCAATCTGGTCTCCCCTGTGCAATCTGGTCTTTTGTGTGTTCTTACCCTATACTATACAGATTTCACGGGGGAGACCAGTATTTCTCAAACTGGGGGTCCTGACCCAAAAGGGATTGCAGAGGAGTCACAAGGCTATTTTAGGAGGGGGCTTCATGGTATGGCCACTCTTCCTTCTGTGCTGCCTTAAGAGCTGGGTGGCCGGAGAGCGGCGACTGTTGGTCAGGTGCCCAGATCTGAAGGCAGCGCCCTGCCAGCAGCAGCGCAGAAGTAAGAGTAGCAGTACTGCAACCCCCCCACAATAACCTTGCAACTCTCCCCTCCCGGCGCCCTCCTCCCTGCAACTCCTTTTTGGGTCAGGATTCCTACAATTACAACACCCTGATATTTCAGATTTTAATAGCTGAAATCATGAAATTTACAATTTTTAAATCCCATGACCGTGAAATTGACCAAAATGGGCCATGAATTTGGTAAGGCCCTAGCTATAGAGCAAAGGCAGCTCCTGGTTCCTAGCTGCAGCAAAATAGTGGATTCTATGACAAAAATGCTGAGTTCAATGGCATCTTCAGGACAGGAACCATCTTTTTTGTTATGTTTGTATGGTGCCTAATGTAGCCTACAAGACTAACCTGCTTGCTTACATATATTTATCTTTTCTTATAGTTTAAGTATTGCAATAGGTTTATAGATTTATATTAAAAATAAGCTTGGCTGTAATGTGAGAAACCTACAGGCCAGAAACCTGCATGTTGAGCTAAAGCAAGGTTAGCATATCTATATCTGTGACCTTTTACCCAGAAAGCAAAGTTGACTTTTTAGATTGTTTTTCCTATACCCAAATAGATAAAGTACCTCCGCCTATGACCTTTTATTTAGTCCAATAGACAATGGAGAATGGCACATGGGGGGTTTCAGTGTTGTACCCACAGGCTTAACAAGTACACCACAAGAGACTGATGTGCGTACGTACTTATCATCAGTATGCGCATACATATTAGCCTATGTAACTCCTCATTTCTGTGAGTGAGGAATGAAATTTGAGCATAAGTGGAAGGATTTCCAGCCTTTGCCCTATAAAAGAAGTGAGCCACCTCAATAGAGTAAGCCATTCTCACTTTACTCCATCTCCATTCTCACTTTACTCTATTCTCACTTACTTCCTCCACTCTCTCTATCTATTCTATCTATCTACGATGACAACTACTATTAGTAGGCTATATTTGTTCTTCTTAAACTTTAAGTTTCAAGGGAACTAGGCTATGCTTGGTTTCCCTAAGTTTTATTCTTTGTTCATTAGGTTTTGATTTTAAGTTTAAGATTGTCAAGTACACCCTAAGTTCGCTTTAATAGCTCATAGCATTAGTTTCTTCTAAGCACTGCATCCCTCACTCAAGAATTGAGAAACCTGAACTGCAAGGCTGATCCCATGTATCTTACCACCAGGTTATCAAGGAAGGGTGTGTGTATATTAACCAAAGCTTTGTTGCATATAATACTATATTAGCATATGTATTTTTTGAATAGCAGTAATGCAATTGTAACTTTGTAACTATGGTTATTTTACCATTTACTTACTATTATTGATTTTAATAACAAGTCTTTAAGGCTATATCTGTCTCAGTGCGAGCTTCCTGTCATACCCCTGAGGGTCCTTTGTAAATTCTGTGGAGCCTGATTCGAAACAAGAACTTTTATTTTCAGATCAAACAGATCGGTGAGCCCAAGACCCATACTAATTAATATTCATTATTAATTACTATTAATAGCATTAATTAATTAGCTAATTATTATGATTAATTAAAGTAAACACTAAATATACATTAAATTAATATTAGCAGTACACCCTAAATCAGGCTACACTAGCAGAAAGAATTCTGAGCTTGAGGAAAATACCAAAGCTTGTGGGTGAAGAATGGTAGAGTCCCCAGGATCCTGATAGAGATAAATGGGGACAGGGCCAGCTCCAGGCACCAGCTTGGCAAGCTGGTGCTTGGGGTGGCCACTCTGGATGGGGCAGCAGGTCCAGCTATTCGGCGGATGGTCCCTCACTCCTGCTAGGAGCACAGGACCTTCCGCCGAATTGCCACTGCAGATCGCAATCGTGGCTTTTTTTTTTTTTTTTTTTTTTTTTGTGGCTGCTTGGGGCGGCCATAACCCTGGAGCCAGCCCTGAATGGGGAGCTGTTGCTTCAGGCTCTCTGCAGACTCAGACAGGTTATCTCCACAGCAGTTACACTCAATTCACATTTTCATGGTTGTCACTGCAACCATAAGGGCTAAAAACATATTTTTTAAAGGAAAGCTGAGATTCTGACGCACCAGTCTGCAGCAAGGGATGAATTCTGTGACCACAGCACTACATGGGGCCCCTAATCATAGCACCTTGTTACTACAAGCAATGGTCCGCTGTGACAGTGACTTGGCATTGAAAGGGTCTGTGTCACATTACCTATCTCCTAATCAAGCCATCTATAACCCACTATTCTGAGGATGCACTATATAGACTTTCAGGAACATTTACTGTTACAATGATCCCACTGCCTGTGATCAGTACTTCATTTCTTCAGTGTATTTTTTCAGACTTATTTGTGCCAGACAGTAATCTATTGAAAACAGCAGGGACCGGCTACAGTTATCATGATAGCAAGAGGCTGTAATGTTCCTACGCTGTTGCATCATTAGCATTCCCAAAGGTCAGAAAATGTAAAGGTTAGACAGGCTTTGTTAGGTTTATGAGATCTAGAGATCATGTGTGTGGAAGAAATGCCAATAAATGGGCTTTACGTGCAACCTGTACACATGGTGGAGAATTTAAGGATATGAATTGTCAACAAACTTTAAGCACAAGTTGACAATAGATAGTCTAGAAATTTTTAATCCCTCAAGATAAAATAACTCATTCCATATTATACATTTGTAATACTTGAGTATAATATGAAACACCATTTCCCTTCAAATGTTGCCTGTTTGGCCTTACTAGATCACAGAGAAGAGATTTATTTTTCTATTTTCCCTACTTGTTTTTGTCATCTCCGATAAAAGTGTATCTTGATCACTGCTTTTGTCTTCCAAATGAGTGAATCTCATTGACCTTCCTTATCTCTTGCAGATCCTTGCCAGGAAGATATGAATGGTTATAGATGCACTTTTGTTAGAGGAAGAAAAATTTCAAAGAGCTAGATCCACAGCTCATATAAAATGTATAACTCCACTGACTTCGATAATGTTGTGCTGAGCTTCACCAGTTGAAGATCTGGTTGAAGGTGCAGAAGTTGACTGTCCTGTCCACTTCAAATGCATTTATCCTCAAAAGTATCTGCAGCTTAAACTCTTCTACTAAAATAGCTGAGTGGGAATCAGGTGGAAAACAGCTAGAACTGAGTGAATAGAACAAAAAAAGCATTCCCAAATATATTTGTAAATAAAAATTATCAATCCACTTCACTAGTACCTGCAGTCCTTCAGTGGTGTCAAACAGGGATGTGTTTTGGCATCAACACGCTTTGATGTATTCTTCTCTCTCCTGCTTTGTCACACTTTCTCATTTAGCACCGAGAGAGAAGATTTCTGTACAAGATCAGATGGAAAACTCTTCAATATTGCACGTCTAAGAGCCAAAAGCAAAATCAAACACCTGCTGATAAAATAATTTCTTTTTACTGATGACACAGTGCTCATGATGCTGATGACGCAGTGGAGAGGAGCTCCAGCAGCCGTGCAATCGTTTTGCGCTAGCTTGTAAGGAATTTGAACTAACCATGAGTCCAAAGAAAACAATGATTATGGCACAAATATAAGAATGGCCATACTAGGTCAGACCACCAGTCCATCTAGCCCAATATCTTGTCTTCAGATAACAGTTGGTGCCAGATGCTTCAGAGGGAATGAACAGAACAGGACAATGTATCAAGTAATCTGTTGTCCAGTCCCAGCTTCTGGCAGTTAGAGGTCTAGGGACACCCAGAGCATTGAGTGGTCTAGGGACACCCTGACCATCTTGGCTAATAGCCACTAATGAACCTATCCTCCATAAATGTATCTCATTCTTTTTGTTGTTGTTGTTGTTGTTATCTGGTTAACCTGTTTCAGAGTTGCTAACTATTGTGATTTTAGCATGAATGTCACAATATTAAGTGTTTTTCTTAAAAGCCTCAGATCCTGAAATGAACTGATTACATGAAATGTCAGCTTTCACTTTTTAAAAAAAGTACATTTTCAGCTCAGATGATTGCAGAGAAAATAATGACCCTTTAAAGCTCAAAACCACTATGTAAATAAAACGAACTCCAAACTTATTGTTTTGTTTTTTTTTATCTCATGATTTTTAAGTGCTTGGCAACACAAGCTTAGGTTAACCAGTAAGGAAACAGAAACAATACCAAGCAGATGAGTAATCACATACAGTGAAGAGCAAATACTCACAGGGACCACTATGAAATTTAACTCAAAGAGAGAGCTAAACAACAAACTGTTACCTGGAAATAGTCCCCCCAGCTCTAGAAAAAGACCTGGTGGCTCACCAAGTATATCTTCATCCCTCCTTGGCCTACACGTTCTTTGTTCAGTCTAATTTAAACACCCTTGATATGGCAAGGGTGCCAAACTTTGAGAACCCGATTCTGATCTCACTTGCACCAATATAAAGCCAGAGTAATTTCAGTGAAGGAAATGAAGTTACACCCATGTAAAACTCATGTGAATAAGGTCAAATTCTGAACATCTGTCTGCTCTGCCCTTACAGAGTCATTTTGCTCTTTGGCAAAATCAAGCACCGTGTTATAGTATGACGAGTGGAAATAGAGAAACAGGATCATGTTTCAGGTGGACCTAGATTGTAAGGTACTGGGGTTTAGGAACACAGGCTTGCGGCTGGCTGTGAAATGACAAATGGCAGATTCTCAGCCAGTAATACTGACCTCTCAGCATGGTTAATAAAGCTCTGATTCTTACAAATCTAGCTTATTGCTGCATCACTGAATGTTAATGAAAGGGTTAAAGCAATTGTGTCCTCAGACTAGAAAGAAGTTTTGTCCCTGGATTTTATCTTCCTAATATCACTAGTTGAAAGTAGGGGGTGGTGTGGGAAGTAAGTAACTGAGATGATTTTGTGATTCAAGGATTACTATGTGATACCACTAGTTTAGAGGTATTGTGCATTTTAGGCTAACAGCTGACTTTACCTAGCAATTAGTTTTAAACTCTATCATTTCAGTATAGCTCAAAAGACACTGTGAATGAACAACATTGTTACTCCATTTTCTACTTTAATCAGATTAGTCCCCTGACTTTCTGGGCATTTTTTCCCCAATAATTAAATGATTAATCTTTTGTATTTGGGTGCATGGATTCCTATCCCACTTTTTATGTTAGAAAATTAATGTTCTTTTGCAATATCATTCTGTTAGTGATGCATGAGCTGTTATGCAACAAACATAGCTTCCCGTTGTCCTAAATAAATATTGCTACTTAAAGTAGTCATGTTAAGTTTTGAGATAATTGGATATATATCACCTGCAAATGTTCCTCCAAATATGAAAGCAATTAAATTGGGTAAAATTAAATAGCTAACATTGTGTGCATGTAAAGTCAATAAATAAAGGTGCCATTCCTGCTGTGTTCAAGTTTGCTTATCTTTTTGATCATTAACATGACAATTCAAGCCAACTACGATGCAGCACCATGCTTGCAGTGATTGTCTATTGAGAACATTAAACACTACATTTTCAAAAGAGCTCAACATCCAACAGCTCCCAATCAGGCCTCTTAATCACATCTCTGGAACTGTTATTTACAATATGGCTGTAGTGCACCTAGCACAATGGGGCACAGACTTGTTTGGCCTGCAAGCACTACAGCAATATTAATCTAATAATAAATGACGAGGCCAGGTTTTCAGAAGTATTCAGCAGCACCCAACAGCTCCCATTATTCTGAATGTTTTCTTCTCAAACATGCTGTTTTTCAGTTTGACTCTGGGCTTGGTAATCAGCAGCTAAGTGGTGAATCATATAGAGAGAGCGCATGACAGAGATCAACAGGGTTTTCACCACCACAGAAACAAGGGGGGACTCATCTGACCTTCCTCGCCTCCACACTCAAAATCCTTTAAAATAAGATTCTGCTAGGAAAAGCAGCATTGCCAGGATGACACTGCGGAGTTCCTTCCATGTTTATTGTGCCTCAATTATTTCTATAGCAAATCTGATGTTTACGAGTAAAAAGAAGGTTGGTCACTGCCACTGTCCCAAACTTAACTCTGAATCTGAAAATCAAGGTCTAAGTTCTTTCTATCTTAGCTTACAGTTCTGTTGATGATGCACAAACCACAATAGACTCCAGCTAATGTCTTTGTTAACAAGTGTAAAATAGAGAAAAACTGACTTTAGGCCTGATTCAGCAAAGTATTTAAGCATGTGCATAAATTTGAGTACATAAATTGTTTCAGTGACTGCAATGAAACTGCTCACACACTTAAAATTAGGAACATGGGAGACCTATCCTGCAAAATGCTGAGCACCCGCTGAAGTCAGTGGGAGCCAGCTGCTTGGTGCTTCTCAGGATCAGGTCCACTTTTAATAGGTACCTTGCTGAACTGGGGTTATAACCAGTAAAATAAACAGATATGACTAAATGCATATTGAAAGCAAATCTCTTTAATGAGAAGTTGCCATTTTTATAGTTACTTTTCAGAGTAGAACTATAATTTTAAAATAGCCAGTTCCCGGTTGGTATCTGCCTGGCCAGTGTCCAAAGGGTTAATATCTATGCAGAGAAAACTATCTGTAACCATGTGTAAAATACCATTTTCTCTTGAGGATTTCTGTTCAGTGCCATCTGAAGTTTTAGGCTCTGAAGAGCTACAGATACATAATGTTTTCTATAAACGAGTTCAGATAATTCGTTTGAAATAACTGATGGCAATGGTTTAATGGAGGTAACAGCATGAAAACATATCACAGTTTGCATCATACTGTATTTGTATTATCTATCTTTTTACTTTTAGAACAAAAGGTCATGGCAGTGTTTAACATATTGTATCTTAGTAAAAAAGCATATGTTACTCTTAATTAGTTGTTGTAGTTGCTGCTGTTAATAACATATCCTCCCACTTGCTTGCATAATAAGTTTTTAAAATTCATAATGCAACTTGGTAATGTGTTTTAAATAAAATCTGGCTCCAAAGTAGCTTTGTATATCAACGCTTTTTATAGCCAGCAGGAAGAGTATGAGCACTAGTGATGAGGCAGTTTCAAAAAACACCTGCGCTTCCAATGGCTATTTCAGTTGGACCTCAGAAAGTCTCCTCCAGCTCACTGATACCTCCAGAAAATTAGACAGGTATATGAACCACGATTAAAGTTTATAGATGTAAAGTGCCTGTATCCTACATGACAGATAATCAAAACTATTCATCTTCTATTCTGCACACATGTCCAATGCAGGCCACATATGTGCTTTTTCGTAAGTATGTTTGTATTCACATTATTATCCCTGAACAGGAGGCATAAACCCTATGTCAGTTAAAGCACACGATTTTTATTAGCCTTAGAATGGACCAAGGTACAGAACCCATAGAAGACAACATGAAAAAAAAGGGCAGCTCTTTAAGATATGGAAAAGGCAGCAAGTTTCTGTAGCCATCTCCTAATCCTCTGTTACAAAAGGCACCATAAAAACAGATACTTAGCAATTCCTCTGGGAAAGGGCCAAAGCTGAGCTGTTAGAGGAGTATGGAAAATCCTGTTACATAGGTTTCACGGGGCTGCAGGCTTCAATTCTTAATATAGCCCAAGTTCCAGTTTCATTTCCATAGCAAGATGTTTCAGTGTCTTTACTGATTAGAAATTTCTACCTTTTTAAAGAAGCATGCGAGGTCTGATCTCGCATGATCATAACCAAACAAAATCACTCTCATAGGATATTTCAGGGCATCCCGAGCTGCAGTGGTTCTGCAAGAGCCATGAGACTAGACCCGAAAGCAATAACAGATAAGCAGTAGGAAGTTCAGACGTTCCCAATAATTTCTCGTTTAAAAAAAAAAAGTTAATGTCCTCATTAGACTATAGCCTCTTCCAGCTGTACAACAAATAAGACACTAGTAATCCCTCAGATTCTAGTAGGGCTGCATGTGTACGGAAGAGAGTGGGGAGAGTTTTTAAACACTCTTTTTACCATAAATCCTCTTTAATCAGATATGTTGATCTTCTTTAAACATCCTCCATTGTGTCTATTTTTTTCTGGTATCAGAGAGGCTGGAACTGAACAGACATGGCCAGATTCCCTGGCTCATTCAGCTCCCAACTGGCATAAAGGGACAAGAATCAGCAGTCATCTCCTCTGCTAGGGTAGAGAAGTTCCCAGTGGGCATAAAGCCAGCAGAACTATCCCCTACCCCACCATCTAGGCAGCTCCAGCATATAGAACAGGCATTCTGTGGGCATTCTGCACTCTGGTTATCCCCAACTGACAGAAAGTCTCTTCAGGGCTGTTGTCAGCTGATGGAGCTTACAACAGCCCCTAGCCTCCCTGGTGGCCCTCTCTCAGCTGGATGCAGCAAGGAATTTAAGGCAATATTCTAAATGTGATCACACTGTATTAGCCATATGGAAAGCAGCTGTGACCCCCCTCTCCTGCATGTGTGCATTTTTGCTCAGGCACTAACTTTGTCTGCTGTAATCACATTGATTTTCTTTCCATATTCTATATATAGCTACAAAAGCAAATGCAAGCTTGGGTATAACTTTTTAAAAAATCTGGTTATTGTGGCTTATTGATAAAAATTATAATAAGTCACGGTAAGGCTTAAAGCTGATGTGTCTCTAAAGTATCCTCATTGATTTAATAATTTCCTAATCAGATGCAATAAAACTTGGAGGACAGTGATCTAAGCTTTCCTAATGCTTATCTGAGCTAAATAACTATTTGCCAGCTGATCCCATGAGAGTGGAAGGCAGCTGTCATGTAGTGATCCCTGGGGCTGGGCCACATTGAAGCAGGAATTTTTAGTGATTCTGTCAATATCAGTAAAGCTGGTTCCATTCTATGTGAGACATGCAAAGTAGGGGCTGGTCTTGAGGTTTGCTAATTGCACTCATTGAAGTCAGTGGGACTTGAGGGCATTCAACCAGAAGTTTTCGCCATCTTGCTTCTAAGGGATAGATGACCACATTTGGATAAAATAAGAGTCAACTTTAATCTTCACCCATGAGAGAAACTTTTATGTGATTCATACTAGTATGGCTAACTTCTTTTCCTGTTATATATTATTTCTGTGTGAAACCTGCACCTCCATATGCCAGCCACTACTGGGAAGTGATCATTTATACAATCCATCAAAATATTGTTATTATTTGTATTACACAAATACCCTGGAGTCCCAATTGAGATCAACACCATATTGTGCTAAGTGCTGTACAAATACACTAAGCAATTGTCCCTGCCCCAAAAAGCTGACAATCTAAATAGACAGAAGAAACATTATTATTCCCATTTCACAGGTGGAAAATCAAGGCACAGAGAGATAAAGTTACATATTGTAGGCTACTCAAAAATCTGTGGTAGAGCCAGAAACTGAACCAAGGTTTCTTCAGTCCCAAACCAGAGCTTAGCCACAACACCATCTTTCATTAGTTACTGTTCTAAAATTACTTTACAGTAATCAGATGACTCAGAAAAAAAAATAATGAGGCAGTTAGTAATGTCTTTTCTTTAAGGGATAATAAGTACCACAAATGCGGCTGGCAAAAAGTGACCAAATACACTCCTGTATTCACACCCTACAAACTACTGTAATAATTTTTGTACAAAATATGCCTTGTGAGGTATCATAATAACTAACTGGTCAATAACATCACAGTGAAATGTATGTAGCAACCTTATGTGTAAAGTTATGAAATGCCCCCTTCCCTGTAAGATGTTAAAGGCACATGTTCAAACTCATGTAGTCCCAATTAGGTAGAACTGGTCAAGCAGGCCTGTCTTAAACAAAGGGATGTATGTTTACCCCAGTTTGCATGTAAGCTGTAAACAGAGTCCTCAGACAGAGAAAGGGGGAAGAAAAAAGACAAAGACAATCTGCATTTCAGCATACACAGATGAAAACAAACAGCATGAAGTCTCCTTCCTCCATGTCTCTTTGCTCTCAGCTGGAAAGAACTTTAACTAGGGGGTCAGGCTCAGGAAAATGCTTTTCAAAGGGTGACTGAACTATTAACTCGGGGTGTTTTTTGCTTCTCACCTTATTTCTCCCTGTCCACCTCTTCCTTTTCACATAAGAAGACAAAAGAAAGAGCCGTTAGACCTTGGGAGCAGATCTGGCCTGAAACTTGGCCAGCAATGCTACTGAAAACCTGCGGTAAAAATTTCTCCCTGAACTAAGTCTAGTTTAAGTTTAATACTAGGAAGCATTTTACCTTTATTTCTCTTGTAAACATTTCTGACTTGAATGCCTTATACTTGTACTCACCTAAAAGCTACCTCTTTGTAGTTAAATAAACTTGTTTTATTCTTTAACCAAAACTAATCCAGTGTGGTGAACTGTGTGGGTAACTCCATTTAAGGTGACAAATTATTGTATCTTGATCCCCTTAGAGCTGCAATGGACCTAATATATCTGGACTGTCCATGAGAGGGCTGGACAGTGCAGAACATACATTATGGAGGGGAAATCCGGGGCTGGGAATGTGTTGGGGTCACCCTGCAAGCAGGGGGGCTGTAACATTTTGTACTGTGGAGCCATTGAACCAAACTGTAAACCCAGTATATGATGGAAACCATTTGAACCCAGCAGGTCATGCACCTAGTTCCAGCACCTATGCTGACTGGAAGCCAGAGTGTGGCTGGCGTGTTTCTGACAGGCTGCTGGGGTCGGAGCTGCTGGACTAGGGCTGTGGATATACACAGACACAAAGGGCATGACCTGCCTGCTGTTTAGCTGTTTGTGAGGAGCCCAGGTTGGGACCCACAGCATCAAAAGATGGTGAGGTACCCCAGCTTGCAGGGCTGGCGGTGAAGCCCCTCAGTGGTCTGCATTGCACCCTGGAATGTCACAGCTACACTGAACAGATGATTCAGCAGAAAAAAATAATGACAGAGTTAGGAATGACTTTTCCTTAAGGGATAATATGTACAACAAATACAGCTGGTACCAAAAAACATCAACAACAAATTAATGAGAAATTTCTTCCCTTTTCAATGAAATTTCAAAGGTTTTGAAATGTTTCAATCTGCTTTAATAACAAAAAGGCAAAATAAGTTAACATAAGCAAAAAAGGAAACAGGAAATGCCTGATCTTCGAGTTCAAGCCTTGGCTTCAAGTCCTATAACTTCTGGAGTGCAGCTCATATTTCCTATGTTGTTCTCTCCAGGCTCCCTCCCGTGCAGCCAATTTACAGCCTCTCCTGAGTATCTATGCAAGCGGAGGAAGAAGCTCAGCCAGGGTTCACCAACGACAGCCCATCCCAGATACATATGAGATATACATCCAACTGGAGTGTATTTGTGGCACCTTGTTCTCATTCATTTCTGTTCCCTGTGTGGCTTTCTAATCATATATGCTGTAGTGAGCTAACAAAATCAAGTTTTACTCCACTTCTGTAAGCTCTTCAGAGTCAATGTCATTGCAGAAGAGCAAGTTGGCTTTTCTTGTGTCTCAGGAATCACTAACAGATGAAGTTTTGGTTCTTAGACCCTGTTATGGTGGGTGATGGCTGGTGATGATGAAGAAAGAACACAGCTTGATTGGAAGTCTCCACCTGAATGAGCCAGCAGTGTTGACATTTCAGAAATGTTAATTTTGACCTGACAAGTCACCTAAAACACCACTATATTGTCTGGGAGAAGGGAGTTAATAGGATATTTTTTTTACCTTAAGCTGCCTTTCACAAACAGTGTGTCTGTTTATTTGCTAATGGGATTTGTAAGCAGAATTCGTGGGGGTACAGTCTTTGCTCAATGTGAGGATGTCAACACTAATTGCATCAATATGAATTATTGCATACAAAGAGCTCAAATGGTGAACATTTAATAAGGGGATTTGTGACCTTCTGCACTGTTTCAAGCTCAGCCCAATTTAGTCACGACTAGAGAAGAGTACCATCTTGATCTCTGCGTGGCTGTGTATCTGAAATATATGTTTGATGTGAACTATCTAGTGATAGTTTAAGTTTAGTTCCTAGTGGAAAGGTCAGCCAAACTACTATCAAAATTGGCACTGACTGGCACATGGTTTATATGCAGTGTCGTTGTAGCCATGTTAGTCCCAGGATATTAGACACAAGGTGGTGAGATAATATCTTTTATTAGACCAACTTCTGTTGGCAAGGGAGACAAGCTTTGGCACCTCGTTTGACAGTCTTAGGAGAAAGGCCATGTGAGTGGGCAAAGTCTGGACTAACTTCTCACTTCTAGAAGTAGTCCCTGCAAGACCCTGCTGAGGTGTTGTCACATTAATAAGGTAGAGGGGAGCTTGTACTATTCCAACCAATGCTGTACCAGATCTATGGAAAAATAGAGGACTTCAGTCAACATGGCCCCTTTCATTTCCAGGCTACATGGCTATGCTAACAAGTAGCAACCATTCACTCCATGCAACAATTTTCTGAATGCTCTGTGAAGTTCTTCTGCCATGCTCCATCCTGGTCTTTAGTGTAGAAATCACCCAAGAATATGATGGAAATACATATTCGTTGCATTTATATGATCTCTCTGGTATTTGCTGGGTAAAATAGTTTGTAACTGACTTCTGTAAATTGTTGCCATTATACTGCATACATTAGGTCACTTCTTGGCTACAGAAGGTTCAGTAGCATTACAAGTTGCTGAAGAAAATACTAAAGAGGACTTTCTGCATGATGTCATGATGCACTCCGCAGCCGAAAAACAGGAATTGAAGGAGTGGCAGGACAGCGAGAAGAGGGACCATAAGAACAAAGCGCACCAGAACAAAGCCATGGAGCAGCTCTTAAAAATGATGGACCACCAAGCGCTACTAGCACTATAAATTATGGACACACTCCATGCGCTACTAGCACTACAAACCAAGCAGCTCCGCGCCCGCCCTTCCCTGCAGCCGCGGTCACAAAACTCTTTCCCATATGTCCCCCCAGACACTGCCAACACACTCTTATCAACCTCCTGGCTCCAGTCTGTACTTGCTGCACTCATGCCCTGTCACAGTCCAGCCCTGCGGACTCCCAGTACCCACTGCACTCAACACCCGTCCCTCTGCAGTTTAGCCCTGCTGAAGTACAGTACCCACTCTACTGTTCTCCAAAGGACAAGGTTGCATATGATACCTGGACATACACAAATCTTTAACCATCCTGGGACCCCACCTCCTCCTGGGACCTCCCTTCCCCCATCCTCCACAGTGCTGATGTGTTTTTTGTTTGTCTGTCTTCTCCGGTTGTTGTTTTTTAATAGAAGAATTGTTTTGGTTTGAAAGCAATCTTTATTCCATTAATTGAAAGCAAACAGAACCCCGCTAAGCAACAGGGAATTTTCTTAAACCTTCATATTGCATCGTCTGCACCAATCACAATCACCTCCTAGCTTTACAAACACTGCACTCCCAAGCATAGCAATAAATATTAGTAGCTTTCAGCTTCAAATTGCTGCCTCAAGGCATCCATGATCCTTATGGCCCTGTGCTGCGCCCCTTTAATAGCCCTGATCTCCGGCTGTTCAAATTCAGCCTCCAGGCACTGAGCCTTAGTGGTCCAGCCCTGAGTGAAGCTTTCACCCTTCCCTTCACAAATATTATGAAGCGTACAGCACGTGGCTATAAGCATAGGAATATTGTAATCAGCCAGGGCCAGCCTCCCATATAGTCAGTGACAGCAGGCTTTTAAACGGCCAAAAGCACACTCAACAGTCATTCTGCACTTGCTCAGCCTGTTGTTGAACCACTCCTTGCTGCTGTCAAGATGTCCTGTGTATGGCTTCCTAAGTCACAGAATTAAGGGGTAGGCAAGTCTCCCAGGATCACAATGGGCAATTTGACTTCCCCTACAAGTGATCTTCTGGGCTTGGAAGAAAGTCCCTGCTTGCAGCTTCCTGAACAGGCCAGTGTTCTGAAAGATGCATGCATCATGCACCTTTCCGGACCAGCTTGAGTTAATGTCCATGAAACACCCATGGTGATCCACAAGCACCTGGAGAACCATAGAGAAATACCCCTTCTGATTAATGTACTTCGTGGCTAGGCGGTCTGATGCCAGAATTGGAATATACGTGCCCTCCGGAGTTAGGGAAGCCCATTTGTGCACAGCCATCCACAATGTCATGCGCGTTGCCCAGAATCATGGTCTTTCGGCATAGGATGTGATTAATGGGCCTGAACATTTCCATCAACACGACTCCAACAGTCGACTTTCCCACTCCGAACTGGTTAGCAACCGATTGGTAGCAGTCTGGAATAGCCAGCTTCCCGGAGTAGCCAGCTTCCCCCGTGCAATCGCCACACGCTTCTCCAATGACAGGGCAGCTCTCATTCTCATGTACTTGTGCCGCAGGGCTGGGGCGAGCTCATCACACAGTCCCATGAATGTGGCTTTCCTCATCCAAAAGTTCTGCAGCCACTGCTCATCATCCCAGACATGCATCACGATGTGATCCAACCACTCAGTGCTTGTTTCCTGAGCCCAAAAGCAGCGTTCCACTATGGTAGGCACCTCTGTGAAAGCCACAAGCAATCTCGTGTCATAGCTACTACGCATGGCAAGATCAACATTGAACTCCACTGCCACTCATGACGTGTTAGTGAGAGTGAGCAGCATATTGGTCAACAGCGCGGGATCCATTCCTGCGGACTGAAGAGGCAGGGCGCGCAGTACACAAACTGTTGAAAGATGGTGCCAAATGCGGATGGAAGCACAGGGATTGCTGGGATGTGAAGCAATGCATCACAGGGCATTGGGACAGGACCCAAGATGCCCCGCAACCCCCTCCACCTTCCCACAACTCTTAGCAGCAGAAGAGGAAGAGATGCTCTGTAGGATAGCTGCCCAGAGTGCACCGCTCTGAATACAGCTGCAAGTACCACAAGTGTGAACATGCTGTTGCACAGGCAGCTGATGGTGTGAACACACAACAGCGGTTTCCCTTCAGCGCTCTCTGAGCAGCACTGTAACTGTAAGTAATGTAACTCTTGGCAGAGTTATTTAATATTTGAGATTGTTAGATACAGGGCCGGCTCTGGCTTTTTTGCCACCCCAAGCAAAAAAAACCTTCAGGGAGGCTGGAGCGGCGAAGCAAAAAAAAAAACCAAAAAACCGTGGGGGGCGGCTGGAGTCAGGGTGCAGGGGGACTCCCTGCGCTGCAGACATGGTCCGGGCAGCAGAGTGCGCGCCCCGGCTAGCAGGGGAACGGGGAGGGAGGGGGGGGGAGAGAGAGAAGGGGGGCAGCCGGGGCTTCCTTCAGCGGGGCGCTCACCACACGGCCCCTCCCGCCGCGCCGCCTGTCCCAGGGCCTTCCCCCGCTACTCCGCGCTTCTGCAAGGGACCAGGGATAGGGCGCTGGGGCTTCTCCCACTCCGCCCACCTGGTGCTTTTCTGCCAGAGAGTGGGGTCGGGTATGGGGGCTTCCCCTGCCACCCTGTGGCTTCTGCTGGGGATGAGGAAGGGGCACTGGGAGCTTCCTCTACTTGGGATGGGGTTGGGAGCAACTGGGGGGGTTTCCCCCACCCGGGGGCTTCTGCCAGGGTTGGGGGACCGCTGTGGGGACTTCCCCTGTCCCGTGGCTTCTTCTGGGGTCAGGGGCCATTGGGGAGCTTCCCCCGTCCTGCAGCTTCTGCTGGGGATGCGGTCAGGGGACATGGGGTCTTCCTCCACCCCACCCGCCATGTGGCAGAAGTGGGGGACTCCCCAGTTGGCGGGAACCCCGGGCCTGGGTCCCATGGACCCAGTGGCTAATCCACCACTAGTGTCAAGATGCCTTAAACTAACTTTCAAAGGCACTACAAATTTAAGGGGACTAATTCTACCTGATTTAAACCTCAGGCAATTATGTCAATGGAATTACTGAGGCTATGGCTACACTAGAGAGCTTACAGTGGCGCAGCTGAGTCGCTGCTCTAAACCAACAGGAGAGAGCTCTCACATCAGCTTAATTGCTCCATTCCCCACGAGTGGTCCTAGCTGTCAGCAGGCGAAGCTCTCCCGCCAACTTACCACTGTCCACACTGGCACTTAAGTCGGTAAAAGTTATGTCACTCAGGGGGTGGCTAATTCAACTTAATTGGTAGTGTAGCCATAGCCTTAGGGTATAAATCAGAGCTTGATTTGTCCCAAGGCATCTTGACATCACCTTAATCATTCAGACTCAGGACTGAGCTGCAAATATCATCTGAGTTAACTAACCAGCAGGAGGACTACTTCCCAAGGTTGAATTCATTTAAAAGCTGTGTAAGAATTCATCTTTGATGAAAACCATAATAATGAATCTTATTCTATTGTTCTAATGTTTTGAATCTTTATACAGAGAGCCCACCCTGTGGAGATATATATATATATATTTGTAAAGAATTTTAACTGTTTTTAACTAATCTTTATCTTAAAAAAGAGCCCCTGCCTCTGTTCTGCTGAGAATATTGTATTTGATGAATGCTTTTGTGACTGCAAAGTGGAAAGTGTGCTTTTCTTTGTCATTTTATTATTGTAATCTGTTGCATTGTTAGAATCTAATACTTGAGAACAGAATGTTGTAACTCTTTATATTTAAAGGGACACCACTGGGTGGTGGTTGTTGTTTTTTTTCTTTTTAAAGTTCATTTAGAGCTGGTGAAAGGTGTTAGATTGACAACCCCAGAGACTAGCACTGCAAGCTTCACCCATCCTGCCTCACAAATGTGCCTCAATCTTCACTTGTAAGAACCTCCTGAAGAGCTGAGAGGAGAATGCAGAGCCAGATACTCAGCTGGTGTAAGCTGGCAAGCTCCACTGTCTTCTGTCTCCATTCCCATTGAAATAAAGGGGCTGCTGTCAAATATGGATCAGGCAAGATTGTTTGCACATTCCTTTCTTGGGTTCACAAAACAATGTAGAGTCTGTCATGCAATTTAAATCCATGTTGTCTTTTGAGTTTTGTTCAAGTGTGATTCTATTGGGGAAAAAAAGAAAAATCATGGCTTTCTAATTAAAGGGAACCATGTGCTAAGGATAAAAGAACTTCTTAAAAACTATGTTGATCCAAATGTGTGGGGGGAGAGAGATGCAGTTGAGTTTAAAACACAATATTCAAATATCCACAATATTCACATGGATTCAAAATGAGGCAAATGAGTTCAGACATTCCTAATTTCTAGACTGTTGTTATGTCTCCACCTTAGCCAAGCAACACGTAATTATCTCTTTTAAACTCTTTCAATCTTTCCTAAATAAGTTGATACCCATATCCCCCTAACATTTTTTATTCTCCTGTCTGAATACCCTCTCATTTGTCCATAGCTGTCTGACTCCAAGATGCCCAGAAAGGAATGCAGCATTCCAGGTATAGTTGCACATCAGCTGTAGAGAGAATTCTTACATCCCTGCTCCATGACATGGTGCCTCTAGTTATGCAGACTAGAAGTGCTCATATTGCTCTAATTAGCTATTAAACAGTCCACTTCACTTCTTTTTCTAGTTTTCTTGCTGTGTTCCTGCTGTTTCTTCTTCTCTCAGATTTCACAGAAAATGCTCTGTAATTCACTTATAATTAAAATACAGTATACAGACTTTTAAACAGATAGACATCATGTAACCAAATCCTATCCATTGTGGCTCAACAAAACTCTTTTATTACAAATATAACCTTAAACATTTATTTAAGGTTACGTTTCAACTAAACCCAAGCATAACTTTCTGAGGCATCATTTAATGTCATCCAAGGGTACATAATTAGAAACAAGCTTCCTAAAGCCACATGGCAATTCTTTAACTGATTCTGCTCCCATTAAAGTCAATGAAAGGTTTACCATTGTTTTCAATAGGAACAGGATCAGGTCTTTACATACAAGATTGTGCGTGTACTTCGACACATTTGTCCCTCTGAGCAAACATGCAGAGACTTTAATATCACCCCCTCAGAAAAATAAAGCTATAGTATATTGTAAATCTCAGAGGAAGCATCCCACAGGTTCTATTTTAACAACCCTCTTTAACAAAAGCTCGCAGTGAACATTAACTTTTTCTAATGGCTTAATTAAGGAGAAAGATTAGCAGAGACTGTGGAATATGGTCATTTTCTCCGCCTTTTAGAGAGAGCAATAAAAGCTAGTGAAATCATGTATTTACTTAGTGTGTATAGGTGTTTAGAATCACACTGCATGGAGCCCGGTGTTTGCAAGGTGGAGTGGTTGTGATAAAAGACTTCCCATGGAATGTCATTCGGTGATAAACATAACCAAATTCTCCAAGAATCTTTCCTTTCCTCCATCAGAGATAACTGTTTGCCACAACCCTTCAAATCAAGGAATTACACTCTAAGCCAGCAAAGTGCTTGGGCACCTAGTTATCTTTAAAGACATGATTAGTGCCACTGACTTCAATGGGATTATTCATGCATAAAATTAAGCAAGTGCTTAAGTGCTTTGCTGGATCAGGGCGTTAAAGGGGGTTGTGCACCAATGCTCATTGTTTAATCCTCTCATATTCAGTAAGATTATTTCAGTGCTCAGCATGCCCAGTTTCTTTCACCTCCCTGTAGGTAGTAGGTATGACGGCATTGTGTACTTTCTGTATAGCAGGGTACTTGGATGGGGGTCGTTTCTCATTTTCTTACGCTGTTTATTAAGAATAAAAATTTTGGAAGTGGCTAAGTCTCATTGATTTTCCATGAGATTTAGGCTCTTTAGTATCTAACTCACTTTTGAAAATGGGACTTAGGCTCCTACATTATTTAGGTACTTTGCATTTTTTACCCTGAAAGAAACTATGGGACTTAACTGTAATCATGGGAAAAGATATGCTGCATATTGAAGTTTAGTGAAATTTGCAAAGTAGAGCAGGAAATCTGATTTCTTGCTAATTGGTCTATGGGCCAAATCTTGCAGTCTTTACTTAGGCATGTGATTGGAAGCTATGCCTCAGTAAGGAATGTGTATGTGTTATATAATAAGATACACCATTTCGCCTCTTCTTTCCAACGTCTTTCAAACCAGTATTCAGAGTTACACTACACTGTTTTTTTTTTCCAAAAAGCACAGGAATAATCGCCTTATGCCACACTAATTTATAATCCCTGATTCAAGGTTTCTACAGAGGAACTAATTCTTTAACCTGACGAAGAAAATAAGTAAATAAAGCTGATATTTAATGAATGCTTGGCAGGTGGCTGGTAAAAGATGGTATATCAAAAAATAGCTATTTATTGATTTTCAGTTAAATGAAACAAAACAAGATGCTTTCTCATTCTAGCACATTCATAGGACCTATTGCTGTCCAAAATACAAAATGTTTTTACAAAATAAATAATAAATCTTGCACAGACCGAGCTTTCCAGCTTCCATAAAAAATACTTAATCTGATTCTTTCTACATAAATTATTGTTAAATAAAGAAAGGAAAGGACTCCTCAAACCTTAGTAGTTTTTTTCTTGTAAAATAAATCCCGCACTTCAAATGTAAAAGACTGTGTCAGATTCCCTAGCATTTATAGTGTCTTTAATACATCATGTAAGTTTTTCAGTGCTTTCTCTAACTCTCACTTTCCCTATCAGGCTGTCTGTGATGATGACTGTGTAATCTTCTGTTTTGAAGCTGGCACCCACAATCAAGGCATTTACTGAACAACCAAGTCTTTCCAGAAATGAGCTAAAATTGCAAGGCAACGTAAATGCCAAGTATGATGGGAGGAGTGAGCATTTCCTTAGGTAGGAGATCTCACAGCTAGGCAAGGCAGTATTCTTTTAAATGTCCCTTGTCAATGAATGTGTCTGTGATGCTGACAAACCAGGTGCCAGTTCTTACCAAGTCTTTAGGCCTCAGCCAAGCACTGGCAAATTCATTGCAGAAAACCAGTCTAGCTCATCTGTGTGTTGGTATGGGTAAGATGAGTATTAGACTTATAACAATGTGTTTAGCTTTTAGAATTTGAAACGCTTCTAAGTTCTGCATGCATTAATCTCACTTATATCTTTATCACATGCTATAAGGTAATATTTAAGTTTTTGCTATATGATGGTAAAATATGTTTGCCCTGAAACTGTCAGTCTGTCAGAAGGGATCGTCTCCTGCTCATTAAGAAGGATATCAAAACTAAATGGGCCATAGTGGGACATCACAATACAAAGAATTTGTTAATTGTCCCTTCATACTCATGAAGAGACTATGTGCAAAAAGTCTCAACCAATCAGCTTGACTTCTGGAAGAAGGAAATAAAGATAGTGAACAAGAAAATGTTTCATCTCTTTTACTGAGACATTCAGTGCTGACAGATTGCTGCAACTCTATCCCCTTTTGGAACCCCAGACTGTAACTCATTTGTGTATATATGTTTGCCTGTTTTAACCTGTAAATAACTCTATCGTTTCTTTTCTTAATTAATGAATCCTTAGTTGATTTACTCTAGGATTGGCTACAAGTGCAGTCTTTGGCATGAGATTTAAGGTACAAATTGATCTGGGGTAACAAATTGATCTGGTCTCTTGGGACTGGAAGCAACCTGAATCTTTTGTGATCTTTGGTGTCTAGCGGCCAACTATCACTAAATCCATCTTGCCTGGGTAGCAAGATAGACTGGAGTGCCCTAGGGGACTGTCGGTGACTCTGTAAAACTGTTCTAGTGCTTCAAGAGTTCACGCTTGTTATTGGGTTGGTGAAATCTAATTATAGAACATACCACGAGTTTGGGGTATCTGCCCTGAGATTGGCTGTCACAGTCATGAACCATTCCAGGCAGCATCATAGAATATCAGGGTTGGAAGGGACCTCAGGAGTTCATCTAGCCCAACCCCCTGCTCAAAGCAGGACCAATCCCCAGACAGATTTTTGCCCCAGATCCCTAAGTGGCTCCCTCAAGGATTGAACTCACAACCCTGAGTTTAGCAAACCACTGAGCTATCCCTCCCCCCATTTGTTATACTGAGCCTTTCATAATCTGGCATAAATCAGACACTCCTGAAACCCACTGGAAAAGCATTAGGCTCCTGCTTGTGAGCTGCTCATAGCCAATAAGTTACAAAGTCAAATAATGAGTGTAATGAGCTAAAATTATAGGTGTATGCTCTTATCCATGCATTGTGTGATATCACTGCACCAAGTTCAGTATTTGCTAACAATACTTACCCAAATACACCAGAATCTCACTTGTCCACAAACCCTTCCATTTGAATTAATAATCAGCACATGTAACACAACAGTTCCACTAGCTCCTACATTCACACTCCTGAGCTCAGGTCCAGAAGTATATGTCAGAGATTCAGAACTGCTGCTACACTACACTGCTCAAGTACTGGGGGGTTTTCATTAATTTTCAAAGAAAGTGCCCAGTACAATTCCCTGTCAGCCACAGAAACACATTTTTGTTTTAAATACAACAAAATTAGTTTTCCAGTGTTTAACTAAAAATAGACTCTACTTTCTTCCTCCCAGAAACAAATCCCTATGCCCATTGTCCCCTACCACCAAACCTCTGGGGTCAAAGTTAATTATGGCTCCATATTCGGCTTGCTTTGTGTCATTCCTTAAGAAGGCACAGTTTTGCACTTCCTTCTCTTGCCTTGTGTGGAGAGGATTCATAGCCATAAGTCCGCCCACTCCCTGCCTCTATTTTGGTGGCTTTTACCACAGGAGGGAATAGCGGGAAGCCGCACTTTTGCACAGCAGAGCTCTTTGTGTCCCCCGCTTTGCACATCCATGCAAGAGTTAGCCACAGTCTGGTTCTGTAAATCAAATTACCTTGGTTTTCTTTTGCTTGCAGGAGAAGCAAATTCTAGAGTTAAGGACCCTCTGCTGATTATAATCTGCCTCCAGGCACACAGCTCTGAAGACTGTCGTTTCCAGCATAACATCTTGTCACAATAGCCTTGGTGCTGCACAGAAAGAGAGGTGTCCACTGATCAGGAAGTCAGACATCCCAATTCTGTCACCTGCACCTACAATGAATTGTGGGTAGAAAACTGGAGACTTGATTAAGATTACAAAATCAGGTCCATAATTTTTCAGTGGCAGCATTTTTATTGATATGACTTAGATAGCATTTCTGGGCTTTGCAGAAGAAGTGGTTGTGACCAGAAGCACCCCTATATTCACACCCTAGAGAATTGTAATAATCTTTGTACAGAACATGCCTTGTACGTTATCATTTGAAAACTAATAACTCACTGGTCAATAATATCATGGCAAAATATATGTAACCACATTATATGTAAAGTTATGAATTCCCTCTGGATGATGTTATTTTTTCAAAACCAGACAGCCCTGCCTAGGCAAAAGTTATTAAGTGAACTATCCTAAATGAAGGAATGTGTATTTACCTCAGTTTGCACATAAGTAATAAACAAGACCATCAAGAGCAGTAGGAGGAAATGACAGGAAACAGACCAATTTCCATTACAGCAAACACAAGTTGGAGGGAAAAGAAGAACATGGAGCCTACTTTACCACCAGACTCCATGTTGCCTTCCTCACTGCTAGAATAAACTTTACTTTGAGGGATGACCTTCAGCAGAATCCATTTCAAAGGTTCATTGGAGTATAAAAGAAAGGGGCAGAAAACCTCCAAATATCTCTTCACCAAAGAAGACAAAGGCAGCAATAATTTTTGGTCTCTGGCAAACATCCTGACCAAGGAGAGAGTCACTCTTCATCTTGCTGGAAGACTTTGAGTGAGAAAGGTCATCTTGAACGAAGCCTTGAACTAAAACTTGCTAGATTAAGTTTCAGACTTTTATATTTTGTTTTACTATTAATCTAAACCAACAGCACTGTGTTTGTACTAAAGTGAATGTTGGCTCCACTTAATGTGGCAAACTGGTGTGTTTTGTCTCCTTAAAGGAGCAAATGAACCATAATATTTCTCTGAAATACTGGGTGAGACCTGCATGTTGGTAGGCTGTTTGGGAGCAGCCCATGTTGAGATCTACAACAGTAAAGTATTGCGAGGCACCCATGGTTACAGGGCAGATGGTGAGACAACCTCTCACTGGTCTGGATTGCACCACAGAATGTGACAGGGTATTTCATCTACTCCATTTGAATTCTCTAATTAACCATTTTCATAACCATTTTTTTCCATTCTCACTTTCTCTTCGTAATTTGAACAATTAGCATGACATTATGAAGCTATGTTGTATGTGTCTACATTCTGATCAAAGTCATAAACCAAATCAATTATCCCAAATTGTTCTGAGCAAAATTTAATTTTGTCACCAACTTGTCAAGTACATCAATCAGATGTGACTTTTTGGAACCTGTATCCCTTTCCTAGTTAGCTGTCTTGCCATTACCCCTACTTTAAAGAACACAATTATGCACTGAAGAATAGTTATGTGTAAGAGTGGTTAATAGGATCCTGTCAGCGTAGAGATATTATCTTCTTTCGGTCCAGTATTCAAATTTAATGCACACAATCCTTGGTTTTTAGTGCATCATGTGTGTAAAGGACTAGGGTGACCAAATGAGAACTCGAAAATATCAGGACCGATGCAGGGGGAGCACCTTTTTAGGTGTTACACTCAAACCGTATGGGGTTTCTGCGGCAGTTCGGCGGCGGGTAATAAACCTTGCCACCAAAGAAAGAAGTACCTGCCGCCGAAATGCCGCCGAAGACCATCAGCAACTGAAGGACCCGAAAACCCGGACGTGCCGGGTGAGTGTAACAATTCAAAAGGCGCTCCCCCTGCCTGTCACCGCCGCAAAAAGAAAGAAAGAAAAAAAATCCGCCCGAAACAAAATATCGGGACAAATGGCGTCCCGACCATGCTTCGGTCGGGACGCGGGACAAACTTCTCCATATTGGGACAGTCCCGATTTTATCGGGACGTCTGGTCACCCTAGTAAAGGACACATGGTAATTTACTAAACAAGGGGATAGTGCTGTTATGCAAGGTGATACTGTTTGTTTTTTTAATGCAGAAGCCTCATAGTGCAGAGCAATTTTCAAAGGAAGATGACAACCAGGGACACTGCTGTCTATCTCCACATGAAATTTAAATAAAATTGAAATGTGTCTCTCAAGCAATGCATCTACATATCTATACACCATGTTATTCTTCCAACTATACTAATTATCTGAGTGTCCACATACTGAAAGGCAACAAATCTACTGACACTCTTGTGGGAGTGGATGTCTTACAGGATTAATAAAGGGATAACACAGCCTTTTAGTTCTAGGCTTTTTTGACATGCAATCTAGGGCAAACTAATAGTGGCTGAAAATTATCTCCATCTAAGGGTTGTTAAGGAATGAGCTAGCTGTAAATGAGCCATGGAGACTGAAGTGATGTTTCCAGATCAGCAGTAGGACAGTGTATGGATGTTTTCACTTCCTGAATCCCCAATCCAAGTCTCAAATAGGTGTAATCTCGGCACTCTGTGCCAGTTTAACTAACAGGAAATGGACAGAAAATGCTAGGATACATCACAGTATTGAAGAGAATAATCCATTTTATAAGTACTCTCCATTAGCATGAAACTTCTCTAATGTCCCATTGCTCTGGAAGCTGCGTGGACTCAAGGGACTGGTAATGGGATAAGGAGTCATAAATCTCCAGATCAGATCAATTTTGGTTGTGGTGGTCATGGTGGTCAGAAACATTCAGAACTCTTATCTCCCTCCACCACTTTTCACTGCACTTCTGGGTTCCAGCTAGAAGTGAAAGTGCTGAAGCAGTGAGAGGCAGAATTGTTCCCATGGCATTTGGGGCTTGAGTGACAGCAGAAAGTAAATATCATCTCACAAGAAAGCCCAGTCCTTCATGAGTTTTCCTGCTCCATATAGCTGGCAGAAATTCAATAGTTCCAATAAGAATAGTCATTGCTATTTACGTGGCACAGTGGGTTTACAGAATGCTGCACAGCAGGTAAAGGGCACAAGAACAATCACAGATTCCCTATCTGGAAGAGTTTACAATCTGAAAACAACAGTACAGTGCTGGAAGTCTTCATAGACCACTTCAGAAGACACTGGAAAGAGAAGAGGCAGGATGCTTGGAAGCTGTTCCAAAACTAAGATTATGTCTAAAATGTAGTCTCAGCCCATGCTTCTAAAAGTTTTTCCCTAATACCCTGTAACATCCACACACCCTTAAGCATATCATTATTTGCTCTTGAACCCATGCCTGCACAGTATTGGTTAAAGCAGAGGTAGGCAACCTATGGCACAGGTGCCGAAGGTGGCACGCTAGCTGATTTTCAGTGGCACTCACACTGCCCAGGTCCTGGCCACCGGTTTGGGGGGCTCTGCATTTTAATTTCATTTTAAATGAAGCTGATTAAACATTTTAAAAACCTTATTTACTTTACAGACAACAATAGTTTAGTTATATATTGTAGACCTATAGAAAGAGACCTTCTAAAAAGGTTAAAATGTATTACTGGCACGCGAAACCTTAAATTAGAGTGAATAAATGAAGACTCGGCACACCACTTCTGAAAGGTTGCCGACCCCTGGGTTAAAGCCTGAGCATTAGCTCAGGTTGGAATCTGCCCACTTTGTAGTGAGGATGCAGGCAAGATCACATGAATGTTGATAATCATCCAATGCCCTTCCCACAATTCCCCCAAAGGGACAGACAGGTTATTCCACACTTGGTACAATTAACTGGGAAAGAATCCTAGAGCATCTCAGAACAAAGAACCATAGGATAAGCCCCCCCACACACACACACACACACATAGGTGAATGCAGAAACAATGAAGGCACAGTGACACAAGTAGGACTTTGGGAACACTCATATTTGGGCTAGGCTAACCTAATGAAGGCACAGTGACACAAGTAGGACTTTGGGAACACTCATATTTGGGCTAGGCTAACCTAAGTGCTCAGATCTTGGTTAAATGTTCAATGTAGATGTACCTAGGACATCATAAGTAAGAGGTGCCGGAAGTGAGAGGAGGTAGAAGACAGAGGAGATGTTTGGGTGGAACTATTAGTCCATGGACCCTTTCCTCCTTCGGCAAAGCAGGTCTGACATGGGGAGGAGTGTACACTGGGTATGTCCGGGGCCAACAGACTTGTGACTCACAAAGGTACTGTGTCTGCCTCAGGCACACTGTCTCTGTCTAGGACCAGCTGCAGCTGAGCCAACCCCTCCTTATCCCACAGTGCAGGCATTGGCTTATAGCCACTATCCTTCCCTTTATTTTTAGCTGCATTCGCTCATGGGTGTGTCACCTGTGTATGTGTCTCACAGGAATATGAAAACGTCTTGCAGATGTACCAAGTGTGCCATATTTTGTTCACTTTTTGGTTCATTCAGTCCTCTCCTGCTCTAATGCTGTATCACATGTGATGTTAATCCAGCTAGCTAGTTGCTAGGAATAAGCTCCAGTTTTTCTTTAAAAAATAAATAATATTGAGTTTTCATGTGAATGTACTGTGCAAAAAAATGGATGTTGCCTCCATTACCTTCCAGATATCAGCCAGTAGGGGGCAGGCATGTATTGGAAAAGGTGGGACTCCTTCCTCTGCTCTTCACAACTTCCTACAGTCATGTTGACTCAGGAGACAGAATTTCAACCTCTACTCTTCTGATGATTTGCAGATGGTGGGTTTCCTTTTTAAGCACAATACAGTATACCTTGTGTGACAGCTAGATAATCAGAACTAAAAGAGTCTGCATGAGAAAAGAAGGTGGAAGAAGGCCATTGGTCTGTCTGGGGAAAATGCTGAAAACACAAATAAGTAAGAAGGGCTCTGCTAAAAAAGTAGTATAATGAACAGAGATGGATGCCTGGGTCTCACAAACAATGTAAGATTTCCCATCATAGCAAATGACTTTCAGAGTTGTTCAGCTGCTAATGAAACCTTGTGGGAATGCACGAAGGTGACCCCCGATGGAAGAAAATATAAAACAAGATGTGTATAAACAACCATCCCCAAATCAAGTTTTCTATCTGATTGAAGTAAATGTTAACTCTCTAAACAGCACTCTATCAAGCATGGCTTTCAGCCTGCTGCCTCGGGTTTAGCCAAGCAAACCATCAATACTACTGAGCTATCATTTTCCTAAAATGGATGGGGGACTGAATTACTCAAGGGCAAAGGGACACAGAACCTTTTGCCTCTAAATTGCTATTTCTAATCTAGCCCAATTCAGGAGCATCTTAAAGTTAATCCCACCCACTTGCTGCTTAATGGCCAGTGTGAAATGAGTTTGGTGTTCTTGCTCCATTTCCTACTGAACAAGTATCTATGTTACAGATCCATTATCACAGCTAGCAGTAACCTCACTTGGTCTATCTATCTATCCATCTATCTAGTTTCTTGCTTTTGCCACCCATCTCCATAGTATTTGGCATACTTTCTCTTGGGTGATATTCAAAAATATCTTTTCCTTACTTAACTCCCATAGGTATAGTCCCTTCAGTCAAGTGCCAGACATACTGAGGGTCAAGGTGAGGAATGAAACTTGTAGTGTTGCTGCCCATGGTATCGATGAAGAAGACATTACTCTCCAGATCTGCCAATATAGCACCTTTAACCATCATCAAATTATTAACTGCACGCACACACACACACTCATTTGGCAGAATACTCTGGATAATACAATAAGAACTAAATGGTAATGGAGAGGAAAGGAATTATCTCCGCTGTGCTGCAAAAGGACAAATCCAATGCCTAATCTGATGCAAACTTAATTACTTTTTGTTAAACAAAAGGTAAGAACAAGCAGAAAAGTTGCTGTTTTGGGCACTTACTGCTTTCCTCAGAACCAAGCAATTACATTTGCTTCTGATACATTTTGAGCACGTCTCTTATTTTGGTGTGGACCAGAGATGTCTCTTCAATTTCTGATAAGAAACTAAGCACCTCATGCTTAAAGTAGCTCTCTGTGCCCGCCTGCTCTCCTAGCTTTTGCTTTTTCAAGTTTGTTTCTGATTGTCTCTCTCTCTCTCTCTCTCTCTCTCTCTCTAGTTGGGAATTGGTCCTGCTTTGAGCAGGGGGTTGGACTAGATGACCTCTTGAGATCCCTTCCAACCCTGATATTCTATGATTCTATGATTCTCTCTCCTGATTTTAGTTCACAGATCCTCATGCAGGACAATGCTTGTTAAATTCACCAGTTTAATGAACTATCTGTCCTCTTAACTGCTTTTGGCCAATTCAGCTTCACTAATACCCACTCTCATGTACATAGCACCAACAGCCTGGAGACTCTTAAAAGTACTTTACAACTTATGGATAAAATTCTGGCTAACGCACACAGGTACATTGGGCTTGGGGGAAGATCATGCTGCCAACCTCCCTCTATTCCAGTTGTGCACCTGCACAGGAACCCTGCCTTTGACCTACATAGATTATCTCTGTTCAGCCACTACAGCTCCCCCGCCACTGTATTTCCAGGTTCCCTTCCAATAAAAGCCAAAGTTTGACTCTATAGATGCTTATCTTGTCTACTTCCTGTGGTGTGAAGGGCAGCAACCAGACAGACAACAAACTATGCAACAGAACAGGGATACCATCTCAAACCCCTGCTTGTTATATGAAAAGTGTTGTGGGATCTTTAAGACCCCTATTTGAAAGAGTATCCCTTTGGTACGTATGAAAAAATTGCCAGTGCATCCATATGCACATTCAAATAGAGATTTGGCCATGGAAACTGGCCTCAGCAGTATCTAAATTCCCTGGAACCACCCGTCTGAATCCCAGCAGGCTCAACTTCTCCCTTCACCCTTCTGCAATGGATGAGCTGAGATCCATACAGTCACTTTCAAAAGAGCCCGTACAGACTGAGATGCTTTCTGAGTCTGAAACCCATGGAGTTACAACAGGGCTGGATTTGGCCCATGGTCTTATGAGCACAACATGCATGTGCAGTGACATTACTGAGTCAAACAGAGCCTGACCAAACTGTAACAAATCCGAACAAGAAATTTAAGAAATAATGTTTCTGGCAACCTGTATAGCTGTCCTAATAAACCATTTACAGAGTGGTGTCTTTCTATAGATCTCCGAATTTGTATAAATGGTGCCACAGCCTATTTTTACCTTTGATATGTACAGCCACACTGGCATTTGTGTAGAGATTTGGAAGGCTGCTGTCAAATCAGTGAATTAATAAGAAGAGCAGCTCTATCCTACACTGTCAGCATTTATGGATGGTGTCCCTGACAGCCATCTGTCAGTTTTTGATATTGATACCAGAAAATGAGCCTTGGAATTACATAATAGTTGTAGCTTTTCAGAAGTGATCCATTGCATGTACAGTACACCAGGGAGAAGAGGAAAAGCTGGGGTGAAGTGCTCCGCCAGTGAGAGATCTACGCTGGACTGGCAAGTGCAAAGCAGCTTAAATAATGTCAGCGAGTAGCTTGAAATCATGGGAAATGGGGGAGATATATTCACTGCAGAGAGAAGAGCAATATTTGTAGAAGGGAAGAATAAGGCCCTCTTAGAGATCTCTGGTGGTATTTTTATGAGCCAGATTCCCTACCCATGGCAAAGTAGATCTGTAACCGGATGAGATGACCCTTTAAGGGGACTGGGACTCAGCTGCACCTGTACCATACTTAGCTCAGCTCTCCAGGTGGAGCTAATGAGTGATAAAGGGTTAAGTGACTAAGAGCAGGTCTGCAAGGGAAGAAATAAGAGCAGTCTGTAGCTCAGTAAGGGGTTGCTCAACAGAAAGGAGCGTAGTCCTGGCAGATCAAATGATGTGTGCAGGGAGATGAGCCTAGGGAGTCAGCTCTCTATAAACAGTGGGAGGCAGCCAGGGGACTGGGAGAATAGGAAGATGTCCTAGGAAGAAGCAGGCCAGATGGAGGCTTTGGGGACATACAGTCCAGTTGTTTAGAGTTCCTGGGGCTGGGAACTATAGCAGAGGGTGGGGGTGGATTTCCCCCAACCTGCCTGTGTCCCCTTGAGTTGTTCCACCTGTGTTTGTCAGCAGGGTTGGGGAGAGATCCTGCAGTATGGCTGCTGAAACTGTGGGGAAATGCACATGATCTGTACTGAGAGCAGCAGCAGCCTGAGATATGCTTCTCCTTTTGATGTGCAAGGTGCCCTCCAGGCAGAAAAGAAGCCACAGCCCCTGCCCAAGGAATTCTGGCTGCTTGTGCACCGTGCTGGGATAAGAACAACACCCCTTCTAGTCAGCCAGTGGAGCGTCTCACCAAACAGCCTGTTGCTCTGATAACCAGCTGTTGTCAAGTTTGCATTTGTCTACTGGGTACTGCAAGTAAAAGTCATGGGCTAAATTCTGCTTTCAGTGTAAATCCAGAGTAACTCCACTGAAGTCAACAGTATTACTCCTCCCTCACACTAGTGTAAATGAAAGCAGAATTTGATCCCTCCCTCACTAGCTAAGGAAAATAAGAGGGATGGAAAGGATCTTCCAGTGTGACAAGCAGCTTTAGTCTGAAATGGGCTGGCTTTCTGCCCCATCAAGCAAGAGCCTGGTAGTGTAGTTATAGTGCTGCAGTGTTGCTCAACAGGGACCCCTTCAGATTAAGGTGCAATGCTGTTAGGTAACAAAGTCCCCTCTAGTTTTCCTCAGTCAGAAGGATGGTGGTTGTGATTTAGGGCCTTTAAGATGGCAGGGTGAAAAAACATTGTAGAAGACTCCTCAGATGTAGGGGAAATACAGCTCTTTAAACCAGCATTTCTTAAAAAGAACAGGAGTACTTGTGGCACCTTAGAGACTAACAAATTTATTAGAGCATAAGCTTTTGTGGGCTACAGCCCACTTCTTCGGATGCATAGAATGGAAGATATATTGAGGAGATATACATACACACATACAGAGAGCATGAACAGGTGGGAGTTGTCTTACCAACTCTGAGAGGCCAATTAAGTAAGAGAAAAAAACTTTTGAAGTGATAATCAAGATAGCCCAGTACAGACAGTTTGATAAGAAGTGTGAGAATACTTACAAGGGAAGATAGATTCAATGTTTGTAATGGCTCAGCCATTCCCAGTCCTTATTCAAGCCTAAGTTGATTGTACCTAGTTTGCATATCAATTCCAGCTCAGCAGTCTCTCGTTGGAGTCTGTTTTTGAAGATTTTCTGTTGTAAGATAGCCACCCGCAGGTCTGTCATTGAATGACCAGACAGGTTAAAGTGTTCTCCCACTGGTTTTTGAGTGGGATACCCCTGCGGGAGACAGACTAACATGGCTGCTACTCTGAAACCTGTCATTTCTTAAAAGTACAGTACGATGTACACAACAAAAAATGATCTAAAGACTTATATGCCAGACATTCAGCTGGATATCAGTCCAGCTATGCTCATTCATACCAGTTGAGGATCTGGCCCTCATTAATATGTGCCACCTTGTAAGTCTTCATTAAAAACCAGACCAGACTTGAACCACGAACGTGAATTAAAAGCTATAGAACACCACCGGCCATCTTTGGTAATGTCACAATGACTTTTGAAAGCCTCACTGACTTAAATAATTCTATTATTACATATTACATATTATATTTCACCTACCGAACCCTTATTTCATTTTGGTTTTCCCAGACTGACACAATAGTGTGCTATTAAATGTATATACATGTTAAGCCCTGTGTATTTTTTTACGTAAGGAAAAAAATTTAATAGATGCTACACAATGGAAACAACTATTATGGAAAAGCTGCAGCACTGTTACAGTATCTTTGTTGTTAAAGATGGAAAAAAAGATTTGAGGAAAATACTCCTTGTGTTCATTAAATTATCATAGTGGGTACTTAATTTTATCTTTAATTTCCCTTTCTGGTAGTTGCTGAGTTTTTACATTAAGAGCAGATATAATCAGAGTCTGTTCAAGAAACTTGGAATAAAACAATTGCTGACATAACAGAAAACAATTGCTGACATAGCAGAAAACAAAAAACATCAGTAAATCATATTACTTCTGCAATATATACTAATAACATTTGTAACTCTAAGTAAAATCAAATATTGTACCTAGCAATTGCTCTGCAAATCGGTCATGAGGCACCTTGGATGCCTTTTTGTAGACAGTACATGAATGCAAGATTAAACCATGCGCAGATGAGATCTAGCACTCAGGATCATCTCCATTAACAAAAGTATTGGGATTCTGTTCTGATTTATCATCCGAAGAAGTGGGCTGTAGTCCACGAAAGCTTACGCTCTAATAAATTTGTTAGTCTCTAAGGTGCCACAAGTACTCCTGTTCTTTTTGCGGATACAGACTAACACAGCTGCTACTCTGAAACCTGATTTATATGAGTGTGCCTCCATTTACCCCAGTGGATTTACAGCTGAGTTTAAATGAGATTAGAACCAAGCCCTTAAATTCTACCGCTAAGACTATAGGAGAAACTCTGTTTGTTGTAACTAGTATAAAGGTGTTTATCCTTTTGGGAGCCAACAACCAGAGGGTGACATAGTCACAAACACTTCATCAGGTGGACCCTCCTGTGTGAGGACAATGGTGCTCATCATGCACACTCTTCCATTATATTACAGTACAATCTTCTTCTAGTATTGATATTGTACACAGAAATAGTCAATACCATGCAATTTCCATTCAGATGATGGCTATGTACAGCTCACATGTGAGTTCATTTTGTGCTCATCATTGATTAAAACAAAGCACAACTTTCACTATCCACCATCAAGTATATGTGTGGGCAGCATGCCCAGAAACACAGACAGAGAGCAAACTAAAAAATAGCATTAATGCAACATTAGGGTTGAAATCAAGCTCTCTAAAGTCAAGAAAGCTCATAAATTAGACTGGAAGTTCAACCGTAATTCTAGTCTCTTCTTTAAAATATGGTCTCTTTATATTGTTAATTCAATATGACCCACAATCGAGTTTCTTATACCAGTACCAGAGACTGTATGAAAGCTTTCTTTAAGCACTGAAATAAATAACAGTGGTAGGCTACAGCACAGTGTATACAGTCTTCAGACTTGATTTGAAGTCCCAAAGAGAACCACAAAATAAAACGAGGTTTGAAGAAAATTGTATGTAGATGAAAACTAGATCCTTGCCCCCAGGACCATACATCCCCTGTCCTTGGCTCTTGTGTGGACAATACAGCCTGGAAGGGTGAAGGTAGTCTCCTCCTGTACCCCCTTGCCTACGCATCAGAGAAGATCAATCCCTGCTCTCTCAGTGTGCCCCTGGAGGTGCACACCAGCTCAGTGAGGCAGGAAAGAGTGCTGAAAAGATGAGAGCTATGGCCCTGACTCTTGCTCCCCACTGGCCCACAGACAATGCTGCATCCCTGAACATACGCCATGTGCATAAAAGAGCTCAGGGAGTAACTGGGCCTGCCAGAATCACAACACATCCAGACCGCCTCAAGGGCAAGTCCAGTGCAGAGCTGTGCCTTACAAACTCAATCAGTGCCCAGCACGCATTGCCTGAAATAGAGATCAAGGAGCTTTCTCCTCTTCTCCATATATTCTCTGAGAGCTAATCAACAAAAGATAGGTAAACCCAGCCTCCACATTTCCAAGCCATTAAATCACTCTAAAATATTTCATTCAATTGGATTTGCATCTAAGTGCCATTGTCCCATATTGCGCTGTGAAACACCTGATCATTTTTGGTAAGGGGATTACAATAGATGCTTTGTGTTGTATCTCAAGGCTACATGTCCATTAAGAAAATCAAGAAGGCCAAAATGCTTAACCACAATGCTCACTAATCCCTCTGAGTCTGACTGTGTGCGAGATGCCCTTGATTAAGGTGTAATTTTGTCACAGAAAACAATTTAGTGTTCTTTACCTTCCCTGCTTTGCAAACCTCCTAGAAGCAGAGTGACAGTGTTATGTCAATAAATCATCAATCACTTGTATGTGCTCATAAAAAAGAAACAATTATTGATAGGGAGAAAGTACAGTTAATCAGTAATAAGATTGGTTTGACAGGACAGTTGAGGTTTGATTGACCAGCCAAGTTGTCTAAATATAAATAGTTTCTATTTATCATTTTTAATTTGAGAATATGCTTTACAGATATGATAACAGAAGGAAACACTCACATTGCAGGGAGGATTAATTCAGATTTGTACAGTACTCTGACAACCCTGGATGAAAAGTGATACCCGAATGTAGGAGACCCATATCGTTTGGACTAGCAGCAGGACTTCTAGCCAGGATCTTCAGCACTGAAAGCATGAGCCACTACTGCTTGAGCTAAAGCCTATATTTTGTAAAGGTACTTAAGCATTACTGCACACAGTGTTGCTACACCTAACTGATTTAGGAGTCTAAATCTCATTTTTAAAAGGGATTTAGGCACTTGGGAGTCTAAATTCCATCCCTACCACAAACCTTACCACTTTCTGTTCCAGGAGTCAGATACATTTCTTCAACCTGGTCGTCACTAATACAAACTCTTAGTGCACCATACAACCAAAAAACCTACCCACATGTAATTTTCCCTCCAGGGAGTGGAAGGAATGATTAAGAAAGAAAGAAGAAAGGCACCATGACTGATGCTAGTCATGTCACTTGCTGCACTATTGAAAGGTGTCCAGACACTATAACTATGGCCATCATGCATAAAAAACTGAATGGAGTAAAATAAAACTTAGCCATCTGATAGAGAAGATCCACTAATTTCTTATGTGGACCAGCCAATAGTGAGGGATGAAGACCCACGTGCTTCACCCTTCTAGGCTGTTATATACAGTTCCCATGCCTGGGAATGATACACTCATCCCGAGTGTCTGCAGTCTTTGGGAGTTCACGTTCCAAGTTGGGTACCATGTATATAAGCAAAAACAACAAGGAGTCTGGTAGCACCTTAAAGACTAACAGATTTAGTTACGGATGCATCCGAAGAAGTGAGGTTTTAACTCACGAAAGCTTATGCCCAAATAAATCTGTTAGTCTTTAAGGTGCCACCAGACTCCTTGTTGTTTTTGTAGATACAGACTAACACGGCTACCCCCTGATACTTGACATGTATATAAGCAATCTGTCTTGGGCTGACAACAGAGTTTGAACCCCAGACCTTCAATGCTAAAGATCAAGGGAGAAGACTAAGGGCCAGATTTTTAAAGATATTTAGGTGCCTAGTAGGACTTTCAAAAGCATCTGGGTACTAACATCCATTGAACTCAATGAGGTTTAGGTGCCTAGGTGCTTTTGAAAACCCATGAGGCACCTAAATACCTTTAAAAATCTGGCTACAAGTCCCTATAAGTGCTATAAAATATAGCAGACTTATTACCCTCTTTTCGGACTACTCACTCAAGGAGTATATTGTGTTTTGCTGAATAGGAATAAACTCAAATACACACTTACATGATTAGCTGAATTGGGTCCTATGTGACTGGTGACTGCTTTTAGTTCAAAACCTGCTGGACTAGTAAACAGTGTATCAAGTAAAGGTTTCCTAAGTACCAGTTATTGGTGGGAAATATAATACATCAACCCACAGCAGAGATGCAATCGTACAGTGAGCGATTTCGAAAACTTTAATGAACCATTTGAAATAAACTCATTGGAAGGTAATTTGACAACACCACTTTTACATTTAAATATACTGTTTTAGCATGCAAATGCAGCACATTAATCCCATGTCAGGATGGAAAATGAAGTGAAACTGAAGGGATTCTGATACATGAAAGTCTTCTCAGTAATTTCTCATCACTCCACGGTGCTCTTAAGCAGCGTAATGAAAGAATGAATTGATTTAAACAACATTTTGTTGGAGCAATGGGGTTTGAGGAATTAAATTAAGTTGATGGTTTGTTGTAAGAGCCAAGCCTAGAATTGCATTATATTACTCCTGGATATTTTTTCCTCTCTAGTTTTTTTTTTTTTCTTTTGGGTTGATATTTTACTTTTGTTTATTTCCATAACATCAGTTAAGGACTTCAGCTCTTGTCTTTCTGCATTCATCACTTCATTAAAATGAATAAAAAAACTACTTATTCAGATCCATGTTATCAGGGTCCTGGAGAAGTGGGGGATCAGCAAGAAATTTCTATGACAATTTATTTAATAAAAACAATGGAACGTTCCTTTTCTATTTTGTACTGTTGGTAAAATCCTTGTTTTCTTTCCTCTATTATTTAAGAAGCAGGGCTCAAGAAATGGAGGAAGGTGGAATTGACAAATGGGAGCAAAGAAATACTTATTACACAGCTTTATCAAAGAAAATCTGATACAATTTTTTGTAATGAAGCAAAACACGGCATCTTTCAATAGATTCACTATAATATTCTGGGTTATCAATGTAAATACTGCAGTATTTTATATGAGTATGTACTGTGCATTATAGATAAGTGTAGACATGATTTCAGTTTAGTCTTCAAGGGACTTTAGACTGAGACTCTGATGCTCAGCACCTCTGCAAATCAGGTCATAACTCTCTTTATTTCTGTTGGTTTTGTTCCATTGCTGGTACTTAGCTAATGCATCCTGTGATATTATACCCTGAGTCATATAATATCTTTTTCACTCCCATGTGAAACTTCCATTGATATAAATGGGAGTTATATAGATGGATCAAGGAATTTTTAATTCCTTTCCCTCCAGTCTTTATAACTTCAAAAATACATCTTTCCATTCGGGAATGAGAATGGGAGGAATTTACATTTGGTCAAACTAGAAAGAAATCAATCCATTTGAGGAGTTGGGTGTGTGTTTGCAAAGAGTAAAAGTAAGCATTTATTCCTAGAGGATAAGGTTTCTTTCTTACTGCAAAAAAGAAATTAAACAAAATAGTGGACTTTAACCAAAAAAAAAAAGCCAGATTTGTGGTCCTAAATCTGGACCTGGTGACTTTTGAAAGAGGAAAAAAATAATACTTGAGATATTAAAGTAGCTAATTCAATATGGTTTTGAACTTATTGATTTTATTGGAAAACCACTGAAAAATCAAAGTTTCTTGCTGTGGTATAGGAATACAGAGTCTTTGCGATATTAGATCAGACCATTGGTTTATTTCATGATGACAATACACCAATTTTTTAATCCCTACCCCCATCGCTGCAACTTGTTACCAATAAAAGCACACTATCAAGTCGCTGATTGAAAGCCAGTCTTTCAGTGTAGATTCCTATTGACTTCAGTGGACTTTGGATCAATCCCAATGTGATGGGAAAGGATATTGGTTGGCCCCAAGTCATGGCCAGTCAGCCTTTTTCAGTGTGCCATTCTTCATCCATTCACAATCTGGTCTCTGCTCCCTACTTGAATGAGTTTCTCTATTTGGTTAATCAGCTGCCATGATTTCCCAAGTGTCAGCTGTTTTGAGTACAGTTACATTACATTAACCAGAGCCAGATAGAAAGGTGAAGCAGTTTGCCCCAGGCCCCGTAGCTGGACTCTTTGTGAGAGAGATGGCATTAGGATCCTGGAATGCCTATTTTATCTCCTGTACTCAGACCACTTGAACATGCCTCTCTCAGTACATCACATCTCTCTGTGCTTCTTCCTGCTTTTATCAGCTTGCCCTTTATATGACTGGCATGCAGTATGCGTGCCTGGTCCTTATATATGTAAATAATATGAAAATAATATGAAATTCGGGGCACTTCTCAAGCACAAGCCAGGACTTCTTCATTTTGCTGGTGGGGAAATGACAAATTGCATCCTAATGTACTAAAGCTCTTTATTTGGCATGTAAAGGGAAGATTAAACACTGGGAGGATTTGTGGGTAACAACTTCTCCCCCACCCTCTTTCCTCCTCCCGTGTTCTATATACTATTGGAGCTGGGCGGAATCTGTTTCAAAGCACTCCTCCATACTGATCAACTTTAGGCAACAATACCAGACAACCCAGCTCTTTTGTTGTTTTTGTAGGTCACCACATACCTTTTCTGGACCCTTTCCTGTTTCCATCTAAGAGGAATAGAGAATTGTCATTCTACGCTACATGCTCAGTTTCTTCTCAGTCATACAAGCCTGCTCTCTCAAGCAAGGAACTCAGGATTGGGTCTATATGAAAGTCTGAGAGGCTTATAACAAAGAACCAGATGTGGAAGCCTTATAAATTACAAAGGCCCCCTTCACAGCCAGCTGTGTCATATTAAAAATAAAAACTTTTATTTACATGCACTTCTGGTAGTGTCATATGGTTTTATCTTCTAGCCAGTCCTCTCCACAACTCCCATTCATAGATAATATAACATGATATATTATACATTATATTTGCATAAGTTATTTACAAAGGCACTTTCAATTCATGGTCAGTATTTGCTTTTTTCCTGGAAGTTCTGTCCTTAGTGTTTTAGAAGAATTTAATTGAAGCACAAGAAAAGCCAGTTCATATGTTAAGTTCACAGAAAGAATCAGTGTATTAGAACCCCAGACACTGCAGTTTTCACACTCCACGGATGATTATGAATGTGTAAGTTAGAGTTACAATTTTGCAGCCATTGTCTGGTAACAGATGTGCATTTATGACACCTACAGACTTCAGTGGGAGTTGAATTTATGTGCCCAAAGGCAGAATATTGCCCATGATTTGTAAGTAGAATAATCAATAAACTCAGTGGACCAAATTCTTTCATGGTTCAACTTCGTTGACTTCAACACAGGTACACCAGAGGTAAATTTGTCCCAGTGAAAGCATGTAATTTAGTTTAAGTATTTTGACACCTGCACCTTAAACCAAACCAAAACAAAACAACGCAGGTTTTTGATACTGTCTCACATGACCTTCTCATTAACAAACTAGGGAAATACAACCTAGATGGAGATATTATAAGGAGGGAGCATAACTGCTTGGAAAATTGTTCCCAAAGAGTAGTTATTAGTGGTTCACTGGAAGGGCATATCAAATGGGGTCCCACAGAGATCAGTTCTGTGTCTGGTTCTGTTCAATATCTTCATCAGTGATTTAGATAATGGCACAGGGAGTAAATTTACAAAGTTTGGCGATGACACCAAGCTGGGAGGGATTGCAAATGCTTTGGAGGATAGGATTAAAATTCAAAATGATCTGGACAAACTGGAGAAATGGTCTGATGAAATTCCATAAGGCCAAATGCAAAGTACTCCACTTTGGAGGAACAATCAGTTGCACACATACAAAATGGGAAACGACTCACCTAGGAAGGAGTACTGCGGAAAGGGATCTGGGGGTCATAGTGGATCACAAGCTAAATATGAGTCAACAGTGTAACACTGTTGCAAACAAAAGCAAACATCATTCTGGGATGTATTAGCAGGAGTGTTGTAAGCAAGACACAAGAAGAAATTCTTCTACTCTACTCCACACTGATTAGGCCTCAACTGGAGTACTGTATTGTGTTCAGTTCTGAGTGCCACATTTCAGGAAAGATGTAGACAAATTGGAGAAAGTCCAGAGAAGAGTAACCAAAATGATTAAAGGTCAGAAGCTGAGCTTGGGCAGGGGAGCTGCATGCTGCCACAGCCAGGCGCTCTCCCAGGAAGCTGTTGCACTGCACCAGGCAGTGTACCAACACGACTGGAAGAGGCTCTGGCACCACCCCATCTGTTCCGGCTCTGGCCCCACCCCCTCCGCTCTCCACTCTGGGCGGCTACTGGCGGGGGGCACTCAACCCTTCATGCCCTCCCTCTGACGAGTCACCTCTGGCAGACAGTAACATATTAGACCCATATGTTAATCTATCCTACCTGTAAAGATTTTCTCTTGCATTGTAACAACTAAAATTATAGCGATCTGAACTGCTATCTCTTCAGATAGTCTTGAAGGGACAGAAGGAGCTTGGAGAAAAAAATTCTTTACCAAAAGTTTGCTACTGGTGCATACTACTTGGTATACTGAGTTTCTCCAGAGCACATTCATAAGGGCAGGAGTTGAGACTTCTCTGTTTGCTGTTATAGTTTGTGTTTGATATGGAGTTTGTATTTTGGGTGTTGAGAGGTGGGATACTGGGTGTTATTTTATTTTTCCTGGTAAATGTATTCAGGTAGGTGAATATGGTTAGATAATCTTTAAGGTGTCCAGAGGAATTTGGCCATGTGCATATTAAAAATAAAAATGCATTATTTTAATTTATACATGTATAATTATTAAGTTACATACTACAATTGGGTTTCCCATAAAAATGCAAAAAAGCATTTACACATTATTTTTTAATTAATTATTTTTTATTTTAAAAATAATTGTTTCCCCTGGTGACTGTCTATCAGAATGTATTTATTTTATACGAGACAAACTGCTGAAATCAAGATTTTGCAATAATTGAAGGACCAGATCCTCTGCTTGTGGAAATTGCTGCAGGTCCATTGGCTTAAATGAAGCTTCAGCAATTCATATCACCTGAGGATCTGGCTCACAGTTTTTAAATAGTTACATTCTTTGGGCTGTATCATGCTGTTAGGTTTATTTATACAGGATTCCCCACATTGATTTCAATGGGGTGTTCTGCTTAAAAATTGTTGGCATGCTCTGGACTTTTATTTGTGCACATAACGCATCTTCTTTAGTGAGTGTTCTGCTTCTGCTAGGGTACAACACTCTTGTGAAGTAGATGCTTGGAGCAGTCAGCCTGGGACTGGACAGAAAAAAGTCTTATTGGGTGAAATGTATCCCATGGAGAGGGCCAACACAAGATTACTGCACCAATTAAGGCCTACTTAGGCCCTTAGGACAAAAATGGGATTTAAGTGGTACATAGGATCCTGAACTAACCCTCTCCAAAGAGCTGAATTTCACCCATTATGAATCTTGTCAAAATAACTCCATGCTATGTTATCTATAGATAAACATACATGCTTACACATATAAAGATACACAATTTCTGCTGGGATTATGAGGGCCAAATTCAGACCTTGGACTTAATTCAGAAGATTTTATTCAGTTAACATTGACATCAGTGAGAATTTTGCTAAATATGAACTTCATGATTGGACCCTAGAGGAATAAAGCTAGCTATACCATATAGCTATGGCAGAAATCACTTTCTTATGACAATGTTTTAATTTTAAAGGGCTCTACCAGGTTCTCACCTGTAGTTGTTGAGGGGACTAAATTAAACCTTCAGGTATTAGGGAATTCTAGCTATTAAAAATAAATAGAAACACCAGGATTTTCCATACTGGAACAGATCACTGAACCATTCAGTTTCTTTTCCCGTCTCCAGAAATGGCCCGTTCCAAATGCTTTAGAGAAAACACACAACAGAGCCCATATACTGGCAAAGCTGTGCCATCTCCTGCCACAGGAATCTTGAATGACGGTAGATAACACTACAAGAAAATTAAAAATTCACTTTGGAAAGTACAGTAGTTTACATTTTGTACTTCAAGAACTTTTCAGCATACTTTTGAAGTCAGATGTGAAATTTGGGGACTGCCAAGTTTATTTGGTTTTGAGCGGGGTTATATATCACTTATCAGACCGACAACACCTCAACAATAACAATTCCATTTTGTCTTGATTTTAATTCAAGAAGTGGATCAGGTAGTTTGATATAGAACAGACCAGTTATATTTAAAGAAATATATATAGATAGTTATATAAAGAAAAAAAGGAGTATTTATCCATTTTACTATTACTAAACAGACCAATCCATTCATAAACTTCAGTGGGCATAGGATAAGGTCTTTAAAGTTTGAACAGAACAATATTATTTTCAGTCAGTCAAAAAAAAACCCACTTTGTTTTTGCATAACAATGCTAGGATACATTTTTTTTTATCTGATGACTGATTTATGCTTTCAGCTGCCTCTGGTTCAACTAGACTTGACTGAGCCTGTAATAAATCTTGTGAGAGGCCAAATAGGCTGAAACTATCAAGTCCTATATTGGAAAATGTAAATCCATTTAAAACATTACCTTCCTCTTCATTTAATTTTTGATTGCTAAGGTATTATAACTGATTTTATGGCCCTAGTGTGATTAATTTTAATGCAGTTCTTTCTTTGTTCTTTGATCAACTTTTCTCATTTTCAGTTCTGATTTAGTTGTACTTCTCTAAAATCATCTGTTGCCTTCTTTTTTGCTGTCATAACTATAAAGGGAAGGGGGTAACAGCTGTCCTGTGTACAGTACTATAAAATCCCTCCTGGCCAGAGACTCCAAAATCCTTTTCCCTGTAAAGGGTTAAGAAGCTCAGGTAACCTGGCTGGCAGCTGACCCAAAGGACCAATAAGGGGACAAGATACTTTCAAATCTTGCGGGGGGGGGGGGGGGGAGGCTTTTGTTTGTGCTCTTTGTTTGGGAGTTCGTTCGCACTTGGGACGGAGAGGGACCAGACATCAATCCAGGTTCTCCACATCTTTCTAAACAAGTCTCTCCTATTTCAAACTTGTAAATAAATAGCCAGGCAAGGCGTCTTAGTTTTACTTTGTTTTCTCAACTTGTAAATGTACCTTTTACTAGAGTGTTTATCTTTGTTTGCTGTACTTTGAACCTAAGACTAGAGGGGAGTCCTCTGAGCTCTTTAAGTTTGATTACCCTGTAAAGTTATTTTCCATACTGATTTTACAGAGATGATTTTTACCTTTTTCTTTCATTAAAAGCCTTCTTTTTAAGAACCTGATTAATTTTTCCTTGTTTTAAGATCCAAGGGGTTTGGACCTTGATTCACCAGGAGTTGGTGAAAGGAAGGAGGGGGAATGGTTAATTTCTCCTTGTTTTAAGATCCAAGGGGTTTGGATCTTGATTCACCAGGAGTTGGTGAAAGGAAGGAGGGGGAATGGTTAATTTCTCCTTGTTTTAAGATCCAAGGGCTTTGGATCTGTATTCACCAGGGAATTGGTGAAGGTCTCTCAAGGCTCCCCAGGGAAGGGAATTAGCTTGAGATGGTGGCAGTGTACCAGAGCTAAGCTGGTAGTTAAGCTTAGAAGTCTTCATGCAGGCCCCCACATTGTACCGTAAAGTTCAAAGTGGGGATACAGCCGTGACATTTGCATATTCCTTTTGAAACAGTAAAATCTTCTCAGGACACTGCCGTGTTGGCTTAAGTTTATTGGAAGGTGCCCCTGCAAACTGTTATTGGAAGATATAGTGCCTCTGAGCCCTTTTAATGTCACCCAATTTGATCATGTGATCCCTTTATCCTATAATAATCTCCAGCACCTTCCATATCTGAGACTTCCTAGTAAGCCCCGGTATTGTCACTGAATTGATTTATATGTTTCGACCTACCAGGACCCAAATTTGAGACACACTTCTCTGACCAAACCCCAGCACAATGAGAGGCACAAAGGAAACTAGCAATGGAAGGTAAAATGCATGTGGCTTTATTAGTGACAATAATATTTCCTATGATCTCAGCTTCATTTCCGAAGTGAAGGTGGAAATAAGACAAGAGAGAACATCATAAAATCTGGTTTTAAAATGCAGTGTTTCCTTTACAGTGAGGGGACAGATGACAGTAACACAATAACTATATTTTCTAACAGTTCAAAGACAAATGCCCCACTCCAGAAGGAGCTTGGAGAAAAAATTGTGACTTAGAGAACACCCCATTTGCTCTCAGAAGTAGAGTGCGTCATCTTTTTACAGAATGCAGCTTACTACCATTAACCGAACTATTCTGGTCAGCAAATAGGGGAGTAAAGCCAAGTCTGTGACCCACTCCCTGCAAATTTGCTCATAAGGGGGTGTTACCAGCTTTGCCCATTACTTTGGGGTACGCTCATTTATTAGGGTTACTCTTCTGGGGAGGGAGGTCCTGTACTTCTATCAATGTACGGCTTTTGTCACGGCTGAATCCCCACTCTGTCACTCTGAGTGCAGGAAGTGGGGGCCCTCAAGGATTTTAAAAATTAATACTTGCCACTCCAGGCTTGTATTACACTCCCAAGGTTACAGCTTCTCTCTGACCTTGGCTTGGTAAACGCTGCCATCACCCAAATGCAAAAAGCCCCCTTTGAACCCAGGAAGGCGCACTTGGGAATTCCTCCCTGTGGGGTACCCTCAGGCCCTTTCACTGTCCCTGTGGGGAAGAGCTGAGAAAGAAAACAAAGGAAATTAGCTCTGCTACCAGCTAATCAAACAACATGGACAAACCTCTTAGGACACCAAAAATCCAATCCTATTCTTAAAAAAGGTAAATTTTATTAAAAACAAAACGGAAAAAATTACCTTTGGAACTTAGGCTTTTTGCTAGATCTTAAAAGAAACAAATACAAAAATTAAGCACCCAAACTAGCTTTCTGGGGGGTTCAGCTTAAAGGTTACAAGCAAACAAAAGCATCAGGGGTTAGCACAGAGGAGATCCACAAGCCAAAATAAGAAATAAGCCTGATAGCGTCTAACTAATAATTATCCAAATAATTTCTTCTAGGTATGGAAGATACTTTTTCATACCTGGTTCAAACCTTACACAGCATTTCTGCTTATAGCATTGCTGCCCTGTGTCCCTGCAGCCCAGAGAACAACAGACAAAGGGAAAAGTTTCTTTCACAATATTAAAAAGTTCTACCTTCCCATTGGCTCTTTTGGTCAGGTGCCCACTTCCTTTTCTTTACCTGGGGGACTTTTAACCCTTTACATATAAAGCAAGCAGAGAACAGCTACCAAGAGGGATTTTACAGCTAACTGGCTGGTTGGGTGCCCATAAAAGGGAGCTACCCTCCGCTTCATTTATCACAGGGTTACTCATCTGGGGAGAGGGGTCCTGTACTTCTATTAATGTATGGCTTGTGTCATTTGTGTTCTCATACAGAGCTCTACTTCTCCATGCTGCAAGTTCCCTCCCAATGGAGCTATCCTGCAGGACCTAGGTTCCCCAGGGCTGGGTTCTTCCAGCCCCAGAATCAGACAAACACAGGCACACACACACATATGAACAGAGCGCGTCTGAGCGGACAAGGTTAATCAGCACTCCCAGACTGACCCCTTATATGTCCCTGGACTCAGTAGACTGGGTCGAGCAGCACTTCCAACCTGCACCCTCATATGTCCCAGGTTCAGCACGTCCCTATCCCCACTTTCACATTGCAATTGTTCTGGTAGTAACCCACTTGATGAGCAAACCCCACAGGATTTTGGGGTGCTGCAGGGATCTTTTAGCTTAGGTACGAGGAGCGTTGCTGCAGAGCAAATGAGGAAACCAAAAAACACCCACGAGGGGGAGAACATAAGAATGGCCATACTGGGTCAGACCAAAGGTCCATCAAGCCCAGTATCCTGTCCTCTGACAGTGGCTAATGGCAGGTGCCCCAAAGGGAATGAACAGACAGGTTATCATCAAGTGATCGATGCCCTGTCACCCAATCCCAGCTTCTGGCAAACAAAGGCTAGGGACACCATTCCTGCCCATCCAGGCTAATTGCCATTGATGGACCTATCTTCCATGAATCTATCTAGCTGCCTTTTGAACCCTGTTATAATATTGGCCTTCACAACACCCTCTGTCAAGGAGTTCCAGAGGTTGACAGTGCGTTGCGTGAAAAAATACTTTTTTGTGTTTGTTTTAAACCTGCTACCTATTAATTTCATTTGGTGGCCTCTTGCTCTTGTATTATGAGAAGGATAATTAACTCTTCCTTATTTACTTTCTCTATACCACTCATGATTTTATAGACTTCTATCATATTCCCTCTTAGTCACCTCTTTTCCAAGCTGAAAAGTCCCATTCTTATTAATCTCTCCTCATACGGAAGCCTTTCTATACCCTTAATCATTTTGTTCTTTTCTGAACCTTTTCCAATTCCAATACATCTTTTTTGAGATGGGGTGACCACATCTGCATGCAGAATTCAAGGTGTGGGCGTACCATGGATTTATATAGAGGCAATATGATATTTTTTGTCTTATCTATCCCTTTATTGATGATTCCCAACATTCTGTTTGCTTTTTTGACTGCCAATGCACATTGAGTGGATGATTTCAGAGAACTATCCACAATGACTCCAAGATCTCTTTCTTGAGTGGTAACAGCTAATTTAGACCCCATTGTTGTATATGTATAGTTAGGATTATGTTTTCCAGTGTGCATTACTTTGCATTTATCAACATTAAATTTCATCTGCCATTTTGTTGCCCAGTCACCCAGTTTTGTGAGCTCCTTTTGTAGCTCTTTACAGTCTGCCTAGGACTTAACTATCTTGAGTAGTTTTGTATCATCTGCAAATTTTGCCACCTCACTGTTTACCCCTTTTTCCAGATCATTTATGAATATGTTAAATAGGACTGATCCCAGTACAGATCCCTGGGGGACACCACTATTTACCTCTCTCCATTCTAAAAACTGACCATTTATTCCTACCCTTTGTTTCCTATCTTTTAACCAGTTACCAATCCATGAGAGAACCTTCCCTCTTATCCCATAACTGCTTATTTTGCTTAAGAGCCTTTGGTAAGGGATCTTGTCAAAGGTTTTCTGAAAATCTAAATACACTATATTCACTGGATTTCCTGTGTCCACATGCATGTTGACCCCCTCAAAGAATTCTAGTAGATTGGTGAGGCATGATTTCCCTTTACAAAAACCATGTTGACTATTTCCCGACAAATTATGTTCATCTATGTGTGTGACAATTTTGTTTTTTATGATAGTTTCAACCAATTTGCCCAGTACTGAAGTGAGGCTTACTGGCCTGTAGTTGCCAGGGTCACCTTTGGAGCCCTTTTTAAAAATTGTCGTCACATTAGCTATCCTCCAGTCATTTGGTACAGAAGCTGATTTAAATGATAGGTTACAGTTAGTAGTCCTGCAATGACAGTTAGTAGTCCTGCATTTTCACACTTGAGTTCCTTCAGAAATCTTGGGTGAATACCATCAGGTCCTGGAGACTTATTACTGTTTAGTTTATCAATTTGTTCCAAAACCTCCTCTAATGATACCTCAATTTGGGACAGTTCCTCAGATCTGTCACCCAAAAAGAATGGCTCAGGTTTGGGAATCTCCCTCACATCCTCAACAGTGAAGATTGATGCAAATAATTCATTTAGTTTCTCCGCAATGGCCTTATCGTCTTTGACTGCTCCTTTAGCATCTTGATCGTCCAGTAGCCCCACTGGTTGCTTAGCAGGCTTTCTGCTTCTGATATATTTAAAAATATATTTGTTATTACTTTTGGAGTCTTTGGCTGCTTCAAATTCTTTTTTGGTCTTTCTAATCATATTTTTACACTTCATTTGCCAGAGTTTATGCTCTTTTCTATTTTCCTCATTAGGATTTATCTTCCGCTTTTTAAAGGATGCCTTTTTGCCTCTCACTGCTTCTTTTACTTTGTTGTTTAACCATGGTAGCTCTTTTTCGGTTCTCTTACTATATTTTTTTAAATTAGGGTATACATTTAAGTTGAGCCTCTATTATGGTGTCTTTAAAAAGTTTCCAAGGAGCTTGCAGGGATTTTACGTTTGGTACCGTACCTTTTAATTTCTGTTTTACTAACCTCCTCATTTTTGTGTAATTCCTCTTTCTGAAATTAAATACTACAGTGTTGGGCCACTGTGGAGTTTTCCCCACCACAGGGTTGTTAAATTTAATTATATTATGGTCACTATTACCAAGCGGTCCAGATATATTCATCTCTTGGACCTGATCCTGTGCTCCACTTAGGACTAAATCAAGAATTGCCTCTCCTCTGGTGGGTTCCAGGACTAGCTGCTCCAAGAAGCAGTCCTTTAAGATGTCAAGAAACTTTATCTCAGCATCTCTTCTTGAGGTGATATGAACCCAGTCAATATGGGGATAGTTGAAATCCCCCATTATTATTATTATTGAGTTTTTTATTTTAATAGCCTCTCTAATCTCCCTGAACATTTCAGAGTCACTAATGCCATCCTGATCAGGTGGTCTGTAATATAGCACTACTGCTATATTCTTATTTTTCAAGCATGGAATTACTATCCATAGAGATTCTATGGTACAATTTAGTTCATTTAAGATTTTTACTTAATTTGATTCTATGCTTTCTTTCACATATAGTGCCACTCCCCCACCAGCACAACCTGTTCTGTCCTTCCGATATATTTTGTACCCTGGTATTACTGAGAGAGAGGCAACCAGCTTAATCATGAAAGTTATTTATTGCCAGGTAATAACCATAGGGGAGCCAAACAAACAAAACAGTTATAATATTAAAACTAACTTAAACTTGATTATAAAAGTCAGGTTCACAAAACTATAACTGATCACACAAGTCAGGGTCAGAAGGCTATACCTAGAGAGAGAGAGAGAGATGGGTTCTCACCACTCCGTGAAGCTTGAATCGATCGGGGGTCCCAGGTGGTGGTGGTAGCTAAGGGTCCTGAGTGCTGGAGTCAAGCAGAGCCCCCAGCATGATCAGTCAGGAGAAGCTGAAGTCCCAATGGAACTGATGCAGATTCTGGATCCAGGCATCAGAACACTTACTTTAGCATAGGTAAGGGTTTGTAGAGAAACAACAATGGTTCAAGGGAGAACACTAGATTTGTTTATGTGTAAACAAGGAAGCATACCAAAGTTGTTTTTTCAGGCTTGACCCTGGGAGCTGATCATTTCTGGTTTTGGGCGGTGTTCCTTGGAGGGAGCTCACAATGCAATTAGGGAGCTTCTCTATTTTGGATACCAATAAAGGATTTATTACTTGAATTGGTCTAACTACTGAGCTGGGTGTGTACAGGCGTGGGTTCATTAACATCTGGAGCAGAGATCCCCCATCATGCACTGCTTCCCTGCTTTTCTGGTCCCAGAGTTCTGTGCGGTTCTTGCCTTGGAATCTCTGTTCTCCATTCTGTATGCTAATGTAGATGCCTCCTTGTCCCATCTTCAATGCAAATGAGGCTAGGGTAGTTTCCTTAATCCTCTCATGCTTATCCCAGGAGTTAGGTGTGTCTCTCCCTGCCTTTTCATTGCTTTTTGTTAGGCCTGGTCTACACTACGGGTTTAGGTCGACTTTAGCAGCGTTAAACCGAATTAAGCCTGGACACGTCCACACAACGAAGCCCTTTCTTTCGGCTTAAAGGGTCCTTTAAACCGGTTTCTTTACACCACCTCCGACGAGGGGATTAGCGATAAAACCGGCCTTTGCGGGTCGGAATTGGGGTAGTGTGGACGGAATTCAACGTTATTGGCCTCCGGGAGCTATCCCACAGTGCTTCATTGTGACCGCTCTGGACAGCACTCTCAACTCAGATGCACTCACCAGGTAGACAGGAAAAGACCCGCGAATGTTTGAATTTCATTTCCTGTTTGCTCAGCGTGGAGAGCACAGGTGACCACGCAGAGCTCATCAGCACAGGTAACCGTGATGGAGTCCCAGGATCGCAAAAGAGCTCCAGCATGGACCGAACGGGAGGTACGAGATCTGCTCGCCATATGGGGAGATGAAGCAGTGATAGCTGAACTCCGTAGCAGTAAAAGAAATGGAAAAGTATTAGAAAAGATCTCCAAGGCCATGAAGGACCGAGGCCATAACAGGGACACACAGCAGTGCCGCGTGAAAATTAAGGAGCTACGGCAAGCTTACCACAAAGCCAGAGAAGCAAACGGAAGGTCCGGGGCAGAGCCGCAAACTTGCCGCTACTACGCGGAGCTGCATGCGATCCTAGGGGGTGCAGCCACCACTACCCCAACCGTGTGCTATGACTCTCTCACTGGAGAAACACACAGGGAAGACGGTTCGGGGAACGAGGAAGATGAGGATGGAGGTACTGTAGGTAGCTCACAGCAGCAAGGAAGCGGAGAAACTGGTTTCCCCAACAGCCAGGATATGTTTGTGACCCTGGACCTGGAACGAGTAACCCCCGAACTCACCCAAGACCCTCAGGGCACACAGGAGACCTCTGGTGAGTGTAACTTTGTAAATATTTGTAAACATTACAAAAAAAAAAAGCAAGCGTGTTTAATGATTAATTTGCCCTGGCAATTGCGGCCAGTACATCTACTGGAAAAGTCTGTTAACGTGTATGGGGATGCAGCGGAAATCCTCCAGGGACATCTCCAGAAAGCTCTCCTGGTTGAAATGGGGTGATTTTATTAAGGGGACATTCAGAGGCGCCCGTTCCTGCTCTTCTGAACAGAAATGTTCCCCGCTGTTAACCCCGCGGTGGAGGGGAGGGGTGAAGTGATCATCCCAGAGAATCGTGTGTGTGTGGGGGGGTGGTTTACTAGTGTTTGTGCCGCATGTTAACCGGGAAACCGCAGCCCCTCCTTTTACATTGAAAACCCATTTTAAATGGACAACCCAATTCATCCTTGATATGGGAAATGCGCTGCTGTTTGCAACCTTTCCCGCATGTCAAGAAGGTTAAAAAAGCCAAAACACTGTGGCCTACCATGGCTGCCTGCAAGCCGAAATATGCGACCATGTAATGAAAGAGTGTACCCATTGTTCTCTAAAATGTGTCTTTTTTAACCACCTCTCCCTTCTCCTCCGCCAGCTGCAAATGTTTCTCCTTCGCAGAGGCTCGTGAACATTAGAAAGAGAAAACGTAGGACGAGGGACGATATGTTCATGGAGCTGCAGATGTCCTCCCACGCTGATAGAGCACAGCAGAATGCGTGGAGGCAGTCAATGTCGGAGATGAGAAAAGCCCAATATGAACGAGAGGAGAGGTGGCGGGATGAATGGCGGGATGAAAAGAGCAAGTGGCGGGCTGAAGACGATAGGTGGCGTCAGCTTGCAAACAGACGGCAAGAGTCAATGCTCCGTCTGCTGGAGCATCAAACTGATATGCTCGAGCGTATGGTTGAGCTGCAGGAAATGCAGCAGGAGCAGAGACTGCCGCTACAGCCCCTGTGTAACCAACAGCCCTCCTCCCCAAGTTCCATAGCCTCCTCACCAAGACGCCCAAGAACACGGTGGGGGGGCCTCCGTCCACCCAGTCACTCCACCCCAGATGATCGCCCAAGCATCAGAAGGCTGGCCTTCAATAAGAGTTAAAGTTTTAAAATGCAGTGTGTCCTTTTCCATCCCTCCTCCCCCACCCATCCCAGGCTACCTTGGCAATTATCCCCCTACTTCTGTGAGGAACTAATAAAGAATGCATTGAAAAAACAATGACTTTATTGCCTCTGCAAGCGGTGCTCGAATTGGGGAGGGGAGGGTGGGGTGGGGTGGTTGGTTTACAGGGAAGTAGAGTGAACCGGGTTGGGGGGGGGGGTTGGAGGGTTCATCAAGGAGAAACAAACAGAAGTTTCACACAGTAGCCTGGCCAGTCACAAAACTCGTTTTCAAAGCCTCTCTGATGCACACCGCGCCCTGCTGTGCTCCTCTAACCGCCCTGGTGTCTGGCTGCGCGTAATCAGCGGCCAGGCGAGTTGCCTCAACCTCCCACCCCGCCATAAAGGTCTCCCCCTTACTCTCACAGATATTGTGGAGCGCACAGCAAGCAGCAATAACAATGGGGATATTCTTTTCGCTGAGGTCTGAGCGAGTCAGTAAGCTGCGCCAGCGCGCTTTTAAACGTCCAAATGCACATTCCACCACCATTCGGCACTTGCTCAGCCTGTAGTTGAACAGGTCCTGACTCCTGTCCAGGCTGCCTGTGTACGGCTTCATGAGCCATGGCATTAAGGGGTAGGCTGGGTCCCCAAGGATCATGATAGGCATTTCAACATCCCTAACGGTCACTTTCTGGTCCGGGAAGAAAGTCCCTTCCTCCAGCTTTCGAAACAGAGCAGAGTTCCTGAAGACGCGAGCATCATGTACCTTTCCCGGCCATCCCACGTTGATGTTGGTGAAACGTCCCTTGTGATCCACCAGGGCTTGCAGCAGCATTGAAAAGTACCCCTTGCGGTTTACGTAGTCGGTGGCTTGGTGCTCCGGTGACAAGATAGGGATATGGGTTCCGTCTATGGCCCCGCCACAGTTTGGGAATTCCATTTCAGCAAAACCATCCACTATTGACTGCACGTTGCCCAGAGTCACTACCCTTGCTATCACCAGGTCTTTCATTGCCCTGGCAAATTGGATCACAGCAGCCCCCACCATAGATTTGCCCACTCCAAATTGATTCCCGACTGACCGGTAGCTGTCTGGCGTTGCAAGCTTCCACAGGGCTATCGCCACTCGCTTCTCAACTGTGAGGGCTGCTCTCATCTTGGTATCCTGGCGTTTCAGGGCAGGGGAAAGCAAGTCACAAAGTTCCATGAAAGTGCCCTTACGCATGCGAAAGTTTCGCAGCCACTGGGAATCGTCCCATACCTGCAGCACGATGCGATCCCACCAGTCTGTGCTTGTTTCCCGGGCCCAGAATCGGCGTTCCACGGCATGAACCTGCCCCAGTGACACCATGATTTCCACATTGCTGGGGCCTGTGCCTTGTGAGAGGTCTATGTCCATGTCAATTTCCTCATCACTCTCGTCGCCGCGCTGCAATCGCCTCCTCGGCTGGTCCGGGTTTCGCCTTGGCATGTCCTGGGTCTGCATATACTCCAGGACAATGCGCGTGGTGTTCATAGTGCTCATAATTGCCGCGGTGATCTGAGCGGGCTCCATGATCCCAGTGCTAGCTATGGCGCCTGGTCAGAAAAAAGGCGCGAAAGTAGTATCTGATGGACCAGGAGAAGGAGGGAGGGCCGAGTGACGACATGGCGTACAGGTACAGGAACAGGGAGAAACACAAACAACTGTCACACAGAATGGTCCCCCCAAAGATTAAACTGAAAACCCTGGGCTTAGCAGGCCATTGATTTCACGGAGGAAGGGGAAGCAAATGAATACAGAACAAATCTATTTTTTACATCTTAAGCTGGCAGCCGATGGTGCAGCATGAGTGATAGCCTCTCCAGTATGACGATGACGGATACCAGTCATAATATACCATCGTCTGCCAAAAGGCAAGGGGCTGCTGCTGTGTAGCAATGCAGCCCCACGTCTGCCAGCCCCACGTCCGCCAGCACCCAGCATCGCCCTCGGCCTCTTCTGGGTGCTTAGCAGACAATACTGGGCAATTGGCAGAAAATAGTATATTACGATTGGTAGCCATCATCATCGAAACATGTCTGCCCAGGTGGCCATGATTGACAGCCACTCCAGTACGACGACGATGGGTACCAATCATAATATACCATCGCCTACCAAAGGGCAAGGGGCTGGTGCAATGCAGCCCTACGGCTGCCAGCCCCACGGCTATCACTCATGCTACACTGTCTACCGCCAAAAGGCAGTTAGCAGCTGCTGCTGTGTAGCAATGCAGTCCCACGTCTGCCGGCACCCAGAGGACATATGGTGACGGTGAGCTCAGCTGAGCTGAGCGGGCTCCATGCTTGCCGTGGTATGTTGTCTGCACAGGTAACCCAGGTAAAAAGGCGCGAATCTATTGTCTGCCGTTGCTGTGACGGGGGGGGAGGGGCCTGACGACATGTACCCAGAACCGCCCGCGACACTGTTTTGCATCATCCGGGCATTGGGATCTCAACCCAGAATTCCAAGGGGCGGCAGAGACTGCGGGAACTGTGGGATAGCTGTGGGATAGCTACCCATAGTGCAATGCTCCGGAAGTCGACGCTAGCCTCGTACTGTGGACGCAGTCCGCCGACTAGAGCACCTAGAGCATTTTATGTGTGGACACACACAATCGGCTGTATACAACCGATTTCAATAAAACCGGCTTCTATAAATTCGAACTAATTTCGTAGTGTAGACATACCCTAAGTCTTTCTTCTGATCACTTTTGGTTCAAGCAGTGGTGGGTGGGAGGAGAGGGAGAAGGTCTTTTGTGAGTCAGACATGCTGGGTACTGCACCCTGGTTCCCCAAGAACACAGAGCTGACAGGTAACAGGGGAATATAAGAGAACCAGCCACTGCTCCCCCCATCCTGGCCAGAACCACAATACTTTGCTCAGGGGAGTAAATCAGGGAGATGAGAGGGGGCCTTCTCCACCTTGCTCTTCCATGAAGCCAAATAAAGGCTAAGAACAATATATTCTAATATGTTTATTGAAATACAGATAACTAAGGTCAAAAGATTTGAGATCCCATTGGTCTCCTGATAGAATTGTTTTGAGAGGATATTGATAACAATAGGGTTTCATTATTTATGTTTATTTATTTTATTATACTGCCAACAAAACGAATGGATAGCAAGCATCCACATACATATGTGAATGGCATGCTCTTAATAACATAAAGATGACAAGCTGATGGTACATTTTTGCTGTAAAGCAATGATTATCGTGAAGACATCGATAAGAGGATTTCACAAATATAATTCCTCCTTTTAAAGATACTATTTTGTGTTTCACTTTTTTCCTCTCAGCTTTTCCTCTGGAAGCTTAAAGCTGATTTATTTCTAATGCCAAGTGCTTTTTTATAGTAAACAGCTTCATTAAGAATATTTTCCTTTTTCTTGATGAAAGTTACAAAGTGAAAATAATTTCACTGCAGAAATGAATGTCACGGCAAATGAATTAAGAAAACAGTCTTTTAAAAAAGGGGGGAACTTGGTTTGGTTGTTTTTTTTTTAACCCCCAAAATCATTACTAAAATTAATGTTATTAATTCGTCCCATGGTACAAAAAGTGTTCCTTTGTATGGATAAAATGATATTTAGTGGCACTTAGATACCACAGGGATGGGAACAGTAGGAGGTCCAGTCTTGTCTAATCCTTATTCACTCCAGTTTTCCTCTTGCACATGAATGTGTGAAGTCAATTAGGATCAGGGCCCTAGTGATAGATGGATGGATGGACAGATTCCAGAGAGGTGGTAAAGAAGATTAGACCAATGGTCCTCAAGCTTTGTCCATACTGGGCTCCCCTTGTCTATTGCAAGATCCTTTCTAGAACTGCCCCCATCTAACTGGGGAGACCCTCCTCCTATTTGCCAGTATGGGAACAGCACCATGGTTGTGACCTCTTGACACCTGTTTATGACCCACTTGGGGGTCTTTAGAGTAAAGCAACTGCTTTCCAGACTAAAAAGAAGAGTTTGTTTTGTCATTAAGTGATTTTTTCTGTTGTTTTAGTAACAGCAAACATCAATCACATTGCAGGAGTACAACAGTTTGTAAGAAAATTGTTCTCTTTTATATCTGATTTAACAGTAATCATGCTTTACTAGTGAACAATGAACAGCCTTTTCTATTCTCTGTGTAATGGGTATTGATTTCATATGGGGAAAACTATTGAGTGGATTTAAAGAGGATATAGGTTTAATATTTATACATACATACAAGAAGAACTTTTCATGTGAAATTGCTATCAATATACACTAGTACATCAGGAATGACTATTATTGATAGTCTCCCAGGAACCACAGAACTGAATAAACCTTAGAGATTGGTTTTGTCTCCACTGAAGTACACTTAAAGTGTGAGGTCACAACACTATTGCCCATACTACCTCTGTGGACATCTAGACTATTTCATTCTCCAGAGCAGGCAACCAAGCACTTTTCATGAACACTTAAATTAATAAACAAGAGAAAACAACCAAAAACTACTGCTGGAACGTGAAAATTAATACACCCAAAAATGTGATATCTCCTAGCAGAGACACATTGATGAATGTATTGCTCTGATGCACCAGGCTCTCTATTAGCTTCCCATTGAATTCCAGTTCCACTTTCTGGTGGTCCTAGATCCACAGATTGGTTACCTAAAGGGCCATCTCTTTTTATGTAACCCACTAAGAATGCTCTTCTCCCTTGCTGAGCAGTAGCAGTTTTGGGGACTTTTGGAATGGGTCATTTTCCTTTTAGGAAGGAAATTGGTGGCACGGAGAGTCAGGATATTTCCCATGGTCTGTTTTTGTTCAGAACATGTCCACTAGTCCTGTTTTCTTTGGAGAGATGGTAAATAAAAAACCAAACTATACACTGGCAATTGTAGGAACCCCATTTAAGACAGCCCTATGGCCAGGAAGGAGCTCTCTATCAGGAACTCTCAACACACTGCCTACCTCTCTCCTGCACTCAGTAGCACGCCATCCCTTCCTATGGTTTGCCGACCCTCAGCATTCTGACCTGGAAAATGCCTCAGTCTAAAACCACATGATTCTTGAACTGCTTGGAGCCCATTGTCTCAATGCTGTGCATGAGCAAATTCAGGTCCAGCTTCTCAGCAAAGGAACTCTTCACACAAGTTCAGCTACAACCAAGGTCCACTAGAAATAGCTTTTCTGTGTGCTTCCATTTGACAAAATAGAGGGCTTAACCCACACAATACCCTTTATGCCCATCTGGATGAAATTGCTGTCACTGGCCCTTCTGGGATGCATTGAGGAAAGCGTACTCTGGTTAAGATTTTTCATGGAGAGTTTAATAACAAATATTCATATATCAGTATTTCAGAGCATGAAACTGCCTTTGCCAAACAATGCATTTACAACAGCTGGAAACCAAGGCAAATCTTTTGGGAGCTTGAGGAGGAGAATTTTTGTCAAAGGATCCTCCGCTGGGAAATACCGTCATACTGGTGATCAGAACAAGCCCACGTTTCCCCTTTTTTTTACTATAAAATCAATGTTATTCCCAGCAGAGTGGGCTACATAAACACATGGAGCAGGCAAGATTTTCTCTTCTCCCAAATCCCTACTCCATATATGTCCCATAAGAAGCATTACTACCCATGCAAAGAGTGAAGAAATTGATCTGTTCATGAAAAAATAATTCTTGCCACTGTTGCATTTGGCTCTTAGTTACCACGGTGCTGGGTGCTTTACAAATACCTCTATAGTATAGATTGAAAGCTACTGCCCTGCCAGTAGCTTCTTCCATTACTCTAGTTTATTGCAGAGGTCTCTGATCAGTGCACGGTGTCTTGCAGAGAACTGTACTGACATAGATTTAATTATATCTGCTCTTCACAAGATCCACAAATTTGCATTTATTGGCTTTTTGTACCACAACTTTATGTAACTGAAGTGAATTTGTTTACATAGTTCATTGTCTTGTTTGTAAGATAAAGCCAATCAGCAAGCTGCTATTAACCCAATTCATTTACCAGAGTGTTTTCCAAGCAAAGTGAAATTACAGCAATTGTTCATCATTAATTTTGTTAATAGATGTTTGTTCATTTGTACTACCTTGTAAACAAGGCACACTGTATTATACAGTAGGCATACAGCTAAACTTCAGATGCTGTTTAATGTCCTCAATATTATTATGTATAATCGCAACATTTCCAGGAACCCATGACTAATAACCTTGAGGCAGGATTCTTTGTGAATTTTGAAGAACCAAGAAGCTGAGATTTGGAACCAATCTTGAATATTACAAATCTTCACCTACATCAGCACCAGAGCAATGTAAAGTGAATTATTGAGGCAGCTAGCTTAGCAAGATTCAAAAAAAGGATTAGACACATCTGAATACCATGAGAAAAGCATCTGCAATTACACTAGGTAGGATAAAATTACAAGGTCTATCAGTCCTCATGCTTCAAGGCATACGCCAATCACCAGCTTGAGTCAGGAAGAAATTTTTCTCCTTAGGAATTATTTTCCTTCATATTGCATTTATATGCATTATGAGAGGAGTTCAATTTTCAGTGAATCAGTCATTGACTATTGTTAGAGACAGGAACTAAAATAGACAATTGATCTGTTCTGGTATGAAAATTCCTAAGCTAATAATAATAATAATACCTAGCTCTTATGTAAGGCTTCTTCATCCACAGATCTCAAAGCACTATATAAAGGGGTTCTCCACAGAATTGCCCGACAACAAATTCACCATGAATATGTTCTGCTAAGAACATGCTGGTAATTCAGCTGGTCAAGAATCTTCCACTAAATCATGTGAAGTCCTACTGCTTCATGTGTGTTGTTCAGTGCTCATGGAGAGCCAAGGAGGCTCACAAAGGCCTGTTGCATTCAGTGGCTCAGTTCTAACTGATCTGCATTGTGTAACATGAGCCTCTGCATAACATAACAACCAGTTCCAACTAGCTTTTGCCAGTGCCTCTTAAAGGTACAGTTCCCCACATCTTTCTTTCCCAGCCAAACATAACAATAATCACTGACACTCAACATTAGCATAACACAGAATATCAAATACTTATAACCAACCTACTAACTAAAGTAAATGATAATGTTCAGTTAGTCTCTGAGGTGCCCTGCACTGTCACGCGGACTTGCGAGTGTCTCCTGAGACATCAGCACCATTGTTGTCATGCGGGGAAGGGGGGCAGTAAATCCATTCGTTCCAGTTGTGCCATGTCCTAGGGCTCAGCTATCTCAACATGCTGTGATTGTTGCCTGTCTGATACCTTGTCAGGCAACATGGCCAACTCAATGTCCCTGATCTCCCTCCCTTCTGGGTTTGGAGATGGCATCACCTATTCCTATATAGCATGTGTCTGTCGGGGATGACAACCTCATACAACTACAGGATAGCCTCTTGTGACACCAGTGCTGTTTGTGACCCTTGGTACCCATCATAGGTATACACTCCTATCAAGTCATTCTCATGCTTGTGCTCTCTCTCCCTCTTTTGGGTGAGAGAGCGAGAGAGAATGACTCTATAGCCTGGTAGTTCAAGCACTAGCCTGGGATATGGAAGGCCCATTAGCCAGCCCCCAGTTCCATAACTATTTAATTATTTATCCAGGGGTCTGCTTCTCATCTAAGCTACCCCAGTGTAAATTTGGAATAACTTGACTATAAATCAGGGGAGCTGGAACAATTTGTACAGTGGGGGTGATGAGAGCCATTGAACTGAACTGTAAACCCTGTATAGAATGGAAACCAGTTCAAGCCCGGGGGCGAGGCAGCATCCCCAGCACCTAGTTCCAGCACCTATGTTATACATCCATGTGTAAGTGAGATCAGAATCAGGAAAAAGTTGAATTTTTACCAAACACCTTGTATGAAAGGCGGTAAAACAACTGCCCCAAATTGTTATTTAGGGGTTATATCTGGCCTGATGCTCTCTCACATCTGGCCTGATGTGTCTGTTATGCTGCAATGTAGGTGACCTTTTATGATTTTGAACATGCATATGTTCTCATTTTGTCTGTCCTTGATACTATTCTAACTGGCTGATATGTCCTTGTGATTCCTAAATCACTGCAGTGACATTTTGTCATAAGATTAAATATCTTTCTTCTCAGCTGTCAAAAGGAAAAAAACTAATGACAGTATTACATTTTATTGGAACACAGATGTCAAATCAAATCACTTGTTTTGCCCAATGGTCACTAAATCTGTCTTTATGCATAAAAAAAAAGTCCAAGCCAAATGAAATTGAATTAAATCATATAAATATTAAAGTTATGTAAGAGCTGATGAGAATAGACATTTGATGTTATGGGATTTGTAAATCAATTTATGAACTGTGTGACATATAGTATTGGAATGAATGCAAGATAACCATTTTATGAAAAAATAAAATCATATAACTGACTGAAAGTCTATCTTGGCATGCACAATGGACTATTGAAAGCTGAATAAATGAGGCTACTGCAGACCTTGCTGAGCAAAGTTAATGAATTTCTAATTTTACTATTAGTACCATCTTTTTAATGACAAAAAAGATCATTTATTCCTGCTTTCACAATATGGCCATTTATACAGAGCCTCTTAGGAGTTACTGAATCTCTCTGAAAACCAATAATCTAATGAAGCTTTTTTCATATATTTCAATATTTATTAAATTCACTATCCCCTTGACTTTATGCTAGCCTGGTCCTAATGTCTTTGTGTTATCACCTTGTCTCTTGTCAGACAAAAATGGATTATATTGTGAGTTGACCCACCCTTTTGCAAAGAGCAATCTTGGAAATCCTGATCCATAACACAGCAGCAGAGTGGTTACAGTGAGTGTACATAAGAACAATACAGAGGATAAAATAGCTATCAAATTTAAAACCCTGGCAGAGAACATTCTCTGCTGTTTCATATTCCAACTGTGTCAGGAGAAATGCTATTTACTACTCCTGACTATATTTTTCTTTTCTTTTAGGTTTTGGGCAATGTCAACATCTGTCAAAAGAACTGTAGATAACATAAATACTCAACAGACTAAGATGAAACCCTGTTACATAAAACTATTATAAATAATGCATTTTCCCTTAAATCTTTTAATTTGATTAAGGAGATAAAACAGACACATCATGCAAATGTTATTCAATAACTAGTTTATATCTGCCAGGAAATAGGAAAATCAAAGGGCTCCACTTTAAAGTATTCTTGCATCACAGTTAATCAGCATTTTTAACTTGCAGATCACAAGCTATTATATAAGCTTTGGCTGCTGTGCTAAGACATCAAATTAGAAATTCCTTTTCTAATTCAAAATGCACTTGTCAATGCACAAGCTACAATAGGACATGTGCACAGTTACTTCATTGTTCTCACTGACAATGCCAATGACAATTCATTCATGCAACTATTAACTATATTTAGTGGTCACTGCCAGCAATTGCTATAATGTTTTGCACTTCTATAAGCACCTTTCAGCTGAAGATGTCACAGTGGTTTTTACAAACATGAATTAATTCAGCCTCACAGCACATTCTCTCTCTGGTACTGTCAATATTATTGGAGTCATTTTTCAGTAGGGTAAAGTGAAGCACAGAGCAGCTAGGTGATTTGCACAAAGTCAACCCAGTGATATAATGTGGGACTCGGAACAGAACCCCAGGATCCTGACTCACGTCCTCTCTTCTAATCAAGGCACTTTTCCAGATAAGAAGCTAAATGCTGATTTTAGATCCCGTTTTATTTTGAGAGAAGGAATGTTGAATACAGGCATTCTCCTCTCCCTCTTTGAAAGTGTGTCATGGGTTCTTTAACTTCCACCTGATCAGATACTAAAGGCAGGCAGCAGTGACCTCAGTTTAATGTCTTATCTACAGATCTGAAGCCCTGAGATTGTGTGCATAACTTTTATGGTAATATTTTGTATTTCTCAGGTGTGTGTGACAAATTTCTGAATCAGATTTAATTTGCACACAAATCCAGTCTTGCCCAGGCAATCCAAAATTGTTAAAAACCTGACACACCCCGACCTCCAAAAAAAACTGTATACAGTGTATTCCCTGGCTGAATGCTCTGATTGCTGTGTGTTTGGGTAGATCCATTGTTTAAAATCAACCAAGTGGGCTCACTGGATGTACAAACTGCATTTTGAATTTCTGCTCTCTTAGAAATTCCAGTTGACAGTTTTTGTTGGTTTCTACAGAACCAGGAGTCCCAGGAGCCAATTATAGCTAAGTTCTGTAAGGTGGAAATTCTAGAAGGAATGTTATGTATTAGTTATTGTGTGTCTGCCAGGAGAAAGCAAAAAAAAGAAATCAAACATCCAAAAGTCTGTGGATGCACCAGTGAATGGGTTAATAGAGAATACCATTGATAGAGCTGAAACTCTCTCCCAAGCACCAAGAATCCTGTTGAGAACCAAGGAGGAGAGTACAGCTCAAAGGGAGCTATCAACATGGATCCTCTGAAAGGAAGATCCTATCAAGTTCAACACAAAAGAATCAAGTCATGCTGGAGTTCCCAGTGGCGCTGTTGTGCTCTTTCACTGTCTGACCTCCTCACCTTTGTTCTGGCACTGCTCATTTTGGGAATATCGCAGTTCAACCATCTGCTCACTTGTAAACCTTTGCATCCTGGCAAGTTACATGAGCCCAAGGTGTAGCCCCAAGAGAGGTACCTTCTTATTTTATACTAAAGGATGCCTTGATCTAGCTAGTGTGAAGCTATTACTGAGGTTTTGGGGGCATATTTTGTGCCACAATCTGCTCCTCTTACAATGTTTAGGCAGCACAAAGTGAGGGAAAACCTTTTGCAAATCTCTAGAGGATATCCCTGCCATAGAGGGATCCCTAGCAGGGGTAGAGCCAGTGGAATTGGTTCCTACTCTTCCCACAGGACTTGGTTCAAGGGTGTGTTGGCAATGGGGAGGGACAAGCTGAGGGCAAGAAGGGATGAGGAGTGAGGATTAGTTGGCATATGCTGCACTCCAACTACCCCCAGCTGGCATACAGTCCCTATGAGACCATAACCTGGAAGATGCTCTCACTTGTGAGGGAGTTGGGCAAAGAATCAGGGAGCCTTAGCCAACTCCCTGCCATCCCCTCTCTCTCTGCCCTGCACAGCGCAAACTGAACACAGCACAGGGCCTGCCTCATTAATAAGTATGGCACCATCTAAATTTAAATATAAACTTCCAACCCATCTCTCTCCATTTGAGAGACACCTTATTTAATATTTGTAAAATTACAAAGTGATCAGAGAACAAGATCAGTCACTGCCCCATTTACATTCTCAATTTGTTTAATAAAATAAAATTTGGGGCTTCTTGATCTTGAGCTAGATTCTGTATAACCCAGTAAGGGGAGAAAACTCTTCCTGTTCTATGGTGCTATTGGGTGTGTGGGGAGTGTGTGCATTCCTGTCGCATCGTCCTGTAATATGGTGTTTATAGCAACATGATTCTGAGCAAAATGAATAAAAGATAATTCAGTGCATATGTCACTTCTGTGTAAGGAAAAGACTTGATTTGATATTTATTTGAAGACGGCTCCTGGTGATTGTCTATTGTCATAGCATTAGATGAAAGGAGAGAGAGCGAGTGACTCTTTGAATGTGACTGCAGTGACAAGGAGAGCCTGCAGTCATGTCTTGTTAATTTACTGTGGAGGAGAATGTCACATTTACATTTCAAATTATCCCATTGCACTGCTCACTACTTGCTAGGATTATCTTGAATTTTAAGCCATCAAGATTCAGGTTTCATTGTTTACCCAGACTATGGTAATCGTCCTCTTCTCCCCACCTCTCTCCCCCCGACACACACCAGAAAAGGAAAAGAAGCCACTCCTGAAAAATCTAACTCTAAAGAGAGTGATCATTGTCACTCAGTAAGTACAAGATGATTCTCTACAAAAGGATAAAATGTCATTTTTATTCTTTCTTTTCACCCCCTCCTACTTGCAGTCAGGTGTCAGGAGTAAATTTTCATCATGATGGGCAGGGATTTAGCTGTGTGAATCCTATTACTGTTGTTAATGAGAATACATTAGCACAGCCAGATGAATGTGTGCATCCTTTAATGTGTATTTGAATGCTCTCGGGCCCAGATCATCAAAGGTATTTAGATTCCTTACTCTCATGGAAATCAATAGGAGTTAAGTGCCTAGATACTTCTGGGTATCTGGGCCACAGTCTTCATCTATATCCTGGGCCTGATTCTGATTTCATACTGGTTTTACACTGATGTAATATCAGTGATGTCAGTGACTTTCACTGGTGTGAGTTCAGACTTATACCCTCTTCCCATCTTCCACAGATGCCACATGTGCCAAATCCTTCAACCATCATCATCTGCAATTGTCATGTCCATGTCCTAATGCCTTTTATTTAAAGGGGCATTGCCAAGAAACTAGGGCCCAACTGTTAAAACAATAAATGAGACATTTGCAGAATGTACTGTCAAAAGAAATGTTTTCATGGCTTATTATATAATGCAGTAAAACAAGGGATTTGTTTTCTTTTATTCAAAAAACACTCTTCCAGTAAATGAAATGCAGATAAGTTAATAAATAAAATAAATGTTCAGTGTGTGAAAAGGAGAATGTGACAGAAACGATAAACATAAAGTGAAACTGACCACTTTAGTGTCATTGTCCAAGCTGAATGAATTGCAAAAAGCAAATGAATGACACAGATGCCAGTGAAAAGGAAATCAGATTTGTAAAGTGATTGTAGTTATAATTTATGGCATTAGTAGTAAATAGCACAGGGAAAGATTTATTTAAACAGCTGATTTTTATGTTGACAATGTTCCTCTTAAATGCTTCTAGATCTAATGCATTGAACTTTTACTTTGAGGTTGAGAAATACAAATTGGCCTAATTCTGCACCTGTTAGAGCCAATAAAAGCTTTACTGTTGATTTCAGAAGACATAGAGTTAGGCCAATGCTGAGTGCTTTTGAAAATCCCATCTATAGGCTCTCAACGGCAGTGGTTAATATAGATTGTAACAGGAGTGGGAGCTTACATGACATCAGCCAAGGGAGGAGGGGGTGCTCTGACTGAGAACTGTGCTCAAAAGCCTGGCAGCTTTCCCCTATGCTCTCCCTTACTTTAACATCTTATCACAGGCCTCACACCACCCCTGAAAGTGTGGGAGGTAGCCTTATACCCATTCTGCTGATGGGTAAGACCAAGAGAAAGAGAGGTTATATGAATCACAGAATGAGTCAGTGGCTGCGTCAGAATGAGATCCTGTGAGTTTAGACTCCCCAACCCCTTTTTTTAACTATTAGCTATTATTGTTATTTACTATCTGAGCTGGTAGAAATTTTCCAAATTTTGATTTTTCAGTGAAGAAAAAAAGGATGATTTTTCTTTTTTTGTGTATAATGTTCCTAGTTTTTGACCAGCTCTCTGTAATATTTATTTGCACTGTGGTAGTGCGTATAAGTCCCAATCAAGCATCTGGGGCCCACCTTGCTATGCGCTGTACAAACATGTAACAAAAAGACAGTCTCTGCTCCAAGGAGCTTACAATCAAAGTGTAAGACAAGAGAGAACAAGTGAGTATGACAAACAGATGGGTGAGGAGCACCATAATGGTAAGACCATTATGGTTAGTGTAATAAGCAGCCACTGCAGCACAATAGTTCTTAACCACCACACTGCTGCACATAGGCAATGTTAAAAAATAGTGGGGGAATGCAAGTACAAGTGAGATTAGATCCCAGGGTGCCCTAACTTTAGGCAAAAGCACTTAATTGAGGTAGATAGGAATAATACTTATCTTCAAAGTGCTAATTAACTAATTAATTAGTCAATCACAAGATAACCCTCTAGTTGATACTTACAGAACACTGCAAGGACCACAGTGGGTTGGTTTCCACTCAAATGAACTGTTGTGAATGATTTCTGCAATTCATTATGGACAAGAAGGGTTTTCTTCCCGTGCCAAGAGTGCTTTCAGTTCCAACCCTTCTTTTGCAGGCACATTGTAAAAGGATATGTCATACAACGATGAAAGGAAAAGTTCGCTTTCCAGTTGTGATGCCCACATCCCTCACCCATTACACCAAGGAACTGCTGGAGTATTCTCTGACATTGAGAACATCTGTTTTTTACATCCAACCTTCAGAATCCAACACTAAAACAGCAATTGAGACCACTTAATTACCTTCTCCATTGGAGGGTCTCTTGCAAAGAGTAAAAATAGTGCATATATAATGGCTCAATTCCTGCTTACCTTACTCACCTGAACATTTCCATTGACTTCAATGAGACCACTGGTGTGAGTAAGCTAGCAGGGTTGGGCCCAGTTAACCTGGATACATGCCAGGAAAAGACAGATATATTGCAATATATTGCACTGTATATTTCAAGTATTTATACTTCTCATTTAGAACAGAGAAGACAAAAATGACTAATATATGTGTTTTCCTTGTTGTAGTCATGTTGGTCCCCAGATATAAGAGAGCCAAGGTGAGTAAGGTAAAATCTTTTATTGGACCCAAGTCTGTTGGTTATATTTATATGAAATGGACAGCCCAGTAGATGGCCATGCCTTTGTAACTATGTCAGTATATATGTCAGATTAACCGGGTAGTCCAGCAATCTTCCTATGTTCACAGATGCTAGCTCCCAAATTCCACTATGCATCATAGGAAATGAGAGATGTTCTTTTCAAGACGCTTAATTGTTTCTGCAAGCATGTTTGCCACACAGGAGAAATTCAGTACGAAAGTACAACTTTTCTCCCCCCACCCCCCACTCCTTCCCCCGTTCTAGTTGACTGCTTATGAGATAAATAATCAGGAGACATTTATTGCTTAAGGGACCGATTTGCCAGAGATAGAACAGTTGATTGTATTATTCTAAAGAAATGATACATAGTAGCTCAAAATAATTCGAACTTGTTGCTCTCAACTCACTTAAAGCATTAGACTAGCACCAATCTGACAGTCCATTTTTCATTGAGACTTTTTTCATTTCCTTCAAAAAAGGGGATTTTTTTATTATTATTAAATAGGTTGATAGTTTTGTTTTCTTATACATCCTTTTTAAAATTAAATTTATTTATTTTACTTCATTTTGTCTTATTAAATTTCAACAAACACATAAGAGTCATTCTGAGCATTTCATTTTCCGAGGCTAGCCTATGCATAACACAGCAGTTTCTGTGTTGTAGTAAAAGAGGATAAGCTGCAGTTTTTTTGAAGACTGTCAGATTTAATCATACCCATTGATGTACTTATATGGAACCATGATTGCATTATTTGAATACCTCCCGGGGTTTTTATAGATTTGTTCTCCTAACGCCCCGTGAGGTAGGGAAATATTATCTCCATCTTATATCTGAGGAAACAAAGGCATAGAGAGATGTAAGTGATTTATCCAAGGTCACAAAGGAAGTCTGGGGAAGGATCCCTTGAGTCACAGACTAGTGCCTTAACAAGGACATCCTTCCCCCACTTCATACCATGCCAAATTCATTCGTATCAGTGTAAATCCAAAGTAACTCTATTTACTTCAGTGAAGTTACTCAGATTTACATTAATGTAATTGAGAGCAAAATTACAGCCTTACTGAATCTGAGCTCTATGTGATCAGATTTATGAAACAACAAAGTCATAAGAGCACTAAAACATTAGACTTTGGAGTGGTGGAGGCTGATATGTAAAGTATGTTAACTCATTGTTTCCTTTAAGATTCTGTCCTATGTAGCAAGACTTGGATATCACATAAGTGTTAACTGATAATATTATTATCTACTATATGGTAAATTGTTGGACTAGATCTATTTTGACATTATAATGGCTTTAGCATGGAAGGGCAAATGCATGCAGACTCAGGCAATGAAAATTAATTATGATCATGATGGTGAACCTTATCCTCAAACACAACATATTTAATATGGAGTTTGTCTTTTTTTTTCCTTTCCAAAACAGCATCTGCCCAAAGCAGTTTTTGGAAAAGAGTGAAAATTAAAATAACAGAAATCTGATCTGAAACTTTCATGGATAATAAGCACAGCCAGTTCCCAGAGGAAGCAGTTAATTTTAATAACCCTACACAGCTCATTTTGGATGATAGTTCAATACTGACTTATTACATCTATCTAAATGGTATTGTATTGCTTTAATGTTGATAAGGCATTTGAACTCTTTTGTACCCTTAAACATTATCCTTTGAGAAGAAAAAAATAAATAAATTTGCTACTGATATGCCCCCTTAAGGCCTCATCCTGTGAGGTGCTGAGCAGTGTCAACCTCCTTGACTTCTCTAGGACATAGCTCAGCACCTTCCAGATGACATTCAGCACCTTATAGAATCAGGGTTTTATTCCCTTGAAACATAATAGGTTTTCTCACATTATTACTAGTGATAGAAGCACTCACTGACTCCTGCCCAGCCCTGCCAACTCAGAAAAGAACCATTAACTTGAACAGAAAATAACACTGGCATTGTGTGTGTGTTACTGGGGTGCTGGAAAGGAAGGATGAAACTTTCCTTCCTTTTCTTATGGGGGCCCCTGCACCCAACATCTCAGCCATCCTAAAGCACTGGTTAAAGTACTGGATGAGAGAGAAAGCCCAAATAGCTTGACTGCTTTATGATCATTTGCAATCCCATGATACTTTTTACAAGGGCTATAGGTGTTAAGCCCAGGGACCTGAGCAAGCTCCATTGCTGCCAGAACTGAAGGACAGGTCATTGAATTTCAAATGAGTTTCTAGAAAATCTCCTACCATTTCTAACACCCATTCACCCTAAGGGTGTTAGCAATGCTGGCAGTCCTAGTAAGGATGGGCCACCTGCTGTTGTCACCATTTTATGCTTCATGTAAACTAGACTTGTTTGGAGCAGGGTTAAATGATGTGGTGCTTAGATGATCAATAGGAACCAGTTCATTTCCATTGATCTAAGCATGTCTAGGGGGCCTAGAGTAGATAGGCCACTGGCTATCGTCAGTGGCCTAAGCACAGTGTTGATTTAACATGGTAAGACCAGATTTCTAGGGTATAATGGTAAAAATGACTGAGTCCTGTCTATACTAGGGCTCCTATCATCGCCTCCCTTTGCTAGCACCAGTGGAACTGCTCAGGTGGTAGCACTGTTGTAGGAAATTTCCCCAAAATAACCATTGTACGCAAGGTCAGAAAGAATAATCAGAGTGGGAGAAAGCAGGATACAGAGACAGAAGCAGCTGCTACTGGCACACAGATGTATTTTAGTTGAAATCCTGAGGGTGAATTGCTTATGTGACTGTTTATTGTTGCTTTTGCTCTCTTTATACAAGGTGAATAAGAAATGACATACATATTGTTTGTGAACTAGACTAGGAGGAATATCTTGAATCTCAGCATCATTCATTGCTTTTCCATGGACAAATCAACCCACTTCAGAAGTCTCAGGGCCAGACCTTCATTTGGTGTAAATGCTCCATTGACTTCAATGGAGCTATGACAATTTACACAAGCTGAGGATCTGCCTCCCTCCCCAGTCCCCCACCCCACCCCACCCCACCCCACTGCTCAGGAAATGGGAAAGCATTAAGTTTTTTAACTCCTGCAGGATCTGTTGGGATGAAAGCTGCACAATATACATTGAAGATATTTCATTATATGAGTTTATTATATGAAGACTATTGTGCTGGAAAGTCTATTTATTTATCAACCCAGAAGAGAGAGAGCATTTCTGTCCACTTGTATGTGCCTTTCAAACGCTGAGTGCCAGATCCTCATTTGGTGTAAATCAGAATAGCTTGAATACCCTGAAAGTGGGAGTTGCTATGGCTACCTTCAAATGAAGGCAGCAGCTCGGCAGTGGTGGGGGTAATGCGCAGTTAAACATTTTGCTGTAATCCAGTACCGGCGCTACTCAGAATCTTTTAATAACCTTGTCAACTTGGACAAGCCAGTTTGCCCTACAGCAAGATTGCCTTCCCAGCCTTATTGCTCTCCCTGTTGTTCCTGCCGGGCTCAAGAGACTAAGAAGCAAAGTTGCTTATATTTTTTAATCTCATTGAAACCAAGTGGGAATGTTTATTTTCTCACTTGCTTCAGCCATGTTCTCTGATGGGATTATATAGTTATTCGGTTTGTGAAGCAGACACTTCTCCAATTGTTGACAAGGGATACAGCACAGCTATTGCTTTCCTTCTTAGGCTTTTGACCATTCCCATTAGGCGCATTCTCCCTCTCTCTCTCTGTGTATATAGGGTGAAAGTGAGCCGGTTGGGCCCGGTACGGCGTACCAGTAAGAACACGCACCAGCCCATACCCTAGGCGGCAGCGCTTTAATGTCCCTGCCCCTTTTGCCTCCCCTGTCAACGGCCCTGCTGGTAGGGTCCCTACTGGCAGGGCCGCCGACAGGGGGAAGGGGCAGCAACCTTACAGTGCTTTTCTGCGGCAGCACTTTAAGGATCCTCAAAGTGCTGCCGCGGCAAAGGACCCTGCAGCACTTTAATGTCCCTGCCCCTTCCCTCCCCCCACTCCCAACCCCCTCCGACAGATGCCGATGGGCGGAGGGGCAAAGGGAGCTGTTGCCCTGGGGCCAGCGATTTAAAAGGGCCCGGGGCACAGGACGCTGCTGCGACTACCACAGCAGCGGCATCCGGAGCCCCAGGTCCTTTAAATCAACACAGGAACCCCAGGTGGGCGTGGGCCAGGCAGCCTGGAAGGCCTGGTTGAGGGATGCTGACCCCCCAGCCTCGCCCCTTCCGTCTGAGGCCCCACCCCTTCTGGGAGCCGGAGTCCCCCCCCGGCCCTGTACCGGTAAGTGTCCTGACTTACTTTCACCCCTGCTGTATTTATATAGATTCCTGGCTTCATATCTTCACAATTGCAGGAGAAGGAAAAAATCAACAATTCCTCTCTTTTTGGTTTGAAGAAATTATTTAAAATTGATTAAGTTCTAGGCCACTGTTCATCATTCATTGATTTTTTCCATTAGTCAAAAAATAAAAAAAAAGGCATGAACACTCATCCCCTGCATAAATGAATTCATTTAGGACTGACTAATAAAATGATCTGTACTACACAGCCCCAGGGATAATACATGGCCTGTGGGTGCCTCCATCTTCTGAGTCACCCAGGCTTTTCTGAACAAAGTTATTTTGGGCATCTCATTAATTAATGTCTGGATTTCAGATAGCCTATTGTGGGAACAACATTTTATTAAAAATTCTTAATGCACAGAGTGAAGAGGTCTAATTAAGTGGCATATATGGGGATTTATAGCTGCATTGAGATGGACGCAGGTTTCATTACTACTCCTCAGTTCACCAGGTACATAAGAATATAAGAATGGCCATACTGGGTCAGACCATCTAGCCCAGCATCGTGTCTTCCAACAGTGGCCAACACCAGATTCTATAAAGAGAATGAACAGAACAAGGCAATTGTCAAGTGATCCCTGTCATCCAATCCCAGCTTCTAGCAGTCAGAGGCTTAGGGACAGCCAGAGCATGGGGTTGCATCCCTGATCATGTTGGCTAATAGTCATGGATGGACCTATTCTCTATGAATTTATCTAATTCTTTTTTTAATCCAATTATACTTTTGGCCTTCACACCATCCCATGGCAATGAGTTTGATAGGTTGACTATGCATTGTGTGAAGAAGTACTTTCTTTTGTTTATTTAAACCTGCTGCCTATTAATTTCATCAGGTGAACACTGGTTATTGTGTTACGTGAAGGGATAAATAACACTTCCTTATTCACTTTCTTCACACCATTCATGATTTTATAGACCTCTATCATATTCCCGCTTAGTCATCTCTTTTCCAAATTGCACACAGTATTCAAGGTGTGAATGTACCATGGATTTATATAGCAGCATTATGATATTTACTGTCTTATTATCTATCCCTTTATTAATGGTTCCTAACATTCTGTTAGCTTTTTTGACTGCCACTGCACATTGAGCAGATTGTTTCAGAAAACTATCCACAATAACTCAAAGATCTCTCTCTTAAGTGGTAACAGCTAATTTCAACCCCATCATTTTGTATGTATAGTTGGGATTATGTTTTCAAATATGCATTATTGTGCATTTATTGACATTGAATTTCATCTGCCATTTTGTTGCCTAGTCACCCAATTTTGTGAGACCCCTTTGTAACTCTTTGCAGTCAGTTTTGGAATGGTGTGCTGAGGAAGCAGTACATCTGTTGCCCTAGAGGGAGCAAGTGCCTTGCATCTTTGTATAGCTATCCATCTAGCTGCTTAAGGATCAAAACTGATAGGCACCAGAGGTCCTCTCCAGAACTTCTGACCTAGTAAGGTAGCACTCACGACACAGGATATTCAGAAAGGACATGGAGAATCCTTAGGGAGATTAGGATTGGGAGACAGGTTGCAAATCTTAACATGAAAATTGTGTGCTGATAGATAATGGCAACATACATACCTTCTGGGTTCCATATGTCAGCGGAGCAATTTATGATGTTCAAATTATTGATAATAAAATAATTAATAGTATTGTTCTAATCCCTTCAGTAAAGCCATTGACCAAACACTTTACTGGGTTTTGTCCATGTAAATCATACCATACCACTAAGTACGATCTGTTCAATATTACAGAGCACTAAGAAAATCCATAATTATATCTACAGAGCTATCATGAATTCAATTTAGCTTTTCAAAATCAGCTTCAGCTATTGGAGTAATTATTGACCCACAGTTGTCAAGTCTGCCATGGGTTACCAACTTGAGTGAACAGATCTTTTTTACAAATAGAAACCATTCATCTTTTAGGGATTGTCAGCTTAGTCCTTTCAAATGATTAATAATCCAGTTGTTATCTTGAGCATTTTGACACATCTGCAGTAGCACAGGTTTAGCAAATATTTCCTTCTCTATCTCCCATGTTTAAACACAAGACAGAGAGAAAGAGTTGAGGAAAGCTAACACACTGGTATAATTATGCTGTGCTCTGAAGCCTAGTCCTGTGGGATATTATGTTATTTCATGAAAAAGGTGAAAAAATGGAAGATTTCCATCTTCATAACATTGCCAACTTAGCCCAGAGAGTGTGAGGCCTCATAAACAAATATTGCAACTAAAGGGGGAATTTCAGGTTTGGTTTGGCAGGTTACAAGTTCTTGTCCAATTAGAGTCGGTCTGCATATTTTCCCCTTGTTCTCTGTTTTATACTACATTTATAAAAGAGACAGTGGGCCAAAATCATCTCTGGGATAATTCCACTTGAAGTTTGGCCCAAGTAACTTTCAGGCAACGAAGAAAATCACAAGGTCTATTAGCAGGCACTACTAACAAAAACACAGAGAGAAAACAAAACTTTGTAGTACATTTTAGAATATAAGCAGGTATGCTGTCTAGTGCCTACAGGAGAAGAAGACTGAGAGTTAGAACTCCTGGATTCTATTCCAGGATGTGCCACTGACCCACTTAGTGACCATGAGCAAGTCATTTAACCTGTGTTTCCATTTCCCCACCTGTAAAATGTGTATAATGCACCCTGTTTGTTTTTCTCTACCTTTTGTCTCATGTCATGATTGTAAGCTCTTCAGGGCAGGGACTGTCTTTTTATGACATGTGTTTGCAGTGCCCAGCACAGTGAGGCCCTGATCTCCAAACTGGGACTTCTCAGAGCTATTGCAATACAAACAAATAGATGTTATTGATGTAATAATTTGTTATTGTTATTTGACTAACCAACAAAGCTGCACGCAGGAAGTGGATAAGTTTGGGCTAAGTATATTGGGCCATAGTCTCTTCTGACATCTGATCCTTTTGTGCCATACAGCTGGTGTAAAGTGGCCAAACTCTAGCTACAAATCACTGGCAGAGAATTTCCCTTATCGAAGGGGAACTCCTTGCTTATTTATCTGTGCTGGATTTGGGCCCTGCACATCTATACACCTGCTTATAGTGTAGGGATCATACAGTGGGTGAAAGGTTAGGGGAAGGAGGTGAGGAACCGCTATGCTATATCTATCTTCTGTTGGCATAGCGTCTGACCCTACATAAGTGAAGTAACTTAGAGCTGCTTTGCAGCAACTCCAAGCATTGTGGGAGCCTACACCTGAGAATCACAAAGATTTAACCAGCTCACCCATGTGTGTAGACTTGAGCAGCATGGAAACTCTATTATTAATATTATTAAATATTATTACTAATCATACTAGTCAAAAGAAATATTGTTGTTATAAAAGCAAAAGAAATTCTCATTGCTGTCTCATGAGTAAGTGTAAAGCAGAATATAAAGCGGTGCCTTATCTCGATCCAATGCTTGACAGGAGCATCATTCCTGTGAATAAGGAGGCATTCACCCATGACTGCTATTCATTAATGACTCAAATAATCTTATTTTGTATAGGCACAAAAATTCCAAGATCCCAGTATGGATCTGAGCACCGCCTTCGGATGCTCTGAGAGACAAGGTGGGTGAGTAATATCCTTTATTGGACCAATTTCACCAATGGAAGTGCTTCCAATAAAATATATGACCTCACCCACCTACTCTCTTTAATATCCGGGACCAGCATGGCTACAAAAACACTACAAACAATTTAGGATGCTCTGTCATTCCATTGTATTGACAGAGTTGATTGATAGAGTTCCTGGCAGTGGATTTAAGCATTTTCATGCATGATAATCTCAGTTTGGATTCTTTTTCAAAGCCAGGCATGTAATATACTCAATTAGCATTATACTGTAGCATTTCCATTTTGATGGGTATTAGAGAGGAAGATACTTCTAGGTATCCAGCATTCACCAGCTGTAATTACCCAGATTTTTTTGTTAGCACTACAGCCAAGTGTAATATACAATTATGCATTTCTGCATATACTCAGTAAGGAGAGAAAAGTTTATAAAATAGACTCTGTAATAACAACAACATCATGTTTAAATTATAGTGACATGAATTACTTTGTAATACTTTGGAACCCTATAAGCCAACAAGAGCCGAAAGGTCTATTATAGTTAATGAGGCTGGTAGATGTGTTATTATTACAGGAACAAATGAATAGATGTATGAATCACCAAAACAGAGTGCAATCTTAATAATTTTTCTAATCTAAACCAAGACATTACCTCTGTACTGAACATTTGTCTAAATGAAACATGAAGTGCTACTTTAGGTGTTAAATTATAGTGTTTAAGGACAAAAGTTGGACACAACAGCTATTGAAGGAAAGAATAAATAGATGGAATCCTCTGAGTGCAGTCTCAGACAGCTGCCACTCCTTGAAAAGATGCCAATAAAAGTGTTAATGATGGCTTTCCTTCTGATTTCATTCTCATGTGTGTCAGTTAAAAACCAACATCATTTCCACCCCTCTTTGTTAGTTTGGTGGGAGAAATGCAGAAAACGAAGACCACTTCGTGGCTGAAATGCATTTGACCCTACAGCTTTCACCTTACAATGCTCTGAAACCAGCTGTGCTGCACCCAGCACATCACCAGAAAAAATGTTCAATTTTGCCTTCACCCGGTAGAGATAATTTCATTCAGCCAGGGGCGGTCATCCCTCTTTTTCTCAAGGGAGTGTCATTCGCCACCTAAAGCACGATTCCACTCTTCCTCCCATGATGGGCCCGGCCTACGCTGGAAAAGCAATCATGTTTGACACCTAAGCCAACAACCACTTCCCACTGCTCCTTTTGATTGCTGGTGAACTAGACTGTGCTAAGCAAATGATGCAATAACAAAAAAGTGATCAGCCCTATTGAATGAGAGGTCATGCATGATTTTTTCAAAGAGCTATTTAATTTCTTCATATTTCTTTTCTCTTTTGTAATATTGAGCCAAAAATGAAAACATTATATTATTCTCTTCTGTTTTCTTGTCCTCTTTAATTGAATGCTTGTGAAAGGTCTTGGAGATAAAGCACAGACAGCAGCAACATGAGCTTGCCTCATGTTGGCCTGCTTTTGTGCACCAACCCTGCTACTTACAGTGGCAAGAGGATAGTTCAGTATTTGTTATCCATTCTGTCTGCTGGGATTGCCAGCAAGGGGGTGTGATGCTGTGTATAGGAAAGATGATAATTTATATCATTAATATTACCCCAGTTATACTTTGTACAAGATTTGTTGCAATTGTATATCATGTAAGGTGTCAATGGAAAAGTCACAATCTATCAAATATTATTATCCAGGTTAAATCCATGTATCATCTCTGTGTCTAAAGTAATGAATATTGGCCATGGACTTGTATCTTATGCCTGTGGTATTCCTGGGTAACACCCACCAGATACGATTTACATCAAGGCTAGACAGCTATGTGTTGACGGCCCATTAAGGACACTTCACTCTAACAGTGGGCCATAGAAGAAACTCATCCCGCCCAGTAAGCCTCCTTGTAGATACCTCAGCAGGGATATGGGCAACGGCTACCCCCTGTGAGTCATCAAGCTATGTAAGGACATGTAATATGCTCATGTGACCCTGGAATCCATCTTGAGCCAGTAACTTTCCACAAACGGGGCTGTGAGCGTGGTTTGAGACAATAAATTTCCAGGCACGTGGCAGAGGATATTACAAAAAACCACCCTAAGATATCTCCATTTTGCCTCTTTCCTTCTCTGATTCTCACACTATGGATTTACAACTAAAAGGAGCATTTTGAACTATGGAGTGAGGACTTTCCAATCTTTTGAAAGTTACCAGAGAGACTTTACAAGCCAGCAATCTATTCCATCACTGCTACAAACCTGGTGTAAGAACTTTGCAATTATTTGTATGTATATGATCTATTAACCATTATTAACTCTGTTCTTCTTTTCTTTTATTATTCAACCTTTAGTTTTTAGTTACTAAAGTACTGGCATCAGCATGATTATTGGGTAAGAGCTGAGTTATATATTGACCTGACTACGTGGCTCATCTCTTGGGATTAGAAAGACCCTATATTTGGCCTATAACTGGTTTTCATTAATCACTCATCATAAAGTCTAGTGTCTGGGTGCTGAGATAAGGGCTGGAATGCCTAAGGAAACTGCATTTTTGGCTTCCTGTCAACCAATGTGGTGAGACAGAAGTTTACTTTTGTTACTGGCTTGGTATAAGCTAATGATAGAATAACCACCAGTTTGAGGTGAGTCTGCCCTAATGCTTAGCAGTCTGTCCTGAATTTGGCATTCTCAGCTGTGACCCACTGAGGCACGGTGACAGGGTGTCAATTAGTCCCAGTTGGATTTGTGGTCTTTGAGATAAGGACCCTTCTCAGGAACTGGACTGAGGCGGCCAAATCCTTCCCTTTTATTTTCTAAACAAATGTTCATAGAATAACTTCCACCTTCTTATAGACTGTCCAGTCTCCAAGCTGGATCCAGCACAACAAGCAATGAAAGCATGCCTCTTCCCTGTTCTTTGTGCAATCCAGAAAAATAGGGCAGCAGATGGCACGTATTCACATATGCCTGGGAAGTTATAGGCAGTCCTAACCTCCGACTTAAAAAAATGATATCGAAAACCCAGAGAAAATACAAAGAAGGGCAACAAGGGGATATTATAGAAAGATTATAGGCTAAGAGCTAGGAGAATAAGAGAAAGAGGAAACAAAATTAATATGTGCTGTAAAAAAGGAAGACTCGGGGGAACATGACCAAGGTCTATAAATATTTCCAAGAAGATAATATAAATTAAGGAAGGGGATTACTAACGTTATCACAAGATGGTAGGATAAGGAGCAGTAGCCTAAAACTGAGAGAGAGAAAGTCAATAAATAAATAAATAACTATAATAAGGGATAGGCAGACTTCATGGGTTTGCAAACCATTTCAATGATATCTTGGGTTAACAAGGCTCATAAAACTAGTTTGAATTTATGAATATTTCCTCCCCTTCTCTGTAATTTAAGCCAATTGTTTCTCTAACTAAAGGGAAGCCTAAGAATTGATGCTCCAAGACTGTAGACTGAAGACTCCAAGTTGTACTAAGAGTAGAACAATCCCCCAAAGCTAGCCTGACACAGGATTTTGAACTATGAAATAGCAGGATTAGCCACTATAGTTAGGGCAGCCTAAGTGTTGATGCTCCAAGACTGATCTTCTCCTGTTTCTCCTACGGATTTGGTGAGGTACAAAGGAAAGGAGTTCGCCTACTGCACAGCTTTTTGTCTAGTAGAACACTGCTCTGCTCAAAACATGCCAGATTGGAGCTATTAGTGTTCCAGTAAATCAGTGGTTCCCAAATCGTGTTCAGCAGACCACTGGTGGTCAGTGGAAAGCTGGCTGGTCACATGATGCTGATTCCTTTTCCTTACTTACAGATATTACATCAGAACATTTTTCCCCATTTCTCAATCAGCTCAAATACACATAAACCATATAAGAAGGGAAGAGAGAAACATTCGTTTACAGCTTTTTTGAAGATGCTACACAGTATCTATTCCCATCTCCTTTAGAAGGGAGGTTCTAGTCCTGGAATCTTTCTCTCAAATCTGTTTACAATGATCTTGTGCCAATTTTGTACTTGCCATCCTGAAGCAGTCATCACTTCCTCCCAGGCTGACCAGTGAAACTGCCTATTAAGCACACAGCATCAGTGTCATGACATTTAATTTTATAGCAGTACTTTTATGGTCATTAAATAAGTCAATCAGAGCAGATCTAACTCTGTATTGAAGTGGAAAGACTCCCACTGACTTCACTGGAAGTTGTAGTCAGTAAGCGGCCTTGGCGCAGAGTCCAAGGACTTTTATCTATAGTCCTCTCTGGGATCTAATGATAATTTCTTATAAAGAATAAGGAAAAGTTGAAGGGATGGGGATTTCAATGCTTTGTGAAAGGGGTTAGATGTGAGAGAGAAACACATTACAACTTTAAGTATATACTACAATGGAGTCAATTTTCAAGATATTGTATGGAATGACTTTTCAATTAGATCATTGATTTAAAGAGAACCTAAAAACCTGTCTTCCTGAAGAAAACTGTGTTTGGTGTGGTGCTTTTTGACAAGTGTATGATCTCTCAGGGAACTACTGGCTTTGGATATTTTCATTTATTCTTTAATATGATAGCCAGAGAAGTTCTGGCTCCCCACACATTGCTACCACTGGTGCAGTAAGATTGGAATTAAGTTCTGTAGTGTCTATTTTAGTCTAGTCTATATAACTTCTTATACTTAATATTGCCACTGTACCCAAAGAGTAAAATGATAGTCCTTTGCTTATTTATTTCTTAGCCTCACTGCTGAGATTTCCCTGTTGTAATGATTTTCTCCTGTCCACTAGAAACTGACCCACAACTACTAAATCATATGACTAGGTAGTAATAAATTTTACCTCTTACGGTCCTGTTTGATTTGAGCCAATGGACTGCAATTTGAACCAGTTTTAACCAACTATCTCCGTAGCTTATTCCCAATCCTTTGAGCCACCAAGTCCTCCCCTGAATATGGCATGATGAGTGGCACTGGAGCAAAGATCAGACTTAAGGATGGACTTACACTGGTGAAGGACCAGAGGCTCAGAAATGCAAGCCAGCGACTGGCTGATAATGGGTAAACAACAGTACCTCAAAATGTAGCATGTTTAATGAAGCTCTGTTACTTATAACTCTTCTCTGTTTCATCAGCACTAAATAATACCTCAAGGAAGCAGAGTCTCTTCCTTCAAGTCTTCTTTGTCAGCTATGTCTCACTTTAGAATTCCATCCTTTCATATCACCCAGACATAGACCTTCTGCTGTTCTCAGTTAGACAGGGTCCTGATACCACCGTAGTCCTTTGAAGGCAGCATATCAGAAATTACTTTTTAGATTCACCATGGTTCTAAAAAAAGGTAAAATTCTCAAAAACCTGTAAGTGACTTAGGAGGTCACGTCCCATATTAAAAGTGACTTAGGCTCCTAAATGCCTAAGTCCCATTGACCTTCAGTAAGACTTTAGCTCTTCATTGTCTAACTCACTTCAGAAAAAGGGAATTAAGCTTCTCTCTAAGGGTATGTTTACACTGGCAGAGTTACAGTGTTGGCAGTTACAGTGCTGCTCAGAGAGCGCTGAAGGGAAACCACTGTTGTGTGTTCACACTGCCAGCTGCCTGGGCAATAGCATGTTCACACTTGCGGCACTTGCAGCTGTATTCGGAGCAGTGACTCTGGGCAGCTATCCCACAGAGCATCTCTTCCTCTTCTGCCACTATGAGTTGTGGGAAGGTGGAGGGGGTCGCAGGGCATCCTGAGTCCTGTCCCAATGCCCCATGACACATTGCTTTGCATCCCAGCAATCCCTGTGCTTCCATCCGCATTTGGCGCCATCTTTCAATGATTTATGTATTGCGCACTCTGCTCTGCCTCTTTGTTCTGCAGGAATGGATCCCGCACTGTTGACCAATATGCTGCTCGCTCTCACTAACATATCATGAGTGGCAGTGGAGTTATTCCTTAAACTACAAAGGCAAAAGCAGTTTGACACTGATCTCGTCACACCACTTCTGGGCTCAGGAAACAAGCACTAAGTGGTGGGATCACATCATCATGCATTTCTGGGATGACAAGTAGTGGCTGCAGAACTTTCGGATGAAGAAAGCCACATTCATGGGAGTGTGTGATGAGCTCACCCCAGCCCTGCAGCGCAAGAACACAAGCATGAGAACTGCCCTGTCATTGGATAAGGGCGCGGCAATTGCACTGTGGAAGCTGGCTACTCCAGACTGCCACCGATTGGGAGCTAACCAATTCGGAGTGAGAAAGTTGACCATTGGACTCATGTTGACGGAAGTGTGCAGGGCCATTAATCACATCCTGCTCCAAAAGACCTGACTCTGGGCAATGTGCGTGACATTGTGGATGGCTTTGCACAAATGCCAGAGGAGCGATAGATGGCACGTATATTCCAATTTTGGCACCAGACCACCTAGCCACCAAGTACATTAATCGTAAAGGGTATTTATCAATGGTTCTCCAGGCGCTTGTGGATCACTGTGGGCATTTCATGGACATTAACTCACGCTGGTCCAGAAAGGTGCATGATGCACGCATCTTTCGGAATACTGGCCTGTACAGGAAGCTGCAGGCAGGGATTTTCTTCCCAGACCAGAAGATCACTGTAGGGGAAGTCAAAATGCCCATTGTGATTCTGGGAGCCTCTGCCTACCCCTTAATGCCGTGGCTTATGAAGCCATACACGGAGCACCTTGACAGCAGCTAGGAGCAGTTCAACAACAGGCTGAGCAAGAGCAGAATGACTGTTAAGTGTGATTTTGGCTGTTTAAAGGCCCGCTGGTGCTGACTATATGGGAGGCTGGACCTGGCCAATGACAATATCCCTATGCTTAGAGCCACGTGCTGTACGCTCCATAATATTTATGAAGGGAAGGGTGAAAGCTTCACTCAGGGCTAGACACTGAGGTTCAGTGCCTGGAGGCTGAATTTAAACAGCCAGAAACCAAGGCTATTAGAGGGGCGCAGCGCGGGACCATAAGGATCAGGGATGCCTTGAGGCAGCAATTTGAAGCTGAAAGCCACTAATATTTGTTGCTATGCTCAGGATTGCATTGCTTGTAATGCTAGGAGGTGATTGTGATTGGTGCAGACGATGCATTATGAAGGTTTAAGAAAATTGCCTGTTGCTTTGCAGGGCTCTGTTTGCTTTCATTTAATGGAATAAAGATTGCTTTCAAACCAAACACAATTATTTTATTAAAAAAACAACTACTGGAGGAGAGAGACAAACAAACAAACAAAACACATCAGCACTTTGGGGGATGGGGGAAGGGAGGGTCCCAGGAGGAGGTGGGTCCTGGGATAGTTAAAGATTTCTGTATGTCCAGGTATCATATCCAGTCTTCTCCTTTGGAGTACAATGCAGAGGGTACTTCAGCAGGGCTAAACTGCAGAGGGACAGGTGTTGAGTGCAGTGGGTACTGGGAGTCCAGAGGGCTGGACTGTGACAGGGCAGGAGTGCAGCGGGTACAGACTGAAGCCAGGAGGTTGATAGGAGTGTGTTGGCGGTGTCTTGGGGGCACATGGGAAAGAGTTTTGTGACAGCGGCTGCAGGGGAGGGCAGGTGCGGAGCTGCTTGATTTGCAGTATGAGGAGCACCTGGAGTGTGTCCACGTGGTGCTCCATAATGTTTAAGAGCCACTCCATGGCTTCATTCTGATGCACTGCATTCTCCTTTCAGTCCCTCTTCTCGCTGTTCCACCACTCCTTCAATTCTTGTTTTTCGGCCGCGGAGTGCATCATGACCTCACGCAAAAAGTCCTCTTTAGTTCTTCATGGCCGCTTTATAATTCTGCACAGCTGTTCAGCCGGTGATAACAAAGGGGGAGGCTGGGCTCCCAAGGTCATACCTCTGAAGCCAAAATGCAACATTTTACAGAAGCAGTATTGTTTTGCAACACAGAGACCACTGATTTAAAATACAGCCACTGTTCACATACCTGTCACTAACTGGCTGACCCCAGGCAAGCACATGAGTCACAAGATCCCCAAAATAATGAGTAACCACAGGGGCAGGGGAAATCAGTGTTCCAGGACCATACTGTGCACTGGGAATGTGGGTCTTGAAGAGAGCCAGCACGGTGGGGGGGGGGCCTATAATCATTACTTTCCCCACATTTTCCACAGACTGTGTTCTTTATGGAAGATATCTTGTTGCTGAGGGTGAGCAGGGAATCAAGGGAGGGTCTTCTCCAAGACTGCGGCTTCTGCCCTGGCCCTTATGCGGCTACCTGTGTGCAGTTATAGTGTCGCCCCCTCCCGCCCTTCCCCCCCCCCCCCCCCCGTGACGGCAGAGTGGTGTGGGAAAGTTACCCTTAATGGGGCAAGAAACAAAGCAGCTCTGTCAAAGAACCTGCAGCAGCGAATTGCCCAGTGGCTGCATGAGAGTTTCCTGGAGATCTCTGAGGCAGATTCCTATGAAGTGAGGGAGTCAATCAACACCCTGTTCCGCCACACAGACTAGGCATGTGGTGGTATGTGCATCATACAGACACAAGCCTGCTTTCTGCAACCATCCTGTCCCCAACAACTCACTTCAGTGATTCCGAAAATCAAAGCCATTTACCAGGGGCCTCCTCTCCTGTTTGTGCTTTGCCAAGCTCCAACTACTGTAACTGGCTAGCCTCCTCCGGGGTAGAAAAGAGCTCCTGACTGCATGCAGCTCTGACCTCCGACTCATCCTCTGCCTCTGGGTCTCCCTCCCCCTCCACATCCTCGTCCAAGATTTCCTCCTCCTGGCTCAGTCCACTCTCGACTGTCATGCAAGCCACCGAAGTATCCACAGTGGCCTTCGCAATGGAGTTGGGGTGGCCATGAAGTATCACATCCAGCTCTTTGTAGAACTGGCAGCTCGTGGGCGCAGCACCAGAGCAGCAGTTTGCCTCCCATGCCTTGTGGTAGGCATTCCGCAGCTCCTTCACTTTGATCCTGCACTGTAGTGTGTCCCAGTCCTGGCCCCTTTCTGTCATGCATCCTGAAATCTGTCCATAGGTATCATAATTCCTATGGCTGGAGTGCAACTGAGACTGGACAGCTTCCTCTCCCCAAATGCTGATGAGGTCCAGTAGCTCGGCGTTGCTTCAAACGGGGGATTGCCTGGTGTGTGGAGCAGGAATGGTCACCTGGAAAGATTCACTGAGAGCACTGCACGTGTCACCGAGCAAACAGGAAGAGGACTTTCAAAATTCCAAAGGAATTTATGGGGTGGGGATGACAGTTGATCACCTGAGGGCAGGGCAGTAGAGTTCAAACTGATGACTAGAGAGGTGAGAACAGGCATTGTGTGTCACCTCCCGGAGGCCAATCACAGCACTGTAATCAACCAGGGTGTCTACACTGGCACCGGGGAGCAGTATCCCTGGTGCAGAAAGCTGTACAGCTCTCATCGGGGTAGTTTTTTTTTTACAGCGCTGCAGCTGAGCAGTTTCTGCGCACTAAGTGGCTTGGCAGTGTGTACACCTCGGGAGTTACAATGCAGGAAGCTGCTTTACTATGCAGAAACTTGCCAGTATAGACAAGGCCTGATGTACTCCAAAACTACAGACTCAAAACTTTAAGCACAAAAGATTCAAGAAGGCTCAAACTGAAAAATCATCTTACAGTATAAAGACATTTTAGCAACATCCAAAGAGGACTATCTGTACCAGTTGCCTGGAGCACAATTGCATGCATCTCAGAATGTATGTTTTCATTGTTAATTGGTATTGTTATTCAATAGGTGTTCATCTTAAAATAACAACAAAATAGTTACAGCTATTTGAGAAGTGAAAGAAAAACCCCTCTGTACACACAGCAAGCCTGTGGTGCAGCACTTTCTGTACTAAGGTGGATTTCAAGTTGTCCATTGTGATTTTTCTATTTTTATAATCACTCTTGACTGTCAGAATAGCTAAACTGTCCCAGCTCAGGGACACATGTTTCTTCTCACAATAAAATGAGAAACAAATAGTATGAAGAGCAAAGAAGAAACTATTACAGAAGAAAGAGTTTTTTCTTTTTTCTTTTTTTTCCCTCATGCATTGGAAGCTTGGCCCCTGGAATTTTGTTGCTTTCTTTCTATGATGTGTCTTCACTGTACTTTGGGGAATGAAAATACTCAGTCTCTATTTCTTTTAAATTAAACCTTTTAAAGAGTATCTTACATCCCCCTCACACACACAAAAATAATAACATCTTCATCAGTAATCATGTTGAGGGAGGAAAGGTTGCCAAAGGCAGAAGTTTAAAAATAGCAATATTATTGAGAGTATCAGAGGGGTAGCCATGTTAGTCTGGATCTGTAAAAAGCAACAGAGTCCTGTGGCATCTTTAAGACTAACAGATGGATTGGAGCATAAGCTTTCGACAAAGTGGGCATTCACCCACTTAAAGGTTAGTCTTAAAGGTGCCACAGGACTCTCTGTTAATATTATTGAGAGACATTTTTAAGTAGCATTCCCTGATCCCAAGTTACCATTTTTGCTTTCTATCTATTTCACACCACTTACATAAATAAACAAGTTGATGTTTTATTGCTAGCAAGCATGGATCATGTGAAAAAATGGGTATTATTAATAGCATCAACTTATTGCATATTAAAGATATGATTAAATAATAATGCCTTACCTTAATGAAATGCCTTTCATTCTGAAGGATCCCAAAGCTCTGTATAAACCAGATTATCTATCTGCTATATATGGAACACATTATGGTGTGCTATGGTATGAAGGGTTTATTGGTATTTGTCTGAGATGGCTGTAACCCAAATGAGTTACAATAAAACCATCATCCACCATCCATGACGTGGGAGGGTCCCAGAGCTCAGGCTTCAGCTTGAGCCCAAATGTCTACACCACAATTAAACAGACCTGCAGCCCTAGCCCCACGAGCCCAAGTCAGCTGACACGAGTCAGCCGTGGGTGTTTAATTGCAGTGTAGATATACCCTTTGGGTCCAACTTCAGAGGGCTCAGCAGGAGTCATAAATTCCAAAGCCAGAAGAGACCATTGTGGTCATCTGGTCTGACCTCCTGTATAGCACAGGCCACAGAACTTCTCCAAAATAATTCCTAGAGTATAGTTTTTAGGGGAGGGGAAAATCCAATCTTGATTTAAATTGGATCCTTCTAAAATCTTTTTAAAATAACCAAATAGCTTTCTATGCATAGCAGTGCCATGACTTTAAATCTGTTATTTCAGGATCTTCCGGGGCTAGAAGCAAGGGCCAGAGGAGCTGGGAGTCGCCCCGTTCAAACTGAATAATGCTCCCACTTCTAGCCATGCAGGGCTGTGAGATAATGGGCTTCAGATTTTGCCATTTTTACATATAGGAAACCCAGCAACGTCCCATGGACGAATCTTGACCACCTCGGGGTAGGTTGACCAGACAGCAAGTGTGAAAAATCGGGACGGGGGTGGGGGTAATAGTAGCCTATATAAAAAAAAGACCCAAAAATCGGGACTGTCCCTATAAAATCGGGACATCTGGTCATCCTACCTCAGGATAATGTTGAGGGAAAATATCCCTTTGACTGAAGAAAAAAGAAACATTTCTCCAGCCAGTTGATTTTAAAAGAAATGTTGAGTGTTTGGAGCTGCTCAGGGGATTAGAATTATTACTTCATTCCCAGGATGGTGGGTTAGTGCGCAGAGCATAAATGAGGCATAATAATGTACTCGAGAAGGAAACATACATAAAAGGAGCTATCACTTCACGCACCACTGAATTACAATCACATGATCTGAGGTGGATTTGCTAATTATTTAACAGTGACAATTAGACTACACAACAGTTTAGACAGAGCAAGAAGTGAAGAATGCTATGTCCAACTGAAACTAGAGAGGGAAAATTTAGGCCCTAATTCTTCAAAGCACTTACTCACATGCTTAATTTTAATCATAGGCTAAGTCCCATTGACTTCAAGTAAAATTAAGCACATATTTTCATACTTTGCTGAATCAGGGATTTGCTTAGGTGGAAAGTAATTGACAAGTTAGATTTTGTTCAGGCCTTGAGGTTAACATCCCTTTATGCTTAGAAAAATGTCATGTGATCTGTAATGACCATTAGCACTCAGGGATTCCTTGTGACATTTGCTCGGAAATACAGTAGGGTATCTTCAGCAACAGCACGCATCTGCTTCTATGATGTTTGAGCACTTAAATTCTCAATGAGTATCTGCTACAGATTCACCTACATCACTTCCTGTAGCAATTAAATGTTCAGAGGCAGGGGGCTCCCTTCCAATTACTGGCCCAACTGAACCCTTCTTAGACTCAGCATTATGCAACAGCTTTAGAACTGTCTGTTCACAACTGAGATATTTAATATTCTGTCAGGGCTGTTTTGTGCATGACCATAATGCCCAGACAGTGCATGGTTTTCCTTCATTTCATTGATAATAATGTACTCTTCAGGCAGGGAATTTCTATGGTAGTTGATTACTACACATCTGAGGTGCTCAATAAAGGTAATCAGACATGCATTTCCTGTATAGTACCACCCAAGGCGTGCAATAACCATTCAGACATGGACTACCTGCCGAGCCTTATTGCTTAATTAAGTATTGTTTGAGTGTTAAATATTAAACAGCTTGTAATATTGAAGAGCTTTATTCATGTTCTAATGCCCACCATGGATAAAAACACAGTAAGTTAGCAATATACCAGTGCACAGGACAGTGATCAGCCACTATCCAAAAAGCCATATGACGACTTGGAATTTCCCAAGTAAGAGACTTTGTAAAAGGGTGGCTTCTGCAAAAGGCTGATACCCAGGAGATGACTGATTTCCAAACTCTGGGGGCATAAATTAAATATTGTGAGTTAATTAAGAAAAACACCTTTTAGAAGTCCAATCAAAAGGCCTGTACAGCTATTAAAAACCTATACATTCCATAATCAGTATTTAAAGCCCATTTCCATAGGCATATTTACACATAGCTTCCCACTGAAAGCTCCCAGTAGTGGCATTCTATAGCTGTAAGCTGTATTTATGTGCAGTTCTACTAATCCCTGGTCCCAGAGCTGCCTGCAGTCTGTAGAAACACTTTGTCTCTGTAGACAAGTCCTTGTAAATCTCTTCTTGTCGAAGGATTTAGTTCACTGATTGTCAGCCATGAGATACTTCATAAAACAACTCACAGAGGAATATAGCCTTCTGCTTTTGCCTTTTACTGGCTAGGTTGTTACACTAGATAACCTTTTAATGACTGTATTCCATTTTAACTTGACTCAAGAGAGAGAATAAAAAGAAAGGAAAGCTCCTTCCTTATTGCTATGCATTTTTCATATTGCATCTAGAGCAGCAGATTAGTAAAGATTGATCAGGGTGATTTTTTATTCTGAAATGCCAGAATCCTATATCATGGAAAGTGGCATGGTACTCCCAGAAGGGTTTTGGGGGACGTGGGAATTGTCAGGCACATCGCTCTAGTAGTTAGCATTCTCTGTTTCTCCAAATACCTTCACTCCTTTAACGTGGGCACATCCGCCCCTGGGAAAAGAATGTGTGTCAGGAAAATTAAATTTCCAGTGCCAAGACAGTAATTTAGCATTTTCTTTAAAATAAATTAGAGCTAGGCCTTGTAACAGTAGCTACCAAAAGCATGCAGGGCAGCAGCATCAACCAGGTTTCCCCTTATTTGGTGGGTGTCAATAAGGTGTGGCTCTCATCAGAACATCTTTGTACAGATAAACCTTCCCACAAGCTGGACCACCCGTTGCTGAGTCCCTATCAAATCCAATGACAGATCAAAAGTTTCTGCGGGCTGCAGTGGGTTGGTTCCCGGGCCGCAGATGGCCCTAGGGCCGGGACTTTGAGACCCTTGAGTTAGACGTCATTCAGTGTCTGCTTTTGCATGTGTGTTTTGTCTTTTTGTATAGCAACTGCAGATGGGACTTGTAAAGAATGATTTTGTCCTACTCAACAACTGAAAATGGCATTATTAATGCAAAGATTGCATTATTATATTTTGTATAATGCTTCAGCTTTATTTGACTATTGGTAATACATTCTGATGAGGGCAGAACTAACAATGGTGGAGTTAAAAGGATGCTGGGCTCAGCCAAATCATCTCAACTTATACTAGACATCAAATGTTTTGTACTTTATAAATCACTAAAAATGTGCATGAAAAAATGTTTATCTCTATAAATTTACGACTCATGGTTGAAAATAGACTTTATTGTTGCTATGTGTATCTAATATTGTTGAGAGACAAGGTGGGTGAGGTAATATCTTTTATTGGATCAACTTCTGTTGGTGGAAGGGAGAAAATTCAGGTCTGGAGAAGGTAAATACAAGTTGGAACAGGTTGCTAAGCATAAATAGTTAATACATGTTGTAGGAGATGACTTAAGATGAAATGGGCACTTAATACCGCTGCAGTCATAGGTTAATGGAGAGTTAGTAGCAGCAGGATTTGTTACAAATTGTTGTAGTGATTTATAAAACCACTCTAAGGGAAGTCAATGCTACAAAATTAAGTTGACCTATGTTGCATGGACGTACAGCCACAGCAGTAATTAAATGGTTTTTGCATGTCCACACTACACTCCTTGTGTCGGCAATGCGCATCCGCACCAGGGGCACTTGCACCAATTTAACTGTCAGTGTGGCATATTGTGGGATGGCTTCTGAAAGGCAGAAACAGTCAACGTAAGCAATGAAGTGTCTACACTGACACAGCATCGACCTAAGTGCTACACCTCTCACGGAGGTGGAGTTATTATGTTGGTGTACGGGGTGAGTTACATCGGTGGGAGCTACATTGTAGTGTAGACACTTACAGAATTAGGTCAACATAAGCAGCCTTATGTCAACCTAACTCTGTAGTGTAGACCAGGCCTGAGCCCATGTTTTTTGGGCAAAGTTATGAATGTAAGTTCCCACGCATGTCTTTTGAAGGTGCTGTGCAGGTTTGCTTTGCATATTATAATATATATTATATATAATATTGACTATTCCTTATAATATTGTTATTTGTTTCCTCCCCAGAACATTAGCTAGGAGCACAGCAATTGTTCTCTATCAGAAAGAGAGCTGGGTAGACAGAAGAAAAAAAGGATCTGTAACAATTTTTGTGAATAACACCCACTTTAGTGATATTCATGACCTCTTTCTTCAACTATCCATGAGCATTCAGGTAAGCAAGTTTTTGTATGCAAGAATGTTTGTGGATATTAATATCACAAGTACTAGTGTGTATAAAATATTCATCAGAGTATTTGCATTAGAAATGCTCTCTCAGCCACTTTGAATACAATGTTTTATTATTCACACAGTGGTTTTACTGAACAACTACAGATTTTCAAGGGTAATTTGTGAGCAAAAAGAAAGGACTCCTGTTTATAAAGCTCATGTCATCCAATCAGGGAACAAAACAAATTCCATGTGACTTAGAGGACTGACCAGCTGGTGTGAATAACTAGGAAATGCTCATAGTGACCAAACAACTATCCTGTCACAAGAAACCAAAGAATGAATTTGTTTTGTTGATTGATCTCTTGTTGTTTCCTGTCTCCATATAAAGATACTGATCAAACAACTGGGCAAAATAACAGGCTTGGATTGGTATATATGTGATTATCATAACTTTGATGAATTAAAAAGAGTTGGTCTCTGGCTTTTTGTATCAGGTTTCTAGGGCAGGAGTGATAAAATTTTATAGAATACAAAATCCTTATAATAACAAAAAATATGTTTCTGCCTTGTAAAGACAGATTGTCAAGCAGAAGTTGTAATTGAACCAAGATGATTTACATATAGATTAATCCATATTAGACCATATGAATCTTTCGGCTCAGTTAAGAGAATGATCATCATCCAATTACTTTGCTCGCTTAATCCAAGTGAGTTTATAACTTTAATTGTGGTGTATGTTCCATAAATATCCATCATGAGCGGACCAGGTTTGAAATAATTAGGTAGAGACTACAGTTACTGGGTCTTGTGTTTTGATTTTGTTGCAGATGGGCCCACATAGCAAAGTCTAGATCTGCAGTTTAAATTCTCACCAAAGATCGTGGATGGAGAAAGTAATATTTGAATCTGGGATTTTGCTTCAGACCTGTAGTTGAGGGTCTAACACACAGGAGTGATGGGGAAAGGCTGGACTTTGTTTGCTGGCTCCAGTTATAGGATATGGGTCAAGGTGGCAAAGGTGAATACCCCTGTCACTATAATCAGTCTCCACCAATTCCAGTGGCTACCATTACAAGGCCTGTCTCTAATTTATACTAAAGAAACTGCTAAAATAGAACCATAGATGATATTTTCAGTGCCATTCCTCCTGTTCAAGGACACACTGCTGGTGAGCTAGGTTTATCTGCTTTGGTTCAATCGGCTGGTCATCCATCAATGAACCTGGACAGGGTGGTTGAGGGAACCCCTTTTTTTTCCTCTCTCCATTTTCACAATTAGTCACCAGTGTGACAAGCAAGGTTGATAAAAGTATTCTGGCCTGCAGGATTCTCTATCTGGGCTAACTTATCCTTAGCTTCCTCCCGCAGAGCCCATTGGAACTGGTATCACTGCACTGCCTGACTCCATTCAGTGTCCATGACAAGCCAATGGAAGTGCACTGCGTAAGACGCAATGATGCCTGTCCCTGCTGAAGCTTCTTTAAAGTGCTTTCTGCCAAGTGGACACAATGAGGGTTATCATAAACTGATAGTATTTCCTGAAGAAAAGCGTCCCAGTTTGTCAATACTTGGCTGTTGCCCTCCAGCCAGGGGAAAGGCCCAATCCAAAGCTTCCCCAGACAGTAAAGTAGCTATCAAGCATACTTTGTCCTGTTCTAGAGGCATAGGCCTGGTGACAGAGTAAGAACTGGAGGCGGCACTGATTCATAAAATCCTGGAACCACTGACGATTAAAATCAAATTGTTCCAGCAGAAGTTTCGAGGTACTCTGCTCAGGGGCAGGTATCAGGGTCATGCCCACAGAATTGTATTCTCATTGCAGAGTTGGCTTACCTGCTTTTGCAACAGTCTTAGCAGTCAATTGTACAACTCAAGCCTGTAGTGCTTGATTGTCTGCCTGGAGACAGGCAAGCCCGGTTCTTCTTGAAGCTGAGATTGACCATGTGGCTCCATTCTCATTCTTTTGCTGGGCCCACTTCTTGTGATTGCAGTCCAAACAAATTGTCAGGATCAGGATGTAGGCAGCTGGGTCTAGTGGTCAGCGACCTAGTTCAGCAGAGTCATGTTCAGGTTACCAGTAACCAGGCAGGAGCCAGTCAAACTAATCCAGATGGGGATGGGTACTGTTTGGGTTACCAGAAGTCAAGCCAAGGTCAGGATATTGGGAATCAGGCATGTCAGAGTCTATATCGTCTGGTGAGGGACCTGAGCAGCAGCCAGGTAGTCCCTGTTCTCTCTTTGGGTTTAAACAGGAAGCCCTGACCAATCAGAAGCCCTAGTGTTCCTCCAATCCAGGCCCAAGGGAAGCCTCCCTGAGGTAGTTTCAGGTTTCATGGTCTCTCCACCCCCGGTTCCTTGATAGCGAGCTGCTGGGTGAGAGCAGAATGACATCAGTTAACTTGGAACCCTCAGGTTCAAGACCCATAGGGTCATGACACTGAGTATCAGTAGTCCTCCACACCCATTCCCACAATGCTATAAACCCTTTCCTTCCTGACCTTCACACAGTCTAAGGTGGCTGAAATGGGGAAAGCAGTACAGTTGTGTTTTATTGACTTCCAAAAAGCATTTGACAGAATCTACCACTACAAATTGCTCAACATATTAAGATCTATAGGGATTGATGGATATGAACTCTGAGTAATAAAACAATTATATTGGAATCAGCAGGTGATTATAATGGGAGTTGAAAATGGAAATCTAATAGAGATCAAGAGAGGAGTGAGACAAGGTTGTATAATGTCACCAACTTCATTCAACATTTATAGCAAGTGTTTGATTAAATTAATCAAAGAAAGAGAAGAAGGTATTAAGATGAATGAAAAATGGGTGAATAACATTTGCTATGCAGATAATAGTGCTGTTGGCTGATTCAGAATAAAGTCTAATAAAGTTAGTGGAGATTATATATAAATATGGCAAAGAATATGGCCTAGAGATGAATGTGGAACAGACAAAAACTATGGTGGTATACAATGATGCTGGGAAAAAATGCTAGATTCCAATGAATGACACAGCCATACAGCAAGTGAGAAATTATTGCTGCTTAGGAAGCATCATTACAGAAGATGGAAGATCAGATACTGAAGTCAGCACCAGAATAGCAAGTGAAAAAGAGACATTCTGAAAGAATAAACATCTGATAAGAGATAACATAAATCTGAAGGCTTAATTCCAACCCTGAAAAACTTACATTTGGTCTGTGTTAAATTATGGCTGTGAAACATGGACATTCAAATAATCAATAAAAAAAAAGAAACTACAGTCCTTCAAATGATGGTATTATAAAAGACTTCTGAAAATATCATAGATAGACTGCATAACCAGTCAAAAAGTATTGGGGATTGCTGGAACTCAGCAAACGCTAGTCAGAGATCTTACGAAAAGATCATTTGATTTGCAGGACACATTTTAAGAGGCTTAAGAGGATGCATGTTTATGGGTACTGGAAGGGAAAGTTGATAGCAGAAGACCACAGGGCAAAAAAAGAAGATCTGGATGGACAACATGGTATCCTGTATGGATCAAAAGGACTATTCATCCACAATGAAATTAGCAGACTATCAAACAGAATGGGCTACCAAGGTTGCAGCCCTCAAGTAATAATAATAAGAAAGGTGCCTGTCCCCCTATATGAACCCCGTATGCATGCAGGAATGGAGGAAGCTCCCTAAAAATGGGGGAGCCACCAGCACCTGAACCATGGCCGCACTCCCCAGGCCACCCCTTTGCCCTGAGTCCCCACTCTCGTGCTGCCCCTTCCCCCGAGACCCCACCCCCCACTTGCTCCTCTCTGCCTCCTCCCTCTCATAGCTTGCCCTTACAGCCAGTAAAAAGTGATGGGGCCATGGCCCCTGTCCCCCGGCCCCCATTCCGGCACCCCTATATGCAGGTAGTAGCATGCTGCACAGATCACATCAAAATAGCTTTCCACTGCATTCTTTACAGATCACTACAGGTGACAATGTATCCAGCTCCAAAAGCAGCCACTTGGCCTGCCAAGGATACCTGAATACTAATCACTTTCTGAGTGGAATGCAGCACCCTCCATGATTCTGGCAAGAGTGGCAGAAACTTTAACCTGTAAAGGCAAATTTCATGGAGGCTGGGGTAGACTGGCATTCACAACACTTGAGTTTCCTGTACAGGAAGGCCAAGGACTCAGACAGTTCCCGGGGGGCTCATTGTAGAAGGTGTTGTCAAGGCCCCCAGTATTGAGCCTAAAGTGGTTCATGATTCCCTCCTCAACCCAGCCAGCCTCATTGTCTGATAAGACAGTGATGAGGGCCAGACTGAGGAGGCAGCAGGGACTGTGGAGGTCCCCCCAAAAAAACCTGGAGGGTGAGGAGGAGGTTATTCTGCACCTTTACCCAGTGCTTTACCTGAAGACACTCCACTGCGACACCCCATATCCACATCAAACTCCTTCAACTTTCTTAGTCCCTGCTCTGCTCCACCCCAAAATAGCCGTCAGACAGAGGGTACATCTATATGGCAAAACAAACAAACAAAAAACATGGCAGCAAGTCTCAGAGCCTGGGTCTACAGACTCAGGTTCATGTTACAGCTTGAAAAATAGCAGTGGAGACATTCTGGCTCAGGCTGGAGCTGGTGCTCTATAACCCATCACCTCCCTGGGTTTCAGACCCCAGCAAGAATGTCTACACATCTACTTTTAGCAGCATCGGGAAAGCCCAAATCAATAGATCCAGGCTTTGAGAATCACTGCTGTGAGAGTTTTTTGTTTGGTTGGTTGCAGGGGATAAGGGGTTCTGTGTAGACATACCCTGAGTTACAAATCAATGATTTTATTTGATTTTTGAGAAACCACAGTTAGAAAGTCTGTGCATTGGATTCTTATGCAATTTTTTAAAAGTTTGCAAAGTAAAAATCAGTCTGCCCCCATGTCTGTCTATTTCTCAGTCCCCTGTCAGGCAGTGATGGTCCTAGGGCCACACAATCTAGGAGGTGGGGGCAGAGAGTGGCTAAAAAGGCCATTCTTGTGGAAGCGGGAACATTTGTCAAGAGAATTTACGGTTCTCTCAGGAAAGCGTAGATACAACATTGATTTCTCCCTGTCCCCGTGAAGTTTGCAAAGTTAAAGTGTCTGTTACTGCTCTTTTCCCTCTCCCCACGTAAGCTGGGCTGAGTAGGGGAGACAAGTGTCTGGTCCAATGGTCATACTAAAACCAGTGTAGTTTCCTTTTCCTGTTGTCTGAGGTGAAGGCTTGCGGTGCTGAGCTGTGTCCCTTCTGTTTGCACTCTCCCCACAAAGAGCCATGCTGCTTAAGCCAGGCGGCGCAGTGGGGGAAAGGGTCCAGCCAGGTCATCATAGAAAAAGCAATTTAGTGTCTGTTTCTGGTTGTCTGAGGCAAAGACTTGTGGTGTTGACCTGGATTTTCAGGAAAATTAATAAAGATGTATTCTGTCTCTCTCATTCCCTGTCCATTTCACCATTGTCATGTAGGCATAGGGGCAGGATTTTTTTGCTGCAGCTGAGATGGAGAGGCAGTTTGTGGTTCAGAGCTACCTTTGCATGAAATCTTCATATTCTAGGTCAGAATGTAGTTGATTTCCATTCTGATTCCCTCCCCCTCCTGGCATATCTCAGCAACTTTCTCTTGCAACAGAAACTCCAGCTCATTCTTGAGGTTCACCAGCAGTGCAAATCTGCTTGGACCACCTTCACAGTTGACCAAAACACTCCATTCAGCAATCTATAGAGTGACCATTAGCAGAAACATTTCTAGGGCATAGTTTGATGGAACCCTTCCACAGGACTGAAAAGCCACTTCTCTGTTCCATTGTGATACTTTGAATACTGCTATGTTATCCCAATGCTGGCCAGCCGTAAAAGAAGAAATTGTAAACTGGCAACATAGACCCTGCAAGGACTTTTTCCACCTCCCCTCAATCCCTTGAGACAGTATGAACATTGTAAATTGTTAGAATCACACCTGAATGTTTCTCACCATTATGTGTTTCTACTCCTTCCTTATGGGCTGCAAACAGCTTATGAGTAAGGCTAAGATTATGTCACAGAGGTCGCGGAAGTCACGGAATCCATGACTTCCAGCGACCTCCATGACATTGGGGACCCCGCAGCAGCCCAGCCTCCACAGGCGGTGAGGGACCCTCTTGTGGGCGGCAGCATTCTTGCAACTGACCGGCTGCTGCTGGTGACCCCTAAGCTGCACGGTCGCTGCTGCTGGCAAGGATCTCCCCTGCAGCAGTTCAGCTGCTGGCGGCAGAGGGTCCCCAGAGCTGCTTAGCGGCCACAGGTGGGGGGACACTTGGGGGGCCCTCCGCAGCTCCCCAGCCGCTGCAGCTGGCAGGGGCCTCCCTGCAGCTCCCCTGCTGCCATGAGCAGTCGGCTCCCCCCACAGCTCCCAGCCACCGGCAGTAGAGGGCCCCTGCAGTTGCTCAGTGGCTGAGCTCCCCCCCCACACACACAGCTCCCCAGACTCTACCACTGGCAGGGTCCCCCCGCCCTGCAGCTACCAGCCCTGAGGGGGGGGGGGACAGCTCTAGCCCCACAGGGCAGTGGAGGACCACTCCCAGCCACTGGACAATGGGGTCCCTGCAGTTCCCAGCTGCTGGGGCGGAGTGGCGGCAGGGTGCTGGATCCTCCTCCATTCCCATTTTGTTAGGGATGTTTTTAATAAAAGTCAGGGACAGGTCATGGTTTCCGTGACTTTTCTTCTCGGTTGTCATCACTACATTTTAAAAAAGCTATTATTGTTGTACTTTCAAAATATGTCCTTTAAAATATTCCAAAGAAAATTTCACTTTTGAAACAGTTTCAATAGTTTATTGGCTGCATATCTTGCCTTAATTGTTCTTTTTACATTTCTCTAGAAAATACACCTTCTACCTCAGAGTTTCAATACATTGTATAATTTGTTTAACGGTGTGTCCCCTCCTTCCTGGGTGTGGCAAACTTAAGATGGGGGGAGGGGAGTGTTTGTTTGGTTGGTTGGTTTCGGTTCATGAATGAGCCCTAAGCCTTGTGAATAATGTAATGGCATCATGTGTAATGTTTTGGTGCCATTATAATGGAAATTTTGCATCTTCCCCCTAGGTTCACAAATATCTGAAGTCCAAGAGATAAGCAGGAGGAATGGAGAAATGGAGTGTATGTTTTCTCTGCTGTAAAAAGCCTCTACTAATTCTCACCACAGCAGATGTCTTATACGTTGGCACTAAGGGTGGATTGATGTCTTTCTTAATGACTTTATTGAACATGTTGAAAATCAAAAACAGAGAGAAAAAAACATACTTGAAATCACACAGCATCTGTCAGTACCCTATACCAGTGGTCTCCAAACTTTTTTGATCGCGCACCCCTATCAGTAAAAAAATTTGAGCACGCACCCCCTGCTGCGCCGGCTCTACCATTTTTGTCAAAGCAAAAAAAAAAGCCGCGCGGACTCCTGCCCGAACTGCCGAAGCAAAAAAAAAAAAAAAAGTGCTCCTCCTGCCGCGCACCCCCAAGGGTCCTCTTGCACACACCCTGGGGTGCATGCAGAGGGACTGCAGTTCAATGAAAGGTGGGACCAGGAGTGGCCTCCTGGCTGTATGCAGGACAGAGCCCATGCTGCCACCCTTTCCCTTCCGCCCTCTCCCCCGCAGGTAGAGCAGAAACCCCACAGGCCTGGGCCCTCTTTGTCCCCACACCCATGGAATCTGGAGACTATATCTGCCCCTGCCACCAACAGCAATCAATAACACCTTAGGAAAGTTTAAATACAAATAGCAGGGGTTTTAAAAGAGATGTGAAGTGTGACCGGCACTTGAGGCATTGAAAAGTTATTCAGGTACACAATGACAGCATTTGTCTCCATCACTAGGAAAATCCCACACCTTCAACAGCTCTCGAAAGGCTGAAATTAGGGGTTGCATTCATCAGTGAAATGTTTTATTGATTAAAGTATTTGGAAACCCAGTATTTCACAAAAAGAAGTGCAAATGGGTCCTTCACTTTTCCAAGCAGAAACCACTGTGTGAACTGGGTTAAGTGAAGCTCCTCATACATCTGTACATGCAGTTAGGAAGAGGAGAAATAAAATAAAAAAGTCATGTACAAATGAATGAAACAGTCGCCATCATCAGACCTACCCCATTTGTTTTTTTACAATGAATCACAAGTGAGGGACTGGCTTACTTTCAGGCATCAATAGTGAGAAGAACAAATATATTGAACAGTGAGTGCATAACAACACAGCCACCATCCTCAACAGCAGAAACCCAGACCCAAGCTCTTAACCCAATGTAAGTGCCTATAATAATTGGGTTTGTAAATGTTTGCAATGTAACTTGCAGCAGTGGATAACAAACTTCAGCAACAGCACATAAAGTGGAAACAAAACCCTTAAAAAGATATGTAACCCCATAAGAATATAGGTATGTTCCCTGATGTAAAGCAGCTTCATAGAAAGATGGGAAAGTGTCCTTTGCCACAAGTACAAGGCAGATGTCATCCTCTGCCTCCCTGCTGTGCCAGGATGTGTGCACATATGGTGTCCTTAATTTCCCTTTCCCTCTGGGACCCAGTACCAATATACATGTGTATGGGATCTGGCCGCCTGTACAGAGTTTGCATACTGAATGTGTCCTCAGCCCACTTGCGATGAAAATACACTCCCTTACCCTCTCAGATACTGTGTCGCACAGCAGCCGATGATCATACGAACCACGCTGGCATCCAGATGGATCTGTAAGCAGTGCCAATGAGCCTTGAGCCTACCAAGTGTGCATTTCACAACCATTCTGCAGTTACTTAGCTTGAAATTGAATTCCCTTTTTCCTGGGCCATTTACATAAGGGTATGGTTTCATGACCCAAGGCAAGGAGCTGGTGTGCAAGTTCCCTCAAAAGAACAGTTCGCATAGATACACCATACAGACCAATCTCCATTCTGGGGAATAAAGTCCCTTCTTCCTGCATCAAGTAAAATCCTGTTCTCCACAGTATGCTGGCATCATGAGCCTTTCTAGCATTCCCCACATTAGTATTCATGAGTCTGCCTCCATGTCCACTACGCCTTGCAGAATGATGGAACAGGAACCATTTTGGTTCACACACTCACTCTCTTCTTGTGGTGGGCAAACTATTGGGATATGAGTGTTTTTGATGGCCTGGCACAGTTTGGCAATCGCAGCCTCTGAAAACCAGCTATTATTTCTGGAATGTTTCTTATGGCAAACCCTGTGGGTAAACCATAGTGTTAATTGCCTCACAACCTGCACAACTATGACCCCAACAGTGACATTTCCAACCCCAAAGCTGTTTGCAAAGGCCGTATAGCTGGTCTGGGGGAACCAGCTTCCGTAGGCAATAGCAACCTGCTTCTGAACTGATTGAGTGTTCCAGTGTCGGTGAGTTGGTTTAAACTCCTTACACGGCTCCTCACATGACTCCATGAAGGTCTGTGTCCTCATGCAGATGTTCTGCAGCCACTACTGGTCATCCCAGGTTTGCAAGACTATGTGATTTCACCACACTGTGAAGCAACAGTGAACCAAAAAGGATATCATGGCAATAGCAGCAATCAATATATTGGTCATCGGTGACATAGCTGAATTTTCATTGACCCTCAAGGCCTGACATCTTTGAGTCAGAAATTGCTTCTGAAAAGGCATCTGGCATCTCCCAGAGCACATCCTACACTGCATAAAGATTTTTCCCACAATGAGGGAACAGGGGCAGAACATTGTCAACCAGTTGATCCATGAGTTCGATCTAGTTTTTCAGGGAAACAAGTGAGGGACTACATGATCCAGAAGTGCCATACGCACATGTGTAAAGGCAGGGAAAGGTATAAAAACACATGACAAAGCAGTTCCTAGAGTATCTCCCTGTAACAAAAAGGACCCTGGGATACAGCCTATGAAATGATAGCGGTAACCTCACATACTGGAGTGGCAATGTGGATTCAGATACACAGCATTATATCTGTGTCCAGCACAGCATATGTGGATTCTCAGGTATGGGTATGGGAAGCATGCACAAGCATGGACATGATCCAGAACTCAGGTATGCACTCCAGTGTAGACATATCCTAAGAAAGCAGTATTTCTCACAGGACGATATTCAGTACCCAATGGCTTATTCTAGGCACAATGGCCTTGCAGCCTACCATCCAAGAGAGAATAAGGATGGACTTGGGGTTAATGTTCTAAACTGTGTCTCAGGAAAAATGGGATCAAATCCTGGCTCTGCCCTAGATTCCCTAGGTGACTTGATTTCTCTGTGCCTCACTTCACCCTCTGTAAAATGGGATAATAAGACTTCCTTTCTGACACTCTGGCTTTTCTATTTACACTGTAAACTCTTTGGGGCAAGAACTGTATTTTACTATGTGTTTACACAATGCCCAGCACAATGGGGCCTTGATCTCATCTTGGCTGGAGCCTCCCCAAGCTATAATAATAATAATCCTATAGTACCTGCTCTCTTTAATTTATATAAATGTATTGGATTGTGAATAGCAAAGCAGCATGGTTAACGGCTTCACTGGCGTTTCAACGCGACTCTCTTCCATCCCTCATTCAAACCTCTACAGGATAGAACACTACCTGTGACGTCTTACTACCATCAAGTTGCAGTGCATCACTTGGCGCTGCCCAAGATATATACCACTGGTCTGATCACTGTGACTACAACATTACATTCATGCTGCAGTACACCTATTCCAGGAGGTATCCACACAGTCCACATTACTGGAGTTCAAAAGGAAAACATATGACATTTTCTTAGATGCCAAAGAAGAAGAACAGGAGTACTTGTGGCACCTTAGAGACTAACAAATTTATTAGAGCATAAGCTTTCGTGGACTACAGCCCACTTCTTCGGATGCATAAGTGGGCTGTAGTCCACGAAAGCTTATGCTCTAATAAATTTGTTAGTCTCTAAGGTGCCACAAGTACTCCTGTTCTTCTTTTTGCGGATACAGACTAACACGGCTGCTACTCTGAAACTTAGATGCCAAAGGTATCTCAGTACCCTTTCTACTATTAGATACTTAACCCTGGAGGTTTTTATTCATGAGTTTGAGGATGAATTGATCACCCAACTTGGAGGAGTGAGAATTTTCCCCAAAGACACATTGACAGGGATCTTGGAGATTTTTCATCTTCCCCTTCAGCAATGAGCACAGAATAGCCATTTGGTTCAGATGGGTGTTAAGATACAATTCCTGTGATTAGAGGGGTAGGCACTGCGAGATGAGACCTCCGGTCATCTCATCTCTATGTCCCCATAGAGGTCACATTTTGAATCACCTTTGCTCACTTGCCTTAATGTTAACAGCTGGCACTAAAATAATTTGATTGAACATTTTTTTAATGCAAGAAGTGTAGAAAAGATTCTTAAATGTCCCAGCTCTTAGCAATAGGGCTAAGGCTTCAGAGTTTTCCAGTTCCTCATTACATACTCCCCTTTCCTTCTCTTAATAGGAAAGATTGAGACAGGTTTATTGACAAGTCAGAGTTCACGTGTTCAGTACAGGTGTTGGCTACAGTCAAACTAGCAGGTCTATGATGCCAATTTATACAAGTCTTAAGCAATGATAAAATATTACTTGTGCCAAGAAATGTCCCATATTAAATTTGATTAGTTGCAAAGGTGTCTCTGTGGATTAATTACTGGAATTTCTTGTGCAGAATCTGGCACAGATCCAATGTCTGACTAGAATAGCCAAAAAGTCAATCTCATCAAATAGCTTAACATCTTAGAGCAATGCAATTTCTCCCCTCCCCCTTCTCAGTTACTTTCTGAAAGTTGTCGGCCTCATAAAATCATTCTTTGTATATTACAAATGGCTGATCTTTGCTCTTGCCAAGCCAGTACATGAGGTTTAGAGGGGAAAGGAAGAAATCGCTTTTACATGTTTCAACTTCTGCTTTTTGCCCCTCTGCAAAATAAACCCCATGTGTTAATTAATAATTGTGGAATTAAATTTTTTGGGTCCAGTCCTGCAATCCATATTCAGGGAATATGCTCATGGAAGTCAGTGAGGTTAGTGCATGATGGAGGGCTACTCATATGACATTGTTAGCAAAACTAAGCCCTTTACAGTCTGCCTCTACACAGACTTTTTTCCTCTCCCTGTAAAACAGTCCATGCAAAAATAAACAGATCATTCATGAAGCTTGCTACATGCCTATGTGATGCTGATATACTTGTATTAAGTTGCCATCCGTTCTTATTTTTCCCCTAAACTGCACATTTCTGGTTTTAAGGCCATGAAATACAGCTCCTGAATGAGTCTGCTGCAGTGCAGTTAATATTGCTCTTTTCTGACATTTAATTTAATGCTGCCAACTCCTTCCCATTTCCTCATATTCCCCACTCTCTCTCTTTGACGTTGGTCTTTTATAGCTTTTGAAAAACATACCATCAAGTGGATAGTATTGTGGGATTTGCTCCTTGAAGTTTTTCCCTAAAGACTGGAAATTGAATTCTCCGTTTTATGGCAACCAGAAGGTTTGGTGGAACTTCCAAATATTTCCTACTCTCAATTTTTTTCCCCTTAAAATCTCAGTACCATGTTTGGCTTATCATTAGTCTCACTGAGAAATCAAGCCACAATAAATTCAAAAGGCCTTACATTAATGAATGAGACACAGTACATAAATAATGTAGGCTACATGTATCAGCTATAAAGACCAGCGACACTACTGTAAACTACGTGCTATAAAAGAAATGTCATAAGATGAGGCAGAAGCAAAGAAAATTCTTCCATGCTTAGCATCTGATTAAACTGACTGATAGCAAGAAAGACGAATACCAAAAATATAATAAAGCTATAATTGTGTTATACGGTGTGTCAAGAGAGAGCTGTGCAACTGCAGGTAATGCCAAAAGGCCTATTTCCCAAGGTGACTAGACATTTTGGGTATTTCAGTTATTTGATACCCATTTTGAGACACCTGAAAGAGCTGTTTTCATAAAGTGTTGAGCATCAACCCTCTGAAAGCCAGAATTTTTTAAGGGAATGAAAAAAGGGAGGCACCCAAAGTCATTAGTCACTCTGGAAAATTTAGGCCAACATTTTCAAAAATGCCCAATCATTTGGGATGCTTCATTTTTTGGGAACTCATCTGACACCTTGAGCCTACTTTTCAGAAGTACTGAGCTCCTACAGCTTTTCAACAGGTGCTGTGGTGCTCAGCACTTCTGAAAAAATCACACCCCAGGTGCTTCTCTGAGGTGTCAGAAGCATTCTAGAAGGGATGTAGCAGGCCATCAATTCTCCACATTCCCCAGAAACCACCACCAGATCTCAAGCTGATTGTAAAAATACCGGCCTAATACAATACACTTTGGGTGAAGGAACATGTGATAAATGAAGGGCGTGGGGGGATAACTCACTTTTATGGACACCGAGCCAGCCAGTTAGCCATAAAATCCCTCTTAGTAGCTGTTCTCTACTTGCTTTACCTGTAAAGGGTTAAAAAGTCTCACTGCTATGCATAGGTAAAAGGAAGTGAGTGGGCACCTGACCAAAAGAGCCAATGGGAAGGCTAGAACTTTTTAAAATTGAGAAAAAAACTCCCCCTTTGTCTGTCTGTGGGGGTACTACTGGCTCGAGAGGGGACAGGGCAGCAGTGATGCCGTAAGAAGCTCGGGGCCAGGTATGAAAAAATCATGAGTATCATATCTAGAAACTACTCATTTAAAACCCCAGATATGTAAGTAGATCAGGAAATGTCTAGGAAGATGCAATTATGTTTATCCTTTTTATTTCTTTATGGCTTGTAGATTCCTCTGTGCTAACCCAGGTGCTTTTGTTTTGCTTGTAAGCTTTAAGCTGGACCTCAAGAAAGCTATTCTTGATGCTTAATCCTTGTATTTGCTCTTTTAAAATCTAGCAATAGCCTGAGTTTCCAGATGTATGTTCTTCCTTTTTTTTAAATAAAATTTACCTTTTTAAGAACAGAATTGGATTTTTGTATCCTAAGAGGTTTGTGCACATGTTGTTTAAAACAGCTGATTCCCTTTTTTTTTTGAAAGGTTTCAGAATAGCAGCCGTGTTAGTCTGTATCCGCAAAAAGAAGAACAGGAGGACTTGTGGCACCTTAGAGACTAACAAATTTATTAGAGCATAAGCTTTCGTGGACTACAGCCCACTTCTTCTATATGCATCCGAAGAAGTGGGCTGTAGTCCACGAAAGCTTATGCTCTAATAAATTTGTTAGTCTCTAAGGTGCCACAAGTCCTCCTGTTCTCCTTTTTTTTTCTTTCTCAGCTCTTCCCCGAAGGGGGAGTGAAAGGACTTGAGTTTACCCCACAGGAAGGAATTCCCAAGTGCGCCTTCCTGGGTTCTCAAAGAGGTTCTGAACTTGGGTGGTGGCAGCATCTACTAATCCAAGGTCAGAGAAAAACTGTAACCTTGGGAGTTTAATACAAGCCTGGAGTGGCCAGTATTAATTTTTAGAATCCTTGTGGCACCCCACCTTCTGCACTCAAAGTGCCAGAGTGGGGAATTAGCCTTGACATGGTGGTAGAGTGGTGGGAACATTTTGAACCAGAGGCACAGACCTCAGGATTTTAAAAGAACTGCAGTGTTGCCAACTGAAAGAATTACAAAATCATGAATCAGACCCCCCAAAATCATGAAAATGACATCAAAATCATAATTTATTAAATAAATAAATAGATAGATAGATAAATTTTGCTTCATTTAGGTTTTGGAGCCTCTGTAGGGTTAATGTTTTCGAGCTTTTCTTTAGGTTAGAACATTAATTTTTTTAAAGAAAATGAAAGCTGGGTTTCTCATGTAATCACATGACTCCAGGAGTTGGGCTTTAAAAAACTTCTTTAATCATCACAAGATTTGTGATAAAATCATGCGTTGGCAATATTGGCAACTGATTGATCAGCTGTACTACTACAAACCAGAGCACAGTACTTCCCATCTAGGAGAGGATGCCAGGAGTCAGCACTGTGTATTCTAAGCAGCATATAGGGACATCTCACGGACGCTATTAGCATGCACACTGAGGGTAGTAGCATCAGTAGTATCTATGGTTTGATCTGAAAGTGAATGGGAACTACGGGCACTCAATACTCTTACCCAACAGGATTGAGCCTATAATAAGCAAGGTCCTACCTGGAAGATTCCAGGATCAGAACTCAACACTCAACAGCATGGATAAACTGAAATTAAATTACGCTTTAATAATTTAAATGATATAGTCTAAGGGTTTTGCAAAAGCAGCCCAGGTATTTTTCATAGTCATCATCGGCGCATGCGCAATGTGCCCAGCCATTTAATTGCCTCATCATCAGCCAGGCAGATAGCCGGTAGTCTGCTATTAGAATAAGACAGTGGGCACTCAACGATGATATGCAACATTGCCTGAAGTTGACCACAGCTGCATCGCAGGTCATTAGAAAAACCCCATTTAAAGAGATTGGTCAAATAGGAACAAATAGGCTGAGAAAGCATTATATATCTCATCTCCAAATTGCTCCAATAATGTACTACAATGCTGTACAGGGGTATCTTTCAGAGAATAGTTTGCAAGTCAGGTGCTTATTATGTAGCTATTCACAGTGCATAAACAATACCCTGATCTTCTCAAAGAAGTCTGCATTAAAGAGGCAATTCTAACTTCCAGTACAAATAAGCCAAGGTCCCACTGATATGACCAGGACTGCACAGATTCTGTATCAAAGTCTGTTTTGCAGGCTGAATTGTTCTTAATTTTTTTTTACTTCATAGTGGTGTTACAAGACAGACTGGCCCCAATGCTGATCTCATTTACACTGGTCTAAATCAGCAGTAATGTCCATTTAAATGAGAATCAGGGTCCAACTTCTTTCAACACCAGGCATTCAAATCTCCACTTCTTCTCTGTCAAAATTAGGTATAAAAAAATCAGCAGTAAAGCTAAGAAGAAAATGAGAGAAGTCCTCTTCTGGATTCTTTAAATCACTGTGTTGACCAACTCTTACTCCAAAAATCAAGCCAGAGTATTGGTTCAGTACCAGTTCAGGGTACATCTACACTTCAGCTTGAAGGTGTGATTCCCAGTTTGCAATGGATGTACCCACACTAACTCTGCTTGAGCCAGCACCTACAAATACCAGTCTGCAGTGGTCAGCCACTCTGGCTAGCTTCCCCAAGTACAGTCTGCCCAACCCCCCGGGTACATACACAAGTGGCTAACCTGGAGACACACTGATATTTATAAGCACTAGCTTGAGTAGAGCTGCGTGAGCTGGGAATCACGCCTCCCTGCTCAAATGTAGATACACCCTCAGAGGGAAGAGTGGCACCTATACCTCACCAATACCATTTCCTTCAGGTCATTGGAGAGCTCCCATCCAATCACTGACAAGGTTTGACCCCACTTAGTTTGTGGTTATTTGCTTGTCATTAACTAGCTAATGTTTGTAGAGCAGCTGAGGATATAAAGCTCTATTTCATTGCTATGCTTCTTTATTGTTATGAGGGTCTGTCAAGATCACCGCTTCATGACAAGGTTAAAGATGCTGGCCTAGGTCCCCAAGTCCAGCTGACCTGTGTTCCATGCAACACTTGAAGAAGGAAGAAAAAAGTGAGTTGACATCACCTTTCTACCACTACCACACCATCCCCTTCTAGAGCTGGCAAGAAGCCAATTTGAACTCTGGTATAACTGCTCTAATTGAGTTCATTGAAAATGTTCTGTCAGAAAGTGTTTCCAACAGAAAATTTCTGTGGGAAATGTCCATTTTCAAACAAAAGTTTTCAGATTTTTCTCAACAGAAAAACCCATCAAAAACTGAAGAAAATTGGCAGGAAATTATAAAATTTGGGTGTAGGTTTGATTTTTCAACCAAGCCACTCCAAAAAATCTAAGAAAAAAGTTTTTTCTTGGAAAGTTTTTCATGTGGAAAAAAAATTCCGACAAGCTCTGGGCAGCAAATTGGGCTGTAATAGTTTCACCTGCTGGGAATGCGCCCTTTCACCCTCTCCTAATATGCCTAGTGTAGCGCTGTATTAAGCCATCTCTGTCAGAGGGATCTCCACCGGCTTCACTAGGTGTTTGACTGTCTGGGTTTCCCTCACATGCTCAAGGTCTAACTGATTGCCTTATGTGGGGTCAGGAAAGAATTTTCCATCAGGTTAGATTGGCAGTGACATGGGGGGGGGTTCCCCCTTCCTCTGTAGCTTGTGAGTGCAGACCTGTTACCAGAATTAACTGTGTATATCTCATTCAATCAGTTCCCTGCCATTGCAGGGGCTTCAGATGCTGGTGCACCTCGGTCTCTTCTATTAGCAGACTGTGGCATATAATAGTCTAGTCTCCTGTGGGTTGTTCTCATTTCTGTTGCTGGATTTAGAGTGCAGGTGTTTTGTGGTATTGGTGGCCTGTGATATATAGGAGTCAGACTAAATGATCTAGTGGTCCCTTTTGTCTTCTTTGCATTGCCTGAGCAGTGCAAAGTAGCCAGATGGAGGGTCATAGATCTGGCCCTAGATGTTAACAAGGCCGTTCACGGAGCTGTTTCATATACATGTGCTTTGCTTATGCAGTATTACGGAGCTCCTAGGAACTGATGTTGCTCCTGTAAACACTGTATAAAAATTTGCTTTATCTGCTTAATAATGTATCTAGATTTAACCTCTCCTTTGCAACAAACAAAATTAAACAGAGTAAATTTGCCTTGGGCTATGAGCCTGTTATTAATATGGATCTGCTTACTGTATGCTAAAATACTATTGCATTCCCTAACATGCTCAGTTCCATTGCATTATGGAGAGCGAGTTCATCAAATTGGAAATAAAAATGCATGGCCTTCCGAAATGAATGTCCTGGATGAATGAATCCTGCTGGTGCCACACACAGCCCCAGTGTGTTGCTTGTATGCTCTTGTTTTTCGCAAGGGTGAATAATAGAAACAGTCCCATGTTCAGCAGCTTGTTTTGCATATAACTTACAAACAGTAATAATCCAATGCCAAATTTACCTTTTTAAAGAAGCCTTAAGCAGAAACCCAGTGTGTTATCTTTACATTACTCTCCTTCTTTTAAGGTAGCTTAAAGGGTTCTATTTGTAACATACCCTCATTGGCTTGCTACAAAATATAACAGATCTCAGCCAACTTCTTTAAATACGATTGTCTATGCTTCACGAGCTATGCTTTCAATCTAAAGAACATTTTAAAATATTTCAACAGCTCTGTTCCAAGCTGTGATTATCCAGGAAACTAAAAATGAAGCATTTACTGTCTTATGTTCACTGCATCTCATCTTTTCAGATTCACTACTTCACTGCCTGTTAGGGTCTTATGTGTCTACATGTGCCCTTGAGAGTCTATGAATGAATCCAAAACATTAACTCAGCAGGGTATATTGATGTGAAGGCTACAGAAAGGGTATTAATGGCCCTGTATGTATAACCATGTGAAAATTTCAAGCTGACCTAAACAACTCTTTTGAAATCTCCAGGTAGTATGCTATGAGGAGGATGAATAAAAGACCAAGCAGCTCTTTGGCTGATGCCTGGAAAGAGCACCTTCCCAATTAATGGCTCAGCTATTGTTCCCTTTGCTCTTCTATCCTATCTCTGACTGTTGTTTTCTTTTCTGTTTGCTCTTCCTAACAGCCCTTTTTTATTCAATTCCATTTTTTCAGAATAATAGTATCAAGCAAGTAAATTGAGGCACATATATTTATCAAAAACAGAGATATCTCTCTCATTCTCCATACCTACATAGAAAGAGATTTTTCTCTTATAAAGAACAGCCATGTTACTAGAGCCTGAGGTACCTTCTGATCACAATTGTGATGGGGTTTGTAACTGTACAGTTATGTTACAAAACATGGCTGGAAATGATTTCATGTCTTAGGGCCAAATATATCCCTGGAGTCACTTCACTGGCTCCAGTCTCTATTACTCTCAGTGCTCATTACCGTGTTTTAAAGGGTGCTTCCTTGGAGCTGAGTGTGATATGAAGGGGGGGAGAGGGAGGAGAGGAAGCAACTACTAGTCTCTACCCAGCCTCTTTCATCAATATCACCACCCAGCAGCACCACCATCTTGCTGCACCAGTATGACCCCCTCCACAAACACCTTCTGACCCTTCCCAGCACCAGCTGTCATCCATTCACCATGCCCTCCCTCAGACTCTTCAGCACTCCCCACCTAAGTACCAGCATGCCCATGACCAGGCCACTCCCGGTGTAACCCCCTGTGATGAAAGTGGATTCCATTTCAGCTGTCCAGACCATCCAAATATCTTATGTACCCAAGTCATCCAAAACATCTGAGCTTCTGTTTTTGAAAGTGTGATCCTTCATTCTGGGCCATTAGAGATGGACAGAGTGGGGTAATGACTTGAATCATGGTTGACGGATCCTCCTATATTTTTACCCAAATTGTCTAGATTTTAATACATTCCCAAAAGTACTGACAGAAAGCTAGTGTGGTTTCTAAACACCAGTATATTTGGTAATAGTCTGTTACATCTGCTGTATAATTTGGGAAATAAACCATTTCCAAACAATAAAATCCTGAGCTTCTATCCAACTTTGAGTAATAAATAAGACTGTATGTTGTCTATAATTATTTTTCCAATCCCAAATGGTAAACTCCAACTTCATATTCATTTTCCACATGAAATGACACTTACCATGGATTATAAGTGGGTACTTAACATGCAGCTTTCAGTGTAGGCCTCTACCACTTGAGCTAAAGGAATAAATCTATTAACTGGTAGCAATATTAAACTGTTATCCTCCATACATTCACCAGCCAGTAGGGGAGGCCATAATCATACACACTTAACCATTGTATTATAAATACAATTGAGGGCTTCCTTTCTGAGAATTCAGGCAAGATTACAAGGGCTGTGTATGGATATTCACAGGTCACCCGGTAATGTCCAACAAAAGTTCATGTTAGAGATGTATCAATGGAGCAGTAATCAGATCTGGATCCAAAGAGATCCATCATAAATTTAGTCTAGGGTTGAGCCAGACATATGAGAAAGAGAGGGCAAAGAGAGAGATGAGAGAGAGACGAGAGAGAGAGAGAGAAAGTAAGAAATGTGTGTTCTAACTTGTAGGCTGCGTAAATACAAAACTTTAATGATTCCCATCTCTGTTCATGATTTATACATCCATCCAGTGTACTAATTAGACCATCACACCACAGGTATGAAATGAGAAATGTTGAAAGTCATCGAACATAGTTATTTAGTGAGGGTGTTTCTGTAACTTTGATACACTGAGAAAAAATCACAGTGTTTAATGTCCATCACATAAAGACTTCTTTTGCACTCTAACATTAAAGTACACTAGACTGTAATATACTGTAAACATGTAAGAACACCAACTGGCCTGACACCTGCTTGGAACAAGGTTTGCTTTCTTTATTATTATTATATTTAACTGTCTCTCTCTTTTTTTAAAATTAAACATATTTGAGTGGCAAATATAATGAAGTGAAGATATAAATAAAACAGTGAAATCTATTTCACCCTTTCAACTGTGCCTGATCCTGTAATTGCTCTCCATGTGGAATTCCCATTAAAATCAACAGTGCCCGCCTCCATGCAGTCTTCTTTAGCCTACTTTCTATTTGCCCTTTCCACAAGGTGGAGGACTGAGCTAGTGGCAGATCTGGGCTCACCCTCACCAGTGTCCTCCTGCATGGGGAATCCCATATCATACCAGGGTTGTGTACCTATATACCCAATCTGCCCATTTGTATAGCAGAACCACATTAGTTCCATCACCAGGAGAGACTCTGAGCTGAGGATTTTTCTCAGGTGTCCCAATTTTTCATTCTGAAAGTGGAAGAGCATGGGGGATGGGAAAGGGCACCCATTTTCCTTTCTACTTCCCCACTCACCTCCATTATATCCCACTAACACAGCCTCTCTTATCTTCAACCACAGTTTTTCTCTTTGAAACTAAGATCTACCTGCAGCAGAAGGATGTTAGGAGTGGAAGAGAGGAGTAGGCCACCTGCAGTGCCTTCATTTATTCTGAGCACCATCCACCATGGGTACATACCAGCTTTTGCCTTTTGTTTGTTTGTTTTTTTGTTTTGTTTTGCTTTGTTTGTTTTTGCTATTTGACTGTATTGAACAAGGGCCAGACAACAATGGACTTTTGGACCAACAGTGTTTGCCTGGGAAGTCTCTAGGGGGATGTGGATGCAAATCCCCCCTTTCAAAAGCAAAAGCCCAGTCTTTTCCAGCTATGCCCTGAGGAGGGGACCATTGATTACCTGTTCCCGGAATCTGAAGATCAAAGGTCTAAGCTGTACAAAGGAAAGACTAACCAAATGAATGTGCTTGTTCTGAGCAGAGGCTGTTATGAACTTGTAACCACAGAAAATAACCCTTTATGGGGTTTGAAGGACTGCTCCTACCAGAGCCCCTGCTGGAGCTGAGGGTGCAATCTCTGGTAAGTTTATTAGCATGTGTGTAGATTCTTTAGTTGTTTTTGATATATTTTCTCTGTAATGCTTTCATTTTAAGAATAAATGTGCTTGCTTAGAAAGAACTGTGTGGTAACTGATAACGGTGGGCAATTAGACTGTTTATAGCTTCTGGAGACAGAGCAAAGAGCGTATCCTGGCCTGTTTAGGCAGTCTGGCTTGGGAATAACACAGTGTAGGCAGGGAAATCTGCAGCCTGGAAAATCCCCATTCAGGAGGGAGAAAGATGTGGGTCTCTGCCCAAGAGAGGTGATGGCTGAGAAAGTGGGAACCTGGAATGAGTGTCCTTGCTGGACTACAGAGAGGGAATATAGGTGCAGTTGCCCTTAATTGTGACAAATATTAGAGAGAGAAAAAAATAAAGGGGATAATAATAGGAAAAATCTTACATAAAAATTCCCTTTTATGTGGATGATGATTTATAGTCTATTTGAAACCCTTACAGAACTATTCAGAACAATAAAGGAATATGACCCAATTTCTGGCTATAAGATAAATGACAAGAAAACAGCAGCTATGATGCTAAACAACAGGTAAACAGATAATACTAGTATTATGGATATATTTAAATGGAACCAAAGGGGACTGGAGTACATACGAAGCACAAATAAAGCTAGTGCTCATTGATTCATTTAAAGAACATTACAATAAATTATTCCAAGGAATAAAAGATTATTTAAATAGATGGGATACTCTGCCCTTATCTTTACTAGATCTAATACAAATAATCAAAGGGCCTAGAAATATGGGGTTTCTTCCAATATTTTCTACTAACAATGCCTCAGAGACAGAATTAATTGATAAGCACATGGAAAGATTCATATGAACCAGAAATTATGGAAGAGTATCCGGGTCAAATGTATGATTATGCTATTGCGTATCTCACTTCAAGTTTATGGTAGAGTCAGTCACAGATGATGAGATCAAAATGGTTACCAGATTGGAAAAGATGAGACCCAATTCATAACATTGAAAGAGGTATGTATTGGTCAACTAAATCAGAAACAAACACGAAATCTCAGGAAACAATTTGTGGATTTCCAGTGTGCAGACAATATAAGAAAACACTGGTTCTTTTGATCACCTTTTATAACGTCCCATATGATTGATACTTAATGTCACAAGAGATGTAAGGGGAAAATGGACACAGAATGATTAGAATATACAAGACTCAGACCCTGCCACCCTTATCTAGGGGCTGGTCCTTAGCCTATTGACATCAATGGAAAAACTGTCATCGATTTCAATGGACTTTGGCTCAGATTCATTTTGTAGTACCTTGCTCAGTGAGTAGATATATAGTACCAGATTCTCATTTACACTAAAGGCCCTTTACACCAGTCTGGCAGTGTAAAGGGGTTTTATTGCAGGACTCAATTATGTTGCATGGGGAGTACTAAGGGGGTTTAGTGTAAATGGCAATCTCTCCCATTAAAACCAGTGGTTAATGGTGACAGAATCCAGCCCTAGGAAATGTTTTGACAAAACATAGAATGGCAAGAGAAATATGTTCCTATACCAGGACTTTTCCATCATCTTACGGTGAAGATATTAGGCCTGTTTCTCCCCACACGCCAGTGTAAATCAGGAGTAACTCCACTGAAGTCAATGGACATTTTCTGGGGTAAAATCAGAACCATACCCATTATTTACAAAATCATAAGACCTGGAGGTAGTTTAAATCAGATTTATCCTCAGTAGAGAGCTATGTGCAGAAATTAGAAGATAATAAGGTCTCTAGTGAAAAAAAAATGTGTACATTGTTTTCACCTTTCTCTGCAGAACTATAAGGCTATATTGATATTGTGCAGCTAGGTTGGGGGAAAGAAATGAACCAACAAATCTCTCCGGAGTATTGGAAGAATATAATGCATAGCACTATGATCCCTCATGGAGTGAATACCAGTAGAAAATTTTCATTCGATATTATCGCACATCAGTCTTACAAAAGAAAATAGACATGGAATTCACAGCAAAATGCTGGAAGGAACCTGATGGTGTGGGGAAGCCAATTCATGTACAGTATTTCATAGCTACAGGCCATAATGTGGGCCTCACTGCATACATAAGAGAGAGTCAGACCTTGAGTCCAGGTGTGCAGAGGTAACTGGGCACTATGTACCCACTTTTCTCTGAGTAGGTGAGTGAGGAATATGCAGAACCTGGGCTCTGCCCCTCCAACACACCAGCCAGTGCAACTGAGCCAGTACATGATGGAATAGTAATATACTAGTGGTCCATTCCAGTAGCATTTTACTATCCCCTTGGAGCAAGGGGACAGTAGGGGAGGCACAGTTCTTTCCATATATTGCTTCTAAAGTAGTACTCGCCACTCTTTAATCATGGCTGGAAGCAAAGGGACAATCTTGCCCCTTGGCTTCAAATAACCAATACCTACTATAGAAATGTGGTGGGCAAGAATAAAAGAATTAAACAAAATGGAATGGCTTCATTCTCTTTATTAGAACTATTGGAGAAAACAATGGCCCAAGTCAGAAGAGCTGATTAAAAAATAAACCAATCACATTTTTTTTGCTTGGCAAATACTAAATAATAATTAACAACTTTTCTAAAAGCAGGCATGCTTACTATAACCTATATAGATTCAACTCTACAGTACGCCCTTACATCTATAACCACACATTGGCTGCTTATTTAGAAAATAGCTTTTACTGTCATCAGTTCTGTTTTATCTTCCATACAAAATTGTTAACTAAAATAGACAGTATTTGATTTCTTCAGTATCATTTTAAGAAATCACACATATCAAAGTTTAAAACTGTGTTTTCAAGAAACATATGGGCAATTCCTGTGTGCAGTGTTTACTTAGTGATGTGCATATTTGAGTTAACAATACCTTAATATTACTATGGCAAAATTGGTAGTAGTCTTTCTACATAAAGGATCTTAGAAAAAAATATTATAAAAAAAATGCAGGATATATGTAAATGGAGCAGGATGAGATATTTCCTTAAAGGGAAATCTGCAAATAAAATTGTAAACAGAGACAAAATGTCATGTGAGGAAACATTATGATGTCTGAGGAACATGAACCTGTTGCCAGCACAGGTGTGCCCGAGGACAGCAACAGTGTCCGGTGTGCTTCGCATCAATGAACACACCAGGTGGAGAAGCAAACAAAGCTTATTTGAGATCTCAAAGCGGTGCAAGGAGACTGGCACGTCTCAAATCAAGCACACTAACAGGAACAGTTTTTCTTCTTTTATACATTTTGCAGTTAAGCCTCACCCCCTCCCTTTCCATTCTAGCCCTCCCTTTCTCCCCCCCATTCCTCCCTCTACCCCTCCCATCCCTGGTAATAGTTAAGTCATTCTTGGCAGCTATAAGCCTAGCTTGTTAATAACTTCTTTAAACCGTTATCTTGTCCTTTTTCCCTTCAGCCAGAAACATGCAGGCCTCATTATTACCGCTTGAGCAGGGGGTTGCACACAGATAACTGGTTGCTTACATATTCCAATTGCACCTGACTTTTGAGGTTGATTAGAGTTTAAACATGGAAGGATAGAGTTTGGTTCACTTAGGCCTAGTGCAGGAAGGCTTCATTGACACTTAGTGGCCTTCCAACCTCCTGAGTTACCTAGGGTGAGGCCTAGTGATGTCAACAAACCCATCGTTTCCGATCTAACCCCCTTAGAAGGAGAAGAGTTAGTCTAGCAAAAGTGCAGGTGTTGCTTTTCCATGTCCCAAATGGTAATTGCGTCTGGGTGATTTATTTTAGATTATGGTCACCAGCAAAACAAGAAAAAATAAAAAGTCTTCATAATGAAGCACAGTGTATGTCTCTCTGTAACATGCTGCATCTGTTCTACCTCACAAAATGGCAGCTGGTTCTGTGCACAGCAGGATCCCATAAATGTAATGGAGCCATCGGCAGAAAACAGGATCATTACAGTTATTTAGCTAAATACGTCAATGTGAGAACCTTGGCATGGTTTCTCTCCTGCATTATTCACCTATGTGGCAGTTAGGCCAGGGATCCTCAGGAAATTCCTTTCCCTCTGACAACAGCTCATGTGCCATGCTACATTAGGCCATCTTCACAGGCAGTTAATACTGAAATGTGGGAGTTCATACATTTCTGGCCAGTATTGTCATCCAGGGCAATTTACTATGAGCTTTAGAAAACCATGCCAGTTAGAGTGCTGCTCCCCAGCTTCTCCTCCCCTTTGAGGAGGAGAGCATCAGCCAGAGTCATTGCTCCCATCTAATCAGAGCACTGGGTCTATAGTTGTGGTAAGACACTGAAGTGTAGTCTGGTCTCTCCTGTAGCACAACCCATCTATAATACCTGAAATCAAAAAGTATTGGAGAAAATTAGGCTAGCTGGCCTCACACAATAGAAAAAATATGTGGGACATTGAGTCAGGACTTTTTCCCTTGATGGTAGCGTTCCCAGGTAGCTGTAGTCTTGATTAAGCTTAAGCATAACTACCTCCTATTACTGGAAAAGGTTACAATAACAGTGTGTCATTCCATGCCAAGTATAGGCACAAAATAGCCCACACAAACCACCTTTCTGATATCAACAAAATAGTTCAGGAATTTTTGCATGGCAAATTCCATCAATGTAGAGAAAAGTGTCATGCAAATAATCTCAATGTGTAACCCACACACCTCCTAGGTGTCATGCTCTGTCTCATTTAGTGGCCCTGAGACCACTTACAGAGAGATTAATGAGTTTGCTCTACAGCATTAGCTAAAAGTCATATGGCTCTTAGCTCATGAATTAGAGGCTCATGCATTTAGCTCCAGAAGTCCCAGGTTCAATTCTGTCTGCTGCCAACTGGGATCTGTCAGAGTTACACATGTGTTAAAGGGTTACACAGACACCTGAAGACCTTGGGATTGGCTTCAATACTGACCTCAGATGTGCAATCTACACCTGTCTGCAGGAGCAGATGAGCAGATCTTTCACTATCAAGTAATTTACTAGAGATGTTCAGATCTAGAGACATTCAGCTGTGGCCCAGCCTTTTAAACTTACCTGCATTGTAGAATGGGAGCTGGTGGCATGAGACATGGGTTTGCTTGAAAATGTTGCACAACAATGCATCAGTACCTGGAGATGTGATGTCATGTTGCCATGGCACAACCATTTAAAAGACCTAGCTCCAAACCTCCAGCATTAGAGTTGTGTTTGTCAGAGTCAGATGCAGTACCATATGTCCTCTCCTGCTCGTGATACATGTCTGCATACTTGAGGTCACAGATGAGCCCTTATGTCATACACGTCCCCATGTTAGGTTATATATTCTACATAAAATATTCTGTCACCATAATGCTTTTTTTCTCCCCCAGTTGCATTCATTTCCAGTTTTCATTAAGCTTACTTTCCAGATAGTTGGTTAAGTTAATATATTTGCACTTGGCTCATGCATTAATCTCTGCAAACTCTGTGACATTTTTGCATACTGTACACCTATTCACAAATTATTATTTAATTCACAATATGTTATGTATCACTCTGTAAGTCTAGCCATTCTAAATATAGGTAAAGCAAGTCTTCAGCTACTAGCAACTCACAAAATAAAGCCAGCTGAAGGCAGCTTTATTCACAAATAAAGAAGCAATGCAGGTTTTTTTTTTCAATTTTCAATCTAATGAGCATTAGGGGGGGAATTTAAAGTTCAGCAAGTAGTTTTGAATTTTAATATACACATTTACTAACACAATTCTTAGATGTGGTCTAGAATTCTAATCAGGATGGGAAAATGTCAGTGCACTGTGAGGTAAGGAGTCATTTAATCTCCTCTGTCTTATCCCTTCCTCTATTCAATTTTCTTTTATTAACAAGAGAACATCATCAGGTTTCTTCAGACCCTGTCGTATTATTATTTGTTTCCCATCTCTAAAATGCAGCTCTGTAGTAAAAAAAACAAAAACTGGCTGGAGTTCATCAAAGTCCATCGCTCGATATTACTGGGTAGAATGGATTGAAGCAGGAGGGGGAGCTCTCACCACCATACCATGAAAGAGGAGTGCGTGCTCTCCCTATGGATACGTCTACACTGCAGCTTGGAAGATGCTTCCCAGAGTGGTAGATGGACATATGCCATCTCTGCTTGAGCTAGCGTGCTAAAAATAGCAGCATACTTGGGGAAGCATAGATGTCTGCTCGTGCTAGCCCAAACACGTTTGTACTCAGGCAACTAGCCCAACTTATTGTCTATGCTACCCATGTCTATACTGCTATTTTCAGCATGCTAACTCAAACAGAGCTAGCACGTGTCTATCTACCCACACTGAGAAACACACAACTGCAATGTAGATATGCCCTATTCCAGTGGAGGGGAACCTGCGGCCTATGGGCCGCACGCAGCCTGTCAGGGTAATCCGCTGGCAGGCTGCGAGACAGTGTTTACATTGACCATCCACAGGCATTGCCATCAACAGGCAAGGCCATTCATAGGCACGGCCGTCCACAGGCATGGCTGCCCACAGCTCCAGTGGCTGCAGTTTGCTGTTCCCAGCATATCCCTGTGGCCTGTGCCACTTCCCGCAGCTCCCATTGGCTGGGAACGGCAAACCGCGGCCACTGGGAGCTGCGGGCAGCCATGCCTGTGATGGTCAATGTAAACACGTCTCGTGGCCCGCCGACGGATTACCCTGACAGACAGCAGGTTGCCCACCACTGCACTATACTCTAAGCAGAGAAGGAGCTGTGCTCCCACCACCCAAATCACGCTTATTTGACTCCTGTTCTGTATACATTCCAAAAACCTTACAACTCCTTCTCTTCTGTAGGGTGAATTTCATTGAATAACATTGAGTTCCTCTAAAAAACATTTAAAAGACTTTGCATTTCTGAAGACCAGGATTAATTTTAAGGTCTTTTGTTTCTGAGTAATTAGAAAATCTACCCACTTCTACAGTGGTTGAGGTGAGGTACACTGCATAGTAGTTGAAGAGTAGCAGGGGAAGACTTCTAGTTAGGACACTAGGGAAAACCTCTATGTGACACTGTACCCCATAATGCTTTATGGGAATATGACATAACTGGAATATGTTTTGTGCTGCCTGTGCCATGTAACATATCTCTGTAAAAGTTATGGTCTATCATATCTATTCATCCTATTTGTACACATATATCATTTTCTACTTGTGGTTAAGAATACGGGCTGTATACTTGCTTGGTTTCTAAGTAAGCTTTGTGAGGCATTTGGTCAGCTTCTTTAGGAAGGAATTCGCAAGGTTAAGTACCCGATCAGGAAGCACTTGGGGAACAATGCATCTTGGAATGCTCCAATCCACATAAGAAGTCTTCCTGGAGACATACAAGATACCATGTGGACAATGGCTTCTGCCTGTAAAGACTGTGAGTCATGCATGGACTTGTGACTTGCCCAGGTGACTCCAGAACTCCATCTTGGAGCTGGACTTTGCATAGGAGTGAGGAGGGGGGTCTCCACCCACAAGAGAAAGTCTATTTAAACCCATGGGAGACCCTTCCATTTTGTCTTCAGCTGGCTAAAGAGAGAGCCTCCCCACCCCCCAGGATACTTGGAGGAAACTGGAACAAAGGGGTGTGAGTGATTGCTGGACCCAGGCTAAAAGGAGGTTGGTCTGTAAAAGGGAGCATTCTGGAACTGGTGAGGATCTTATCTGTATTCAGTTTGATTAGATATAGATTTGCGCATTTTATTTTATTTTGCTTGGTGACTTACTTTGTTCTGTCTGTTACTTCTTGGAACCACTTAAATCCTACTTTCTGTATTTAATAAAATCACCTTTTATTTATTAATTAACTCAGAGTATGTATTAATACCTGGGGGAGCAAACAACTGTGCATCTCTCTCTATCAGTGTTATAGAGGGTGATCAATTTATGAGTTTACCCTGCATAAGCTTTATACAGGGTAAAATGGATTTATTTGGGTTTAGACCCCATTGGGAGTTGAGCATCTGAGTGCTAAAGACAAACACACTTCTGTGAGCTGCTTTCAGGTAAACCTGCAGCTTTGGGGCAAGTAATTCAGACCCTGGGTCTTTGTTGGAGCAGACGGGAGTGTCTGGCTCAGCAAGACAGGGTGCTGAAGTCCTGAGCTGGCAGGGAAAACAGGAGCAGAGGTAGTCTTGGCACATCAGGTGGCAGCTCCCAAGGGGGTTTCTGTGATCCAACCCATCACACTCTAGTCTTACAAAAACTGCCACCAGATCTTAAATATCCAAGCAGAGCAGACAGAGTACTATTTTAAGGACTCACCCCCCTTCCCCCAAAATACAACCCAGAGTAAACTGCACTCTATCTGCTTTATAAGGTTTTGAAGCTGTGATTCTAGGGATTTTAGGTGTTTCAGAGAAAATGTTTAAATGACTACGCCATTAACATTTAACAGCTTATCTACTGCACTTATACTGTTGTCTGGGTGCATGCTGATTCTGATATTTTCCACCATGCTGGATTCCCATGAATACAGCTCAGGCAAAATTCTGCAACTGTCAAGCTCCCTTGAATTTATGAGGAAGATACATTTCCAGAGTGGAATGTACTGTTATCAATAAGCTTACGTCCTGAGCAGCAAAAGGCTGGGGCAAATTACTCATAAGAGTTATTCCGTGCTTCCTGAATACAGCAGTCTTATTGCTTATTTTGACAACACTACGCTATCCGGACAGTTCCTGGATTTCATTGATGACTTGATCATTCCATGTTTACTTACATTCTCCATACTGTTTAGTGATATTAGACCCCTCTGTCCTCCCTGTTAACAACTCGGGGTGCCATTTTTTGTCACTGATTGCCTTTATTCATGGTATTAGAGGTCTATTTCTTTCTTTTCCTACCTGAAATCTGGATAAAATCCAGGCTTTATTTTATTACAGGGCTTTTCCCATGTGAATTCTTTGATTTTTAGAAGCCAATTACACTAGTTAATTGTAAAGCATCTGAAGACTTCATGTGATATAAGTGGGGGGCAATAAATAAATGTGAACTCTTGCTGCTGAAGGCTAGAAAGAAATGCTCCTTATGTAATGTTAGAAACTGAAAAGGACAGTATTTCTAGGCCAAAGTTTACTAGCAACATTAGTGCCTTTATCCCTGAAATCCAGGCAGCATAAAAGCTGAAACCAGTGTATTGACATTTTGTTAATTTTTTTTCAAACATCCTCATTCACCCCAAGGGATAACATTTAAATTAAACAAAAGTTGAGCAAGAAGAGAGTTTGTTTGTTTTTCCTCACTGGGGATAGATTTTTCTTTCCATTTCTCTCCTACAAATGCCTAGAACAGCAAAAAATCCTTGGTAGCAATACCACCATGCATCCATCATAGAAAGGAAAATAATAGGCATTCCATCATGGGAGCGGCATATCCCAGAATGTTCTCTGTTAAGATGCCACATGACACATAAAAGGAGCAAGACAGGGCTGTAACCTGTAACCTGTGGTGTATTTCTGTTGCACTTGCTCTGTCAAACAAGACATTCAGCCATTTGGTCAAAAATCTCCATTTCATTTGGACAAATAGTTTAAACTTTCAGGCATTTGATGAAAAGGGTGAAAGGAAACATTGGCATTTTACCTAGTGTTGAAATCTGTCCACAGAATTAAACAACCCAAGATATATGAGGGAAAGGCTGAGAGTATAGTTCTTACGATATGACAGCCCTGAGCCCAGCACTGGACTCTGGTGTTATTGTGATGTAGCATATCCCCAGTCTCACCTTTAGGTGCACCAGTGTTAGTAGCATGGTCATCTTCACATGCCTCTTCTCCATATTATATCTTCTGGAAAGGCCAGGTTAACATGTAGTGCAGGTGGCAGAGTTTGCTGCAGTAGAGCCTTCCTTAGGGAGGTGGTGAATTTACTCCTAACATTGCTTCAAATGGGGCCATGACACCTGATTCAAGCAAAGGATCCCTTTGTTTCCCCAGTTATACCCCTCTACCTCCCACCTGCTGCTTCTGAAACCACCTGATGATGGGAGATGGCTTTTCCCATCCTGGGGTGATGAGGAGACGGGCTAACCAAAAGTGACCAAGAAACAGTGTCCTGAAGGTTGGACACTGATCAACTGATGAGAATTGTTCCAGTGCTGCAGTGCATGTGTTATCACTTATGAACCTGTTCATCATTATGTTCTTTGTTTCCCTACCCCAAAATAGGACTCAGGAAATACCATGAGGTTCCCCTCACTGAATTTCCATCTGATCATTGCATCAGGAAAGGAAGCTTTCCCCCTGCAGAATGGGGGGAAGGGGAAATCTAACCACCCCAAATGTGCAGGTCTATGGGAGGCCAGGGCTGTCCACACATCCTACTCCAGCCTTCTTCCGCTCCCTCTGAGCATAATTCCCATGGAGCCATGCTGACAGGGCTTCCAATGCAGATAGCTGCCTCCAGAACCCTCTTAGTGCAGAATGGAGGTGCACAAACATTAATACAGCCTCAACTGGTATTAACTTCAAAGTGGATGGCCTAGTGGTTCGAGGGCATTGAGGGTGGGGGGATGAGGAGAAGGATAATCCATATGGCACAGCCATATCTCCACCAGCTCTTTCCCTCCTGCCCCCATCCCTTCCTAGTCTGGATCTCCTTCAAGTATGGGAGCAAAGGGGATTATGTTGGTGCAGAGGTGAATGACTCTATTTCTTTGCCCCCCAACTGGGAATTTACTAGGTTTTCATCACCTCTACCTGCTGAGAAGGAATTTGGCTCTATGCTTCAAAAACCATTTGTGGACTCCCTGGAAAATCAAGTTCTCAAACCCAAGCAATGCATCCCTGTACAGGCTTAGATCGTCTCTGCTTCCATAAAAACAAGACGATAGATCCAGAAGACTGTAGTAAGCTTCACACTCTTTTCTGTGTATTAGTCTCAAAAAGAAAAATCACACAAAACAAAGACTTTTTTTCAAACAACACCCTAGTAAAATAGTACCACTATGGGAAGGGAGGTTTCCTCAGATGTGAAATAATGGCCAGGACCAGACTCAACAATCTCAGTAATTTTCTATCCTTCGGGCAATGTTTTTACAGAACCTGCCCTCAAAGCCGGGCTATCTGTAACTACGGTATTTCTCTACAGTATATTTCACATCCTGAAGTATTTCCAGCTACATAGTGGAAATAAATCTGCATGCTAAGGAATCCTTGCAAGGGATTCTGGGGACTTGTTGCCTAACATTACTCACACCATCCTTTAAGCAAGATGGGCAGAGAGCACTGCAAAGGATCATCATGCCATTAATATAAAGCCCTGAGGGCGCAATTTGTTTTCTTAATCAATATCAAAGCTACTTTTCTTAGTGCTTGTTTGAGACTACAGAACTACTATATTTTACCCATGTGTATTGTCGGGGAGAGAGAGAGAGCCCAAAGCCTTTTTTAAAAAAGGAGGAGAAGAAGAAGTGGAAGTAGTAAGGAATGAATCTTAATGTCCCTTTTAAAAATAAAAATATTAGGCCTCATATCTTCTCTGTAGATCACAGGTAGTAATTTTTACAAAAGGGAAATTATTATTTTCTTAATAATGTGGATAAATGTGTTCCATCTCATTTCAATTCAAGCTTACTTTATTTTTAAAAAAAAAGAAGAAGAAGAGGAAGAATGTAAGTCAAATGGTTTGGAAATACAGAAGTTGTATATTTCCTTGCCTCATGCCTGTCCAGACTAGGGTCAACAGCACATAATGAAAATCCTACTCATTTGTAATCCTCACAAGACCAAAAGAACAGTCTGAGAGGCAATAGATGTTGAAAATGGCACAGTATAGTGCAATTGAAAGGTAGTATTTAAGGAGATATAACGCAGATGGGAACTTGGAGGAGGTTGAATAAAGGAAATAAAAGAAAAAATACCTTTGAAACTTACCTTCTCAGCTCCTTCAAAAAAACAAACACTTCTTACAGTCCCTTAATCAAAGAACAAGATATCTGTTGGGATTAGTAGCCGGATACAAAGATAATAACCAGTATCAATCAACCCTGGTAAATAGTGCCATCTGAAGGCTATTTGTTGGCCTATGTAAAATGAATGTGATGGTCTCTGTCCAATTTCTAGTCATATCTCTCAAGTACAGTTCATTTCAAGGAATGTTACTCATTTTAGTCCCAAAGTTACCACCATTCCACACAAATTTGGCTTCTCACTTCTCTTGTTCAAAGTTATTGATGTCAGAAATAAAGAATCCTAAAACTCAGGTTACATAGATTGGTATCTACACCCAAAGGAATGACATTTTAAGTTTCCTGCATGAAGAATATTTTTTGGAATTGGCAAGTTCAGAGATATATTTCTAGATTTCTTTCTCAGAACTGAGACCAATGACAATAGATACTGAACTCCTGATTAGCAGTCAAAGTGGCCTCGCCATCTAAAATTTGAGGCAGTGATAAATGAAGAACATTGCCCTATTACTGCTAATGCTTTGCTTGTTCTGTAGATAAAGAGAGAATTTAAGAGTTCTAGGATTGCCAGTCTTCACCTTAAACAGGCATAGGCAAAGTACCTTTTACATTATTTTTATAAACCAATTGCTCCAAAGTCATCCCTGGTGTAAGTCATCCCTGAATTCAGGATTTGAATTCACTTCTATAGAGGTGAAGGGCTATCGCAATAACGCAATGGTGACAGGTGGTAGCTCTCCCCTCAAGCGTAACAGCCTTAAAAAACGCCCCCTTAAAATGTTAATTTAGTGGTGGTGGAAGATATCAGTTTATTTGACATCTAAGCAGGGCATGGAGCTACAGGAAAAGCAATGGCCTCCTCTTTGCAATAGGGGAGGGGCCACAAAGACATAGAGGTCAGCTAATATGGGAGACAACCAAACAAGGGACAGGCACAGGTGTAAAGTCAGAGGTACAATAACAGAGCAGGACATCATGAAGGGTGTTAGATTGACAGTCCTGGAGACTGAAATCCTCTATACAGCACTGGCCATAGCAGTGCGAGCTTCTCCCATGCTGGGCAAGGTGTGGGGGGGGGCTCTGAACCCCCAGAAGGGGCGGGACCTCTGGCAGAAGGGGCGGGGCTGGGGCCAGACTCCCCCAGCCAGTCCTTCAGTGCTGCCTGGCCCACGCCGCCCAGGGCTCCAGTGGCAACTTAAAGGGCCCAGGGCTTCAGCTGCTGCCAGGAACCCTGGGCCCTTTTAAGTCCCCAGGCCCTGGGGCAGCTGCCCCTTTCCCGCTCCCCTTCCCCCCCCCCATCAGCAGCCCTGCTGGTATGGTGCTTAAAGCGCTGCCACGGCAGCGCTTTAATGTCGGCTGTGCACTGGCCCGTACTGGGGGCAACTTTCTTACTGGTAAGCCGTACCAGCCCGTACTGGCTTACTTTCACCTCTGGGGTCAGCTTTGGCTTTGGAGGAACCTTCTGCAGGGCTGCGAGGGTAATGAAGATCCATGGCCCATCGACTCTTTGGCTGCTATACTGAGTTTGTCAACAAGGAGGGTCAATTATAATACCACGGGTGGTAGGTTTAGTGATGTGGACACTTTTGTGCTGGCAACTGGACCAGCAAACTCATGCTAACGTCCCTCTTGAAGCTTTTCCTGTTGAGCTCTGTGAAACATTTTGCAGTGGCACCATTTTTTCAAAGATGTTTTTGGGTATTCAAGTTAAGGGGGAAGTTTATATTTAGAATAGAGAGCTTTCTGACAGAAAGAGCGAGAAAGAGAGAGAGTTCATGGTGAGCACATCAGAGCAGTAAATCTTTCTTCCGAGATGTAAAAGAACTCTGCCTTGTAACATTGGTGTGATGCGGCTCCTGGTTTCTTTGTGTGCTTGGTGGGTGGTTTGTTTTATTACATTAAATGTTCCTCTCAGGCAGGTACTGTTGGTTTGATGGAATAAAACTAATTAGTCAGATCTTTTCTGCAAAACTGGGTATATTATTGCTCTGGAATTCAAGCTGTATCTGTGTTTATTATGCATTTGAATTATACAAGTGTTATAAAAAGACAAAAATGTATTTTTCCCATACCATACTCTATATTTTATTAGAAAACATAGTCAGTGCTACCAAGCACAAGTATAATGTTCCCTGGTTAAAGCACCACTGTACTGCATCTCCCTATTTATTGCTTAGTAAATTAATATTGGTTGGGTAAGTACTCTGAACTACTGTATAGTCAGAAATGGTACAACATTGCCACCATGTGTTCTCAAATGAGATTTTTTTTTTTAGATGACCATGTTATTTTCCTGTATGTAGTTTAAAAAAACTAAGTGCTTCTAAAGGATGTGTTTTTTCCATTACAACATAGATGATTATTTTGAACTTGGAAGAAGGAAATCAGTGCACAGAAATATCAAAGTAGTGTCCTAGGACTGCAAAATGATGCCAATCAAAGAAGCCCAATATTAATTTTGTAATCAAGTTTTCCACACTCAAACTCACATTTTTGCTGTCATTCATTCAATCTTTCTTCCTCCACAGACAATAGCTTCCTAGTTAGTAGCCATTGTGCTACCCTCTCTTAATCAACCTTCCCTGAAAGCGTGTCTATCATTCTTTAACCTCTTATGGAAGTTCAACAACACTAGAATCACACTTCATATTCTCTTTCTGGTTTCCTCTATTCTCAGGGCACAATTTGAGTTATTAATTAATGTGGGTGGGAAACTCATAAATCAAAATATACTACATCCTAAATTCCCAAAACAAACAAACAAATATAAGTACACTGCCTATAATATAGTTGCTGAAACTCTGACCCAAATTCATCCCTAGTGTAACTCTATTGAGATTACATTTGAGTTACACCAGGAATGAATTTGGCCCTGTGTGACTGTGTTAAGGACCAAAGGTTAGGCCTTTCCAGTCGTTGTTCGTCAGCTCTAGAGTTCATTCCTGCCAAAGATTCACCTTGAGAGCATACTACAAGAAACCTTTCTCTCTTCAGGATTTTTCCCTAGCTATGAATATTAGCTTCCCTTTCAACTCTCACTGTGGTTTGCTCATCTCTAAGAAAGCAGAAATGGTTGATAATAGTGGGCTACAGTCAGAGTATTGTTCCCTGCTCTGGGATATTAGACATGCTGAGATAATGAGTTCTCCTAGCTTTGACTTCTGTGGACAATTTCATAAAACAGAGAAATGTTCTTGTGGGGAATCTGCCTTTCCAAACATTTAATCCCACTAGTGGTTCTCAGAATATTTAATCCCACAATACATCAGGAAAGCCCCCACAACTACACTTTGAGATTGTGCAGATGATTATATCACCAATTCACAAGAACCAGAAAGTGAAACTGACCAGTCTGGTTTCACTGCCCTAACTGAACAAAATGTGAAAATAAACTAACAGCAGAGACAAGTAAAGGAGATTCTTTACATTCTTTTTGTTTTAATAATTTGCTATATTAATAACACCAGGACATATTTTTATAAATACAGCATTTTACTCTTGGCGTTGTCTCTACATGTAAGTCACATTTTGAACATAAGGAATTGACAGTATGTAAATCTTTCAAATTATTAACACCTTGGGTCAGGGGCCACACTTTCTGTTTTGTTTGGAAAGTACCTACTATATTGTATATGCTACCAGAAACTAATAAAATAATAATAGTATTAATCATATTATTAAAAATAATAATTGTACAATTTGGGGGGGATTTTTTTCTTATGTAGTGACAGGACAAATTTAGAAACCAATTTGACTTCTCACTTGAACCATGTTCAGCCACTGACCAGTAGAAATAAGAATTTAGATCCAAACCTGAACGTTTCCAAAACTCTGGTGTGTTTGAATCTGGGGCTCTGGTTCAGCATGTGTAGTGATACAAGCCAGCTGTGAAGTTCAAATCCAAACTTCTCTAAAATTCAGAGGTGCTCTGAACCAGGGAGATTTGTTTCAATCTCATTTCAACTATGTAGGCAATTTGTTTACTACTTCTACCTTTCTGAATATAACACAGTAATAATTTTTGTTTTAACATGCATGGTAATGAACAGCTAGTTGTGCCAACTCAGCAAAAAGTGAGACTGACTGAGTGAGCAATATTTATTTTCTACAGGAGACCAATATCGGTGAAGGCTAATTTAATCGTTCCAGGATACAATTGAGCACCACTATAGCATGTAGCAATTAATTAACAGGCTTCCCTTCCCGTCAAAGGTATAACCAAGGCAATTTGCTTCCAAACATAATCAAGAAACTATGTAAGGTGAGCTTAACCACCAGATGAGGCATTTTTTCATGGGGAAAGTTAATTGAATTTCTAACATTTTTTCCTGTGGCATTCAAATGCAGCTTTATAAAAGTTGTGGTGCTTTTATGTCTAATCAGACCTCTTGAGCTCTTAGAGGTTACTTCAAATTAGACCATCAAGCTACTTTGTTCTTCCCGTCTTTTGACAGATTGCATCAACCATCATAAAAAATGTGACTCGGAGGCCACTGAAATCTCGAGTAAGGTTTCTCTGTTTTAATATTTAAAACAGAGAAACCTTAACATGAGGTAGCAATCAGCACCCTCTTTTACTGAATTCTTCAGCAAACATCTTTCAGAGTGCTAATAAGATGGTGATGGTTTGAAAGACCAACAGCTTTTTGTTTCCTCTGTGCTTGTGGGTTATGTAAATTCCATGCAGAAACAAAAGGTTGGGAAAGGTGATCTGATCTGCAAAGCAAAATTGAAAACTGAGTAAAAGCAGGCGCATATGCTGAATGAGCTGTCTAAAGTATTTGGGATATGCCCATTACCATAGCAATGGTGGGCACTTTCTAACCATGCTTTTATTTGTAGGGGGTGGAGATAGAGGTGTACAGTTAGCACAGAAATCAGATTCACCTTTTAAAAAGTATTTTCCCCTCTGTGAAATCCGCTTGGTATATCACTTAAGGTATTCCAGAATGCTTCATTATATGAGATCATAAATACCATGGATTGAAATTAGACTTCTTTGATTTCATGTGCTGGTTCTGGGGCACTTTCAGTGAATCAGGAAGGTCAAGAGGATTTCACAGGGGATTGGGGAAATAATTTTTAAAAGGTTAATTGAATTTATTTGTGTACTGATCTCTGATTACCATTACCATCACCACCACCTGGTTGGCATCAACCATTCAGCAGAAAATGGACTAAACTACTTTTAACTAGATTTTCATTTTCTTAATTTACAGTCCACCTTTAACTTCTCTTCGTGAAAAAGGAACGCACGGGAGGGAAAAGACTTCCAACTAAGAGACATGTTTATTGTTTCCCTTGGAAATTATTTCTTGCTAAATCCATTTCTGGAAAGGGTAGTGATGCCATCGCCTGACACTGTGAGCCTATGTTGATAGGTGCCCAATATCTACCTATGATAGCTTCTTCTGTTGTTTATTTCAGCATCCACTTGTCAGTGTATTTCTAATCTAATTTGTCAATCTAATTTCTAAATCTAAAGCTGATTCACACCAGCAATTAATGAATTCTGGAGCAAGTCTGGTTTGAGGTGTCCCAAAGTCAGGCTAATCATTAATTAAACTCAAGACAAAGCTGAATCACAAAGTTCAGTTGGGTTTGGATCCAGGACTCCTGTTCAGTTCCATGCTATGTACCCGAGCCATGAAGTTCATGTCTGGATCAAGTTCCAGATGTGAGCTTTCCAAAAGTTCTGAGTGAATCTGATCTAACATTTTAATTCAGGCCCACCTGTAAATTAAGCACTACAGTAGTTGTAAAGGTAAAAATGAAGCCTTCCCTCATGTCTTAGGTGGTTATTTTAACATACCAGTCTGTTCAAATTACTGATCATTCAAATAGATATTCAAATAGCTCAACATTGTGATGTCTTTTTTGGTGTATTTGGGAGCAATGTTTTATGTCACAGAATGTCCAATCTGTGTACAAATCAGCAGCTAGCAGACAATTTCTTTGGGTTTGTGAGCAGAAGAAAAAATCAAAACCTCCAAACGGAGCCCACCACTTAAACTGAAATCTCAACAAATAGAGTGGTTTTAAATTTGAGATTTTGACTCTCATATTATTGTAAATTAGAGATGGAAAAGCCACGTCGGGTTATTCAGTCCATTTTCTGGCTAGAGTAAAGCATTCACCTCTATAGTATATTCCAATGTTTTGTCCAGGCTAGCTTTAATAACACCAGCAAGTCAGCTTCTATTACTTCCCTTGAGGGACTTCCAGCATCAACACAGATCTCTGTTTAATTCAGGAAATATTTTTGATGTTTATTATAAATTTAAATTAAATTATGTCAAACATCTACTTATGAAAAAGTAATGGCCTGGTAGATATCTACCTTGCTGCTGTGGCTTAGGAGAAGGGAGCATATGGAATGGGTTGCAAAGCACAATACTGACTGAGTTGCAAATATGACTTGCAGAAGTTTGATGTCCAGTTTTTGATCCTTTAAAATATCAGTAGCAGAGTCCTGGGTGTCAATACAGCTGCATGAGTAATGAAAACACAGGTGACTGAATATATCGTCAAGCAATTCAATTTGCAGCTATTCATGGGGTCCTTCATTATGGGCCCCATTCTACAAGGCGCTCTCAGTAAAGACAATGAAAGGTGAGGGTATTCAACATCTTGTAGGATTAGGCCTTGTTTGTGAATACTAATATCATTGTAAGTATTCACGGTGGTGTTAGTGACAGCAAAATTTCCACAAATTTGCACCAGAGATGCATTATTCACTATTCACATCTCATTTCTATTATTGTCTGCTCGTTATCTACTATCCCTCGTTCATATTCTCCTGATTAAAGAGTTTCAGTCATCCAATGGCTCAGAGAGCGAAAAATATGCCATGTGACAAATCACATGCCACAAACAGCAAACAGTAAATCTTTCTGCATCCAGTCCTTATACAAGCCCAAGTCAGGAAATTATTCATCCAGTCTATCTGATGAACGCTTATGAGTGACAGACATCTGCAGAATTCAGGAACTGTTTGCAAGTGTTACATAAACAAAACAAAGGCCTTAAATTGGTCAAATTTTTTATTCAGTGAATACTATTCAGCTAATGCTTGCTGTCAGTGTTTTGATAGCCTGGATTTTGAACTAGACTAGTTAACAACAGAACTTTTGGTGGGCTGGGAAACTAAGTCTAAGCATCTAACTTAAACAAAGGACAATCCTGCATTACATTTTCATTCAATAAGCAGTCTGACCATAATTTGTACTTTCCTGATTCTTTGTTTTTGAAAGCTTTGTAAATATTAAGCTTATGCATAAAAATACTAACACAGCATCGATGCTGTCTGGGACAGACACTAGCCTTCCATCTTCTTTTACTGTAAAAATGTATCCAGCAGGAAAATAGCTCATTGGACAAATGTATTGTCTTGTCATGTTTAGGGAAGCTAGTTGTAAATCTGACACAAACCAAAAAAATGCATCTCAGCTTCCATCTTTTAAAGAGTGAATGTGCAATTTGCAGCGAATCTAAATGGCAGCATCGACACTTCTAAGTAATGGGTGGAATTTGTCCTCTAGCTGATTTATTCTGAGAAACAGGAATAATATGATGGATGACACTTGCATCTTTCTGAAAGTTATGCATATTAGATATTCTAAGGTTTTATTCATAGGAACAGAATAGCAGATGTGTTCTACCATACCTCTGAATCTTGAGGTTTATTTACTGCTAGGGCCTGTTTGCACGACAAAAACAACCATGTCTGAAGGCCCGGTTACAACGTAGTTCAAAAATGTTATGCTGATGGACTCTAACTCTGTTGTAATCATTGCATGCAACCAAGAAAAAGCCTTGGACTTTAGCATGGTTATGAAACACAATTAAGTCCTGTCTACAGATTTTAACCTTACTGTAATGGGGGTCAAAGGACAACTGTGTTGTAATCATCTTCATGACAAAATCATAAACTTCCCATAGGTTTTTGAACCATTCTATAAAATTTACTAGAAAATTATATCCATGATATAGAATTTTTATTAGGCTGATTCAACTTACAGAAAAGATAATTTTCCATGTAATTTCTATGTTTTTACAATAATTTCTATAGAATGCTATTATATTTCTATGGAACCCAATTGTTTTCATTATTATTAAATTCCAAGAGACTTTTCCACACAGGCAGGTCCCCTTACTTCGTTATTTTTGGAGTACAGATGAGCCCTTAGAAACAGCACTAAGAAACATTTAGAGACAGGCCCAAGTTTGAACTTCCCCTAAGTTTGGGGTGTTCAGACCTGGGAGTGTGATTTGGCCCTGGATATAGTGAGTGAGGTTAGCCCCTGCAGCTCAGCTTGAAATCAGATCTGGGGTTTGGTTTACATCCATCCTTATTAGCTACTTTGAAACATGAGTATGTGAATAGTTGTTCTGAAGAAGATACCCAATATCCTGTATAAGATCGCAATTGATTGCTCTGGGGAATTTTCATTGCCATTGTCTTTGTCAGAGATTATGTAAATAAGGCAACCATTTTGCATTCTCACAATTTATTACAATTGATTTCCATTTAGCTGTGAGTCCATGTGCTCTCATATAAATTAGCTTGACTATAAGAATGACAGGTTTCAGAGTAGCAGCCGTGTTAGTCTGTATCCGCAAAAAGAAGAACAGGAGGACTTGTGGCACCTTAGAGACTAACAAATTTATTAGAGCATAAGCTTTCGTGGACTACAGCCCACTTCTTCGGATGCATATAGAATGGAACATATATTGAGGAGATATATATACACACATACAGAGAGCATAAACAGGTGGGAGTTGTCTTACCACCTCTGAGAGGCCAATTAATTAAGAGAAAAAAAAAAAAAAAAAAACTTTTGAAGTGATAATCAAGCTAGCCTAGTACAGACAGACAGTTAGATAACAAGTGTGAGAATACAACAAGGGGAGACAGATTCAATGTCTGTAATGGCTCAGCCATTCCCAGTCCTTATTTCCCAGTCCTTATTCAAACCGGAGTTGATTGTGTCTAGTTTGCATATCAATTCTAGCTCAGCAGTTTCTTGTTGGAGTCTGTTTTTGAAGACAAATATTTCATAAACAAGTGGTAAAGCTAAAATATCTCCACTTTGCTTCCTTAGAATCTGACAGTATCATAAACATGTGACATGGCTGTACAATAGTTCTGCCAACACAGAACAAGCTGTCTCCTCAACCGGCTTTACCAAACTCATAATCATTTGAGGAGTTTAGAACTTAATTAAAGCCCTTTAAGAGAAAACGACCTTTTTGTTTTCAGAAAGGACAGGCAGACATTTAACACCTGGCAGAATTTCAGATGCCAGGGACTGGCCAAAGCAACCAACCAATCCGTGAAAAGGATACATTCCCTTCAAGAGAACCCCCAAGGTACATGTGGCACCTCACGCCCACCTGTGCTAACTGCCAGTTCACCACAAGAAAGTCCATAGCGGTGGGAATGCCCTTACTTATCACAAGTGCTCATCTCTGTGGTGCAGGGAACTCATCTCGTGAGGCTGTCAAGAATCATTATCAAGGGTTTCCTCATCTTTCATGTGTCACTTGAACTATCGTGAGCTGAATTTTTGCGGTTTGTGAAGCCAACATTTTCAAGCCCTCTCGGCAGCACTCAGCCTCAGTAAATGAACTATGTGCTGATGAAGTCTGCTGGGATCAGAGCAAATGAATCTTTGCCCCACCCTTTTCAGTTGCCACTCTGCATCCAATACTACAGCTTCAAGGCTGCAGTAGCACCCACAGCTGCTCCACCACAATTCTTTATGCAGGGAGTTTTGACCAGCAGATGTGCATACCTGCATGCAACTGAATTAGGGCTTAGGACCCTTCATGGTGCAGTCTGAAGAGGCTGCAGGCCCCTGGTGAAGTGAAACTGAACAGGTTCCACTCTCTGCTTGGCCTTTCCTGCCCTCACTTGGACTGCAGAATCTGGGCCAAAGTGAAAATCAGGCTATCACTGGGTGCTACTAAAAATGAGTGGTAAAAACCATAGTTCATCCTGCTAGCCAAGTGGATATTTTGACATCTAAGTTGTTGGTTAGTCAAACTGTGCAATATATGGGGTTGTTGGATTTGTGCTATACATGGAATTTAGTTCCATGTTGATTTCTACACCACAAAGGTTTGGCTCTGAGCCCAGTATCTGAACCTCTTCAACAACCTGTCACTATTTCTGAGTAATGTGGGGACTTCTAAAAACAATTCCAAAGTGTACATAATTTTGCCCTAGGTTTTCCCAATCCTCATCTAGATAGGTTAGATTACAAGACTTTAAAAGAAATGGGAAGAGAGAGAGAGAGAGCGTGTGTGTGTGTGTGTGTGTGTGTGTGTGTGTGTGTGTCTCTGTGTGTGTTAGCACCACTTGCAAGCAAGTTATCCTCTTAAAAAAATATTAATCTTATTACAATTAACACTAACTTGGATTGGGAAAATCACTGCTCTAAACATGATTTGAAAATGTATTAGATTTCTTTGTTAAGTATAACAAATTTGGTGTTCTTAAGTGTCTGCAGGTAGAGAAGGAGTGCAAGAGGACTTTGTGTTGAAACTAACAAATGAACAATTTAAGCTCTATTTTCTACATTTTCCCTCTATAGTTTCTGCATTCTGATGAATTCTCCGAGATCTGTGAGATCTGCAGTTCAAAATCCTGTTCATTTTGGGAGGGGGGGAAAACCACACCCTGAAGGAACAATCTAGAGAAAAACTCCTCAAGGGGGAACCTTGAACTGTTTCTTGTCCCTTGTGTGGATTTTTGCCATGTAGAGGAGAACTGATTCTGGAGGAGAGGAAAATTGTGTGTGTGTGTGTGTGTGGATGTGTGTGTGTGAGGTCATTCTCTCCCCCTCTCCCACCCCTCCTCCCAGCCAAATGCTAATTACTGGGTGGGGAGAAAGGAATCTACCAGTCAGGCCCCCAAGTCTTATTATGCAGACAATTAAACAATACCAGATATCTATCTATCTATATCTATCTAGGTATCAATATAAACTGAATAAAGACTTGATGAATAATTACAGCATAGGAAATATGATATCCTAGCAGCAGATAAGCAATGAAACGGTACATTAACAACTCAATTACATCTAAGCAGGTCAATAAAATGAGCTGACCAGCAAGTCTAACTTACTGTGCCTGCTCTCCATTATGATATTTATCTCTATAAGCAGAGGGAGAAAGGATAACTCATGAGAGGCCTAAGTGAAGTATCCAACCTCTCTGCACAAGATGAATGTTGTACCAGAGTTTAACAACTGTTCAGCATTAACCAATGAGGTGTATTTCTTTATCCCAAACTGAACCACGTAATGATCCATCTGAATAACAGTGTATAGAACATAATATGGACCATGAGAAGTAGGTAAGAGAAGTGCATCCATCTGAAAGAAAGGGAAGGGAGTGGCTAACTTCATTCCTAGGGTAGGGGACACAACTGTTACTGGAGTCAATAGTAGATGTGCTTACATTTACCAGGGCTACATTTGGCCTAGTGATACATTATGCAACTTTGGCCAAGTTTTGTCATTGACCTCAATGGAAGTGGAATTGACCCTTCTGAAAAATAGGGCAACGAATGCAATGAAACCCGGCCTAAACAAATCATCCCATGGACCTGCAAAACTCTATTTCTGAATAGTGTTGGTTCTTCAGCTTGGGGTTGAACAACGTCTGGAAACTCTGGGGATGTTTTACAGTGCTCTCTTAAACAGAGGGTTGCCTACTAGAGGTAGTTCAGCTTCACTGAACTTACATAACAGGGATGCAGTGAGCCATAGTTAATGTTTTTAAGGGAGGCCTGGATGTCTTAATACACTGGATCTCAACCTTTTCTATAATAATGCCCTTCCAGGTCCCCCTTCTCATCCAGCTGAAATCTAGCCATGGCTCTCCCCTCCCCACCCCCCATTTTATACACAGGGCTTTGTACTTGGTAAAACAAAATGAATTAAGGACAGCGTTTTCAGTCCATTTTTACCACAGCTTTAGCATAGTTTTAAAGACAGTTTTAAAAAAATGTTCTCATGTTCTTCCCCCAGGTTGGTTCTATACTGTTTAACTTCTCTACCTAGCTTATGTTAGGGCTTTATATGACTGCCTATCTACATAGTATCTGGGCACTCTCTTCTTCCTTTCCCCTGTTTATTAACCCTGCCTCAAATGATGTTGTCTAATCAATCAAAACAAAAAATATCCTGCTGTCAGTGGTGCCTGTTTATAATTTGCCATATAATTGAAACCAATCATTTCCTTTGGAACAAGGATGCCCCTTTTTGACTCAGGGAAACTGTTGGCTTTGGAGCAGCCAGCCAGCCTTATGGATTTCATTCAAAGTGTTTAAACTGCATGTTGTTCAATCCCAAAGCTATCTACCTAGGCATTCTTACCACACTCATCACTGTAATCTTCTATCGCAAAGTTAATGGTGTTATGCCAAAGATGAATTGTTGGTCCACACACTAAAGTTAATGGAGTTACACCAGTATGTATCTGACTCATTATGGACCAGGTGTTGGTACTTTTACTCATGCAATAGCCCCAATGGCTGATGAAAAGTAAGATGGATTGAGTCCTACATATCTCATGACTCTCTGTGTAAGAGTAAGCATCTTCCCCAGGGCCTCTGGCCACATGTTCTCCTTTCCTCACATGCTATGCACCATGATGTCTATCAGGGATGGTCTAGACAGTATTTGGTCCTGCCATGTGGGCAGGGGACTGGACTCAATGACCTCTCGAGGTCCCTTCCAGTCCTAGAATCTATGAATCTATTATGTTTGCACTTTCACGCTCCACCCCACATGTTGCTGCATTTCAGTGGTGCTGAATGTATGTCACGTGGTGAAAAACCTTGGGACCATTTCCTATATAAATGTATGAAATGTGCATCTTTACAGTCTAAATTTTGCTTGTCAAGTTAGGTAATGGGTTAAATCACTGCTATTCTGCTTCTCCTGCCCTGAAGACTTTTTTGTGACCAAAAAAAAAGACGTTACTGTGATTTTCAGGAATTATACACACATAATTCAAACCCACATAAGGAAAAAACATTGAAAAAATAGGAATATTACTGATCTGAAGAACTGAAATCACACAGAAGGTATCAAAATCCTTCCTGGGTTTGATCATTGGTCCACAGCTCTGTATCTTTTCACCTTATAATGCCAGAAAAAGAGACTAAATGCTGAATGCTCAGTTGCCACAAGCTAATGTTTACACTCCTGAGAGAGCCAGGCAAAAATGGTCCTGAGACAACTCTGGGTTGGTTGGGGGCTGAAGCAAGCACAAAACGTAGTCTAATTTACACCAGTTTATACTGACCCCTAAGGAATCATTATTCTAGCACTGCACACATTATATGCCACTCAAGGATTTTTCTTCAACACAGGAATTCCTAGCTGCCTTGTAAGGAACCATTCCTGTTGCTTTGTGCTGCCAGAGAACAACAAAGCAACTAGAACTGGGGCTGAGAACCAGGGCTTAAGTCTTTCAAAACCCACCGACACATATAGGAATTGTATGCATATAGGAACCAATCCAGACCCCAGCATCCAGTGTGAGTACCTAGGCAAGTTGCTCTAGGGATATGTAAAGGGGGCAGAGAGAGAGGAATCTACCCTCCAGGCGGTGGAGCTGCTATGCTTAGATTGTAAGCTCTTTGGAGCAGGGACCACCTTTTTGTTCTGTGTTTGAACAGCAGCTATCACAATGGGGTCCTGATTTCTGATTAGAGCTCCTAGGCACTACAGTAATACAAATAATAAAAAATAATACTACGGGGAGGCTACTTCAGCCCAGTGCTGCACAGGGTATATGAACATCCCATAGGTTCTATGACAGGCCCACACTGGCTTCATTGCAAAAGAGCCCTCTATGATTGCAGAAGAGGGAGTTGGATTTTCCCCTTAAAAATATTTTTCCAGCTGAATAACAGAGAATGCCCAGCAAGGTACGTCAGCTTCAGTCTTCAGATCCTGGTGACTTAAGGCCGATCCTTACTTTTTTCTGTTCAGACAAGTTTATAATGGCCTTCATCTCAGCCTCAGAGAACCTGGGGGTCAATGCCACACTGTCATAGTCAAATTCTTCATCAAGGGAGAACAGCTGAACTTCATCCCCACAGAGCTGCAACAGGGAAAAATATAGAAATATAAATAAAACAGCAGCAAGTAACGATAAAGAAGCTCAAAACATAAACTCCTGATTAATATTTAATTAAACTAGTTTTTTAGACTCCAGCACTCTCAGCTGATTAAGCTGTTTTTAAGTAAAAGAACAAATTCAATTATTCAATTTGACCTAATTTAAGCCATTTAATGTGCCCCATTTGTACCATACTGTATCGGAATGAATATCATTAACTAATTTTTGCTCAAGGCAAGGAATCAAAAAACCTCCCTTGCATACATCTATTACATTTCCACCACTTGTAGCAGCAGGGTTGTGACAATATGGAAAAAAATATGTAGAGCTATGTTAAGTTGCAAGGATAGGTCCCACAACTTTAAGATTTTGGCTAGTTTTAAGTGCTGTTTACTCAACTGATACTACATTTTGTAGCAACGGGAATGCCTATGAGGAGCAAAGAAGCATAATCAATTTTCAGTTATTCAAACCCTGCAAGGCCTGTTTCCTTTAACCAAAGAAGTTGCTTGCAGAGGTGTGCAATGGGTTATTTGGTTGATGGGAGGTACAGTATTGCAGAATTAGTCAGTATTGGCTCAGATGACATATGCTGCATTGAATATTTTTAATTATAAATGTGTTTTGAAAAGACTTCAGTTGGCACAATTTATAAATAGGATAAATAAGTAAATCATAATATTTTAAAGGCTGCATATTAATAAGGACAAGCAGAGGGACCATAGCATAATATGTTTTCAATAAGACACTAGATAAAATTAATCCTAGAAATTACAGATGGGGACATCTTGTTAGCACATCTTTTAAATCCTCCCTGCTATCCACCAGTACAGGATTGTTCCCTGTGCTTTGCCCAATTTAGCATAATATGTCTCTGGGTAGGTCTACATTGCACTGTAAACCCGGGTGTGTGGCACCTAGGTTTGTGGACTTGTTGTTTCCAACCCCATGCTTGAGCGTCCACCCTGCTTTGTAAACCTGGGTTTATAGTTGCTGGACCTGGGTCTCACAATTGTGCTAACATGTCCATACTGTACTACACAGACCTTCTGACTCGAGTCTGTGTTTCAAGCTGCATCCACACTGCTAAATGACAGGGCTTCGACCCAAGTCACAGTGGGACTCAGGCTCTGATCCACCCTACAAGCAGGGCCCTAGTTCTCAGGATCTGAGTGCTTGCTGACCCAAATCAGACTGATTTGTTTGTGGACAGAAGTGGGGCTTGGACTCTAACCTGAGTCAGAGCCTGGCCTCAGTGCACAGTGTAGACAACCCTATGGGGCTTCAATAATCATAGACAATCCATTATCAGTAAGATGTTTTTTTCTTGAGCATCAAAAAATCTATGCTACAAAGTGCTGAACACTCCAGCCCCACTCTAGCAAAGTGTTTAAACATGCTTAATGTCATGCATGTGGTTAATCCCACTGAAGTCAATGAGGTTATTCATTTGCTTAAAGTTAAGCACAAGCTTAGATGCTGTGCTGGATAAGATCATTTTGCAAGATTGAGACCCAAATGCTTTGCATGTGATGGGAAACTTCAGAATTCACAAGTCGAAAATATCAAGAGTGTGGCACAAATCAGCATGTTACACCAGCTTGAGTGCAAAACAGGGAAAAGATGTGTGCCTTAATCCCCTGAGCACCTTTGAAAATCTCAGCCTAGACTTGTTTTGCTCTGTCTTCTGTTTTCCACTTGAGTTTGTGTAACATGCAGCTTTGTGCCAGATGCTCAACATCTTACTATTTGCACACTGGGGTTGAGATTTTTTCATCAACTGGTAACACCTTGGATTGTTCAAGGGAGGGGAGGTCAGATGGTGTAACAAGGGGCAATGAGATAAAATGAATGGGAAAATGTGAGCGGAATATCAGGAACAATTTCCTGAGCATGAGCTCTGTTACACTGCAGGCTAGTCTCCCATGGGGACTGTCCCATCTCTTGAGTCAGTTTAAATAAGACCAGACAAAGCACTGGAGAACAATTTTGTACTGGCAAGAGGGTTGGCCAGATGACCTCACACTCATAGATCTTTCCTATTTCTAATTCCTGTGATACTATTATTAACTTTTGTCACTCGCACTTTCATGACAGAAACTCTGGTATCAACAATGACCTTGGCAGAAGTAGTAAAATGTAACTTGAAGCAGGCACACATCGGTTTTCTATTATAATCCACCTATTTTTCCCTCAAACAAATTCATTAAATTGTAGTCTATGGAAGGAAATGTCTAGCCTTTACCTTAGATCTCTTACAGTACATAATCCTGGTGCAGAAGTGTTCACCCCACCTCTTTTTCCCCCCCTATATTCCCTTGAAGTTTACACAATCACCTAAATTGATGACCTTTTGCATCAGTTTCCTACCTTTTGGGATGAAAATTGATTTTGATTATTGTGGCATTTAAAGATCCTACATCAATGTGTTTGCAGGATGAGCAGCTTTTCAGGCTGCAGAAGTGAAAGCAGGCATGGAAGCTGGTGTGAGAAAACTGCTAAGAATTCTATGTCATAGCATGAAATCCAATCTCAGCTCTTTTTTGTTTCTTGCATACGGATGAAAGCTGTAAAATCCTCAAGGTCTTATTAGGAATTGCCATCTAGTGAAAATTCCAGTTCAGAATACTCCTGCTTCCTATTAATTCTAGTTAGCAACAAAGTTTTGAAACACAGTAACAGGTCTACTGGACTACTAGTTTCAGTGCAAACTTGTAATTTACCTGAAATCAACAAAGTCCAGCAGAATTCAATTAAGACCTATTGAAGGGTTCTTATGGAGCTAACTGGAATTTCCAATCAGGACTGTACAATGGAAGAGGCTTGTGCATCAAGGGAAAGTGACATTTAAATCATAGCACAATGACGAAGTAGTGCGTCATCCTGTTGTGTCAAAATGTCATTGGGTCATAGTTCAACAATATTTAGGAATCTCTGAAATTTATTTTGAGACTCACAGACATCCATCAATGAGCCAGGATTAAGAACATAGGATCACTTCGGGGATAATCCTGGAAAAAAGAGGCTTCCTCAAAAGAAGAGGAAATCACTCCAGCCCATATTTAAAATTCACACTTGTGTTCATTAGCTACTCAATTTGGGAGTCACATTATCCCATGGGATTTCTGCTGAGATTATGCAAGAGGTTATATTGCCACAATGAATCTCACATCATAAATCATAGACATTAGAGTTAGATATAGAAAAGATCTGTAAGATCACCAGATCCACCTCCTGCAAAAGTAGGTTTTGAGCATACAGTAGATATTAACCTGATCATACTCTACACTTGATTTTAGTCACAAGGCTAAGAAGCAATCATGATAATTTTAATGAGGTTTTTTTGATGGTCCAGCACTAACAATGCAGCAATGTGTGTACCCTCATTATGTTGAAGCATGACTCTTGTTTTGTTTTGTTTTGTTGGTGGGAGGAGGGGATGGCTTACAATCAAAAATATTTACCCTCCAGTTTGCAAAGTCTGCTGGAAAAAAACCAAAGGAAATGCACAACATTAAATATGTGGGAGTAGAATCTTCCAGGTCTCAATGAGTCTGACTAGTATTAACTTAGCTTTAAGTCTCTTCAGAAGAATTAGAATGCTTTCCCTTCACTTTTTGGACGCACTTTCAGAAGTTCAACTTCTATATTTCTGTTCTATGCAAATGGCTTAAATTTCATCACCCTTCTGGTGCTGAACAGACTTACAGTTAGGAAAAAAGAGTCTGATCCTGCACGTGAGTCGTCCCACTGACTTCAGTAAGGAATGGATCAGATTCCAGATCTGCAGGAGGTCAGTAACTGTGGCTCCACTGAAAGGATTAGTGTTGCCGCCAAAAATCTTGTTCTCTGCAAAAGCTAAAACTACTGACTCTAGAACTGATCAGACTGCACGAATGGTATTTATGTGTCTTGATCTGTTTAATTTCCTTTCATCAGCTGTACCTGTCTAATTCCTGAAACTCTTTCTATTGATTTAAGTGTGCTTTGGGTCAAATCTTAGGTGCAGAACGGTATACTCATGGTTTTTTTATAAATAACATTCAAATAAAGCTCAGTTGAGTCAATATCCACAAACAAGCTCTCTTGACCCACCAAAACTAAAGTCCTACTCCCTCAACCCACTCAGTACCCATTCCACTAATTCTCCCAGGAGAAGCCTGTTAAAATGCCATGGAGTATGCCTTTAAGATCTAACTGATCTATCTTAATTTTCTAAGTGTTCAGTTAAAAGAAAAATCCAAAAACAAACCCTATAATGTATTATTAAATCTCAAAATGTTTTTCCATTTGCTGTAGCTGTAACAGTGTCTGATACCATGATTACAGGTAATTAAATTAAGAAAACCTCAGATTGCAGTAAACCTTTGTAGCAGTTCTACAAAATCAAATCTGTCACCTCTGCACCAAAGCTATTACGGTAGCACACATTCAGCCACTATGACCTTGTCTTGATTTGCATTTAACTAAACCATTTCATGAACATGCAGATGTGTAATGGAAAAGTGTTTGTAAAAAAGAAAAATGTACATGTAATTCCAAATGAAATTGGATGTAAGAGTAGAACACACCAGACTTCACTCTATCTCCTCATTGCAAGTTTCAAAAAGTCTAGTTCAGCTGTATGTCTATTTGTGTGCTTCATCTCTCTGGCAAGCGTTGAAAGCAGTGGATTTGGTTGGTTTTTATCTTCTCCCAAGTATTAGTTCATTTCAGCCTCGTATGAAGGAAATCAGTCCAAAGGCCTTTAGATTGCAAATTGAAATTCTGATTTATTTCAAAAGGAAAAAATTCTGCTACGGACCACCGAATCCCTCACAGCTGAACAAAAACAACAGTGAATCAAGTTATTATCTTGTTATTTTTGCCTAAGGAGCTGAGAGAAATATGTGTATGTCTAATTTAACATCTAATTGAAATCTTTTCTGGAAGCTCTCTGGGAATAGAATTTGTGCTCTATTAGAGAACTGCCAGTTTTCTTAAGATTGCCCATGTGATTTACTCAAACGGAGACACCTCTGAAGGAAGAATCATTTTCATTCACAGCTACCACAAGTCCAAATTAAAGAAGAAAGAATGTAATGTTCAGATTAATAACTGGAGCATTTTGCTGGAGGCCACTTTGCAAAGTAATGTTTTAAATAAAACACCCTAAATTGAGAGTTTCAAGAGTCTATTAATAGTTGGCAATTCAGTTTCTTTTTATTTAATCTCTGTGCAGATACATTAAACTAAAAGCCTTGATTCTGTCCTTCCTAACCTCTATTTTTGCATAACTCGGGGCAATCTACAGTTCTCTTGTTTAAATTATGTAAAGGGTTCTCCCCACAGATAAACACTGCTGAATGTATTGTATGTTCGAGGGAAAACTGACCAGCTCAATACCCATGTGGAAAAGATAGAAAAAATGTGTGTAGGCAGAGTACACATGAACATAATGATGAGCTAAGATACTTGGAGAAAGGAAGGATTGTCTGGAGGTTAAGGCACTGAGGTGGGAATCAGAAAACCTAGCTTCAATTCACACTTTTGCCATAGATTTCCTGTGTGACATTGGACAAGTCACTTAACCTATAGGTACGTCTACACTGCAAAAAACAAAGAAACCCATGGCAACGATTCTCAGAGCCCAGCTTAATAGATCCGGGCTCATGTGGCTCACACTATGGGGCTAAACATAGCAGTGTAGATATTCTCACTCAGTCTAGAGCCTGGGCTCTGAAACCCAGAGAGAGGGGTGGATCTCAGAAGCCAAGCTCCAGCTCGAGCGGGAACATCTGCACTGCTATTTTTAGCACTGTAGCGGGAGCCACGCGAGCTTGAGTCAGTTGACCCGGGCTCTGAGACTTGCTGCCGCAGCGGGATTTTGCAGCATAGACATACGGCATTTTCTTCCTCTCACCCTTTGTCTGTCTTGTCTTGAAACTGGAGGTTCTTTGAGGCAAGCCCTTGCTTTTATTATGGGTATGTACAGCACTTAACACAATAGGACCCTTATCTTGGTATAAGACTATGGGTAAAATTGTGAACCTACTGAAATCAATGGGAGTTTTGCTACTGACTTCAGTGGGGACAGGATTTTATCTTGCAGGTGCTACCATAATATAAATAATAATAATAATTAATAATGACACAGTGATTGGCACTATATAAATACTTTAACTGGACAGAGATAGGTTATGAGGGAAGGAAGCATATATGTATCGTGAGATGGCAAGTTTATGTTCATCTAGAGAGCATGTGGGGGAAAGAGAGCAAGAAAGGAGGGGACTGGGGAAGCAGAAATGAATACACAGGGTGGAGAAAAAGGATGGCAGGGTTGAAAGAAAGGCATGAGCAGGAGTCGAGAAAGGGATGACTGTCTGGGCTAGGGATACGAGTATTCTAGGGTAATGGACTCATATCCTGCAGTAACACTCACAAACTGCAGTTTGTGACACATTCGTACAGCACGTGGTACTTTTACTATAAGGGGAAGCACACATGCCTACAACCATTGGAGAAAGTGGAAGCTAAGTTGCTAGCCAAAATGAACAAGTTACTGAGTCGCTCATCCTTGTTCTCATTGCATTTGAGAGAGGGATAATTTTCAGGAAGATGAGCGTCTCTTTAGGCACACTTGCATGTAATTTCCCCTCAGTAAACACATTAACTGTGGCCATTTGATGAAAACTACACGTTCTCCCAAATCCCTCACACAGTAGGTCAGTGACATGGACTCTCCTTCAGCATCCTGTAGCATACTAGTGGTTTGGAGTATTTTTAGGGGGCGGGGGATGGAAAAGCCAAATAGATAGCCATGTTTTATTGCCCTCCTCCAACAGCTGTTTTGATGGGCTGGGACATGTTTGGGTTGAAAGAAGGGATGGAGATGATTGTGCTCTTTTGAGCCTCTAGAAATAATCTTCTCCCATGTCCCATGGCAGGTTCCCTGCCCTGAAAAGCTTAGGACTTGTTTATCAAGGTACTGAGCACTCACAGCACCCATTGACTTCAATTGGAATTGTGGGAGCTCAGTAACTCTGAAAATTAGCCCCTAACTATATTGTCTAAGTGGATGGCCATAAACACGTGTATAATTTAAGGTAGGAACTAGCTTCATTTTGTATCCGGTAAAACATTAAGCATGTTAGCACACCTTCACATCCTTCCATTGTCCCCTATAACACTCCGTTTATTTTATGTACAGTATAAACTCAGAGTTAGAACACATCAGAAATGGAGGATGTTCGTAGCTCTGAAATGTTCGTAACTCTGAACAAAATGTTATGATTCTTTCAAAGTTTACAACTGAACATTGTCTTAATACAGTTTTGAAACTTTACTATGCAGAAGAAAAATGCTGTTTTCCCTTTTTTTTAATAACAGGTTTCAGAGTAGCAGCTGTGTTAGTCTGTATCCGTAAAAAGAACAGGAGTACTTGTGGCACCTTAGAGACTAACAAATTTATTAGAGCATATGCATCCGAAGAAGTGGGCTGTAGTCCACGAAAGCTTATGCTCTAATAAATTTGTTAGTCTCTAAGGTGCCACAAGTACTCCTGTTTTTTTTAATAGTTTACTTTTAACACAGTACTGTACTGTATTTGTTTGGGGGGGGAGCTATCTCTACTGCTGCCTGATTGTGTATTTCCAGTTCCGAATGAAGTGTGTGGTTGACTGATAAGTTCGTAACTCTGGTGTTCATAACTCCAAGGTTCTACTGTATGATCAAACTGTTCCTCTAATAGAAATAAATGCTGCAGTGAATGGGATTTTCATCCACCTCTCATAATTTGTAGCTTCCAGTGTCATGTGCATTCATTTATTAACACTTGAGATTTTTGCAACCCCCTTCTTCTTTATGTCCCCATACATTAATCTCCTGGGATATGCATTTCAATATGTCATAGTATTTTTGTGTAAAAATGTATATTTCTAAAGGTATAAAGATGGAGGTTAACTACCATGTTATAGGTCATTTCAGGGTTTTTTATTTTAATCACAGAACCACATGGGTTAGAACTGGAAAAGACCTATTAGAGCATTTAGTCCATCTCCCTGCCAATGCAGAATTGTTCTTAACAGTATATTTTCTAGTGTTGATTGCAAAGAATCAAATACATTTGAGCTCAGCAGGCAAAACTGCATATGCAATGCAGTAGCATCAATCCTTCATTGGTCAAATATCTTTATCATCTTGATTTAAGCCTCATAGGATATCAATAACCAAATGAAACTAGCAAAGCTGCCTGATTTTAGCCAGAAGCAATCTTAACATTTCAGCGTCCATTATAATGATTAACCAAAAAACCCAAAACAAAACTAAAAACCAACAACAACACACCACCTCTGCAACAGAAAAATTCCTTATTCTAAAGTTAATGTTCACACTGGCTGATTTGTCGGGAGGTGTAAAGACTTAAAATAAGCCTGCAAGCATTCTAGACCTACATTTCTGATTTGAGTGGGGCTGAAATTCTGAGAGAAAGGGGCAATTTAAATTAAAACATATATTGATTGCTGATGATTGCTGACATGCCATGGTCCAGTCCTCTGCACTTCACCTGGTAGACAGTGCTAATACTGAATTGCATCTCAATGACAATAATTTCCAAAAGATAAACTCCAAATCTCTGATCAAGATATGTTCTAGGGATTCTTTTTGTTTTGTTTTTTCTTTTTTGTTTTGTTTTGTTTTGTTTTTAATGTGGCATTAAAGGATTTGTTCGCTAGCTGAAATTTTGGAACATGGATTTCTGCACTCACCCCAGCAAGAGTTTGTGTAGTGTAATACTGCCAAAGCCATCAGGAAATTAAATGGTCCCTCATTCTATGTAACCTAATGTTTTGTTAAAAGGTCAGGAGCTACAAAGGTTTGCTTGAATAGCCTGTGAGCTTTACCAATTATAAAAAATGTATTGGCTAAAATTACAGGTAAGCAAAAAAGTGATATATTTCACCGGCTCATTTATTATACAGCCGCAGTGTGCATCACAAATCAGGAGCTGTTCCATCAAAGAGCATAATTACTTTAACTTGTTAATTTTTTAAAAAATATTTAAAAATGAATTGCTAACTCAGTTCAAGGCAGTTCCTCAAAGCTCCCTCTTCCCTCTGTTCCTGTATGGAAATAGCATTAAAATCCACTCAGGAAAAAGAAAACTATGTTTAAATAAATCTGACCTCATACCTCTTGTGTTTTGCTGATTGATGGTTGTGTAATTGACAAGGTCCCGAACTCCAGATTAGTAGGCTGATCAAAGGAAGGTGTATAGCAAGTCGCTGTCTGTTCCACCTCTCCTGGAAACACTAATGACCCTGCTGAATACAAAATACTTAACTCAATCCTTCCACTTAATGTATAATTTAGCAAAATCATACTCTAAAATCTTTCAGAGCTCAGAAGCTTGGTAGCACTTGTATTATACTTTTCTTGTTGTACAAAATATAATACTGGTACTTATCTTTAGAGTAGATGCATTCCTGAACCAAAAGCCAGATCAAAAAAATGCCTGTACTTTGGGGAAGTCAAATTGGATATGAACTTGATGGCTGGTCCCAATTTCTCAAATAAGTTAAATCAAAACCATAGATCATCTAGACCCCCAAACCCTTGGGAAGTTTAGGTCTGGATGCCCCTCTATTCAAAAGAGGAGGTAAGGGCCAGTGCAGAGGTCAATAGACTGGGAGACAGGAAACATGGGTTCTATCCCCAACTCTGACCTGCTAGGTGACCTTTGGCAAATCCCTTCACTTCAGTTTCTTCATCTGTAAACTAGATAGGATGGAGCCTGTCTCAGTGGATCCTGGAGATAGAGACTTCTTGGGGTGACTTGTGGGTGTGGTGGGGCACCTGGGAAGTTCACAAGAGGGCAATGATCCACCCACATCTCTTCACTTCCCAGTTTTGCTGACAGGAGATGAATTTACATAGTCCCATTCATCCATTTAGGTTATGGATGTCCCAGGGAGGCCTAGCTTCATCTAGCTTCTCCTCTGAAGATTGTTTATTGTGTCAAAGTCAGCAAGATTATACACAGCGGCTTTGTAAAAGGGACTCTTCTTTATTAAAGAGCTGAAGCTCATCCCCCCTGGGATCTCAAAATTAGGTTCAAATCATGAGCCAGAAGATGAAAGTCGAGGAATAAAAGTTTTCACCTTTCAGCCTTATTTCTTTGTAATTTGCTCCATAAATCTTTGTATCTTAGGGGTTTGTATTGTCTCTCATTTCCATAATATTTGAGCATCTTCCAGGTCAATTAGGTTGGCAAAGCCTTTTGAAAGGTAGAAAGAACCTGAATAAGATTGCTAATAGGTGTGTGCTAAGCCTTGACATGTTCAACCACTCATAGACTTTAAGGCCACGAAACCATCATGATGATCTAGTCTGACCTCCTGCACATTGCCACAGAACCACACCCACCCACTCCTGTCATAGACCCCCTAACCTCTGGCTGAGTTACTGAAGTCCTCAAATCATGATTCAAAGATTTTAAGTTACAGAGACTCCACCATTTACACTAGTTTAAACCTGCAAGTGACCCATGCCCCATGCTGCAGAGGAAGCTCCTTCCCTTATTCATCAATGTCAAGGCCAGAAGGGACCACTGTGATCATCTAGTCTACCCTCCTGCATCACACAGGCCACGGAACTTACCAGAGCATATAATTTAGGAAAAGATCCAACCTTAACTTTAAAATGGTCAGTGATGGAGAATCCACTATGACCCTTAGTAAATGGTTTCAGTGGTTGTCATAACTATAAAGGGAAGGGCCACAGCCCTCTTGTGTACAATACTATAAAATCCCTCCTGGCCAGAGACTCCAAAATCCTTTTACCTGTAAAGGGTTAAGAAGCTCAGGTAACCTAGCTGACACCTGACCCAAAGGACCAATAAGGGGACAAGATACTTTCAAATCTTGGTGGGGGGAAGGCTTTTGTTTGTGCTCTTTGTTTTGGTGGGAGTTCGCTCTTGGGACGGAGAGGGACCAGACATCAATCCAGGCTCTCCAAATCTTTCTGAACAAGTCTCTCATATTTCAAACTTGTAAGTAAACAGCCAGGCAAGGCGTGTTAGTTTTATCTTTGTTTTCTCAACTTGTAAATGTACCTTTTACTAGGGTGTTTACCTCTGTTTGCTGTAACTTTGAACCTAAGGCTAGAGGGGGGTCCTCTGGGCTCTCTAAGTTTTATTCCCCTGTAAAGTTATTTTCCATCCTGATTTTACAGAGATGATGTTGACCTTTTTCTTTAATTAAAAGCCTTCTTTTTAATAACCTGATTGATTTTTCCTTGTTTTTAGATCCAAGGGGGTTGGATCTTGATACACCAGGAGTTGGTGGGAGAAAGGAGGGGGGGATGGTTAATTTCTCCTTGTTTTAAGATCCAAGGGGTTTGGATCTGTATTCACCAGGGAATTGGTGAAGAGTCTCTCAAGGCTACCCAGGGAAGGGAATTAGCACATTGGGAGTGGTGGCAGCGGACCAGATCTAAGCTGGTAGTTAAGCTTAGAAGTTTTCTTGCAGGCCCCCACATCTGTACCCTAAAGTTCAGAGTGGGGAAGGAGCCTTGACAGTGGTTAATTACTGTCACTATTTAAAAAGTATGCCTTATTCCACTTCTGAATTTATCTAACTTCAACTTTAAGCCATTGGATCAAGTTTTATCTTTGTCTGCTACATTGAAGAGCTGATTATTAAATGTCTGTTCCCCATGTAGGTGTAACAGATATGGCAATTTCCTGTGGGATCTTTGGGAGATCTTACTATATTAAGTTTATGTATCATTTTGGGCCAGGGAGTGTCTATAATTCCATTAAGGAGGGTGACCACAGTCCTCCAGGAGTTAAGAACAGAACAGGGGGAGAGTGGGCTGGTTAGACCAATGTATTCATATTGTAACACCTGCAGAGAGGTACCACCACCTGGAGTGGCTCACGTATATTGGGTCAAATTGGATTCTCCAGAGACCAACAGACAAAGAAAGGACTTTTGGATAAATAGCCTGAGTTTACACTGTCGCAGGGTCTTCTTCCTGATCCAGCAAACAGACAGAACCTTCTCCCCAGGGGGCGGGGAGCAATTCCTAGGGAAGGGTTGGAAGGACTGACACCTGCCAGAGCCCTTATTGGAGTTGGGGATGAGCTCTGGTAAACTTATTAGCATGCATGTAGGTATTTTTGTTGTTTGTAATATTTTCTCTGCAATGCTTTTATATTAAGAATAACTGTGTTTGCTTATAAAGGGTTGTGTGGCCTCTGAAGATAAAGCAAAGTGCAGTGCTGGTCTATCTAGGCAGTCTGGCTTGCTGGGGAATTCACAATGCAGGCAGGGAACCATGCAACCTAGAAAAACTCTGGTCAGGAGGGAGACAGACATGGTCTCCACCCAAGAGACGTGATACCTGTGAGCTGGAAATCTAAAAGTTGGTGCCCTTGCTGGATCATGGAGGGGAGATACAGTTGAATTTGTCCTGAACTGTGACAATAGGTACTTATAGACTGTAATCAAGTCAACCATTGACCTTCTCTTTGTTAAGCTAAATAGACTAAGCTCCTTGAGTCTATCATTGTAAGGCTTGTTTTCTAATTCTTTAATCATTCTCATGACCCTTCTCTGAAATCTCTCCAATTTAGCAACACCCTTGAATTGTGGACACCACAACTGGACATAGTATTCAGCAGCAAATACAGTGGTACTAGTAACCGTTAATGCCAAATACAGTGGTAAAATAACCTCTCTACTCCTACTTGAGCTTCCCCTGTTTATGCATCCAAGGATCGCATTAGCCCTTTTGGCCACAGCATCACACTGGGAGCTCATGTTCAGCTGATTGAGGGGCCTGATGGCTAAATCTTTTTTAGAGTCACTGCTTCCCAAGATAGAGTCACTGCTTCCCCCCACCCCATCCTGTAAGAATGGCCTACATTCTTTGTTCCTAGAGGTATACATTTACATTTAGCTATATTTTTGTGTAGGACCAAGAACCAATCCCTGCCGGACCTCACTAGAACACACCCATTCGTTTATGACTCCTAGGGATCAAAACTATTCCTTTGCTACAGAAGGAAGAAGTGGGCCAACATCTAAATATGGTGGGATCTTCCCCAACTTGTTTCAAATTCACTTGGTCAATGTACTTATTGCAGGAGGCATGCCTGAGCATTCCCTCCTGATGTAAATCGTTGATCATTTCTGTATAAAGAACAAATATGTCACTGTTTATTCCCAATAGACCAATTTGTGGAGAAGGGGGGGGACCCCCATAATGAAACCATCTGGCAAAATCTTCCAAAAGACAACACTTAAAAATTAGGACAACAGAAGGAAATGTATTTTTGCTTTCAGCAAGAAGTGCTTTGTCATACTCAGGATGTCAGTCCTAATTTTTTAAAGCTTGTTAGTAATGCAAACAATGTTTCAGATTTCTTTCAATCCATAAGAATGTGGTAATCAACCTTTGTTTGCCAGTAGACATGTCAGAAATGAGCATTTTCTCTGTACCCTGGCTGTGCGACAGCAAATGAGAGCCTAATCAGTAAATGCTGCTTTCCTTGGTAATGTTTAATCAAGAAACTCCTTCGGAGAGAAAAATTAGGGAGTTTTGACAGCCTTCCTTCTCAGTGGGAGGTTCCACAGGAACTGTAGGGTTCTGTAAGATTTAGCCAGTCCCTCACAGCTGGCTTAGCCCAATGCTACAGCACTAGTGGAAGATGATGATCCTAATTAAGCTGCTAATTACATTGTCACTGGTGGTGATTAATTAGCAACAGAATCGCCTTGGACACTGCCAATGACATCATATAGATTGAGATAATTGAGGAGGTACTGATATCAGAAAAGCAAGAAGGATTTGGAATGCACTTCTTAATACTATGGAGAATCACCTTTCTGGATGAGGTGGTTGTGAAATCCTGGGATTCTAGCACAGCACAGCAGGGCAGATTTGGAAACTGAGCAATTCTCTTATCTTTAGTCTTTGGTGTTATGATGGATCAGCAGCAAGTGGTTACTAAATCAGTGAACACTGTTAAATGAGCCAGTTTCTTAGGTAGTTATGTAGCACTGACATATTAATTAAACTTAAAAAAAACCTAATGCTAATGTTATGGACCTGGTTTGAACTCACAAGTGTGAAGAAATTCAAAGTCTTGACTGTATACCTTCAATACAACCCACCATGCCTAACTATAGTGGACCCAAGTAGGTTACCACTTTCAGAACTCATCTGACAAAAAAAAATTGCTAGGGGGTGTCAGGAGGTTTGGTAAATAAATAGAAAGCTTAAAAGCTCAATTTTCCTATCATCTCTGATTCTCAAGTGTCAGGTTGTCAGCCCTAAAGAGCTACCTCTTGTGAAACTGTCTTGAAGCAGTGCTAAAACTAGGTTGCAGAGGCTGGGAACAACAAGCTATTCATGGATTTTTTTTTCCTAGTATTAAAAAAAACTCACAGAACTTACTCTGAATCTGATTCTCCAAGCTGTTTTATTGCATGTAAATATAGGTTCAAAATGTAAACAAGGAAGCATGGATTACGCAAAATAATGGGTAATGATCCTTTTCACCCACAGAAAAACATATTAAAGTGGTTGTTAACTGATGATATCGGGCCTGATTTTTCAGAGGTACTGAGCACCTACTGCCCTCATTGTCTTCAGCTGGAGTTGTGGGTATTCAGCACCTTTGAATATCAGGTCCATAGTGTCCTGTGGTCCTAAACCAGCTTAGTGCTAGGTTGTGATACCTTTAGCCATGTGGAAAAGACGGTTACTCACCGTTGTAACTGTTGTTCTTCGAGATGTGTTGCTCATATCCATTCCATTAGGTGTGTGCGCGCCGCGTGCACGATCGTCAGAAGATTTTTACCCTAGCAACACCGGCGGGTCGGCTGTGGAGCCCCCTAGAGTGGCGCCTTCATGGCGCTGAATATATACCCCAGCCGACCCGGCGCCCCCTCAGTTCCTTCTTGCCGGCTACTCCGACAGTGGGGACGGGGGGCGGGTTTGGAATGGATATGAGCAACACATCTCGAAGAACAACAGTTACAACGGTGAGTAACCGTCTTTTCTTCTTCGAGTGCTTGCTCATATCCATTCCATTAGGTGACTCCCAAGCCCAACTTAGGTGGTGGGGTCGGAGTGAGACATTGCTGTGTGCAAAACCGCTGATCCGAAGGCAGCATCGTCCCTGGACTGCTGCACTAGTGCATAGTGAGCTGTAAATGTGTGGACTGATGACCAAACCGCAGCTCTACAAATGTCCTGGATCGGAACTTGCGCCAGGAAAGCCGTCGAGGAAGCTTGGGCCCTCGTGGAGTGAGCGGTGAGGTGCGGTGCTGAGACACCTGCCAGGTCATAGCAAGTCCGGATGCAAGACGTAATCCAGGAGGATAGGCGTTGTGAGGAGACCGGTGAGCCTTTCATTCGGTCGGCCACTGCAACGAAGAGTTGCGTCGTCTTTCTAAAGGGCCTTGTGCGGTCAATGTAGAAGGCCAGGGCCCTGCGTACGTCCAGAGAATGCAAACGTTGATCCTGGCGAGTAGCATGTGGTTTAGGGTGAAAGACCGGGAGAAATATATCCTGGTTGATATGAAATGGAGAAACCACCTTAGGGAGAAAGGCAGGATGTGGACGAAGCTGCACTTTATCCTTGTGGAAAACTGTGTAAGGGGGCTCGGATGTAAGCGCCCTGAGTTCAGAAACGCGCCTTGCTGAGGTGATGGCTACGAGGAAGGCTGTCTTCCAGGATAGGTACAAAAGTGAACAGGTGGCCAGTGGCTCGAATGGATGACCTGTGAGCTTGGAAAGAACCAGGTTGAGGTCCCATGTCGGAACGGGTTGACGTTGTTGTGGGTACATCCGGTCTAAGCCCTTGAGGAATCTAACGACCATCGGGTTAGAGAATACCGAGGACGCGAGTTCCCCTGGATGAAAGGCCGATATAGCGGCCAGGTGAACTCTAATTGAAGATATCGCCAACCCTTGCTGTTTTAGGGAGAGGAGATATTCCAAAATGAGAGGGATAGATGCGTGCAACGGGGACGTGGCTCGTTGTTCGCACCAACAGGAGAATCGCTTCCACTTGGCCAAGTATGTGGTCCGTGTTGAGGGCTTCCTACTGCTCAGCAGAATCTGTTGGACAGAGTGTGAGCACTGTTGCTCTGCCTGGGTGAACCATGGAGCAGCCATGCCGTGAGGTGGAGTGATTGCAGGTCGGGGTGACGCAGGCGACCGTGGTCCTGAGAAATGAGATCCGGGCATAATGGAAGCGGGATCGGTGTCCGAACCGAGAGTTCCAACAGCGTGGTGTACCAATGTTGTCTCGGCCACGCTGGGGCGATCAGAATCACCTGTGCCTGGTCTCTGCGCAACTTGAGCAGTACCTTGTGGACCAGAGGAAACGGAGGGAAGGCATAAAACAGGTGGTCCTTCCAGGGAAGGAGAAACGCGTCCGAGAGGGAGCCCGGGGCTCGACCTTGCAGGGAGCAGAACACGTGACACTTCCTGTTGTCTCGAGATGCAAACAGGTCTATCTGGGGAAACCCCCACTTCTGGAAAACGGAATGTATGATGTCCGGACGGATAGACCACTCGTGTGTTTGAAAGGACCTGCTGAGTCGGTCCGCCAGAGTGTTCTGGACTCCAGGGAGGAACGATGCCGTGAGAAGGATTGAGTGGGCGATGCAGAAGTCCCACAGGCGAATGGCCTCCTGGCATAGAATTGACGAACGTGCTCCTCCCTGCTTGTTTATGTAAAACATGGCCGTGGTGTTGTCGATGAGAACTAACACGCAGCGACCACGTAGGAGGTTGAGAAATGCCTGGCACGCCAGGCGCACCGCCATCAGTTCCCGAACATTGATGTGCAGGGCTAGCTGGGATGCAGTCCACAGGCCCTGGGTATGGTGCTCGTTGAGATGGGCGCCCCAACCCAAAGAAGAAGCGTCCGTGACCAGGTGCAGAGAGGGTTGTGGGGCGTGAAACGGCATCCCTTCGCAAACCACACTGTGATCTAGCCACCATGTGAGGGAGGTCAGGACCGAGTTCGGGATTGTGACCACCATATTCAGGCTGTCCCGATGTGGGCGGTATATTGATGACACCCAGGTCTGGAGTGGGCGAAGCCGAAGTCTGGCATGCCTGGTTACGTACGTGCAGGAAGCCATGTGACCCAGCAGAGTAAGGCACGACCTCACCGTGGTAGTTGGGAAGGCTTTGAGTCCTTGGATGAGGCTCGCGATGGTGCAAAAGCGATTGTCTGGCAGGATGGCTTGTGCGCGTCTGGAGTCTAGAACCGCACCGATGAATTCTATTCTCTGGGTAGGTTCTAGAGTGGATTTGTCTTTGTTGAGTAGGATACCCAACTTGTTGAATGTGCGCACTATTATGTGGACGTGATCGCGAACTTGTTCTTTGGTGCGACCGCGTACCAGCCAGTCGTCTAGGTACGGGAACACCTGTATCCCTTGCCGACGAAGGTACGCTGCCACGACAGCCATACATTTCGTGAACACTCTTGGGGCTGAGGATAGGCCGAAGGGAAGGACTGCAAATTGGTAATGCACCCTGTTTACCACGAATCGCAGGAAACGTCTGTGAGGCGGGTAAATAGCAATGTGAAAGTATGCGTCTTTCATGTCGAGGGCGGCGAACCAGTCTCCAGGATCGAGGGAAGGGATAATGGCTCCCAAAGAGACCATGCGGAACTTCAACTTTACTACGAATTTGTTGAGTCCGCGCAAGTCCAAGATGGGTCGCAGACCTCCTTTGGACTTGGGAATGAGGAAGTAGCGGGAATAAAATCCCCTGCCCCTTAATTCCACTGGAACCTCCTCTATGGCCCCCATAGCGAGGAGCGTAGAAACTTCCTGTATAAGAAGTTGCTCGTGAGAAGGGTCCCTGAAGAGGGACGGGGAAGGGGGGGAAGAGGGGGGAATAGAAGAGAACTGGATAGCGTATCCCCTGTCCACCGTGCGGAGGACCCAACGGTCCGAAGTTATAAGGGACCAAGCACGGTGGAAGTGGGAGAGGCGATCCCGAAAGGAGGGGGCTGGATCCTGGGAGATGACTGGGGCGCCGTCCTCGACCGCACCTTCAAAAGTTCTGCCTGGGGCCTGAAGGTGGTCTAGGTGGCCCCTGGTTCTGACCAGGTTGAGGGCCGGTCCACCTTCTTCTACCACCTCGCCCTCGCCTCCGGGCCGAGTCCTGTCTCTGACGAGGCGGGGGGGGGGGTAGAAGCGCTGAGGCTGCGGCCTAAATGGCCTGCGCTGAGGGCCCACAACATGCATCCCCAGGGAGCGCATGATTGTTCTCGAGTCCTTGAGGCTCTGCAGGCGAGAGTCCGTCTTATCCGAGAACAATCCATGACCCTCAAAGGGCAGATCTTGTAGGGTTTGCTGCAGTTCCGGAGGCAAACCCGAAACCTGAAGCCAGGAGATCCTGCGCATAGCGATACCCGAAGCCAGGGTTCTCGCAGCTGAGTCTGCAATGTCCAAGGAGGCCTGCAAGGAGGTCCGAGCCACCTTCTTGCCCTCCTCTACCATGGCTCCAAACTCTTCCCTGGACTCTTGGGGAATCAACTCCTTAAACTTCCCCATAGAGTTCCAGGAGTTGAAATTGTAGCGGCTCAGTAGCGCCTGTTGGTTCGCCGCTCTAAGTTGTAGCCCTCCGGCTGAGTAAACCTTACGGCCAAACAGATCGAGCCGCTTAGCCTCTTTTGATTTAGGCGCTGCAGCCTGCTGGCCGTGGCGCTCTCGTGCATTCACTGATTCTACCACCAGTGAACACGGCTGGGGGTGGGTATACAAGTACCCATAGTCCTTAGACGGGACAAAGTATTTCCTTTCCACCCCTCTCGCTGTGGGTGGAATAGAGGCAGGAGTTTGCCATATCGTATCCGCATTCGTTTGGATCGTGCGGATCAGGGGTAACGCCACCCTCGATGGGGCATCCGCTCCAAGGATATTCACGATCGGGTCGTGCACCTCCACTATCTCCTCCGCCTGCAGGTCCATATTACGGGCCATCCTACGCAGGAGATCCTGGTGAGCCCGAAGATCTATCGGAGGGGGACCCGTACATGAAGTGCCCGCCACTGCCTCATCCGGAGAGGAGGAAGAGGATGCCTCCGGTGGTACCGGATCCAAGGGGGGGTCGTGATCTCCCTGCTCTTGGGCCGGAGCATCACCTGCACTTGGGTCCATGGTGTCGGGTGGCGTGGACACGGAAGCCTCCATGCCTCCTGGCGGAGGCCGAGAGATGGTGGATTCTGGGGCCCTTCTGACCGAGTGACCCGAGCGAGAGGTCGATGGTATTGGAGCCCCTTGCTCCTGGTGGTACGCCCACGGGGTCCAAAACGACCAGTGAGATGGACCATGAGAGTGGTCCTCTGCCATCTCCTGCCAATGGCCCAAGTTTCGTTCCTCGGCTTGCCCTTGAGGGGGGTATGCCGATCTCGACAGGTCCTCCGAGGAGCGAGACACCGATCTTGACGGCCATGGCGGTGCCGAGAGAGATGAAACGATCCCCGTGGGCTGCGGTGCACGGTGCCGGTCCGGAGATGATCTATCTCTGCGCGGTGCCGGCGATCGGTGCCGGGACCGCGACCGGTGCCGATGACCTCGTCGGTGCCGGGAGTCGGATCTGGACCTCGACGAGGACCTGGAGTATGCCCGGTGCCGGGAGCGACCCCTCGACGTCGAGCGTCGACCGTAGCGGTGCCGAGAGCTACGTCTCGACGTTGATCGGTGCCGACGATCATATCGGTGCCGAGACGAAGAGCGGTGCCGCGAAGAAGATCTTGGCCGCGAGTACGACCGGTGCCGAGACGATGTTCGGTGCCGGGACTGCGAGCGGCGTGGGGACCTGCTTCGGGACCTGGATCGGTGCCGAGGTTCCAGCCCTTGTGATGGCGGGCGCATCAAGGCAGGTTTCCCCCTCGACTGGACCGTGCGCGTCAACGGTGCAGTCGGTGCCGGTGGTTGAGGCGGTGCCGGCTCCGTGAGAGCTATTAAGTCTCTCGCCGCCGCGAAGGTCTCTGGAGTCGACGGGAGACACTGTATCACCGCCGGCCTGGGAGGAGACGCTATTTGCACCGGACTCAACGGCCTCGGCGCCGGAGTCGACGGTGCTGGAGGCACCTGTTTTCGTTGCTCCACCGGCGGACGCGGCTCTACCCCCGGCACTGGGGGAGCCGGCGTCTTCGGCACGGATGTCCCCGTCTTATGGGCTTTTTTATGCCCCGGGGATAATGACCGGCGCCGAGGCACTTGCTGTGCTTGCGGTGCCGACGAGGTCCGGTGCCGGGGAGGCTTGTCTGACGCCACTCGCGTGGTCGTCATAGCCGGTGCCGCCGGGGCACTGCGCACCGAGGTGCTAGGCGCCGGGGCCTTGCCCGTGGAAGGAGTGTCCGGGCTAAGTGCCGCCTCCATCAGGAGTTGCCTGAGCCGAAAGTCCCGCTCCTTCTTGGTCCTTGGTCGGAAGGCCTTACAGATCTTGCACTTATCTGTTTGGTGGGACTCTCCCAGGCACTTCAGACAGGAGTCGTGCGGGTCGCTCGTGGGCATAGGCTTAGCGCAGGAGGCGCACAGCTTGAAGCCGGGAGCGTTGGGCATGAGCCCGGCCCCGCGGCCGGGGGAGAAAGGGGGGAGACGACCCCCTTAATCCCCTGGACTACTTAGAACAACTTTAAAACTACTTAACTAATTTACTACAAACACTAGAACTATAACTATAACTATAACTATGATACAACAATATAAGCTAGGGAGAGTGGAGAACAGCTAAGCAGCGCGCCACAGTTCCAACGACCGTCAGGGGCGGTAAGAAGGAACTGAGGGGGCGCCGGGTCGGCTGGGGTATATATTCAGCGCCATGAAGGCGCCACTCTAGGGGGCTCCACAGCCGACCCGCCGGTGTTGCTAGGGTAAAAATCTTCCGACGATCGTGCACGCGGCGCGCACACACCTAATGGAATGGATATGAGCAAGCACTCGAAGAAGAATAGTTTGTTACTCTTCAATTACATTGATTCCAATGGAACTATTTGTGGAGGAAGGTACTACTCAGTATGAGTGTATCACAATTAGACCAGTAGGCCCCATTTTGTAAAATGCTTACATCCATCCCTATTCAGAAAATTCCTTGCTTAAGCACATACTTAGGTGATTTGCTGAATAAGGATGGTGTGCTGAACTGGGGCCTTAGAAAATTACTCCATTCTGCATTTACACTGCAGTTTCAACAGGATAGTGTATTCTTCTTCGGTGCTGGTCTTAAGGCCCAATATTGCAAACCTTTACTCACACAAGCAGCCCCATTGACAGGCCTCTCGTACTGGTATCATTGTATTTAAGGCCTGATCCTGCTCTCACTTAAGTCAGTGATAAAACTCCCATTTACTTCAATGGGGTAAGATCAAGCTCTAGATGAGTCACAAACTAGGTTCCCCATCCCAGTACGTGGAACATTCCCCCAGTAAATCAAAATGGTTCCTCAGAACCATTATAATCTGCACTGCCAAGAATTATTTGAAGCAGTGTTAGCTCAGGCCTCAGAACCTGAGAGTTGCCCTTAGCAATGAAAAGATAATATTTCCATATATGTGCCCTGATTCACTTATTACAAGGAAATCTGTTTGTCCTAGTCACTAATTTTCCATGGAGATTTTAAAAGATAGTGAGCCCTGGGGAGTGGGACATCACAACATGCAATAAAATCTCTTTAAACCCAAATTTTATCTATCATAGCTCTTTTATTATCTCTTGGAATTATCTGAATATGTCTCTGTGTGTAGGCACCATTTTACTTTAGTTCTTTTGCACATCACCTTTAAAAGAGGTTTTGGAAGTGACAGTGACTGTCTTTTACAGAATGCCAAGTCCCAATGAGCTCGTATTTGGAGGGCATTTTTACCATGAAGTTATGAACCCTTAAAAATCAGGAGGTTATATATTGAAAGCTTAAGCTTAACTGGGAGATGGTAGGTCCATGAAAAGGCCCTAAAACTGGAAGTCAGGAGGGTTCTGTTTGCAACTCTGCTAGTGACTTTGGACAAATCTTTCAAGCCCCTCTTTGTGCTTCAATTTCCCCATCGGTAAAATGGGGGAAATGATTAAGCATTTGAGATCTACAGATGAAAAGTGCAAAATAAGTGCTAAGTGGTATTATTTCTGATGCTGTTCCCCTCACCCAGCACTCAGAATCATTTTGCATTTATATGTACTTGTGTCCTTAACACATTTTGAGATTTTTATAGATGTTATGCATATAGGATTTATTTTTTATTTTACATTTTACTTAGAGAAGTCATTCTTGGAGCAGTGCAGAAAATGATTTGTCAACACTCTTGAAAAAAGCTTAGATGTAAAATGAATCATACTGCCACAGTGTGGAAACCAGGTATTTCTCCATGTCCCATGAGAATTTCTGATCCTTTGTATTGTTGCCTTAAGCTACTTACAGTCACAGATTAAATTTAATGAGAAAGAGAGAGATTAAATGGCCCTCCATGCACGTGCTGTCTGTACACAGTGGGTTAAAGCTATGGTTTGGGGAATCAGATTTGCATGGCTAACTAGAGTTATTATGCCAAAGTCCCACAATTCAAAGACTAGTTCCAGGCTTTCAGTTGCAAGACTGCTGTCTAACTAAAATAACTACAGTTTATTTGTATATTGGCCAGCTGATTTATAGAGACAATTGTATTTCTATGAATTCTTTTGTTCAGAAGCAGCAGCTACACCCGGCCCTGAAAGGACAGGTTAGTTGGACAGAATTTAAAAAAGGAAAGAAAAGAGAGTGATTTCCTCCAGGTCACACCCTAAAAAAATATTAGTTTAACTGGGACATTTTAACACCTGTGATCAATTATGCTTGTGTTCATTAATATTTTTTTTAAGATTTACACTTTTTACAGGTGTGTATTCTACAGTATAGAGGACAGTACCTTCATTCTCATTAGGCTTATTACGATGGTTTTACCATACAAGATACAAACTAGTCAGTGAGGTCTAGTAGTCAGAGCACTGGACCAGGAGCCCAGAACTCCTGAATTCTATCTCAGCTTTGCAACTGTCTCCACTGTTGCCATAGGCAATATAAAGCTAACTCCCATGCCTCGGTTTCCCCATCTGTAACTTTGGATGCTATTTACCTTATTCACAGGGGATTATGAGGAATTAGTTCATATCTGTGCAGCGCTTTCAAGGCTATAATACTCTATATAAACCCTTAGTGTTGTTATGTACACTGTAGATTGTTGAGAGTTGATGAGGATTACTCCTGCATTAAGGAGTATTGTGCAATGAAGGTTTTCTCATGGGACAGGCCGAGGAGAGAAGCTATTGCAAACCAAATCAAGTGTCACGTAAAAGGATAGTAGTTGGCTCAGTGATAATCTGCAGTAGTGAAGGTAGAACGTTACGATTATTTTATAATCACCCATAAAAGCAGCAATTGCCAGATTAATCCAATATGGTTTGCATTCCTACCATAAATCTATATTTGATCATTTTTGTAGTTTTCAACCTCTTTAAATGCAATCTGTTTAACTTGGTGTTTTTAAATGTATGTGATTAATATTAATGCTCACAAAAATGACTGATAGTGCATCATACAGCTAGGCAAGTGTGGGAAGCTGCCGTGTAAGCTATTAGACACCTTTGCCAGTGCTCTTCACTCCTGACCATCATCTGTGCTATTCTAGTGCTGGACCTGCCATGAGTGAGAACTGCCAATTAGGGCTGTCAAGCAATTAAAAAAATTAATCACGATTAATCGTGCGATTAATAGCGCTGTTAAGCAATAATGGAATACCATTTACTTAAATATTTTTGGATGTTTTCTACATTTTCAAATGTATTGATTTCAATTACAACACCGAATACAAAGTGTACAGTGCTCACTTTATATTTATTTTTTATTACAAATATTTGCACTATAAAAAACAAAAGAAATAGTATTTTTCAATTCACCTAATACAAGTACTGTAGTGTGATCTCTTTATCATGAAAGTTGAACTTACAAATGTAGAATTATGTACAAAAAAATAACTGCATTCAAAAATAAAACAATGTAAAATTTTACAGCCTACAAGTCTACCCATTCCTACTTCAGCCAATCGCTCAGACAAACATGTTTGGTTAAAAGTTGCAGGAGATAAAGCTGCCCACTTCTTGTTTACAACATCACCTTAAAGTGAGATGAGGCATTCAGATGGCACTATTGTAGCCGGCATTGCAAGGTATTTACATGCACTAAAGATTCATATGTCCCTTTATGCTTCAACCACCATTCCAGAGGACACATGTCCATGCTGATGATGGGTTCTGCTTGATAACGATCCAAAGCAGAGCAGATCGACACATGGTCATTTTCATCATCTGAGTCAGATGCCCCCAGCAGAAGGTTGATTTTCTTTTTGGTGGTTTGAGTTCTGTAGTTTCCGCATCTGAGCGTTGCTCTTTTAAGACTTCTGAAAGCATGCTCCATACCTCGTCCCTCTCAGATTTTGGATAGCACTTCAGATTCTTAAACCTTGGGTCAAGTGCTGTAGCTATTTTTAGAAATCTCACATTGGTACCTTCTTTATGTTTTGTCAAATCTGCAGTGAAAGTGTTTTTTAAAACAAACGTGCTAGGTCATCATCTGAGACTGCTATAGCATGAAATATATGGCAGAATGCAGAAAACAGAACAGGAGACATACAATCCTCCCCCAAGGAGTTCAGTCACAAATTTAATTAACACATTATTTTTTTAACAAGCCTCATCAGCATGGAAGCATGTTCTATGGAATGGTAGCCAAAGCATGGAAGGGGCATACCTTGCAACGCCAGCTACAAAAGTTCCATATGAAAGCCTGTTCTCACTTTTAGATGACATTGTAAATAAGACACAGGCAGCAGTAACTCCCATAAATGTAAATAAACATGTTTGTCTTAGCGATTGGCTGAATAAGAGGTAGGACTGAGTGGATTTGTAGGCTCTAAAATTTTACATTGTTTTGTTTTTGAGTGCAGTCATGTAACAAAAAAAAATCTATATTTGTAAGTTCCACTTTCACGATAAAGAGATTGCACCACAGTACTTGTATGAGATGAATTGAAAAATACTATTTCTTTTGTTTATCATATTTACAGTGTAAATATTTGTAATAAAAAATAATAATATAAAGTGAGCACTGTACACTTTGTATTCTGTGTTGTAATAGAAATCAATATATTTAAAAATGTAGAAAAACATCCCAAAATATTTAATACATTTCAATTAGTATTCTATTGTTTAACAGTGCGTGAGTTAACTGCGATTAATCAACAGCCCTACTGCCAATTATTTCAGACCTATCACCTTGTCGCCTGTTCTGAAATAAGAACAGGTGTTCACTATGGATTAGATTAAGATCATTTAATTCATTTTACTAGTGATATAAACCAGATCTGAATTCAGGTTTCCAGTCAAAAGGCAACCTATAGAGTAAACTCACTGCACCTATGGAACCCTTAATTCTTTAACAGCTATACTTAGAATTTGAGAGGTATATTCAGACTTGAGTCCTGGAAATCTATAAAGGGGAAAATGAGGAAACTAAGGACCATCACACTGAATAGAAACCTTTGTTGTCCGGGCCTAATATAGGAGTGCAATCTCATAGCCTGTGTTCTGAAATGCCAGGGGTGAAGGACGAAACATTAACTCTCTATTTGCTTTCTTCTGCAAATTAAAGCCAGACTTTGAATATTCTCCTGCAGGCCCTCTGGCTTCAATGGAAGTTCTGTACACACAGAGAAGTGAAGGGTAGTCAAGCAGTTAGAGCACTCACTGTGGACTCAGAACCCTCCATTCAATTCCATACTCGACCACAGATTCTTGTTGTGATCTTAGGCAAGATACGTAAGGTACCCCTACGCTGGAATAAAAGAGCCGTTGAATAGACACAGCTGGCTTGGGGTCAGCTGACTCAGGCGCACAGGGCTCAGGCTGCAGGGCTAAACAATTGTTGATGTTCGGGCTTGGGATGGAGTCTGGGTTCTGCGACCCTCCTCCCTCTTGTGGCCCCAGAACTCAGGCTTCAGCCCAAACCTTAACATCTATACACAGCAATTTTACAGCCACATGAGCCTGAGTCAACTGGCCTGGGCCAGCCACGAGTGTTTAATTGCTGCGTAGTCTATCTGTGCCTCAGTTTCCCATCTGCACTTTCCTATATCACAGGTGTGTTGTGAGGATAAATACTGTATGTTAAAGACTGTGTACGGTGCTCTGAAGCACAGTGGTAATGGTGGGTGGTGGGGGACACACAAGTATCTAGGATAGACTCTGGCAGAATTGCACCTGTAGGATTTTTTTTGAGGGGAGGGAGTTAAAATGACTATAGGTGTATGAAATATCTGCAATGAAATATTTGCAATTTTGTGGGGCATGTCTCTACACATTCAAAATGGGTCCAACTTTGTGAAATGTTAACACTATAACAAAATATTTATAGTGAACATGGGTCCACATTTGAGTGAAATTGTTTTTCCTCAGTAAAAACATACAGAATTTCAGGATTCTGCATCTCTTGGTAGCCTTGCTGAGAAATTTTGCAAAAATCAGAATGATTTCTGGACAAAATAAGTGTGGACAAAAATTCAGGAACAGTTATCAAAAAATACCATTCACCAGTAGCCAAAATAATAAATCTTAGGCTGTTACTTACTTCCAGAGTGAAGGCGTGAGTTATTTTTTCCTAACCACAGCCTGATTCAGAATCTAAAGAGGAAGGAAAATTCAGACATTTGGAGGTAGGGACAGAGAGCAATCACAAGAGCGAAAGAAAAGAAACATACCACTATATGTCCCTTGACCGAATTCATCATCTGTGTCAAAATCTTCCAACTCCAAGTAATTGTCCACCTGTGAAAATACCCAAAACCAAAAGATTGAACAAATAAAATTAAGTCTATTCTTTCCATTGTTCTCACTACAACTTGGAGCAAAGCAAAAATTATGACTGTAGACATCAGTTTCTCCATTCCCTTTGTAGCTTTTACAGGAGTTTGAAAGTTTATTAAAATTATTATTATTATTATTTGAAAGAAAGAAATGTTTGGTATACTTTCTGTATTTTTAAAAGTAGTTAAAGAAACACTGACAAATAGTTTAGTATCAACTTCAGGTTTTGGGGAGGAGAAAAAAAGATTTCATAAATTCTAGTATGCCTAATTTGAATAGCAATGTTTTCAATGTAAAAACATTTTTCTTTGTAAATGGAGTAAGAGACAAATGTTACTCTGCAGTCTTAGGAATCCACTGCATGCGACCCAGAAAGTGAAACTGACTCTAAACAAAAGAGAAACTGACCATTATAGTTTTATTGTTCAAGCTGGCTGAAGTGAAAAAAGCAAAGAAACAACTTATTTGAATGTTTTTCAGACTTAAATCAGGATTTTTTTTGTTATTTCTTTTTAGCCTCAACAATGGTCATTTAAAAATGTCTTAAGCGTATTTAAAGTGCTTTGTAAGAATATTGCTTTATCATTAAAATTCTCCATGGGTGCATAGTGGGAGGGGGCACAAAGATTCTCCCCACCAGTGTTGCCTACATAAGGGTCAGGCACAACTTTATAAATATTCAAACCTGACAAAATTTCACTCACTAAGTTCACCCTCTGTACTGATGGGTGTAGAGGGCCAGAAAAAGTCCTCTGCCCCATTTGAGACCTTCTTAACCATTCAAAATAGAATTCCCTCCTAAGCGTCTATAAATGATAAAATGAGTTCACTGATTAAATATATAACATATACAAGATAAATGACAGGAAACTTGTCCTCCTTGGGCTTGGAACTTGCTTTTCTTAGAGGGGAGATATAGAAAACTATGCTATGCTAATAAACAATGTGTCTATCTGCAACTCTGAACATATGAACAGTCTAGTCGTTACACACACATTACAAAAAAATCTCAAAATGACTCAACCTCGTGCTAAAAAACTGAGACCTTCCCCACCCATTCCACTCAACCAAGCTCCTTAGAAAAAGCCTGGAAAAATGGAATGCCCTGGCAACATAGGATGAAGGTCAATGAATCTGAGCTCAGTAGGAGCAAAGTGGGGAGTAACCTTCACAGTAGAAACTGTCCATTGGGAATGCCTTTCCCCCAACTTGCAGACATATTGAGGGATTGTCAGGTAGAGCATCTCAACTGACCTCAGGTCCTAGGTTAAAAGAAGGGAGGAGACACAATCCAGAATGGGATTTGTAGGTCAAAATGAGCATCTTGAACTACACCTGGAAGTGAACTGGAAACCAGAGCAAACACGAAGCACAGCTGTACTATGCTCCTTTGAAGTAGCATTGCTGAGTTGGAGAGTTGGCCCATATTGCACTGAGCTTACAGCACAGAACCACAGAGAAATTAGAGCTGCAAAAGATTTAATCATCTCATCCAGTTCAAGACCAATCCCTCCAACCAGCCCCTTGCAATTTAAGCCCTTACAAAGAGCACACTCTTATATCATATTAAAGGTATAAACTTGTTAACAGAAAAAAAACTGGTTAGATGGTACTGCTAGAGTTCTTCCTTCCCTCAGAATGATCGTGGAAGCAAACACTGTGTTTCCAGACACTTTCCCCACCCCAAGTAAAATAATTTGTAAATCAGTGCATGAGACAGAGATTAGATGTGTTCTGCTTATAATTCCTACCTTGAAAAGCACTGAAGCAAATCTTACCTTCACTCTTCTTGCCAGACTGAGGTCACCTTGGTTAGAGCAGCCAACTTTCCAGCCTTCACCCATCATTATCTGCAAAGATATTTACGTGCATTAAAATGAAGCAAGAATACAGATCGCATTCAAAGCTCCCACTGATTTACACTTGCAAAAGGGCTGCATGTGTGGGTCCTTTAAAATGTATGTGGAATGAAAAAAAGAGGGAATGAAATGGTTTCTGAACAGAGGATAGGGAATATCATCTTAAATATATCCAAACTAGGTCCAATGGAAAAACACAATGAGCAATCAAAATAAGCACAACAGCAGTGTTTAGAACAGAAGCAATGTTTTCAATGGCAGTCGTTCTCTCTGTTCTTTTCCCAAAGGCAGGTGTAAAGGTTACAGCAGCCAATTCATTGCATTACGAATGCTCTGTGCTGTAGCAACGTTTCCAGTGCATCCAGTTATTACTGGATTTGTTTCTTAAACTACTAATGTGACAAAAACATGCAATCATGTCTGAAACTTTTGTTCTATAGCAACAAAGATAAATATTAGGATATTCTATTAACTAAGAGATAGTGGAGGTCTCATCGTGCTTTACAAGGCACAAAACCAGTTCCCAAGTGGCTAAGACAAGAGACCGAAAGGCAGTTTATCCAAAGATGGAACCATATTCTTGGTGAGAGAAACAGCACAAAGTTTCTGTTATCAGTAGTATTATACAAGGATCTGAAAGACTGTGATTCTTTTAAAACTCCTATCTGAGTTTCATTCACACAGGACTATGATCCCTGCACGAGCCTGGCCATCCCTGTATACTACAGTTGCTCTACAGGTACAGCAAATGGCTGGTGTGTTCCCCTCAAGTGCCCCTCTTGTGTTCCCTCTCAAGTGCCCCACACCTTACATAGGATTCTACGGAATCTGCTTCAGATCAGATACTGCCTTCAGTCACTATCACTCAGCCAGTGCATCTCCTCTGCTTCAATCTCTAAGGGCCTTTAGAGCCTCTTCCTCTCCATGCATGAATATTTTTGCCTGTCTTCTCCTTAATTTAATGTTTGCCTCTGTGGACTGATGCCAGTCTCGTTACCTGGTCTTCATCCACAGTCTGTGATGAGAGAGACACTGATGGCTCTTTGTTTCTTACAGGAGAGACATTCTGTTTATTTCTGTTTGACAACTCAAGCATTGAAAATGTATTTTCTATGGAATCCATTTCAGATACTCGGCTTTTCATTTTCACCTCTTCTGCAGGGAGAAATCATAGTGCATTAGAAAACATAATACACCCTCCAAGAAAAAAGAAAGATGCATAACAAATGCACATTGTATCTTGTTGGAACAAGCATTATTACTATAACTGCTTCTTTTGTCTATTCAATGTCATTTTCCATTCATACTTGGAGCTTGAGATACATGCATGTGTTTTATGGTATCTATTGTGTGGTCTTTTTCATAAAATTGAATAAACATTTTGTATATGTAAAACACAGTAAGTCCCCTTTACCCTTGTTCTTCAAGTACTCACTGCTGTCATGCAGTTTCATATGCTGAACAGAAAACTAGATAAAATAACACAATGAATGAAAAACAGAAAGACAAAAGCCCAGTTCCTAATAAAGGTTGCTACTTTGTTCTTCATTTAAATGCTTTGGGGTACTTGTTCACGGGTTGGCAAAATGGCACACACTTGTGCACGTGCCCTCAGTTGACAAATAAACACCAGTGCAGACAGAAACAGAATCTTCTGTAATACCAGTAAAATCCGGAGTAACTGCATTCAATAGAGTTACGTCAGATTTACACCAGAATGTGACTCCTGCTCCTCAACACCAGAACACACTCCAGCAACTATATGTCTACTTTCAATAATCTAACACATTTGCATGCACAACTGTGGAAGCTGCATTCACAAAATCCCACTGGCCATTTTTCATGCTGCTCCCTGCACCCAGAAGGCCAGCCCCCACGCAATATACTAAGTCAGTGGTTCTCAAACTAGGGCTGCATTGGCCTGGAGCGGCGAACATGCAGACGTGGCTGGTAAACAAACCGACCTGGCCCGCCAGGGGCTTTCCCTGAACGAGCAGCGGCCCTAGTTTGAGAACCACTGTACTAAGTAACTTCCCTCTCCTCCTTCATATCCCTATACTGTGGGAGCATCTTCTTGCCATACAAGATAGGAGTAGCTCTTGTACCTCTTATCTCCTCCTCTAGAGTGAAGGCCAGGTCAAGCTTCTTATGTATGTGGATATGGAAACCATCTGGGAGAATCCCATGGTGGCTAGAGAAGAAATACGGCTCTGAGGTTTCTTCGTCAGAGTCATTGCTACTGTGGGTGTTTGAAGTCTCCCAGGACAACAGGATTGGGGAACTCAAGCACCTTTATAGACAATGTTTCTGTTAGCTCTGCCTGTCTAGGTCGTAGGACATACAGACAAGAGATTCTGGGGTGGGCTTGTAGCCTATTGTCACCCACACTGCAGCAGCTGGCAGGAAGAAGGCAGGAGGCAAATGCTATAACTGGATAACAGGGGTACAATGTGGAGGGGCCCCAGTGACATATCTCAGGCACTGTGATCTGGCCACAGCAATCTACAAGCCCCCTCATAAAGGAACAGACTAGAAGAGACACCACAGGTATTATGCTTGAGGAACCCCATGGGACAAGGTTAGCATTCTACCCTGTATTGGACACCCACCTAAGGCTAAATTGGGAATTACTATGTTCATCCTTGTCTGTATGCAACTAAGCTGTTGTACTAGTTTATTTGCATCCTTTCCTTCTTGGCAGCCCTAGTAAAGAATCCTCTCATTTGAGCCATGCATGAGTGCTTATTGGTAGGGTTACCATACGTCCAGATTTTCCCGGACATGTCCGGCTTTTTGGGCTCCAAATCCCCATCCGGAGGGAAATCCCAAAAAGCCGGACATGTCCGGGAAAATCGGGACATGCGGGGCCGGCGGTGCTGGGCCGGGGGCTGGGCCGGGGGTGCTGGGCCGGGGGCCGGTGGTGCTGAGCACCGGGGGCCGGCGGGGCCGGCGGGGCCGAGCGCCGGGGGCCAGGGGCCGGCGGTGCCGAGCGCCAGGGGCCAGCGGGGCCAGCGGGGCTGGGGGGTGCTGAGCGGGCCGGGAGTGCTCGGCCGAGGGCCCGGAGGCCGGGCCGGGGACCGGCAGTGCTGGGCAGGCTGGGGGTGCTCAGCCGGGGGCCGGGGCCGGCACCCCAGGGCCCGAGCCGACCCAGGCTGGAGACGCCGGGGGGGCCAGACTGGGCCGCGCCTCCTCCCCCCACACCACCCTTACCTGCTTCAGGCTTCCCGCGAATCAAATGTTCGCGGGAAGCAGGGGAGGGGGCGGAGTTGGGGCGGGGACTTTGGGGAAGGGGCGGAGTTGGGGCGGGGGCGGGGCCCGTGGAGTGTCCTCCTTTTGGAGGCTCAAAATATGGTTATCCTATTATTGGGATCCCTCCAAGATAGCTTACAGGGCAGACTGCAGATCACCCTCTGCTGGCATGTTCCTGGTTTGGTTTTCCAAAGCATTCCTGAAAACCCATTGGATGCGGGAAATTACACTAGGAAACACTTGCTGCTTGGTGGACAACCGTCAGTAGGATGCCAGTATTGGTCTTGTTCCTGAGTGCAAAGATTAAGTGGATGCATTCAAACAAGGTTGGTTCTCTTGGAGGACTTCTCTGGCACTGAAGGTTAGATTAGAATAGTATGGCTACTCTGACTTCTAGGTAGGATTTTCAAAAGTACGCAGTACTGGCCTCACTCTGCCCCCACTGAAGTTTTACCACTAATGGTGAAGATTTTCAAAGAACAAATGACTTTCATTAGTAGATGGGTGACACCTAATGGCCCTTTGTGCCTTTGAAAATTTCCCCAACTTCAATAGAAGGAGAGTTAGGACAACTGTGAGTGCTTCTGAAAATCCCAACAACTGAATCTGTGATGCATCTGCTGAGCTAGGACTTAGCTAGTAGTGTCACCTACCCAGATTTCAGCAATGCAAGCTCAGTCTAGGCATTCCTGATAGTTCAGGACATGTTTAATAACTGGATTATTGATTACTGACCATGCACTGAACAATAGGAGGGTTTTCTTCCTGCAGCACTACAAAAAATATTTTGGAGGCCGCCAAGAGGAAAATAGTAAACTGTGACTTTGCTTTCTTCTATAAAAATATTATGAAATGCCTTTAGAACAACAGGCACAAATGGATGTCTCACTTCATGCCAAGAGCACACCTATGCTCATAATGCATAATAAATGCACAAGTCTATCTGCCTTATTTTTAATTTGAAAATTACATTTTCTAATAACAACAACAAGCAATCTGCAATGCATTTCTAAGGCATGATTACATGTCTCATGCATTTAAAGTCACTCATGCATTATAACACCACTCAATGTGCAATGTGGATGGAGCATTTTCCAAGAATTTAATGACAGCCTCAGGATTAGTATCCTCAGAAATCAACTCTCCCAGTTAATTATTAATCCCCAGGGGCACCTCTGTGCTCCAGTCATTATTGTATACAAATCATGACAATACTATGGCCACAGCCCTGCAGTCCTCACTCATATAAGTAAAGGCTGCAGTAGTAGGCCTATATTACTAGGAATTAATGAAGTAAGATGCACTTTACAGGTCAGAGTAAAATAACAGAAAGGTTTCTCTCTCCGCTAATGTATGGCTCAAGATTCTCTGAGCATTTCCTACCTCCTAGATATCCCGCTTGAACCCTGGACTTTGCACTGCTTTTTTACAAGTCCACAGGCTTCTTTTTTAAAAGAAGACAAAATGAAAATGACAGAAGGGCATTCGCCACTTCCCCCTCACCACCATCCCTTTTTTCAAGCCAATGAAACAACTTTGTATCTCACTAGAAGACCTCTCCTTGAGATGAGATGGTTGGTTTCTATCTGAAGGCATTCTTCTTTTTCCCCAAAATAACAGAAACAGCAAACTGAGTCATTGGAAAAGCTTTAATTTTTTTTTTAATCAAAAGTTAAGCAGCCTGCTTTAAGGACTGAAAGAGAAAAGGTCCTTTTCAGAGCTATCAAGTCACAAAATGATGTTTGTGAGCCCCAGAATACAGTTTGGCCTGAAGCTCTGATTACTTAGTTAGCCAGATGCTTCCCATGTCTATGCATTTGGCAACATAAATTTGATACATAAATGTGTGTCTCATCTCATTTTCATTTCTATTTTTCATCAGAGCTTTGTGCCACTCTTTCATCCCACCCCTAATATTTCTTGCTTTGCAAGAAGTGTCAGACATATGTTTTACAAAATCTAACTGTTTCATGGAACAACAAGGCTCCACCACCTTTCTTTTGGCATTTTTTAAGTCACAATTTTAATACACATGAAACAGAAGTTTTTCCAAAGGGTTTTTAATGTTTCATTATTCTGCAGGAATGTTATCTCAATTTATTTTGATACCAGGCACACTTCCAGCTGATTGCTCTTACCAGGCCACCAGGGCAACCAGTATCTTGTTTCAGAAATGCAACAAATGTAACACTGGAAAAGTAGGGGTCCAATCCAATTCTCAGTGAAGTCAATGAAGAAGAATCTCAGTGACTTCAATGGAAGAAGAATCAAGCCCATGCTATGTAAAACTGACATTCTATGATCCTCCAGGTACAAATCCATATCAACGTACAAAACTGCATAGAGCACTGTGCTGTAACTCAGGAGACCTGGATTCTATTCCTGGCTCTGTCACTGGCCTCCTAGGTGACCCTGGGCAAATCACTTCATCATTCTATGCCTCTGTTTCCTCATCTGTATAATAGGGATAATAATACTGACCTTCATTTGTAAAGCAATTTGAGATGTGCTGATTAAAAGCACTATACAAGAGCTAGGTATTATTATTATACTGTAGAGCAGGGATTGGCAATCTTTGGCACGCGGCCCATCAGGGAAATCCGCTGGCAGGCCGGGACGGTTTGTTTACCTGCAGCGTCTGCAGGTTCGGCCGATCGCAACTCCCACTGGCTGCAGTTCGCCTTTCCAGGCCAATGGGGGCTGCAGGAAGCGACAGCCATCACATCCCTCAGCCTGCACCGCTTCCCGCAGCCGCCATTGGCCTGGAAAGGCGAACCACGGTCAGTGGGAGCTGCGATTAACCAAATCTGCAGACACTGCAGGTAAACTAACCGCCCTGGGCCGCCAGCAGATTTCCCTGACATGCCAGAGGTTGTTGATCCCTGCTGTAGAGCAAAGCCATTCAGAACTTCATGGCAGCAATGAAGATAGAACTCATTCTTCAGCTCCAAAACCTCAGCTAAAGGGATGTCTTCGTTAGCCTAATAGGGCCTATGATACATAGAAGAGTAGTTCCGATTCAACACATCCACAAAACACACACACAAGCTCATTATACTATGTTGATTATATATTTTCTGGGGGCACAGTTATTCCCTTGATTTCAAAAGGAAAAGCTATTCAGATCAAATGAACAAATAAACAATCAAGTGTAATTTCAACAGATACAGGCCTTTCAGCTCCACGGGTAGTATTCCCAACCCCAACCAGTAGAACTCTCCCTTTCCCCAAGCCAAAGGTGAGGCACTCGGGTCAGACGTGAAATACTGTCAGAAATGTTTTTGTTGCCAAGGCCCTTCCAGGGCTGTTGGGTTATATAATACTAAGCATTTCATTTGATGAAATGTTCACAGAAGCAATGAGATGCTAGATTCATGACTGGAAAGGAAGCAAAAGTCACGGGGAAGAAAAAAATCCAAGCAACACAGGGCAGTTGAAAATGCATGCTGCAACGGAATACAAGATATGCTATCAAGTCTGTAGTGAGGCTACACCGTACAAATTGGGGATTTATTTTAACATTACAGTGGTAGCCTGGGGCACAGTCCCTCTGGGCTAGTGAGATTTACTCTTGATTTGTACATACTAGCTAGAGCAGTCCATAGCTTCTTTACCAAGTGGATCTCAGCAATTGGCCTCCCCTGAAGCGGTTGCAGTAGAGATTATAAATAAGTAATTTAAAAACACTCCATCATAAACTGGACTGAAACTACATTTTGTAGACAAATGTTTTCGCTAAATTCCTTTGTCAGTGGTCTGAAAGCCAACCATTTGTTTGTCCTTCCTTGTGAAGGAGACGGGGGAAGAAGCAGGGACCACATTCCAACCAGTGGGAGGATCAGTCTGCCTTCCCCGTGGCTAAGCAATAATTGACTCATTATTCACAGCCATATCTCTCTACCTGCCAAGACCCAAATGTACCACGCTGGCCTTTATAACATGTCACAAAGGCCCAAAATAAAGGACACAAACACAATAAAAGGTAGCAGAGTAGGACGCCTAAAATAATGCAGGGATTCATTTATTTGACCTGCAGAAAGTCTTCCAAACTCTGTTTTACTTTTCATAATTTCCACTGCCAATATCTTAAAGCAGTGTTTCCCAAACTTGGGATGCCACTTGTGTAGGGAAAGCCCCTGGTGGGCCGGGCCGGTTTGTTTACCTGCCACATCCGCAGGTCCGGCCTATCGCGGCTCCCACTGGCCGCAGTTTGCTGCTCCAGGCCAATGGGGGCTGCTGGAAGCGGCGCGGGCCAAGGGACGTACTGGCCGCCGCTTCCTGCAGCTCCCATTGGCCTGGAGCAGCGAACCCCGGCCAATGGGAGCCGTGATCGGCCAGACCTGCGGACGCGGCAGGTAAACAAACCAGCCCGGCACACCAGGGGCTTTCCCTACACAAGCGGCATCCCAAGTTTGGGAAATACTGTCTTAAAGCAATGAAACAACAAACAGGTATGGGTGAGTGGGAAAGCAAAATATGAACCTCTAAGGAAGTCTTGATAAGTCTATAGGGGGGAAGGTATGATGAGATTCCCTACAATAGAGTATGGCCCATCTACAACTGCTACTAGCAAATATCTCCAACAGCCGGAGACGGGACACTGGATGGGGAGGGCTCTGAGCTACTACAGAGAATTCTTTCCCAGGTGTCTGGCGGTTGGATCTTGCCCACATATGGCTATATTTGCGGTTGGGGCGGAATTACCCCTGGGTCAGATTGGCAGAGACCCTGGAGGATTTTGCCTTTCTCTGCAGAGTGGGGCACGGGTCACTTGCCAGTCTAATCCAGAGTAAAAGGTGGATTCTCTATAACTTGAAGTCTTTAAATCAAGATTTGAGGACTTGAGTAACTCAGCCAAACGTTATGGGTCTAATACAGGCGTGTGGGTGGGTGAGGTTTTGTGGCTTGCAATGGTCAGAAGTCTGACTAGATGATCATGATGATCCCTTCTGGCCTTAAAGTCTATGAGTCTGTGAGGTACATAAATTATAATCCAGTGTCTCTGAGAAGTAGGTGCCAGGCTTTATAAACACATTAGTATCAGAGAAGCGTATCCAACTTGATGTGCTCTCTCTGTCCATCTATCCAACCTTTGTATTGTTTAAAATAATTCTTGCCGTCCCATTTGGACTGGCTTCTCCTGGAGATGCCCACTGGTCACCCACCAATTTCAAAGAATAGTGAAATCAGTTACCACGTCAGAGAAGAGTGGTATCAGGATTATCTGATAATTTCCTGACAGTGAAATCTATTAAATTAAACAATAGCCAAAGAAGAATGACGAAAACCCTACAGCTTGAAATATTTTAAAACAAGACTAGAGCCAACAATCAATATAATACTGTAGGGAATCTTTCCTAGGATCTTTCCTGACTATTCCCCTCTGTATCATATCTCCTTCTTCCATAACAAAAACATTTATGGGGCTGATTCTCCTCTCACTGATACCTGTTTTAAGACAGTGTACCTCTGCTGACTTCAATGGAATTATTCCCAATTTATACTGGTGTAAGTCAGAGGAGAATCAAGCTCTTCTAGATCTCTCCCTCATACTCCTTTGGTTTTACCCAGACCAGCCCATAGGTAAACAGCAAAGATTACTTAGCTATAGATTTTCATTAAAAGTTCTACTACAACCGATAAGGGTCTGATTCTCCTTTCGCTTATGCCAGTTTTGTTCTGGTGCAACTCCACTGTCTCAGACCCTTAGCTGGTGTAAATCAGTGCTCCATGAATCTGGCCAATTGATTGTGTTGGAATTACTTCTGAATTACACTGGTGTGAATAAAGAATCAAATCCTAAGTATTAGATTTTGACTGTTATGTCCAAGTGCTTTATGTTTAGTCCTTTCCTTTTGAGGTTCTTTGTTTTGTTTGTTTATCATCCTGCAATAACAAATTGATTGCTGCTGGCAGGTACAATTCAACCACTACTGACATATTTACCTTATTTTAGTGTACCACACTACTTCCCTGTAATAAATGCAGCTCTAAATTTGCAGAAGCCTAACTATTCTCTTACTGTATCAATGTTTCTCCTTTTTCCTTATGTAACCTAAATACGATATTTAAAAAATAATTCCTTGTCTATGCTTTGCTTTTCATGTTGTCAATGTTTGGACTTTGTAGATGAAACATTTCCTGTTTGTGCCACTTTTTTGCCCATCTGACCATTTTTTAAAAAAAATATTTTTCTTCCACGGTTCAACAGTGATGTTGCTAAAAACTTTCCATATTTGAATATGCACCCACTCAGTTGAATCACAAGGCACATGTTCACCTGACCATTTCAGCTTCCTGAATGGGCAAGATCCTACCTTTTCCAACACAGAAACAAATGTCTGTGACACAACAATGGCCAAAAATAATTCTGCAAAGGTTCAAAACATCCAAGACAAAAATATAAGGTCAGAACCTCAGCTGATGTAAATCGGTGTAGCTCCTCTATTAATGGAGCTACATCAATTTACATCAGCTGAGGATCTGGCCCAGATAGGGTAAAAACAGTAGATCATATACGTAACTCTGGCTAAAAAAATCAAGTGAATGTTGAGTGACTATGTGAAAAAACCCAGGAGCAACTTCTTAAAGGTATATATTGTACAATTTGCATTGGACTTGAGAGTTTAAATGCACATGTGGTTGGGGTATAGACTCTCTCCAGAAATTGGTTGGGAGAAATTGGCCTGGTCCCTCTGTATACAAGGTGATCTTACCGTTGCTTGACCTGACCGCAGGTGGGCCAGCTGTGAGGAAATAATTAATTCCTTCCAAAAAACACACAATAAGAGGGGCATTCTTTAGGGAAAACTGGGCACAAGTCTGTCAGGGAGCATCAAGAAGAAGGCTATCAAAAGAAGATGAAGGACACCTAGGGGTAATTACCGCTTCTTCTCTTGAACTTGACTGATAGAGCCACAGTTTAGACTTTACTTTTACCTTGACTGAGGGAAGCCTGGTGTATTTGTCTTTGGTTCTTAAAGGCATTCATTACATTAACTTTTCTGTTTTATAACAAAGCCTACCACAAGCTTTTAAGCTCTACTCGGGAAGTTAGAATCCTTTCTTGCTTCCCCAGCACAATTCCTAGCTGCTAAACATGTATATACACTGGGAACTGCCAAGAAGAGAGAGACAGTAGAATGGTTGAGTGATACACTAACAATATTCAAATAAGGACAGAGACGGACTTGAAAAGTTGTATGTAGATCTCATAAAGGTGGAATTCAATAAACTAGTAGATATCTCAGCTGGTTTCATTAAGCATTGCATATATTGTCGAAATTGGATGCAATTTAAATGGCCCAATCACCTGACACTAATAGTTCCATACAATTTTTTCTCCCATACCAATTACTATCATAGAATATATGAGACAAACAGGGAACAGGATAAAAAGAAGCAACAGACAAGATTTTAAAAAGTGATTAATGATTTGGAGTTCATCAATTTTGAGGTGCCCAATTTGAGACACTTTGATTTATTTTGGGAAACCTTCGCCAGTGTGTCTAGTGTCTACTGCACAAGACTGGGATGTAGACCTCGTGGATTAGGCTCCTGGTTTTCCCACAGATCCACTATATGACTTTGGGAAATTTTGTTTGCCCTGTGCCTCTATTTGCCCACGTGTAAAAGGGAATGATAATATTTCCCTACCTCACCTGGGTGCTGTGAGGCTTAGCTAATTGATATGTACAAAGCATTTTGGTATCATTGGTGGAAGAGTGCTCTGGCAGACCAAACTATTGTTATATACTATGTATTACTATTTCATAAACAGGCATATTACACAACCATACAATGTATAAAACAGTAGAAAGAGATTTATAGCAAAATATCCAAACCAGAAATGACTTAATCTGCTCTAAATCTTTCTTTCTGGAAACAGAAAAAAATCAGTTATGCAACCAAGCTAGCGATGTTTTATCTTTTACAATTTACAAGAAAATAATAACATTTTTTTAAAATTGTTTGATTATAATATGTAGAAATCCCACACAACAGCAAGAAACAATTGCTGACACGCACTTTTGAGAGGCAGTGTCATTCACTGACTATTAGCAGCTGCCACACTAAATCTGCCCTGACCCACTTTGCAAACTTGGGCTAATAAATTTCCTGCTCTTGGCCTCAGTTTCCCTGTCTATAAAATGGAGATAATGCTACTTACCTTCCCCTGATAAATATTTTGAGATCTATGGATGAAAATCATTCAGAGGACAGATAAGCTATTATTATTGCAATATGAATCTGTTACAGCGCATTGTATCCACATAGCTGTTTTTTAACTTCAGGGCTCTGTATGATATTTGCTTTTACACCACGATGAAAGAGATTACATAGAGATGGGCAGTGAATTTATGATCAATAGAAAATTGCAAACCTTTTTTTCTCCCCACCAATTATTTTCCAATGATCCGGCAAAACACATCAATAAAAAGCTCTGAATTGAGGCTGTTTCCCTATTTCATGCCCTGCTTAAGTTCCCTGGGGATGACAGATTAATTTAATTAGTTTTATTGAACTGCCTAGTTGCTTTTATTGGCAAATCCACTCATACGAGGCCTACTACAAATTTCTCTTGGGGTTAATGCCATCCTATTGGTCCATTTTTTAAATTAAAGTAAATTTATTGCTGTCCCTTGTGTTATTTTCAGCCATGCTTCATGCTGTTAAACTCACATGTGTAAAGGGCCTTCATGGCCACTTATGCTGAAATTTAAACTTGTTTTTTTTTAACGTGGTTAACGAAAAAAAGGAAGCAGACAGATATTGCTAAATGGAGTGTGAACTAACTACACCACTCAACATTCACTGGGGAATTAAATTAACCTGATCACAACAGCACAGAAAATGCCTCTTAAATGCCACCTGGAAGCACAAAAGTGACCAGTCAGTTTCCAACTTCCTCTACTAGCCAGCCTGCTGCTGGGTGCAAAAGTATCAAAACAACAGCGTTGAGGGTCAAGGTGGGTGAGAGAATATGTTTTATTGGACCAACTTCTGTTGGTGAAAAGAGAGACAAACCTCACCCACCTTGTCTCTCTAATACCTTGGGACCAACACGGCTACAATAGCACTGCATACAAAAAGAACTTCGTTTTCTTAATGTGTCTGATCAAAAATCCAAGATCCAAACTAAACCCCTATATTTGAGATGTGAACTATAGAACATATAATAACTACAATGGACTGAACTTAAACTAGGGTGACCAGATGCCCCGATTTTATAGGGACTGTCCTGATATTTGGGGCTTTTTTTTATATGGGCTCCTATTACACCCCACCCTCTGTCCTGATTTTTCACACTTGCTTTCTGGCCACACTAAAGTAAACACAGTACCCAAACACTCTCAAACTCGAATTCAGATCAGAATTTAACTACTGACAGCCTCTATCTATATAACAGGCTAATCCAGATGCTGGATCAAAACACCTCCAGATTTTCAGAAGGGTGATTTAAAATCCGGATGCAAATTTTGCAGCTTGGACCATTTCTAATTTTTCTCTGTGTTTCTGTGGAAGGGAGGAAGAAGATACTTTATGCTCTAGTGAACTTCCCATTCCACTCTGAAGTTAGAAAAACAAGCAGATGCTGTCTTATTATTTTGTACCAGCAGATTTCAAAACATGTTTTTAAAGCTGGAAAAGGCAGTTAAAATATGTGAGGTTTTTTTGCTCAAATTCAAAGGGATGTGGAGCATAAATCAGCTCTACTGAATGGTCAGTATTGAAAATATCACTCATCTTCCAACCTAAATAAAGCTGTGTCATCAGTTCTATTGTAAACCCACTTTTCTCAGACTTCTAACTCAGGCCTTGATCCTGCAACTGGATCTCTGTATCCACGCAGAGCTCCACTGACATCGAGGGGATTTCACCAAGCCATGAAAGTCCATCCAAGTGGGTCCAATTGCACAATCAGACTATTCTTGTTAATATTTGCTCTGCACTGAAACTTCCCAGCGCCTGGAAGTAAATGTTATTTATTTATTTCTATTTCATCATTTTTATATTAAAAATTTAAAGGTGCAAACGAACCAGAAAGAAATGCATATACTAGCATTAGCACAATAGGTTACAATGAAACTGGGAAAAATATAAACGAATATGTTGAAAGAAATATGATCTATAAAAGAATGCTGCTTTCCACTGCCTTTATTATGGATTTACCCAAATCCCATTATATAAGCAGGCAGTTGTATTCTGCCTATGCTGAAGCTTCTGAGAGCAGGACAATGCAGGAGTTTCTTTCTACCAGAAACAAACTGTACCACTAGACCAGTGTTTCCCAAACTTGGGATGCTGCTTGTGTAGGGAAAGCCCATGGCGGGCCGGGCCGGTTTGTTTACCTGCCCCGTCCGCAGGTCCGGCCGATCACGGCTCCCACTGGCTGCGGTTCGCTGCTCCAGACCAATCGGGGCTGCTGGAAGCGGCAGCCAGTACGTCCCTCGGCCCGCACCGCTTCCCGCAGCTCCCACTGGCCTGGAGCAGTGAACCGCGGCCAGTGGGAGCCGCGATCAGCCGGACCTGCAGACGGGGCAGGTAAACAAACCGTCCCGGCCTGCCAGGGGCTTTCCCTACATAAGTGGCGTCTCAAGTTTGGGAAACACTGCACTAGACTATATTGCCTGTCTGAAGGTCCATCAATGCCCTAAACGCTATATGCCCCTTGTTAATGCTATCCTTAGGATGAAGGAAATACCTGGGACAGTATTCACAGGAAAACCATAGGACTTACTGGAGCTGCAATTTAGCCTTCGAGTGTGTACCCACTATAGGGTCAATAAAAATGATTACAATCTCTACCAATTATGCATCGAGTGCTGCCACGTACTGTCAATTTTTTAAAAGATGATATATTAAAAAAATCTGGGTCATCTTTTGTAGGAGTGCTGACCTTTAAAATGCTGCCTTCACTCTTTTTTAAATGACATTTAATCATCTGCCATTGTTATCAGATCTGGTAGAAGTGAGGTATAACACTTCGTTTCTTGAACCCTCACACTGCCACGGGTAGTATGCATGCAATAATAGCGACTCAAGCTAGCTCTGCTTAGGAATCCCAAAATCAAAAATTTTTAATTTCTTGTACTAAACCCCCGGCTTTTTCCCCCAAGCAAGTTACCACGGCTCCATGGGCTACTCACAACAGACAGTTACTACTAGATAAATCACACAAAACTGGGGAAACAGGCTGAGAATCTTAGCCTTCCACTCCTAAACCATAGACCTAGACCACTTGAGCTAAAGGAGAATTTCCTTAACTAGGATTAGTAATAGATCCTCTACCTTTCCTGTAGAGCAGCCAATAGAGAGTAACATCACACATTCATAGAGCGAGAGAGAGAGAGGGAGAGAGAGAGAGTAAGTATTATAAAAAATTAGTTTTGTTTTATTGGGATCATAGCCTTTATCATAGCCAAGATCCATTAATACTCAGCTTTCCACAATTCCATGAAACAGGTTTTGGAATACAAAACAAAGAGATGACCCCTACATGCACACATTGGGAAACTCCTGGGTGACATACTTGTACTGCCAAAAGGCCCCTTCCTCTGGATCTCCCACTGTATTTTGTCTTGCCTTTCTGTTTAGATCATGAGTTCCCTGGGACAGAGACCATCCATTCTTCTGTGTTTTGTTGGAGCTATTGATGCTTAGCAAATAAGGATAAAATAATGTATTGATAATAGGCAGATAGAGCCTTACGGGATGCTTGAGTGATAAAAAAAAAACCTCTAGGGAAAATTTCCTCCTGACCCCAAATCAGGAAGGCAGTTTGACCCCATGCACATGAACAAGAATCACCATGAGTAAGAATCTAAACACACAGACACCCTGAGATACCAATGGGATCCAAGTAACTCTCTGTGATTTTTTCTCCTAATTTCCCAGCAGTTTGACCACCAAAGAGCCATTAGATGGGGATCACTTGCAAGAAAAATTGTTTTTAAAAAGATGCCCATAGTCCACATTTAAAAATGTGTGTATACCTAAGTATCTCAATTTGCACACACAAGGGCATATGCACATTGGATATTTGAGGATGAAAATAGGTACTTAGAGGTCTAAAAATCTATATGTGAAATTACTGAGACTGCAGACACAAACTAGGCATTTTCACATGTACATACCTGGTTTGTAAAAGCATAATCATGTATACAGTGCATGCAAATTTAATCATGCAAATAAATGTGCATGTCTTTTATTTTTACGTCTGGCCATACAAGGGACTTGAACTGGTGCTGACCTAGAAGTGAAAAGCTCTGAGCTTCATTATCAGATATACCCTGATCTACCCAAGTTGCCCTTTTAAATTATTTTCATTAAAATCCAAATGGCTCTTTCTCATTATATTTGAGTACCAAAGAAATAAAATAGGAGTCCAATAGTTTAAAATGCATTTTTGCACTGTTCCAGCTCTTAAGGCTTTGTGCTTTAAGTGGAATTTTTGCAGGTCATTAGTTTATAATGTGAACCAGTGCCTTTGGGTATTCTGAAAGGGAAAAAAAAAAGCAACCCAAATTATTTTGTTTAGAAATGCAGTTTCCTGGGCTGGTACAATCATTTATTTCAGCTAGAACTTCAGATACGTTTTATACACACATTTAGAGTCAGATGCTGTGTTGAGAACCAAGGTGAATGAAGTACATGCTGTGGCTTTCTGCAAGCTGCATAGCGAGATGCACCCTGTGTCTTGGATCTGAGCTGTCCCCAGTATAACAGCTGTACATAAAGAACTTTGTTTCAGGCCAGACCCTAGTATTAACCCTCTTATCTGATCCCCCCAGTGTCTCACCTTCTCTCTGGTTTTCTGGGAGTGGGAAGGCTGGCATGGGAGCACTGCTGAGACCGTTTCCACTCCCCCAACTGCGTTTTCTACTCTAGTGCCTGTGAATGACAAGGCTCTAGTGCCTGACAGACAAGGACAGAGCAGGGTTCTGAGTGCCAATCAATGGAGCATGCCGCATGGTGTAATTGGAAAATATTCTGCTTCTGGAATAAGATGAAGATATCACTCTTAATAGAAAGTGGTGGTCAAGAGCAATGTAATTGGGGAATATTAAATTGGCATACTCATTTTGTAAGGCTGATTTAAAGAACCCAGGGGTGCAGTTTTTACCAGTGATGAGCCTGAACTGTAGAGTTTGAAACCAGATCTGAACTTCACTAGAGTTTGTGGGTGTTTGGATCTCGGAGACAGTTTCAGCTCCACCTGCTATCCTTAATTCATTCAGAAAGCATGGCTGTCTGAAAGAAACACTTTAGTCTTTCATTCACTACAGGGTCTTCCTTCACTTTAAATCCTTCCTTATCAATTGTCGATCTAAGTTATCCATATGACCAGCTCAGTGCATAACACAGATTGCAGAACACATGTAATCAGCGCTTATAATGCCAATCAGATTGCCTGAATAACACAACCATAAGTAAAGATATTTTTAGTAAATTTCACAGCAGAGAGGCAGGAAAAAAACCAATAAGTCTCAGAAAGGTCACCAAATAATATAGGTTTTTCTACATCATACACAGGAATAAAGTGGAGGTGCTGAAAGATGAGACCCGGGGATGAGGGGTTCGAGAGAGAGCCCACCACACATTCACCCTGCAGCGGCAGCTCTTGTACCGCAGGGCTGGGCCTTGTGACTTGTCTTACTGGGTCACGGTGCCACTCATGTTTGGCCCCCACCCTCACCCCTCAACACGTGGAGATGGAGTAGCAGACAGGCTGAACCTGCGTCCCTGTGCACCAGTTCGCAACGTCATTTGGTTTGGGGGCCTAATCAAATGTGTGTTTAGCAGCCATTTTCAAGATTTCACAATCTTTACAGTGGCCATGGAAAGCATGAATTTGAATAATCTCCATGTCAAAATCATAGCCCTAACCATGAGCCACAAGGCATCTTTTATTATTGTGTATCTTCCTTGGACTCTTTATCTTTCTTGCATTCAAATTTTTGGTCCCCTCCTTATTAGTGATAAACTCAAGACAGGTATTGAATCACCCAATAAAATCTAACTAATGTGGTCAAAATTGATCAAAAGAAAGGAACAAAGTTTTGCTATTTTTATTAACATTTTTCCTGAGAGGTTGATCAAATCAATCAGAAAGTCAAATCAACTGGCAATTGAATTCAGTGAAATGCACTATACTTTGTGGTCAACATTTTCAAACATGGGGAAACTAAATCCATATTCAGGCACCTAAATAACATTGATCTGATTTCAGAGGTGCTGAACACCCACAGCTTCCACTGACATCGCCCAGGGTTGGAAATTCTAGCCTGCACTCTTCCAAGCAGCCTGCAATCTTCCACCTTCCTACACTCACTAAGCTGAATGCGCAACAAAAATTCAGAACTTCTTATACAATACACATCTAGCATTATGTCAAGACCAACAGCCTATAAACCAAGTGAAGTAAAGTTGTGGATAGCAGTGTGATTGTGAATTCCACTCGCACTGTATCTTAAAAACACAAAAAACCTGGCCAACCTATTATCATTTCACTAGTATGGAGACCCCAACCAAGACTGAGACCTCATTGTGCAAGGCACTGTATATACAAAGAGAGAGAGAGACAGAGTCCCTGCCCCCAAGAGATTATAATCTAAATAGATATGGCAAACAAAAGGTGGCAGGGGAAACTAAGTCACAGAGAGTTGAAGTGACTTGCCCAAGGTCACACAGTAGGTCAGTGGCAAAACCAGGAAAGAACCCAGGTGTCCTGACTCCCAGTAGAGCGCCCTATCCACTAGACAACGCTGCCTCTCTTTATGCTTACACTCTTCCTTTCTCAATGTAATTTGTTATGGGAAACTCTAGAAGCAGACATACCTTTCCAAAGATAAGTGAACGTGCTGAGAAATTCTTCATATGTCTGCTCCTGACTATTAATAAACTGATCAAGGACACTGTTGTTTGACGGTTGCTTTTCCATCATCCATGACCATGACAGTCAAACAGGCATATCTTTTCTAAGAGGATTCCTCTGTAATGAAAAAAGGGAGAACCATATATAATAACAAAGCCTTTTTTATTCTTCAGGCAGAAAACAAATCAGAGGGTCTTTTAACTTCAGAGGAAGTTTCTCTAGTTAGCATAGTACAGGTGAGCACTGGAATTCAGAGAATCAGCTATTTCTCTCCTTCTGTAGGCCGTGATTACTTCATTAGGGTTCTTGGAAGGCACAGGGGAAGGCATTTATAGGATTAGGGCCACAGTTATTTCAGGTGCATTTAGGTGACAAATAAGTGGCCTATTTGAATCCTGGGAGAAAGAAGGTGTCTATCCATAGAACAGGTACTGTGTAGGCAACGCAACAGTGCTTGTGTCTCCCAGAATGTCCTACCAACATGCTTCCACCCTGTTCAGGAGGGACCATGTCTAAGTAATTTAGTAACACTGCCTGTCCAACCTTTGCTTTCTTTGCTGAGAGGGTGCCACTTAGCACTAGTTGTGGTGCCGGATTTTATGATAGGGACACCTGTACAAGGGAACTTGGACTGAATCCACCAGCTCATTTCACAGGTGCATCTTGTACTATATTCTCAAAGCCACTAAACCCAAGCTTTGGAAGAATGTGATATTACCTTATTATTTATTTGTATTGACGCAGAACACAAAGGCCCCAATCAGCACAAGAGACACATTGTGGAAGGCAAAGAACAAATGCCGAGAACTACGGGACCTCGACTGACAATGCTCTGCTGTCTCCAGGAATTTAACGCTCTGGCTAGACAGCTGCAGCATCCAACTGATCTTGACTCTTTCAATAGGGCATAAGGAAAGTGACGGCCCCTGAGACAGTTGCATTTCAATTACATCGTTAATGTTGTTGTACAGTGCTTCAAAGTGCTATGTATTATTATTATGGAAATTCAGTACATATAGGACCAGGCTAGCGTGCACACATACATAATTTCTACCCATTACTGCAGTCCCACACTCAAGTGGCCATGTGGGAGCCTAGCTGTGCATGTGTAACTACCCAGTTTATATACACAATTTTTATAGATGTGTATGCATATTAAGCATGCAATTACACACAAATGTCTTCACGCTGCCCAGGGCTTCTTGCCTTTTGGAAATACAGTCTTTAATTTACAGGAGCACTAAGGAACAACTTTAGAGGTGAAAACCTGCTCCCCTGAAGTCAATGGCAATATTACCGTTGATCTCAGTAGGACTATGTTTATTTATCCTTTTATTTTGGATTTGCAGTTAAAGCAGAATGAACCCGGAACATCCAAACCACAGCATCAAAATAAACCATGAATTCTAACTCTGTCGTGCTGTTGATTGTCACAGGAGGTGATTGTTCTGAAGTTTAAAATAAACCAAAACACATAGAGTCCAAAACACAGAACTTTAAGTTTCACTAAAAACAAGCTAATATTAACCACTCTAGGCACTGACCGAGCAGATAATCATTTACCAGACGGACAACGTGGTTTATGCAAATTCTAGTGGTTTTCAAGAGGAAGCAATGCTTTGTTTTATATTTTCATCACTGTTCAGTTATTAGTGTCACTACTCTAAGTAAATTTCACTGTGCGAACGGCTAAGACTTGTAAGGACTTATGAAAGAACCTCATTTGTTAATCTAAGATCTAAATACTAATGACAATGCTTTGCCCTTCTGCAGCACCTGCTAGCTAAGGATTTCTAAGTGCTTTACAAACATGAATAAATTCAACTCACAACCCTCCTGGGTGGTAAGTGCCAAGAAATATTATCCCCCTTTTACAAACGGTGAAACTGAGGCACAGAGAGTTAAAGTGATTTGCCAGTGAGCTAGTGGTAAAGTTGGGAATACAGCCAAGATCTCCTAATGATCCTTTGCTCTATTATGTGCTAGTATAGGGATCAGCAACCTTTGGCATGCAGCCCATCAGGGAAATCCACTGGTGGGCAGGGATGGTTTGTTTACCTGCAGCATCTGCAGATTCAGTTGATCGCAGCTCCCACTGGCTGTGGTTCGCCTTTCCAGGCCAATGGGGGCTGCGGGAAGCAGCGCGGGCAGAGGGATGGAACGGCGAGCCGCGGCCAGTGGGAGCTGCGATCGGCCAAACCTGCGGACACTGCAGGTAACCAAACTGTCCCGGCCCGCCAGCGGATTTCCCTGACGAGCCGCAAGCCAAAGGTTGTCAATCCCTGTGCTAGTATCTTAGACCAGTGATTCCCAACTTTTGGGGGCAACTGTAACTCTTTACCAAACTAAAACCCCAGCTGTGCTCATCAGTGACTTTCCCATCCAGCAGGCTCTGCAACCACTCTTCCTTAATGATCAGCTTGAATTCCAGTCTTTGTGCTGGCTCTTAGACCAGGGCCCCTGCCCATCTCTCACTCACTTGTGTACTCGCTAACTTGTAACAGAACTTGAGAGGCTCTAAATGCTGGAACTGGAGCCGTCTCAGCTCAGTTGTAAGTGCGAACATTCCCTGCTGAATAACAGGCAGGGTAGCAATGGCACACCAGGATTCGACACAAAAAGCTGGGCCTTGGTTTTATAATTAAGGTTGGAGAGAAGATGCAATGTTGACCTCCAGGTGAGGATGTCCAGCCAAATACCAGGGATAAAGTCTGGAACCCTAATCTCTTCAAGAGTCAGTCCTGGATACTGGCATTTATACATGCACTATAGGGAGAAAACCCACTGAATCTATTGCTGTTTCTTAATGACATGAGAGAAAATTTCCCAGTGGTTTTCCAGGCTTGGCAAACAGTCACTTTCTCAAGTTTTGAAAGTCTCTCTGCAAAAGAATGGACCAGATTCTGCTCTTGGTTACAGCAGTGTAACTGTGGAGTCAGTGGAGTTGCTCCAGATGTACACCAGTGTAAATGAGACCAGTGTCTGGCCTGAGCTATGCTGAAGAGTGAAATATAGTTCATCTTGGCTAAGGAAATAAAATAAGTGCTGTAATCTGTATAATTCATAGGGTGAATTTCCTTTTACATTTTTTGAAAACCACAAAAGCGCATTACAGAACAAAATAATTAGTTATACGGTTGATAAATCCTGAGATGGGAGATAAAAAACCCACCTCCTTTTCATTTATTGTCACCTATATGTATATTTTACCGCTGCTGATGTGTGTTAGGGTTTTGCTATTTTATTTCCGGGGTCTATTGCAGGCCTAGTAACATTAGGAGATGGTGACTAGGAAGAATCAGGTGGATTCTTTATAGAAGCATAAGGTTCTATCAATCATAAAAAAACTCCAGTTTTCCACACCATGAAATATGCAAATCACTTTGCATGCGGATTCTACACCCAAATGGTCTGTTCATTCTAATTCTAGTCACTCTGGAGAAGTTTTGGGTTCTATGTTGCATGGGTCTGGATGATAAGGGTTGAGACTTGGTGGATTATTAGCATTCTTGAAATTGACAAGTTGTACATGGCTGGAAATGTGTTAGGAAAAGTGTCCCAACACTATCTACCTACGTTCTTATACTGGCACATTTTTACTCCATTGTGGATTCCTGCTGCATCGCTTCGACACCAGTCCCGTGTCTCTCTTAAATAAAGACCAGCAGTTGTTTCAGACTGTGTCAGCCCTGTGCAGAAATTTTGTGGTGCAAACAAGGGAAACCAGGCTGACCAGCAAACTCTCATTTTCGTTTTTGAACTAACCCATATCTGAACCCTGCTTTCCAAAAGCTAAAGGCTAGTGCATTCATGCAATTCACAATATACAAGAGGCACCCTAGCTGAACTCATATCAACAAAGCAACTGAGTTTCTCTTAGCTTAGCATTCTGGATCTCCTAATGCTTGAGAATCCTTCAGGATTTCTACGTTTGATGTGGCCATATTTCTCAGGATGTGACTTTTTAAGGATTCGTTACACTGTGGTACCTCCACCCACATCTAGAGGAAAAGAGACAATATAGAACCAGAAAATTGGCAGGGACTGAAGTCAATTTTTTGTCTTGCAGAGGAGAGAATCAGACTGAAGGAAGAATAGGGGCATATAGAGCCTTTCAAAGGAGGATGGCTGAGTAGTAAGGTGCTCAATGACAGTCCTGAAAGACCTGGGTTTGAGTCTTGCTCAATCTCACAGTGAAAGGCCACCTCCAGTTCACCCAGCTGTAAAACAGATACCTGACCTATTGGGCTAGGGCAATCAAAGGCAGTTGGACGTGATGCTGGCTACATCATTCCCTTGTGTACTGTTAGCTATGACATGGAGGTGCCTGAACTGCATCAGCCTGATGAGCCCTTGGCTTGGGGAAATTTTGACTGCTAGATCACCAGTTCAAATCTAGCTCAGGTTGATATCAACCAAAAGGCACTGTCACATGACAGCTGTTTGGCTGCCTATGTAAAAGATGTTGGTGAATTAGTCCAATTCCTAGTGGATCTGATGTCTGCTGTCGCTAACAGTCTCAATAATGAGAACAAGGTCTGAATGGACCATGGTGACTGATATCATCCCTTTTCTCCCCAGAGGCGGTCCCTCCAATACATCAAAAGAGTTATGAAGTTTCTCCTTGGGGGAAGAGGATGTCAAATCCTCCTGAATCCTTTCCACTTGTTAGAGGCACTGGAGGGAAAGTATAACTGGGTTCAAAAAATAATTAGGTAAGTTCATGGAGGATAGGCCCCTCAATGGCTATTAGCCAAGATGATCAGGGATGCAACCCCATGCTCTGGTGTCCCTAAACTTCCAATTGTCAGAAGCTGGGACTGGATGACAGGGGATGGATCAGTTGATAATTACCCTGTTCATTCCCTCTGAAGTATCTACACTGGCTACTGTCTGAAGACAGGATACTGGGCTAGGTGGGCCATTGGTCTGACCCGGTATGGTTGTTTTTACATTCTTATGAATAGTAACAGAATATGAGTTTCTGAAAATGATGTCTTTTAGAAAAATTTGCATTCCTTTCCTGCTCATCCATCCATTACAGTAATGAGGTTACTTCAGGCTATCATTCATTAAGGCTTGCTGATCATCAGCAGATTGTGCAGAATCAATTTTATTTCCCAAAATGTAGTCTTCCTCTCAGCTGTTTAAACCAAACCAGAGATGTCTGCAGTGTATCCCAGAGGCAAGTTGGCTGAGTATTAGCATGATTTCAATTACACAGTTATTAATTCCATTAAAAAATGAAAAATGTAGTAGCTATGAAACATGGACTTCTTGTTTTATACAGCATTTTTGAGCACGTCATTATTATTTTTTAAGTGATATTTTTTAAACCAGTGAAAGCAAAATGAACTTACGAACTTATAAACTGAGAAAGCAGCAGTGCCTAACTGCACATAGAAAAATCCTACATAATTCTACTGTTCAGAAATAAATATTCCACTACTGCATCATGTGGTATAGTCTTTTTGATTATCATACAAAGGGGAAAGTCACATTCCAATGCTGGGAATTTGGATCTGTCAACAATCATCCTCAATAAAAACAGGTAATTCATTAGTATATTTATTTATAGAGCAGTATTTTGATGCATGTAGAGATACAGGAAGACAGAGTCACTGTCCTGAAGAGTTTATCATCTAAATCTGAATGTCTCAGGCTTCACAACTGTATTAGTTTAACGTCAGATGCTCTGTTTTAACTGTATAGTGCCTGATCCATTCCCCTACACAGTCATTTCACTACCTATATCGGACTCAAATCATTGTTTTCCAAATCTCCTTGAGATATCCAGATTATAAAACCAAAATCTGTTCTCTTCCAGCCTAGATGACAGTGATAAGCCACATATATTTCTATAGCACCTTTCATCAGTAAAACTTACTTTGCTCTTGCACCAGCAAAACCTCCATGCAAGGAACTTCCTTTGCGCTGAATTGTGGCCTGGCTAGGGTGGCAGAATAGGGGCTAAGGGAGAGCCAGGCATGCAGCAGTGTAGCTGCTGGGGAAGCAGGCCCCTCCTACAGCTGAACTGTGTCTCATATACCCTATACTGCTAACACCTACAGCCATTTCTCACTTAGCCTTAGTAGTAGGGGTCTATGCTTCTGAAGCAAGAGGGTCTGAATTCTGTCCCCACTGTCACAATGGTGATCAGCATGGAGGTCACCATGAAGTCTTAGGTGGCTATGGATTTGCTACAATACTATTATTATTGCAATAAACAATGAGTTAGCATCAGGTCTCTGTAGGGCAGAAGTAAATGTGAGTCTAAATTAAGCAAGTGTGCTTCGTAACATGGTGCAATTGACAGATGGGTCATAAGTACCCTGCATTTCACAGTCCTATCCCCTGCCTACTGGACAGCTCAAGAACCTCAGTGACAAACTCCTCAGAAAGCTGTGGTCCATCCACCTTGGCCAGAACAGCAGTCCCTCTAATATGTTTACTCACAGTATATCATTCAGCCTCTAGATGGTCGTGTGTGCTGTATAGTTCCAAACAGGGTGTGGTCCCTGGTAAACAATAGAGACAAAGGTGGAACTCAAGCTGAATGGAAGTCTGTTTGTCTGTAGTTGTAGCTTTTTTCTTTCTATTGAAGAAGAGCTTAAATTGATTCTATATATCAGAAAAGTCACTACAACATGGTACCTCAAGAGAACAGAGAATAAAAGAGGTATAAGAGGGGTGATGCTTGGGGATCCCTAACTTTCTCGAGACAGGAGCAACAACTTTTTAAAAACTACATTCCTTTATAGCAGTTTGTCATGTTGGTTGTACTGCAGCACTGCAGTTGTACAGAAAAACTCCCTACCCTCCTTGTGTTACAGTCCTGCCCTACCTCCTCCCCCAACCCCCAGCCACCTGCAACTAGACAGCAGCTCCTGGAATGAACTTTAAAGAAGACCCTAAGCCTCTGGTTATGAGCAGGTGCAGATCAACTGAACTATATGAACGAACTCAAAGCATGGATGTTTCAGTTATGAAGGAGAAAAACTTTCAAATGATTCTTGGATGTTTCTTGTTTTAGTTCAAACTGTTTTCAAGACCTAGGAGCCTAATCCCACTGAAGTCACTGGAAGTTTCCCACTGACTTTAGTGGGAGAAGAAGCAGGCCTTTAGATGCACATGTGTGCAGCACCCATTTACTTGACTGGGATTTGCTTGTGCTTTTATAATACTTGGCCCTAAATCTCATCTTTGCAGATGCCCTGCTATCTAAGAACTTTAACTGCAAGCAACCATATTGCTCTCGTTTGATTGTGGAAATATTACCTGACTTCAGTGCCTAATTAGGTGTTGTGCATTCCAAATGGCTCTGACAGTGCTGCCTACTTAAAAGATTATTTAGGGAAAGAAAAGAATTGGACTGGCTACAAGGGTAAATTTCTTTTTCTAAAACCAGCAGCCACAATCCCATGAGGTGTGACCTTTTCAGATCTCAGAGAATAAGCGCTGGTGGATATCATCAGCTCTGGCATGGGAGGCCTCCAAAGAAACCTCATTTGCTTCAAAAGGTGATGTTAGGAATGCAGCTGGGCACTCTTTAACATTGGGTACATCTACACAGTGAGCAACAGTACAGCAGTGAGTTTAGAGCCCGGGTCAACAGACGTGGGCTCATGGGGCTCACACTACAGAGCTAAAAATAGCTGTGCAGAAATTACATCTTGGCCTGGAGCTTGGCCAACCCCCCTCCCTTGGCTTCAGAACCTGAGCCCAAATGTCTCCACTGCTAATTTTAGTGCTATAGCGCAGGCGTCACGAGCCCCAGTCTGTCTCTGAGACTCGCTGCTGCAGGCAGTATAGACAGCCCATGTCAGTGCTGAATGCCCAGCAGGGCCGTCCCTAGGGGGGTGAGGGGCCTGGGGCGGAAGTGACGAATCCGTCACTTCCAGGACCAACCGTGCCCAGCACCAGTCAATCGCACCAGCAGCCCGTGGGGCCCCCCAAAGCACAAGGCCCAGAGCAGTCGCCCCAATTCGCCGTACCCAAGGGACGGCTCTGATGCCCAGTAAGGTATAGTGTTAAAGGGCACTGTTCTGAAGTCATTAAGGACCCCCGGTACTTTTCACCAGAGCCAGTGTCAGCTCTACAGCCCTCTTGCATTTGAATAAGACATCCTTCACTCTCCACAGCAAACTGCAGTGCACGGTTAGCCAACTGATGAGGTCCACCTCAGAGGTGACTGCATGTCATTGGCAGATGTTTTTTGAAAATTTTAAAGCAATTTGGGATCATTTGGAATGAAGGATCCTGTATTAAATGTAAGAGACATATTTCAAATGAATTCCTGTAGAAGAAATAAACCAATTGAAACAATATGGCCAGTTAGCAAGTGACCAGTTAAAGACCTGCTACCTAAATTCATTTTATTAAAATACTATTTTTAAAGGAATGGGTCTGTTAAATGGATACAGTTTTTGTATGGTGCTATGCCTTTAACTGCCAAACAAATTCAGGAGGAGAATCCGACATTTTCATGTTAGGAATCTGAGTTTTCTGAGCACACATAATTGTGAACAGGATTCTTCTGATTTCCCTTGTGGACAGATGACTCTAAAACTACCTACTGCAGGATTTCATGCCCCTTCCTCTGAAGGAGCTGATCACTGTTGCAGAAAGGCGACTGTACTAAAAAGACCATTGTTCTCATCCAGTAGGGCAGTACTTGTGATTAGCACATTTTATTGCAGGCAAAGTTTAACTTCCCTTTCCTCTGAGCCAAATTGATTATGTTAGAAAGACAAGCATTTTCTAAGGACAAGACACACTAAGTGACACAGGGAGAGTAAAATGAATCTAAAATATGAGGCGAGGCACTAGAAAAAAATTGTCAATTTTCTTTTGAAATCTGTGCAGCACTTCTCCAGTCAGACCAACTTTTCCTCTGATCATACAAACTAAAGAGGGTCAGGCTGGGTCAATACTTGGATGGGAAACTGACAAATATCATCTAGGTGCTACTGGAAATAGAAATGAACCTGATCTGAACAGCCCAGAATTTTGGGGAAGTTCAATTCTGGATCTGAACATTGTGGTTCAAGTCTATCTTTATTAATGTGATGGCCTCCAAGTGTCAGCACTGAAGCAATGTACCAACACGGGTGTTAGAGAACATTGTGCTGCTGGAGGTGCATATTTCAGATGAGACATAAAGTCACCCTTATGTCTGCATTACAATCATTAAAGGTCTCCTGGCACTTTTTACAAGAGTGTATTCACCCTGATGTCCTGGCCAAATTCCAATTCAGGCTCTTTCCCTTGAGGGCATGGCTACACTTGCAGATTTAGAGCGCTGTGAGTTAAACCAGCCCTCGGAAACTGCATCAGGGAAAGAGCTGCAGTGTGTTCACACTGTCAGCTGCAAGTGCACTCAGGGGCGGCTCTATGTATTTTGCCACCCCAAGCAAGCACGGCAGTCAGGCAGCCTTCGGCGGCATGCCTGCGGGAGGTCCGCCGGTCCTGCGCCTTCAGCATACTCGCTGCCGAAACCGCAGGACTGGCGGACCTCCTGCAGGCATGCCACCGAAGGCAGCCTGACTGCCACCCTCACGGCGACTGGCACGCCACCCCCCGCAGCTTGCCGTTCCAGGCACACGCTTGGTGCGTTGGTGCCTGGAGCCGCCCCTGAGCGCACTGGCGTAGCCACATTTGCGGCACTTGCAGTGGCATTGGGAGCGGTGCATTATGGGCAGCTATCCCACAGAGCACCTCTTCCCATTATGGCGCTGTAGCTTCTGCAAAGGGGGCAGGGAGGTGCGGGTCATTCTGGGTCCTGTCCCGTTGCCCCGTGATGCATCGCTTCACATCCCAGCAATCCCTGTGCTTCTGTCCACATTTGGCACCATCTTTCAACATTTTTTGTACTGCGCGCTCTGTCTTCCCTTTCGGTCTGAGGGAATGGATCCCGAACAGCTGAGGAACATGCTGATGGGTTTCGCAAGCACGTCACGAATTACAGTCGAGTTACTCCTTAAGCTACAAACTGACAGTGAGAAATCTGACAATGATGTCAACTCGCATAAAGCATACCACACGAGACTGCTTGTGGCATTCACGGACATGCTCATGACAGTGGAACGCCGCTTTTGGGCTCGGGAAACAAGCACTGAGTGGTGGGATCACATCGTCATGCAAAGTCTGGGATGACAAGCAATGGCTGCAGAACTTTTGGATGAAAAAAGCCACTTTCATGGGACTGTGTGCTGAGCTCGCCCCCACCCTGCGGCGGAAGGACACAAGATTGAGAGCTGCCCTGCAAGAGGAGAAGCAGGTGGCTATTGCAATCTGGAAGCTGGCCACTCCAGACAACTACCGATAGGTCGCTAACCACTTTGGAGTGGGAAAATCGACCGTTGGAATCGTGCTGATGCAAATTTGCAGGGTCATTAATTGCATCCTGCTCAGAAGAACCGTGACTCTGGGTAACGTGCAGGACATTGTGGCTGGCTTTCCACAAATGGGTTTCCCTAACTGCAGAGGGGCGATAGATGGGACACATATTCCAATTCTGGCAACAGCCCACCTAGCCTCCGAGTACATTGATCGGAAGGGGTATTTCTCTATGGTTCCCCAGGCGCTTGTGGATCACCGTGGGCGTTTCATTGACATTAACTCAGGTTGGTCCGGAAAGATGCATGATGCACGCATCTTTCGGAACACAGGCCTGTTCAGGAAACTGCAAGCCGGGACTTTCTTCCTAGACCAGAAGATCACCATAGGGGAAGTCGAAATGCCCATTGTGATCCTTGGAGACCCTGCTTACCCTTTAATGCCGTGGCTCATGAAACCCTACACAGGGAGCCTTGACAGCAGCAAGGAGCGGTTCAACAACAGGCTGAGTCAGTGCAGAATGACTGTGTGTGCTTTTCACCGTTTAAAGGGCTGCTGACACTGTCTGTATGGGAAGCTGGACCTAGCCGATGACAACATTCCCACGCTTATATCCACATGCTGTACCCTCCATAACATTTGTGAAGAAAAGGGTGAAAGATTCACTCAGGCATGGACCTTGGACGTTCAACACCTGGAGGCTGAATTTGAACAGCCAGAGAGCAGGGCTATTAAGGTGGGGAACGGGACAATCACAGATTTGCGTATGTCCTGTTATCATACTCAGCCTTCCTGTCTGGAGTGCCTTGCAATGAGTGCTGCACTTCAGGCTGGCTAAAATGCGTGGTGATGAGGTTGAGTGCAGTGGGTAAGGGTTGTAGTTTCAGGGCTGGGTGGTGAAGCTACAGGTGTTGGAAGCAGCTGGTGGTGATAAGAACCTGGATGTTGTGAAAAGTGGGTTGGCGGTGACATGGGGGCACAAGAGAAAGAGTTTTGGGACAAGGGCTGCGGGGGAGGCGGGCGCAGAAGTGCTCCGCCTACATTGCTATGAGCGCCTGTACTGAGTCCACTTGATGCTCCATGATGCTTAGCAGCTGCTCCGTGCTTTGGTGCCAGCGATCCTCATTCTGCTGGCGGACCCTCCTTTCACTATCCCGCCACTCCTGCACTTTTTGATTTTCATTAAGGGACTGCTGCATTACTTCATGCAGCATGTCCTCTTTGCTTCTACACATCTGCTTCCTGATTCTTTGGAGTCTTTCGACCGTTGATAACAAGGACGGCTGGGATCTCAAGGTTGCATCTGCAAAGCCAAAATACAACACTTAACAGAGGCAGCATCATTCACACTAGTCAGAGCAATGATTCGGCCATACTTAAAGACAAGTCCAGTGTACAAAATAGCAGAAATTGCCCATCCCAAAGCAAGCACACATAACCCACAGGAGCCCCAAAATAGTGAGTAAGCACAGGGGCAAGGGGGACTGATTGTTTCACGGCTGTACTGTCCTCTGGGGTTCTGTGCCTTGGGGAGAGCCAATATCTACTGAACACTGTCCCCACATTTTCCACAGGATGAGTTCGTCCTAGAAGACATCTCACTGCTGAGGGTGACCTGGGAAGCAAGGGAGGATCTTCTACTACAATGCGGCTTCCGCCCTGGCCCATATGCAGCTTGCCTGTATGCAGCAATGGTCCCCCCGCCCGTCATGGCACAGTGGCACGGACATGTTAGCCTTACTGGGACAAAGAGCACAGTAGCTCTGCCAAGGAACCTGCGCAAGCGGATTGCCCAGCTTTTGCATGAGACCTTTGAAGAGACCACTGAGGCCGATTACCGCGATGTGAGACAGCACATCAACGCTCGATTCCGCATCTAGGCATGCATGCAGCTCTAACCCTCCTTGCTCCAAGAGCCCACACCGAACAACTTCCCTCCCAAAATAAAAGCCACTTACCGGGCACCTCCTCTGGTGTTTGTTCTTCCCCAAGCACCATCGGCTGCGACTGTCTACCTTGCTCCTGGCTTGAAAACAGCTCCTGACTGCATGAATCTAGGGTTGCCGGGCTGTCTCCCTCCTCCTCAGCACCTTCACTCCCGCTTTCCTCCTCCTCCTGCCTCGTTGAACTGGGCTCTGAAGTGTCCACGGTGCTCTTCGGAGTGGAAGTGGGGTCGCCCTCAAGTATTGCGTCCAGCTCTTTGAAGAAACGGCAGGTCGTGGGTGCAGCACCGGAGCAGCAGCTTGCCTCGCATGCTTTGCAGTACGCATTCCGCAGCTCCTTCACTTTAACGCTGCACTGCCGTGCGTCCCAGTCATTGCCCCTTTCCATCATGTTCCTTGATATCTGCCCGAAGGTATCGTAATTCCTACAGCTGGAGTGCAGCTGGGACTGGACAGCTTCCTCCCCCCAAACACTGATGAGGTCCAGCACCTCGCCATTGCTCCATACTGGGGATCGCCTGGCGCGTGTAGGCATGGTCACCTGGAAAGATTTGCTGAGAGCACTCCATGCCTGGCTGAGCAAGCGTTATGCTTCTCGTGGAGGTGGATTACCAGGAGCGCTCCAGCCATGGAGTCCGGGCGCTCTACGTGCCTTGCCAGTGTGGACGCGTCATGAATTAGGGTGCCCGGGCCTGCTTTAATGTGCTCTAACTCGCAAATGTAGCCAAGCCCTTAAATTCCCACTGCACTTTCAATTGGATATAGGGTGACCAGACAGCAAGTGTGAAAAATCAGGACAATGGGTGGGGAGTAATAGGCACCTATATAAAACAAAGCCCTGAATATCAGGACCGTCCCTATAAAATCGGGACATCTGGTCACCCTAATAGGATACCAGATTGTTCTTAACTGTTGTGCGGAGTTGCTCTGTGACGTAAAACAGCTGCTGTGTCCCACCTTCAGAGGCTGCTGTATTTCAGCGGTAGCTGAAATGATCCCTTGCCAACCACAGAAGGGAGCTGGTGAGGCAGCTGTGAACTCTGTTCCTGCTTCTTCCACTGAGTTGCTGAGTGATCATATAAGCAAGTCACTTACCCTCTCTGAGCCCCAGTTGCTGCATCTGTAAAAGGGATCTATTCTCAGGGGAATTAGTAGGCTTAATTATGGTTTGTGTGAAAAGGGTTCTGAGGAACTCTGATGAAAAGTGCCACAGAAGTGTGCAGAGTACTAATATTCTTTTAGAGTCTGAAACAAAGCCCTTTGAAGTCAATGGAAAAGTTTCTATTCACTTCAATGGGCTTTGAATCAGAGCTTAAGCCTTCACTTATTCGGTTGCACACACTTACTACTTCTTTTACTCAGTTTCAATGTCATAATCTAGTTATAGCCTGAGAATTCCAAGGGGAAAAAAATTATTCCAATCAAAGTGTTGGGGTTGTTTAAGTTTGTAGAAATTAGAATTCCAAACGTTGTCTTTGAATTTAGCAGTGACTTTATAACACAGTAGTATCCAAAAACCGCAGCAAAAATCAGACCCCACTGGGTTGGTCACTGTACAAATATAAAATAAAAAATAGCATCTACCCCCCAATGAATTTACAATCTAAATAACAGAGGTCTACTGTCACTCTGAGCTGGCTAGGCATGAACAGGTTAAACTTCTAAAGGTGCAAGATGGATTTCTTTTTGCACCATCTGAAAAAAAAAAAAACGGTCACAGACAGTTAGCCACATTAGAGGAGTACTAAGGAGCACATCTGCAAGCTAAGCATACATACCTTCTGCCTGCCTGCTTGTCCATACCACAGCCCCTCTTTGTGCAGTCACAGAAGATTCCACAAGTGCTGACTTTTGAATCCCCGTTACAAACAAAGGTTTCAGGAGGAAGCAAAAACCCTCCATCAGCCAGGTAGGTCTAATATGTTTATTGTTTTACCCAAACAAACCCTGGGTTCCAAAGTTAGAGAAAGCTTTGAGAAATGTTATCTACATGCTTCAGTAGTTGGCTGGTTTAGACTAGAGCTGTCTGGGGGCGTCCAGATGGGAATTTGATCCTAAAGAATTTAGGAGCCACATTTGCTTCTCAGTCTACAAGTCTTGGGTGTGTGCTGTGGGGAGTTAGCCCCAGCTCCTTCAGAAGGCCCTGGGTTAATCTTTTCTAAAGAAAATGCTGCAATGGCAGAATCATCAGAGAGGAAAATAAATGTAATCTTGCAAAGTAACTTTTAATCCCTGCACTAAGCACCTGTGTTCCTGCCAAGATACCAGTGATTACAGACTGATGGGAGACTTCAAGAAACAGCAGAGGGAGCCTTTACAAATTAAGACTCAATGTTACCCTGGGATCTAATCTCTTAGAGAGTCAGCAGTCTAACATTCTAATAAAAGCTATTCAAATAGCAAATAAAGTGCTTTGCAAATCTGTTTGTGACTAGAAGCTGAGTTAGTTCACTAGATTCATGGGGTCATATCATTCATTACTTGCAATTTAGTATCCAGACAGCTACCAGGTATTTGTGAAAACAGCTGTGGGTACTAAACGTTTTATGAATTTTAGCCAAATGATTATATATGTGAAAATTCATATTAAATAGCGATGTTTGTTATTCATTATCCTCCTGTTTAAATTGCTTCAGTCATCCAATTGGAGAGCAGAAACATTATCATGTGACTTAGGTGCCCAATCAAACAGCATTTATAGTCAAAGAGGACACAGTTAAGGGAAAAAAAGAGTTATCTGAAAACTATACATCCCAAGCTTTTCAATGGCTATTTCTGAAAAAACAAAGACATTTTTGCTGGACATGTTGGTAACACAGGCTCCCCACTAGGTTCTAACACAATCCCCACAACACGATTTTAAAGGTGCAAATCTGTATCTAGTAGGCACGACGGGAGGTTTCAAATCATTTTAGCCAACTCAGTTTTAAAAAGCACCTTTATTCTTTATCCTCATGTAGACAGACTTCTATTTGAATCCCTCCACTCATTCTCCCTTCTCAATCACATCAAATTCAAGCTTCTTGTTACCACTTTCTATACCCTACACAGTATTGCCAGTCCCAAGCATTCAAAAATCATGACTCAAGCCCCAAAAATGCATAAGATTTTAAAACATAATATATTCAAGGTTCTTTTTATTTCTCTTCTGGCTTTTGAGCCTTTAGCGTGCACACAGATCACGCTCTCACAATTTTCTTGCGACTATAAGGGCTACAAACTTATTTTTTCTTTTAAAATGAAAAATGAGATTCTCATCAAACCACCTGTCGTGGAGCTGGGGCTTTAATAAAAATCCTAGATAGCATGAAAATCATAAGATTTGGCAACACTGCCTACATAACTCTGCCCCACCCCCCTTAGTTGCCCTTGTCTCTTATAGTTAAGGCTAAGATTTTGTCAGGGATATTTTTAGTAAAAGTCACAGACAGGTCACGGGCAGTATAGAAAATTTCACGGAAGCCCGTGACCTGTCCCTGACTTTTACTAAAAATATCCCTGACAAAATGGGGAGCCCAGCTGCGGGGGCTGCACCAAGCTGCAGGGGCTGCCTCAAGCTCTGGATGCCCACACTACCTGTGGGGACTCAGAGCTCCAGGGTTCCCAGCCTCAGAGCTCCGGGGTACCCCCGCCACCTGCGGAGCTCTGAAGGACCCCCGGAGCCCACGGCAGCTCAGAGCTGGGAGGCCCTCACCCCCCGTGTCGGCCAGGAGCTGCGGGAGCTCCACTGCGGCTAGGAGCTGTGGCCCCACCTCCGCCGCAAGTGGCAGGGAGCTCTGGGGGGGCCCAACTGCCTGTGTTGGATGGGAGCTGCGGGGGTGCCCCGCTGCCCATAGAGGCCAGGAGCTGTGGCGCCGCCACCCACGGCAGCTTAGATCTGCAGCACCGCTGCCCATGGCAGCTGGGAAGTCCGTGGGGCCCCCGGCACCTGTGGCCACATGGAGTTGCAGGGTCTCCCCGTCACCTGCTGAGGCCAGGAGCTGTGGCCTCACTGCCCATGGCAGCTGGAAACTCCGGGGGACCCTGGCACCCACAGTCGCAGGGAGCAGCAGGGGGACCCAGCAGCTTTCGGCCAACAAGGCTGAATTCATGGAGGTTGCTGGAAGTTAAGGATTCTGTGACTTCAGCGACCACCATGAAAAAATTATAGCCTTAGTTATAGTGTCCTTCCCCCCTCATCTTGTGCTCCACCTGTGGTGCCAGGACAAATGCTCATTTGTCCATTTCCCCCCGCAATCATCTTCTACCTTGCCCCCTACCCAGGGAACACATCCATAGAACACTCCTGACCCATCACCCTCTCTTCTTATAAGAAACCTTTCTCTCCTTTACTCATTAAACCACTCACTTATGCAGAGTGCAAGTGTCTAATGTTGGCAGTGAGGGGTGTGAGATCTCTGGAATTTAAGCTAGTAATTGCTGTTGGGAGATGACAATGGATAAGGGAAATTAAGTAGGTTTATTTAACAAAATAATTTGTAACCTACAAGTTTTGTTTCTGTCAAGGTTTGTGCCTATCATCACCTCGATCAATCTACCTGTGTTCTCCATGTCCACTGAAGGTAGGACAAGAAGTAATGGGCTTAATCTGCAGCAAGGGAGATTTAGGTTAGATATTAAGAATATCTTTCTATCTACAAGGGTAGCAAAGCTCTGGAATAGTCTTCCAAGAGAGTTTGTGGAATTCCCATCACTGGCGGTTTTTAAGAACAGGTTACATAAATACCTGTCAGGGATGGTCTACATATATTTGATCCTGCCTCAGTGCAGGGGTCAGGCCTTGATGATTTCTCGTCCCTTCCAGCCCTACATTTCTATGATTCTATGACTGAATAGCACAATCCTGTTATGACAAAAGGATGCTGCAAATAAACTGGTCAGTCTTTTCCATCTCTAATTTCTCTGATCCCCAGAGGTAAATGGAAGAATGGACCCTTCAGTGTTATTTTCCAACATGTTTTGTAAATTTATACATTGTTTTAAACTGAGGTTTTAGAATAAAGAAAGCAAATGCAAAACATTCCATTAGAACCTGTCTCAAAGAAGCAGGTGGTGAATGACAAAGGCAAATAACAAATACAAACAACAAAGAAATTGAGCATAATATGAAAACAAACAAAAAACATCTTGGGATTTTCAAACCAAACAGAAGGTGATTAGCTACTGATACAGTGGGTCAAATTCCTCCCTGAACTACTATGACCTCATCCTCTAGGACCTTCATAACACCCACATGGTGACATTAAATCTGACATGAATTTGGCCCATACATTTAAATAAATGTTACAGTATTTTTATTGCGAATTCTCAAATTTCTCAATGTTCAACTGGATTTTCACTGAGAAATATTACAGTACATCAGGTCTTGTGTGTGTATGGAGAACAGAGTCATTTTTGGACCGCCTGGTCTTAAATGTTTCCTCACTCGCAGACTCCAGATTATTGAATAGGGCTTGTGGATTACAATTCACAGCCCAATCATTTTATTTATTCTGCCACAAGTATCTTTCTGATGCCTGGATGGGCCAGTATCATGTTTATGCCAAGTTCAGTCCATATTCTAAACAATATGACTAGGGGGAAGAAGGAAAAACGTACAAAACTGGATTTTCCCACCAGCATATTGGTCTTTAAGTTTTTGTAACCCAGACCAGGGGTTCTTAACCTTTTTCTTTCTGAAACCTCCCCCCATGTTATAAAACCTCCACGGCCACAACAACTATTTTTCTGCATATAAAAACCAGCGCTAGCGTTAGGGGGTAGCAAGCAGGGCAGTTGTCCGGGACCCCATGAAGCTAAGCTGCTCAGGCTTTGGCATAAGCTCCAGATGGCAGGGCTGAGGGTAAGGGCTTCAGCCCTGCGCAGCTGGACTTTAGCTTTCTGCCCTGGGCCCCAGTGAGTCTAACACCGGCCCTGGTTGGCAGACCCCCTGAAACCTGCTTGTGGCCCCCCCACAAGAACTGCTGACCCAGACTACATGGATTTTCCTTGTGCTCTGCCCCCTTCCCTGCTCACAGCATGTACACCAGGGGTCGACAACCTTTCAGAGGTAGTGTGCCGAGTCTTCATTTATTCACTCTAATTTAAGGTTTTGCGTGCCAGTAACATATTTTAACGTTTTTAGAAGGTCTCTTTCTATAAGTCTATAATATATAACTGAACTATTGTTTCCCTGGTGAAAACAGAACTATTGTTGTATGTAAAGTAAATAAGGTTTTTAAAATGTTTAAGAAGCTTCATTTAAAATTAAATTAAAATAGAGCCCCCCAGACCAGTGGCCAGGACCCTGGCAGTGTGAGCGCCACTGAAAATCAGCTTGCGTGCCGCCTTCGGCACCTGTGCCATAGGTTGCCTACCCCGATGTACACTGTGCAAAATAGGACAAGGAAAATAAACCAGTCTCTGTGGCATCCAGAGTGTACTAGGAGCTTCAAGGAGAGAAATGGAGAGGAGATACCCGTTCCGCCTGGCCAAGAGTGCAGCCTACAGTGTGATATCTTCACGAACACTACCCTGGGGAAACTAAGGCACAAAGGCAGCAAAGTGACTTGCCCCCAGTCACAGAATAGGTCAGCATCAGAGCCAGACGCAGAGCCCAGAGCAGACCGAACCGCCCTGCCTCCGGAACAATGCACGCTGCGATCTGGAGCTGGGAGGCGGTCCAGCAGCCATTCCTGCCCCTGACATGATGTTGACAAACACATGGAGGGATCCCCCCATTTACCCACCCCCATGCCCTGGCGCGTCTCCCGCGCCCAGGTCGGTCTGCAGCCTCCCTCCTCTCCCATCTCACGGCTTTCACCAGACCTCTGCTCTCATCTAACGAGCCTGCAGCCTAACCCTTCACACCCCAGCTCCGACAACTCCCCTACCTGAAACCCACTCTGCGGCGGCCACGGCAAATCGGCAACGTACTCGGGCTCAGGCAGCTGCTGGGAAATGTAGTTCCCTCCGCTGGACAGTTCCCTATTGGGGGATTGGCGCTAACGAGAGAGAAAACTCTAGTTCCCAGAAGGGATGTGATTCCAAGTGTCTCTTTAAAAGCAATCCCGGCTGGCAGGCAGTGTAGATGCAGAATGGTTCTGCTATAGGGTCTATAGGGATTGGGGATATGAACAGGTAGGGGAAAGAGTCCCCTCTTTATTAACATTTGAAATACCAGCAGTAATTAAATACAACAAAACCTGACCTCAGCAACCAACCGAGCAACAGGCTGAGATTAGTTACTTAGTATAGATGGTGTCCATTTAAAGATCAAACTAACAGCTCAGGGAAGGCCTGGTTCTCCCACCTTTACCCACAAATGTGGTTTTTGCTCAAGTGAGTAGTGCCAATCAAAGGAGTAAATATTACTTAACATATGCAAAAGTTATGGAGTCAAATCCAGAGTTACTATCCAAACACCAAATTCAACCTATGAATACATTTTAAGGAAATATTTTATTTATGCTCAGCCTGGTTAAATTATAGAACAACTTGAAACTACATCTCGGAGAAGCTGATGTAGTGAACCATGATAGAGTAGTTAGCACTAGGTACAAAAAAAACAGGACACCTGGGATGATCCTGAGCCCATAAAACTGGACAGTTGGGAGTGTGTACTGAGCACCCTTTCAGATTTCCCAGGGCTGCTATGTTAAAAAAAAGGATGATTCTGGGAAAACCTGAACAGGTGGCAACCCTTGTTAGAGTCCAGCAAATAAATTCATAACAAATTTATTTTGCAGGAGATTCAGGTGGAGAGAGGAGATTTCTGTAGGTTGTGATTTACTCAGCGTAATTTGTTTTTCAAAATGCACCAAATAATTTCTGTGACTAATTCTTGGTCTATAGCTCACCTATATTGTTGATATTCAAAATGCAAACTTTTAATTGAACACATGGGTCACATGGTATGTTTCTATTCTCCGACTGGGCACGACTCTGAGAATCAGGTTTCTGGTTCAGATAGTCATGATTACTAATTCAGAATCTGCCTTTCTTGAACATTCTGCATTATTCACCCTTTCAGTGAACAGTCTCCCCCCATTCCCTCTGTTATACTTGTTACCTAGTAAGTTCACAGAAAAAGGGTCACAAATGCAGTCAAATATTCAGAGGGGTATATTTTTTTTTACAATATTCACTCAGTTCTGGCATAATTCCTTATTTAGACCTTAATAGTTCTTATATTGCACTTTTCATTTGTAGATCTCAAAGCATTTTACAAGACTGAGTAAATATCATTACTCCATTTTATAGGTGAGGAAACTGAGGTATAGAATTGACATGGCTTGTCCAAGGTCACACAGTTGCCTAACTGATCGCCTTGACATTGTTTAAAGCATGCCTGATATGGTTTTCTGTATCTTTTTTTTTTCAGATACTGATAGTACCATGACGCAATCACCAGACATAATGTCTCTGCAGATGATATCCACTATTAATAATTCATCCTTGATTCAGCCAGGCTTTTCTCTGCTGAATTTTGATGGGCAGGTGTTTTTTTTTGGACAGAAAGGCTGGCCAAAGAGATCTTGCCCCACTGGAGTTTTTCTCCTTGACTTAAAAAAAAATGAACTCAAATTGAAGCCTGCATTTTTCTCTAAGGATTCCTGCTATCTTCCCCCTCTCCGTTACCCTGCTGTCTGCCCTCTCAGGGGCAGAACAGAGTCTGAGAAATGCCATTATGTCATCCATGGTGGGAAAACACCAAACAATGAACTATCTGATAAGATTTATGTTATGGGTATAGTATGCAAACCTGGCAAGAAAATCACCTTTAAATGCACGGAGAAAGAGTTAGTTGGGGATGTTCCTGAAGCCAGATATGGCCATACCATTAATGTAGTTCATAGCCGAGGTAAAAGCATGAGTGTTATATTTGGGGGTAGGTCATATATCCCTCTTGGACAAAGAACCACAGAAAAATGGAATAGTGTAGTAGACTGTATGCCCCATGTGTTTTTGGTTGATTTTGAGTTTGGATGCTGTACCTCATACATCCTTCCAGAGCTTCAGGATGGACTTTCTTTCCATGTCTCCATTGCCAGAAATGATACCATCTACATCCTAGGGGGTCATTCTCTTGAAAATAACATCAGACCCCCCAACCTATACAGGCTAAAAATTGACCTGCCACTAGGCAGCCCAGCTGTGAGCTGCACCATCTTGCCTGGGGGGCTCTCTGTCTCCAGTCCTCTTGTGACTCAGACTGGCGATAAAGAGTTTGTCATGGTTGGGGGCTACCAGTGTGACAACCAGAAGAGGATGTTTTGTAATACAATCACTTTAGAAGATAACAACATAGAGATTGTGGAAAGGGAGACCCCAGACTGGACACCAGATATTAAACACTGCAAGATATGGTTTGGTAGTGATATGGGTAATGGGGCCATATTGCTTGGTATACCAGGGGACAACAGGCAACTAATTTCAGATGCAAACTACTTTTACATTTTGAGATGTGGAGGAACAAGAGAAGATGACGAGGAGGCGGCACAAACTTGCAGTCAGACATCTACAGAAGACCCAGGGGACTCCACTCCGTTTGAAGATTCAGAGGAGTTCTGTTTTAGTGCCGAAGCCAATTGTTTTGACGATGATGATATTGACACCTATAATGAAGATGATGAAGAAGATGAATCAGAAACAGGCTACTGGATCACCTGCTCTGCCAACTGTGACATTGACATCAACACTTGGGTCCCTTTCTATTCGACTGAACTGAACAAGCCAGCTATGATCTACTGTTCCAATGGAGATGGCCATTGGGTCCATGCTCAGTGTATGGATCTGTCTGAGGGCATGCTCATACGTCTTTCAGAGGCAAATGTCAAGTACTTCTGCAATGAGCATGTTGATCTTGCTAGAGGGCTGCAAACACCGAAGAAGGTTCTGCCTGTGAAAAAACAACCCATGAAACCACTGCGCAGAAAAACATCCATGAAGTTAGCAACTCCAGTAAAAAAATCTTTTCTTCGGAGGTTATTTGAGTAGATTTGAGCTAATGATTAAGGTTCAGCTAGGATTAAATGAAGAAATCACAAACCAAGGATAGTTAATGATGATTGAAACAGAATATTAGAGCTCCTAGTGTTTTATTTTATTAATTTTAATTATTAGATTGTTTCAGTTTAATGTAGTTCACAAATAAATGTTTATTATGTGTATTGTAGTAGCTTTCAGTGGTCCCAATTAAGATTAGTGCCCCATTGTGCTGGGCACTATACAAACACATAGGATCATATTTAGACAGCCTTCCTCAAATAGAATAGTACAATTATGTCATAAATATCCCGATTGACTTTACAGAAACTATTTGAAGAGTAAGGCACTACCCTATGTGAATAATGATGTAGATTCTGATCCATAGGAAGCACAGTGTTACCCATTTTGCTTTTGCAAATCTATCTACTCAATCAATAGAACTAGAAATATCAAGTCTAATTCATGATTGCATTGCTCCAGTTTTACATTGGTCTAATGAATTAAAATCAGGTGACTTAAACTGATGTTAAATTGGAGTAAAGCCATGTTAGTTCAGGCACATTGTATCAAAAATATGAAGGCAGTTTTCAAAGGGGCTCTCTAACTTGGGAAGCCTCTATTTTGGGGTGATTAATTTTGGACCTAATTTTGATTTTGAGAGGTGCCGGGCAGCCACTGATCAGCGCCAGCTGGAGTTGTGGAAGCTCAGCTCATCAGAAAATCAGGCCATTTATTTAGGTGCCGAAATACTTGTTTTGTTTTCATTTTTCAAGGTCTCATGGACAGGCCCTCCCCATGTAAGAAAGATCAATTTGTTCAGCCTGCCATTTGTGTTTGTATTTTGAAAAGTATAATGAACTAATAAAGTTTATAATAAAAATGGCCTTTACCTTTGTTTCCACCTATTATGTGGGTAGCTAAGTACTGTGAATCTCAGGTTGAAATAGCTCTGTCTTCATTTGCAAACAATGACTATAACTGGTATAGTATATATGTCTGAGATGCCTATGTGAAGTCTGATAAAGAGCCTGATTCTGCAGCCGCTTCTTGCCCAGAATTCCCATTGACTTCAAAAAGAGTTCCTCACATTGAACAGGACTTTTATCATTTCCCTTGGGTCCACTGCTACCCTGCTATTTCTTTACCCTGCCCCCTGCCATGGGGTGACTCTGCAGGTGTGAAAGTATTGAAATGTAGACTGTAGCTCATAGTGGTTCATTTTGCCAATGGGCCATTGTGAGGGGTGGAAACTAATACCGTTGTGTGCTCAAAGCAGAATGAATTCAGATGGCAAAAGTCACTGTCAAGGTTGACTGGCCCAATATTTTATTAACTTTTTGTGATGTCTTGGATTACCTGTTTGTAAAGTCCCTGTAAGTCTTAAATTTATTTTATTTTACTTTTGTTACTGTATCAATTCACTTAAAAAAATTAATATAATCAGATCAACACTTGTGAGCCTACGATACTAGAGCAGTGTGTTCATAGTTCAACTCACATGCCTGGCCCTTGGATAAAAAAGAAAAACAACATGAGCAGAACAGTACTCTTGAGCAACTTGTGCAGCTCTGGTCACGTGCAACCCTTGCAAACCAGTATATGTAGTCAAACATTCCTGAGCAACCCTAATAGTCACCCAGGAATGCTCACAGCACCACACTCATGTCCAATCCTGCAATAACAATCAGTATGCACATAAGCAATAGAGGAAAACAAAGATCTACAATAAACCAATGCCAGTTTCCAGCTTTTAAGTGTGTTGGGGGCTGCAGTGCAGAAACTCAGAAGTGAGTCAACCTGATTCTCCTCTCACACTAATTTTACACTAGTGTAAGTCCATTGGCTTCAATGATGTTACTCCTTTTTCATGCCAACATAAATGAGAGCAGAATCAAGCTCAATATATTGTTCCAAAGAACATGAAATATATCCCTTAAAGTTGGTAGAAATTTGGCTGCCAAGATCCATATTCTGTAGGGCAGATTCTACTCTGCTAAGGCCACACTATTCTGGAGACATAAAGAGCCAGAAACAATCTCCAGGGACTAACTCTAGCACATAGAGTGGCATAGGTGACTTTTGCCACACTGCCACCATCACATCCTGCAGCATGAGATCACATCAGAGGAATGATTAATGGTAGGAGGGGTCATGGCCAAAGTCCTCTGTGCTCAGGCTATTCTGAACTACATAGCAGCCCATTGATAGACATGAAGAGGCTTCAATATGTTAGAATAGCCCCTGTGGTTGCTGAAATTTACACTGGGGTCTACATCAGCTTCCAAAGCACTATATAATATGGAAGACTAGAATCTGCCAGGCACAAAAAATGGCTTACAGCCACCTTTTGTCTAGTCACCGCCCTGTGCCCCTCCACTCCCGGGATGTGCCTTCTGAGAAAAATAGCACAGAAGCTGGCCTTATCACTTGTCCAGCCAGGGGCCCAGTCCATTGTACTAATAAATTGTATATTTGTGTTGCCTTTTTAAAATATGCATTTATTTCAAATAGAGAAGAAAATTGCTAAGTGAAACCATGAGTCCAGCTTTGATGTTAGAGGAAGCTTAACTGGTATCAAATCAGAAATCAGAAAATACAATTACTGCAGGAGAAGGAAGTCATAAGCAGTATAAAATATAATATCCCAGATGGACTGAAATAAGAGATCAGTGGTCATTAGTCACTATTGTGAAGATGCTTAACATAGCATTCAAGATTAGAGAATATACCGTATATACGCGTTCATAAGCCGAATATTTTTGGTAAAAAAGTGACGCATCAAAGAGTGGGGGTCGGGTTATAAATGGGTCTACACCAAAATTTGATGATTTTAAACTCTATGGAATCGTTGAATTGAATATCTAATACATTGTCGTTTTGTTTACCCCTCAGCTCCCATTGGCTGGGAATGGCGAACCAAACCACAGGGAGCTGAGGGGCTCCATGCCTGCGGACACTCCAAGTAAACAAAACATCCTGACCCGCCAGTGGCTTACCCTGTTGGGCCGGTAGCCAAAGTTTTCCAACCCCTAAAATATAGGGTCAGCTTATGAAAAGGTCATACAGTTTTTGCTGTTTTACCTATCCATTTTGGGGGGCCAGCTTATAAACGAACGGGCTAATGAACGAGTATATATGGTAATTGATTTTGTGCTGTCTCCAATGCCACTGGAAGGCAGATGTGTGCTGTGAAAAAGTGCTGATTGGTTCCAAAAGATGGATAATCAATAGAAAGTATTCCTTTTTCATAGAGGGTTGGTTAAGAAGATAAAATGTAGCAGATATTAATGTATGGGTAAGGAAACCTCTTTCACATCTGCATCTATCTGTCTTGTTTTGTAACAAGTATGGGCAATATCATGATCTCCAATCTCATTTTAGGGATATGATTTTGCTATTGGCTTTCAAAAGACTCATTCATGGATTTTAATGTTTATAAAAGGGACCTGGAGTCTGACATGTCTTCTATCTATAGAACAGGTACAGCGTAAATAGTGGTAGTGCAAGCTTCCAAGGCACATCTCTCTGCTTTACACATCTTCTGTAAAGAATCCATGTGTTACAGACAAAACAATAAGGCATAGTTTTTAAAAAATGACTAGTGATTATGGGTACCTCCACTATTGGGTACCTAACTTGAGACATTTAAGAAAGATGTGGACAAATTGGAGAGGGGCCAGAGGGAGCAACAAAAATGATAAAAGGATTAGAAAACTTGATCTATGGGGAAAGATTAAAAACACTGGGCATGTTTAGTCTTGAGAAAAGAAGACTGAGGGGGGACCTGATAACAGTCTTCAAATATGTTAAGGGCTGTTATAAAGAAGATGATGATCGATTGTTCTCTGTGTCCATTGAAGGTAGGACAAGAAGTAATGGGCTTAATCTGCAGCAAGGGAGATATTAGATATTAGGAAAAACTTTCCAACTATAATGATATTTAAACTCCGGAATAGGCTTCTAAGGGAGGTTGCGGAATCCCTGCCATTGGAGGCTTTTAAGAACAGGTTGGACAAACTCCTCTCAAGGATGGTCTAGGTTTACTTGGTCCTGCCTCAGCACAGGGGAGCTGGACTAGATGGCCTCTCAAAGTTCCTTCCAGCCCTACATTTCTATGACTCTATTATTTTTTAAAGGGAACTGACTTCTGAGAAATTGCTAAGCACCAGCCCTCTGAAAATCAGGCCCCATTGCCAGGGCCGGCTTTGGCTTTTTTGCCGCCCCAGGCAAAAAAGCCGCCAGCCGCCCCGGGGGGAGGGCGGCGAGCCCCGGCGGGGGATCCACTCTCCCCCCGGCGGCCGGAGCCCTGGGAGGAACGCGGCGAGCCCCGGCCGGGGCTTCGCTCTCCCCCCGGCGGCCAGAGCGCAGGGGGGCAGGGCGGCGAGAGGGCAGCGAGCGCCGGGGGGAGGGCGCCGGGGGGGGAGGGCGGCCAGAGCGCCGGGGGGGGGAGGGCGGCGAGCCCGGCCGTGGCCCCGCTCTCCCCGGGGGCCGGAGCGCCGCGCCGCCCCCCTCCAGGTGCCGCCCCAAGCACAAGCTTGGTGGGCTGGTGCCTGGAGCCGGCCCTGCCCATTGCCATTAAGGCATCTCAGTTTGGGGCTCAAAAATTGAGGCTCCCAAACTCCCTAGTCACTTTTTGATAAATATAGGCTCCAATTAGTTTATAAACCTCCATCTCTGACACACACATATATCTGTTGGGCGGGGTGGGGAGGCGGACACACAGAACTCTATACCACGTGAGCCAATAAACTTCTTTACCTCATAGCAGTAGTAGGTATCTTAGCCTGTTTGTGGTATACTCAAACACAAAGCTAGCATGTTACACTGTCACAATGACTACCTTTTGGGGTGAAAAGGTAGTTCAAACTCCAAGCATCTTCATTTCTTGGTCCCTCTCCTGAGACTGCCAAGGGGGCCAATTACTGCTTTCTGAATGCTGTAGTTTTAAGATGTTGATATTTGTATGATGTAGACACTACTAAGAACAATTTGGCCTGATTTCAATGGTAATAAGCACCAGAGTTGTTGGGAGCTGCTGGAGCTCAAAACCTTTGCAAATCAAGTCAAATTTAATCAGGTCAGCAAACATCAACTGGTGGATTTGAACTAGTGCCCTGGAGATGAAAGGGGCTCTACCTCCTTACAAGTGCTCTTTATCCTCCAGTTCCCCTATGATTCTGATGCTATAAGTATATGTGGAAAGTGAAACCCAGACAAGGAATTAAGCTAATCCAAAATCTCAGGAGACTCATTGAGCTATGTTTTTTAACATGGCTTCAATTTTTCCACCCACCATTTTGTGTCAAATGTCAATTGAAAGTATAAAATTGAAGGTACAAAGTATAGCATTTAGATGTCTAATTACCGGATTGTACAAGAAAAGCAGATAGCTAAAAGACGAAACGTTGTCATTTGTGCTCACAAAACTGATAGAGGTTTCACATACATTTTTGAGCTATCACTGTGATGGGCACAAAAAGAGAGAGAGAGAGATTATGTATCTTGGGTGGAGTGGAGGCAATGAAAGGAGACAAGAACTAAGAGGTAGGTGAGTTATTTTTGCAATTGACTTTAAAGCCAAGGATGGCGAGCTAGAATTTGATGCAGAGGATGTGAGGAAGTCAGTGGAGAGACTTGAAGAAGGGCTGGACATGGTCAGAGCAAGGTAGATGAATTTAAACAGAGACTGGATGTCATTTCTAAATGAAGCAGTAGGAGATTCCAAGAAAAGTAAAAGAGTTTTTAACTGTGCTATGGTGCATGTAATGTCCTATGGAGTGAGGGGCTGGAGTGGGCTTTTGGGCTTCATGGGGAATCTTCATATGTGTTTGTATAACGGCTACCACAGCAGGGCCCAAATCCTGCCTGGGGCCTTTGGCTTTACTATAATGTAAATGTTGACAAATACTCATGATTTGAATGAAAGGTACTGAATAAATGCAAGATAATTATCTTTAAATTGTTTGCACAGCTAAAAAACTGTCCAAGACATACAAATCCAAAGTCGATTTCTAAGAACTTTATTTAAAACCAATTTTAAAAATAAAGAAACTGGAATACAATAAGTAAGAATAAAAACCGTAGACAAATGCTGTGTTACAATGCATTGAAAACATCTTATTCAAATTAGAAATTATGATGTAAATATCTAGGGTCTGGTTCTGAACTCCTTTATTCCAGCATAAATCAGGACTGATTCCATTAAAGTCAATGGAGATATCCTTATGAAAAAAAAATGGTGTGAGACCAGAATCAGGACCCTAGCTTGCTACACAACATTTCACAGCACAATAATTGAATATGCCTTTAATAAGTTCTTACAGAAACTCTAAACAAAGAAAAATATAGAGTATGATTGTATAAAAACAGCAAGAATTCAATACAATTTTCACAACAAGAAAACCATTGCCCACAAAGTAATCATCTGAGGTATTTATACTAATTATTAGAGTAGAAAAAATATGTTTTTGAAAGCATAAAATGAATACAAGTGTCTCCACTTATTTAAAGCCACTTCAAAATCAAACAGCTTAATGATAGATCTTTTCTCAAATATGGAGGGAAAACCCAGTGCACCTTTTAGCAGTCAAGAATCACTTGCATTCAGATGCATGCCTGTGCGTCTGTAGTATTGTTTTTCTAGTCTCTGTGTACAAAAGCTTCACTTGCAGCAGGTGTTTAGCATTTGAATTGTTTAGTTTAATGAGTTAAAACTTTCAAGCAGAAAGTCTGTTGATTTAAATAATATGACAACAACGGAAAAAAAGAGATGAAACTAAATTCAAGTTTGTTACAAAAAATAAAAATAACAATTGCCTTTCTGATGAGTGCCAGCCAAACTGTGCATAGTTGCTAGTACTTGTAATATGTCTTGCTGGCTTAATAGTGTAACTTCCACGCTGTTATTTCACAAAAGAATATGTTTAAATTCCATTGCACTCCTAAGTCCCAGTCCATGTACTGTTCAGTGTATTGAACTTCCCCAGAGTATGTGCCCAGTCTTGTAAATCCTTAAGTGCATGAGTAATCCTTACTTAGTCCTGTTGAAGTCAGTGAGTCAAAACTCACTTGCTTTTACATAAGCAGTTTGTTGAAGTCATTTTTTGATTTGAGAATTTCAGTAAAAATACGGAGATAATTTACGCAAAAGGAGCAGATTTTGGACCATTGACTTGGATGGAACTACATGTGTGAGTAAGGTGGGTGAAATTCACTCCTGTGCAGAGGGCTAGCATACACTATTTAAATCCCATTTGAACCCTACTTTAAAGACTAGTCTTAAATGTTGCATTTGCCTTATGCTGGCCCTCAGCACAGAGATGAATTTCACCATGAGTGAGGGTTGCTAGATTGGACGCTGTAGTACTGAAACGGATTCAAGTATAAAAAACATGGTATATTACAATCACAGCAAATAAACATGCAAAAAAACGGATACAACATATTTGCATGATGAAATATTTCCAAACCAAACCAAAAATATTGTTTGAGTTGGTTTCTGAATTTATTAGAAAAGTTTGCTACATTATGTAAAGAGTTAAAAAAATTGATCTGGGAAGAAAAAGAATTAAAATGATCAAAATCAGCACTATGCTATAAATGGAAAATTATACTGCAAAATATATAAAAGGCACCATTTTTTGCAGTGCTTCTGAAAAATGATTTGGAAGCATGTAAGTTCCAAAAAACCCTGTATTAAATATTGGCAACCCAAAGTTCTGTAATGCTTAAAGTTTGTTTAAGGAAATGATATGAAGTGTGAAATCTAAATTATAAAACTCTTTTATGAGAAGTAGATATTGCATCCAATAAAATCAAAATAATCAGTCAAAATAACACTAAAATATATTTAGGAATTACTAGCACTTAATTCTCCCTATAAATTGTCTATAAATGGTAAATACCAAATTCTAAAAGATACAGTATATAATCACAACTAAAAACTACTACAAAAGATAAAAACTATTAGCTCTTTACAGTTTAATTGCCAATGAGCCAAATGCAATATCAAAACAGAAAATAAAAGCAAAATTGAATTGCTTAAAAAAAACACATGTGCAGTTATTTGTGCATTTAATCCTGTGTCATGTATAATTCTCCAAATATCAAAATACCTCAGCTAATCATTGCGTAATGAGCATGCAGTGTTGGATTTTCAAAAGAGTTTAGGAGCATAACTCCCAGTCATTTAGGTACTTTTGAATTATATTTCCTGAAAAGTTTATCTGATTAATTTTGTAATTTAAATTTGGACCCCAACCAGCAAGGCACTTAAGCACGTGCTTAACTTTAAGCATCCGAGTAGTCATACTGAGTTTAATGGGACAATTCTCGTGCTTAAAATTAAGCATGTGCTTAAGTGCTTTGCCACATCAAGGTCATAAAGTATGCTATTAATTCGATTAGTATGTTCAGGAATAATTTGGTTGCCAAATTTCACCACATTTTTTAATAAATATTCAACGAATATGTTAAAATCATTTTACCCATGGTCACTATTAAAGACTGGATATTTATCACCTGTAAGAGTCAAGTTTGCTGTGCTATCTGATCTATTCCCATTATGTATATAAGGCATCTATCAATATCACTGTACAAGAAAATTGGCACCATTTTAATGATGCCCCTAGTCCAATGTAAACTGTTCTTGTGAGCTTTCTAAATATTGAAGTAATAATGCTTAGCGCTTAAATAGCTATTTCATTTTCAAAGCAGTTCACCATTATTGACTAAATAATTGTCACAACATGCCTGTAAGATAGGTAAAAACTATTTCTATTTTATAGGCATGGAAACTGTGGCAGAGAAATTAAATGACATGCTCCAGACAGCAGTGTCAATATCAGAGCCAGGATTAGAACACAATAAAAGGTTCCCTTAGTCTGTGAAATATACCCTATAGAAGAGTATAATAGCAATATACAGAACTGAGGAATCACTATAGGCCAGATCCTTGGCTGCTGAATATAAGTGTAGCTTCATTAAGGTCAATAGGGGAAATTCTGCCTCTGGAAGTCAATATGAATTGTGACATTGTCTTCATTGGATTTCACCCAGTGGAGCTAAGATGATATACACCATTTGGGATTTAATCTTGGAAGTACAGATTGCCTATTGAACAAAGTTCCTTGTGCGTGCCAGCTGTTAGCAAAGCTTGAAAGTATACAATGTACAGAGACAACAAATATTTCATTTTAAGGTCTGATTTCAAAGCTTATGCACAAGCTTGCATTATAGAACAAATTGACTAGATTATAATTATTATTTTAAAATGCTGACTAATTTTTCTCTGTGCTTGTACAGTACCTAGCACAATGAGCCCCAAACCTGATTGGTCTCTAGGCACTACCACAATATAAATGTTAAATAAAATAATAATATTTTAAACTGTTGGTGAGGTCAACCTTTGGAGCTTGAATCAATGTGTTATACAAAAAATACTGACTCTGTACTTCAGAATGGTTATCTAAATGTCTCCATGTTTTAAGAAACGAGAGGCCATCAATTAAAAAAAGAAAAACTATTCTTAAATAGTAAGTAAAATGCAATGATGCAAACAGAAAAAAAAACATCCTCACTTTCTTTGCAACTGTCATAAATCTTCTGAATCCTCTTCATTTCACACACATCACATAGTCTAAAAACATTGGGTCACTTTGGCTATTTATTAAACAATAATCTGAGACCAAAGTAAATTGACCACCTTTCTTTCCACTTTTACCTCACAAAATGGCTGGAAAATGACACCAACCAGTTACTCTGTATTACCATTTTCTGGAAACTACCATCCAGATGTTTACCAAACTCCTCTGAGTAGGGACAGATTCCCTTTAACACTCAGTGTAAAAGTGATATTTGCAGGCCTTACTGCACCCCGTCCAGGAAGACTTAATTGCAAACCCAATTCAAATGATCGTTATGTTTAGAATGCCATAGAATCAGTCATTTCTAAAGTGTTTTCCAATGCCAGAGAGTCTTCTAAACTCTGCTCTGGATCGATTGTGAAGCCCTGACTTTTCAATGTATTATGGGCATTCATGAACTTCTGCAGGTACTTAGAGGTATACAGCCAGTGGTGCTTCAAGACATCCTCCATTTCATAGCATTTTGACTGCCTGGCATTCATTTTTCGGAAACGCCTAAATAATTTGTTCCCAGATTCATTCCCTTCACTTGCCCAGGCGCCAATGGAGCCATCTCTTTCAATGATTTCAGGAACATGAGCAAGAGTTTTGTGAAAGTAATTCGTAATCTTGCCCTCATATCTGTACTTGAACTTTGTGGACAGGAGCTCAGCAAAACGTTGTGAGTTGAAGCTATACTGACACAGCAATTCTGGGCACTCTTTGGCTGGGCATGAAGACCTCCACACTGGTTTCATCTTAAGGTAAAGGTCCATCAGTTCTCTTAGGGCTTCATGCCTTTCCTCACACTTTATTAATTCACATACTGCTTCCACTGTCTCTTTGGTCATAAGCTTTCTAGCAAAGTTTCCATTCATCCTCATTATGGGCTTCAGGTTCATCTTCTTCCTAAGGTGCTTGTCAAGAGTCGACTGCCACCTCTTCCTCTCTTCTTTAGATATGTCAGGGTTCTTGTACACCTCACCTATCTCAAACTGGAATATCTTGTAGAACTCAGCCGCATTGCCAATGTCACAATGCAGTGCATCTATGGAAGGAACAGTCTCAATAAAAGGTTTGGCAGAAACACCCTTCACTCTATCACGTAACTCATCAACAGATTCATTATATGGGTTGGACCTCCATACCTCATACCGCTCCAGGTTTTCAGCATGACTTCTTGTTATGGAGTGGAGGACCAAGTTCTGAGAGGCTTCCAGGCGGGTTGCATCACAAAGGGTGCAGATGTAAGTAGAGCCTGAGGCTTCAAGGCCTTCCACTTCACGGACAAGTTTCTCATCATACCCTGTACCCCTAAAGATAAATTTGAATGTTCTGAGGATGCCTCCCATTTCAAGAAGCAGAACGCTGCTTTTCATGGTCTCTCTTTCTGCTATGAGAGGGCTCAGGATGGCTGTCAGAGTCTCATGGTCCGATTCATCGGCCAGCATAAGGCACAAGGGCTTGCAACACAGCTCTGAATTGGGCTTGACTTCTTCAAAGATCCTTACATTTTCATTACCATGAGCTATACTGATGTTCATGAGCGTGAAAGAAAATCGAACTGCCTTCTCAGGGACAGCTGGTCCACTTCCATGCTTCTCACTGACATCTCCCATCCCATCACAAGACTCCTTCACCACTACAGTGAAGGGGCCATTCAAATAGTCATCCAGGTCTTGTGCTTTCATGCCTTCCAAAATGTCTTCCTCCATGTCCATTAAGGCAGAAACCAAGGCTGCATCATATCGAAACCTCTTGGCAATCGTATCTACTGGGTAGTCATCAACTGAGTGTGGCAGCCCTGACAGCCCATCTATAATTCCCACTTCTGTATTAGTGGACACATTTTTCAAAGGGGGTTTCCACTCAAATGGATGATAACCTGGCAAGAGTGCCTTCTCAGCAGTGCGGAGAGCATGCAATGGCTGGAAGATCTGCCTCCCAGTTATAGCTTTTACAGTTCTGTACATTTTATGGTACTGGCTACAGCTGAGAAAGGTGTTGACTCGGATTGCCAGGCAAACAGCTGGGTGAAGCCCTGATCCCTTCCCCTGCATTATTGCTTCCAACTCATCTGCTTGTCTGTGTTCATTTCTTGCTCTCAGAGCCAGTAGGAACAAGGTTAGGCACACAGACTTTATATCACCTCCTTCTTCTTTCTCAGCAAAAGCTTTGACTTGAAGCTTGAGTTCTCTCAGACGATGCTTTTGCGCTCTCCTGGTCAATGAGAGTAAGTGTTGCCTCGGTCGGCCGCCTTTATTTACGTGCGTGTAAATCTCTTTCCTTTTCACCTCTTTGTGGCTGGAAAGATGATGGCAGTATTTGCCCAACAAAACCTCCTCATCACATTCTTTCACTGGGCATCGCACAGCCAGGGAATTGAGGATGTTCAGGAAGGATTTCACTGGACTCACCAGGTCCGTAGGGAAGCAAGGGTATCGGCAGGAGGGACAATAGCTGCCCATAGCTTTGAGGCACTTAAGGATGCAGGTTCTGCAGAATAAGTGACTACATGTTGTTTCCACTGGGTCTGCCAGAATATGCTCACAGACCTGGCAAGAGATGGACTTAACGAAATCTGCAGGGTAGTCAACTGCAAGAAGTTTGGTGCTAAGATGTATTTTCTTGCAGTTGGCAATCTTTTTCATAAGGTTTTTGTTGTTCACCTGTACTTGTTTTTTTACACCTTTAGTTTTTCGGGCACGTTCTGCAATGATCTTGAGCCTTTTGCCCAGCTGTAAATTGGATGGCTGGTTCTTTCTCTTGACCCCACGACGAGCAGTATAACAAACAGTGCAGTTTGGGGAGTGGGACTTCCAATCCATGGTGCTGTTCCTCGGGAAATACACTTCACATGGGGCATTGCTGAACTTTCTGTGGATGATGCTCCAGCAGTTGTGACAAAACCGAGTGGGGTGGATTGTGTCGATATCTCCTCGCACGTCAATCTTAAAAACCTTGGCAATAAGATCCGGCCAAGATGTTGCTCTTTTCTCTTTCTTTCTCAGAAGTCCCTGAGTTTCACTGTCCACTGGTCCATGCACAGGATGACTTCTCTTGTAGCGATCAGTTTTAAATGAAACTCCACAGATGCGGCAGAGCTGCTGCAGGTTTGCTTGATGAGCTGCATTCTCTTGCATTTTCAGGTTGTCAGCATCTTTTTCGAGAGCCTGCTTACTGTGATTTAAGTCTGTATCTGCCAGAAGTGGCTTTTCTGCCACTGGAACTGCCACATCCATCTGCACCATAGTGCCTTTGTCCAAAGAGGCCACCTTCTCTTTATTTGCCACTTGGTTGTCTCCAGAAGGTGCCTTTTCAAATGATCTCACTTTAAACAGCTTGAACTTCCATTCAGAAAATTTAGTATATGGGTGCTGGATTTCTTCCGGCATGGTGTGCAGGCCCATGCTTGGTGACGTCAGCACGTCCATTCTGGCGGGAACTGGATTACCTGAGGGGGAAAAAAGAGAGCACTGTAGGTAAGTGAAATACTCCAAAATGAACAATGGTGCAAATGTATGAAGCATGTGGATTTTAAGAGGCATAAGTCTACAGTCATTAATGACTGGTAGATGCTTTGACAATAAGCTGTTTCCCAAAGTCTGAAATACCATTGTAGATATAAATTATGTCACGCCAGTAAGATATCTGGACAATCACAAAGAGTAAAATTCACCCTTGTGCAGAGGGCCAGCAAAAGACCTATGCACCACTTCAGATCAATTTAAACCCGCAAATCAGGATTTAAGTGAGGCTTATGTGCTGCATAGGCTTTGTGCTGCCACTCTACTCAGAACTCAGGAGTAAATTTCACCCATATTGCAAAATAAGCAAATGTTTCCATGAAAGAAATTCCATGATTGAATTAAACAGACACAGGCTACAGCATAGTACCATCTTAAATTGGGGGTAATAATAATGTCATGAAATGGCTAGTGTATGTGCCATTGCCCTCTACTGGACAGAATTGGAACAGATCTGCTGTGTGTCATAGGCTCTATACCGCTAATAACTAAAGGAGAGTTTCCTTTAGTTCAAGTGGTAGGAGCCTAGGCTTTTGGATGAAAAAGATTTGATTCTATTGCCGCATTTACTTTAAAGATCTGAATGGCCCTGGTGTGTGACAACTGTTAATCCTTAGAGAGCCACACATTTGGTACTACTAAAGATGCTGGGAAAGATATTAAAGTATGGATGGGACTGTGTGCAAATGCAATAGATTTTCACCAGTTTTCAAGTACCTCTAGTTACAAGTAAAATCAATTTGGTGACCTCAGTGTAAACTGAGGATATTTACCCACACTGCAGGGTTGCCGTACAACACTACACAATTGTAACCTTTGCCCAGGCTGGAAATGGAATCAGGAGAGAAGGGTACTGAGAAGTAAGGTACGCTGGCAGGCCTTTGTAAAGGATGCTTGCACATGAAGAGCACCTGCTTTCTGCACTCACCTGACCCCAAACACTCCTTTGCCTGTATGTTGCCTATTGAGATTATAAACTCTTTTGGGTAGGGGTCTATCTACTTATATGTCAGTAAAGCACCTTACACATTTTGAGTGTAATAAGAATACACAGTAATACTGATTAACATGCATACTCTGATTTTATCCAGAAGGAGATGGGATTAAACTATTGAGTGTGCATGACAGGTAGTAGATTGAGATGCCTAAAAATGGAAGTCCATCTGTTTATCTACAGGACAGAAGCAGAAGGTAGGGGCACTGTACACTTCCCCACACAGTCCTACCGATGTGCCTCAGCCCTGAGCCTGATGTGGACAAATGACCATAAAAACTGCATTGAGACCACCAACTCACTTCACACACCATAGGACAGCGAACAACTAACAGATAGCAGCATCCAATCCTCCAACCTTAACTGCTCACATCTATATCCATGTTCACACAGGTAGTCCCACTGAAGTCAATGGAATTACTTGAGTGAGTAAAGACTATGATATCTGATGACTTATGATCACTGCTTATATGAAATTGAGTTAAACTGGAGGCTGAAAAGTGGAAATATACATCTCTCATACCATGTTTTAAATTCATCAACACCACTACCACCACTTCACTTTTTAGGCCCTGATCCTGAAGTGGGATCTTTAGTGTGTGGTTCCTTTAAAGGCATTCCATGTTAGCTGATCCCAATGCAGAATCATGACCTCATTTAGGTTCAGAAGGCACTTAGCCACATACTGACTTAAATTCAATGGAACAGATCCTCAGCTGACGTAATGGAGCCATGACAATTTACTGCCCCAAAGGGACAACTCACATGCTTAAAGACAGGCATGTGCTTAAATACCTTGCTGAACTGCGACCTTATTTGGAAGAGTTACATGGTTTGGGCAATTGAAAATGTCTGGTCAAATTTTAGATTTTGTAAAAACAATCTATTATCAAATACACCACTGATGTTGTTGCTGTGGAAACATGACATTTTATACAAATAAATATTCCTCTGAGGGACTTGCAATTCAAACATTGCAACATTGTGCTAGTGGATGAGAGTCTGAAAATAAAATTGGCTAGTAATGAAAATGAAATTGAAAATGAAATTGGTTAGTAACAGAAACAAAGTAACATGTATTTTAAGAATATATTATTTTAACCTTATAGTATTTGTTTCAAATAAACTCTGTATCTTCACTTAGCTATAATGCTCTCTAAAACTCTAGACCACTGTATCTATTCTGAGGATGCCTGCGTTCCTTTCAGTGTCTGAAATTTTGATCTGTCTTTCCTGCATTATGTTTCTGAGATTATCTCTTTTAAAAAAATATAACCTTTCAATGGAGCAATATTTCAATACAATCTTCCAACGTCCAGCTGGAAAGGATTACTAGCTCTGATTAAGTTCCAAATCCAGAGTGACATGTCAACCTGCTCAGCTCTCGCCTTAAGAGTTTAACTTCAAAATCCTTCAAGTGCACCTTGGCAAAAAAATTAAGGGTTTGTTTTCTTTCCAGCTTCTCTTAATTCCATCCCACTGAGAACAAGTTGCTTGCATTGCTATATCCATCTGCCTGCACTGCTATGCCCTGCTGCCTACAATGCTGAATATGAGCGCCTGCACTGCCATCCCCTGCTGTTCTTTTGGGCTATAGCCTGCTGTCCTACTTGTTTGTACCCTGCTAGCTATAAAACTGTAACCTACTATCTGGTGCAGATGTATGACAGCTGTACCCGTTGTCTTGCTTGACTGGACCCTGCTGACCTAGTTGTCGAAATCTCCTACCAGCAGAGCAGTGTCCTGCTTGCCCCACAAAAGTCCTGTTTGCCTATTGAGCTATACTCTGCTGCCTGCAGAGGGACTGAATGACTTGTTGTCCTTCACTGTTTTACCCTATTCTCCTACAGTCCTTTGAGCTGCTCTATTGTCTTGCTAGAATTCAAATGGGAGGAGAAGAGGTGAGATCAGCAGGACAAAAATAAATATTACAAAATATCTTTTCCTTAGGTGACTGTCAGTCCAGAGATAAGATCTGCCTGTCTCACACTAGAGTACTTCACAGTGCACTAAATATCATGGAGTTACTTGTGTGGTACCTCCAAAGGTTTTACCTGGGAATACTGCACTACCTAGTTTGATAAGGTCAAATGCAGAAGCTGGGAGTTTTGCCTGAGTAAGGAGTTAGGATTTGGTCCACTAACCTGTGAATTATTTGGTATCTGAACTGTGCTATAAAATTATAGTTGTAGCCGTGTTGGTCCCAGGATCTGAGAGAGACAAGGTGGGTGAGGTAATAGCTTTTATTGGACCAACTTCTGTTGGTGAGAGAGACAAGTTTTTGAGTGAAACTGAACCCTTATTCAGGAGCTCTGTGTGGCTGGAAAGCTTTGTCTCTCTCTCACCAGCAGAAGTTGGTCCAATAAAAGCTATTACCTCACCCACCTTGTCTGTGTTATAAAAGACCGACATAATCATGTAGTGAATTTGTAACCACATAGTACTTTCCTGTTTAATTATCCTGCTACTGCATAGTACTTATTCATCAGTTAAATGGTCAATATTTATTCTGCAAGTAACACATAAAGCTGTTGCTTGCCTATAGTCTTTTCCAAAACATTTGTCAATGGAATATCTGAGCACCTTATACATATTAGTCAGTTTATCTTTGCAGCATACCTGTGACATAGGGAAGTATTATTATTCCCATTTTACTGATTACACACACACTAAAAATGATCCTGGATTTTGTGATTTTGAGCCAAAGCAGAAACCTGTTTACAGGGACTTTCAATGAGATTCACAGTGTCTCTAGCTGCATCATCAGCACCTCTCCAGCTTTGGAGAGCAGCCAACAAGCTATGCCCCCTAAGGTTTCCTCAGGGGTATCATTTGCTTGGAGGCCACGAGGGGCAGTCCCCTGACCTTAGTTTGCCCCTAAAAAACTTTTCAGGGGTGTATATGCTCTATTATGTTTTCCACTTTTTGCCCCCCACAAACTTTGCAGGATATAATATAATCACATCTAATGTTCTATATGCTGATACAACTTTGGCCTTCCCACCACCATAATTTTTCTGAAATGACACCCCTGAGTTTGCTCACTAGTTATTGTGATGAACCAGCCAGCGTTAGGTATGTTCCAAATCCAGTGCAAAGTAGCTAATACCTTCTTTCCTTGTCCCACCCTTGTATGGTGTGTCATCTTAGTACCACACCTGATCCCAAGCCTATGACCTTGCTGTCAAACTGCAACTCAAATATAGCAGATGGCTCTTAACCCCTGCTGAGAAAAAGTTCAAAACTTCATTTATTTCCTTTCAGCAAATATGTCCTAAAGAGATGAGAGTCAAAGAAGCCCTATTAGGTCACCTGATCATCCATTCTGCTGGTCCAGGATTGTTCCTACAGTCTATTCATCAAATACTTTATTTAGTCTAATTCTCCAGCTCCTAAGCAATGGAGCTTCCACCTGTTCCCTTGGAAGACTACTCCACAGACCTCAGTGCTGGGAACATTTCCCTGACATTCACTAGAAATTTGCCTTTGCTCTGTTGTTCTAATTGGGCTGCACTGAACAATCCTCCACGATGAATCCCACACCCCAACCATCAAATTCACTCATAATTTAACTGGATCTGACAACTGTGTTTAATGTTACCTCTTTTTAGCTTGGAAAGAAAAAGAAAATTCCTTTTCTGGCCATCTCAGAATATCTCTGGTCCTTCTAAAACAAGGTCAGATTGTCATGCTCTTACTCACACTGAGTAATACCTTTCTCTGTGAGTAGCCCCACTGAAATGAGGGGGACTGTTTGTGGAGTGAGGTGCTACTTTTTGGGAGAAAGAGTTTATAAAATCAGATTAATGACATATACATTAATACATGGAAATAGTTGAATCAATTCTTGTATGTCTCACAAGTAGCTGGGTTATTGCAGTTAAAACTGTTAGCCTACCTTTCTCTCACTGCCAGTTTGTAGAGTCGTTTGTACGTCTGCTCAGTTGGTTCCAAATGTCAAGATCTCTCTCGATCTCTCTCTCTGCCCTTCTCCCCTCTGATTTTTAAAGCTCACTGCAGTGCTGTTTGTCTCACCCTATCCCTGTCCCTCCCATCTCCCAGTACCGCTCTGGTGCTAACCACAAGTTACCATCAACCACAACACAATACAGAAGTCTCTACTCCAGGTGGCACCTGGTAATTTACGAGGCTTAACTATGAAGTTAATAAAAACAAGGTCCTCCTTTGAGAGACCCCTGGCCTCTAAGATGAGTTTTAATTCCATGCAGAGCCATTCCAGGAGAGTGTCTGCACCTTTACGTGACTAAACTTTTGTATTTGCTTTATGTCTATAGCTCCAGAGCTAATTTCTCCACTCGGTTACACATTGGGGAGAAGAATGTGGGACCCAGTCATGCCACCCTTTTTCACAGGATTAATCCCTTTTAAGGACCCTGACATTTAAGCCTACATTATCAGTCCAGACATAACCACGCTTCCATTTTTGTTTGTGGAATTTTGTGCTGACAATATGAATCATATCATTGCCCTTTCTTCTGACACCAGTGTAATGTCCGATTCTAACAATACTGTTACCCCTCTGATGAATGCAGATGGCCAGGGTCTTGCAGGTCAGCTACCTACTGGAAGATAAATCAGTGATGTAGATTCTAGGTATATTCTCAGTATAACTTGTTTCACTTGTTCATGTGGTCTGAATTCAACAAGACCAATTTTAATAAAGACAAGTGCAAAGTACTTCACTTGGGAAGGAAAAATCAAATGCACAGCTACAAAATGGGGAATAACTGGTGAGGTGATAGTACTGCTGAAAATAGGGTGACCAGATGTCCCGATTAAATCGGGACCGTCCCGATTTTTAGCTGTTTGTCCTGCATCCCGACCAATCTCTTGTCCCGATATTTCGCTCCGCTGGCAGTTTTTTTTTTGTTGTTGTCCCCCCACCCCTCCAGTGTCCTAATATTTTCTTCCTCTCATCTGGTCACCCTAGCTGAAAAGGATCTGGGGGTTATAGTGGACCATAAACTGATATGTGAGGCAGCTGCAAAAAAAGCTAATATGATTCTGGGGTGTATTAGCTGAAGTGTTGTATGTAAGACATAGGAGGTAATTGTTTAATTCTACTCGGCATTGGTGAAGCCCCAGCTGAGGTATTGTGTCCAATTCTGGGTACCACAAATTTAGGAAGGATGTGGACAAATCGGAAAGAGTCCAGAGGAGAACAAGAAAATGATAAAAGGTTTAGAACAGCGGTTCTCAAACTGTGGGTTGGGACTTCAAAGTGGGTCGCGGTCCCGTTTTAATGGGGTCGCCAGGGCTGGCTTAGACTTGCTGGGGCCAGGGGCCAAGCCCCACTGTCTAGGGCCAAAGCCTGAGGGTGTCAGCCTTAGGCAGTAGGGCTCAGATTACAGGCCTCCCTGCCAGGGGCTGAAGCCGCTTTGGCTTTGACCCCCCCTTACCCGGGGTGGCAGGGCTTGGGCGGGCTCAGGCTTTGGTACCCGCTCCTGCGGTCATGTAGCAATTTTTGCTGTCAGGAGGGGGATCACAGTGCAATGAAGTTAGAGAACACCTGGTTTAAAAAATCTGACCTACGAGGAAAGGTTGAAAAAAATGGGCATGTTTAGTCTTAAGAAAAAAGGACTGAGGGGGGGACCTGATAGTCTTCCAGTATGTTAAAGGCTGTTATAAAGAGGTCGGGGATCAATTGTTCTCCATGTCTAGGACAAGGTAGGACAAGAAATGGGGGGCTCAATCTGCAACAAGCGAGATTTAGGTTAGATATTAGGAAAAAACTTTCTAACTAGAAGGGTAGTTAAACTTTGGAATAGGCTTCCAAGGGAGGTCATGGAGTCCACATCATTGGAAGCTTTTAAAAACAAGTTGAACAAACACCTATTAGGGCCTGGCTACATTTGCAGATGTAGAGCGCCGGGAGTTAAACCAGTCCTCGGAGACCACAGCAAGGAAAACACTGCCGTGTGTTCACACTGTCAGCTGCAAGCGCACTGCCATGGCCACATTAGCAGCTCTTGCAATGCCACAGAGAGCAGTACATTGGGGTAGCTATCCCAGTGTGCAAGTGGCTGCAGCATGCTTTTCAAATGGGTGAGGAGTGTGACAGGAGAGTGTGTTGCATGTATGTGGGGGGAGAGACAGTGTGTTTTGGGGGGCAGAGTGTGTCAGCATGCTGTCTTGTAAGTTCAGACAGCTGCAGGGGAAAGAGGGAAACCCTCACATCAGCCCCCACCCCCGCCTCTCTCTCTCTCTCTCTCTCTCTCTCTCTCTCTCTCACATACACACAGGCACACACACGCATAAACACCTGCCTCTGCAGCAGGAGCATTCCACAGTAATGGTTTGCTTTGTCCCAAAGCAGATGAGCATGCCAACTGTCAGAAACGGAGCTTTGAAAGGGGATATCTGCATGCCTGCAGCTGAGTTCAAAACAATGACCAGAGTTGCCACTTGACTTCAAGGGATTATGGGACATTTCCAGAGGCCAATCACAGCGCAGTAATGCCACATGTGGTCCACACTGACACCCTGGCATTTCAGCCAGGGTGCAGCAAGCACTATGCTTCTCGTGGAGGTGGATTACCAGGGGCACTCCAGCTGCAGAGTCCAGGAACTCTAAGTGCCTTGCCAGTGTGGACACCTCAGGAGTTAGGGCGCCTGGGGCTGATGTAATGCGCTCTAACTTGCAAGTGTAGCCAAGGCCTTAGGAATGGTCTAGGTTTACTTGTTCCTGCCACAGCACAGGGGTCTGGACTTGATGACTTCTCAAGATCCCTTCCAGCCCTACTATATGATTCTGTGCCATACACCAGGTCCGGAACAGAGGTGGTCACAAAAAGCATGCAGACAATCCCCTTTTTTAGGAATCTCATCCCCAACACCATAACCAGTTCCCAGAAAGAAGCTTTGCCTCAAGAATTGACTCTGATCAAAGAGCAAAGAGGAGAGCAAACTCTCCTGTTGCTCACACAGTAGGCTCTTTAAGGACCAGTCCCCTACACAGAACCTTGCATAACAAAATCTAACCACCCAGTTAGTCTTCCCAATACTGAACTTTTGCTCATGTGCTAAAAACAGGATGTTGGCAGACTAAGACTACATCTACACTTGGAGCTAGTGTTTGATTCACTTTATGCAGACGTACCCATGCTAGCTCTGCTCAAACTAGCATGCTAAAAATTGTACTGCAGCTGTGACAACATGGGCAGTGGCAAGTGATGGGACAAGCTAGCCACCCTCAGTGCAACACCCTCCCCACACACACACACACACACACACACACACACACACACACACACACACACACTCACCACTGGCCATGCTACTTCTGCTACATTGCTATTTTTAGTGCTACCTTGAGCAGATCTAGTGCACGTATATCTGTACACGCTGAGAATGACACCCCCAGCTCCAAGCGTAGACATAGCCTCAGTGTAACACACCACCTTGTGATTCCTGCCATAACTACATAAACACCTACATCCCTGACTGCACATGCAAATTGCTCTTCTTTCATAGAGTGCTCTCACTGTGTTTCCATAAGATTCCAGCTTGTCTACCTTCTCCCCCTCCCTGCACATACCCTTATTCAACAGGAGTATGGGACAGTTTGAGGGGTAGTAAGGAAACATGGGCTAACATGCTTTCATTCTGCTGAAGACCAACAGCCCCATGTCTCCATATCTACTGATTCCCAGTTGATGCAATCAAGTGCTTTATATGGTGTCTGGGGCAGGGATGAGGACTAGCTGGCTGAGGCTGAATCAAAATAAGATTGCAGTGATGCTGTCAGACTGAGGAAAGCAATCAGAAGATGTGGCAAAAGTTATATCTACTCCCAAAATCCCATATTTTGTTCACATAAGCCCTGATTAATTGATGATATATCCAAACAAGGGATTCGGTCATCTTGCTTAGGCACCCACTTTTGGGAATTGAACCCTAAAAAAAGTACTCTAGATCAAATAGTGAGAAAGTGTCACAACTGCCATTAGGTCTCAAGAGTTTAACACCCCCACCTTCTTCTCTAGCTATTAATTCCTATTTTCTATAGCACTTGTCATCCAGAGATCTAAAAGCATTTTATAAATAAGAGTAAATATCACCATTTTCATTTTACAGATGGGGAAAATGAGGCACTTGGAGGTAAAGTGACTTGCCCAGATCACAGAGCAGACAGAGCCAGGGAGAGACCTAGGTTTCCTGATTCACAGTCAGGTGTCCTTTCCTCGGGATCACGTTGCCTCTCTCCGATTAGACTGTGCTCGCTAAGATGTTATTTATCTAAATCTTCTCATACAAGACACAGTAGCACCTTTCTTGCTACTAGGGAAAGAGGTGGGAGGGTTCCATACTTCCCAACTCCAGTGCCCCTTAAGAGTACTTGCTTCAAGAGTGATGAGGCCTATAGAAGTGCAGCTACTCCTGAGTCAGTGGTTCAAATTGCACCATGTACCATAATGGATGCTAACTGTGCCCCAGTAAATGGGTTTAATGAGACACCGTAGAGCAAATTGTTCACAATAATCCAAACCAAATGCAGAGCCAGAGCCTGACAACCTGGCTCAAATTTGGACCCAGGCAAAATTCTCACTGAAATGAGTGGAAGTTTGGGGGAGCAAGGACATCACTGAGATTTTTGCTTGAGTAACAAATTAGCTGGGGTTTCAGGATTGGGTCCATAGTGAAAACACAGAGCTTATTCCCAGACTAAGACAGTCCCTGCCAAGTGTCAGCAGGAAAGTGGAAATCTCACAGCTGAACTGTTAATTTCTGTTGGACCCTTAACTAGAGTGCCTCTCATGGGCCCTGCTGCCTCTCCAATCCCCCTTCTGCCTGGACTTCCTTGTAACCTGAGTGGAACTATTCGCCCACTAGCTCTTGGAGAAAACATTTCCAAAGCCCTCCAAGTCAGGCTGCAATAGCAGGTATCAATCAAAATCTCTCTCCACTGACACAGGCTATGCTTTCCTTCCTTACATGAAGCAGCACAGATGCAGTTCACTAACAATGGGGATTGTTGGAGAGGCTGTTTGGTAAGTAGATTAGCAAATCCCTCTCTGAGGTGTTTACTCAGAACATCACCTAGATGGCTGGATGCCTGCTCTGTCTCCCTGCAGGGATTTTAGCACAGACTATCAGGTACTCTAGGAAATAGCCATTTGAGTTCTTATGCATGCAGCTTAATGCGTTGCTTCTCAAGCACACCTGGAATTGTCTTGTAAAGAAGTCAGCTTGTAAATGTTTTAATTCATCCTGAATTGCAGCAGCCTAGGCATCGGCTGTGGTTAATTCCCAGCCAAAGCCTAATTGCTGCAGTAGTGTGTGCGGTATTAAGCCAGATGGGTATTTGTTTTCCCCATGCAGCTGGCACCACCAAGTGGTGAACAGGGTTTCAGCATCATTTTATGTCACAAGGTGGGCATCTGGCAGCAATTGGTATGTCTACATTTGAGCAGGAGATGTAAATTCCCTCTCGAGGAGACATGTCTGTGCTAACTCTGATCAACTAGCATGCTAAAAATAGAGTGTACCTGCTGGGGAGGATCGCCTTCCCTAGTACATACCTATCCAAGGCGCTAGGCACATCTTTAAGGGGCTAACCCGTCCTGCCAGGACAATACTCTATTTTTAGTGGGCTAGCTCAATCAAAGCTAGCAGGGGTATGTTCCTTGAGCTGCAATTTACACCTCCAGCTCCAAGTGTAGACATAACCTATAAGGCTGTCTATAAATTACCTAATGCAGGAGGGGTGGGTAGGTCCTTAATTTTGCCTGTTTTGTTTCAGTGTTACAAGGGTTGGGTTGCAAAAAAAATCACCAAAAAGAAGGGTGTTATGTAATTTATGGACAGCCCCTATGGGCCTCAGTGCCTCATAAATCATTAGAAATTGGAGGTTGCACTGAATATGGTCATTTAAACTAGATTTGAAATAAAGTGTCGGAATAAACTCTGACTGGGATTTCAGAATCCTGAATATTCACATTCCTAGGATGAGCATCTGCACTAGTATTATTTTGTGGGTTACAGGAACAGCAAGAGCACTTTTCATCCAAAGCTTTCAAGTGCTTTACAAAGGTATCATTATTCCCATTTTACAGATCGGGAGACTGAGGCACAAAAAGCCTAAATGATTTACCCAAGGTCACACTGAGGCACATGTTGGGTCTTTTTCTCTTTACATAACAAGTATAATATGAGAGAACTCCATGGCCACGTTGATGTCCAAATCACAGTGTTTATTAAAACTATATTACTCACAAGACCTAGCCATTGTCAGGAGTAAGGCCCTGCAGCTGCACCTGCTCAGTACTCCTGACACCCTGCCTGATTGGCTGCAGAAGGTAGCAGGCCTGTTCTTAAGCTTAGCAGCAGCAGTAGCTTGCTTGGTGCTCAACATACGTGTCCACAGACTCTCTTCTGTCCTGTGCTGATCTCTCATCAAGCCCCTGCTCTGCTCCTCCACAGCTCTAACTCAGATCCTGCCCTTCACCCAGCCTTGTTCCTGTCTCAGAACCAACCCTGATCCTGCCTTCCCTGACTCCTGGTAATCTTTTCTGATGCTTGGCTCTTATTCCTAACTCCAGTTCTGTCTTGATGGCTATTAGCCAGGCTGGGCAGGGATGGTGTCCCTAGCCTCTGTTTGCCAGAAGCTGGGAATGGGCAACAGGGGATGGATCACTTGATGATTACCTGTTCTATTCATTCCCTCTGAAGCACCTGGCATTGGCCACTGTTAGAAGACAGGATACTGGGCTAGATGGACCTTTGGTCTGACCCAGTATGGCTGGTCTTATGTTGTTATCTTGACCCTCGGCGCTGGCATTTGGACTCTGACCACTAGGTCTGATCACCTACAAACTGGTCTCCTGACAGCTACCTATATGTATTGCTGCTCTTGCAGGGTTCTGGTGCCTTCTGAAATACAGTAGACAGAAAGGGTCATTAACTATTTAAAGAGACCCAACAGAAACAGAGCCCAACTCTCCTGCTCCAACTACTGACCAATGGTGCCTCCCAAAGAGGATTATTTTGTGTCTCGGTGGCTTTTTTTGACATAGGGTGTCCTCTCATTCATCTCCTTTGTGTCTGGGAAGAAATGTGGTGTGTTTCTCCTCCCTTCCTTCCTGGCTGGTTGAGATAGATGCTGGCAGATCCAGTATGTTTGCTCAGTGCACTGCTCCCTGTAGCTCCTTGTGTACATCAGGTATCCGGGAAGAGTATTCCAGTAATCAGCACTCTGTTTGGTCTGCCCGAAATATGACTCTGGTGTGGGTTCCTGGAAGAACACCTTCAATGCCCTGACAAGTCACACCAGCTCTGGAACCACAAGCTGAAAATTAATGAGGTAAGGCCATTGCTTTGCATTCCTCCACTCTTGGAATGGAACTGACTATCCCATTAACAAAGAGATAAACCACTTGTTAATCTCCCCTGCATAACAGCTTTGTACAGGGGCAGCTCCCATTGCAATATAGACATGTCTTAGGGACTTGTGGTGATTCTGGGCAACAGAAGCTATGTTTGGGAACTAAAGAGCCAGGGAGAACCACAGACTCTGTCTGTATCCAAAAGCCTCAATAAAGAATTTGTTAATTACAGCTGAGTCCTGTCATTACCAGGAGCGCTGCCAGCTTTTTTTGACGCCCGAGGCGATGGAAGGTCCCGCCCCTGAAATGCCGCCCCCGACAGAGGTGGCAGAAGGTCCTGCCCCCGAAATGACGACGACGACCTGGACAGCTGAAGATCCATCGCCACGGTTGCTGCCCCCAAATGTTAGCACCCTAGGCGACTGCCTAGGTCGCCTAATGGGTTGCGCCAGCCCTGGTCTTTTTCACAAGAGACATAACCACTGAGATTTGTATCTGGGCTTGGATTCTTGAATCCTTCAGAATGTGTGCATTTTCAAATCTGGACTGTTGTGTTGGTTCAGAGCCATCTCTGCTTGGAATCAGACAAGGTGAATTAGCTTACACCATGAACATCCATAGGGCAAATGTCACATGTCCCTTCCAAACTGTACTGTGGCCTTGTCCCTACTGCATATTGTGGTCTCAAGCCTCACAAAGAGCTCCCTTTGACATCCGTGCACATACTTATTTGAGCCACATGTGAACCCTGTTTGTTTGTTTTTTTTAAACTTAATGTAGATTTGGTAGAAAATTTTCAGAGCATTTTTCAATTAAAAAATGGTCTTGTTCTCTTAAAAAACCCAACACCACATTTTCCAAAGAATGTTGATTATTTTTAAAACAAAAATTTGCTTTTCAAAACATTCCTCAAACATCTTTAATTGAGATTTTTATCAAAAACATTATTGAAGTGGTAATCAAAATGTTGCGTATATTGAAACACAGGTTTGGTATTTTAAAAAGTCAATAACCATTTTAATAACTTTGATAATATTTCCACTAACAATCTCAATAAAAAGTCACTAACATTTTTGAAAAAATGGTTCTGTATTGAGACCTGCAAACTAAAATCAACTTTAACATTTCAAAAATGTTCATGATGTAGACTTCTGAGAAGTTCAACCAGCTCCAAAGTTTGGATTTTCCAAAGTTTGAGCCAGGAACAGAAAGAAGCATTGACTACTCATAGCTCTAGGGCCAGAAGCTGGGCATAGAAGCTGCCCTAGGTATTTTTAAATTCCTGTGACCCCTGACAGTGGAAGGATTGAGAGAAAATCAATCTGACTGAATTACACAATTGTAAAAGTATCTATGAATTGGTTGCAGATTTTTGAAATTCAACATTTCAGTGCAAGATGTAAGTGAAATTTCAAATTTTAACAAAAAAGACCACGTTTTTTTGGATGGAAATTTGTGTTAAAACTACATTTTACTACCAACTTTGATCACCTCTACTCTATGGACCCAACTCCCTTCCTCAACGGCCCAATTCCTTGTTAAGGCAAAGATGCTCATTCAAGGGCTACCAGAAATCTATAGCAGCTCATCAGTCATTTTTGCAAATCTTGTTCTCCTGTTTGGAAGAGAAGGTTAAGAATTTTCAGTCCTCATTTTTACCAGCTACCCTTAATGGGGCAGACACATGCAGAGACCTTACATGTCCCTTGGGTGCATGCTAATAACAAAGTCTAAATCTTGACAATCCTGTGAAATCCAAAGGCTGATAACTTTTGATGTGGAGTCCCTATTTACCAAATACCGGTGGCTACTCTTTGGCATTTATCAGAGAGAGAAAGTGGAGAGCTCCTATCCCTATTAATTCCATTCTGGTTCCCTAAATGCCCCCTGCAATTTCAACTGGACACTCTATTCTTCTGTACTTCTTGTCCTCTGCTGTGTTCCATTGCAGAGGTGGCTGCATTTCAGTGGTGGGTTAAATGTTTTGGCATCCTTTGTTATACCAATAGAATAAAAACCAGCAGGATCTTATTAAGAGGGATAAGGCAAAGATGCCACATTTATTGTAAATATAATGATAAAGCAAAAGATAAAAGTAAACAACATTGTTTGACTACTTATTCCTTATATATATATACACACACATATATATGATTCATTCACATAATCATTCATTCAAGTTCTGTATAGGTGTTATAGTTACCAGCCTAGAAGTTGCTCATGCCAAGTTACTGGCCAGGTATCTTGGTCATGAGGATGGAGCCGAGTCTGTGTCAGGTGCACCTGATGCTCCTGGAGGCTGGCAGCAGAACCAGAGACTGAAAATCCTCAGTCTTGAGAGTCTATTCTTATAGGAATTAATTCCTATGTTAGTCTATGGGAGCTGTTTCATTCTGCTATTGCTGACTCAATCAGCAGATGGCACATTCCTGGGCACATTCCTGGTGGCTCCAAACTGTCCAAAGTTTGAGTTTCTCATCCTTCCAGGTGATGGGGTGGATCCCAGTTTACCCTCCGGGGGTTCTGGTGGTCCACTTTACCCATTCTTTGGCCGATGGATACTCCCTTTCTAGGCTGGCACCTCCCTAACCATTCATGTACATCAAGCATTCATCAGCATACATTCCATAATGTAACCATATTTTAATTTACTGTCTCCACCACTTTCAGGGTGTGTGCTAATTCATTTGAGACTCCCGGCCCTTTAATCACAGAGGGTGGGGGTCTAGGAGCCGTTGCTGTTATAATGAAGTGAAAGTCACTTAACCGCTTATAGTGTTTGTTTACATTGTATCAATTACTTCAAGAACAAAGTCAATTACCTTGTTTGTAAGTTTTACATAATAATAAAGTATCTTTCACAGGATAGATACAATTAATGGTTTCTACAGACAGTAGCTTACAAGTTTTAACAGCAAAAAGAACAGGAGTACTTGTGGCACCTTAGAGACTAACAAATTTATTAGAGCATAAGCTTTCGTGGGCAACTGCCCACTTCTTCGGATGCATATATATGGCACCTTAGAGACTAACAAATTTATTAAAGCATAAGCTTTCGTGGACTACTACCCACTTCTTCGGATGCATATATGCATATTCGGATATATATGCATCCGAAGAAGTGGGCAGTAGCCCACGAAAGCTTATGCTCTAATAAATTTGTTAGTCTCTAAGGTGCCACAAGTACTCCTGTTCTTTTTGCGGATACAGACTAACATGGCTGCTACTCTGAAACAAGTTTTAACAGAAGACCCAACACATTTTTGTACTTGGTGAAACTGTTGGATTTTAAAGTGTGGGGGACAAACTATTGGGCAGTCACTGTCACTTGGGGAAATCACTGTTAGTACCTTCTTTAATATCCCTACACCTTTGGGATAAAAATCCCAACAGAACTAAAAAATATTTTTTTTCCTTTTTCTGTTCAATAGGATACTCAACCCCCCCTAGAAACTCTTCATTCAGCCCCTACCCTCAAAATAGCTTTCCCTCGGACAGAGCCAAACACAGCTCTCTGTATCCCATCAATGAATTGATTAGAGCAGGGGTAGGCAACCTATGGCACAGGTGCCGAAGGCGGCACGGGAGCTGATTTTCAGTGGCACTCACATGTCTGGGTCCTGGCCACCGGTCCGGGGAGCTCTGCATTTTAATTTAATTTTAAATGAAGCTTCTTAAACAGTTTAAAAACCTTATTTACTTCACATACAACAACAGTTTATTTATATTATAGACTTATAGAAAGAGACCTTCTAAAAATGTTAAAATGTATTACTGGAACACGAAACCTTAAATTAGAGTGAATAAATGAAGACTTGGCACAGCACTTCTGAAAGGTTGCTGACCCCTGGACTAGAGGAAGTTGCTATATTCTGAGTCCTGGTCCTTGTAGTTGCAGGATTCCTCTTTCCTGCCATCTGGATCAGCCTTCACACTTCTTTTAAAAGGACTCTTTCCCTGTGTTGTGATTTATTGTTTAGCTCTATGCCAGTGTTATTTATCTAAATGCTGTGGGATGCAGTTTGAGAGGCTATATATAAAATACACATATGATATGAATTCCAAAGCAAAGGAGGAGGTTAATGGAAAAATAACAGCCTCTAAAAATGACCTCTGAGCATGGAAAAGTAAATATACTGCTCTGTTTTTGCAAACATAAAAGACAATTTAGGGTTTCCTAAGTAGAGCTGTTAATAATTCTCATTTTCATTCCCCCTGCCTGAAGTTTTATAAATCTACCGCAGGATGGCACTGTTGACATACAAAAGAGATGCAGGTGTAAGTCTCCTAATAACATTTTTATTCTATCTATCAGCAACCCTTAAACAAGGTTAGATGGTACTGTGGTAGACCAGCCTGTGCCTTGTCTATGTTATCTCTCTGCCCATTGCTAGTACCAGTGGAGCTGAGCCAGTGGTAGTGCAAGACACAGAAATCACAGTGATAAAAAATTTCCAGTTGCCCACCCAAGAAGATGTAGTTGCAAAAGCACTTCCTAGAACAAGTGCTTACAAGTTCTCAAGATAATTGCTAGGTCAATATTTTGATCTGTGGTGCCAGGGCCGGCTCCAGGGTTTTGGCCGCCCCAAGCAGCCAAAAAAAAAAAAAAAGCCGCGATCGTGATCTGCGGCGGCAATTCTGCGGGAGGTCCTTCACTCCGAGCAGGAGTGAGGGACCATCCGCCGAATTGCCGCTGAACAGCTGGATGTGCCGCCCCTCTCCCGAGTGGCCGCCCCAAGCACCTGCTTGGTAAGCTGGTGCCTGGAACCGGCCCTGTGTGGTGCAGTAGAGTGGTGGGTACCTAATACACAGTGCAGTTAATTGCAGGGAGTATGTTAGCTATGTGGCTGGATGAGTATAGAAGTACTGGCCACTTTAACACACACCACTACATGGTGTGTTTTATACAAAGGTCTCAAAACATCTTTACATCATTACTATAAAAAGGTGCATAATGATGGTCATTATGCACAAAAAGGCCCACATCCTACGAACAATTATTTGGAAACTAGTGGGACTACGTACCTACTTAAAATAAAGCATATATGTGTTTGCAGGAATGGGGGCAAAAATAACCATCTGCTTGTACAAGTGCCTATTTTGCAACCTGCAGTTGTGTTACTCCATGTAGAAATGTAAGTATGGTGTTTCATGTGTATTTTTGTATGAACAAATGGGCCTTTTTAAAAGACATTTTTTAAACTAATTAATTAAGCCTTCTGTGAGTGGAAAAGTGTTCTTACCTTCATTTTATAGATAAAGAAAACGAGGCACAGAGTGGGGAAGGCCCAGATACCCAAAGGGACTTAAGTGTTCTTCAACTCAGGGTTGAAACACCTATCCCCTAAGTGCCCAGGGCTGGCTCCAGGCACCAGCTTCTCAAGCAGGTGCTTGGGGCGGCCGTTCCAGACAGGGGCGGCAGTTCCAGGTATTCGGCGGCAATTCGGCGGAGGGTCCATCACTCCGCCTGGGAGTGAAGGACCTCCCGCCGAATTGCCACTGCAGATCACGATCGCGGCTTTTTTTAGATCGCGGTCGCGGCTTTTTTTTTTTTTTTTTGGTTTTGGCTGCTTGGGGCGGCCAAAACCCTGGAGCCGGCCCTGTAAGTGCCCTGCTAGCTATGGAAATTCTCAGCCCCAAGCTAAGCACCCAGGTTCACCATACAATGCATGGAGAGAGTTAGGCACCTAAGAAAGAGATCCATAAAGGCTGAACGAGAAGCTACCTACATTAGCTAGTAGGAAAAGCTGAGGAGAGGGGCAGGGAGTGGAGAGGGGGCTTATACATGTAAGTAGCTGACTGGGTGCACCTGGCTGATGGGCTGGTGCTGGGTGGCCTGGCTCCTTCTGCTCAGAGTCTCCAATTGCAAACCCTAAGCTTGTGTGAGGCACCTACACCTCATCAGCTGTTTAGGTAGCCCATGCAACCCCCATTTGCTTTTTATTTGCCTGTTTTAGTATTATGGGAGGGGGACACAAAATATTCTGCTTAGGGCCCCCAATGGGCTAGCATTGGCTCTGAGTCCTGACTTGCCCTCAGCTGACCCCAATGCTGGAGCGCTGCGGGGCGTGGGCTGCAAGGAGAGGCTCAGCCAGAGCAGGCACCAGCCTCCAGCGTAGCAAGGCTCAGGCTGGTAAATCTCCAGCGGGGGCGGCGCACAAACGCTTCTCCCCGCCCTGTGCTGCCCAGGGCGGACACCCATCCTGGGCGGCGTCGCTGCCGTCTGCGGTGCGGGGGAAGTACCCGCGAGAGCGTCCCTGCCCGGGCGGACCGGCCGCAGGGGGCGCTGTGCAGCGCTGGCCGCCTTCCTTCCTCTCGGCCGCGGCGCCCGCCCGGCCTCCCTCGGAGCCGGAAGCAGTGGCCTGGCTGGGGCCAGAAAGCGAAGGCGGCGGTTCGGCCGGAGGTGAGTGTCCGGGCGGGGATCGCTGGGCCCCACCGGCCCCTCCCCGCAGCCCGGGCTGTCCAGGCGGCTCCGCCCGGACCCGGCTTCCCAGCCCTGACGCGGGGTCGGGGCCGCTGGGTTCTGTTCCCAGCTCCCTGCCCGGGCTCTGGTGCATGGGGCGAGCTCCGGGCCTGGGAGAGGGGCCCGCGGCGTCTCCCTGCCCCCCGGGGCAGCCCCGCAGAGAGCGGGACACTGGGGCTGGCGGAAAGGGGGGGCTAGGAGCGTGGCCTGGGCTTAGCGTGGCCCAGGGCAGTTGGGTTTCAGACTGACCGCGGGTTGGGGGTCTTCCCAGAGGGTGAAAGGGCAAAATCCTGGATGTTGATAAACGCGAGAGGGTCCGAGGCGAGCCGCGAGAACGAGCAGAGAAGGCGAGAACCTGTCTCAGAGTGATAGGTGAGCTCCTGGGGGCTACTTAGCTTAACAAAGAAAAGGCTAAGGGATGACTTGGTCACAGTCAGTTAAGTATCTGCATGGGGAGCAAATATTTGCTAATGGGCTTCAGTCTGGCAGAGAAAGGTATAACCCATTCCACTGGTTACTGGAAGTTGACACTAGCCTTATTTCCTGTCTGAATTTGTCATCATTTTTAGCAGGGGAGTTAACCTCTGGAAGAAATTACCAAGGGTGGGTGGGGATTCTCCATCACTGCCAGTTTTTAAACTAAAATTAGATGGTTTTTAAAGCTATGCTCTAGGAATTATTTTGGGGAAGTTCTGTGTCCTGTGTTATACAGAAGATCAGACTAGAGCAGTGGTGGGCAACCTGCAGCCTGTCAGGGTAATTTGCTGGTGGGCCGTGAGACAATTTTGTTTATGTTGACTGTCCGCAGGCACGGCGGCCCGCAGCTCCCAGTGGCTGCGCTTCGCCGTTCCATGGGAGCTGTGAGAAGCGGCAGCCAACCCGCGCCACTTCCTGCAGCTCCCATTGGCTGGGAACGGCGAACCACAGCCATTGGGGGCTGTGGGCAGGTGGCCGTGTCTGTGGACCATCAATGTAAACAAACTGTCTTGCAGCCCGCCAGTGAATTACCCTGCAGGCCACAGGTTGCCCCACACTGGACTAGAGGATTCCAATGGTCCTTTTTCTGGCTTTGGAATCTCTAAAGCAGCATGATTTTTTTCTTCAATGGAAACTATGCCTTCAGTCTGGGCTGTGTTTGTAGACACTGTGAGCCAGATTCTTCCCTCACTCTTTACAGCAAGCACCAGTCCCATTGAGATTAGGTTTGTATTGGTTTACATGAGGGGAATATTTGGCCACTAATTAACTGATCCTGCTCCCTGATATCCAGATGGACTTCTTTTTGTGAGATCTAGTGGCTTGCATCCTGAGTTCTACCCAAACTCTGTCAGAGTCCTTGTATAGTCTTGGACAAATCACTTGATTTCCATTTGGGTCTCCATTTTCCTGTCTGTAAAATGGAGATAATATCTACTTTAAGTGCTTTAGGAATTGGTTAATTGATTTATATGTGCTTTAAAAATGAAATCTCTGAGCCCATACAATTTGCTTGCAAGAATGATAGTTACTCTCTGGTACAGACAGGCAGTGTTTGATATGTATAACAAATATTTTAAGTACTTCCCTTGCCAAGTATAATAGCTTGAAGGGTTTTTATTTGGGGTAAATTCTTGAGATAGATACTGTGTGTTTTCTCACTTGATCCTGATCCTTGCTGCCTTCTATTAGTTTGCTAATGCCAATGCTGGCTTTAAAAAATGATCATCCTGTATTTTTGTTCAGTTCTTTGAGCCTAGAAACTGGTGGTAGATTCTCTTTTGAACTTTTTCTAACTTTTCATCTGTTAACCCCATTAATGAGGCCATAGTTTATGGTATTTTTCTGACATTCATAGGATGCAACACAAATAATGGTATTCAAAAAGAGAGACTGACTTAGCCGTGTATATGTGAGTTTACAGTTCTCTGTGTTAGATGTGAAGATTATTCTTGGTGGTGTGGGGAAAGGAAAGGAAACCCTGCCTAGTATAACTTGCCTTACGTGGTATCCCTCTCCATCTGTGCAATAAGTTATGAATGCAATAACACTGGTTTCATTTAATAAATTCTGTCTCAAACAAGGTATCCTCATACCTCTTTAGATTTGAGGCAAGAGAGTTGCAAAACTGATCAGATTGTCAGACCAGTTTGGATTGCATCCATTGTTTAAGATGATAGGGAAACCTTCCTCCTATTAAGTGATAGTCTGTAATCATAGAGAATTAGTGAGGTCATAATATTACAAATGATTAATGGAACCACCTTGTCAGAGGCAAAGTATGCCTCTTACAAATGTTTAGCACTGCACAGCCAACAGCTATTCATGAGCAATGTGGATTCTGTTCTGTCTCATATCAACAGAATGGTTAAGTTCTGAATGCCATCTTCAGTGATGGAAAAGATAAATAATATATAGTTTGGGAATCAGCGCTTGACATTAGAAGGTCATCTTTTGATTTGCAAGTTCTAAACATGGAACCCCTTTAAGTCATTTTTCTGCTTATAATTGCATTGAAGCTATAGCATCTTGTTTCCATACACTTCTATAAGCTACAGGCGATGAGAAGAGTGCTAGCAAACTGCGTTTCTCTACAGATCCTGTGAATAAATTTTAATATCAAGAGCCATAGTTATCCAAGTCCATGACTTTATATTCATGTTATTTCACTTTTGTTGTAGCATCAAAGGACCACAAAATTAGTCTCAATACCATGCAGAGAACTTATTCATGTATTAAGTACACTTGATAAAACAGTAGAACTATTTTGGTGATGGCCAGCAAATGAGTCTCTTGCCCACAGTACGTATACGCCGGTCTGCTGCTCATTCCATGTTCCTCTCCAGTTTTTCCTCACAATTAAACTTTTTCTGGAGTTTCACCAGGTACTAGTGAATGAGAAGGGAAATACCATGTAGGTCTCAGGTTTTAATGTTGTAAATTAATATGCTGTGCTGGTTTTCTTTCGTTTGTTTGTTTTTTAAATCCTACTGCAAATAGTTTTGCTACTAAAAATCCATTCCATGGAAAATCTTTGGAGAGGAAGTGTATATGTTTTCTGTTCAGTGAACTTAATTAATCCAGAACCTCCAGAAAAATAACTTTTTGTATCACAATAGTGCCCAGAAGCCCAAGTTAATTTCAGAGCTCAGTTGTGTTAGTGGCTGTACAAACACATAGTGCAACACAAATGATCTCTTGCTTTCACCTGTCAAAGTGAAAATAAAAGTAAATATCAGAGTAAAAAGAGGAGGGATATTTCAGTTGTTTAACAATAGTATGGTTGTGTGGCACCATCTTATCCAAAGGCCTCACAGCATTTCTACAAACACTAACTAATCTTCATGACCATTTTATGAGGTTAGAAGATGCCTTAAAATAAGGCACTGAGACTTGACATGGGTCACTCTGCAGATCAATGGCAGAGCCAAAAATAGAACCCAGGAGTCCTGTTTGGCCCTGCTTTTGAAAGTATGCGTATTTTTAACTTTAAGTACATGGCTGCTCCCATTGAAGTCAATAGGACTAGTATAAATAAATCTAATCATGCACAAAGTGTTTTCAGGATCAGAAGAGAGGCTATGCTTAAAGCAGACAGACAATCTTAGGTACTTGTATCATCCCCTTTACCGCCATATCTGAGCACCTCCTAATCCAGGAATCGGCAACGTTTGGCACGCAGCCCGCAAGGCTAAGCCCCTTGGCAGGCCGGGCCAGTTTGTTTACTTGCCGCGTCTGCAGGTTCGGCTGATCGCGGCTCTCACTGGCAGCGGTTCACTGCTGCAGGCCAATGGGGGCTGCGGGAAGCGGCGTGGGATGAGGGATGTGCTCACCGCGGCAAACCGCGGCCAGTGGGAGCCGCAATCAGCCAAACCTGCGGATGCGGCAGGTAAACAAACCAGCCCGGCCCACAGGGGGCTTACCTGGTGGACCGTGTGCCAAATGTTGCTGATCCCTGTCCTAATCTTTAATATAAATCTCACGGCACCTCTGAGTATGGGAAACTGTGGCATAGTGAGCAATGCAAATCTGTAGCAGATCAGGAAATTAAACCTGGTTTTCTGCATCCCAGACTGGCATCCTAATCCATGAACCATCCTTTGTGTGTCATAAATGACACTTGCTCTGTATTTACTTATATCGATACAATCTCTCTAAAGTATTATTTTGAGAAACTGAATATAGCTGAGAAGTATTTCAGCGGAAATAAAAACTAGTGTCAACAGTTGTACTGGCTCTTTAAATTATTTAATAAGCTTTTTTTAATTACACTCATTCACTATTTGCCATCTGATGTTCAAGGGCAATCACACCTGGGGCCATTTAAAACATACTCAATAGAAATGAGATCCTTTTATTAGTGTTCTACCTTGGACTGTGAATACATTTTTGTGTATCATAATTTGCCTCCTGTTCAAGAAATCTTATTAAAGTAAGAAAAGCCACCAAAAATTTTATTTATTTATTTTTTTTTAAACCAGGACATGCACCCTCGGGGGAGAGACTACATGCATAACTGAGTAGCTCCCATCTAATCTCCTAAGTAACACTAAGTATGCAATTACTTAATCATAAAAGATTGTCAACATTCTCTCCAAGCAAAGAGAAACTAGCTAGAAAGCTTCAGAAATTCCCAGAGGCCTAAAGAAAGAGCAATTATATCCAGCACCAATGACTGGAACTGAAATGAAGTCTTACAGACTTCAGTTATTGCTGTGGGGTTTTTTTGTTTTGTTTTGTTTTCTGCTTTGAACAAGAACATTTTCATAGACTTAGGTTGACAACTAAATAATATTTAATCACAGCTGTTATTGGCCAAGTGATTAGGGAGTTTAACTGTCACTAGTAAAGAACTTCTATGCTTCAAGGAAAAACTTGGAATGAAAATCAACTATTACTAAGGGCATTAGCAAGAAAACAGAAATTCTGTTTTTTTGCATTTCATGTGCTCTGTTTGAATGTATTACACTTTGCTTCTGTAGCACCTTCCAATGTAAGGATCTCAATGTGCATTACAAATATTAGTGTAAACTTGCAACACTCTTTGCATTGTTATCCCCAAATGCAGTGGTCCCCAACCTTTTTGTGGCCAGTAGCACATTCATGTTTTCAGAAGAGTGTGGCGGGTGCCAACAATTTTTCAAGGCTTATTTTGTATTTGTACATTAAATAATACAAAAAAATCATATTTAATATTACATAATATATGAATCCATAAGGTAAAAAAGGTAATTTTACATATAAAAGGTATTAATTAAATTATTTGGCAAAATTAAGGAGTTTTTTTCAAAATAAATATCATAAACATTCGGACCATTCCGCGTTGGGGACCACTGGCCAAATGGGATGAAAGTGAGTGAGTCACAGAGACTATGGACCTGATCCTGCACCCTTCTCTGGATATAGTGCGCATTAAAGTAGTGAGTAGTCCCATTGACTAATATGCCTTGTAATAGTGTTTATGGGATTGAGCTCTAAGTAAGGTGCCCAAAGTCACATGGCAAATTTGCCATTCTAATTCCAATCTTTGCCGCAATCTCTTGACTTCCAAACCTGCATCTGCATCAAAACCATCTCCTTCCTTGCACTGAAGTAATTGCCTCTGCTGGCAACATTGTATAGATTGGAGGGTTGAAACAACAGGGTTAAATTTTGGTTTAGTAACGCCATATAAGGAATATGGCAGGGGTCCCCAACGCGGTGCCCGCCTAGTGCCCAGCAGGGGAGAGAAGCCGGGCACAGAGAACTCTGGGGCTGCGGGCGCCGGTGTTCTCTGTCCCTGGCAGACGCGGGGCTGCGGCTTCTCTCTGGCTTCGAAGCTTAATTTTTCTTACAGTTAGATTCAAAAAGAGCAAATTCACATGGTAAGGTGAAAGAGTAATTGCTGAATAATTTAATTAATACCTTTTACATGTAAAATTACCTTTTTTTATCTTATGGATTCATATGTAATATTAAATATGATGTTTTCATATTATTTAATGTACAAATACAAAATAAGCCTTGAAAAATTGTTGGCGCCCGCCACGCTCTTCTGAAAACATGAATGTGCTACTGGCCACAAAAAGGTGGGGGCCACTGGAATATGGTATTGGAAGAATATTGTTCCATAACTATTCTGGCCTGTTTTCATTTTATTGATTTTTCTTATATCATCATGACTAGTCAATATGTATTTTTCTTTTTGTCAGCCCTATACATGAGGCAGAGAAATAATAGTAAAAGTGTATAGAAAATTCCTAGTGTCTAGTATCCATGACTTCAGATTGTTATAACAACGAGGAGTCTTTGTGGCACCTTAGAGACTAACAAATGTATTTGGGCATAAGCTTTCGTGGGCTAGAACCCACTTCATCAGATGCATGGAGTGTAAAATACAGTAGCTGGTATATATACATAGTACATGAAAAGATGGGAGTTGTGTTACAAATGGGGGGGAGGGAGGGGTGTCACTCTAACGAGACAATTCAATTAACAGTAGAATACCAAGGGAGGAAAAATCACTTTTATAGTGGTAATGGCCCATTTCAAACCGTTGACAAGAAGGTGTGAGTAACAGTAGGGGGAAATTAGTTTTTGTAATGACCCATCCACTCCCAGTCTTTATTCAGGCTTAATTTGATGGTGTCCAGTTTCCAAATTAATTCCAGTTTTGTAGTTTCACATTGGAGTCTGTTTTTGAAGGGTTTTTTTTGTTGAAGAATTGCCACTTTAAAGTCTGTTATTGAGTGACCAGGGAGACTGAAGTGTTTTCCTACTGGGTTTTGAATGTTATAATTCCTGATGTCAGATGTGTGTCCATTTATTCTTTTTCATAGAGTCTGTCTGGTTTGGCCAATGTACATGCCAGAGAGGCATTGCTGGCACATGATGGCATATATCACATTGGTAGATGTGCAGGTGAACGAGCCCCTGATGGTGTGGCTAATGTGGTAGGTCCTATGATGGTGTCCCTTGAATAGATATGCGGACAGAGTTGGCACCGGGGTTTGTTGCAAGGGTTGGTTCCTGGGTTAGTGTTTTTGTTGTGTGGTGTGTAGTTGCTGGTGAGTATTTGCTTCAGGCTGGGGGGCTGTCTGTAAGCGAGGACTGGCCTGTCTCCCAAGGTCTGTGAGAGTGAGGGATCATCCTTCAGGATAGGTTGTAGATCCCTGATGATGCCCCAGAGAGGTTTTAGTTGGGGCTGTAGGTGACGGCTAGGGGCGTTCTGTTACTTTCTATGTTGGGCCTGTCTTGTAGTAGGTGACTTCTGGGTACCCTTCTGGCTCTGTCAATCTGTTTCTTCACTTCACCAGGTGGGTATTGTAGTTTTAAGAACGCTTGATAGATCCTGTAGGTGTTTGTCTCTGTCTGAGGGATTGGAGCAAATGCAGTGGTATCTTAGAGCCTGGCTGTAGACAATGGATCATGTGATGTGGACTGGATGAAACTGGAGGCATGTAGGTAAGTATAGCGGTCAGTAGGTTTAGGGTGGTGTTTGTGACCATCGCCTCCTTCCCATGGATACAGATGATGATGATGTCTTCAATGTAGCGCAAGTAGAGTAGGGGTGTTGGGGGATGAGAGCTGAGGAAGCTTCTAAGTCAGCCATAAAAATGTTGGCATACTATGGGACCATGCGGGTACCCATAGCAGTCACAGGCACAGATTGTTATAGTGACTAATACATCTCTTATATTGATTCTAGAAAGACTAGCAAGGTACATACCAAATATGTAGAATATAAGTTGTATACAACGTGTAGAGAGAGAGAGCAATAGGATTTGTTACCTCCTTAAATTTTTTTTCTTTCACTAGTCACTCTGAGTGTAACCATTTACTGTGTGATTCTGCCTTCCTTGTACATCCGAAATGCTTGCTGACTTCAACAGGAGTCTTGAGTGCAAAAGAGATTTAGGACTCGTCGTGTGACTTGTAGATTGGGCATCTAAATTATTTTACCTAAACTTGGAGTTTTCTTTTGTTTTACTTAAAACATCTTTACCGTGTTACAAAAGTTTTTAAGTTCGAATGTAGACTCTTACCTTGCATAGATAGTCTAAAGAAACGGCTATTGGTATTTTGAGCCTTTTGGCGGGGGGAGGGTAAATCATGAGACGTGTTGTTCTGGTCTGACTGAGATAATCCGTCTAGTCTCATTGCTTCATGGTGCAGGAGTGCAAGTAGCTTCACAGCATCAAGTTACCTGCTGGTTAAAAGTTCAGTTGCAGTTTGAAATTGGATTCGCTTAACATAGTTTCACTTAAAGTAGCATTTTTCAGGAACATAACTACAATGTTAAGTGAGGAGTTACTGTATTTTACACACAGGCTAAAAACTCTACACAGTTCCTTAAAAAGAGAAGCATTGCGGAAAATAATTCTGAGCTTGTTCCACTTTTTTTTTTTTAAATAGTTACTGTGGATTTGTAGACATATGTATGCACTCCAATTTAGTTTCAGATGTTCAGTTAATTGAACAAAATATAGCCTGAACTGCTTAGTTTGGTATTGCCTTTAGTTACCAAGAATAAATGGCCGACGTTTAGGCCACAGTGTGCGTATAAAGCATTCCACATAACTAGTCCAGGCTTCTGAATTGCAGACAAATTCTGGTGGCTCTGGTCTATGGACATGTTTATTGAGTAGGTAAACTTGAAGAGAACAGTTCTTCAATTCTATGCCCTTGTTGCTGGGGAGGTGGTACCACCCCCTTTCAAAGCTATTCTGATGACTATAGCTGTGTGGTGCTGGGCTAAAGGAATATCATGGCTGACAAAACCATCATTTTTCCAGACTAATCTGTATATATGAGTGCTAATATGTGACCAGAGAAGTATTGTTCAGGAGGGAAGGGGATAAAAATTTGAGCTGAATATCTGGGAAGGATTCCTGAGACTTCTAGACTGGAGAATAAATTCCCAGTGAAGTGGCGAAGAAAGGGTTAAATTTGACTTGGTGTTGGGAATAACCTGCATTTTCAAATCTATTCTCTTCACCTGAACTACAAGCAATTTAAAATTCCCCTTGCAGGGAAAGTCCCCAGGAAAGAATCATGCTAGCGCACATGCACTGCTTCCATAACTAAGTCGCTGTTAGTTCATTTCATTGTCTGCCCCAGCTCAGCCAAGGGAGAAGTGTCTGATCCTACAGTAAAAGAGATTAGGTTTATGTCTGTCTCCCTCTGGTATGCTGCTCCAGTACTGCTATTGTGCAGGAGTTGGAGTACAGGTGCAGTATTGGAGGACGAGGAAGCAGATGCACACACAAAGAATAAAGGATCTCAATTTTTTTTATAAAGGACATGAAGGAATTGTTTAAAATTAGGGTGAAGTAATTGTTAATTTTCAGTTGTTCGTCTACAGCTACACTGTAAACTTCAAGATTTAGAAACATCCTCTCCCTTGTGGGGAGGGACTTCCCTTTAAGACAAAATAAAACTAAGGCCTTGTCTGCACTGGCACTTTACAGAGCTGCAACTTTCTCACTCAGGGGTGTGAAAAAACACACCCCTGAGTGCTGCAAGTTTCAGCACTGTAAAGTGGCAGTGTAGACAGTGCACCAGCGCTGGGAGCTACTCCCCTCATAGCTTTAACATTGCTAGTGAAGACATGCCCTAAGTCACTGGGTGTTGGAAGGAACCCCACCGCAATTCACTTAAAACTGACTTGATTAATTTGTTTAAAGTATTCTCTCTGTGCCTGACGTTTCCCCATAAAACAGAGGTAAAGCAGATGGCCACCTTTTATAAACCTCTTCAAGGTGTGCAGATGGAAAGCTCCATATAAGAAAGGAGTATTAGTTTATAATTTAAATTAGGGATTTTTCTGTGCAATAATAGGATGCTGATTGGTTTCATTGACTCATCCATTAAGATGACTCTGATGTTTTTCCCCATAGACTGAATGGTTCATAGCTACTCTGGTTACAGGAAAGCAATTCAAATTGGAGAGGAATAAGTGTAATGCTTCAAACTCCTGTAGAAACTGTGAAGTGCTGTAAATGATAAATTGTTAGGATTATACTGGGTAAAATCCTACTCTCCTGGAGTACTACTTTAGTAGGATTTTCCAGAAGGATAAAATGATGATCACAAGGAAGAGATCTGTCTTTAACAGATGCTGCTCTATAAACTAGATAGAATGCTCATACTTGTGATGAAAGCATAAGGCCTACTCTATTTATTTCTTTTCTTCCTTTCAGCTTGACTTCTTGAATACCTGTGTGTCATGGTTACAGGATTAGCTGCATCCCTGTCTGTTTCCTCATCTCTTCTGAGTGCACCCCCTTAGGTCTTATGCCTTCCCTTTTCCTGGGGTGGAATCCTGTCATTCTCTCTCAAATTAGGCACCAGTCTACAGTACTAGGGCTTGGCTACATGGGCGTTTTACAGCACTGCAACTTTCTCGCTCAGGTGTGTGAAAAAACACCCCCCTGAGCACAGCAAGTTACAGCGCTGTAAAGCGCCAATGTAGACAGTGCCCCGGCTGTAAGTTAATCCCCTCGTGGAGGTGGAGTACCTGCAGTGCTGGGAGAGCACTCTCCCAGCGCTGGCGCGCGACCATACTCGCACTTCAAAGCGCTGCCGCGGGAGCGCTCCCGCAGCAGCGCTTTGGAGTTTTGAGTGTAGCCATGGCCTTAGTTCTTACCCTGAAGGTTTGATTGGGTTTGGGCAGTTGTGGTTTTTCCCTTCAGGAGATGTGACCAGTGAATTAATAAGCCAAAACAGCCTTCTTAAAACAGAAGTATTGTTTGTATAACCATAGGAACAAAGTATTTCAGAGAAAAGAGTCTTAAAATAACAAAAGGTCTACATGCTTATCTAGCTTACCTAGAGTCTAAACACCCTTCTGAGGGGATGCCAGGAGTCTAATTCCTGAAGGCCCCACACAGCAGACTGGTTTCTCAAGCTATATGGCAGAGGTGGGCAATCTACGGCCCGCGGGCCACATCCGACCCGCGGACCATCCTGCCCGGCCCTTGAGCTCCCGGCCAGGGAGGCTAGCCCCCAGCCCCTCCACCACTGTCCTCCCTCCCCCACAGCCTCAGCTCGCTGTGCCGCCAGCACTCTGGGTGGCGGGGTTGCAAGCTCCTGCCGGGCAGTGCAGCAGCGTGGCTGGCTCCGGGCGGCGCGGCTGCCAGTCCTGCTGCTCTGAGGGGCATGGTAAGGGGGCGGGGAGCAGGGGAGTTAGATGGGTCTGGAGTTCTGAGGGGGGCAGTCGTGGTGGGACGTGGGAGGGGCGGATAGGGGGCAGGGATCGGGCTGTTTGGGGAGGCACAGCTTTCCCTAGCCAGCCCTCCATACAGTTTTGGAACCCCGATGTGGCTTTCAGGCCAAAAAGTTTGCCTACCCCTGCTATATGGCCTCACTGGAGAGTTTAGTAAACTCTCTAGTGACAAGAAAGAGTCCCAGTGATGGTGGCTCTCCCGCAGACGTAGCACTGTCCATACCAGCGCTTAAATCAGCATAAATTGTGTCACTCAGGCGGGCGGGGGGGCTAATTCACACCACTGAGCAACATAATTTATGTCGACTTAAGCTATAATGTAGCTGTAAGGTCAGTCTCAAAAACCTGTGTCCCCATGAGTGTGATTCTTTAAGCCCTCTTGAGTCTTCTTATTTTTCTCCCTTCCCCCTTCACAGGTACTGATTTGTACCTGGAAAAGCCTGTCTGACCAGTCTACCCAGGGGGACTCACTGAAGGATCAAGGTGAATGGCTCTTGCATTGTGCCTCAAATGTGTACTGAGAAGCCTATGTATGGATCCACCCTTCCTCTTCCTTAGTGCATTTCCTGACAATTCCACAGCAGTATTAACTCAGTATATGCATTCAGTAAATATCACAATAACCAGGTCAATTTCAAATGTTAATAAATTATTACAGAAAACTCCAGATCCATCACACTGTTGATCTTATCAGTATCTTAAGTGGTTTGGTACTAGTCCCTTTTAGAAGCATTACTTATTATTCAGAATCTGCCTATCAGCACCTCAGCATGCCTGTACAGAATATAAAAGCACACAAGAGATGGTCTCAAACTTGAGAACTACACCCCATCCTGCCTTGCCTAGCTTTTGAGGCAACTGTCTGAATGGCTAGATTAGACTTTGCCTTTGAGTTCAGCAAACTCAAACTGTCAGTGATGGAGAATTCCAGAGATGAGAGCCTACTGAGAACCCCCAATCCTAGTTCTACAAATCCAGTGGCTCTTCACTTGAGCATCCCAGGAGATCTCAGTTGCCAGGTTGAGTGTGTGCATGTAGGGTTGCGGTTTTCTAGTAGCCTGAACCCGAAATCATAGAGTAGTATAAATTAAACAAGCACCTTGAATTAAACCTGTAAACCACTTACTGTACTATAATATTCCAAGTAGTCTATCCTAAATGACATATCTCAGAACTAATTGATATGAAATTATTAAAATTCCACCACTCAGACTACACCAAAAAAGTGGATATTCCTTTTAAGTCCTCCTGCTGACAATTATAAATAGTATAGCTAGATCTCCTAGAAATTAGCACCTGGGAACGGAAAGCCCTATTACATTTTTCTATACCATTCCCTACACCAATGGTTGACTGATAAAGTATATCCCATAAGACCATTTCCAATCTAGTTCTAAGTGACCCAAACATGGGAACTTAATGACTATTCTGGAATCTAATAGATTTGACTATTAGAAACTTTTGTTTTGTTGTTTGGCCAAAATTATACTTCTTATCCCATTATTGTAGGTGGTGTTGGTAACGCCACCAATGCCTATATTTTAGCTTGCCTAACACTTTCCATTAGTAGACCCTATTTTTGGTAGCATTTCTGTAGTGTTTTGTGTTCAAAGCACAGCTCCAATCTGCTTCAGTTGCATCTGGGAGCACGCTCCTCTTCTGCAAATCTGACACCCCCACCCCCATGTTTGGCCACTCAGAAAATGAGGAACACACAATCACTGGCCACCTGTTAACATTTTGGTTTAAGAGGCAGGGATATCATCCAGTTATCTAGGATGGCATTCAACTTCCTTAACCATAAAACCATCCTGTCTCTTCCTGCAATCACATGCTTCATTCATCATTAACCTTCTAGCTTCTGTAATAAGTGAGGCAGGGGTCTACAGGCAACAGCCTCACTCTGTACACAACTCTGATTAACCTCCAGAGCACATCCATCTTTTGTGCTGACTGAGGCAGGGGTCCAGTAAAATAAATAAATTAAAAAGTAGGTAACTGAAGCTGAATTAAGTTCACACAGGCAACATTAATGTTGGCATTCCTTAACTTTTGAGTGCTTGACTTTTCAACCTTAACATTCTCTTCTTTTTTTATGTAATACCCTAGCTATGCTCCCTTGTGCCATGCTTCTGTGGACTTCATGTCCTTTGGAGAAGTGATAATATAAAAACAAAAACTAAGGGGACCCAACCATCGTCATTACACATACGGGAAGAAAACCAATCTTTGTGAAATAATAAATGACAAAATTGGTACAGAGAGACTTTTTCAGGCTTGTAAAAGTATTGTTAAAAAGGACAAGAGGGCTTTAAAGAAACATACACCTCTACCTCGATATAATACTGTCCTCGGGAGCCAAAAAATCTTACCGCGTTATAGGTAAAATCGTGTTATATTGAACTTGCTTTGATTCACCGGAGTGCGCAGCCCCGCCCCTCCCCCCTCCCGGAGCACTGCTTTACTGCGTTATATCCGAATTCGTGTTATATCGGGTCGCGTTATATTGAGGTAGCGGTGTACTTAAGTGATGAATATCAGAGAAGAGTTGGCAGTATCCCTAAAGCTTTGAACACTAGGAACTAGCCTTTATCGGCTTTATTGCTAAATGAATTCAACATGTTTGAGAGTAGCATTTGAAAAACTAACTTTGCTAACAATATTCTCCCTTCTGCAGGTAAATAGGATTCATTTCCTGTTTTGATGCTGTCTTTCCAGCTATATTGGTGGAGGTACAGAAGAGCAGGAAAGCAATTTAGAGTACTATTAGCTTGTGTCTAGCCTTTCCAGATCGTACTGCAGAAATTTGACCCTTATCTCATGTTTTGTAGATTCTGACTAAATTGAACGTCTTGTTGCTGATATAAAATCTTATCAGCCTTGCAATATTGTTTGACTTGCATTTGCAGCTGAACATCTACTTTGTTTCTTGTACTATTTTATTCACTGATTTACATCCAGAATACTCATATCAAATAATTTGAAACCTAAACCATGAATCTTACTTTCCTAAAAATGTCAAAGATGACTTACAGTGGCACAGAATGTGAAGTTGAGATTGCTTCATATAATAAAACGGTTTTGTACAGCATTTTTCATACAAACTATCTCAGAAGGCTTTATGGGGGTAAATAATATTAGAGAGAGACCCTTCTAATAGGGAGAAAAGATGTTTTCTTTTGAGATTGAAATAACATGGCAAATCAGAGATGGAGCAGACTGCAAGAGCGGTTTAAAAACAAATTAAGGCTGCTTCTCCCTACAGGCTGTAAGATTGTGAGGTGAGATAGAAGAGAAGTTAGGGCAATAAAAAGGTAGTCCATGAGCTGAAACAACTTGGCTGAAGGTTTTACATTTCCGGACCCAGTGACCCCCTTTTTAAGTCCAAGATGAGGGCTGAGTGTGGGAGGGAGAATGGCACTGGAAAGCCAGCTTTTAGAATTCTTAATTTAACATATCTTTGTTCTTCCAGATCGTCTCCTCGGTACTCAGCTAGTTACTATGAGCTTGATACAGAGTGACAACAGCTATAGAGCCAGAGATCTGGAGACTGGCTGCTGTGCAGCCATGGCCAGTGCGTGCAGTGCTGGAGCTAAAGAAGACAGCCTAGGTGTCTCTGTCAGCAGTGGGACTGGAAACCTTCCAAACTCCTTCACGGAGGAGACTCAAGGATATGACGTGGAGTTTGATCCCCCCCTGGAAAGTAAATATGAATGTCCAATCTGTTTGATGGCTCTACGGGAAGCAGTGCAGACGCCATGCGGACACCGGTTTTGCAAAGGCTGCATTGTCAAATCAATAAGGTAAAGGAGTGCTCATAGGAATTGAATTTAGGAAGAATGTTAACCTGAGTGTAGCTGCTCTGTGGCAACATAACTAAGTGCAACTTGTGAGGGCAAATATATATGTGTTATTGTTGCTATATTTTCAATGTGTTATGACTGAGCATGTCTTTAAAGATGTTATATTATGGGTGGCCTAGTTAGCAATGCCTATAGTTAATGTTGCCCCATTATAAGACCCTATTTTTAATTGCTTATATCTTTGCCAGACTTTACCTGTTCAGGCTGAAATTTTCCATATTTGGTGTCTGCCTCAGAATGAAGTTTTCTGAAACTTTCAGTAAAAACAATTCAGCTGTTTCTCAGAACTAGGTTTCGGGGGGGCAGGGAGGATAAGATGCTCAGGCCATGAGCGTCAGAATTTGTTGAGAAGCTCTAGAGCCTCCTTGCCTTGGAGCAAGGACTTGAAATTTGGCAGAGAGGTCACCCTGGAGTCATCCCTGTGAACATTTGCCCATCTTTGAGCAAGTTATGAGCCTCTGAAAATCTGTTTGTACAAGCTCAATAGAAACTTCTTTGGCAAGTAAATTCTCTGATTTCATCTGCATTAGGCATGCTGTGCGGCTGAGTAGGATTTTCAGTTCCTTCCTATAGCCAGGGGTCACTGTGACACCAGGTACAGGAATTGAGCAGGAAGATTACTTTGCTTTCGGTGCCCGACCCCTCCCGCTCCATAGTGGTACCCAGGCAGTGAGGAGGATGCCTGCCTGGAATGCAGAGGGATAAGGAGTGGGGGGGGGGGTGAGAAAACAGGCTGGGACAAAGCCATTGGGGGACTTAAATGACGAGCTAGGGGGTGGAAAGAACTGGAACAAAAGCAGGCTGGGGCTGGGGGGGCAGGGAGTAGGGCAGAAGAGTCTCTTTCTATTGGAATACACTTGCCTCAGAACCTGAAATAGAACCCAGAATTCCTGAGTCTCAGTATTCCTCTGTCAGCAAGTAACTGTGGAACTGTCACATTCCGGGGTGCAGTCCAGACCAATGAGAAGTTGTCACTGCCTGCCCTGCAACCTTGGGTACCTCACAATGCTTTTCTGGGCTGCTCAGAAACAGCCTACAGGTCACACACTGCATGTCTCTGTATAGGCAGATACAGCCCTGACCCAGCAACTCTGACCCCAGCAGCCTGTCAGCAACACACCAGACATACTCTTGCTTCCAGAAGCCTTGGTTACTACTTGCTGGGTGACCCCAACACACTCCCAGTCCAAAATTTTCCCCCCAAACCTGTGTCGTGCACTGTACAGTCCTCTCCTGAACAGTTAAGATATTAGAGGTTCATTACCCTTGTCAATGGTCAACAGTTTGCTACTTTAACTGGAGTTACCAAACAGCTGAGTTGAAACACAACATTGAATTAGTTTAGACTGTAGCTAAATAAACTTGTTTTATTTTTAAAGAGAGATTTTAAGTGAGTACAAATATGAGGTATTAAAGTCAGAAATGATTCCAAGAGAAATAAAGATAAAATGCTTTCTGGTAGCTAAAACTTAACAAGTTAGACTTGGTTCAAGGTAAAATCCTTACTGGTATGTTCCCAACAACATTGCTGACCAAATTCTGAGGTCAGGATCTCCCCCAAAGTCCAGGGGCTGGTTCCTTTGTTATCTTAGGTAAAAGAGAGAGATAGGGAGAGATGCCTTGGGGTGTTTTTGCCCCTCAGTTTTGTAGTCCAGCCACTCTTTTGAATTGGATTCTTCTGAGGAATACCCATCAAAGCAAAGTTTATTCAAACAGTAAAGAAGGCGACATGGAGGCTGATGGTGAGGATGGCTGCATGCTCTTTGTTCTCCTCTGTGTATGCTTGTCTCCTGCTGTTTCACCCTCTAGCTGGATCAAGGACCCTGTTTACTACTTGAATGTGTATTTACCTGAATTTACATATCTTTGTTTAGGATAGACCAGCTTAACAACTTTTGCCTAGTCAGGACTGCATGAGTTTGAAGATGTGCTAACACCATCACACAGGAGGAATTCATAACTTTATATATACATACATTTCACAAGCATTTCACATTTCATATTGAGCAGCAAGTTATTAGTTTTCAAACGATACCTTACAAGGTGTATTTTGTACCAAGATTATTACAGTAGTATGTAGTGTGTGAACACGGGTGCTTTTGGTCACATGAAGCCATTAGTAAAATGTGCCCATCCTACATACAGGATGACAAACTACTACTGCTCTCTGCCACTGAGCAAAGTGAGTAGCTGAGATCTGTGCTGTGGATTAGCAGGGTTAGTACCTTTAGATGACCCATGTAAAAATCAGTGGACTTCCACTTGATAGAATTTTTGAGGGGTTTTAGTTTGCTTTTTAAAAAATCTAGGAAATAACATTCATAAAAACTACATTAAAATGTTAAGGCTGCAAAATCAAGCACTCAAAAGTTAGTAAATGCCAGAATTAAGATTGCCTGTGCCACCTTAATTTGTCACCCTCATGTGTGGCCATTATAGAATCATAGAATATCAGGGTTGGAAGGGACCTCAGGAGGTCATCTAGTCCAACCCCCTGCTCAAAGCAGGACCAATCCCCAACTAAAGCATCTCAGCCAGGGCTTTGTCAAGCCTGACCTTAAAAACCTCTAAGGAAGGAGATTCCACCACCTCCCTAGGTAACCCATTCCAGTGCTTCACCACCCTTAATTATGATACAGTCTTTAATTACATGATCACATACTGTCTTTCCTGCAGGTTCCCTGCCCCATTCTGTGCATGGGATGGACAATGCTCATGGAATTAATCAGTTGTATTGCAATATGAGGCTATTGTCTGGCCTCACTCCTTGTAGAAGTTGGAAGATGTGTAGTGAATGGGGTGGGGAATTACAGGGAGAGAAAAGATGGTCTCATGGCTTAGGCAGTTTAATGCTGCCCTAGAGATTTGGATTCTATCCCTATCTCTGCCAGAGTTCCTATGTGACACTGGGCAAATTACTTAAACCAAACTTTTCACAGGTGGCCACTGACTGTGTTCCTCATTTTCTGGATGCCTGACTTGAGACCCTGGGATCTGATTTGCAAGAATGTTGAATGCTCAGAGCTGCAACTGAAGTCATTGGGAGTTGTATTTGAATGTGTAAAGTGCCATGTACTCTGAAAAAATCAGGTCCTAGTCACTTTTCAAACTTGACACCCAAATTAGTGAATACTATTGACTTGTTATGAAGATAGATGCACTAATGTTTGTGAAGCACTTGTACTATAATGATGATAGCCATAGAAAAGCCATGAAGAATTTAATTCTGTATTCATAACAGAACTTGAATGGTGAGCAGTAAACAAGTATAAAATGAAATATTGAATAGCTGCTCATTAAATGAGCACAGTCAGTCCTGTGCACTGAATAAGGCAGGGACTTACAGATGTGCGGGAGCGGGGAGTATATGACCATGTAATTAAAGACTGTTTTATAATGCACAGTTCCATAGGTAATCTTAATTCTAACACTTGCTTTTTTTTCATAGATCCCAAGGCCAGAAGGGACCGTTGTGATCATCTAGTCTGACTTCCTGCATAATACAGGCCATAGAACTTCCCCCAAAATAATTTCTAGAGCATAGCTTTTAGAAAAACATCCAGTCTTGATTTTAAAATTGCCAGTGATGGATGGAAAATCCACCATGACCTTTGGTAAATTGTCCCAATGGTTAATTACCTTCACTGTCAATAATTTACACCTTACTACTTTTGCTTTTGGGTGCATGACTTTGCAATCTTAATTTTCTTAATGTAGTTCTTGTGTGCAATTTATATACAGTATACACTTCTCACTAGAACGGAGTTTGTTATCCAATACATACCTAGATAACTTACAAGTCTTCGATACCAGGCTTTTAAGTATTTTTATATGAAGTTAGGCCAGGCCACTGGGAGTCAGGACTCCAGGATTTATTTCTGCCTGACTTCTTGTGTGCAGTAGCACCAGCACATATCCTCTGCTCAAACTAGTCTTAGGATTTTATGAATAAATTTGCACAAGGAATCAAAACACTCAAAGGGGATGTAGTATCTGTTGATCTTGCAAGCAGATCACCTAGATACTTAGGTGAATATGGAGCTTTAGAAATTCCTTAGTCTCCCAACAACTTCACTGAATAAAAAGGCAGATTTTTTTAATTAAAATTTTCTGTCAGAGTTCTGTCACGGATACACAAGAGCTCTGCTATGTCCCAGCTTTTAAACAGGACCCTCGGAGGAACCGCTCTGTGTCAGACCCTCAAGCGGTCCCACTCTTCCTTGAGGGTAGGCCACATAGACTTAGCACCTATAAGACATCTGGGCTCCAGCGCTGCTGTTTCACACTGTGAGCTCTGCTCAGTGAATCCAACAGAGATAGACTTCTGGTCAGAATTTTACTCTCTTCAGGGACCAGTACACCTCAGCAAGTATTTGAAGTGCCATCTGGCAGCCTTTCAAAACAGTCGGATTTATTAGTCAGCTGGAACACAGCATGAGGAAGTCCTTAGGTTAGCATCGAGGAAATAAAGATTAAAACATAGGCCATTCTGGGCAAGTCAGCTTTCCATCTGGCCAAGCTGCTATGGAATCTGCTTCTGGCTCTGTCTCATGGTCATTCCCAGGTGAGAGCTGCTGACCCCGTCCCAAAAGCCAACTCTTATCCAGAGCTTGTTGGCCCATGTTGAGTTTACATGCTCTGCCTGTTAGAGATTCCCATAAGTGTCAGTTGCTTAGTTCTTGAGGCTTCCATTGTGTTTCCATTCTCCATTGATATAGGTTGGTTTCAGCCAGTCCTTTAATAACCCATTAATTCCACCCCACACCTAGGTGACCCAACATCTCATGTGTTTAAACCTTTTGTGCCCCCAGAAAGCGATGCAAAATACATACTGAAACTCAAGCGTGCATAGGAATCATAAAAATTATTACAGAAAATTCTCACTGGGTGAGAGGTTCCTCATATTCACTTTACTTTAGGATCCTTGCATACCTTAAACTGTTATTTTCCAATCCTTCTGCTCTTGAGATGCTTTTATAGTCTGCCACTTAATGACTGCACCCCAAATTCTGTTTAATAGGTGCTTGCCATCATATTGCTTAATGTGGAACATGGGGAAATAAGGTGTTCAAAAGAAAACACAGGTGGAGAAACTTCCATTCTAAACCTCAGTGCATGGGAACTGGTTTCTCTTCCTTGTAACTACAGTGCAGTTGCTCAGTCTAAAATGACACCTATTTGACCTGTAAGAGGGTACTAATAACAAAACGCTTTTATTTCACAGAAAAGGAACTTCCTACTTCTGTCTCCTTTCATTTCAGCACTGACTGTTTCAGTGAATACCAAACAGAGGTGCCACATCTTTTAGATCTGGGAAACTGCAGATCATCCCCATGATATTTTGAGTGTTATTAGTAATTCCCTCTCTGGTTCATTGCTATTGAAGTTTGTCTCTGCAGTGTGGTTTGAGTGGGGACTAGTGATAGTGAAAATGGGATTTGCAGTGCAAGTGTCAAACATTTGGAGGACAGGGCTGAATTCCATACTTAATTGTGGCCCATCAGTCAGGGTATTAATTCAGGGTGCATACTTTCCACAGCACACTTACTGATATCAACAGGAGGCTCCCACAGAGATCAAGGGGAAAACTGACTTTTATATAGTAACTGTTTAGTTATTTGTTCAGTATGTGATTGTCACAGTCATCACTAAGTGGGAAAATCTGTTCCCCTTTTAAGCCATCTCTACTTCTGTCTTTTGTTTCTTGTCCTTCCCCATCTCTGTTTTACCCTTTCCTATGCCTCTGAGTTAATTTTGACATGAAAGTGCCATCATTGGGCTTTAGAATTAATACTCTAATCCAGTTAGTAAGGGGCAGAGGAGTTCAGACCTCAGTGCATTGTTTCAAGCTTTCTGCAGACTTGGGAAGATGTTACTACATTGGTTACATTTAGTCCACATTTGAAAAACTATCTGCATCCAGGGCTAGAAGCTTTTTAAAAATGAACTTTAGATTACGTCATGTAGGCTACAAATACATCATGTGGGTTGGATCGCAGTACATTACATTGCTTCTCAGAAAGTGTTGGCTTTTTTGTAAGTAAAGCATTAGAAAACACCTTTAGGTACTATTAAGGGATGGCTTATTTGACCTACAGTAGCAAAGACAATGGCTTCTTTAGGTGACTGTTAGTGTGTGTTTCCACATTAGAGGTATTGGCTTTTGTTTTTGGTTAGCAAATTTTAGAAGTAAAAATAATCTGTAAGCACCAATATAATACTGAAAAAATAAAACGTGACTCCAGTTTTCTGTCCCCTATAATCTCATTCTGTCAAAACTTATGTAGCACTTGACTAGTTTTCTGACATTTGATATATTATGCATCTGATGGACCAACAGAAATGAGTGGCTTGAGTTCTACAGTCAAATGCCCCTCACTGGAAAAACACTGCCTCCACTTTCCCTCCCATTTCAGTTTGGGGGGCCATAAGCAGAAGCACTTTAGCTGATTATATGTGCTGTGATACTACAGGAAAAGAGAGGCTATCTCTGAAACAGCCACTACAGCTGGTTGAAAAACTGCCAGAAAAAGCAGCAAATAACTTGACTAATAACTTCCAACAATCTGTAGAGCTGCACAGTAGGAAAAAAGGTATCTGCAAATAATGCATTCAAGAGCTGAAAGGAAAAACTAGTCAAATGACTTGCAAATCGGAGCTAGGGGTCATACCATATAGTTCTTATTTATAGGGCAAAACAACAAAGGGGATTCAGCAAACCAAGGCTCCCAAGCCTATAGCTGTTCCAGTGCAGCATCATTGCTCACGTTGTCCAAGAGCCCATCCACAAAACATCTGGAATATAGGATTAAAATGTTCTTGCACATCCTTAATATGGGACTGTACTTCAAGGGACATGCCTACCTTGGTCAGTGCATCCATCCATATTATCCAATCTGAAGCTATAGTAGCAATAGTCGTAAAACCTCTTTAGAAGCTCATCTAAAACTCCTCAAGGAATCTGAATGTGTAATGCACACTATGCTTCTACTTTTTACTAGTGACATTTTAAAACTCTTCAGTGTTTTAAAATGTTTTTAATTCCATAACTTCACTGAAAATCCTAACGTTTCAATTACTGCTATAGGTGAGGGACCTGCCTGCCTGTGGTGTTAGGAGAACCGTTGCCAAGGAAGTCTGTGACCTAACCAGAATGTGACTGGGGCTTAAAAAAAAAAATCTTAAACAGGCTACTCTCTTAAATATCAGGTTGAGGATGAAGTAAATCTTACCTTTTTCTCTTTTTCAGGTTTCTCCAATTAACTTTTGCCATTGGGTATCTTACTGAGCTATCTCTAGTAGCAATGGCTATTTATAGCCTGACTAGGCTAGTTCACTTTCTGTCTTTTTCCTTTAAGCTTCCTGCCTCTTTCCCAATCTAAATATTCATTGATAGGCATATGTAAGATACAATCACAATAAAGCAATCGTGTACAGAGGCACCATTACACTTCAGTTAAGCTGCTCAGACATGCAAAGGTTTGTTGAGCAATTTTTAGAGGCTAGATGGTGCTTTGGCTTTGAATTTAGATCACTAGTGAATATAATATTCTCAATGTACTTACTAGTAGATTCTTGGCCATGTCACAAGAACCACTCATCGTGGCACAACTTACCATGATTCTCAGTCATTGTTCGGAAAGCATAGGCGCCGACTCTGTGGGTGCTCTGGGGCTGGAGCACCCATGGAAAAACAATAGTGGGTGCTGAGCACCCACTGGCAGCCCTGCCGATCAGCTCCTCCCCACCCCCTCACAGCACCTCCCACCCACTAATGGGCCTCAGCTCCACCACCACTACCCCATCATCTCCCGCCTGCCGGTAGGCCCCCAGCTCCTCCCCCTCCCTTCCAGCGCCTCCCACCCACTGGCGAGCAGCTATTCAGCAGCGTGCAGGAGGCATTGAGGGGGAGGCAGGAGAGGGGGCAGGCAGAAGTAGGGTGGAGGCTTGGGGGAAGAGGTGAGCTGGGGGTTGAGCACCCCCGGAGAACTCAGAAAGTTAGCGCCTCTGCAGGAAAGCTCCCAATCTTGAATAACAAGCAGGGCAAATTGGTACTAGGGTGCATATATTGAACTGTGTGTGGGAAGTGTGTATAGCATCTTTCCACACTAAGCCCGGCTCTAACCAGTCTTGATGTCACATTTGCAAACACTTAAGTGCATCAAATTCACAAATACATTACTTAAAATATTTGTTGTAAATAATTTGCATTTATATACTACTCTGCAGTCATTGATTAGCTAATCCTTATCCCGTCACTGTAAAGGGGTGGGTGGGTGTTATACCCATTTTAGAGCTGAGGCAATTCCCATTCCCCTGGCCATGAAAAATTGCTGATTTTTATTTAATGTGGTCCAGTTGCTAACTATAAACTTAATTATAAGCAGGAAGTTTGTAATGCGTTACACCACGTTGTACCTGTAACAACCAGCTTCCGGTTGTAGGTTGTAAGTAGAATGAATGTTTGTGTATTGTGACACTGAGACCAGTGTTTGGACTGGGGAGCTATGAGATCTGAAACTGCAGACCACTGCTTTGTTTTTTCCGTTTGTTTAGGAGTGAGATTCTTGTGGCAAACCATCTCCTGAATCAAAACCATAAAAAGGAAGGTCATGGTCTCTTTCTAAAGTCTAAACTTAGCATTACTGCTACAGAAAGGGGAGGTAACAGAGTAGGTGCTGGCCAATGATTTCCTTATCAAGTGAACAACACTTTCTACCTCTCCCCACCCCCAAATCCAATGATATTTGAACCTCAAAGGCCCTCTGACTCACAACCCACTCAGAGTATTGTTAATCCACATTTTTTCACACTAGCAGTATTGTCCATTAGCACCACAATTCAGAATTCTTCTGTTTAACTGTATTACTTAACTTTGTACATTCCCATATGCATGTGTTGGTAATCCCATAAGGCAGGTGCCAGGTAATCTCTGCTGTTCCAGACAAAAATTGGGGCATGGGAGACAGTATGGGTGAATTGCTATTTGAATTGCATTACATAGCAGCTCTTTTTTTGAATGTGTCCTGTGCATATATGAGTGTAAAACGAGGAAAATGATACATTAAACTTTTAAGGGGCACCACTTGAAATCTAGTCAATTTCAATTTCTTTTCTTAAAATGGCTTCAGATACACCTGCCCCAAATCCCTTGTCGTTTTTATGTCTTGAGCATTACTTCAGGCTTCTTACCAGTGGCTTTTCTCATTCCTGTTGGTGTGTGAAAGACACAAAATAAAGGAGTCGAACTGATTATACAAAGGTAACAGGGAAACTGACTAGACAAAAGTGCTGTCAAATATAAAGTAAACAAACTGGAAAAAATAGAAATACTTGCTTCTCCACTTCTAATTATGTGGGTGTTGCTTGTAACAATGGTATGTTTTCATGCTTTAAAAAAAAAAAAAGTGAGAGGAGATGGGACAAAAGGTGCAGAACTCTTTAAATGTTTGATTCCAAATCCTTTTTGTGTGTGGAACAAACACCCATTGACTTCAATAGGAATTGTTCATGAAATGGCTGCAGAAATGGGAACCTAAATTATTAGCCTTTGTGTATCCTCTTTGCAGGTTTATTCCCAGAATGCTTACCAGTGCAATCATCCAGCTGGATCTGAGCAAATTTAACACTATTCTAACCCAAAGGAATGCTACTACAAATGGAATTATTTTGAAACCTACATACATGTAGTATTCTGGTAACATTAGTTATCAGGTTATTTTATAGTATAATTCATGCTAGTTGCTGTGTAACTGCCATTATTTCCAATGAAATAAATAATGAAATAAAAAGTGTTAACTTTATTATGAAATTTTCATTAGTGTAAGAGAAGACTTTAAAATAAGGGTAGGGAAAGAAGTCTGAGATTTTCTAGATATTTTTTTCTCTTGTGCATACATATCACTTCATCCTCTTCTTTTTATGGTAGAGATGCAGGTCACAAATGTCCAGTAGACAATGAAATTCTACTCGAAAACCAACTCTTCCCTGACAACTTTGCCAAACGGGAAATCCTCTCACTGAAGGTGAGATGTCCCAACAAGGGCTGTCTTCTGAAGATGGAGCTGAGACATCTAGAGGTAAGAATCATTTTAAAAATGGAAAATAGTTTCCCATTTCGAAATTTAAAAAAAATCTCCAAAATGACTCTATGTAGATGGTCTTCATCTTCTTGGTAGTTGTGGTTTCAAATCCACTGTTTTTGATCAAGGCTGGTTCTGTTTCTCTAATTGAAAGAAATAAGTGGCTGATCTTAGTTACCTTACCGCAAGCCGTATGTCACAGCTTGCATACAGCAAAAGATAGTGCCTATAATGTTAAAAACAGTGGTATTAGTTTCATCATTTTAGTCTCCCTTTGGCCTGTCTTTGTCACCAACCATGTGCTTTGTCACCAACCATATGCTTTCTATATCCAGTGTCCAAAATGCCAGTTAATACCTGCTCAAAGCAATCTGAATAAAATATAAACAATTTTTAAATAGTCCTGGAAGTTGTCCAATTAAACAGTGTGTTAAACTGTAAAAAGTAGCCATATGATAAAACTCTTCAGTATTAATGTTTGTGCAGAGCTTTGAATTTATAGTCCTGTTCAAACCCTGGCTCTGCTATAGAGCTCTTCCGTATGGACTGCAATAAAAGTCATTGAGGTTCTGGGTTTAAGGGCTAATGCGGGCAAATCCTTTTGCAGGATTGGGGCCTGAAAGAATATTAAAGGTGCCAATTGTATTCCTCTTGGAGCCATTTTGGTCCATCTTGGAGATGTATGAGTAGCTGGTACCTGGAGCACTTTTGGGGGTTTCTAATACCACATCCTTTTGTTGCTCCTTATGCAGGAGCATCAGTTGCATTGTGACTTCTGCTCTGTGGAATGCCTACAATGCCAGAGCTCCTTCCCGAAGAACCAGCTGCAAAACCACATGACACTGGAATGCCCACGGCGGCAGGTCTGCTGTCCAAACTGTGCTACATCTATGGCTTATGAAGACAAAGAGGCACGTGCTGAAACATATTAGAGTGGATGAAAAATATTGTAACATTTGTCCTCGCTTGTTAATGCAATATCAGTGGAGGGTGTTCATCAGAATAGTAAATTGATCCAGAAACAGCTTTCTGTGTTGCTTTGCTGGACATTAGGAGGTTAGGAGGACTTGTGGCACCTTAGAGACTAACAAATTTATTAGAGCATAAGCTTTCGTGGACTACAGCCCACTTCTTCGGATGCATCCGAAGAAGTGGGCTGTAGTCCACGAAAGCTTATGCTCTAATAAATTTGTTAGTCTCTAAGGTGCCACAAGTCCTCCTGTACTTCTTTTTGCGGATACAGACTAACACGGCTGCTACTCTGAAACCTTTCATTAGGAGGTTGTGACCTCCAGATTGTCCTCTCTTGGACAGTTGAAGACTAGTTTCCCCCCCCACCCTTTGTGTGTGTGTGTGTGTGTGTGTGTGTGTGTGTGGTCAAGATGGGGTCATGCTTGGCTAAACCTTTTTTGGAGACCCTACGGTGCATGGGGAGGTGGAAGAGTTTGTATAAGAGGGGACCTTTAATTTTGACCTTACAAAGAGAGATGTCAGCATTAGCATCCCACAATGACCTTAAAAAGAAAAGGGGGGAGGGGCCAGGATAACAGGATAGGACAAAAATACTGGTGTTGTGCAGGCTGTCTTGCTCTGCACACAAACACGTTACCTGCTGGAAACATGGACGAGTGTAGAGAGGGAGAGCTGTGCTCCAATGTCTAAATCTTTCCTTGGAACAAGAGAGTTGGAGCAAAACTTCTGGATTCTGTTCTTAGCTCTGATTCTGACTCCTGGGTGACCTTGAGCATCTGGCTTCTGTGTTTTGAGCTTTCATTTCCTTATCTCTATATAGACCTAATCTGTCTCAGGGGTATATTAGGTTTATCTGAAAAGCACTTCAAAATCTGCCATTGAAAATTCCCACATTAATGCACATCATGTTTGTGACCCTTTTTACCCTTTTTGTCAAATGTTAAGACTTCTTAATATATTCATTAATATCAGTTACACAAGAAAATTCTTTAAAATGTTTACATCCTTAATACAGTTAATTAAACCCAAACTTCTCAATATCTTGGGCAACTTTAGAATCAGAATTTTGTAGAATCAGAAATAGGACTTATCACTATGAATTTCTGATGAGACAAGAATAAAATTCCAGAAAGTGAAAAGACTCATTCAGGAATCAGAAAGGAGGGTAATTTCCTATTACCTAATTAAATCCAGCAAGATACAAAGCTTGAGACTTAAAAAATAAATGATCAAGAATTTTACATAGACATTTAGAACACAGGCAAATCGATGCTCCCTTCTCTTTTAATAATCATTTAATTGTTACTAATAGTTCTCATTTTCTTTCTCACCTTTTCAAAAAATGAAGCTTCATGACCAGAACTGTCCACTTGCAAATGTGTTTTGTGAATATTGCAATACAATGCTCATCAGAGAACAGGTAAGAGCCTACCTTTTCGCCATATGTCTGTCTGTCAGGTTGGAGTGCATCCTAAATAATATTTAACCTATCTAGCTGCAAACAATTTAAGATTTTATGGTAACCCATGTAAGTGTCTGATTTATCACATGTCAAACTTCCTCTAAATCTGGGGTTCTCAACCTTTTTCTTTCTGAGGTCCCCCCCAGCACGCTATAAAAACTCCACGGCCCACCGGTGCCACAACTACTGTTTTTCTCCATATAAAAGCCTTGGCTGGCATTAAGGGGTAGAAAGCAGGGCAATTGCCTGAGGTCCCACACCACTAGGGGCACCGCGAAGCTAAGTTGCTCAGGCTTCGGCTTCAGCCCCAGATGCTGGAGCTCAGGGTCCTGGGCCACAGTCCTGTGCGCGGGGGCTTCAGCTTTCTTCCCTGGGCCCTAGTGAGTCTTAACACCAGCCATGCTTGGCAGACCCCCTGAAACCTGATCGCCCCCCACCCCCGGGATCCCTGATCGAAAACCACTGCTCTAAATGGTGTTCCTGTCTGCAGTTGCAATTCAGGTGAACTTTAAACACATGGATTGTTGACAGCAAACTCTGTTATGCAGAAATCTGGATTGGAACCATGGAGTACATCGCAAAGTGCCTGGCTATTATGGTGATCGTAAGTGGCATCAAATAGGACTTCAAGCAACTGCTTGTACTTATGTCTGATCCTGAAAGGCTAGTTTGTTCAAGGTTCTGATCAGTTCTAAAGTCAACTGTACACATATTGTGTATAAGAATGTGCACTGAGGTGACTGTCATTGGAGACGTCCTGTCACCCTCTAGGTCAACATAACTAATCCCCCTTTCCTGGAGTCTCAAATTTATGGAGAATAACAGTTATCATGGAATATTACACTGGGGTGACTTCCTGTAATGTTGCTGCATTACCTTGCAATAATTTACTAAATGGCCTTTAACACTTAGTGTCTAGTGAAGTGCAAATTAGTGGTGTGTGGTTGCTCATTATTCCATTAAAATGTTGAAATCTGTTGTATTTAAGTATAGCCACATATTTAGGCTGGATCCTGAGAGTTGGAATGTTGCTGTGCGCTTAACACACACAGTCACTAATTCTTTCATCATGTTCTGTGATCAAATGGCATAATTTCTTTTCTGAAACAAGAAGACTTTGATCTGAAGAGGAGAATGTAAACTATTCATCTTAAAGAAAAATTAACCTTAACTCTCATTTTGGTTTTAGATGCCTAATCATTATGATAATGACTGCCCTACCGCCCCAGTACCATGTACATACAGTGCCTTTGGATGTCCTGAAAAGGTAAATCTTTCTTTTACGCACATCAATGCAAAGAACTTCTCAGTACCTTTCATCCAGTCTGTGTCACAGATTTCCCGGGTTTGATTTTTACAGTTCGACTTTCAAAAGCTGTCAGCATTGACCTAACTCCGCTTCTGTTGAAGGCAACGACGGCTTGATTAGACAAGTGCCCGGATGCTTTAGCAAAGTCTACCCTAAATCTAATAATTTTCTGGGGTGGTTTTATTTTGCTGTTCTTACCTGTGTTGATTTCAGAGTATATTTTAAGCTTAAATACCAATTGTCTTCTGTAACTTTGCCGTATGAAAGTTTTTAAATGCCAGGTATGTAACTCCTGTAGTTTAGGGAAAGCAAGTGGCGACTACTTAAAATCCACATAATCCTCAAACTCATGATTTTTGGTGAAGTAGTGCAAATTGTGGGGGAAGTTCCAAGTTTTCTAATTACAGTACTTCCTTTTAACGGTACGTTTCTCTCATCTTCAACCGATTGCTCTCCTTGCCTTTCCTGAATACACTGTCAGATTCAGGGCTCTAGTGCCACGACTGCAGTGCAATGTAGGGAATACATTGCTGATTGCTAACAGGATTGTATTTATGGCAGTATTAAATTTATGCAAAGTAGTGGAGGAATTCTATTACCTTTTACATCATGATTTTAACAAATCATTTTGACTTAAACGCTATTTGTCTGTACAGGCACCTGGACTGGTTATTTTTCTGAGCTATCTGATCTTAAGGCTGGTCCAAAACAAGGTCCTCTCAGTTGGACTTGACTTGAATTTGTCACATCACTTGTTTTGTCTTAGTTTTTGTTCCAGCTGATTTGTGTTAGCTAAAGCCATTTCTATTATGCACTGCAGTTTATCTTTGAAGCCCAATATTTTGTGGCTTAGTTGCAGGAAATGTTTTTGCTGCTCGAGAGTTTATGATGCCATGTCTCTTTAAATTCTAGATGCAGAGGAATGAGTTGGCACGTCATATGCAAGAGTTCACTCAGGTTCACATGAGAATGATGGCTCAGACTCTCCGGAGTATTAGTGTTACTACCACAACTCCCATGTCCTACCTCAGTGGCCTATCTTTTGAGCCATCTCTCTTCTCGCATGTCCCACCTGCCACATATGACTGCAACCCAGACGTTGAGAACTTCAAGGAAACCATTCAGCAGTTGGAAGGTCGCCTGGTAAGACAAGATCACCAGATCAGAGAGCTTATTGCTAAAATGGAGACTCAGAGCGCTCACGTGGGAGACCTCAAACGCACTATCCAAAATCTAGAGGAAAAAATTGCCGAAATGGAGGCACAACAATGTAACGGCATTTACATCTGGAAGATTGAGAACTTCAGCATACATCTGAGAGCCCAAGAAGAAGAGAGACCTGTTGTGATCCACAGCCCTGGCTTCTACACTGGGAAACCAGGCTACAAACTGTGTTTGCGCCTGCATATCCAGTTACCAAATTCTCAGCGCTGTGCTAACTTTATATCCCTCTTTGTCCATACTATGCAAGGAGACTATGACAGTCATCTGCCTTGGCCATTTCAGGGCACCATACGACTTTCTATTTTGGATCAATCAGAGGGACTTGCAAGGCAGAATCACGAAGAAGTAATGGAAGCCAAACCTGAGCTTCTAGCCTTCCAGAGACCAGCAATCCACCGCAACCCAAAAGGTTTTGGTTATGTGACATTCATGCACCTGCAAGCTTTGAAGCAAAGAACCTATGTAAAAGATGATACTCTTCTGGTGCGCTGTGAGGTTGTAACACGTTTAGACTTGAACATTGTACGGAAAGAGGGCTTTCAACCTCGCAGTACTGATGGGGCTGTATAGTCTGTTGTGCCCTAACTAAGGGAGCCCTGCACTGCTGTTCTTCCACAACAGATTGGAAGGATAAGAGCATGAACGAAGGGATTTTCCAGAGGGGAAAAGCTTCATGATAAGAGCAGTTATCTGGGTTGAACAATGCCATTCTGCAGGTTAATACAGCTGATTTAACGGAATAGAATTTGCTGTCTTTGGTATACAAGCTTTTTCCTCTGTGGATCATGTATTAAATATTTCTTCTTGTTCTCTGTTACTGTATTAAGCTAACTGAGAGAAGTATTGCTGTGTTATCAAAGGTGAAATTCTTCAATAAGAATTTATTGAAGCAGCTCTCTTCCTACACTGGGGGAGGTTGGGTCAAATTCCACTTCTAGAAGTCTGTGAGAAAGTGGAGCATTGAAGCTAAATGCCCCAGATGTCCTAAATATGAAAGTATTGGAATGCCACTAAAAGAGAGCAGGGGATGAGGATGGGGAAGCAGCTGGGAGGAGTGGGGGTCATGTGGGGGTGGTAGAGGATAAAGCAGGAGGATTACTTGGCGCTCAGGCTAGCAGTATCTAGCATAAGGAGGCTAAGGGCCAGGGGACAGGCAGGATGAGAGAGGTACAACTAGTTCAGGCTGGTCCAGGTCACATCTCCCTGGGGAGTTAACGCAACAGGACCCAGAATCGCAGGGAAGTTTCTCCTATTTGCTCCTGGAAAATGGCACCTCCAGCTTCTGGCTCCAATTTCAGCTGGTTCTCTGAGATCATCCCCCTCCCTGTCCTTCCTTGAGGGCTAAATAGCAGCTGCCCCCACTGACCACTTTGTATATGCCTGTCTGCCCCTCTGTCCTGTGGGATCCTTTCTGTGCCTGTGCACCTGCCTAAGTGCCTCTGTCCTCCTGATTGACCTCTTGTGCTCCTACCCCATAGACCTTCCCCCCTGTTTGTCCTGCTCTCTGCCCATCTGCCCTTCAGTCTCAGCTGGTTTGTCCCTTTGTCTGTCAATCTCCCTCTCACCTATCTCAGCCAGAAGCTTGAAGCACCAGGGCCAAAACTCTGCTGCTGCTGCTCAGGGCTCTTGACCAGACACGGCAGCCTCTTGTCCCTGGGAACATCTGAGCTGCCCTGCACCATCCATCACTGCTGAGCATCTCCTTTAACTAAAATACATATGAAGCCTCCAGGAGGCTGTCAGTGGTGCCAGTGCTGGGACAGGCACCAAGTGGCAGCAGCATGCAAAGCACTTCCCATTGTGACCAGCTGCTGCCAGGCAGCAGAAACACTGAGAGAAGCAGCAGCGTAGCAGGGGCTGAGCCGGGCAGGGTAGGTGAACAGACTGGACCCAAAGGGGGAGGTGTCGTGGGGCTGCTCAAAGGGACACAGTTCAGAATGAGGGTTTCCCTCAGAATGAGGTGGATTGACTTCATTGCCACAGCTGCTGCTTAATAGTACCAGAAGGGTGTTCCAGTGTGACTACACCACTGCCCAGGGGGATGCAACGCACATACTGTAGCGGAAGTGAACTAGCTCAACTATGGAAGGTGCTCTCATGCTACAAATCAGGAGATATTCACCTTGCAATATAGACCATTTCTAAAAGGACTTAAATCCAAATGGCAAGAATAGAGGAAGGAAACAAAAGTACAGACTATTTTAGTGCCTTTATAGCTTAGCCAGGGAATGCGCAGCAAGGGAAACTCCATCACTTTGAATTTACCGTGTTCCTTTTGGAATATGAAGTAAGATTAGGACTCAGTCCCTAGACGTCTGTCGGTCTGTCTCTCTTTTTTTCTCCCTGGGAATTATGTTCGGGAACATTCAAACAGGAACCCGCATGATGGTGTTGAATCAATCTTGGACTTCTGAAAAGTTTTCTACAAAACCCATGCAATACAGCCCCAGAAAAGGCTAAACAAATGTTTCTGCTGAATGTGCTGAGATCACTGAGGAAATGCTGATAAAAACTATGGCTTTTAGGCCTCCCTGTAACTTATTTATTCTTTTTCCCCCCTCCCAAAATGTTTGTGTTCACCTTGTTTGCACTTGTGTAAAAACATGGCTGACGCTCTTCCACTATAACTAAGGTGGTGCTGGATGGGTTAAAGTTCTGCATTGGTAGGGATGCTTTTTGTGGTGATAGATCATATTGGTGTGAGATATGTTCGACAGAGAGGAAGAAGATATATAGTAGGTGGCTCAGGGATCATGGAAACTTTTACCTCTTGATCACACCTGACTTGTGCCAAACTTACCAGAGTTCTAAAATCATTCCTGTCAAATGGCACTCGGGTGGCCTGTGTGAAATGTGGTGGAGGTCTATCACTAGTTCTCAGTAAACAATTGTCCATATAGTGCCAAAAGTGATGGTGGCTTGTTGAACTAGAGAGCTCCAGGACATAGTAGGTTAGCCACCCTCACCACCTAGAAAAGAACAGGATGGTAGCCCGCTAGTAGGGCAGTGTTGGTCAACTTGCATTGCTATGTGCTCTTATAATAAACGAGCACATTCTAGTTTCTATAGTGGCATCTTTCACAAACACTACATTTACTTTATAAAAAAAAAAAAAACCTTGGAGATTCCTGTGCCTATTTCTTGGCTTTCTAGACTGATTGTCTGCATCCCGTGTTAATGTTGTAGTCTTGTGCATTAGAAGCTGGTTAGTCCAAACTCTCTGCTGCTAATCGAAAAATAATGGATTTTAATGTATAGAATTCTTTTCAACTCTACAATATCTTCAGATTTGTATATAAACACAGAGATTACTTTTTTAAAACACAAAAAAAGCCTTATTTTTCCTGTGTTAGGCATATAGACAATCTGATACAGAAAATACGGAACCAGGCCATGCATAAATGTATGAATATCTCCCAGTCAGCATGGAGTATTTTTCTGAGATGGGGAAGCTGGCAAGTGGGGTTTGCCTCACCTCTAGTTGTGTAAATATTGCTACAGGGCAGCCCAAGTATCAGTCCCCTTCTAAGCAGCCCAACAAGGACTAACCACAGGGAGGGAGGACAGTTAACACACAAAGGCCCACTCTGTTACAAACTTCATTGTCGGAGCACCATGTTATAACAGGTGGTTTTGTGTGTGTGTACGGGTCTTTGAAGTGCCAATTTAACACCTCTAGGAGTTCCATTTTCATCACCCTTTCAAAATCCTTAAGATTCTTTTTTACAAAAGACCGTCAATTCCCAGGCACAACTATCTGCTTTTTAAAAATCTCAATCTAGTCTACTTTTGACTTGAATGAAATTCAGCATGGTGGCAGCTCTGTAGTATACATAAGTTTTTATTATTTCAATTGGATAATGTAAAATAGCGCAGCCTAATAGGAAATAAAAAAGTTGGTGCATGATACACTGGCAGAAAAAAATATGTAACATTAACAGTTTTAGCTGCTGCTGATACTGTATCTATTGTGTACTTATTAAAGGTTGCACTATGGAATTCTAACCCAATGCCAAGCTGATTTAACCACAAAGCTTACATGGGAGACTTTCTGAGCTGATATGTTAAATATCAGCCAAATATATTCTGTCTTACTAACCTTACGTACTTATCTATGCAGACCTCACTCAACTACTTAATTTTTTTTTTTTTCAAATTATCTTTGCTACAGTGCAGTTCCAGAATTGTCTGTTATATCACACGTGGGAATGTAATTTCAGCTGGTGGAAAGAAATTCGTAGAACTTAAATGCTGGATTGAGTTACCATCCAGATATGTACAATCTCAGTTGTTAACGTTATTTTATTTAATCTCTTTTTGAGTTGGCATTGTTTGAGAGTTCAATTTCCGTGATAAAATACAGCTTTATAGTGTATTTGCTTCACCTTTTCCCCTAGTGGTCTGTTTTTCTTCTCTTTTAAGATATCATTATGCTATGACGGTTGAAGAATGATCTTGAAAAATACTTAAAAGGAGAATGGATTATGGATCACAACTGCCACAGATTTATGAAAATTTCTGGAATAAAGCAATCTAAAACAAATGTGGAGTTGCAATGATTAGCCTAGTTTTCAACTGTTAACTTTTTCAGGGAAATGCTGAATTTAGGTTTTGTCTATAGTTCTTTCTCTGTGACTCTTGGTGCTTTTGCAATATTTTGTGTGTGTGTGTGTGTGTATATATATCATCTTATGTTTAGAAGCTGGATTACTTTCCCCTTCTATTTTTTAAATCAAATTTCTGTTACCTGTGTCAAACAGTCTTAGAATAATAGAATTGTAGGACTGAAAGGAACCTCAAAAGATCTTGTAGTCCAGTCCCCCATTTAGACTTGCTTCCTATGGGATCTTACCTACCAACTCCCTGAGTTTGCTAAAGCCTGCCTTCTTAAAATCCATTATCTTTATTGTACTGTTTTCCCTCCTACCATTCTTTAGAATCACAAACTCTACCATTTCGTGATCACTTGCACCCAAGCTGCTTTCCACTTTCAAATTCTCAACCAGTTCCTCCATATTTGTCAAAATCAAATCTAGAACAGCCTCTCCCCTAGTCGTTTTCTCTACCTTCTGAAATAAAAAAAGCTCTAATACATTCCAAGAACTTATTGGATAATCTGTGCCCTGTTGTGTTATATTCCCAACAGATGTTTGGGTAGTGAAGTCCCCCATCACCACCAAGTCCTGTGTTTTGGATGATTTTGTTAGTTTTAAAAAAAAGTCTTATCCACCTCTTCTTTCTGAGTAGGTGGTCTATAGTAAATCCTTGCCATGACATCACCCTTGTTTTTTATTCCTTTTATCCTTCAACAAATCTGTCTCCTATTTCCAAGTGTATACATTTAATATATACACAAAGCAACATCCCTTCCCGTTTTTTCCCTGCCTGTCTTTCCTGAGCAACCTGTACCCTTCTATACCAATATACCAGTAGTGTATTATCCCACCAAGTCTATGATGCCAACTATGTCGTAGCTGTTTTCAATAACTAGCATTTCTAGTTCGTCCTGCTTATTCCCTATTCTTACATTAGTGTACAGACATCTAAGATACTTATTTGATTTCCCCCTCCCTCCTCCCATGTTCTCTCTTGTCTCTCCCTTATTCCTGCTATGTATTCTTTATGTATGGGTGTACTTGCAAAGTTGCTGCTCTCAGAATTCTCTGAGTATAATATATTGCATATGAGATTCCTCTTTTTAGCTCAGTGTCCCCCTGCAGGGCAGGGGGAGTAATTCTTTAAAAATTGTCAGCACGTAATTATATGCAGGCAACTATATTTGTGAGATGGAAAAACTCATTCTATGGGCTGGCTATGTAGCAAGTGGTCCTGCCTATTGAATAATTTAAATCTGGTAGTAAACAAAATGGATTGCCTTTGTTTGCCTTACTAGAAGACATTCTTTTTCTCATCAAATGTGCACTAATGCTTTGGTGCAAACAAGTACTCTAGTCAGTATTATTGAAGAAACGCTCTGATCTGCATTTGAACACAATGCACACTCTGCTGGTTTCACTGAAGTATCTCTAATATATTTTGTAACTAATGCACAAGCTTATTTCAGTCAAACAACTTTTCAAAAATAAACTCATTAAACTTTTCCAATACTAATTGTGTATTTTTCTCATGCCTTGGGCATCCTTTGTCTGATGTGGGTTGAGCTATGAAAAAAGTTACGATCAGCCCTACTTTAGGCAATTAACCTTTAACCTATAGGCAGAACATTTTGGGCTAAAATGAAAGTGAGCCCATCTTTGGCTTCCTGATAAGCTTAGTGATAAGCACTTCAACTGCAGAGGCCCAGCTCTGAGAGATCATGGAGGTTGGTTCATTGTGAGGAGCCTTGACTCCAAACTTGACAGTGGACACAGCCTGTTTGCTTTACGCTTTGCTCAGACCAGTGCTCCTAATCTCTGCGTAAATGCTAAATTTCCTCAGCTTTATTTCAAGGTGGGTGGGGGAAGAGTATTCTGCTTTCAACGTTTTTAAATACTAAAACCGTTCTAAAGTTTCTGTCCTCTTTGGAAGAACGCATTTGTCTTTAAGAGCTAAGGTTTCTGGCTGTTAGCAAGAAACACGATCCTGATTACTATGAATGTATTTAATGTGATAATTGTGTAATTATAAATGTCATACACCTAGAAAGCCAGTCGTCAAACTAATAAAAAGGGGAGGTCAAATTTGCTTATTACAGAAATGGGGTTCCAGATACCTTCATCTGTTGCATGATTTCCTTTGCCCATACTTCAAAGTGTGTAATCATGTACCTTTGGATAGATGGAAGAGAAATATGATTACTTTTTGCAGTAAAATATGACACCTGCACCTGTGTCTAGCCATTTTTCAGGTAAAGAGACAGGCAGTTACAAGGTATCTAGCTCATCTGTGCATATTCCCCAGTCTGTGTGCAAATGTGGGTGCATAAATATTATTGTGTATATGCAGACCTCTGCCCTCAGTTTTTGTCCCAAAGGTGCTTTCTAAAGCTGAAACCTTGAATTATGGAGTCCTCCCCTGCCCAGTTTGCTATTCTTGCTAATCCATAAACTAATAAAACATGCAGCTCTCTGAGCTGTAGGGGGTAGTATATGGTGATTTCAGCTCAGCTGTTGGAGAGGCTGAAGCTGGTGCCTACTTGACTTTCTGTCAAAATAAGGTCTTCAACTGAAGCCCCAGGGCTAGCTGCTTTTTGGTGTGGCTTTACCTAGTTATTAGGTTACCACATGCCAAGGAGTTTGATACTGTGCAGGCTTCAGCTCTTGTTCTGTGACCCACTTTGCCATGTAACTGTCAAATGAGTTGGATGAAAGGAACTATATAATTGCTAAACTGCTTAGATATTATAAAGCTATTATTTAGCCAGTTACTGAACCTGTGAACAGTGTACAGAAGGTCAGGAAGTACCACCAATCTACTTGTCTATCTTGCACAGTATCAGTTCTTCTCCTGCTGAACTTACAGTTGTCATAGCATAACACTCACGCTGGAGACCCTGCAGGTTCTACCTTAGATTGTTGTTGCTTTTATAGACTCACAGTTTGTGGGCTTCACAGAAGAAGTGCGTTGGAAGGATGAAAAGTACTGAGCCTGTGTGGGAGGATGGGAGTTTCCACCACATCTGAATGAATAGCTTCAGAAAACTGCCACCTAACATAATACTGCACCATCCAATTCAATACTTTATGTACTTATGTACACCTATTGCTTTGACATCTGTTCCTGTATGTTTTTAAGTTACCCTGGTGAGTTTCTCATCTGAGTATTAGCCAGTTTCACCCTGCTTAGATTGAGACCTGGCTAGGTTATAGCCTGTGGTGATATGGATGTAGGATCTACTTGAACATTCTTTGGTAGTTTTCCATGACAGTCTATTCTCCCTTGAAAGCTTGGAGCAGTAATATGCATAAATACCCTTGTGATTCATCAGTTACAGGGTGTTCACTGCTGCAGACAATCCATCAAATTCCCCCACTTTCTGCTCACTCAAAAGGAGTGAAGCCCTGCTATGAAAAATGTGGATCTCCAGTGCCTACGACTGCTGCTGTTCTGCTTTCTCCAGAGTAGTGAAACTGCCTTCCATGTTAATTTCTTTGTTACCCATCTATTGCAGTAGTTCTCAACCTCTGGTCCGTGGACTTGGTCTAAGGGGTCTGCAAAAAACTTACGACTGAAAACCGATTGATCATAAGTCAACTATATGAACAGACAATAGATTCCCAAAGGGGTCCACACCTCCATTTGAAATTTTTTAGGGGTCGGCAAATGAAAAAAAGGTTAAGACCCACTGATCTATCGCTTTCTTAATAGATGAAAAGAAATGGACAAGAATCTTAACTTCATTGGCTGCTGCTTGGAGATGCCATTAGCTGAAGCACTGGAGTTGTCTGAAGACTCGGAAAGTTCTGACACTGCAGCAGGACTGTGTTTGGTAGCTTTTCTTTACTACCATGAGAACTAGATGCTCTTCTTTGTGGATGCTAACAAAGCGTGGAGAAAGAAGGAGTTATGTGTTTTTGTTTTGTTTTTTTTATAAATGTCCTTTTGCCCACAGGTTATCTGCTAACTGCCTGTCTGCCAGCGTTCAGTCAATAGTGGAGGGGAAAGCAAATTGAAAACCAAACAATGGCAAAGATAAGATACCTGGGATGAACAGCTACAAAGGAGTTAAGATAGCAATGGCTGAGCCATTGATGGGAAGAAGCAACCTGCTTGGCTCCCACTAGGCTGGCATAGTTTACTCTTCCAAAACCTGACTCTGTAGGATTAAATGGAATTATAAACCTTTAAAGATGCTGGCCTCAGGAAGGAGTGAGGGATTGCCAAGTGAGTCAGTGACTGTTGTCAGACTTGCAAGAAGACAGCATGCTGTGAGGAGGACAGTTTGTTTCTCCCAGCCAGAGATGGGTTTACCTGAGCTATGACTAGAGAAGTTAATCTTAGTAAAGAAATGTGTATAGGACTCTGTGTTAACCCATTTTCCTAAATGCTGTGTTTCCTTGAGCAATTAAATACTAAGTTTTGATGATGCTGTTTTTGAGTCACTTTAATCAGCTGCTGTTACAGGTGCCCAACACAGTCGGGCCTATTGGAATAATATAGTTGTATAAACAAGGGGCTGCAGCCCAGAGACCCTGTCTGAATGGTTGGAGTATGTGATTCCACCCAGAGTGAGGCACACGATGATGCAGTCAAGTGACCAAAAGAGCTTTATGGCACAGCTCACCTGGTAACCATGACACACACTCTGGGGTTGTAGTCCACGAAAGCTTATGCTCTAATAAATTTGTTAGTCTCTCAGGTGCCACAAGTACTCCTGTTCTTTTCACTCTGCAGAAATGTTTGCTTTCGGCCACTGGAGTGCCTCAAATAAATCCCATTCTTCAATCTCAAGTAGAGGAGTAGATTCTTTCAAACCCTGGGATAGTATGTGTGGGCTCAACACTTTTATTTTTGACTATTTTCTTTCCTGCTTGCTAGTGTTTGTTTCCCACACAAGAGGTCTGTTTCTATTACATCCTTCTACAAAAGAGAAATAGTTCAGACTGGCAGCTGTTCTTTAATTCTCCTTAAAACAAGATCAGCACTCCTAGGATTTATGATGCACCTCATTTGAAATCTATGCCATCATCGGGATACCTCAGCAAAGGAGAGTATCAGATTGGTGAGACACATGCATTTGCATCAGACCTGATGCCAGACTTGGCCTTCAGCTCTTCAAGCGTGGTTAAAATCAGTTTATCAACCTGGCAGGCACAGCACAAATGTGCAGGGTTTAGTTCCCCCACACGTTTTATCCTTGCTACTCTGGTGGAAGGACTCACAAAAAGTCTGCCAAGGTGTCCCATTCGCTTTGCCATCCACACTCTGGTAATGGATGCTTCCAAACAGAACTAGTGAGCACATCTAGACCATCTTCACACTCAAGGCTGGTGGTTCGTAACAGATTCTTATCTGCAGATAAATCTGTTAGAACTCAGAGCCATGTTTAGCATGCAGAGCTTTCCTGCCCCTCCTCAAAGGGATCACCATTCAAGTCCTGACAGACAATACTACAGTGATGCACTTCCTCAACAGGCAAGGTGTAATGAGCTCATCCCTCTCTGTCAGGATTGATGCATATAAAACCAGGACAATCTCATAGTCCTATGCTAACAAGATCTTCAGAACAACCTGGCAGTCCAACTCAGCTGGTAATGCTTCATTAGTCATGAATGGACCCTCAAAGACTCTGTTCTCAGTCAAATCTTCCTTGGATGAGGTCTTTGCACCACGGACCTCTCTCCCACCAATTTGAACATGAAGTGCCTGCCATTTTGCTCCTGAACAGGCATGAGTACAGGCCCCTTGTCAAAGCCATTCCAAATCCAGTGGAAAAGAGAACTGATGTATCCCTGGAGTCCTCACAAAAGTAAGACTGGATAAACCGCGCTATGATGGATAGCACCAGCATGGCATTCAGAACTGAAACCAATATCCGCTCAGCCGCCCATGTCTCTTTCAGCTGTCCCAGATGTTATTTTACAGAATCAAGACTTTATCCTATAATCAGACTCCTTATTTTTACATCTGACAACATAGGTGCTAGCTGATTAAGTGCTATAGATAGGAGCTGCTTCACTGAGGTACAAGACATTCTGATTCCAAGCAAGACTAATGTATAGAACCAAATGGAAATTATTTTCTCCTGGGGCTGTTCAGGGTGACTGTCAACTCTGAGACATCATTCTGGAGTATTATCAGAGGGGTAGACGTGGACTATTGTACTTGAAACATTCAAGATTCTTAATCAACTTAACTAGGGTTCATTGAGCTGCAATATCTGCCTGTCACCCTCCAATTCAAGGTCACACTATAGTCTCACATTATGGCTACATTCTTGAAAGATCCAATCCATGGATTTCCTCCAGTGAGGGATTTTTCTCTTCATGAGGCTCTGCAGTTTGACCTTTAGGTCCTATTGGATCCCTTTTTTGAGTCTTGAGCATTGTGCTCCTTCATCTCCATCAAGACAGCATTTTTGGTGACTGCTACCTCTGCATTAAGGGTGAGAGATTCGGGCATTAATGGCAGGATCTCCTTACACAAAGACAAGGTGATCCTCAGTCCTCACCCTAAGTTCTTACCCAGAGTGGTCTCAGACTTTCATTTGAATCAATGTGTGTGTCTTCTAGGGTTTTTCCCTAAACCTCATTTGACTCTTGGAGAAGCAAGACTTCATATGCTCAATGTCTTGAGGGCACTCTCCTGCTACCTCCATAGAACAAAGCACTAGTACAAGTCACTCACATTCTTCATAGTATTTAGCAACAAAGCAATCCTGACGCAGAGATGCTCAACGCATATAAGAGTGCATGAAGATCTCCTATGAACTAAATAAATTAGCTCCACACTCTTACGTTAATCACACTCTACTATGGTCTACATAATGTCCTTGGCATACTTGAAGAATGTCCCTGTATCACAAATTTGCAGGGCAGCCACTTAGAGTATACTTCTGTTCAGTATCAGGTGCTGATTACAGCTACTCGATCTGCTGCCTTGTTTGATAGGTGTGGTGTTTAGAGGCTGCATGTGATTATTAGAACTGGGAGCACTGGCTGTTGGGAGTTGGAAAGGACAGGAAACAGGAAGGAGGGGGAGGAGTTGAGGAGGCTGGGAGAGTTAGAGTGTGCAGCTACAGCTTGGAAAAGAGACTTCCACTGTAAATAAAGTCCTGTTGAAGTTAATACTTTGCTTGGTGGATACAACATTTTGGCAACAAGGATGGATCTTCTGCCTCTGAACCCACCTGCACCCTTTCTGCAAAGCCCAGGTGCGCCTCCAATTGCTTTTACTGCCTGGATCCGTATGTTTGAGACTTATCTGCTTGCAATCAGTGCTACAGAGATTTCTGAAGTAAGAAAGCGTGCTCTGCTAATCCACTGCCTTGGAGCAGAAGGGCAGTGTATATTTTACACTTTTCCCCTTGCAGATGCTAAATATGAGACTGCACTCACTGCATTAAAGAACTTTTTTGTGCCAAAAGTGAATGTAGTAGCTAATCGCTACAGGTTTCGCCAGCGTGAGCAGAAACCAGGGGAGACTATAATGCAGTATATGGCTTCCCTGAGGAGTCTGATTGTAACTTGTGACTTTGGGAATATGGCAGATGAGATGATTAGAGACCAGCTCATTGAGAAAACAACAATGCTTCATGTAAGAGAACGCTTACTTCTAGAACCACAACTTACACTAGAAAAAGCAATAACCATTGCTACTCAGATTGAGTCAGCTACAGCTGAAGCCAAAATAATGAGCCAGGGTACAGGAGGCCCAGTCAAGGCTGTGACTCCTTTGCAGAAAAGTTCACTATCACTGCAGACAAACAATTGCAAAAGGAAAACTAATGAAAAGCCACTGAATCAGCAAATGCAAAATACAGTAAAAGCAGCTTTCGCTGTGGATCCCCACAACATCTTGCAAGCTACCCAGGATGTCCAGCAAAAGTAGCTCAGTGCAATCATTGCAAAAAGATTGGGCATTTTGCTAAAGTATGTCGCAGTATCCAGTTCAATCAACAGGTGCATGCAGTTACAATACCAGATGTTACTGGGCTGAGTGTAGACAAAATCACTACTGCACGTATTCCAGAACAGATAAAGTGCACTGTAAATGTTTCTGCCATACCCTCAGGCAAATCACACTCTATTCAGCTAGGGTTACCATATTTCCACAAGCAAAAAAAGAGGACACTGGGGGGAAGGAGCCCCGCTCTAGCCCTGCCCCACCCCCATCCACTCCCTCCCACTTCCCACCCCCTGATTGCCCCCCTCAGAACCCCCAACCCCCGCCCCGCTCTTTGTCCCCTGACTGCCCCCTCCTGGGACCCCTGCCACTAACTGCCCCCTAGGAGCCCACCCCCATCTAAGCCGCCCTGCTTCTTGTCCCCTGACTGCCCCCTTCTGAGAACCCCCTATGACCCTACCTGTCCCCTGACTGCTCCGACCCTTATCCACACCCCCACCCCCAGACAGACCCCTGGGGACTCCCATGCCCTATCCAACTGCTCCCCGCCCCCTGACAGTACCCCCAGAACTCCTGACCCATCCAACCCCCTCTGCTACCTGCCTGCCTCAACCCCTCTCCACACCCCTGCCCCCCTGACAGCCCCCCCAGAACCCTAGACCCATCTAACCCCCCTACTCCCTGTCCCTGACTGTCCCAACCCGTCTCCACACCCCTGCCCCTCTGATAGCCCCCCCCCCAACTTCCAACCCCCCCGTCCCTGTTCCCTGACCAGGGCCGGCTTTAAAGAGCCCAGGAATTGGGCTGCGCTCCAGCCAGGGTTGCGGGGCTTGGGGCTGGGCTGGCGCGCTCGGCCAGAACCGTGGCCAGCGCTGCTGGGGTCGGGCCCGGGCCGGGGGTGCTGGGGCCAGAGCCGGTCCTGGTCCAGGGTGCTGGGGCCGGAACCGCTGGGGCCCGAGCTGGGCTGGGGCCGCCGGGCGCCGCTCGGCCAGGGCCACGCCTCCCTGGAGCTCTCCTCCTTGCGCCCCCCCGCCCCAGTTTACCTGCTGCTGCCTCCCACCTGCTCCTGCTTCTTTTCAGACTTCCCGCGAAGATCTGATTCGTGGGAAGCAGGGGAGGGGGAGGAGCAGGTGGGCAGAGCGTTCAGGGGAGGGGAGGAGGGGGAAGACAGCTGTAGGGCCGGACAGCGTGGTAAGCCTGCAGGGGATGGGGGGAGCCGGGAAGGGGCTTTGGCTGCCCAGTGGCGCTTGGCCGCCGCTTTTCTGTCTATTAATAGCTGACCGGGGGGAAATCCCGGACATTTTTAGATTTTTAAAAATCCCCCCAGACGGCTATTTATAGACCGAAAAGCCGGACATGTCCAGGGAAATCCGGACATATGGTAGCCCTAATTCAGCTAATGTTGGACACTGGCTCAGCAGTATCTATACTACCTGATTCCATCTATTTGCATTACTTTAAAGATGTGCCTCTTACTGAGCCCAAACTTCACTTGGTATGCTATTCGAAAAACCATATTCCAGTACATAGCTGCTTGCCAGCAATAGTTACTTTTGGTGATCGCTGTGTAACTGCGGAATTCTACATTGTTCACAAAGGCACTCCTATCCTTGGCAGAGATTTATTAGCTGCTTTAAATCTCAGAGTAGTTAATGGATGAATTGATATTCCTCAGCAAAGCACACACACCAGTTTCAGCTGGGACCCAACTCCAGGTTGAGGAGAAACTCGGCTGTGCTTCTGCATAAAGTTAAAATGCGGAATAATGTGCTGCCTGTATGACAGAAATTACGGCGCTTACCATTTTCAGTCAGGGAAGCTGTTTCAGAGGAACTTAGAAAACGTGTTCAAAAGGACATTATTGAAGAGATTAACTCCTCCGAATGGGTTTCACCTATAGTAATGACGCAGAAGGGTGGAGATATTCGCCTTTGTGTGGACTTGAGAGCCAAATAAAGCTATTGTGATTGACAGCCATCCTCTTCCTCACATAGAGGAAGTATTTGCAGAACTCCGTGGAGCAAAGATGTTTTCTACTCTTGATTTGCAGAGCGCATACCACCAAGTTATGTTGCATGAAGATAGCAGAGACCTCACAGCATTTATTACACATGAGGGACTATTTCGTTTTAAACGTGTTCCATACAGTCTCGCATCAGCCCCAAGTGCCTTTCAAAAAATGATGTCATTGATTCTGAAGGATCAACATGGAGTTCAGTGCTATTTGGATGATATTATTGTGTTTGGAAATACTACTGAGGAGCATGACAATAACCTGCAGTCTGTACTAAACTGCATAAGCAAAGCAGGTCTCAAGCTCAATAGGTCCAAATGCAAATTTAGACAAACTGAACTCTCCTTTCTGGGGCATACAATTTCACAGGCTGGACTAAAACCTGATCCAGATCATATCCTAGCAATTTCAAATGCTCCTCCTCCAACAGATTTGCAAACCTTACGTTCCTTCTTGGGTCTTACCTCCTGGTATGCAAAATTCATTCCCAATTATGCTTCTGTCATTGAACCGTTACGAGAATTACTACGGAGAAGTTCAACCTTAGTGTGGACAATGGATGCACAAGTTAGTTTCGAAAGGGTGAAAGACTTGATTGTACATAGTCCAGTACTTGCATTATTCAGTCCTGCATTGCCCACAATTGTAACTACTGATGCTTCTGATTATGGACTTGAGGCTGTCCTCACACAACTTCATGAGGACAACACAGAGAGGGCTGTTGCATTTGCTTCAAGGACACTAAGTAATGCTGAGAGAAAATATTCTACAGATGAAAAAGAAGCACTTGCTTGTGTCTGGGCTACTGAAAAATGGAGAACTTACCTGTGGGGCTGCACGTTCAAGTTGCGCACAGACCACAGCCCTTTGACAACGTTGCTCACCACGAAAGGACTGGAAAGAGCAGGATATCGTATTGCTAGATGGTCTGCAAGACTTTCTTTCAATTATGAACTGGAATATAAGCCTGGAAACACAAATGTGGTAGCTGATTGCCTTTCTCACCTGCCTTTGCCTTCACCAGATGGTCCACCGGAGGATGAGGATGTAATAGTTGCGCTTATTACAAGCACTCTTACTACAGTTACAGAGAACAATTTCAAGCTGCTTGTTCAGTGTGTCCAATTCAACAAAAATTACGGGAATTTCTGACCAAGAGATGGCCCAGTAACCCTAAAAACCTTGACCCATTTTGCTGCCTTATTTTAGAGTTCGGGATGAACTTTCTTTGCTCGATGGCTGTGTGCGACGAGGTACACACCAGCTACTTGTGCCAGAAGAATTACAGTCAAAGCTCATACACCTGACACACGATACTCATCAAGGAATTGTCAGAACCAAACAACGACTACGGGGATCTGTATTGGTGGCCAGGGATGGACTCTCAAACTGAAGCACTCATAAAATTCTGTGTCACTTGCCAAATGCATAAGACAGCAGTGTCATGTACCCCTCCATTACAGCCTGTTCCTCTTCCTGAATCTGCGTGGGAAAAAGTGGCGATAGACATTGTAGACCCTTTGATACTGCTCCACTTGACTGTCGTTATGCCATCACTTTAATAGACTATTTCAGCAAATGGCCTGAGGTGGCGTTTACATCGCAAATTTCTTCTGCTACAGTAATTAAGTTCCTCTCTTCAGTTTTTAGCCGGGAAGGTAACCCCAAAGAACTGGTTTCAGATAATGGTAGTCAATTTAGTTCCCTGGAGTTTGAAACTTTTCTAGCAGAGAGGAACATTTTACACAGGAGGTCGTCCCTATATTACCCTCAAGCCAATGGGGAAATCGAACGGTTTAACAGAAGTTTGAAAGAGAGTTTGCAAACAGCTAAACTGGAAGGGCGATTGTGGATACCCTTCACTACTGATTTCTTGCAAGCATACCGGGCTACACGACATGCCACAATGCAAAGATCACCCGCAGAGTTACTTCATGGGAAACAGATGACTACTAAACTGAACATTGCTGGATTGTTAAAGGCACGACCTGATGCCCCACACAAGGATGATGTGAGAAAGACAGTTGAACAGAACCAAGCAAAGTCTAAGGCTTTCACAGACAAATGGCGGGGTGCTAAGGAACCAAAGTTTGAGTGTGGGTCCTTTGTTAGAATACGAAAACCTGGAATCTAACACAAAGGGGACCATAAATTCACAGGTCCTCTTAAAATCATAGAGAAGAAGGAACCTTAAACCCATCGACTTTCTGATGGGCGGGTATGGAATGCTTCTTATCTTGCACCTGCCTATGCACCAAGAGGAGATTATGCCAACACCCAGTCTGCATTGGATGACTTCACTGTAGAACCACCACAACAAGACATTACACTGGAACCGGGGCTTGAGAGACAGCCTGGCAGACTCAGACAACCACCTGCCTCGATTAAAGACTATGTTATGTAGTATCTACAGTGTTTTCAGTGTAATATTCCTGCCAACAGTATAGTGTCTTGTTTCATATTTGTTCCTGTGGTTAGAACAACAATGTTTATTTTAATTTGGAAAGTTTCTTAAGAGAGGAGGGAATGTGGTGTTTAGATGCTGCATGTGATTATTAGAACTGGGAGCACTGGCTGTTGGGAGTCGGAAAGGACAGGAAACAGGAAGGAGGGGGGAGGAGTTGAGGAGGCTGGGAGAGTCAGAGTGTGCAGCTACCGCTTGGAAAAGAGACTTCCACTGTAAATAAAGTTCTGTTGAAGTTGTTAATACGTTGCTTGGTGGATACAACAATAGGGCAGTCCTGCAGTCTTTATTTAAGTAGAACTCATGACAGCCACCTCCTTAGGGAGACAATTGCTAGCCAGACACCTAGAATGGGAGCCTTGTGTACAATTACTCTAAAACAACAAACAGTTATTTACCTTACAGCAACTAGTTATTCGAGATGTGTTGTCCATTTGGACCCCAGAAGCTACTCTCCTTCTCTGCCACTACTGCAGAGTCCCTTAACTCTGGGATTCTGTACTGCAAAGGAACTGACACACAGTTGGGCCCACTCTCTCTCTTACAACTTGGGGGGCGAGGGTCATGCAAGGACATGAAGGTCACAGTTGTCAACACTGCTGGCCTAAACAATCCAATCTTGCATGCATGGGGGCACGTGTACCTAGAGTTTAATCCAAGTGGACAACATCTCTAATGATCACAGTTGTTATAGGGTAAGTAACCATTCTTCCTGCAGGATAAATTCTGCACCCAGTTACACCTTTTGTAACTCTTTGTTTTCATTTGCTTTATGAATGCCCATGTTTGCAAGAGTGGACTATAATTTTTGAGCACCTCAGTTGTTGGGTATCCTTATTTGGATATTTAGTTCCGATATTTCAGAGGTCCTGAGCATTCAACTTCCACTGAAGCTAAAGGGAACCACTTGTGCAGAGCTCCATGTCGCCTGTGCAAGTGTCACTAAGGCAGAAGTGGGCCCTCCAATTTGAGCTATGTTAATTTTATTGATGTTGCTTTAAGACGAATGGAATCATAAGACTACTCCCACTGTTGAGGTAGTGAATTGGGAAGGGCTGCGCTTTTTGGGGAGGGGGGTCAGGAAGTGGACACAGAAATGGATTTAGATTGGGGGGGGGCATCAGTTTTGACAGATGGACTGTTCTTTGTTTAGAGAAAGGTGGTTGTTTTGTTCCCTTAGCTCTTGTCTCAGTGGTGGTGTATTTGTAATCTGTGTGAGACAGTGAGACTTCGCTAATACTTTTATGAATCCTATGTGTGCTTCAGTTTCTCCTATATTTCTCATGGGAACCTCAGTGGGGGGAGAAAGGACTGTTTGCTTTCAGAGCAGACTAAGGGTATGTCTACACTACAGGATTAATCCGAATTTATATAATTCGAATTTTGGAAACAGATTGTATAAAGTTGAATGTATGTGGCCACACTAAGCACATTAATTCGGTGGTGTACGTCCATGTACCGGGGCTAGCGTCTATTTCTGGAGCACTGCACTGCGGGTAGCTATCCCATAGTTCCCGCAGTCTCCTCCACCCATTGGAATTCTGGGTTGAGATCCCAATGCCTGATGGGGCCAAAATCATTGTCGCGGGTGATTCTGGGTCTATCCTCCCCCCTCTCCAGGGAAGCAATGGCAGACAACCGTTTCGCAACTTTTTCCTGGGTGAACAGTGCAGACGCCATACCACGGCAAGCATGGAGCCCACTCAGCTCAAGACAGCAGTCATGAACATTGTAAACCCCACCTCGCGCATTATCGTGCAGTTTATACTGAACCAGAACCTGCAAAACCAGGCGGCGAGGAGTAGGCTACGGCAGCGCGGTGGCGAGAGTGATGAGGATATGGACATGGAATTCTATCAAACCGCGGGACCCGGTGCTTTGGAGATCATGCTGTTAATGGGGCAGGTTATAGCCGTGGAACGCCGATTCTGGCCCGGGAAACAAGCACAGACTGGTGGGACCGCATAGTGTTGCAGGTGTGGGACGATTCCCAGTGGCTGCGAAACTTTTGCATGCATAAGGGCACTTTCTTGGAACTTTGTGACTTGCTTTCCCCTGCCCTGAAGCACCAGAATACCAAGATGAGAGCAGCCCTCACAGTTGAGAAGCAAGTGGCGATAGCCCTGTGGAAGCTTGCAACGCCAGACAGCTACCGGTCAGTCGGGAAGCAATTTGGAGTGGGCAAATCTACTGTGGGGGCTGCTGTGATGCAAGTAGCCAAAGCAATCACTGAGGTGCTGCTACCAAAGGTAGTGACTCTGGGAAATGTGCAGGTCATAGTGGATGGCTTTGCTGCAATGGGATTCCCTAACTGTGGTGGGGCGATAGATGGAACCCATATCTCTATCTTGGCACCGGAGCACCAGGGTACCCAGTACATAAACCGCAAGGGGTACTTTTCAATGGTGCTGCAAGCACTTGTGGATCACAAGGGATGTTTCACCAACATCAACGTGGGCTGGCCGGGAAGGGTTCATGACGCTCGCGTCTTCAGGAACACTAATCTGTTTAAACGGCTGCAGCAAGGGACTTACTTCCCGGACCTGAAAATAACCATTGGGGATGTTGAAATGCCAATAGTTATTCTTGGGGACCCAGCCTACCCCTTAATGCCATGGCTCATGAAGCCATACACAGGCAGCCTGGACAGGAGTCAGGAATGTGCATTTGGAATGTTTAAAAGGTCGCTGGCGCTCGTTACTGACTCGCTCAGACCTCAGCCAAACCAATATCCCCATTGTTATTTCTGCTTGCTGTGTGCTCCACAATCTCTGTGAAAGTAAGGGTGTCATAACTATAAAGGGAAGGGTAACAGCTGTCCTGTGTACAGTACTATAAAATCTCTCCTGGCCAGAGACTCCAAAATCCTTTTCCCTGTAAAGGGTTAAGAAGCTCAGGTAACCTGGCTGGCATCTGACCTAAAGGACCAATAAGGGGACAAGATACTTTCAAATCTTGGGGCGGGGAAGGCTTTTGTTTATGCTCTTTGTTTTGGGTGTTGCGTTCGCTCTTGGGACTGAGAGGGACCAGACATCAATCCAGGTTCTCCACATCTTTCTAAACAAGTCTCTCCTATTTCAAACTTGAAAGTAAATAGCCAGGCAAGGCGTCTTAGTTTTCCTTTGTTTTCTCAACTTGTAAATGTACCTTTTACTAGAGTGTTTATCTTTGTTTGCTGTACTTTGAACCTAAGACTAAAGGGGAGTCCTCTGAGCTCTTTAAGTTTGATTACCCTGTAAGGTTAATTTCCATACTGATTTTACAGAGATGATTTTTACCTTTTTCTTTAATTAAAAGCCTTCTTTTTAAGAACCTGATTGATTTTTCCTTGTTTTAGATCCAAGGGGGTTGGATCTGTATTCACCAGGAGTTGGTGGGAGGAAGGAGGGGGAATGGTTAATTTCTCCTTGTTTTAAGATCCAAGGGGTTTGGATCTGTATTCACCAGGGAATTGGTGATGGTTTCTCAAGGCTTCCCAGGGATGGGAATTCTTGGGATGGTGGCAGCGGACCAGAACTAAGCTGGTAGTTTAGCTTAGAAGTTTTCATGCAGGCCCCTACATTTGTACCCTAAAGTTCAAAGTGGGGATACAGCCTTGACAAAGGGGAAGACCTTTAGGGCAGGGTGGGAGGCGGAGGCAAATCGCCTGGCTGCTGATTACGCGCAGCCAGACACCAGGGCGATTAGAAGAGCACACCAGGAAGCGCTGTGCATCAGAGAAGCTTTGAAAACCAGTTTCATGACTGGCCAGGCTACAGTGTGAAATTTCTGTTTGTTTCTCCTTCATGAAAACCCGCCCCCTTTATTGACTCATTCTCTGTAAGGAACCCACCCTCCCCCTTCCCCCAACTTGCTTTCAAAGGAAATAAAGTCACTATCATTTAAAAATCATGTATTCTTTATTAATTGATTATAAACATAGGGAGAGAACCGACAAGGTAATCTGGGTGAGGTTTGGAAGGAGGATAGGAGGGAAGTAAAAGGCCACTGAAAAAATTCAATATAATGACAGCCTTGTGGTTGGGCTGTCCACTGGGGTGGAGTGGGAGGGTGCACGGAGCCTTCCCCCACCCCGCGTTCTTACATGTCTGGGTGAGGAGGATATGGAACATGGTGAGGGGGGAGGGAGGTTATACAGTGGCTGCAGCGGCAGTCCGTTATCCTGCTGCCATTCCTGAAGCTCCACCAGAAGCCGGAGCATGTCCGTTTGATCGCGCAGCAACCCCAGCGTTGGAGCCTGCCACCTCTCATCTCGAGCGTCTCTCATGACCTCACATTCACTGGCATCTTTCCTAAATTTAGATACCGTGTCCTTCCACTCATTCAAATGAGCTCTTTCATTGTGGGTGCATTCCATTATTTCCGTGAACATCTCGTCTCGCGTCCTCTTTCTCCGCCGCCTTATCTGAGATAGCCTTTGGGACGGAGGAGGGAGGCTTGAAAAATTTGCAGCTGCTGGAGGGAGGGTTGAAAAAAAGGAGAGAAGTTTTTAAAATGATACATTTTACAGAACAATGCTTATACTCTTTCATGGTGAACAACACTATTCACATTACATAGCACATGTGATTTCAGTACAAGGTCGCATTTTCCATCTTAATATTGAGTGCCTGTGGCTTTGGTGTTAGAGATCACAGACGCAGGTCCGGGCAACAGAATTCAGCTTGCATGCGGCCATGGTAAGCCATTGTCTTTCGACTTCTGCGCCCTCCTTTCCCACATACCAAGCAAAGCCCGTTGACTGCTGCAATTTTCCTGTTTAGGGTGACCAGACATCCCGATTTTATCGGGACAGTCCCGATTTTAGGAGACTTGTCCTGCGTCCCGGCCTTATAGCAGTCGGGATGCACTTTGTTCCGATATCGGGGGACCGCGGCAAGCCAGCACTGCTCACCTCTTCTTCCGGATCCTGGGGCAGTGCAGCTGAGTTCTTGCTGGCCGGCCGGCAGGCGCCTGCAGAGTGCTGCAGCCCCATTCCCCAGGCACGCACAAAGGCAGAGGCGGGGCTTGTAGGCACGCAGACAGGAGCCAGAGGGACGCTCTCCCCCCCACCCCGCTGCCAGCCCTGCGAACATGGCCGCAGCACGGCCGTGCTTCTCCCTCCTGCTCCTCGCCCTAGTTGCCCTGCACCTGCCCGCACAGTGGCCCCTCTGCTTGGCCGCCAAGCACCTGGACCGGTGCTTCAGCGAGTGCAAGCGCTGCACCGACCCAGAGTGCAGCAGTAAGTGGGTGTGGGGTGCTGGGGTCCCTGGACGGGACGTGCCTGCTGGATCCTGAGGCTAGCACTGCGGTGGGGCGGGGGCTGTGCCAGGCAGGCTCTGGGAGGGAGGACGGGGGGGTCCGATGCCGCTCTGGGTAGCCCGTGCAGGGTGGGGGGATGATGCTGCAGGGATGGGAGACCGATGGGGAGGCCGGGGTGGAGGCAGTGCTCTCGGGGCGGGTTCTCCCACACGTGCCGGTCCAGCCCCAGTGCGGGGTGTGAGGGGAGGTGCGTGTTTGGCCATCGGCTCCCCAGCCCCATCTGCAGCGAGGGGAGCAGGAGGGGACGAGTGGCAGTTGGCCGAGAGCAGGCGGAGGGAGGGGGCTGGGGGACGTGGCCTGAGCACACCCTCTGGCGCTGGGGGGGGGGTCCAGGCACACACGGGGGAGGGACTTGTTTTTTTTTGCTCTGCCCACCCGCGTCCTGATTTTTCACTTCTGTCATCTGGTCACCCTATTCCTGTTAACCTTCAGCAGCAGAAAACAAACTAAATCTCCCCGCCATCCAATTCTCTGGGATGATCGCTTTATCCCTCCCCCCACCGCGTGGCTGGTATCAGGGACGATCCCTGCAGAAACCAAACTAACCCCACCAGGTTACCATGAGCGATATCACACTCCTGAGGATTACACAGCGAGATAAAGAACGGATGTTGCTTGAATGCCAGCAAACACCGGGCCCATACGCTGCCAGGCTTTGTCATGCAATGATACCAGATTACTTGCTGCAAGCATGGCGTGGTCAAGTGTCCTACCATGGAGGACGGAATAAGGCTGCACTGCCCAGAAATCTTGTGGCAAGGCTTTTGGAGTACCTCCAGGAGAACTTCATGGAGATGTCCCTGGAGGATTTCCGCTCCATCCCCAGACCCTTTAACAGACTTTTCCAATAGCTGTACTGGCCGCGAATGCATCCCAAGTCCTCAGGGCAAAGTAATCATTAAAAAACGCTTGCCTTTAAAACAAGTTTTATATTTTAAAAGGTAAACTCACCTGAGGTCCCTTCCATGGGGTCATGGTCTTGGATACTGGGTTGGGAGGGTACTTCAGTCAGGCTGAGAAAAAGATCCTGGCTGTTGGGGAGAACGGAGTGCTGGGTGCTCTCCACAAGCTTGTCCTCGTCCTCCTCCTCTTTCCCGTCCACAGAATCCTCAGGTGTAGCTGCTGAGATTACCCCTGCCTCGGAATCCACGGTCAGAGGTGGGGTAGTGGTGGCGGCCCCCCCCTAGAACTGCATGCAGCTCGGCGTAGAAGCGACCGTTTGCCTCCCTTGTTTTTTGATAGGCCTGTCTGAGCTCCTTGACTTTCACATGGCACTGATCTGAGTTCCTATTGTGACCTCTCTCCATAATGCCCTTGGAGATTTTTTCAAAAGTTTTGGCATTTTGTCTTTTCGAACGAAGTTCTGCTAGCACTGAATCCTCTCCCCATATAGCGATCTGATCCAGTACCTCCCGTACGGTCCATGCTGGTGCTCTTTTTCGATTATCAACCTGCATGGTTACCTGTGCTGATGAGCTGAGCTATCTGTGGTCACCTGTGCTCTCCACGCTGGGCAAACAGGAAATGAAATTCAAATGTTCGCGGGACTTTTCCTGTCTACCTGGCCAGTGCATCCGAGTTCAGATAGCTGTCCAGAGCGGTCACAATGGTGCACTGTGGGACAGCTCCCGGAGGCCAATACCAACAAATTGTGGCCACACTAACCCTAATTCGAAATGACAATATCGATTTTGGCGCTACTCCCCTCGTCGGGGTGGAGTACAGAAATCGATTTTAAGAGCCCTTTATTTCAAAATAAATGGCTTCATTGTGTGACGGGTGCAGGGTTAATTCGATTTAACGCTGCTAAATCCGAATTAAAGTCATAGTGTAGACCACGCCTAAGGCTATGTCTACGCTAGAGAGTTTACAGCAGCACAGCTGTACCAATGCAGCTGCACCGATGCAGCTGCGTCGCTGTAAGATCTCTTGTGTAGCTGCGCTATGCCGCTGGAGAGAGCTCTCCTGTCAACATAATTAAACGACCTCCATCAAGTGGCAGTAGCTATGTAAGCGAGAGAAGGTCTCCTGCCGACATAGCACCATGCATGCTACCACTTATTCGGGCATAATTTGTCGCTTGGGGGATGGAATATTCACACCCCTGAGGGACATAAGTGGTAGTGTGTAGACATAGCCTGAAAGACAGGTATGAATGTCACCTAGCAGTCTGAGCCTGAACAAGTCATTAAAATAGGACTGGCTGAGACTGACCCAATATCAGTGGAGAATCTGAGAAAACAATGGTAAATCAAATCAGCGGGACATTGACACTAGCATCCAGTGGCCCAGAGGGAGATGGATTTCTCCACCTCTCAGCAGGGAAGCTGTTTTACAAAGATGCCACCTCCAGAACAAAGGACTGGAGAGGTGTGAGGTAGGGGATAAGAGTTGGCTGCTGGAAGCTGGGGTGTCACCCAAGAAGCGACTAAGGAGGTCAGAGTGAGAGACCGAGCTTGACCACAGGGGTTCTCCAAAGCATGACTGGGCTCTGGGCTAACCAGAATGGACAACGCTTTAACCTTCAGTTCCCTCTGCTAACCTAAGGACTTTGTGTGTTGTGTTCCAGGTGACTAATAAACCCTATTGTTTTGACAATGCTTGTTGAGCGTTACTGCAAATGCTGGGCGCGGTGCATTAATCCCTGAAGCATGTACAAGTGTCTTCCAGGCGTCTGTTCAGCAAGTCCAACCGAGATAGCTCACAGGGTGAAGCAGGGGTCCCGTGTAAGGAGGCAGTGAAGCCATATGGACTACCCTGTGCAGGAAGAGTGAGAGCCCTTGGGGACTGGCCTACAGGTTCCTCCTCAAGACTTTTTTCCAAAAGTGGTAGCGTAATACCAACCCTGTGGATATGTGACGGTGTACAACAGGCACATACAGGCGCTGCCAATCGGTGACATACAGTAGGGAATAATCTTCCTTCAGGAGAGGAGCAATTAGATAACCTGAGAGCTCTTCAACTGCTGTCATTTTTTAATGCCAGAATATTAAGGATGAGCCATTAAACCATTTTCATTAGGGTTAAAACTACAGGCTCCCAGGCAGAGCAGCAGGAACAGCTGTTGGATCTGTACTCACTGTGCATTGCAGTCACCCAGGGGAGCAAGGTTATAGTAAAAAACTGAAGGCTTATTCTGCTCAGAGAGATGCAGGCAACATCTGCCTGCAGGGGGCAGCATCACCCCAGCCCTCAAATGAAGTCTGATTAGGCTCACGTTCTACAGAGGTTTGAACAGCTCTTACTTCAGCAGCTTGAATTTTCATTCTACTATCTGCAGTTCGTTAGTACAAATACATGTGCACATTAAGCCATAAAATGCCTCTGCCAAAGGGGAATAGTATCAGTTTGTTTACTCATACAGGTGTTGGATTTAGTTCTAAGCATGGGGGCCTCTGTGTGTTGTTAGGAATCTTGTCAGTTCATACAAACTTAAGCTTTCATTTTACAAAAGTAATAATGACGTAGTGCTTGTGGGTACTGAAGAGAACTGCTGTGGGTTACAATTTTAAAAGCAACAGGGCCCATTGTCATCTCACTGGATAGGACAGGTTACTGCTTTACAGCCTCTACCACTTACTGGAGGACAGAGATGAAGCCCATTGAGCTACAGTGGGAATTAACTCCCAAGCCTACTGACTAGAGCTACAACAGGAAACCCTCTGATTGTTCTAGCCAAATCCTATAGCTCTTCTACAAGAGTGGGGGAAGAGATACATCACTCCACCTTCCATCTGAAAGCATTCAAGCTACTATTTTAGCTGGGTTTTTCTTTCCCTTTAATGTAGGGACTGTGGGCAGAGACCAGTTCAACAGCTGTATCTGAGCTATAGTTAACCCTCTTTCTCCTCCATCATTATGTGAGGAGAGAGCATACCGCTGCTCAGCTGACTCAGTATGTGTATCACCCACTCCCCCCCCTCCCCCAGGCAGATTGCCCAGGCCAACCTGAAATTGTTATGGAAGGCCAGTAACTCTCCACATCATGACAGTAATTTTCAAATCTCCTAATATTACTCAGTTTTGCAATGCTGGGATTGGTTTAGGGATTGGCCTCAGGGTACCAGCTGAACACTATAGTACAACCAAAGCTGCCACAGCTGTGGGAGCTAAGTGAGATCAAGTTGGTCAGGCGAAGTGAGTTAATCAGGACCCTCCCGAGAGAAAGAATTACAAGCAGGGCAGCACGCCCCCAAAACACCATCCCATTTATTACAGTGTATATAAGTGACATAGGTGAAAAAGGAGGGGAGGATGTCACACACTGCAGTGGTCCCAACAAAGGGTAGATGCTGACCCTTTATTGGGGGGGGGGGGGTAACAACCCAGGCCTGTGAACCCACTAAAGCGAGGTACCATGGGTATGTGATGGCTGAGGAGTCTACACCAACTGCACCCTCCCTTTACCCTTTAATAGGGGAATGCAGCCAGCTCTAGGGTGGAAGCTGGCAGTTGCTTTACAAAGGGTATTTAGAACATAAGATAATATAGGGCACCAGTTCTCAAACTGACTGTCAGATTGCTAGTGAGCCTCCCCTCAGCTCCACATGCTAAACCCTAGTAATTATTTTCTCAGCCAGTCATTTGCTATCATCAATCCAAGGTTATGACTGCAGGGAGGAGGGCAGGTGCTCTGTGAAATGCATTTGGGGAGGGGTGTGTGGGTGTGTGTGTGTGGGCGAGGGGAGGTTCCATGCAACCATCACTATTTCAAAGAGTGGCCCACACAACAGTTTGAGAGACCCTGCCTTCTCTAAAGGAAGGCAAAGAATCTGATTATCCACACTGGGCTGAGGACAGCCCAGGAGGCCCAGCGGGGTGAGCTCTTCAAAAGCATTCAGCATTGCCTTCATTTTGCTCCTCTTGAATTAACAGTCAAAATTCCATTGACTTCATGGGCTACAGGCACGCTGCCCTCTAGGAAAGTCCCAGAATATAGTGGTCCTTGGTTGCTTGCAAGCGGCAACGTGTCTCTGCGGGTGCCTTTGAGTTAAGTTACAATGGAAGTGTCAGACTTGGGCAGCTAACACCACCTCCAGGTCCTTCCTGACACATTTTGTATTAGAAAAGGGCTTGTTTTCCACTCTCTATCACGAGTTTCCTGAATTCTACTGACAGGTTGTTTTTCACAGGAAGTAGCAATTACCAAAATGGCTCTAGCTTCAAACAAACATACACTGACCGAGTCAACAACACTGGGCAGCAGCAACAGCTGGAGTTCAACTCCAAAATACGGAGGCAGCACTTCCTCATACTGCTCTGAGGCAGCTGCAATGAGGATGTAAAGCTAAAAATTTACTAGTGAGCCCCTGACAGTTGCATCTAAGCAGCAGGAGGGGAGCAATGTAGATGCTTCATCACCACCAGGGACACACACATCCTCCCTCACTTCCTAGGCTCTAGCCTGCACAGCCAGCTGGACCTCCTTATGAAGGCTACCCAAAGGGGCTTTGCAGCTGGGACAAGGCTAAGGGCTGCTGACAAGGCCCATGGAGCCCTTCCAGAGGAGTGCAGAGAGAGCTGACATTTGCCAAGCAGAAACTATATGATTATACCAGGTGCTGAAAGAGTCTATGAAAAAAAATGTGCATTTCTTTGCTCCTGGCTACTGCCTCAAGCCCAGGCACAGTGGCTAAAAGGATCATTGTTGCCCCACTTCCTTCTCCAAATCACCTTCCCCACCATTTACAGTCTTCACCCTCCTGTTCCAATCCAACTCCACTTTGGCCTTCAGCCAGACTGTTGTGTCAGCTGATGGCCCCTTCACTCCAGGCACAGTACTAGCCCCAAACCCACCTCCCATCCCTCCCTGCATGGAACCACTAGATGTTCCCAAAGTGGGGAGAGGGAGGGTGCCTGACAAACACAAACCCTAGCCCCAGAGATGTTATCCTCCCCTTGAAGGAGTGTGGAGAGGGCAACTGGATGAAAAAGGCCAGATCCTCAGCTCCTATGAGTCAGGCTAGCACTCATTTCAACAGCACTATGGTGATTTACACCAGCTGATCTCTGGCTCTTCCAATGCATCTTGCATCAGGAGGGGCTGACTCTGTCTTGTACAGCACCAGCCCATAAACAATGAGCCCTTTAGGCAGTCTTCCTACCAGAAAGGCCAATTTGTGTCCTTTGCAGGTCAGCTTTAGGTGGTCCAGAGCAGGGCCATGGTAACGGCCTGCTGGTCTAGGTTAAGTTTCGTTCTAACCCCAGAGGGTGAACGCCTCATTCCACTGAGGTCAATGGGAGTTTTGTCAATGGCTGCAATAGGGTCAGGACTACACCCCACGTGTTGAAAAGATAACACAGGCTGGCAGGCAGTGGAGCTGGAAGTACAAGTTCCCTTGGGGCTGCAGTAGAACTGTATGGTTCAAAAACAATTCCGTATAAAAATTGAACTTTATGAGCAAAAGTAGACACATGTGGCTAGTGTAAAACAACGTGTAGTGAGTAAGAAGGTTGTCAATGTACAAGCAATCCATAAAATGAGAGTTTTCAGACTACAGCAGTGGTTTTCAAGCTTTTTTCAGTTGCGGGTCCCTAAAAAATTTCAAATGGAGGTTCAGAACCCTTTGGAAATCTTAGACATAGTATGCGGACCAAAACCACTGTAGGTTCAACATAGAGTTGCAGGCTTCAACAATTTTACTCCCAAGGGAACCCCAACAATAAGATTGGGGAGGGTGGAAACCTAAAGAAAAAGTACTACATGAAGGTCTTTCCAAACCCAGCTGCAATTCATGTGCTGTCAGGGACAACCAAGTTTTAATAGCAACAGGATTTACTGCCTGTGTTTGGACTGAGAATTAAAATATAAAAGCAGGTTGCTGCCCATCCCAGTAGTGGACTGGAGGAGACTAAACTTGCTAGTGACAAAACCATACCATTTGACCCATGAGAGTGGTAGAAAAATGAGAAGTTTTACTAAAATTTAGGTTTCAATCTGGACCCTTAAGTAAATCTGCATCACAGACTACAGCAAAACTGTATGGACACATGGATGTGATAACAAACCACTTGTCCACGTGGTCTTGAATCCGGTAGGAGTAAGACAGAGCAATTGAGGTGGGAAGTGACTTACTCTCTCTGTTGATCCAATAAGAAGGTACTGTACAACCTTGGGGGGTAGGAGGGGAATCATTTCATCACTTGTTGGCAGCTTACAGAGGTTTGCATCAAATGGCAGGATACAGGGGAGTTGAACCCCTCCCACCCACCTTCCCTTCTGTCCATAGCAATGCAAGAAGGCATGTAGATAGGAGGTCTAGGACCTGCCTTGGACCAATATCAAAGCAGCCCTGTCTGGCTGTTTAAATCAAGATAGATCACTGCATGCTAGAAACCTTCCACAGGTCATATTTTCTATTGAGCAGCAGGGATCACTGTTGTCATTGGCTCCTTTTACTCCTAGAGCTCCTAGCCTGTTGCCATCCACTGGGCAAATATGGTGCAACCATGCCCTAGCACTCAGCAGTGTCCTGCCCTTCAATGCAACCCCTTCCTCTCGCCTATCATGCAAGTCACAGCAGGCAGGCTACTCACCTTCTACAAAACTAGTTTGCATTAGCTGCGCACAGGAGACCAAGCCTCTTTGTGCTTCCAAAAGCTTGTGCACCTTATATGTTCATTTGGTGGCCCAGTAAGCATCACCTTTCCCACCTCATTTCTAAACACCCTCGCTGGCTTTCCTTGAGCCTCGCACGTTGTTTACAAAATGGAACCACCAGCTTTACCCTTCCCTCCCCTGCCAAAATCAAACGTGGGACGTGCCCAACTCAGACCGTCTTGGTACAAATTTTTGCAAAGTAGCAGACCCACACAAATTTAAAAAAGTCAAACAAGTGGATAGAGCTAGATAAAAAAGAAATTCAAGTTAATACCAGGCATGGAGTCCTATACTCCTCAGAGACTCCCCTTCCCAGAGAGGGAAATGGATGATGATCCCAGAGTATGTCAGGAAACGAACAGCCATTTCTCATTGTTTAGTCATAAAAAGAAGCTCGTACGCGCTATTGAAGCACGTTCCTGCTATTTACTAAATAGGGGGAAGAGGTTGAACTGAAATACTATGGAGAGATTATCTTCCCCGCACCACATCCCGTCACTGGTATCCAATAGAGCCATAAAAGTACCACAAGTGGCCAGAGAATAATAATCTTGGTGCAGGAGCAGTGTAGGGCCAACATAATGAGACCAATCCTGCACCCCACCTTGAAAGCCTTAATGTAGGGGGCATGCCAAATAATGGCCAGGCGGGGAATCCAGGTAGAGCAAAAGTGGCCCCTCCTCCTGCTGGGCTGCACATTCTGTGCTGCTCCTCCTTGGGAGGCTTGAACATAATGGTAGACCAGGGTTTTAAAGTCCAAACAGTTGGTTGCATTCCCAGATCAGTGCACTTCTGCTAAAGCAGACAGCGAAACTCCAGGCAGCTTGACCAGGGGCAGGAGCAGGCCCTTGCCAAATGCATTTGTAGACCGACAGTTACCAACCACAGGCGCTGCAAAGAGCTCCAGAGCTCAGGGCTCCTCCCTGGTATTTCTGATGCTAACAGCAGCCTCGGAAGAATCTCTACTCCTGACATTGCTCGGGCGATTGAGGCCCAATCCTGAGAGATGCCCAGCAACCTCCACTTTCATTGAAGTCAATGGGAATGGAGCTTTGCTCACTGCCTTGCAAAAGCCGACCTTACACAAAGTCATTACCTATAGCATGAGAAATACAGAGACCTGAATTCAGGTCCTGGCAGGTAGAGAAAACCTTTCCAATCACGGATTTATTTGTCATCTACATGTGCATGTTGATGACCTTGGGGACATCAGTGGGGGTGCACATCGGGGCTGAACATGGGCAGGCAACACTCTGAGAGATGATGGGGAGGTGTCTCCTTTTTAAATGGAGTCTGAAATTCAAAGCAGCTTGTAATTACACTTACAATTCTGTTTAGCAAGACATCAGCAGAATATCTAGGGGGATTTGTGGAGCAGGTTGACTCCACTCTTATGGGAGCAGCTTCTGGAGTACCTATCGGTCCCTCTGTAGCAGTCAGAGTGGAATTCACTGTATGCCACTGTCAGACAGACACTAACATTGCTTAAGAACTGGACAAGTTGTAGCTTTCCAAATAAAAAAAAAAAAAAAAAAAAAAAAACCAAACCTAGCTGCAAACAGAGCTAGAGTTCCTGTCTCTAACCCAGACGGTTATTTTTGATTTCATAAATTCTGTAAGAGCTAGAAGTTCAGGCACCAATCCAAAGCTGATTTCCCCCATGTTAGCTCCGGGGTTGGACCCATGGATGCCTGGGCTCAAAAAGCCACTTTCAAAGTCACCTTTCGAATGCAGGAGCATACCCCCAGTTACCGTATTGCCCCTTTTCTCTTGGAAGCCAGCTGTCCAGGTTTCTCCTTATGGTGGAATCCTGATAATGCTAACATTTTTGACAGCATGCCTGATGCCAAAGTCCAAGTAGGGCACGTGGGACCAAATCCTACCCTTATTTACTCCCCATAAGACTCCACTGACCTCAAAGGGGGAGTGCACACTGGGGCTGAACATGGACAGGCAACACTCTCAGAGGAAAAAACATTCAGAGCTTTAGCTCACTCTGATTTGGGCTTCTTGCTAAGTCAGATGAAGTCTCTCCCCTTTTATGCAGTGGGAGCAAAGAAGAAAGGAAATCCCTCCCCCACCCTCAGAAACTACAAAGCATCTGGGGCAGAGTTCTCCACAAGACTCGCAAAGTTTAATCCCTGAGTACAATACATTTAAAAGAAAAACCCAACCCCAGGCATCACCATCCTAGCAACAGAGGGCAAGGACCAAGTGAGCTTTTAGCACAGTCTCTCCAATTGCTGGTGGGAGTTGGAGGAGGGCTCCATTTAATGAGACCAAGGAGTTAGGCATGAGATTGAAAAACGTTCAGATTAATTTCTTTCACTAAAAAGAAAAGGGAGGGAACCTGAGGCTACAGCAGTGGAACTTGGATGTTGAGCAGCTCAGGAAGAAACTCTACAGAATACAGAGACAGTGGCATTTAACACTGAAACCCTTGCAGTCCTGAATGCTCTGCTGGGAGCAGCCTGGTACCTCCACTGACAATGATCCTAGAAAGTCAGAGATAAAAATCTAAGGTGCCTTTCCCAAGAGACATGAGAACATAGACCACTCCCACAACATGAGCAAATACATTCCCAAGGCTCATGTTCTCCACCGTTCCCAGCAGGAACACAACTGCCCATCGTCTGGTTTAGTACACATGGTTCTCTCTCCTGGAGGGGACATCCTTTCTAGCTGACGGAGGTGCAGTTCAGTTCCGTAGGTTCCTGCCTGCCCGTTGCTACCAGTCCCTCCGGCCCATCAGCAATACTGGGCTCACTGGAGCATTGCCTGTGACTGAAGCTGGGCTGCAGGAGGAGGCATTTGTCACTGTTGTCTGGCTCTTCTATCACGATCCCTGTGTGCATCATGGAGGCCATGGCCAGGAGCTGGATATCCGAGTGAGCATTGGCAACAGTGTGGCGACGGATGCTGCCACATTTCTCCAAGTAAGCCTCACCCTCCTGCTCCGTCAGTGGCGTCAGGGCCGTCTCGCTGGGCTGCCGAACCGTCACGCTATGGGAAGAGTAGCTCAGCAGGTTTGCCTTGGGACGAGATCTGGAATACCGTCTCTCTGGAAAATAAAAATGAAGCAGGAGAGATCAGCAGGGCATAGATAAATCCAACAGTGTCCTGCTGAATTGAAGAGCTTGCCTTAGGGTATCCTGAAAGTGCATGCAGCAGAGGCAATGCCACTTGCTGGGATAGTGGGACAAAAACGGACAGGGAGCTTGCAACTCAGACACTTCTTCAGTGTCTGGATCTGACTCCCCTCTTACTTATGACAGTGGGAATCAGGTGTAGCTGCACTGAAGCCAATGAGTTAACTTGGGATAAACACAAGTGGTAAACAGGCTCTCTGGGGGAGACTGTCAAGACACAAATGGCACGAGGGGGCCCAACCTCCACTGAAAATCAATGGAAGCCTAACTTCCCTCCTCAACTGTCTCCAAGGAAACCCCAGAGAGGATTTGGGGAGCCATTCTTTTGGCCTGAATGAGGCCGTTAGAGTGACCATATTTCCCAAAGGGAAAATAGGACACCGTGCGGGGCTGGCCCGAGCTAGTCACCCGAGTCCCCCGACCCCACCCGAGCCTCCTCCCACCCCCATGCGGGGCTGGCCAGGGCCACTTACCCAAGCCCCTCTCCCCGCGCAGGGGGCAGGCAAGACTCGGGTGAGCAGCAATGCACATACTGAATAGGATTAGCATACTTCCCAAAGGCTGGGGCTGGTGTCCTTGAGCCCTGCCTTCCCCCCCACTAGGCATTGCCGCATGCCCCCCCCCCCCACGTGTTTCTCCGCTCCTAAGTTCCTGCATGGCTGTGCAGCTGTCTATTAAGCGCCACGCAGGCAATCAGGGCTGCGCCGGGGGAGAGATGCCTCCCCACAAGCCCTGGACCTGCTGTGGTGCCCCTCCTCTGCCCCAACCCAGCCCAGCGCGGAACCCTCCCCTGGCCCAATGCAGCCGGGACCTGCCGCAGCGGGGAGAGACGCCTCTCCCTCCCCACAGCCCAGGTGCTCCTGGTGCTGCAGGGAGAGAGAGCTGGGGGGAGGAGTCCTCTCTCCCTATCCTTGCCCAGCTGCTCATCCCCAACCCCACTCCAGAGCCTGCACCCTCAGCCAGAGCCCTCACCCCTTCGCACCCCAACCCTCTGCCCCAGCCCTAAGCCCCTCATCCCTGGCCCCACCCCAGAGCCTGCACCCCAAGCCAAAGCCCTCAGCCCAGCCCCTGCACCCGAACCCTCTGCCCCAGCCCTGAGCCCCCTCCCACACTCCGAACCCCTCAGCCTCACCCCGCCATATGTGTCACACATCACCTCCATATTGGTGCACCTAACAAAATTCATTCCACACATGGATGGGAAATATTAGAGGGAACACTGCTCCACACCCCACTTTTTTTTGACAAAAGCAGGCATTTGTCCCATTTGCTCTTGCCCACTTTTGCCAAAAAAGGCAGGCCGGCCGGGACCGGGCTTATAAAAGGATGTTTGATCACCCTAGCCAAAGTAAATGATATCCAAGGAAACTAGACTATTATGTACCACAGGCAAAGAATAGGAGGGACCGAGATGTAGCAGTGCCCAAGGCCCCCAAAATTGCAGGTAAATGGTTAAATGAGAGATACCCAGATAATCCTAGCAAGTGACCCAGACCCACACACTGCAGTGGAAGATGGACTCCCTCTCCCCCACCAAGGTCACTGCCAATCTGACCTGGGGGGAAATTCTTCCCTGACCCAACATATGGTGATCAGTAAAACCCTAAGCATGTGAGCAAGAACCAGCGAGCCAAGCAACTGAGACAGAGAATGTTTGGTGCCACCTCAGAGTTCTGGCCCACCCTGCCCAGTGTCCCATCTCCGGCCATGGCCAACAGTTTAGGACAGGAAGTGAAAAACTCAGTGTTCAGTTAGAACTGCTGGGGGAAATTTAGTATGCAGAATGGAATGATCAGAACAGCCAGGACTTGGGGCCTACCACCTTCTCTGCAAAACATCCAAGAAGGCTGAAAAGAGTCCCTTAATTTTAAACTCAACATCTAAGATGCATCACAGTGCATCTCACCAGCGTTCTGAGGCACTGATTCAATACTGACTTTGGTATTTTTAGGAGGAGATGGAGTTTTAACTCCTGTGTCCTGGCTAATTGCCATTCAGGTAATTCCAATCTGCATAGCTAAATTCCCCCAGCAGTTCTAACTGAACACAGCATTCTCTCTCATCTCCTGCTCTAAACCATTGTGCAGAGTTGCTATGCGTTGTTAAATAGATGGTGTGCACTACCCCAGAAGTGGCTGTATTCCAATAGCAGTTAAAGTGGATCCCTGTATCTCTCCTACCTATGACTTAAGAGAGTGTCAAGGAACAATTAATTCTTAGGCAGCACTTTTGAGATCCTATAAAATCTGTCCAGCCAAAAAGTGAAAAACATGAGACACAGAATAACAAACTGCAAAGCACTAGTCGTTGAAGGTTATGAAACATTTTTGGAAGCTTGCATCAGTAAGAAAGGCACGAAACAAACTCTATATTGTGACAGGGAGGGATGGGGGAGCAGCCAAAACTCCACCACTGGCAGCAGTCAGGCTATGACAAAACTTCACCCAGATGCAAGAAAACTTGCATCTGAAGAAGTGAGGTTCTTACCCACGAAAGCTTATGCTCCCAAAACTTCTGTTAGTCTTAAAGGTGCCACAGGACCCTCTGTTGCTCATTCAAAAAGGTTCATTTCAGGCTTAAGAGAATGGTGGAATCAGTTTTAGGCATGTTACAGGCACAGTAAATGCATTATTTCAGACCCAACTCCAGCTAGCCCCACTGCGAGCTGGACTGGGTATATGGGAGAATTGTTGGGGGTGTCCACATTAGCTCTTTTCTCCTAAAATGTCTCACCATTGCCACCACATGTGCACCTCCAATGATAGTAACAATGGGCAACACTATTGTAGACTGGCCAACAGCATTTTAACCACTAGGTCATAGGCACCAACTCCATGGGTGCTCCAGGACTGAAAAAAAATAATGGGTGCTCAGCACCCTCTAGCCACAGCTGTTCAGTGGCAATTACCAATCAGCTGTTCAGGCAGCTGCCGCCAATCAGTTGTTTGGTGGCTGGGAGCGGAGCTTGAGGGAGGACGGAGAGCAGGGAGCGGTGGGTGGACTGGGCCTTGGGGGGAGGGCTTGGAGCAGGGCGGGAAGAGGCAGGCTGAGGGCCGGGCCTTGGAGGAGGGAAGAGGCAGAGCAATGGTGAAGCCTCAGAGGGAGGTGGAGATGGGGGGGGGAGCAGGAAGAGGCAGAGAGGGGGCAGGACCTCAGGGGAGTGGGCAGAACAGGGGTGGAGTACCCCCAGGGAAAAAGAAAACTCAGTGACTATGCCCTGGGTCATCTAAGTGTGCTAGTGTGCTGCTGGCTCTGAGTGGCTGGTTTACCCTAGTGCTCCCCAAGGGAGGAGTGGTCACTGAGTGATATTTTTATTCATAGGAAAATTAGTCTAGCATAGATAAGACCTAAACTACACAGTGGTAATTGGCAGTCACTGCCTCTCCATCTTTCCTGGTGAAACATAGGACTTAGGACTGGAAGGGACCTCCCTGGTCATAGAGTCCAGTCCCCAGCTATTGCAGGTAACCACATCATATCAGCGTTCATAAATGTATCAAGTGCCATCATAAAACTAGTTAGGTTGTTTGCCCCCAATATCCCTACCAAGAGGCTGTTCCAGGACCTCACTCCTCCGATGGTTAGAAACCTAATTTCTAGCTAAGTTTGCTCATGGCCATTCATTCTTGTGCCAACATTGTCCTTTACCTTAAATAGCTTTTCTCCCTCCCTGGTGTTTACCCCCTAGTGTATTTATAGAGAGCAATCATATGATAGCTTCTGCTTTTCTGACTGAAGTAAACAAACCCAAAGGTTGACACAGTGAGAGACAGAAGCCAGTGCAACAGTTACTTAGCTCAGTAACTTCAATCCCGCTACACTTTAACCCTCCCAGGCTTGACAAACCCCAAGGGCCAGGAGGCAAGGTGGCTCAATTGCTTTTTAGGGGGGAGGTTCATCTCAACCTCAGGGTTTACTGCATTAGTACTTAGTCTCCAGGAGATCAAACTGAACTAAGCTATGGACAATGCTGCCCACTTCCCTGATTGTTTTGTTGCAGGTTCTGCATTAGAAGATGGAATTTTGGTTCTTTTCTCTGTTTCTAAACACTCCATTTTAAAAAACTGTTATATCCTTCATCATAGCAGGGCAGATTTGAGGACTAGCCAAGCTCAAGACAGTTCACCTGGCAAACTCACAGCCAGAACAAACAGGGGACTCAACACAAGGAGAAAAGTCACAAGCAAATAGGCCTCTTGTGTTCACTTCAAAAATTACTTCTCTAGGAATAAAGCTCCATTGGGTTTTGAGTGTGTGTAAATGTTCGTTCTGTTGAAAGAGGCAAGCCTGACAACCCTGCGGATTAAAGTCCTTCCAGAGCAAGTACAGCAATGCAAGCCTCCCCACAAACCATGCTCCCACTATCCCAGGACTCAAAAGAGAGCGCATTTGCCTCTCACTCCTTGGCCTCTCTGTTGGCAATTTCTGTCATGTGGACAGCCAGCCAGTCCCCACCCACATCTGCTCTCACATGCTAAATAGGGTCAAGCCTGGTCAGAATTTGGATTGGGAGATTTTAAATAAAAAGAGTTGCAACAAGTGGCGATAGTGATTCAATGGGTGGTGCTCTTAGTAAGCCCTAAATCAGTGCCCCAGCATGGCTATAGGGTGCTTTGCTGCTGTCCTTTGTGTGAGGATCAAAGCCGAGGTGCTAGTCAGCCTTCCCAAAATATCCTTTGCAAGAACACAGGTAGCCACATTTCAGTAATTTATCGCCAGTGACTGAACTCCTTCTCCTGTGTTTTAATCCTAACTCTCTCTGCTAAAAATTGTTCTGTATAGCTGCTGATGCAGACAGACTGCTGCATTCCACCCCGCAGATTGCTGCATTTCACTGATTTCTTCCTGCAGTCTAAAATGCTTTGGGATGAAAAGTGCTGCTCAAGTTGGTATTATGAGCCAGTTGCAGTGCAATAGTACATAATGGGAAGCATGTGACAACAGACTTGATAACTGAGCAAAGTGGACTTTAACAGAAAGGGACAGCTTCAAAAATTACAGGGCTAAGATCTCCTGTGCTGCTGGAATTTGCTAGGACTGAGGCTGTTTCAACTGTAGGCTATTTATTGCAGTTAGCTGGGATAAGGAGAGAGCTGAATGGCAGCATTCTACTGGGCCAGCATATGACCCCACTTTTCTAAATTAGATTTTGCAGTGGCTTCATATGTCTCTCATTTGTTTAGAACTCTGGATTCCATACCTTCAATTATCCCTTCCAGCTGCCAGCTTGGAAGGACAGCAACAAAGGCAGCTAGAAAACCTCTGTGAAGCTGGCAAGTAAGGCATGATGAGATCTCTCCAACCCAAATGCAACAGAGCAGATAGTTACACCAACTGGAGCCAGGTGAAGGGGCAAGAGCCCATTCAGAAGAAGTATAGAGGCCATGAAGATCTTAGCTGAGCTTAAGGGAGGAAAGATGGTCCAGTGGTTAGGATTTGGGAGACCCAGGTTCAGTTCTATGATCTTGGGCCAGTCAGTTAGACCCAGATCTGCAAAGGTATTTAGGCTCCTAACTTTCCCTGAAAGATGATCATTGATTTCAATGGACGTTAGGAGCCTAAAGTCTCTCAGGACAGATCCTGAAAGGTTACTTTGGCATTGCAACCCCTAATGGCTATCTGGCCTGCTACCTTGTGGAATCCTCAGCAGGCACTTAGCCCAACTCTCCCCCTGTGTTTAGTGCACCTAAGTCCTGCTAGAGAAAGGGCTCCTCAGAAGCCAGCAAACTGAGTAGGGAGCCACATAAACTAACACAGGAGGGAAATACTGGGAAGAGGGCAGGGTTTAGACACCTAAGTGTCTGTTCTGATGTGCCAGGTCGAAAGAGAGGAGCCCCTCTCTCTCTGCAGGATCCTTAGCTGTGAACTCTCTGCTGGAAGTAGGCCCCCAAGGCAGCTTAGAACCTGAGCAACTGAAACCCTCTCTCTCCTGCTCATGCTTGATACCTCTTGTGACACTCATGGTACACCCTATACTCCCTGTATTCATTATTAGTACATAATTGTGATATTGCATATAAAGCATGCTTTGTAAAGTATCATAGGAAAGGTTCTGATCTGCTAAAACCCACTGTTCCATCTAAATATGTATATCATTAGTGCCTATGAAGTTATGAGACTGTGTTGTATGGTTGTCACTAAAATATGCAGTGGGTTTGGGAAGCACCCAGATACTAGCTCCCCAAAGACAGTAACTAGGGGCATCACCAACACCCGGGCTGATGTCAAACTACTATCAACAGCCATTGTCCAGCAAGGGAGCTACAATGCAATGACTCACTTGCACAAGGCACACCAGAGGAATTGCTTAACCTTGCCTGGTGACTCAGCAATGCCCACCAGACATGCCCAGACTTATGTTCTCCAAGCACATGGACTAAGGGTATAAAACACAGGGCCAGCTCCAGGGTTTTTGCCGCCCCAAGCGGCGCAAAAAAAAAAAAGCTGCGATCCCGATCGCGATCTGCGGCGGCAATTCGGCGGGAGGTCCTTGGCTCCAAGCAGGAGTGAGGGACCGTCCGCCAAATTGCCTCCGAATAGTTGGACAGTGCCGCCCCTCTCCGGAGTGGCTGCCCCAAGCACCTGCTTAGCAAGCTGGTGCCTGGAGCCAGCCCTGATAAAACAGAACAGCGTGACCCCATGCTTTGCCTTTCCTCCTCCCCCCACCTATGCTGCAAGCAACAAGAACACTCAGAAGACTGAAGACTCCCACAGAGGAGACTGGCCCAGGTTTCAAGGGTGAAACCTGTGTATTATGAACTGTATCATCCAGTGGGGCGAGAAAACTGCTTGCTCTAAATCAGGGGTCTCAAACTCAAATGACCATGAGGGCCACATGAGGACTAGTACATTGGCCCGAGGGTCGCATTACTGACACCTCCCCCCGCCCTCGGACCCAACTCCACTCCTTCCATGAGGCCCCGCCCCGCCTCTTCCCACCCCTTCCCTGCCCCCATTCCAACCCCTTCCCCGAAATCCCCACCCCAACTCTGCCCCCTCCCTGCCCCCAGGGGGGAGCAGGAGGGGTGTAGGGTGTGGTGGGGGCTCAGGGCAGGGAGTTGGGGTGTGGGATGCAGGAGGGGTGAGGGGTACAGCAAGGGGTCAGGGTGCAGGGTGCAGCAGGGGGCTCAGGGCAGGGGGTTGGGGTGCAAGAGGGGTGCGGCAGGGGGCTCAGGGCAGGGGGTTGGGGTTCAAGAGGAGTGTGGGGTGTGGCAGGGGGCTCAGGGCAGGGGGTCAAGGTGCAGGGTGCGGCAGGGGGCTCAGGGCAGGGGGTCAGGGTACAGCAGGGGGTTGGGGTACAGGAGGGGTGCGGCATGGGGCTCAGGGCAGTGGGTTGGGATGCAGGAGGGGGGCGGGGTGAGGCAGGGGGGCGGGGTGCAGGAGGGGTGCAGGGTATGGCAGGGGGTCGGGGTGCAGGGTGCGGCAGGGGGCTCAGGGTGCAGGAGGCGTGCGGGGTGAGGCAGGGGGTTCAGGGCAGGGGGTCGGGGTGCAAGAGGACTGTGGGGTGCGGCAGGGGGCTCAGGGCAGTGGGTTGGGGTGCAAGAGGAGTGTGGGGTAGGGCAGGGGGTTCAGGGCAGGGAGTCAGGGTGCAGGGTGTGTTGGGGGCTCAGGGCAGGGGATCGGGGCGCAGGAGGGGTGGAGAGTACGGCAGGGGATCGGGGCGCAGGAGGGGTGCGGCATGGGGCTCAGGGCAGTGGGTTGGGATGCAGGAAGGGTGAGGGGTGAGGCAGGAAGTCGGGGTGCAGGATATAGCATGGGGCTCAGGGCAGGGGGTTCGGCTGCAGGAGGAGTTCGGGGGGCAGGATCTGGCCCGGCGTGTACCAGGGGCAGGGAAGGCTCCCTGCCTGTCTGCCCTGCGCAGGTCCGGGAAGAGGCTGGAACGTGGGGAACGGGGGGCGGAGGGGCTGTGTGTTTCTGTTGCTTGAGGCACCACCTCCAGCAGCTCCCGCTGGCTGCGGATCCCCGTTCCCGGCCAATGGGAGCTGCTGGGGGCGCTGCCTAAAGCAACAGAAAAACACAGACCCTCCGCCCCCTGTTCCCCACGTTCCAGCCTCTTCCCGGAGCTGCGCAGGGCAGGGCAGGCAGGCCAGGAGCCTTCCCTGCTCCCGGTGCATGTCCGGCTGCCGCTCTGGTAAACACTGCGGGAGGGCGGGGGGGGCTGCGAGGCGCTCGCGGGCCGCAGCGGGCCGCATGTTTGAGACCCCTGCTCTAAATACTGCCTAGTGTAGGGTTACCATATTTTGTGCCTCCAAAAGGAGGACACTCCACAGGGCCCCGGCCCCGCCCCCAGCCCAGCCAACGCCCCAACTCCGCCCCCTCCCCAAAGTCTCCACCCCCTCCCCTGGTTCCCACGAACATTTGATTCGCGGGAAGCCTGAAGCAGGTAAGGGGGAGTGTGGGGGGAGGAGGCGCGGCCCAGGCTGGCCCCCCGGCGGCTCCAGCTTGGGTCGGCTCGGGCCCTGGGGTGCCGGCCCCAGCCCCCGGCCGACCACCCCCGGCCCGCCCAGCACTGCCGGCCCCCGGCGGCCCGGCGCACCCCCCGGCTCCCGGCCCCGCGGGCCCGGCCCCGCAACCCCGGCCCAGCTCCCGGCCCCGCGACCCCAGACCAGCTCCCGGGCCCGGCCCCTCGGCCCCCCGGCCCCGCGACCCCGGCCCCGCGACCCCGGCCCCGCGGGCCCGGCCCCCCGGCTCCCGGACCGGACCCCGGCCCGGCTCCCGGCCCCGCGACCCCGGCCCGGCTCCCGGCCCCGGACCGGCTCCCGGGCCCAGCCCCCCGGCCCCCCGGCCCCGGCCCGGCTCCCGGCCCCAGCCCCGCGGGCCCGGCTCCCAGACCGGCTCCCGGACCGGACCCCGGCCCGGCACCGCGCCCAGCCCGGCCCGGCACTGCGACCCCGGCTCCTGGCCCAGCCTGGCCCCCGGCTCCTGGCCCAGCCTGGCCCCCGGCCCGGCACTGCGCCCCTGGTTCCCGGCCCGGCACCGCGCGCCCGGCTCCTGGACCCCGGCCCGGCACCATGCCCCCGGCCCCGCACCGCCGACCCCAGCCAAAGAGGCCCTGGCCGAGCACCACCGAGCTCTCCCTCCCTCCCGATTTTCCCGGACATGCCCGGCTTTTGGGGATTTCCCCTTCGGACGGGGATTTGAGCCCCCAAAAGCCGGACATGTCCGGGAAAATCCGGACGTATGGTAACCCTAGCCTAGTGTTTTACAGGTTTAAGATTTAGATTGTGCACGTATTTTGGTTTCTTTGGTAACTAATTCTGTCTTTTTGCCTCTCACTTATAATCACTTAACATCTACCTTTTGTAGTCAAACTTGTTTTACTATTTATCTTTACCAGTGAGTTTTCCTGAAGTGTGTGGTAAATCTGCTCAGGTTTACAAAGACTGGTGTATATCCACTTTCCATTGATGAAGTGGTGAACTAATTAATAAACTTGCATTGCTCATCATGAGCAGTGCACGATGGTATATTCCGGAGGTACAAGGCTGGGAGCTAGGGGGATTTGGCTGGTGCATTTCAATGTGTGATTCATGAGCAGCTCTGGGAGCATTCATGCAATCTAGCTGGACGGGGGGGCTCCACATGCAGTTTTGCTGATAACAGTGCCTGGAGGGGCTTGCTGCTTGTCACTAGTGAAGCATTGAGAGACAGCCCAGGGTGGAGACTTAAGGGGGCACAGTGACCCCACAGTCCCAGGCTGCACCCTGGGGCTCCCTGCACACTTCTCTTACTTAGGTCTCCCTGTGCCCCTAGCTGTCTTTTCGGACAGTATCATGCTTCAGCCCATCTACCAGGAATCAGGTCTGTGCTCAGATCAGGCCTCTCTGGTGAGACAGGCATTCTCCTGCCTAGTTTGAGAATCCTGCTTTGGGCTACCCAGGGCTCTGAGCAGCTTGTTAGCTGTGGCGTGGAACTGGGGCATAAGCAGCTTTCGGAGTGCCAACTAACAGAAATGTAGGCACCTACAGGGTCAGGCGGCAGGGTTAAGGTGGAAGTTTTGAAAATGTCAGTGGCACCTAAAAGAGGATGTAGACCTCAGTTCCCTGTCTGTGAAATGGGGGATAACAGCTCTTCTCTATCACACAGGGGTGTTGTGAGATAAATAAATATATTAAAGATTGTGGTGGGCTTAGATACTAATGTAATGGGGAACACATATATACTCCAGAAGGGATCACACCGTAACAAGTAGTGGAAAGGGACTGACTCTGCACTACTATGAAAGAAGCTAGAATAATTCTTTGCCCACTGTCTGTCACTGGAAATGAGTAGCCTCAAATTGCAGCTATGAGAAGAAGAGAGATCAGTAGATTCACCTGGGCAGATGAATGTGTGGAGAGGGGCTAAAACTAGACAGGGGGCAGGGAGTTTGGTGGCCATCAGTTGAACCAAGGCTCAACTCCTCTTGGCCAGACTGAGCAATTAGCATGGCTGGCACCAGAATTTGTTAAACCTTATTAGACCAAGAGTCCAGCAAGTCTAATATTGCCACCAATGGTGGCAAATGTGCTTCAGCCCATTTTGCTTTGTTCTCTACTCAGCCCCACGTATCGCTCATTATGCAGCATTCCATCGCATCAAATCCACAACAACCAGCCAATGCTAGTTGCAATGTACCTAGACAGTTGTGTATGGCTGTCATGCAGAGGAGTAGGAGAGAAGAAAATTCCTTCCTGGCTCCTCGAAGAGAGTACCAGAAGGGGCTCTGGAGTGCGAAGTAGAGTTCTGACACATGCAACGCCAGAGACCTCACTCTACTCCTTTCTGATCTTCAAAACTTTCCTGCAGGGCAGGACTCTGGAGAAAAAGGTGTTGTGGTTTTCCATTTCCAAAACTCAGTCACCCTAGCTTAGAGCCAAGGGCTGAAAGCCAGGATGAGTTTGGGCTCAATCCCAGACTTGCAGCCAACTCACTGTGCAGAAGGTGAAGGGAGCACTGGTTGTGGGTATGGACAGCATTACTCATGGGTTTATAGGAGACGATTCAAACCAGAAACAAGGCCGTATCTCACATCTTCCCAGAAGCCACACAAGATTCTGCCCTGAGGAAATTCTCATGAATAGCTGAGCTGGGATTTTAGTTCACATTTGATTTGTTAGGAGTGAAATAGGAACTTGAATGGGAGGTTTTGGAGGGAATCTTTGGATACATACCCAGATGAGCACTGACATTCCTGCCAAACAGCCTCTGCATGTTGGGTCAGTCACGCAGTTCCACCTGGGAGGAGGACTTATCTTCTTACACATTTATAATGCAAACAGTTGTTTTCTGGGGTAGCTGTGGTTAACTTATACTGGACAGAACTACAAACAGGAAGGGAGTAAGGCAAGAGCAGTGAAAGAGAACTTGAAAGAATAGGGGAGGCTAATCTCTAACACAGTGTCGCGTTGCTAAGATCCAACCTCATTCACATTGACAGGTTGCTGTATGACAGGACAGAAGTAAAATGGGTTCTCAAGGGCTGAATCCAGCCTCCCTATGCTCAGGCTCTCAGATCCTGCCTTCCCTGCCAGTGGCACATTTTATCTTTGTAAATTGCTGCTTTCGGTGCTACTACTAATATCCCCAGTTTCCATCATCCCCTTTTATTTTGGTTCCAGCTGAATTCCCTGCCTATTTTAAAATCAAGTTTAATGTAAATTGAAGGTAGGCAGATTGACAACCCTGGAGGCTGAAGTCCTTTCTTTACCTACAACAGAGGCCTGGCCAGTGCAAACTTCCTTATCTCAAAAAACCAAATAAACCAACCCAGCTTTATTCCCTAATCCTGACCTGAAGGATCCAGCTCTAGGGAGGAGAGGTTAATTCAGGCTCAACAGCCCTTTTATTCAGTCCTTGGCTTCTGTTGAGAATGCAAGTATACCCAGAGTCCAACTACGCATTCCGCAGAGGCTACTACAGAGCTACGCAATCACATGGACCCCTCTGGATTTCACAGCTGTTATGCTGCACATTGAGAGCCCAGATTGCTACTTCTTGGCTCTTTCAGAACCAAAGAGAGAGAGAGGAGCCTGCAGACTAGGGAGAGGGTTTTGCAAAATGTGTATGTGCTTTTGAAATGCCAAGATTATCTGGGGAAGAGTTCTGCTTTGCTGTCAAGACTGTGTAACGCAAACACAAGTTTTCCCTGCCAGTTCAGAAAAGGAAGGGGGGGCTGGAGAAAAAGACCATCTGGGAAAAAAAAACACAAATTAACAGCAACTAAATCAAAGTAAACACAATGATTTTAAATGCACAAACTTTACAAGGCCAGATTGGATTTAACTGGTTTTTATGACACTAGTTCCTTCTTTATTTGGCAGGAAACAAGATGACTAGAAACTTTCACAGGGGTCAGGTGGCTACACTTCAAACTATTCCAGCAGGATGCAAATCCCCATAAGCGACTAGACACATAGACCCATCGGGTCAACACTCAGTTACCCTATTTGGGGTAAGGGTTAATCATCTAGGACAAGCAGTCTGTACAATGATCAGGTTTGCATGTGGAAGTGCAGGTGGACTAACCACTTCTAGCTTCATGAATGGATGTAACAATGATGGCAACTTAGCACCGCTACAGCATATATTGAATATTTGCTAATTTGTCCAACATCCCATTTTATTGAGAAGGGAGGAACAAAAAGCCCATAGAAATAACTCACCTAAAGGTCAAACTGTGAGTCTTTGATAGAGCCAGGATGGAGGCCAAGTACCAGTCAGGTGCCATAACCACAAGGCTATCTTTTCTCCCCCTGGTCTAGAGACTGAGGATGAGAGGCTATGTGTCTCCAGCTATCATATTGAGAGTCCTGTGACAGATATGGAAATTTCCTGCAATATCCTTAAATGGCCTTACTCTATTAAATGTATGTATTATCATGGGCCAGGGTTGTATGTAACTTCTCTAGGGGAGACGTGACAGATATAAGACCTGGGAGTTTAAAGTACTACACTGAAAATGTGTCAGACAAGTATGGACTTTTGAGACAATTAATGTTAAGTAGATTTCCTGGGGAAGTCCTATGGAGAAGTTAATGCAAATTCCCCAACTCCACTTATGCAAAAACCCAGCCTTTTGAAGCTATGCTATGAGGAAAGGGTCATTGTCTACGGATTACTTGTTACAGAAGGCCAAGATCAAAGGCCCAAGCTGTATAAAGAAATGGCTGATGTGCCCAGCCTTTGTTCTGGTTCTGGATCTAAAGAGGTATATGAACTTGTAACCATAGGGAAAACCCAGTTGTGAGTTTGAACCTACCCAACCCTGAGGTTGGAGTTGGGGATGACCTCTGGTTAGCTAGCATGCATGTAGGAATTCTTATTGTTTTTATATGTTTTCTCTGTAGTGCTTTTACTTTAAGAATAAATGTGCTTGCCTAGCGGAGCTGTGTGGTAACTTATAACTGAGGGCAACACACCAATCATAGCCCTCAGGGAGAAGCAAAGCACAGATGCTGGGATTTTTCAGACAATATGGCTTACTGTGGATATCACAGTGTAATATAAGGAGCGGAGTTGCGCAGCCTTAAAATTCCAAGAGAGAGTCAGACACAGGTCTCCAACCAAAAGAGATGATGGCCGGGAGCTCGAAGCCTAAATTGGTTGCTGTTGGGGAACCACAGAGGGGGAATATGGGTGTAGTTACCCTGAAACTGTGATCCCTTTCTAAAATGAGACCTATCGTCTATGAAATGCTACAAACTGAACGGGGGACACTTTTTTACACCATCCCTTTGGTTGCACAGTCAGATTGTGATCTTTCACTCCTGGTAGTTCTGCCTTCTCCCGAAAGTCAGGATCCAGAGCTGGGCTTCTGGAGCATGGTAACCCATTGGAGAGATTCCTTTTGTAGAGGAACGTCTCCTGGAGTCACAGCATACCCTCACTCAGAACGTAGTGCTCTAGATAGCCACCTACTAGTCTAGACCTAAACTACCCCTTTCTATTCACAATCTTTGGGGTAGCTTTTCTTGCCCAGAAACCCCAGGCAGTGAACACCAAAAGACAGTAGAAAATCTCTGTAAGAGAAACTTAACCATTGAGAACCAACACCTGGAAACTCACTGCCTTAGCAATCTGGCAGATGTATCAGCTACTCCAGGAACTGAGGGGGAGAGGAGAACACTGGTAACTGGAAGTGGTTGTGGAATGAGGGGATCAGACAGAAGAGGGAGGAGGTGAGTGTTGAAGGAGGAGAGATCAGATCCTGTGCTGGGCGAGCGGGTGTGCAATCTAAAAGCCAAGATGCTGGAAATAAACAGAGTGCAGTGACAGCTTTTAATCATTCCACCCACAGGCGCAACCTGAGAGTGGGGAATGTTGTGGGGTTTCATTACAGCTCACTGTGGCATGAGAAAAGATTAAAACCTTTCACATGTGAATAAATTACATCCAGGGCTGTATTGATCGGAATCCACTTGGGGACATTTTAACCTTTGATTCTCTCTCTCACGGAGCTGTGCATCTGTCAGTTCCCATCTCTTTGTCTGGCACAGCTGCACATTTCCTTACATTAACCAGTGGAGGTGCCTGAATAAGAGGACTTACAATAGCTACAGTGTGGCATGTCTTACCGAGTGCACAGGTGCCGCCAGGGAAGCTGTGATCCTCACACAAGCCCAGGTATGGAGAGACCACTTGTTTGACCAGCTCTTCCAGCAATACGTAGCCCTTGCTGGGGCCTGTAGGTTCATGGACACCCTGCAATTCAAGCATCAAAGCAAATGTGTCATCACACAACTACACAGCTTCCATCACATATTCTGGGAGCCAGAATGCCTGGGCTCTACTTCCAGTTCTAAAGGAGTAGAAACATGGGGATATTTATGGCAGAATTATACCACTGACGTTATACCAGTATAACTCCACATGTAAACATCTTATTCTGGAACAAGAGTGCCTTTATGACACTTAGCAACAATCTAAACCAGAAAAAGGCACTCTTCATGTGTGGACCCACTTATTCTGCAAGAAGAATGCCTTTTCTGGTTTAGTTTATGCTTTTTTGCAAAGCATCATAAAGACCCTAGTCTTCCAGAATAAGAGTGTCCACTATATCAGTATAACTGTACTAATATAATTATACTGGTAAAGTTCTGCCAATAAATTTCCCTATAGAGATAAGCCCTTACATTGACTTGGGCAAATCACTGCCCCTCCCTGAACTGGAACTGTAAGTCACCACCCCTCTCTTCTCCTTCTTTTATCTGTAAAGCTAACCTATCTAACCCAGGTGTTTGATGATAGAAACTCATTATAGATTTCTATAGTTTTCTTGCAAAGACTAGCTAAGAATTTCTCCTTTTAGTAATAAATTCCTCACTCTGGCAATTGCCACTCCACACTCAACCTTCTTTTCCTAAAATCTTTAAAAGAGAAATTCAACCTTCACTCGGATGGCTCCTGTTAGCATCACTTGGATTTCAATAATTATGGTTGGAAAACTAAAAGTTCTTAGGTAATCACAAACTTAGCCACTTTCCACACTGATTGTGCTTCAGAAACTTTAATTGCTCTTGGTTTTTCTCTCTCTCTTCCTTTTAAAGGAAAAAAAAAAACAAGCAAACCATGGAAACTGTATGGAAATAAAACCCAGAGGACCCTACATAAACGTCTGGAATCTGGATATTTTCCATGGTTTCCACATCAGGCTGTATACGATGACACAGCTGGTACACTTGGATGCGCAGATCATATGTGGAAGATTCTGTTCCTGTTCCCTTGAGGTTTGGATGGGTAGGCTGGTTCCCTTAGAACATTTGTGTTGCTTGAGAGGGGCCCTTAGAAGATCTATAGCCCATTGCCTGCTGCCAAGGGTACTCCTCCCATCAATGCTCTTCCCCTCACAGGTAAAGCTGGACCACAGCTCAACCCCCTAACTAGCTGAGAAAGCCTGTATTAGGAGTGAATAGCCAGTGCTCATCAGATTCCATTGTCTCATGTGAGTGAGAGAGAGCACTTCCCTGTCAGTGTAAAGCTGTTGAACTAGAAGAACTCGTATATGGGGGTCACAACTATGAGAATTGTAATCAGAAGTGAAAGGCATTTGGAGATGCTCTAAGATCCGTGTGTAAGTGAAGCAAGAGCACTGGGACTTCTCAGTCACCAAGGAAAAAGCCCCAAGACCCCAGAGTTTGGTTCATTTCCTTCCCACTGGGACAGCTTGACCCCCTTCCATCTGTTTGCTCAGGAAACTCAAGCCACAATGCCTAATATTCAGTTTAGTTCATTTTCATGTCCAGCTTCCCCACATGAACACACACAACTCCTTCCCCAACCTCATCATGCCGACTGGTTTTCTTCTTTCCAGGGGCAATATGAATTGGTAGCTGTGAGATGTGTATGCATGGGTGAGAGACAGATAGAAGGAGAAAAAAAGAAAGGAAATTCCCTACCTGTAGAACCAGCAGCATCTGGACAATGGAAGCTGGGAGCTTTGTTTGGACTAGAGGAAGAATCTCTTCCAACTTCAGCTTTAATAAGACCAAGTCTCTGAAGCCGAGCAGGGCAATCTGGCGGATAGTTAATTCCTGACCCTGAAAAAATACAATTTGGAAATGTGTGTGTGCATAATGCGCACACGCACACCCACACACACCCAAAGCCTGTCTTGCAAATTATTGTTGTGTGCTGTTATGGTAGAGCACCCATCCGCTGCTCAGCCTCATGATTCCTTATACTGTTGAGTAGCCTATTTAGAGAGCACCTTTTCTGCCCCATTTCTAATCTATGAGTGACAGTTATGCAAAAAATGAGCCATGATCTCAGCAGAAAATGACACTTAAGCATTATACAGGGTAAAACGGATTTATTTGGGTTTAGACCCCATTGGGAGTTGGGCATCTGAGTGCTAAAGACAAGCACACTTCTGTGAGCTGTTTTCAGGTAAACTTGCAGCTTTGGGGCAAGTGATTCAGACCCTGGGTCTGTGTTGGAGCAGACGGGAGTGTCTGGCTCAGCAAGACAGGGTGCTGGAGTCCTGAGCTGGCAGGGAAAACGGGAACAGGGGTAGTCTTGGTACATTGGGTGGCAGCTCCCAAGAGGATTTCTGTGATCCAACCCGTCACAGTGTTAGCTACCAGAAATCACTTCCATATGATGGAGGTTCGGTAGCTTATGGTTGAAGGGCTCAGTTACATTCCAAGTGGACACTTGTCCCCATCACAAAAGCCACTACTATACCCTTAATGGCATTTGAAGTAAAAAAGTCACAGGCTGAATGGGTCCGAAAACTGACGGGACCCTCTCACTCAAAGACATGATTCCTCCAGAACAGTGCCACATGTGTGGATCAATACAGTTCCTTTCTTCAGGGAAAGGAGGCTGTTCTTGTTACTAAGGCACTGGACTCAGAGTCCAGTGATCTGGATTCAGTCCCCAAATCCACCACCCTGTGTGATTGTGGCAAGTCACTCTGTGCCTCAGTTCTTCATCTGTAAAATGAGAATAGTGCTTCCCTAACTCAAAAGGGAGTGGCAAGGAGATGTTTATGAGGTTCTCCGATACTACTGGGATGTATGCCTTAGGAAAATGTAAAAATAAATAAAATACAAAGGATCTAGGTTTCCTTCATCTCACCCTGCTAGACTAGGTCACTCCATGTCTCCAGAATATGTACGCACATGAACATGCGTGCGCACACACACATAGCACAAAGAGTAAAAAGACTTCTCAGTTGCACAATTTCACCTGTACCCCACCCCCCAAACACACATACCTTCTAGCATCTGCAGCAAGTACAGCCAGGAGAGAGTAAAAACAAATATATTGGACGGTTAGCAATCATCTTTAGATAAGTTCTCTCGGCCACTTTTAGGAAATGCCAACTTTAATCATTAGGAAAGGGCAACCTTCAAATTTCAACTGCTGACTTTCAAGCGATAAAAGGAAAAATCAAATATATCTAGAGTCTGGTTCTCCAGGAGCAGAGACAGACCAAACGGGAAGGCCTAACATTTCTAAGAATTCCATTCTACACAGATGATGTGTTTTTGGTGCCTTTTCAGACCCCTCCCTCCACCGCCTCCCTCACGACTGGTGAGAAGTTATAAACATGCTCATTTGTCAATAGCTCCTCAACAATTAGGATTGCTGGTGCTGGAAATCCTGACCAAAACTATTATTATTTGTATTACCGTAGCGCCTAGGAGCCCTAAGTCATGAGCCAGGACCCCACAGCGCTAGGCACTGTACAAAGAGAACAAAAAGACAGTCCCTGCCCCCAAATGGTTTACAATCTAAGCAAATTAAAGAAGTAAAATATAGGTTTCAAATCGAAACTCCTTCAGGAATGCGACACTCGGCTGCTTAGCCTTGTAAGCGGGACTTAGAGAGAAACCAGAGTGATGTTACTTTGCAGGTACTGTACATATATGTCCACTCATCACGAAAGCATCCAAGACCCAGGGAGACATTTTCAAAGGTACAAATGACAATTAGGTGCCTAACGTCCGATTAAAGTCAATGGGAGTTAGAAATCTTTCATATGCGCCTTTACAAATTTCTCCCCTTGACTAGACGCAGGATTTGCCCCAGTGCCAGCCAGACATTGGAATAGCTGTGCCAGTGCTATCCTCTAATGCAGACAGGCAAAGCCACTACTTGCAGTGATGGAGCTATAGCTACTGCAATGACTAAAGAACTAATGACGATAATTGGGACAAATCCTCGGTCTAGACAAGGCCCAAGTACAGTCCGGTTGTATCAGTGCTTAAGCACTGTTTAAACTCCACCACAGACAGGCTCCTAACAGCCAGAGAGGACAGGACCAAACAGGATTCAAAACACTGCACTCTACCTTAAGTTACCTAGTTTATCACACTAGTTACATTTACATAATTCACTAGGACAAACTTCACTAGGAGCCCATTTGGCCCAAACCATGGTTTAAAGTTCTTAAAACCTGTTTAGCCAGCAGAGATGGAGCCTTAATTGCTGCAGGGAGAGAAGGGAAGCACCAAGGGACCATTAAGCAGGTACTGTTGTTGCATTCCCTCCCCATCTCCCAGACTATATGTTAATCAGGTTTACCTGGACAGGGTAGAATATCGCCTGGAGTGTGGGAAGGGTCTCTGTGAAGAAGTGATCCCAGATTTCAGACAGGATATCAATGCGATCCTCACCTAAAAGCACAGGAATTTGGAGGGAGAAAAACCCTTTAGCAATTAGGACACTACAGTCAGATTCAAATGTCCCAGTGCTCTTTACCTTTCTAGGTGAGCATCACAAACCCGCCTCATTTAGCGTCTCCTACCCCAAAGTAGACAAGTCTTGGCAGCTTTAGCTGAGTTTTGCTTGGTATTTGTTCACAGCAAAGAAGTGAGGGGGCATAAATCTATGATCAGAAACAGCGGAGTCCCTCCCAGCCCTAAGAACACAGTTCCACGTGAAAGTAAAACAGCCCGATTAAAGTAAAAGGGTGATGCTGCTCCTTAGGCAATAGGGTCTATCTCCACTGGCCAAGTATGTTGCAATTAAAAAGCACCTAATAAACATTAAGCTGATATTCCAGTATGGTCCCACTGAGCAGCTATGAATGAAGCAGACAGGAGAGAGCCCAGAGGCTGAAGTCAGGGAGCCAATGCTGTACAGATACCTCTTTAACCAGCTAGATTAATTCTGAGATTCTCCCTGCCCCAAACATAGATCTAGAAGTCACAGAACAAACCCACCCGCACACCCGTTGTAACAAGCCACAAAGCCATAATGAGAAGAGTGCCTAGAGAAGTTTTAAACTTGGCAACTCACAAGGTTCAACTGCTCCCATTGTATCCAGCCAGCCACAACAAAAGCTTCAACTGTCACAAGTTCGGATATTTAAAATAAATGCAGACTGAAAGTCATGCAACCCGTAACCCACATGGCAAGCACGTAGCTTTCATCACAAGGTGATGTAAAAATGATCATGCAATGGGGACATTTGGTCGTTTAGATGGAATATTTTTTAATTAACTCATGAATAAACTCAATTCACAAAGCTTCTTGTGTTTCTAAAAAGTTAGGCTGAGATGTCCAAGCGGCCTAGTGGATTTGGACATCCAGTTTCCCATCCCCTAGTCCAGGGGTTTGGGTCCCACTGGGGGGCTGTGAGCAGGTTTCAGGGGGTCTGCCAAGTAGGGCTGGCATTACACCTGCTGGGCCCCAGGGCAGAAAGCTAAAGCCCCACCACCTGGGGCTGAAGCCCGGGGCTCCAAGTCCTGCCACTTGGGGCTGAAGCCGAAGCCTGAGCAACTTAGCTTCACAGGGCCCCCCGTGGCATGGGGCACCGGGAATTTGCCCTGCTTGCTACCCCCTAACGCTGGCCCTGGCTTTTATATGGAGAAAAACAATTGTTGTGGCACAGGTGGGCTGTAGAGTTTTTATAGCATGCTGGGGAGGGCGGGGGGGGGCACTCAGAAAGGAAAAGGTTGAGAAACCCTGCCCTAAGCAGCTTGGAAATCTCAGTTTTAAACTTGTGTGTAGCAGTTGTATCAGTTCCTCACAGAGGGACTTATATTTAAGTTGCCTCTCTTTAAGTTGCGTCTCACAAGAACATTATTTACCTGTACTGAAATGTTTTCCAAATGCAGGAAAATTCCAAAGACTTTCAGTTTTCATGTTTACTACTGATTGTTTCCCCTAGCATGACTGTAACACACCTTACTTGTGATCTAAGCCATCAGAAAGAGAACGTGCAACCATAGGACCTGATTCTGCAAGCTTTATCTCCCAGGAGTAAAGGCCCCATTGACTTCAACAGATTACAGGATCAGGTCCTTTGTCTGCTTTTTAATCCCAACTGCAAGAATACACCAAAAAATTCATCCATCAGCCCTGATAGAGCCATGCTTTATTCACACGGTCAGTAATGACAGGGAAGAGAGAAGTAGGACCCCGCTAAGCACTGAGGATAGGATGGAGATTAAAGATAATCTAGGTATGGCCCAACCTAACCGAATACTTTGCTTCAGTTTTCAATAAGGGTAATGAGGAGCGTGGAGGCAGTGTCAGGGTGGCTAATGCGAACAAGGATATGAAAGTAGAAATTACCACATCCGAGGTGGAAGCCATTCTCAAACAGCTTAATAGGACCAAATCGGGGGACGCAGATAATCTCCATCCAAGAATATTAAAGGAACTGCACATGAAACTGCAAACCCAATAGCAAGAATTTTTAATGAATCGGTAAACATGGGAGTAGTATCCTATGCCTGGAGAATTGCAAACATAGTATCTGTATTTAAGAAAGGGAAAAAAAGTGATCTGGCAAACTACGGGCCCGTTATTTTTACCTCAATTGTATGCAAGGTCTTAGAACAAATTTTGAAAGACAGAGTAGATAAGGACATAGAGGTAAACAGTAATTGGGATAAAATACTAAATGTTTTTGCAAAAAATAGATCATGCCACACCACCCTGATCTCCTTCTTTGAGAAGATAACAGATTTGTTGGATAAAGGAAATGCAGTAAAGATTTCAGTAGTTGCACATGGGAAATTAATAGTTAAACTGAAGAAAATGGGGATTAAAATGAGAATCAAAAAGTGGGAAGAAACTTGTTTAAGGGGAAACTACAAGGTCATGATGAAAGGTGAAATATCAGGCTGGAGGGAGGTTACTAGTAGAGTTACTCAATGATCAGTCTTGGGACCAATCTTATTTAATATTTACATTAAATGACTTTGGCACAAAATGTAGAAATGTGCTAATAAAATTTGTGGATGACACAAAGTTGAGAGGTATTGCCAGTACAGAGGAGGACCGGACTATCATACAAGAAGATTTGGACAACCTTGAAAACTGAACTAATAGGAATGGGATGAAATGTAATACTGCAATAGTGAATTTAGGGACTACCACAAGAATTTTTGCTATAAGCCGAGGATGTATCAGCTGAAAGCGAAAGAGGAGGAGAAAGACCTGGGTGTATGAGCCACCAATGTGATGCAACCATGAAAAAAACCAATGTAATCCTAGGATGCATTAGGCAAGGTATTTCCAGTAGAGATAGAGAAGTGTTATTACCATTATACAAGGTAGTAGTGAGACCTCATCTGGAATACTGTGTGCAGCTCTGGTCTCCTGTGTTTAAGAAGGATTAATTCAAACTGAAACAGGTTCAGAGAGGGCTACTAGGGTGATCAGAGGAATGGAGAACTTGCTTAATGAAAGGAGACTTAAGGAGCTAGGCTTGGTTAGCCTAACAAAAAGGAGGCCGATGGAAGATATGAATGCGCTTTATAAATACATCAGAGGGAAACACCAGGGAGGGAGAGGAGTTACTTAAGTTAAGGGCCAATGTTGGCACAAGAACAAAGGTATATAAACTGGCCTTCAATAAGTTTTAGCTTGAAACTAGACGTAGGCCATGTCTACACTAGCAAACTTACAGCAGCACGGCTGTAGCGATGCAGCTGCACTGCTGTAAGATCGTCCATGTAGCCGCTCTATGCCAATGGGAGAGAGCTCTCCTGTCAACATAATTAAACTGCCTAAACGAGCAGTGGTAGCTGTGTCAGCGGGAGAAGCTCTCCTGTTGACATAGCGCTGTGCACACGTGCTCTTATGGCAGCAAAACTTATGTCACTCAGGGCAACATAAGTTTTGCCTACATAAGTGACAGTGTAGACATGACCACTCTTCTAACTATCAGAACAGTGAAGTTTTGGATCAGCTTTCCAAGAAAAGTAGTGGGGGCAAAAAACCTATTTTTTTTTACAAGTTTGATAAAAGGGATAGTATGATGAATTGCCTACAGTGGCACGCGGGCCACCTGTGACTGCTATTAACAAATATCTGCAATGGCCGGAGATGGGATGCTAGATGGGGAGGGCTCTGAGTTACTACAGAGAATTCTGTCCCAGGTGTCTCTCTGGCGGGTCTTGCCCACATGCTCAGGGTCTAATAGCCATATTTGGGGTCGGAAAGGAATTTCCTCCCAGATCAGATTGGAAGACACCGGAGGTAGGAGGGAAGAGGGAGGGGATGTTTGCCTCCCTGTCAGCATGGGGCACAGGTCACTTGCAGGTTTGAACTAGAGTAAACAGTGGATTCTCTGTAACTTGAAGTCTTTAAATTAAGATTTGAGGATTTCAGTAACTCAGCCAAAAGTTTTGGGCCTAATACAGGATGGGTGGGTGAGGTTCTGTGGCCGGCGATGTGCAGGAGGTCAGACTAGATGATCATAATGGCCCTTTCTGTCCTTAATGTCTATGAGTGTGTGGATAGGTTTTAGGATCCCCCTCCTATCTGTCTCAGGGCTGAGCTGTTGCAATGCGTGGGAATGGAAATAAAAGGAAAGGTAATCTTTAGCACGGGGAAGTGGTGTATTTGTGCAAGAGATTATAAATCCTACAGAAATTTGAAGTGCTGCATTAAGAGCAGAAGTTCTGATTAAGACAAACATGCATTAAAAACGTTGCTGCTCTCTGCAGCATGGGCATTACTTTGACTCAGAGCTGGGAAGGGAGCTCCCTTTTTGGAAGTCAAAGCTAACTGGGAAGTGGGTACAAGTGGCTCTTGTTGCAGTGACCACAAGCAAGATTCTCTGGAACAAAGCGATAAATTTATGAAAGAACGGGGAAGAAAAAAAAAATCAATGCTTGGAAATTCCATGAATCATCTGGCTCCTAACTGCATCACAGTGATCTTAGCTCCTGTAAGCACCGTGTTTACAATGCCACCTCAGACAAATGAAAGGGCAGCAGGAAGGCCCTTGTCTGTCTAGCTGGAACATCTTTCCCAAGCAATCAGCAGCCACATGCTGGCACCTTTGTTTCATTTTAACATGATGATGGATGACTCACAAACCCGCTGCCAACGGGAGCTGTATGTTTTAATCTGCATCACAAATTGGGACAGTTTTACAAGGGTTTTTTTGTCTGTTTGTTTTAGAGTTTTGTTAACTGGCCAGTGTTTGTTCTTTAGAAAGCGGAGGGGTTGGTAAAAGCAAGACAGAGATCCCTGTTTCGGATACTGAGTGCAGCACACCCTTGGGGCTAGTCTACACTAGCAGAGCTACAGCAGCGCAGCTGCACCAATGCACTGTAGTTCGTCTGGTAGACAAGTATCGGGGGTAGCCGTGTTAGTCTGTATCTACAAAAACAACAAGGAGTCTGGTGGCACCTTAAAGACTAACAGATTTATTTGGGCATAAGCTTTCGTGGGTAAAAACCTCACTTCTTCAGGTGCAACTGGAGCATGACACTGTGGGGCCAGCAGTTTGAATGGCCACTAGCTCTTCACATATGGAGAGTTTGAGTCCTAATGGGGTTTCATCCCCATCCTGGTGAAACACACACTCATTCTAGTACATTTGTTGAGGGCTTTCAACAGAACAAAGCTATGATATTAGTGGTACCAAGGTTATGGTCAGAAGACTCATGAGTTCAGGCCTTTCTGCACAGTTTCAAACCATCTTAAGAAATAAGGCAAAAGCCTGTAGGGGCTTAACACTGTTTAAAAGCAGGGAAACAAGATTCACATCAAGGATTGGCACCATTTGGAAACTGGGTTTAAATTACACTGCAGAACCATGTGTGAGTCTTCCTGGTGAAGAGAGGGGCTGATGGAAAAGCCTCAGTCATGCTTCTGACTCAACAAGATCCAACATCCCTCAAGTAACATACAAGCTGCAGTACAATGTAATTCCCAGAGGGGTAGCATGGATATGTTAAACTCATTCAGCTGTATGCTAGCTTGAACTGGGCTTAGTCAGTGCATGTGATCTCAGTTGCATAGAAGGGGCCTTAGAATTTCCAGTCGTGTGAATCATTCGAAGATGATGGGGTTATGACAGATGAATCTCAGCTGTCCAATCATCAAAGGCTGACTCACAAGGACCCTCCAGGACCCCATTCCAAAACAGTCTCTCTATACTTGCCTTCGCACAGCTTAACCTTCTCCTCTATGAACAGCAAGCCCTTCGCAAGGAGCTGGTTCTGCCAAGAGAGAAGAGAGAGACATGCATTTGCTTTTCCCAAGACTTAAAATAAATTGTGAAGACAGTTTTATTGCTGTTATTTGCTTGACATGCAGGTGTCGAAAGTTCAGTCAGAGCACTCCCAGCCCTAACACTGGACTTAGGCACCTTAAGAATCTCACACAGGATATTAACCCCTACCTAGCCTACAGCTATTTTTGCAGAACAACAGGTGCAGCAGATACATGGAGCATTTCACAAAACAACTGGACTTTCAGGTGAACTGAAGGATGAGCTTGTTTTAGGCCACAAGACTGGGAATCAGGAGAATCAGGTAGGTCTCTTCCTGGGACTGCCACAGCTTTCCCATGTGCCCTTGGGAAAAGCCATTTAGGGCAGATTTACCCAAGTATTTAGGCACCTAAAGATGCATCTAGGCACCTGAATTTACAAAGGTGCCTAATCTTCTTAGGCACTTCTGTAAATCCCAGTAAGCACCTAGTTGCATCTTTAGGTGCCTAAATGCCTTTGTAAATCCAGCCTTAGACTGTCTGTGGCTCAGTTTCCACATCTGTAAAAAGGGTTAACACTTACCAACCTGCTAGCACTGTTGTGGGAAGAAAATCAGTTATTCTGAAATGATTTGAGATTCTTGGATGGAAGAGCTAGAGATGGGTAATGTACATATTCTCATCTCAGAAAGGTTGGACCCTACCACAGGCATTGCATCAATAGAGAATGTGCCTCCTGCTCATGGGAAATGCTGTACCATCAGAGCAAAATGGATATTCCGGAGGTCTCTCTCTCTCCCACTGTGCAAAAAGTGTGGTATCTACCAGGTTGTTGTTTCTTTTCATTGCCATAATATCCCCGAGAATCAGTTACTCTGAACAGGTAATTGTGTGGGAGTCACAACTTCCGTCCCCTATTCTCCTTTAACCAATGGGGAAGCAGTGCCAGTCTGAATGCCCAATGTACACTGTCTGCACAATATTCTGTAACACAGAAGCAGCCTTTAGACCAGCAGGAGTCACAGGCCTCCATAGCACATAGCCATCCCTACGCTGCCAAGTGTTTGCACTGTAACTATAAATGAAAAGTCGGAAGAGAAGCATTACCAAGTGTTAAATACTAGTTTGCCACAGGAGGTGTTATCTTCTGCCCACAAAGGAAGGCCCACAAACACCAGACAAACCACTGTGGAACATCAGAGGACAAAGACTTTGTTGATTGCCCCCACACACATACACACATGAAGAGGAAAAGTGCATGCGGACTCATCCCATCAGCTTGAACTCTGCTGCTTGGACCCTGAGGAACAAGGATTACTAAGCCTAAGCAAAGGATTGCCAGTGCTTGGCCTGAGTAGCTCTAAAGGACATACAGAGCTTGCTCATTATAGAAGCTTCTACCATCTTTTGAAATCCAAGACTAACTTGCGTGTGTGTGTGTGTGCGTATATATATATGTTTATCTTCTTTAACCTTGTAAATAACTATTTTCTTTTTCTTAGCTAACAAATCTTTAGTTAGTTTATTATAGGATTGGCTACAAGTGTTGTCTTTGGTATAAAAATCTAAAGTGCAATTGACCTGGGGTAAGTGACAGGTCCTTTGGGACTGGGAGCAACCTGAATATTAATGTGATTGTTGCTGTAAGAGACCATCTATCTGCATGCATTAGACTTAAGAATTTATCCATGTAGGTGCGTGTGTGAGTTAAATCTGACCCCTCAATGTTGCCAAGGTCAGCAAGACCCCAAAATTCCCAGCTAAGCAAATCAGTCGTTGAATTCAAAACAGCAAGAGGCTCCTTCTGCCCTGGAATCTTATGCAATTAAAGCTTAGCACTGACATGCTACATTGATAGGTGCCCTAGAAATACGTGAGATTAAAAAGCAACCTTCTTCCTTTGGCATCTTTACTTTAGTCTGAAATCTTGGCAAAGAGCCTTTAAGAAAGAGAACAGCTCCAGTAACTTGATTTGGGGCTGTCCCATACGCAACTCACCTAGAAAGGTTCCCCAAATACACAGAAAGGGCCAAAATCTGCCTTCAAGTCAATGATGTTGCAAGGAAGGCAAGTCAAGACAGAATTTGTTTCCAGGAATATACATTTGATGGAACCAGAGATGGTTAAGACATTTAGACTGGACAGCGTGTATGGGAGCTGCAATGTGGATGGAGTGCTGGCTATTGCTGGCTTTCTAAAACCATGTTATCTGACCCTGTTCAAAGCAGCTCTAATTATTCCAGTACTTTGCCAAAATTGCCAACACTGGGGAAATTGGTGGCATAGAAAGGGCCAAAGATGTCATCAGAGATCAGAAATTCAAGCTGTCAAACTGGAAGCCATTCTCACAATGCCAAGAGCAGCTATTCTGCAATCATAGACTTGCCAGCACATTGCTTTTTCCTGTTGGCATTCACAAGCTTTTAACTAAGGTTAACGAGAATCATTTGTGCCTCATTTGCAAGCAGATTAAGGAATTCAAATGCATAGGCCCTTAGGGCTCCATTCCCCACGTACTAGTCCCTGCATGCAGGCAATTTCACATCCCTGGAACAAACAAGCAGGAGCTACCCAGATCAGTGTGGATGCAATGGTGTTAGGGGACTAGATAACAGCGCTTTAGTCCACAGAAACAATTTATGGTTTGGGCATACATCATAGATGGCACATGTGTTTCTGCATCATGTACAGCCCTGCAAAGGTCAAAGGCTTTTGCATGATTTAGAAATGCAGTTACAATATGCTTTTTAGTAGGGTCAGATAACACAGTGCTTTGAATGCCAGCAGCAGATGTCACCCCATCCATGCTACAGCTCCAAAGGTTGCTAACTAGGATGAGTCAAGCATTTTCCACTAAAACTTTTTTCCAGTGGATAATTTGGGGTTTGTGAGAACAGGTTTACACTTAAACCACTTTAGTAAAGTCGTTATTACGCCAACAGGAAAGCCTCTCCCATCAGCATAGTTAATTCACCTCCACGAGAGGCAGCAGCTATGTCGATGGGAGAAGCCCGCCAGTCGAAATAGCAGTGTCTATACCGGGGGCTAGGTCAGTATAAGTGCGTCGCTCGGGGGGGAGGGGGGGTTAATTCCCTGAGCGATGTACTTATAGAAATGTAAGTTTGTACTATAGACCTGGCCTGACTAAACTAAGGTTTTTGCAAACAGGGTCTGCTTTCTGTGAAAAATTTCAACTTTCTGATTTGTTTTTTTGACAAAACGTCAAACATTTCTGCAGAAAATCCCACCCCCTATTTTCCAAACTGCTCTATAGTGGAGACGAACCTTCTGCCCACAAAGCTTCAGGCTTCCTACATTGCAAATACTGGTGGAGCTTTAATTGACTCAACATTTCCTAAGGGTGAAGACAGGTCCTTTGAGAGACACATTCACTTTTCTGGGTACATCACTACAGATTTTGGATGCAGTTGTAGCCATGTTGGGCCCGGGATCTGAGAGAGACAAGGTGGGTGAGATAATAGCTTTTATTGGACCAGCTTCTGTTGGTGAGAGAGATAGAGAGACAAGCTTTCGAGTCACACAGAGCAAGGGGCACTGGAACGGGGGGGGCCACAGGGTCATGGATCCATCACTTTTTACCGACCACAAGGGTGAGCAATGGGGGGAGGGGGACAGGGGCAGAGGGGAGTGAGCAGGAGCGGGTCTTGGGGGGAAGTGGCGGCATGAGGATGGGGCCTTTGGGGGGGAAGGGGCAGCGCAAGGGCAGGGCTTCAGGGGGAAGGGGCAGCAAGGGGGGGCAGGGCCACAGTTCGGGCACCGGTGCCCCCATGTTCCCCTGCTTTTAGGGAGCTTCCATCGCTCCTGCACAGAGCTCTTCTATGGGTCTGGGAGAGGTACTGAGAGTATCACAGCTAAATACAAGACTGAACAGATAGTTAAGCATAGGTAGTTAGCACATATTCTAAGGGACAACTCAAGGTGAAGTGACACAGAAGTTCGTCCAATAAAAGATATTACCTCACCCACCTCATCTCTCTACAGATTTTGGATTAATTTAGCAGAACAGGTTTTTCTGTTGATTAATCCAGGAGCTGCTTTGCTTTACTGCCAAAAGACACCAAGATTGGAAACACTGAATTTAAGCTTCCTCCTCCCAAGATCAAGCACTCAGCCAGATATATTGCATTTAAAAAAATCCAACAATGTAGTCTGCTGAGGAATGAATACACTCTAACAAATACAGAATGAAGCAAAGGTTTGCACCAGACCTTATCTAGATTACAGGTCTCATTACTGCTTTATCCCCGGTTGCTATAGGCAACATAGAGGGATATAGCCTAGGGAAAAATAATCTGATACAACTACAAGCAGATCATAGAATATCAGGGTTGGAAGGGACCTCAGGAGGTAATCTAATCTAATCCAACCCTCTGCTCAAAGCAGGACCAATCCCCAGACAGATTTTTACCCCAGTTCCCTAAATGGCCCCCTCAAGGATTGAGCTCACAACCCTCAAACCACTGAGCTATCCCTTCCCCCATAAAGCTGCATACACACCAAGCAAGCTTGAAGGACACACGTCTATATGAAAGGGAGCTACATTGCCCACCCACCTTCTTCCCACTTGCTATTATAGAAGAATTGTATGCTTGGGTACGAGATTATTCCCCTTCTGAGTCAACTTTCTCCTGGATCCCATAGTGAAATCTTAACCTTACAGTCAGAGCATCACAAGTTGCTGTAGGTCTAGTGATGGGTGCCACAAACATTGTATTACTACTTCACTGTGTGAAGAGGAGATGGACTGAGAAGGAACAAGACCCTGGATTAACCCCCAAACAGTTAGCAAACGTGGCCCAAGTAAGTTTGGGAAGGTGTGTGTTTGATAGCAGATACAAACAAATGGATGTATGAAGTCTGATAGGATGAGCACTCCTATGTTTTTATAATGCATATAAAATCACAGTAACTCTGTTACAGGTCTGTGGCTGGAAGGAGCATCTGAGAGGGCCAAGAATCCCAGCCAAGTCAACTCAGATCTTTCTCCTCAAGGAAGATGAGCGCAATACATTTTCCAGTGAGTGAGTCAGAGAGACAGACAGAGACAGAAAGAGCGCATGCACGTGTGGGGGCAGGTGTGTGGCAGGGGGGCTCTTTGGATAAAGCCTCAAACACTGAGTCCTGTCTGCTCTGTTTGGACATTGTTGGACTAGAAAGTTCCCAAAGGGAGTCACATGCCTATCAGTAAAATGCAGTCACTTGGTGGGTGACAGCTTCTTTGTCCAAGTGACAAAGCACAGAAGTATTTTTTCTTCTGTAGGGTAATGAAGCAAACCTCTCCAATTGTATCTGGAGGGTGAATTTTAAGTAGGCAGAATGCAATTACCTGAGCTGGAAATTGACCAGGATGCTACAGTTAACACCCCAAATCTTACGAAAACCAGCAGGGGAATCTTTAGCCATCACAAGCAGTTTCACATCTTGTCTGGAAGAGGGATATGCCTGTGGCCACCTTCCTGAAGTTCAAAAGGGGGTGGAGGAATTCTCCAACTAACCAAAGAAAGCAATTAACATTCTTAAACATGCCTCTCTTCTTCTTTACAAAAAAAATACACACACACACACAAAATCAGAAACGACTTCAATATTCTTTTCCCTTCAAATTTCAGCACTAGAGATGTCCTGTATTTCTAAAAAATATACTCACCAAGGACAAACAACTGTTCAAAATGAAAGTCTCATTTCCTTATCAAATTCAAAAAATTGAGCCTGTTTCACTGAATATTTTTTACATCATATTTCATAATTTCTTTAGCCCAATACAAGCTCCATCTCTGATCAATTTGCACAGGTCTTGCTTTGAACAGGTAGCTCTGGCATCAAATTTTGCAAGGAAACGGACATCTGAGGGACAAGTGTCACCTAAAATTGTGTTCCCAGAATTTTTCAGAAAGACATTTGCCAGTTCTGTACAGCTCCAGATTGTAGATGCACATCTTCCCACTTGTAAGAGTTGCTTTAAAACCACAATTGGGCCTTAGCTGCAGAGTTCAGCCCTGAAACTCCCCAAAATTTAGCTAGGTGGGTGGATATGGGAGTTTATTTTGGCCCAATAGACAGAATAAGCCACAACATTCAGAAGCAGAAGAGATACCTGTGACATACCAGGGCACAATCCAGACTATTTGGGGCTGTGTAACCCCTGCCCTGCAACCTTGGGTGCCTCATAATGCCTTGCAGTAGAAGCTCCCACCTGGGCCGCTCACAAACAACATTCCAGCATGTAAGCCACACCAGAGTGTCTGTGTGTAACTGCACTCTGGCAGCTACAACCTGGCTCTGACCAGCCTTGGTTATACTGCAGAGTGACCCCAACACACCCCAATCCCAGATCTTCCCCCAGAAATGTATATCCTGTACTGCCCAGCCCTCTCCTGAACAGTACAAATATATTAATTCCGTTATTATAAATAGTGTGCCCAGACCTCCAGCTTCAACACACTGGATTAGATAAAAAGTAAAACAAGTTTATTAACTACAAAGAGAGATTTTAAGTGAGTACAAGTAATGAGGTATAAAAGTCAGAAACGGGTGCAAGAAAAATAAAGGTAAAATGCTTACTAGTAACTACTTAAGAAACGATCTTAGCTGCAAAGCAAACTTTCTCACCACTTGCTTCCAGCAAAGTTACTGACCAAACTCTTTAGGGGACCAAAGTCCAATAGCTGTTTCCTTTGGTCTTCTCAGATGCACAGACTGATTTGGGCAGGGAGAGGGAGCGGGGGTGCCTTGGGGTTTTTGTCCCTTCTTTTTACTATTTTAGTCCCCCTCTTGAAAAACATTTCCAGCTGAGACCCAGGAGACAAAGACTCTATGTGGAAGGATGTTCCCTGCAAGTTTTTTCACCCCTTTGAACTTCCTTTGTTTTCCCTTCCTGCATGATGACTCTGTTTACTGCTTAAATGCAAATTAAGGCAAGCACACTCCTTCCTTTGTTTAGGACAGATCTGACTTCTGCTTGGGCAGGGCAGTGGGGTTTGGAACATATGTTACCACCACCATACAGGGAAATCTTGTAACTTCACATACAATGTTGCCACACATATTTTACCAGAACAATACTGACCAGCAAATTAGAAGTTTTCAAATAATACCTTACAAGGCATACCTTGTACAAAAAGATTATTACAATAGTGTGTAGGGTATGAATACAGGGGTGTATTCTGTCACACCTTTCACCTTTGTATGTCACAATGCCTCAGAAATACAAAGCAGTTTAGATCTGGGGGCTTGGGCAAGCCTTTCACTACTTTTAATGCAAAGAAGTTGGAGGGAGGCTTTACAGGCAGACAAAGCGAGAAAGTGACTGAGGCCATGTCTGCACAGCTATGGCGCCAGAACGATGCCACTGCAGTGCCCTAGCATGGACGTTTCCTACAGTGGGTTGTTCCATCGCTGTAGGAACTCCACTTCCCCAAGTGACAGTAGCTAAGTCAACGGAAACATTTTTCGGTCAGCATAGCTGCATCTACATCAGGGATTAGATTGGCATCGATGGGTGCTCAGAGGTGTGAATTTTTCACATCCCTGAGTGCTGTAGCTATGTTGACCTAACATTTTGGCCTGGTCCCCACTAAGCCCCCACTTTGGACTAAGGTACGCAAATTCAGCTACATTAATAACGTAGCTGAATTCGAAGTACCTTAGTCCGAACTTACCACGGGTCCAGATGCGGCAGGGAGGCTCCCCCGTTGATGCCGCGTACTCCTCTCGCCGAGCTGGAGTACCGGCGTTGATGGCGAGCACTTCCGGGATCGATGCCAGAACATCGATTGCCTGCCGCTGGACCCTCTGGTAAGTGTAGACATACCCTTTGATGTGTAAACCAGGCCTAAGTATGACTAAAGAGGATAGAGTGTGTGCCAGGCAGAGTTACAGCCATTCACAAAGAGAGTGTTACTGTAAGAATCCAGCCCACAATGTTTCAGTGTTACAGCAGCTACAAGGAAAACAGACAACACTCCTGCCCACATATGGTTGCAATTCAGAGTTAGTGACTAAGCAGGGCCCACAGTTTCATGTAAATTTTAGTGGCAATAACTAAAATTCAGAGTCCCTGCTGGTGAATCAGTCAGTTCCACAAAGGAGCTTTGGGCTAGACCTGCAAGGTGGTGAACACCTTCCACAGTCACCTGCACCATGCAGCACTGGGCCCTCTAGTAGGATCATATCCTACACACAGCCCATTGGGGTTGCTTTGCCTATTAAGCCCCTCCAAGTTCAGAGGGCTGGACCAATATTAAGGAGTCTCTGGTGGAGCTGTCCCCCTAAGAGCCCAGCAGGGGAAAGTGCCAGGTGCAGGGGAAATTTTATTAGTCCTCTGGCTCGGCTCCTCAAGCCTTCAGCCTTATGCAGTTTTAACCCAATAGGCTGGGCGTAGGATAGAGGGGTCATGGCCATCAGCAGGTGAAAAAGCAGATTTGAGCTACAGAACATTCGGGCTAAAATCTTCTTCTTTCAAGAACTGGGTGGGATAGAGGAAGAGACGTGATTTTTTTTAAGCACAGCTCTAGCATGAATTTGTCTATTTTCTTTGAAAATCTGGACACCCTAATGGGGATTTAGCTATTCCATCTATTGGTTATTTGCAAAGCTCTGTATATGTCAATATATTTTATGTTGTCTCTATGCTTTCAGTACCACAGTTTTGTACTGCATGTAGATGTTGGAGGAAGCTGGAGGTTTTGGCAGCTGGGCAAGGAACAGCTGGGGTTTCCACACCTCAGAAGGACTCAGTTTGGGGTAAGCACATTAGCTGGGTATTTTGGCTAAAACGGTCAGCAGTTAAATACTTAACATTTACATTTTCCACCTCTGGATTTGAGAGTTAGCAACCCACTGGGATGTGAGAAGGAGCAATTCACCCCAGCCAAAGCTATCATTTCAGGCTGCCTGCAGACTCAGGTACATAATGTATCAATATACCTCTACCCCGATATAACGCGACCCGATATAACACGAATTCGGATATAACGCGGTAAAGCAGTGCTCCAGGGGGGCGGATCAAACCAAGTTCGATATAACGTGGTTTCGCCTATAACATGGTAAGATTTTTGGGCTCCCAAAGACAGCGTTATATCGAGGTAGAGGAATATGTCAATCTTCAATAGGTTTACATTTTTAAAGGCTTTCTTCACATCCATGAGGGCTAGCAAGATTATAACTGAAAATATGGATTCAGAAACATTCAGCACAGGGTAGATCCGGCAGAAAATCAGAAGTGGCAGAATATACTGGGCGCTGGTTATTTGGTCTTTAAAAGCTCAAAAGTCACTTTCAGTAACATGGCTTATATCTCCTCTAAAGTTACTAAAGCAGCAGATTAGTAACACAAACCTCCTTCAGAATCAAACATTTGAATTTCCACTGAGATCTTTATATGAGTGGGTGCATTAGTCTGTTATAGTATGGTTTGGTTTAACTACAAGACAGACTTGATAACACTGGGGCCATGGAGATTTTGAAGATAAAGTCTCCCTAGACTTCATTAGGACAATCTAAGAAATATGAAGATAACTACTAGCTCATTCCATTCCATGAAGTGTAAGAACTGGAAATTTCCATGAGTGTTGGTGAAAATTACTTCTGAGCAACCAATTCAAGTGACTCACAAAGTTAGCTTTGTCTTAGCATCTGAACTATGTTCCATGGAAAAGTTCTTAACCTTCAATGGTTGAAACAATTCTTTAAAAAATAATGTAAGAGCCAGCACTCAAACTATGGAAAATATGATTTGACAATTATCTTAGCACTTACTAATAGTGTAGTGTACTCTTTAATGTAACAGGACGAAAAATGTTGAAGGCACTTTATAATTTTCAAACTTTGGAAGATTCAGGTAATTGTCCTACTTGCCACTAGAGTATTGTGCACATCATCTTGAGGGGAAAACAGATCTATCTTTGGGACAGAGAAGGGCAGGTTGTACATTTTAAACTCATAGACGTTAAGGCCAGAAGGACCATCATGATCATCTAGTCTGACCTCCTGCACATCACAGGCCACAGAATCTCACACCCCCTCCTGTAACAGGCCAATAACTTCCAGCTGAGTTACTGAGGTCCTCAAATCTTAATTTAAATGCTTCAAGTTACAGAGAATCCACCATTTACTCTAGTTTAAACCAGTAAGTGACCCAGGCAAAGGAAGGTGGAAAACAAAAAAAGAGAATTTTAGAGAACCTAATGAGAAAAGAGTTCTTCTCTGATAGAGAAATACCAACAAGATAGTTTGGTTAGTAACACACAGACTGCCCCATTCTACTGCCTTGAGATCCATGGAAAGGGATGTCAACTTTTTATAGTCAATGATGTTCACTGTAAGTCTACTTTCACAAATACACCAGGGGAAGATAAATTGCTTCCTTCTTTAGTCTACATCTCATATTGCTTATCCTCTTATGGAATGCCTGCACTGAAGCTTTTTTGCATCAGTGTGAGCCAGACTGGGGCAAGTCACATTTTTAGCACTTGACTATACTAGAGGTAAAATTCTGGCCTTGTTGACTTCAATGGCAAAACATTCATCGTGTTAGGACTGGTGACGCTGCATGAATGTAGTTATACCAGTGCAACTCCCGTCCCCTTCCCAACAACCTAAAATTAACTCAAGTGTAGACTAGCCCTTGCACTGCCAGCTCTTTGGGGTATGGACCATCATGTCTTCTGTATTTGTACAGTGCTGAGCATATATGGATCCCAATCCTGATTGTGGACTTAGAGGGCAATAATAGAATAATATCATTACTCTGCTGTTCTATCAAAGTGATATATTTTACAATTCTATCTGAGTTCCAGTGTTACTGATTGACAACCTTGGTGAAAGAATCCCCATATTATCCACAAAACAAGACAAGGTTCCACTTACTAATATGACTTGGCCCTGAACTGGAGGCCCAGTCAATAAGGATGAGAGGGGATTTTAGTCTATATGGCCTATTCTATCATTGACTGTACTGCGGAGAGGTCGAGCAAGCATCAATTAATGTCACAGGTATCCATTTGGCCTAGACAGCATTTGAACCTATGACCCATGCCTCTAGCCATCGAGTCCTCCAGGACTTTTCTGATTGGCTTGCATAATGTAAGCACATCTTATTCAAAGTTAAAAAACAAAACTTGCTTCTTTCAGTATAGTCCAGGACATAGAACATTAAGAGCCAATCAGTGCTTATATACTAGCACTTTATATTGTTCCTTCTAGCATGCATTGCTTCACACTTGTCCACACTGTGATAAAAAACCTGCAGCACTGAGTCTCCGAGCCCAGGTTAGCTGATTCAGGGGGCTCAGGCTGTGGGCCTATAAAATTGCAGTGTACAGGTTTGGGTGGGACCACAGGTTCTCACAGCCTGGGCTCCAGCCCAAACCCCAACACCAACCGTTCAATTTTATAGCCCTCCGAGCCCAAGCCATCTCACTTGGGCCAGCCATGGCCATAACACAGATCTTTTATCACAGTGTAGACGTACCTCAAGTGTACGTTTTCTCTTGTGTTGAAGTTTTTATATCAGGCCTGTCCATAATATCTGACCACCTGCATAGGCCCTTCTGGAGTCCTTCACAAATCTAAACAAATATAATGGTTTGCAATATTAAAAACAAAACAAAAAACCAAAGCCAGTTACAGTAATAGTGGATTTCCACTCAGACCAAACTCTTTGTAATATGGACTCACTGCATTACTGTCTCACTGCTGCTAGACTCTTGGCTCACATTCTAGGAAATGTCCTATCATTAAGTGAAGCAAAAGTTTTCTCCTTCCAGTAAAGAGGGTTGTGAAGATAGGGTCTGAAGAGATGAAACACAGCTGCCCGCAACACGGGAGTTTATTTTTCACTCAACAGCGCTTTTTTTTTTTTTTTTTTTAAGTCATGCAATCTAATACTGAAAGGAAACAACACCAGTCAGTTATTTTTTTTACTACTGACACAGTGCACAAGCTACTTCAGCCACCTCAGGAAGTGGTGCAATTTTTTCTTCTCTTTTACTGGTAGAGAATAAAACCAACACTGAAATCCCTGTTGTTCTCAGCAGTCCTGCTCTTTTTTAAATAGCGCCACTGAATGATTGCAGTACCGAAACCATCAGCATGCCCCTGCACTCATCTCAAACACACTTTTATGTGGTTATGTCTGACCGCAGAAAATGACATTATTAGTTAAAGGTTGTTACATTTATGCACATTTGTGACTAATTACCTCTTCTCCGGGCTTTAGATTTTTGCTCCACCACAAACTGGAATTACATTTCTGGGATCCCCAGATAGTGATCAGACTAAATTCCTGCTGATAGGGTTGGTTAGGGTAAGGTTCCTCCACCCACCCCCCCGCCTCTAGCGAAGGAAACTTTCATCCACTATTTCTAAATATTTGGGGGGGGGGGTTAAGTTACGCTCTGAGAAACTGAGCGTCTGCATTGGAAACAGGAATTCCCATATCACATTAGTTTATCTAGTCCATGCTTTGCACTTATCTCAAAGGGTTCTCAAAGCACTTTATAAAAGGTGGGCATCAGCCCTAGTTTACAGAGGGGAAGTGATTTACTCAAGGTCATACATCAAATTATTGACAGAACCGGGAGTAGATTACATTTTTTCCTGCCCCCTGCTCCACCCCTGCCCGCCAGTCCTGTGCTCTAACCACTAGAGACCACTGCCAACCCAAGGCAAAAAGAAACATCAGTGCACCCAGTTCTCTATTAGAGAGCTCAGGAGAGGCATTTCCTTCCTGATCGCAGCAGGCGATCACATCACACACTGAAGCATGGGAGCTGGTCATTTTTATTTTACCATGTATAACGACAAATATTATTGAATATCAGACTATGCAGCCCTTAGTAAAAAAAATCCAAATACTGTATTTGAGTCCATGAACCTGCATGGCAGAGAACACTGAATGCAGGCTACCTGCTTGTCAGAAGCGATTCTATTTATTTTTCTACATATGAAAAAGTTTTCAAGAGCAAACTAAAACAAAGGAAAAACTGAGCAACGTTTAGTTATCTGTTAAGGAACACGTCTTACCTGGAAATAATCTGTGATGAAGGATCCAAGTTCACTTTTCAGCAAACGTCTGAAAAGAAATGGAACATGAATTATAAACTGGTTGCAGGTCATTTCTCACAGGCAGCGGTGTCATTTGCTATGGGGCAAAGGAGGCAGTTACCTCCTCGACATGGATTCACCCCACCAACCCCCAGACTTTACATAGGTCTATGGCACATATCTTCCATTTTTTGTTCTTCCCCACCTTCCCCGGACCTTGCAGGGTATAATATAATCACATATAATGTTCTATACTCTGACACAAATTTGCCTCCCACAGAATTTTTCTGAAATAACTCCTCCGCTCATACATAAATTTACACTGCCATCACCTCCACAGTCATACCAAAGACATCTTGATATGTGTAAGTGGAACACCATGAAGAAAGGCGAGAGTCATTCTGGTCAAAGGTAGATTCCCTTCATGTCTTTGCATACCTCCTATAATGCCAGTGGAGGTTATGTACAGACTAGGGAGGAATTCATCCTCTTCCCTAAAGTCCTGTATAGAAAGGCCTTACAACTAGAGGTAGCTGAACATGGTTCCCTACTGCAGGAAAGATTTTTTTTTAAACAATAAACCATTTTCATTGTAATCAACATTTTATCTGTTTTGTTTTAAACCACTTGACAAAATTTCTACGCAAAAATTTGTTTAATTTCAAATTTAGGGGATTTCCCCCACCCACAGTCTTCATTTGGAGAATGGAGGGTACAGGGGAAGTAAAGTGAGAGAAAGTTGTTACCCTCCCTTTAAACAACCACCCCCCACAATATTTCCAGTTGGGGGAGGGGGAAATGTGGGGAAAGTTATTAAATTGAGAGAATGTTGTTGTCGGATTTTTTTAAAATGCTATTTTTTTTTTTACTAAATAGATTTTCAAACCAAACATGAGGGAGGGGTTGCAGCATGCCCAGAAGATTAGTACTGTAATGCCTATTTTACAGATGGGGATACTGAGGCACCAAGAGGTGACTGTGCACAAGGTAAGAACAGAAGAATGGTCATACTGGGTCAGGCCAATGGCCCATCTAGCCCAGTATCCTGTCTTCTGACAGTGGCCAATGCCAGGTGCTTCCGAGGGAATGAACAGAACAGGACAATTACAGAGTGATCCATCCCATGTCATCCAGGCCCAGTGTCTGGCAGTCAGAGGTTTAGAGACACCCACAGCACGGGTTGTGTCCCTGACCATCTTGGCTAATAGCCATTGATGAACCTATCCTCCATAAGCTTATCCTTTTTTTGAACTCAGTTATACTTTTGGCCTTTACAGCATCCCCTGGCAATGAGTTCCATAGGCTGACTGTGCATTGTGTGAAGAAGTACTTCCTTATGCTAGTTTTAAACCTGCTGCCTATTAATTTCACTGGATGACCTCTGGTTTGTGTGTTATGGGAAGGGTAAATAACACTTCCTTATTCACTTTCTCCACACCATTCATGAGAGGTCATATAGAAAGTCTCTAGTGGAACTAAGTTTAGAGTTAGAGAGATGTTTGACTCCCAGGTTCATGTTCAAAGCCCTAGACAATATTACCATTATTTTTACAGTCTTCAGAAAAAGTCAATTTTCATGATAAAATATTTCTTACATAAAATTATCTTTTGGTGCTTCAACCCTCTGAGAATGTATAAAGGTCTCTACATAGGAACATGCGTATTATGTGTACATATTTCCCCTTAGATCTCTGCATATATGTACACACATGAGGGTCTTTTGGACGATAACAAAGGTTTGTAGAGTTTTCAGCATATGTACCTATCTCCCACTAATGCAAAGGGATGTGGGAGGGGGGAAGGATATGCTACATGGGCTCAATGACAGGGAGAAAACACAACCATAATGCTGCACCAGGAGCGACTGGAACAGGACTGTATTTTGTCAGCCAGTTTAATTTGGCAATTTCGGGCATTTTGCAGGAGTGATTGCATTGCACAACACTAAAATTAAACATCCCTGTTTACCAGCAGAAACTTTCCTTAGAGGGTGGACAGAGCTGGAATAAGAGAGACTCAGACTCACTGTTAAGTTCTTTCTCTAGGGGACAGCAACTATAAGAAGGTTAATCTTTTGGGGCCTGATTTTCAGAAGTGCTCCCACTGGCTTCAGCCAGAACACTGATGTGAAAAAAACAGGATATTTAGTCAGTGGACGCTGAATGAATCTGAGGACTCAGAGAGCGAAGCACTGGTGACAATTCCTCTCCCTTGCAACTGAAGGCTCTAGGCAGGGAGTCCCAAATTGTGGTACATGTACCACTGGTGGTACGCGAGGCTGATGCTCCAGCCATTCACCTCACAACATTTTAAGAAGGTGAGACATGAACCAATACATTTTGGCACCTGCTGCATTGAGGGAATCGTAACTGTCTCACACTACCACATGGGCTATACTCAGATGGACCTAGCTACATACCTCAGCAGTGTGAAAAATTCACACCCTGAGTACCATAGTTAAACTGACCTAATCCCCAGAGTAGATGAGGCTCAAGAATTCTTCTGTTGACCTAACTACCACCTCTTGGAGAAGTAGATTACTTACAGCAATGGAAAAAACCCTTCCATCTATACTATGGCACTATAGCTGCACACCTGTGGCACCGTAGCTCCATCGCTATCGGGCCTGTAGTGTAGACATGGCCTAACTATGGCCAGCTCATTTCTTGCTTCCTGTAATTCCACCTCTCTGCAGCATTCTGACACCTTGGATGTGACTATGGTATGGAGGATATATTGGCCTAGGTATGCCAGCATAGCACCGCAGCATAGATGCTGCCTATACAAACAGAAGGTTTTTTCCCATTGGTGCAGGAACACTGCCTCCCCGAACAAAAATACTTACATCACGGGAAGCATCAACAAAGCTGCATCTGCACTGGGACTATGGTTGGCATAACTATGTAGGTCAGGAGTCTGGTTTTTACTATGTCGACCTAAGTATAGACCAAGCTTTCCTCTTGCTGAGCTCCTTACCTCTTCAGTACAGGAAAACAAAAAAGGCGCTATTGAAGCAATCTCAAATGACAGGGAGATGAGAAACTCTGTGGCAGCGATCCAGAGCAGAATGTTACCACTCTGTTGTTCCCTATTCCCAACTTTGCTACCCCATTTAGCGCCCTCTCATTCCTCCCGCATATCACGTAAACAAGTTCCGTGGAGCATCAGTGGGATGCTGTTAGTGTTTTTGTTTTTTCTTTTAAAAAATATCTTGCATTGGGCGATTTCAGTGAGTAACATGAACCAAGTAATACAAACCAGGAAAACACACTGACTCAATCTCATGGCACGCAAGAATTAGCCTTTCACCAGGTTTGTTTCTTTGCCAGGTCTCAGGCTAGTGTGCACATCTATTGACAGTTTGCCAGAAGAAAGATTTAGAATCACAGGTGCTGAGTGCAGATCTGTGTGTGCGCAAATCCTTTGCTCCATTGGTTGAAATTAATACACTACCCAATGAATTGGGAGGCTATTTTTTTAAGAACCGACACTGAGATGTAACCAACACTGGGAACACTTAGAATGTTAAATAAAAATAAGTGTGTTTATTTCATGATTGTGCTCCCAAGCTCTAGAAGTATCTCTCTATTTGGAGGAACACACTCTGCATTTAAAGGTGGTAGGAATATTTCTAAATTTCACCCAAAAATCTTGTTCTTTAACAAGCTCTTTACAGTCTGTATTAATTTCAGCAAGATAAACCAAATGCACCACAGACTACACTATTTTGAAATCATTAAGACATTTATTTCTAAACTGTATTTCTTCATGTAGATCAAATGCAGCTCCCCTTATGGGGCACTAAATCTGGGGACTTCCGACTCCTGTGGCAACACCTACAGAGGTAATTAAAGGCACGGAAGGTACTGTTTTGTTAATCAGAGGATCTTAAAAGTGGCTGCATGGAATTTTATGAAGCTTTGACCTTTGGGCTGAGCTAAAGTGGGAAGAGTTTCGTGCCCTTTAGGTTTTATTTTGAAAGTAGGGAAAGGGTTGGTTAGGCTGCTGAAAATAAGGGTTTCAGTTGGAACAGCTGACTGAATTTAAGTGTACAAACAGAACTGCAATAATGCCACATGGTTAATCTTTTACATAAAAGGTGTCAACTTCCCCTTCTGTGACAACATTCAAACTGAATACATATGTATGTAATGAGATAGCTGATGGAAGGAAAAACACCACATAATAGCAATATCTGTGGGTGTCCGGCTCAGGAAAGTATCTTAACCAAGTGTCATTTGGTAAAAAGCCGACAGAAAATCAGTCTTTGTGAGGCTGGGACAGAGACTCATTTACCACTGGTCCTATCTACACTAGGAAATTCATCTGTTGCTGAAAATAGTTTTCAAGCTGCAGATCCTTCTGAACCAGTACTGAAGTCAGTTTAAAGTTCTCAAGTAGACCAGACTGAAAAATGTTCAGTACAGCTTCAGTCTAGCCTAGCTACACTGGGGAAGTTTTCCTAACAATTTGAACCCATTTTCAAACCAGTTTAGCAAAACAGATATCAAAAACAGTTGGGAGTTGTAGTATAGGCCTGGATTCAAGCAGACAGGGCCTTTTTCACTGAACTGGTTTTGAAGCTGCATTCAGCAGGTTTTGAAATAAGAAAATTTCTCAATGTAGGAAAGGCCAGCAAGTGAAAGGGTGAATGGATTCTACCACAGAATCAAAGTAGAACCAAGATTCAGTCTCAGTGTCTCAACTATACTGAAAATAGTTCGGTCTGGTCTCCATAAGAAAGTAAACCATTTTGCAGACATGTTGCTGAAGTTCGTTTTCAGCCAAGATTCAAGTCGCCTAACATAGAGTGGGTTTTTAAGTCACCCTTGACTAGGAGGGCTTAGTTGAATCAACCCTGACAACCGTAAGCATTCAAACATCCATGAGATTTGCCTAAAAATTATGAGCTTGTAAAAATAACTAATGTTAGGCAAATAAAAAGAATCTTCTAGTTTTGAACCATTAGGGTTCACATTTTCAAGCTTTTCTTCACTACCACGAGGGCTAGTAGCTTATTTATTTATTTATTACAAGAAAGCAGAGAGTCTTCCATAATCACATGACTCTGGGAGCTGGAGCTTTAGGGAAAACACCAAATATCATGTGGCTAATGACAAAATTGTAAGAGTTGGCAACACTGCTTTAGTATCTAACAAAGAAGATAAAATCCCAAAGAAGGGAAAAAAATCCCCTCTACCCAAATCAACGCAAAACTTGCTCTGATCAAAGCTACGTGCATCCATACACGCCAGAACAGCAGATTCCAAACCTTAGATACAAATCTTCCACCCCCCAATGGCAAAAGAAGAGGAAGTTGAACACAGCCTTTCCCCTTCCCCCAGAAAACTCCACCCCACCTCACCACCTGGTTGACACCAAAAGGGCGCTCTGCACACAACTTGGCAACATACCTGATGTTTTCATTGAGGGTGTAAAGTTCATTGTTTTGCAAGCCTCCCCCTTTGAACACATTTATCACTGCTGTTTGAACACTGCCAAAGAGAAATAAGACAGTACACCATCCATAAATAACACACGTCAGGATGATTTAACACACCGAGCAATGTGAGCTAGCTGCCAACAGCTGAGTGGACATAATGCGGTGGGGAGTTTAACTGCACTTATATACTTCCACTTTTTCTCCCCTGGAAATCACTGCTCTTGTTTGTCTGTGTTCTTCAGGGGAGACAAATGTATCTACAGTGATTAAAGGGAAAACCATTAAACAAAATGCACAAAAGTTCTGGGCTGTGGCCACATACTATACGTCTTACAATCATGGCTGTACCAGTGCTTCTGGATTCCTGCAGCACCTAACCCAAAGCATCCAGCGTTGTTCCTGGGGTAGATGACGAACTAAACCAGTGCATCTGAAATATTTGTGGGTTCTCGTCCACATTGGAGCGAGTTCTGTAGACAGCACCAGTGTGTAAAATGGTTTAATTGTTAGTGGAGATGAACACAGTCTCTCAACACCATTAAAGAAAGGACAATTGCAGATTGTTAGAACCAACCTGTATCAACAATGAGTCAGCTCCCCAGTCAGACAAAATCTGAGGAGCACCCAAAATTCATTCATCCTCACTAGCAGACTGATTAAGCTGAAAAAAATCTGAAATATCTTGGATCAGTTGCCTGAGGTCAAAATCTAGAGATCTTTACAAACAGAGCTACCTCAGGCCTGGTACTGGCAGGGCCTCACCTGTTCCACGCAGAGTTGGAGCTAAGCTGCAAAGCCTGTCGTGCTGCTTGAAAACGTGGCAAGTCACTGAGCACCGGAGAGCTCATGAAGCGAGGCCTGGGCCTTCGAAATGAACCCATTTTCTGGAATGGGACAGCAAAGGGTGGGGCTAGGGTGGAACCCCCAGTCATAGATTCAGATGGACTGAAAGGTGTCAAGGGGGCCAGAAGTCTTCTCCTTTTGAAGGTCAAACTAAGGAAGGTATCAAGGTTGTGATTTCACTGGCATAAACTGGGCCTCCTTCCTTCAAATCCAAGGGTTCAGCCTGTAACAAAAGCAAAGAGTTGATTCATAATTGCTGAGCCTAAACAAGCATGCACAGTATGAAATGCCTTAAGATAGGTGTTTTCCAAGATAGCATTAGGAAACAAAATAGTTCTGAAGACTGGTGAAGAGAAGGAAGGGTGTAGGGCACAGGAGGGGAGCAAGGAAACCTACATACCCCCTACGTCGCCCCTCCCACAAGTGTACACTTAGGACAAGTGGCAGATAGCTCTTTGAAAGCAGCCCACCTTCCCATCCTGCCCCTGCAGCAGTACCTAATGGCAGCCAGCCCAGGTACAAGCCAGCAGCCCAATGGCCCAAGCATCTCTTCTCTTCTCCCATTTAATTTAGCTCTGCTGTGAGAGCACAAGTGCCTAAATACTTCTGTGAGAGTCACTTCAATCTGGAGCCACTAGTGCATCCCTATGCCCATCCCAGGCAGTATGGAGGGGAAGACACAGAGAATAGAAGAAACAAACAAACATACAGGGAGAAAGAAGATGAAGAGACAATGTCATCTGTAACGTTTCTGGGCGTGAGGACATGATGGGGAGGAAGTGAAGGCTACCCAAACACCCATTGCAAGGAACAAAATAAGGGGATTGCAAAAGTGGGTTGAGAACCAATGATGTAACAAAAGGAGGCCTGAAGGTTTTACTCCACACAGGTGCAGGTGCAACTGCTAGACCAAGTTTAAAATGTAGAAGCACTTCCCTCCCAACTGTCATCTTCCAAGAGATGATTAAGTAGCCCTGGGTAAACTGCAGAAGGGTCAGAAGTTAGGTGGAATTTGGATAAACTCTCAAAAATTCGTACACGACTTAGCCAAAACTTTTGAAGCCTCTCTACTCCACCTCCTACCTGTCTCCTCCTGTAGTATTTGGAGACATGAAGACAATATAGTAAGCCAGTGAAAATCCAGTTTAGAAACACTGTACCAACACAACAAATTCCCATTGACTGGTCATTCCCTGAAGACATGAACCCATTTCTAGCAGCTTTCAAATTAACCTTTTCATGGATGACAGGCACATTTTTTCCCTACCAAACTAGTCCAGTTTTAGGATGACTTCACCTCCCCACCCCCACCCTTCGTATCCATCTGCCAGGTTATGACCTACTGCTTTAAGACTTGTTTGTCCTCAGGAGCTTGTCTCAGACTTCAAGGAAGCCCCAGAATCTATGACAACTAAAGAGCCTGACTGACTTAGGCATGGTTACTGTGACCCCCCCTCACCACTGCATTTTTTCCCCACAGAGATGCCATTCACTACTAGGGTATCAGAACACTGTGTTATGACTACAGATTGGTGAATCATTTTAAAGAAAATAACAAGACTTGAACCTCATTCTTGTTAAGCACCAAGAATGTTCTCAGTGCTATACGAGACACTAATAAATAGTCATCACCCCAAAGAACTTAAAGTCTATATGCCTCTGTCCAAAGCTTCACCCAGATCCTTTGTACAGGTTCAATACAGTTTGGATAAGAGCTCTAACTGATAAGAGCTCTGTGGCACACGCAGCAGTGATGTTCCAGTTCATTTTTTTTCTTGGCACTGCACCTTTAAATGATGCAAAACCCCAGTTAATCTGCTGCAAGATGAGCCTAAATTCTACACAGATGCTCAATGGGGCTTTGGGGTGGTAGACTGGAGATTCTGCATCCACTATATTTCAGTTAAAAATATGGAGGTTTTATAAGTTAAGTATGAAAATGAATAATACGATTAAGACAGTATCACAACTGTGTCATATTAAATTCCATGTGTTTTACACTGTCCTGACATTTAAGTGCACTACAGATTTTGGTACTGAAAATGTCCAGCCACATTGTAGAAGTTGCCAAGGGAGAAGCTGAAAGTTTGGGTAGCTGGGTACAGGGAAGTCAGCTCTTTTGAAAACAAAGATTTAACATTTAGAACAAAGGTTTGGAATAAGTAAGTTAGCTGGATGCTTCTGCCTAAAAGATTAGCAGTGAGATAGTTAAGTGTTGACATGTATCATCTTTAGGTTTCAGAGTTAAAACAGCCTATTGAAATGAATAAGGGTAAGTTCACACCTCTCAGAGTTATTAATTCAGGATATAAATATTAGATATGTGTATGCATTTTTCAGTGCTGATGCAGTGCAGTATAAGCATTATTTTACACCAGGTACAGGCACTGCCACACTATGTCACAAGGCAGTGTACAGAACCATAGTTAAGACAACTGTGCCAGCCCTTAAAAATGCATTAGGTTCATATTCTTAATTGCAGTTAAGAGGGCTAAAACTTTTCTTAAAATGAAAGCTTAGATTCTGGAGCATAAATTTGTAGGAGGAAATGGGTTCTGCAGCAAATTCCACAGCTACAGCTGCAGAATCTTGCAGGGCCCTCCAACAGATTTCTTGAATGGCTCTTACTAAAGAATGTGCTCACTCTTGCTCATTGCAATTTACATATTGGTTTCCTTAAGCTTTTGTAAGTCACACAGACAGATACTTCATGTTCTGGTCTGTGTATAAAAGATGAATACTCCCCTCTGCCAAATCATACTTTCATGCACATCTTCAATTCCTGTGCAACAATCCTAATTACAGGTCATCAGCAGGAACTGAACCTGAGACCTTCAGCACTAAGGGCCTGATCCAAAATCCACTGAAGTCATTCCATTGCTTCAGAACCCAAAGACACAAGCCTCTTCCATTTAAGTTAAAGCAGCAAGTATTAGCTAGTAAGAATAGTAGGCTATTATCCTTTACGTGCACCAGTCACTAGAGGGCATCAAAACACAATTAGCCAGTGTGTTGCCTGGCTCCAAATGGAAGTGTCAAAAACTGTGGGAGCCTATTTTCCCCATCCTACAGTCTACTCTTGTTATTTTCAGACCCCAAAAAGCAGGAGAAAAGAGAATGCTCACAAGACAACATTCTGTTGATAGAACAAGATTAAATTTTGCAGACCTGGGATAGCTCAGTGGTTCGAGCACTGGTCTACTAAACCCAGGGTTGTGAGTTCAATCCTTGAGTGCGGCATTTAGGTATCTGGGGCAAAAATCTGTCTGGGGATTGACCCTGCTTTGTGGTTAGAGAGGCATTAATATAGTTATAGTCTTGTAAGGAGTCTTCATGATATTCCAGCTATTTTGGCTACCAGGAATGCCACAGTGTGTAACAAAATGCTGAGTATGACAAGTTTATAACTCTTTTTCCTCTGTTTGGTATGAAAACGCTTAAAGAATCAATTAGATTTAAAAAGATTTCAGCAAAAGGTATCCCCCCCTCCTACTTCTCTTCACTGAGTCCTGTCCAAGCTTTTTCCTCTCCATGCCTGTAAAATGTTTCATGTGACTATAATAATAATGCCACCCAGCCTTATATAGCACTTTTCATCCGTAGATCTCAAAATGCTTTACAAAAGGAGGGAAGTATCATTTCCCCATTTTACAGATGGGAAACTGAGGCATAGAGAAGTAAAGTGACTTGCCTACGGTCATCCAGCAGGCCAATGGCAGAGCTGGAAATAGAGCCTAAGCCTCCCAAGTCCCAGTCTAGTGCTCTAGCTGCTAGGCAATACTGCCTTTTATTAGTGCTCATGAAAGATGTCAAGCTCTGGAGACACAAGTTCAGGAACTCTAGGCCACATATAGCACTGGGCAGCAGCATTGCAACCTATCCCAGTACAAGCACATGGTTCAGTGCTGTGAAACACCTCTAGATGCAACCAAGTAGCGCCCTCTTCATGGTAATTTAGTCATTGTCTTCTTTGGCAACATGATCCTCCACCCAATCTACTTAATTATGTTGGATGTTTTTCAGATATGAAGCTTGTCAAAGTTCAAGGAGATGTTTTATTGTTGTCTTCTCCCCACCCCAATCCCACAGGCCCACACCCAAACTGATTCACTCATCCCTAATTATAAGCTTAATATCTGTCTGCCAAAAAGCCTTTGAAGCCCAAACAAAGCAGATCTGTAGTTGATACACACTCAAGATAGCCCACAGAGTTTTGTGGTCTTTAAGTGCACAAACAATGCATGATTGGGCACCAGATTTCTAAACTGGAGAATATGCATAACCTGACAATGAAGCAATGTTATCCATCTGCAATATGTTACATTTCAGAAAACACTTCCATTAGAGATTCCAAACAGGGCAATAGGAAACACATGTACAGACACACGTCTGTTGGAAGCTAATATTTCCAAAAATTAGGTAAGAAATAGCCTCACCGACAGTCAAATTAAGGGACCAATGCTAGTTTATAAATTGTTTATCTCCTGATAGTTATGAAAACCACCAAAGAATTCATTATAAAAATATTTTAGCCAAAGGTGTCCTTGCAACAGGCAAAATACATCTGGCTGCCTGGAAGAGAAGAAAGATCAGCAAAAAGACTTGCTCCTTGTTGGAACTTCAAGAATACCAAAGAAGGGGTGACAAAGGGAGAAAGTTGGCAGCACTTCAAGAATATGCATCTTCTAGATGATGCAGGGTTGATAAAAACAAACAAACATTTAAATAACAAGAGAAAAGACAGTTTGTGTCTTGGATTATTTTTACTTTTCCCTGGTATTTTTTCTGCAGATCCAGGGCAGCAGGGTCCAATATGCACTGGAATCAAGTTCCTTTGGAAAGGCAGCATGGGTGTTGGATGGCTGCCAGTGGAGGCAGGCGTTGCAGTAGCACAAGGGACAGAAAGGCTTGCAATAGGATAACTGGCACCGCTTGTATTTGTCAAGACCAAAAGTAAATTCACACCAAGACGCCACAAGCCAAGAAGCAACTTTAAACCAGATGCAGAAGGAAAAATCAAATGAGCATTCTTCACCCAACAAAACCTTCACAGCCCTCCTCAATCTAGCCACAGAGAAAAGGGGAGGAGGGGGCTACAGTTAGACTCAAGAGGTAGCGCCAAAGCAACACAGATATTATTGTAAGGCACACTTAAAATGGGATTTAAAATTCATGCAACTGGAAAAAATAACATATACCAGAAACTTTTAGGACTCTTGCATAAAAATCTAGGAAAAATAATAATTTCAAAAGGGATTTCCCACTGTGCCAGCTTTACAATTCCATGAATTGCTTCCCTCAGTAAAAACACAGCTCCACCCCACTTAGCCAACCTAAATAGATACAAAACGGTGCAGAAAGAACCAGGCTGGAATTTTGTTAGCTGCTTCTTTTTCAAGCCCAGTAAATATTTAACAAAACACGTGATCAATGAAATGATGTGTGTTCAGATGATACAATCCAGTCACGATTCTTTCTGAATCACATTTCTTTACATTATTTACTTCAGGGCCACACTGACAAAGGCAGATATTCCACAAAATTCTATCTCAGTGCCCTTCAGTTCATCAAAACGATGTGGGCATGCGCATGAACATAAGGGCTTGTCACACTTACAGCGCTGCCCCGGTGCAGCTGCCATCAGCGTCGGTACTTCACCTCCCAGAAAGGCGGCAGCTGTGTTGACAGGAGAAGCCCTCTCACCAACATAGCACTGTCTACACGGGTAGTTAGAGTGGAATAGCTGCGTGATTTTCCATGCCCCTGAGCAACGTAGTTATACTGACAGTCTGTAGTGTCGACCAGGGCTCAGTTGTGGTGTTTTTAAAGTGAGCGCAGATAGTGCCTGCTACCCTTAAGGCTGCAATCCAATTTCCATTTGTTTTTCCAGTTGCTCAGTTTCCTCAAGGAAACGTCATGTGAGTTGATTTTTGGAGGGATAGAGTGAGAGAAGGAAGAATGAATTTAAACCAAGTCAATTAAGGTTTTAATCCCTATGCCCACCCCTCTCCCCCCAAAAATCACATAATTAACAAAACCCCACTCTAAAACAACAGGCTCTGATCAGAAATTATTTTAACTAATTCAAGGATAGGTGAAAGTAGAAACTTCAAAGTCAATGGGAGTCTTCCCACTGACTTCCATGGGATTGGAATTAGGCCCATTGAACCAAGGTATTTAGGTGCCTAAAGACAGATTTTCAACAGCACATAAGTGCCTATGGGAGTTAGGCACCTAGGTGCCTTTGAAAACCCCACTATGTGCCTCTCTCTCTCTTTCGGCACCTAAATACCTTTTAAAATCGGGTTCATAGTGACTTCAGGACCTGATCCGAAGCCCATTGAAAGTAATGGCAATCTAACCATTGATTTCAAAGGGCTTTGGATCAGCCTCTTAAAAAGCAAGGCAAGGATCTAATCCTGTAAACCATTATTCATGTAAGCAGTCCTATTGCCTTCAATAGGACTTCTCCTGGGAATAAGGATTACTCATTATTTATTTACTCTAGTGCTCAGTATAGACTAGTTTCCAAACACTGAACAAACACAGCCCATGCTCCTAAGAGCTCACAGTCCAAGGATGAGAGTAGGGTTTGCAGGGTCACACTACAAGTTTGAATACACCCCTCGGATAAGATTGTCAAATTCTCAGCCTCAAGAGTCAACAGCTTCTCATGCATATTAGAACTTTCTCTCTTTATTCCTAAAGTCCCAGTTAGGTCTTGTCTACACTGCCAAGTTTCTGCGTAGTAAAGCAGCTTTCTGCGTTGTAAATCCCGAGCTGTACACACTGCCAAGCCACTTAGTGTGCAGAAACTGCGTAGTTGCAGCAGTAGGGGGAAAAAAAACACCGACGAGAGGCGTACAGCTTTCTGCTCCAGGGCTACAGCGCTCCGGTGCCAGTGTAGACACCCTGGTCGATTACAGCGCAGCGATTGGCCTCCGGGAGGTGTCCTACAAGGTCTGTTCTCGCCTCTCTAGTCATCGGATTGAACTCTACTGCCCTGCCCTCAGGTGACCAACTGTCATCCCCACCCCATAAATTCCTTTGGAATTTTGAAAGTCCCCTTCCTGTTTGCTCGGTGATGCATGCAGTGGTCTCAGCGCTTCTTTCCAGATGACCATGCCTGCTCCATGCACCAGGCAACCCCCCCACTTGGAGCAATGCCGAGCTGCTGAACCTCATTGGCATTTGGGGAGAGGAGGCAGTGCAGTCACAGCTGTGCTCCAGCCGTAGGAATTATGATACCTACGGACAGATTTCATGATGCATGACAGAAAGGGGCCATGACCGGGACACACTGCAGTGCAGGGTCAAAGTGAAGAAGCTGCAGAACGCCTACCACAAGGCATGGGAGGCAAACTGCTGCTCTGGTGCTGTGCCCACGAGCTGCCAGTTCTACAAAGGGCTGGACGCAATACTCAGTGGCGACCCCACCTCCACTGTGAAGGCTACTATGGATACTTCGGTGGCTCGCATGCTAGTCGAGAGTGGAACGAGCCTGGAGAAGGAAATCTTGGATGAGGATGTGGAGGGGCAGAGGACGACTCGGAGGTCAGAGATGCATGCAGCCAGGAGCTCTTCTCTACCCCGGAGGAGGCTAGCCAGTCACAGTTGTCAGAGCTTAGCAAAGCGAAAACAGGAGAGGAGGCCCCTGGTAAGTTAACCATCAGCTTAAACCAACCACAACTGGCCTTCCTACAGATTTCCATACATGCATTTTTTAAAGCCATACTATTCTTATGCTCCGGCTCTATTATTCATCAAGAAATACCCCTTCAGATTAATGTACTCGATGGCTAGGTAGTCTGGTGCCAGAATTGAAATGTGTGTGCCATCTATCGCTCCTCCCCAGTTAGGGAAGCCCATTTGTGCAAAGCCATCCACAATATCACACATGTTGCCCAGAATTACCGTCTTTCAAAGCAGGATGCGATTAATGGCCCTGCACACTTCCATCAACACGAGTCCAACGGTTGACTTTCCCACTCTGAACTGGTTAGCAACCGATCGGTACCAGTCTGGAGTAGCCAGCTTCCACAGTGCAATCGCCATGCGCTTCTCCAATGACAGGGCAGCTCTCATTCTCGTGTCTTTGCACCGCAGGGCTGGGGCGAGCTCATCACACACTCCCATGAATGCGGCTTTCCTCATCCGAAAGTTCTGCAGCCACTGCTTGTCATCCCAGACATGCATCATGATGTGATCCTACCACTCAGTGCTTGTTTCCCAAGTGCTAAAGCGGCGTTCCACTGTGATCAGCACCTCCGTGAATGCCACAAGCAATCTTGTGTCGTAGCTACTACGCGTGGCAAGATCAATGTCGAACTCCTCTTACCTTTGTAGTTTAAGGAATAACTCCACTGCCACTCGTGACGTATTAGTGAGAGCGAGCAGCATATTGGTCAGCAGTACAGGATCCATTCCTACAGACTGAAGAGGCAGGGCGTGCAGAACACAAACTGTTGAAAGTTGGTGCCAAATGCGGACGGAAGCACAGGGATTGCGGAGATGCGAAGCAATGCATCACAGGGCATTGGGACAGGACCCAGGATGCCCCGTGACCTCCTCTGCCTTCCCACAACTCTTAACGGCAGAAGAGGAAGAGATGCTCTGTGGGATAGCTGCCCAGAGTGCACCACTCTGAATACCGCTGCAAGTGTGAACTTGCTATTGCGCAGACAGCTGACAATGGGAACACACAACAACGGTTTCCCTTCAGCACTCTCTGAGTGGCGATGTAACTGCCAGCGATGTAAGTCTGCCAATGTAGGCATACCCTTAGTCACCAACTATGCTGGTAAAACCAGTATAGCGTGTAAATTCTGTGAGCAGAAAGTCTAGTTCAAGGAATTAACGAATGTAGTTAAAGACATTAGACTAAGTAAAGGACTATGTTAGGGCTCATCCTGTTTCTATTCCACAAAATCGGAACAGGATTAAACATGAGGGGGAAGAAAATATTCCTCATGGCCAGCTGCCATCTTACCGGCACTATTTGCCGGTGTTGCTGTACCACTGCAAAGTCAATGGCTCAAGTTTGCAATGCTGGTTGCAAGCCAATTTGCAAAGCAGTACACTTCAACCGGACGAGTATTAACATCACCTCCCCCATGGAGGTGCTGGAGCTAATGCCACCACTCCACTGCACCCCCACTAACCCAAATTGCAGCTAGATATTTTACAAGCGTAGACCCTGAATGAAACAACATAATGAAAACAGGCAACTGCTGCTATAACAAATCATTATTTTTAGAAAGAGATTCACTGTTTTCAGTTTGTCAAAATCAGCTTTTTAAGTGCAGGCTTTGATACCAAACCTAAGCTAACGAATATTTTTACTCTAATATAACAAAATAAAATTTAAAACCTGCCACTCAAAAAAAAAAAAAAAATGCTGTCACTTCCCTCTCAAATTAAAAAAAAAAAAAAAAAAAGATAGCCAGATGATATCCCTAATCACAAGCCACACTTGCCACTGTTTTGTTTGAAAATATTTGTACTGTACTAACACCACCCGACCCACGTAACTGACATCTCCTCCTCTAGGTTAGTTCTGATTTCTCCTAGAAAGTTATTTAACAGCAATAAAAGCCCCCAAAAACTAACACAAGCAAATTGGACGGTGAGGACTGAAGCTTCTACTCATCATTTGCTTAAAACAAACATGCTCACAAAATTATCTGTTTGCTGAAAAACAAAATTACTGGGGGAGGGGAGAGAGAACTGGATTGTATGTAAGAATTGGTTTAGGTGCTCGTGAAGTTAGTGTCTTGCCAGTGGTACAGCAGTAGTAAAACAACTATATAAGAAAATATCCAAGTTCAAGACCTACAAAATGACAATATCAGACTCCCCTTTTAATGCATGTTGTTGTAGGTCCCTTACCTTTGGTCAAGAACATGTACATACATACGCATCTCCTTTCCAAAGTGCCAGAGCAACAACTTCTGCATGCAATTTCACAGCTGCAAGTAGGAGGGGTGATATGACCAGGATTCCCCGCCTCCAGCTCCTCCCCTCTGCTGCCCCCAACAAGAAGACTGAACTTGCCGCTTCACCATTCCTCAGAACCAAACATTTTAGAAGTCTCAGGCTCCCAGCTAGGGGAATACAGAAGACTAAAACACTACGTGCTACACTGGGCCGGCTGGACTTCAGAGCAAAAGACAGAGAAGAATGCAGGAATAGCCAGCCAAGAAACACAAAGCACATGCTTCATGACCCAGACAAAACACATGTACTATAATTAAATACCAAAAATTAATGATTAAAGAATGTGAAAGGCGGCCATGTTTAGCTGGACTAAAGCCCGGAAGCTCAACTAACTTAAGGCTGATGACATCTCCAAATTATAACACAGAGGAAAACATGTACCTCTGCTTATATCTCCCACCATCTCACCCTGATCTAAGAGCAGTGATGCGATTGTGGATGGGAGTAGTGACAAGTTCAAAACGCAGTTTTGGCATGTACTTGAACCCCTCACACGAGCCCTTCCAACATATCGTGCTTTGCAGCTCCTCTTTCATTTTGGTAAATAATCTCATGAAAGATCACAAGGGATCCAGACAGCTTTGTGACGTGTTCATCCTTAGCACTCCACAAGGATCCCGAAGTGCTTACAAAGGAGGGCAAGAATCATGATATCATTTTACAGATGAGGGAATGCAATTACAGAGCCCTAGAGTGACTCCCTCAGATGAGTGAGCAGCAGAGGTAGCAATGGAGTCCAGGTCTCCCAACCCGCTGGATGCAACCATCTCTCCAGTGTTTGCCAGGAAACTTCCATGGTGAAAGATTTCATTATAGCCTCTAAACAGATTCAGTGAAAGTTCTCTCAAACCTGGGCCCCATGAATGGTTTGACAGCAAAACCATGCAAAATTTACTAAGAAACTCAGTGGTTTCAAGTGACTTTTGCTTTGAGCTGTTGAGGCTGAATCAACCTGAAACTCCAACCAAGACACTTGGTGGGGGTGGTAGGAACAGTCTGAACCGAAGCATTAGAAAATCTTTGCACGTAGCCCACCACGGTTTGAAAAGAGGCACTCTATTTCTGACACCATAGAGGCGTCTTTGGAACCTATGGTGTGAAATAGGTGTATGTCACGCATGTGCTACGAGCACTAAAATTCCTTATGAAAATTCTAAGAAAATAAAAGGCTGAACTTCTTTATGACCAGTTAGTTTAGTTTTGAGCCAAAGAGATCAGATCATGCTCCAGAGCATACAGAGAAAGAATTATGTTGTAATTAAGGCACTGGATTAGCAACCAAGAGAACTAGGTTCTATTTCTGTCTCTACCACAGATTTCCTGTCTGATCTTTGGCAAGTTACTTAACTCCTGTGCTTCAATTTCTCCATTTGAAAAATGGGGGAAATAATGCCTACCTTTTATGGGTGTCAAGAGGCTTAAAATGTTTGTAGAACACTTTAAAATGCTTGGGTGGAAAGTGCTAGAGAAGAACAACTCATCCATATAGTCACATAGCAGATCTGCCTGAAATTAAAAGCACTTTTGAATTACAGACTTTAAGAGAAGTGAATTGATTTAATCTAGATTAAGACAAACTAGATTTCCCGCTAAGCAACCACCACAATACGAGACTGATTACAACCTTAGGCAAAAAGATACAACCAAATTTTAAAACTGAAATAATACAGATCCAGTACCAGGCCTTAAGAAAACTACACACCATTTGTCAGGGACAAGCAAGAACCTTTTCCTGATTGGGGGAAGGGGAGAATAGAGAAACATGGAGTGCTAAACCATCACTTTTTGCAGAATTGAAAGATTTCATTTAAAAAGAACATTTTAGCTCAGTGGTTCTCAAACTTTTGTACTGGTGACCCCTTTCACATAGCAAGCCTCTCAGTGCTACTCCCCTTAAATATATAAAAAAAGTGTTTTAATTTATAACACCATTATAAATGCTGGAGGCAAAGTGAGGTTTGGGGGTGGAGGCTGACAGCTCGTGATCCCCTGAGAGGTCCTGACCCCCAGTTGGAGAACCCCTGTTCTGGCTAATGTAACCTTTAACCATGACCCAATCCAATGCTGTCTGAGTCTGCAGACAGAGAGCTTTAGTGCCTCCACTGCTCATAGCTTTGCCAAGCAGCAAGCTTAGCAGCATCCAAACATCTGAGGTTCTCCCATCACAGTGTAGCTAGTCAAGATAACCCCCTGGTGGTGCTGACCGTGACTAACTACAGCAAGTTAATCTCATGCTTTTTGAGGGCCTGATTCATGATTTTTGAATGCTTTAGGTTGGCAATACTACTAACCATAGAAGTAAGGCCTTCTCTACAGTAGGTTTATTTTCTTAAAATTTACCACTGGTGAGAGTGCTAGTGTAGATTTAAAACACTGACAAAAGCTGTGCCATGGTCCCTCTCTAGAGCTTGTACAGGGAAGGATAATTGCTTACTGATAAGGGGTTTCACTTTACAAGGTACATGCTAAGGGGTTAACTTTAACTCAAATGGTAGAGGTCTGTGCTGAAGGTCTTCACTTCAAACCTCGCTGAAAACCCATAGAGGGAACTGTTTTATACCTTGTCTCCACTAGAATTTTACCGTGAGATAGCTAACTCCAGCTATTTCCCTGCAAAATCACACTTTTTTGTTTTGGTAGTGAAGACATAGGGCTTGTTGACACTTCAAATGTGGCACGGCTGCAGCGCTGCAGTTGTGGCACTGTAGCACATCAGTGAAGACAGTACCTACACTGATGGGAGGGGTTCTCCTGTCAGCGTAGGAATCCTCCTCCCTGAGAAGTGGTAGCTAGATCAACGGAAGAATTCAGCTATCAATCTAGTGTTGTCTATACCAGGGGTTAGGTCAGCATAGCTCTCTCTCTCCAGGGGGTGGATTTTTCATGCACCATGAGTAAGCAACAACACTTTCTAGCGTAGACAGGGCCTAAATTTTTTGTATGATTTGGGCCTTAGCTGGCCGGAGGAATAACTAGTACATTTATGTATTCAAATTCAAAAACCAACATGAACTTTCAACTGTTGTATCCTGTTTTCAGTCTCTCTCCAATGGTACTAGTAACGTCTGCAGCAAAACTCCAGGAAGCATGTAAATGTATTAATTCAGACAAGTGTACTGTCCTAGTCACACAGAATAGTTTGTGAAGATTAGAAGAGCTTTGCTCTGCATATGGAGAAATCTGGCAAAATGATTTTTTTTTAAAGAAAAAGAAAAAGAAAAATGTAACTGATCAACTGCTCAAATTCAATTAAAAAAAAAATCCCACATCACAGGTGAAAGCAAGCAAGCCATGTCAGTTTAAATTTAATTACATATTTTATCGCTTATGAGATGCTAATTAGAAAGAACGCAAGATCTCTTTAGACATGACTTAGTCCAATTTAAATAACCACAAATCTTTTAGGGTCCATCCATACAATAAGTAGAAGTGATCTAGCAAAATTAAACCTTTTCTGCACTGGACACTTCCTTAGCATTTCCCACCTTTGCAGCTCCACCATTAGTAACAACAGTGGGAGAACCTGAACAGACCAGCCACCGGTGTTTTCACCATCAGTTGTCTATCCCTGGGTTAGAAAACGTGCCCATTAAGAACACCAGTGGCTGTACAAGGCCTGTTTACATAACAACCCTCCCTATGGCTTTTCAACAGGGTTTGTTTGATGTGAAGACTTTCAACACAGACCTCTACCATCTGAACAAAAGGTGACCTCTCAGCTTGCATCAGTAGTAGGCTGTTAACCTCCATTAGACAAACACTAGAACAGGATCACAGTACATGTTTTCTTAATGTGTAAAATCTACATTTGTAGTCTCACCAGTGGTAAATGTTAAGACAATAAATCTAGTGTAGACAACAACGTCATACTTTTGTGGTTAACAGTACTGTCAACTCTAAATGTTCAAAAATCATGAGTCAAGCCTCCCAAAATCATGTGACTGACTTAAAATCCAAAAGGTTTTAAAAAATTCATAGATTTTGAGTTCTTTTCCTTGCCGTCTGGTTTCTGAGCCTTCGAGATAGACTTGGTTCTTGTTTTCAAATTGTTTTTCCTTACAACTATAGGAGCTAGACATTTTTTTTTTAAATGGAAGCTGAGATTTCCTGGGAGCTGGGACTTTAAGAAAAACACCAAATATTGTGAGTGATGGCAACACAGCTTTTTATTGCTGGGTCCTTCAGTTTTGAAAATGAACCTTGTGAGTCTTTGAACTCATCTGAACGGACATTGTAACCAATTCATGGATTATACACAAAACTGCTTAAAGGAGCCTTTATCTTGAAGGGCGAGTACAATTATGATATCCATGCTAGCTGTCAATAACACTGTAAATATCCACATTCCAGTTTTATTTGCTTGTATAGAGTGAAAGAAGGCTTTCTAATGTGCTTTGTTGCTTGTTGATGTATCAAGAGTTCTTTTAAAAAAATCCACCACAGTATCCCCAAGTTAAACCATTTTGAAATGAAAGTTTTCATCATTGATGGGCAGAAGAATAGGAATACAGGGATTGCCATATTAGATCAAATTCATCTAGCCAAGTGTCCTGTCTCTGACAGTGGCCAGAACCAGCCACTTCAAACAAAAGTGCCAGAAACTCCCACACTGTACAATTATAGAATAATCTGCCTGTGGGGAAGTTTCTTCCTAACCCCATCAATTAGTGATTGGCTTGTAACCTGAGCATACTATAAATGCATTATTGCTTAGCTATATGCACATCTAATCCCTTTTTCAATCCTAGTGAGATCTTAGCCACAATGACATCCTGTTGGCAGTGAGTGACACGTGTTAATTATGGGTTGTGTAACAAAAAAGCATTACATCTGACGTCCCCTTTTTCTTGAATTATGAGAAAGTAAATGGGAGAATCTGATTTACCTTCTTCATATAAAATGTAGTACCCTACACATATTCACTCAGAGAAGAAATTATGAATACCTTTCTAAGAGACGTGCTACAGCTCAATCAGAAGGTATGGGTTTGAGGCAGGAATTATTGGGTGAGGTTCTATGGCTTGCATTACGCAAGAGGTCAGACTAGATAATAATGGTCTTAGAATTTATGAATGGTGTTAATCAGGGAAACTGAGCCCAAACTCTATGAATAAAAGTGCTTTTAGATATTCTTCCTTACTAGATTAAAAGAAATAAAGATCTAATGAAATCTCTATTTCTATCTTAAAATCTACTGCCATTTTTCATATCCTCAAATGTACATACCCTATGACGTATAACGGAAGAGCTGGTGTGTGGCTGCACGTACCACTGGACTCTAATGGAAATGAATTTAAAACCGTAGAACTGTGTGACCTGTTGCCCTATGCTGGCAACATTCTCCTTTAGTTCCCATAATAGGGTCCTATGCTCACGAAGCAGAAGATCATAGTTCTATCACTACTGTTACTGAGGTTCCAAGCAGCCATGGGGAGCAACATAGCAACAACCATGAAATTGTAGGTGACCATGGATTTGTTAAATATTTATCACTGGTATCCTTACAGTTATTGTCTAAGACAGTGGTCTCCAAACTTTTTTGATCGCGCACCCCATCAGTAAAAAAATTTTGAGCACTGCGCCAAAGCAAATAAATAAATAAAAACTCGGACTCCCACCCGAACTGCAGAAGCAAAAAAAAAAACTGCGCGCACCCCACTTTGGAGACTGGTCTAAGATATTCTTTGCTCCAGACATCAGGATAACATTGTGGTGAGGAAGAACAGGAGGACTTGTGGCACCTTAGAGACTAACAAATTTATTAGAGCATAAGCTTTCGTGGACTACAGCCCACTTCTTCGGATGCATCCGAAGAAGTGGGCTGTAGTCCACGAAAGCTTATGCTCTAATAAATTTGTTAGTCTCTAAGGTGCCACAAGTCCTCCTGTTCTTCTTTTTGCGGATACAGACTAACACGGCTGCTATTCTGAAACCTTTCATTGTGGTGAGGGTAATAAAACAGGAAAAATATATACATATGACATTTTACGTAGTTCCCTTCCAATAAAAAAGATCAGTAAAACTATATTAACATCTGTAAAACATGTTTCACCACACAAGCATTTTAATAGTCTCATACAAATGTGTCTATAAAAACTTCACCTGGAATCCTCATTTACAGTAGTCAGGACAGGAAATGGGTAAGATTTCCCTAGCCCCAGCACACTAATTTTAATAAGGCCAAGCTATTCCTTCTGATTTTAAATGGCAGATGCAATATGTAAAGACAGCACAAGGCTCTTCCGAAAGAGATAGGACGAAAGTAAAGTCTGGGGTAGAAGAAAAGAAAGAGATCCAGCCCCTAAAACCTGCAGCCAACACTACCCCCCAAAGTGGGCTTTAATACATAAAATCAAGCCACTAGAAAAACTAAATGGTTTGGGGAAGAGAGAAATAAATTAATTAGGTTTGCAAAATTGAGCCCATGTCACTTTTCAGGTGACGTCTAAGATTTAAGGAAGATTTAACCACCTTGTCCTGGGGAAATTACAGCAAAGGTAAATGCATTCTGCTTAACTAAATTCCCCCTGCCAAAACACTTGGATAAAAGTATTTCTTCCTGTCAGTCCCAAACTATTTGAATGGCCTTTTTTTTTATTATATTATTTATTATTGTTTTTATACTATTCTTGTGCACTCCTTTAAATGATTGGTGCGGTCCACCCCAGAGATGGCTGCACTGACATGTTGTGGAACAAATTCTGCTCACACAGAAATCAGTAACACTGTCTGTATTATGAGAAGTTTCACACTACTGATGACAGACACAGCTGAATTGGTGCTGAAATGGTTTAACTGCAACTGCAGACCAGGACAGATTACATTCAGCACTGCACATATTTAGCTGCACCGATTGCTCACACACATTATCAGTCACAGGTCATTTTTGTACATAGACAAGGCTAATGAAGTTACTCACATGGGTAAAGAGAGCAGAATTGACATAGTTTGTAAAGCTATTAGAATGTCTGGGGATTTTTAGGGAAAAATCTTGAATAAATATTAGAACTATGAAGACATGAAACTAACCAAGAAGTAGGTTATGCCACTGTGGCCTGTGATACAGTTTCTCTATGACTTTTATGCTAGGAAAAGAAAGATTGTAGATCAATTTCTGTGCTGAATTTATGCAACCTAGCTGAAGTCATAACTGTCTATATACTCTAAACATACATACACACACTGTAAACAGATATTATGTGTTGAACCACAGACACTGGTGACTTCAGCATAACTGAAACCTTTCATACCACAGAATTACAGTGTTGTCTACAAATATGTTCAGAACTTGTTGCTGACAAACAAAAATACACAAAATCGAGGGACAGAGCTCATATGTCTAGAAGGCCAGCAAAAAGAGTATAGACAGTTATAAACTGAATCACCCCCAAAACCTGCATATGCACATTCGCATTTCTGCCCAGCCCAGGCAAGTGACAAGAGTTGCAAGTGCTGGGACATTTCGGAGAACAGGGGAAAGAAGGGTATTGGGATTCCTTCTACTAATAGGAACTCCGGTGAAAATATTAACAGTCGTGTGCCAGTATATTTATGCCTGCACCTGTAATTTTCACTCTATGCATCTGAAGAAGTGGGTTTTTTTACCCACAAAAGCTTATGCCCAAATAAATCTGTTAGTCTTTAAGGTGCTACCGGACTCCTCGGTTTTTATTAACATTTTGTCTATTAAAAACAGTCAGGTACAAAAATCTCCCAGTGCACAGAGACCCTGAGCAGTTATTAGGGAACAAGAAACTTTCCATTTTCATTCACAAAACAGCCAGACAAATGAACTTTACACAACTACTGAGACAAGATGGGGAGGGGGTGTTAAAGAGGGATGGATCTCTCTTCTCTGCTCTGCCTTTTGGGACAGGCTCACTGGCAGTTACATGGCTTCAGTCTCTTTGCAACAGGCTACGTTCTAATTAAATTCATTTAGCAAACCGAAAAAGGCAGAGAATATTCTCTTTTTCCCACCCCCAGTTTCAGAATTATTGTGTCTCCTGAGGGGAAGGGATAGAATGAGGCATTTTGTTTTCGGGATGACTCAGAGCTAGTCTACACTGGCAACGCTCTTCAAAGATATCAAAAGCCCGGAGATTCTATTTTTATTTATTTATGTTAATGGAGAACTTGCTGAGTTTTTTTGTTTTGTTTTGAATCAAGCAGGCTCTGGCTGTCAGTGCATCCCATGCCTCAACAACTGGACAAAAACAACCCAACGAGCTGAAAGTGTCAGCCTAAATTATAAAGCACACGGTTCTTATAGAAGATCAGACACAGCCCAAACTTTTTTGTTATTGTTGCAAACTCTCTCTCAAGATAAACATCTTGTTAACACACCAGAGGCCGTTTTAATGGCAACAACCTTGCGATTATCTCCTGTTCAAACAAGACAAATGCTGACACTCTGATCCGAAATCTACATGATTGCCATTTGCTGCTGCAGCTCCTCAGAGGTCTCCCCTCCCCTCTTTGCATTACGCTAAACTACAATGCATTCCCCACCACCTTAGATTGCCAGTGTAAAGACAAAAAAGAAAGTGTATTTTACACTCACCCCCTTTTTATGTTAAGTTAGGGCTGCATCGCGGATTTTGGAGAAGGAAATGAGATGAAACAACCCACCGCTGCTAGAAATGTTTCAGCTCTCTCCTGAGACTTTTCACATCACGAAGTGAAGGAGTTTCTACTTTATCCGCCACGATCTGACCAATACCACTTAGAATTTTACACTTGCTGGCTCCGGTCCAGTTTTTATTTTTACAATGTGCCTTTCGCTGGCTCCTCCCCGGAGAGACAAATGGGGGAGAGGGAAAGTCGAGGGAGTCCCCTAAAGGAAGTGTGCTGCTGATCTCTCTCGGCTTTGGAGCCTTCCTTGAACTGTTAGTCACTTTCCAGCTCTTGGGGGAAGAAGAAAAGTCCGCTCCGCTTCTATTCAACAATTTCAGGAAGTTTAAGTTCTTTAGCCTTTAAAGAAAAAGAAGAGAGAGAAAAGGATGCAACAGTTTCACATGCCTCCTCCTCCTGGAGCACCTCTGCCTCCGGCACAGCTCATGCTAGACATTCAAGTGTAACAAAGCCGATCGGAGGAAACTTTAAGGGGAGGGAGGGGACCAACGATTTGAATGAGGGGCACCGTGCACGGGATGTGTGAGGCTGCACAGTTAAAGCTCACCCTTAACAGTGCCTGCCTGGACTGCCAAGGAGCTGGTCACTGGCTTTCTGTTGCTAAATACAAACATTTTTGAAATGCTGCATTTAATTGGCAGCAATGTGTTGAAATTGCATCCAGCCTCCGGTGGGTGGGAGTTTAGATAAGCACAGCACGCCACGAGGGGGAAACTGAAAGGCAAAATATTATGGCTTTGTGACTTTAAGAGGGGGGCAGGAGGCGGTTCCTTAATATGATCAGATCTTGGATGCTTTCAACAGAACAACGAATCTCACTTCAAGAGAGAGCTTCTCTCCCAGCTTTCCACCGAGTCAGCATTGAGAGCGTGGCAGGGTCTGAGCCCAAATGCGTTGCACGCCCAGGGGAAAGGCTGGTAGGAATTTGCCTCGGACACTAATTACGGAGTGAGAGACGAAGTAACTGAGGCGCATCTAGGACATTACGCAGCTGGACTGCCTTAGAAATGGAAAGCCAGTGCGCGATAGGTGGTTTGAGTTGGTTTGTTTTCCAGCTTTCTCTACGGTTTTCCGGTGGCGGCAGGTTTCCTTGCAGTTTGTTCTGTTTAGCGGTAGTAATTGTCAGTCGGCGTTGGGCAGGACGCTGCTGAAATGCTATTCACGTGCAGCCAGAGTCCTGCAGCGCCTCCGAAAAGCCACAGACCCCTGCAAACACATATGCCTGAGTCGCTTTTCCGCACAGAAACAGTCGCACTGACGTCTGTGGAGCTACCCAGGTGATTCAAGTTACTCCGGTGCTGATGTGTTTGCAGGATCAAGCCCAAAGTTTGTAAAAAAAACCAAACACACACACCTTGCTTTCTTGCTAACACACTAGGAGAGTTCTGCTTCTGTTAAGTAACCTGTACCTGACCTGCACACTTGTGACCAACAGGGCTGGAGGTTAGGACTACTGCCTTTCAGTGCCTTCTGGTCACATCTATGCAGCTGACTTGAGCTTTGATCCTACAATGCATCCGAAGAAGTGTTCTTTGGAGTCTGGTCCTGAAGTTTTTTTGCTGTAAGATGGCTACCTTAACATCTACTATTGTGTAGCCAGGGAGGTTGAAGTGTTCTCCTACAGGTTTTTGTATATTGCCATTCCGGATATCTGACTTGTGTACATTTATCCTCTTGCGTAGTGACTGTCCAGTTTGGCCAATGTACATAGCAGAGGGGCATTGCTGGCATATGATGGCATATATAACATTGGTGGACGTGCAGGTGAATGAGCCGGTGATGTTGTAGTTGATCTGGTTAGGTCCTGTGATGGTGTTGCTGGTGTAGATATGTGGGCAGAGTTGGCATCGAGGTTTGTTGCATGGGTTGGTTCCTGAGTTAGAGTTGTTATGGTGCGGTGTGTGGTTGCTGGTGAGAATATGCTTAAGGTTGGCGGGTTGTCTGTGGGCGAGGACTGGCCTGCCTCCCAAGATCTGTGAAAATGAGGGATCATTGTCCAGGATGGGTTGTAGATCATCCCACTCCAGCCACCAAGCAGATACACTGTGTTAAGGACTGAGGAGACCCTCTGCTGCCAGTTCTGCCTCTTTGGAGGAGAGGGGGTCAAAGAGAGTCCCTGCTGGCTCTCCTGGGGAGGAAAAGCACCCCATTATTGCTGTCCATGCCTCTCCAGGAAAGATGGGAGGGCACCCTGTGACTTCCGTTCCAAGTTGGGGGTGGGGCCACAAGGGATCCCTTTGTCATGGTTGCCTGGGACCCCCAAATGCCTTAATTCAGTCCCGGGGGCCTGCCTTTGTTAGTGGAGTGGAGGCAATGAGATTGCAATGTGATATGAGACAAGAAGGGAGGGTTAGAGATGTGAAAGACCTTGAAGGGGAGGACAGGAAATGTAAACTTAATAGTGTGTCAGGGAGAGCCAGTGGAAAGATTTAAAGAGTGAGGTGCTGTGGTCAGTTTAACGGGCAAGGAAGATGATTTTAGCAGCTTCATTTTGCCTTTGAGCTTCAGTCATGAAAAATTTCAGAGTAGCAGCCGTGTTAGTCTGTATATGCAAAAAGAACAGGAGTACTTGTGGCACCTTAGAGATTAACAAATTTATTAGAGCATAAGCTTTTGTGGGCTACAGCTGAAGCACGAAAGCTTATGCTCTAATAAATTTCTTAGTCTCTAAGGTGCCACAAGTACTCCTGTTCTTTTAGTCATGAAAAACTACAGCAAGATTAAGAACAGGAGGACTTGTGGCACCTTGTTCCTGATGGAAACTCCTTACACCACTCAGAAAAGCAATCATCTGAAAACGACAATACTTAGCACCTGATCAAACAGCACATTGCAAACAGAGTGTGGGACAGAGGAGTTTACTCCCTGTAGGATCTGATTAAAGCATCATTAAAAGAATTGAAGAACACGCAAATCAGCATCACCAAAGATGTTATCACTTCCATTTCCATATTGAACAGCTATGCATGAAATTGCTGCAGCACTACCTTGGGTTTTTTTTTTACCACACGTCCTCCCCACAGCAAGATTGCTATAGCACTGCAGCCCTCACCCACTCAGATGTCCTGCTCTCACACAGGCTGTTCTAAAGAGGGCAAACCCACAAGAGATGTCACTAAAAAACATGACCTTTTATTGGTTTGGCTTATAATATATTTTATATTTTCAGTCAGGTGAAAGAGTGAATCCATGTGGATGCAGCACATTGCATAACTTTATCATGGATATTTGATCCTACCTGTCTTCTGTATCACACGCTTCCCAGAAGTTAGACCACACTGTAGCTCTGCCTACACAGCTAATAGCTAGAGCAATGAATAAGGAGTCAGGAATTCTGAATATTGTTCCTGGCTCAGACACTGATTTGCTGTGTGACCTTGTGCAAATCATATCACCACTTTATGCCTCAGTTACTCACCTCTTAGATATATGTAATTTACTGCTGCTTAAAGGTGCCTTCTGGCAAAAGGGAGCAGTGGTGTTCAAGTCCTGAGCGCCATCTGAAAGTGTTGACTGTGTTTGTGTTATCCTGTTAGCTTGGCAAGTCAAAACTCAAGAAACAAAATGTGATTCCACATGGAAAAGTGTGGCTGTATTACATCTGGTGAGAGATCCTCTGAATCACAGATATTCAGGGGGCGGGAAGATTCTGAGAAGTGGTAATGCTGAACAAGACCTAAAGTAGCTGGAGAGTGGACAGGGCATTAGACATGCTTCTAATGTGAGATGACAGCAAAAAGACCTATGCAATTTTGAGCTGCATAAGTCACAGAGACAGAGATAATGGTACCTTTCTGTATAGCCCTGATGCAAACAGATCTGAAATACTGCATTCAATTCTAGGCACCCCATTATCAGAAAGTATAGGGTTGCTCATAGAACAGCAACAAAAATTACCAAGGTTTTGGAAACTCTGCCCCGTGAGTAAAGACCTAAGATCTAAATATGGCTAGACGTGCTAGGGGGACAAAATAAGAGTCTACAACTATCTGAGGTGTAAAACACCAAGGAGAAAGGAGAACTATTTAGGGAGGCACAAAGAGGTATAATTAGGAGTAATGGTATAAGGGACTGAAATTAAGCAAAATAAAATTTAGGATGAGTACCATTAAAAGTCTTTTGGCTATGAAATAAATCTGTTACACTGTAGAATAGTCACTCTGGAAGCCCTATTGCTTGGGACAATTAAAATGAGACTGAGCATAGCACTAGACTATCTGTGTCTACGCACAATTCTGCATTGGCTGATGGTGTGTGTGGGCTAACTGATCTTACATTGAGGGATTTTCCATCTCTAACTCCTGTGGTTCTAAGTCTTTCTCCTCTTTAGGACACTGTTTAGCATGTCTGAAGCAAACCTGTAAGAGAGAAGGCAAATAGACTAGCCCTCCGAGAGGGAAAATCTAAAGAGAAAAAAGGACCAAAGAAGTGTTTGCGTACAATATTCTACAGTCACACCAGAAATCCAATGCAACACACTGTCCTCATGCAGACTTTTGCTGGAAATGATACTGTTAAGCTCCTAAGAACATGGACAAACATTCACAGCCACAAATTGTTCATTCTTTCCACTCAGCATGCATATTTTATTCCTGTCATATAAGATGATAAATTTGCATGCTAGGATCTGTAAATCTGTGATTATTCATGGCATATATAAACAAATAAAAAAAAATTGTTTCCTCTAAGCTTATAGAAACTTTTTAATTTTAAGAATAACTGAAATGTACTAACATCAAGAAATTGAACTGTGCACCAGCATTGGATGGACCCGTATTAAATAGTGTTACAGTAGATGACAGCCTTAGAATGTTAACCCTAGTCCTTTAGTTAAAAAGGTCGTTTTTGTTGCCTTTGCCCTTGCGAACTGAAGCACAGCAACAGAGAGATCCAAAGACTGGCCAATGGCATTTTCAAGTAATAAAATAATGAGTGTCACTTACCAGCTTCACAGTCAAATTTGTACCACTGTCTATAGGATCTTGCATCTGATGCTGAAAACAGGAAGCATATCCTTTGCAGTACTCCGAAGAGGATACTGAATCTAAAGAAGATGATGATGCATCTGACACAACCAGTTGAAGGAATGGCAGCCACAAGGCATGAAGAGAGCTCTTGGATGCAGTGCAAGGATCCCCCTATTTCTTCTCTTCATGTCACAGTTGGGCTCTCACTTCATTTCAGGTTTCAGAGTAGCAGCCGTGTTAGTCTGTATCCGTAAAAAGAACAGGAGTACTTGTGGCACCTTAGAGACTAACAAATTTAATAGAGCATAAGCTTTCGTGTAGTCCACGAAAGCTTATGCTCTAATAAATTTGTTAGTCTCTAAGGTGCCACAAGTACTCCTGTTCTTTTCACTTCATTTCAGTTCGTCCTTATATCTCACTGACTGATGGGTGACGCACCGCCACTTAAATACCCACAAGGGCATGGCTGACAACATTCTAGGAGATTGGAGGAAAATGTAGTTCTCAGAAAGTCTGGAAGTTTCCACGAGATTCTACGAAGGCCCAGAACATTCTAGGAGATTAGTGAAAAATGGATCCACATACAGAATACCTGAAACATTTTACTTCAAATATTCTATGTTCCCCTTTGTCGCTAACAATAAAAAGAGCACCCCAAGCCCAGCACCCAGGGCAGTCACCTGTCCCTAAATCCAACCCTGGACAGGAGCTGCTCCATGTAGACATGCTTCTTTCAAGGCTGGGTTGCCATAGCGCCACTCCACACCAGACTGTAGAACAAGAACACCGAGACTTGAACCTTGTTCTAAGTGTGACTGCACCTAACAGGCCTTCTGTTCTCACTCGATGAGTGGCCCATCACATACACACACTCTCTCTTACCCCCATTGTCTCAAAGTTGGCATGTAGCATCCACACTCTTCCCAGTGCCTCTCCATCAGTGGCTGATAATTGTTTACAGTGGCTCATAAAGCACTTTTAGCCAGGCCAGGCCCTAACACGATGATGTAAAGCAGAGGTTCTCAAACTGGGGGGCGGGCATGAAATGTATTCTGGGGAGGCCTGAGAAGCTTTAGGGGAGAGGAAAAAAACCCTACTGTGCACATTTTACCCATAGCAATGAATAACTAGCAAAGCTGATTCATCCGGACATATCAGGTCCTCAGAGAGCGCTGTGCATTTGACTCTACATGGCGCTGTGCATTTTGACAGATTTCTGTTAATCTTGCATAGCATTATACAAAGTCGTTGCCCTCTAAACGTTAATCCGTTTGCTACGACGCAGTGTGCACATTTAATTTGGAAGCATTGACCACAATCGCAGTTTTGCTTTTGCTCTTATTACAATGGATCGTTGGCTCTGTTTGAATCAATGCCTTACCGTTTTTAATATTTAGTGAGAGTTTGCAGGTTGATTTTTCTTTAACTGGTATATGGACTTGTATGCCCGGGGGGGGGGGGGGAAGGACATAAACTACAGACACAAAGAAGGGGGGTGCAATCAAATAAGTTTAAGAACCACTGAAAAAGTGCGTCCCATCTTCTTTTCTTGTATCTTGCATATTTGGAAATGGTACTATGGAGTTCTTGGCCTTTTGCACTTTATTTTGTTCTTTTTAAATTATTTTTTCTTAATTTATCTTTTTAATTAATCCAGGGCTGGTTCAAGGAGGCTCAAGAAAAGGCACAGTTAACAGCTGTGCAGCCTTCCCCACTCTGTGCCTGCCACTGTGCCTCAACCTGACATAGAGGGATCACCTCTAAGAGCAAGAGGATTGTTTAGGATCCAGCCAAGGCGATGCTGCTCCACAGAGACTGCCAAGTGCATACTGTAGTGGGGTGATTTTTGTGATGTAGACTCCCATCAACTAGCAACTGTACTGAGGTCTGTTAACTCATTTCATGGATCAGCTCTCAGACGGCAACAACTTTTGCTCACTATGGTTTGTCCGTTCCTTTTAAAACTATATGAACAAGTCAAGTGGTTTTGGATACAGTATGAGACATGTTTCCAGAGGAGGGGAACATGTGACTCACTGGGAGCTGGATGACTCTGATTAGTGAATGAATGTCAAATCACACTGGGTGTTATACAGAGTTCTTTATAACAGCCCCATCATTTAGGAACAGCTCTTAAGACACCTTCCCTCACTCCATGCCTCACTGTGATTCATTTGCATTCCCTTCACAGGTCTGCACAGGCCTTTCTGACTATGCAACGGCTGCTATGCTTGTGTGTGTGAAATGAATCTCTATGTTCCTGAAATGTAAGCATATTGAAAATAGTTATTTTGTCATTGGGGGTAAATCGCCACATCCGGAACCCAAGGCTTCTTCATTAAAAAAGTCTAATAGAAACCATTGGTCTTTGTTTAATGCTATTTTCAGGGCCCGTTGAGGCTGGCAAGGTGGTGAGGATGCAGTGCACAGGCCTGGTCGCTTCCTGAGCTGAGCAGCATGAAAACTTTGGTTTAGTCAGAGACAATAACAAATAGTGTGTCATACTGGAAATGATCATAGTGCCTCTGACGGATTTATGTTCAGCGAGGAATGGGAGACAGCCGTGAGCCTATCTGGGCTTCATACCACAAGCAGGATGACTAGCAGACCTTTATTTCCCACTCTAAGCAAGTTTCCCATTTTGTTATCTCATCGCACAAGCAGCACAGCTGGCATCCCACCTTGACAAATTAGCCTCGCCTCACAGAAACGATTAGGTGTTCTTTACCAGGAGGAAGCACAATAAAATATAACCAGCTATCTGAAATTACCAGCCCCACACTGGGATAAAACATCCACTAGGTACATCAGAAGCACAACCCTCTCGCCTTAGCTTAGGCCCTGTCTAAATTATGGTTGCTAACACCAGGTCAATTACAACAGATTTAGCAGCATAGAAATTCCTGCAGACTAGCTGGCAGCTGCCATTACTCCTTTCTGTCTAGTCACTTACATGCTAATATGCCCATGCAGAACTGGCACTGTGACTCAGGCACTAACATCTGTAAATCAGGCCCAAAGGGGCTCTGTGATTGCTACAGACATCCATAGTCACTGTACTTTTTGAAACTAAAAAGGAATCATAGTTGTACTTTCCCTAGTCTGCTCTTTAGTGGTTTTCAGAACTCCCAACTCTTCCTCACCAGGGAGTGGCTAGGATGAGAGAGAGGAAAACCTCAGCTGCTTAAGGCGTGCCTAAATGGGGAAACTGACCAGAAGAACTATAGCATTAATATTATACCACTATAGCTATGCCAGTACAACTCCCCCACGTGCACACGTGAGAGTTTTTTTCATTATAACTCATGTCACATTGGAAACAGTTTAAGCTGTACCAAAAAAGTAACTTTTATTCCAGAATAGAATGTCCACACAGGGAATTATAGTCATACCACTACAGTGGTATAATTACACCGGTACAGTTCTGCTGGGCAATTTCCCCATGTAGAGAAACCTTTTCTTGCCGAAGGGTTGAGAAAATAATCCACAGCATCCTGAAGGAATGGATCCTAGAAGCTTGAAGCCAAAGACATTCAGTATAATACACAACATGTTGCAAATTAAAGACCATATAATGATACCTAAGCACAAAGGGAACAAAGTTAAGGTAAGGTGAGAGTTCATTCTCAGCTAAGTGTTTCCTGATGACTGTTGCATTAGCGTAGGTTATTTTTGGTTGGATTTTGTGTTTGTTTGTTTCACGGAATTTCTTTGGTTTAGAGCAAAATGGAGAAGGAGGGAAGGAAATAATACTCAAAGAAACCAGAAGATTAAAGTGGGTCGGGGAAGGAGAAGTTACAGTGTGTGTATATATATACACATGGGGATTGGGAGGGCATGAGGCGTTCTAACGTACATATGTGTGAGACACCCTTTTACCGTATCCCCTTTATTTAAAAATCCTTACAAGCAACTGAAAAATCCTTATAAGCAACTGAAAGCCCAGCACTTCCATCTCAGCCACTATGTTTATTATTATTAAATATGTATAGTATGAGAGTGGTCACAGTGGGACTGAGATCACAGTGCAAACATAGAAAAGGGAAAACCCTTGCCCTGAAGGGCTTTCAGTCTAAAGATGCAACCAGACCAAGGGTAGAAGATGAGGCTAAAACATACAAAAAATGAATATGGTGAGGATTTAGCACAGCTTTAGTTAGCTATATGTATTGGATTTTTTATAAAGGGAAAGAGGTAGGGATGATGGATTGTAGGAAAAAGGGAAAGAGGAACAGGCACCACTGTAACTTCCCTTCCTGTTATCAGCAGTCTGGGTTCTGTAGGCACCATGGCAAAATAGACTCTTAAGGAGGGATTAATTGCTATTTAATTGTATGTGCTTTCTGAGCTGTGTATGTACAAGGACTGGCCACATCCGCACATTCTACTTACTGTGCAGACCAGTGAAATATTTTCACATGTCCATTCCTGTTATTTCTCCAGTCTTGTTTTTTAAAACTTTGCAAAGTGCAGACACCTTGCTGAGGGAAACTGCCATTCACAGGTTGGCATTGCAAAGCTCAGCCAATTTGGAGTTATCTGCATGGTGTCTAAAAGAGAGTCAGATTTTTTTTTTCTTTTCCTTTTTTAAGTGGGGGAGAAGGGCCTGGTCCCAAGCTAGTATAAATCGGTGCACCTCCATTTACATCACTGAGCACAAAAGCCAATGGAGCTACACTGATTTATACCAGCTCAGGATCTGGTCCACCGTGTCTCTCCCCTGTACCCCATACTCACATTTGTATTTCAAAAACAATCAACAGGATCGTCCTCAAACTTTTCTTTCACACACACAAACACAAATTGCAGAGACAAGTATGGCAAATTCCAACCCCAAAGGAGAATCTTTGAGAAAGGCAGGAGCAAGTGAAAATGGGACTTTGAACAAAAACAAACAAAATTTCAAGTTAACCACAGCTTTTTCTGCTGGTGAAAGTGCCTATATATAGTTGTTCAGACCAGGAATGAAATTCTAGAAAATACATATTATTGTGTTCTTGCCTGAGCCTGGCAACAAGCAGGAAGAGGGCAGAGGGAACTCAGATTATCAGATGATCCTAGGAAGAGGAGGAAGGTCATAGCTACTGCTGCATTTATTACCACTACAATGAGCTGCCATTGTTTACTGTATACAGGAGGACTGGCATGCAAGGAGATGCTCAGTCTGGATAAATAAACAGAAAAGGCCAGGGTCCAAGTCTGAATGAACAATAGCCCCGGGGAGAATGCAAGCCACCTCTTTGACTGGACTTCCCTCCAGGAAACCCAAGTCGTAATAAAGTCCTCCTGTATCCTGTTCCCTAGTCTAGGGCATTGACTCAGTTCCAGCTTATCACACAGATCATATTTCCAGAAGTAGCTGAATACAGGCCGTATACATTGAAGAAAGCCCTAGCAAATGTTCAGGAGAGAACTATCCAGCACTGGCAGGGAGCAGAGCTGGCCTTAGTAGTTTTGGGAGCACCTGTGAAACAATTTTTCTCCACCTCCATTCCCCTCAAACATAACTGACTCCTTTCTTTTATCCTCTGACTGCCCCCAAAGTCCAACCTGAAGAATTTGCTCCTCTGGCTCCTGTGGCAGGAGAAGCAGAGCAGGGAGTGCTTGTATTGGAGTCCATTCCTATTAGCCAATATTTGGGAAGTGTTTTGCAAGGGACTGTTGTCCAAATAGGTGGAATTCTACTGCCTCATCTGCAGGAGGGTTTTATGTATATTTTGGTAAATTTAGGATTTATAATGCTTTCCATTAACTTTAATAACTTCTCTGTGAGGTAGGATTACGGTCACCATTGTATTGGTGGGCAAACAAAGGCAGAAAGGTTAAGGTCTTTGTTTTACAAGATGTCTTCTGATTTTTAGTGCCTTTAGATTTTGGATGCCCAATCTGAGATGCTTGAGTTCTGATTGTCAGAATGCTTGCAGTTCCTGCTGACTGCAAACTAGATTTCTAGGTGTGCAATGCTTCTGAAAATGAGGCACATGTTGGACACCCAAAAACTGAGGTACCCACTTTTTAAAAATGTAGCTTTAAGTGAGTTGACCAAAGGGACAGGGAGAATCAATGTCCAAGCCAGGATCAGAACTAGGGTGGCCAATCCTCCCAGAGGCTACTGAAGCCAAACCGGGAGATTTTAGGTGCTAAAAGTCCGGTGGCGCAGCGGGGCTAAGGCAGGCTCCTCGCCTGCCCTGGCTCCATGCCGCTCCCAAAAGCGGCCGGCATGTCCCTATGGCCCCTGGGTGGGGCTTGGAGGTCTCCACAAGCTTCCCCCGCCCTGAGCACTGACTCCACAGCTCCCATTGGCCGGGATCTGTGACCAATGGGAACTCTGGGGGTGGTGCCTGTGGGCAGCGGCAGCGTACAAAGACCCCCTGTCCTTCCCGCCTAGGAGCTGCTGCCAGAGAGATGTGCCAGTCGCTTTCGGGAGCCGCCCTAGGTAAGCACCGCCCGGCTGGAGCCTGCACCCCCTCACCCCCTCCCGTACCCCAACCCAGTTCCCCAGCCCAGAGCCTGCACCCCACACCCAAACTCCCTCCTAGAACCCGCACACCACAACCCTTCCTGCCAGGGCCGGATTAACTCTCCTGTGGGCCCGGGGCTATTGGATTTTCTGGGGTCCATGGAGTTTTGGAGTGCGGGAGTGGGTTCATGGCTGGGGCAGGGAATTGGCATGCAGGAGGGGGTTCCAGCTCCAGCTGGGGGAGTGGGCTCTCAGGTGGGGCCAGGGATGGAAGAGGGGGTTGGGGTGCAGCAGGAGGTTCGGGGTGTGGGCTCTGGGAGTGTCCGGCCAATGGGAGCTGCGGAGATGGTGCTGGGGGCAGGGGCAGCACGTCAAGATTCCCTGAACGCCCCTTGCCTAGGGGCCGCAGGGGCACATCATCAAGCCAGCATTCGTGGCTCCAGCCCCGGGGGAGGTGCCAAGGCTCGGGGACTGGTGTCTGGCCTGCGGCATGAAGACTTGCCGCAGGCTGGATGAAAAGAAGCAACGGGCTGCATCCGGCCTGTGGGCCCCCCCTTAGCCCAACGTCCTGGGCTGCAGCCCCTAAAGCCGCTGCATTAATCTGGCCCTGCCTCCTGCACCCCAACCCCATGCCCCCAGCCTGGTGAAAGTGAGTGAGGGTTGGGAAGAACGAGCAACGGAGGGAGGGAGGATGAAGTGAGCAGGTGGTAAGGCCTCAGAGAAGGGGCGGGGCAAGGGTGTTTGGGTTTGTGCGATTAGACTGTTGGCAACCCTACCAGAACACAGGAATCCCTTGTTCTCAGTCCCATGTCTAGTCCACTAGCACATGCTGCAGCTGCCTTGGAAATCAGGATGGATGGATGGAAGTTCTGTATGCCTTCATCTTGCCCATATGCTGCTGTAAAAGAAACACATATAAGCATATTTATATCTGAAACTGTTTAGTTCACCATGTTTATTATTATATGGGGACATGCATATTTGAAATCTGTCTCTTTCAAGAAATAAGATGTACGTACAGTCTTGTGGCAAAAAGAAGTGGCTATATTCTCACCTCCCTTAGCAGAAGTTGGAAATACACTATCCTTATTTTTACATTTCCTGTTCCAGGAAGGAAGGACTTTGTTTAATTACAGACTTTGCCTTCCAAAGTTGAATGAAACCAGAATTTCTGCTGATCCTTAAAGAATTATCTGAACTTCTACTTTAGGGGAAAAAAGTGTCCTTGCATCACTTGGAAAAAATGCAGCATATTCCTCTATGATTCACTAACACACCACTTCCTCCATACACTGTTAATGTAACCTGCTAATGTAAACAAAGACCTTCCATTGACCAGCATGTCAAATGCTTATTTGTTCCTTTTGAAGTGCCATACAGGGAAAATATTAAAGACAAAGTCCAGGTTTTCAAAGGTATTTAGGCTCCCAATTTTCATTTAAATCAATGGAGGTAGGCACCTAAATACCTTTGAAGATCTGGGTCAATCTCACCAGTGTCTTTCTCACTGTAGCCATTATTTCTCTCTAAGGGACTTTCCACCACCCCCCCCAAATCATTTTAAGTAGGGGTTTTGAGATCATCTGTTTCTCAATGAAATGTTACAAGCAGGGTCTTAACTGCTTAAAGGTCCTATGACACCCTTGGTTCAAACAGGGATATAAGTGCTGACAGAATTTCAATTTAGATTGATATGTTCTAAATTCTGCTTAGACAAGGGATTCTTCTTTGCTTCTTGTCCTGAACTATTATATAGTAACTCTGTGCACTGTTAATCACCTGATATGTTCCACTTTAGAAGTGGCTAAATTTCAGTGATGGGTGAAGTGCAGGGCCGCTGAGAGCGGGTTCGGGCCCCGGTGAAAAAATTTTTCGGGCCCCCCCAGCAAGGGCTGACCGGCTAAACAGGGCTGACGAGAGGGGGGAAACCGCCCCCAGAATTTTTTCGGGCCCCCCAGCAAGGACGGACCGGCTAAACAGGGCTGACAAGAGCGGGGGGAAGCCGGGTCCCGGGCCCCCTTCCAGACTGCCGGGTCCTGGTAATTTGTACCGGTTTCCCCTCCCTCTCATCGGCCCTGGTGAAGTGATTATTTTATAAGTATATTTTATTAAATGCTTGGGGATCCCACATGATAAAAGGTATTTTAGTAATAGGTTTTCCGCACTGATATCACTTTACATCGACCATGTGTTTAGCGCAGTAATATGTCACACATCTGGGGTGCTGTATTATAATGATTTAAATAAAAATCACAACTTGCCTTTGAGGTAAAGTATTATCCCCATTTTATAGAGGGGGGGAAACTGAGGCAACGAGGGTACTTGTCTGCTTTTCAGAGTTTGATAGGAGCTGGATGTACTCAACTACTCTTAAAAATCAGGCAATAAGTGATTTGTTCAAGATCAAACTGTGGCAATACAAGTATTAGAATTCTGGAGCTTCTGACAGTAAGTGCCAGGCTTAACCCACTGCTAGACGACACTACTTCCCTATATATTACAACCACAAAGCCATCGAGTGTAGATAGATGGCATGATGAACACATGTTTATCTGGGATCCCAACAACCTTTGGTCTGCAGTTTCGACGAAGCCTTAGGGTTTCTGTCGTTAGGCAGTTCTCCTGCAGGCCAAAATACTTGCACCTAAACACCTATCTGATGTAGGATGTGTCCAAAGATACCGAAATAAATTCTGCCCACTGTAGTCAGTGACACAGAACTGATTTAACACAACAAATCTAGGTTCTTATTCATTTGAGGGTGAATGTTCTGTTGTTGGGACTTGGGAAATACAATAAAGCCCATGCTGCAACACTGTGATGTTTGTATCACGGTATGATGAAGTTACATCATAGCATTACATCACCTCCTACTAACTCAACATCACCACATGAAGATGCAGGCTGGGATGCTCCTTCGCAGCATTGCATCAAGAGACGCAGGATAAATTTGAGACTCCTGTAAGACAGACTCAAGATAATAAGGAGTGTCCTGGATGTTTTGGAATGAAGATGGGGGATGGCTCTACCCAACCTAGTTGATTCTAGCACGGTTGTAATACCCATTTCAGAGGCAGATGATTTTTATCAGGGGAATGGGAGATGGGTGGGGGAGTATGGAGGGTAAACAACAACTGTAATTTTGGGAATGTGGAGACAAATTCTGGGTCTAACAATGCCATTTTTAAGGCTGTGCCAGTCCTCAGTACCCCTTCAATTCAAGCCCTATGATTCGTATGGTAGGCATGATTCCTATTGCTGAATAAGGATTTGTGCCTGCAGTCAATGTACAATATTCCCATTGTGAGATCTAGGGATGATGTCAACTTGTTTGACTGATGTACCAGTCAGCCAGAGAAAAAACAACAACTAACACACCAGTGCCTAGGTGCTCTCTTTGGCATAACAAAGGATCAGATGGATAGATCAAGATATGGATGCATTCCCAAGGCACCTCCATTAAATGCTGAATCTCCCAGAAGACACTTTTTTGTCATGTGTTTGTTTCTGCACAGTAAGTCTGACTGGAAAAGACTGTAAACAATGGTGCCTGCAGATGTATGGACAGTGTGCACAGTGCGTATTATTGGCAGGGGCACCAATTGGGGGGCAGGGCCACCCAGATGGGGGGCAAAAGAAGCAGTTTGCCATGGGTACCCTGTTTGAGAGGGCCCCAAACCAAGTGATATCGTGACCCAATTCACCAGCTCACAACGCCACTCACTGAACTTTGGCCCAGTGGCCTCTCTGTCATGCAACTCCAAGCACCAGGGTGCAATTCCCGGAGCAGGGAGCAAGGCCCAGTCCCTCAGGACAAGAGCCAAACTGCCACTGCAGGGTGAGTGTGGTGCAGTTGTGTGTACCATGAGGAAAATTTCAGAGAATGCCCCGGACTGCAAATGCCCACAAGCCATAAGCTATTCTGAGGGCAACCTGGCATGTGATCATTGTAACGCACCCAACCCCAATGTGATCAATGACAGCTAATTTAATCTAAGAACTCTGGGTACTTAATAATTTAAGGGTGAGTGTTATGCCTTTGAAAGTGAGATACTGCTGGTACTGAACAGAGCCACAAACACTGCTGCTGACAGTGCTCCCTGTTATGTCAGTCCTGGACTCCAGGCTCCTCTACCACTGTATTTCACTCCTCACCTGCAGGAGCATCCACTTCTATTAGAGCTCTGCCCACTCCCCACCCCACCCATTACTCCACATCCCATTCTTGAGCCTCAATATGTGCAGCTATTACAGTTTGGGGCTCCACACAGCTCAGAAAATGCACCTCGGTCTTGACTTGCAGCCTCCCTGGCTATCCCCATTCTATTCTTTAGCTGAGTCAAGATTTCTAGTTGTGCTGCTCAACATGGGGGAGTAGTAAAATGAACAACTGAGGCTACCAGGAACTAGCCTGTAATGAAACATTTAATTCCCAGCCTAAGCCAGGTATGAACCTGTGTCCTGAAAGCATGGTCTTGAGTTTAAAGCAGAGGCCTTAGAGACAAAAGACCTCAGTATTATTCCCAACTCTGCCACCAACTTGCTGTGTGACTTCGGGAAAGTCACATAATTTCAAACTGTACCTCAGTTTCCCCATCTGCCTAATAATGCCCATCCCATGGGAGTGTTCCAAGGGCCACTGCACATTCTAAAGCCCTTATCTTGTCATGCTGCACTCTGACCTTTCCAAAGCAGAGAGCACTGAGTGGCTGACACATCAGGACAGCTACCCTGCTATTTTAGCTGTTTATGGGACGTTCTGTTCCAGTACTTCCTGCAGAAAAGCATTCACTGTAAACCCTAATCTAATGTGCCTCCTTAATGTACTGCTAATGCATGCAAAACTTTTGCCAAAGAAATCTAATATCAGGGCCACAATCTGTTCAGAATAAACTCATTACATTTACATCCAAATCACTGTTTAGGGAATGGGGACCATGATGGATAATGAATTCATGCACAGTGGTTATGGGTACCTCTTCTGGAGAAAACAGAGTGGTATTAATTTTTTGTTAAATATGCTTCATTTTATTTTAATGGACTATGCAGGTTGGGGATGAAGAGTCCATCCATGCATCTTGTGTTGTCCTATTGAACACTTCCTTTAAGAGAGAGAGCATTATTTCATCTAGTATCATATTTCATACTTGTTCTGTTGGTCGAAGGCCAGCAGAGACTTAGATGGATTCAATCTGTTTGTTGCTTAATGTTTCAAGCAAACGTGGACTGAAGTCTTAATAGAGTTAATTAGTTGTCAATGTTCTGAGGTGAAGAGAAATGTGCAAATAAAAATCTCTTTACTCTTTCACACTGGACTGAACAGGCTCTTGATCCAGGGCTGGTGCCAGCTGTAGAAACTCCATGCTGTAACTGTTTAGAATACACTGTGATCTATGCAAGAGCAAAGTCCAGCTGAGACCAGCTAGGTTCAAGTTGATTCAGGTCATGTCTACCCTATAGGCACAGCTGTCTTCCTCTATTGATGGAATGTTTTTTTCCATTGATGTAAGTAATCCATATTCCTGAGTGATGGTAACTAGGACAATGGAAGAATTCCTCCATCAATCTAGTGATGTCTACACTGTGGGGGTAGGTTGGCTTAACTACTTTGGTTTGGGATCTGAATTTTTCACACCCTAAGTGACATAGCTAGGTCAATCTAAATTTTAAGTGTAAACCAGACCTCAGCTAGAGGAGAAGATTTCACTTTAGCTTCCCTGTCTCCTGCTTAGTTATATATTATATACATAGTGGGCCTGGCCATGGGAGGTGCAGTACCAATTCCCAAGATGCCCCAGGAAAACTTGAGTAGAGGAATTACCATAATGGATCAAACTAGTGGCCCATGCAGTCCAGCACTCTGTCTCTGACAGCATCCAGTACCAAATGCTTTAGAGGAAGGTGTAAGAAACTACAGAAGGTAGTTATGGAATAACCTGCTCACAAGAAAAGTTTCTAATCCCCATTGTTTAGGGGTTGGTCTGTGGCCAATCGAGTTTCATCATGTATGACCAATGATGTTCAAAGAGAAAACATGAGATAAATAATGAAAAGTTAATTAGATTTTAAAGGACTCTCTGATAATAATTTATAAGACTGTTAGTAATGCAAGGAAGGAATTTATTTTTAAGATACTTTGTTTTTATCTTGACATTTTCCTTTACAATGGCATGCTAATTTAAGCCAGTAGTCGTGATGGGGTAAAGCTCAGCGGGAGAACGTGATAGAGAACAGATCATTTATATTCTAGGTTCTGAGCCTTTCAAAGTCCTGTTCTCCTTCTGATTTAAGGAGTTGTTGTGGAAACTTTCCAAATGTACAGGGTGTGCCTGGCTTTTCATATCTATTCACATCTTTTTGTGTGTATTTCAATTAAACCAAAACAATTGGGGAAAGAAATAACTTTTGTTTCATTTCTGCTGTGATTAAATGCCTGATCCAGCATCACAGAAGTTAATGGAATCCATCATTACTGAATGTAGTTGATATTTTTGGAAAAATCTCTAGTTTTCGCATTAACTGGAATAAAACACAAGCAATGGGTATATCCCAAAGACCAGATTCTTCTCAATTTCAGCATTTTCCATTTCAAATAGGCAAGGAAATAACTTATTTAGGGGTCAACATTTGTCCTATCTTTCCAAAATTGTTTCTATAAATATGGACTATCTATTAAAAGAAATTTCCAAAGATGTAGAGGAGTTGTGTCTCCTCCTTCTGTCCTTATTGGGGAGAATAGAAATAGCCAAAATGAATATCTGCCCAAAAATAACTTGTATCATTAGCCTATTGCCTTTCAAGGTCTCTCCCTTGCTCTTTGTTCAAATAAACAGGTTTATTATTTAATTTATATGGGATAAAAAACAGCCTCTCTTGTCACCAAGACACTTAAAATATCCTGGCAACTGGAGGTACGGGGTCGCCAGATATGTATCTATATTATCTAGCATTCCAAATGCATCCTATTATTAGGTGGTTCCCCTCCAGTAGCTCTGTATATACCCCAGCCTGGTTTTAAGATTGAAAAAAGCTTAGCTATGCCATTTGGTTCCCTCCCTTCTTTTATATACCTTAAGGGGTTACCCATGCCCTTAAGAGAAAATCCAATCCAATTTTTGTATCTACATGGGGCTCCCTGCAACGTTAAGCCTGTTACAGCATCCAATCTTACTAATTTTCTTCTCGTTCCACTGTGAGGTAACCCGTGCGTCATGGTCAAGGCTAACTCCATGCTTAAAACAATTTGGATAGGAAAAGGGTTAACAAAAATTAAAGACATATTATAAGATGGTAGACTGGTCTCCTTCAGTTACATGTGTAAGAAATATCAGCTACCGCTGTCTCAAAGTTCCTTCTTTCAGAGGCTATGCTCAAGGATTCATTGAAGGATGGAGACAACTGCTCTGTTTCAACTTTCTCTCCTTTAAAAGAACATGTTAAGAAATATGAAATCAAAAGTCACTTTGTAGGAATTATGTGTGGTGGCTTAATGCTTTGCATTATCCTCTCTACCTCTGTCTCAAAGAAAAATGGGGAAAAGAACTTAGCCTTATTATTACAACAGAAACCTGGGAGCTAGGGTTACCATATTTTGAGTGTCCAAAAAGAGGACACTCCATGGGGGCCCGGCCCCGCCCCCAGCCCCGCCCATGCCCCCGCCCCAACTCCGCCCCCTCCCCTGCTTCCCGCGAACATTTGATTTGCGGGAAGCCTGAAGCAGGCAGCAGGTAAGCTGGGGGGATAAAGGGGAGGAGGCGTGGCCCAGTCTGGCCCCCCCAACCGAGCGGCTCCCTCTGGCAGCCGGCCCCGGCCCCAGCGTCTCCAGCCTGGCTCGGCTCCTGGGGTGCCGGCCCCGGGCCAGCCCCCGGCCGAGCACCCCTGGCCCAGCATCCCCGGCCCCGCACTGCCGGGGCCGGCCCGGCCCCCGGCCCTGCGCCCCAGGGCAAGCCCCCGGCCGAGCACCCCCAGCCCAGCACCGCCGGCCCCGGCCCCCGGCCCAGCACCCAGCGGCGCCGGCCCCTCCCTATTTTCCCGGACATGTTCAGCTTTTTGGGATTTCCCCCCGGACGGGGATCTGAGGCCCAAAAAGCCGGACATGTCTGAGAAAATCCGGACGTATGGTAACCCTACTGGGAGGATACCTGGCTTAATATGAAAGAGACTTGTTCTTCTAGATACTACTGGACTCCCCAACATTTGTTTGAGGCTAGATTGACAACACAGTGGTGGAGATGCAATGTGTATATTTCATTTTAAATATTAACTTTAATAAAAATTTTAAATCTATAGCTGGTAAATTCATCCGGCAGCAATGCAGAGCACATGTTGAATTGGGGTGGTGCTGGGCCACTTTTCAATCACTGCATCTAGTTTTGTTTGTTTTTGTAATAAATGTAGCTCTGGTGAAAGGTGCTATCAAGGGCAATAGCAGTGCAAGCTTCCCCCACACTTAAACAAATGTGCTGCAATCCTAGCCTGGAGGGACCACTAGGGGAAAGTAGGTAATTCAGTGTCTGAGTTCATTTTATCCTTGACTTCCCCTCTCAGAGTGCCCCCAAGGCAGTAAGTTAACACCTGACATTGCAATGGTTTTGTGACTGGAGATCAGAACACATTGTACCACCTGCTCACTTTGCATTGGTCCCCAAACAGCCAACATAAAATCTCTCCATTGCCACTGACCTAACCTAGATTTAAACAGGTAATCTGAATGCTGAGGTGAAATGATCCATATCCCATTAACAATCAGCTCCTTGCGTCATCCAATCCCTTGTTGTTGTTGCTGCTATTTTTTAAGATTTAAAATTATTATTACTTAAGGCTTAATCTTACACCTCTTTGGGGCAATGACTGTCTTTTTCCTCTAGGTTTGTATAGTGATTAGCACAATGAAGTTCTGGTCTGTGACTGGGGCTCCTAGACTCTATAGTATAGTAATACAAATAATAAAGTAAATGGTAAAGCTTCCATTAACTTCTTTTTAAAAAACTTTTATTTGTATTGACTGTATATAAAATATAAACACATAAAACAAAACGTATGTAAATACATGCACAAGATGGAAACACCATATACATTAAAAAATTCAATGCTCATTATTTATAAAACCTGGAAAAACAAAACATAACCAAACAAAAAATCCTGAACCCACAGAGGTCATGCAGGGTATTAATTATTTAAGTGACTAAATAGATAAATAACAGAACATAACCTATGTATATCGGGGACTATTATATACTAAACTGCAAAAGTATGCAATAGTTTCGTGTGTGAGCAGACACCCTCATTCCCCCCGCCCCAAGCATTTCTATTAGACAGAGTCATTTTTTCCATGAATGCAGCAGTAAAGAGCTCACTATGCCAGTCTGTTTATGAGGGAGGAACGGCAGAGTTCCATTTTCTCAAAATAACTCTTCTGGGTACTAAAATAGTTACTGGAATCCATTTCTCAATGTTAACTGGTAATACCAGCTCATCCAGCACCTGTAAAATACACAAGTTTGGAGAAAGAAAGATAGCAACCCTTAAAGTTTTTGAGAGAGCACTGAATATGGTGTTCCTGAACACATGCATTTTTAGACAGGTATAGAGGATGTGTGAAAGGTTGGCATCGTGTGGTGTGTCCTGGATGGAAGCTGGAGGCATGTAGGTAAGTGTAGCGGTCAGTAGGTTTCCGGTATAGGGTGGTATTTATGTGACCATCGCTTATTAGCACAATAGTGTCCAGGAAATGGACCGCTTGTGTGGATTGATCTAGGCTGAGGTTGATGGTGGGATGGAAATTATTGAAATCATGGTGGAATTCCTCAAGGGCTTCTTTTCCATGGGTCCAGATAATGAAGATGTCATCAATGTAGTGCAAGTAGAGTAGGGGCGTTAGGGGACGAGAGCTAAGGAAGCGTTGTTCTAAGTCAGCCATAAAAATGTTGGCATACTGTAGGGCCATGCGGGTACCCATAGCAGTGCCGCTGACTTGAAGGTATATATTGTCCCCAAATGTGAAATAGTTGTGGGTGAGGACAAAGTCACAAAGTTCAGCCACCAGGTTAACTGTGACATTATCGGGGATACCGTTCCTGATAGCTTGTAGTCCATCTTTGTATGGAATATTGGTGTAGAGGGCTTCTACGTCCATAGTGGCCAGGATGGTGTTTTCTGGAAGATCACCGATGGATTGTAGTTTCCTCAGGAAGTCAGTGGTGTCTCGAAGATAGCTGGGAGTGCTGGTAGCGTAGGGTCTGAGGAGAGAGTCCACATAACCAGACAAGCCTGATGTTAGGGTGCCAATGCCTGAGATGATGGGGCGTCCAGGATTTCCAGGTTTATGGGTAGCAAATAGAATACCCCTGGTCAGGGTTCTAGGCATGTGTCTGTACAGATTTGCTCCTGTGCTTTGTCAGGGAGTTTTTTTAGCAGATGGTGTAGTTTCTTTAGGTAATCCTCAGTGGGATCAGAGGATAATGGCCTGTAGAATGTGGTGTTAGAGAGCTGTCTAGCAGCCTCTTGGTCATCTTCCAATTTATTCATGATGACCACAGCACCTCCTTTGTCAGCCTTTTTGATTATGATGTCAGGGTTGTTTCTGAGGCTGTAGATGGCGTTGTGTTCAGCATGGCTGAGATTATGGGGCAAGTGACGTTGCTTTTCCACAATTTCACCACACGATCCATTGTCTACAGCCAAGCTCTAAGATATAACCGCATTTGCTCCAATCCCTCAGATAGAGACAAGCACCTACAAGATCTCTATCAAGCATTCTTAAAACTACAATACCCACCTGCTGAAGTGAAAAAACAGATTGACAGAGCCAGACGAGTACCCAGAAGTCACCTCCTACAAGACAGGCCCAACAAAGAAAATAACAGAACACCACTAGCTGTCACCTTCAGCCCCCAACTAAAACCTCTCCAGCGCATCATCAGAGATCTACAACCTATCCTGAAAGATGATCCTTTACTCTCACAGATCTTGGGAGTCAGACCTGTCCTCGCTTACACACAACCCCCCAACCTAAAGCAAATACTCACCAGCAACCACACATCACTGAACAAAAACACTGACCCAGGAACCTATCATTGTAATAAAGCCCAATGCCAACTCTGTCCACATATCTGTTCAAGTGACATCATCATAGGACCTATTCACATCAGCCATACCATCAGGGGCTCGTTCACCTGCACATCTACCAATGTGATATATGCTATCATGTGCCAGCAATGCCCCTCTGCCATGTACATTGGCCAGACCGGACAGTCTCTGCGCAAAAGAATTAATGGACACAAATCTGACATCAGGAATCATAATACTCAAAAACCAGTGGGAGAACACTTTAACCTGTCTGGCCATTCAATGACAGACCTGCGGGTGGCTATCTTACAACAGAAAAACTTCAGAAACAGACTCCAAGGAGAGACTGCTGGGCTGGAATGGATATGCAAACTAGATACAATCAACTCAGGATTGAATAAGAACTGGGAATGGCTGAGCCATTACAAACATTGAATCTATCTCCCCTTGTAAGTATTTTCACACTTCTTATCAAACTGTCTGTACTGGGCTATCTTGATTATCACTTCAAAAGTTTTTTTCTCTTACTTAATTGGCCTCTCAGAGTTGGTAAGACAACTCCCACCTGTTCATGCTCTCTGTATGTGTGTATATATATCTCCTCAATATATGTTCCACTCTATACGCATCCGAAGAAGTGGGCTGTAGCCCACGAAAGCTTATGCTCTAATAAATTTGTTAGTCTCTAAGGTGCCACAAGTACTCCTGTTCTTTTTGCGGATACAGACTAACACGGCTGCTACTCTGAAACCTATACACAAAATAAGAGGCAAGGTACTGTACATCTGGGGTCAGGCTTGGGTTATGGGGGGTTACAGGTATCGTTTGCAAGGATGAGAAGATACATATATATCGCATAACCTGCATAGACCCAGATTGGGGTGCAAGGGTTTTTAAAGTGTTAGTGGATAGGTGGGCTTGGGTATGCCACCCCTGGAATGAATAAGGAGTCCAAGTTGCAACTATTCCAGATCTTGCTTTAGGGAACACCATGCAGATTCATTCTCTGGCTCCTGTTTATCTGCATGGATCATTTCCCATTACTTAGGAAGAACCAGCATATAAATGGACTTTTGTTGTGAGGCCCAGTGACACCTAGTGGTTAAAGAAGGAGGCGCAGAGGATCATAAATAATGGGAGTCGGTGGGTTGGGAGAGACGAAAGGCAACAGAATCAGCAGACTAATAACGGGTTTTCAAAATGCCTATAGGCCCATATATCCAGTGGCTGGCGGTGAATGCAAAAGGCTGTGGCATGGAAGCCTTTGTAATGAAAACAGAACATTTAATTGCTGGATGTACTAGTGCAATGTCTCTAAAACCAGTTTGTTGTCATAGAATTCACTATACTCCTCACAGCCTCTTACCGTTTCACTCAATTCTTATACTGAAGGTTGTAATCCATGGCTCTGGGGAGATTAGAATGTCCCTTTAGCTCCATCTACACTGGGAAATTGAGCTCTTGTCAACAGTGGGTTCCAGAATGGGCTTTCCTCAACTGGCCTTGATGACAAATTAACATAGTATAGATTGGAAATGGAACCATTTCCCATACCATTGCAGAAGGTATGATTGAGACTTACTGTTAAACTGTTTTGAATACCAATCACAGAGGACCTATGGCTGAAAGTCATTGTTAATATATAAGAACTCAGTCATTTCCAAGTACAATAACCTAAACTACTGCATGTCAAGATCTGACTAAGTGATCACAATGGTCTTTGCTTGCCTTAAAATATCCAAATATAGTAACATCATCTGAGAGACAGACCAATGCTGAGTTTGTTCAACATCTCTGAGCCATGGAACTTTCTAACTTAGGCCATGTCTATATTACAGTGGCACTGCAGCTGTGTCAGTGTAGCACCACAGCGTAGATGTCCTACTTTGACAGAAGGGGGTTTTCCGTCAATATAGTTCGTGCATCTAATAGATGGGTTGGCAGAAGAATTCTTTTGTTGACCTAGCTGCACCTACACCAGAGGTTAGGTTGACCTAACTATAGTGCTCAGGTTGTGAAATTTTTCACAGCCTTGAACTATGCAGCTAGAGGGATCTAATTTTTAAGTATAAACCAGGCCTTACAGTCTGGCAGCAATCTTAATTGATCAGAGTAGGGAACTGGGAGTCAGAACTTGGGTTTGCCGCTCATTCACTGTGTAACCAACCTTGTTTACTAAGGCCTGGTGTACATTACAGGGTTAGGTCAAGGTAAGCTGCGTTGACTGAGCTGTGGAAGTGTCTTCACTTAAATTTGGCTCCTGCCGACGTAAGTGCCTCTCTACGCCGATTGAGTAACACCACCTCCCCACGCGGCATAGAGTCATGGTCAATGTAGCTAGGTCAATGCAGTGTCAGCATAGACACTGCATTGCTTACGTCGACTGTTACTGGCTTTCAGGAGCCATCCCACAATGCTCCACACCGACAGTACAATTGATACTAGCGCTCCTGGTGAGGACACACACTGCCAACACAAGGAGCCAAGTGTGCACACAAGTGATTTAACAACTGTGATGGCTGTATGCTGACGTAAATTAGGTCAACATAATTTTATAGTGTAGACAAGGCCTTTGTTATGCTGCTTGTTTACTTTATGCTTTTCTCTCCACTAGGAAAATAAAGAGAGATTAAGTCTGTTCCATTTCTGTCCCTAGTCTCTGTCCCTTCTGACTCTCCAGCACTAGCTCTGCTGCAATGTCTGAGTTGCAAACACTAGAGGGAAAAATGTTGAAATACAAACAAAACCTGCTTTAATTCACATTTTGAAAAAATGGAAACCTTTTTATTGATCTGAGATTTGTTAAACCTAATGTTCTCACAGGAGTGTTGTGAGCGTTAATTAACGTTTGTTAAGGTAGGATGAGATCAGGGATAAAGGTTATAACACCCGGGGATTAGTCTCAGGCAGTAGCCTGACACGTCCTGCTGAGATATAGTAGCCTGTCTTCTCTGGGACAACTTGCAAGTTAGTCAGATTCATCATCCAGTGGGGAGTGGCCTGACCCATCAATCAAATTTTAAGGGGTCATTTGAGAGCGTTCAACATGTTGGGGGAAGGGACATTGCATTATTCAAGCCATTAACTTTTAATGTCCTCTTCATGCAGACATTAAGACAATCACTTCCAATTATAATAGAAATAAATGTCTGCAGTGGTATATAGAACATGGACACGTATTGGCATCTGGGAGCACCGCTGGTATCTTACAGGTCACATCCGTCAGTGATGGTATGATAAATGAAGGGTGGGGAGGTAGCTCCCTTTTATGGACATCCAGCCAGTAAGTTAGCTGTAAAGTCCCTCTTGGTGGCTGTTCTCTGATTGCTTTACCTGTAAAGGGTTAAAAAAGTCCCCCCAAGTGAAGGAAAGGGAGTCACCTGACCAAAAGAGCCAATGAGAAGGCTAGAACTTTTTAAAATGGGAAAAAACTTCCCCTTTGTCGCTGTTGTTATTGTCTGGGAACCAGGTGAACAGGGAGCAGTTATGCTATGAGAAGCTTTAAGCCAGGTATGATCATAAATCATCAGCTCATACATAGAACTACTTATTTGGAACTCCCAAATGTGTAAGTAGATCAGAAATATTTAGAAAGACGCAATTAGGTTTATTTCTGTTTATTTCTTATGGCTAGTGACCTCCTCTGTGCTAGTCCCAGATGCTTTTGTTTGCTTCTAACCTTTAAGCTGAACCCCCAAGAAAGCTATTTTGGGTGCTTAATTTTTGGAATTGCTCTTTTAAAATCTAGCAAAAGCCTAACTTCCAGATGTATTTTCTTTCTTTTTGTTTTTAATAAAATTTACCCTTTTAAAGAACAGGATTGGATTTTTGGTGTCCTAAGAGATTTGTGCATATGTTGTTTAATTAGCTGGTGGCAACAGCTAATTTCCTTTGTTTTCTTTCTCAGCTCTTCCCTGGAGGGGAGGTGAATGGGCTTGAGGGTACTCGACAGGGAGGAATTCCCAAGTGCGCCTTCCTGGGTTCCAAAAAAGGGGTTTTGCATTTGGGTGGTGGCAGTGTTTACCAAACCAAGGTCAGAGAAAAGCTGTAACCTTGCCTGGAGTGGCAACTATTAATTTTTAAAATCCTTGCAGGCCCCCACCTACTGCACTCGAAGTGCCAGAGTGGGGAATCAGCCTTGACAGATGGTGTCCTCAGACACATTAACACTCCCATCACGAGAGCTTAGAATGTCAACAAGTGAAACTCAAAAGGCACCAGGTGCTTCAGCTGAGAGGCCAGAGAAAGAGGGAAAACAGCCATTTTAAAGATGACAGAAGATTTTGTAAGGATGAAGGGGACAAACCAGGGTCTGAAATCACAATCCGGGCCTTTCTCTGTGTACTCAACAAGAAGAGTAGAAAGGTTGTTAGGATGAGATATATTTAATGATTAGAGATGGGGCCCAAACTCTAAATCAAAGCTCGTCTAGTCAACACAGAGCCCAATTCTCCATTGCCCTGCACCTTGTTTAGTCATTTATACCAGAGCAAAGTAGGAACAAAATTTTACCATTCAGACTCAGTAGCATTTTTCACCCATTCTGCACTTTGTAAATGACCACACAGGGTACAGGGCAATGGAAAATCAAGTCCACAGTGTTTAAAATGCCAGTGACATGTCTACACTAGCACTCCCACCATTGCAATAATCAGTGAAGCTACACCAATAACAACCACCGTGGGAAATTTTTTTTTTTTTTGAGGGGGTGAAGTCTCGTGTAGATAAGTCCTCAAGGCAAGAATTATCTGTCAGCAACAGTAATCAATAGGGAAGCTTTCCTGAATCATTCAACTCCAATCAATGAGTCTGCATTACAATAACCAGAATTCTGTGTCAAGATGCTAAATGCAAAAGCCTTGTTTTCATGCCCACAAGGATCTTAAAATCAATACACATTCAAAGGCAACTGTCAAGTAGTCTTATTTGTATTGCTTTTCAATATTTTTACATTCTTCACAGTTTATTTAATAATAAACAGCAATAATACTTAGCACTTGTATTGGGCTTTCCAGCTGTAGATCATTCAGTGCCGCACAAAGGTGGATAAGCAGAAGCAGTATTTTCCTCCAATTACATACGAGGAATCTGACGCAGAGCATTTGTGCCTTACATCACACAGTCAGTCTACGGTCAGGCTGAGAACAGAACCCAACTCAGGTGACTCGCAGTTTGGTGCTCTATTGCACCAATAGAAAAGCCCACTCCTGGAACTCCTGAATCGAAGAATGATCAGGTTTTTGATGGGCAGGAACCATCTCTTCATTTGTACAGCACCAAACACGCTGTGACACACTCTCATTGACCTCCATTGACAAACTGTGCCAGTTTATACCAGCTGAGGATCTGGCCCAGTGACTGCCAGTGATTAACAAACCCATCTTACAAGCTTGACTGGTTTTCTTACTTGCATATTAGGGGATAATAACAAAACCCATAATTGTTACCTTTTCTGGTGAATTTTATCTTCAGTTAAAAAGTGTGTAGGCTATAAACTCTTTGTGGTAGGAGCTGTTTGCACAGCGCCTAGCAGCATGGCGCTCTGGTCCATGATTGGGAATCCTTGGCACAAGAGCAATACAAATAAAGAAGAATATCATTTGATATTTAGGCTATTCACTTGTGCTGTGTTTTCAACAGCACTGTCAACTTAAAAAAATCACTATCACTTTAAAAGCACTGGAAAAAGGTATGTGTTTGAATGCAAGATAAATTACACACTAGAGCCCCAATCCTGCAATGATCTCTGCACGGGTGAATCATTGGCTCCAGTCGGAGACCCACTAATATCTGCCATCATTGCAGAATTGGGGGCTGAGGTGCATCTTTATATTGCATACTGGCCTATGTTTAATATGCTTGAGTGCAACTAAGAAGCAGGCAGAGAGCATTCAGACTTGTGACCTAGAGGCTGATTAGGATCCTATAAATGTACTTGTTGAGATTGCTATTTTGGTTTCCCAAAACTTATAATTATTATCTGTAATAAACTTTTAAATAAACCAGCTACATTTGCTGCTCAAATCAAATTCTTTCAGAATTCTAGAAAAGACTCACACAGACTAAGAAGCAATTTTGACATTCTGTTTCTTCCTTTAGTAATTTTCTTCTCTGTCCATTTTGCAAACAATGTTTTGCTTCTGTTCTTTGAATGGAAAATCTGCTTCTATAAACCTATATTTACTTCTTGATATGTACATTGGTCATCACTGGTGAGCTCAACGAGAATATACACAGTTCTAGCAGTAGCTTTTGTTAGTCAGGTGCCAGGACCCTGGCTACTGTCTTTACTCTTTGTCTAGGGAATAGCTGAGGTAGTTTTTGATAATATTTAAAGTTGAATGGAGATGCGCCTCTAGATGTTAACAGTCTTAAAGCTGCTCATATCTTGGTCTTACACTACTTATGTGTGCTCCCTCCGAGGGCTGCTAGGACTCTATGTCTATAGTCACAGAGGGCTGTTGTAGTCTCTGGAGAGGCTGGATGACTGCTCATGTGGCCGCTTACGTGGAACAAACAGAGAAATCAGGTTTTGTTAAAAGCTAACTTTTAATGAGAGCCAACCGAGTCAGGGCCAGGACACAGAAAGCTGAAATTCATCTTCCCTTTACTAGATCTGTTGTCTCTGGCCTATGCACAGTCTACCAAAACCTCTTCCCCAAGGCAGGCACGCCCTTACACACACTAGACCGTATTTTCAAAATGGGTTTGTAAGAGGGGCTGCCCAGTGTCAAAACATAAGTGGGACTAGAGAAAGATGGCTAGGTTTCAAGATGGATCCATTTTGGCATGACACCTGGAACTCAGCAATATAAGTTGGCCACCAATAAACTTGTCTTTTCTACAATTCTGCCTGCCTGTGTACACCATTTATTACAAACAAAATGCTCACCCTTTAAAAGAAGCAAGCAATACGAAAGCAGCATAAACTAAGATGTCTCTTTCTCTTTAAGACCAAAATCAGTTCTTCAGGGGTCATTTTTCCAAAGCAACAGGGAAATGAAACACACAAGCAGGATGTAGCTCGATAGCACAGGCCTGCCTTGCAGCAAGAAGTATATAAAGAAGAGACCACTGCTCCCAAACACAGGCCCCAGAGGACGCAGGAACTTAACTCCTTCCCTGGAGTCTCCCAACCAAACCGTTTCTCTTACTGAGGCCCAGCTGTCAGCTGCACCTTCCAAAACAAGCCACAGCTATGGGCTTCTCTCCAGAACCTGACAAAGGTTAAAGGTGGCTGGCCTGAAATTTTGAAAAACTAGATTTGGTCCTTTGTTTTTTGCTTCTTTATAATGAATAAAGAAGGAGCAAAAGGTTGGTTTGTTTAGGTTTTTTTGTTTCTTGGTGGTTTGGTTTTGGTTTGTTGGTTTTTTTACAACATGCTTTCAGACCTTGCTCTTCCATTATGAAGAAGCAAAAAGGGGCACAAATCCCAGTTTTTTTCCTTTGCAAGAGGCAGTCTTCCCTACGCTTTGAGCTGTTCTCCCTCCTCCCCAATGGAAAGGCTTAATTCCTTCATGGTCCATCAGGATACATAAACCCTGAGAGCAGGATAATCCCATATGGATGTTAACTGGCACATGCCCTTACCCATATTGCACTACTAACTACAGGATTTTTTGACTTCACTGGGGTCCATATGGGGACAAGCATTATGCTCACATATGAAATGTGGCCCAGCCTGATAAGATATTAGGCAATACCTAACTGTACCTGCTGTGATAGTTAAGTGAAAGGCCTAATGAAGAACTTCCAGTTCTCACCAGAAAACTCCACCATGAAATTTAATAGTTGCTACTCCATGCCTCTGCCTACACTTATCTAGGCCAGGACCAATAAACTTGTCAGTGGACCTCTGTGCCCACATGAAACCCCACTGATGTCAATAGGGAGCTCAAACAGAACTCATTACAGCACGGGGCATTCACCATGAAGGGGACACACGGAAACGCAACTCAGAAGTTCCACACTCTCTGGGGAGGTCCTGAATTCAGGAAGCACCAGCTTACAGAATCTATCTAAAGCCTATTACCATAGTATCAGAGAGTCTCACAGTCATTCAGGTATTTAGCCTCACAATCCCCCTGGGAGGTAGAGAAGTGCTATCATCCACATTGCACAGATGGGGAACTGAGGCACTGAGAAACGAAGGGACTTGCCCAAGATCACAGAGGAAGTCAGTGGAAGAGAGCGAATCCCTGCTCCCAAAGGCTCCCAAGTCCCAGGCTAGCATCCCAACCACCGGACCATCCTTCTGCAAAATGATGAGACACAATGGTTTAAACTGCCCCAACTGTTACATGGGAAAATCTGATTCTGGCCTCTTGTTCCTTGAGGCTGCCAAGAAAGAGAGGGGAAAAACTACAAATAAAAAAAGACCACCCACCCCAAATGCAGCATATTTACTGAGCACCATTATCAGCTTTTGACCACTTCTGAGCTATCCGCTAATTCCATTTTTATATTAACTCAAACATGTCATTATTTCCCCATCATTAGAAGGTTCCTACAGTGAGGAAATGATGACAGTAGGAGCAGGGGCAGCTCTAGCTTTTTTGCCGCCCCAAGCATGGCAGGCAGGCTGCCTTCAGCGGCATGCCTGGGGGAGGTCCGCCAGTCCCGTGGCTTTGGCATACCCGCCACTGAATTGCCGCTGAATCCACAGGACCAGCAGACCTCCCGCAGGCATGCCGCCGAAGGCTGCCTGACTGCCACCCTTGCAGGGACCGGCAGGGCACCCCCCGTGGCTTGCCGCCCCAGGCATGCGCTTGGAGCGCTGGTGCCTGGAGCCGCCGCTGAGTAGGAGGTGCGTGCATAGTAGCAGTTGGAGCGTGAATGCAATACAATTCAGCTGTGTTTACTGTCAGGCGATATCTTTGTTCCGAATATGTGACTCACAAGTAAATGTTCTCTCTTGCCACAGACTCCTTGATGCCCATGATAGTCATCTAAACCCCTCCTTTCCGTCTCTCCACCTCTCCTCCTATTTGTCCAACTGGCAGGACGCTTTGTGTAATTCACTCCTTAGACAAATGGGTCAGGGCTTTGGGGTGCGGGCTCCGCACAAGCGGCGACATGTCCCTCTGCTCCTAGGCAGAGGCGCATCCAGGTGGCTCTGCATGCTGCCTCCGCCTGCAGGTGCCGCCCTCGCAGCCAATGGGAGCAGCGGAGCCGGCACTCGAAGTGGGGCAAGGACAGCACACAGATCTCCCCGTGGCCGTCTCTCCACTTAGGAGCCGAGGGGCATGTTGCCACTTCTGGGGAGTCGGGCGGAGCCAGGTAGGGAACCTGCCAGCCCCGCGCCAACCGGACTTTTAATGGCTCGGTCAGCGTTCTGGTCAAAAACCAGACACCTGGCAACCCCAGGGCCAGACTTTTTCCCAGAATAGCTTAAGTATATCACCTGGGGGAAGGCCAGCTGATGTGGCAGTTTCCCTAATCTGATTACAGCTCCTGCTCCCTTGCTGATCAGGGTAGATCTATGGATTGGGCTGTGTAATGGGATTGCCTGGCTGAACAATCAGGTCACGTCTGTCTCCCATTTCATCCTACAAAACAGCATGTCAGTACTCCAGATAGGGTGCCTCCATTGGGATGGATCTGTAAGGCAGCTTTACATAATATACTACCCATACTGGGTTAACTTAATGGTAACAGCAGCACAAACATATTGTGCCTCTCTAAGCTGATCAATCATACTCATTAATTTCAAGAGGCCACAGATGGTAAACTCATACCCTGAAATAGCTCCCCCCAGAGTCTCATTTCCGGTTGCTCATGAAAAATGATAGAAAATAAACTCCTCTCCCTTCAGATTCTTCTGCCCTTGAAGGGTTCCCAGCATGTGAAAGTGAAATCAGTTCCTCTGTGAGCGGAAGCCCTTTCCCCTCACCAAGCGCTCTCCATCATGCTGCAAATAACAGTTGCACATTTACACTGCTTTCAATTTATTCTTTCATTTGCAGAGGAGCAGTGCAAATGAAAATTGAGGTGCCAGTGGTATGGCAGAGACGTGGGGATGGGGAAGGTCCTTGGATTGTGCAAAATGCAAGGTACTCCATGTGCGGTGAATTACACCGGACAAAAGGAGACTGTTTCTCTCACTGAAAGGATTTATTTAAATTTCCCTTCTCAGGGGAAAATATAACAGTATCCTAGAATAAAGGCCCATACCATTGCAGTAATACAATGGTAAACCCTATGCCTTCAGCTTCCAGCAGCTGAAGATAATGGGTACTCAGCACTTCCCAGAATCAAACCCTTAGATCATCTTTCTCCAGGCTATGCATCCACTATAGAGAAGATACTTGGAGCTTTGGGAGGGAGTGTAGGTTAGTGATTAGATCAGAGGACTGGAAATCAGGACTATTAGGTATAAGACCCAGGTCTTAGGGTATGTCTACACTGCAGAGTGTACCCAGCTGGTGGCTCATATGCACACAGAGCCGTGCTTGCCGACCCCGCCTCCAAGCAGTTGCACTGCAGAGTTGCACACAACTCATACCCATGTACCAGTGATTATACAGGCTAGGGTTACCATACGTCCTCTTTTTCCCGGACATGTCCGGCTTTTCGGCACTCAAACCCCCGTCCGGGGGGAATTGCCAAAAAGCCGAACATGTCCGGGAAAATGGCGGCTCTGCTCCTCCCCTGACTCTTCGGCTCTGTTTAAGAGCCGAGCTGCCTGAGCGCTACCGGCTTCGGGCAGCCCCCTTGCCTCCGGACCCCAGCCGCCTGCCGGGCACTTCCCCTCCCGGGCTCCGGCGGCGCAGGGTCCGGAGGCATGGGGGCTGCCCGAAGCCGGTAGCGCTCGGGCAGCCTGGCTCTTAAACAGAGTCGGGGAGGAGCAGAGCCGCCGCGGCTGGAGGCTCTGCTCCTCCCCTGACTCTTTGGTTCTGTTTAAGAGCCGGGCTGCCCCAGCGCTATCGGCTTCGGGCAGCCCCCATGCCTCCGGACCCTGCGCCGCCGGAGCCCGGGAGGGGAAGTGCCCGGCTGGGGGCGCAGGGTCCGGAGGCAAGGGGGCTGCCCGAAGCCCAAGCGCTACTGGCTTCATGGTTTGCCGGGCAGCCTCCAGACCCTGCGCCCCTGGCTGGGCGCTTCCCCTCCCGGGCTCCAGCTGCGCTGGGGAAGCGCCGGCCGGGGGTGCAGGGTCTGGGGGCTGCACAGCAAACCGTGAAGCCAGTAGCGCTGGGGCAGCCCTTTCCTCGTGGCTGGGAGTGGGAGGGAGGAGGGGGCGGAGTTAGGGCGGGGAGGGGCGAAGCTGGGGGGGGTAGGGAAATGGGTGGGGCCAGGGCCCGTGGAGGGTCCTCTTTTTTTATTTGCTGGATATGGTAACCCTAATACAGGCTCGGCACTAGGATTTTTGAGGGACATATCCCAGGGGCCTTAGCGCCTCACTAAATTGAGCTGCTTTAGCAATTAGTTCATGGCATATGGTGGGAAAACTTCTGAGTCCTTCCCGAGCCCCTGTGCACAAGTGTTCTTAGCCCCCAGTGCATCAGTCCATTCCCAACAGGGCCACTAGCTCACTATGTGACCATGAGCAAATCATCTTTCCCTGCCCCTATATTTATTAATAGTACTACTATTTAATTCTGATGTCTATTACCATAGTGCCTCGGAGCCCTAGTCATGGACCTGGACCCCACTGTGTACGAACACAGAACAAAAAGACAGTGCTTACAATTGAAGTAGGATTACTCAGCTGTAAATTGGCTACAGTAATAAAAACAACACAAAGGGACAGTGCACCTCACAGGGGTGCTACCGGGCTTACAGAAAGTGAATGTTTATATACTACTTTGAGATTCTTGAATGAAGGACACAAAGCAAGAACGAACTCCTATACAGAGCTTTAGCTCAGGGACATTTGCGATCACGTACAGTAGCACAGTTTTAGAGAAAGGTATGGGATCTGCCAGGGAAATGGAAGCAGAAAACAGTCTCTGTGCAAAATGGACAATGAGAATCAATTAAGTTCCTCCGACTTTTGGTTATTTAGAATGTTTCACTTTTAAGTCTTTAGTGCTCTAATATTTGGGTCTGAAACTCAGCAGGGGAGTGTTTATTTACACACTTTGCAATTGCTTTTGTTGGAGGTTTTGGCTTTTGTTTTTAAATTTGTGGAACTATTTTTGTTGGTGTCGGGCTTTACAATGGCTTGTTTCTACAACTGTCAAACCTTGAGCCAAATTTAAATTGACAGTGCCCCTTTACAAAGCTAGGCCTCAGTTCTGCAAACACTCACATGAGTAATTCTAGTGAGCAGTCCCAGTGACTTCACTAGGAATTAGTCATGTAAGTAAAGTTACACGTATGCCTAAGTGTTTGAAGTATCAGTGCTTCAGCAATATACTTTTAAAAAACCATGCCAGGAACTATTTGTTTAATCCATTACATTTTTAAATGGTTTCAAATGAAAATAATCACCAGGCTGCGGCTAGAACTACTACTTCCAGAATGCAAGGCAACTGAAGCTCTAATCATATGACTTAAACTGAGCTCTTGCGATTGCTAGCGTCTGCAGTCACATGATAGAGTCACATGAAAGAGTAAAGATGGCTGCAGTGACAGAAGAGCAGTTTGCAGCTCTGCAGATCTTATTGAAGGTAAAATAAATAAATAAATTTAAAAAAAAGACACAAATGTACTAAGTTAGCATGATGTTTGCCTTTTAAAATCCCTGTACTGTTAAACAGCTGCTGAATTCTGCCCAAGAGGTGGCTGCATTTCACTGATCCCTGGATAGAGTTTGTAAAGCAGTTTGAGAAGAAATATGCCAGCTAAATGTGACTAATAAAAAGAGACAATGAAAAGTGTTTGAGCTCATTCGGCTGCTGCCTTAAATGGTGTTTCTCTTCCTGGGCTCAGCAGTGGTGCACTTTGGAAGCTGCCACTTATAGAGATGAACTGCATGTAGTCATTTATGCAAACTTTGGAGACAAGGGAGATGAGGTTTTAAATTGGTGATGCCTTCAAAAAATGCCGTCTCCCCATGGTGGATCAATTCCGTGCACATAAATGAGCTCTACAAGCCTTATCGCCTCTTAACGACAGAACCAGAAGAATGTAAAATGAAAGCTTCTGTATTAATAAATGACCACCCCCTCCCATCCTTTCAAGGAGTACTTTTTTCCTGGTTGGTGTGGTCAAGGATTTGTAGGACTGATTTAATTTGTTGCTCTTTTAACGATATAAAAAACGGGGGAGGGGGAGGGGAGAGATGCCAGATTTGAAAACACACACAAATAATTCAGTAACACAGTATGATCTGAACACAGGATTGGGACCTGGTGCTCCTAAATTCCAATTCTGTTCCTGCCACCAACTCCCTATGTGGCCTCAGGCAAGTCACTTCACCTCTTTGTTTCAGTTTCTCTGTCTACAAAATTAATAATGCTAACCTGTTGCACAGGGGAGTTTTGAAGACTAAGTAGTTATTAGTTCAGTGCTTTGCAGTTGTCGAACACTATAGAAGTACTCACGTTTCTCTGCATATAAATAATGGTTTCTGAACCCTGCACTCATTATTTTCCAGGCTTCCTCAAAAGACGTAGTTAGACAACTATGCCAAGAGTGCTTTTCTAGCTCAACAAGAGGCTCAAGCAAATTGATTGACAGCACCTGTTCCAATCTGTCTGTGACATCAGAAGAAGCAGCTCAAGTAAGAGTACAATTGTAACACCAATAGACCCTGGTCATCAACAGGTGGGATTGAACCGGGGACCTCTGGAGCTTAAAGCATGAGCCTCTACTGTCTGAGCTAAAAGCCAACTGGCTGGTAGCTAAGGCTGTAGAGCAGACTCATTTTATCTCTCTAAGTGATCTCGGTGCCACTAGATGGGACACAACACCACACCCAGAAGGTGTGCGAGTTACATAACATGACAATAAGGTCTTATTGACAGGGCTTGCATGTAACAGGTGCTTTTCCCTCTGGCTCCTCTCTTCACAAGCAGCCAAACACTGGTGAGAAGCAGATTTTGAAACTAAAAGTAGGTAGTTAATAATCTGCTTTCACTGTGATGGCTAATGAGGCAGTACAAAGTCCTCAATGTGACAGTCAGGCTGTCAGAACTCCACTGGGGCTCTGTGTTGGCCTGTGAGGTCAGGACGTCCTCACAGATACTAGAGCACAAAATGGGAAATTCTGCTCAACAAGTACACTCAAAAGGGATGCAAATTCTATATACATTCATCTACCTTACAGCAGGGATCATGAATCAGTCAGTGTTAGCAAAGCCCCTTAAAGGTCTAAAGTGCTTAAATATAATTAAGCAATTGTAGCAGTGTAAGAATAAACATTAAATGCCTCTAAAAGCCACTCCAATTTATTTCATGCAGTAAGTTAAGAAAGCACTGGGTACAATCCAAACAGGTTTTTTTTCCTCCTCCATTTACCTAGCCAAGGTTTTTAATAAATTGTGTTTCATTCTATGAGTTTAGTGAAAATATGGCTTTAAAACTTGCTCTGTTCAAACTGAATTGCTGCCTATGGTTAAATCGCCAGTCCTACATCGGGATCAGCTGGCACAGATACTTGTGTCCTATAGAATACCATGCAAGATTGGGGCCTAAATCATGCTAACCGGCTTAAGTTTTTTCAAGATCTAGAGTTAAAATATTCAAAAGTGCTTAAGTGAGTTAGAAGCTCAAGTCCCATTGATTTTCAATTTTCCCAAGGCTGAACAAGCAGTACAAAATATAGGTAGGACTATTCTATAGGAAGCAACCCTTCATCAGCAGAGGGATGGGCAAGATCACCCAATAAGCATATTCTGCTTCCAATTTCTGTAACTTCATATGTCTAGTTCATCCTTAAAAGTGATTTCTTCTGTAAAGTAGTAATATGAGCAATTAGGACCTGACTTTCAGAAGGGCTGAATGCTTCCAACTTAGCACAGCACCACTGAAGATCGGGCCCGGGTTTTGAAAATCCTGGGGCAGTAGTTATAATTATAGTACTTACTAAAGGGCTTAATACAGGGGTCGGCAATGTTCGGCATGCGGCTCGCCAGGGTAAGCACCCTACCGGGCCGGGCCAGTTTTATTTACCTGCTGATGCGGCAAGTTCGGCCGATCGCGGCCCCCACTGGCCCCCCATATCCCATCTAAGCACTAAAGAAATCCGTGCACTCTAACCACTGAGCTATGGGCCAATGGGGGCGGCGAGAAGCCACGGCCAGCACATCGCTCGCCCGTGCTGCTTCTCGCCGCCCCCATTGGCCCGGGATGGCGAACCGCGGCCAGTGGGGGCCGCGATCGGCCGAACCTGCTGCGTCAGCAGGTAAATAAAACTGGCCCGGCCCGCCAGGGTGCTTACCCTGGCGAGCCGCTTGCCGAATGTTGCCGACCCCTGGCTTAATACTTAGTTGGATAACATGACCCTGAATCCTTAACAGGAAGCTGGAGTTGTCTGTATTTGGAGAGTGCGGGTTGGAGTACAGTGGATTGTGAGCAGCACGTATCAAGGTCATTGTCATTCCTTACATAAAATGAAATTCTATGACCATGACTTTGCAATTGGCTCCATGAGGGCCTGCCAGCGTGCATCTGATTGCTGGAGCTGGGCCTATGCGTGTACACTGCCCTGCACCGCATCTGGTTACTGAAGTCATTAAGTCATTCCCTGTGCAGTATGTAGTGCCCTTCATCACTTCAGCTTCTTTTCCATTATCTGTTCCTTTCCTGCAGCTGATCTGCTCTTTGCACAACCTCACCAGGCACATTGTGTATCGGGGCCTGTCATCTGCGGAAGAAATTCTCTCTCTTTTCCCAGAGAACTTCCACCAGAGTCTAAAAAACCTCCTGACCAAGATAATTTTGGAAAATGTGTAAGTGCTTGCCATTTGATTTTCATTTGGATGTAAAGCAAGAGGGTGTTAGACATTCCAAGTATTCACATGGCTGGCAGTCTGGAACACCTCAGCATTGTAAGGGTTAGTGATGTGAGCCTTTGCCACAGTCATTGAGCACTATGGGGCTGGGAGGGATGTAATGTAATAGAGTACTTTCTGCAATAGAATGGTAGATTATACCCTGGAATGCATGCTAAGGTTTTCCCCGGGAGTTTAGGAAGGGGTAAGGCAGTGTTTCTCAACAACTGGTACCTGAGATCTCCCTGACACAATTTAGGAAGGCAGCAAGCCTGTCCCTGGTATTCAGAAGATTGAGAAACATGGCAATAAGGGACAAGCCGTCCCTCTGTCGATGGTACTTATCTAGCCTCCATTACCATGGTATCTGAGTACCTCAATCTTTAATGTATTTATCCTCACAACACCCCTGAGAGCAAGTACTACCTTCCCTGTTTTACAGATGGGACTGAGACAGAGACCCACACCCAAAAAGGTACTTAGGTGCCTAAACCCTGGTTTCAGGCTTCACTGCGATCCACAAAACTCCCACCAAATCACGTAGGCACCTAAACTCACTTGGGTGTAAACTCACCCTAAATTTTCAGGATAACAGTTTACTCAGGGCTTGAGTTTGTGCCTCTGAGCACATGCACTGCTTCTTCCTTCTAGGCATCCAGATGCCCATATCCCATCTAAGCACTAGAGAAATCCGTGCACTCTAACCACTGAGCTACGGATTTTCTCAAGCTCGTAGTCATTGGGTTGGTGAGAGAGAGTGAGTGCATGTGTAGTTCTGGGTCAGAGACTCAGGTTCCAGTCCCCCTGCTCCAATCACTCTTATTTATACACAATGGAACAGCTTCAACAGGAGAGCCTGAGGGAGCCCTGTGTTAGAATATCCCAAAGCTCAGTGGTTAAAGCATTCTCCTGAGAGGTGGGAGACCTCTGTTAAAATCCTTTGTGTCCTTCAGGCAGGGGGTGGAATTGAACCTGGGTCTCCCACATACCCTAGGTGAGTGCTCTCACCAGAGTTAAGTTATAAGGTGGGTAATACCACCTTTCCCTCCTCTTGCAGCTGTTTTGTGTGGACAGAGGCAAGCACCTAACTCATTTTCACAAGAAATGACTTAGGCACTTAAGTCATATGACTCCAGCAGTTCCTGGTTGCAGATCACTAGCAAAGATAGGTGCCTCCCTGCACCTCATATATAGTGCCTATCTCTGTGAGAGGAGTGGGGCTTAGGCGGCTCCCCACATAATGCACTTGCTTTTGTGGATCTAGTTTTAAGGCATCTATCTTTTCCCCCATTCATTGTATGGGCCCCTAGGGAGCCTAGGCACCTAACTCAGGCTTTGCGGATTGCAGTGTTGTTCCTGTGATTTTTCTAGGCACCTAAAAGGTATTGCAACACCTAAGTCCCTTTGTGATCCGGGCCTAAGTGACTAGCCCAAGGAAGTGTGTGGTAGAGCAGGGAATTGAACCTCTGTCACTTAAATCCCAGACTAGTGCCTTCACCAATGACCCATCCTTACCACCTATCAGACTGTCTCACAGTTAAGGGAGAAAATGTAAAGATTAAAGCTATGCTGTGGAGTCTGAAGCTAAATATACAGGTCATCAGTAAATTGCACCAAGTTTCTGATGGCAAAGCAATTTTGTCTTGAATACCCCGGGCCAACCTTCCCCTTTGTTCTAGTTTCTTCACCCCACCAACTCTTCCAGTTGCCACAATAAAGTTGCCACCTGCTATAGGTAGTCTCATATCTCCACCCACTTTTTCGGACTGATCCTTCAGAAAGGAGCTACTCTGCTCACCATCCCTGCTCTGCACTGCTGCTGTAATCTCTTTTAAAGCCCTGATCATATTTTTTCTCTCTCTCTTCTCTTTCGCAGCTCCGTCTGGAGGAGTGAAGCACAATCAAGTCAGAGTAAGTAGCAGGTTGCATTTTAAGGCTATTAATATTTCCAAGAGCATTAGCGAGACCTTGAAATGTAAAACTGTGAGGTATACTACAATAGTGTTTGCCAAACTTCTTTGAAAACTGAGCCTCCCTTCAGAAAGCGAAAGCAATGTTGCCCCCACTCTGCAACCTTCCCATGGATTGTCAAGGGCTTGTATTGTAGCGTATACATCTTCAGTGCCATCCCAAACTGTCCTTGCTCTCCGAACCCCCCACCCTCACATGTTATAGAAAACACTAGCATAGATCTTTATAATACAAATCCTCTGCTTTCTCACATGATTTGGTGTTTAGTGAACAGTTAACAGTGCTAATATTTAAAGCATCATCACTGGCATCTGAATTAGCCCACTTTTAAGTGTCTGGACAGTTCACCCCTCAGAGACATTTTTTCAGGCTCTCTGCAAACTCAAGCAGATTTCTCTGCATTGATTACACTTGCTACACTGTTTTTTTAAAGCTTTTCTTTGAAACCCTAATTACTAAAGAGTTTTCTTTCACAAGAAAGCTGACACTTTAGAGAGAGTATGGGCCCTCCTTGCCCCTCCCAATGGGGTAGGGGCGGGGGGCAGCACACCAAACACTCTGGGAAAACACTGCAGTAAGAGAATCATTAGGGAAGGGGTTTTCAAACATCTTGATAAAGTACAAATCGTGGAGAGAGGTTGTTCCACAGTTGCATAGCATCACTGGCAATTACAGCAATTGCTTACACTAAATATTGTCCTGACCATACTTTTCCACATATTTTCACATTGCAATGTGATTTAGGAAATGAGATGAGCCAGTGCCATGTGCCCAGCCAGCTCTCCATGGCCGATCAGCAATGGCTCTGCTGACTGCTGGTGGCCCTCGGACCATGTTCAGGAACCCCTGCTTTAGGGCTTCTGGCCCTTATTTTAACCCAGTACTAACTGCTGAACATGGTGGAATATCCTGTTGGAAAGGGAGATTATTTTCTGGGAAATGTTGGATTATGCTATTGCTATTTATAAGGCATCTGCTGCACATTGTAGAGGGGCAGATACGATGATTGAAACAACAAACATTATGAATGGTCAATTGACATGCTCATAAAGATTAGGACAGTTTCCTGGACCTCCAAAGCTACCGGCAATGACTCCCTTGCCAATTAAAAAGACAAGACTAAACAGATGCATCTTGTGTTGTGTTGTGAATGCTTCCAAATACTGGACTTTAACTGGGAGTGGCTTCCAAAGGCAAGGGCTTGCCAACCAAGGCTGCCTTGCTCCCTGGGGTTCAGCTCTAGGGACAGATGGCAAGAGCAGGGTCCAAAATCAGTGCTTGAACTTGGCTCGCCCATTGCAGGTGAGTCCCCTGACCAATTGGCTGTTTTGGGGTCTCTCTCTGCTTTTCCTTGAAAGGTCTTGGTTTCCTCCATGTGGTGAATGGGAAATGATTTTTTTTTTTTTTAATTTATATTTTTGCGGAATGGGAAAACAGTTTCCTGCCCAGCTCTGCTTTGGAATGCAGCTTGTAGTTATTTTCCAAGGCTGTTCACGTATCGGTAGCTTTTCCAGTTTGGACACAAGGTGAGTCATGTGATCACCCTGCTGCCTTGGCAGACTTGCTGTAGTATTGATGCTTTTAAGCTTGCACAGCCTCTGACCTCTTAATAACCTTGAAAGACACAGCTAGGCTGTGGGCACTCCGTCAGATGAGACAATGTAACCCTTTGCTCTCCTAGGTGGAATACAGATATGCAAATAATTCAACTGTCAGCCAAGTTCAAAGAGCCTCATTCTCTTGAAGGGTTTATAGTGTTTCGGGCCTCTTAAGCACCTCCATCAGTATTGCATTGAATTGCTGTTGAATTCATTAGATCTAGTCCAATAGAAATAAGGTCAGGCTGAGATCCATTAGTCATCCATCAAGTAGAAGTGTCTCAGTGCTTTTAATGAATTGGTCAGGCACACAGAGGTGGGTGTTCCCCTGTACATACACTGGAGTTCCTTTGCTAGCAGGCATGGGAGTGGAAATCATGTACTTTACATTGCTTAGTTTTCAGATCATTCCTACATGATTTATCTTTGGCTGCAGCATGGAATGAGACACGCTGTAGGGCTCAAATCAGGGCACGCTCAAATGCTGGTTGTATGTTGCAGGCAGCAAGCCAGTTCAATAAGGCAAGAGGGATGCTGGGATGCCTTTGGAGAGGGGAGTCAGTGAACCTTATTGCTCCCTTCCCCCAATTGTTTGACACTCTGTCTAGGGTTATTTTGCATGCTACCACCCTTGCGTATGGTGCTGGGATAACCTTGTGTGCTGTTTCATTGCCATGGGAGGGGGTGTCCAGCTGCCTGCAGCTCATGTGTCGTGCAGAGCAGAGGGCTGATTGAGAACCAGGAGGCTTGAAATTATAAGCCTTTGGTTTGTTTCAGTGCAATTTGCCAGCATGGAAATGTGGATCTGGAACAGTTCACTGGCTCCCATAGCAAAGGCAGGATTACTGCATGTGGACAACCCCAAGTATTAATTTAACTAACATGTAACTTTCAATTCTGCAGTCTCCCTGCCTCGGCTGGTTGATATGGACTGGAGAGTGGACATCAAGACATCCTCGGACAGCATCGGCAGAATGGCAGTCCCCACCTGCCTGCTACAGTTGAAGGTAATGCTAAAATGGAGTCTAACCTTCCCTGGGTTATAGTGTCTAGGTGACTGACTCTCTTGCACCTGAACTCTCTGTGGCAGCACAGAGGAGTTCAGTGACAAGCTATTCATGCTGCTAGAGGGGCACAAACAGAAATAATGCAAGAGAGCAGTATACTTGGAGCCCCCATGTATGAGGTCTAGAGGGGAAACCGTGACAGACTCTTCGCAGTATGCGAGAGGGATCTTCTGTTACGAGGAGCCAGCTTGCTGGGCCCTACGACAACTTGAGTTCTCTGAAATATGGGGACAGCATTAGCCTAGCAAACCATAAGGTGCCATCTGGCCCTTCCTCCAAGACAGTTATTCACTCTTCAGCCCACCCCCTCTTTAGTAGATTATTCTGGAGGTAGTGTTTGGCTCGCAGTAGACTTTGAAGAGACCTCACTCAGCTGTTGATCAGCTGAGATGGGGTGGAAATAGCTAGCCTTACAAGTTTAAATCCCAGGAGGGTCTATTCAGCCCTTCATTCTTCAAGAGCCATTGAAGTGAGTTAGGATGGGTGGCCTCTTCTGGAGGAGATATTAGGCAGGGAGAGAAAAATCTGCTAGCTGTGTACTCTGTATTGACTCTAAGGAGCCCATTGATATTTCTAGTAAGAGTAGCAGATAGACACTTCTCATACTAGATGGGGTTTTGCCCGGGTATCCTTAGTCAGAACTTCCCCATTACTCATTGTTGTGCCAGATAGTTGCTTGCCTTCTCCAACAGAGGAAGCTGCATTTCATTGGTAATGTACACAGTTTGGGGAGCACACTGTGGTCCTTCAGGAGGGAAGATTGTGATGTAGGTCAGCGATTTTTAGTCCATCTCCAATCAATTCTGATTTTGAATGGAGGCATTGAGGGGGAGGGGGTTTGTAAATGTGGATGTTCATGTGAGTTCAAACCACATTTCTACTTCAGATTCAGGAAGATGCTGCATTGTGTGGGGATAACCCTGTGATCTCTGCAGTGACTGTGGAGCTGAATAAAGAAACCCTAGACACTATGTTAGATGGTCTGGGAAGGATCCGAGACCAACTCTCTGCAGTAGCAAACAAATGAATGCCTGGGATGTGAATTTCACCTGCCATTTGTACCTGGAAAGGAACTCTCCTGTATTACAAATAGAGCTCTGATATCTTACAGACTGGTATCTCTCTCTCTCTCTCTACCAAACAATATTTAAAAATGGTTTGATTTTTTTTGTTGGGGTGAGGGAGGTGATAACACGGCTTTCCAAAAGCAAACGCTTCAGTATGCATTTGCTCTGGTGCCAAAAGCATTTTACTAATGTTGTTGAACAAAAACTGGTCTCCCATTCAGAGAAGGATTTAAAGGCTCAGAGCCTGGCTTAATCACAAGGGTTGTAATGGGAAATAGCAGCAGCCAGTGGAGCAAACGCTGTTTCCCTGCCCTGAGATTAGGGACGAAAAGATTGAGGATAGCTGATGGGCTGGCTTCCAGCGTTACCAGACAACAAGAGTGCTTCTCTCTTCAAGGTGTGTGTACTGAGGTGCATGCTGTATGTCTCTCTCTCTCCCCCTCTCAATGAGGCACAGCTAGGCTACAGATCGTTATTATAGGATAATGTTTTGAAATAGGGCAATTATGTTGCGGTGCATTCCCTTCTGATCGACTCCATATTACTATTTGCAAAATGACTAGTCTGAGCACCTCACTGTAACTGGGTTGGAACATCTTTAGTAGCAAGTAATTTTCTCCTTCGGGCTGAAAAGAAAGGGGGGTGGGGTTTGCTCTCTCATGTTGAGTTTAATAGACTTAGGCTTTGTCTTCCCTGCAGAACAAAAAAAGGTGCGAAGAGAGATTTAGATGGTAAAGAATCAGTAGCAACTGTGTGTACCACAGCTGGTACCTGTACCCCCAAAAGGCCAAGTTACATCTTCATGTAAAATAAATCTTTTTAATAAAAGAAAAAATAAACCCGTTACTTGATTGACTTCAGGTTTATTCTGAATACATTCGTTTCTTTCCAGACACGTTCCCTCTGTCTTGCTGTGACACCTGCTCTGTGTATTGGTTGGGTGGCAGGTTCAGGATTGTTCCCCTCTTTGGCTCTTACTCAGACAGAGCTGATCCTTTAGCTGTCTCTTTCCTCCTTTTGGAGTGACGTTCCAGATCAAATGAGTCTCATCTTTCCTGCCCTCTCCCATCTCATGGATGTTATTAGAGATGGGCCTGAGGCAAAATCTCATTCAAACTCCCTCACGCTGTTTTGTGGGGAAAGAGAACAGTTAAGACCCAAGATCTAGATCCACGCTTCATGTAGGCTCCTCGTTCTATGATGTGCCCAATAGAAACCCCTGGATCTGAGCACCACTGAACTCTACAGCTCAGGCCTGTCTTTAGTTGATGACAGTTTGCACTTTCTTAGCATGTAGAAAAGGGTCTCAGTCCTTAGAAGCACTAATTAATTCAGGGAAATAATATACAGGTGGCTTAACTAAGGCATAGAATAGTAAAGTGGTTTGCCTAAGGTCTTAATGAATCATTGGCAGCGCAGGAACTAGAACCTGCAAGTCCTGGCTCAGAAGCCTCTTTTCCAACCCCTTGATCACACTGCCTTTAGTGGTATAAGCTCCCTGAGAATAGATTTTTGGGTTCCTGATGAGGACACTTAAACATGTTACTTCATGTTACTGAATTAGTGTGGGGCCTGTATTATAAGAGGGAGACTCACTGATTTTTCAGTCCTCTCGTTTGAGGACAATAGCTCCTTCAGAAGAGAACTTATTCAAATGAAAGCACCCTCACTTCCAAGAGAGCCAGATTGTGCTCTGCATGGTGACTGGTTCTGAACACTACACCAGCAACTGACTGTTCAGCCTCCAGCTCGTCTACAAGTGACACTGCCTTCAACCGGAGCACCTTTGCTGGCATTAGAAACTTTAATTACATGGTATAGTAATTACACTAACCTCTGCACATTTTTCTTCTTTCTGGGCAGCTTTTGCGTAGGTGGTTGGCTGATTTATTTTTATATAGAAGGTTAATACTAGCACCACTTGGGCCTTGCTTATTGAATAGCTGTCACATCCTAGATGTAACTTGATTAAGGTTATATAATTTAACCTTCTATAGGTTTTCTGCTTTCCAATAAGCACATCAGAGATGTCACCGTGCTAGCAAGCTCTGTACAAGTACAGGCAATACTATACGTCCCCTTAATGCTGTATCCTAAAATGTTCTACAGCATTATCTACTAGCATTAATATGGTGATGATAGCACTGATTCAGGTATTGCCAATCACTTTACAAATACTAAAGAATTAAGCCTCACAAACACATCTCAGAGGCAGGTGCATGGGGAGTTATTGTCCCAGTTGTACTATGAGTAAATTGAGCACAGTTGCCAACTTTCACGTGGTAAATAAGCACCCCGACTTTCACAATAAGCCAAAAATCAAGCTAATCCCATTTCAAAACAAGCCCATCCCTAAGAACCCCAACACTCTATGGGACTAGATCCCCCCGGCGTGCAGTCTGGGACTGTGGTGGGCCTGCTGTGCACCCTTGACTCTCTCCCCCCACCCCCCTGTCCCTGCTTGCCAGGAGCCGATCAAAAAAAAGAAGCAACAAGTCACAAGCCAATCAAGCAACAAGCCAAAAACTAACCAGCAAGCAACTCACAAGCCAATTAAGCCAAAAACAAGCCCAATTTCTGCATTTTTTTCACGGGTTTGCCATGTCTGAAATTGAGCCATAAGGAATGTTGCCCAAGGCCACACAAGGAGTCAATGAGAGAGCTGGTAATGAAGCCCAGCATGTCTGAGGGCCCATGCACTACGCATTAGACCATACTTCCTCCCCAACAGCAGAAACAAATTAAAAACTAGAGACAAGGAACTGAGATTTTTCCAATATGATTTGAAAGACAATGGGTGGTGCTGGATGCTCGGCCCTTGAACATCAGGGCACTTATTTAAGTGCTGACTTGGGAGCCTAACTGTCTGCATCCATTTTTTTAAAATCATGGCTTGAATATTTATCAATAAATAATACACTAGTAAAATGAATTAGTCCATTCATAAATAATCACTATGCCGGCTGAGCAACTGTGGATTTCCTGATTTTCCATGTGTTCTAAAGAGGTGCACCCGTGCACTTGCTAGTTACCACGTCCAGTCATTGCCACTTTAAATGTAGGGGAAGCCTGCTTTGGTCTGTGGTTACAGCAGCATCTCCTCGTAACTCTTCATTTCGTGGGCTGACAAAGTACACATATATCCACTGACATTTCTGAAGCTGCTGCTGAAATACATTAATGATGCACCTGTGCATAATAAGAATACTGAGTTTTACACCCATTGATATGCTGTGCCCAGGAGATATCTAGGTAAGGATGCTAACCAACATTTGATGGATATGCGCACAGACAGGGTCTGCAGCTTGCCCAAGTTTACAGAGCATAGCAGTGCCAGAGCTAGCACCAGAATACAGCAGACTTTAATGTCTGGTTTTGTCCTCAGACCATACCTCTCTCATGACTATGCTAACAGGAGCAGGGTCAGATTAATACATAGGCAAGGAAGGCATGTGCCTACACCCAAATTTGGGATGCGGGGGAGGGGCAACCTGAATGGTGCTCTGACTCTGGGCACCAGCAATGCCAAACACTCAAATTTGGCCCAGCAGCCATGAAGGAGGAGCTGCCGGGTCAAATTTAAGTGAACAATGGGGCAGTCAGCACCTAAGTTCCCTCTAAAGGCCACACAGCAGCCTATTAAGCACCTTGCAGGCGCTCAGGGCTGCAGTGGGGAGAGATGCCTCCCCCCAGCCCTGGAGCTGCTGTGGCTGGGAGAAGCACCTCTCCCCTCCAGCCCAGGTGCTGCTGTGGAGAGAGAGAGAGCTTGGGGGAGTCCTCTCTCCCCACTGTAGCTCCGGGGTAGCCTGCATCCCAAACCCCTCAGCTCTGGCCCCATCCCAGAGCCTGCACCCAGAGCCTTCACCCTCCACCCTCCAACCCTCTGTCCCAACCCTAAGTCCCTTCCCACACTCCGAACCCGTCAGCCCCACCCCCGCCACATGAATTTTGTTATGTGCACTAATATAGAAGTGATGTGTCACACATCACCTCCTCTTCATATTAGTGCACATAACAAAATTCATTCTGCATGTGCGTGGGAAAAATTAGCAGGAACACTGGTCAGTACTGCTCCTCCTCGCTGCTGCCGTGGGGCTGGATCCTGCACCAGGGTTTCCCCTTCCAGCAAACCATGTCCCCTTTGCTCCTGCACACCAGACTCGCTCAGTGACAGCCTCAAGAACTGCTACATGTACAGAGAGCTGCAGTGAGTGCCCATATGGGGCAGCCAGCTGGGAAGGGAGTGACCAGAAGCCCTGGGTAGGGCAGACGCAAGGGGGTCAATAAGGCAGTGTCTGTGCATCAGGAGCTAGTCACTGACCTGGGTAGGAGAGGAGTAACTAAGCAACATCTGTGCAGCAGGAGCCAGACATGCTTGGGTTAATAGAGCACTAGCACAGCTGTGCCGGCAAGGACAGGGTTAATATACCTGCATCCATACTGCTTGGGAGCAGCTAGCTTAGCTGGCCAGTAGAGGGACCCAGAAGTGTATGTTTGCCAACGGCCCAGTGATGGGTTAAACCAGCCCTGAACAGGAGTGAGGGAATGAATGGTAGGAATGAATGAATACATGTTTGTGCCAACTGTCCAGGTAGCTTGTTTGCAGTGACCTGAATAAGAGCTCTGTGTAGCTTGAAAATGTGTCTCTTTAACCAACAGAAGTTGGTTCACTAAAAGAGATTACCTCACTCCCCTTGTCTCTCAGGGAGCTTGCATGTTTTCCCCAGAAGATGGCGAACTTGGCCTTCTAATTTGATCCATCATCCCAGTATATCTGTAGAAAGGCACAGTCTGGGGCTGGTGCTATGAGAGGCTGGGATGAATCAGGTTCCTGCCACAGCCTAAACAGAGCCACTTACTTTGGCAGAAGAAGAGGGGTGAAGGGGAGATTATTCACTGGTTCGCAAAAGGCCTGTCATGTGTGAGCACATTTGTGGGCCGCGGCTTTGAGCGGATTCCAGGGGAGGCTGGCAGAATGGGAGGGAGCCGATGCCTGTCAGTAGAACACTTCGCCTGTCATTTGCCTTTTTAATGGAAAAGGATTCATGCCAAGTGTGAATCCTTCCTTCTGTGTTTGACGCAGATCCGCCCGGGACAGCTTTGGCACCCCAAGAGACAGTAACAGTGTTATACACTGAAAATTGGAAATCTTTTTAAATGAGTGAGTTTCAAACAATGCAAATTCCTGATATAGCCCCTTTAAATAACAGCATGAACAGACATTTACAAAAGGTCTGTACAATAATATTCTAAGGGGTTTTCTGCTCTTCTGCAATATTACAAAGATCTTTTAAACCAACTCAAGAGAAACATGCTTGAGCGCACCTCTCCTCCCACTCCACTTCCTCTCTGGGCACATTTCCACCTGCTTGCTGCCTTTTCAGCTTCAGCGTTGCTGCTGCTATTGGTGCAGGGCCTGGGACACAGAGTGCATGAGATCCTCCCTAGAGCAGTGCAGGAAGGAAGGCATCTCGCTAGCACGGGGGACAGGAAGCACAACTGCGCATCAGCATAACAGTGGAACAGACATGACACAAAGTGCTGCCAAACACACAAAGTAAACAAACTGAATAGCATTCAATACATTTCCACCCTATCCTTATCTCTTCCAGTTACTGTCTCGGAGGTATTATTTGTAACAAAAGTATCACTTTTTCAGACAGAAATGCAATTTTTCAAGTTGACAGCGTCCCTTTATGCAGATAAGATGGCGAAGGTTCAGTGCCAACGAGCGGTAGACTTATAATAGCATCCATTAGTGCTGTTAGCAAGAGTCTGCCAGGGCTTCTGTTTGTAATTTAGCAATGCAATATCTCAGCAGTGCAAAATAAAATGCAGGATGAAACTTTGCATATAAGATCTGGGCCTCGGAGTGAGCTTTTTTGAAAGAAATAATAAATCCCAATGGTGCTTTGAGACTTTGGGCCATGTCATAAATTATTGGTACGAACATGGAAACCTAAAGGATAAGGCTGGTGGTACATCACTGCCTGCCACCTGCACTGACAGCAAATTGACCTAGTCTGAAATACCCACCTCATCCTAATGAATTATCCTCACTCATTGCTCCAGAAAAGAGTGACCGCAGTTCCTTGCCAATAAACTTAGAGGAAAATTCCTTCATCTGCTCTAAACTTAACCCTATGCACGTCAGTAAGGCTTGCTAAGCAAGCAGCTAGATGTCAGTCCTGCAATGTGCTCCACGTGGGAACAGGGTTCTGCCTGCACGGAGCTGATGACAGGGTCAGGGTCCTAGGAAGTTAGTGCCTTTTCCCCAGGAATATTCCTGCATCATTTTGGATGCCCTTCTTTACCTAGTAGGGAGATAGCTCTTAATTATTTTGGCCCCAGCAGCAATAATGGCAGCTGTTACTTTGTGGACTGCTAATCCAGGCAGGTGGAGGTGCAGGGAGAATCATGAAAGTCTGACCTAGATATTACCAGGAGGAAAATATGCTTTATTAAAACACGGATGTGGTAACAGATAAATAATCAGAGGGTCACACTGAAATCTAAGAAAGCCAGGAATGTTAATCTCAGTAATGTATTTTAAATCAGCCCATATTTCCTCATTTTTACTTTTACTGTGAGGGAGAAGTGTGGAGAATGTACGTCCTGTTTCTCAGGATGTTTTTCTTTTCCAGGGGACAGATGGTAAACATCAAACGCCAATAACACTCCTATGTAAGACAGCACCATTGTGAACATTCCTATTTACAGTTTCTACCCATTGCTTTCCCGTCACCCCATTTTTCAATTTGGTGTTATTTGCCAGATGAGAAATTCTGGCTGATAGTAACAAAATAAAGGAGGTACCCACAAAACTGCACTGGTCTGGGTGTGGTACTGTAGCTCCTAATACAGCACAGACTCTTTCAGGAGACTGGAAGTTGCACGTGTTTCTGCCTTTTTTCTTTGCCCCTCTCCTCAGTCAAATATTGAACTGACACTGAAAAAGCTTTACTCCTTAAAATAAAAACCTAAGCAAAAGCTGTGGCTGACCTAAGATGCACCATTCTAATCATGCTGCTCCTCTACTGTGTTTCTGCACTGTCTCTCTCTGCACTGTAAGTTCTCTGGGGCAAAGACCCTGTCTTTGTATCTGTCTGTAAAATGCCAAAGCACCCTGTTGATGCTATACTCAAAATAACATTGTCCTTTGCCTCCTGTTTGTAATGTGAAGTAGGGATAGCTTAGTTATCGCAGGATGAGGTTTCGGCTAACTAGACAATTTACATCTGCAGGTTTCCTGTCGGAGCAGTGCCCACTCAGTCCCTCATCCATCCTTAGATTAACATTAAGTGAATGTGCATGTGTGATGACACCTTGTAAAGAAAGCCTGATTGTCAAAGGTGCTGAGCAACCACAGCTTCCACCGACTTTGGCTGGAATGTCAGATGCTCACCACATCTCAAAAATCAGCCTCAAAGTCCTATCTGCTTCCCAGATCCCAAGGCACTTTTTGTAAGAGCAGCAGTATGCCCTGGCATCTTTGGCTAATATTTCTCCTTTCCCCACTGCTGTCTATCATACTGTACCCTGACTGCCATCCAGAGGTTGTGAAGGTTTCCTGTCTGTTGCTTGAAGGGTTTAAGAATGATCCCTTTATGTCAAGAAATTTATATTAAGGTAACAATCATACCAATATCACCTTCTCTCTGTATAAGCAATCACAGGAGCTATGAAGTTTGCCATTGATTGAAAATGAACTGGACTTTCAGGTAATGAATTCAATTCATTGATAGTTCTCAGCAGAGGGGAAAAGATTTGGAAGCAATCACTTCAAGTTAAATATCTTGGTCACAGATGGTAGCTATTCTTAACATAAAATTGAACACACATGCAGCTAACTCTATTAATGGGAATTCTGGGGAGGCAGCATCATCTAGTGATTAGTGGTGGGACAGTGAGTCAAGATTCCTGAGTTTTATCCTCAGCTTTGCCATCCAGTCACTTAACCTCTCTGTGCTCAGTTTACCTTTCTGTACAATGGGTGTAATACTGAGACTTACCTACCTCATAGGGGAGCAGGGACAATTAAGTGATTCATGTTAGTCAGTCCTCTTGAGGTCTTTAGGCAAAGGTGCTGATAAGAGTACAAGGTATTGTTATTTAGCTGAGAAAAAGCATTAGCACTGTAAGATCCTATGTTAGTGCCCTCCCATTTACTTATCTGACAACCTGAAATTATCTTTGCCAGCTACCAAGAAAATGGCTGTTTGCAGAATGTATCAATGTTTGCTGTGCCTTAGGGCCAGATTTTTATTTTATTTTATTTTATTTCACTGGGAGTTAGGTGTTTAAATACCTTTAAAAATCTGGCCCTTAGAGCACAGCACTAGACAGCTTTCAAAACATAACAAGTCTTGACCCAGACTAAAATCTAAAACTTTATTATAATCCTCTTCAAAGGAAGTGTGTGTTCTGTTGGTATGTGAAGCTTAGAGCATGGCCTCCTTCTCCCTGGCCCACTTTAAAAGTTTGCCTTTATGGCTCACTCCTTTGAAAACTGAGCCCTTTACAAAAAAATGTGTTTGTTGTGAACACAGGCCACAATGAAAGAGCAGCTCATGTCTTTAACATCTCTTAAGAGCCCCCTGCTGTCCTGTCTCAGTCTGAAATATGCCAGGTGAAACCCTGCTTGCTTTCATCAGAGGAAGGTCCCAGGACTTGGCTCCCCACTGAGGTGGCCCAAAGCTCTTAAAACTTGCCTCTCAGTTTGTAGATTTGGCCAGTGGGGAGCTGAATTCAAGGGGTGTAGAGGAGATTTCAGGTACATCAATGTCCCCTATTCCTATGCATCTCTCTATCCAAGCCAACTGTGCATGTCTGTGCAAGTCTGTGCACGGCTGGAAGGAATTTTTGGCACCTCTGAATTAATTGACCCTAGAGATGGATGTGAACCCTACCGATGTGAAGCTTTTTTTGTTTTCACAGCTGGGTCCCTGTTCACTGGGTTGTTTTATATTCTGCGAGGCTGTCAAGCCCCTACATGTTTACTGTAGGACTGTATGCAATATGGGCAGTGTGGCCTCTTTATAGGGGATATTGTTCAATTAAGGGTCTTCTCCTGTGCTGTTTGAGCATGGGGCTTCAGCGGAGTTTGCAAACATAAGCATTGTCTATGCCCATGTATGGAGTGATGCTTAGCTCAGACCTGTATGAATATGAAAAGGGGAAGAAGCAGAAACGTGAGAGTGGGGAAGAAACCCGATTAGGTTATGAACAGACGAGTCTCAGCCATCAGGGATGAAAAAGGCCTAATAAGAAATCTCTGCCCGTTAGCTGGGCTGCTCCAGGGAAGTCACCATAGCCGTTCAGTACCTTAGCACCTGTCTCCACTCCTACGTGTACCCTGTTGGGGCACCCTGTTATAACACAGCGGTGTAGCTTTGTTCCTGTTGTAATGTGTAAATGATATTGCTCTAAGATGGGGCTGGCCCATGGGGAGGATAAGGGATCTACTACTGTCACGGTGTTGCCAGCACAGAGTGCCCGAGGCAAAGCAACAGCGGGTCCGTTGCCCGGTGTGCTTCGCGTCAATAAACACACCAGGTGGAGAAGCAAACAAAGTTTATTTGGGATCCCAAAGCGGTGCAAGGAGACAGGCACGTCTCAGATCAAGCACGTTAACAGGAACAGTTTTTCTTCTTTTATACGTTTTGCAGTTAAGCCTCACCCCCCCCCTTCCCCTCTAGCCCTCCCTTTCTCCCCCCCCTTCCTCCCTCTACCCCTCCCATCCCTGGTAATAGTTAAGTCATTCTTGGCAGCTATAAGCCTAGCTTGTTAGTAACTTCTTTAAACTGTTATCTTGTCCTTTTTCTCTTCAGCCAGAAACATGCAGGCCTCATTATTACTGCTTGAGCAGGGGGTTGCACACAGATAACTGGTTGCTTACATATTCCAATTGCACCTGGCTTTTGAGGTTGATTAGAGTTTAAACATGGAAGGATAGAGTTTGGTTCACTTAGGCCTAGTGCAGGAAGCTTCATTGACATTTAGTGGCCTTCCACCCTCCCGAGTTACCTAGGGTGAGGCCTAGTGACGTCAACAACGGGATCTTTCATGATCATAAAATGGCACCTCCAATAGCACTAATAATAATAATAAATCATCATAATACTTTGCTCTTATATAGCACGTTCCAGCAGGAGATCTCCAAGTGCTCTACAAAGCAGATGGTTCTTTTTACAGTTCTCAACATTACGGGCAGTGGTTGAATAAGCGTGTCTACTTTAAAAAACCCAAAACATCTTCCACAGCTTGATTGTTTGTTTGTTTGTTTGGGGTTTTTTGGTCTCAGAAGCTCTGTTTCAGCCTTGTTAGCACATTTTCTGCCAGTTTGAAGAAAGCTTTGAAGGGCAAGCCTGCCACTGGAGCCCAGTGCTGCAGCTCTTTGATGTTAATCCTAGCTTTGTGTGTCTACATGACATTACTGCAGACAGTGTGGTATTCCAGTCACCTGGCAGGAGCAGTTATTAGGGAGTGACAGCATCAATAATGCTCTGATTACTGCAGCTTTTCTTCCTGTTCGTCACTAGGAGCATTAGAAGAAGAGCAAGGGAGAGGAGCTCTTGTTATGCTCTTCGCTATAAAGGAATGAGATTTAAAATATCAGCCAGCAGGCCTCAGTGACAGCAGATGGCAGACTTTGGGGCTGGGGGCTGCATAGACAGGAGTTTGTAGTCCTGTTTTAGCAAGAGTTATTTGATTGCAAAGTAACCTGCATTAAATAATCCTGCTGTAAATGCGAGTCTAGACAGTCCACAAATGATTATTCCAGGGCACAAATGTTTGTAGTTTACCAGAGGAACCAGCTTGAATTAAAACAGGACCACAAATTCTAGTTCAGTGAAATCCTGGGAGGGTAGACTTCCCTCCACTGAGTTCTGCAAGGGCTGGTGACTCCGCTCTTATTGCCTAGCATGGATTAGACAGTGGTTAGGTAAAGATCAGTTCAGGGATGAGGTTTCAAGGATAGACAGTGCTTTAAATTGCCAATAGTCAGTCAATATTTGAAATTTAGCAAGAACACAGGAAGTGAACAGTAAGACCTCCAAATAAGAGAATAAACTGCCACGCAAGGGCTTTGCACTCTAGCTAATAGCTGGCAACTACATTGTGCTTATCCTGATGGAATCAGGAGCAATGAGCTTTAATCCTGTTACATTATCAACACTGTAAAATTCCTGGTCTAAACGTTCCCAGTAGATCAAATGTCCTTGAAAACTGATTGTTCCTTTAATTCCCAACACTCCTACTTAAAAGTATAGTCCTAACCATTACAAAACCAGTGGCCACAGCATCTGTCATCCACTTCTGGGATGTCTCTTCTACTTGATATGCTACATCATAAGCAACCATATTGGCTACAAAAGTGCTTCTAGATAGTGTTACTCTGTAGAGCTGGATGGATTCCCTATGACTGCTTATCCTGGTACTCAGGTAGACAAATAACTGAAGAAAAAGATGGGGAAACACTTCATAATTTTTCAGAAGAATGTAAGATCAATGAGCTGGCCTCCTGTGGTAAGTCAGGAGTAGAGAGCTAACCTTGCTCTCCTAGTTTAATTTGTTTCAACAGAGAAATCTTGATATGCCTCAGTCTGATCCCAACATGTGGCTTTATTTTTGAATGAAGCTTAAAAGGGTGGTTTCATTTTTTTGTTTTAGGCTCAAGTAATTCTCACTTTTCAGTCCAACTATCTGTTCCAACCATCTGCCAGATATTACTTATTATTTGTACTGCAGTAGCACCTAGCAGCCCCAGTCCTGGACCAGCGTTAGGTATTTCTAGGGCACCATAGTATCTGAGCACCAAGATGACAAAGGACTAGAGAAGAAAATATGGTGACAGAGCATTAATTTGATATAATAATAAAATAATAATAATAAACAAAACCACTTGAAATTCTGTCTGGAGTAATGAGCAGTGACCCTCAAAGTTCCAGAGAAGAATCCTGGTTCTTGAAATTTCACAAGAACTGGATCCTTGTTAGATACGTAGTACTGCCAGGTTCGGGCCAGATTGGAAATCCTGTGACAATAGGTGCTGCATTAAGGCCCAGCCTGTGCCCCCTCCAGACCTTCCACTCCACTCATCTATAGTACGTTAGCATGAGCTCTGTTTAAGCGCATTTTTATAGAAAGGGGTTCACTAGGCCCACACAAGCCCCCAGATCTGAGCACACATCACACCTTGTGGGTGAGCCAAACCCAAATCCAGAACTGATTTTTGCAGTCGGCCTCTATTCCTGTAACTGGCTGAACAAAAACCTGGATCTGAACTTTGAAATGTTCAAAACCTAGATCTGGAGTCTAATTTTGCAGCGTGAGCCCTCAAACCTCTCTAGTTCTAACACAGTCCCCCTGGCCAGCAAAAAAACAAGTTCTTAGATTCACTGATTCATCCACTCCACTCTCATGCCAACATTCCCTCTTGCAGGGTCCCCTCCTCTGAAGAGTTGGAATTTTCTGCTACGTCACAAATTTTGCTTTAGTCTCTTGGACATGCAGCAGTCTAGAACTGTATCTGGTTCAGCTCTGAGCAGGGTTCATAACCCCAGAGAGCAGTTCGCCATGGCTCTAGTCTTTGGCCGCCATGTCCACAATGCTATTAGAAGTAGCCAAGGCAAATAGAATGTGATGGCTCCAGCATTTAGCGCAACTGGCAGCGATTACTGGGAGCACCAAAAAAAAAAAAAGCCAAACGTTATTAAAAATAACAAAGCTTCTGGTTTCAACATTGAGGGATCTTTTCCTTAATACTCATGAGCAGCATGAGACCTAAAATCAGTTTTGACAAAATCTCATTGGCTTGACCGCCTTCCTTATCTGCTGCCTAGCCAAACCACCATGCCGTTCCCGTTGCTTAGGAAACGTAGCGGGGAGGTTGGGGGAGAGAGAAGGTCTAATATATGGAGAGAAAAGAGCAGTAGCATTTCATATAACTTCTGCTGACAGTGACAGCATCAAACCTGAAGGGGATTTGGGGCCTAGATGTAATTTATCCACAGAATGATTAGCAGCTTAAATAGATACATATAAAACTAATGTATTTGGAGATTTTTTTTCTTTACTTCTTTAAAGTCAGTCTGAGTGCTGGATACACAGCCATGCAGTCTGCAGTCCTGTCTGAGCAGAACACATGTAACACATGCAGCGGCAATGCAAGTGTAAGAAACCCAGACTATACAGACACCATGGTCATCAGGAGGTTTTGGTGCCTAGGATTTAGAGCACTGTATGCACAATCCCCCATCACCTGCACTAAAGGAGCAACTTCTAAGAGGGTATTGGATATAAATGCGTATAGTACAAGGAGCAAGAAGTCATGCTGAGGATCCTGGGTTGAATCCTTGCTGATGACAAGTGATGTCTATATATGGTCAGGAATTCAATACAAAACAGCACCCCACATGAGACCTCAAAGGCCCAGAATGAGCATATAAGACACCAGGTGAATGTGTGTTTTCATGTCTCCCTCTAGTGACTGACCCAGACTGAGGATAAGAACCTGCTACTCTTTCGTTCAGCCGGCAGCCATGGGCTTGTGGTTTGGAGCTGAAGGCCCTGAGCGTGATCCACTGCCAATGACAGCAGTGTCTTTAAGGAAGCAGGCACATTGTGTCACACAAGCTTCCCACACAGCACCGTCACCCTGCAACGTGCCTCAACCTTGAGCTGGCAGGGCCATCACTTCTTTTGGGTCTGAGGGCAGTTCAGCAGACATGGCTCATTCAATGCTTGACCTCTTCCCTGAAGCTTGTTTTGTTTCGTTCCATTTGTTTTTCATAGATACCTGGCCATTAGAAACTGGACTGAGAGCCATCAATTTATTTCACATAAGAAACATCAAGTGGGTACATTTGATCGCTACACATAACAAAGCTGGATTCAAATCAGTAACCTAGACAATCTTAGCCCAGAATCCCATGAGCCACCCACTGTCTCCTAATGAGCTGAGATTCTGACACAGAGACCCCAGCTACAGCCATAAGTCTTTTATATGTGGTGTAGTCAGATAATCCAACTAATTCCTAGATTTGGAGCTAGGTATTTGCATGTGCCTTAGCCATAGAGGCATCAGTTGCTATTAAAATACAGTCTGGGGTCCAGTCCAATTTTTTGTCCAAGGGGAGTAAGTATACTCAAGAGGGGATGATTGTGGAGCTGGACAGAACTGGGAGTCCAAACACAATATAGCCTTTTAGTTTAAAAAAAAAAAAAAGCTGAACAATTTTTCCTCTGCTCCCAATTTCACTATTTTAACTTGTTGATTTGTACCTGTTTGGTAAAGAAGGAGTTAAATAAGAAAGTGAGCCTTTGTCATCCTCTCCTGAAAATGATGGAAATGTTGAATGACCTCTTTGGTCTAACACATTCATTCAAACCAGAGGCTGCTTCCACATTAGCAGCAATAAATTCAAAGCAGATGGGAAAATTGTGCTTCTCCCTCTGATCCAGCTTTCAAAGTCTTTTGATTTCAGAATCTTTCACCTGCTCTTCGGCTTTCCTTGCCTGTCACAGTCCACGGCAAGATTGATAGGGCTCCGGACAAGGGGATGCCAGAACTTTCTGCAAATTCAGATACCTTCTCTCCCACTGGATTGCCCCATATCTGCCTATGTTAACCACAGATTCTCTCTCTGCCTTTGATGTAGAGAGACTTTGATATTTTCCGCCTTTTCCATCATTTTCGTACAATACTTTGCAAAAGGTCAATGGCTAAATCTTACCATGTCTGCATAGCCTTCCTTTTATGCAGACACTTGTGTATGTCAGAGACCAGGTGAGAAAATGCCCAGACCTGGTGGTAAGTTCATCTGGGGAGACTTCTTCACAGTTTCTCCTGGACTGCAAAGTTGAAGGCATCAACTTAAGTAAAGTTTAGGGAGAATATCAGAATAATTTCCAAACACTTAGGAGGTCTGTTCAACCACAAAAGAAATGCTCAAGGGGACTACTGGAAGCCGCCATTGGTTGGGTCAGTCACACTAGACTTGACAGCAAAAGTAGTGCAAGGAGAACAATTCTGCATTAGCCCAGGGAGGAAGGACTGAACGTGTGTTCTTTCCATCTATATTCTATGAAACAGAATGGTTTAAATGCCTTTATTTAGGGATGCTGTGTCCACTCTGATACTACAGCTAAAAGCACCACTTACAAGAGTTGATATTTAGGGCACTGTTTCTACTCTTTTTTTTTTCCTAGTGTCTCCAAAGCCATATTAGGGTCTATCTGGCCAAGATCCATCATTGTATTATCTGAGCATCACACAATCTTATATCCTGACAACACCCCCATGAGGTAGGGAAGTATTATCTCCAGTTTAAAGAGCGGGAGATTAAGGCACAGCAATGAAATGATTTTGCCCAAGGTCACACAGGCATTCTGTGGCAGGGCTGGGAACTGAAATATTGCTCAAGTCCCAGTCTAGTGCCTTAACTTCTTTTCCTCAAGGCTCAATCTATCTTCCCCTCTCTCTGTCCTCCTTTAAAAAAGGCATTTTAAAATGCTATCTATGTTCATTCTTTTCACTCCTCTCTCCACCTGTTGTCTCAATTACTATCACTAATAAGGCCAAATTCATCCCAGCACCTGCACAGGGACAGAGAAACTTCAGAGACCCCAGTGCCATCTTTGATGCAGACTAAGGTTGCCTCTCAGGAGTTCCTATGGGGCTTTGCACTGGTACAGAAAAGCCAGGGGTCAGGTCTGCCTGCCCACATCCCCTTCCATTCTCTTCCTCGTCTAACCCGCCCACACTCCATTTCCAGCCCAGCCTTTCCCAATGCCTCCTGTGCCCATGGCCGTTGCAGAGGCAGTGCATGGGCCCCCTGAGCTGGGAATATGCCCCAGAGACCAGCCTTACATTTACCCTACGATCCTTTGATGCAGCCAATAAAAGCCAGTTTCTCTCTCATGCAGCCAATAAAAGCCAGTTTCTCTCTCATTTCACACACATGGAGAAATCTCTTCTTTAGGGTTACTCCTGAAAAGCAGCTATTTCCATGGCCTGTGGCCTCTTTCTACTCTGATAAGCCCCACAGACGAGCAACTCTCCTGTCCCCTGGCCTCGGTGACACCCTGAGCCCTGAACATGCGCTGAAGGAAGTGCAATTGGCGATGCACATCAGCTAGCTCCCGTCATTGCGAAGGTCAGTGCCATCAGTTAAACTAATAAGGTGCCAAAAGTACTCCTGTTCTTTTTACGGATACAGACTAACACGGCTGCTACTCTGAAACCAGAAACACTATAATTTAAAAAACAAACTTTCACCCCAGAAGAGCAAACCCACAGATTCCCTTGGATTATTGATGGCAGATCCAAACATGCCCTTCACCCAATTCCTTTTATCCCTACTTGTCACCCCTCAATCTTCTCCTCTGCTCCCCTCAGGGCTTTTGTCTCCTCCTTAATGCTCTGGTCCCAGTCACACGGCCCTCTCCAGGCCCATTCTCCCTCTCATAAGAACATAAGAACGGCTGTACCGGGTCAGACCAAAGGTCCATCTAGCCCAGTATCTTGTCTACCGACAGTGGACAATGCCAGGTGCCCCAGAGGGAGTGGACCTAACAGGCAATGATCAAGTGATTGCTCTCCTGCCATCCATCTCCATTCTCTGACAGACAGAGGCTAGGGACACCATTCCTTACCCATCCTGGCTAATAGCCATTAATGGACTTAACCACCATGAATTTATCCAGTTCTCTCAGTCCTTACCTTCTCTCCATGCCTCCTGTCTCCAGTGCCCCCCTCGTGGAACAACAAGCCAGGCGTCTCCTCCATTCTGCAATCCTGCAGGATGCCTACACTCCTTCAGAGAGCAATAAAGAAGAAAGCCAAGCAGGCTAGACAAGCACTAGTTCTTTGAAATTGGCTTGTCTAGCCTGTTCCCTTTTCTATGGCCCTGGAGGACCACAGAAGCCCTTCAGAGCTATAGGGACATGCCTGAGCTAAGTAAGTTTAAACACCATTATGCCAAATACACCCAGGCACCCAGAGAGGCATGGAAGCCAGGGCAATGAAAAGAGTCCCAAATGAGGATCAGCATGAGATTCTGGTCATTACCAGAATTGGTGACCAGATAGTCCATCCAGCGTGGCAAATCTCACAGTCTTTCCCACATGCATATGATTATCTCCAGTGTAATCACCCGGGACAGGTCTCAGCAGCCAGTTGTTTCAAAAAGGTAAAAAAACATACTATGTAACAAATTCATGGTCACCTAGAATTTCACAGCTTTCACTATGTTGCACATCACTGCCATGTAGAACATCTTGGTAATAGTGGGCATAGAACTCTGATTCTCTAGCTCTAAAAACAGGCTTTGATCACAGAGCTAAAGAACTCTCCCTTTGCTTTTAGCGATATAGAGCCTATGAAATACAAATTAGATTCCATACAGTAGAAGGCAATAGTGCAATTAATTATATATTTTAGACTAGGACCTTACACGTGCCTGGGGCTTGAAGACACAGCTTTTGGCCTCCGAGCTACTGCAAGTTGTGTGTTTATTCAGCATTCATACATACCTACTAATGTGGAGTAATTTACAGCTATTTTTCACTATGAGCCTCTGCCATCATGTTCAGAGATGGCAAATATTGATAGTGGGGGGAATTTTCAAAAGCACCTAAGGGATTTAGAAGCACAAGTTCCCAACTTGTGATTCTAAATCTCTTAGGTACTTTTGAAGGTCTCCCTCAGTGAGCCTTCCTCTTTATAGCAAGCGTATGTGACTTAGTGTTTAGAAGAGTGGCCCAGAAGTCAGGACTTGTGGATTCTCTTCCTGACCTGTACTGTGATCTTGGTCAAGTCATTTTGCCTAAGATGCCCCTACTGTGAAATAGGAAAAATAATTCTTAAGCCAGCTCACAAACAAGTCGTGAGGCTTAGTTAATTGTAAAGTGCTACACGATTCTCCGCACAGAGGTTCCTGCTAGAAGTAAGTTATTGTAGTTTCAGTTCTCCCCTCCCCAAAGAGATTGCAGTTTGAGCATATACTTGAACAGGAATAACTGACCAGGCAGGAGTACTGGTGAAAAGGATCTGGGGGTTCTAGTGGATCACAAATGGAATGTGAGTCAACAATGGGACACAAATGAGAAAAAGACTAATATCATACTGGGGTGTATTAACAGGAGAGTCGGATGTAAGACCTGGGAGGTAATTGTCTGCTTTACTCAGCACTAGTGAGGACTCAGGTGGAGTACTTGTCCAGTTCTGGGCACCACACTTTAAGAATGATGCAGACAAATTGGAGACTATCCAGAGGAGGGCAATAAAAATGATTAAAGGTTTAGAAAACCTGACCTATGAGGAAAGGTTAAAAAAAACTGGGCACATTTACTCTTTAGAAAAGAAGAGTGAGGGGTCTTAATAACAAACTTCCAATATATTGAGGACTGTTATCAAGAGGATGATGATCAATTGCTCGCCTTGTCCACTGAAGGTAGGAGAAGTAGTAATGGGGTTAATCTGCAGCAAGGGCAATTTAGGGAGCTATTAGGAAAAACTTCCTAACTGTAAGGGTGGTTAAGCTATGGAAAAAAGCTTCCAAGGAGGTTGTGGAAACCCCATCACTGGTAGTTTTTAAGAACAGGTTGGACAAACACCTGTCAAGGAAGGTCTAGTTTACATGGTCCTGCCTCAAAGCAGGGCTGGACTAGATGACCTTTTTGAAGTCCCTTCCAGTCCTATATGTCTATGAGTCTATGCTTACGCAGAGAGATTGAGAAGGTTGCTGTATCCTATCATGAATATTTATAATTCAGTAAACCTAGTTAGAGGCACAAAGTGACACAACAGATTCTCTGTGAGCTTTGGCAGCTCCCACAGTTGTATTCGCCCAAAAACCAGCTGCACCAAGCTGGGCCACCAGGGCACCCACTACTCCTATTGATTTCTGCTGTGAGAAATGTTCCCGGCAATCATAACAATCATAATGACTAGAGAGAGGGACGTAGCAAGGGTTCAGGGCTTGGAAGCTGACCACATGGGGAGAGGAGGTGGCAGAGGATTCAGACAGCCACAGGCTCCAAAACATTCTGTAGCTGGAGTGCACACTCGCAGAAAACAACCTACTCTTACCCCCCACTCCCGCAGCTTCACTCATGCAGATCACAGGCAGGCAGAGCAGAAATGAGGAAGGATTTTGTTCATCATAAAAATGTGGGGGTGGGTTGTGCAACAAAGGAGGGGGAAGAAGTGCTCAGCTATCACAGTGATGGGGCTCAGACCTCAAGTCAGAAAAGCAATGTTATGTTAAATGGAAATAGCAGAGCAGTAGCGAGAGAGATCCAAACCAAAATCCCAGATCTGACCCTCCCCACCCCCAGCTTTGGAGATATTAGGATCAATATAAATGTCATAGCTCAGGCCCATCTCTAGAAAAGGATTATCTCACTTTTCACCAAAACCCTCCATGCAGGGTAGAGTTGTAGATGGGGGGTGCTCATGAAAAGCATTTCTAAAATGGCTTTGGGTTCTCTGCTATGGTTGCCAGGTGAGTCACTGAAAGTGGGTGCCTGCCCTGCAACTGTACCCACCACACACTAGAGCAGTGGTTTTCAAACTTTTTTTCTGGCAGCCCAGTTGAAGAAAATTGTTGATGCCCACAATGCTACGGAGCTGGGGATGAGGGGTCTAGGGTGGGCTCAGGGCTGTGGCAGAGGATTGAGGTACAGGGATGAGGGCTGGGGGGTGGGGCCAGGAATGAGGGGTTCAGAGTGTCAGAGAGGGTTCTGGGCTGGGGCAAGAGGTTGGGGGGCAGGAGGAGGGTCAGGGCTCTGGGCTGGGGGTGCAGGCTCTGGGGTGGGGCTGGGGATGTGGGGTTTGGAGTGCAGGAAGGGGCTCCAGGTTTGGGGGGGCTCAGGGCTGGGGTAGGGGATTGGGGCATAGGGTTGGGATGTGTGCTTACCTCTGGCCGCTCCCAGTCAGCAGTGCACCCGGGATGCAGAAGCAGGCTTCCCACCTGTTCCAGCACCACAGACCACGCTGAGCCCTGGAAGCGGCCAGCAGCAGGTTCAGCTCCTAGGCGGATGTGCGCAAGCAGTTCCGCGTGGCTCTCACCCATGGGCACTGCCCCCCGCCAGCTCGCATTGGCTGGTTCCCAGCCAATGGGAGTGTGGAGCCAGTGCTCGGGGAGGGGGCAGTGCATGGAGCTCCATGGTCCCCCTGCCTAGGAGCCGAACCTGCAACCGGCCACTTCCGGGGCGCAGCGTGGTGTCAGAATAGGTAGGGACTACTAGTTTTTACTGGCCGGCCGCCAGGGTCCCTGGGTGCTGAGCAAGGTGACCCAGTGCCTTGCATTACATGACCCATACTAGGTCGCGACCCGCAGTTTGAAAACCACTGCACTAGAATATGTTCAGTACACACAATTAGTGGAGATGCAGGGACAGTATCCAACCCCAAGTCCCATGATCTGTATACTGTGAAAATGGATACCTGTGGGACAGATGCTAGCACATTTTTCCCCAACCTTGAAATAAAATGTAAAATAAAACTTCCCTTCTTCACAAGGATTGGTGAGTCTGAATTTAAAAATGTTTGTGTAGCATGCTGAGCCCCCCAGGAGTGATAGCGAAAGGTGAAGTATTAGTAGCACTCCTGCTGAAGTGGACGTTTTTCATTTTTTTGTTTGTTTGAAGTTTTTTGGGGGGGGGGTGAATAGAAAAAGAGTCCTGTTTTTCTCTCACGAATTCCTCAGAGAGAGAGACACGTGATGCACAAAGGCTCCGATCCTGCAACGAGATGTGCACAAGCTGACTGACCCCTGCACTCACATGGACATAAAATTGTAGGCATAGATTGTATTTATTGCTTAATCTTCTTTAAAAGAGATTCTGAGACAATCAATAGCAGATTTCTCACCCTTCCTGCGTTTTCCTCTAACTCCTCGTTAGATTATTAGCAGCAGCAGACATTTAAAAATGTAATCAGGGACTTTACAATATATATGCTGTGTGTTATTTTGTATTTCTCTCAGCTTGTACCACAGAAACAGCAGGTTGTTTTCAATGTAGTTTTCAGATAATTTCACTTTCCCATGAACAAGCTATTCTGTCTGGAGATTCAACATTGCAGGGGACTAAGGCCATGTCTACGCGACCACTTATGTCAGCAAAATTTATGTCTCTCAGGGGTGTGAACAAATACCCTCCCAAGCAACAAGTTTCACCGGCATAAGTGCTCATGTGCACAGTGCTTTGTCGGCAGGAGAGCTTCTCCCATTGACACAGCTACCGCCACCGGTTTTAGTATGTCGACAGGAGAGCTCTCTCCCGTTGCCATAGTGTGGCTACACGAGCACTCTTACAGCAGCGCAGCTGCATCGCTAAAGCCATGCCGCTGCAAGTTCGCTAGTGTAGACGTGGCCTAAAAGTCAGTTCAATTAAAACATTTTACAGTGAAATTAAACACAAACATTTCTGTCTATTTTTAGGGACAAGCCATTGAGCCTCATCAACCCAGGGGACAGGATTGCTTTAAAAAAAACCATTAACATCTTCATTATTTCCTTTTGTTGTAATCAAAACACTATGCTTGGCTAGAAGTGTCGCTCTGGCTATTTTTGTAAGAGCATTCAACAGACAAAAATTAAAAGCTTTGGAACTAATATATCCAATTAGAAGATGAAAAAGTGCCATTATTTGCTTCTTGTTAGAAATTGTGTGTCTAACTCCCGCCCCCAGTGCAGTTCTCTGGGTCCCCTCCTTTTTCCTTCCTGCTTTAATTGGAGAACATTAGTTTACTTATAGCCCAAAAGGAGTGAAAGCTTCATGCATTTTAAAGAGCTGTTAAGTAACTGGGCTATGCTTGGTGGGTTTATTTATTTATTTTGGTTTTCTGCATTGGTCGGAAACTAGCTTTCAGGAAAGAAATTAGACATTATTTCTCTCCCATCCCCACTCATCCAACTTAACTCCTCCCCCAACTTCTCCTTGTGGTGTCCAGATGGTGATGAGCTCAGCAGTAGAGAGGGCTCTAGGCTAGCAGTTCGCAGGCCAGCTGTGCATTTGATTAAGGAGAGGGCTCTGGCAGACACAGCTTATCAGGAGAGTGCACAAAGGCAAGGAGTAAGCAGGCATGAAAAGCGTGCATTTTTCACCCAGAGCACTGCCGTCACGTGGAAGGCAAAGAGTCATTTTTCATGTCTCCACCAAGGAGTGCCAGATTTGTGGGACATGACAGCAAATCAGTGCTCTTGGAAGGGATCCGAGAGTCATTTCTCAACAAGCCAGAGGAAGGACCATTAATCAACTCTGGACCCATGCATGGCACAGGATGGGAAATAAACCCATCTTGAAAAAGCAAGAGGAGAGAGAAAGAAGCAGAACTGTGTGCACTCACTTTGATATGTAAGGTGTCTGTCGTGATGGGTGCAGCATAAGAACCTATATCAGATGGGTTAGAAGCCCACTAAATAGCGCAGAGCAGTAATAGCACACACTGATTTGCTAATTAATTTGGTTTTTAAATGTGTGGTGACTAAAACATACATTTTACTAAATTCTAGGCTTAAGACATAGGCCTCTGCCTAGGGATTTGGTTCCTGGAGTCATGTGATGATGTCAGAATATAAACTTTCACAAGTGGTTGCAAACTTTCTTTTTGTCGTTGCAAAGAAAGCCTTGGAAATTAGAACTCAGCATAACTAATTCACCGATGTCTGCCGGAGTATCAGCCAGCCTCAAACAACAACTGCTCCATTCATCTTAACAGGTTGACTGTGAAACTTGCTATACTGAGGAAGGAGAGGGGAAGGGAAGAGTGCATTCACTAACCCTGTACCAGCTCAAAACTCTGTTTGGGAAGGAACCTGGATGCCACCCCCACCTCATCAAGCCTTTGCTGGGATTTACTGGTTAAAGAGGAGGTGGTATGTGCTTTTTCCTACGTGGATTTGAGTCCCAGGATATGATTAAGGGCTCTGAAAAGGAGCCATTCTGGGGCTGTTACTCAGGGTCAAATACCATCCCCAGTCAATCTATGCAGCCTACAGTAGCATGGGGCATGTGTTAAATCCCCCATTCTAGGAAACACCACACTGCTGGAAGCAGTCACAGGTAGCTCCACCAATAACTGATTTTTCAGTTTTGTGGCCTCACCCTTTTTTTTTTTTTTTTTGTGAAAAGTTTCATTTCAGACCAGTTTCATTTTCAAGTTTTTTAAACCTTTTTCTTAAAAAACAAAACAAAAAACAAACAAAAAAAACCCACACAACAAAAAGTCATTTCTGAAGTCAAAATGCTTTGTTTCAAACATGTTCAAATGAAACTTTTTGACTTCTTTGGGATTTTTTTTGTTTTTTTCCCAACCAAAACAATGAAACAAATTCAGATGAATTCATTAAATATTTTGATTGACCCAAAGCTGCGTTTTTTGGCATTAAAAAAAAAGTTTCATCCAAAAAATTTTGCTCAGCGGTAGTCTTAGGGCTTCCCCCTCCACCTTTCATGGGGTCTTTTGCCCACTAAAAATCCTTGGAAAACATTTCGGTAGTTTGTCATTTTTACCTTAGTATCCTAGATCTCAAACAGTGAATTCAACCTCCTGATCTCTGTAACATAGGTACTCTATTGGACACAGGGGCGATGGGGGCCTAGAATTTAACACTTTGACCTTGTCCACCCTTAAGAATGACCTGAAGGTACGTCTACACTCTGATAAAAGACACATAGCACAGCAGTGGCTGACCCAGGTCAGCTGACTCAGGTCACAGGGCTATAAAATTGCAGTGAAGATGTTTGGGCTTGTCCCCGCAAGTCCAAGTCAGCGGACCATGGGTCTTTTATTGCAATGCAGACATACCTAGAGAGCTGTAGCTATGGCAACCCCTGGTGTACTCTCAGCTCGGTCAACAGAATTCTTCCATGGCCCTAGCCTCTTGGGGAGGTAGATTACCTACAGCAACAGAAACAAACCTTCCATTGCTGTAGGAAACATCTACACTGTGGCACCACAACGCCATCGCTGTTCCACTGTAGTGCCTGTAGCCTTAGGATGCCGAGAACTATATTCCTTATGAGAATTCTATAGCAAGGGACCGAGGACCCAAATACCTTTTCCTTCATTCATCTCCCCTCCCATTAACAAAAGGAAAACTCTCCCACTTGTATCTCATCTGAAAGTTGTCACTTCTCTCCGCATATTGCCCTCTTACACCATGCTGGAGCCTTGGTTCAGCATCCACCCCAGTGGAAGAATGTGGCTTAATGGAATCCCAACATAATTTCCTGCAGCATGCTGGATTTTATTTGCAGGTCTCCCATCCAAATGAATAGTAGCCATCTTAGTTTAGCCTATGTCTTCACTGTAAAAGAGGGGTGTGTCTACATGGGAGATTGCTCTCTCTGTAAAAATCTTAGTGGAGACAAGGCATAAGTAGTTTTAATCTTGAAGTCAAGGGAAACCTAGGGTGGGAAGAGGTCTCGTAGCATTGACTTTGACTAGCTACAGTGAGGTAAAAGCTACCAGGGTCTTTTCTCTGCTAGAATTTTACAGTGAGAGATATGTCGCATTGTTAAATCACACCTATTTTTTGCAGTGAAGGCATACACCCCATTATACTAATCCTATCACACGCTAATGCTGTCCTCTAAAGAATGTATTCCTCTACATGATGTAGATTACACCTAGTCCATTTTGGAAACGGAGCTCTTCTCTGCTTATTTTATTAGATTAATATAAAAATGCCATTGGCCTGATGGCAGGCTATTCTTAATAATGATTAATGGTTGCGACTTAAGCTTGATTAATGAACTGAGGGGTTAACTTGAGCACTTCAGTAACTGAGACTGTCAGAGGACATTAGGGGAAACACCCGTCATCTCACCAAATTCTTGTGTCTACTTACTTTTTAAACAGAACATATTTTGGACACTATTAAAATAATTGGTCTAATTAATTTTTAATGTTTCTTCTTCTGCAGGCCATGAAGTTTCCTTCCTCTGGTCATCTTCATCTTGGGAAATTAGTTCCTAAATTCTTATTAATTCTCCACTTGCAATCTTTAATGGCCTCAGATCTTACAAAGTATTTCATTCATCTGGAGACTGCCGGACCTGAGTGTGCAGGTTCCTTCCCTCTCCTGCCCCACTTTTCTTCTTCCCCGGAGTGGAGATAAGAATGCACATATTCTAAAAGCAGAGGTAAGATGAAAGGAAGCCTGCTTCAGATCAGACACTTCTGTCATTCCATCTAATTAACTTCACCTGAATTTTCAAAGGAAGAAGAAAAAAACATCCAAAAATAATTTCAGTCCAATCTCTTCCCCACCTTTTAGTCATCTTGTTCCTGATACTCATTTATGTGGTAGGCAGGGACGTTTTAATCACGCCACGCTTCAAAGAGCTGACAGCATGAAAGTGGTCACGTTGCCCTTTTCCCCTGGAGTTCCCTGACATTTTGGGCTACTTACTATGATCATGGTCAAAGTTACATTTTCTCCTCCCTTTCTTTAGTGGTGTAAGCAAGAAGTCTTGTCTTTAAAAATCTGATAGTTGTTCCTGCAGCCCCAGTAACCCAGCTCTGCCCCTTTATGCACTTCCACGGCAGCCCCGCCCATACATCATTATTACTTAAAACTTTACCACTTTCCAAATATTAAGGTCCCTACTATACACGCTTGTATACACTTTGAAATTTACCAGAATAGCTATTCCAGAATAACTCCCTCTCTGGACACTCATTTCAGAATAAGAATCCCCACGTGGGCAGTTATTCCAGAATAGCTAATAAGGTAAATTTCCAAAGTGTAGATAAGCCCTAAAGCTAAAACAGACAAACAGGCAGAAGTTAGGTGAAGGGAAACAATAGGCAAATTTGCCTCAGCCTCGCTATTGTTCTGCCAGTGCCTTAATCTCTACCATCTTTATAGAAAAAACGAGAATTTGAAATAGAATCACCTATAGGTCCAGCCTTTGCTCTTCATTTGTTCATGACTGGCAAGCATCATAAATAATCCACCTCCCCAAACACTAGTGGACATTTGTTATGAATGGGTAAATGAGTGAGGCAGTGCCATCCAGTGAATAAGGAACTAGCTTGGGAATCTGAGTTCCGTTCCCAGATCTGACAGTGGGTTGCTGTGTGACCTTGGGCATGGTTCTCTCTGTGATTCAGTTTCCCCATTTGCAAAATAAGGCAAAGGATAACTATACCTTTTGTGGAAAAATTGGAACGTGGTCCGAGAAGAGTCACAAGAATGATTTGTGGCCTGAAAAATAAGCCTTGTACTGACAGGCCAAAGGAGCTCAGTCTATTCAGTTTATTAAAGAGAAGGCGGTGAAGTAATACAACCACAACATTTAATTACTTACAAAGTGGGAGGAAGTTGGATACTAGAGGATGCTCTAACCTAGCCAACAAAGACATAACATCCAGTGGCTGGAAATTCCAGGCAAGTTCAAACTGGAAACACAATGCACATTTTTAAAAGCAAGTAATCCACCGTTGAAACAGATTACAAAGGGATGTGGTAAATTCCCCACCCACTGGAAGTTTTAAAATCAAGATTTCATGTCTTTCTAAAAGATACATTTGTCATTCCCACAAATTGTTGGGTTTGATGCAAGAATCACTAGCTGATCTCTGTAGCCTGCCTGAGGTTGGACTAGATGAGCATAATGGCCCCTTCTGGGTCTACAGTCTATCAGTCTATGAATAAGGATATTTAATTCAAAGTTTGTTCCTAAAAGCAACCTCTTCCTAATGAAATGTGGTTCATTTATTGTTTTGTCTTGCCTAAAACATACAATCAAATATACCAGCATGGTGTTAACTACGTGGAGTTTCAGAACTCCTGTAATAAACACTGCAGTGCTGACCTGTCTGATTAGCACAGAAAACTTGGGAAAGCAAGGGTGTTTCTGTAATCCTAAAGCACAGGCCTGGGCTGGAAGGCAACACATAGAGGAAGTGGGGAAAAATGAGGGCTGGGGGCCGCTCAATGCTGCAGAGTATAGTTAAGTGCAGGAACAAGTAGAACTTGGGGCAATGGGGAAAGTCATACTGTAGAACATGTACAAGCTAGGGAACAGAGCATAGTTGGGAAGGTGGGAGTCGGCACAGCAAAGAATTAATTATCAGTCCTTTGCATTAGCTTTTCCATCCTTTAAGATTTCTTTTTGTGAACTTCCTTCATTTTCTTTTCCTTTGTGCATCTTTTTCTTATTGTGGAGGCTGGAGCTTCCTAAAGTTTCACCAGAACACAAATGTGATGCAAAAAACCTGATGCTACATCACGCACAGATCCAGGTTGGATAAAACTAAAACTGTTTTGTCTTTTACTAAATATTTGCATGGAGAAAAGTTGAATAAAAGAAACTGACATATGAAAGAAATGTTTAGGAGCATAAACAATCACCAAGCAAAACAATGAATGAACACTTTTTCCAGCAAGACCTAAGATCAATTAGGTAAATATGGTTGAGCAGACTGGCAATTTCCCACATATAAATTCAGATATGAATTTAATTAACGTACCATTGTATGCTATATATCCTGTGAGGTTGCATTCCATAAGTTTTATGGAAATATGCTAACGAGTGTGACTATAATGTAACTGGAATATGCTTCATACAAAAGATGTCTTGTAAGGTATCATTACAAAGCTTATTATCTACTGGTGTGTTCATCCTATTTCTATGTATGTATCATTCTTGTATCTAAATCTAGAAATATGAAGTATTACTCTGAAGTCCTATTGTATGCAAAGTGTGGGCGATTAATGATGGTTTGGAATCTTGATGGCTCCCATAGATCAGGACAATTGGTTGTAAATGGCTCTATTTACCTGTAAGCATTCCTGTATACTGGGTTCCAGTCAGTGAAGTCTCACAGGACATGTGAACATGTCACGTGATGCTGGAATCCATCTTAAACCGGGTGCTTTTCCATTTAGAAGGAAGGGTGGAAACCCAAAGGATTCCCGCCTTGTGACAAAGATATAAAAGGGTCTGGAACTGAACAAAGGAGGCTGACAGTAATGAGAAATCCCCAAGTTACCACCTGAGCTGGAAGTAACAAGGTCTGTACCAGGGGAAAGGATTGGGCCCAGAATAGGAAAGGGTCTAGTCTATGAAAGAAGCTTATTGGAACATCTCTGAGGGTGAGACTTACCTGTATTCAGTTTCTTAATGCATTAGGCGTAGACTTGCGTGTTTTGTTTTATTCTGCTTGGTAACTTACTTTGTTCTGTCTGTTATTACTTGAAACCACTTAAATCCTACCTTTTATACTTAATAAAATAACTTTTATTTATTAATTAACCCAAAGTGATTAATACCTGGGGGAACAAACAGTTGTGCATATCTCTCTATCAGTGTTATAGAGGGTGGACAATTCATGAGTTTATCCTGTATAAGCTTTATACAGCATAAAACGGATTTATTTGGTGTTTGGTTCCCATTGGGAGTTGGTCTGTCTGGGTGCTGGAGAGAGGTGACCTGCGGAGCAGTTTTTGGTTAAAGCCTGCAGCTTTGGGAGCCTGGTTCAGACCTGTATTGCACCTGACTAGCGTGTCTGGCTCAACAAGGCAGGCTTCTGGAGTCCCAAGCCATCAGGGAAAATGGGCTCAGAGGTAATTTCAGCACATAAGGTGACAGTCCCAAGGGGTCTCTGTGTCCGAACCCGTCACATATCCTATCTGGATATCTAACATAGAACACCTTAGAAAGAGAATGTTTGAGTTGACTCCACTGTTTCCAAAGCACGGCATTATCCAAATCCATTTGGGATAATTCACTGGTTACACTAACTCCTCCACCCTCCTTATAATGGTGGGCATGTTAGTAAACACAGAGAAGTACACTGCTTGTCTTTGCAGTATAATTGTATAAACAAAACCTGCAATAGAACAGCCAAAATATTGACAGCATTTACCTAGCTTGTGAATGCATGAAACATTGCCAGTGCTGTAGAATTCACTCCTGGTTATAACAGGTAGAATTGCAAAAGCTAGAAAGAGAAGACTAACTAAAGATGGGATAAATTGCTCCCAAATAGACCACTGTATGGGAAAGGCAGCGGTCCCAATATCCAGTTTATCTTCCTTCTTTAATTGCTTCCCCATTGTGAATTGGATCTTTATTGTCTCAGTTGGCAGCTACAGTTCTGTATCTATATTGTGAACTAAAACAAGGAACAGCAGCACACAGGCACAGCTGCAAAAGGAACACAATTCTCTCCGGAATATATTAGACAAACACACACGTTAATACACTGCGTATCAAGAGTTCAGCAACAACAGGAGCACATAATTAATCTGCAGTGTGTGAAAAGTCTCTGTACCATTCGTATACCTCCATGCGTGGTTAGTCCAAAACAACTGAAGAATTATATCAATATCAATTAAGCTACCTTAGAATTTTTCTTCCATGTCTATAGAAGCAGGGAATATTTGAGATGCTTTGTTAGACAAACAGCATTTTCTAGTCTCTCTACGTCACAAACTGGTAGAAAAATCTATACTGTCAAATAAAGCGGCATCTTTCTTCATCACTCTAACTGCACTGTGTTTGTTCGTGTCAAGGAAACAGCAAGTATTCACAATTAAATGCAACAGACAATTCATTCACTGGATAAAGAATGATGTGGCATCTCAAAAGTGAGCCATTTTGGGTGGAAAGGGACTATAACACATACGGTTATTACACTGAGTAACAGGTTGCTGTAACTTCATTTTTAGAGATCAGTCACACACAGGAAGGATTTATAGGTTGCAGTATCAAGCAAAGGGATATGGAGCTCTATGCCTCAAGGTCACTGCTTGGAATCCACCTTCGGTTAGTTGCTAGTAAAAGGAGTTACCCCTACAGTGGTTCTCGGGTCAAATGTGAGAAGCGTTGGTTGTCTCAGACCTATTTTCAGAAACTAGAGGTCCACATCCTAGAACAGCACCAATACAGGTAGCCCTCATTGACCCCTTTTCATCCATCTCAGCACAAGTGCCGAGGATTGAATGAGCCACAGAAATTGCAATCTTTCCTTCCCAATGGTGGTCCTATTGTAATAATTGGATCTACACATTTACCCTAAATGTAAGCTCAACTGTAAAAAGTACATGAGAGTGCATAAAATGTCACAGTAACCTCTAACAACAAATGTTGATGGGATAAGGTATGAAAAGGAGACACAGAGTGAATTAATCCAAACAAAAAGACCTACTGATATAATTCAAGAATTGTGTTAAGATCATGCCTGGTAAATAAGCATGGGACCAGAAATTAGTGAACAAATATTGGCGTGTCAGAAATTAGGCCTAGTTGGTGGACAAAATAATGATGGGATAGGCTATTCCATCTGCCATTCCACTTGTGGGTCCTTAAAGAGACTTTGGGGAGCAAAATTGGCTACTGGAGTGAGCAGCCACCCCCACCATCTCCTGGGACCCCAGGCCTTTCTCCTCCTGATTCTGAGAGACGTCCTGACCAAGCTGGCCAGAGAAAGGGACCCAGATGACACCACCCTTCTCCAGCTGAATCCCAAACACAACCTGCACTGAAACAGGATTAGATTTAAACAACAACAGTTCTAGCCCATCTCAGCCAATCTCTCCCCCCCAGGACAGTTATAACCATCTTTGATACCATCTAAGAGATTGTTAAACATGGGAGTTTTTTCTTCTAAATGCTCTCCAGCTAAAGGGAAAAAGGGATGTTGCTAAAATGAAAAGTCTTATGCTTTTTCCTTCTTGTCTTTATCTTTAATAAAAGGCTAAAAGGATTTTTAACAGTGTATTTGCCATGGTACTAAACAGGCTGAGATCTCTGTATACCATACTCCAAATTTTGTTTAACACTGTTTAATGTTGGACAGGGACTGAGTTACGTTAACACCTTTGGTCCATTTATTCCAGCTAAACAGTCCTCCAGGTCAGGTGTAAGGGACATTGGTGAGGATGGGTGGAGCAGCTTTCACTGCTGCCGTCTAGGCTGAGCTGTGTGGATAAAATGGGGATTTTCACTCTCTAAAGATGTCAATCCAGCACTTTCCCCAGGTACTGAATGCAATAACCGCGCCCTCCCCCCCACCACACCCTGGATTTTGTTTTGAAGAGGACGCTTAATAAAGGGCTGTGAATTTTCTTACCAAGATGCCTTTACTTCAGTTACATGTAATCAATAAATCACCTTTCTGGACTGTAGTGCATCATATCTAGGAGGACCTTTCATTTCTCTGACTGATAATCTAAACTGAATGATCAGGAAGCTGCATACCATCAATATGGAAAGAAACACCACCTGCAGAGATTGTTGCCGAACAACAACATTAATTTTTATGCCTTAAAATGTAAACACTGGTTCTCCATTTGTAAGGTAACTCCCTTCCCTTCATGTGCCAGTATATCTATGCTTGTATCTGTAATTTTCACTCCATGCATCTGAAGAAGTGGCTTTTTACCCATGAAAGCTTATGCCCAAATAAATCTGTTAGTCTTTAAGGTACCACCGGACTCCTCGTTGTTTTTGTGGATACAGACTAACATGGCTACCCCTCTGATACCAGTCTTTTGCTATGTGTCTCTATAGCCACCCAGCACAATTAGGCACTGATCTTGATTGAGGCCTCTGGGGTGTTACTACAATACAAACAACAATAAATAATAATGACAAAACTATGACTTGCTTCAGACGCCTGGTTGTAAAATGAAGCACAGATCAAAAAGACGATGTAGAAAGACAAAAATAAGCAAAACAATGTTCATTTATATATATTAAAAAAAACTATATTACTTTTTTTTTTTTTTTTACAAAAAAGTTTAGAGAGGTCAACATTTAACAACAAATATGTTTAACAGAGTTAACAATGTTTAACAATAGCAACAAGAGAACATGAAATGAGACTGAAAAAGTAGGCTACATCTGACAGAATACAAGCAAGAATGACAGACTTCACACTATGAAGGACAAACTGGTCAGAGTTTTTACACAGTTGTCAAGTGAAACTAACTTTATTAAAGAATATAGAATACATTTTAAAATTTCCAGTTTATAGTAACAAACTAGGTGTGGTTTCAATTTGCAACTTCTTTTCTGGTTCTCATGTAAAATCTTGATTACAGAAGTAAAAGCAAGATCAAAACCAGGGGGAATAGGATGGAAACTAAGGCCACAACCCCACAATTGGATGTATGATCCTCACACCTCTCTGAAAGTCACCTATCTGATTGCATGATCTGGGTCTAGCATTATATTCAGAAATCATTTACAATGGTAAAATATGCAGCAAGATTCTGTTTCACAAACAAAAAAGGATAGTCCTCCTAATTTACTCAAGGGTAGTACATGCAATACAGCTTCTGTCTGGCATTAGTTAAAAATTAGTGTTTGCCATATGCTCACCACTTTAAAACTACAGCATTAGTTCCTCCTTTATTTATATTTATATTTAAATATTCATTAATAATTGCATTCAGAATAAAAAATGTCCCTCTGCTCTTTTCATCAGTAATAATTTTCCCTTATCTTCTGAAGCCATTTGTCTTTTCTAAGATGTCTAAAAGTAAAGAGCCCAAGATCATCATGCTGCAGTATTAATTCAAATGGGGATCCTCTCCTTTCCCGCCCCCCAACTTCTAAATCCATCACAAGGGCCCCACGTGCTGTATCTAAGTACAATGCTGTAAATAAAACTGATCTGACTGAAAAGGAGACAAAGAACTAAGCCCGTTATTTAGAATCCCGATGCAATCGGTGCTGTTGTGTGTTTCAGCCTAGATAAGAATGGAGAAAGTTATTTCCAGACACTCTTTTAAAAACACTACTCTAGTTTCCCATTAGCACAACAACAGAGGTTAATTGTAATTTGTTTTATATCTTACTTCAGATTATTATAAACATATCCAATCACAGCCTAAATTTCAAGGTGCTGTATCTGCAGCACCCAGTGACTTCAACGGGGCTTGTTGATGCTCAGAACTTCTGAAGTACATGCCCTCCAAGCCCAAACCCTGCTTCCATTGGGCCCATTCTGATCCTCTACTCCTCAAGTGGTTCCACTGAAATAAATGACATTATTTTAATACTCTAATTGCTCTGAGTAGTCCCATTGAGACTAGTACCGCAGTACCAATGGATCTACTCAATGCAAGTAAGATAATCAGATTTGGGCCCCATAGCAAAATCCCCATAGTCTTCAGTCATGCAAGATCAAGCCTTAAAGAGTTGTTCATTTGTTCTGCTGCAACATGTAACCAAAAGCTCCTTGAGTATGGACACCACGGTTTAGAGTCAAGAATAGCTGCAAAGTAGATCATCATAGTAAAGTCCAGTTTTCTTGGGCATGTAGAGAAACATTTCTTTCACATGGTGCTGCATAACTGTTTTCAACTTCAGCTTTACATGCTGAACTGATCAAGAAGCTTCAGATTTCAATTTCATCAATGCCACAGTTGCTACCACCCCTTCTAAAAAGATCACTGAATTATGCACTGTAGTAACACTTCTGGAAGGTGTCACATTACAGATAATTCCTGTGAAATACTATAGCATTTTCTAAATAAGGGGTGGTTAGCAAACTCATTCTTAGCACTATGAAAATGTGTAACGGCAAAACTTCTTACTTCATTTCCTAGGATGAATTGCTGAGGTTTCAGGACGCCTCAAAATTCATTAGTTCCCATAGTGTAGAGTGTAACGCTACATTTCCACAAATAAAGAACCACCAAGATGGAGAAGAGATGTATTCCAGCCCTGTATATTTCAAGAATTTGATAAATAACCAAAAGTGCAACAATGCACAAACTGCTACCACACAGGTTAGTCTAATGTGTCTTGTTACCAAAAAAATTCCAACATTGAACTGGAAAGGCACAATCTCCTTTTACAACCCAATTTCAATGCCCAATCCCCACTTTCAAAACACTTTTTTCCTATACAGAGATAAATACACCCTTACCTGGAAGGGAAGCAAATACACACCCCTAGAATGCATTCTTTTTTTTAAAAAAAGTCCACATGGATCAACTTCAATTCAAATTTACATGAATATATACACCCTGAAAGAATATCTTACTTATATATGACAGTGACTGATACAGTGGGACGAAGGAGCAGATGACATGATGTCTACTTGGTACGTGCGCCCTGGCAATGGGAGACAGTGCTTCCAAGACATGGCTGTTTGCACATGCTTCTGATGTCTGGGAGTACCTACTCGCGCATGGTGAAATTCAGCCCGTGCAGAAGGCCTGCACAAGGGATATGTACCATGTAAATCCCACTTAAGCCCTATGGCTGAATTTCACCCGGTACCTTAGGGGACTTTTAAAAAATATTAAAATTATGTGGTGGAAAAATTATGAACCTTTGAATAATCATTTTTTAGAAACGTGGAGTAACATTTCAAATGCCAGTGATATGAATGGGGATAGGAAACACACAGATTAATTCCGATGCTCTATTATGTAGCACTTTAGTAAAAGGCTGTTCAAAGGAAAGGCAGCAGAGTCTCATGGTTACAGAACAGGTCTGGGAGAAAGGAACTGAATTTAATCTCCAGTTTTGCCAATTCAGTTTTGTGCCTCCATTTACTTATTTGTAAAATAAAGACTGGATATTAGCTACATGCCAAAGATAATATTTAGCTCTCTAGTGGGCTATAAGGACAGCACACTTAGCTGCCCACTCAGCCTAGTGCAGGAGGGCATAACTACATTGCATGAGCTTCTACTAAAGGTGAATCTGGCCCTATGTTTGTGTGCTGTACAAGTAGTTAATATTTAAGCAACACTCCTCAGCTTTACAGTTCGGGATGGTGTGACCCGTAGAGCCCCTCAATGCCAATTGACAAAGAGTTCACTGTTCTGTAATAGCAACTCCTATCGGGCCTGACAAACACAACATTTAACACAATTCTGTCATCGTATTTATCTGTAAGGAAGGTTAGGGGAGATATCAAATGAAAGCTTATATCCTACTGGTCATTGTGTGATGTATGTATGGATGATATTTAAAAAGTTGCATGCACTGAAAATATGTTTAAACTCTGTAACCAGGCAGGATTGATAAACAAGTCTTTCCTAGACAAAGGAATGTTGTTTTACCTTGTCTGCCTAGATCGTCTATACACATTAAGCAGGATAAGCCAAATACAATGGGCATTACACCTTTGCATCTCAGGTAAACAGGAGGCAACAGTTAACAGGAGGGTGAGAAAGCAGCATGACATCAGCACCCTGGGGTTCAAACCAGGGTCTGAACCCCAAGGGGGTCGTCCTGACTCTGGAAATGAAGACACTGAACTTTGGGGAACATAAGGAGAAGCAAAAGGACATTGTGTTACCCATTCCACTCAGGAACACCCTTTGCGGAGGAGAGGTGATTCATGAAAAATCTGGATCCCGATTTGACTGAAAAATCAGCAAGCTCTGCAGAAGGTCTTTGAGGGTGAGAAACCACTTTAGACAAAGGAGTCTAGACTGCTAACATTAGGTTTAGTTTCTTAGAAGCGTGTTATACTTTTCTTTTACTGGTAACCAATTCTGTTTCCACTATCTTTACTTAGTATCAATTAAATCACTGGTCTTTATTAATAAACGTATCCTTTGTCATATTATAAATCCGCCTCAATGCCATACATAAAATAAAATGCGACTCCTCAGCTAAATCAAACAGGCTGGTTTGTACATTGTCTCTTTGGACATAATGAATCTGGTAATTTCTGAGAGTGCCCAGTGATGGGGACTGGATACTAGAGGGGAACACTCTTCAATGGGGCTTGGGGTGCACCTAGGGTAACCAGACAGCAAATGTGAAAAATCGGGACGGGGGTGGCGGGTAATAGAAGCCTATATAAGAAAAAGACCCCAAAATCGGGACTGTCCCTATAAAATCGGGACATCTGGTCACCCCAGGTGCACCTAATGTTAACCCGCAAGGTGAAGTAAAGGCTAGCAGAGCTTCTGAGGAGATTGTTTGGGGTGGCTAACAGATTGGAGTGACACCCAGTTTAGCACCAGTAAGTCTCTCTTGTACATAGATAGGGGGTAACAAAGTAACCAACAGTCCTGAGTGCCCCAAGAAAGATGGGCTAAGCAGGGACCATATGGAAATGCTTCTGATAATTAACTTGAGGGGCAAGCAGAGGTATCAGTGATGCTTTCTACTGCACCGTCTCACTTTTAAATCCACCATTTGTAAAATTCACCAACATTTTTGGCTCCAAGATACTACAGTGATAGGCACAGAACTGATGCCTATGATACATAGGTAAATGCAACACTGACAAATGCTCATTCATATGCATGCTGGGACCATACATTAAATGAGTTTGCCCAAGATCAGTTTGGAGTTGTGCTCTGAAAACCTTAAGTTGTTTCACCCCTATTATTCCTATTTTATGTCTATGTGCACTGGCATAAATCTGGAGTAAGGCAACGGTGTATCAGGCTCTGTATGAAGAAATGGATACAACTATATTTCAGGGCTAATTTCTATCTGGATATGAGAAAGGGCACTGTCATCTCTACTGTATATAAAAATAAACCATAGGAATATAGCGGCATTCAAAGTAGCAGCAACAGGGACAGCTTAGCTTTCTTCCTTCCACACCGACTCCCTGTACCTACAATACTGCTTTTCACAGTGGCATTTAAACACTATTTCACTTATGGTCCAAACATTTCAGATGGAAATATTCCAAGAATGGGAACATAAAATGGAAGAGAAATACTGGGCTGAATTAATGCCTCGTGTAATTCCACTGTGCTTTTGTTTTTATGCAGAAACTTAAATTTCAACCAGGGAAACTATGAATAATAGCAAACGTTGTAGAACATAAATGGTTTTCCACATGTCACCAATATTTTTTAGTATGAAATTTAAGTATTGTTTCCAAAGATACCAGAAAGATATCTATGCCAGTGAAATACATTACATATATATGCACACACACCCATTTTATGTTATGTAAAAAGCCATATGTGTATGCATGGATATATATTTTACAGGCAGTGCTGGCAGTATACCTCTTATTATGGTTGCCTGATACTTTTCATTATAGGACCCTGTCTCTAGTTTGCTTATAGCTTTTCCAAACTTTAGACATTTGGGCTGAAGTTTTCCATGCCAGATATCTGCCAGTGACTGATTTTTGTTTTTAATGTTTCAGCCAAAATGGCCCAGCACTTTCAGAACACCAAATTAGGGAAAATATATTGTTTTGCCACATTAAAACAATTCTTACAACCATTTGGTTGAGAAGTTTTAGTGCCCTCATATGTTGGAGCAGGCATTTGAAACTTGTCAGAAAGTGGCCTTCATGTAAGGGATGTGCCGTTTGCTTTTCCTGTGGAAAAAAACATCCAAATGTGAAAACCTCAATTCACTCAGAGACTTGTCATAGCTTCAAAGTTAAAATTTCCAAAGGTTTTGTTCACAGTGAGCATGCTCCAGCCCAGGGATTGAGGGGTGTGGGAGAAGCAGGACCTGGCTGCTGCAGGTGGGGAGGTGGGGAGCAGAGAGGGGAATGGGGGTGGGCATTGGAACTGAGAGCAGGGAGCCAGTTTCTTCTACACTATCAGTGAACTATCAGTGAATGCCCTCCTGGAGCTCAGACAATGTGGAGGAGGGAGCCACCTGACTCAAATGCAGAGAGGACAAAAGCCAAACTGGATCAGGGAGGGAGACAGATGGGCTGGGCAAGGAGACAGGGAGCCGAGGTGAAGGGGGGGAAAACAGATCTGATGAGGACCTGAGGTGTGGGGGGAGAAATGGGATTGGCAGGGCAACGAGCCAGGGAGAGGGGAAAGTCTCGAACAAAGAGCCGTGTACTGGGTGAGGAAAGGCTAAGATGGAGGAGGATCCTTGGCAGGGTCAAGAGAAAGTTGATGAGCAGCCAGGAACGGAGGGGGGGTGGGGGGACGGGGAAACTGGGACTGACAGCCAGGAGAGGGAGACTAGGACTGTTTGGGCATGAGAAGCCTGAGGAGTGGAGATTGGCATTGGCTAGGTGACGAGAATGCAACTGAGATTAGGAGCTTGGGTGGAGAAAAGACAAAACAGGGTCAGGTTGGAGACAATGGAACAAAAGGCACTGCCTGAGAGGAATTGGCAGAGGGGTTTGTAGTCACTAGAGGACACTCCCCTCAAGAGTTTGGAATGAAACTCTCAGTTCCTGGGTCTCACCATCCCTCTGCTGTCAGCAAACATCTGTGAAACCCACTGGCAACGTGTATAACAACCCCTGTTAGGATGACAAATTACTACTGCTATCAGTTACTCCATTAGCTCAAGTGGCAGAAGTCTGTGCAGTGGATCTAAAGGTTCCAGCCCTGCTGATGACCTATGCTGGATGTTAATATGATGCTACATATTGGAATTTGTTTCTTCAGTTTGCTTTTTAAAAAAAACTATGAAATTGCACACAAAAAATTACATTAAAACATTAAGCTTGCTAATCAAGTACTCAAAAGTTAGGGCATGCCAGAATTAAGGTTGTGTGCACAACTTTAGTTTGGAGTCTTTGGGCATATGCATTAGGGTACAGTCTTAAAACTACATGATCACACACTATTTTTTCTACAGGACCCCTGCCTCATTCAGTGCACAGGATGCACTTGCTCTGGGGATAAATCAGGGTTGTGTAGTAAAAGCAGTTGTCTGTAGGACTCCTGCCTCATTTACTGCAGAAGCTGGAAGGTGTGTAGTGGATGAAGCAGGTGACTGCAGAAGAGAAAGGATGGTCTTATGGTTACAGCAGCTGAAAGTTGCCCTGGAAAACTGAAATTCTATCTCCCTTTGCCTCCGAGTTCCTATGTGACACTGGGCACTTAAACTAAACTTTTCAGAGGTGACCACTTACTGTGTGTTCCTCAGTATCTGGGTGCCCGACTTGAGACTCTGGGGTCTGACCTGCAGGAGTGCTGAACACTCACAGCTGCAACTGAAGACAATGGGAGGTATGTTTGAACATATAAAGTGCTATAGAATGGTAAGTGCTCTAAAAATCAGGTCCAAGGTGTCTCAAATTGGGCATCCAAAATTAGTGGACACTTTTGACCTTAATCTCTCTGTGCCTCATTTCCCATCTGTAAAATGGAGATACCAGCACTTCATCTCAGAGTTGTTGTGAAAATAACTTCATTAATGTTTGTGAAGCTTCTTAGATGCTATAATGAGGAAGTGCCACAGAAAAAACATGAGAAAATTAATAATTCTGCCTTCACAGCAGGGTTTGAATAGTGTGCAATAAATAAAGCCTAGAACCACAAATTGAACAATGAGGCTAAAACAAAATATTGAATAGCTGCTCACTAATGGAGCACAATCCACCCTGAGCACACCAAGAGGCAGGAATCCTGTGGAAATAATTAGTGTGTGATCATGTAATTAAAGATTGTATCTTAATGCCCACAAAAAGGGGGTCAAATTAAAGTTGCCCAGGCAACCTGAATTCTGTCATTTCCTATATTTTGAGTGCTTGACTTGGTAACCTTAATGTTTTTTTTCAACAGTATTTTTGTGTGGAATACCTATAGATATTACACATGCACATATATACATACATATACAGTAAAGTACACCCTGAAATACATTATATCACAAAGTCTTAAGTATTCAACAGATCTGAAACTTGAATCCCAGGCTACGTCTACACTACCTCCCTGAATCGGCAGGTAGAAATCGATCTCTTGGGGATCAAATTATCGCGTGTTGTCAGTACGCGACAATCGTTCCCCAAATCGACGCTTGTACTCCACCAGCGGAGGTAGGCGTAAGCGCCGTCGACGGGGGAGCCGCGGAGGTCAATTTGCCGCCGTCCTCACAGCGGGGTAAGTCGGCTCCTATACGTCGAATTCAGCTACGCTATTCGCGTAGCTGAATTTGTGTATCTTAAATCGACCCCTCCCGTAGTGAGGACGTAGCCCCAGACTTAACCCTTCCTCTATCAACTCTGGGCAGTTCAGACGTGAACCTGGATCTTCAGCTCATGGCTCTGGTCTTTGCCTATGATGAGCCCAAACACCAAAACAGAGCACCTGTAAAACTTGGGGAAGTTGGGATTTGGATTCAAATCAAATCCCATTCTGAACATCACAGCTCAGGCCCATCTCTGACGGTAACAAGCCACAGCAGACTAACCCATATACCCTTTTCAATTCCCCGGTCACATTTCTCTTTCAGCAACAGGACTGATCAGAGAGTCATTTTGCTCAGGTGTTCTCTCACGAAGCATTCTGTGATGGTCCATACTGTTACTGACACCTCTTGTCCGACTGCTGCCTGTGCTCAAGGGGCTTCCTGCCATTGGAGTGTCTGTGCTCACCAAGCTTCCTGTCCGAGATCGGTAAGGAGGGAGATCTGTCTGACTGGGGGATTCAGAATCTGAGCAGTAAGGGGGTGGAGGAAGATCAAACCAAGGGGGTCTGCTGCAAATACAAGAGAGTAACAAGGTTACTGAAGACAATGGTACTGGGGAAGTATAACGAGCTCCAGAATTGTGTTCTAACAGGTTACGAGTTGGGCAGTCAGGGGCAGGGGTTCCGGGGGCAGTCAGGGGACAGGGAGAAGGGGTGGTTGGATGGGGCAGGGGTCCTGGTGGGGCTGTCAGGAATGAGAGGAGGGGTTGGATGGGGCCGCGGGGGCAAGCCAGGGGTGGGGGGTCCGGGGGCAGTCAGGGGACAGGGAGCGGAGGAGGGGGGGTGGATGGGGCAGGGGTCCCGGGAGGGCAGTCAGGGAGCAGGGAACCCGGGCCACGACCCCCTCCCCTAACCAGTTCTCCATACAATTTCTGAAACCCGATGCGGCCCTCAGGCCAAAAAGTTTACCCGCCCCTGCTCTAGAGCTTTCAGCTGGACATCATTTACAGGCACTAAATTCTTTTATAAATTTACAAACAGAGGTGAAAAATCTGGGGCTGTGTATATCAGCCTCTACAAATAAAGTCAATGGTGTTACTATGGAAAAAATAGGCAAAAAGTACTATTCAGAAAGGGCTACAGGCTTGTTGGAAAGAAACAGCACACTCAAATTCACATGTTTTTGGGGGGTTCACAGATATATATTGTGACGTTGCACGCCATATGCTTTATAAAAATATGCTTATGAATGTGAATATGATGTAACTGGAATATGCTTTATTCAAAAGGTCTCTTGTAGGGAGTCATTACAAAGTTTATAATCTACTGAGTGTGTTCATCCTATTTGTTTGCATGTATTATTTCTACATCTGAAGTTAGGAGAATAAGATATCAACTTGTATTACTGATGTAAACATATTAAGTGGAAGCCATTAAGGGTGCTTCAGAATCAATGAACTGTAAATGGCTCTGTTTACTTGCAACCCTTCCTGTGTAGGTGTGGGCCAGCCCACGAAGAATGGAGGCTGAGGTCTTACATTGACATGTCACCATGTCACATGATGCTGGAATCCATCTTAAATCTGGGACTTTTCCATTTAGGAGGAGGGGTGGGGACCCAGAGACACAAAAGATTCACACCTTGTGCCAAGGCTATAAAAAGGGGTGGAACAGGACAGACAATCATGAGAAAGCTCCTGTTTACCACCTAAGATGTCTGCTGGAACTAACAAGGTCTGTACCAGGGGAAAGGATTGGGCCCAGACTAAGAAGGAGTCTAGGCTGTGAAAGAAGCTTATTGGACTATCTCTGAGGTAGAGCTATTATCTGTAATCAGTTTCTTAATGTATTAGGCTTTGACTTGCATGCTTTTGCTTTATTTTGCTTGGTGACTTACTTTGTTCTGTCTGTTATTACTTGAAACAACTTAAATCCTACTTTTTATACTTAATACAATCACTTTTGTTTATTAATGAACCCAGAGTAAGTGATTAATACCTGGGAGAGCAAACAGCTGTGCATATCTCTCTATTAGTGTTATAGAGGGCGGACAATTTATGAGTTTACCCTTTATAGGCTTTATACAGAGTAAAACAGATTTATTTGGGGTTTGGATCCCACTGGGGGCTGGGTGTCTGGGGTCAGGTAACCTGCAGAGCTGTTTTCCCTTAAAGCCTGCAGCTTTGGGGGTGTGGCCCGGACCCTGGGTCTGTGTTGCAGCAGGCTAGTGTGTCTGGCTCAACAAGACAGGTTTCTTGGAAGTCCCAAGCTGGCAGGGAAAACGGGCTGAGAGGTAAGTTCAGCACATCAAGTGACAGTCCCAATGGGACCGAACCTGTCACACACACACACACACACACACACACACACACACACACACACACACACACACACACACACATATATTGTTTTTTGAATTTCTAAATAAGTGCAGAAGTCTTATTTGTCTAATACCTTTGGAAGCAGAGTAGTGCCATGTATCTGGGTTATTACACTTAATGCCACTAGCACTGAAGACCTTGTGAGATACAATTTTTTAGATTTCATTTTGGCTAAGATGACAATTGATCTTTGGACAAATCCTGCAGCCCTTAATCAAGGGAGACTCATTGGGAGTGCTACAGGAGCTGGCCCTGTGTATTTAAACTCTGAGCATCTGATATTTACTATGGAGCAATCTCAGGGTTTTCATATTTCGCTCCCAGATTGGCATGAAGTAACACTGCTGAAGTGATAGTTTTCTTCCATATTGCAGTCATCCCTGTAGAACCCCAAAGAGCCAGAGGGTACTGATTACTTGTGTCAAGAGCAGGAGTGACCTCAAAAGAGAAGTGTACTCAGGTGATGCCCCTTGAATCCTTAAATCTCTTTCATGCCACTGGGTGCAGAGAGACTTCTGGACTATTAATTCTGCAGGTTAAGGTGAAGCTGGGAGGGGGAACCTTTTTCCTGTGTACACAAAAGAGGCTGGCTGAATTTGTTCCCATGTAAGTGAACAATCAATAGTTACAGGTAGGCTTGGCAGAATTTGATTTTAAACTAATTTTGATGGATAATATCAGTGTTTATTTAAGTATTTTTTAAAATTTCTATTTAAATTTTCACAGTTGCAGGAAATTATGGGGGGGGGTCAGACAATGGAGGGGTCAGACAATTATTTAATGACAGCAGACAATGAGATTCAAAGAGTTGAAGTTTTTAACCATTAAAAAACAAATGGTCAGCATCACAGGTGAAAATATACAAAGTAAATATACTTAAATCAAACTCTAATAAGTTCTCTAGAATCATATTTTCACTTTGCCTATCTGTATATTTCGATAATTTTTGTCAGTGGGTGGGTGTGCGGAGAAAACAATATTCACCAATATGATTTAATTCTTTCAAACCTAATTATAGGTCATTATAGTATAGTACAATTATAGTATTAGAATACAGGGAATATTTGTACCGACAAATAAAACAATGAGCATAAATGCTACGATGAGAACACATGGGAAGCATGGTGACCCACAGAGTCTAGGAATTGCAACTGTTAGCATAACTTTGGGGAGACTTAATTCCCATACATACCTTTGGTCTAACACAGCCTCTGAATAGGATGGTGGAGAATCCAGATCCAGTGGCCTGTGGCAGGTCTGGTTGGACATGTACTGAACTCCATTGTTGACATTGTAGGTGACGCTGCAATGGTGTGGATGATCAAGGACCACCAGCCGGGACAGGAGGACAGGGTGCTGCAGCCGATGCACAGGCAGGCTCATGAGGTTGTTGCGTTTTCGTTGGTGGTGCAAAACCAAGGCGAGGAAAGCCACCACCAGCACAAAGATAACTGAGCTGCCAATTATAGCATAGGTGATGCTGGGATAATATAGCAGTTGGTTCTCTGAGGTCACATAATCCTGGCCACTGCCAGTTTCTGCAAGACACACAAAAGAAGGGGGAAAGCTTGAGATTTTTCTCAGCGAATAATTTGGTGCTTGTCATCAGCTGCATTTTCTGCTAATGTACCATTTGATATGCTGCCTGACTGGCTTCCAAATGAATTTTCTTCCTTAGAACTGTGGAAAACTAGCTTACTGAAAACATACATGCACAAAACAGATATTGGCTGACAGAATCACTCAGACCTCCTCGGATGCACAGATGTGCTCATGCACTAGAAGGAGATAGCAAACCAATTGGAAAGAGGAAATACACTATACATCGGAGACTGCCTTGGAATCATTCACTTTGTTACAGTGCACATGCCTTTGTTATCAACTCCACACCTGCACCTAACCAATACAGCAGATTTTTCAGGGTTAAGGTGAGGACTGTGTGCGGACATGTAGGTACAGTACTTTGAAAGTGTATTCAGCAAAGAGCGTGAACTGAATCAGACAGATTAGAGATGGAAAAGGCCTATTATTAATGTTAAAAAAACAACATCCTTTCATAGCACTGTATGAAGCACATGCATCCGATGAAGTGGGCTGTAGCCCACGAAAGCTTATGCTCAAATAAATTTGTTAGTCTCTAAGGTGCCACAAGTACTCCTGTTCTTCTTCCATAGCACTGTAAGTTTACGTGGTGCTTTACAAATAGTAACCAGATTCTCTGTCCCTGATCAAGTTGGCAAGAGCAAACGGGACAAATGGCCACTTCTGCCAAAGAAGTTGGCACAGCCGTGACAGGGTTTAAAAAAGGGACTGTTCCAGCCAAAACAGGACGTATGGTCACCCTAAACACTATTGTTATTTGTATTATAGTAGTGCCTAGAGGCACCAGTCTTGCTTGGGGCCCCATTGTTCTGGGCACTATAGAAATGCATCCTAAGAGACCACCCCTGTTCTGAAGAGCTTACAATCCAAATAAACACAGTTGGGAAAGAAACAGAGGCTCAAAGAAGTGAAGTGACTTGTCCAAGGTCAGCAGCAGAGGCAGGAATGGAAACAACTGTCCTAGCCACAGGAACACGCTGCCTTTCAGTAATATTTTTTGAAGAGTTAAGACTGTCGTCTTTTAGAGGACACCTCTCTTTATACAGCAATAATTAAATGCCACTGAAGTACAAGACAAAAACATCCCTCTACCTCAGAAAAGCCATCCATCCAACCCCCGCATTCCTGGCTATAGAGCATCAGGATAGCAAATGCTGACAGACAATTCTTGTTCCATTTATCTGCCTACGCTAGCAAAACTGCTGGCCACCTAGCATTCCATAGTTGCCAGTTATGATTTCGCTAGCAGTGAAACAAACCAAACCAAAGACATATATACAATTTCACAAAGATTTGAAGTGCTTTATGACATCTCAGGAAAGCTCTCCTTGGATCTCAGCCTCAGGATATTTGGCTTATTTCTCTTGGTGTTTCAAATTTCATATTGGTAATTCACTTTGATGATAAATGCACAACACACACTTGACAGCAACATTTAAAATAATTTCCCATTACTCAGGGAATGGAATTTAAAATGTCCCATTCTTTACTTTCAAATATCTCAGGGTTAAATAATGGATTCTTTTTTTTTTCTTCCAAACAAAGAGAATGCCTGAGATGAGGGAACATAATTTCCTGCCATTATCTGAATCTGAAGAACTATTCTTCTTAAAGTAAATAAATCTGGTTCATTGACAAGATCATTATTACCACAAACCAAAAAATTCCGCTGTGGGCCAATAACAATCCAAGTCCTACCATGGTATCATTCCAAGTTTCCATGATATCCATTGTCAGACTTCAATGAACATCTTTACTAAGGCTGCTAATGTTGTGGCCCTTCTACACTCTATGCTCTACACTCTATGCCTCTCCACACAAATGTGCTGGACTGGAAGCTTTAAAGACCTCAAAATTACCAACCAATGTTTGTTCTTGGTTCACTTCAGTAAAATGAACTCGAGATCGTACATGTGAAGAATCTCAAAGCAAGTCAAGCAAAGCAGAAAGAAGGAGCAAAGGAATTTACCTGCATTAGTACATGTGTTTACAGCTCATCACATACTGATGCTTTTTCTGTAATCCGCTCCACAATTCACTGAATGGCTGAGTTCATGTCACATTACATAAGGATGGGCCAGAGTGGGGAGAACAGTGATAATCAGTTAACACGCTTCAACTCTAACTTGGTCTTCCTCTGTCAGTCAACATTGTCATTCTTCTTTAGTTTTCAGGTGAATAAAGATAATTACATCTATCTGGTTTTTGTGCTTATTTCTAAATCATGGATAATCCAGATGATTTTTATGTCCCAAATATTTATATTTTATTTGCAACAGATTTAAGGAAACTATAATCCCAGATTGAAGGCCAAATACTATTATCTTGTGGTGTCTATGTGTGAGGCAGCTACATACATTATGAGGTCCCAGTGTTTTTGTTACTGTTTACCACTCAAATTTCATTCAGCTCAATTGGCCATTTGTGGAAGTTGGGTGAGAAGAGAACATCAGTGCAGAACTGAGACTAATTAGTTACCAGAGGATTGCTTTGAAGCAGGGTAGTCCAATATATTTAATAAAAGGAGAAAAATGGGTGCAGTGCATTATATGTCAACTTCTCTGCAAGCAGAGGCATCCTAAATGGATACATAAACTTTAAACTAACATGAACAATCAGCTGCACATATACAAAATGGGAAATGACTGCCTAGGAAGGAGTACTGCGGAAAGGGATCTGGGGGGGTCATAGTGGATCACAAGCTAAATATGAGTGAACAGTGTAACGCTGTTGCAAAAAAGCAAACGTCATTCTGGGATGTATTAACAGGAATGTTGTAAGCAAGACACAGTAAGTAATACTTCTGCTCTACTCTGTGCTGATTAGGCCTCAACTGGAGTATTGTGTCCAGTTCTGGACACCATATTTCAGGAAAGATGTGGACAAATTGGAGGAAGTCCAGAGAACAGTAACAAAAATAAAGATCTAGAAAACATGGCCTATGAGGAAAGATTGAAAAAACTGGGTTTGTTTAGTCTGGAGAAGAGAAGACCGAGGGAGGGGGGGAGGGGAGAGAAGGGGGGCAAGGACAACAGAGAGGAGACATGCTAATAGTTTTTAATAGGGCTGCCAAGCGATTAAAAATATTAATTGCGATTAATCACGCTGTTAAACAACAATAGAATACCATTTATTTTAAATATTTATGGATGTTTTCTACATTTTCAAATATATTAATTTCAATTACAACACAGAATACCAAGTGTACAGTGCTCACTAAGTATTTGTAATCAAAAATAAATATACACACTATAGAAAACAAAACAAAAATGTGTTTTTCAATTCACCTCATACAAGTACTGTATTGCACTCTTTATCATGAAAGTTGAACTTACAAATGTGGAATTATGATGTACAAAATAAACTGCATTCAAAAATAAAACAATGCAAAACTTTAGAGCCTACAAGTCCACTCAGTCCTACTTCTTGGTCAGCCAATCACTCAGACAAACAAGGTTGGTTACAATTTGAAGGAAATGATGCGGTCTGCTTCTTGTTTACAGTATCATTTGAAAGTGAGAACAGGCATTCGCATGGCACTCTTGTAGCTGGCATTGCAAGATATTTATGTGCCAGATGCGCTGAAGATTCATATGTCCCTTCATGCTTCAACCACCATTCCAGAGGACAGGCTTCCATGCTAATGAGGGGTTCTGCTTGATAACGATCCAAAGCAGTGCGACTGACGCATGTTCATTTCATCATCTGAGTCAGATGCCACCAGCAGAAGGCTGATTTTCTTTTTTGGTGGTTTGGGTTCTGTAGTTTCCGCATCAGAGTGTTGCTCTTTTAAGACTTCTGAAAGCATGCTCCACACCTCATCCCTCTGATTTTGGACAGCACTTCAGATTCTTAAACCTTGGGTCGAGTGCTGTACCTATTTTTAGAACTCTCACATCGGTACCTTCTTTGCGTTTTGTCAAATCTGCTGTGAAAGTGTTCTTAATTTAGCATATCTGGCATGTAAATACCTTGAAACACCGGCTACAAAAGTGCCATGCGAACACCTGTTCTCACTTTCAGGTGACATTATAAATAAGAAGCAGGCAGCAGTATCGCCTGTCAATGTAAACAAACTTGTTTGTCTTAGCGATTGGCAGAAGAAGGACTGAGTGGATTTGTAGGCTCTAAAGTTTTACGCTGTTTTGTTTTTGAGTGCAGTTATGTAACCAAGAAAAATCTGCATTTGTAAGTTACACTTTCGCGATAAAGAGATTGCATTTCAGTACTTGTATGAGGTGAATTGAAAGATACTATTTCTTTTATCTTTTTACAGTGCAAATATTTGTAATAAAAATAATATTTAGTGCACACTGCGCACTTTGTATTCTGTGTTGTAATTGAAATCAATATTGAAAAACATCAAACAATATGTAATAAATTTCCATTGGTATTCTATTGTTATAAGTGAGATTAATCATGATTAATTTTCCTGTGTTCCTATCCAGTTCACTGTACTTCCGTGAAAGCTGCTACAACCACAGTAATCTAAGAGCTATACATACCAGATCTGGTTTATTTAGCCTGTCTTGAGCACTGGCCAATGCCTGATGCTTCAGAGAAAGGCATCCCTCCCAGTCTCCCCTCCAAAAAATCTTGCAGAAAACTTCAGAAACTTTCTCCCTTTGCAGGAACAGGTACGCACTACTTACTGCCTACTCCACTTGTGGGGATAAGGGTTCAGTCTGAAAAGCAACAGCTACTGTCAAGAGGCCCTTCTCTCCTATCCTGTGGTGGACAATAGGGGGTCCCAAGATTGTACAGAGTCAATAGTTTAACTTTTTTCTGTTAGCTTGAGAAGACCTAACACAATGGAAACTTACTGGTTTTCTTTCTCCATTTCAGTGCTATTTAAACAGAATAATCTTAAATCTAATCTTCCTGATGTACGGCTGTAGCATGCCAAGTTGATAAATCCAGTATGCAAAAGATGAGGGAGTCCTATCACGTGATCCTGCCATGTCAGTACTGTTTGGTTTGCACTCTTTGAAAAGGCAAAGCTTCCAGTTCAAACAAAGATTAGAAACAATAAGCATTCCTTAAAGGTCAATTTTCAGAACAATTCGCCAGAGAGGAAGACTATACCTCTTTAAAAAAATAAAATAAAAAAAAGACCTTTCCATAGCTGTGCTATGGAAAATATTATAGCATGTTTTCTTCCTACTAAGATGGATCATATAATATGTGCAAGACATTTCTGATGAGGTTTTACTACTACTTTTGTCAAAAAACATTTGCAGAAGAAAAATGCTATCGCTATATATATATTTCAAAAGTATTTCTGGAGAGACTTATGACAGATCTCTCTGTGACGGGTTGGATCACAGAAACCCCCTTCGGCTGCCAACTGATGTGCCAAGACTACTTCTGCTCCTGCCTTCCTTGCCAGCTTGGGACTCCAGAACCCTGCCTGGTTGTGCCAGACATGCTTGCCGGCCACAAACACAGACCCCGGTCTGAACCACATCCCACAAACTGCAAGCTTAACTGAAAGCAGCTTAAGAAGTGTTCCTGTCTTTAACACTCAGATGCCCAACTCCCAATGGGGTCCAAACCCCAAATAAATCCATTTTACCCTATAAACTCATAAATTGTTTGCCCTCTATAACACTGAGAGAGAGATATGCATAGCTGTTTGTCCCCCACCCCAAGTATTAATACATACTCTGTTAATCAATGAGTAAAAAGTGATTTTATTAAAAACAAAAAGTAGAATTTAAGTGGTTCCAAGTAGTAATAGACAGAACAAAGTGAGTTACCAAGCAAAATAAAATAAAACACGCAAGCCTATGCCTAATACAGTAAGAAAATTGAATACAGATAATACCTCACCCTCAGAGGTGTTTCAGTAAGCTTCCTTTTACAGACTAGTCTCCTTCTAGTCTGGGTCCAGCAATCACTCACACCCCCTGTGGTTACTGTCCTTTGTTCCAGTTTCTTTCAGGTATCCTTTGGGGTGAAGAGGCTCTCTCTTGAGCCAGCAGAAGACAAAATGGAGGGGTCTCCCAGGGGTTTAAATAGACTTTCTCTTGTGGATGGACACCCCTCCCTCCCTTTGCATAGAATCCCAGCTAAAAGATGGAATTTTGGAGTCACATGGGCAAATCGCATGTCCATGCATGACTCAGAACTTATATTGTTCACATGCTACCTTGAACGTCCTCAAATAGACTTATGTGGATTGGAGCCTTCCAAGATCCATTGTCCGTTAAATGTTTCTTGATTGGGCACTTAACTTGCCCATTCTTTTCTCAAGAAGCTGACCAAATGCTTTACAAGGCTACTTAAAATCAAGCAAGTGCACAGCCAATATTCGTAACTTTGAATACAAAAATGATACATGCATACAAACAGGAGGAACAGATTCAGTAGATCATAACCTTTACAGTGATATGTTACATGGCATATGTAGCATTAAACATATTCCAGTTATGTCATATATACATTCATAAGCATATTTCCATAAAGCCTTATGGGGTGCAACGTCACACTCTCCATCTAGAATTCTTTACCCAGGAAATCTTTCAATAAGAGGAAGCCCTGCATGCTCTCCTCTCAGAAAGGATGCACCTAACTCACTTGTTTGTTTTTTAATTTAATCACCGTGTTGTCTTATCAAAGCCTTTAATTTGAGGAGAAAGCTTTCCAGTGAGAGACTGTAGGTGCAATGCTGCTTCCCATACATGTCCCTTTCTGTTATCACACAACTTCCATATCCAGAACAGTGGCATGGGCCAGCAGCTTCTCCTTTCTGAATTTTTAGGAGCACACATACAGAGCACAATGTGATAGGCAGAGGGGCGGAAATAAGGACCCTGGCAGCATCGTGGCTGGATGCACGATAGTGGTTTAGAAAAATATATGACTTTAGTTCTGCTCTAATAACTTTCAGTAAATGTTTACACACTGCAGAAGTCGCTGAACTAAGTTTCTTGGTAATGCAGTCATCTTTTCCAGTGGAAAAGGACAGACGTACTACCCAGATAGGTTTACAAAGCAATGTCTGCTCTACTGTTTCTTGTATTTGACAGAAAAAGAGAGAGGGCAGACTGATTTAAATCAGATTTATATTTTTTTGTTACCAAGATCTATGTATTCTGATAGCATGATGTATAAACAGTTAATCAATGCCACTAATGCCTATTAAACCTTATTACCCGGGAATTGCTAAATGTGCAAACTAGAAGCTTCTGAGTGTAAGAAACTTCGTAAACAATTTAGGAAAAGGCTGATCAGGAAAACGTTACGAGTTGCGCTCAGAGGACTATTTTATTGACTGGGAACAAATTTGTTCTCTCAAAGTTTTAAAAAAGATCTGAGAGTAACGGCATTAAGCCTGTAAGATGCTGGGACGAAGGGCTATTATTCTATCTTTCACGAGCCTCTGCTCGAGCTTGGCTTTTTTCACACTTCATTAGGGAGAAAGCTTTTGAAACATGAAATCTGAGCCGACATCTGTAGCCTTAATGAACACAAGTCACGGTCCATCTCCAACAAAGACACTACTGTAGCAACACATTTAAATTCCAAACCATTCAAAAGTGGGGCTGCAGCCTCAGAAGGTTACAGGAGACAAAATTCAAACAGACGGAATTCAAACACAGACATGCAGACTGTTAGCACATTATTTATTATTTGTACGGCAGTAGCGCTTCCACGCTTCATTTAAGGATTAAGGGCCCAACTTCCCAAATTTCTCATCTTTGTATGGTTTCATGTTCCATTAAAACAAATCACACATGGATTGGACCGTCAAATGGCTTGTTACTCTGGTGTGGCCTATTTCAATTTCTGTATTCAGGTTTTTGTTTTTAAAGTACAAACAGGTGTGGTCAGTGTGGTATCATAATGTCACTATATTGTTTTTCTTTAAGAAGGTCTAATTCAGGTCAGAAGGTGCCCTAAGAGTTTAACTGCAGGTCTGTGCAGTATGCTTTCCCCTCACTTATATTTCCAGCAAAGCGGATGTCAGAACAGGGACTCGTGCCCTCATGTGCTTAAAAAGAGGAGGGGATCAGGAAAGCTCTTTACCCAGTCCAGTATTCTGTGCTAGCATTTTACCTATGTAAAATTTAAAACCCTCTTGCCCTGACTGTGCAATACAAGAAGAGAGCTTGTGACAGTTTCTGCAGCTGCTGGGTAGTACTGAATGAGCAGATATTGACTCATCAGATTGAAGTTCAAGAGTCTCACCTCTCACATGCCCTCCCTTTTATCTTAGACAAGGTTGGATAATTGTTCAACGCACTCCTTGCATCCCAATTTAAATGTTTAAAGAAAAAAGGGCAGAGCAGCAAACTCAGCAAACAAGTAGAGAATTAAAAAATACTTAGCTGCAACCATGGCAACCAAAGTTCTAAAATTAACTTGAGGGTGATGTAAAAGCTTGCAAAGCCAGAATCTGCTATCAAGCATGGAAACAAGGGCCCAGGTTTTGCAACTGGATGAAGGCCAAAGAGGAAATTAAAGTGTTACTGAAAAACAAGGAGGACCGTCCTGCCGTGAATATGAGCAGCACTTCATGGACATCTGATATTCCAGTGGCTGGTGATCTGATTAATACTGGCAGAATGGAAACGCTGCACAAAATGAAGAGGAAGAACGTTCTCCTAATAATGCTCTCCTCTGGTAACCTGAAGGAGTTTAGTTTCTTCTATTCCTGTCTTTCTTTTCTCTTCGAAAAATGCTGTGCATGTTTGAATCATCAAAGAAGCTGCCATGGACATGGATTCCTTTAAATTCCTTATACTAAAAAGTCTTATCTGCACTAGAGAAATTTACAAAATGACTCCTACCAGTGAGAGTCTAGCATAGCCAAAGCTCTAGGGGAGTTTCCAACATTTTTACCAACAAGTTACTTACAGCAGCTTTGTAACAGGTGGTCTCAAAATGCTCTGCTTTCTAACCTGATGGTGACACAGCCTTGGTAAATGGGGCAAGGTCTCTGGCACAAAAGCTGTACTCTTTTTGTAGGACTTGAAAATGCTCTTGGTCATAGCAAGTTGCATCCTAGGGTCTAACATCACACCTAAACTGTGCATCTGTGTTATAAATATAAGTTCTACAACACTGCTGGCAGCTGACCCCAACCTACAGACATTACCTATGTGTTGTCTGGATCAAGCCACAGCCAGCGTTCTCCAACTGCAGTGGAGATGACAAAAACAGCACTGTAACACGGAGTTGTTTATCTGGAGGGCTGATCTGTACCCCATTTTGAAGAATATGTATTAGAGTATTTTGTACTCATGAAAACTAAGATGCAAAGGAGATAAGCAATTAACCAAAAGGGTCTGCACCAACCCCAGGATATAGTTGGATCTCAACTGTATAAGAAATGCCCCAATATGGGTCAGAATGCAGCAAAATGGTGCCAGAGAAGAGAGATTTCCAGGAAGGAGGAGCGATTAGATAATTCTAAAGAACAAGGGGAAAAAAACATGGGGATTTGAGGGAAGGAATATGTTAATGGAAAGAAAAAAAGTTGTGCACCCAGCCCACAAAACCCAGGAGGTCTTTAGTGGAGTCTCCCACATCAGTGGCAGCTCTGTTCCTTTGAGCAAATAAAGACAGAACATTCACATGGATTTTTCACTAAATTCCTTTGGGGAGCAGAAGCAAACTGAAGTGCAAGTGCATCATCTTCTCTTTTGAAAAAGTTAATGAGAGTCATAGAACTTTGAGGTACATAAGAGGTTGGAAGTTGTATTTTGCTCCCTGCTCTCTGCCAGGGCAAGATGCTGTGCAAGAGTTTTGGTCCCCGTGACACTGTATGAAATATGGGAGACGCTTATGATATTGTTGATACCAATACTATAAAATTGCAAGAAATGCCGTGTAAGGTATCTGTGAAAATGTTATGATTTGCCAAGTATAATGATCTTGTTTATATATTTCTATCACCTTTGTATTGTGAGTTATAGATACGTATGGTATATCTGTATTTCCAAACTTGTGCTGTATTTCTGGGTGACACCCCCAGTCAATTGGCATCAGCACTGCCTAGCCTGTTCGATGGCCCATTAAGGGTCAGCTATACAATTGACCCATTGAGAGAAGATAAAGGCTACACCGTATGAGTCCGCAAGGCATGTAGGGGCATGCCTATGGACAGAGAACTCTAAGGCTTTTCCATGCCATGTGCTGTGAAGCTTGTGTTTGGGACACAAGAAGTACAAGCCACATGGCAAAAGGGATATAAAGGGCAGGTACATTTTGTATTCATTCCTGCTTACCTCTGGAATAACTTTTCTACAAATGAAGCTCTGAACAAGGGACTGAATGACCCATCCAAGCTGTGGATGTGTTCCAGAGGGACTTTCAAGCCAGGAAACTCACCAATACTGCTAAAAACTTGATATATGGACTTTGAAGTCTCTGTATAGATCAGAGTGCTTTATCATTTAACTGTTCTCTTCTTGTTTTTTCTTTTTTTCTTTGTAATAAACTTTTAGTGTTAGACACTAAAGGGTTGGCTGGCGGCGTGGTATTTTGGATAAGATCCAACCTAATATTGACCTGGCAATGTGGCTGGCCCTTAGGGGTCAGAAGAACATTTTGTATAGTGAGCAGAGTTTTAAATAACTTCTTACTATACTGGACCTATGTGCTGATTGGGAGTCAGACAACTGGAATGCAGTAAAGGGGGCTCTGTGATTTCTTTTTTAGCTTTTTGATAACCAGTGTGGGAGATCAGGAGCATAGTTTGTGACTGTTTGGTGAGTCTAACGTCAGTGTTAACCACCAGTTTCGGGAGTATCTGCTCTCCCTTTTGCAGCCTGCCCTGAACTTGGCATTTTCAGTAAGGGCTGCCCAAGACACACTGGGTCACACTCCCCACAATATAATTTTGAGTGCTTTGCCTGGTATAATTTAAAGGGTCTTAAGTAGCATAAGACAAATTGTGAGAGAAAATAAAGAAACAACTTGCCCAAATCAGCAAAAGAATGGATTTAAAGCAAAAAGGAAGAAAGTCACCAGATCTGTGATGCTGCTGGCTTACAATCTAAACCTCTGTGGAAGGTTGGCATTTTAGCTAATTTTCCATGTAATCACTGTAAATCTTGGGGGTGGAGGGCAAGTTTCTAAACAAAACAGAATTTTAAGAAAATCATTCCAATAAAAAAGGTAAAGTACTCAAGCTTGAGGGAAGATGAGAAATTGTGCACTCTTCATCCATCCACCTGTTTTCATCAAATAAGCGCAAGTCTCAAAAGCACAGGCGCTTGATTTATTCTGGATGGTCTAAATCTATAAAATCTATGAGCCTATATGAACGTACACAGTTTAGATGGAACCAGCTATTGTGCAGGAATAACAGAGTTTACTTTAAATCACACGTTTACTTGTTTTACTTTGGGCTGGGAGTGGGGGAGGAGTAGACATCCATGGCATTAGCTAGAAATTGCAAATTAAGTACTTCCCAGATGTTGTGTTAGCAGTATGGACAGTTGGTACATAAGAGGGATAATAAGGCTTGAAGAGTTACAATGGAAGGGTTTACTGAGCCTGCAGAGTCAGCTGTACTTGGTTAGAAATACTGCTAGCTTATGTGTGATTTAGATATACTGTGGAGTGTATTTTTAATCAGCTTCTAAATGTAGTCTAATCATTCAAGGATTGTATGTTAAGAAACAGTCCCTGTGAAAAATTGCTAGCACAAAGTCTATCTTCTGTGACTGGTATATTACTTTTATGAACCCTATTTCTGTCTAGAAATGTGAAGAGAAATAGATCCTGTCAGATAAGCAGCCTGCATGGTTTCCCTCACTAAAGATACTGGTCTGATGATTTAGAAACCCTTAGTACACCAGAATCATGGGTAAAAATCAAAATAGGAACTGGAGAGAGACAAGGCCTAATATGTCATCTAGTCCACCCCCCAAATGGTCCAGTCAGTCATATTTAATCTCACTGGTTAAGATACAGAGGGACATAGTTACGGTCTCTGCATTGCTGATTTCTGCAGGCAGAAAGCTTTCCTGGGTCAGGGATTTAGTGGTGCAAATCAATGACAAATACCATTCCAACAAGGGCCCTGGGTCCTCTGGTGTACAGCCCACGCAGAGTGCAGGGCTGGGCAGGGAGGGCGGCAAACCAGGGCAACCAGATGGAGTTGGGCTGATTCCTGAGTCAAGCCCAGATGGAGTTTAAAAGCAGTTCTGTGTGGAAAAGCAACTGTATAAATGGCATCATGAGGTTCCATATTCATTAAGTTGCTCTGATTTCATATCAGATGTGCTCAGTTTGCAAGTAAAATTACGGGGAGGCAGGGGGTGTGGTTTCCTGGCTGATAGCCCTGCAAGTTCAGCATGGGACAATCATCATCAGTAACAAAGGTTCTGGCAATCCAACTGGTGCCCTCAGCGATGCTTATGTAGTGATGCCTGCGCAAAGTGCACCCCCTGCACTCACCACAGGGGCAAAACAAGCTCAGTATGTTTTAAACCAGACTTTACATTACTGTCATCACTGAGAAATAAACATCCTTCCCCTTTGACTATGTGTGGTCATTCCATATTCATGCCTACTGCGATGAAGACTAATTTATGTATTTTAATATACCACTAGGCAAGGTATGTTATCCCCACATGAGTTAATCTTAATAACCAGCTGGCATCGTATGAGAGAGTTTATTCTATTTGGGTGTTAAATTATGCATGAGTAAATATCACAATCAGGTGTGTTTTTTTTTTTAATTTATATTGTAAAAGAAAAAGGAATACATAAAAAGCAGTAACAATGCTAAATCTGTCCTTAGGGCAGCTTTAAGATAGCCCTGTGTTTGATCATGAGAAAAGGGTGCTCTGCACAGCCTTTAAAACATTAACATGCCCTTGTGTTAATATAACAGAGCAATATAAAAGAACAAAGCAGTTTCCACAACGAAGTCTCTCAGATATTGGTGCATACAAATGGCTATCTCACAGCCCAAAGAAGGCCTGAAACCAGGAAGACGACATTTTTTAACGCTGAATGGCAGAAGCATCCCACTTGATAACTAGAAAACATGACTGATGTGGAAAATGTTTTAAAGTTTGTGATTCTCTGGAAAAGACACTGTAGTTTTCACTTGCAATTTTTCCTCCTTGCTGTGTTTCCTATGATTCATCTGGATTATTTTTACGCCTGAAGGAGTCCAAAAGTTTTAGCTATATGACTATTATCTCCACAATGACCAGCAATGGTAGCCCCTCAATCTGTGCTATCTTGTCAGAGCCTACATATTAAGTTTGGCCAGTGTTGGGACATCTCCAGGTGAAGATGAGTCAGTATGTGACACTCTTCCCGCTGAACTGATTTTCCAATATGGCTGCAGGGAGAACTGAAGTGTCCTCTGTCAGAGGAGATGTGAAACACAGGGTCACAGTTCAGGGTGCACTTGTATTCCCCTTCTGTGGTCCAGCAAAGGCACCCACTCTTAGGCTTCTGGCTCTGTCGCCATCACTGCTTTGGGGTGGAGAGACAACTCTCTGTCACCTGACCAGGTATTTCTAGGCTGCACAGTTCCCTGTCGATACTGTGAATTCCCCAACATGGCAAACTGCCTCAGCAAGAGGCTTCTTCGGAGGCTAT